>NC_080840.1:41812937-44312937 GCF_030435755.1 Ochotona princeps
TTGTTCTCCAATTCCAGAACATGTATTAGTAAGAACTCAGTTTGATATGAAGAATCAGCACTAGTCCTTTAACCAAAAGTGCAGCAATATGCAGGAATTCAGTGGGACACCAGAAGGGAAGGCTTGACTGCTGGGCAGCAGAACTGGGTTGGGACTCAGAAAGTTTACCTTATTTTTTTACCATCAGCTTGAGGATTATGTTGTGAGTGGCACTGATAAATTGTCAAGAATGGACAGAGGAAAGATAAGAGATGTCATAACACAGAAAGATTTAGAGGAGGGGTAGAAACTTGTTCTGCTGTGCACTATAAAACTGGACAAACCGCTTGCCTCTCTGGGCCTATTTCCCCATATGTAAAGCTAAGTTATTATAATACGGTGAGTTGATACACAATAAAGTAACAGTGATAATAACTGGATGAGTGAAATAGAACATAGGTGTTACAAAAACAGACTTCTGGTTAGACTTGCTAAAACAGATTCCCTCCCCCCACCACACAATCTCTGTAAGGTCTCAGATTGTCTTCTGTTTTTTGTCTATATCTGGGTGTACGAGTGCACCTCAGGGTCTGCATTTCTCTCCCCTTCATACAACAAGTCAAGCAAGGGGATTCAACCTCCTGAAGGCCATCTAATGGGAAGGGGGGACTTAGAGGCCCCCAGATGTTGTCTCCATCTGGAATAGCCATATAATTTCCTGCTTGATCCAGCCCCTTTCACAAATTTCCTTGCCCTTGAAAGAACTTGCACTGATTTTCCTGTCCTTGTTCATCTTCCTGATACATTTTAGGTCTGTTACAACAACACAATCCGTTCCTTCTTCAAGGTCTCTGAGAGTCTGTCTCCAACAAAAATAAGAGAGAAGATTCAGTGTAGGACATGATAGTGAGGTTGTGTGCACTCCATGTGTTAGGAAAAGCAAGTCACTTCTTGAGAAGAATAAAAGTTTCTTCAGTCTAACAAAGTCATTTTAAACCTTTGAACACACTCATTCTGAACTAATCTACTCTGCACTGCTGGCAGAATCTGCAGCAGGGGCCAGAACACCATCCAGCAGATATGGGGGAAGCAAAAGCAAGCACTGGTTAGGGAGAGTGGGTGGGAGGTGCAGAGAAGGGTTCCAAACCTTTGATTCTTTATGTCTGTGGGTAGAAAAAATGGAGAGAATAAAAGGGGGTGTGGGAAGAAAGGAAAGAGAAAGAAAGGGAGAAGAAAAAAAGGGGAGGAGAGGATCACATTCAAATTTTGAAGTCCGTTTTTTTTAACAATATGCACCATTTTCATATCTTCCTTAAAATAACAAAATTGTCAAGTTGGACCGTTGTAACAAAGGGATAGATGAAATAGGCGATAAAGACAAAGGAAGTAAAAAGGAGGAGGAGAAATAAAGGAGGAAAGAATGAAGATGAATCATTTAAAAAATGAGCAAGCATGGCCAAGCTTGATGGTTCATTGGCTAAATCTTCACCTTGCACATGCACAGCCACTCCACTTACCATCCATCTCCCTGCTTGTGGCCTGAGAAAGCAGCAGAGGATGGCCCAAAGCCTTGGGATTTTACATCCACCTAGGAGACCCCGAGGAGAATCCTGGTTCCTGGCATCAGATCAGCTCAGCTCTGGCCAGTGCTGCCACTTGGGGAGTGAACCAATGGACAGATCTTTGTCTGTCCTCTCTGTAAATCTGCCTTTCCAATAAAAAAATAAATAATCCATTTTCTAAAAATGAGCAAAAAAAAAAAAATACAGCTGCAGAAATCAACACTTGTGAAGGAACCCGGTGAATTGCTTTAAACACTTTTACTTATCATTGGATTTGAAAAGAGATGGCAGATGTGACATTTAGAAGCAGGTTGGGCCTGCAATGCAGTTTCTTCTCTTGATTGGCAGAAACTTCTCTAAGTCTCTTTGCCAGAAGAAGCATCAAGGTTGGAGCTTAGTACTCTTACCATTTGAGAATGTCAATTCTGGTTCTGATTTTTGTTCGTAAGAGACTGCTAATGACTTTTGCACTTATTGTCTTTAAAAATCTTCAACATATTTGTTTAGGCCACATGATGAGGAATCTTCATTCTAGCATACTTCAAGTGAACATGTGGTGTGCATGCAGGAGGAGCAGGGAGTGAGGACTGTCTGGAATGGGAAAGTGGGAGCACACCCACAAGGCCAGTATTCGCCATTTTCCATAACCACGACCCATGCCTGTTAGGGGAAGAGCAGAAAATAGGCTACATTAGCCTCTGGACCTGAGCCTTCTCTGCAAACAGCCACACAGCTCCTGTGTGTCAGGGTCTGTGCTTAGCAATGAAGATCACAGGGGTCAAAAAACAGGCAGTCGTGTCTTGATCAGAGGGAAGGTGGGTGGCAGACACTTCAAATGAGTCGCCACAATGGACAAACACACTTCAGCTTCTGTCCTCATAAACTGGCAGACACAAGGAATCTGTTCTCATGGTGTAATGCCACACAAACAGCCTCAGGTATGTGTTTCTTTCCTTGTGACAAGTACAGTGGGAAAGTAGAAATTCCCAAAACTGAGAAGCAATTTGTCAAGGCTTTTATAGCAAGGGCTAGGGAAGGATCCAGGATTTAGAACAGCAGAAGTGGGAGGACAACTTCCTGCTTGACCTTTGTACATTGTGTGCTCAAAAATCTGACTCAGATCACCTTTATGACATTTTTCTTGTCGGTAGTGGTCTAGCCTCTTCTGAATGCAAGGTTTCAAGATAAGCTTTCCTGGAACATTCTCTTAGAAACAAGCCCAGGGGCAGATTCTCTGTCCCCCTCTTGCCCAAATCTTATTCTGAGTTAGAAGCCAAAAATACCTTAACTTGAAGATACATTTAAAGCATCCAACCTGTCAAACAGCATAGCTTAACCTAACTAACCTGAGACATGCTCAGGACACTTACATTATTATCTTATAGTTGGACTAAGTCATCCAGCACTAAGTCTATTTTATAATAAAGTGATGGATATCTCAAGTAATTTACTGAATACATGAATTACATGAATGCAGCACTGTAATTGGTTAATTCTCCCTTCCATAACACAGGACTAAAAAGGAGGTTTGATCAGTTACCACTGGCCAGCTTCACCAGAGAGGATCAGAGTGCATAGCACTAGCCTGGGAGAAGGTCAAAATTCAGAGCTTAAGTGTCATTTCTACCTAAAGTGTATCACTTCTTTACCATCCTAAAATCAAGACATTACATTTTGAACCATTGCACACCAGGAACTGTCTACACATACAGCTTCAATCTGTAAACAGCATGAGGATAATACCTGGAGGTGATACGAGAGACTGAGACTAAGGAGACATGTTAAGAGTGAAAGCAAGGGAGTGTTATGAGCTAAGGAATGAAGAAAGAAGGGAAGGAGGGCAGCTGGCCAGAGAGAAGGGCTGCCACATGCTTGCCCACCCCAGAGCATGTTTCCTCCCAAGTACACAGGATAAGAATGGAAAATAATTCCTGGGGGTTGGGGGAGTGGCATTGAGCTTAACGCTGGTCATGTCTCATACAGAGGCCTTCAGGAGCCCTCCAGCTTCAAGATCTGATGCAGCTATGCACAAACATGGTCCTCACCTTCTGCACCTAATGGACAAAATACTTTTCCTTCTTATTTTTGAGTTTTGATTAACATAAAATTGCACATATCTATGAGGTATGTATTATCAAGTAAAAATACACACACACACAGATAATGCATAATGCCCAAACAATATAGACATATTTCTTAAATATTTAACATTTCTTACCATGAAAACATTCAAGATCCTTTCTTTTAGTTTTTTTTTCAGAAATATACAGTATACTACCATTATATGTAGTCATCCTACTGTGCACTAGAACACCTGAGCAGTTCTTGCTCCTCACTGTATCTCAGTCCCAGAGCTTATCAGCCTTTGCTGATTCACACTTCTCCCCAATGACCCCAAGCCTCTGGGGAGCTCCTTATGAGATGTATTCCACTAAGACATGAGGAGGCAGAACTGCAACAGGTGCAAGAGCACCTTCTGAGCCAGCATTTCCCTAAATGGCCGAATAGCCAGGTCTGGGTCATTTCAGATCAAGAAGCCATGAATTCTATCCAGATTTCCTGTGTGGGTAACTTAAGCCTCATTTGTTGTCTTGCTGGATCAGAAGGACTGGCACTCCACCATGGAAGACACATGTTGCACTCAAAACAGTAATTCACTGCACCACAATGCCCACCGTTCTGTCCTCATTTGTTGGTCACAATCTATTCAAAGTCTCAACTTCAAAGAACTGGCACCTCCCCCAGAAGCTCCCAGGCTACAGTCCCACAAAAGTTGCACTTCCACTAATAACAGGACATGAATCACATAACAACCTTAACTTTCAAACCCTTAGCTCCTTTTCAACAGAGGCATATTGCCCACATTTGTATCCCCTTGCTTATAATTGTGCCCCTCCACAGCAATCCCTCCATATAAGTTAATTCAGAGGGGTAGTCAATTGTCTATTTCTGAGTGTTAAAAAAAAGGATGAAAGTCTCATTTTGGAAAATAATATGTAGCAAAAGAGGAAATATCTACTTCATGAATGTCTCAGTAAAACCTCACTTATGTTTCCAGGTATATAACAATGCAAATGATGACACTATTTTCTTGGGCCATGGATCTAGAAGTCTAATCATATCTACCCTAGAAGTAGTGAAGGCCTCACTATCATTTCCAGATTTAGTACCATATGTCCCCCAACTAACAAAAATAAACACTCCCTCCTAACATACGAAGCACTTCCTCACCATGATTATCAAGACACTTTAGGAACAACATCAGATTATCAGTTTATGTTGCTTACTGTTTCTCAGTACACAAGAAATCATGCTGCTTTCCAAAGACACTAACATTAATTGGGATTTATTTGTAACTTGAAATACTACAGTTTATCATATAAAATCCACTGAGATCTGTCTGGTCTCTGAAGCATTCATCCCTGGATGAACTTGGTCTGTTCAAGCTGACATTCCAAGTTTAATGTAGATTGTTCTGAACTCATGTATTGACCAACTTTATGTTCCATTAGTCATAGTTTAAATTTGGAACTGTCCACTATTTAATATGACTAATCAGACTAGGCTTATCAAACAGAGGCAAGAACAAGAATACATTAAAAAAATCAAAGGTTCTCCTTAGCGAAAATGAGAACACAAATTCTATAAAGGAATATTTTGGTTCAGAAAGTATATCCATTTAATTCTAAGTCTTCTCATTGGTTTTCCAGAGAAAGTCAATGAGAAAAACTTGCAACTCACCAATCTTAGTCTGACTTGTAATAACTAAATCAATCCTAATGGATATCACATTAGACCAAAGAAGCCAGCACAATCACAAAAGGTTCTTAATAGACTTGCAAATGTGTTTAATTGGGTTAAATAAAGAGGGGGTGGGAGAAAACTAAGTTGAGATAATACTGGAAAGTGGTATCTGGAATGTATTCATTAAGTGAACAAGACCTATCCCACACAGATTCTGACAACTTAAACTGCTTTGGGAAAGAAGCCAGGCAGTACCCAAGTGATAAAACATAGGTAAATTTCACATAGTGGAGTGAACAGAACATGAAGGATAGGGAGGTTCAGTTGGCCTACGACTGCTAAGGAGACTAGCCCCATATGAGATCAACATTAGGTGCAGAGATTGATACAACCTAGGACGCAAACACTCAACAGAGACCAAGCTGAGGCAAGTATGGAGGGGATGAAGGGAATGGATGGGGATGCGGGAAAAGTGCTGGTGCAAGGGGTAACCACTGCTTCAGGTAGAGCATACACTGACTGAAGCGATATCTTCTGTCTCAGCAGGTGGCAGCTGCATTGGGAAAAGGCAAGCCAGGCAGGGCTCAGCAGCATCCCAGCAAGCTGGGACTCAAAGCATACTTGGATGTATTTTGAGTTCCTTGGATATTTAAGCCAATTTGATGACTTCAGCCAAGCAGTACCCTTTTTTGATGACTACCAAAAGTGTTTCAACACCCTTGATTATCTCCCTAAGCTTTAGGCTCACATATTCAAATGCCATGTTCACATCCCCACTGGGATGTCTCATCTTTGTGCAAACTATGACACATCTGAGGAACATGTGGTTTTCCACCCCCTTCTTCTCTCCCCATGTCAGTAGCTAGGAATAGTCCTTAGTTCCCCTTTCCCTCATCCAGTCAATCAGCCCATCAGCAAGTGCTGTCAGCTACACCTCTGCAAAGTACCCCACAGCTAGTGGGCCCTCTGCCACTGCCACCCAGCTCCCTCCACCACAACCACTGCCTTCTCTTGCAGAACACACACTTGCTGGAGCTCCCAAACCATCCTACAACTTCTCATTTAGCCTCTCTCCACCCCAAATGCAGGATTTCACCAAAAGTCAGAGTTCTGTTTAAAATGCATATCACAGTCTTGCCCACCCTGCAACTTCCCACTAAGAGTTTTCCTTAACTCAGAGAGCAGAAACCCACATCTCACAAGACCACCCCCACTTTCTACAGTCCCTCATCTCACCAAGCTCTGCTGCCTGCCCACCCACCCATCTTCTTCTCACACACACTTTTCTTTCGTTGAAACTACTAATCAGAAACTATGTGAGATGCTCCCTCACATCACTGCCCACTTTCATTGATCAGTCCCCACTGGAATTTGGGCTGTATAAAGGCAGAGGCTCTGAATGGTCTGCTCTACAGTCCCTGATGCTACACACCTGAGGAACTCAATCAGCAGGATTCCAACACAACCTGTCCTATGTTCTCTGGGTTACACATTGCTGGATTCAGCCCTCCACAGACTGAATATATATGGTGGAAAAACTGTGTGTACTAAACATGCACAGATCTTTTCTTTTTGTCATTATTCCATAAGCAATACAAAGGTGCTTCGAAGAGTTTGCGGAAATGAAATTGAAAGAAAAATGTGTTTTGATACAAAAAGATAGTGCAATCTATGCAATTTGTTCTATTGCTCATTCTCTGTGAATTATGATGATCCCTAACTTGCATGAATTTCAGTATTTTGGGTACTCAGATTTATTTTAATTCTATTTTCCACAAACTTAAAAAGAAAACCAAAGTTATTTATTTGGAAACCAGAATGACACTCAGAGAGAGAGAGAGAGAGAGAGAGAGAGAGAGAGAGATTTCCCACCAGCTGGTTCACTTTCCAAGTGGCTGCTTCAACAGGAATTGGGCAAGACCAAAACCAGGAGCCAGGAACTCCATCTATCCGGGGCAGTGGATAAGAAGTGGAACAGCTAGGTCTCAAAACAGCATTTCAATGTGGGATGCTAGAATCCAAAGTAGTGGCTCAACCCACTGTACTGCAATGTCCAACACACCCCCCAAGCTTTTTGAGGTGCCAGGTAAATTATAATAGCTGTATAAGTAGAATTTACACTGTATTGGGTTTTATTTGGTAATTTAGGGATGATTTAAGGCATACAGGAGGATGTGTAAATGTTACATGCAAATACTACCCCATTCTACATTTTACATCAGACACCTGAGCTATTGTGGATTTTTGTATCTGCAGAATGTCCTGGAAACAACTCACTGTAGATAGTGAAGGGGAACTACATATCCAATAGATGTTGATGCCTCTAAACTATTGTCTGTGACAAATGTATTCTGCTTCAGTAAGGCAGGGAGACCGGAAGGAATCTGTGGTAATCTATAGCAGTGATTCTCAGCTCAAGTGGAAATCAGAATCATCTTCAGGTTTAAACATAATGATTGAGTACACTATTAGATTCAGTAAGCACAGGGTGGCAGTAAGAGTGTTTCATTGCTAACAAGCTCCCAGGTAAGATTGACATTGCTAGCTCTTGTACCATAGTTTGAGTATCAACGATGCAGCCAAAGTCATCACAAAGGATGGTGAGAGATGCTCAGGTTGCTACACGCATACTCAGGGTTACTCCTGGCATCACAGCAGGTCATCTGGTTGCAGCAGGTCCTTGCTTCAAACTTCACCAGCCAACCAATCATCCTCCCACAGCCCGACTAACTAGGGAAGAGCACAATTTGGCCTTGCAATGGACCTTCAGTAATCTAGACACCAGGAAACAGTTTGGTTCCAAGATAAGAGTGAAACACACGTGAAATCAGAGCATGTCTGCATATCAATGGCCATTACAACATGGCTGGTGTGTGAAGCAGAAACAGTAGATGTCATACAAGACAATAAGAAGTTCAACTGAAGGACTAAGCTAGATCTGGGTTGAAAGGCCCTTTACCACCCTGGTGTAATGCTTTGCTGATAAGTAAAGGGGAGACTTGAAAGGACTTGAAGGATTAGAAATGATAGGGCCAAATATAAGAGTTATGGGAGTCCCAGAAGGTGCAGAAAGAGAAGCTGAGTTTGCGACTGTATTTAATGAAATAATAAGGGGAAATTTCCATAATCTGGAGAAAGAATTGGGAAACAAGATCCAGGAGGGGCACAGAACTCCCAATATGGTTGACTAAAAGTGATCCTCACCACAACACATGATCATCAAGCTCTCTTCAATTCAACATAAGGAAAAGATCCTTAAATGTGCATGTGAAAAAAATCAACTGGCATATAAAGGAATGCCAATTAAACTCACAGGAGACCTCTCACAGGAAACTCTACAGGCAAGAAGGGAATGGAGTAACATATTCCAGATTCTAAATGAAAAAAAAAAACTGTCAGCCCAGGATAAAGAACCCAGCAAAACTTGCCTTTGTCTTTGAAAATGAAATAAAATTCTTCCACAGTAAAGAAAAGCTCAAAGAATTTGCCTCTTCCAAACCTGCCCTACAAATGATACTTCAAGATGTTCTCTTGACAGAGAAAAGGAATAGTGCCCACCAAAACCAAAGGCAAATGTGAAGAACATCCCAGTAAAAAAACAACAGAAGACTAAATCAATGAACAACCCATTCCCAACATGACAGAACCAAATTACCACCCATTCATATTAACCCTTAAAATGGTGTAAACTCATCAATCAAATGTCATAGATTAGTAGACTGGATTAAAGAACAAAACCCATCTATTTGTTGCCTACAGGAGACATATCTCACCAACAAAGATCAGCAGAAACTGTATCCCATGGATTTTGATTTTTTTCAACTTCTCAGTATTTGTTTCACCTCTTCAAAACACTTTCTTCTAATTAAATTCTTCAATGACTCATAGATCATACAGAAGTATCATTTCCTTCAAGAAGGTTCTTGATTTTCTTATTTCCTCAGTGACACATTAGTCATTCAATGGCATCCACTGTTTTGTTCCCAAATGGCAACAATAACCAAGGTCGAAGCAAAAGCCAGAAACTCCATCTGGGTCTCCCCCGTGGGTGACAGAAATTCAAGTACTTTTTGAATTTCCATTAGCAAAATCTAAATCAGGTGCACAAGTAGAACTCCATGCTAACACTCCAATATGGGATGCAGGCATACCAGCTAGTGACTTAACCAGCTGTACCACAATGCCAATATCTCCAGACTATTGTTTTGGTGATAGTATAACATGTAAGTTGTACACTATTTGCTCACCTAGAACTGAGGGCTTCGCTAGGATAGGAGTGGAATATTATATTTTTGTATCCCCAGTCTCTGGCGTAAAACTGAGCACACAGTGGCACCCTATACATATTTGGTCGATTGATGAAGGGATTTTTCTTGTGATGACTTAGATTCACAGCAAAATAACTTAAAAATAATCATCCAGCCCTATCAGTGCCTAATCAGGAATTCCAAGGGATTCATGTTTCATCCTATCAATTACTAAATTGTACAGTTTGTAATTGTGTTATTCAAACTTCTAAGTTGGGTGAGCATTTGGTGATATAGTTAAGACACCACTAGGGGTATCCACATCCAGTGTTAGAGCGACTGGGTTTGAGTCTCAGCACTGCTGCTGACTCCAACTTCTTCCAATGGACAGCCTGAGAGGCAATAGGTGCGGGCTCAAATATTTGGGTTCCTGCCACTCACTTAAAGCACTGGGATTGAAGTCATGCCTTCTGGCTTCATCTAGTGGCAGGCATTTATGTGCATTTCTCTTTACCTTTCAAGTAAATGGACAAATCAAAAAAATAAAATGCTAGTTCTTATAGAGCAAATATGCAGGCAGAAACTAAAATACAGCATTTCTCAAAGTGTTATTCTAATCAAACTTGACACTAATCAAAAGTACTCTTAAAATGAGCATTCTTATTATCCTAAAATTTCTTTTGAACATATTTTAGTGATTGTCTCATTTATGTGTCAACTCATTCAACCATTTCCTGACATTTTCATTAAAGTCAATTTAGTGTCTCCTTTCCTTTCTCCAAAGACAGAATATATACTTAAAATTTAAAGAGATATCATCATTAATCTAGATTTATTTTTGTGCCTCTTGGATTTAACTCAAGTATGCCCCTCCCAACAGTAACACAGTGACTGTAGATCACAGGTAATATTTCAAACAATATACAGAAAAGACAGGGTGAATCATATATAGATATGTGAGTACAGACCTGATCTGCCTTTATCAATTTTCTCTCATTGTTATTCATTAGAAATCCAGGTTTTCATGGAAGTTAAAACAGAAATCCCTAAAGTTAACTTTCCTGTTCTCTATTTACATAAACAGAACAAATTATTGTCTAGACTAGAGGCAAACCTTAGAGCCTTTTCTCATAAATCAGACACTGAGGTAAGAAAATGTCTAAGCCTCTGAGGCTCTCTCCTGGTGAGGATCTAGAGACAGACAAAACACTATGTAAATTGCAGGAGAGCATAATTCTCCTGGGCTGCCCAGTGGAATACTTTGCTTGCTGGTTTTCTAGGCTGTCTTTTCATTATTTTAACATCAGATTAAACATTACCCCCCGACAATTCTACTTCGATCCTAAGTCAAAACACACCATCACTTTATCCTCTGCATTGTGCAAGTATTTCTTGACTACTTTTTTTTTAAACAAATTTTTCTTATTTTATTTGAGGCACGGAAAGAGAGAACTCCCATCCATTGGTTCGTTTCCCAAAGGCCTGGAAGTAACAGGACTGAGCCAAGGGCAAAGCCAGGAGCCAGGGACTCCATCTGAGTGTCCCACATGAGTAGCAGGAACCCAAATACCTCTGCTTTTCACTCTCTCTTGTTCTTCAGTTAGCAGGTCCTGTTGGAATTCTGCACCAGTTCGTTGGCAAGACCCAATCTGCTTCACTCAGTTCTTGATCTCCAGATCCTGAAAACACATGTAGCACTCTAACATTTCCCATGGATATTTGCTAGAAGACTGAATATGACTGCACAAGATGTATTAGATGTTTCAACATTTTAAGGGCTCACAATTCTCTGGGGTTATTGATAATTCAGTAAGTATTTATTGAGTGTTTAATCCCTAAGAACTACTCCAGCCACTAATAAGTTACAAATGAGAAAACTGAAATTTCTTCTCTCATAATGTTTGTAGTTTAGTGAAAAAAGACAGACAATAAATCAGTACTGTAAGTGGGTAGCAGAGATACAATTGCTTGAGGTATTACCACTTCCTCCGGGGTTTGCATCAACAGGGGGGATGTTAACAGATTTGGAAGAGCAAGATCAGAGCTATAGAGGGAGAAAACAGATGCCCACCTTGGATGTTATGAGCTAGTTGATATCTTACTTTCAACTTCTCCCAATATCTTCACATCTATTCCATTTGTCTCACATTAACCATAAATGTGCATTCATGAAATTTAGAACAAGGTTAACACAGGTTAAGCATGCCTGCCCTAATCCAAAACATGAAATGATCTAAAATCTAAAACTCTGAAAACAGTCAACTGGAAAATTCCACACCTGCTGCTGTGTGATAGGTAACAGTTACAACATGGGAATACCTTCAAGCTGTATAAGTATAGTAATAGGTGAAAATAAATAAATGATATTGGGGTGATGCTTATATGTCCATGTACTATATCAGAATACCTAAATTAGATTCCTGGCTCTGGATTGTGACTCCATCATTTTGCAAATGCAGATCCTGGAAGGCAGAGGTGACAGCTCAAGTGTTTGGATTTCAGCTACTCATGTGGGAAACATGGATGGAGTTCTTGGCTTCTGGATTTGGCCGTGGCTCATTTCTGTTGCTTGTAGACACTTGGGAAATGAATCAATGGGAGTTCCTAACCCCAAAGAATCTCATGACATAGATGTAAATATTTGAAATATGAAAAATTTGAAGTATTTCTGTCCCATGGATTTTGGGTAAGGGATACACATCCTATACTGAGTCTGTGGACACCTCAGACATGTTCTCTTTGCCTTTAAGCACTTATATGAATTTGCTGTAAAGAAATTATTTTCGGCCTTGATTTCCTCATTTGTAAAATGAAAGTATTACACATGACTCAAAAGTCCTTTTCAACCTTAGAAGCATGGCAATGATGACATGGCTCATCTTTACTAGAGCCCTGTGTTCCTGGGGAAAAAAGTTGAGAAATCCTCACAATGTTGCTATTTGGGGTTAGGAAACTGTCTTTATGGGACTCCCAAATACCTCTTGTGGTCTTAACACAAGGCCTGTCAAACGGGCTCCAAGTACTTTATCTTGATCTCCTAATATTCAGATGCCATGTAGGCTTTCACTGATTAGTCTGGACAAAATGTATGTAAAGCAAACTTCAATACAAGAGTTCTCTTTCATTTAGGCCACTGAACTTGGCCCATCAGCACAAGCCCAGACAGCCTTTCCTAAGAAGACAGCAGTCACAGGGAGGAAGACCTTCTCAAACTTGTTCTCTGATCCCACCATATTTTGACATCACTCCTCCAACCAGATTATTTTTGGCCTTACTTAGTCCACCCTGCAAAAATGACAGCATAAGATACTGGCATGGTCACTTCCCTGACATGGAAATAATATTTTCCAATACAATCTCTCTTAAGTTCCATTTTTTCATTGACAGTAACTTGGGTAGAACTGAGCTGATTCATGACCATTCACAACCAATTACATTCCAAAGAAATAGCTGTTTTCCATCTATAAAACACTACTGTTTATTGAACATTCTTTAAAAAGCATTGGACAGGGGCCGGTGTAATAGATAGTGGTTAAAGTCCTCGCCTTGCAAGCACAGGATTCCATATGGTCGCCGGGTCTGATCCCAGCAGCCCTGCTTCCCATCCAGCTCCCCGCTTGTGGCCTGGGACAGCAGTTGAGGATGGCCCAAAGCCTTGGGACCCTGCGCCTGTGTGGGAGACCTGGAAGAGCTCCTGGCTCCTGGCTTCAGATTGGCTCAGCTCCAACCGTTGCACTCATTTGGGGAGTGAATCATCTGGCAGAAGATCTTCCTCTCTGTCTCTCCTCTCTGTATATCTGCCTTTCCAATAAAAATAAATAAAAATCCTTTGAAAAAAAACAAGCATTGTACATTGTAGTAAAGAAGCACTGTACTTGGGGTATCTGCACAGAAATGACCAAACGACCCCAAATCAAGACTTAGAACCCAGTCTCTATCTGAAAAGACTTAACACCTCTGCAAATTTCTATCAGTTTGTTTTCGTTACAATACTCAAACCCATCAAAGCATGTGTGCTTTGAGAATGAACTTACAGGGTTTTCTTATGTCAAGGCCAGAGTTGTAAAGGTATCTGAGAGAAGCCATTTCCTCTACAGCTGCAGAACCCAGCACAAGAGGAGGCACCTACTTCCCAACTGGGAGGAACAAGCAGTATGTGTCAAGATGCTCAAGTCAGGACAAGCTGAGTGGCTCAAATCACTGAACTGTTGATGTCACAGTTTTCATTATGGAAATCATACAGTGACATCTTCTACATCCTCAGCTTTTGTGGTGGTGGCTGGTGACTGTCTTGGCAACCCAGGCAGACAAGTGTTAGATCTTGTTGAACATCTGCACAAAATGTTTGCATTGAACCTTATGATTTGTGAACAATTAAAGCTCAATGAGGGCAGGAATTTTGTCTGTTTATTTAATCTTGCATCTCCTGTGCACAAAACAAACCAATGTGGAGCTGATTGCCCCATGAATGTGTTTTGAATGAGTTCTCACATCCTTGAAAACAAAGACCCTGTTTTAAAGTTCAGGAATTAATTCACAGTGTCTAAGGTGATTGCAGAAAAGGGATGACCGTTTGGAGGAGTGTTAGTGGTATCCCTTCAGCTCCCATGGAATCCTCAAGTACTTAAGACACAGGCAAAAGCACAGCACCAGTATTTCCATTACCCAGAAGGCATTTTTCTCCCCCATCAACTTCCAAAATGCTATTTTAGACCATTATCAGATTTCACATAATCATCAAACACTGCTGGATTGTACAACTATCTTTATGTGAATCTTATTCTTCTAATTAACAAATAAAGTTGGTAATAGGAGTTTTACTGGGTCATCAATTATACAAACTCCATAGAATCAACCTAACAAAATTCATCCAACACCCCTCCAGCAATGACTCAGTATACAAGCTGATTCCAATACCTTTTCTTCCTGCAAAGTTAGGTATGATCACATGGTTTGGTTCTGCATAGAATGTGGGCAGAAGACACACTCACATCTCTGGGCTGGTCCAAAACTGCTGCTCGGTCCTCTTTTCTTGTCTTCCAAGCCAGATTCAGAGATTCAAGCATAAACTTCAAAGCTTTGGAGGATGTCAGAGTCTGACGGAGCAGGGACTAACCATGCACAGTACTGACTCTCTCTGCCTGTAATTTGGATGAAAATAAATATTTTATTACTAAGACAACTATATTTTGGGATTGTGTCCCATAGATGCTAGCTTTTTCTAGTGAATACAGTCACCAATATCATAAGTCTAATGTGTGGGTGATTATTTTGAGATTCCTGGACAAGTACCCTTTCCTTTCAATTACCTTTCACTCTTGAACGTAAATGAGCATCACTAATTGCATATGCAGTTGAAGCTGAAGGAGCTTGAAGTTAGAACCTGGACACAGGAGGTTATTAAGCAATCTTTCTTAACTACAACCTACTTACTCATATAAATTGGTAAACTTTTGACTCAGATCATTTCTCATTCTCCCTTGTATCCAAGATCTAACACAAAGGAGTCAAATGTCATGCAGTAGATAAACTGATCCAGGCACATACTCATGGTGCCCTGACTCCAGCTAACTATTTGGAATAACTGGAAGTTTAAGTTTTGGGGGGAGATTTTAATATGCACTAAGTTTAAGAAAGAAAATCTTCATCCACATAAAAAATGAAGAAAAAAATCCTCTTAATTTTCCAAAATGAAATCTTATTGATCTTGGCCATGAGAACACGTAATCCTCTTTCATTTGCAAACTATGATTTCCTTGACTCTAGTCAAGATGTGGAAGCACCATGTTGAGTTTGCATTCTGCTATGCACATCTAAGAGAAGTTTGGTTTGTTGTGAGGCCATACCACCAAATCTTAAGAACGAAAATGATCAATTGATCTCCACACCCATGACTTTTATTACCAAAAAAATCATGAAAGAATGTGAAAAGGGATGTTCATTTGCTGCTTGATGGCTCCATCCCAGCATGAGGCAGTAAGAGCAATACTTAGAAGGTCAACACCACTTGAATACCCAGTTTTTGACATCTCAGCTACTGCTCAAGTTGCAATTTAGGCAAAAACCTCAGAAGCACCACTGCTTGTCTTGCTGCTGACTTCTGAAGAAAGTCAAGACCAGCCTGATTAAGTCATGAAAGTTTCATCATACCCTCAAACCCAAGGATATACACAAGATCACCAGTGCTGCATTCTGTGGTCACTCTGCAATCTTAAAGCTCCATTCTAGGCAGGGAGTGTCCCCTTGCAAACACAGTCATCAGCTCATTTCCAACAGAGCAGCACTCTGCCTTCTGAAGTAAACATCTTTACATTATTCCCCCACTATCTGTTGGAACATGAAATCCACGTAAGCTGAGGCCTGCTCTCCTTATCTCTGACCTGTAGAACAGTACCTGGTAGGTAGTCAGGCAGTCAATAGAAAGAGTATGAGTAAGTCAATTCATATATAAGTGAGCCTGCTTTGTCAGCTCCATCACTCAGACTCTATGTGGAAATGCTTGTTAATAACAACTTCTTCACTTTTGATTTTGCACCATGAGACTGTTATTCCAAAATAGCTTAAACAGTTATCTTCATAGCTTTGTTAAATGATTGAGCCTCCTGTTCCATTTCAACAAACTACCAATTTTGAAATGTTTAAAACAAGATTCCAATAATTGTTTGAAACTATTCCAATAATTGGAAAAAATGGAAATCAATACCAATTCACTATTCATAGCACGCAAAATTGTAAAACTCTACATGCTATGAAATTATCTATTAGAAGAAGCTTATATCAACTCAATGTAGTCACAAGGAACATTGTGTCCAACATCAATGCTGGGTCACAATAGAAATAAATACTTGGGGTAGAATGATGTTCCCAGACTAGTCTTCCAACAAAGGACAGAGGATTCCTTATCATAAGATTTTGAAGTAAAATTCTCATGTGAAGTTCGAGGACAGTTATTAGAAGCACAAATATAACAGAGCTGTAGAGGAAGTGGCAGGTTCAGTGAGCTCTCTGTTCTTTTGTTCCTATTTTCAGTGCCACATTAAGTCAATGTCTCATGCTAAGTAATTCAATACTGTCTAGATCTCCATGTCCTTACAAGAACATGTGTAACTCTTGAAGGTAGTCTATCTACTCAAGGAGATCCCTAGTGAGGGACTGAATGTCAGATCATGTTCTCAGCTCAGTCAAAACCTCAGACTGAAGTCAGTTTGAACCTGATGTTCTCATTTATCACAAACTGTGCACACTGGAGGATGCATAAAGGAAGGTGAGTGACTTGGAGAAGAAAGATTCTAACCCAAGTCTATTAAGGGCTTCAAAAATTTTCATCAGCTCTGCCTATACTCATCTCTTATTTAGCAGTAAATAAACGATGCTTGACCCACTTCAGGCCATATTTGCCACCATTAATGTCTGCATAGCACAATAGTATTGAGGACTTTAAACAGCATTTCATGAAAAAAACATGCTATCTGTTGTAGGAAGCAAATTCTGGTGTTTATATGAATGCCTGAAAAAATACACAGCAAATTAATGTGATTTCCTCCAGGGAGGTAGAGGGATGAAATTAAAATGGAGAACTTAAGCTTTTCACTTTAAATCATCTGTGTTATCTAATTTTTCCCTTAAGCATATGCCATTTTATAAATTAAAAATTACAAACTGTGTGTGATGCCTAGGCAAAAATCTCAATACTGGGTGGATAGATAGGAGGATATATGTTTATGTATGGATAGATAGACAGATAAATCAACTGAAATATTTAGAGAGATACTACCTATCCCTAGATTAGTCCTTAGTCATTGCTAAGACAAACTTACTGAAATCTGACAGTAAAGAATATAGTTGTTTTGATGAGAAGGATGTGAAGAATATTCTCTAAGGACTTAAAAAAATGGGGAAAAACTAATTCCAAATCAGCTAGGGTAAAAATGAGTTTCTATCCATCTTACTCAAATATTAAATTAGCCAGTACTTTACCTCCCCTCTCTTTGCTAACTACAAATATACCAAAGATGTTTAGTCCCACAATGTCTTTTATCTGCAAAGAAATTTTACCTATCCAAGATTTTAAGAAGTACTTCAAACAAGGTTTCAACATTAATGGAGCTATCATTCCCTCAAAAACACTTGAGGCTGGGAAATCTGAAGTGTCTGGACATAGCACAAATCAGAAGATAAAGAAACTTCAGGAAAGTCTGCCTTATGCTCAGAATTGGTGCACTTGACACCTGGAACCTCATGTGAGTACTTGCATCACCAGAGAACTTTGTTCTTATGGTATCTTTTCTACCTCAACAGAAACTGGAGTTCCAAATACCAGAAAAACCAAGACTGATTTTAAGACTCTTCTTCCAGAAATTGATCTAATACAGAATCTCAGCACACTCTTAAGTAACATATGAGGGTATTTTAAAGAATTCATGGAAATTAATCAATGGAATTAAAAGTGACATGTGACATTTAGGATGTAATTAAGTCATCAGTGTGAGGCCCTCATGAATGGAATTATTCTCCCTTGTAAGAAAAAGAAATGCAGAGCCAATCAAACCTTAGCCCACCAGCAAGTACAGAAATCAGGCTCTAGCACAGGTCATGTCGGGCTAGGCTGTTACACCTACAGGTTTGCATGAGCCAGGGATAACAGCAGACTGAGAAGGGCCAGGTGCCAGCACCCGCCAGTGAGAGTTGGGATTGGAGGCAGGACGGGTCAGGACAGACTACAGCATGCTAAGGCAGGCCAAGACAGAGGAGGCGCTTTGCCAAGCTGGGTCAGAGCAACCACTGGCATACACAAGATCTATGTCTGGAAACAGGCCTGGTTGGGGATTAAAGAGAACACCCTGGCTGGGTTGTGGTTCCCACTGGTGAGTGCGTAGGCCAGAGTGGGGGCTGTTGTCTGGTCTGGGCATGGCTGCAGTGTCCCTCAGCACAAATGTGGCCTGGAACTGGGGTACTCCAGACTGGGCAGACTCAAGCACCCACTGGTGATTATGAAAACCAGGGTAGATGTAGGACAGGCTACATTAGGTCTCTGCCCCTCCTGAGCCATGCATATGCTGTGTCTGGCTGTAGATCTGGCTTGGCTGGATTATAGCATCCAACAGTAAGAACCAGAATGGGTGAGGGCCAGTCAGGAAAGGCTACTGTTTCTACTAGGACAGAGGGTGGACTAAGTAGAGCTGGCTCATGGACCTACCGATGGGCACAAGATCTGGCAATGGGAGAGATTCTGATGTAGGAGCTTGGGCAACTTCTCTGTTGGAACACAGTCCCTGTAGGTGAGTGCAAGAACAACAATAAGGAGCATCCCAGAGAGGCCAGGGAATGGTACCCAGTGCCAAACATGTGGCATCGGTTGGAGGCAAACCAGGCTGGACCAGTTCATATCATCTGCTGGTGAATCTGAGCACCAAATGAATTGTGGGTTGGGTCCAATTGGGTCGCAACACAAGCCAGTTCACATGAGGGCTAGGATTTGGGGTCAGATGGGCTGGGATAGGCTGTAGCCCCCATCAGCATAAGTTGTAATTGGGGGTGGCCCAACCCCAGCCAAGCTACACAACCAATGGCAAATGGCAAGGTGAAGTGGGACATACCAGACTGGGCAGCAACACCTAACCAGCACATATTAGATCCAGCGGATGGGAGACAAAGCCGATAGAGGAGTTGTGGAAGGCTCCCCTGCTGGACCACCACTCCCACTTTTGAACATGAGTTGGGATGGGGACAAAACAGGTTGGGCAGAGCTACAACACTTCTTGGCTCATGTAGGCTGGATCAGGGAAAAGCCAGGCTGGGTTGACTATTATTACTGGTGCATGCATAAGTTAGAGTGGGTGTGGTTTGGTTGGGCTTTGCCACCACATCAGCTGTGAGGTGCTGGCACGGGGGTGTGTGTGGGGGAATTCTTTCAAGTTAAACTGCAGAACCACCTGCAGAGTGCAAGATCTGGGAGTTAGAATGGGCTGAGTAGGGAAAGAGTGGGCACCTCCCTCTTGGGTGCCACTCCCACTGGTGAGCATAAGAACCAGGACTGTGACAGGCATGGCTAGACAGAGAGTGGCACCCGCCAGTACATGTGTGGGATGGACAGTGGGGCTGGTTGAGTTGAACTAGGCTTCAATACCCATTAACATGTATGAGAGCTGAATGGGATGTCGGACAGACTGGACCAGTCTGCTGCACATACTGGCAAGCATGGGAGCCAGGGCAGGGGGCAGGTCT
Organism: Ochotona princeps; assembly: GCF_030435755.1. NCBI lineage: Eukaryota > Metazoa > Chordata > Mammalia > Lagomorpha > Ochotonidae > Ochotona > Ochotona princeps. Next base: position 41,832,694 of record NC_080840.1, read on the forward strand.
GGTGGTGGTTATTGCAGTTCGCTCTGACTAGGCTACAGCAACTACTGATGTATGTGAAGGCTAAGTGTGTGGTGGGCAGGATCAGACTGTGCTGCACACCAGTTGGTTTGTATAGAGGACAGGGCTGGAGACACAACTGACCCAGCAACTGCAACCATCAGCATGTGAATAAGATGATTGAGGCAACGGACGCTGCTAGACCTTATATTTGCAAGCACACACAAGAATCAGGTCTGGGATCACCTCAGATGAAGTTTCTTTGGGGATTCCCCTAACTGAACCGCTGGACTCAGAGCCCCAACCCCATAGAAGAAATTGCAGGTTCTATGGTCTGACTGTGGAGTGCATGTGTCAGAAATGGGCCTCCTCAGTGGCTTAGACAGAGCTGTGGACAGCATATCCAGGTGTACATAAAGGGCATGCAAGTACATTGGAGTCTGTAGAGGACACCTGGTAGCACAACAGAGGACAGAGGACAAAACAAGTGATTCATCTACTCCAGCCAAGTGTTGGCAGTGAATATCTGGGCAAACGGAGACTCTAGTGTGGATTATGTCAACCAGTGGATTCTGGAGAAACTTCATTGTGTCTGGAGTGGCGAGATCAGCAGTAATTCAGAACTGTTGAACTATTGAAACCTCATGAGCAGGACCCTCAGAGCATGCCCCACATCAGGGACCTTGAGGTGGTGTCGGGTGGCTGTCCTCCATCCCAGAGTGCAGGGTGTTTGGGAGGCTGGGTGTGGCTTCCCTTCTTTTCTCTCCCCTCCCCCAGAAATAAGAAGGAAAAAAATGTGAAAATGGTCATCTCACCCTCCAGAACATGACAAATATTTTGCTTTTGTTTATAAGCTACTTAGTCTGTGGTATATGTTATCATGGTACAGAACAAACTGACATTCTCCTTTAATGTCCAAATTAGAAATAACTTGGTTCTCTCTACTTTGGGTAATTTTAATATGTCCCTCATGTCAAACTGCAAACTCCTTATTCCATATCTCGAATTCCAAATGCCTGGCAAAGCATAGCATAATGTGGTGCATTCATTATGTTGTCACACATATTTCTAACAAAGCAATACATAGTTTAACATTTCATGACCTACTACTACAGGTACTGCCAATACGATTTAAAATATGAATCAATATCATCAAACATACAATGGCCTTCTGCCTGACCACTGTTCTTTGTATTCTCTGGTAATTTCCATGGACCTCACACCCTCTCTATAGCATAGTTCTTGCATGCTTAGGCCTCAGAGCCACAGATTTTCACCTGGCTTCTGTTCTGTTGCACAGATACTCACAGAATCCCAAATCTATCAGCATCTTCTCCAGGGACATAAACAGCATGATTAGTTTCCTCTCCCAAATGACTGTCTTTCCTGACGCTGTCACTGTGCTAAATGCATCCCTGTGCACTCCCTTGCTGTGAATAGGCTCCAAGCCACTCTCACATTAGCTCTAGGTCTTGTGCCAACATGTGCAACATTCTAATTGTTGGGTGATCATGAATCTCTTTGGCCCTAACCATTTGGATTTGAAGGCAGGGGGAGAAAGAATGGAAAAAGATGTACATTAAATCATTGTAAAAGATAAATGTAGTGCCATGTAGTACAAAGAACCTCACACTTACCATCAAGCAGGTAAGTTTTTTTTTATTTTTTTATTAATTACATTGCATTTTGTGACACAGTTTTATAGGCACTGGGATTCCCCCAACCCCTCCCTAAACCCTCCCCCCATGGTGGATTCCTCCACCTTGTTGCTGTATTACATTTCAAATTCAGTCAAGATTCTTTTATTGCAAACATATACCAAGCATAGAGTCCAGCATCTTATTGTCCAGATAAGTTCAACGGCTTGCTGGGGAGACCATCTCTGGTCTGTAGGTAGAGCCGGCAGAGTATCATCCCGATCAATTAAAAGCCCCAACATAACATCAGCAACAATTTATAATGTTATGGAATTAATTGACATGATATTGAGTAACCAATATGTTTTTTTAAAATGCAAGTTCTTAACCACATCCTGTGACTTCTTCATTGACATTCCAATTTTAGTTTATATACAGCCGGGTTCTATACACCTTAAAATGACTATGGATTACTATTCAGCTGTCTCATGTCTATTTTCATTATAGCATTTAGCATTTCATAGCATTGAAGCATAATTTTGCTGAATCTGGCTGTTTTTCGGGTAGTCTAGACTGGCTTATGACTCTAACAAGACATATGTCAACAGTTGAGGTGCAGAACAGTTTTAGGAGGGGTGTGCAGAGATATCTTCAATATCCTAGTGAGGAGTAACTAATCTTTGTGTCCCACCTAGTAAGGTATAAGTGAATCCACGCTGACCATTTCCTGTTTGATTCTAAGCTTTCCTTGTTATTCTCTATCTATTCTAGATTTGTTTGTTTGTTGTTTGTTTTTAGGGGTTTCTGCAGCGACCCTGATGGTCATTGCCAGAGAGGGTGGGGACCCAAAGTTGGAACCAAGCGAGGACCAGAGAGAGCTCCCCTCCCTAGTCCTGAAGGAAGTTTACTCTTCTTCTGTCTCTGTGGGCTGCTCAGGGCTCTTGGCTGTTGTTCTGATGACCTTGGATCCTGTGAGGAAGGATTTGGACTTCTTCCATCCCATGTGGTAGATCCAAGCAGGAGTGGATGACCTCAGAGTTCTTGGCCTCTGAAGGCACTCCAATTCTCCATGGACTCCTTGGCAGTTGGGATGTAGTCCTTGGTGTTCGTACTGATAGTCCTTGGTGAGGATCCTGGAGTCTTCAGGGTTGGGATACAAGCCGCCTCCTATCCTCCTACTCCGGTCTGGGCACCACCCCTCAAGCAGGTAAGTTTTACCCTAATTGGCTGTGTGACAATTACCAGCTGCTGTGTGTTCAATTGTGGTTCCACAAGATGAATGTTCAAGTACTAGCTCTGGATCCAGTGAATAAGACACTGTTCAGAAATAGGATTTTTGTGAACACAATCAAGTTTAGATGAAATTCTAGATTAGAGTGGCCCATTATTCAATATGACGACTGAGTGTCATGAGAAGAGGAAACAAAATATAGAGACAAACTCACATTGAGAGAGAGAGAGAGAGAGAGAAATTACCTTGTGTTGATTGAAGCAGAGAATGGTGTAACGTAGCTGCAAGCCAAGAAATGCCAAGGATGATTAGTAACCACCAGAACTAGGAGAGAAAGTTTGGTCCTGTCAACACTTTGATTTCAGCCTCTGGCTTCTGCAACTGTAAGAAAATAAATTTCAGTCATTATAAGCCATCATAGGCAGCCATAGGAAAATGATACTCCATCCTGTCAATCTGTAGCATTGGGAGCAAGCTTTCATGTATAAGATCCTTCAAAAGGCTCATGGAAAAAAAATTAACTGAGCAATAAAATTATTTTGGTGAAAAAAAAAACTAAATCCAAGCATATTTTACCATCATAACACTCTTTTTCCCGAACATTTTGAGATACCCTTATATCTTGATTCTCAATACCCAGCTGAGGAACTTCTGTTATTGCCATTTTAGAGTATTTGGCAAGAGTCTTGGTGATTAAAAATATGCATGCAAGATTACACAACCAGTAGAGTGGAGGTACCCAGAACCCAAATATTCTGGTTCTAAGCCTGTATTACTCTGCCTGTATAAAACTCTCAGGGTCTATTTCCCTGGCTGAATAAGCTTGATATTGATGAAATCTTCAGGCTCCACCCCAGACCTGTAGAATCACCAATCTTAACGGTGGACACCAATGGTCTGTGCTTCCTCAAGCCTTACAGGTGACTCTGTATTCGGCTTCAGTTTGCAAACCACTGTGCTAGGACAGCTCAAAGAAGAGTATTCCCCAGTAGTCCAGAGGAGTCTTCTTGACAGAATGAAACTCAGAGATAGCATCTTTTTTTATTTGAATGGCAGACAGATATATAGAGAGATATACAGATATCTTCCGTCCACTGGTTGATTCCCCAAAAGCCTGCAAAACCCAGAGCTAATTCACATTGAAACCAAAGGCTAAGACTTCAATCCAGACTATCCACATAGGTGGCAAGAATCCAACTACTACAGCCATCACTTGCTGCCTTCCAGGGAGCATATGACCAGGAAGCAGGACTCAAATGCAAGCACTCTGATAGGGGGTACAGGGTCCCAAGCAGTGTTTTATATGTCCACCCATTAAATTGGATTCTTAAAAAACAGGAAGTTTAAATGTCAAAGAAATTGGAAAGTGACATTTTTCCATTTTCCTATAGGGAAATACCATGCATCCAAGGAATTACCTAAGCTTGACAAAACTGAAGAACACAGGCTGACAATGAGCTTTGAAAAGTGACTACAATTCGAAAGGGTATGAAGACCCTACTGGGTCTTGTGGATCACTGTCCTTTAAGGTTTGATCTTTAATGTTGACAGTACTCTGTGATAAAAAGGTTTCACATGACACATTTGGGCATTTCAGAAACTCTTTATAGAATATCTGCTTGCATCTTTTAAACACATGAAATACTCTGAGATGTCATATTGTATAAGATGCTACTCAGCTTTGTCAGGCCACATTGCTCATAGGCCACATCACGCATGCTTTTCACAGGCAATATATAACTACATAAGAAATACTGTGGATAACTTTAAAGAATTTTTGTTATAAAACATAGTATTTTTATTTTACAAAAATTTGTATCGAGAACACAGTAGAAAATGGAAATATGAAAGAAACAAGAAATTCACTATACTGAAGTCACAGAAACAGTAGATTATGCTAGAATCTGACAATTGCTCTATACCTTCATTCAGTTATGATAATACATCAACATATTTGAATACAGGAACATGAATAATATTCAGCTAAAGGCTTTCAAGGTCAAGACAAATGTTGCCTTAATTAACTATCCTAATACTTGGGCCGTTACTAAATGCACCAGAAACAGTTTCTGAAAGATACAGCACTTTTCAAATAATCTGAAATCCTGAAAACAACCAATGATGCTACTATTATTTTCATTTCTTTTTTCCAGGATGCAATTATGGGCATTTTGCCTGAAAAGTCAGTTTGCAACCCTTTACCTTTAAAATTTTGTTGGTGTACTTTACTATCCTGGTTTACTTTGTTTTATTTTTAGATTTCCTCTCTCAAATATCATGAAAATGAGGTAACAGATTTTCCAAAATTTTAAAATCCCACCAAGAATTGCCTCCATGTGAGAAGCCATAGTTTTGAAACAGCGAAGGCATCACTTTGTCCACCTCCTTCAAGTCTTGGAAAATGTGCCAAAGGGAGAATTGAAAATGATCAAGTAGATAGGATTTTAGGATTTTTTACTTGTCAAAAGAGTTAAGAAACTCAGAAGTTATCAAAATAGAATATAAACAATTTCAAGTGCAAGGATCTTTTGCAAATATACTGTTATTATAACACCAGAATCTATAGCTCAATTTATTTAAAGGACTAATTTTGACTAGCACTTCAAATACTGAGATGCATCTATCTATGTCATTTTCCTTCTTTCTCATTCAAAAAATGTTTCAGTTTCTTGCCTATCTGAAACTGTTGCTATTGCTTGAAGAGTAACTAACAGCACCTCGTTACTCCTTGTCATTCTCCAGTCAGATTCTCTCCAATGGATCTGCAAGAGTTCTCAATCTTCACACTTATTCTCCAGCATTGGTGAAAGCCAATGATGATATTCAATATCACCTGTTACCTCACTCAATTACTATTTCCTTTAGCTGAAAATCACCTTTGGTGGTTAGATGTTATATTAGTTTGCTAGGACTATCATAACAAAATATCACAGATCAAATGGCTTAACACAAGTTTAATTTGTCACAGTTCTGGAAGCTGTACATTCAAGATTAAGGTGTTGATAACCTTGGTTTTCCTTGAGATCTGTCCTTGGTTTGTAGATGGCCATCTTTTCTCTGTTTTCATACAGTCTTTTAATCTGTCTATAAGAGCATCAGTGTTTTGGGATTAGAGCTCACCGTGACAGCCTCATTTTATCTTAGTTCCTTTTGAAAGACATACATCTAAGGATACTCACTTAAGAGTCACATATTCCTTTGAAAAGGGACACAACACACCTCTTTAATAAACGCAGTATGGTGAATGAGTCCCAGCTCAGACACTCTCTGTTGATGTCATGTTGGACAAGTCCAAAAGACTACAAACATTGTGGCCTCCTTTTCTTCAGCAAGAGCCTTACATCTGTGCTCCGTTGTACTGAGGGAGTCAGCATTGCTTAACCCTGTGAAGCCACTGGGTGGGAGGCAGTGTTACCGTCCTGTTGAAGGGCTTCTGGCCTTGAGGATCTGGATGGCCAGCATTCTCAAGAGAAGACTGTGTTAATCGGCAGAAACAGGAAGAGCCATGGCAGCTCTGAGACATGTGGGGGAGCAGTTCTTTCTGGGCTCTCTTGCTTTGTGGTCACACTCCCTGGGAAGTCAACATGACCATCAGAAGTTCACCCTTGTGTTGAAGTCAGAATAGGGTAATGCCACAGGAGACTTATGGAAAATTCCCCAACTCTGATTGTTTGATGCACTCTTACTCACTCGAAGGACACTTTTGAGGAAATAGTCCTTAGAGCAATTCTACTGAACAGTGCTGTCAGACAGTGACCAAGATACCTACATATCTTCATATCTTATCACAGAATACTCAAACTTGCATTATTTTGAAAAAAAATCAGTTACTTGATCACACTGGTCACATTTCAAGGTTCAATATACCCATGTGGCTCATGGCCACCATGTTGAATAGACATAGAGTACTTCCCTAGTCATGGAAGCTCTATCAGCAATGCAGTTTTAGACTATGCAAAGTTCAATTGTTAGTTTCTACACACCAGATGGGTCATTATCCACGCTATGACTTGATACATGTTTACAATGCCATGTAACTGAATACAAATTATATTTCTGCAATAAGCATTCTTATTCACTTGTTAAGTTATTGCACAGATGATATCAAATAATATTAATGACAGTGTGTGCTCATGTTATTTCATATATGTAATTTATTTCATTATTGAAATAAACTTATGAAGCTTGTATTGTTAATTGTTCAAACTTCACATATAAAGATGCAGAGAGAAACTTAATACCTTTTCCTCAGAAAATACATTATTATGAAGAAGCAGTTGCAAATGATGACAAAAATTTACCAACAGCTAATCAATCACACCGTGGCTTGCTTTGCTTAGCTTATCATTCATCTTCAAAGTAGTCCTTGCTTCCTCAGGCCATCTGACCCACCTCTCTCTATTTTTACCTGAGCCTACAGGTCCTTACCTTTATTTTTAAACTCTTTCTCTAGGCTGAAACCCCCTCCATCGTTCATGACTGTTCTCATACAGAATCTAGACAGCTGACCTTTCTCTCAGGTCCCCAACCATCCCACTGAAGAGTCAATACCCAGGGATTAAGCACTAGATACTCATTTACCTTTCAGATGCTTTAGAGGACAAAACAAGATAGGTTTGTGAGAGTGGCTAAAAAAAATCTATGGATAACAAGAAAAAAACTACCCTACAAAATTTTCCATTTTATATGCCTCTAGAATGGTAAAATGCATGAAAGTATTCTATAACAATATTTACTAAACAATGAATCAAATATTTACTCAGCATGAATGAAAAATGTTCCAGAACTTTGTTAGACTGAATCATAATCAAGGGCTTATGATAACAGCCACTTAGTAGAAATCTAATTTTGATTGCTTTGTACTACAGAGCTTCACCAAGATTTAACACAAAAACTAGGACTCACATTTTATGAACCAACACAGTTTATTTGTTGATTTTAGAGTGTGAATTCAGCTATTCAAATTTATTCCTGCACAGTAAAACATTTTAGTCAACAATGAAGTACGTAAAAACAGCGAGCCGTGCTAGTGCATTGCCTAATACCTTATTTTGTGTGACGTGCACTCTACATTGTTCATATAACAAAACTTCCTAAAAGTACATTTCTCTGATTATATCCAGAAGTGATATGAGACTATACTTCTGGCTATAAAACCTATAACTTAGGTACTTACTTACTTGCTTAACATAAAGACATGTAGAGAGACAGCAAAAAAAAATTCTTTAAAGATTTACTTATTGATTTGAAAGAGTGACAGAGATGGAGTGACAAAAAGGGCTGAGAAAGAGAGATCTTCCATTTCTTGGCAAACCCCCAAATTCATGCAATAGCCAGGGTTGTGCCAGACTGAAACCTGAAGCCAGAGAGGCCATGCAGATCTCCCTTATAGGTGGTAGCACTCAAGTCCTTGAGCCATCACCTGCTGCCTCCAAGGTTGCTCATTAAAAGGAAGTTGTAATCAGAAGCAGAGCCAGGACTCAAATCCAGGCACTCTACTACAGGATGCAGGCATTTCATAGCTTGACCTACAATGTAACAATGCCTACTCGGAGAGACAGAAAAGAAGAAATGAAACAAGCAATATGCTTTCCAAATGAGATCAAACAAGGCCAGTCTCGGCCTTCTCATTTTAATCATTCTGTAAGCAAGTAATCCTGTCCACATCCTACTTCATGCCATGCATTTGCACTTCAGTGCTTTGAGCTGATGACTGCACTGTTTAAAGAGCTTGCCAAGGACAGCCCTGACATGCTGAGCAGAGTCCCTATGTATAAGAAGATGGTGATATTCTTTAAAGCAAGAAACACACATGCTAAATCTCAGCTATCGCTGGGCATGTGTTACAGTGCTATTAGCCATGGGCTCAATGTCAATAGATCAACTATGTGTGTTAAATAAGGAATTTTGAAATAAAAATGCACATAGAGCAAGCTTGTACATTCATCAACTGAAAAACATGTTTTGAACAGAGGCTGGAAGGGACTTAAACCTTTTCTTTTGCCTAGAAACAGTGCTTCTATATTCACTCTTCAGGTTTTTCACTGAAATATTTGAATAAAATTTCTGTACATAATGAGAATCAATTGTAAATTGCATTTTTCTAAGATAACAGCATCATAACAGCAAGCACATATATATTTTTCAGATTTATTTATTTTTATTGCAAAGTTAGATATACAGAGAGGCGGAGAGACAGAGGGGAAGATCTTCTGTCTGATTATTCACTCCCAAAGTGGCCACAATGACTGGAGCTGAGCTGAGCTGAGTCAATCCAAAGCCAGGAGCCTGGAGCTTCCAGGTCTCCCACATGGGTGTAGGTTCCCAAGGCTTTGGGCCATCCTCATCTGCTTTCCCAGGCCACAAGCAGGGAGCTGGAAGGGAAGCAGAGCCACCAGGATTAGAACCAGTGCCCATACAGAATCCTGACGCATTCAAGGAGAAGAGTTTAGTCGCTACACCTCCACACTGGTCCCAACAGCATATATTTTTTAACAGCACATCAACTACAAGAAGCTTTTACAAAAAGAAAGAAAGAAAGAAAGAAAGAAAGAAAGAAAGAAAGAAAGAAAGAAAGAAAGAAAGAAAGAAAGAAAGAAAGAAAGAAAGAAAGAAAGAAAGAAGGAAGGAAGGAAGGAAGGAAGGAAAGAAAGAAAGAAAGAAAGAAAGAAAGAAAGAAAGAAAGAAAGAAAGAAAGAAAGAAAGAAAGAAAGAAAGAAAGAAAGAAAGAAAGAAAGAAAAGAAAGAAAACATACAGTTCAAACATAAAAATCCTCACTTAACACATGAATGCAACATTAGTTTACTCAGCGCCCATGACACCCAGAAAATTAACTGTTCTTTTCTTGGTCTATTGCTGGTGTCTGTTCAGACACCAGCAATAGAGTTCTTCTACTGTAGAACTGATCTGTAGTTCTTCTACAGATCATTGTGAAGACTACCTGGTTCTTGTCATGCATCCAAAAGACTAGTCTTGCTGCCCCTGAATGACAGGTCTCACGGATATTAATTCCAGCCATTATCATGGAAACCAGTGGATACTGCTCCTCTGTGCTCTGGCCTTGGCCAAAGCAGTGTGGATGCAGTATGATACCAGTTACCTTACAGCATCTGCTGTTTATCCCTGAGTGCCTTCAGAATGTGCTCATCATCTGTAAGATTAATGCTTCACAGTGATTGAACTCTGAGTCAGTAATCTGTTTTTCCTGGAGCATGACATACTTTCTGCAACTGCACAGGTAACTCTTCATTCCGAAAGTTTTCATTTTATTTTATATTCATATGCTTTTTACTAACTACTCTTAACTCTGTTCTTCTAGAACCCTGTCATGCAATTGGCTTACCTTTTTTGAAAGAAAAAGGTATGAATTTATTTAAAAGAGAGGCAAAGACACAGACAAAAAAAGAGGGTTTCTGTCCATGAGTTCACTCCCCCAAATGGCTGCAACAGCCAAGATTAGGCCAAACCAGAGCTGGAAAAAAAAGCACTCTCTATCCAGGCCTCACGTTGGTGACAGCAGTTCAGTTGCTTGAGCTAGCGGGACTGCTTTCCAGTGTCTGCAGTAGTAGCACACTAAAGTCAGGAGCCAGGCTCTGAATTGAACATAGTTTCTCCAATGTGGGAGTCAGACATCTCACGTCTAAATGACTAGGAAAGTTGTCCGCCCCACCTCATGTTCTACCTCCAATATTTTTGCTCTGAGTTCATCTTATCAGCACTTTTCTCTGGATTCACTTTGATTGGCTAATGCCAGGTCTTCATCATTTTGCCTTCAGCTATAATTATTCTCTTACAACTCAGCAGTGATGTTGTTTGGGTTTTTATTCTATTTCTGTAGCCTGATAATAGTAGTCATAGTTGCACCATCTTTAAGACCTTGCTTTACTGAGTTTGTGCTTTTCCTAGCTTTGTTGTTGGGTTGACAGAAAGACTGAGACAGACAGACAGAGAGAACGTAGATCTGTTGGTTCACCCTCTTAACATTCACAACATCCACAGCTGGGCAAAACTGATACCAGGAATTAAGAATACAATCCATGTCTGCCATCTGGGTGGCAAGGCCCCATCTATGTGAGCTTCCAGTACTTCCCACCACCCCCAGGATGTGCATTAACACAAACTGGAATTGAGAGGTAGAAATCTAACCTAGGTACTAGGGTATGGGATGAGAACATCCCACCTGCACCTTAACCACAAGGCCAGACACCTACACTTTTCTAGTTTTCTAGAGCGCAAATTACCAGAGAGGAGTTGCTGCCTATTCTTGGTAGAAGGCTGCCCGCTCTCATCATTTTCCTGGTGCATCTTCCTCTAACCTCAGATAGTTTGCCACACAGTATTCATGCCTGGGAAAGTCTGACTAGATTCTCCTGTACTGAGAGCTAGTTTAGGAGGATTCTTCTCATACTGTGGTTTTGATGTCTGGAGATATTAGTTTAATATACTTCCCCCTAACCAGGGAGTGTTGGAGAGTAGATGGATAAGCCCAGAAAGGTTTTCAAAATGTGTCTGTCAGACTGATCCTAGACTGGGCTCCATCTTTGTTACTTCTCCCCTTGACCCATCACATTCAGTGCAAAAGCATTCATTCGCATCAGTCATCCTTCTCCTACATACTATGAAAAATGCTTGCATGGTGCGACTTCCCAATTTGGGGGACAGGGGCCCGCGTGGCAGTCATAGTTTTTTATTCCAGAATTTCCTTCTTTCCATTGCTCACTACTTTCCAACAACAACGTCATCTGTTTGGGAGCTTGCATTGTTTGATTTCCACTGGTAAATTGGAGGTCAGATGGAAAAGATATTCATGGAATCTGAGTGTTTAAGTTCCATTTTTATAATTTTTGACTACTTTATCAGGAACCTAGTGACAGAGACTCTATGATCTATTTTCACTTTGTCACGTAAGCTCAAACGTTTACAAGAAACACATTCAAATCCTTCTGAGGACACAATAGGAGCGTATTCAGCATTAAACAGAAACATCGGGGAAGGGTTCCTACTCACTATGTTCTGCACGGATAGGGAAAGCTTCCTATGGGAGATGACTGCTGAGTTGTGACTTGAAGGATATGCAGGATGAAGGTGAAGCCATGCTGGCAATGATATTTGAGGCATATATAAAACAGGAGAATCTAGAAACTGCAGGTATGTCAGAAAAACTAAAATTAACTCATAAGTAAATAGATGAAGAAAGATGACGATATGTCTGTCTCTCTCTCTCTCTCTCAGCAACTCTGACTTTCAAAGTAAACAAATAAATCTTTTAAATATATATTAACCTTGCATTCATGCTAAGGAAAGACTGAGCCCTGGGAAACCATTGAAGAGTTTTAATTAAAGGATTTCAGGGATTTTTAAAATATGCTTGGGGCTGTTGTGTGGAAGAAGAACTGCAAGGCAGCCACAGACAAGAATAAGAACACCAGTTAAAACCTGGTGGAACAATTATGTGGAAATTCATTTGTGTTTCTACTAAGATGGTTACGCCCACTATGGAGAGACAAGAGTATATCCAAGAAATATTCAGAAAGTGAAGTATTTGACACCTGGTTTTTTTTTGCTCATTAATTTGTTGATTAATTCAAGTACAAAAGACATTTACATAAAAAATAACTCCATTGGGCCCGGCGGCGTGGCCTAGTGGCTAAAAGTCCTCGCCTTGAAAGCCCCGGGATCCCATATGGGCGCCGGTTCTAATCCCAGCAGCTCCACTTCCCATCCAGCTCCCTGCTTGTGCCAGGGAAAGCAGTCGAGGACGGCCCAAAGCCTTGGGACCCTGCACCCGCGTGGAAGACCTGGAAGAGGTTCCTGGTTCCCGGCTTCGGATTGGCGCGTACCGGCCCGTTGCGGCTCACTTGGGGAGTGAAACATCGGATGGAAGATCTTCCTCTCTGTCTCTCCTCCTCTTTGTATATCCGGCTTTCCAATAACAATAAAATCTTAAAAAAAAAATAATAACTCCATTATTTCTAGCTTCTATTGTAAGTGAGAGGTAGATGAAACTGCTGACTGAGAACTGGAATCTAAATGATAAGTGTGTGGCAGCAAGTAGAGGGGAAATTAGTGAGTATGATTTGGAAAAGTATACAATTTTGACTGCACAATGAGCATGAAACATCCAGGTAGAAACTCCAGCCTCTATCATTCTAATATCATTTTTTAAAAATAACAACAGTTATATTTAGTGGGTAGATCTACACATATTTATTTATGAGCTGGAGTAGTACAGCAAAGTTGGTATCTCTTAGACTTTGCCAAATTACAGACATGAGTTCAGAGTCTTATAGAGGAAACTAACCATTCAACAACTATATGTTACAAAAGATACTATGTTAATGACTACATTTTAGCATAAGATCTTGTTCACACATATCATCAAACATGCAAACTTTTGCTTTAGGATATTATTTTGTAAAGTAAGTTTTTTTGGAAAAACTCAACCCAAAAATAAATGAAAAATAAAGGAGTCTCTATAAGCACCACCACTAGGTGGGGTAGCCACTATTACATTTCAGGGTACCTTTTCACTCTTGGGATTCCCAGAGCCTATGAAACTGTCACATAATGCAAAATAATTAATAATAATAATATATATATATATAATAAAAAAAGAAAAAAAAGCTAAGCACAACAAATGCACACAAGTACTTTTTGAAAGCAAAACCACTGAAGCAGCATACCACGCTCAAAGTCCTTCTAGCATGGTGCTAGGCAGCACAGACTGCACACAATCCTACAAGGATTCAAAGCCCAGCTCTATCACCTACTAGTTATGTTACCTTTGCAAGTTTCTGCACATTTCAATAACAAAATTTTCTAATCTTGGGGTCACCATGGTATCCTAGTGGTTAAAGTCTTCGCCTTGCATGTGCAGGGATAACATATGCATGCTCTTCTAATCCCAGCAGCCCCACTTCCACTCAGCTTCCTGTTTGTGGCCTGGAAAAGCAGTCAAGGATGGGCCAAAGTCTTGGGACCCTGCACTCACATGGGAGGCCAGGAAGAAGTTCCTGGCACCTGGCTTCAGATCAGCTCAGCTCCAGCCATTGCAGCCACTTTGGGAGTGAATCAACGGACAGATCTTCCTGTCTCTGCTCCTCTCTGTATATGTGACTTTGCAATAAATAACCTTTAGAAAAAAATCTAATCTTTAAAATGAAAATACTATCGATACATACCTTGTAGCATTTTTGTGAAAATTAATATTAAGACAACTTAACACGGGTAAAAATACAAGGTCAAATCTCAGTAAACGTTAACAATTACCATTTATCTTGTGTTTTCTTGCTCAAGTCTATCTTGGGGCCCTGATATCTCCACCTCACTTTGTTTCAGAGCCTAAATAGTATTCCACAATGTGAATTTGGTTTTTTGGATTTTTTTTAAATGGTGAGGATTCTTTTTAGATTTATTTATTCTCATTGTAAAGGCAGATTCACAGACTGAAGGAGATACAGAGAGAAAGATCTTCCATCTGCTGGCTTATTCCCCAAATGACCGCAAAGGCTGGAACTGAGCCGATCCAAAACCAGGAGCCAGGAGCCTCTCCTAGGTTTCCCACAGGGTGCAGGGTCCCGAGACATTTGGGCATCTTCCACCGCTTTCCCAGGACATAAGCAGGGAACTGGATGGGAAATGGAGCAGCCAGTATACAAACCAGTGATACGGGATTCTGGTGCCTGAAGGGGAAGGATTAGCCAATTTAGTCATTGTACCAGGCCCATGTTATTTTATTTTTATGTACATATCTGTCCAAATAATGTTTACAAAAAAACTTTCGTGCACAGATCATGCATATATGTTTATTTCTTTCTGGATTATAAATTGATTGTTAGAAATAAATTGTGTGATTTATTTTTATAACCTTCCTAGTGTCTATATAGTAAAAGCCTTGTCTGTAATGGATGCCTGATCCATGTAATTAGTTAAAGGATACATAGAAGTGTGGATGGATGGATAGATGAATGGCCAGGCAAGTGGATGGATGGATAAATAAAGGAACAACAAACAGACGAGTGAACAGATGGCTTCAAGAAGTCTCCAAGAAACAATAAGAAATATTGAACCATGAAAAATGGAGCCGATGTAACAGAATTTCTTTCTGGTATTACTACAAGAAAACATGAATTTGTTTGCATTTGTTTTGTCTGTTTAAATTAATAAACCAATGCCTTCAGAGAATTTACTTCATAAAAGAAACAATAGAGACACAGGCTTACATTATGAAGTAACACAGACTTATGTAGCTGCTAAGAAATATTAATACTTATGAAACACATTAAGGACTATGCAACATAATTAGCAGTGTTAATAGTACCAAATGTGATTTCTATGGTAACCATCAATTTTGTGCACATTACTAATTCAAGAGACAATTTTTCAAGCTACACTCCCAAAGCTTGCAAGAACTAAAATACCCCGCTAAACAGCTTAATTGTCTCTGCTGTTCAGCTGTAGATAGGTTTCTATGGAAAAATTCCTGTTGAGCTCACCCTTGCTGGCGTTCCCAGTGCAACTTCAAACCATACTGTCAAGTCCTCTTCCAATGCAAACATGCATTTCATGATCATTACTATTACAGGTGCTATGTTTGATCTCATTGGTCTGCAGGAAATGAACTGTTCATCTTTTGGAATACATGGCCATTTACACTTGATCTTAGCCAAAAGGCCAAGAAGCGATGAATACGGAGTCATTTAATACATCAGAGAAGCAATTAACCAAATAGCAGTCTAATATCCTGGGACTACTCATGCACCTCTAAAAGACAGACATTTTATTCCCCCATAGACTCATGAAATGAGCTTTGAGGTCATTGCTAAGAATTTACAGGGTAAAATGCCTAAATTTCCCAGCAATTCCTCAGTATCCATTCTCCAGAAGCCAGAGACCACATTTCTCAGACTTGTTTATACATGGCTGTGATCATGTGACTACTTATTTTCTAATGAAAGCAGGCAAGCAGCACAATGTGTACCGCCTCTAACACTTCAGGTGCTACGCACATTCACTTCCTCTGGCCCAGTCACTGGCTAGGATGTTACAGCCAACTAGAGAAGATTTCTTGGGTCCTGGGACGATATGTACCTGTTGATAATGGCAGAACCAGCTACCGAAAGAGATGACACAAAGACAGCCTCAGGGAGCAGCATTATTCAATTTACCTTGGGTTGCTAGACTAGTTCTGGGATGTTAAGTGAAAAAGAAATAAACTTTTGTGTCATTATAACAACTTTTTTATGCTGCCATGTTATACTTTGATCTAAAACTAATGCAAGGCAGAAGAGGATTCTTGGTAACGCAACTAATTCATAAGCTTGGTTCTCAGAATTTAAAGGGCTAATGCATCATCAAGAAACAAAATCAATAACCATTATAGCCCCACATAAGAAATCTATAATGTGCAGTGATTTTCCTGCAGCTTGAAGAACATCAAGTAACTGAATCCACCAACTGCATCACAAACACACAACGAAAGAGATTTTTACATTTGTCCATGGTGTTTTTTACAAGGTAGTATTACAGTACTGCAGGGACCATGAAACATGAGCAGGAAATTATTGCTAAATGCTTACAGTGTTCGAGAGTACTTTAAAATTTGTGAAAAATAAGCACTATGAAAAACACATAGGCTTCAAAGTATATGTACCAAAATAAATTAAGCTTTTAATTCAATATTCCATAAAGTTTTTGAAGTACACTTGTATTATGGTATAGATACTAATGATCTTTTACTTACTCCTATAACTGTAAATCTGGAATTGCATTCAAGAAATTGCTTGATTAAAGATTTTTTCAATATAAAGAAATCTATTTCTTTTTTGAATGTTTTAAACAAAGGAATTTGATTCTAATTATTTATTTTCACTCTTACATATTTGAAATGCAAGACAGAGAAAGAGATTCCTTTCATGTGTTGGTTTCCTCCCCAAACGCCCACCACTGCCAAGACTGGGTCAAGTCAAAACCAGCAGCCAGGAACCACAGTCTGGGTGGCAGGCATGCAAAATCTGGAGCCAGCATTTGTTGCCTCTTAGGATACCCATTCAAAGGAAGCTGTATCAGAAACTAAGCAGAAACTCAAATCCAGACTCTCAAAATAGGATACAGTTGTCTCAAGAAGTATCTTATTGCTGTACCAATATTTTGTACCTATTTTGATAATTTTAAAGAAATAATGGCACCAATAATTGGACTATGTTCAAGTAAATTATAGAATTTATATGGAATTTTGTTACTATGTCAAGATTTTATGATCTTGAAGAGCTTAGAAATATGGATAAACGTGTGAAATATGGATAAAAATGTATATGGATATATTATGTATAATATGGACAACAGTGTGCAACTCAAAAAAAAAACAAAGATTTTAAGTTACTGATACCATTTATTTTGAACTATTTGAACAACAGAAAGCTTTCTTTCTTGTATTTGTTGTTACGAAACATTGAAGTAGCATGCAATTATTGATCAACAGGCCACAGTCACGCACAATCCCCTTCTTGATGTCCCCAGTCTGGTGACTAACACAGTCAGGAAGGAATCCTGCCTTGCTACTCTCCATGTTCAAAAAACATTTCAAACCTATCTCTAAATCTTAGGTTGGTCCTATTTTGGGCATTTGCTTTTACAAGTAAAGCAAAAGGCATGATGCTAAGTGACACAGGGTGATAATGCTTGGCAACTGACTTCCCAGGGCAGCTCTGGCCTTTGCTACCTTTAGCTTCTGATCAGATGTTTCTGCTCAGTCCTGCAATGTAAACATGTCAGTCATTCAAAGGAACCTCAGCGTTTAGCTTTGCTGGCACTCTGAATAACTTGCTTTCTTTACTTCAACACATCACCTTCAAGTTACAGGCTTTTTCCCTCACTTTTCAAATAAGCAAGGATTAGGAAACACTTTTTCTATGCTTAGAAATGCAATTTTGATATCTCTAAGATTTTCTTTTTTTCTTCTTCTTTAATTTTAATTTTTCCTCTTTGCTTTATATATGTGTGTATGTGTTTTATTTTACTTATATAAAAGGAGGAAATTTCCCAAATTCATATTTTCCATATTCCACAGATTTAGAAGTACAGTGCTATTTACCACCTTACCCTCCCTCCTGCCTGTGTTCCCCACCACCTCTCCTCTTTCTTAATTTCTTTATTTTTTTTGTTTTTATGATTGTATACACTGATTCCACTTTTAAATTAGAGGCTTAACACTCCATTAGGTAAAAATATCAGTGCATGGGAACTAAAAAAAGAAATCTATTAATCAAACCCTAAAATGTCAATGTTGCTTGTAGAGATTACATTTTTTTGTACTTTGTGTATTTGTCTTTTGGGGACTGACTTATTTCACCAAGCATGATGGTTTCCAATTGCATCCATTCTGTTGCAAAAGACAAAATTTCATTCTTTCTAGCACTAAGAACTATTCCACAGTGTATATACAAGTGTATAAGGTGGAAGGTAGAGGTCTTATTCTTACTTTCACACACTTAGATCTAGTATTCCAGCACCATTTGTTGAAGAGATTGCCATTTATCTCTGAATTGATTTCTGCTTTTCCCTTCTTTTCAATAGTTGTACTGTGAAGTATTAACTGTTTTAAATAAAAACCAGGGACCAGTGTTGGTGCCATAATTAAGTCACCCTATACAATGCTTAATTCCCACATAGGCACCAGTTTGAATCCCTGCTGCTGTGCTTCTGATGCAGATCCCTGCTAGTGCACTTGAAAAAGCAGTAGAAGATATCCCAAATCCTGAGCCACATCAACTATATGAGAGAACTTAATGACATTCCTGGGTATTTGGTTTGGACTAGACCAACCTTGGGCATTGCAGACATTTGAGAAGTGAACCTGAAGATAGGTAGGGATAGAGATAGAGATAGAGACAGAGACAGAGACAGAGATACAGATAGAGATAGAAATATCTACATCCGGGACTCGGAGTGGGCGGGAAACTGGGTGGGGCTTCTCCCTCAATATCCCCCTTTACCTCAGATGCATGATGGAAACAATATGGACATAATAGTATTACCCACTTCCCTATCCCCTTGAACCTTTTTTTTTTCTT
The DNA here is from genome assembly GCF_030435755.1 of Ochotona princeps. Classification (NCBI taxonomy): domain Eukaryota; kingdom Metazoa; phylum Chordata; class Mammalia; order Lagomorpha; family Ochotonidae; genus Ochotona; species Ochotona princeps. Next base: position 41,851,630 of record NC_080840.1, read on the forward strand.
TTCTTTTTCTTTCTTTAACTGTAATTTTAACTATGTAAAGATTGTCAACAACAACACAATAAAAGATTAAAAAAAAAAGAAAATCAACTCAATATGATAATATTAAAAAAAGAAATATCTACAAATATGGAGACAGAAGATATTTCTCTCCCTGTATATAATTCTTTCAAATAAATACATAAAATTTTTTCAAGTTCATTAGAGTTTCCTTTTATTTGCTCCTGCAAGATGATCTTACAGTTTAGAAACAATAAAGTTTCATAATTAAACCTCAGACTAAAAAAAAAAATCTAATTTTGAACAAGTTAGGACCTCAACTTCCCACTTAATTAGGTTACTACTGTAATACAGTCAAAAGCTTTTGCTTGAACTATGTAAACTATTGTCATTCCATTAATTTATTTTTTATGGCACAGTTTAATAGACACGGGGTCTTCCCTCCCCTTCCTTGTGTTCCCTCCCCTTCCTTGTGTTCCCTCCCCTCCCCATTGTTCTCTCTCCCAGTCTTACAACAGGTGTCTTTCGTGTACCCTCAGAAGTCCATCATACTGCCATTGAGGTGTCTCCCAACAATGTAGATTATCTGCCGTTTCACTGTGAGTCTATCCTTGTACTCTGCTTCTACCTATGAACATACTCATTTCTGCTATGTTTCCATTATACACCCCCTTAGGTTCAGTCTTCCACAGGCTGAGAGAAAAAAAAAGAGAGAGAGACAAATACATAGCATCTTCATCTCCATGGTATTATCAAACCTGTAACAAAGATATCAGTGTGACGCTAGGGAGGTGTAAGAGTGTACAACATCTTCCTGTAGAAATAAATGCTAGTGTGTGACCCATGTGGCTCTAATGGGAGTACAATGAGAACTAGATCATTGTTATCCATGGGTAGTAGCAAAAAAAAAGTGATAAAAGGGTCATTAACAATCTCACGTGATCACAAGCAACATATATATTCATATAGTTATAAATATAGAGAGATAAGTCACCTGTCTCCCTCTCTGTAGCTCTTTCAAATAAATACATAAATTTTCAAAAATAAAACAAAGAAAATGCATTACTCTCCAGTGACTTTTCTTGCAGCTTCTCTGCCTCCCTCCCTGTTACCACTAGCATCTTCAGAGAAATATCCCAAAATGTTCACAGCACTTTTGACCTACTTTTAAGTTTGAATAAATCATACACAGAGCTCTGTGTGCTTTGAGGACCTGTGTGACTCCATGCAGATATTCTAGGACCAAATCCAGCTTCTTTTCAACCAAGGCATGGAAGAGACATCCACAGTAATACCTTCATGCAAAAATAAACACACTGTCCTGTGCCTGTGACATCCCATCAGTTACTGGCTGTTACTGCCTGTTGTTTGCTTATCTAGAGTACCGACGTCACTGTATGCATTGGAAATGGTGCTCAGAGCATCAGTTCCCTTCCTCTCTTCTTTCTCTTCATTTTGTGATGAGATCTTCGATTATGCTGAGGATTATTCATCGATCAAAATCAAGTAATTTTCAAATTCAGCTTTATAAATAGATTATTGAAGGCAACTTAAGAAAAACTATAAGACTTGTTGATGCTTTTAAGAGCTCAAATGTTGCTACTTCTGAAATTCTGCATTTCCTTTGTGAATGGATTCAGAAGAGCTTCTCACCAATATTTATTTCATTTACTGGGTAGTTTTCTTTCACCCACTCTAATTTTGTTTGCACCAGTAGGATCAATCAGCTCAGTCTGGCTTTTCACTGATCTAGTCCACATGAGGCCCACAGGTGTTGTACCCCTGCCTAGTCTGGTCTGCCCCCATCCCAGCTCATGCTCTCCAGAGGCAGTAGCTGTCCAGCAAGGGAACCACCCCTTATTCCCCTGCCAGTTCTGCCCCCTCCCTTCCTGGTTCTCATGTGTGCTGGTTGGGCACTGCAGTCACATCTAGCACAGGCAACCTCACCTTGGCATTCCATATTGTATATTGCTTTTGTCGCAACCGAACCTGGCCTGATCCGCACTTTATTCTGGTGTTTGGATTTGCCAGTGGATGACGTGAACTGATTCAGCCTGGTCTGCCCCCAACCCATGCCAAATGTATGCCAGCGCAACACCTTCCTTAACCTGTTCTGGGCTGTTTTCGTTCATGCTTCTTGCGCTTACCTGCAAAGTCTGTGTCTTAACAGAGGAGTTGCCCAGGCTCCTCCATCAGAACCCCTCCAAGTGCCACATTTCACGCATGCCAGTGGGTCCATGGGCCAGCACTACTCAGTCCAACTCCTGTTCTAGCAGGAACAGTGGCTTTTCCCAACTGGCCTTCAACCCATTCTGGTTCTTGCTGTTGGATGTTTCAGCCCAGCCACGGATCGTCCATACCCACATACAGCTCATACATGGCTTGGTAGGGGCAGAGACCTAGCCTAGTCCGTCCCAAATCTACCCTGGTCCTCCAGAACACCAGAAGGTGTCGCAGTCTGGCCCAGCCTGGTGCATCCAGGCGCAGTCCACACTTGTGCCAAGGGAGACTAAAACTGTATCCTGATACAGAACGCAGCCCCCATTCCAGCTCGTGCGCCCCTTAGTGGGAACCTGCACCCAGCTAGGGTGTCCCCTTAGCTCCACAAACGGGCCTATTCCCAGCCAGTGTTCAGCATGCCAGTGGTTGCTTTGACTAAGCTTGGCACAGCCCGTCACCTGTCGCGATTCCTGCCTTAGACACTGTGGCTTAGCGCCCGTGGCTCACGCAGACCAGTAGGTGCAAGAACCTAGCTGGGCATGTCTTGTGCTCCATCCTGATTTCTAATTTTCTTGTGGGCTAAGGTTTGCTCATTTCTGCCGGGCACGCCCGTTCCATTGCCATTTCATACATTGACCAGCCATTGGAGCTACTTTGATCATGGCTTACATTCTAAATGCTACCATTTACACTAGACTGAGCTAAAGTCAAGAGCCAGAAACTAAATCCTGGTCTCTTACATAGACAACAAAAATCCAATCACTTGAACTATCATTGTTGGTTCCCACTGTCTGCATGAGCAGGAAACTGGAGTCAGGAGTAGGAACCAGGTGTCAAACTTATGTTCTCTGATATGCTACTAGGATGTCTTCACTGGCATCTTAACAACTAGACCTCTCAAAATTTTTAAGTTCTTTCTTTTATGATTAGAATCTGGTGCTTTTACAGAAAAAGAAATTTGCTTTGCTCTTTCAGAAAATGTATAAATACAGCTCATCAAACTTGTCTTTGAGAATAAGACTATTAAGTCATGCTTCTCTAAAAATAGCTGTTCCTTCTGCAAGTGAATTGATTTTCAGGTCAACTACTCTACTAAATGATGTAAATTGTAAGATCTCCTGGGGCTCTGAAATTCACAAAATTCATCTGTTTTCCTTTTCTGTTCTGTAAGAGTTAATTTTCTTGGATACATGAAAAATTTACGTAAACACAGACCACTTCTTTCACCATAACATTGGATCTCTAGTGTACAAAATACCTTGTTTTCATTCTGTTCACGCATTTGCATTTCTTTCTAAAACTCATTGTACATTTGGTGAAGAGCTATTAATTATATGGTAAGGATTGTGTTCTTCCTCTCAAATATATCATGTAATGAACTTAATTAAAATGTTATAGAGGTCTGCTTCTTAGGACATTTACAAATTACTCTGAGCTTTAACAAATTAAGACTGTGTTCCATGAAGTCAGATTAGCACAGAAACACCAAATTAAATTTTGAATGGGTTTGTAACTTAATCATTCAAGATGAATTCCATGATGTCTAATTTCTCCTGGGTTTGTATAATTAGGAGCTTCTAGTGGACTTATAATTCAAGTTATAATATAACTTGGCAACCATATGGATACTAATCTTTTACTTAATATATCACCATGAGATTGTGACAAGCATTTTCATACATATTCATGCTTCTTGAATAGACTAGATTTTTACATGGTGCATGTTCTCTACATAAAATAAACTTTATTTGTTAGCATCCATCCATACTTTGTTATCTCATTTAAAAGCATATAATCTGGCTCACAGGAGTAAGGGATAGTGGGAATAACGCTAATGGGGGTTAAGAATCTGCAGAAGATGAAAAGCTGAGATTGGTAAATGAGGCTTTGAACACATCCTTTCCTGAGTACAGAACTCATGCTTCTTAGTCATTGCTGTGCTTAAGGTAGCGCTATGCCTCATCACGGTGTCCCGCACAGTTCCCCCAACAGCATTGAATAGGCATTGTGTGTTCAGTCTTGTCTAGCTGAATAGACAAATGGCAGAATAAAAATATTGCAGCAAGAATACAATATAGTCGAATCAGAATATAATTTATTTGGAAATGATATTCAGGAGTGTGTGCCACTCCCTAGACAACAGAATATAATACTTTTCCTCCTGCACATTCTACACAAACACTAGAAGATGGAAAGGCAAAAAGAAGACGGAGTGACTACAGATCTCATAAATTGAGGGGTGACTTTGTAATAAATGTTCTTTTGGTTTCAAGTACTCAAAGTACTCAAACTAAATGCTGGAGAAGCCAGAAACCCCAACATGTCAATGAATGCAGGCAGCAAAATCTATAAGGAAAGCCTGCCCTCAACCCAAAGGACTAGGAAAAAGGCAGCTTAGCAACAGAGAAATGCTTATACAATAGCCTCTTTTTTTTTCTTTTTTTTTTCTTTTTTTATTTTTTTGTATTAAATTTATTCAGTAATTACATTGTGTTGTAATTACATAGAATCTGGTATTCTCCCCCCACCCTCCCCCCATGGTGGGTTCCTCCATCTTGTTGCATAACCATAGTTCAAGTTCAGTTGAAATTCCCTCCCTGCAAGTATATGCCAAGCATAGAGTCCAACATCTTATAGTCCAGTCAAGTCCAACTACTTATTGGGTAGACCCTCTCTGGTCTGAGGTCAGAGACATTAGAGTATCATCCTGGTCAAATAAAAGCACTAACATACCATCTGCAACAATTAACATCGTTATGGAATTAATTAACATGGTATTGAGCAGTCAACATGTTAAAAATAAATGCGATTTCCCAGCCACCTTCTGTGACCCCCCATTCACAGTTCAATTTTAGTTTATATACGACATATGACATAACATCCATAACATAACATGTTATGCTTAACATCATATCATCTTAAATTAAGGCAAACATGTGGTATCTAACCTTTTGGGATTGGTTCATTTCCCTTAGCATTATGGTTTCCAGTTTGGCCCATTTGGCCACAAAGAACTGCATTTTGTTTTTTTTAATAGCTGAGTAGTATTCCATGGAGTAGATGAACCATAGCTTTCTTATCCAATCCTCTGTTGATGGGCATTTTGGTTGTTTCCATGTTTTTGCAATTACTGATTGTGCTGCTATGAACATAGGAGTGCATGTTGGTTTCTCGTAAAACAAAGTGTTCTGGATATATTCCTAGGAGTGCTATAGCTGGGTCATACAGTATGTTGATTCTGGACATACTATAGGGCAGTGGTTATCAAAACAGCCTGGTACTGGCACAAAGATAGAGAGGAAGATCAATTGAGCAGAATAGAAACACCAGAAGGGAACCCACACAGATACAGTCAAATAATCTTTGACAAAAGGACAAACGATAATCCAGGCAAATGGGAAGGTCTCTTCAATAAATGCTGTTGGGACAACTGGTTGATAGCCTGTAGAAAACAAAAGATAAACCCACATCTCTCACCATATACTAAGATCAAATCTAAATGGATAAAAGATCTAAACCTGCATCCAGAAACCTTCAAACTTTTGGAAGAAAATGTTGGAAATACTCTGCAAGATCTAGGGGTAGGTCCCTACTTCCTAAGAAGGACACCAAAAGCAATAGAAATCAGGACCAAAATAAACAAATGGGACCTCATCAAACTAAGAAGCTTCTGTACAGCAAAGGAAACAATCAATAAAGTAAAAAAGCAGCCCACAGAATGGGAGAAGATCTTCGCGCACTACGTAGGTGATAGAGGGCTAATCTCCAGAGTATACAAAGAATTACAAAACAGCCAAAACACCAAAATAAACAAGCCACTCAAGAAATGGGCACGGGAAATGGGCAAACACTTCACAAAGGAACAATCCCAAATGGCAAATAAACATATGAAAAAATGCTCAAGCTCCCTGGCAATAAGGGAAATCCAAATTAAAACATCAATGAGGTACCACCTAAGGCCAGTAAGAGTGGCCCACATGAAAAACACCAACAACACTTGCTGGCGAGGTTGCGGGGAAAAGGGAACCCTACTGCACTGCTGGTGGGGCTGCAGATTGGTACAGCCTCTATGGAAATCAGTATGGAGAATATTCAAACAACTCAAAATCTACAATAGCCTCTTTACTGCAGCCCAACACTAGAGAAAGCAGCAACAGCCCCACCTACTCCCACAGCTAAAACCAAGCTGCGACCCAGCCATGCCTGGCCGTACTGAGGCAGCTCATCTCCTTTCCTGCAGGGTCAGGTCAGAGAAAGAGAAACGCTGCTCTGGGACCGTTGTCCTTGCTTCCCTTTTCATCCCCTGTGGCCAATGGAGACGACATGGGGAGACTGAATCCAGCCCACACCAGTGATAAGGAGCCTGCCAGACTGGACTGGTGTCAGTGAGGAACGGATGGAGAGTTAGGGCTTTTATCAGTACTCAGCTGTAATGAACCCAGTGTCATCATTGGCACCTTTATGAGGGCAGAGACTTAAGTGCCTCTTGTCTTCTCAGGGTGGTATCAAAAGAGATCTAGTGGGAAGCCTGGGCTTCCAAAGCCCCCCAGTAACAACAAGAAGCTGGAACCAGAGCCAGAGCGGAAGATGGGGACCTTCATTTGACAGTTACAGAGCAGTGCCCACTCACTTACTATCACAGGAGACTTCTGAAAGCAGAAACTTAAGTGAAATCTGGAACTTACAGTACCCAGGGTTCCCAGGTTTCAATTGAAAATTCCTCATCAGACAAAGGACCAGTAATGTCATAAACTGAATAGTAATTTTTAAATGGCAATGAGGCAGGCAATTTGATGTACATGGGAGATAGTAGATGATGGTACAGGTACTTGATTCCCCATCAATTGCATGGGAGATCCAGGTGGAATTTCTGGCTCCTGACTTGAGACAGGTCTACCCCTGGGAGTCATGGAAGCACACTCTTTCCCGGTTTACTTCTCTCTCTCTCTCTCTCTCTCTCTCTCTCTCTCTCTCTCTTCTCTCTCCCCCTACCCCCCTTTTAAGTGAATAGTAAACAAATATTTTTTTAAAAAAATCAAGAGGACAAGACTATAATGATGTTCAATCTGACAAGCAATTTAAAGCATCATAAAAATGCTACATCAAGCAAATATAAAAACACCTCATCAAAATATATAAAATAGAATCAAGTGGATATGTATGAAATAAAAATCAATATAACATCTACAAAAAAAAAAACTCCAAAGGAAACACTCAACAACAGAACAGAGAATACTGAAAGTCAGCCAGCCAGAAAAAAAATACAAGTTAACTTAATAATCTTAACAGAAAAAAGAAATAAATTAAAAACAAACAAAATGCTTTAGCAACATGTGGAGCTACATCAAAAGATCGAGCATTTTTATTCTAGAAGTATCAGGAGAGGTTTGAGTACTACAGGAGATAGAGGGTGGTCATACAAAATGTTCAAAGAAATAATAGTTGAAGTATTCTCCGACTTGATGGAAGATATGAATCAACAGGCTGAATAAACCAATTGAAACCCAAACAAGATAAATGCTTTCCTATCAAGATTAGGAACAAGGCAAGGGTGTCCACTGTAATCGTTGCTATTCAATATATTGGAAGTCCTAGTCATTGCAATTTAAAAAAAAAAGGAAGCAAAAAGTATAAAAATTGAATAGGAACAACTGTGCATATGTTCAGATGACACAGTGAGATATGTAGAAAATTGCAAGGAATACACCAAAAGACAAATTCCACAAGGAGCTAATAAGCAAGTTTAGAAAGGTTATAAGACACAAACTATTTTTAAAAGCAGCTGTATTTCCATATGCCAACACCAAACATACTTAAACAAAATTAAAAAGCATAGGACTATTTGTAATAGCTTAAGAAAAGAATCTAATGAAATGCGTACAGAATTGTGAAAATTAACGAAAGAGAAGATCTGAATGAAGAGATATGCCATGAGGATTGATTAAAAAAACCCAACAAATAAGCCAGCCAGTTCTTCCCAGATCAATGTACTGTCCATAAACAATTTGTCTCAACATCAGAAAGAAATTTATTTGGATATAGAAAAGATACATTGTAATATATATGAAAAGATACACAGTATAGATGGAGAGGTCAACAAACTAGGACAACTCTAGCAGTTCTAAGGGGAAAAAAGTGTGCGGCATCATGGTCTTCAATTTCAGGCTTTATATAGCCACCGTCACAGTGTGCTTTTGGCTGAGAAGTAATACAAAAGTCAAGGGAACAGAACAGAAAACTCCAAGACAAAGCCACAGAGTATCATCAAAGGATATAAAAGCGATTCAATGGAGAACGTACAGTGTTTTCAACAACTGGAACTAATACAATTAGACACTCACAGGCAAGAAACTTAACATTTTTCTTACCTCAGACAAAAATTGATTCAATTTTATCATAAATATAAAATACAAAAATTTTAGAAAATAATATGAGAAAATCTTTAGAACTTAAGATTTTGCTTAGGGTTCTTAGGTATGACATCAAAAACCAGATCCCAAAACAAACAAAAAGGATATATTGGTCTTAAACTGAAACATACATTTGTTTGGAAGACAGAACGACACAGAGAGAAATCTATCTCTGGCTCATGTCCCAGCTGGCTACACAGCCATGACTCATGCAGATCTGCCACATGAGTTGGCAGGGGCTCAAGTACTCAGGCCAGCATCTTATGTCTTCCAGGTGCATTTCAGAACACTGGATTGGAAACAAAACAGCCAGGATTCCAACTAGCAATCTGATACGGGATGCCAGCAGCACAATAGTAACTCAATGTACTGTATCACAACACAGGCCCCTGAAGTGAAAAACATTCTCTCTGTAAGGAGGCTAGACCAATAACCAAGTATGGTTAGAAGAATTTTACAAACTACATATGGAGATAATTCCAAAACCAGGAACATGAGGGAAATCTTACAGACAAGAATCCTGGTCCTTGATTGTGGTGGTGACTACAAAAATTTACCTATGCTACAAAAATAACATGAATTATATAAATTTTACCAATGTAAAATTCCCAGCTTTGATAGTAAAAATCTATGTCAGAAGAAAACTGTGGGAAACTCAATGAGTAAGAAACTTGGAACATCTTACACTATCTTTGCAAATTCTTTTGTAATCATTTTAAAATAGAAAATGAAAAATATTAAAGGGAAAATATAGTTTCTAAACCCTGAAGTAGAGCGAAATTAACGAGCCTGTGTAACAAGTTGTTGGAACAATCTCACATAGAGATACTACTTCAAAGTATTTTACAGATGATAGTTCAACCACATATTCTTAGAGTGATATATCCTAAAGAAAAAGTAATATCATGCCAAGTAAAACCTCAACTATTTCTAATAATTGTATTGCTATTGAAAACATTATTGACTAGAGACAGTCATCCGTGTGTTGTGAAAGAAAAAACCTATGCCAATACATTAACTCAACTGGAGTTTATTTTCTTGGGGGAGGATACAATCAGCAAAATTTAGAGTGAGGAAATTGCTACAGGACAAGGACAAAGCCATTATTTATAAACAACAAATGCTTTGTGGAGGTTTATAAAAAAAAAGAGGTGAAGGGCTTTAGTCTGCAAACTAACATCAAGGGGCTGGCATTTGATGAGGCCCTCTTGCTGTGTCATAAACATGGTGGAAAGAATCACATGATTAGCTGAGCCTGAGCCTCTCCCTTCCCCTTTCTAAAAAGCCACTCATCCTATCATGGAGTCGCCATCCTCATGACCCTTATTAAAATTATCTTGCAATGGCTCCATCAACATGTGAATTTATGAATTATAATTCTAAACCTCTCTTAAGGAACATACTTATACCTAGCATAATGTTTCCAAGCAAAGGACCTGAAATTTGGAGTTTTTGCGAAAGAATTACATAATGACAATTCAAAATCTTGATATTTTGTTCATCGTACATTTCTTTGCATTGATTTTTTTTTCAGTATTACTTTAAATTTGTTTCAATTACTTAGTTCTGGCTGCTTTCAGACTTTTCTCTCCTACAGATGCGGAATCCTGAAAGTAGCTCAAGGTCAAAGCTAAGGCTGTGGCTAACAATTTACTTTCACTTGTAATGAACAGTTAATTCCCCAATCAACCTCTCACACAAAATGCCTTTCCCCATTTGCACCAAGAGGACTCCCCAACACATTGTAGAAACGAATATCCATTACTCACTCTACAGATACTCAAGGTCTCTGTAAAATAACCATGGGGTAAATATCATTCAAAAAGCATTCAGTTCATTAAATGTATTCAAGCCCAAGCGTTCATTTTAATTATTCAAGCAATTACTTCGCATGTAAAAACTGTAAAACTTAGAATACAAAAAAAGGAAAACATTTTGCCTAGTGGTTTAGATATTGGTATGGACCCTATCCTCTTCCCATATGGGACTGCCCTGGGTTCAAGTCCTGTACTCTCAATTTAAGCTTCCAACTGACACAGACCCTCAGAGGCAGCAGTTGGCTCAAGTAATTACATTCCTACCAATGACACAGGAAATCTGGTTTGGATTTCATGTGCCAAGGTTTGAGGTGGCCAAGCACCTGCTGTTTCAGAGAGTGAGTCACCAGGTAGCAGCTATCTCTCTCTTTGTTTTTCTTTTTCTACTTGACCCCACCTGGGTGTATATGTGTGTCCATGAAGAAGGAAGGAAGGAGGGAAGAAAGGAAAGGAAGATGAAAGGAAAAAGAGGAATGGAGGGAAAGAAGGGAGAGAGGGAGAAGAGAGAAAGAGAGATGAAGAAGGAAGAGAAATATACAAATGCAATAGTTTGTGTAAATAGTTGAAACCAAAGAAACCATATTTTTACAGAACACATTTTTAAAAACTGTACACTCATCTTAATGAAGCTTTGTTCCCTCTTAAAAAAACATTCATAACACCAAAAATCCCTCTTTCAGTGATATAAACATCCACAGCAGCAATAACTTGTGGCTATACAAATAAAATCTCATTCATAAATATAATAAACAGGACTGTTTTGAAGAATGGAGAGATTAGGTGATCAATCAAGACCCTAGAATCTCATCTATTTTAAAATGTATGGTATGCTTTGCTATGTCTCAGACAGGGTTTAAGGTGACCCAAAATAAAACACAAAATACAGCCAGATAACACAAATCAAAGTAGGAGACAAAAGGGACAAAGAAAAGCAACTGTCCAGACTAAAGGGAGCAAGAAGAGGAGCTAAAATGTGCCCCCTATGGCTACTAATCATGTAGAAGAGACTGGCTTCGCTACTGACAGAAGTGTTAAATACTGTAGGAAAATTTAGACAGACCCTTGTGGGTTTCTGTTAACTGCATCCTTAAAATGCAGAAAGGGAATAGTCTGGGTAAAAAGTTGGCCTTCTTTTCTGCCAGCCACCTCCTTTATACTTCTGTGGCTTCAACCCCAACCTCGTCTCTGCTTTGTGGGTGTACCCCTCAAGACAACCAATACGAAGGAACAGGAGGATAGAGACTTAGAAGTAAGACAACAGCAGTTATTGACAGAAGCTGGTTAATAAACAATCAACAAATATATTAGACATTAGTTTCTCCCCCAGAAAGAGAGCTAGTCATTGGCACGATGGGAAAGACAACACAAAGGAGTACCAACAAGATGTGAATATGAATGTCAGTCAGATCATCATTCGCTGCTGATTCTGACTTCTTGTGCACAAGTTTCTAAATCTTTGTGGGATCTTTGACGGTATTAGGGTACTATTAAAATTTTCTTCCCAGAGAGAAAATCAAGTGCTCAACCTACCATTAAATTCTTATGATATAAGTATAGCCCATGCACACTTAGCATACTTAGTAGGAAACTTAAGCGATCTACGGCAGAATGGAGATGTTGCCATAACTTCGTGCTCAAGACAACCTTCTGGCTAATATCGTGTGATTTCCACTTAAAGAGAGGTGATAAAAACGTGCTTTCCAGTTTTTTACTTTTTCTTTTTAATACATACTCCTTGAAACAATTTAGAGGAGGGAGAGATATATATGCTCTAGTCTGTTTATGAAAGCAGTAGCCAGGAGAATCAAGATGGTGGAATAGGATAAGGACATGTTTAAATGGACGGAAAAACATTTAATCAGGATGAAGCAGAGAGGACATATTCCAGGAAATAGGAAAGACAGAACAACAGCAGAGGGGTACCTGGAGACTGAGAGACACGGGAAAGCAGCAGACACAACAGTGTGGTGTTGCAGTGACTGATACTCCAGCAGCTTCAGCTAATGGTGATCTGAACTCCACCAGCAGCCGGAACTCCACCAGCAACCAGGTGGGAAGAGACTTTCACTGGGAGCTTGGGAGGTGAACCCAGACAAAGAGCTGTCCGTCCTGCTGGTCCGTTTGCTTTGACCAGCAGAGACAGAGCAGCAGATCCCAGACAGGCAGTGCGAGAACAGAGTGGATTTCACAGCCGGGTCAGCCCCCTAGAGCCAAATTGGCGCATTTTGCATAAAGAGGCAAAGGCAAGGGAAAGGACTGAGCTTACAAGAGCTGGGAGTGAACTCATTTCTGACTCAGTGAACTGCAACAACATGGCATCCTACAGGTTCCAACCAAGACAGGTCTGGGTATCGCTAAGACCTGACGGCCAGCAGATCAAGAACTCAAGTAGTGGTACATCCGGCACCATTTTGTATACTGTGGCAATAGCTTTAGGACAGGAGGGGACAACAATGAATTGTGCATGTGCTGAGCTCACGAGAACTCACTGAGGTCCCACAGGAAAATAATACCGACTGTGGCATCTTACTGGTCAAAATAGGTCTGTGTGGCACCCAGATCTAACGTCCAACAGGTTCTGGCAAGATCAGTGCCACCAACAACCTAACTATATAGGACACCTGGTGTCTCTCTAATCCTAGTACCTGCTCCAACCAAAAGTGAGAGAAAGGTTGCAGAGACAACGGTGCAGCCTCAGCATGGTATCACAGGAGGTGGAGACTGGTGAGCCAGGAGCCGGGGCTGTGGAGACCATGGTGGAAATCTAACATAAGAACCCAGACCTGGAACTCGCTGGAGGTTGTGGCACAAGTGGCTGCAAGCAAAGACTTGTTTACCAACCGCAACAAGTAAAATCGCATTGTAGACCTGTGGGTGACACAGCTTAGAAACCTGCCCCAAGGAGAACACTCTGCTAACCAGAAGTGCAATGACCAAGAGCAAAAGAAGAGACAAAAGCACAATGAATATTACCGAAAACTCCCCTACGAAGGAGCAAAACCCTATGCCAACCTCAGAATTAACTGAGGAAGACATTGAGAAAATGGGGGACACAGAATTCAGAAAACTAATTTTAAAGCTTCTGATCAACAATGAGAAGCACATACAAGAGTTCAAAGAATTTAAGGAAGCAATAAAGCAAATCAAAGCTGATATATCGGAAATTAAGAACACAGTAGAACAAGTTAAAAATACAGTGGAGAGTCTCCAAAATAGAATGAAGCAAGCAGAACAAAGAATCTCAGAATTGGAAGATATTTCCTGTCATCAGGGGAAGCAAACAAAAAACTGGAAGCAGAGCTGAATCAGGCCAAAAAAAAGGATTCAAGAATTGAAAGACACTATTAAGAGGCCAAATGTAAGAGTAATGGGAGTCCCAGAAGGTGCAGAAAGAAAAGCTGAGTTTGCAAATGTATTTAATGAAATAATAAGGGAAAATTTCCATAATCTGGAGAAAGAATTGGGAAACAAGATCCAGGAGGGGCACAGAACTCCCAACAGGCTTGATCAAAAGCGATCTTCACCAAGACACATGATCTTCAAGCTCTCTTCAATTGAACATAAGGAAAAGATCCTTAAATGTGCACATGAAAAAAAGCAACTGACATATAAAGGAATGCCAATTAAACTCACAGGAGACCTCTCACAGGAAACTCTACAGGCAAGAAGAGAATGGAGTAACATATTCCAGATTCTAAAAGAAAAAAATTGTCGGCCTAGGATAACATATCCAGCAAAGCTTTCTTTTGTCTTTGAAAATGAAATAAAATTCTTCTACAGTAAAGAAAAGCTAAAAGAATTTGCCTCTTCCAAACCTGCCCTACAAATGATACTTCAAGATGTTCTCTTCACAGAGAAGAGGAATAGCACCTACCAAAACCAAAGGCAAATGGGAAGAAGATCCCAGTAAAATGACAACAGAAGACTAAGCCAATGTACAACCCATTCCTAAAATGACAGGACCAAAGTACCATTCATACATATTAACCCTGAATGTAAATGGCTTAAGCTCAATCAAACATCATAGATTAGTAGACTGGATTAAAAAACAAAACCCATCTATTTATTGTCTAGAAGAGACACATTTCATCAACAAAAATCAGTGGAAACTATATTGCATGGGTTTTGTTGTTTTCTGTTAGTTTCATCTCTTCAAAACACTTTCTTCTGATTAAATTCTTCCATGACTCATAGATAATACAGTAGCATCATTTTCTTCAAGAAGGTTCTTGATTTTCATTTCTTCAGCTACACATTAGTCATTTAGTAGGTTGTTATTTAACTTCATAGTGTTATTAATTTCTTTTTTCTCCCTGATGTTGATTTTGTTCTGTGGCTTTTCATTGAAGGGGATGTATAGTAGCTGTGTAATGGAGACTGTCATATCTAGTAACATGAAGTTATTTAACTTCATGGCATTGCAAATTTCTATTTTTCTTTCTATTATTGATTTTGTATTATGACTTTTGATTGAAGGGGATGTACAGTAGCTGTGAAATGGAGGACACAATGTAGTATGCATTTCTACTTCCAAAGATGGACTTACAATGAAACTGTTCACTATATCTTGACAACAGGATGCTGGACTCTTTGCCATTGTCCATGCCCGTAATGATGGACATACGACTGTGTAGGAAGAACTATATTTTAGCAATGATACAGAGGAACTAGGTGGGGGGAGGGATTTGGGGAGGGGATAAGGGTAATGCCAGGAGCCTATGGAATTGTATCATAAGATGATAATAATAAAATGTAAAAAAAAAAGAAAGCAATAGCCAGCTGAGAAAAATAGCCCCACCGTTGCCACAGCAATCATAAATTATGGAACCATTCCACAAGAAATCCCATTCACTTGAAAACTGATGTTCCCAAGAGACGATAAACTGAGAAAACAGTAAGACAAGTTTTGAAGAAAAGTTGGCTCTGAAGTTTAAGACACAGCATGGCAGGTAGAAAAGATAAGAGTGCCTCAATTCACTTTGTCTCACATCTCAGGTGGGATGGACAACTTCCAGGATTTGAAAGTCAAAGATCAGTAACATCCACAGGTTAAAAACATCTGCTGGGCCCGGCGGTGTGGCCTAACGGCTAAAGTCCTCGCCTTCAAAGCCCCAGGATCCCATATGGGCGCCAGTTCTAATCCCGGCAGCTCCACTTCCCATCCAGCTTCCTGCTTGTGGCCTGGGAAAGCAGTTGAGGACGGCCCAATGCATTGGGACACTGCGCTCGCGTGAGAGACCCGGAGGAGATTCCAGGTTCCCGGCTTTGGATTGGCGCGCATCGGCCCGTTGCGGCTCACTTGGGGAGTGGATCATCGGACGGAAGATCTTCCTCTCTGTCTCTCCTCCTCTGTGTATATCTAGCTGTAATAAAATGAATAAATCTTTAAAAAAAAATCTGCTGCTTCTGAAAAAAGGATGGTGACAAAAATGAAAAGCATACACTAGTAAGGTGGTATATTTAATAATGGTAGTGTCCAAGTGAAGAGACAGGTGTTAGCATTTAGGTTATCACTGTGAACCATATAACCAGTGGTCCCCCAATGTCTCCTCCAATACAGATGGCAGACTTCTTGTCAACATATTGATACTACCTGACTCACTCAAGTACCTACATCTGAGGATCATACAGATATGTACCCAGATGGCAAAATAATTACATGTGACCTTGAATCTACTGATGGCTACCTTCAATCCATCAAGTTAACTGAGACATAACAAATGTTATGGATAAAAAGCCCTCCAAAAAAACCCAACAATCTTCTAGCTCTCTGCTCCAATCTTTCCTGAAAACTATCTGGATTATTGACCTTGAATCCAAAATTTACCCCTGTATGTTCCCAGCTGTTTAATTTGCTCTAGTTGACACTTAGAGCAAGGTTAAATAACCAACTTCATCCACATGGAAGAAAAAGAAAATTGGTAAGTTTGTGTCAACTCTACCTTGTCAGAATGTCACCATCTTTTCTCCCTTTTTCCTTTACTTTTAAAAAAGTTATTTTTATAGTGGCATTTTCTATTGCCTACTACCAGCCTGATATGACATTTCTACCTAGCAGTAGACTGGCTGTCCAATTTAAGATTTATCTCTTCATAGATGCCTACCTTCATTGACTCATCATTGAAGTATCTCAGTAAAGTTCTAGCTAGTTTCTATTTTTGCTCCTTTATTGTGCACCACACACTGCTCCAAGTCCTCACAATAATCTTTCTGAACAGATACTGTCAAATACCTGTTTGGCATGCAGTTGGGGAAAATGAGAAATGACTGATTAAGCCATTTTCCCAACTTTATTTCAAAACTAAACAGTAGAACAAACTACCTGATTCCAAGATCTGACTTCAGAGTCCAAGCGCAGAGCATCAGTCAACATGACACCTCTATAGTTCCAACTCCAGATGCATACTCAGTATAGTAACTATGATCTGGTCCCTAAACTCATTCAAGAGTTCGAACTCCAAAGTTTTATATTGATGGTACAGAGAGATTCAAAACAACCTAATTATAGTGTTTATACGTAGGGCCCTTGTGAAATGATTACTTTGGATTAGGCAGTAGTGGTGTAGCCTGAGGATTTGAGTCTTAATGAATTTTTAAAGAGAAAACTAGAGACAGACACAGAAAGACACGTGCTCTCCCTGTCTCTCAGCATGTAATCTGCTGTACCACTTTAGGACACTACCAGCAACCAATGCAGCCTGCCTGGCTTCTTCATTTTCTAGAACCATAAACCAAAATTGCTTATCAAGTAAGTCTCCTTCTGTTGGTTGTTATTGTTGTCATTGTTATAGTGATGACAAACTAATATAATGCTAAAAGTCAATAAACAGGAACGCCCAGGAGATGCTACATTTTGAACAAAGTTTCTGGATTTCGTGTAAAACTGCTTTCAACAGCTTCAACTACTTTCAGTAAATACATGCACCTGCACACACACACACACACTATGCAAACCTATGCATACATGCAAGCACATACATGCATGTCAATTCAAGACTGAAAATCACATCAGTTTGAGGACACCATCAAAGGTCTAAGCCCAGAAACCAAAGCAAATACAGTCTAGGACAAATGTGCCATGAAACTATAGCAGCAGGAGCAGCAAGCTAACAACAGGCATTATCCATTACCAGAACCACTTTCAATTGCAGTCACCATCAGGCTAGAACTTAAAGAATAGGATTTTGATGACTTTTATGTTTTGTCTTTAACAGAGGAACAATCCTACTCCAGAAAACCTCCTCCTTTCATACAGGAATGGGTAATATTTGAACTTCATGTCCACAGGAGTGAAGGCAGCTTTTGGTAGCCTTAGAGTGTGTTATACATATGAGTGTAATGAAACAGTGTATCAAACTACAATTTACAGAAGTAACAGATTTCAGATTCAACAGTTTTATGGAATTGCAGGCTTGGGAGCCAATGCTGTGACACATTGGGTAAGGCCTCTACCTGCAACTCTGGCATCCTATAAAGGCCCTGGTTGATTTCCTGGTTGCTCCACTTCCACACTGAATTGTGGGCCAATGCCACTCCTATGGGATACCTGAATGAATTCCTGACTACTGGCTTCACCCTAGCCCAGCTCCAGCTGTTGCACTCATCTGGGGAATAAGTCAGCAGAGGGAAGATCCTCTTTCTCTCAATCACTCTTTCTCTCTCTCACCCTGACTTTCAAATAAATATATAAATGTTTTTTAAAAAATGAATTTCAGGTTCATACAAAAAAAATATGGTTTTCAAAAAGAAGCATAAAATGTGTAAGAGAAAAATTGATCTCCCAATAAAGATGTGAAATATTTTCTCTTAGCATTGTTAATAAAAAATCTTACCAAATAATATAGCAATGTCTCTACCACTGTAAATGTGCCACCAAATTCTATTTTATTTTAAGGCAACTGACTCAATAATTTTCCATCTTCATGATTTTGAAAAATAAAAACAAAATATATGCCATTCTTAACATTATTCTGTATCATTGGCCCTATATACAGACTTAAAGAGATAAACTAAACATAAATTTTTCATATTCTTACCTATTTAGGAAACAAGGCTATTTTGTGTAAAAAATTTGGATTGAGTCAAGAAATATAGATTGTGGTTTTAAGTCTACTGCTTAAAATTAGTGTGCAGGAAAGTAATTTCCTTTGGATATATTCCCAGAAGTGGGATAGCTCGGTCATAGACCAGGTCAATTTTCAGTTTCCTTAGCATTCTACATAATGATTTCCATAGTGGTTGTACTAGCCTACATTCCCACCAACAGCAGTGAAAGAGTGTACCTTTCTCTTCACATCCATGCCAGCAGGTGTTGTTAGTGGAGTCCTGAATGTAGGCCAACCTCACTGGAGTTAAGTGGAACCTCAATGTGGTTTACATTTGTATTTCCCTGATGGTTTGGGAGCCTGAGCATCTTTTCATAGGTCTATGAGCCGTTTGAATTTGTTCTTTTAAAAAATGACTGTTCATTTCCTTTGCCCATTTCTTCACAGGGTTTTTATGTTTTAAATTGTCCCTGGATTTCTGAAGCTCTTTGTAAATCATGGATATTAGTTCCTTATCAATCACATAGCGTGCAAAGATTTCTCTCCCATTCTTTTGGTTGCTTCTTCACTTTGTGCTTCCTTTGCTGTACAGAAGCTGTTTAGTTTGTTGCAGTCCTGTTTGTTTATTTTGGCTTTTACTGCCTGTGCTTTTGGTGACTTTTCTAAGAAGTTTCTCCCAATTCCTATATCTTGGGGAGTGCTTGCTATGTTTTCCTCTAATAGTTTGGTGGTTTCTGGGTGTAGATGTAGGTCCTTGATCCATTTAGAGCTGATTTTTATATAAGGTGACAGATGCAGGTCTTACTTGTTACCACTGCAGGCTGTTATCCAATTGTTCCAACAGCATTTGTTGAAGAGACCAAGTTATTTCCCTGGATTAGTTTGTTATCTTGTCAAATATTAGTTGGCTTTACATGTGTGGGCTCCATTCTGGTGTTTCTGTTCTGTTCCACTGACCTTTGTTTTTGTACCAGTACCACAATATTTTGATGCCCACTTCCTTTTTGTAGGTATTGAGGTCTGCAATTGTTAATTTCTCCAAATTGATTTTTTATTCTTCAGGAAATGTACATATGAGAAAGGTATCTGTAATCCTGTATTCACAGCAGCACAATCTACAATATCAAAGACATGGAAACAACCCAGATTCCCATCCAAAGAGGAAAAGATAAAGAAACCATGGTACATCTATTCTAGAATACTACTCAGCTATTAAAAAGAATGAAATCTTACCATTTGTAGCAAAATGGTCCCAACTAGAGACCATATGTTCAGTGAAATAAGCCAATCCCAAAAGAATATTCTCTCTGATATCTTCATGCAAAATACAAGATCAATAGATACATAGGTAAACATGGATGTTCATATAGTCATCTTGAGGATTTATAACAAAGACTATCATATTGAGATGTGAAGATATGATGCAGTATGCATCTCTACTTTCAAACCAAAGACGGACTCCCATGAAACTGTTAAATCTATCTCCAGAATAGATGATGGACTCTGCCATTCTCCATACCTACAATGTCAGGTTACACTTCAATAGCAGAACAGTGGGCTGATGACTGCTTTCTGAAGGACTATATTTTTGTAATAAAATAGGGGAGATCAGTGGATAAAGAGGATAGAGGAAGTCCCAGAGCCTTTGGAACTAAAATTAATAAATTAACTGTACATGGAAAAAAATTCCCACCAGTTCCAAACTTCAGCAACCACCAGCCTCATCTGCCAGCAACCAAAGACATCAGGACAGATGTTCTTCCTACAGGTCAATGGCCATGGCTTGCTAGTCTCAGATGACTATCATTTTGTATCTATAATGCATTTTTTCACAATTAAGTTTTTTACATTGTGTTTTGGAAATAACACTATTGCACACTTGATAGACTGCAGTACACTAAGTATTACTTATCTGTGCACTGGGAAACCAAAAATTAATGTGTCTCACTGTGTTGTACCAAGTTGGAACTGAGCCTGCAATGTGTCTGAGCTATGTGATGTGAAGAGAGTGTGCCATGTGAAAAAAAAAAAAAAGAAAGAGAGAGAGGCAAAGGAAGGAAGAAATAAAGAGAAAAACAGAAATTCACCAATGCATGTCTCTATTCCTGCACTCAAAGTAGAAGCCTTGGATTCTGTCACCTCAGACATTTTCCAGCACTGGAACTCAATGACATTCCCCTAAGATGTTAACTTTACTCACCTGTAAGAGTGAAAATCCACCGCATGCCATGGCTTTAACATTGTCTCCCCTAAAAAGCACATTATGCAAACTTCATCCCCAGTGAACAAAGTTGGTAAACGGGCCATGATGGGAAGTGTATATGCCCCATCTTCATGAATGCATTAACATAACAGGGCTTGAGGCTACAAGTTTGTTCTCCTCTGTCTTTCACTTCCACCTTTGCCTATACAATACTTCTATAATGTCACTAAACAGCAAGAAGGCCTTCACCGTGGCTGGCACATCGATCCTTCCAGCCCATCAATGCCAAGGAAACAAATACATTTTCTTAATAAATTACCCACTCTATGGCATTCTGTTGTGAAAGCACTAATATGAAGATCAAAAAATATAGAGCCAGTGAAGAATTTTAATTCTGCTGAGCTTTGCTACCCAAAACCCCTTAGCCTGAATTTCATGCTATCTACATGAGGGATCATGATATGAGTAATATGTTGACAATTCTGAAAATAGTATGGAGGATGTCAAAGCACCTGTGAGAATGTCAAGCCAATAGTGTCACAAAGCAACAGGGAGAGGGAAAAACTGAATGCTTAGAGATAGACATCTTGGGAAAAGTATGGAAAAAGTACAATGAAGCTCTCTGGGCTTTGGTAAAGGCAGATGAGGATAGGAGGGTAAGAAGTTAGAAACCAGCAGGTTGTACACAGATTTGTATGGCTGTACATCACTCAACAATGGGATATGTTCTGAGAAAGATATCACTAAGAGATTTCATGACTACGCATGTATTACAGAGTGTCCTTGTACACACTTGGATGGTATAGGTCAAACATTCAGCATGGCATCTTGATGCAACCAGGAGGCAGTTCTCAGAACTGTACAGTATAATGTTTATAATCAACTTTATAACTGGAAGTGCTGCACCAAAAATAATGATAAAGAACATAGTAGTAGATACATAAACCAGTAGCAGCATCATTTATTTCCATCTAGTATTGTGCGCTGTACAAGGCTGAACAAGAACATTTCAAAAAGTTAATGGAAAATGAAATCAAAGCTTTTTTGAGGCAGAAACCTAAGCAAACATTGCTCCACAATTTCATAGAAAATACGCATTATGAAAAATGATGCATGGATCTCAATTTTCACTAGAAAAATTTATCTTTTTAATTATACTTTTCATGTACCTTTTGATGCACTCTCATATATGCTATATTTTACATAATTAGCCATGCACTATGTACATTTACATGACTATTATTAGAAACACATAAAAATGGATTATTGCACTATGATACTGCAATGGCGCTAATAGGTGATTTGAATAATAGTTATAGATAATACATTATCATTTGAGGCCACCATCATATATGAAGTCTTTCTTGCCAGGACCATCTTCCTTTCTTTTAAGATTTAATCATTTTTATTAGAAAGGCAGATTTACAGAGGGAAGGAGATATATACAGAAAGATCTTCTGTCTGCTGGTTCACTCCCCAAATAACCACAGGAGCCAGGAATTTCTTCAGGTCTCCCATGCAGGTGAAGGGTCCCAAAGATTTTGGACATCCTCTATTGCTTTTTCAGGCCACAGGCAGGGAACTGGATGGGAAGTGGAGCAGCCAGGACATGAAACAATACCCATGTGAGATCTCAGTGCATAAAAGTCAAGGATTTAGCCCATGAGCCATCTTGACAGGCCAAGGACCATCCTTCCTTACAATCATTATCATCCAAGACTTTAAAGCATGGAGAATTTAAATATATCACTCAAAACAACCCAGAATTAAAATACCCAAAATAAATGAAGGAATTCATACATAAAATCTGCTCTAGAAAATCTCCAGCCCCTAACCCATGAGCTGGTTCTTGATGTCAGGAAAGTTAGTACCACGTTCTCCAGAGCAAGAACTTCCCAGAGCGGGGAAACCTGCTGCAGAATCATCTGGAGAGATTGTTAGATATGCCAAATCCAAGTACCGCCCAGGTCCCCTCACTCAGAATTCCTAGGGTGGAAACAGTGCCACACACTTTTTGTTGTTGTTGTTTTATTTGAAAGGCAGAGAGTTCCCATCTACTAGTTCACTTCCCAAATATCTGCAACGGCCAGGTTCCCCAGATGGGTGGCATCACATAATCATTTAAGCCATCATTACTATCTCTGAGAGTTAGCATTAGCAGGAACCAGAGCAGGATGTTGAGTGCAGGCACTCCTATATGGGACCACAGACATTGTAACCAGTTTCTTAACTGCTAGGCCAAAGTTCAGCCTGCACTGTGCATCTCAAATCCATTTCTTGCACACATTCCAATTCTAGAACCATTCCAGGATGGGATTAAAGAACCCCTAATGACTGAGCAAAAATTTCCAGTCATGCTCACCACACTCATAATTGTCACTTTTTCATATAAAACTAACGTAGAATTTCCTCCAGAGTAATTTGTTTTTACAGACCTTGACAGATATTGACAACTCTGCTGACTTCTGAAGACTGTGCTATTTCTTCAGATAATCATGCATAAAGTTTCTATTGGAAACTCAAAGCGGTAGTCATAGATCACAGCCCACATTTCTATTTACTTACAATCATAAGTTACTATTGTCCAACAGGCAGCATGAGGAAGCACTAGAGCTCTCCAAAGGTTGGTGAGTAATCCCCATTTGGAAAAAAGACAGCAGCCACTTTAAAAGGCAAATCTAAATTAATGAGCCTTCACTCTTTGCATGTTCTCTGAATACTGGCTCCAGAATATATGCACTCAGAAGACGTGTGGCTACTGCACTTTGTGGGTAGTTGTGCAAAGACCGGACTACTTGTAGGAGAAGAAAGTAGCTCCTGGAATAAAACTGATAAAGAAATTACAAGTTGTCCTATGATGTTTTTATTTCCTTTAGTCAAAAAAATACCACTAGAACCAGGGTAGAAGTACAGTTTCTCATGGTTTCTTTTTTGAAGGCCAGTCAATATTGTATACCCTTCAAAGCATTCTAGAAGACTTACTCAAATTACATGCTAATCAATTTCCCCAAAAACTGAATGTAGAAACCATTCTGGAAGAACCATAGGAAAGAGTTTTGCAAACTTTTCATACTGGATTTGTAAGTACAGCACTGAAAAATAGGACTGATAATTTTTTGTCAATCACAGAAGACAAGTATCCACAGGTAGCAACAAAAATGCAAAAACATCCAAGTGCAAAGTTTGTGCATTTGTCTTGCAAGATAAACCCATATGCACCAAATTTATATGCAGTTTTTCTCGGATGTGGAAAGGATACAAACAAGTTACCTTTCCACCCTAGCCATTGCTTTCAACTGGGGAGTGAAAAAGGAGATGGAAGATATTCTCTCTCTCTCTCTCTCTCTCAGCATATGAGTATGTCCTCCCTTGTAACTCTGTCTTTCAAATAAATAAATCTATTTTGAAAAAAGAAATAACACATCTATAATTCATTAACATTGATTCACATTCATTTCAGAACATTTCTAAAGAACATTGAAGAAAGGACCACAAAGTTCAGTCCCCAAATCAAGACAAGTTGACAACTGATTCTCTACCGTAACAGGTTTTGTGTGTTGTCATGCTTATTTCACTCATGGAACCATCAGCACCAGACTTCTTTCAAAGTCATTTTATCTGGGAGAAGACAGATGGAACAAGAGACACACCAGCAAATTGTATGGATTCCAGAGATACTACAGCAAAATATGTGACCGTGACTCCCACTTCTGTCCTACCCCAACAAGGGCAAAATGTGCAGATGTCACCATTGACTACTGGTATAAGGCTCTGTTCTTTCTCAAGTTATCCAACTCTACACAAACACAAAGAAAACACTGACTCACCCTTGGAGAATGGCAGTGAGAATGGCAGGAAAGTAGCTCAATTGCTACCTGATAAGCTCTTGCACCATGGGTGCATACTAACAAGAGATGGCAAGGATAGGCACAGAACAATCAGAAGGAGATACAGTGAGATTTGGGCTGGATGGAGCTGGATTTCAATCCATTTTCTCAAACACTCCTCTCTGCCTCAAGACTAAGCACACACCCTGCCCAGCACATGGTACCCAAGGCCACCATACACACATGAGTCTCTGGACCAAGACAAAAGGAGGGAAAGTAAGTGTTCATTTGTTTTTCCAATGAATGGACAAAGGAGGGAGACAGCCAATCACCTTCATATCCATGAAGGGAAATGGAATCTGCAGCTTTCCCTCCTGCTTCATTTGCTATAATAAGCACCCTGTACCTTCACATTTGGAATAGCAAGTGAAAGAGAACACAAGTACATTCACCTTACATTGTAAATTCTCTGACTTTGTGACCACAGCCTTCAAGCAATCTATTGTTTCAGAAAAGCCATTCTCAGCTCTTGAGAGCATAATGAGTTTATGTGTTGCACCCAGGTATCTCCCTTTGTCACCAGTCCCACTCTGTCCTCAGTCTTCAGTCATCCTATCCATAAATCATCCTAAAATAGCCAAGGCCTACTTTTAAGAATTTTTCAGGACAAATCTACACAGGATTTCTTTATGAAGAAAATTTTTGCAAACAATTTAGAGAATATTTTTTAAGCTTAGTATTATACACAAGTTTATACTCAGAGATGTTGGGAGGCGGGAGGTGAGGCTAAGGGGAAGATCTATAGGAAATCACTTTTGCCAGTCAGTTCTTCTAACTGCTTTGTTGATTAAACTGACACCCAATTCCAGTTGTCATAGGAACCTGCTGTTCTCTGCCTACAGGTTCCTCAGGGCGCTTTCAGGATGTGGGTTCCCCTGCAATAAGCACATAAACCACAGCAACCAAAATTGAAGAAGTCTTAAAGTTCATCCATCCAAACCCTTCATTTTACTAATTTGGAAACTGAGTTCAAGAGAGGTAAGGGGACTTGTCCAAGGCCACAGAATTGATGAGAAAATAATGTTGAACATGGATTTCACCTTCTCTGTAGGAGTTGGAAGCTTCACCCTCATTATCCACACATAGATTGAATTTTGTTCAGGTGAGTCAGCTCCAGATTGCAGCAGCAACCTGGCAGCACATGGGGGAAAAAAAGAGAAAATCTGGCAAAGAATCCAGCTGACCCCTGCTTGTCAAGGTGAGCCAAGTTCTCAGAACGCTAGGTAACAACAGACCCCAGGAGGCTGCACCTGTTTTTCCATTTTCCTTTTTGTTAGATACCCGTTGTTTGAGCTAATGTTTTCCCAAAATGTGCTGCATTTTACATCTGTCTTTCTGAGTTCGTCACCGTGAAGTCACCGGAGCCTGTAGCTAGACAGCAGCATCTTTGCTGATATACTAAGCAGCCATTGTGGATGAAGGAGCAGAGTCTTTGACCCTAAGCTGGAAATGCAGAGTAAGGGAGATTTGAAGACCTTGGCTAGTTGCCCATGCAACAAATGCATTGGAAGGCTGATGAGCCAACTGTGAACAATCCAATAGAATAGAGTTCTCTGTTGAAACAATGGGACCTAAGACACCCACGAATGTCTCCAAGATGCTCTGTTCATGGTAATGTGTACTTATTTCCCACCCCATTGCAGAAAGAGAGCAATGTAAAAAAACTAATAATTGAGGTGAAGAGGACACAAGGATTGAATGGATCCTGCCAGAGTGAGTTAAAACTGGTACAATGATTTTGCAACTATTACCTTGGCTTTAAAACCTAGGGGCTACAAATTTCCAGATAAAGTTGATTCAGGTGAAAAAGGCTGAGCCCAAGCCTGCGTGATCCTCACCTGGATCACTGATCTGTCCCGACTCTGCTACTCAGCACTGAAGGCTTAAATCTTTCCATTGAATTAGTTTCTTTGTTCACAACTCTGAACTTGCTATCTCTCTCTCTCTCTCTCTCTCTCTCTCTCTCTTTCTCTCGCTCTCTCTTCCTGGAATTTTACCTTTCAAATAAATAAATAAACCTTTTAAAATAAATTAAAATACAAAGAATAACAGAATTAAATGTTTTAATTATATTTTAACGTGTAGGGAACCGAGACAAGAAAATTCGGGCACTTTGTCATGCAATAAATGGTCTTTATAAAGAGTCGCAATAAATGTGAAACGTATTTCCAGAGGAAAGAAGATTTTATTGGATGAGTGATTCAGAAGAGAACTGCTTAAGGGAAGTCCAACTATAAAAATGCCATCCCCCAAATCCAGGAGCTGAGATATTTGCTATGTGTAGCTCCATTGGGAGGCTCGATTCACACAGCTCCAAGAAAGTACACAGGACTGGGAGCTCCAACTTTAACACTCAAGTTTGAATATTCTTGGAGAAATTGGAAAGGTGGTGAGCAACATCTCAGAAGCAGAAACAAAATCTAGAGGAGACCCTGACAATTTTACTTTGATAAGTGAAAAGGCTCATCAAGTGTCATGGGCAGGATGAGCAAATACTCCATCAATCCTAGATGTGTTTCTTCATGTTTTATTCAGGTGTTCCCTCCCAGTCTTACAAAGTAGTATTTCATTGATATGCATCATTTCAATTAAGAAGCACATTTTTCAAGAAAGCAGTAGTTATTATACCACATGGTAACCACCAGTTGGTCTCAACTGCTGCCTAAAATGCATAAATGATTGTTATTCTTACATAACATGTTCCTCTCCAAGAATGATGCGGTGTGATGTATGTATGTATGTGTGAGAGAGAGAGAGAGTTGGGTGGTGGAGAGGGAGAGGAGAGAACCATTTTTTAATCATGCACAGGGAGGTAATAACAATCCTGACACAATGAAGCAGTGTCATGGCTTAGCATTTTAAGTCTCCACCTGCAGCATCGGCGCAGGTTCTAGTCCCAGCTTCTTCATTTACAATCCAATTCCTGGCTGATGCACCTGGGAAAGCAGCAGAGGATGGTTAAGGCACTTGTGCCTCTGCACCCGTGTGTGAGACCCAGATTGAGTTCCTGGCTCCTGGCTCCTGGTTTTGGGCCAGCCCAGCTCCAAAGGGTGCAGCCCTAATCCAGAGCGGTGTTGCAGCCATTTGGGAAGTGAACTAGCTAATGGAGTTCTCTCTCTCCTCCTCTCATTGTAACTCTGCCTTTTGAATAAATATAATTAATTTTTTAAGAGAAAACCCTGGCACTATGACTACCCTCCATACCTAGCAAGGGGAAGTTACTGCATGGCACTGTTCTGGAACATTCTCCTTCATTCCATCTGCTTAGGCCAATTATGATCACCCACCTATCCCTTCCCCTGCCAAAAAATTGCCCCCTCTTCCAGAAGACTTTCTATTCTGGAGCCCACTGAACTTTCTGTAACTGCATATAAGCATGTGAAATTCAGAACATTCTGGAAGTGTTTTATTGCAGAAATCTCATCTTCCAGGTTTGTCTGCTGATCTGGTGGTTCAGGCACTGGTTGTGACACCTGTATTCCACAGAGTATTTGTGTTAGATGCCCACTTCTGCCATTGTTTCCTGCAAGTGCAGATCTGGGAGGTGGCAGGTGAAGGCTCAGGTCCTGGGGGCCTGCCAGTTATGGGGATTGTGCTCCCAGCTCCCAGTGTCCCCTTCCTTGAAGTCTGAACTAGTACATGGAAGCCCATTTTGCTCCCTCACTTTGTGCATCGCATGTGTATTGATGTGTGTTTGAGTTTTTTTTTAATAGTTTATAAAAAGAATCCAGTTGTGGCCACGGGTCCCTCTGTGATCCCTCTGTAAAGCCTGCCATTACTGCTGAACAGGCTGATCCTCTGGACATTCGAGTCTGCCATGCGCAATCTTTCTACTAGCCAGTGGAGTGGTTCCATGACTGACAACTGTGGCATGCACCCAGGCCTCTTATCTCCTTACATCACCAGCCCACCCCAGCCAATAAAGATCTCCTGAGATAGAAGACCTGCTGAGCCAGCCCAAGGCCCCATGCCTCTTCACACTGCTGGGCATTCACAGAAGGCACTTTGGCAAGAGTTATGTGAGTTCTCACCATCCTGTCTCTGGATGCTATGTCTTCTCCCTTATTCTTAGTGCTCATGCCAGGGAGCTCCAAGCAAGACTTACGGTTGCAGTCTTCTCATTTGTGAGGACCCTGAAGAGCAGGACTACCTCCCTCAACTTTCAGTGCCAGCTCTGGACTAGGACTTTCTGGGTGAAATTCTGGATCTACTATTTTGTGGCTATGGACAAGCTTTCTAAACTCTCTACACACCCCTCATCTGCAAAATGGAACTACTAACAATAGTAGTACCCATTTATAGTTACTGGATGAAGTAAACCTTGAAATTCAGAGTGCTCAGCCCCAATATCCAGAGGCAAGAGCACCAGCCATATCCTGACTCTACACCAGTATCCCTTTCTTTCCTCTTTCTACCAGTCCCCACATTGTCACTTGGAAACTTCCCCTGGCTTAGCCTCCCTATTACATCCCTATGCCCTGGCTTTTCCCAGCAAAATGACCTACAGAATTAACTGACCTCTCACATTCTGTCCCCATGTCAGGCTTTCTTATTAGCTGAGAAATGGACATGTGAAAATGAGGTGTTTGTCTTCAACAACTGAATGCCCCAACTGCAGTATTTGCAGCTGAATAGTTAATTGTAGCAACAATAACAGCTTCACAAATGTATGTTGTGGCCATTGGGGAACTTGTGAAATAACAGATAGCTAGGTTAGAGCTGTACTTTCTGGTTTCACTAGGATGAGAAGCAACTTGCATGTCAAAATTTTCAAAGATCTGTCCATCAGATATGTCTAATAAGCACACTTTAACTCAAAGAAAGGGTCACTGGACAAATTCTGTACACAGTAACAACCAGACAGGGCAGTTTCTGGGCCATGTGAGTACAGTGGAAAGGTTCGGTGTCATAAAATTGGGTTTCAATCCTGCTTATCTTACTTATAGATAGACACTTTCAACTCTGCAAGCCTCAAAATTTCCATCCAGAAATAAGATCGTAACACACAC
Source organism: Ochotona princeps (assembly GCF_030435755.1). Classification (NCBI taxonomy): domain Eukaryota; kingdom Metazoa; phylum Chordata; class Mammalia; order Lagomorpha; family Ochotonidae; genus Ochotona; species Ochotona princeps. The sequence continues at coordinate 41,881,218 of NC_080840.1, forward strand.
TATCATAGTTCTGTTCTCAGTAAATCTCTGGAATTCATTACTCATTTTTTATCACTCATTTTCTTTTACTTTCTAGCCACAACCACATGGTCATAACAACTTCCTGTGAATGAAACTTCTAAGATCTGGTCTACAAATTCTGAGGTCAAATACCCTAAACGCTGAGAAAATCAACCTTTCACGTTTCGTACATTCTTGCCACCTATGAGAATGCTCTGTGACTTCATTGTGCACTGCTCTGTCCTTCTTGCCCACTTATCATTAACTGACATTCATCTAAAGAATGTTCCAGCCCACTTATTGCCACTTGACTCTTCCTGTTCACACCACCAAAATTTTCTGTCATGAGTTACAGGATGATTATTAACAAGAGGTCAGTAGGCTCAGTATCTGGTAAGAGTTGTACTCTGCTTCTAAGACACACTTTTAAGGCCAAGTCCTCCTCACCTGGAGAAAGTGAGCCACTCCCTCAAGGTGTCCTATAAGGCCAGAATTCCATCAGTGGGTGGTTGGACCTCGGGACTCAGTCACCTTCTGAGACTTCCTTACTGGCAACATAAGAGTTTGAGCAACACTTGTATCCCATAGGAATCTGAGTATGTGCTTGCATGATTCATTTCTTTTGGCAAATCCTTTGGATTAAGCCAGTTAGCCAACACTGATGGTTAACCCAATTACCAGGTAATTCTGGGATTAGCCCTAGGTCCTTTTGCCTGCCTGACCCTCACTGTGTGCTTTATTTAAAAGAGAACTTGCTCACCTAATTAGCCAGGAGTTACCTCACCCGGTCCCATCCCTGCTGCTAATAGGGAGTTTGCTTCTGCTGTTGGGAGTCAGGTTCACCAGGCTGACCTCCTCATGATCCTTTCCCACTGTCATATTCGATCATTCCTTCTGTGACTTCTCTATCCCACCTTGAACCACCTATCAAACCCCACACAGGCCCAATTGTCCATCCTCTCTTTAACACTTTCCCCTGACCCTCCCTGATTTCTTCTTGTCCATTCCAAACACCCTGAGGGCACAATCTTTCCATGCTTTTGCTAATTTATATTATTTCTTTTTTCAATAAAAGAAGTTACATTTGTTTGAAAGGGAGAGTTACAATGAGAGAGGGAGAAAAATAGAAATATAGAGAGATCTTGCATCTACTAGCTTACTCCCCAAATGGCTGCAACGGCAAGGGCTGGGTTAGGCTAAAGCCAGGGGTCTGAAATTCCTTTTTTTTTAAGATTTATTTATTTTTATTGCAAAGTCAGATATACAGAGAGGAGGAGAGACAGAGAAGAAAATCTTCCATCCGATGATTCACTTTCCAAGTGACCACAATGACCGGAGCTGAGCTGATCCGAAGCCAGGAGCCAGGAGCTTCTTCCAGGTCTCCCACACAGAGGTGCAAGTTCCCAAGGCTTTGGTCCATCCTCGACTGCTTGCTCAAGCCACAAGCAGGGAGTTGAATGGGAAGCAGAGCCACCAGGATTAGAACTGATGCCCATATGCGATCCTGGCGTATTCAAGGTAAGGACTTTAGCCATTAGGCTACTGCGCTGGGCCCAGGAGTCTAAAGTTCTACCAGGTCTCCCAAATGGGAGACAGGGAGGCATGCACCTGGACCATCCTCCACTGCTCTCCCAAGTGATTAGCAGAGAGTTGTATCAGAAGTGGAGCAGGTAAGACTTGAACCAGTACTCATTTGGCATGCCAATTCACAGGCAGCGGCTTAACCTGATGTGTCACAACACCAGCCCCTAGCTCCTTAGCTCCTTGCTTTCTCCTCTTTACCCTTAGTCTTAGGGGTTTGCACCCACAAATGAAACTGTTTAAAAAAAAAAACTCCACTGAGATGTCCAACCTAATGCAGAAACCTACATTTTGGTGTTGGAACCGTTGCCCAGGCAGATCTTCTCTCGCTGTCTGTCACTCTCTCCCTCTCCTCTCCTGATCTCCAGAATCTGGAGTTCTGGATTCCTAACCTCTTCCATATCTTTCTGTGGTGCCTCTTTTCCTCCCTTCCCAGCAATGGCCATGGCATCCTCAGGGTTCTCCCCCCTCTCAGGTGTGTTGATGCTCTTGGGTCTGTTCAAACATTCCCTGTGTGACCAGAATGTAATCACCCATGCAGTAGAATGCAGCCTAATGGCATCCTAACACTTACCAGCTAAATAATTCAAGGATTGTACCACCGACCCAGCCTCTCTCCACGAGCAGAGATCACACATCTTTCCTCCTCCAGCCTTCTCAGAACTGATGAACAGCAGGCTGGTTTCAACTGCTGCAGCAGAATATCATAACCCCCAACCCAAGACTCCAAATATGCCAAATTTCCAGATCCAGAAGGAGTGCTGAGACCTCAGAGAAAGAAAGTGTCCTTCCACGCCACCACAAGCACTCACATAGCAGTAAGAATTTCCTAAACTCTCTGCAAAGGGATCTGGGTCTAATGCCCAGTTACTGCACAAGGGAGAGAGGAAGTAACCAGATCTTCCAAAGAGTTAGGATCAGGTGGAAATGATTAGGTGGCCCAGATAACGAAGTACTCAGAATATCACAGTGACATGCCCAGAAATTTCTAGTTCAGCTCATTGTGGAGTCCATGGTCTGTGGACTCACATGCTGATCCATTCCCCTGACCTCAAATGTATATTTGAGAATAATATATTTAAAAACTGGCAGAACCATCACAGTATTTTTCTGGTGGTTAAACATGCCATTATGGTAGGAAGAGCCAAATAACAGCCAATAACACTGCTCTTGGTCAAGATGGTAAAGTAAAAGCAAAAATATGGTCAATGTATCTCAGCAAATCCTCAATCAATTCACCTTGGGGCAACTGCGGAAATGAGACAGAATAAGATGGAGGATGGCATGCTACTGCGAACCTAACCCTTAGCACACTTCGATGCGCTAGACCAGATGTTTCATGTCTACCTGAACAAATAACACCCTTCTGGCAATTGGTACACATCTATAGCCTGAATAAATGTGCTATTTTCAATCCAGATCACTAAAGAGAATCAAAGGCTATTGCTATGTATGAGTATAATAGCAGCACACATTCACTGCAGGTCTGGGTGAGCCCTCTGGCCCATCTTGGCCCATCTCTGGCCCAACAGTTCACAGGGACCTAAATCACCCAACAGTCCATGTAAAGTCACACATTAGTGAAGTACTCTGAATAAAATGCAAAGGAAAGGTAAGGACAGGAAGTGCAATGATGTAAAACATGCAATCTACTATATGAGAAACAAGCCCTGAGATAAGTTAGGAGCTTGTCACTGTTTCCAGTATGGGAAAAAAGTAAAGAACAAGGCACTTCCTAACACCAAAGAAGTGGCACTGCACTTCATTTGGACTTTAGAGACATTACATTGCGTACTTGGTAATTCTACCTCAGTCTCTTTATCAAGTGTCTCCATAGCTTACCAGAGCCCATGAGGGCTCTGGTCCTTAGCAAGCTTCCAAAGCAAGCCTGGAAGGTCTCCCTGGTAGGTAAGCAGATCACACAGAATCTCTAGCAAGTCTCAGCAGAATTGAAGCACAGACCCCCTGAATTCTGAATAAGGTTACATAGAAAGATAACTCACCCTTGTAAAAGCAAATCCTATCCTTTCTTGGGTTCTGGTAAGAAGTGAGTCCCTCTCCACCAACATCTAACTGGAGCTGCCCATCACTGAGTACCTCTCATGCTTCAGGTATCTCCTTCTATTTAACTTCAAAGACAGCTGCTTAAAACAACAATTTTATTTGCTCTCAGTTCTGTTTGTCAGAGTAGTTGATTTTCTTACCCCAAGGTTCAGGGATCACAGAAGTACAAAAAAATGAAATCTGGTAGGCTGATAAAGTCCCCAGTGACTCATATTGCAAATATTCTCCTCTTCTCAATGCTCCTATATTTCTCACTCCATTGCAGAGTTGGGCCAGGCTAAGGATTCAGAACTTTATCACCTGACTTGGGTCTAGGCACAAAGGCACCCACAGAGCAGCTCTTTTGATCAGGAGACTGAGCTGAAGAGATAGGATTCGTCTGTGCATCCAGGTGCAATGGCCAGGTCAGGAGAGGAGAAGCACAACAACAGACACACAAACACTCTCAGTCGGGGGGGGGGGGGCGCAGGAAGACACAGATGTCAATGGTCTGTGTCCATCATGAAAAAAATCCTGTCCTCAGCTAAAACTCAGAACCAGATACATGAGGATGGCCCCTGACAACTTCAAGGCATGAGTCGTGGGGGCAGAGAGGACAAGGGAGTTCGTCATGACTCATGTGCAGGAGAGCAGACAGCATGTGCATCAGGAAAGACAACAAGACAGACAGGAGAACTCACCCGGAGATGTCAGCTTCCATCCTCAGCTACACAGCTTTGTGAGGTGCCAGGAGCAGAGCAGCCAGAGTAGCAGGAGGGGCTCGGTGGCCCAACCCCCTGCTACTACCCACTGTGGCTGAGCCAGATCCCAATCCGCCAGCAGAAAGTCCATGAGCAGTCCAGCCAGCTACCCATAATTCACCTGCTCTCGGGTTAAACGTGTTAAACGTGTTGTGTGTCTTTCACCCTAGAGGAATCTGTGATTCACCCTCACAGAACTGACCTGTGCGCTGGTTTGTTTTCCCTGTCTGCTGTGCTGCCGGCAGAAGCATTACTTAAAGATGTTCAGATGCCTGCTAACCAATACGAGGTCGCACCAGTTGGGAGAGGGTGACCTCTATTATCTTAGACTAGTAGACTAAATTCATCATGAAAGAGGTGTGGTAAAAATTCCACAGTGCAAAACTCCTGAACCCACTTTTATTATTTTGTGTATCTGTTGTGGGCTAAGGGGCTGATTAGCACTCGTTAAGCTGAGCACTACAGGGAATGGGCTTGGGGCTAAAAGCACCTGGTCTCATTGGACTCATCTGTACCCAATATTCTGCTAATGAGGGTGTGGGGGAAAGAGTAAACAAGGAGCGGTGAAAGGGCAATAAAGGGAGACTTCAGAGAGACTTCCACCATCTCTGGTCTCCTGTCGGTGCCTCATCCCCAGACCCTCACGGTGTCCACGTTACTGGCTCTGCTGGCCGGAACATGTATCAATACCAATTTTTCTTAAATGGAAAGCATTTAGCCTAGCACTTAAGATGTCTCCGCTCTGTGTCTCATATTGAAGCGCCTGGGTTTTGTTTCACAATCACCTTCAGTACTTTCTTTATTTCTTAATATTTGTCTTTTTTTTCTTATCTATTTGAAAACCAGAGTGGAAGTTGGGAGGGAGTTGAGGGAGGGATGAGCTCCTCTATCCACTAGTTCATTCCCCAGTTAGTCACCACAGCCAAGTCATAGCCAGGCTGAAGCCAGGACTCCAGGCAGTTCTCCCACCTGGATGACAGGGTCTCAAGTGCTTCGGTCAACATCTACTTCGTGGGCCTGTTAGCAGAGAATGGCTGCAATTCCTGACTATGACCTCCAGACAACACAGGACCTGGGAGACAGTGGTGATGGAGTAGTTGGATCTCTACCCTGTGCAGCCAAACTGGATTGTGTTCACATCTTCCAACATCAGACTCAGCCCAGCACCAGCCATCACAGGCATTTTGGGGAGTTCTCTGTTTTTCTATCACTTTGCCTCTCAAAAAACAAAAAGGTTTGACCCAATACTTTAACCTTCATGTTTCCCAAGACCTACACAAAACAGATGAAGTCCCTCGGTTCATCGTATAATCTGGCACCAAACTCATTCTTCAGCACATCCCCTGACCCTCCCCACACAAAGCAGCACTGAAAGTGTGCTGTTTGCTGTATACAATTTCCCTGTAAGCCACTTCATTTGTATTTCCTGCTCCCTCTTCTGGAATAGCCTTGCCTAAGTCTCCTACTGGAATCCTCTCCCAACTCTTTCAAGACCAGTTTGTCGTGTGTCCATCACATTTTCATCATCATAATGAGTCTTTTAAGAAGCAATTTAGGAAGAGAGAAGATTTATTTCAACTTACAGTTTTGGAGGTTTGCAATCGGAACAGTGGTTGGCCAAGCAAATGCAGATGGAGGATCATGTGGTGAGCCATGATGCATAAACAGAGGCACAGAAAGAAATCAAGCCAATGTCAGCACAGAAAAACAACGCATCCTAAAACCTACTTCTTTCAAGAACTGCCTTACAAAAGCAAGCCCCCAGTGACCTAGGACCTCATGCTAGGCCCACCTCGATATAAACCATAACTAGATCCAGCATTCACCTTTATTCCATCAAACTCAACATACGACACTGGGATTTAAACATCTGCATGGGTTGGGGAGCCAAATTCCGTTCAAATCACATCAATTAGCAAACTGAGCCTGAGTGATGAATTAACACGAATGTAGCAACCTCTCAGTCTCTGTTCCACAGAGCCAGGCCCAGCTCAATTGCAGCTGCTGTTTTAAAGTCTTTCCCAGTTGCAATCACAGGGATCTGCTTCCAAATGCACATGGTTATTGGCAGAATTAAGTTCTTTATAGGCTTTTAGATGAAAGCCTCATTAACTTGCTGACTGTCAATTAGAAGTTGCAGTTTACTTTATTAAAACCAGCAAAGGGGAAAATCTGCTAGCAAGACATAGGTCTTATTCTCAATTGCAAGGTCCTGCAGTTTGAGAGAAGCTAATCCTTATCACTTCAGACTGAATGACCCAATTTACAGTGAAGAAGATGTGATGAAAATCCCACAGTATCACCTTTGAACGGTTAACTAGAGTGATCTCTTCACTTATATTTATCTTCTACAGCAATACAAGGGTTATTTAGGCTTTGATTTTGGTTTTGTTTTGGTTTTATATAGAAACATAATACTTGGGGAAGCATTTAACCTAACTAAAATGCTTGCATCCCACATTGGAGTGCCTGGGTTTGATTCACAGCTCCAATTCTTGATTACAGCTCCCCGCAATTTAGACAATAGTGATGTCACAAGTTACATCCCACCAACTATGCCCGATTATTGGATTGAAGCAAGTCACAGGTCAAACTCATGCCCAAAGGGAGAGTTACACAAAGTCATGAACACCAGGAAACAGATTGTTATGGCCCTCCTAGATCCCACCAGTCACAGTACCAAATTTTATCACCATTGGGGTCTCGTTTTGTGCTATTCTGCCTTTGTGTCTCAGACACATAAGTCTTTTCACATACGCAAATAACACACTCAGTAAAAACTCATCACTATGATATCTTTTTGTTCCTGCTAGCCTCTCCCCACAGCAGCTCTGAGCCTGCCACCACACTCCACACAGTGTGGGACCATCACGGGGCAACACATTACAACTCCATTGCCCACTCCTGGCTTCACTTTTAGGAGCAGGAGCAGATGGGGAAGTTTACAAGGGTGGGTTTCAGTGAACTTACTTTCTTCACAGCTTTCTACTTCTCATAAGGAAAGCATAGAGATGGGACCAACTTGATGAAATGGTTATTCTGTTTAAAACGAAAATCAAGGTTTGGGCTTTCTTAGTACCTGGTGTTAGCCTAAGGCAATGTACATGCTAAAACAATTCAGCATTCATTCAACTGCTCTGCATCTTATCCAGTTCCCTGCTAACATGCCTGGGAAAGTAGTGGGTGATGGCCCAAGAATTTGGACCCCTGCTAACCACATGAAAGACCCAGATGGAGTTACAGCCTCTTGGTGGTCCATCTCTGGGCCATTGCAGCCATTTGGGAAATAAATCAGTGAGTGAATGCTTCTCTCTCTCTCTCTCTCTCTCTTTCTCTCTCTCTCTCTCTCTGTGTGTGTGTGTGTGTGTGTGTGTGTGTGTGTTGTGTCACTCTTTCAAATAAATAAAATAAATCTAAAAAAATAAAAGCCATAACAAAATATGAGACCAGAGAGCACTTGACCAGAGTTTTTAAAGTACATAGAAGATTCTGGAAGATAACTGCCGAAAGATGCCATGTAACCAGCTGCTAAATCCATTTTGAAAGTCTCACCAAAACAAAATACATTTGGAAGTGTGCTTTAGTCAGTCTGACTCATGGTGTCTCTGCTTTTTCCATTTTGCCTGAAAGGTTGCCTCCTTCCTCAGTGATGTCAAGTACAAAATCCCAGAAAACACTTGTTTACTCAAGATGCTTGTCTCAACAACTCTGGCTCAAAGAACCCACTCTAATTCATCAGGGCATACTGAGGAGGCAGCAGGTGTAGTCTCATCTCCTTCAGAGGCATTTTATGCCTGGTACTGGAAGACGGCCCCCTGGGCATGGAGTCATTCTTGCAGGCAGGGGAAGGGAAGGAGGCCCACGCCAGTAACAGGAGCACCTGGGCCTTCACCTGCAAGTATTACCCAGTAGAACTAAATAATTTCTAGGAATTGTCCTAAAGGAACTAAATAAATGTCTTTTACTTCTCAAAAACAATATAACTGTACATATTTACGGGGCACAGTGTGACATTTCTGTACACATACTTAATGTGTAAAGATCAAATCAAGGTTATCACCATATCCATTACCTCAAGCATTTATCACAACTTTGTGTTAGAAATATTCACAATTCTTTCTTCCACCTATTTTGCAGTGTGCAATACATGATTGTTAACTGCAGTAGTTACTCTATTTTGAACACTAGGGCTCACTCCTTCTGTCTAACTATTTTTGTACATAGTATTCATAACCTGCCTCTCTCTATTCATCTTCTTTTATGTAAACTGCCCGTAAGTGCCACTAGTTCATGTGTTAACAACTCACTTTTTAATACTATTGCATTTCCCGAACACTCTTTCTGGTCACAGGCCTGGCCAGGAAAGGTGTGGCTTGCTACAAAGTGCCCACTCTGAATGGCTTATTTCACTCAGAGAAGCAACAAAGGAGAACAAAGTAGATTGTCTCAGTTTCTGAGAAATCAAACAATCTGCATTATCAGCCCCTTGTTTTAAAGATGACTGTGGCTTTCTTGAACAAGCTGCTTCTTTAAGAACCAAGTGTAAGGAATCAATAGGAAGGCACAGGCTTTGTGGCACTGTGCTCTTGGATCTCCCTAGAGCTACAGGTAACAAGTCTTTGTTCTTCATAAATTACTGAGTCTACTATAGTAGCAGAAAATGAACTGGGATAGGCTGAACCTATCAAAATTCTCAAGCCAATGAAAAGAAATTTGATAAGAAAGATAGCCAATGGGGCCCAATGTGATGGCCTAGTGACTAATGTCCTTGCCTTGTATGCACTGGGATCACATGTGGCAGCCAGTTTGTATCCCAGCTGCTCTACTTTCCAACAAGCTCCCTGCTTGGGACGTGGGAAAGCAGATGACTGAAAGTCTCAGGACCCTGCAGCCATGTGGGAGACCCAGAGGAAACTTCTGGCTCCTGGCTTCGGATCAGCTCAGTTCTGGCATTGTGGCTACTTGGGGAGTGAGTCAGCAGATTGAAGACCTTTCTCTCTGCCACTCCTTCTTTCTGTAAATATGACTTGATACTTAAAAATAACTAAATAAATAAATAATTTTTTAGAAAAAGAAAGATATCCAAGAAATGTAACAAACAGGATAGCAATTTACTGCTGGCAAAAGCACAAAGAAAAAATCAAAAAGTAACATTAAAATAAATACATTCAATATTCTCAATTAAGCAAAGTTAACCAAAGAAAGAATAAAAGCCTTATTAGAGTTATGATGAAGAAAATGAATAGGAAAAATATAAAGTTAGACATTTTGGAAATAAAAATTAAAACTTTGAAATAACTCATTAAAAAATAACCCCTAGGGCCTGGTCTAGTGGATAAAGTCCTCATTTTGCACACACTGGGATCCCATATAGGCACCGATTCTAATCCTGATGGTTCTGCTTCCCATGCAGCTCCCTGCTTGTGGCCTGGGAAAGCAGTCGAGGATGGCCCAGCCTATGCAAAGTAAAGATTTAGCCAGGCCCAAAAAATAATAAAATTTCTTAAGTTAAAAAAGAAAATGTGGGCCCAGGGTGGTAGCCTAGTGTCTAAAGTCCTCATCTTGCACATGCTGGGATCCCATATGGGCTCTGGTTCTAATCCCAGTGGCCCCACTTACCATATAGCTCCCTGCTTATAGCATGGGAAAGCAGTCCAGGACAGCCCAAAACCTTGGGATCCTGCACCTGCATGGGAAACTCAAAAGCAACTCCTGACTCCTGGCTTCAGATTGGCTCAACTCCAGCTGTAGTGGCAACTTGAGGAATGAATCAGGGGACATGAGATCTTCCTCCTTGTATTTCTTCCTCTCTGTACATCTGAATTTCCAATTAAAAAATAAATCTTTTTTAAAAAATGCACAGAGGATGGTGAGAAATCAGAAGCTTTGTGTACTGTTATTGGCAGAATAGCCATTGTGGAAAATCATGAGTTACTCAAATAATTTTTTAAAAAAGAAGAAAAAGAAAGTTGAATGGAATTATATAATTCCCTAGCTCCATTTCTGGGCATGTACCCAAAGCAAATGTCATGGATGAACTTGAGCAGTTATTAGTACTCCAGTGTTCACAGCAACAGTACCGATAGCCAAAGCAGGGCAACATCCCAAAGGCCAGCTCTTTCTTCATACAAGAATGTACAGATGAGGCTGAAGTCTAAACTAGACAGAGAGCCCTCCCCAGAACCCATCCCAGTTAGCATTCAGATCTCTGGCTTCCATCCTCCAGAACATTGAGAAATAAATGTTGTTTCAATACCGCCTGATCTAGGATATTCTGTTATTATAGCCAGAACTAAGACCCCACAGAAGAACTATGGTTCCCTCCTGTTGACTGCAGGGATGGCTTGTACCCACAGCACCACCAATAACTGGTACTAAAGCCTGTCAATGGGGACATAATAAGCAGACCTCAAGCCTGCCCAATAAAAGGTCAAAGCAAAGGATTTTTCCGTCCACTGAAGCACACACCCAATCAGAAGATGCACCTGTGGCCACCACCTCACTGCATGCCTATTTGCTTTTTGTTGTCTTTGTTTCCCTGTCACTGTACTGAATCCCAGCATCAATGGATATCCTGAGAATCCTCCTTGTAAAATCACCACACCTGTGGATGATCTTTGGGTCTTGACATTTCATCCATACAATATTAAAGCCCAATGTATTGACTGATGCCTAAGCCTCTGCTTATGCTCCACTGCTTCCAAAAGCTCTGGGCAAGGTACACCAAGACTTTGTTTCCATTCTTCTCCACCCTCAGCAAAAACGCTGGCTTCCTTTTTGGTTCCTGCTGTTCAGCTGTATTGTCCACTTGCTCTATTCCGAAGATGAAAAGATGCAGCTCAGAACCTTCTCTCCACCCCAGTCTACCCATCATCCCAAGAGTTTTATGTTTGCCTGTGGTCAACCATCCTACCAGTTGCCTCTCAGGACTATAAACCCACCTCTACTTCCCACACTTTACTTTTTCACCTCTGCTCCTTGGAGTCTCTGAGAGTGGGCACCACTTGGCACTATCCTCCTTTGGAAATGTAAGATAAAGCATATATCTCTCTATGTGGACTTTGTCTCCAGCATGGTCACTCAGTTGCCTCCACTAACTCGCTTTTGTACTTCATTAAAACTTCCAGGCCATGACCCATTTGAGACAGGCATTTGAATCGCTGCCATCCTCACCACGTTCTCTAATCACACTCTTACATCACCCCCTCTCTGCTGCTGTCTTCCCATCCTTTCTTCGCAGGATTTTCTCAGTGAAGCCTGAAACTTTCCTGCACCTTCTGTGACAGTCACACAGGTCACCTGGACCCAGAACCATGCCTGGAGTAGGGAGCCAACTGTGACACTTCACTGTTTTCCTAGTAACTGCCTCAAATTATTTGTTAAAGTTATCTATTTATGTTCATATGCTGCTTTAAGTTCAGTTTTGCTCAATTTACCTGTTCCTCACTGCTTACTGATTCCTGAAATTTACAGTGCCTAAAAGAAACAAGCTAACTTCTTCCAAAGTCAATTACCCATTTTATGCAAAAAAAAAAAATAATAAAAACATCCACCAAGTTCAAGGTTGATGAGTGTTAATTTTGACAAATTTTACATGCTTACCTGGCGCTGGGCAGCCAGTAAATTCTCTCCTTGACTCCACAAGTAGAAAAACAAAATTAGCCATGGAATCTGGGAGGAAAAATAAGTAAAACAAGCTGTAGATTTATGCAAATAAAAAATTGCAGAGGTAAACCAAGGCCATTGTTATCTTCCAGGGTCCCCTCACGGTGTCTGAAGAAAGGACTAAGCTTGAGAAGCCTGACAAATGTGCAAAGGGAACAAAACTCACAGTTACATAAAGGCTACACAAATATTTGAAGTAGCAAAAGGACTGTTGAAACTGGAGCAATCAGCAGGAAAAAATATACCTACAAGGGGGAAAAAAGAGTAGCTAGTGTGCTTCCAGGGTGTTGGAAATCTCCAACTGAACTATTTTTTATGCTCTTTCTAAAAATTAATTATTTTTATTTTTAATTGACATGTTCTATTTTTATCTTTCTGCAGTACAATACTGTAACTCATACATGTGTGAGGATACTTCAAAAAGTTGATAGAAGACCACTGTTGTGGTTGTGGCTGACAATGCTGGCATCCCATATTACAGTGCCAACTTGAGCCTCCACTGCTCTGTTTCTGATCTAGTTCCCTGCTAATGTGCTAATGAGAAGGCAAAAGGAAGTGAATCAAGAGCTTGTATTTTTTGCAACCACTGTAGCAGACCATGACAGTCAGCCTGGCATAGCTCCTGCTTTGTGGCTATTTGGAGAGTGAACCAGCAGATGAAGACTCTCTCTCTTGCTCTTGCTCTTGCTCTATCACTGTCTTGTCACTCTGCCTCTCCAATATATAATTATTGTAAATATTGAGAATGATACACTTCAACACATAATTTGAGTTTGCAAAATGCAGGCTGCCATCCAGGAAGGACTGTGGGAGATCACCCCTGGATCTCTGGCTGCTTAGTCCATGTGGGAGGCCATAAGTACCCAGCATACCATGTCCCAGAGGGAAACCCTGACAAGCGTCTCCACTAACCAAGACCCCAACCTGGCCTGTCCACTGGGCATGCCGCAAGAGCAGTGGGCTGCACTCAGTATCTCTTCTCTGTTCTTGGGCTACCTGTGCTAGGACTTTCTTGGTAAACAACTCTAGGAAGTTAAATGTTACACTCATCCTGTTTTTCAGCCACATGTAGAGTTTGCCCCTAGGCATAGCTTTCAACTCTGAGTGGGGAACATGACCTATGATTTGATTGGAGAGTCCTGAAAGATAGACATGCCTACTAGCCAGTTACAATGTCATTGTTGGGTGGGATTACTGTTGGAACCACCCTTCTGCCTGCCCCTTTTTCTACTCTATGTAAGCTGGAAACTTCTACCAAATAAAGGGACATCAGTCTCCAGTTTGTCTGGTGGTACCACCCCACCCTTCTCGATGTCTCTGGTCTCCGGCCTCCTGGACAGAAAACCCCCAGAATAGACTTCATTCAAATGTTTGAAGACCTTAAGAGAAATGCTTCCCTAATTAGGTAGGAATTCAGTTCCAGTCTGCAGCTTAGAAACACTGCCTGAGATCCCAGGATGAATAGACAAGGCTACAACCTCAGCTTGCACCAAAATGTAAACAGTTTGTGGATGTTGCATTCATATACGCAAGCCCCCATAATTATGTGATCATGAGAGCCCATCCCTTTCAAATTAACCTCAAACTCTCTCTCTCTGATTCAATATGGTTTTGGGAAAAAAGAATTAAAGCATGTTTCTTTGGGAGTAGCCTTACAGTGCAGTGTTAGGTCACTTGCTGCACTACAGTGCTGGTTCAAGGCCTGATGTTTTCCCTTAAAATCTCTTTTAATCTTATAAGATGACTCAAGCACTTGGGCCAGTGTCACACACATGGAAAACATGGATGGAATTCCAGGCTCCTGACTTTGGCTTCACCCATTCCTAGCCATTACAGTTCACTTGAGGAAAGAACCAGTTGATGGAACACTTGCTCTGTATATATAACTGGCTTTCAAAAAATAAATCAAGAAGAAAATCTTTAAAAAAAAAAAAACACTCACTCTTTGGTGCAGAAATAAAGCTCTTTAAGTTCATTCATAGTCTTCAGAACATTCATTTCCATAAACTTTTTGAAGCTCTCTCAATGCTTTGGATTTGAAACATTTTGCACCAAAATGAGCACTTTTTAATTCCACAGGCCTGTTTTTTAAGTATCATAAACACACACACACACACACACACACATACACATCTGGGCACATAAAAAGACCAAATTCAAAGAGTTCATGGAAAACAATTTTAAAATGTTTCTTTTGTTGCAAAATGCTTGTTGAAATCTATGCAAACTTTTTCATAGTGCACATCTTCAGTGAAGGTTTCAAAGTCACATTTGTATCTATATGAGTGAATATAAATGATATACACACATACATATATACTATATATTACATGCAACATGTGTATATATGGACATATTGTAAGTATGTGCAACCTGCTGGTTCAGTTTCCCTGAAGAAACTAATACGCACCCCTTCATAGTGTTACAAGGGGGGTTGACTTTTCCAATGTGAGAATGCCAGCCTCCTACCCAGATTCTGCAAACAAGAGTGCAAGAAACAGCTGGAGAGAAGAGCAAAGTATACTAATTTTATTCTGGTATAAAATGTATATGTAACAAATATCAACAGTCTTCTTTGCAAGGTTTGCAATTATAGCTTTTTTTTAAAGTTTCTAGCATGTCCAAACAAGAAAAGTTGTCATTTTTGTTGAAGAATAGTTTTGGATTGCACTGTGGCAATGGAACTCAGCTGGTAGGATCCTGGGTCCTACTGGAGCCTGGGTCCAGGAAACCTAACATATGTGGCCCATTGTTCCTTATGAGTAACTAGCCTCAGGGACTCGATGAAGTGAAAGTTTGGTGCTTTATTTAGATTTACCTATTTTTATTTGAAAGGCAGTTATGGAGAGAAAAAGAGACAGAGAGAGGGTTCAACCATTGATTCACCTCCCAAATGGCCACAGCAGTCAGAACTGAGCCAATCCGGAGTCAGGAGCCAGGAGCCTCTTCTGGGTCTCTCACATTGATGCAGGGACCCAAGAACTTGATCCATCCTCCACTACTTTCCCAAGCCATAATCAGGGAGTTGGATTGGAAGTGAAGCAACTGGTACTCGAATCAGCGCCCATAAAGGATACCAGTACCAAACATAGATGCTTAGCCCAAGAAGCTATAGCACTGACCCCAGGAAAATATTTTCTTTCATTTTATTATCAAGTGGCCTCCAAAGGAAAATTAACTTCTGTTGATGGAGGAGGCGAGGTTTAGTAAAGGGATGGCTCACAGTTTAGTGCAGGAAAATGGAAATTTTGGATAAACAAGGATTTTGATACTTATCAAGGCTTGCTTTTCTCTGGTAAACCAAGTGACCATGCACCCCAGAAAGACAAGAAGTATTGAAACAAGCTAAGGTAGTCCTCTGGCCCAAGAAAAACCTCCTTATCAAATGTAAGACTATAACTGGGTGAAATTTGAAAAAGTAGTCAATTTGTAAGAAGAAATATTATCCTGAAGACAGTCAAAAACTAGATGTTCCAAACTGTGGTTATAACAAAAGTTGTGAGCTAAACACAGGCACATTGCTGTGGGTTTCACTTGTGTTATCCCACAAGAGCCTCCCAAGACACATTAAGAGGCAAGTAGTGCAATCACCATCACTATCATCATCAACAACAACATAATTTCTGATAAGAAATCTAAAGTTCAGAGAAATTAAGTCTCTTTCCATGTTTAGGAAGAATAATCTTTTTTTCAAAAAAGTATGTATGTATGTATGTATGTGTGTGCATATTTGAAAGGCAGAGTGACAACAGAGGAAGAACAGAGGAAATCTTCAGTTTACTGGCCTATTCCCCAAATGCCTGCGACAGCCAGGCTTGGGCTAGGTTTAAACCAAGAGTCAGGAGGAACTCTCACATGAATGGAAGAGATACCAGTACTTGGACCAACATCTGCAACCTTCCTACCTGCATTAACACTAGGCTAGATCAGAACCAGAGGAGCAAGGAATCAAACTGGCATTCCACAATGGATATGAGCTTCCCAGGTGTAGGCTGAACCACTGCGTCACAACACTGCAACTGTATGACCTCTTTAAGCACATTTTAAGATTTATTTATTTTTGTTATAAAGGCAGAAATACACTTGATCTTAGCCAAAAGGCCGAGAAGCAATTAGAAAGGTAGAAATAAGGAGAAACAGAAAGATCTTCCATTTGCTAGTTCACTCCCCAGGTGGCCACAATGGCCAGAGCTGAGTCGATCCAACGCAAGGAGCCAGGAGCTTCTTCTGGATCTTCCACACAGGTGCAGGATCCCAAGGCCATCCTCAACTGCTTTCCCATGCCACAAGCAGGTAGCTGAATGGGAAGTGGAGCAACCAGTACATGAACTGGCACCCATATGGGTTCCCGCCACTTGCAAGGTGAGGATTCAGCCACCGAGCCATCCTGTCGGGTCCATAAGCAAATCTTAAATAATTTCTAAAGAGCAGGCATCTAGCCTCATAATTTAATATCAGT
Source organism: Ochotona princeps (assembly GCF_030435755.1). NCBI lineage: Eukaryota > Metazoa > Chordata > Mammalia > Lagomorpha > Ochotonidae > Ochotona > Ochotona princeps. Next base: position 41,897,727 of record NC_080840.1, read on the forward strand.
TAAGATGCTTTTATCCCATATTAAAGATATGTGTTTAATTCCTGGACCCATGCTTAATTACAGCTTCCTGCTGATTTGGCTAATTTGTACCTGGGGAGGCAACAGAGAGGATGAAGTAACTGGGTTCTTGCCACAACATAAAGACCTAGACTGCATTCCTGGATCCCAGTTTTGGCCCATGCTAACCTCACCCCATTGCAGGAGTTGGGTTAGTCAACCAGTGGATGAAAGCTCATTTTCTTTCTCCATTTCTCTCTTTCAAATAAATAAGCAGTTTTAAGGAAAAAAAAATCTCTAGAGAATGTTCATTGTTATCACCTTTCTGCCCCATGATTTGTCTTTTGTTTGTTTTGATTAGTGTTATTGTTTAATTACTACTGTGCAAGTTAATTACAACATCAACTAAGTTTTGAACCCAAATTATCTATAGATTTTGCCACATTCCTCAAGATATGCAAAATACACACTTTTCAAATATTAATGCATGTTGACATTCTGCAATCAAATACCCGTCACTACAGCTCTGTCCTTGGTGCATACACATATATATATTATGCCTGCTGCTATTTGAATAGAACATTGGTAGGTATTCAGATACAGGTAGATAGTCATCTAACCCTCAAATATATACTATTAATACTGGTAGTCTCACCTATTTATGCATCCAGACTGGAAGATATAATTTCTCCATGGAAAGGCTTTATCTAGTCCCGGGAGGGAACATTTTTATGATCAATTTTGCTCATAAGAGTATCAGCGTCTCATGAATTTTGGTAAAGTTATCCAAATGCCAATATATCTGACTGCACTCGCTTTATGATGGCTACATATAGAAAAAGTTACCTCTGTGGCATATGTAATGTCTCTTCACATAGATGATTATGAGGCAATGGATTTAAGGATCCCACTATCTGGTTAGTAATTAGGGGTTCTGAAGCCCTGGTGATCCATGGAAAGAAAAAATAAGTTCTGGAGGCTACTACCCATCCCTGCTCTCCCATCCTCTCCAGCTCAAGAGCAGGAAGTCAGCAACAGAGCAGAAGGCTGGTAAAGATGTGGTTGGGTGGAGCAGGACTCTGTAGAATGCAGGCAATGGCTAAGGAATAGAGGAGACAAAATCTTTCCTACTGTGTCACCTTCCAGCGTCCACACCAGTCTGATACTTGCTCTGTTTGCTCTCTGTGATAAGGAGATGCATTGGAGCAAGAATTAAATGAGTGAGTGAAAAATGTAGCAAAAGACAGATACAGTGGCATTGTTTATGACTGGAAACAATCAACTAGAAACAACTTGCAGAGGAAACAAGCCACCCAAAGAACAAAGTGGGATCTTCAGAGATGCTCTTTGGGAAGTGACCTGACTTGATACTATCAGTAAGGTAAGGGCTCAGTTACTTTTGTTTAGCCTTAAAAAACAAAATCAGTCCCAATACTCTGCAGTGGCTGGGTCTAGGTTCCTGTTTTCAATGCCAGAAATTAAAGGACAAAGCATAAGTAAAAGTAAACAGAAAAAACCAAATTGATTTGTATGCAAAATAAAACTTAAGAAGGAGTGTGGGCATGCTCAAGAGAGAGCTACACTCAAGATTCTAGAATATTCCTTTATATGAACTGAAGGAATAGGAGGTGGTGTCTGCTGTGGGCTCTAACTGGATATTTACAAGGAAATATTTGAGGTGGGTCTTAAGTATGATCATTTGCTTGCTCTTTCTTGCAAATGTCAGAAATGTCATGTCAAGAGCCATGAAGGAAGTGCAAGTGTCATTCATGATAACTTTATTATAATAATTTTGTAGTTGGATAAATGGCATCACCAGAATGTGACCAACAACCATATTGGCTATTTTTGGCCAGCACTCGTTCTCAGCAGTGAAACCACAGAAAGTGCAGTTTCCCAGTGAATAGAAAGGAAGCAGGTTTGGTGGGTACAGCCTGGAGGAATTCACAATCTTCAGCTGTTTCTGTCTCCCTGCCTTCATCAGCAAGAGCTGTAAATTCCAAGAACAGACACACTGAGGTGTGCATAAAAATGAGTTTTAAGAAGGGTTAATAAGGGTCATCACTAAAAGTTGATAAGCAACTCTTGAGAACAAAAGCAATAAGTCTTAACAACCTTTAAGATATATGAATGGAAAATGAGATTTTTAGAACTAAATTGTCTCTAAAGCAATAGCACTATGCTAAAATTTGCTGCAATAACAAAATTCTTCTAAGTTATTGTTTTATTAAAGGATCACATATATCCCTGGAGAATTCTTCAATGAGACTATGGCTAAGATCCCTATTTAACCCTCATTTTCATTTAGCTTTAAAGACAGAAATTGAGAGACAGATATTGTATAACTTGAAAAGATCATGATTGGTCACTCTTGACTGTTTGATTAACTTGTCAAGACACAATGTGAATAGGAAATTGACTGACTTTTTTCATCTTATTTTCCCTCAATCCACAATTACCGAAGGCTAAGTCTTTGATTTGAAAAGGATGATCTAAGTGACAAGCAGTCCATCTTCATCCCTTCAAAGTAGTAGGCACAATAATTTCTAAAACATAAGAATAAAAGCATAGGGAAAAGAGAAACAATGAAGGAAAAGTTGTTGCAATGAGGACAATGAAAAGGAACTGCAGATTGAGTGATCTCAGATGTCAATGTGAGGGACAGTGACCCATTTGTTTCCTTTTGCTAACGAATGCTTCCTCACATGTCTCTGGGGCTCCGGGGCTCCAGGGCTCCTGGGTTCCTTGCTTCTCTGCTTTGCTAGCTGTCTTTCAGAAGGCAAAAACAGTCAGGAGCCCTTCATTCAGGCTTTTGCTTAAAACGAAATCAAGGACTCAGATCACCAAGTCCTCTTCCTTCCATGTAAACATCTTCTTACAGCCATTTCCTCAATCCAGCAGGCAATCCAGGCTCAATCCAGGAGCAAAAAGGTGCCCCAGACCACACTGGCTTCAGTAGTGTCTCCAGGGTTTCTGTGAATCACTTCCTGGCCTGTCCCTGGACATGTGTACACACACTGACTAGGTAAGAGTACACATAATGACTTTATACAAGATCAATTTTATTTATTTGAAAGGCAGAATTTCAGATAGATGAAGTGGGAAAGGCAGAGGTCTTCTATCAGTTTCATTCCACAAATGACCACAATGGCAAGGGCTGGGCTAGACTGAACTTCTGCCAGGAGTTCCATCACAATCTCCCACTTATGTGGCGGGGGCCCAGTAACTTAAACCATCACCTACTGTTTTCCCAGGTTCATGAATCTGGAGTTGGATCAAAAACAGAACAGTCAGGATTCAAACAGGTGCTCATGGGAGATGTCAAATATCATGGGTGGTTGATTTAACCTTGCTAGGCCACAGTGCTGGTTTCAAGATGAACATTCACTTTAGGCTACCAGGAACTTGCTGAGAGCTCACAGTAGTACTGTCTACATCAGCTGGAGGCTGCTAGTCATTTTCATTCCACCCAGGCTTTTTGCTTTTCTGATTTGCCATGTAGTCTCAGTGTGGTTACTTTAATTCTCAGATACAGTAAAGCCAAAGAACTGTGTACCTTCTTCAAGGCCAGACTCCTGTGTGTATTTTGAGGTTTTAATTCCTTTAATGAAAAGAAATGTTTACACATGAACTTCCTCTGACCTGTCCTGGTTAGGAATCACTGTTATTGGAATAAAATGGTCTTAAAAGCTAAAAGACACACTGAAAGCATCCAGTAAGCAGATCTACCACTGTCTATGTCCTGGCTCTCTACATTTTACCATCCTTCAAAACACCAGTTTGCATTTGCTTTCCATTTAGCCTTCTACAAAGGAGAGTGAACGGGAACTGCTTGCATAGTAAGGGAACATTCTGAGTGCCTATCTGACACTGTGCCTTCTTTGTGAAGCATTTGAATACAATTCAAAGGAAGCCTGGGGATGGGCATTTGGCCTGTGGCTAACTCACCAGTTCGAGTGCCATGTAGTACCTGGAGTACTCCCAATGTGGGGAGAACTAGATAAAGTTCCTGGCTCCTGGCTTTGGTTTGATCTAGCATTGGCCTTTGTGGCTATCTGGAGAGTGAGCCAGCAGATATATTATCTCTGTCTCACTCGCTTGATGTCTCTCCTTGTCTCTCTGGATAACTCTGCCTTTCAAGTAAATACCTCAAGAAAGAAAGAAAGAAAAGAGAAGAGAAGAGGAAAGAAAAGAAAAAAGAAAGAAAGATAGAAAAAGGAAGGAGGAAGGGAGGAAAGACAGGAAGAAAAGAAAAGATTGGCTAATGTCATTCATGTTAGTCAATAGATAGATATATTTAACATTCAGTGATATAATACATAGGTGAAATATTTTGATTGACTCCATAGCATGCTCTTCTCAAAATCTGTAGGAATAAACAAACACCTACTGGAAAAATATCTAAAAGATACATTAAATTAATACATTTTAATCAAATATTATGTAAATAAAATATTATTCCAATACATAGTCAATGTACAATTGAACTTGGTCTCTGTTTAGTATTTATAACACATTTCAGTTTGGATCAGCCATAGTTCTAGTATTCAACAGCCACATGTAGCCACTTATTAAACACCTCAATTCCAGATGATTGAAATACTCAGATAATTAGAACTCCTTCCTGCTCGGTTCTTAGTTGCCACTATTGACAATCTTCATCATATAGCTGTTTTTCTTTAAAACAGAGAGATTTGTTACAGTGGTTTAATAAACTGCTTGGGACATCCAAATCCCTTCTCAGAGAACATGAGTTCAAGTCCTGTTTCCACTTGCATTACCAGTTTCCTAGCACTGCACACACTGGGAGGCAGCAGGGGATGTCTGTAGTATTTGAATACTTGCAACCTATGTAGGAGACCCAGATGGAGTTGTTGCTCCTAGAGTTTGACTTACCCAGTCCTGGCTAGGGGCTCTCTCGCTCTCTCGCTCTCTCTCGCTCTCTCTCTCTCTCTCTCATCTATCTCTCTATTTCTGAGTGTCACACACAAAAAAAATAATAATTTGGCAATATCTTGAAATTGAACTTGAACATACCATGCAACCCAGCACTTTTATGTTTACATGTGCACTTCTGAGCAGTGGTTCTCCAAGTGTGTTCTGTGGTGTTCTTGGGGTCCCTAGAGCATTTTAAGTGGTTTGCTGGATTAAAATTATTTTAATAACAACACTGATGGAACATTAATCGCCTTTTAAAACATTTTTTTTTGGTAAAGAGAAACAGAAAGAGACAGACAGACAGATATAGAGACATCTTCCGTTCTATGGTTCACGTTCCAATTGTCCACAACAATCATGATTGCGACAGACCATACTAGTAGCCTAGAACACAATCTAATCTTCCACATGGGAATTCAGCTACTTGAAACATTACCTACATTGTCAGGAAACTGAAACTGGAAGAGGAGCTAGGAATCTAACTAAGGACTTTAATAAGCAATGCAAGTGACCCAAGCAGCCTCATAAGTGTGGCACCAAACAGCCACCCCAACTTTATTTGCCTTTTGCACAGATGGTCTCCTCCCTATTTTTAAGAAAATAAAAATTGGAAGAATAAGAAGTAGAAGATGAGGGAGGGTAGTACAAAGCAAGAGTAGGGTGAGAAGTATTATTACATGTTCCCTTCATATAAAACTAAAGAAAAAAAGATTAGACCAACCACAAAGGTCTCAGCACAATGGCCTAGTAGCTACACCTGCACCTTGCACATGTTCTGTTACCCATCCAGCTCCTTGCTTGTGGCCTGTGAAAGTAGTAAAAGATGGCCCACAGCCTTGAGACCCTGCACACACATGGGAGACCCAGAGGACTTTCCTGACACCTGACTTCAGGTCAGCACAGCTCCAGTCATTGCAACTATTTGGGGAGCGACGCAGCAAATGAAAGATCTCTGCTCTCTGTAAATCTGCCTTTTAATAAAATAAAAATAAATAAATCTTTCAAAAAATTAAATACACCCACAAATACTGGCAGCTCTTTTGGCAAAAGCAGCAGTCCCGTTGGTGCCTCTGACAGCAGGGCAGCACCAGGCTGGGCCCCAAGCACTGTGCAGCAGGAACTGAGGCGGCTTCACCCTGGAGCTCCAGTTCTGCAGATGCAGAGCCTGTGCAGAACCAGAGACAAAATGATCATCTTGTGGCAATTATTTGGGTTGCAGTCACAGCTGCTAGAAGGACCTGCCTGTTCACAAACTCACCAGATGACGCTTTATCCCATGTTAGTCATCTGCCTTCCCACCCTCCCACTCACCCCAAGACCTGGAAAGGGCAGAAGAGGTGTGGGACGAAGGCAGCCCTCAGTCGCCAGAGGACCAAGATGGCAAAAACAGAACTGCCTGTCTGATCCTTGCTCATCTGCTGCTGCTCAGGGTCCTCCGAAGGCAGGGCTGGGACTTTTCACTTCCCTTAGCGGGCTCTCTCCTTCCCTTCTGCCCTGGTCTTGAGCAACAGCACTGCGTCTGCTTCAAAGCACGCTGCTTCTTCAGACTGAATAGAGCAAAGACCAATAAAGGGAAGCACTCCAGAAGTGTTGCCTAGCAGCTCAACGTCCAGACAAGGCCACGCAATTAGACCCTAGGAGGAACTGGAGGATCACTCCCTAGAGGTCAATCAGACAAACGGCCCATTGGAAATAGGTTAGTAGCAAACAGACTTGAAAGCAGTGGATCGGGTAAAATGGCAGATGCAAATTCACCTCTGGAACCCAGGATTGTGTTAACAAAACTTCATCTCCTGGCCAAGTAAGACATCAGCGCAAGACTCATTTCCGCCATGCAAGCAGCCTGGAAGCATCAGCGGTATTGACAATGATGTGCCATTGGTTACACTCCAAATACCTGTCGGATTGTTGGGCACTCATGGATGAGATATAGTTACCACTTCCATAATTTATTGTGTGCTAAGTTCAAAACTAAGGTCACATAAACATGAAAGGTCATTCATTCTTGGAAAATGTGTATTACAAAACAATACATGAACTTCAAATATTTTTGCAGAATTAAATTGACCTTTTCATTCTCCTTCCCATGTACTCTTTAACATACTCATATCTTCCTGATAGTAGCCTAATAAGCTAGGTTCTATTGTTAACACCATTTTACAGGAGGTCCGACAGTGCCCAGAGAGATGGAGTCACTTTTCCAAGATCACAGAGTCAGTGAGTAAAGCACAGAGCTGGGATTCACACCCAGGTCATCCAGTGCCACAATCCAGACTCTATCATGTCATGTTGGCACACTCCACAAAGTGCAGTGCAGCACAATGAGATAGCGATATGGGGATCTGTTCTGCACAGACTAGTGGGCAGTCACTGGCATAGAGGCAAATGCTGGTGAGCTACAGGGCCATGTCATGGATATGAGGGTGCCTCCCTGAGAAATGGCCAAGATCTCATGGCTCACTTTCATAAATCCTCCTCTACATGTGGGGTCTCCCCCACAGATTCCTCTAGTGCCCGTTGCCAGAGGGGGTAAGCCTGCTGCCCACCATCCAGCCTCCTGGCACACAGGAGACAAACAGACATGACAGGGGTTCCGTCTAAGCAGTTCCGGTTTATTTGGGAAATTCAGTTTCTTATATAGGGTAGCGAACGCCTCAGGCCACGAATTCCAGGAGGGAGAACTAGGATAATTGTCATCGGCACGACTGTGGAAGCCACCTCCCATAGACCAAGGCAGGTGAGCGTAATGGCCCTGGCCAATCAGTCTTTCTTTGAAACAACTTGACCCCCACCCTGGTTCACACCCAGGGCTCTGTCCTTGGCCACCATCTTGCTTGCCACGTATAACCCAGTGACCTTGACTATTAGTAGCCATCTTCTTGACTTAGTGACCTCATTGTCCCTGAGGCCCACATCCACAGGCTTCCAAGTGACTATAGTGAGTTAACCCTTGTTTAAAGCACATCTAGCCCAGCCTCGTTTGGAGGGATCTTAATCCCAAGCACGCAGGCTTTTTTTTTTTTTTTTTTTTTTTTTTTTTGCCTTCTCACTGCTCTGAATTGGGAAGGAACTTGGCTCCAATCCTAACCCTCTGAGCACACCCATTCTATCACCAGTCTCCCAGGAGGAACTCACAACAGCCACCATGCCCAACACCTGTCCCAGCTGCCCCTGGTCTCCTTCCTCATTGTAGATGTCTTGGCTTCAAAAGCTAAATCTTCTATACATGTTTCTTGGCCCTTTATTCTGGAGTCCTATTTAGTGTCCACTCCCAGCTTTTGTGTTCTTTGCCAGTGTCCACTTGGCATGCATCTCCACACCCTGCTCACATCAACTTTCCTCAGTCCTTCAAGTTAGTCCAGCATCTGCAGCTTGGTGCAGGGGGGACACCCTAATGCTCACTAAGGAAGCAGAGGAGGCAAAAATGAAGAGAACAGAAACATTTCACTAATACTCCATAGCACCAGCGATTTACTTGACTTTATTCTGATGCTGGAAGTTATTACTAAAATACAATGGGTATTCACACACAATTTGCCATCAAGGACCACAGGTTTTAAGAGCATTAGTCAAGAATCTCCAGTCAGAACCTTCTCCCTGCACCTCCCCTTTGTCGTCCCTCACGACTTTCACATGAAAATCTGACGGGAGTAGGGCATGACTCAGACACACCACTGTCCTTTGTCCATTTGCCCCAGTTTTCAGTCTGTGCTGCTCACAACTTTTCTGCCTCTACTAAGAAAGGCATGACAATTCACATGATGCTTGTCTTCTGTGAACTTTAAGACAGTGCAAAGAAGTGCTGTTTTCCACTCTGTTTTCAATTTTCCCAGATGTGCACCTAACAGCAGACAAGCAGGAGCACCAAGTGTCACTTTCATTGTCTCCTTCTCTGAAAGGGCAGGTGGAGACTTCACTTACAGGTCAAGGTTCTTACAAAATCCAACTTCCTATTGGAAATGACATTTCACGACGTCCACCCACAAACGAGTGACCAAAACAAGGCCATGATATTCACTCTGACATCCCATTTGCATTCAAAAGAAACCTAAAAAGGAAGCTGCCTTTTGTTCACCTAAATTATCATAGCAACAGTAATTGCTGTGTGTTATTCAAAAAGCAGATATTGTCAGGTAACCAGGAAAACAACCACTGGCTTGAATATTTAGGTCATGAGAAAATACAGACAATTACAGACCAGGGAGTGCTTCAAGATAATGGTTCTTAAACATGAGCCTAAGCTCAAGTATCACATCTTCACGGAGTACCACCACAGATGGCGAAGGCCCTCTAGCAAGCAGACAATCCCAGGGCACTTGTTCCTGGTTAATGGAGTAATAAATTGAACACTAACTGTGAATCAGGATCTTTAATCATCCCCTGACCAAAACCTATGTCTCATTTCATCTTCATCACAAAACTAACACATGTCCACTTAATAATTTTTAAGTAAATTATGGTCACAAGACCCAACTTTCAGATACAAGGCAGAAACTTATTTTTCTACAAATATACAGATATAGGGATGTATTAGCTTATAACATTAAAATGGTAATCTGTTTTTATCTGATTTTCAGGATTTATTTATATAAATGATGCAATGTGTGTGAGAGAGAAAGAGAGAGGGAGGGAGGGAAGTAGGGACAGAGAACAAGAGCAAGAGAGAGACCTTCCATCTGCTGGTTCACTCCCCAGTTAGCTGCAACAACTCGCTGAAGTCAGGAGCCCAGAATCCCAAAAGGGTATCCCACATAGCGTGGCAAGGGCCCAAATACTTGGGCCATTTTCCATTGTCTTCCTTCTGAGGAGCATTAGTAGGGAGCTGAATAGAAAACAAAGCAGTTAAGACTAAAATTGCCATTCCTTTATGAGACACCATCATCACCAGCAGTGGTTTAACATGCTGAGGCACAATACTGGCATCTAACTATTTTTTGTTCACTAAAAATATCATGAAAAGTTGACTTGGATCATTAAGAAAGAGCTGTTCCACAAACTGATTCCAAATGGCAGCATCATATTTCAGGACAGAGATGTTTTTTGACTGACGGGCTAATATCCCCACTAATCACTCAGCTTTCCCTCAAACTATTGAAGTTGTTATTCCAGAAATAGCTGTGATGAATCTCTATAAGTGTAACTTATGATTTCCTTAAAATAGATTTCTGTAAGTGAAGTGATAGAATCAGGGGATGTAGCATGTTTAAAGATCTTCATACTGCACAGTGCATTAGAAATCAGGCTCACAAATTAACCCTCTCTCTCCCACTGAGCCATCACCATCACTGGGTTCTTGCTTTCTCTTTCCTCCTCCTCTGTGTCGTCACTTGCCTTCTATTTCCCAAGAGGTTAGGCCATGTTCTCCATCCAGTGTCTTTTGAATTGTCTCTAATTGGGCCAAATCTTGAGTGACAATATTCCTTCCCCTTGGATTATCAGTAACAATCAAGAGCAGTAGTGCCTGTTGACTGTTTCATCCTGACTCCCTCCACAGTCCCCACTAACACCTGTGCTGAAGCACCATGAAGTCTGAATCCTTTGTACAGGTCTACTCCCATTTCCATGCTGAGATGACAGCACCATTCATACGTACTTGCAATCATTGATCATGTGTCTTCAGGCAAGAAAGAGTAGTTTGGGGGACCAAAGGTGCCTATGACATAGCCCACATACATCCCTCCAATGCTGCAACCCTTCGAGGTGTTTGCACAGGAGCTGCTTGCTGGAGCTGCAGGAGATGTTATCAACCAAGTCTCCGCCAACCTGACTGGTGAGCAAGCCAGTTTCTTTCCAGTTGTTTTTTCCCTACAACTGCCTCTGTAATCCTGGAAGCCAACCTGGATGGAAGGTGGTGTTCTGGTGCTGTCTTGTCTTGTCCTTGAACATTTCAAGTAGCCCAACACTGCAGCAGCTCCTAAAATTATCTAAGGTTGGGATTAAAGGATTGGGCCAATTCTGGCAAACCCATGCTTATTCATTGACAGCTGTGGCTGATCCCACAGCTTGGAAGGAATTAGGTCACATAGCCACGCTTATAATGAGACCAGCAGAGGGGGGCTGCTGAAAGGAAAACTCCCCTGAGACCAAGAGTGGCAGAGAGGCTCCAGTACTACCAAGTCTGGCTCCAAGACCAATTGCAGCATCAGGCATGTCCTTGGTCCCACAAATGTCCCTTCTCTCAGTTCCCCTTCATCAAGGGACACCTTGAAGTCTATGAATGCATAGGGAAAGTAGACCTAAGAGGTACAAGGCAGTCCATTGCAGCACCATGCTGTGATGCCCAGATCCTCCCTGGGGACCACTGCAGCATAGCTGTAGGTATGGCTAGAACATGCATACTCTCTCTTCTATAAATCTGGCACCACTGCATAGTCACACTCCACACCCAGAGCTTCTTGGAACAAGCTGGTCCAGGCCAAGGGATGAAAGCTATATTGGGTGGGTACCATTAGTGCCAACTCCCTAGGGTCTAGGCAATCTTTTGACACTTCCCGCTTTCAAGTTTCTGATTTGTGAAAAATGTATTATAGCCCAGACTCTATCTCAGCTAATGCTTCTACAATTCAACCTATAAAAGTGAGAAATAAACAGACATAAGAATTACTCTCTGGGTAAAGATGCCAGACCCAATGGTGGAGATACCAGCTGGGATCTTCTCTGTGAACCACATTGGGGTGCCTCGGTTTGACTCTGGCTCCAGTTCCTAAGTCCAGATCTCTACTAGCGCAGACTCTGAGAGGTAGCAGAGGTAGGGAGACTAGCATCAGGCTCTCAGCTCCTGGATCCAGACACCTCCTCTCCCATTGTGGAAATTTGAGGAGTGTGGCAGTGGATGATTCTCTTTATTGCTAATAAATTTGAAATGGAAAAAATACATTTAAATTATGGGCAACTAAATAGATAAAAGAAGCAAGAAAAGTGGGAAGAAGGTAAAGAGAAAAAAGAAGGAAGAAAGGGAGAGACTCCAAATTCTTTTATAAAACGGAAATTGTCATCTCACAGAGCAAGGAAGCAGTTCAGGTGACTTGGTTTGTGACATCAGGCATCCTCTGTGAGACTTAAGACTGCGCTCAGTTGTGTGTTCAGACCAAACAATGGAAGTCAACTTCCCTACAACTGCCTCTCACCTCTGACATGAGACGGGCACTCCAAGGCCAGGCAGTGACCTCCACTCACTCTGCTAAGCCATTTCCTCTGTTCTCTTTGCCTTTGAAATAAACACCTCTGAAATCTTTCCTATGGCTCTGATTTAATAGCTTCAATTCTAATGAACAGATTTAGGGCTTGTTGACATTGTGTTCATTATGTCCCAAAGGGTCTTTTGTGTGCTGGAAATTCAGCTGTTGACATTTCTGCCTCAAGCATTATCAAACCAGAGGTTAGCCTCAAAAACATGAAGTCCGCAGCTTCAATAAAAGTCCACAAGTGCTCTGAAACAGAACATAAATTCTTAGGTGTATGCATTTTGCTTGCATTTTTCTGAGAACAAAATCCATAAAATCCATGCAGCTCTTATTGGGGTCTCTGACACTAAAAAAAAAAAAAAAAAATGCTGCAAAGCCCTGATTCAAATTCACAAAGTGTGTCTTTACTAAATGAGATGATTTGCCTGAAATAGATGTGACAGGAGAACAACAGATACAGCCAGGAACGACGAAAAGACATTTCTAATAATAAAGATACCAGCAGCTGTGAAAGAAGAAGTCTGAGAGGATGGGAAGAGCTGAAATGAAGCTGAGGCTGGAGAGGGTCTCTTTTCCAGATTTTCAGAATGGAAAAGGCCTCCAGTGGGATGTATACAAAAGGTGAGGCTCTGGAGGCAGAAAGAAACTCCAGTGCAAGTGTGCAGGATCAGAGAGCAGGCAGAGCTAAGTGTTTTGGAGGGACTGAGGCTGCAAATGAATGAGGTTTGGGGTCCTAGCCACCTGTGTGGAACAGCTACAGAGTAGGGGACAAGTGGACCAGATGGGACAGCCCCAGAGCAGTGTTCCATATTCCTCACTGCCCCAGAACACACAAGATTCCCACAAGTCTTTCTCTGACTCAAAAACCAAGGAATGTCTATTTACTCAATAATAGGTTTCTGAGGCATGCCATATGTCAAACAACAAGACTGAACAACAATAATGAGACTCAGCCCATGGTAACTTGGAAGAGGCTGGCAGAAGACAGCAGCCTTCATGGTGAGGACACAGAGAGGCCAGAGAGACACAGGGGACAGGAAAGGCTGCAGGGCCCACCCAACAGCCATCACCACATACAGAAAAGGGTATCAGAGCCCAAAGTCAACATCCTGTGTGGGGAGCAGTGCGCCAGAGCCGACCCCATGTGTATGATAGGCCGTGGCAAGATGGCAGCTGGCCAAGGGCCAGGAGGCAGGGTTGGTCCCTCCAGTAGGCAAACAGGAAGTCATGGGGATAGACTGATGCCCTCACCGCAATTATGTCATTGCTCCTGGCCTATCAGGTAGCACCCAGTGGACCCACGGGGAGAAGTGATTGGTGGAGAGCTGTATATAAGCAGCCTGCTTTCGGCAATAAAGGTTCGTTCATGTGTTCATGTGTTCGCGTGTTTGTGTGTTCATTCGTGTTCCGGTTGTGGTGGCGGTTCCTATTTTTCCAGACCCTCGAGAGTGTGCCTCGTCATTTTAGTGTCGCTGCTGGTCGGCGGCAATCCTGGCACTGCCAAGTCCAGCAAGTTAGAGAAGCCCTAACGGACCCAAAATTCCTTGATCAATGGACGTGAGCTAGTTCAGTGTTTTGGCATCAGCAGAATGAAGCTTGACAGAACCAAGTCAAATTATTTGAAAACTAGTTGCTTTGCACCTTGAGTCGGCACGCTGCACATGACCATCTCGATGCAGACCTCCCAATTCCAACCTCAAGCATGAAACTGTGAGCTGTCCACAGTGGATTCCAAGATTTTCACTATACAAGAGAGAGATGAGCGCTGTCCATGTCCAGTGATTTGCCTGACAGAATCTCTCATTCAAACTGTGGCAGGCTCATGCATGCTATCTGCAAGGCAATGTTGATCATCCACTGAAGCATAACAGCCATGCCCTTGCTGCTGGAACAAAGAACTATCTCCCCATTTTCTATTTTTCTAAAAGTTGAAATGAAATTTATTATTGTACAACATAACTAGAAATTTGTTTTTACTACTTATTATTCTGTTTGGCAGAATTCTTTCTCCCAGAAGAATGAACCCCAACTCTGATAGAAATATGGGATGACAACCAATCTGGCTGGTTCATGCTGAGAAAGGGCAGCATCCTTGAGAAAGCACATTCTTCCAAGGGTTGCTCCAAGGGTCCCTTGTAGAAGGTAGATTATTATCGGGGGCATTGTCCAAAATACTGCCTGGAGCTTGGAAGGATATTTGCTGCTTAGTCCTAAAGAACAAAAAGCATAGAGCAGTTACAATCTCTCCCAGTTGAGAGCCTTCTTTTTTGAGAGCTCCAAATCAACAAAGACCTGAGTGGGGAGCCATGCAACTGGGTCGGATGGCATGGGTGTGTGATGAGCACTACTCCTCGGTTAGCAAGGCTACGAGGAGTTTCTGGCTGCGAGGCAAGGCTGGACAGAATTTCTCCAGTCACCTCATTGCTGCCTCACCTCATTGTATGGACATTCAATCACCTCTCTGATGTTTCATAGAATTCTCCTGAGGGTGGTGGTGTTGTTTTTCTGCTACTGTGAAGTGATCCCTGTAACTGGTATGACACCTCAAATTGATCAACCATGTTATGATAAAAACACAGCTAAAAGTATACAATAGTCCAATTGAGCCCACAATGTTTCCAGATATCCTGTTATGTGCCCACTTTTGTCCTGGAGTTTGCCCTAGTGTAACTAATGTTTTCCTTAAGAAATGGCTTGATTATATCTTGAAACTGATGGCAATCATGGAGGTACAAAGAGTTTGCTTACCATGCGCCTTGAATTGTTACAACACATGATATGATGCATTTTAGTTTCTCACCACAGAAAGCAAAAGTATATGGGTCATCTTCTAAAGGGAAGTAAATATGAACCCCCTCAAAATGGCTAAAAATCTCAATCTTATACTGGCACTTATATTTAGGGAAAGAAAACAATTTATAAAAACTTTTATCTTACATTGGCACTTATATTTAGGGAAAGAAATCAGTTTATTAAGATAAAAGGAAGTTTCTTGTAAAATCCCTCTGTTTGTAGATTGGCTGAGCTGCCTTGATCCCTTTCACTGCCCTTTAACAAAAGAGCAAAAATCAATTGAATCAGCACTAGGTGAAGGTGACGGTAATTAATGCATGATTTGATTATAAGATTTAGCAAAGAATCTGTTACATGCTTTTATAAAATCCTTTCATTTATGATCTTTTAATTCTGTACTCTTAATATTTTAAGCAATATTAGTTAATTTGTGTTTAGTAAAAACTGATTTTGAGTATAAGTAAACTACTTGTCACTATGTAACCGCATGCGCTGCCAACCGTGGAGTTCCTGGCTTCAGCCAGGTGACTGCAGGTTTCAATGAGTAATAGTTTGTCAAAAATGTTTTCTTTGAAGTAAATAATATTTTTTAGGATTGTTTTTTGTATTTTCTTAATCATGATGTAAAAATGAAACAATTGGATATTGTGCAAAAGCTTGTGATGATTTGTGTATAAATAAAGAAGGCAACTTTTCTGAGTTGTCCATTATGAACGTCAAGCCATAGTGGTCCGTGTCTTATCTCTTCTTCTTATCATCTCACCAATCCACACATCCTTTGCAAGCTCTCAGTTAGCCAGAGCTGGTTTCTGGCAGACCTGGAAGCCCAAAACTCAGTTTCACAGCTTTAGATGTAAAAGAATTATCAAAGGTTTAAACCACGTGGTCAAACTAAAATTTAGGCCTGAACATTTTAATCAAAGCTTTTGACTAAATCTAATCACTTATAAAGGTAACTGCTAAGATCCAAATTTTCAAAGCAATTAAACTCCAGAAATGTTTCAAAAAACACATGAAACTTTTTGGGATGTATAAAACGTTGTTGCTTAGGCCAATTGCAAAACACAGAAAAACTTTAATTGAAAGCATGTGATATCAGGATATGACTCTATCATGTAATACAGTTACAATATGATTATATAACAGGGAATTAGACAATCTTATCATCTAGTAAGAAGAGTTAACTTCAAAAATTTTTTAAAGTTTATCTAAACTTGTTATATTGGGACTCTTAATTAACTGGGATGATATTCTACCAGCTCTAACTTCAGACCAGAAATGGTCTCCCCAAGAAACTGTTCAACCCATCTGGACAATAAGTAGCTGGACTCTGTGCTTGGTATATGTTTGCAATGAAAGAATCTTGATTGAATTTGAACTGTAATACTGCATCAAGGTGGAGGAATCCACCAGGGGGGAGGGTTTAGGGAGGGGTGGGGGATTCCCAGAGCCTATGAAACTATCACATAATGCAAAATAATTAATAAAAAAAAAGTTTATCTAAACTAACCTTGTACAGTATTTGGTTTCCATAAACTTTGTGAAACTGCATATTCCTTCAGTTTCCCTTTCTCTCAAAAATTTTCTTTCAAAACATTCTTTCCATCAACAAGAATGTATTCTCAAGCTTACAATTCTCTTTCCTACCTGCTGGTTCCTTCAATTCACATCACAATCTACCCTCAATGCATCTAAATTAATAGAAAAACATCTTTTAAAAGAATTCTAAGAGGCCCAGTGCAATAGCTCAATGGCTAAAATCCTCAACTTGCAAGCGTTGAGATCATTTGTGGGTGCAGGTTCATGTCCCAAGCTGTTCTAATTTCTACACAACTCCCTGCTTATGGCCTGGTAAACCAGCTAAAGGGTAGCCCAAAACTATGAAACCATGTACTGGAAGAAGCTCCTGGCTCCTAGAGCTTGAATCCTGGAGCTCCTGGTTTCGGATCAGCTCAATTCTGGCTGTTGCAGTCATTTGGGGAGTAAACAGTGGTGGAAAATCATTTTCTCTGTCTCTCCTTCTCCCCGTAAACCTGATCCTGATCTGCCTTTCCTGTAAAAATAAACAAATCTTTAAAAAGAAAATAATTTTAACCTACAATTATTTCAAAGCAGCGTTTTGCACATTGAAGAAATTAAGTTACTTTATCAAGATGTTGTGAATTCTAAGAATCTCAAGGCAATATTTATCCTAGAAGACAGGGCATCTTTAAAACCATTTTCTTTATTTGAAACACAGATTTGCCTGAGAGAGAGATTCCATCTGCTGGTTCACTCCACATATGGTTTCAATGGTCAGAGCTAAATGAACCAGAAGCTACGAACCAGGAGCTTCTTTGTTGGGTTTCCCACATATATGCAGGGGATCAAGGACTTGAGTCATCCTCCGTTGCCTTTCCAGTTCATAATCCTGGGAAGGGTTGAAAGTGGAGCAGCCAGGACACAAACCAATGCCCATGTAAGATACTGGCATAATGGACAGAAGCTTATCTTACTACACGACCATGCCAGCCATGAAAACAGGACATTTAAACATAGTACCAACAATGTTTCGTTAAAACACATAAGCATTTTTGAGAATCACATTTTGGACGGCAAAAGATTTAAGCTATCCATGAGTTACAATATTTCAACAGTGTCTAGCATCCTAAAAATTAAAGCAAGATTTCACTGATCTTTATCCATGTTAAGTCACTGGCAAACAGAATGAGAGCTCTACAGTTTAACAAGGCATATGTTGGCAAACAGAGAACAGAGAAATCAGTTATTGGTGGACAGAGAACTATAATTTAGCCAGTGAAACAGCGTGAACTTTGAAAGCAGTTAGGATTTAGCAATGGGAGAGAACGTGCTTTTCTTCCTCACCCACATGAGTCCCTATCTCCCCCAGCTGTAGGACCTGTTTCGTATTGTTGTGGGGTGCAGTCAGTGACAGCCAGAACCCATTGACAGTGGGCAAATGAAATTTGGCTGTGTTCTTTACCCTCTGTTCTGAAGTTGAGTCCTAACAGCAATGGAATGTTAATTCCATCCTCAACCACTTCCCCCACATCCTAAATTAGCCAGGATATTGGAAGTCCAATTAGTCTAGATGTTTTAGCTACAAGCCCAGTTCCTGTTCCTGCCCATCCCAACGAGCAATAATCAACTCCTTAGCCAACAACACTTAGGTATTCACTCCTGCCCACCTGTGACTCACCTATCAACTGAGAGGGGATGGTATTGCATTGTCGTGTAACCACTCCCCTCACAAGCCCCTTTAAAAGGTCCAGGAAGCAGGGGCTCTCATTCTCTTTCTGGCCAGGTGCTTCCAATACGCTAGCACCTCAACTCTTGGCTGACCCAGAACAGGTAATCCCTTGAGCATGGTCCCTGTGTACTGCTTAGAAGAGGCAATGGTTATAATAATGTTGTTTCTGCTTTATGTACTATCTGGAGTTCCAAGAGGGGTGAGACCAAGTTGTAGTAGAATGTGGGCAGAAAAGCCAGGGAAAGGTGAATGTCTGCAGATTTGTGTGTCCAGGTTCTTTGTAAGTGTGTCCCGGTTATTTGTTGCATGTCTCTTAGAATAACTTATATTGCTGGGGAGGCAGGGACATAGGTCTTCAGCTAATGGATGGGCTTAAAGATGATGACCATTTGTTTCCTTTGGGATTATGATTGGTTGGATTATGATTGGATGGGTTGACGTGTGGACTTGTGATTTGCTATTGTGCTCTATTACCACCAAGCTTGGTTAATAAAGACTCCTTAATAAGCCTTAGACATGTCTGGTATGATCTTGCTCTCACCCTGCAACAGTATGAACACAGAAAGAGAAAGGAAAAGAAGGCAACTTCTCATCATGTTGGGGAATCTTTTTTAACATCACTCCCACTCAGAAAGATCTAGAGTACCATGATTAGGAAACCCAAGAATTTTACTCAAGAACTATAGGCAAAAACACTCATCTTTTCTTGGAATATCAACTCTCCTTCCTTTAGGCAGTTGCCTAAGTACAGTCGAATCTTATTTACTCTCTCTACTAAAAGTTTTACCCGACACTCTAGATAACAAAATTAGCCATTCACAAAACTCATAGGCATGTACCTGGATGTTTTGCACTTGCAAAACACCACTTAACCCTGCTGCACTTTTCATTTCTGTGTTTTGGTGTTTTTGTTTAGTTTTGTTTTGTTTTGTTTTGTCACTTATGCCTCTGTTTATTTGCTCTGGCCAGCAGAGCCAGTAACATGGACAGGGAGAGAGCCTAGGGATGAAACACCGACAGGAGACCAGTGATGGTACAAGTCTCTGCAAAGTCTCTCTCTATTGCTCCTTCACCTCTCCTTACATGCTCTGCCTTCCACATCCTCATTTAGTAGGATATTGGATACAGATGAGTTCAATTAGTCTAGGTGTTTTTAGCCACAAGCCCAGTTCCTGTTCCTGCCTAGGCTAACGAGCACTAATCAACTTCTTAGCCCACAGCATTCACTCTACATGATTCTTTCTCTCCATAAGCTGGATTTGAAAGACAGATCACCTGAAATCAAAACAGATGGAGAAACAAGATAAAAGATTATAAAAATAGATGGCCAGAGGTTTCCATTCTTCAAAGAAAAAAACAACCCCACAAGTTCACTGTATCAACTTTAATAAACTGCTTAGGGAGTCAAAGAAGAGGAACTGATGTGGCACAAAATTTAATAACCAAGTCCCATATTCATGTTAATCAGCTAATGCTTGATTAGAATACAAGAGCATGACCCAAGTATAGAAGCCAGCATGTAACTGCCTCAAGCACATTCTTAAAGCAAACAGTTCTAGTGCCTTGCACCCACAGGCTTCAACCGCAGTCCTGAACCCTGCCCACCTGTGATCCATTGCTTCCAGGCTTAGACACTGGTCTCCAGTGCCAGCAGTAGGTGAATTTGATTCCAGACAGTCTGCCCTGCTCTTTATCAATTCACGCTGGTTGTTTTTTTTTCTTTTTTTTTTTCATTTCGTTTTTTTATCATTAATTACATTGCATTATGTGACACAGTTTCATAGGATCTGGAATTCCCTCCCACCTCTCCCCAAACACTCCCCCCATGGTGGATTCCTCCACCTTGTTGCAGTATTACCGTTCAAATTCAGTCAAGATTCTTTCATTGCAAACATATACCAAGCATAAAGTTCAGCATCTTATTGTCAAGATAAGTTCAACGGCTTGTTGGGGAGACCATCTCTGGTCTGAAGGTAGAGCCGGCAGAGTATCATCCCGATCAATTAACATCAGTAACAATTTATAATGTTATGGAATTAATTGACATGATATTGAGTAACCAATATGTTAAAAAAAAAAGTGCAAGTTCTTCACCACATCCTATGACTACTTCATTGACATTTCAATTTTAGTTTTATATACAACCGGTTCTACAGACCTTAAAATGGCTATGGATTACTATTCAGCTGTCTCGGGTCTATTTTCATTTTAGTATTTAGCAGTTTATAGTGTTGAAGCATAATTTTGCTGAACCTGGCTTTCTTTCAGGTAATCTAGACTGGCTTATAACTCTAACAATACATATGTCAACAGTTGAGGTGTAGAACAGTTTTAGGAGGGGTGTGCAGAGAAATCTTCAGTACCCTAGTGAGGAGTAACTACTCTTTGTGTCCCACCTAGTAAGGTATGTGTGAGTCCACGCTGACCGTTTCCTGTCTGGTTCTACGCTCTCCTTGTTGTTCTCTGTATATCTATTCTAGATTTGTTTGTTTGTTTGTTTGTATGTTTGTTTGTTTTTAGGGGTTTCTGCAGCGACCCTGATGGTCATTGCCAGAGAGGGTGGGGGCCCAAAGTTGGAACTAAGCATGGACCAGAGAGAGCTCCCCTCCCTAGTCCCCAAGGAAGTTTACTCTTCTTCTGTTTCTGCAGACCACTCAGAACTCCTGGCTGTTGTTCCGATGACCTTGGATCCTGCAAGGCAGGATTTGGGCTTCTTCCATCCCATGTGGTAGGTCCAAATGGGGGTGGGTGACCTCAGAGTTCTTGGCCTTCGAAGGCACTCCGACTCCCCGTGGTCTCCTTGTCTGTTGGGATGTAGTCCTTGGTGCCCGTACTGATAGTCCTTGGTGAGGTACCGAGAGTCTTCAGGGTTGGGATACAAGCCTCCTCCTGTCCCCCTGCTCCACTCTGGGGTCCCCCCCTGCTCTGTGCATATGACCTCCTGTTAAGAGGTTGTCAGGATCGCTCTTGATTCCCCCTGTATGTCTTTGTAGTTTTACTATTGTCTAATGCTTATTTGAGTCTGTTGTCTATGAGTTACCAGTTATGATCCTGATAGGCCTTACTTCATGTCTTCCTCACACATTCTAAGGAGATGGAAGATTTCTCTGCTCTCCCACCCCATTACGGAATAACATAGGGTATTAAAAGTGTATTAGGTTGGGCTCGGCAGCGTGACCTAGTGGTTAAGGTCCTTGCCTTGATCCCATATGGCTGCTGGTTCTAATCCCGGCAGCTCCACTTCCTCTCTGTCTCTCCTCCTCTCAGTATATCTGACTTTGTAATAAAAACAAAATAAATCTTTAAAAAAAAAGTGTATTAGGTTTTACAGTTCTTTGTTGTAGATCATAAGCAGTCTGACTCACATTCATTGTTGGTTCATTGGTTACTTCACAATATCTTTTTGCATGAAGTCACACTGTTTTTTATAAACTGGCTGCAGCACTCCCTATTCCAGGCTTTCGAATGCCATTAGCACTACCAAAACTAACAACCTTTCCCAGTTTCCAGATTGTGATTTGATTGCCATCTATCAAAGTGTTTTTGCACAGAACAGATATCAATTAATGTTTTGAGGACCGAGACAATATTTCCTTTATTAACACACCCTTCTTTTCAAACATCTATTCCATATACAGCCTCGATATCTATGTGTCCAACTGCAAAACAGGTGATTTCCAAATGCAAGGCTGTGGAAAAACCCAAGCTGACAATCACAAGGGCACCACAATTAAGATCATAGATAGTACAGTCTGCTCATCAAGACTGTGTACCAATTTCAGTCCCACCATCACCCTCTGAGGTGAGAACCACTACTCTCAGGTTATAGGAGAGAAAATGAGTAGCCCACAAACAGGTAACCTGCCCACAGTCACACAGCCTGTGATCACCAAACCAGGACTCAGCCTGGGACCAGTCTGTTTCTAAAGGCCCCACTGGGTGCAGCCATCCCCATGGGAACTTCTGAAATTCCATCTCAGACATGTCCATTCTGCTCCTGTGGGCTATTGATGCCACACTTTTGAGGCACTTTATACCTGCTGGCTTTCCCACTCAGAGCCTTGCCCCTGTTCCTGATTGGGGAGGAAGCTGAACCTCACAAATAGGCCAGGACCTCATCTTTAAGCTTCTAGCTTTTAGTGATTCAAGCTGAGTTTCTGTGTCCTTGACAAATAACTAGGCATCAGTTGTATCATGCAAGTAAGATAAGCAAGCAACCTTTAAAAATTGTAGTATAGTGGCCAGTACATTGGCTTAGCAAGTTAATCCTCCACCTGTAATGACAGCATCCCATTTCTAGTCCTGGTTGCTGCTACATTGCCAATTCAGTTCCCTGGTTATAGCCTGGGAAAGCAACAGTGGATGCTGAGGTCCTCGGGCTCTCACACCCACATGAGAGACCCAGAGGAAGCTCCTGGCTCCTGCCTTCAGATCAGCTCAGCTCTGGTTATTGAAGTCATATGGGGAGTGAACCAATGGATGTAAACTTTCTCTCCTTCTCTCTCTCCCTCTTTCTCTCTGTAAATTTGACTTCCAAACAAAAATAAATATTTTTAAATTATGGTGTAACATACTTCATATGAAATTTACCATCATATTCATGTCCATGTATAGTTTTTATTCGAAACCTAGACAACCTGCTTAAATAAGTTACCTTGAGCAAACTCACTCCTCACAACAGAGAAACTCAACCAAGCAGAACAGAAAACTGATTCTCCATGAGACAACAGTGCAGCAATGTTGTGTTAATAGCAAGAGGAGCTGGGGACCACCCTGCATTGGCCAGTGCTAGGCTGGCCCTCAAAGATAGGGGTGCTGCTAACACTGCCTGCAATGCCACCCAAATCCCAAAAACTTTACCACCAGATAGGAGACCCCCTGTCCTGTGCCTTTCTTTCACAGTTTCACATTTCTGTTTTCATACTAGGTGAGAAATCACAACTTCAAGTTTATTATATATTTAGATATACATTTTATTGTATGTGTAGTTATTATCTATAAATTTCATTTATTGATTATATCTACATCAGGAACTTTTAGGATTTGTAGCATCTTTCAGAGGTTATAGTATGTTAACAATTAACTTTATCTGTAAGTTATATAAAAATAAAAGTTGGGCTTGGCGGTGTGGCCTAGTGGCTAAGGTCCTCGCCTTGATCCCATATGGCCGCTGGTTCTAATCCCAGCAGCTCCACTTCCTCTCTGTCTCTCCTCCTCTCAGTATATCTGACTTTGTAATAAAAATAAAATAAATCTGTAAAAACAAAAAAGTTATGCTTGAGAGTACAATTAAAATATTTTGTCATTAACAACATATTCTTGTGCAACAGTCTTATTTCTCTATCATAAAAAGAGAGAAACTAGATGTGTCTTGCGGGTGTTTGGCCTAACAGTCAGAACACTTCTTGTGACAACCACCATATTGGAATGCCAGGGTTTGAGTCTCAGCTCTGCAATTGATTCCAACTTCCTGCTGGTTTGAGTCTCAGCTTTGCAATTGATTCTGGCTTCCTGATTCCAGGCCTCTGCCTGGGAGGTAGTAGGTAATGGCACAAGTACTTAGATCCTTGTCACACACGTAAAAAATCTGTTTGGAGTTTCTAGCTCCTGGCTTTGGCCTAATCCAGCCATGACTTTCAAAGTACCAACCATGTAAAGGTGCCCTCATGAGGGGCATAATGGGTGCTGTGGCTTCTGCTTCCTCCTTACCAATGAACCAGAGTGTTTAACATATTACAACATCAGATCAGTATGACCCCTTGTTAGAACCCCTGGCCCAGACTGTCTGAGCCGATCTCTGGAATGCCCATTTCCAGTCGATGCATTTTCCAAGGCACCATTGTGAACAGCAGTGTCTTTGCCAGGTGATGCCAACTGTGGCTGCAACAGCAAGCCTCCCCCTGAGCACAACCAGCTCTTTCTCTCTTGAATGAATGGAAAAACTCTTGTAAGACTGGAGTCCAAACTGAAAATGTATCTTTAGGAAAGACAAAGGCTGAGAAGTCAGGCTAACAAGGGATGGGCAAATCCCTGTTGTGTTCAGTTACAAGGAGATCATCAGTATGTCTCTGAGGGCAGTGACACCAGAGGAGCAGGACACCCAGGAGCACTGGGTGACAGTGAGCTGGGGACACTGAAATAGCTACACTGATCTCGCAATTCATCCTTCCCCATGTGAAGAAAATCAACAAAAATAAAATTCTCAAAAAAGAGCGAAGTAGAGGGCCCGGCGGCGTGGCCTAGCGGCTAAATTCCTCGCCTTGAATGCCCCGGGATCCCATATGGGCACCGGTTCTAATCCCGGCAGCTCCACTTCCCATCCAGCTCCCTGCTTATGGCCTGGGAAAGCAGTCGAGGACGGTCCAGTGCCTTGGGACCCTGCACCCGCGTGGGAGACCTGGAAGAGGTTCCTGGTTCCCGACTTCGGATCAGCACAGCACCAGCCATTGAGCTCACTTGGGGAGTGAATCATCGGATGGAAGATCTTCCTCTCTGTCTCTCCTCCTCTCTGTATATCTGACTTTGTAATAAAATAAAAATAAATCTTTAAAAAACAGAGCAAAGTAGAATGGGGAGATCACTAAGGAAGCAGAACTTATTCATATCTCAAGCTGTGAACTTTCAATAGCCTTAACCATTTGGCTCCAGACTGCAAAGCACTTGGATAATTTCAATAATTACATTATATGCTGAGACCCAAATGATGTATTCAGAGGCTGTGTGCTTTTTGTTTTATGGACATTTTTTATTGTGTCCATGCATTCTTTATCTTCTTTCAGTCATATAGCCTTCACGATCCTTGGATGCTTTTCAATTTCAGTATGTTTCTCTTTAAACAATTTCAGTTACCTTGTAATGATTTAGAGCTTTCTGCTTTTATGAGCTCCTGGTTTTACTGCATTCCCCGAGCAATCTTTCGTTGGTTTGCAAATCTGTTTCTCCTGAATTGCAGATCCCAAAACTCCAAATAAAACTCCTTACTCCTTACAGACTCAGTGTTTCCAAACCACAGCAATGCATCATTTCCAATACTGAGATAAAACATGTTGAACTATTCTTAAAGTTTTATTACACCTTGCCTTATACTGAAGCCATGATTTCTCTCGCTTTAGGTTATAGATTCTGTGAAGACAGAAGGTAGCATTCCCTAGGCATCCTTTTATTCTCCCACCAACATGCTACAAACACAAACACACACATTTCACTCCATTTGTATACACACATATACACACAAACACCATGTATGTACATCCACAACACACATTCACTACAACACACATAGACCACACACCACACCATACATGACACACATACATGCACCCAACACTATACATCTATACAACCACATATGCATACATATGCATGCAACACACTACAAATATGCACACATATACTGTACACACTATATATACCCAAACTCCCCATACATACATGCACAGAACATACATCACACATGTATATACACAACATGACACAAGTGTACATACCATATATACACAACCACAAACACCATGCACAGCATATATACACACCATACATATGTCACACATGAATGCAAATCACATACTACATATATTCTCGTACATACATAAAACACACCATACATATATACACAATACACATATACACATTTCACACCACATATACAATATATACTACAAATATACACACACCACACGTATACAGGACACAGCCAGATACACTCACGCACAGCCCATGCATACTACACACTACATACCACACATTAGACATATAAACACACCACACATAAATGTTATAACACATACCATATGCATATACACATCATGCCTCATGGACGCATACATGTATCTTTGACATAGCATAGTATACTTACATATTGCATACAATAACACATGCATAAACATACACCACACACATACACAGATAATAAATATATACACTATACTCACAGCACATCCATATCCCCTACACATACATAAATGCCACACATGCACAAACACACCACACAACCACACATATAACATATATGTGTACACTCACCAAACACACACACCTCAGGCATAAATGCTGGATTAGTTACTGCATACAAAAACTATTTAAATATGTTCATTTGAGTTGAATTAATGCATTCCACATAAATACCTTACCAACCTTTTGTAACTAAATATTCTATTTCACGAATTTATTGTTACACTTTATATTGACAATACAGAAACTCTATTCTTTTTTTAATAGATTTTATTTTGAATTTTGAATTATGTGGTACAATATCATATAGGCTGGGATTCCCCCCCGAAACTCTCACCCCCGGACAGATTTTCCCCATTTTACTGCAATAGTGTAGTCCTTCATAAGGAATCATAATTCTTTTAGTCTCTTATTTAAGTGTACCCCGACACTGTTGGTACAGACAATGTCAGACAGTCCAGCATCCCATTGTCTACACATGTCCAACAGCAGAAACTCTATTCCTAATCATTTATTTTCTTCTCCATGTCATCTTTTCACCTCAAAATGAAACGAATGAATCTACAGCAGGCATCAGATATGTTGATTAAATATCCTTTTGGAGCTCAGATATTCAGATTTGCCTCTCAAGATTCTATGCTTGGAGTACTTTCTGCTTGGGTTGTCAGCTGGACTTTAATATGCTTCGCCACTAGCACTTCAGTGTGTAATGTGAAGATTTATCACACACATCGCCACTATGTCAAGTCAGGTAGGCCTTTCCTTGGCTGCTGCTCCCTGAGATATCAACAGACAAGACCTGCTCCTTATTATGTCAGTCCCAGAAACAGAACTTTGTGAAAACACGGAGAGCTGGCCAATCCTTTGAATCTGCAAAGCACAGGGTGGCATGTGAGCAAAAGTCTTGCTCATCGGTCTAGGACACTCCAGGGCCTGGTCAGCACACTATCTTCCCCAGCCTGCAGTCTGACTTGAAGGTTTTCCAGAGCCTGTAAAAGAATTCCTCTTTTTCCTGGCTTGGGACAGCCAAGAGCAAAGGCACCCCCGCCAGGGAACATACCATGAGGTTAGTGTGATGTCATCTCTGTCAAACAGACTAAAAGATGGTCTTAGCTAGCAGGCGAAGGCACTCTCCCTGGATGGCACTGCAACCTGTGGCCACGCATGCCGTTCACTTCCTCATTAGGTGATACAGACAGGTGCTGTGCACAGAACAACACAGACATCAGCTGGAACAACACCTTGAACTCTCAGTTTCCAGGTCCCAGTTAAATCTTATCACTCACTATGCAAATACTTTATGTGTTAATTGTCAGTCACATGTTGATTATGGACTACGGAGAGTGATTTATCTGTAACGGCTTGAGAGTGATGACTTCTCTTGTTACCACAACCAAGTGAATAACAATTGGTTGAGTTTTGTGATTTTGCTGATAGAGATCTTCCACATCTTTAGTTAGGTTTATAATAGCCAAGGCTAAGTTACAGGAAAAAGGCTTAAAAGAGGGAATGTGTCCTTTGTCACAGGCTAGAAGGACCATTGCAGCAAACTCTTGACAGAGCTTTCAAGAATCGTTCCCAGAGCAAGAAGGCCAAAATGGCCTCCAGGTGTGGTTGGCATCTCTGCCCCCATCAGGAATGTGGGAGTCAGAGGCTGCCCCTGCCTCTGCTGGGTTTGAGACACTTAGGGATCGGGAAGCCAACGCTGTCATTCACGCAGAACTGAACCTGGTTGCTGCAGAGGAGTCCAGCATCCGCAGGAAGGAGAAGCTCAGACACAGGAAATAGGCACTTGCCTCAGTGCCCTCCCAATCTCATACACCGGCCAATCCTCCTTCTCATCCACAACATTTACAACAAGGGCCTTGAGATACAGAAAATAAACCAAAAATGTGAGACATAGTAAGTCCAGTGAGTCAGAAGGACTTACACTTAAGAAAAATTCCCAAGAAGGGGGCACACTATGGCAGGGTAGGGATGGGGGGAGGAACAGATGGGACTTTCAGGGTGATCAGAGGCAGTGTGGGGAGGAACTATGAGCAAAAGCCCGCTGGAAAAAAAACCTGGTGAGGCAGAGTAAGCAGCTTTAGGATTCAGTAGGCTCCAGGGGATGCAGGCACTGTCCCTAGCTGTCTGGGATGCTTAGGCTGGATGGGTAGTGTCCCTGGCTGTGAGATCCTAACAAAGGAAGTTTTCTCTTTCTTGGATCTGACAATCCCAGACACTAAAGTATCAGAAGACAGAGAATAAAGGACCCTGTTTAAGGTGGTAGTCTGGCCTTCTGGTTAAGGTACCAGTTGAGGCAACCACACTGCATATCTGGAATGCCAGTGTTCAATGCCTAGCTCCAGCTCCTGATTCCAGCTTTCTACCGCGGTAGTGGTGAAGAACCAACTGGTTAATGTTCTGCCACACTGAAGAGAGAGCCACTCCAGGCTTTGGCCAAGCCCAGGATCAGCTGTTATGAGCATTTGGGGCTTGAACCAGTGTGTATCTGTCTGTCTCTGTCTCACTGCCTCCCAAACAAGTAATACAGCTGGTTAACAAAAGGGAAATCTGGAAAGAGCTTCCTACCTCAGCAAAAGAGGACAATGCACTAGCAAGCAGTTGTGGTGGGTGCTGAAATCCTGTGCACATACCCAATGGACGCTCTTCTCAAGGTTTGAGGAAGACACGACCCTCATAGTCAGGCACTCATGGCCAGGAAAAAGACGAGAGAAAGCAGCATGCAACAGTAATTCAGGGCACAGTAATGTCAGCAATGTTCCAGTGGGATTGGCTCCTGCATGAGTTAAAAGCAGGAAGCAAAACCAATCACATACCAGGAGAACGATGTAAACTGCAGCAAACTAGGCTTTGGAGGAAAGGGGTACTCCACATAAACAGAAGAAGAATTAGTAACATCAAGGATTACAAAGGGATGTGTATTTAGGGAACAGGTTCCCCAGATATGTCACCTGGTGGCATATCAGGAGCATGGGCTCTGGACCAGACCTAGGTTTTGAAAACAGTCATCTGGTAGCATTAGAATTAAATCAGTTAGGAAGCCTCTATAATTAACCAGTTGAGAAGAAGAACATGAAACCCAAACTATAAGAAGAGCAATTGACATGGGATTAAAAATTTTACTAAGAGGGGCTGCAGACTGCTTCTTAAGTTGAAATGACAGATCCTGGTGATTGGACTAGAAATTCCTCAAGGCATTAATTCAGTTGTATTTAGCTTGGCAATAGCCATGCTATGCGCAGTTCCTGAAAGATGTGCAAGATACAAAATAGAATCGAACTGATTTGGAAACTTGAAGAGACACTGACAATGAGTCAAAATGCTCTGAGTCCTAATGACAGAGGAAACTGTGCTACTACCTGCCAAAAAAGCCACAGGTGCATCTGGATAAGCAGTCAGTCAACCTGTGTTGAACTTGAACTGTCAAGATCAGAAAAGGAGTGGCTTGACTGTAATTCAAAAACCAGAATCCAAAATATTCCTAAATTTAAAACTTCTAATACCACATGACACTACATGTATAAAGGGCCAACATGGTGTTGTAGCAAGCGAATCCCCTATCCTGTGGCACCAGCATCCAATATATGTGCCAGTTGATGTTACAGCTGTTTTACTTCCCATCCTGCTCTCTGCTTTGAGCCTAGGGAAGCAGCAGAAGATATCCCAAGCTCTTGGGACCTTATACCTATGTGGGAGGCATGGAAGAAGTTCTGACAACTGGCATTAGATCAAATTAGCTCCAGTCATTGCAGCCATTTGGGGAGTGAAACAGCAACTGGAAAATCTCTCTCTCCCTCTATAGCTCTCTTTCTCTCTTATTCTGCCTATCAAATAAAAAGATTAAAATATCTTCAAAAATATATATTCTAGGGACCCGGTGCAGTCACCTATCGCCTAAAGTCCTCGTCTTGAATACTCCAGGATCCCGTATGGGCATTGGTTTTAATTCCAGCAGCCCTGCTTCCTATCCAGTTACCTGCCTGTGGCTGGGAAAGAGTCAAGGATGGCCCAAAGCCTTTGGACCCTGCACCCACGTGGGAGACCCAGAAGAAGCTCCTGGCTGCTGGATTCAGATTGGCTGAACTCTGGCACTTGAGGTCGCTTTGGGAGTGAATCATCAGACAGAAGATCTTCCCCTCTGTCTTTCCTCCTCTGTATATCTGACTTTACAATAAAATAAATAAACCTTTAAATTTATATAAATAAATTTAAATATATAATATATTTATTATAATATAATAATCAAGAGCAATCCTGACAACCTCTTAACAGGAGGTCATATGCACAGAGCAGGGGGGAACCCCAGAGTGGAGCAGGTGGACAGGAGGAGGCTTGTATCCCAACCCTGAAGACTCCCAGATCTTCACCAAAGGACTATCAGTACAGGCACCAAGGACTACATCCCCACTGCCAAGGAGACCACGGGGAATTGGAGTGCTTTCGAAGGCCAAGAACTCTGAGGTCACCCACGCCAATTTGGGATGGAAGAAGCCCAAATCCTTCCTTGCAGGATCCAAGGTCATTGGAAGGCCAGCCAGGAGCCCTGAGTGGTCTGCAGAAACTGAAGAACAGTAAACTTCCTTGGGGACTAGGGAGGGGAGCTCTCTCTGGTCCATGCTTAGTTCCAACTTTGGGCCCCCACCCTCTCTGGCAATGACCATCAGGGTCGCTCCAGAGCCGCCCCCCCAAAAAAGATAGAATAGATAGAGAAATACAAGGAAAGCTTAGAACCAGACAGGAAATGGTCAGCGTGGACTCACACATACCTTACTAGGTGGGACACAAAGAGTAGTTACTCCTCACTAGGGTACTGAAGATTTCTCTGCACACCCCTCCTAAAACTGTTCTGCACCTAAACTGTTGACATATGTCTTGTTAGATTTATAAGCCAGTTTAGACTATCCTAAAATCTGCCAAGCTCAGCAAAATTATGCTTCAACACTATAAACTGCTAAATACTAAAATGAAAATAGACACAAGACAGCTGAATAGTAATCTATAGCCATATTAAGGTGAATAGCAGCTGGTTCTGTGTACAAGCAAAAATGAAATGTCAATGAAGTAGTCACAGGATGTGGTTAAGAACTTGCATTGTTTTAACATATTGGTTACTCAATACTATGTCAGTTAATTCCATAATGTAAATTGTTGTGGATGTTGTGTGGGGGTTTCCAATTGATTGGGATGATATTCTGCCAGCTCTACCTTCAGACCAGAGATGGTCTCCCCAAGAAACCGTTGAACTCATCTGGACAATAAGATGCTGGACTCTATGCTTGGTATATGTTTGCAATGAAATAATCTTGACTGAATTTGAACTGTAATACTGCAACAAGGTGGAGGAATCCACCATGGGGGGAGGGTTTGGAGAGAGGTGGGGGGGAATCCCAGAGCCTATGAAACTGTGTCACATAATGCAACGTAATTAATAAAAATAAATAAATAAATAAACCTTTGAATTTATATATATATTTAAATATATTAAATATAAATAATATATTTATAATATTTATAATATATTTTACATATTTGTTACTATTTTATAATATATATTATGTTTAATATATTTATTATATTATATATAAATATATATAATTACCTGCAGACTATACAAATAAGATATTTATCAAGCCTAAATTAATTAGATTTTGGGTAATTAATTATGTAAATGCAAAGATTTAATTATGTAAATGCAAAAGGAAAACCTGGATGACAAAATATTCTGATCCCAAGAATTTTGGAAAAGAAATGCTCAACCTGAACACATTCTTGAGAGAAAGTGGAGTCAGAAGCTTAAGAAAAAAACCTTAAGGAAAAAGCAAAAGAGAAGGTAGGTGAGAGCTGTGGCCTTGACATGGAAGAGGAGGGAGAATAGCAAGCAGAATCAGGAGACAAGCCTGTATTCTAACAATATGTTAGAAGCAAAAATTTGATCTTTGGAAAAACACCAAAACAAATCAAAACATGACATTGTGGATGGGAAGAGTCAATCAAATAATCTGCCCATGTGAAAACAGCCTAAGTTCTGTTATTTCCCAGTTCAGTGAGCAAAGGCAAGCATTGCACTTAGGGAGTCTCGATGTCGCCTACACCTCAGGACACTCTAAGACACACCAGTACCCTGGCTTCACGCAGGGGTTTCTGCTTCTCTTATTTTCTATTCTGGTTTCTGATTTTGAGATCAAAGATTTGATATGTTTAAAATTCCCAGCCGCAGTTCTCTTGATAAAACATATCAATACGGGGCCAATATTCCTATGAAACACATATGCAAACCAAAAACCCTAAAACTCAATGATATTTAATGGTGAGAAACTGGAGGCATTCCTCCTAACTCAGAGAACAAGACAAAGATCCGGGTTCCCATCTCACTTGTGGACAGAGTGCTTGACATCCTGGGTCAACACCAAAAGGCAAGAAAAGAAAAGCAAAAGCATATAAATCACAAAAGAAGAAAGAAAACTCTTGTTATTTTGCAATGATATGTAAATCCCCAAAAAAGTTTTTAAAATTAATGAGTGAGCTCAGCAAAACGATAAGCCATACCATCAAAAAAATCTTTAAATTTTATTCCCATCGGGCCTGGCATGGTAGCCTGGTGGCTAAAGTCCTCACCTGGTGTCCTCTGGGATCCCATATGGGCACTAGTTCATATCCGATCTGCTCCACTTCCCTTCCAGCTGCCTGCTTGTGGCCTGGGAAAGCAGTCAAGGACGGCCCAAAGCTTTGGCTTTCTGCACCCACGTGGGAGACCCAGAAGAGGCTCTAGGTTCCTGGCTTTGGAGTGGCTCAGTTCCAGCCATTGCGGTCGCTTGAGGAGTGAATCAGTGGACCGAAGATCTTCCTCTGTCTCTCCTTCTCTCTGTGTATCCAAATTTTAAATTAAAATAAATAAAACTTTTTTTAAAAAGAGATATTCTTGAAAAATCATGGACAGGCATTTGGTGTAACAGTTCTGATCCTGACTGGTTTGCTGGCATGCCATATGAATGCCTGGGATTGAGCACCAGCACTGCTCCTGTTCAGTTTCTTGTTAATGAATTTCCTGGGAGGCAGCAGCAGATCATCCAAATAACTGGGATCCTGCTGCCCACTTGGAACATGTGTGTTTAACTCCTGACTCCTGGCTTTAGTCTGGCCCAGCACTGGCGGCTGCAGTCGTCTGGGGAATAAAGCGACAGGTGAAAGATCTTTCCCTCTCTCTTTCAAATCAATAAAAGTAAAGAAAAAGAATTTTTAAAAATATGTATATTTCTAGTCATCAGAAAAACTCTATTAAATCTAAATTTCTGAGGATGGTGTTCAGGAATCTGTATTTTTAAAAGTTCATGTCTTGGGTTTGGCATTGTGCCATAGAGGGGGCCTGCGAATCTGGCATCCCACATGAGTGCCAGCTTGTGTCCCAGCTGCTCCATTTCCAATTCAGCCCCCTAATAATGGCCTGGGGAAAAACAAGGGATAATTACCCAAGTACTTAGCCCCTGCCACCCACAATGGAGGTCTGGAAGAAGTTCTTGGAATTTGGATTCAGCCTGGCTCAAACATGTCTTTTACAGCCATCTGTGAAATGAAATAGTGGATGGACGATCCAGGCCAGGTAAGGCTGCAACACTTAGGCATATGTGTGGGTCAGGTCTGGAGATGGGCTGGGCACAAGCAAGAGCCACAACAGGATGCAGGCCAGACTGGGTCTGGCTATAAAATCATCCAATTTACATGAGGGCTGGGGCTGAGGTATTCTGTTGTACCCACTGGCACAGGCAAGACCCAGGACTGGTGACAGGTCTTGTAAGGGAATTTCAGGGACAGCCCTGACAGGCCACAGCTTTCATGGTGAACGTGAGAGCTAGCATTGGGGATAGGCCAATCTGGGCAGGGCTGCAGCAGGCATTGACTAACATGTGGGTGGGGTTTGGGGATGGCCCAGGTTGGCACTAGGCTGATTCCCCACTGGCATATGAGAGCCAAAATGAGTGCACAGCAGCCTGTCTAGGCCATAGTATCTACTGGTAAATGCTGGAACTGGACGCAAGACATGTCAGGCTAGAGTACCCTATGGCAAGATCAAGATATAGGGCTCAGAGAGGATCTGATCGGGGAAATGTGGGTACTCCCCTTCTAAGCTGCAGCTCCCAGTGGTGAGTATGAGAATCAGGGCTGGGGGGGCCAGGTTGGACAAGGTAGCAGTACCCATTGGTATATATGTGGACCAGTATGGGGCTGGGTCATGTTGAACTAAGACACAGTACCTATGTGTGTGCATGAGAGCTGGCTGTGATACAGGATGGACTGGGCTATCACACAGCACATGCCAGCACATGCAAAAACTAATGCTTTGGGCAGACCTAGCTGACATTATTGGGGTGTCACCCCAATTAGGCTGTGCACCCACTGAGTATACATAAGAAATGGGTCTGTGGTGGGCTAGACTTGGGTAGGCTACAGCACCCATCGATTTGTGAGAGCATAAAAAGATAATAATAATAAAATGTTTTTAAAAAAGAGTAATTTAGGTTAAACCACTGCTATCACTCCATATCAGAATGCTGCTTTAAGTTCCAGCTGCTCCACCTCCTATCCAACTTCCTGCTAATGCACCTGAGAAAGCAGTGGAAGATGATCCAAGTAACTGCATTACTGTTAGCCATGTGGGAGACCTGGGTGAAGTTCCTAACTCCTGTGTTCAGCTTGGCACAGTCCAGACCTTTGAAAACATTTAGGGAATGAATCAACAGATGGAAGAACTCTCTCTCTCTCTCTCTCTCTCTCTCTCTCTCTGCAAACTGCCTTTTAAATAAACAAATAGATATTTTAAATCTATGTACATTTTTGTATAATTCTTGTTTTCCTAACTTTTTTGTAAACTTGAAATTATTTCCAAAAAAATTTAATAATTTTAGTTACATGTTGATTTTTAACAGCATTTTGCATCTCTCAAGCTGTTCACCCTGAACAAATTCATGCTCCCTGATAACTTCTTGCATCCATGCAGTACATTTCCCATAAAGAGCACTGTGCCAGGTTACCAAGCAACTCAAGGCACCTTTCATCGACTCTATTTCAAGACTAAGGCTTTCCTTTTTAAAACCCATTTAAATAGCTTCCAACTGCTTTGTGCACTTCAGTTTCTTTTTATTATTTCCAAACCTCCCAAAATCCTCCATGAGGGTTAGTTTACAGATATGCATTTCATAAAACCCACCAAGCAGCTATTGTGTGTATAGGAGCTGGTGTGAGGCGCTGGGAATCTGAAGTCTGTCAACAGTCTGTGTTGTTCATGGCGACTGCCTGTGGTCACAGCTCAGAAAGCATCCTGGGCCCATGCAGGAAGCACTGCAGCTGAAAGCAGAGGAGCAGCATCCAGCTGTATGGACCAGGTTCTGGGCAAGCTCTTCCCACTCACTGCTCTTATCAAACCCTGTCAACAGCCATTAAATGGTTGTCATTATTACACAGGGGGAAACAGACATACAGCTGCATGATGAAAGTTGGGCTTTCAGGTTCTCTCTCAGCTCAACCTAAATGGCTCAGCTTTGCTTGATTTTGAAGTTACCCTAAATATTTATCTATGAGCGCTTAACTAGAAAACTGTAAAGTTGAGCAATATGAATTTTCCTCCTCCCAAGCTAAGTGAGGATCTTAAAACACAAAATCAGTAAATGACCCTGATAACATATTCAGTTACTGCCCAATAGTTTTATTTTATCTTGTTTCCACTGTAATAGGCATAGTTTGCTTAGCTTTATGGTTAAGTTCTTCTCTCTGTCCTAACAGTCTGTATGTAAATTCTTAGACCAGTTCCACATCGACTTGAGCCGTGAAGCACCGTACATCCTCTAACTTGATTCTTTTTTTTTTTCAAAAGTGTTTCCGTTCTTCTACGTCCTGTGCGCTGCCATTCCATTCTGTTGTGATTGCAATGAACCTATGTGTCAACTGGGAAGAACTGACAGTTTAATCCTGCTACACATTCCAACCCATGACCATCATGAGCTCTTTACTGCCTTTGTGTCAGATTATCCCAACAATGTTCTGATTTTCAAGTGTACATATTTTGCACATATTTGTTGAATTTTGTTAAGTATTTCATATGTTTATGTTATGTTACGCTTCCGCTTCCAGTTGCTAGCAGAAATGCATTTTTTAAGATTTTTTTTTAACTAGGAAATCAGATTTACAGAGAAGGAGAGACAGAAAGATCTTCCATCCACTGGTTCACTCCCCAAGTGGCCTCAACAACCACAGCTGAACCAATATAAAAACAGGATCCAAGAGCTTTTTCCAGGTCTCCCACACAGGTGTAGGGTCCCAAGGCTTTCGGCCATCTTCTACTCCTTTCCCAGGTCACAAGCAGGGAGCTGGATGGGAGGTGGAGCTGCCGGGATTAGAACCTGCGCCATATGGGATCCTGGCGCATTCAAGGCAAGGACTTTAGCCACTAGGCTACCATATTGGGACCCATGCAGTTTGTTTTTACATGTTGAATTACAGTTCATTTGCTATTTCCAGGAATTTTCACACATTACTAAAGAAATTAAGATGTCATGTGAACAAATGAAGCTTTACATTTTGTTTAGAAGCTACTTATGTTCTTTCTCTCAGGATGCTTTGTAAATGGACAGAAACATTGAATAAAACAGGCAGCACTGACTTATTCCTAATTTTAGCATGGTGTTCCTTATGTTTGAAGTTAGTTTAATGTCAACTGCAAGTTAAGAGAGTGCCTTTTATTTCTTGTTTGCTGAAAAGTTTTCTAGTAAATCAATATTGATCTTTGTCAAATTCTTCGCATATATTAAAATATTGTTTTTCTTTTAGTCTCTAAGATTTGTGAGTTACAAAAAAAATTTAAGATTAAATCAGTCTGCAAGTCTTACAATTAATTTGCAGAAGAAGTATTATCCCTTCTCCATATTGTTGAATTCAATTTGTTCAAATTTTGTTAAGATTTTTGCATTTCTGTATATGAGAGATATTGGATTGTAGTTCTATTTTCTTGTATTTGTTTTTCTGGCTATGGAGTTATGGCAGTTTTGGCCTCAAAGGGGAAGAATGAATTGGGGTGTGTCCGCATTCCCTTCTTACCACCACCAACAACAGGCTAGTTATATAAGACACCTAGTGTCTCCCTAGCCCTGGACCTCTTCCAACCAGAAGTGTGAGAAAAATTGTACAGACAACAGTGCAGCCTAAGCACAGTATCACAGGAGGTGGAGAGTGATGAGTCAGGAAGAAACTTCAGGCTATGGCTTCCACTTGGTCAAGCACTGGTCATTGTAGCCATTTGTGGAGTGAATCAGTGGATGGAAGAGTCTCTTTCTCGCTCTTCCTCCCTCCTTCCCTTTTTCTAACTCTTCCAAAAAAAATTGTTTTAAAAAAGATAAACAAAAAGTGTGCATTATAAGCTTACACTAATGAGCCATCAATTTTTGCTCTGGTTTCTCCTCTGTGTCTCTCTTGACTATTGTCTACAGACTGGCAGGACTCCACCCTCATCTCTCAATGCCACCCCACCCTCAACCTCTGAGAATCTTTCCTGCTCTAGGATTGAGTCTGGCCAGGGCAGCCCTGGTTGTTGCTCTTCTAGTTTCTGTACTTCCATCTGATCATAGCTTCTAACTCTGTTAAGGCTCTATCTGTCCCATCGCCTGATTCTAGAATTTCTTAGAGATGTTCTCAGTAAACTAGGCTCAAAACCTATCTGAAAGCTTCATATCTCCCAGTGTTGTTGGCTCCTTCTAAGCAGTATAAACAGCAGTTTCAAAAGCATTCACTATGGTCTCCAGCACATGGTAGCATCCGAAATCCCATATCTTTGCCCTGCTCCAGTTACTTGTACAGTGAACCTAGAGTACCTACAGCACCTCCTCTTCCTGGGAGGAAGAGCGAGAGAGAGACTCTTCCATCCACTGATCTCCAAAGTGACTGGTCGGTAGCAGCCTCAAGACTCAAAGCCTTGGCCTCTGGAGCACACTGCAGTAAGAGTTTCTTCTGGGATGTCTATTACTGGGAGACTATTAGTGAAAGGAGACCATGACCCAGCCTTCTGTTCCCCAGAATGTGGCATCAGATTCTTGGTTTTAATTTGAAAGACAGAGAAGAGAGATGGACAAACTCACAGAGATTTCCCCTTTGTTCACTCACTCCCCTAATGCCAGCATCAGCTGGCACTGGACTGGGTCAAGCTAAAAAGCCAGGGATTCAGTCCAGGTCTCCTGCACAATGGCAGGCACACAGTACTTGAGCCAGGAGTGTGTGCACTAGTAGAAATCTGAAATCAGGAACACAGTGAGGACCCAAATCCAGGAGTTCCTATATGAATGTGAGCTTCCCAAGTAGCATTTTCACTACCTTGCCAAATATCTGCCCTATGCTTCAGGAGAGAATTCATTGCGCCAAAGGCTGGGAATGGGGGTATGCAGCCACTTTCAGGAGAAGTGTGACAATTATCAACATTGCTACAAAATAGCTGGCTTTCTGAGAACATAGCCTTGTTTTGGAAGGGTGGAGAACTTGCTAGCATGTGTTTTGTGTAGTGACCGTCCCTGGTACTGACAACTTAAGTCTAAAAGCAAAAATCTACCAAGGGTCCCATTTCCTTCCAGTCCTCCCATGGAAGTCCTCTCTAGGAGGTGGTCCCCTTAGACATACCACAATGGGAAATCCCGCTTTATCTGATCAAGATGTGGTGTTTTCAGGAGCTCATACAACTCCAGGCTGCTCCAGGCATCCACTCCAGGCTGCTGCTTTTTAGCCTGAGTAATTCCATTATATTCAGGTACTCCTCTTCTCTACCTTCTCTGGTCAGTAGTGCATGTTAC
Source organism: Ochotona princeps (assembly GCF_030435755.1). Lineage (NCBI taxonomy): Eukaryota > Metazoa > Chordata > Mammalia > Lagomorpha > Ochotonidae > Ochotona > Ochotona princeps. Next base: position 41,936,666 of record NC_080840.1, read on the forward strand.
AAAACCTTCAAATGATTCCAAACATTTATCTGAATGATATATTTTTCCGGTGAACTTTCCTGCCTTTGAGCCTGCGATATTGTATCAGACCATGTAGGTGAGACTTTGCAGTGAGTTTCCTTTCCCTGGGGAATGCTATCTTAAATCTTACCAGAACCCCTATATGTGAGATACTGACCTCATCTCCACTATGATGGTCAAGGCCACTTGAAACCCTATATGTGAGATACTGGCCTCATCTCCACTATGATGGTCAAGGCCACTTTTCTAAGAAAGCTCAGGTAGAAGAATCCAACTCAAATTTTAACTGGAATTCCCTTTTCACAGAACCTAGCTTCCCTCCTGATTGAACAAGCGGACTTGAAAAATTGTGGAACTTCTGTGGTTAATGCATTTGTCTACAGCTTTGTTCTTACTCTCTCCTTCTTTGAGCATCGTGACCATAGGAGAGGCTCTACTTGTACAGCAATCATGTGATTTATTAAATCCAACTTATTTAAAACGTTAATAATAGTGAGACATTAGTTGTCTGTCCTATGATAAAATTCCTGTGACAAACCATGAAAGGAAGAGCAGTTTGTTTGCAATCGAGCTCTGAAGATTGGAGTTCAATATCAGGCCACATGTTGGCAGATGGCAAGACCACATGCAGAGGAACGAGCATCTGAGAGCTCAGGAATCACGGAGTGTCTGGACCCAACTCAAGCTTTTATAATCACCTTTCCCATGAGAATTATCCTCTGAGGGCTCGCTCACAATGGTCTCAAGACCTCCCACTACTATCTCCACTGTCAAACACTACAGCTGGCTTAAATCCCTACCGTGAGTACCATGAGTTTATGATTTCTGTGGAGCCAACTCAAATACCACACTTGTGCAATGATTTCTTAATTTAAAAAATTCACAATGAGAATCACAGCCCACATGACTTGTTTATCATCACATAACATACATTTCCCTCACCTTTTATGTCAACATATGACCTAAAATATTTAGTATTTATTTTAATAAATAACAACAATAAAATATTTTTGGTTTTGAACGAATTATTAAAAAGAAAGTAAAAATTGTTTTGCTTTGTTCAGTGGTTTTTTGGGGTGTTTTGTTTTGTTTTACCTTTTATTTGAAAGGCAGAGCATGAGCAATACAGACTGGGAGCCATCTTCCCCCTAGTGTTTTACTTCCCAAATACCCACAGCAGCCATGGCTGGGCCAGGCCAAATCCAAGAGCCTGGGTCCCAACTGTCCGTGTGAGTGGCAGGAACCCACGAGCATAGCCACCATCTGTTGCCTCACAGGGTGTGCATGAGCAGGAAGGTGGAGCAGAGGCAGAATCGCTAGGACAGCACTCCCATTGGAGATCCTGAAAAACAACTCAACTACCACACCAAACACTCATCTACAAACAGACTACTACGGATAAGCATGTTCTGTGTTAATCTAGAGGTATAATTTTTCCCAAGCACTGAAAATGGCATGAAATTGATATGGTTTTCAAAAAATTCTTGTAAATTTATATTATGAAAACCCCGTACATGAATTTGAAATTATTCTGCACCAAATTCCTTTCCACAATTGAAGTACCCAGAAATTGGCTTAAAAAATGATAAATATTAGTTACTCCTCACTAGGGTACTGAAGATTTCTAACACTGTTCTGCACCTCAGCTGTTGACAAAGGCCTGGTTAGAGTTACAAGCCAGTGTAGACTGTCCTAAAATCTGCCAAGTTCAGCAAAATTATGCTTCAACACTATAAACTGCTAAATACTAAAATGAAAATAGACACGAAATGACTGAATAGTAGCCTATAACCATTTAAAGGTGTATAGAAGCTGGTTGTATATAAACTAAAATTGAAATGTCAATGAAGAAGTCACAGGATGTGGTTAAGAACTTGTATTTTTTTAATATGTTGATTACTCAATACCATGTCAATTAATTCCATAATGTTGTAAATTGTTGTGGATGTTGTGTGGGGGCTTCCAATTGATAGGGATAATATTCTGCCAGCTCTACCTTCAGACCAGAGATGGTCTCCCCAAGAAACCGTTGAATTCATCTGGACAATAAGATGTTGGACTCTATGCTTGGTATATGCTTGCAATGAAAGAATCTTGACTGAATTTGAACTGTAATACTGCAACAAGGTGGAGGAATCCACCATGGGGGGAGGGCACGGGGAGGGGTTGGGGAAATCCCAGAGCCTATGAAACGGTGTCAAATAATGCAATGTAATTAATGATAAAAAAAAGATAAAGATTTTAATTACAGCTGTTTGTAATAAAACAGCCTAGTATAACTTCAGTACAGGTAGGATATGCATGTGTCTGCCACGATACATGAAATAATCATCATATTAACTATATGCAATGGTTACAGTCTGTTTTCAATCCTTAACACATATTGATTTTAATTCTCACAACTGCAGATGCTAAAAATTGTTAGGTAGATAGCTCCTATCACGTTTTGATTATGAATCCAGACTCTGGCCTTCTGTAGTCAGAAATTTAATCAGAACACTTTCCAATAATACAGACTCCAGACATCAACACTGATTTAAAATATCATCCCTTCTTTACTGTGATACAGCAAGTAATGCAGCAGCCTGCAGTGCAGGCATCACATATGGTTAACCCCAGCTACTCCACTACCAACCTAGCTCCCTGCTACTGTGCCTAGGAAAACAGCTGAGGATAACACATGTACTTGGGCCCTGTATCCACACAGGAGAGCCAGAAAAAGCTCTGGAACCCTGGCTACAGACTGGTCCAACTATGCTTGCTACAGTAATTTGGGTAGTGAACCAATGGATGGAAGATGTCTCTCTTCTCTTCCTCCTACTCTTCCTCTTCCATTTCTTCCTCATTCTCCTCCTTCTCCTCCTCCTTCTTCTCCTCCTCTTTCTGTCTCTCTAACTCTTTCAAATAGGTAAAATAAATTAAATAATTAAAAAGTATCACCTCTGGAACTCACGATTTACACAAAACAAACTAACTACACACGTATATTTTTGCTTCTTCCACAAACTCATTTGAAAGACTTGAAGGAACAACAAGACTTTTTTTTTAATAAAGGAATACATGGGGTCTCAATGCCAAGATCCCTGATAGGAGCACTAAATTGAATCCCAGTTCTACCACTTTTGATTCCACTCCCTGCCAATGCACCTGGAAAAGCAATGGAAGATATTCCAACTGTTTGGGCTCCTCTCACCCACAAGCAAAATCCAGGAGTTTCTGAATCTTGGTTTCAGTCTGTCCCCACCCCAGCCATTATGGTCACTTGGGGAATGAACCTGTGGACGTCTTTCCTGCTTCTGTCACTATGCCTTTCAAATACATGAATCTCTTTTTTTAAACAGCGTATGTGGCCAGCTGCTGCAAAGTGGCTAGCACCATCTTGGCTTGGGCTGGGTGCCTGATTGAGACACCACACCCACACTTGCCAAATTTAAACCATTGGCTGCTGCAGAGTGGCCGGCACTATCTTGGCTCACATGGCCAGGATGCCAACGGCACTGCGCGAAGCCTGCTGTCTATCCAGCAACAAGCTCTGGGGACTTGGGGGTGATGAATTACTGCCTAGGGACATCCATGGATGAGGCATCCAAACATGTAGGTGAGAAATGATTCCTGAGGAACTCTGAATAACAGAGCACTGTACTTTCAGGTAAGCAAGGGGACTGAGACATGGTGGTGTGGAGGAGAGACTGGAAGACCCGTATGGGACAGACCGATGTACCAGTTCATGTGGGAGTCCTGAGTTTGGCTTATTAGCATGGAATATTGCTATCACACGCCAGTCCACATGAACGCTAGGCTGGAGGCCTGTCTGGCAGGACTAGATCCCAGGACCTGACTGAGTGTTGGAACAGTGGACAGGTCACTTTAGGCAAGATCATGACACTAACCTGCACATGACAGAAGCAGGTCCAGGGGTAGATTCTATGGGGGATTTGTGGGCACAACCATGTGGAAATACAAATCCCACTGGCTAGCTTCAGAATTAGGGTGGTCCTATGAAACTGAAATTTCCACTGCTATGCCCAAGAATTGTGGATAGAAACAGGCCTGAATGGGGAGCTAAGGGAATGCCTCAGCTGGGTTGGGATTCCCACCAGTGAGCAGGAGAGCTGGATTGAGGGCAGCAGGCTGGGCTGGACATGGCTACAGCCTCCCTCAGCACAGGTGTGGACTGGGCCTGGGGAGTGACAGACTGGGATACAATCCAGCACCCGCTGACATTTGTGAGTGCCAGGGCGGGTTAAGATTAGGCTGGGTTAGGTCTTGACTCCCACTGAACCACATGAAAACTGTGTCTGGGCACGAACTAAGTATTTCCGGGCTGCAACACCCAACAGTAAGAACCAGAATGGGTGTGGGCTTGTTGAGCAAGGCCACCATTCCTGCCAGAACAAGAGGTGGACAAAGCCAACCTGGGCCAAGGACCCACTGTTGTGTGCAAGATCCGCCACTGGGAGGAGCCCCAACAGAGGCGCTTAGGTAACTGCTATGTAGGAATGCAGTCCATGCAGGTGACCGCAAAAACCAAGTCAAGGAGCAACCGAGACCATGCCAGGTTATAATACCCACTGGCATACATGTGAGTCAGGTCTGGGGACAGACCTGGCTGGGCCAGTTCATAACATCCACTGGCAGATCTGAGAACCAGGACAGGGTACAGGAGGGACCAGATCAGCCTGCAACACCAACCAGTTCACACCAGGGCAATGTGATGACAGATGCTAAGGTGAGGTGAGCCATACCAGCCTGGGTTCAGTGGATACTGGGTCTGTGAGCCCCAGGGCAGAGGATCTGGTGGGGCTCAGGTCACCTGGCCCGGGTCCTAGGGCTCACCTATTAGGTGGGTGCTAGTTGGTGAGCCCTGGGAGCAGGGGATCCGGCTAGGTTCACATTACCTGGCCCTGGTCCTTGGTCCTGCCCATGAGTGGAAAAGGCATAGCAGTAGACACAGACCCTGGTGAACACGGAGCATATGGCAACCCATTTGATTCCATCACAGAAGAAGGCGAACAGAGCAAATTGGACAACTACCCCAGCAAACAACAACAGCAAAAATCTGGGTGAATGGAGACTTGGGGTCAACTATAGCAGCCAATAGACATTGGGAGAATTGCTTTACCTTGGATCAGTGAAATCAACAGCACTTCAGAACTATCCAAACCACTTGATCAGAACCCTCAGAACATGCACTGTAGTGGGAGCCTGGGTTGATATTGAGTGGCAGTTCCTCATCCCTGGGTACTGGGACATTTGGAGGGCTGGATATGGCTTCCCCCTTTATCTCTTCCCTTCCCTCCAGAGACAAGAAGAAATGGAGAATTAGAAAAGAATTATTTCACCCACTTTTTCCTGATCCTCAGCGATCCTTCCCACCCTGGTCAACCCTGTCATCACCATCAAATAAATAACATCGATTTAATTTAAAAACCAGAATATGCAAAAATACAAAAGTTGTGATGCATATGGGCACAGAGAACAACAACAAAAGATGAACAATACTAACAGAAACGTTTTGGAAGCTGGGGATTCAATGGACAAATAATTCCTGCTGTTTCTGAGAGTCTACCAACGTGGCACCCAGAAGGGTCTTCTCTTCAAATCCTGAGAACTGGAAGCAATAGAACAAACTTGAGATGGATGTAGGTGGGATTCCAGATCTCTGTTCCTCAAGTTTTCGGTGGTGGTAGTTATTTTCTTGCTATTTTCTGTTCCTTTTTCCCTGCCCTCTACCTCATTTTGTTTATTGTTCTAGTGGTTGCTCTACACAATTAGTAGACATCCTTAGTTCCTCACAGCCTATTTGATTGGTTACAACATTTCCTGTCTAAAACAATAAACTCACAAGAGAACAAGTCCACTCAACTCCCTTGCAACCTTTGTAGTTGTTTTAAATACCTCATTTTGACAAGTTACAAGCATTGTTATCTGATGCTCTTTGCGTATTGGTTCCTTCAACCAAGTTCCTTCATATTTTTCCTTATTATTAATTCTCTCTTCCAAAAACTTATTTATTTTTGAAAGGCAGTTAGAGAGAAAAAGATAGAGAAGAGCAGAGATCTTCCATCTGCTGGTTCACTCCCCAAATGGCCACAATGGCGGAGCTGACCTGGTGGAAGCCAGGAACTTGAAATTCTATCTGGGTCTTTTATGTGGTTGGCAAAGACCCAAGGAATCAGGTCATGTTCTGCTACTCTCCCTGGTGCATTAGCAAGGTTTGGGATTGCAAGCTGGGGCTGAAACTAGTACTCCAAATGGGATGCCAGCATCACAGGTGGTGGCTTAATCTGGTGCACCACATCAGCCCCAAGTTTTCTTTCTTTGAAAAGGAAAAATGACAAGGTATATAGTTACTGCAAGGTAAAACATCTTAGACAAGTAGTTCTCCAGTCATACATGTGTTTTTTCCACCTTCATTCTATTTCTGTGAGACATAATTATACTCTTTTTTAACAGCTAAAAAAAAATGTGAGCTTGGTGACAGATTTGTACACCATGCAGAAAGAGCTTGAACTTGTTTAGAGTCCTTCTTCTCCAACAGACTTTCCTGTTGGAAGCTAAAGGTGCCATGTCTCTTAACTAGAACAGAACATCTTGTATAAGGAAACAATTCTCAAGCTAAAAAGAGATTTCATCTCAAAGTTCAGATTTGGAAAGTAACTTTGCTACCTACTAACTCTGACTGATATCAAAATTTAGTCTAATATATCCTGTATTATCAAAGACAAAGAATAGAACAAAAACCCTTTTAAACAATGCTCAAATAAATCAGATCATCAAAACTTAGCTCGATACTTACTGAGATTTGACAGCTATGGGTTACAAAAGTATTTAGATTTTAGTTACATGCAAATTAATTCCAATATTCTGATGTGGCTAGATGAATTTTTTTTTTAAACTGGAGTCATGCAGCATTTGTGGCTGGCAGGTGGATTGTGTGAGCATGAAGATCTTCACCTGCCAAAGAAGATCACTTGATGCATCTTTCACAAGTATCAGGGTCAGTAAAACTCACAAAAGGAGTTTGCTAAGACAACAATGTAGGAGTTGATTCCACCTTTCCTCTGAATGAATGAATGCTTCTCAAAAAAGAAAAATGGAGTTATCTTCTTGTAAATTACTGTGCACATGCTCAGGATAATTTGATGAAAAACAATTTATGGGTGACATTTTAAGAACTTGTTTAACTAGTTGGGTCTCCTGTTACACTTGGTATGATCATTATACCCTCAACATATTAAACACCAACATTCTACACTAAATCTATTTGATTTTGATAAGGTGAGAACAAACTGATGGCCCATGAAATACAAGGATTTTTAAGAAGGAGAGAAAGTGTTTCTAATGGATGAGACAACACTGGATTCAGGTTAAATACATTGCCCTGGTTGGGTTCCCAAAAAAAAGTGGGGGTCAGGGAGAAATTTGGGTAATTGACTAGCCCAGCTGAACAACATGGACTTAAAAAGCTTTAGTGGAAAAAACAAAAAGGTTGGCCACAGCAAAATAAACATGCCCCATCAGCCCTTGGGCTAGGAATGGAGCCTGGCTGCTCCATTTCCCATTCAGCTCCCTGCTTGTTGCCCAGGAAAGCTGTTAAGGATGACTCAAAGCCTGTGTAGGAGAACAGGAAGAAGCTCCAGGCTCCTGGCTTTGGATCAGCTCAGCTCTGACCAGTGAGGCCACTTGGGAAATGAACCATTGGAAACAAACCATCTGTCTTTCCTTCTTTCTGTAAATTTGTCTATCCAATAAAACTAAATCTTAAAAAAAAACTTTTAAAAAATGTTCATGGGAGAAATGGTACATGGAGATGCTTCATGTTACAATACAGGATGATAATTACAGCATGATGACATGGAAGTATTGCTTCTCATGTACTGAAGTATTTCTTGGAAACTAAAGCACTAACAATTTCCATGAGAACTGTAACTATACCAAAAACATCTTTCCTATTCCTTATTAACAACACTAACTACTGAGTTTGTGATTAACTACTGTCTGTTAAATTCAACAAGTCATACTTGCTTATGAATTTCAGAAACCAACCTGAAGTTGCAAAGAAATCGGGCAGCATGACCACAGGATTGGATATTTTGCAACAGAGTGAAAAGAGGTACAAATATCTAAAGGCAAAATAAACATGGACCCAAGGCTGAGTGGACTTCATCTGGGTTAATGAAACATTGTTTTCTCAACACAATACTTTGGCTCTTTCATATATAGCCAAACATTCCTTTGCAGGCTAGGGCTTGGGGCCTGTCTAGCAGGGCTAAATCCCAGTACCTGACTGAATGTCGGAAAAGGGAACAGGTCACATTAGGCAAGGTCATGACACTTAACAAGCACATAAGAGAACCAGGTCCAGGGTGGATTCTGTGGGGGATATGTGGGCCAAATCCTGTGAAAATTCAAGTCCTACTGGTTAGCTCAAGAGTTGGGGTGGTGATGGGCTGAGCTAGGTGTGACCATGGAACCTGCTAACACTCACGGGTACAGAGATGGAGAACAGTTTGGGTAGGTCCAGGCTGTAGCACTCACAAGTGCATCCTTAAACAGGGTGTGAGGCAAGCCAGAACACAACATTCACCAACTCATTCTAGGCCAAGACAGAGGAGCAGACTATGCAAGGCAAGGGCCTAGTGCCCACTGGCATGTGTGAGATCTGAGTCTGGGAGTGTGCCAATTGGAGGAACTTAGGAAATTCCTCTAAAGGATCATAGCTCCCACTGGTGAGAATGTGGTCCAGGCCTGGGAGTCGGGCAGGCTGGGCAAGATAGCTCCAACTATTGGCTAATGTGTGGGTTAGTTTTGGAGGCGGGCATACCAGGCAGGGCCCAGCAAAACTTAGCTCACTGGGGCCCGGCATAATGGTTAAGGAACTTGCCTTGAACGCCCCGGGATCCAATATGGGCACCGGTTCTAATCCCGGCAGCCCCACTTCCCATCCAGTTCCCTGCTTATGGCCTGGGAAGGCAGTCGAGGACGGCCCAAAGCCTTGGAACCCTGTACCTGCGTGGGAGACCTGGAAAGAAGTTCCTGGCTCCTAGCTTCGGATCGGCGCAACAGTGGCCGTTGCAACCACTTGGGGAGTGAATCATCAGACAGAAGATCTTCCTGTCTCTCCTCCTCTCTGCACATCCGCCTTTCCAATAAAATAAATAAATCTTAAAAAAAAAAAAAAAAAAAAAAAAAAAAAAAAACCTTAGCTCACTGGCAAGTGCAGAAACCAGGATAAAGTGCAGGTAATGCTGGGCTAGGCTGTCACACCTACCAGTTTGCATGAGCTAGGGATCAAAGCAGACTGAGCAGGGCCAGGTTCCAGCACCCACCAGTGAGATTCGGGACTAGGGTCAGGACAGGTCAGACCAGGCTATAGCATCCCAAGGCAAAGGCCAAGACAAGTGAGGGGCTGTGCCAAACTGGGTCAGAGTAACCACTGGCACACAAGAACTGTGGCTGGAAACAGGACATGTTGAGGAGCAAAGGGGATACCTTGGTTGGTTTGTGGTTCCCACGGGTGAGTATGGGGACCGGAGTGGGACTTTGGTCTGGTCTGGACATGGCTGCAGTGTCCCTCAGCACAAGTGTGGACTGGGTCTGGGGTGCACCAGACTGGACTAGACTCCAGCACCCACTGGTGCTCATGAGAACCAGGGTAGATGTAGAATGGGCTAGGCTAGTCTGTGCCCCTCCTGAACCGTGTGTGAGCTGTGTCGGGGTGTAGACCAGGATTGGCTGGGCTGTAATACCCAATAGTAAAAACCATAATGGGTGGAAGGCTAGTTGGGAAAGGCCCTTGATCCTGCTAAGTCCACCTCCTGTCCTAGCAGGATCAGGGGCCTAAGTAGGTATTCGCGAGATCAGGCCTTGGGAGAGGTTCTGATGGAGGAGTTTGGGCAACTCCTCTGTCAGGACACAGTTCCTGCAGGTGAGTGTAAGAACATTGATAGAGAGCAGCCCAGATCAGGCCAGGTAATGGTACCCACCAGCATACATTTGATGCATGTGAGGGGTGAACCAGGCTGGACTAGTTCGTATCACCCTCTGGAGAATCCAAGCACCAGAATAGACTGTGGGCCAGGCCAGTTGGGTCACAACACAAGCCAGTTCACATGAGGACGAGGACTATGGCTGGCTGGGCTGACTAGGCTGTAGCCCCCACCAGCTTGAGTTAGAAATGGGGTTAGGCTGGGCACAGCAGGTTATAGCACCCAGTGGAAAATGTCGAGGAGAGGAAGGCCATGCCAGACTGGGCCACGGCACAAGTGAGACCTGGAGAAGGGGGTGAAGCTAGGAGGGGGAACTATGGATGGGCCCCTGCTTGACCACCACTCCCACTATAGTGTGTGAGTTGGGATTGGGGCAGACCAGATCAGGCAGGGATATAACACTTCTTGGCCTCATGTGGGCTGGATCAGGGGAAAGCTAGGCTGGGTTGACTATTCCTTCTGGTGCATGCATAAGTCAGAGTGCGTGTTGGATGGGCTTTGCTGCAGTATCAGGTGGCAGAAGCTGGCATAGGGAGCTAATTCTGTGAAGTTAAACTGCAGAATCACCTGGAGAGTGCAAATCCAGGAGTGGGAATAGGCCCAGTAGGAAAACAGTGGGCACCTCCCTCTTGGGTTGCCACTCCCACTGGTGAGTGTGAGAACCAGGAATGGGACAGGCATGATTAGACACAGAATGGCACCCTCCAGCACGTGTGGGCTGGATAGTGGAGCTGGTTGGGTTGAACTAGGCTACAATGCCCATTGACATGTATGAGAGATGAATGTGATATGGAACAGACTGGAGCAGTCTGCTGTACTGTAAGCATGGGAACCAGGGCAGGGGGTGGACCTGGTGGGAGTAATGGCAGGTCACTCCTACTGGTGTACATAAAGGCTTACTGTGTGGTGGGCAGGATCGAGCTGGGCTGAAATACCCATTGGTTTGTGTAGAGGACAGGGTTGGAGACACAACTGACACAGCAATCGCAACCACCAGCATGTGCATAAACTGACTGAGGCAACGAACTTTGGCAAGCACACACAAGAATCAGGTCGGGGATCACCTCAGATCAAGTTTCTATGGGGGTTCCCCTAACTGAACCACTGGACTAAGAATCCCAACCATGGAGAGAATTGCAGGTTCCATGGTCTGACCGTGGAGTACATGTGTCAGAGATGGGCCTCCTCAGTGGCTTAGACAGAGTAGTGAACAGTATATCCAGGTGCACATGGAGGATATGGCAGTACATTGCAGGCTGCAGAGGACACCTGGTTCCAGAACAGAGGACAGAGGACAGAACAAATGGATCAACTACCCCAGCCAAGTGTTGGCAGTGAGTAACTGAGCAAATGGAGACTCTAAGTTAGATTATGTCAGCCAGTGGATTCTAAAGAGATTTCATTGTGCTTGGAGCGGCAAGATCAGCTGTAATTCAGAACTGTTGAGCTATCGAAACCTCATGAACGGGACCCTCAGAGCATGCCCACATCGGGGAACATTGAGGTGGCATTGGCTGGCTGCCCTCCATTCCAGGGTGCAGAGGCGTTTGGTAGGCTGAGTGTGACTTCTCTTCTTGTCCCCCTCCTTCCCCCAGATATAGAAAGGAAAAAGAGTGGAAATGGTGATCTCACCCACCTTCCTGTAGCTCTTGACCCTAATCACCCTAATCAACTATGTAAAAATCATCAAAAATAAAAATAATAATTTTTAAAAGGCTCAGATTTGAGGGGTAGGATGATGTAAGTATATGCCATGGTTGCCCTGTGAAAAACTGTACTCTAAAAGAAATAAGAAGGGGAAAAATAAAATCAGTATATCAGCAATAGTTAAGCCAAAAAGTACTAAAAACAAAACAAACTTTAAGCATTAAAAAAACCAAACAAACAAAACCAGGTAAAAATTTATGAAACCAGGGCTGACCATATAGCCCAGAGGGTTAAGCAACTGTTCATGACACCAGCATCTCACATTGAAATGCTGGTCTGGATTCCAGATATTCTATTCCCACTTCTTGCTGAAGTGACTGGGAAAGCAGCAGATGTTGGGGCCCTTCCAACCACATGGGAGACCAGGCTGGAGTTCCAGGCTCCTTGCTTCAGGCTTGCTTCGGGTGCCAGACTTGGCTATTGTGGCCATTTGGGGAATAAACCAGGGGAGGGAAGCTCTCTTATTGTTAATCTGCCTTTCAAATAAATGAATTTTAAAAATCTCTTTTTAAGGATATACAGGATATCAACAAAATTAATCTAAAACTAAAACTTTTTATCCAATTCCAAAAGGAAATACCACAGTATATTAAAAATTAATTTAAGATTTTAAGAGCCTCTAAATACTGCTAACTCTAAGCCTGTATGTACAGATAAATGATACATTAGAAAGCTGAACACAGATCTTAGATGACAGATGAATGACTGACAGATGGACAGACATATACTACAGCTGACAGGCAGGTGGGTGATAGATAATTTTTAAACGTTTATTTGTGATTTACTATTTTGTAACAAAAATTCTTCCAATTTGCTTTGATAAAGCACAACAGAAGCATGAACGACATGTCTGGAGTGAGAATGTTTTAATAACTATTCATTTCCAAAGAACAATAAATATAGGCATTATAAGCAGTATATATAACATTAAGATTTTCTTTAGATACAGAAAGCAACTACTTTTACACAACTTAAAGACCAAACACTTTTTTTTTAATAGCACAGGGAAAAGCTACACAATGAAGGAAATTCCTAGTCAAAATGAAAATTATTCTCAACTCTGAACAGCGAGGGCCCCACTCCAGGTGCTCGGCCAAGGTCGGGAAGGCTCGGGGTGGCGCTCAGCTCCGCGCAGCCGCAGTCTGAGGCTGCTCCGATTGAAGCTGCTTGCCCAGATATTCCCTAAAAAAAAAAAAAATAAGTAAGAAGTATGAAACAAGTCCAGTTAGCATTTAGGTAACAAAGATTCACTGCCAAACTTGAAACACAAACCACTGTCACAGATTTAGTTCAGCACCTGAAAGCTAATAATAAAACAGCAGTAGCAAACTAAATTTTTCACGTTTCAAAAGTACTCTACCGCATGTATCCTAGTAATTCTGTACACACAAACGAGTGCTCACAAGGCATCGCAAGCAGACTTTCCTCTGCTCAGACAAAAGCCTTGTTTATTACCATGGCTATTTCTGCAATCTTAGAAGTTCAAAAATGTCAACTGCATTAACAATTCCAAGCGACCTCCCTACATGAAAAGTAAATTTCCAGATGCAATTTCCAGATGTAAATTTCCCTGGGAGGAACTTGCAAGCAAACATTATTCTGCTGCAGCACCGAGAATAACATCCAGGATCACAACCCTGGCTTGTGAGGCACACAACTGAGCACGGCAGGGTGGAGCGTCTGCACAGACAGGCATACAGAACTGCGGAACCACCACACGGGCAGAACGGTGACGTGCTCACTCCGCAAGGCGCATACCAGTCTTCTTCACAGAAAAAACTGAACATGCACCACGGCTTAGTTTAAGTAACATACAGGTGCCCCTGTTCATTCCAAGGCAGAGAACAATCTTTTCCCCATAACTGTGAGGCATTCTCCAAACTTTCGCTTTAGAACTAACAAAGACTAAGAGATTTTTCTAAAACAAATCCGAGAAATACCACCTCTTACTAAAAGCGGGAAAAAAAATGTATTCCAGAGACTTGAGTTTACATTTCCACTCCCACACCTCATGGGCAGCCATGCTGGCCCGGGGGCCGCAATGCTCCTGCAAGGGCTGAAGAAGACTGGGCACAGTGGATGAGCACCAGGTACCTTGAGTCAGCACTCTCCCTTCCTGCCTTATCAACTAACCATTCTTCTTCTTCTTCTTTTGAAAATTCATTTATTTATTCGAAAAGCACAGTAATGGAAAAAGAATGAGGGACACACCAAATACATTCCATGCACCTATTAGTTCATTTCCACAAATGGCTGCAATGGCCAGGGCTGGGCCAGACAGAAGCCAGGAGTTTCACCCAGTTCTCCTATGCGGGTGCCAGGGCCTGACCTCTCGGGCCATCTTCTGCTATTTCCCCCAGCAGTTTAGTGGGGAGCTGCATAAGAAGTGGGAACAGCTAGGACATGAATTGGCACCTACACAGGATGCTGGCATTGCAGGTAGCATCTTAATGCACTATGCCACAATGCCAGTGCCTACTGCTTCTTATTTTAACACCACTAGGAAACAAGCTTGGGGTGTTATCGGTGTCTAATAAAAATCGCTACTCGTCCTTTCTGCAGAGGCCTGAGTAAGGGGAGAGAAAAAAACCGCACGTTCTACCTGACATGTACTCTGCTCTGCCATCCCAGTCAAGCTCAGAGCACCTAGATGTGAAGCAAAAATCTCCCACAGCAAGAAAGGATGAAATGTCACACTGGTAAAGAAACAACAGGAAAGAATCTGGGAAGCCCTGTGAATCCAGGGTCCCTGAGAGGTGCCCCGGGCCCCCTCAGAGGCTGAAGAAAGTGAGCAGTGCCCACCAGTGCTGGGAAGCTGACACTGAAACTTCCCGGATCATGAAAACCAGTTTATGGTCTTTTTTTTTCAGCCTTCCTAGAGAGACCTGATGACTGGCTCATTAATTTGGGATGTCACATTAAAGTGTTAAATATTCTCGTGTTACTAGGAACTAGCCTGTCATAATTAGGCAATGGAATCTTCATTCTGTAAATAGCTATGTCTAATTTATGCAAAGACTAACAGGAAAGCCATCCCATACATTTCATCAGGCAAGAAAAACGCCCAAGTTTATGACAACTGTTAATGCCGCTCCTCTGGAGGGCCTTGTAGTTAAGGAGTACCTGTGGCTACCAGGGTTTGTTTTTTGGAGTGGGTGGCTAGGGGTTTGATTCTATCGCAAAACTTCCAGATCTTACATTAATTTTCTTCTACACATGCCTAAGTCATTATGGCTGAAATAAGACATATGCACTTCAAGAAGGATTTCAACTATTCCGATTCTGAATGCTCCTCTGTGTAGTGTAGTTTCTTGGAAAACACTATAAAAGGGAACTCAAAGATATCATGCTGCCTTCAATTACTATGCCTTGGTTCTTGCCATCAAAGACCAACATCAAGGACCCTGTCCTAGCATGAGTTTCCAAGACAACTGGCAAGATCACATGGCAAAGCCTTCAGGAGCTCACAATGTGAACTGCTAAGTGACACAAAGGGTCCTGTGAGATGGTCACACACACAGGCCTTGAGAGACTTGGGGGCACCTATTCATTTATCAATAGGAGACAAAAGTGAATTCTTAGAGGTGGGAAAAGCATTGATATCTTTACAAACAGGGTAAAATAGGGTCACAGCAGGGAGATATTTCAACACCCTGAAGGTGAATTGTTCTAACACAGGAATTTAGAGTTAAATCCAACCATGGCTGCCTCTCTGCTCATCTCCTGGTTTGTTCTCTTGGACAACAGCCTCTCCTATACTCTTTTATCCACATTTGCAGGCAGATAGTAGAAGCATCCAACTTCATAACCTGAGTGCCTGGCATGTGGATAAATCCCGGTCTCCCTTTCTCTGTCTAACAAAGCATCCTTATAAAATATGGCATTTGGGGGAAAGGCAAGGAACACAGACACACACAATTGGTCCAGCTGAGAACATCCAGGCTGAGGGCCCACTTTCAGAACTTTCCCAACCTGACTTGCCACACTGTAGGGTCACAAAATGCCAAAGGTCACTCAAGATAAAAGCCCACACGGTACGTATAGAGAGCAGAATGGAAATCTGCCCAGGATTTCTTGAAATGGTCATATCTGTTGTGGTGTGTGGGTTGTTAAAGTGCCACAGGCAAGCTGACACTCAAATGGGAAAAGTACTGTACTTTAGAAAAGTATCAGAGCTGACATGATAGCGCATCAAGTTAAGCCACCGTCTGTGCCATCCCCTATCAGAGAGGCAGTTCAATACCCAGCTGCTTTGTTTTTGATTGAACTCCCTAATAATGTGCCTTAAAAAGCAGCAGATGATGGCCCAAGTCACTGTGCCCCTGCCACTCATGTGGGAGACTCAGATGGAGTTCCAGGTTCCTTAGTCTGTTGGGGGACATTTGGGGAGTAAATCAGTGGATGGAAGATCTTTCCTCTGTCAGACCACTTTTCCAACAAATACAAGCACAGCAATCAAGTAAGCAGGAAAGAAAAGGACCTGTTTGGTCAAAGCATGGAAGGAAACTGACTCCTTTGATCTCGGTTCACAAAATGTAACAGTGTGCTCCCTTGGACCTGAATGGCTGCCTGCTGTCAGAGGAAACACCCCCAAGATGCAGGATACACCTGCCTCTGAATCCTCATGACCCACCCACAGCAATGTTTAACATGTATCAGAGACTGACCACCTCCATTCCCACTTTGTCACAAGCACTCATGGAGCATTTACCATAGGACGCCCACACGTGATCCCCCCTGCATATTCTAGTGCCCTGTGAGGTAGGCTGTTCCCTTCCCCAGGACAGCCTGGAAAGGTGCAGAAATCAGATGCTGTTATCTTTGTTTTGTTCGGTTTTGCTTAGATTAGAAACTGACGGGGTGAGGATCATTTCTTCAGGTTAAATTACATTACTATCGGCAAAAGGAAAAAAATAGTATGGGTTTTAGCTCTAAGGGTTTATAATTATAATAAAGGACTCAAGAAGAGAGGTTTAAGCGCTTTATCTTAAGTACCAAGTTCATCTTTTATGTGAAGATCACCAATAAAACTCCATTTATAGTGTACTCAAAAGGAGCCTGCCTCATATCAGCAATCTTCAGGAGCTAAATCTTTGTCCCTAACTACATAAGAAGCATAATCTGGGGAGCATTAATGCTTCTTTTTAATTTCACCCCTAACAGAAATGTTTTAGAATCCAACAGTTCTGAAACTGAAAAACTGAGTAGTGGGAACACAATTCCCCTTTTTAAGAACCCAAAACTGCTGACATAGAGATCACACTGTCCAGTGCAAAAAAAAAAAAAAAAAAAAAAAAAATCTACAGCTTCCTCAGAAAGACTGAGGAGTCCTTGGCAGTCCTAATGGGCCCAGGAGGCAGCTGAGAGGGGACCCAGAGGCAGGCTGGGACAATGGTCACTCTCTGGCTTCTACTCTGGTTTCCAGAAGCTCAGGCACACAGAAACACCTACCCAAGCTACAGGAACTCTCAGAACATCAGACAGGCCTTCGATCTGTTATAGCTTAATTAAGCCATACTGTCACAGTTATTAAGTTGTTTCAAAAGTCAAGCACTGTTGTTCTTTTCTTTAAATCTACTTGAAGATACTGATCGAGTATAATATGCTAACTTCTACCATGTAATCTGAATACACGGTAACTTCAGCTATATAGTTTAAAGCCAGAACTGACAAGTTTACTGACAAGTTTACTACTAAAATTTATTGGCAAGAAGAAAGTAAACGCTGACTGACTAATGTATCAGTCAATGAAAATCCAAAACCTCTTATTTGTTTTACCTTGCCTCCCACAAAAAGGTTAACAGAAAATCCAGTTACTATCATTTTTGTACTATTTCCTTATTCTTTCAGCATGTAAATTTTTCATAATTATAATCATAACATTCCCAGAATTTTATACCCCACTTCTTTCTGGAAGTTTAATATAATAATCACTAAAATTACAATTAAGTCATATTCTCATAACCTTTATATATTCTGCTTTGGAAATAAGTTGATATAATACAAGTCACTAATAAAAACTCTTCAATATATATGAAAAGAATTTATCTTAGAATATATGAACTTTGTAGCTGTTCATAATTCAAACTTATCTTTGGTAAAGGAACAATAATACAAACAATTTTATATATTACTGTTTTGATCCAAGTTCATTATACCTTTGTTCATAAATTTAGTGATTCCCCAGGTTTTACCATGATTTTAAATATTAAATTTAAAGTTAACTGTTTTTGCAAACTAAAAAATATTAGCTTCTCCTACATAACAAGTAAGAAAGTAAAAAATAATTTACTCCAATAGGTAGAAATATCTAAACTGTAAAAGTAAGAACTATTTAGTCAAACTGTTTCAACAATATTTTAAAAATTCAGTAGTATTTAAAGATTTTTTTTTTATTGCAAAGTCAGATATACAAAGAGGAGGAGAGACAGAGAGGAAAATCTTGCGTCCACTGATTTCACTCCCCAAATGACTGCAATGGCGACTGCTGCGCCAGTTCAAAACTAGGAGCCCAGAGCCTCTTCCAGGTCTCCCACGCAGATATAAGGTCCCAAGGCCATCCTCGACTGCTTTCCCAGGCCACAAGCAGGGAGCTGAATGGGAAGCAGGGCCGCTGGGATTACAACTGGTGCCCATATGGAATCCCGGTGCGTTTAAGGCGAGGACTTAAGCTGCTGGGCCACTTTACCAGGCCCTGAGTAGTATTTAAATGTGGTATTTAAAATACATATCACTCTTTGGTGCCTACTATTTACTTAAACACTGAACTACTTGTTTGATACACATTTCCTTAATTATTCTTCACACAATGATATTCATTAAACAGAAAGATGAGTCCCACTTTATAGGCTAGTTGCAGAGAGTGTATCTGTGCCCAGGGTTGCCTGATTTTAAGACTCACAGTCTTAATCACTGCACAGCGCTGCCTCCTAATATATTATTCTACTTCCCACTGGCTGAAGAGCTATTATTATACAGATGTAAGCAGAGTAAACTCAAGAGCATCATAATGTGAATCCTCAATTTATCTTCTCAACTACATTCCCATAATCACTGGTTATTTAAAGCATTAGTAGAATCCCCAAACAGTTGACCCATGGATTTTATTTTAAGTCAACAATCCTTGGGTGGGGGGGGAAAGTCTACACAAGTTATAGTTCTCAGAAACATAAGCATATATTTTAAAAGCAACCACATTTAAATTCACAATAACAAGTTATTACTCCTTGTGGGGAGCAGGGTGCCAGAGCCGCTCCAAGGAATAGGAAAGGCCGTCACAGGATGGTGGCTGGCCCACGGCCAGGTGGCGGGGTTGATCCCGCCAGCAGGTAAACAGGAAGTCACGGGGATAGGCTGATGCCCTCACTGCGATTATGTCATTGCTACTGGCCTATCAGGTAGCGCCAAGTGGACCCACGGGGAGAAGTGATTGGTGGAGAACAGTATAAAAGCAGCGGGTAAAAACTAAGGAGGGGACGATGAGGAGAAAGACAGGAAGAATGACGGACGGAATGAGAACGTTGCAGCAGAGAGGGATAGAAAAGCTAAGGGAAAAGCTAAGGCGTTCGGGACGAGGAGAAATACCAGGAGAAGAACGACGGACAGAATGAGAACGTTGCAGCAGAGAGGGGTAGAAAAGCTAAGGGAAAAGCTAAGGCTTATGGGACAAGGAGAAGAAAGAGGAGAAGAACGACGGACAGAACGAGAAGAACGGGGCAGCAGAGAGGGGTAGAAAAGCTAAGCGAAAAGCTAAGGTGTATGGGACAAGGAGAAAGATGGGGAGAAAAATGGGGAGAAGCGGCAGAGAGCGGCACAAAAGCAATATAGACCTTTGAGGAGAGGAACAGGAAGAAAAGTAGTGGAGAGAGGGCTAGAAAAGCAGGGAGGAAAGCTAAGACCAACGGAGAAAAAGGCAGCAGAGAGAAGGGTATAAACGCAGCTGCTTTTGGCAATAAGGGGTCCGGTTGCCGTTCCGGCTTTTCCCAGACCCTCAAGAGTGTGCTTCATAGGTAGTGTGGCTGCTGGTCGGCGACAACTCCTAAAGGAATTCTAGTAATCCAATCTTTTCAACTAGCTACAAAAATTTAAACAGCATTATCCAAATCCTGAGTGTCATTACTAGTTTATGTTGAACAGGCCCCCGTTACTCTCCTTCTACCAGTGCTATCCCTAGATAAGCAGTGACTTAACTTACATGTGTCATCCTTTGTCTGATCTATGATTGGAACACTCCCAGCCCTGAACCTCCCAAAGAACCACAGCTGGCAACAAACTCTGCATTTCCTCTGCAAGATGCTGGTTCCTGATGAGCAAGTAACTGCAACCAAAAGCAATCTGTACCATGCACAGCATGCCCCTCCCTGGCACATCTTACACAATGTGCAGCATGGATCTGTATCTGTGCTGTTATAATGACTTTTAAAGAGGAAACTTATTTTAAACTTGTTAAAAAGACAACAGGAACACTAAGTCCACTTAAACTAGAGACTCCTTTGTCCTAAAGGATATTTAGAATGTTAGACTAACAGCACCTGAAAGCAGAGGATGTCATCCGCCTTCCTCTAGCTGTCAGTTCAGGGCCTGAATAAATTAAGTGCTCAATGACTGTCAAGTGAAAGAAGCTGAAGAATCCTACAAGATCCCGGACCTTTAAACAGGGTGCATTTTCCTCCTGAAGGGCAATGTGCTCAGACACCAGTCAGACAACCACTCCCACTCGTACAAAGCTGCTCAAACAAAAATGTAACTTAAAAAAAAAGCCTGCTTATAACAAAAGAATGCTCAACTAAACCCACAGTGGAGAAACAATATTTTAGGAAGCAGGTTTGACGTTTTAATGATAGGTATAAGGATGAAATTCAATTAGCTTCATAATTAAGCTGAAAAGATTCCTAGCCTACAAAATTATTCTTTGAAAATCAGTTCCCCCTGATATATGTAAAAATCTAAAATAAACCACAACATGTCAGCCAGTTATTTCTTCAGTATGAATTACACCTGAAAAGGAGCTCCACGCTAGTTAAAGAATGAAGCAGGTTATGAAACACCGGCACACTACATGCAACTGACAGGAAGCTGTGCTTTGTCTGATTCTGTTTGGTAGCTAAGAACAGCAGTGGCAGACCTGGAGAATTGCTGGTCTCCCTCTCCTATTTTTCTCTACATCCAATTGGTTTCCAGGTTTTACAGATTCTACCTCCCCAATATACTGAATCCATCCTATCCTCTTTAACCCCTGATCCTGCCTTACTCTGGATACGCTCATGATGTACAGACTGGACTGAATCTGCAGCTTCCTACAGGTGTTTTTCTTTTAGTCTCAGCCCATCAATTATCTATCCAAAACCCTACAGTCAAAATAAAAGCAGTTAGCATTTTAATTCATAAGAAGACATAGCAGGCTTTACAACCAAGAAAGAGTCTTTCAGTTGTCCCCTCCTATTTTGTCTCTTTCTTCCCTGAGAGGCGAACCCCTGAATTTTGGTATAGTACATAGACGACCTGAACAGGACTGTATTTTCCAGCTGGTCCACAGGCACTCATAGTTCTTGACTGAGAACTGGTAAATAAAGTGTAAGAAGAAGGCCGGGGATGGGGGGCAACTCCTGGTTCTCCCCATTGTCTGGAACAGCAGTAGGGACGAGGGCCATGGCACAAGGATGCAAGCACACTGACCTGGAAGGAAGCCTGGATCCAAGCACTGCTCAGTCCCACATTTTAAAGGAAGGCAGAAACACATCCACCTTGTTTACACTGGGGCTATTTTGTGGGTCTGTTCAACCATTAGCTGAACCTATGCTTCCAATGATTTCTTCTCTTGAATAAAAATAGCAATATTTATGTGAGATATATGTACACCAGCTTTCATGCAAGTGCATATGATTAGATCAGCAAACTTGATGAGATTTGCTTAAGTAACAGCTTACCTACAAAATACTAAATCGGGACCGGTGCTGTGGTATAGCACATAAAGCTACTGCCTATGACCCTGACATCCCACAAGAGTACCAATTCAAGTCCCAGCTGCTCTACTTGCAGTTCTGTTCCCTGCTAATGTGCCTGGGAAGGCAGTGGGGATAGATGAGGTCCTTGAGTCCAGTACTCACATGGGAGACAGGTATGAGGAGACAAGGTCCTGGCTTCAATTAGGTCCAGGCCCAGCTATTTTGGCCATTTGGGAGATGAACAAACAGATTCAAATTTTCTCCCTCTTTCTTTCCTTTTTTTCTTCCCTTAACTCTTGTCTTTTAAATAAATAAATAAATCTTTTTAAAAAAAAAATTAAGTAACTCCACACACTCAAACTGTTTTCACACAATGAATATGAAAGTTTCCTCTGTAGTTAATCTAACATGCAGCAGTGCTGACACAGTGCCCACGTAACAGCTCCTCCATCACCTGCTGTCCCTCTTGTAATTCTCACCCTGCAAATGAAGAGAAAGACTGCTTGTTCTGTGTCAGAAATAACAATGTAAAGGTTAATAATAAATGACACAGAAATTCTTGAGCACTCCAGAAAATGCTCAGCAAGGTTAATGTGACCATATACGTCATCCACCCCAATTAGGATAATAGCATATGATTCAAGACTAATTTAAGCAAAGAGAAAAAGACACAGAGAAACAAAGAAAACAGCTAGAATTCCAGTGTGATGAATACTTCTCTATGCTACCCCTCAAAAACAATTTTAATTTTCAAATCAAACGTAAATGATATTTCTAGAAGTGTAACACAAGGGTACTTCAAAAAGTTGTGGAATAAATAAAACAAGAAATGTCTATTTTGATATAAAGATGTTCTGAAAGCTGCACACAGCTTTTCCAGAACGTGCATTTGCACCAACCTGCTGAAATTCCCTAATAATGAACTGAACCCATCACTGCCAAGAAACCATTAACTGAAGAAAAAAACTAAGTGAAACAAAATTAGTAAATGGTACAAGCCAAAATTCTCTCACACATTTCAGATTACAAGTTATATTCAATCTACCCAAAGATCATTCAGAAATTTTCATCTGAGACACCCTACTGAAATTTTTCTAGTTTCATGCCACAAAAAAAGAACACTTTCAACAAAGGTCAATTTTCTGTTGTATAGACAAACCTACTACACATTTTCTTTTGTGTTTAACAGTCAACTTTGATTATATGTCCATAATAATATTATATTTACTATCACACAAAAGCAAAATAGTTTCTACTAGCCATTTGTTTTCGATCAGGAACCTTTTTGCCACATAAAAATCAAACTAAAAATTTTATTTCACCGTGGTGTAGCTGGAAATGCAAGGATACAATATGATACCAATTCACGTCCCAATTGCTCCACTTCCAATCCAATTTACCGCTAATATACCTGGGAAGGCAACAAAAATATGACCCAAGTGCTTGGGCTCCTGCACTTTGTATCTTGGCTTCTTTAAGTCATATGAATTGTTACGGGGTGCAGCCAGTGATAGTGGGCAAATGAAATTTGGCTGTGTTCTTTACCCTCTGTTCTGAAGTTGAGTCCTAACAGCAATGGAATGATAATTCCATCCTCAACCACTTCCCCCATGTCCTAAATTAGCCAGGATATTGGATGCAGACAAGTCCAATTAGTCTAGGCATTTTCAGCTACAAGCCCAGTTCCTGTTCCTGCCCATCCCAATGAGCACCAATTAACTCCTTAACTCACAACACTTAGGTATTCGTTCCTGCCCACCTGTGACTCACCTATCAACTGAGAGGGGACGGTATTGCATTGTCGTGTAACCACTCCCCTCACAAGCCCCTTTAAAAGGCCCAGGAAGCAGGGGCTCTCTCTCTCTCTCTCTCTTTCTGGCCAGGTGCTTCCATTACGCTAGCACCTCAACTCTTGGCTGACCCAGGACAGGTGATCTTCTGAGCATGGTCCCTGTGTACTGCTTAGAAGAGGCAATGGTTATAATAATGTTGTTTCTGGTTTGTGTGCTGTCAGGAGTTACAGGAGGGGTGAGGCCAAGCAGTAGTGGAATGTGGGCAGAGAAGCCAGGGAAAGGTGAATGTCTGCAGCTTTGTAAGTGTGTCCAGGTTCATGTCTCTTAGGATAGCTTATATTGTTGGGGAAGCTGGGACATAGGTCTTCAGCTTAATGGATGGAATTAAGGATAATGACCATTTGTTCCTTTTGGGATTATGATTGGCTGGATTATGATTGATTGGATTGCTGTATGGACTTGTGATTTGCTATTGTGCTCTATTATCACCAAGCTTGGTTAATAAAGACTCCTTAATAAGCCTTAGACATGTCTGGTATGATCTCGCTCGCACCCTGCAACCTTGGCTTCTTTAAGTCATGTGAATGATTTGTTTCATTTAATTGTTTTCCTTGTGCCCACTTAAATATAGAATCAAGAAAATTATATAATTTATGTTAAATTCATAGTTAAAAATATTAAAGAAATGAGGTAAGAACTGGTAAAATCCATTGCTCTGACTCTGACCTACCCAGCCCTGGCTCTTGGGACCATTTAGTGAGTGAACCAGCAGATGAAAGATCTCTCACTACCTCTCTTCCTCTCTCTGTAACTCTTTCAAAAACTAAATATTTAAAAAAAAAAAAAAACACGAGTTTCAGAAGATTAAAGACTAACTGGTCCCTGCTTGTCACAGCAACAACAAAAAATCTGATCTTAAATAGTCAATTTTAAAAGGGTTTATATTTAATATTTTAAGTCTAAGGTACCTATTTTTTTTTATTTTCACAAAGAAAACTCAACAAGATTAAAATAAGTCACAGCCACCAGATTCACTTTAAACAGGCACTACTATACCATGCTACCCAGAGTAACTTCAGAATATTACTTAAAGATGCCAGGTTGAGCACTGTGATGTAGCAGGTAACACTGCAGCTTGCAATGCCTGGCTGCTCTGCTTCTGATCCCTGCTATCAGCCCAAGGAAAGTAGTGCAAAGTGGCCCAAGTGCTTGGGTCACTACCATCCATGCAGGAAATCTGACAAGCCTCCTGGCTTTGGCCTGGCTCAGCATGTGAGTCAATCACTAGATAAAGCGGTGCGTGTGTGTGTCTTCCTCTGGCTTTCAAATAAGTAAAAAATTTTCACAACAATTGTATGCTTTCTCTTCAAACATATAAAAAGGCACAAAGTATTTTGCCATCACCTACAAGTAACTTCTATATACTTGAAACTCTAAAATGTAAAAAAGCAAATCATAAGAGACACATGAGAAATATTACTTCAGAGATTACAAAATGATAAAAATATGGAGAGAGGGGAGGAAAAACAATGTCCTGAATATTGTTAGATTAAGAATCTTTTAAATGGATATTTAATACAGGTACAAATAATTTCTTTGAAAACAAAGAGGAAAAATTTCCTGTTTACCAATTCTCTTTGCTATGCCCATAACAGCTTGTGCTGGCCTGAGGTTGAGGCTGAAGAGAGTCAGGGAACTCAATTTGGGTCTCCCAAGATGTCAGAAGCCTTATTAATTGCACCATCATCTCAGCCACCTAGAATCTACATTAATAAGAAGCTGGAGACGGGTATCAAACACACATACTCTGACAAGGGTGTAATTATCTTAACTGTCAGACTAAATGCCTATCTCAGTTCTTCAATATTTTTAAATACTAATTTAACAAATTATATAATTTTCCTGATTCTATAGTCACATTAGCATATAAGCAAAGCAATTAAATGAAACAGAAATCACTCTCATGACTTCAAAAAGAAAAAAGATACACAAAGCAGAGAGGGCCTGGCGTAGTAGCCTAGTAGCTAAAGTCCTTGCCTTTTATCCAGCAGGATCCCATATGAATGCTGGTTTGTATCATGGCTGCTCCACTTCCCATCCCATTCCCTGCTTGTGGCCTGGGAAAGCAGTTGAGGACGGCCCAAAGCCTTGGGACCCTGCACCCATGTGGGAGAGCTGGAAGAAGCTCCCAGCTCCTGGCTTCAGACCAGATCAGTTCTAGCCATTGTAGCCATTTGGGGAGTGAACCAGCAGGTGCAAGACCTCTCTCTGTCTCTCCCTCTCTATGCAAAATATGCATTTCAAATAAAAATAAATGAATCTTAAAAAAAAAACAAAATAGACTTAAAAGACAATGACAACAAAATGCAATGTGGGTTCCTGGATCATGGCTTCACCACATGGGAAATTTAAGATTGAATTCCCTGATTCCAACTTTGGGCTGGGCATTTGAGGAGCAAATCAGGGGAATAGGAGTTCTGTCTCTGACTCTCTTATAAATAATAATCTAGGATATCAAAAAAGCTATAACTACATGATTCTTGCTAAATGTAAATTTAATAACATTTTAATTGAAAAATATCTACATCAAGACAACAAACTTATCAACTTGCTTTTGGTAAATTCCTCATATTTTAAATAGTGACAAAAAGCTATGAATTCATTCCCATTAACACCTGAGTTTATGGTTTTCCCATTAAAATGTAACATCTGCGTGACATACATAGAAGAAACTAGAAAGATATTTTAAGGTGTAATTAAACTTCTTGGAGACTAAGTACAAAGTTTGCCTCAGTTTTAATTTTAGCATAGTCTATGGTCTGTTCTATTGATGTTTGATTATTTCCCACACACACATGAAGCCCAGAGGAAATATTGCAGTGACTATATATATATCCACTGAAAGAAAACATTTAAAAGCAAAGCAAGTTACTTCCTTTTTCTCTATCTCTTCTTACTGGAAGCTTACGCTTGTTGCTACTTAGTGATCCTTCAAAACTCAGTTCAGGTGTTCACTTGCCTAAGCAGCAGGTCCTAATCAAACAAACACATGAACTCAATCCAGAGCCCACATGCATATGTATAAAATCTAACTTGGTTTTCTGCTTATACAGACTCCAGCATCTATCAGTCATTTCTATTTCTATTTTCCATATCTTCCAAATGGGAATTGAACTTGCTGCTTTGCAACAATGTAAAATTTATGTTATGCTGGCATTTCCAAAGTGACTGGAATTAAGTGGAGGGTACACAGTGTTCAAAGAAATAAAAAGGTAACCTAGCCATAATAAACCTTTCTAACCAGCACAGTCAGAGCATCTTTAGACTAGGAAATGTCATCATCAAATGATGGTGAGAAAATAGCTGCAAAGAATTTTCTTTACTAGGAATTGGTTTTGGTATTGTTTTAAACCTGGGTGCATTTATATATATATATATATATTTTAAAATACACAAAACCTAGATATTTTGGAAGAGTGACCCACTAAAAATGTTTTCATAGTAATGTGAAAAATCCCAGGTACCCATGAAGACACTAATTTTCTAAATTAACTCTGGGAAAATGTTAAATCTAGCTTTTAAAAGTCACACCAAATATTTTAGTATCATAATTACTGATGGTAAAAGGTTTTCTTCTTCATTTCAATCGAAGAGTTACTATCTTAATTGTTATGTATGGCTACACCACAAAGATAAATGACAATGCCCTAGGCAAATTAAACCATTACAGAACAAAGAAGCATTACTTATACCTGGGACTTACTGAATTTGTGTTATATTAATTTACTTATATATAAAAGATCTAGAGTGGTACCACTACTACAGCTTATTAGTCCATTTAAAAGGTTGAAAACGAATCTAGAAACAGAGACAGGAAGTTCTACACAAGAACCTCTACCTACAAAATTCAGGGTTTCTTTCCTCATGTCCTGAGCTGTCCATATGCACACACTGTTGCTTCTGAATTACAGGCTGATTACACTTAAAATCATTCTGTAGGAGAAAAATGATGGCATTTTACGATGTTAAAATATAACGTTTGACTAAGAGTATACACAAAAGCTCTTTATAAGTTTATAAATCCTGTCAAATTTATAAACACAAAAATCCCATACTAATGAAAAGAACAAGAGAAGCCACTGTGAATATGAAAAGATCTGTAAGCATCATTTGGAGGAACATCTGTGAGTTGTATCACCTTGCCAGACCTCCTATGCTTAGCAGGCCTAGTATGTGCCAACTGTCCCCTCCCTCCTATTAACTCTATTCCTCTACTGTATTTCCTAACCTCATCAGGGTTATTGTAACCCATTTTTTATGTTACTGCAGAAATTAAGCAGAGGGGGAGACACATTGGCTATTCTGAAACCTGTAATTAATTAAAAGTTTTGAATCAATCATATCATGAAAAAGAATTATTTTCTATTTTCACATTAATATAACTATATTCCATGCCATATATAAACTCAAATCTTTCTCTGTATTATAAACAAACCTAATATTCCAATTTCCAAAAACAGAATTAAAACTACCATCCATAGGCAGCCCAGTCCCATGATGTTCTAAGTATCCAACTTGCACTTACAAAGTAATTTTAATACTATACTTATTATTTTCAAATTCTACGCAGAAAGAAAAGTTAACTTTACTATATTCAAGTTTATGACTTAGTTTAACAGGCAGAAATTTCCAGAACAATCTAATATCAAAAGATATCAACTCATTTAGGGTAGAACAATAAAAAGTCCAAGGTTTTGTTGGGTAAAAGTGTGGCCTCTCAGCACACAGTGATCAGAGATGACCCTGGAGTCCAGAGAGGCTGAGTGGCTGCCACACAGACCTCCAACTCTGCTTTTCATCCACGACTGAATTTTAATTACTTTCAAACAAACTGTTTCACTATGGAGTATTAAAAAACAACCATTTAAGTCCAAATAAGGCTAAGAGAAAACAAAATCAATGTGTTTTCAAGTTTTTACATAGTGTAAAAGTAAACAAGTCCAAAAGAATTTCATAAAATCCCATCAACCAATGTCTTCAGAATATAGTAGCAATCTTTAGGGTCAAAAAGCTCATATTTTAGATAAGTAAAAAGGAGAATATTTACCAGCATAATTTAATTTTTTTTACAAATTATATTTTAGGTAACCTGTATAAAGGCACTGATTGAAATCCCTTTCTCATTTGGGGATGTACTTTGCAGATTTACTTTTCCCAAATAATAATTTAGCTTACCATACTATATTTATACTATTTACATTTATATTATTATACTATAATTAGCCTCATAGTGATCTGATATTGAATTGTCACTGCTGGAGCAGTTTCATGCCTTGGTAAAAAGAGCCATGGAATAAATCACAATGAAGCACAGGGTCATATATGAATTCTCATCTTCCTCAAGAAAAATTTTTATACAGAATACATAGGAAAAAACTGCTACTAAGCTTCTCCACTAAATGCAAAAGAGATGTGTCATATTAAAGCACCCAATATTCTGGAACATAATTAGAAATGGCGAAAAAAAGAAAACTTGTAGCCAATAATGAACAAATCCTCTGTCTATAAAGACACATATACAATAAGAGATTGAAAAACCAAGGTAAGTTCCTAAATTCAAGGGAAGACCTAATTTAAACATTTTCATCTCACTATGTGATCCTTGCACAACCAAACTTCTCAACCAAAAGTTTTTCTTCATTGACAAAGAGAAAACATCAACATCGTATTTCAAATAAGAGCATACAATACCAAATAAACACTATATACAAAATAAACAAACAAGAAAAACATTGAACTCAACAGCAAATCTTTAACAGACCTATCAGATTAAAAAACTTTTACTAATAAAAATAAAAAGTTTATTTTAGCAGCTCTAATTTCAACCAAAAAAAAAAAACTTTCATCTTTAGAAAAACAGCTGATATAAATATGCTTACTGATTGGAACCGCTACCAACACTATTAAATCTTCTTGCACTTGGGACATCCAGAAAGTAAAAACACTTTCAGATCATCAAGTACTGCCAGCAACACTGAAATTTCCCCCAAATGCATCTACTTTTCTTGTTAATTTTTCGTCATCTAACCTTGTCACCAATATCTGTCCTAGACCACTATGGAAAGCAACCAGAACATTCTTGTTGCTTTCACATTTAAACTATCCCTTCTATCTGCCATAGTGCTCTTCTGAAATATGAACAAATTTTGTCTTGCCCCTGCTTTAAAGTATTTCAATGGTTTTCACCTCACTGCACAATAGCAAGACTCCAACATCCTACAGGACTCTGCATGACTTAACTCTACCCACTTCTCCTCCACTTATGTTTCAAAGCTGGCCCTTGCAGCCTCCTTTGAATGACAACTTCCCATCTTGACCCCTTGACACAAAGGAAGCAGAGAACAGTCTCATGCAGGGGACAGACAGCCCAACATATGGTGTTCACCCGCATGCCTAGAGGCCCAACTCCTCCAGCTTGCAACAGCAACAATCCCCAACTACTGTAACTCAATGTGCCTCCATATGATGCTTTAACCAAGCCAAGGTCCTGCTTAACTTCATGGCATTTGCCTTCTCTTATCCGCTCTTCCTGAAAGGCTCACTGGGCCCAAAAAACAGCTATATTGCTGGTACTTTATCATTATTATCTCTGCTTAAGTGTTGTTCTCTATCCATCCTACACAAAAAGTTGCATTTATTTCCATCATATCTATAGCCCATCAATTAACCTAACATGGCACAAAGCAAATGTTCAAAAAGCAGCTGCCATAGGAAGGCATAAATATCAGTATTTATGAGAGAAGTGACAAAATCATAACCTTTAATACATGATATCACAGTAGCACTCCTGGGAACTTTCCTACCCTGCACTGGCTTGCATCTTCAAATGTACACTTTCCAATGCACTCTGAATTCTTTTCTAGGGAAGCACTTCAGAGCATCTTTCTATGAAGTGGAGAACTGAAAACCACCTGAACTTTTAGCCACAAGAGTGCTGAAAGTAATGCAGAGCCAACCCACAGCTACAGCCAGCCACGACAAAGGAAACCCTTGTCAGTTTTGCACATAAACAGCTGGCTCATGAAATATGTCTGAGCAGTTGCTTTTTATTTTACAGAAAAGATCAGTCATCTTGAAAAGCGTGACTTTGCTTCAAAAGCAAGAAAAAAAAAGTTATAAGCGAAACGTGAGATTCAATCAATCAACTTTTAGTGTTTTTATGTGAACTTGCAAAACCCATTCAGGTTTACTATATGCTCAACAGCCAAAACTTACAAAATTGTACAAGACTCAGCAGGATAACTGTATTACTTCAACTCTAGAGCAGACAGGTTCATTTATGCCACAAGGGTCTTTCCATCACCTCTGGAGTCATTTTTGACAGCACTTCTTTGAACATACATTTTGTGAGATCACTGGTACAGTTCATCTCTCTTATTTTTTTTACAGTTCATCTCCTTAAAAGTCCTCCATTGTTGCTCTGAATTACTAAAATACATTTCCTAATTGATAATCAAAATGATCAACTTTAAAAATGCTCACTCATGAGCCAATTTCACATATAAGCTCTTCAAATGGTCAAACAGGAGCCTGCAGACCAACGTAAGCGTGTGAACAAAAAGCTGAGCGTAGAGAAGTCACGTACCAGTTGTGCACCATGAGCTTCTGCACAGCCAGCAGCGCGTTGTAGCGGACCTGCTGGTCTTCATGATGCATGTGATTCATTACCAGCTGTTTCCCACCGAGCTGTTCAATCACCCTGCAAAATGCAAGATTGGTGAAGATGTGGCAATTATTTTCAAACTCATTCTACTCATGAACAGCAAGTTCCTGGATGAAGCTCCAACCGATTTTAAAAGAAAAGTTATGATTTATAAATAAATGAACTGATACATGTCATTTTTACACTATTTCTGTACCATAAATTCAAAGTACTCAAATGTTCTCTCTTGAACTCCTAAGGACAAACCCAACTGTTACTCTCATCTCTTTCATAAAAGATTTATTTAATTGTGACAGGGAGAGAAGCAGAGAGACAGAGAGAAATACTTTCCATCTGCCTTCCCCCTCCAAATACCTGCAACAGCTGGGGTACGTAGATACCTCACAGTCCACAGTATTCTAGATGATAAGTTTTTACATACGAGAATACTAATTCCAAGTATTTCTGGCTTGCTTGAAATCAATACTGAAAACCACTTAACATTCATAATAATACTGGATCAATACCAAGTCACCAGTTACTGAGCTGTACAGTAGGCATAGGTTATAAACACAGATAGCTGGGGTCAAAGGATTAGAAAACATCCATGTTAATGTCCCAGAAAAGGTCTGATCTTAAGACATTCCCTCCTTTCTCACAACATTGGGATATGACAGGTGACCTCTGGAAAGGAGACAGTGAATAAAATCCGTATCTTCAGTAGTGGAATCAGATGACTTCCAACCTACACTGCTTCTTACTCCTGCACCCCAACATCCTGAAACTCTACTTTCTACAGACGCAAAAAATAGAGAGAAATGGCTCTATGTTTCACGAAAAGAAAGAGGTGCTCTGCTCCTTTGCAATGGAGCTATGAAGTCTCTCTATTCTAGTACAACTTCTCCCTCCACCTCTACTGCACAGTGAATGACACTATAATACAATGGGGCATTTCATGATTTAAGACAATATCACAGATCATTAAGCTCCTAGAATAGGTAAGAAATTTATGGAAAGAGGTCAAGGGTAAAATGGAGATAGGTTTTTATCTGTACACATTTTCATGGTTTTTTTTTTTATTAGCACCTTTTTATTTCTTCAATTCAATACAGTCTTAAAGAGCACAGCATGAGTGTAACCAAATACTAATGGAGGTTGTATGTGCCAGGCACTATGTTTTAAATAAGTCATTTTACCTAACACACGAACTGGGCTATTTACACGATATAGGTTAGTCAACCTGGTGCTTTCCTCCCTGCAAATGCTGTAAAGACAAAGGACACTGAGCCCACATCCTGTCATGTAAGGGCCTGTGTCTGCTGCCACGACGGTGATGCTGGGAATACAAGGGCTTATCCTATTTAATCCACTCTCTTCACTGTAGTCAAAAAGGGCTTTTGCAAAACTCTCTATTATTTTCCCTGCTGCAGACAATTCCACAATTCCCACTGCTTTGATACATAAATATTATACAAATATGTATAAATATTATATATAACACAAATATATATATTTGAAAGGCAGAGTTGAGACAGAGAGAGAGAGAGAGACCCACTAGTGGTTTAACAAAAAGACCAAAAATCCTTAAAATGGTCAGCAAGGCCCTTCACCAGCTGCTCTGGATTTCCTGCCAAGCTCCAGAGAGCTATGTTCGTTCTCTGGCTTGCTCTGCACATCAGGCTAGCGGAGCAACAGCACCATAACTTCACATGAAGCATGCTGTTCTGACACACACATTTTCTCCTCAGGTGCATATGTCACAGTCTCCTGGACTTAGGAATATTTATGTTATTTTTGAGAGCCATTTTAAGCAGCAAAATCAGCAAAGCAAGCACAGAAGTTCAAAAGATATGGCAGTAAGTAGATCTAGAAAAGGACAAATGTTTATAATACAGAACAAACGCATCAACCTGTCCTACTTGAGCTTGGAATATGCCCATGGGATCTCAAATTTTCCACCACTATGACACTGAAGGTTGCACTGTTTCTGTGCTCACTAAACTTACAACCTCTAGAAGGTATTCTATTATGTGGATGCAAATACCTGCTTTCATGTAAAAGAAATGAAAATGGAAACATAAATATTTTATCAATGTGTGTGGAATCATAACATACTGTGCTATTACATTATGATCTAAACAACCATAAGGAGAATACTAAACAATAGAATTCCCATTAGCATATTTCCTAGAAATTTGCCCAATTTTTAAACTGTAGTAATAAGGGAAAAGACTAAGAATATATGAAAATAGGGCCCGGCGGCGTAGCCTCGCGGCTAAAGTCCTCGCCTTGAAAGCCCCGGGATCCCATATGGGCGCCGGTTCTAATCCCGGCAGCTCCACTTCCCATCCAGCTCCCTGCTTGTGGCCTGGGAAAGCAGTCGAGGACGGCCCAATGCATTGGGACCCTGCACCCGTGTGGGAGACCCGGAAGAGGTTCCAGGTTTCCCGGCATCGGATCGGTACAGCACTGGCCATTGCGGCTCACTTGGAGAGTGAATCATCGGACGGAAGATCTTCCTCTCTGTCTCTCCTCCTCTGTGTATACCTGACTTTGTAATAAAAATAAATAAATCTTTAAAAAAAAAGAATATATGAAAATAGTTCTGTGCTTTTTAGGATATTTAAAGTTTACTCTAAAATTTCTGTTTTTATCAGCTGGAGAATTGCTTCAATGTTCTCACCAGTGTAGAAATTGTTCATCATGCATAATGTATCTAGTCTTTAAAGGTTAATACACTATCAACTCCAGTTGCTTTGAAATATATAGTTAGCAAGCATCTGGTATTATGATATAGCATCTTAAGCCACTATCTGCAATACGAGCGCCAATTTGTGATCTATGTATTCTGCTTTCAGTATAGTTCCTTGCTAATGCATCTGCAAAAGCAGAAGATGGCCCAAGTTGGGCTCCTGCACCCATGTGGGAGACCCAGAAGGAGCTCCTGGCACCTAATTCCCACCTGGCCCCAGCCTTGGCAATGGGGGCCATTTGGAGAGCAAACCAGCAGATGGAGGATCTTTCCAAGTCACTTTCTCTCTTTCACTCTGCCTTTCAAATAACTATATAAATCTTTAAAAATCTTAAAGAAAAGAAAAAAGGAAATACGTTTAGCAAGGATATTTTTTATAGTAGCTAATAAATAAGTTCTAAATTAAATCATCAATTAGTATCTTTTTATAATCTACCACCTGGAAGATTCTTTTCTCACCTTTTATTTGTCCTTTATATAGAACATATTTATATGTGTGGAACATATCTATAGTATGATACAGAACATATTTATGATATAAAAGCACCTGGTTCTTGTGTCTGGACTAAGAAGATGAGAAACTTCTTTTTATTTCACAGCAATGAGTTCCAGTGGGGCAAGACCACCCCATCTCTGTCAGACTGCCAGACTCAAGGTAGAGAGCAGTACATGAAGTTTGAAAGTGAACGCGTAAAAAATAAGCATAATGATATAATTGTTTAAAAAAAGTTCCTAGTTGGAAATACTATGAAAAGATAATGTGGGGCTTGGCACAGTAGCATAATGGCTAAAGACCTCGCCTTGAATACACCGGGATCCCATATGGGCACCGGTTCTAATCCCGGGAGCCCTGCTTCCAACCCAGGTCTCTGCCTGTGGCCTGGGAAAGCAGTCAAGGATGGCCCAAGCCTTGGGACCCTGCACCCACGTGGGAGACATGAAAGATTCTTCTGGCTCCTGGCTGCGGACTGGCTCAACTCCAGTCATTGCAGCCACTTGGGGAGTGAATCAGTGGACAAAAGATCTTCCTCTCTGTCTCTTCCTCCTCTCTGTATGTCTGAGCTTCCAACAAAAATAAATAAAATCTTACACAAAAAAAGATAGTATAAAACTTGCTTCTTGGGCCCGTGGCGTGGCATGGCCTGGCAACTAAAGTCCTCGTCTTGAATGCCCCGGGATCCCATATGGGCGCCGGTTCTAATCCCGGCAGCTCCACTTCCCATCCAGCTCCCTGCTTGTGGCCTGGGAAAGCGGTCGAGGACGGCCCGATGCATTCGGACCCTGCATCCGCGTGGGAGACCCGGAAGAAGTTCCTGGCTCCTAGCTTTGGGTCGGCGCACCCCGGCCATTGCGGCTCACTTGGGGAGTGAATCATCGGACGGAAGATCTTCCTCTCTGTCTCTCCTCGTCTCTGTATATCTGACTTTGTAATAAACTGAATAAATCTTTAAAAAAAAAAAAGTTTTGAAAAATGTCAAAAAAAAAAACCACTTTTCTACTGAGTTCTAAAAAGTAAGCATATTTGTTTTGAAAATTACGTAATATAAAAATAGTGAAGCATTTAACACTATGCCCAGCATATATACAAAAATGCCAGTATCAGCATTATATCTATATTTCTAAGTGGTGTTTGATCTGTTTCTTAACGGTTTTATTTTTTTAAATTTTATTTTTGTTTCAAAGGCAGAAAGAGAGACAGACTTCTAACAATTGGTTGGTTCACTTCCCAAGTGCCTGCAGCAATCTGAGTTTCAGTAGGCCAACGTCACATTAGGAACTCAATTCAGGTCTCTGACATAGGTGGCAGAGACACAACTACCTAAGCCAATGCCTCAAGCCTCCCAAGTGTATACTAGGAGGGAGCTGGGGAACAGGGCTAGCACTTGAAACCAAGCACTCCAATATGGTGTCCTAAACACTATACTAATATCTGCCCAAAATTAGTTGCATTTTTAAAAATCCATGCAGAATGTATTTCTAAAATTATGGAAGCAATATCACATAAACAAAAAGTAGCAGGGAAATGGTTATAAATGTTCTTGAAGAAAAACAAATACATAAATGCATGAAGAAAATAGATTGTCATAATTTTCTATCTCAGGATTTGTGACATTAATAGTTTCATTGCTTTTTTGAATTTTTCAAATTTCCTATAAGGAGAAACAACTACTCATCATAACTATGAATTTATTTTAAAAATTAGGCTTGGTGGATATAAAGTCTCTTCTGCTATCAAACAATTCAATATTTTCTGAATACGCTAATACAGATTTGTATAAAGGAAAGAGAAATACAAATGTGATATCAAAGTCTGTATTTGCAAACAGGCATGAGTTCCTTGACAGCATTCAGGCCCCACTGCCTAGCCCCAGTCTGCTGCTGTGTTTGTCATTATTGTATCAAGACAAGAGGCAGGTAAAACAAGTCTGTCTTAAAGCGCAGCAGCATTGATGTGACAAAAGCAAAGGCTATGCTTATCTTTTTGCCCTTTGAAGAGGTATTTGAGGTCTTCGATTGGTTTACTACAGCCTGTGCATGATTAATGGAAGATGTCATCTCTAGTCTAATGGTAATGTGTTCACTTCACACTCAGACTAGGCAGTTTCACAAAATGAACAAGGGTTATTTATCAACACTAAGGGTTTTGGAAATAACAAAATTTAATCTTCCCTTCTTAAAGAGCACTCTACTTGGAACTTGTTTCTTTCCAATTTTACTCATGGTTATTGATTTAAAAAAAAAAAAAAAGAAACTTGTCTATTTCAGAGTCCAACTACTTCTCAAGCTAAGAAGGACCATATGGAGAGACATAGCCATTGGCATGGACCAGAAATTTTCTAGCCTGTCATATGGATCCTTTAGATGATAGAGGGAGAGATTTCTGAACCCAGAGACAAGCAAGGTCTATGCCTCTAATCAGCAGTAAATAATTATAAACCATGTGGGAAATCTGCATCCTTCACCAACTTTTAAGATTAAGGATTGAAAATCTCTTGAGTGGGGAATGGAATGGGATAGGTAGGTAATTAGTTTAGGGTCACCAGTTGGAAGATACACCTTCCACACCCTACATAATCCCATCCACCTAACTGTCAAGAAAATCCCTTCCCCAGAATGTGCTTCCTCTCACCTGGGACCTGGGGGATGGCATCGTGAAACCATTTCCACTTCTAGGCTCATAGAAAACCTACCAATGGGGAGGGGTGCTCTGCCTCTTCCCACAGATGCAGGATGGAAGGTTTCTACCATCTATAGAATAGTGCATCACACCAGAACATGCTGGAAAAAACAGGTCAGTCAAATCAGTTCTTCTGTAGATTCAGAACCCATATGACCAGTCTGGATCAAAAATCAGCCCAGCATTCTGCAGTGGCTCAGCTCTGCAAGACCTGTACTGGCTCCCTGCTAATGGCCTGGAAAAAAACAGAAGTTGGACCAAGTATCTGGGCCCCTGCCATGTTGCAAAAATGAATGAAGCTCCTGACTCCTGATTTCAGCCTGGCCCATTCCTGCATTTCAGCCATCTGTGGAGTGAACCAGTGGATGTAAGGTCTCTCTCTCTCTCTCTCTCTCTCTCTCTTTCAAAAACAAATATATATTTTTTAAAATTAAACTTAAAAAGAAATTTTCAAAAGCCTTACTTGATCACTTCTTGGCCTTTTGGCTAAGATCAAGTATAAAAGCCTTACTTGAAGGCTGAATAGTAATCAAAATCAGGGTACTGATTAAAGTTTCCCAGTAAGGGCGCTGTTCTGGCCAGGACGAGACCTTGAAGTTTACTCTGCCTGCACCCATTTACCAGAATGCTATTGCTTCTCAAGTCTGCTCTCACTGCTTCTCTTCTTCACTCATTTCTACTGGAAGGCTGGGAAAACTACATTAGATTTGCTGAGCTCAGGCCATGACAGAAAGAGAGCTGTATTGGCAGCTGTATAACCCAATGAGACCCCATGGTGTCAAAACACAGGTTCAAGGAGAATAGGAGAAGACTTGTATCCTAACCCTGGAGACTCCTGGTACCTCACCAAGGACTATCAGTATGGGCACCAAGGACTATAACCCAACCGCCAAGGAGATCACAGGGAATTGGAGTGCTCTCATAGGCCAAGAACTCTCAGGTCAACCATTCCCTATCAGATCTCCCACATGAGATGAAAGAAACCCAGATCCTTCCTCACAGGATCTAACGTCATCAGAACAATAGCCAGGAGCCTTGAGCAGTCCTCAGAAACTGAAGAACAGTAAACTTCCGTTGGTACTCAGGAAAGGAGCTTTCTCTGGTCCTTATCCAACTTTGGCTCTCCATCCTCTCTTGCAATGACCATTAGGGTTGCTTCAGAGCCCCCAAAATTAGATCAGATAGACAAACAGATAGCAATAAGGAAAGCCTAGAACAGACAGGAAAAAGTCAGCTTGTCACTCCTCATTAAGGTATTGAAGATTTCTCTGCACACCCCTCCTAAAACTAAAATTGAGATGTCAAGAAAGTAGTTACAGGATGTGGTTAAGAACTTGCATTCTCTAACATATTGGTCACTCAATACCATGTTAATTAACTTCATGTTGTTGTTAATTTCCATGTTTCTTCCTGTTGCTTAAGTTGTGTAGTAGCATCTTACTGGAGGGGATGATATTTTGCCAGCTCTACTTTCAGACAAGGATGGTCTCCCAATGAAACTGTTGAATTTATCTGGACAGTAAGATGCTGGACTCTCCGTATGGTCCACACCCGCAATGAAGAAATCATGACTGGTTACGAACTAACTGTACTACTGTAACAAAATGGAGGAATTCAATATGGGGGGAAGGTTTGGGGAGGGGGCTCGGGAATCCCAGAGCCTATGAAATGGTCATAAAATGAAGTAATAATAATAAAAGAAAAACACATAGGTTCAGCAGCTGGAACAATATTCACTACACCAGACCTGTGGTAATTACTGAGATATGCAGAGCAGGGTGCATTCCTTCCAGAGAACCACTGGGGACTGGTCATCAAAGAGTAGGACATGTGTCTGGAGCCTCAGGCACTGTGTGCTTGCTGAAGAAAAAGTAATGAGGGATTTGTTTACATTCACATAGAAAACTCAATTATGAATTTATTCATCTCTTGGAATCATGCTACCATCTCAAGGCTATAAATGCTTTATAAGAACTCAGTTAGCCAACATAATTGATAGGATAAATGTGTTTACGGTTTATTTCTATGCTATTTATGAACAATTACTAAATTTGCAGCTTGAGGGCAATTAACTGTGGTATTAATTTCTTTCCACATGAATTTACAAAAATATTAATTGATCAGATGTATTTCTTTGAACTAAGAAAGCAGGAATGAAAATAAAGACACACAACCTAGTGGTTAAGACACCAGCTAAGCAGTTCCAAACTGTATCCAAACCCAACTCCAGAGCATGGCACACAGTGGAGATGGCTCAAATAACTGAGCTCCTTACACCATGAAGGAGCCCTGGACTAGGGCCCAGATTCTGGATTCAGCCCAACCATGGCCCAGCTGGAGTGGTCATTTGGGAAATAAACCAGCAGATGGGAGATTTGTCTTCCTATCTGCTTCTCTCTCAAATAAATGAATTAAAAGTACAGAAATATTAAAACAAGAATGAACAGAACTTCAAGCTATCAAATGTAAATCTGCAGGCTGAGTCAAATCTGAGAGATTAAGGAAAACAATGGATAGGAATATAATATGTGGTATCTGAGGCACAGAGTATTTAAGATGACATGCCGAAGGTCACAATGTTACTAAGTGGCAGAGCTGGGATTTGAACACAGGAAGCTAGTGTAATCACACCACTGTGTGATGCTATACTGGTCCTGGTGGTAACAACTAGTTATCAGCACATATACTGTGCCTACATGAAGATGACATAATTTGTACTGGGAGCAGTTAGTTCAACTCCAGTGCTGACAGAAACAAATTACTCACAGCAGTTACTGCTATGTAGATACAGAGATTATGCCACCAACTGAAGTGGAAGTCCACAATGTGCCTACTAACCTGAAGTGTTGAAATAGAGCAGAAACATATCAAAATAGAAGTACTGAATGCTACTGGAGAAAAGGCATAGAGAATACAACACTCTTCCTTTTCAATCAAATGTGTGTCATGGTCTTGAATAGGAGCCCAAAATTAAAGTTCAATGACAGAATGCATTATTATCATGTAACAGCAGGGTCATTGATGGCTCTGTCAGCATGTGATGCATGAGACAGCTTCTTGATTACAAGGTTTAGAAAGATTAGTTGCATTGATTTAAAGGATGAAGTGGCATCATGACGATCATAAATTAAACCTATCACGTTACACATGTCAGTCTCCAATTCGACTGACTTGTGAAAATGAGCATATTGTGGAGAGTTTTCATTTTTGAAGTCTGAAGATTCTTTCATTTGTAAGGAAAATAATCAATGAGGGCTCTAGTGGAAAATAGTATCCAAAAGCCAAAACCAAATACAAAGAAATGCTTTCGTACTACTAGTTACAACCAAAGAACAACCTCGAACTCCTTCTGATGATACCTCACAACACGTAACAGCCCTGTGTTCTCGATCTTACTCAGAATGGTCTAGTCAACAAAGGTCTGATGGAGTGCTGAAGAAAACACTATTGAGAGGTCTCCTAGGTCCACACAGGACCTCAGCATTCCAAACCTTCTGGCAGAGACTCAAACTCCTGCAGCTATTCTTGCTGAGAGCAGTTACTGACATTGTCTCACCAAGCAGCAAGAAAGCAAAAAAATGAACCAACCAACTCAATAAATAAATACCAAAAAATAATACCAAAATAAAGCAACAAAAGAACCCAAGGGTAGATCTCAATTCAAGAATGTCTGTTTCAGATCCTTTTTTTCAAATAATCACAAATAGTTCCTATAACTGTCATGAGAGTTATAACTAATTTGAACCATAATTTAGTTAAACAATTAAAATTTAGTTAATTAATCTTTTCCAACAATTTCAAATTGTTGATCTGTAAATCCACAGAAGACCCATTTATTAAGTTTGGCCAAAGAAAACAAAAACAAAACAACAAAAACTTGTAACTCAGAGAGAAAACAACAGCTCTGTTCAACAAGATTTAAGGACAGTCTTCAAACTGCTACACAATTAGAAATGAAGGAGCAAGACATTACACAGGAAAGTTACCTAAGACAAGTGGTGAGGGTCGCCAAGGTTAAGATGAATATACCTGTCTACAACGGAAATACACGGTGGAGTAGCACAGCCAGAGGTTCAGGCCAAAATAAGTAAGATAGACTATTATATGGAAGGGTACTGAGGACTAACTGCCACAGATGTTGCAAGCAGTCTAGAAAAAGTAAAGGTTGGAATGAGAGGTAATCCTGTGTAGGGGGAAATAGTAAAGGAGAGGGAAGAAAGGCGATGGTACAAAGGCAGTCAGGTTCTTGTCAGGCAGAGCAGGTATATGGTGAGGATCCAAAAGAACTGTGTGAAACACCAGCTGGTACGAAACGTCAACTGTGAGTCAGTACCAAGAGGTTAAGTTCTTCAATAAGCTTTTTACTTTCAGGATTTTGGAACTTTGTG
Organism: Ochotona princeps; assembly: GCF_030435755.1. Taxonomy (NCBI): domain Eukaryota; kingdom Metazoa; phylum Chordata; class Mammalia; order Lagomorpha; family Ochotonidae; genus Ochotona; species Ochotona princeps. Next base: position 41,978,143 of record NC_080840.1, read on the forward strand.
CTATTTTATCTGTGAGGAAATCTCAAAACATGCACAGAAAATGGAATAAATATAAAGCACAGAAACCTTGTTTCTCATAATTTCTGCCAACATCAAGACACTTTTTAAAGCTATGATGCCAGCTATTTAGTCCAATCCTAAGACACTAAGGATTCTGGGACTTTCACAATGCCATTGCTGTCCTTTTTACATTATTAACTACAATGCTCTTTCAAGATACTTTAAAATACAAGCGAGAAGGAACCAAATCAGAAAAACAATGTGGATGCTTTCTGGTTTCTCATCAAAACTCCCGTAAAATTGCCTCTGTTGAGGGGAATGAGCAGGAACTGCGACAGAGAGGTAGTTTTCCGGGTTATTTCTCTGCTAATACAAAACTCCTTTACAGTAAGCAGATGCCATTTTTCTTCCGCCTTCCATAAAGTCAACAAGCAAAACATGCCTCAGGAATCTCTTGTGATAATCACTGTTCTTGAGCAAAATGTTTTAGCTTTGACTAGACCCCTTTTACCTCTTGGTAGCCCTTGTTTTGTGCCTGCCTGCGGGTTCACACCGGAAAAGTCATGTTTCCTCTTCTGTTTTCATCTTTTTGTTTCTCTTTATTTGAGAGGCAGAGGGACAGACAGACAACTCTCATCTGCAAGTTTGTTCCCCAAATGCCTACAATGATTGATGGAAGGCCAAGGCCAGGCCAGTAACCAGGAATTCTATCTAAGTCGCCCAGGTGGGTGGCAGGAACCCAGCTAGTTGAGCCCTCACTGCTTCCTGCTGGAAGCCTCATTGCACCTTAGCACCAACCTGCAATTAGGAGCCAGAGGGGGGAACTCAGGCACATCCACACAGAATGTGGGTAACTTAATCACTAGGGCAAACCACTAATCAACACTTTTTTAAAATTTATTTTTATTTGAAAGGCAGAATTATAGAGAGGATCTTCCATTTGCAGGTTCCCTAGAGCTGAATTGGGCGCCATTTCGTTTAAGGAGGCAAGGGCTATGGGGCAGGACTGCACATGCATTGAGCTGGGAGTGAACTCATTCCTGGCTCAGCAAACTGCAACACCGTGGCATCCTACAGGTTCCACCAAAGACAGGTCCAGGTATCTCTCAGACCTGATGGCCAGCAGATCAAGAACTCTAGCTGTGGCACATTAGGTGCCATTTTGTACAGTGTGGCAAAGAATGTAAGACTACAGGGACAAAAGGGAGCTGTGCATAGGCTGAGTTTCACAAGAACTCACTGAGCTCAGTGCATTGCACTGGTCCCATAGGAAAATAATTCTATCTATGGCATCCTACGGGTCAAAATAGGTCCGTGTGGCCTTCAGACCTAACGTCCAACAGGTTTAGACAAGATCAGCACCAACAACAAACTAACTATATAGGACACCTTGGTGTCTCTTTAATCCTGGGACCTATTCCAACCAGAAGTGGGAGAAAGGTTGCAGAGACAACGGTGCAACCTCAGCACGGTATCACAGGAGGTGGAGAGTGGTGAGCCAGGAGTTGGGGCTACAGAGTTCCTTGTGGAAATCTAACATAAGAACCCAGACCTGGAACTCACTGGAGGGAGTGGCACAACTGATTGCAAACAAAGAGCCATGTACCAAATGCAATAAGAAACCTGCCCAAAGGAGAAGAATCTGATAACGAGAAATACAATGACCAAGAGCAACAGAGACAGAGGCACAATGAATATTATTGAGGACTCCCCTGCAAAGGAGCAAAACCCTTTGCCAATCTCAGAGTTCACTGAAGAAGACATCCAGACAAAGGAGAATACAGAATTCAAAACTCTTGTTATAAAACTTTTGAACAACAAGAAGCACATACAGCAGACATTCAAGGAATTCAAGGAATATGTCACACTGGAAATTAATCAAATGAAAACTGATATCAAAAATCAAGAATACAGTGGAGCAAATCAAAAGTACAGAGAAGAGTCCAAAATAGAATAAAGGAGGCAGAAGAATCTCAAAATTAGAAGGTATTTCCTGTCACCAGGGGGAAACAAACAAAAAGCTTGAAGCAGAGCAGGATCAGGCTAAAAAAAGTATTCAAGAATTGAAAGACACTATTAAAAGGCCACATATAAGAGTTATAGGAGTCCCAGGAGGTACGGAAAGAGAAGCTGGGTTTACAAATGTATTTGATGAAATAATAAGGGAAAATTTCCCTAATCTAGACAAACAATTGGGAAACAAAATGCAGGAGGGCCACAGAATTCCCACCAGGGTTGACCAAAAGCAGTCTTCACCACAACACATCATAATTAAGCTCTCTTCAATCGAACATAATAAAAAGATCCTTAAATGTACACATGAAAAAAAAATCAACTGACATTTAAAGGAATGCTAATTAAACTCACAGGAGACCTCTCACAGGAAACTCTACAGTCAAGAGAATGCAGGGACATATTCCAGATCCTAAAAAAAAAAATCTGTTGGCCCAGGATAAAGAACCCAGCAAAACTTTCCTTTGTCTTTGAAAATCAAATAAAATTCTTCCACAGTAAAGAAAAGTTAAAAGAATTTGCCTCTTCCAAACCTGCCCTACAAATGATACTTCAAGATGTTCACTTGACAGAGAAGAAAAGTGCCCACCAAAACCAAAGGCCATTTGTTGTGTTGAAGTATAATTTTGCTGATCTTGGTAGATTTTAGGATAATCTAGACTGGCTTGTAACTCTAACAAGACATTTGTCGACAATTAAGGTGCAGAACATTTTTTGGGGGGCGGGGGGGAGTGCAGGAAAATCCTCAACACCATGGTGAGGAGTGACTAATCTTTGTATCCCACCCAGCGAGGCATGAGCCAATCCATGCCAGCTCTTTCCTGTCAGATTCCAAGCTCTACTTTTTGTTATTTGTCTATTTATTTTAGGTTTTTTTAGTTTGTATGATTGTTTGTTTGCTATGAGGGGTTTTCGGAGTGATCCCGATGGTCATTGCAACGGAGGGTGGGGGTCCAGAGGTGGAGCCAGGCTCAGACCAGAGAAAGCTCTCCTCCCTGGTCCCGAAGGACGTTTATTGTTCTTCTGTTTCTGTGGACCGCTCAGGGCTTCTGGTTGTCTTTCCGATGACGTTGGTTTCTGCACGGTAGTGTTTGGACTTCTTTCATCCCCTGTGGAAGCTCCGGTTGGGGGTGGGTGACCTCAGAGTACTCGGCCTCCGAGGGCATCCAATTCCCTGTGGCCTCCTTGGCAGTTGGGATATAGTCCTTGTTGCTCGTATTCATAGTTTGTGGTGAATGTCTGGGAGTCTTCATGGTTGCGATCCAAGCTACCTCCTAACCACCTGCTCCACTCTGGAGTGCCCCCCTGCTCCACGCACATGACATAGACACGAGACAGCTGAATGGTACCTTATAGCCATTTTAAGGTATATAGCAGCCGGTCCTGTATATAAACTAAAATTGAAATGTCAATGAGCTAATCATAGGTTGTGGTTAAGAACTTGCTTTTTTTTTTTTTTTTAACATACTGGTTACTCAAAACCATGTCAATTCCATAATGTTGCAAATTGCTGTTGATGTTATATTGGGACTCTTAATTGACTGGGATGATATTCTACCAGCTCTAACTTTGGACCAGAAATGGTCTCCCCAAGAAACTGTTCAACCCATCTGGACAATAAGTAGCTGGACTCTATGCTTGGTATACGTTTGCAAGGAAAGAATCTTGATTGAATTTGAACTGTAATACTACATCAAGGTGGAGGAATCCACCAGGGGGGAGGGGCGTGGGGAGGGGTGGGGGGATTCCCAGAGCCTATGAAACTGTCACATAATGCAAAATAATTAATTAAAAAAAATACATGGAAAATACCAATATAGAGGAAACCGCTAAACACACATTTATTTGAATACATATAATGCTCCTGCCAACTAAGTATAAAGTATTCCAAAGTAAAAAAAAAAAAAAAAAAACCAAAGGCAAATGGGAAGAACAGCCCAGTAAAATGACAACAGAAGACTAAATCAATGAACAACCCATTCCTAAAATGACAGGGCCAAATTAACACCCAAACATATTAACCCTGAAAGTAAAAGGCTTAAACTCATCAATCAAACGTCATAGATTAGTAGACCGGATTAAAAAACAAAATCCATCTATTTGTTGCCTACAGGAGACACATTTCACCAACAAAGATCAGCCAAAACTATATCGCACGGATTTTGGTGCTTTGTTTTTGTTGTTGTTAGTTGCACCTCTTCAAAACACTTTCTTCTCATTAAATTCTTCACTGACTCATAAATCATACAGTAGCATCATTTTCTTCAAGAAGACTCTTTTCTTTTTCATTTCTTCAGCAACACATCAGTCATCCAGTAGCATATTATTCAACCTCGTGGTGTTGTTGATTTCTTTTTTTTTTCTGTTGTTGATTTTGTATTGTGGGTTTTCACTTAAGGGGATGTATAGTAACAGTGTAATGGAGACTGTCATATCCAGATGTGAGGATACAATGCAGTATGCATCTCTACCTCTAGATGGACTCCCAAAGATGGACTTCTGTTTACTATAACTTGACAATAGGATGCTGAACTCTCTACCATTGTCCATGCCCGCAATGATGGAAATATGACTGTGTATGAAGAACTATACTATAGTAATAATATAGGGGAACTCATTGATTGGGGAGAGATTTAGGGAGGGGATAAAGGAAATCCCAGGGACTATGGAACTATGTCATAAAATGATAATTAAAAACAGAAGTACTATTTATAAAAAAAAAAAAGATAAGCCTGTTTTGGGGCTAGCACCATGGCTAACAGGCAAATCCTCCACAGGTGGTGCCAGTATCCCACATTGGTGCCAGTTTGTGTTCTAGCTGCTCCACTTCTGACTCTGTTTCTAGCCTGGTAAAGCAGCTGAGTATGACCCTAGTCCTTGGGACCCTGTAACTACATGGAAGATCCAAAAGAGGTTTCCTGGTTCCCAGCTTCAGAGCAGTTCAAGTCTGGCCAATTTGGCCATTCAGAGAGTGAACCAGTGAATGGAAGACCTTCTCTCTCTACCTCTCCTCTCTGTAAATCTGCCTTTCAAATAAAAAAAAATACAATCTCAAAAAAAAGATAAGCCTGTTTTGATGCAAAAAAAGTCACTGAAATATATACATGCAAGTTGTCTTCCAAAAGTTCATGGAATATATATTATTTTTTAAAATGCAAGAACTTCAATTTTTTTTTGTACCAAGATAAATTTACTCTTCAACTCTAACTTCCATGAACTTTTTGGAGTATCTTCGTATAACTGCATGAAAATACACAATTACCATCAGTAATCATAAAATCAGCTAATACTTATTTACTGTGTACATATCAACACCATTCTAAGCACCGTGTTTGAACTCATTAAATCCTTACATCAACATCGTACAAAAGAAATATTATCATTAATCCAATTTGATGCTTATGGAACCAACTAGCAAAGTTAAGTAGTGGCAATGCAAAACACTATCTGTATTTTTGCAGTAGAATAAAAAGGGCTTTTACCCAACTTAATATTTTCACTCTTATAATATTGGCCCTTTGATTTCTTGGTTTTCCAAAACAAATCTGTCCATTTTTTAGTAATATATGAGTATTTAAGAAAATCTAAATTATGCAGCCAACCAATATCCCCTCCTCCGTGAAATCTTGCCTATATCCTCCCATGTTTCAATATTTGGAAATATAATTCCCTTTTTATGCATCTTCTGTAACTTTACAGAAATTTCCTTTTATACTTTGAACCTACTAAAGTCAAGAACAACGTCTAGTTCAGCTCTGTGGGTACCAAGAAGAGTAAAATAAACAAATACACAAACAACTGCTCACAAAAAAAAATAGCTACTCATTTAATGATACAAATCAAATAAAATAACTAATATAAAATTTTTCATAAGACCTCTACAATTACTATAGGATGCTTTTATGTAAGTGTAGTCATGTTTTTATACTGTTTTTAAGTGGGTGTATCATAATTCCTATTATTATGGCAATTTTTATTTCATTTACTCTCATTCCTCTGCTAAATTACTGTATTTTAGATAAGCTTTTAATTTAGGAATTTTAGGGGGGAGATTCCAACATGGCCAAATGAGGACAATAGCAGTCTCTTACCGTTTTCCCCTTGGATAATGTCGCACATATTCTCCAACATCATGAGCAGCCACAGCTAAGACCTGGGGATCATCTGATACCTCGAGAAGTTTGGTCAAGATTCTGAAACAAACATAATCCAAGGAAAAATCAAATTCTAATTTATCTATGGAACACAACATAGATATAACAGGTATATCCCTGAAAACTGACATCTGTATTTTTCCATAAATTTCACTATTCCATATAAATCAGCATTTTTCAGACCTTTCATACATATATAGCAGGTTATTACTTTGAGAATCATAATGCATATGAGAAACATTCACAAAATATCAGGGACTGCCATTCTCACTCCCTCAAGACAAACATCCAGAATGTCAGTTGAAGCTATTTCGGTAAAGCTACAAGTGGATCTTTGCTAATTACATATTCATGATGAATCACTTGTAAACCTCAGGCCCCACTGTTAACAGTCAAGCAAACCTTTTCAGAAGCCTATGATCAAGCGAGCAGGTTGAGTTCTGGGCACACATATCACCCTCTTCACCTCAAACCTAACTAAAGCCTGGAACACATATTTCACAAATAGAATTCAAGTCCCAATAGCAAGCAACTGTCTTTGTTGATAGGATCCCAGAAGCACTCTCCTGATTCCCATGCCCTCCTCACACACTCTCCAGCAACTGTGCAGAGTAAAATTTCCACTGGAACTTGATAGGCACTTCCAAGAACAGGAATCTGGCACCAACATCAGAGAAAGCTTCTTCTGCAATAGTTCTGGCCTCCCACCTCAGGGACCCCTTGTACCCAATGGATGCACAGATCCTAGCAAGTGAACTGGAGAGGGGATTGATGCTGCTTAGGACCCAAGACGCTGGAAAAGGACGGCTCTATCATGCATGCTAGTGGCTGATAATTCTCATGTTCCGAATTTATTCTACAAGCACAGCATAAATGCAATAACAAATTGCTAGGGGATAAAATCCCCTTAAACTCAAAATTGTATGTTCAATTTTTCTCTGAGTTTGTACTCACAGGAATTCTTTCTACCTTGTGATCTTAAAGCATTCTGAGAACAGGGGTTCATACCCCTAACCAACACACTTCCTGTCTGGTTAGTACAATACGGCAGCATAATCTGATGCCAGGTTCCAACCTATTGCTAGCTCCAACTTCTACAAGAATAAGGCCCAAGATTTCAAAGTATTTTCCAAACTCTGCTCTTGAAAACACAGCCCTTGCTCTGCGAAGCAAAACTTTGTCTTCAATGTTCTCTTCTCCCCTGCCTCTCCCAGCTGCTTTTTTTTTTTTTCCTTTTCTATTCTTTCTTGGCCTTGTGGCTGTTGCTCTTTTTTTTTTTTTTTTTTTTTTTAAGATTTTGTTTTTATTTGAAAGGTGGACTCATACATAAGGAGAAACAGAGAGAGAGAGAGAGAGAGAGAGAGAGAGAGAGATCCTCCATCTTTATCCAGGAGCCAGGAGTTTCCTTCAGGGTTCTTACATGCACACAGGGGCCCAAGGACTTGAAACATTATCTGCTGCCTTCCATGCCACAAGCAGAGAACTGGACCAGAAGTGCAGCCTGGACTCAAACCAGCTGCCCAGACAGGATGCTCGTGTAGTAGGCAGATGTTTAGTCTACCACTAATCTACCATGTCACAGTGCCAGCCCCTGCAGCTGTTGCTTCCTAAAGATACAGCACTTTCTTCACAAATTGAAACTTTGTCAATAAGTCACTGCTAAGCCAGTCTTGGTTGTCATGTGTACCTTTGCCTGCTTAACACCTTTCACCAATCAGACTGAATTTTGCAAATGGCGAGGTAGAAGACCAAGATGTAAAATAAAATCACTTCCTACTATGCCAGGAAATAACTACTCATTTAGAATTCAATAAATTAAAAACTATTAACAAATTAGCTAGTGTGAACCCAGCAGTTTGTCAGGAGAATATGAGTTACTCAGTTCTGCACCCCAATGTTCCCTCTTGCCTAAGAGACCCTGCCCATGCTAAGACTGGACCTCACTCCTGACACCTTCTTCCCACATTCACTTTTCCTCTCAGCACTAAGAATCACCTGCCATTATTTTCCACATTCACTTAATTACTTGTTCAATTTTGCTGTTCCACATAACACTGTGAACTTAGTAAAGATTAAGGAAGCACTGATATAGGAGGCAATTAAGAAATCATGTCACTATGAAGAAATTATACACATTCTGTTCTGTGAATTAACTAGGAAATCTGGATTTCAAAGTAACAGGAAAAATGTGACCAATTATTACATACATGCATATTTTAAGCTCCATATTCTTTAACATACATATATAACTCATAAACAAATAAGTCTCAGATAAGTTTGGCAATGTGTCTCAGGATACAAATGGTGAAACTGAATTACCTGCTGGTTCTCTAGCCTGCACAAAGCACAACCACATACTAATTGGTATTTTTTTCTACTCATGCACTTGAAAACCTATAAGATGAATCAAAGCACAATTTTCCATTTTATTTTTGAGATTTATCTACTTTTTTTTTCATTTATCTACAGACAGGAGGAGAGACAGAGAGAAAGATCTTCCACCCGCTGATTCACTCCCCAAGTGGTCACAATGGCTGAGCTGATCTGAAGCCAGGAGTCAGGAGCTTCTTCCGCGTCTCCCATGTGCATGCAGGGTCCCAAGGCTTTGAGTCATCCTCAACTGTTTTCCACAAGCAAATAGCTGGATGGAAAGTGGGGTCTCTGGGATGCAAACCGGTGCCCATACGGGATCCCAGTATGTGCAAGGCTAGGACTTTAGCTTCTAGGTTACTGCACCAGGCCTTCATTTATCCACTTTTATTTAAAATGCAAAGGAGGCAGGTTCCATGCCACAGTAGGCTAAGCTTCCATCTGCAGCACTGACACCTATATGGATGCGGTTTTTGGCCCAGCTGTTCCTCTTCCAATACAGCTCCCAGCCTATGGCCTGGGAAGGCAGTGGAGGATGGCTCCTTGGGCCCCTGCATCCAGAAGGGAAAGCTGGAAGAAGCTCCTGGCTCCCACATTTGCCAGCCCAGCTCTGGCCATTATGGCCATTTGGGGAGCAAATTCACAGACAAACGATTTCTCTTTCTGTGTCCTTCCTTCTCTCTATAACTCTACCTTCCAAATAAAAATAAAATTTTTTTGAAATGAGAAAGGCAGAGATGGACAGCTTCCATCTGCTAGTTCACACCCCAACTGTCTGCAATGATCAAAGCCATGGGCTCAGACCCAAACCCGGATACCTCACGTGGGTGGCAAGTATCCAAATATTTGGACCCTCACCTGCTACCTCCCAAGGAGTACATGAGCAGGAAGCTGGAAATGGAAGTAGAGAGGGGACTCGAACTCAGATTCTGAGATTTGGGCATCTCAACTGGCACCTTAGCAGCTGCACCAAAGGCCTACCTCCCCCACACATTTGTAATTTTAACATTTCAAACTATCCAAAGGCCAGCTTGGAAAGTATTTTAGAATTAAATTTAATTCTAATGAAACATTTTAATAATTTCAAAGATGTAAATGTATTTCATTTTTTAATTTGACATTTTAACAATAAGAAAATATTTCACGAAGCCACAAGTAAACTAAAATAAAATTTCTAAAATGAATAACGTAACATCTGTTCTGAATACCTCAACCCATGGGTCAGAAAAACACAGCTCTAATAAAAACCTGGCTGCCTTCTCTCCTTGTAAATAAGCATGTAGGGGGCTCGGCGGCGTGGCCCAGCGGCTAAAGTCCTCGCCTTAAACGCGCCGGGATCCCATATGGGCACTGGTTCTAATCCCGGCAGCTCCACTTCCCATCCAGGGAGCTGGGAAAGCAGTCGAGGCCTGGGAAAGCAGTCGAGGACAGCCCAATGCATTGGGACCCTGCACCCGCGTGGGAGACCCGGAAGAGGTTCCAGGTTCTTGGCTTCGGATCGGCGCGCACTGGCCCATTGCGGCTCACTTGGGGAGTGAATCATCGGACAGAAGATCTTCCTCTCTAAAAAATAAGCATGTAGGAACATAGCTCTACTCATAGTTTATGTCCTGTTCCCAGCTGCTTTTGCAGGACAATAGCAGAGATGAGTGTCTGTCACAGAGAAGAAATGGTTCACAAAGCCTAAAATATTTTCTCAGGGCATTAACTGAAAACATCTGCCAATCCATGCCTTAAAGCGGGGACTTAAGCTTCTCCACATAGCTGACACCCTTGCTATCCAAAACATGGCATGTACGTTGAACTTGACCGGACAATAAGATGCTGGACTCTATGTTTGGTATATGCTTGCAATGGGGGAATCTCAACTGAACTTGAACTGTGGTTATGCAACAAGGTGGAGGAATCCACCATGGTGGGAGGGTTTGGGGAGGGGTGGGGAGAATCCCAGTAACTATGAAACTGTGTCACATAATACAATGTAATTAATGAATTTAAAATAAAATTAAAAAAAAAAAAACAGAAAACAAAACATGGCATGTAAATCAGAAATATTCACTCACAGGCCCTACCCTCGACCTACTAATGAATCTATTTTTGCAGGATCCATGAACACTGGTGCACTGTCTTATTCAAGCAATGTTAGAAGAGGATGTGATCAGACATCTCTCCAAATGTATGAAACACAGATGTGATTTTTATAGTTATCCTGCACAGCCACTTGGGCCACTGAGTATTTTCAGCAATAATGAAAGTATTACAGTCTACAAATCTGCTGAGCAGGGTGTTAGTATTTACATCATCCATGAAATGAACACGGAAAAGAATTTTGTGATAAGAAAGAGTTCCCTCCAACTTGTCTCACTACTGTTGTTAAGTCAATAATATATTCATCAATCAAAATCTAAATTCTTGTTACCACATCAACCACACGCCATCATTTTGTCACATACTACCATGGGGTCCGGACAGCAACATACTGCAGCTTTGTAGTTCAATTAAGCATGAATTCCAACTCTGACATCTGCTGGAAATGTATTCTTTCAAAATGTCTACTCAAATTCAAAACAGAATTTACATTATTAGTCTACTAGATCATTCAATAAATTTGCATTTACCTTCTTTCACAATATTTTCCCCAGGTACATTCACCTCTTTGTTCTTTCCCTCCCTTTGCCTTCTCTCTGTCACCGCTATGGTTTCTTCTATTTCAGAATATTTTCCAACTCAAAATACAAATTTAATTTGAAATTATGATTTACAAACTATAAGGTGATTAAGAATCCTGAAATGTCCTAAACTACGTTACAGGCTGGAGGATGGACGAACTGGTAAGGAGATTACATTGACAACTTTGGGATAGACCAACAAAGACAGAAACTGTTTCTCATTCCTTTCTTCCAGGTGAAGACCGGCTGTTAAGATGACATTGCATCCTGCAACAAAACTAACCAACCAATAGGCAGCAATCACTTCTCTCACGGACTATCATCCTAGCCCAGGACTTTGCCTACTTGCTATCCCACTCCTTGTACCCACAGCCAGCATAGGTTCCATGTAAACAGCTGTTTCTTCTTCAATTTTACTTAAAAGGAAGGCTCTCAATGAATCAGTTAAATCTACCTGGACAGTATAATACTGAATCTTCTACTTTTGCCTATACCTACAATGCCATGATACACTTAAAAATCAGAATCTTTTTTAAAGATTTATTTATTTTTATTGGAAAGTCAGATATAGAGAGAGGGAAGACAAAGAGAAAGATCTTCCGTCTGCTGATTCACTCCCCAAGTGGTCGCAAGGGCCAGAGCTGAGCCCATTTGAAGCTAGGAGTCAGGAGCTTCTTCCAGGTCTCCCATGTAGGTGTAGGATCCCAACTTTGGGCCGTCCTCAACTGCTTTCCCAGGCCACAAGCAGGGAGCTGGATGGGAAGCAGAGCAGCTGGGATTAGAACCAGCACCTCAAATGGGATCCTCATGCATGCAAGGCAAGGACTTGAGCCACCATGCTACCGCTCCAGGCCCTAAATATCAGATTCTTGTAACTTGTAACTATTCCTAGGTCATAATTAAATGTTAACATGGTTTTCTATAGATGGAGAAAGAAAAAAAAATCCCAATGAACAATTTGTTTTTAAAATAGAAATACTAGGTACAGGCTTTAATGCCATTGATTTTGTCAATCAGCTTAAAGACAGTTGTACTATGCTTTTCCTGTCAATCATTCAACCAGCCCATCAATCATTTCATACTGAAATAAAAACTAAAGACAAACATCGTCACATAAACAACAATAAAATACCACATGCCAGTGTTTCTTTCTGGTTACAAAGAAAAGTCTCAAATGTAGAAGCAGCAGTCTGAAGGAGCAATAAAAATTAAAACCTAATATCAGAAAACAAAATATGGACTTGGACAGGTTTCTATTAGCATACCATAATGAAGATACACATAATGTTTTTTCTTCTTTTTTCTTTTTTTTTTTATTATTAATTACATTGCATTAAGTGACACAGTTTCATAGGCTCTAGGATTCCCCCAACCCCTCCCTAAGCCTTCCCCCCATGGTGGATTCCTCCACCTTGTTGCTGTATTACATTTCAAATTCAGTCAAGATTCTTTCTTTGCAAACATATACCAAGCATCTTATTGTCAAGATAAGTTCAATGGCTTGTTGGGGAGGCCATCTCTGGTCTGAAAGTAGAGCTAGCAGAGTATCATCCCAATCAATTAAAAGCCCCAACATTACATCAGTAACAATTTATAACGTTATGGAGTTAATTGACATAGTATTGAGTAACCAATATGTTAAAAAAAAAAAATGCAAGTTCTTAACCACCTCCTGTGACTTCTTCATTGACATTCCAATTTTAGCTTATATACAACCGGGTTCTATACACCTTGAAATGGCTATAGATTGGGCCCGGCGGCATGGCCTAGCAGCTAAAGTCCTCGCCTTGAAAGCCCCGGGATTCCATATGGGTGCCGGTTCTAATCCCAGCAGCTCCATTTCCCATCCAGCTCCCTGCTTGTGGCCTGGGAAAAGCAGTCGAGGACGGCCCAAAGCCTTGGAACCCTGCACCCGTGTGGAAGACCTGGAAGGGGTTCCTGGCTCCTGGCTCCGGATCAGCATGCACCGACCCATTGCGGCTCACTTGGGGAGTGAATCATCAGACGGAAGATCTTCCTCTCTGTCTTTCCTCCTCTCTGTATATCCGGCTTTCCAATAAAAATGAATAAATCTTAAAAAAAATGGCTATAGATCACTATTCAGCTGTCTCATGTCTATTTTCATTATAATATTTAGCATTTTATAGGATTGAAGCATAATTTTGCTGAATCTGGCTTTCTTTCGGGTAGTCTAGACTGGCTTATAACTCCAACAATACATATGTCAACAGTTTAGGTGCAGAACAGTTTTAGGAGGGGTGTGCAGAGAAATCTTCAATACCCTAATGAGGAGTAACTAATTTTTGTGTCCCACCTAGTAAGGTATAACTGAATCCACGCTGACCATTTTCTGTCTGATTCTAAGCTTTCCTTGTTGTTCTCTGTCTATTCTGGATTTTTTATTTGTTTGTTTGTTTATTTGTTTTGAGGGGTTTCCGGGGTGCTCCTGATGGTTATTACAAGAGAGGGTGGGGACCCAAAGTTGGAATCAAGTGAGGCCCAGAGAAAGCTCCCCTCCCTAGTCCCGAAGGAAGTTTACTGTTAATACACATAATGTTTTAATAAACATTTGTTAAAAGCTTCCCTCCGTTACACTAAATGTTTCCAAAGATAGCATTTTAAAAACAGCATCTAGGTTCTTTTACTGCTAAAATTCCAAGATGACAAGGTAATGTAGAAAAGATTATTTTCTTCTATTTCCCATTCTCCAAATGTTCTGACAAAATCTATTAACCATGAATTTCGGGTTGCCACACTATTTAAATAAATGCCGCGTATTACTGTAACTAATATAGAAAATAAAATCTACAGAATGTAAGTCTAACTAAGATCTCTAACAGATACGTGTACCTTGCTCCTGTTAGATACCTGCTTTCAATGACAATAATTTTTTTTTTAAAAATATACCCTGGAGGAAAGACCAAAAATAAAAGAAAACAACAATATTAAAGTGAAAAATAAAGGAATGAATGTTAAATGAAAAAATAAAAAGAACATGGCAGTGCCAGAAGCTGAGCAGTAACCCAATTTATAACACAGAATTACTATATCTGTATTTCTAAATATCAAATTCAAACTGTGATGTTCAATAACTCCGGTAGCCACAGGAGGCTTTTTCAAGTTAAATTGCTCAAAATTAAATTTTTAAAGTTCAGTTTCTCAGACACACCAGTAGCATTTCCAGTGCTCTTAAGCCAGAAGTTGCCATACTGAGCAACAGAAATATAAAATTGTATCATTACAAAAAGTCTGACTGAAACTAAAATGTAAAACTATGAATTTAAAGGATTTGATCTGTAGGAACGTGAAAAATCAAATGCAGATGACTAAATGCAAAGAAAGATGAACAAAATCATACCTAAATAAAACCCTGCATAAATGAAAACACATACCATGTTAATGATTTGACATAACTCATCTACTCCCAAATTTGAAAACATTGATTTCTTTTAGAATTAACTAGGTATTCAATCCTAATAAAAATTCCGATAAAATTATGTATTCAGCAAGCTGATTCTAAGATGCATTTGGCATACAGAAAGCTCAGGGCCAATGTTGTGGCAGAGTGGGTAAAGTCGCCACCTTCAATGCCAAGCATCCCATACGGGCACCAGTTAAAGTCCTGGCTGTTCCACTTTGAATCCAGTTCCCTGCTAGTGTACCTAGGAACACGCAGGACAGAGGCCAAGCACTCGGTCCTGCTACCTGTGTAGGAGATTCAGACGAAGTTCTTGGCTGCTACCTGCAGCCTGGTCCAAATCTGGTCCTCGAGGCCATTTGGCAAGAGAACCAGTGAATGGAAGATTTCTGATTGCGTCTCTACCTCTCTATGTTACTGTGCTTTTTGAATAGATAAAATAAATCCTGAAAAAAAATCTTGAAAAAGAAAAGTACAAAAATCTCCAAAGTACTAAGACAATAAACTACCCAGCTGGAGTGCTTACACTGTAAGACACCAGCACTTCTCATAAAATATGGCAAGTAGTGTAACATAGTGTCCAAGTAAGAGTATAAAAACAAATGACAAAATAAAGCACCCATGAAGGTGTTTGCACAGCAGAATCTCTAGTCTAGACAATTAAGAAATACAAATAAAATGCACCCAGATTAGAAGGTAAGAAACAAAACTCCACTTACAGATGACATAATTTTGTATTAGAAAATGTAAAAGAATCCAACAGGAAAAAAGCTCTTAAAATTAATAAAGACAATTCATGGAGACGTAGAACCCAAATTCAGTACACCAAAAATACTCTATTTCTATACACTTAAAATAAATAATAGAAAAAGAACGTAAGAAAATAATTTTAGCTACAATAGTGTCAAAGGAAAAACAATTAGAAATAACTTTAAAAGTATCAAGCTTATATTCTGAAAACACTGTTCAAAGAAATTAAAAATAACCTAAATACATGGGAAACATTACATTGCTCAGCAGTATAAATACTGAACAGTACTAATTTAGCAAAATTCCCCAAGTTGATCTAAAAAAATTTTTTAAGATCCCAACAGAATCCTAACTTTCTGGTAAAAATGAACAGGGTGATTTTAAAATTTACATGGATTGGCAATGGAACACACAGCCAATAAAACCATGGGGCTTTTTTTTTTTTTTTTGTAATTTTTACTTTTCATGATACAGTTCCTCATGCGCAAGGATTTCCCTTCCCACCACCACCCCCATCCACCCTGACTTCTCCTATATCATTCTATTATTTAAGTATATCCTGACACTGTAAGTAATGGTCTTTAGTTGGGACTATTTTCTAAAACCATCTTCAAAAAGAACAAACTTCTAGTTTCAAGTTCAACTTGCAAACAGCATGGAAGTCATCACTTCATCCCCACAAATGAAATACCGAACTAACTGTAAAATCAGCGTTTCTTGCACCCAGGAAGAGAGAGCTGACATCCTAGGTTAACCCCTAGCCACAGTAAGTCAGAGGAACCAGTGAATATAGAGCATCAAAGCTTACTGAAACAAAAACTGCTACTGGCTCCATCAGTTGTTAGGACTATTTAAGGGCAACTGATTACCTGCTAACAATTAAGCAAGCATTATTTTGAAAAATTAAAACTCAGTATCTACAATCTCAAAACTTACTGTGAAGCTAGCATAATCAAGACAGTGTCATAATCACAAAATAACAAATAGAGACCCGAGAAACAGACCCACACAAATACAGACCACTCATCTCTAACCAAGCAGAAAACGTGATCATGTAAAAATCAACAGAATTATAAAACACAGAGTAAAAAACACTGAAAGCAAACCTTACAACAAAAGAATGAATCCTAGTGCAAAGTATGTTACTGTAAAGTATCAGTTAATGTAAGGTATCAATATTGATTTATCAAGTTTTTTTAAAATGCATCAGTCAAATATGAAATATTAAAATCAGAAAGGGAATTAGAACCATATAGATGCAGGTTCTACTTCCAGATGCTCTACTCCCAGTCCAGCTATCTGATAATGGCCTGGAAAAATAGAAGAGGATGACCCAAGGCATTAGGCTTCTGCACTCACATGGGAGACCCGGAAGAGAAATTCTTGGTTCCCAGCTTTGGACCAGCCCAGCTCTGGCTGTTGCAGCCATTTGCAGAGTAAACCAGAGGATGGAAGATCTCTCTCCCTCCCCTCCACACTCCCTCACCCTACAACTTTGAATTTAAAGTAAGGAAAAGTTAGGTACAATAGGAGATTTTGAAACAGAGAAAAATGCGTTCATATAACTTATAGTATACTGAATAGTTATAATTGTACTGTTTTTAATGACTACCATTATTTCTTTACTGTGCCTAATTTATAAATTCTATCCTAGCTATGTACATATAGGAAAAAACAGTATGTGACTCTCTAGAATTCAGTACTATTATTCATGGTTTCAATTATCACTGCAGGTGGATAATTTCACCCATGTAGAAGAGGGCCCTCTCTATGTTATATAACAACAAACACACATTCAGAATACAAACACAACTTTTATAAAATGGGGAAAAAAAGTAATAAAGCCATAGTCAGGCACTTCTCCAGGAAATGTTGATGTCTAAAAGGCCAAAAATGCATGTAAAGGTGTTCAACCACACAGTCACCAAGAAAATACAAATTAAAACCACACAATACCAACTATTTAAAGATTGAGAAAAATGTGTCACTGAATATTTGAAAAGAAGAATAAAAGACTTACTTTAAGAGTTCATAATTCTTTTCATTTAGTCTCACTGCATTCTCTCTCCAAAACTTCTCAGATTTGTGCACAGGACTCCACTCCAATCTTCCAGATTTCAGTTCTGAACTGTATTCATCAAATGAGCTATCAAAATGTTCACAAAATTCAAAGTTTACACAAAGGCTGGATGGCAATACCCCCTGGCAAGCGCAAGATGCAGGGTTGGGAGCAGGCCTGGTAGGTGAACTGTGGGCTCTCCCCTTCTAGGCTGCAACTCCTGATGCTGAACATATGACCCAAGGCTGGGGCAGGTCAGGTTGGACAAGACGGCAGCACCAGTCAGCATACATGTGGTCCAGGTTGGGGGCTGGGTCAGGCTAAACTGAACCATAGCACCAATGGGTATACACAGATGAGATGGGGGACAGGCCAGGCTAACCTGTAGTATATGCTGGCATGCACAAAACTGGGATTGGAGACAGGCCTGGTGATTACTGAAGGTCACCCCGAGTAAGTCACAGCACCTGGTGGTATGCTTGAAAACTGGGTCTGGGCCATAGCACCCATCAGTTGGCATAAAAAATGGGGCTGGGGGTAGAACTCTCCAGGCAGTTGTACCCACCAGTATGTGCACTGGCTGGCACAGGTAACAGACCTAACCACCCCGGTGAAATTTCCTGGCGGACTCCCAGACTAGAGTGCTGGATTCAAACCCTGGCCACAGGGAAAATCACATGGTGTGTATGTTTCGGGATTGGGCCTTCTCAGTTTCTGATGCCTATACAGTGAACAGCATGGGGCAAATGACAGCCAGCTCATCTAGGCCAGCAGAGGATGGAAAACGGAACAGAATGAACAACTCTCCTCGCCACGCTTTGCATCGAGTGTCTAGGTCTGTGGACGCACTAAGATGGAGTTGGTCAAGCAACAGACCTTGGAAATGTTTTCTCAAAAAAACGTTTTCTCAAAGTAACACCCCTGAAACATTCTTCCCCACATAGGGGTCTCTAACACATCATCAACGACCATCCCTCATCCTCGGGTGCTGATCTGGTTTGACAGCAAGGAGTCAGCATCCTCGGGGTGTTTCCAGGCCCCACCCCCACAACAGCGGATATAGGAGAAAAAAAGCTGAAATATTTACCCCACTCTCCCTCCTCCACACCTTGATCTTTCCCACCCCAATCAGAGGCCCACATGGGCATGCATCCTTCTCAACTATGTAAATAATGCTAAAAATAAAATTAAAATATAGAAGCTATGCATGTCAAACAAAGTCCAACAGGTCCAGCACTTGTGAATTTAAAAGAACAACACACCTTAAGTCCTGGACACTCTCACCAAGTTTTTCCAAAAGAAATTTGATATCTTCACTGATATCTTCATCATCATACTTCTGCTGCTCCAAATTCTCCAACTGCTTCAGAACTTTGCACTGAATCATGGCCAGAGCATATTCCTGACGAGTTTCTCTTTCAGTTGATTTTTCTAAAAAGTTCTGGGTAAAACAAAGAAATAATGACAAGCTATAAAATTGAGTGATATTCTAAGACCTCTGCATTTTCTTTCATCCTTCTCTGTTCCTTGTTTCCAGGTTTACCCTCGGAACTAGACTGTCACATTAACTTCAAATAAAGTAGAAATCAAGACGAAGAGATAAAGTGGCAAAGGATATTTTAATAACACAAGTGACAGTTGGCCAGGAAAATACAACATTGGCAAATTATTAATAATAAAGTTTCAAATATTCAGGAAACAAAAGAAGTAGTAAATCTATATACATACTCAAAAATTTAAGACAAATTGAATTAAAGGACAAATTTGCTTTGATGCAAAATAAATTTTGATGCCAATGGACACAATAAATCTTCAGAAAATACATGGAGAACATGTGTACACAGACGTCAAAACCTTTTAGATTAGAACAAATGTATTTAATTCTATTTTCTACAAAGTTTCTGAAGTACCCTAAATTAAGTAATAGCTACAGATTTTAGTAGCTCTCACAGCAATTAAGAGAAACAAAATAAAATCTGCACATAAAATATCTCAGTAACACTCTTGACCACCTGGACTAACCAACGTCTGTAGAACACTATCCCTCCTAAAAATATGCATTCTGTGGTCTCTACATTCACCATGGCCAACTCTGCACTGAAAGTGGGTCTCAAATTTCAAAAAACTGAAATCTTACAGAATAAGAGTCTGCGATTCTACACAACCACAGGCCTAAGAAGAAATTATCACAGCGAACAGCGTAACACTTTCACATGCTTGTCTCTTCCTAAATTTTGAGACCTACCCAGCCCTCCCGCCACACACCCACACCCACACTCAACAGCATCAGACTAGGAATCACATTTTTAATTTCTCCCTTAACCTCTAGTTCCTCTGGGAGTATTACTACAAATTACTGTCTTTCAGGACATCTATGATTCTTTGCTAGAGTAATTCTTCAGGTTTTTTGGGTTTTTCTTTGTTTGCTTCTTTGTTTTGTTTTTATTTTTGTTTTTGTTCTTTATTTGAAAATCTGAGTTTCAGAGAGAGGGGGAGAGGGGAGGTCTTCCATATGTTGATTCACTCCCCCGATGACCATAACAGCCAGGCTAAGCCAGGCTTGACCAGGCTGGACCAGGCTGAAGCCAGAGGCAGGAGCATCTTTTGAGTTTCCAATGTGGGTGGTAAGGGTCCAAGCTGCTTTCCTCAGGTGCATGAGCAGGGAGCTAGATGAGAAGTAGAGCAGCCAGAACTCCAACTGGTACCCATAAGGAATGCTGATGTCAGAGGCAGTAGCTTACTCACTACGCCACAATGCCAGACCCTCGTTTGGATTCTTTCAACTGTGGGAAGCCCTGGCAACCTCTTCCCCTTTAAACAAACATTTTTCCTTCTTCCCTTCCTTTTGTGATGTTTTACTTTTACCCTTTTTAGTTACTTTCCCTCTCTCTAACCTTCTATTACATTCTTTTCTTAATTTTAGAAAACTATCAAAGCTCTTTTGTTCATATGATCTTTGTTAACGTTGCTATATACTTGTGGCTTGGAGGAGTAAACTATATACAAAAAAAATTTCCATGACCAATTGTTTCAAACATAATCTCAAAACATTCGTATAGGCAATAGAGTAATCTTCCAAAACTAACTCCCCTCTGAGCTCTCAAGACAAGGATACTTTAAAGATCCTTTGCTTAACCTTTCAAATAAATCATTAAGCCTTATCTACTTTTCCATAAAAACATGTTTTTATGATCTATCTTTTAAAGAATGAAAATGAGGAACAAATGAATTTTGGAAGGCATTTAGGGGGCAGGTGTTACAGCACAGCAGTCAAATCACCCTGAAAATGTTCCCATCCCATGCCAAGTCCCACCTACCCTGCACATATGATCCATCTCCACACTAACATGCCTGGGAAGGCAGTCAAAGACCTTCCAAATACTTGGATTTTGACACCCTGTGGAATTTCTGGACGTAGTTCCTGCTTCTAGCGTCATCCTCCAGGCCCACCTGATGAGCTATTTGAGGAGTGAACCAATTGATGGGAAATATCTGTGTCTTTCCCTTTATTTCAGAGCTCTGCCTTTCAGATAAAGAAATATCTTATAATCTAAAATATACTTGTCTCTTAATCTCATTTTCCTTGAAGTATCCTCATACATGTGCATGTCTATGTCTACCTGGATATATGTGTGTAGATAAGAATTATATATCCTGACCAATACAGGCAATGAAAAAATAATTCAATCTGGTGGTAATTCTTAAAACTTTATGAAGAAAACCACACAGATGTAATAACAGAATTAATCCTATATCTGACATATAAATTCTTACCTAAGTAGAACCAAAAAGGGAAATAAAATTCATAGCAGATGTAAAACTCTAGATCAAAGATGATCCTCAATGTCTTTCTCACTTGTAGTCCCAAAACATTTTAATTCATTTTAAGAATTAAAGATTGACAAATCATTGGTCAATTAGTGAAGTCTTTCCAAATACTCCTCAACCAGAAAACACTCTGGAAGAAGTAATTCACACAAGGAATGCTAAGTCTTTGCTACAATTTTTTAGCACCCATTTTTTTTCCAGAAACAACATATTATCTAAATATTCATAGCAACCAACATTTTATCTAAATAACACTTAAAAAGTCACTGTGTTTTCCAAATCTGATAGGAAAAGATACATTCTTCCCAATAACAAAACAACTAAAATAAGATCCTGATTTCTACTGCAGCTCTTTCCCGCACATTTTGCCTGAAAGACAAGTTCTCTAACAAATTATAAAGAGCCTGTAACAGGAAATAATTTTAAGACAAATTTCTATAATCTGACATTTTGAAAATAAATATTTTAATTTCAGACTAATACCACTAACAAAGACATTATGTAATCTAGCAAACAAAGCAACAATATATTCCCATTGACTTTTTTTAAAGATGTATTCATTTTTTAAAATTTTTTTATTTTTTAAAATTAATTACATTGCATTATGTGACACAGTTTTATAAGCACTGGGATTCCCCCCACCCCTCCCTAAACCCTCCCCCTATGGTGGATTTCTCCACTTTGTTGCTGTATTACATTTCAAATTCAGTCAAGATTCTTTCATTGCAAACATCTATACCAAGCATAAGAGTCCAGCATCTTATTGTCCAGAGAAGTTCAATGGCTTGTTGGGGAGACCTTCTCTGGTCTGAAGGTAGAGCCAGCAGAGTACCGTCCCAGCCAATTAAAAGCCCCAACATAACATCAGTAACAATTTATAATGTTATGGAATTAATTGACATGGTATTGAGTAACCAATATGTTAAAAAAAATGCAAGTTCTTAACCACATCCTGTGACTACTTCATTGACATTCCAATTTTAATCTATATACAATCGGGTTCTATACATCTTAAAATGGCTATAAATTACTATTCAGCTGTCTCATGTCTATTTTCATTATAATATTTAGCATTTTATAGGATTGAAGCATAATTTTGCTGAACCCGGCTGTTTTTCGGGTAGTCTAGACTGGCTTATAACTCCAACAAGACATATGTCAACAATTTAGGTACAGAACAGTTTTAGGAG
Source organism: Ochotona princeps (assembly GCF_030435755.1). NCBI lineage: Eukaryota > Metazoa > Chordata > Mammalia > Lagomorpha > Ochotonidae > Ochotona > Ochotona princeps. The sequence goes on from NC_080840.1 coordinate 42,000,594, forward strand.
GGGTGTGCAGAGAAATTCTAATCTTTGTGTCCCACCTAGTAAGGTATAATTGAATCCACGCTGACCGTTTCCTGTCTGATTCTAAGCTTTCCTTGTTCTCTGTCTATTCTAGATTTTTTCTTTGTTTGTTTTTATTGGAAAGGCGGATATACACAGAGGAAGATCTTCTGTCCAATGATTCACTTCCTCAAGCGGCCCGCAATGCCTGGCGCTGAGCCAATCTGAAGCCAGGAGCCAGGAACTCTTTCTTGTCTCCCACACGGGTACAGGGTCCCAAAGCTTTGGGTCATCCTCGACTGCTTTCCCAGGCCACCGGCAGGGAGCTGAATGGGAAGCGAGGCCACCGGGATTAGAACCAGCGCCCATATGGGATCCCGGCATGTACAAGGTGAGGACTTCAATCACCATGCTATTGCGCTGGGCCCCTCATTGACTATTTTTAAAGGTTACCAGTTATGGACAGATTTTCAATTTAATTGTGTGCTTACATACCAGGAACTTGACCCAGTAAGAACTATCTGTCAAACTCAGAAAGCTGAGATGATGACTAAGTAGCAAACTTCACTGTTCATTACCATTATTATTTAATATTCCCAGAACACCGGCAGAGATCTAATTTTCCAAGCTGTTCACTCTTTTTTTTTTTAACTAGGAATATACTACACACTCACTTTAAAAAAAATGAAGAAAAAAACTGGAAAGAAAAATATCACACATAGTGTACCCCTTACTCTCAGTTATTTTAGAATATTTCTTTTGTCTTTTTTTGTCATGGATAAGATTAAATTTAGGGATTGGGAATGAACAGGGAAACATACACACGTAATTTTTAACATGTGGCAACTTACTAACTGCATATAGGAACACTTTATGATACTATATACTATGAGTTTAGTGCTAAATTTATTTTTGCTATAATATAATGTTGGAATTTTATTAATAATGCATAATAGTGAATAAATAATAATAAAATAACATGTATGAAAGGACAAGTAGATAGTAATTTTTAAGTGATACTATTCATTTCCTTGTTAACTGCTTAGGAAACTTGATCTGTCAACCAAACAGAAGTAAAAGTCATACAAAGAAAACAAGAATAAAAGTTAAAAAGATATCTGATATCTTACTAGCATAACAATAAGTCAAGGGTATTTTCTCACCTAACAATTTAAAAAATATTTTAAAAATGTATCTTATGTTTTGAGAAGAACTTTCAATATTAAGTTTATGAACACAGTGAAATTTAGAAAAAAGTACATGCAATAAAAGAATATAAGCACTCCCTCCCCATCCTTTATCGTCTGTGATATGTTTTTCATATGGCTTATTAAAATAGATTAGCAATTTTAACACAATTGTGAAAAACAGATGTAAGAAGCTTTGATGCACATTGGTTCTCAACATTGCAGTAGCTTCAGGTAAACAGATCTTCAGCCTCAGAATTTTATTATCATAGTTTTAAATATGAGAACCAAATAAAGCAGTACAAATTTCACAAAGAATTTAAGTCAATAAAGAAATCAATAACAATATCAGAAAAGTCATAACCACAACACCACTCCTAAAGGTTTCTGTACTTTTCTCGCAGTGGTTTTGTTCATGCATTTACACAGCCACATGCCTGGGAAGCAGAAGGAACTGTAGGCATTCAGAGAAAAAAGACACAACACACAGGCAAGCACAGGCAGACTGGCTAGCATCACTGTTAAGAGACTGAGCATACCGCTCTAAGGTTGATTCCTTACTTTGCTACTTCCATATTCCTCTTTAATTTTTTTTTTTAATTCAAAAGAGGAGTTGGGGCACAAGGCTTTGGCTTAGTGATTTGGCACTAAGCCAAAGCCTTGTGATTAAGACACACTTGAATGCGTAACTGTGCATTCCAGCTCTGATTTATAATCACAGCTTCCTCCTGGGAAGCAGAAGCTCAAGAAACTGCATCTGCCACGCACCTAGGAGATCTGGATTACATTTCTGCCTCATGGTGTCGGCACTGGCATTGCTCCTGGACCAGGCCCAGCAGTTGTAGGCTTTGGGGAAGTGAACCAGTAGTTAGTTCTCTCTCCCTTTCCTTACAAGGCCCTTTCCTTCTCCCATTCCCCGTCCTATACTGCTCTTCCTCTACAAAAAAAGAGGTGGTGTATCTTACAAAATGAAAAGAGAAACAGACTTATATTCCATAGTCCCTCAGAGTAGACAAAGTATATGAGAAAGAAGCCAAAGTACATCTAATGAATGTCTTATTTGAAGGCACTGTGCTTTGGTGGGTGATATCCTAAGTCTGTGAATACAAGTTAGAGTCAGTTGACAACCAAAGTGAATGAAATACTGATATGGTTCCATTCATTCAATGCTCAGAATGGTAACAGCAAAAACTCCGTAAGTTTACGCTTCCAAAAAGTAAATAGCCAAGAACACCAGAATTCTTTTCCAAGAGCCAGACATCATGCTCCATTTACTTCACTACAAGTCAAACGCAGAAGGAGAATAGTCAATACTTCAAGAATAAATTACTCACAGCACCAGGTTTTTCCTTAACTTGTGACTGCTCTCTACCTTTGTACTTCTTAAAATATAGGCATCATTCAAAATGCCAAAAAGGTTTCCTCTCTGAAGCCTTTTCCTGAAACCTTGTATTCTCACCCTCCACTTCTTACAATACCTTCAACATTTATAGATTATCATTGCACTGCAGTGACACCTTTTCACTGTCTATCTTCATCAAACTGGAAGATCTTTGATCTTAAGCTATATTTTGGTCATCTGTGTTCCACTGTGACGAGCACAATGCCTAGCACATTCATTTTTATGAATTAAGAGACTGGTTGAGGTTGGCACAGTGACACATCAGGCTAATCCTCCACCTGTAGCATCAACATTCCATAAGCGTGATGGTTCCTGTCTGGGCTGCTCCACTCCTCATCCAGTTCCCTGCTCACAACCTGGGAAAGCATTGGAGGATGGCTCAAGCCCTTTGGCTGCTGCACTCACATTGGAGACCTAGCAGAAGCACCAAGTTCCTAGCTTTGGATTGACTCAGCTCTGGTCACTGCGGCCATTTGGAGAATGCATCAGTGAATGAAAGATATCTATCTATCTACCTACCTATCTAGCTATTTTTCTCTCTCCCTATAATTCTGCCTTCTAAATTAAATTAAATTAAATTAAATTAAATTAAATTAAATTAATAAGCAAACTGTAAAAGAGACTAGTAGGAGGCCAGCACTATGGTGTAGCGGGTATAGTGGTTGCTTGTGACACTGGAATCCCATATGGGGACCAGTCTGAGTCCCAACTGCTCTACTTTTAACCACCACCAACAGAATGACAGAAAATATTTACATATTATCCAACTAAACAATTAATATATTCAATATAAAGAATTAATATTCAGGATCTATAAAGAGCTTAAGAAAGAATAACAACAAAGCAGTCCAGTTAAGAAACGAGCAAAGGGCATGAACGGGTGCTTTTCAAATGATGAAATATCAATGGCCAATAGCTACATGAAAAAAATGCTCAGGGTCACTACCCATCAAGGAAATGCTGATAGAAATCATAAGGATGTTTTTCCTCACCTCAGTTAGAATGGCTAACATCCAAATCAAAAAAATAAATATATATTTATATGGTGTGTATATATATATATATAATATATATATAGTAAATGTTGGTAAGGACATGGGGAAAAGAGTATTTTAATATATTAGAAAGTAAACTAGTATAACTGTTATGGAAGACAATATGAAGATTCCTCAGAAATCTGAAAACAGATCTACCATATGATGTACACATTTCAATACTGGGAATTTACCCAAACAAAATGAAATCAACACATGAAAAAGTTTGCACTTCCCATGTTTCATCACAGCTCAGTTTACAATACTTAAGATATGGAATCAACCCAGATGCCCATCAAATGATGACTAGATGAAGAGAATGTGGTTTATGCACACTATGGAATACTTACTATTCAGTCACCAAAAAAAAAGTCAAGGTCCTATTTTTCTTTTTTGCAACAAAATGGATACAACTGGAAACCATTATGCTTGATGAATTAACTCAGTCCCAAAAACATAAATATCACGTTTTCTCTGATATGTAATTATTAATATAAAACATCAAAAGAAGTTTAGGAAAAAGGCGGAGGGGGACTTCCATAGGGTCACAGGAAAAATACGTACATTAAAGAGTGGCTTTTAGATATATAAGTAAGGACAATTAAAGGAAAACCTAATGCCAAGAACACTTATTCAACTGTTGGCCGGCACTGATGGCATTGAGGATTGCGAGTCTCAACTTTACACTCCTTCAATCCCCTCTCCAGTCCTTCACTTACCCACCCCAATCCCCTTTCTAGGCAGCTAGGGAAGACATGGAGCTTAAGATTGCCAAGGGGCATTTTAATTTAAGGAATATGGTTTCTCTTACACTATTTTTGGTTTTCCTTTTCACAGGGCCCACTCCACCCCTTTCAATGTCACAGGTAAAGTTACTGAAAATATGCCCTGAAACAAACAAACAAACAAAAAAAGGCAGGCATGGGTGGGGGAGAGAGGATAGAATTGTCAAGACTATGGCTCTGCAGCTGACAGACCACAACAAGATCATAATCTTAATTGTGAGGAATTAATGTCAAAACCTGTTTCCTCACCTATAATATAAAAATAACTAACAGAAGCTACTGAGTTAAGATTAAATAAGAAAATGTCAAAATATCATTTTTGGTATTTGAGGTATAATAATAAAATATGTTAAATAAAAAAAAGAAAAAAAATGTGTTAAAAATATCAATGAAACCTAATATTCTCAACACAGATTAATAGACTTAAGAATCTGAGTTATGGCTGTTGTTCTAACTCATACCAGTTGTTGACCTTGTTTCCTGGATTCTCAGGTAAATGTATACTGATGGAGTACTGGGGTCTACCATAACCAGATTTGGGGTTATAAAGTAACATACATCCCTGTTTCCAGACTAAAGATGGATTACCAATGAACTGTTGGACATGTGTAGACAATGGGATGCTGGACTGTCAGACATTATCTGTACCAGCAGTGTTGGGTACACTTAAATAACAGACTGATGGAATTATGATTCCTTATGAAGGACTGTACCATTGTAGTAAAATGGGGAAAATCTGTCGGGGGGTGGGATTTTGGGGGGTAATCCCAGTCTATATGGAAAAAGAAAAAAGAAACTAATTAATTTAAAACAAACAACCCCAAAAAAAAAAAAAAAAAAAAAAAAAAAAAGAATGTGAGTTACACTGAGTTTGAATCCTGTTCAGTCACTTCTAGTTTTTGGCAAATTTTTAAACTTCTGGTGGCTGATGACCACTGGGTGGAGTTCCTAGGACAACTAAATGTGTAACACATTCCTAGTACAATTAAATCTATAACACATCTAAAGGAATTAGGACAGTATCTGACAGAGAATAAGCTCTCAAAAAATATTACTTGATATTGCACACTTTAGTTATCTAGAAAAGAACCCCCCACATGAAATTGGAAGCAGGAGCCCAGAACTTTCTAGAATCCTACGTTAATGCAGGGATGCATGTACTTAAGTCACCACATGCTGCCTCCCAGGCTGCACATTAGTGCAGGAAACTGGAGGCAGAAGTAGAGTTGGAACTCAAATCCAGGTAGTCCAGTGGTGTCTTAACCACTGTGCCCAAGGCCTATACCCACATCAAACTTTAAAGGTAACAAATAAGAACACTAAGCAACTTATAGAAGCAATATACATGGAGGATAAAAATATTAGAAGATGTTCAGCTTCATCCTTTATTAACAGGATGCACATGAAATCAATTTTGTAAAACTTGAAAGATAATCCTAGTGAGTAGATAATTATGCATGCTATAAATATACAGCTGATAGAAATGTAAATTTACACATTTTTGGAAGGTGGTTTGACATTATTTATCAAAGGGGTTAAAAAAAGGCATATCTCTCTGACTTAGCAATTCCATTGCTGTAACTACATTCAAATGAAAATCACACGTAAGGGAAACTGGAAACACTCCACATGGCTCTACCAGCAGGACACACAGTACAATAAATGCAGCCATCAAAAAGAACACTAAAGATTAATTTACACAAAAACGAAAATATATTTATTCTGTTTTTAAAACGTTACAGAACAGCATTTAAAATAAAATGCTGTTTTATTTTTAAATACTAACAAACCCACGCATTTATTTGCATATTTCTATCGTCCTGCTTAGAAACATCTGAAATATCTGAAAGTTTTGGTCACTATTTGGAACCATGTGGTCTACCCTCTAAATTTCTATAATACATCTAAACTACTGTTTATTTTGGACTTTTTATTGTTTACTTAAAGAAAGTATAAGAATAGGGCCCCCATGATATCATAGTGGCTAAATCCTCGCCTTGCATCTGTTGGGATCCCATAAGGGTGTCAGTTTATACCCCAGTTGCTCCATTTCCCATCCAACTCCCTGCTTGTGGAGAAGATAGTCCAAAGACTTGGGAACCAGCACCCAGAAGACCCAGAAAAGGTTCCTGGTTTCCGGCTTTGGATTGGATTAGCTCTGGCTATTGTGACCACCTGGCGAGTGAATTAGTGGTCGGAACATCTTTCTTTCTGTATATCTGCCTTTTCAATAAAAAAAGTAAAATAAAATAAATATTAAAAAAAAAAAAAAGGCAGGCAGGCAGGCAAGCACAAGAACAGATAATGGGCAAGACAGATTCTGGGCCTGAAGTTAAAGAAGGTTAAAGCGACCCAGCATCCCATGTGACAACCAGTTAATGCCAGAAATAGAAATCAGTGCTATTTTGCTTTATGTTTACCATAATTTTATAGCTTTGTAACGACATGCAAAATAAGCAACTTTTTCCACAACACCAATAAAAAATAAGCAACATTTCCACCTGCTAAATATATAGCACAGTGGAAAATGTCACACAAATATTTGAACACACCAAAATATTATCAAAAAGACCACTTACACGGAATGCTGCAAGAATGATTCTTGTTACTTTCTCTTTGACAGATTCTTGCAGGATATCGGACAGAACAGGAATGATATTGTAGCGTCGCAGGTGTTCACACATTTGAGGACTGAACGCCAGGAGCCATATTGAAAAAATCATTTGATACTGGAGTTGAAAACCACACTTGTTACTCAAAACTCCCATTATGCTGAAAAAAGCACATACATACACACATATAGAAAATTATTAATATGATAGCACAGTAAGAAGGAAGAAACAACTACTACCTTTTTGCACTAGTGATACAACTTTTTGATTTATGTCCTCAGCTTCTTCCAGCAATAACACATAGCTAGATTGCTACTCACAGAAGGCCATTCCCAGCACAACCTTTCTCTCCAGAAATCCTAGGACTTCAGGAAGCACAGTGCTTGCTACAGAGAAATAACAAGAGGACAGAGACTTGCAACATGGCAGACAGAAAGGGGACATGGATGCAATTCACAGGAAGTCCAAATCAACAGGACACAAGCAACAAAAACGATGAGTATATAATAAGACTTTAGATTAAAATGTATAAGAAATTCTAAATTTCACTTCAAGAGCAGCTATTTGGTTGATAGTTAGCCATTAAGAATGCCTGCAATTCATTTCTGAGTACCTAGGTTTCAGTCTAGATTCTGGACTCAACCTTCCAGCCATGGACACCCTGGAAGGTAGCAGACAATAATTCAAACAGTTGGGTTCCTTCCACCCAAATGGAGGACCCAGATCGACTGTCCAGTTCCTGGCTTAAGTCTGGCCCAGCCCCAGCCAGCTACAGGTATTTGAAAGTAAACCAACAAAGTTCTGTTTGTCACTCCCTGTTTCCCAATAAAATATAAGCCAATAAGCAAACTTCAGCTTCATTCAGTCACTTCTTCAAACACGAAATTTCAGTGATCCTTGGCCCCAGCATTGTGGTGCACTGGGTGAAACTACCACCTGCAATGCCAGTATCCCATATGGGTGCCAACACCAGTTGTAGCTACTACACTCCCAATTCAATTTCATACATTCTGCTGGGAAAGCAGCAGAGATGACCTAAGTACTTGGATTCCTACTCAGGTGGCAAACCTGGGTAGAATTCCAGGCTCCTACATTCAGTCTGGTCCCATGCTGGTTATAGCAACCATTTAGGAAACAAATCTGCCTCTCTCCCCATTTCTCTGCTAGTTTGCCTTTCAAAAAAATAGATGTTTTTATAATTTTTAGTGGTCCAGCCTCTCCAGAAATATTGTCCGTACTTGCTACCTGACATGAATGAGGTTGTTTTTTTTTTTCTTTCAGGACAAAGTTAATCAGTTAGCAAACTAATAATTCTGTCAAATTATCTCTGTTAAAACTTGAAAAAGTGTAGATGACCACATAGGTTGAAGGAAACTCAAGCACAGTGTACTAGTGATGAAAACAAAACAGAAGTTCAAGCATGGAATGGCCCACAGTGATTAACACTGCAGAGAGGTGTTAAGGGAGCCTAAACCCTTCTCTCCAGAAATGTGCAGACATGCGGCAAGCATTATAGCACAGAGGGGTAGGCTTTCACTTGGCACACTCACATTTCACATCTGAATGTTGGTTTAAGCACCTGCTGCTCTGGTTTCCATTCAACTCCCTGCTAGTGAATACTGGAAGCAGGTAATGTTACAAAACGTATAGACAATGCATATGATTCTATTGAGGAAGTAAATCTACCACATTCAAACATTACTCATAAGAAATATTTTAATGAAGTAAAATAAAGATCCTGTTTGCCAGGAAAAGTGAATTCACTTAAAATGGAACATAAAAAAAAAAAACGATACTAATAGTAGCAAAAAGACGGAGATGCCAAGATAAATATAAACAGTGATTAAGCAAATATTAGAGGACACCTGGGTGGAAATACTAGCAAGACACTAGGGATTTTTTGTTTAAAAGTGCACAAAAATAATACTAAACATTTATATGATGTGTATTAATCTCCTTAGTGGTGGTGGTAAGCACATCAACATACATAAACTGAACATAGAATTCTATATTTTATTTATCCCTGCTCTAGTTGCTAAGAAGAATAGCTAGTGTTCTTGACAAGTCTCCCAAATATTGAGCTTTAGTAACTGGAAAAGCCACATCTGGTCAACCTTAGTATACTAAAGAAATCACTGAATCAAATTTTACTGTTTCTGCTTATTTTTTCAATTGTTTACAGAGATTTTTAATTTATGGCTTTTATTCTTTCTTACAGGTCTTGTAAATAACAAAAGAAATTCTAATTTTTGTCAGAAGAATAAAATGCATTTCATCTTAAATTACCATATGGTCTAATGGACCATTTGCATAAGCCTAAGAGATGAGATCTTTGTGATGTTATATTATTTCATCAACCTAAATATGTCATCAGTATTCATCAAACCAATTATACTAAAAAATTAGACTAAAATAAAAAAATTAAACACCTATGGAATCACCTAGGAATATGATTTAGGAATATGATTTAGCAGTGAAATGCATCATCATCTTTTCTTAGAAGAGTTTTTTTATAAGAAGTAGTAATTGTGCATCCTGTGCAGTAACCTAATGGCTAAAGTCCTCGCCTTGTATATACTGAGATTCTTTAGGGTGCCATTTTGTATCCTGATTGCTCCACTTCCCTTCCAGTTCCCTGCTTGTGGCCTGGGAAAGCAGTGGAGCATGGCCCAAAGCCTGGGGCCCCGCACCCACATGAGAGACCCAAAGGAAGCTCCTGGCTTTGGATCAGCTCGGCCCTGGCTGTTGCAGCCACTTGGGGGATGAACCAGCGGATGGAAGATCTTTCTGTCTCTCCCTCCCTTTGTAAATCTGCCTTTCAAATAAAAATTAATAATTTTTTTTTTAAGTATGAATTGTGTAGAAAAAGTACTAACACAATTTTGACCCTGCTGGACTTTAGAAAGCGGTTTGCAAGGTGGAATCTTGGCTAGCTCCCTGGAACTTGGCTGGTAAATGATTTCCTACACTGCTACAAAATGCTCCTAAATGATAAAGACAGGTCACTGCAGCTGAATGGTTGTACAACAACATGGTTTATGCTGAATGCCTTACTGCTATGGTTTGAATGTTTGTTTTCCTCCAAAATCCCTGCATTGAAATCCTAACCTCTAGCATGAGAACATGAGAGCGTGGGGCCTGTGGGAGGTGATCAGGTCATCAGAGCAGAGTCCTCATTACTCAAAGCAGTACCCTTAAGAAGAAACCACAGGGAGAATTATGTACTGCTATTGGGGTAATTTGAAAATACAGCCACCTCTGAACCAGAATGCACGCCTTCATCACACATCAAATCTGCCAATGTCGTGATGAGATAAATTCTCACTATAAATTCTACAGAAGGCTGTTACAGACCTTTTCAGGAATCTGGAATTTTGGTATGTGAAAGGCACAGTGTCTACGTGACTCACCTCCAGTAAAAAGCCTGGGAGCTAAGTACCTAATGGGTTTCTTGGACAGGAACCTCACACAAGTATTACTGGGAAAACATGCTCTTTGTATGAACCCCTTATGGGAAGGCCAGAGCATAAAGAAACTTCCACATTAATTCTTCCAGATTCAGTCTGTCTTTTTCCCTTATAATCCAGCTGGGTATCCTCAATACATTTTTGTAATAATGCTGAGGCAGGAATATTGCTCTTGACTGAGTCCCAATAGTCTTCTGAATGAAATCCCTGACACAGCTAAAAATTCAGAATTTTTCACTTTCCATTCATAATGCCAATTAACAGAGGAAGGCATTTCATGGTCATGAATTAAAAGATGAAAGTAATGAAAAACGGCCCAGCACTACAGCCTAGTGGCTAGTCTTTGCCTTGAATGCGTTGGGATTTCATATCGGTTCACACCCCAATTGCTCCACCTCCCATCCAGCTCCCTGCATGTGGCCTGAAAAAGCAGTCAAGGATGTCCCAAAGCCTTGGGACTCTGCACTCCCACAGAGACCTGGAAGAAGCTCCAGGCTCCTGCTTTTGGATTGGTTCAGCTCCAGCCGTTGTGGCCACTTGGGAAGTGAACCAACACATGAAGATCTTTCTTGGTGTCTCCTCTTCTCTCTGTAAAAATAAAAATCTGACTTCACGTCTCCTCTTCTCTCTGTAAAAATAAAAATCTGACTTTCCAATAAATAAATACATAAATCCAGGCCCAGCATGGTACCCTAGAAGTTAAAGTCCTTGCCTTACATATCCGGGATCCCATAAGGGCACTGGTACTAATCCCAGCAGCCCCACTTTCCATCCAGCTCCCTGCTTGTAGCCTGCAAAGGCAGTCAAGGACAGCCCAAAGCCTTGGGACACTACACCCGTGTGAGAGACCCAGAAGAGGCTCTTGGCTCCTGGCTTCAGCTCAGTGAAGCTCTGGCCATTGCAGCCACTTGAGGAGTGAAACAGCGGACAGAAGATCTTCCTCTCTATCTCTTCTCTTGTCTGTATATCTGACTTTCCAACAAAAATAATAAATCTTTTTACACAAAAAAGTAATGACAAAAACAGCAGTCCATTTTCAACAGTGATGGTGAAATTAGGCATTTTAAAGCAAAATTTTAAACTATGAATCTTTAGATGAGTATATCATGAGTTAGTTCTCTCAAACTCAAGAAGTGATGAACAACGATATATTTCTAAGAACAGAGAGGAAATAAGTATTCTCATCCAGTGGGCTTTTCCTCACGGCAGATTTCAAAACAGTAGCTTGTAATAAGAAGCTACATTATTTTGTACAAGGACACGATGATTTTAACTTTTTACGATACGTGTACACCAAAATTTACTTACTACAAAATAATTTCCTATGTTTAAATTCTTCTTAAAGTTTCTAAGAGTGTTTCTGTCTATATTTCTAATATTTTTGTTTTTCATAACTTTATAAATACATACACAGATGTGCATGTATATATACCTTGAATATATATGTGTGTATATATATATATAATATGTATTTGGATTTATTGGATTCAGATGGCAAATTGTGATACCTATTTTTGCTGGAATTTTGAAAAAGACTAAGCAGAAATAGATTGGAATTTTTCAGATTACTATAAGAACAATTGCCACCTCAGTGAGTTAATAGCTACTGAGTAGATTGTGACAGTTCCAACTCATATGGACAGTCATTTGCAAAAGTAACTCACCCTGGGCCCAGTGGCATGCCCTAGTGGCTAAAGTCCTCACCTTGAACATCCCGGGATCCCATATGGGCGCCAGTTCTAATCCTGGCAGCTCCACTTCCCATCCAGCTCCCTGCTTGTGGCCTGGGAAAGCAGCCGAGGACGGCCCAAAGCCTTGGGACCCTGCACCCGTGTGGGAGACCTGGAGAGGTTCCTGGCTCCTGGCTGCGGATCGGTACAGCACCGGCCATTGCGCTCACTTGGGAAGTGAATCATTGGACAAAGATCTTCCTCTCTATCTCTCCTCCTCTCTGTATATCTGACTTTGTAATAAAAATACAATAAATCTTCAAAAAAAAAAAAAAGTAACTCACCCTGGGATATTCCACACAAAGGTTCATGGATCCATTAAGAATGTGAATCTCTTTCACAGGAAATGTCCCTACACTGGAGAAGTACTCTAGGAATCTCTTGGAGTCTAACGACAGCAGCATCAGACCATTTAGTTAACTCTTGTCCTAAATTCTCATTATCAAGTAATCTGCTGTTCTTAATCTAGTTTCCTGAATGCTTTTGACAACAGATAAATAATGCCTTCACTAATTGGTATTTGGGTTAAAAGCAGTTAGAACCCTCATTGGGAAATAAATTGGATTTCTGATAGCAAAGATGGATTTTTCCAATTCCAGAATGTTTGACTGTTGATTTGGATCAGTTTGCTTAATCTGATTAGGCAACTCTTCAAATTTTTTATATCCACAGATGAAAACCCCATAAAGAAAGGGCTAATTCATAGGATATTAGAAAGCATGTTTTTATTCTCACCTCTTTTCTAGGAAAAACCTTTTCCCATGGCCTTTGCCTGTATTCACCACAAAACACTTGCATAATTTTTTTATCTGAATACCTGGAATTTGTTCTGTCCAGCAATAAGTTCTTAGGAAGCTATAACCTCTTCTAAAAGCACAGACCAAGCAAGGGAAGAAGAAACATTCAGACTAATAGTTACTGATTTCTAAGAAGGTTAGCACAGCCCATTATTAAATAGATAGGAAAAAATAAATAAAGCACTTTATTGAAATTATTAAATTTATTCATTTCTTTGCAAATGTCAAGGGGAAATGCTTTTCACTGCTATTCTACACTAGCAGTAAGGAATACTCACCAGTTCACGCCATCTGCTTCCACCCAGGCAAAGCGGTACTCGTTGACCCGCAGCATCAGCTGCAGACACCCAGCAACGCACTGCACGTATTGAGAACTCTGTGCAAGAAGAAGTGCACAATTTTGAACTTGAAAAGCATGTAAAGGCACACACACATTCAACTAGGTGAAAAGTCTGGTTAACATTAAAGGATCTTTTCAAAAGTTTGCTTTTTTCTCTGCCTCTTAAAAACAAAGATGATTTTGTCTCCCAATTTAAACGTATACTATTCAAGACTACTTAACGCACAGGGGAGATGCAGCACAGTGTGGCTACAGCTTTGATGAAGTTTGATAAATAAACATTCTGCCTTGCAACATTTCACACACCCCTGAATAGAGGCAGTCTGTAGAGAATACTGCTTCAAATAATTTCACAACGTTAAAAGGTAACAAAAAATTGATAGTGTCTGATTGGACACAGAACAACATTTGAATAACCTCACACAAGTTACTGACCTTTCTCTATACTGGGTTTCTTCTTCCTTCCTGAGGACAACCATGTCAAACATCATGTAGGGTACTGTTATGTTTAAGGGACATGAGTCATTTAGCATAGTTAGGTGTACTGGAAAAACTTAAAAGAAGTAAAAAAAAAACCTCAGAAGTAGGTACTTTGGTTGGGCTGCCCACAACATATCAGACAGCCTGGGTTCTAGGCCTGCTATGCTCAACCTCAGCTTCCTGCTAATGGACAACCTGAGGGGCAGTAGAGTGGTTCAAGCATTTGGGTCTCTGTCGTGCACTTGAGAGATGAGCTGAATTCATGGTTCTCACCTTCGGACTGCCCCAGCCTGGCTGCTGTAAGCATTTTAGAATGCGAACCAGCAGACAGGAGATCCCTGTTTCTCTCCACCCAACCCCCCTCTCTGCCTCTCAAATAAAAAGGGGAAAATAGATATGGCAAATTAAAAAGTCAAATTAAGTAGCTGCAAAAGAAATTTATGGTTTTTAAAACTGTCAGTTCAATGGCATCATCTCATAAAAAACTGTGCTTAAATCTGAGATCTAAAATAAACAGGTATCAAATCCAGTAAGTTGCAAATCCCTGCATTCTATCAGAGAAAACAGCAATAGCTAGCCTGAACTTGTTCCTAAATATTTACAGTGAGCCTTCTATCTTTAGGTAGAAATAAAAGGAAACCTCAGATCCTAGGTTTCATAAAAACATGTTAATAACACAAACACGGAAGTTTTTAAGAATAAAGAACCACAGATGTATTACAAAATCAGAAGGCTAATATGTATGATGCGACTAAATTGGGTTCTAATTTATGTTAAGGTTTATTTATTTTTTGTCAACTCCTTCAAGGACACAAAGAGAGAGATCTTGCTTTCACTGGTTCACTCCCCAAATGTCCTCAACAGCGGTGCCCATGCCCTTGAGCCATCATCTACTGCCTTCCAAGGTACATCAGCAGGAAGGCTGGACTGAAGGTGGCCTAACAAGAATTCAAACCAGCACTCTGTTGAGGATTGTGGGCATACAAAAGTAGTGACTTAATGTACTCCAACACCTGGCCTGCGTTCTAATTCAAGTAACACATAAAAATCTAAAACATCAAAAACATTCCAAGCACTAAAACACAAAAGTAGAATAATACTAACACATCTGTTGGGACAAACATTATCTTGTTCCACCTATGAAGCAGTGAAGACAGTTTACATAATTCTTGAGAAATACTATTTGCTTGGCAACTCAAAACATTTGTAGAAATTAACAACCAAAAAGCACATCTGCAGCACTAAAACATTCTTCTATAATGAGAATACATCACCAAGTAGAAACCACAAGTGAAGGATAATTTCAAATTTCTTATCTAGAGAGAATCTGAGCAAAATTTCCAGATTTGAATAAAGTTAAAGAAGCAACCTGGGTATTCATTTCTCTTAAACCAGCAATGTGTTCTCAACACAAAAATTTGGAGTTCATTCTTTCTTTCCTGTGACCATTCGCCTTGCTATATTGAAATATTACAAGTACTGACTTTTTTGCTATTTCTAGCTTGAGTATACATGTTATAAACACGCAAATAAATTGGTGCTGGTCCCACAGCACATGGTACTGTCTCCTACTGTACACTAAGAAGCAGCCCCCACACCACTCTAGATATTCTTTTCAAAATAGTGACAACACCACTTCAAAATAATTGAATTCTTGCCTTTCACTGAACAAAACAGAACGCATCACTTTTTTACTTAAATCATCTCACTAGTCTCTTGTAAAAATGATTCAATGATTTTTTTTTTTCAAAGAAAACATTAACCCTGGATCACAGCAGTCAGTCGCCACCTCTAATCCTACATGGGGACAATCTAATAGCTCTGGGGAAAAATCATACAAGGCCACAAACACCCAGGTCTGCTGCCGATGCTGGTTCCCAAAATCCTCACATTCACCGCTCTCGTCCTACTGCCTGCCCCTGCTCTCAGTAGAAAAGAACAATATGCTTGCTAGCAACTCACTCAACTGCCAATGTCTCACCCACAGCCTGACCTTGCAGTCACTCTTACCTGCCTGCTGACTAGGGGAGCCAGCTGACCTTCTTCCTGTCCAAAGCCCATACTTCTACAAGTGTCTGTGTCCCCTTCAGCCCAGGGAACACGCCATTAACTGGAGCCTCTCCCCAGGCTCACACTCCCATTCCTTACACTTCCCCAGAGCGCTCAAGCATTCTTGAATCCCTGGATGAGGTTCTTAACTGCTGCTTGTTTACGGAAAGAAGCACTAAGCAATTACTTGTTCACACAAACGCAAACACGTAACTGAAAATAAGTTCAAAAAACCAGTTTTACACAAAATGGTAGGAAACTGTCCCAGAAATATTTATGATGTTTCAAAGCTATGAAAAGACTCATTTGTAGAACAAGCAAGTGTGGGCACACATATATTCTGATTGGGCTCATATCACAGTTATTTACTAAAAACAAAAACAGAGGACAAAATCACAAGTCAGAAGGGAAAATAAATAGAATTTTCACACTTTGTTTAAAGGAACACATACTGATTTAGAAAGTGACTGTCAATTGTAAGGTCCTGCCAGAGTGGGTGGGGGACAACCCAGGAGGAGGCTGAGAAGAGGCAGCAGATAAGGCTGCACAGGGAGAAGGCAGCCCCCTCCTCAGCCAGCCGTAACGTATGGATCCACCAAGGTCAAAGAAGTCTATAACACTCTAGTACATTCCTTTGTTCCCCAATCCCCACCTTTGCAGATCCCTGATAAAAATAAGCCCTCACGTACCCAGGCCGCAACTTCCCTGGCCCGCTCTCAGTACCAGAACAGTGAACCTTTCCTGGGAGCGCTCCCAATAAAGCTTGTTTTCAGCTGTACTTTATTTTGTGTGGATTTCTGGTTCTGAACATGAACTCAAACCTTATATCAATATCTACTGAACTGAAATTCAGTATATCTTATGAAAATAATATATCCTATCACCCTACAAGTCTATTTTAGAATTAGGTATTCTAGACATAACTACATACCACTTTCAAAAGACTGTAAAAGATGTTCACAGCAATGTCATTCAAAACAGCCAAAAACTAGAACCCAGAGAGTGGATAATACCACATAACAGAATATTACACAGCAATGGAAAGAACTTACCACTGAATGTAAGACGGATGAACAACCTAAGCACAATACCAAGCAAACAAATCCAGGCACTACAGAGTTCCCACTCTGTACGATTCCGTTACTACAGACTTTACAGACATACATGGGAATCAGACAACACTAACAGAGTTCCTAATAATGAAACCTTCACAGAAGCTGAGGGTGGGCGGAGGGGGAGAGCAACTAAGATGAACACAAAGGATAAATTCACCTTGCCAAACATTTAACATCTGTGTATCTTACCTGATGAAGCTTATAACACAGTAAGAAAAAAGGAAAAGACAGAGAAAGAAGAGGAGTGGAGGGAGGCCTGAACACTGGAACAGCAAGCAGAGTTCTGCCGTATTATCCAGGACACATCACTTAATCACTTAACCTCTTCAAAGCTGGCTGCTGATCAGCAAAGGAAGATAATTTCAGCTCAATAAATCACTTTCATTCTTAGAAAATTCACTATGAAGCCAAAATCAGTTACTGTAAGCCATTAAATAATTTTAAGGTATACTACTATTCTTACCTGATATTCAGAAACTAAATATATACATATATAGGTAGCAAGAATGATCTCAAAGTTGACATACTAAAGAGATCTTCTAGTCAATATCCATAAAATACTTAAAAGTCTTATAAAAGTTGTTTCACTAAATTTACAAAAAAAATTTCAACTATTATCTCAATCTCATTTGCTCAGTCATATAATTTAATAATATGATTTAACTAAGAAACACTATTTACTACGTAATTATTGTTACATGTATAATTCCAAGAACCTATTTAAGACACAGTATTACTATTATGGTTTTGGATGCTATATTTGAAAATAAAATGTAAAAAAAAAATCTGACTTCAAATATTTAATCATTTTACATTCTTATGAGTTGTTGAAACACACGTCCAGGCAATCCTTCCTAAAATCTGATCAGAAAAAAAAGTCATAGATTCTTGTCCCTCGAAGTTTCTCTTAATGGTCTCCTATATGCACATGTTAAAAACTTAAAATGTTTGGAAAACATTAACTCTGGTAAGAACAATGAAAACCAACCAAAACTGCTCTAGGTAAATATCACAGTTCCTGAAATATGCACAAAGTGATATGTACAGGAAACTCCCCATTCTTATCTGCAAGAATACACTCCAAGTCCACCCGGGGATGCCAAAAACCATGGAACTCTAACCATCATTTTTCCTATGTGTCTATATCAGCACACCAAATCATTAACAATACACTAATAAAACATAAAATAAATAACTGCAACAGTATGTTATCATTAAAGTTATTTTAAAATTATGAGCCTATATGAATTATGAGTTACTTATTCCTGGAATTTATCATGCAATATTTTGGGACCTAAGTTGATTATGGGTAAATGAAACCATGAATTAAGGGGGGGGGGGGAGGCTGTGGACACAACTGTATTTGACTGACTTACACTGAATCCCTACACACTTCACAACTTACCATTAGAACACACTGCTATTAATGAGTTTCTCACAGCCCATTGACTTCTGTTGCTGAGCAGTCATTTTTGCTTTGCTTTTAAGATTTATTTATTTGAAAAGTACATTTACAAAGGAAGAAAGAGAGACAGAGATCCTCTATCTGCTGGTTCACTCCTCAGAAGTGGGGCAGGCAGAGGCTACAAGCTTTCAACCAGCTCTCCCAGCTGGGTGGCAGAGACCCAAGCACTTGGGCTGCTTTTTCAGGCACATTAGCAGCAAGCTGGATCAGACAGTGGAACGAACAGCTGGGACTTGAACTAACACCCACATGGAATGCCGACACTGCAGGAGGCAGCGTAACTCACTACCTACAACGCCAACCCCTGGGCAGCACTTATGATGGACTTAGCAACAAAGCACTGAAGGGCTAAACCCAAAAAGACCTCTCCTTTTCTGCAGAATGGCCAAATGTCAGATCAGTGCAATAATCAATTAAAAACAAAGTCGCAGCAGGCTGTCAGGACCCCTTGTTTGGAGGTTTTTCTAACTGGCACAGGTATGGACAGCTGAGCACACTGGCTCCCTGGGGGAGAGGGACGCTCAGCAAGGCTTCTGGGACCACCCCATCCTGGAAGTCATTATTTTTTTTAACCTGCATGGCTGCTTGTAACTGGGCTGTGTGGTTGCCTTGGTGGAGCAGCACTCGAAACAGACTTTCAGGACCCCCAGTTTGGAAGCTTTTCTAATTGGCACAGGATAGAAACTACAGCTGAGGGGCTTCCATAGACAAGCCTACGACATGTGTATGTACATAGGGGGCTGACACCAAATTGGTTTGGAAAGAACAAGAGTGAGAGAAGTGGCTCTGATAGCAGAATCTGTGGGGTAAATGGGGGCTCACCCCTGCGGAACTGCAATCTCTGTTGGCTCACCCAAGGACAGCAGATGGGGTCAGGCCTTGCTGGGGAGCTAAGGGGGGCCACCTCAGCTGGGTTGGGGTCCCAACTGGTGAGGACAAGATTGGGGGCAGCAGGCTGGGCTGGACATGGCTACAGCTTGCACTGGTGTGGGTGTGCACTGGGACTGTGGAGCATCAGACAGGGCTAGACTCCAGCCCCTACTGGTACTCATAAGAGCCAGAATGGGTGTAAAACAGGCCAGTCTAGGTCTCGACTCCTGCTGAATTACATGAAACCTGTGTCTAGGAAAAGACCAGGCATCACTGGGCTGCAACAACCAACAACAAGAACCAAAATGGGTGTGGCAGATTGAGCAAAGCCACAGTTCTTGCCAGGACAGAAGTGGACAAAGTCAACTTGGGCCAACAATCCACTAGTGTGCATTAGAACTGCTACTGGGAAGAGACTCGATAAAGAAGCTTGGAAAAGTCCTTCATTGGTACACAGTCCCTGCAAGTGAGTGCAAGAAGCAAGGCAACGAGCATCCCAGACCATGCCAGGTTACCGTACCCGCCAGCGTACATGTGGGTCAGGTCTGAAGACAGACCAGTCTGGGCCAGCACATAACACCCACTGGCAGATCTGAGAACCAGAGAAAGAGGCAGGCGGAGCCATATCATGCCATAACACCAGCCAATCAGTTTACACTAGGACCAGAGGCAATCAGACTGGGCTGGGATAGGCTGCAGCACCCACCAGCAGGACCTGGACAGGGGGCAGACTAGACTAGGCCAGGCTGCACAATAGGATTGCGGACACTGAGGTGAGGCGAGTCATGCCAGCATGGGCCCAGGGGGGCCCAGGTTCATGAGTTCCAGGGATTGGGGATTTGACAGGGCTCAGGTAGGGTAACCTGACTCAGGTCTTGGGGTCTACCTGCATGGTAGGGGCTGGGTTCCTGAGCCCCAGGGACAAGGGAACTGGTGGGGCTTAGGTTGCCTGGCCCAGATCCTGGGGCCTGCCTTTTAGATGGGTACTGGGTTTGTGATCGCCGGGGGCAGGGCATCTAGTGATGCTTGGGTCACCTGACCTGGGGCCCGCCTAGTAGGTAAGCGCCAGGTTCGTGAGCCCCAGGAGTGGGTATCCAGCAGGGCTTGGGTCACCTGGCCCTGATCCTGGGGCCCACCTACTAGGTGGATAATGGGTTCATGAGCCCAGGGGTAGGGGATCCGGCGATGCTTGGGACACCTGGCCTAGGTCCTTGGACTTGCCTGCAAAAATACGTCCTACTTAGTGAAGAGGGTGGAGCATTAGACACAGGCCCTGTTGTAAAAGGAGAATATAGCAATCATTTAATGCTGTAGCAGAACACAAGTAACTGGACAACTACCCAAAACAATGACAGCAAAAACTTTCAGTGAATGGGACCAATGGACATTGGGAGGGTGACATCATCCTTGGATTGGTGAAACCAGCAGCATTTCAGAACTATCCAAACCACCTGGACAGAACCCTCGGAATACGTGCACACTGAGACTCTGGGTTGATATGAGGTGGCAGCTCCTCATCCTTGGATACTGGGATACGTGGAAAGTCGTGAGTGACTTCCCCCTTTGTCTCTCCCCTTCCCCCAGAAACAACAAGAAGAAATAGCAAATTTGGAAGCAATGAGTACATCCAATTTTCCCTAAACCTCAATCTTGCCCATCCTGATCCACCATGTAATCATTATTAAAAATGAAATTTATAAATAAACAAATCAGTAAAAATTTAAAAATAAAAACAAAGTAAAAAAAAAAAAAACCTCTAATGACAAGGGCATCAGAATTGACACAGAAAAAGACTTAAGGAATCTGATCAAAAGTCAAAAGAAGTGGAGTGTATTTTCCTCATTAAAATACTGACGATCTCAAAACCATTTTGCTAAGTGAAAGAAATCAGGCACAGAGGGCCCTGTCAGTGAGTGTCGACATGAAGCGTCAGGAAGGCGAGTGCAGACAGTACACATGTGCTTGACGGAGTTCAGGAGGATACAGTAAACATGGGCAGGACCGTTCACGTACGCAGGCTCGGATTTTATTTTTTGAAGTGCTGAAAATGTCACAAAGTTAGATTATGGCAATGGCTGCACAACTCCAGAAATAAACCAAAATCCACTGAACCACAAAGGAATTAAGTTTTACAGCATATGAAATCTATTTCAGGACCCAATGCAGTAGCCTAGTGGCTTACATCCTTGCCTTGCACACACTGGGATCCAATATGGGCTCCAGTTCTAATCCTGGCAATCTCACTTTCCATCTAGCTCCCTGCTTGTAGCCTGAGAAAGCAGTCAAGGACAGACCAAAGCCTTGGGACCCTGCACCCACATGGGAGACTCAAAGGAAGCTCCTGGTTCCTGGCTTCAGATCAGCTCAGCTCTGGCCATTGCAGCCACTTTGAGAGTAATCAGCAGACAGAAGATCTTTCTTTCTGTCTCTCCTTCTTTCTGTAAATCTAACTTTCCAATAAAAATAAATAAATCTTTTTAAAAATCTATTTCAATCGTCATTTTTTAAAAATCGTTAACATTTAAAAATTTGCTTCCTTGCTTGATCTAGCTACATTTCCAAGTGCTCAGAGCCACACAGAGTTCCCAAGAGGACGAGGGAGACACACAGAACCTGTCCATCATCTCAGGTCCTCGGGACAAAGCTGCAAGGCAAGATCCAGCAAGCAAGAACACGCCACTTCACCAAGTCACTTACTACCTGTGAAACAATGCTCATCATGCACTTCTAGCTGCTAAACTGGACGTTTTACAACAGGAGCCAGAGAACAGCACACAGTAAGATGGAGTTATAGGTCACCTTTCTCTCCTACACACATCGACAAATGAAGGCGGGCACAGGAAAAAGGAAGAAAAAGAAAGCAGGAACTGAAAATGTCCAGATCCTTTCTAAATCTTCTGAAGGTCAGAGATCACACCATTCTTTTATCAGGGGATCAGCACAAACAATCCACATCCAAGACAAGGATGTCTCCTCAGAAGAGATCATTTGTAATTCGTATTCAAGAAACAGTAAAGAACTGTACAGGCTGTTTAAAGTAAGTACCTATACTTTGATGCTATTATTTTCACTAGATAAAACAATGCATTTTGACAAATTCTCATTTATGTAATGTCATTTAAGTAAAAATGTTTGTAATGATCCACTCATAATGATGATACTTCTGTGACCGTTTTTAAAACACTGCTGAATCCTATTTACTTGGCATTTTGTAATGTAAAACTTTGTTTTATACTGCCATCAAGTGGCTACATTATGAAATGCAGTTCATGTTTGCTTGTTAGGAAAACCAAAGGGGAATCTAAGATATGATCCGGATGTATTTCAAAATCTGAGTAGGTATTGTGATTTGAGAAATGCCTTAAAGAACCAATTCCAGGTCAGTTTCCTCAAAAGTAGTTCTCTTACCAAGGAGAACTACCACTCTTGCTATGCAACCTTGGGCATGCTGATACGCTTTTCTGCATGGCCTCATGGCTCAGCCATAAAATGTAACTGATAGTATGTCCGATGAAAAAGACAATGAGTAGATTCTCCGGGGTACAGAAACGCCAAATGATTAAAACAGTGCAATGTATACAGTAAGTGCTAGATAAATGCCACCTGCTAGACTAAGATTCACCTTTAAACACCAGATATCAAAGACAAGGGTGAAACCCTTCTCAGTCCACTCAGAGGCCTGCTTTTCAAATCGACAGTCATGTAAAACACAAGGGCTTTCAGGAAGAGTCAAAGAAAATGTTCAGGTTTGAAGGGTACTCAAGAGATAAATCAAAACACATTTTTTCCTTTCTGACAATTACCCCTTCTGTTAATTCCATTTGGGGCACGTGTGGCTTCAGCCACTTAGACTAAAGCCAACCCAACTAATCACTTCCATGTTTGAAATAGACTTGAGAAATGCAAAATCCAAACATCCACTCAGCAGAGCTTACCCCTCCTTGTGTAAGCTCTGACACCTTACGAACACTTTTGCAACCACCCAAGCAAATTTCTAAGAGAATCCTGAAAGTATCTTTCCTAAAAAAAATCTTTTTTTCAAAATTTACAAATGACAGTAAGTTAATGCCCATAAGATAAAAATTTCCAAGTGAAACATCTGCCTGTGCCAGAATTATCAGGCTCCCCACCCACTTCTTCCTCCACCCAGGCCCCAGGATGGCTTCTCTAGGATTGCTTCTCTAACTCACCACTTGCTTCTGGTTCCACTTCAGAAGATTTATATCCTTTTTCCGATCCAGCACAATATTCATCAAGCCCTTCAACCTTTGCCCCAAGACCATTCCAGCTGGAGACTTTGAACACAGATTTTTGGGGCAGGCATTCTGTCCAGAAGCTAAGATGCCCAGATCCCAGATTAGAGTATCTGGTTTAAGTTACAGCTCCTCTGCTTCCAGTTCCACTTCCTGCTAAGTTGCACCCTGGGAGCAGCAGATAATAGCTCAAGCAGTTGGATTCGTGCCGCCCCTGTGGGAGACCCAGATTGCATTCCAGGATCCCGGCTTCAGCCCTGCCCAGCCCTGCCCACTGTAGGTACTTCAAGAATTAAGCAGCAGATGGATGATCCCTGTCTTTCAAATAAAATGAAAATAAGTAAATTAAAAGTGAAGAAAGAAAATGAACTCTGCCGCCAGCTGGCTACATCTTGAGTAATTATCGGAGCATCAGTAATCAATATGGATATTAATTAACTGGTTTCTACAGAGCTTCATCCAGGTCAATTACAGGTGGGTTACAGACAATATCCTCTGAAGATTCAGTTTCCCAGAGGTATTTCCAGCACATGGAACCTCACACACACACCTCACCTACATTTCTCTTTTCTCCCTTTCCTTAGAGTGGCTCCCATCATGACAATATTCACTAGTCCAAACTTACTGCCATCTCCTAAGCTATTCCTAGGGTGTAGCAAGTGGAAAAGACAACTTGAGAAAGGATAGGGGAGCCAGGATCATTTTCAAACTTTATCTTTCCAGCTCTATAAAAATGTGGGGAGAGATCATGGGAAAAGGCAGGGGACGAACAAGCTTGGCCACGATGTCTCAGACCATCAAAGAGCAGTGCAGTAACAAGATTCACTGCCATCAGTTAACTCAGTTCTTAACAACCATTTGATGTACTGTTCAGCTCTCAACGGTGACACTGGGCTTTTTATCAAACAACTGAAATTTGAAGAGTAACTTCATGATCACCCCAGTTATATGCCATAGTTTAGATTCTTGATCTGATTCTCAGATATAAAATAAAGTGGTCTGCACAAAACAGAGCAACAGGAAAGAACAAGCCTCGTGTCTATTGCAGAAAAAGGGACCATTATGAACCATAAGTACTTACAAATAGCGCTGCAATACATTTAACCTAATAGGAGGTAACACATTAAATCCATGAACTTAAGTGTCTGGGTAGTAGCAGAGTCCTTAAGAACTCTAAATGTCTGTGACTTAAAATAATTCATTTTCAGGATGTTAAGAGGCCAGTGAATTAAGAAGGAATATACTTACATCACTTGAAGAGACTGTTCCTGTTTCAACGGCAACACCGCTACCACGAAGTTTCTATTACAAAATAAATAACTTATTACTTAGTTTTGTTTTTAATGTATCCTAATGTATCAGTTTATAAAACGGAGCTACATGAATTTTATAATGTTTTCCCCTAATTCTACTCAAAGAAAGCATCCGGATGATAAAACACTCTAAATCTCATTATTTTCCTCCAGATAGTTTAATAAATTATGCAAACTGGACCAATAACAAAATGAATAAAAAGCTCCAGACCATTCTGAGAGGAACGTGTAAACTTCAAGTTGCAGTATGTACACATTAGATTTTTCCAGTGTGATGACTGCTTTAAATGGAACTATTTACACCATGTTCTAGGGCAAAGAAGATTTGCAAAATAGGTGCCTAATAGCAGAAAGAGACCACATGGTTCTTCCAACGGAGTTATCCAGGGTGATGCTAACAAGTTACAACAATCAAAACCTCAGGTGTTCTACAGGAACAACCAAAGAAACAATGGAAAGTCAGGGGTTGAAAGAGAATAGGAATAATTAATTTATCAAAGAATTTTTTTTGTTATTATCTTACTCAATGACTACTAGTGTCTTCTTAGTAAGTGATCTAGATAAAAAAGAGCAACGGGGAAGAAATTACCCTGTTTGCGCTAAGCTACCAACAGAAAGCTTCCAAACGCCACATAGAGTATAAAACACTTGAAGCTGCAATTAATTTGGATTTTGAAAGTTTGCTTCTGACTGGACAATAAGATTCTGGACTCTATGTTTGGTATATGCTTGCAATGGGGGAATCTCAACTGAACTTGCAACAAGGTGGAGGAATCCACCATGGTGGGAGGGTTTGGGGAGGGGTGGGAGAATCCAAGTACCTATGAAACTGTGTCACATAATACAATGTAACTAATGAATTAAAAATAATAAATAAATTTTAAAAAAAAAGAAAAAGAAAAAAAAAGAAAGTTTGCTTCTATTACAATCATGAAGCCTTGGTCCTTTTTTGAGAAAGAATACACTTACAGCAGAGAAAAAGAGACCTTCCTGACACACCAGATGCGTGATGTTTGAGCAAAGTAGCTATATTACTTTCAACAAGGAATTTACAACTTAACCCTGACCAAAGGCTCCAGGCACGCATGCAAAGTGTCTGACCACAGCCAGGGAGACAGTGCCATCAGAGACAGGCAGAAGCATGACTAGACTTGAAAGCAAAGCCAGATGCACCTGGTGCCCTGCAGAGGGGGCCAACATTCCTATGGCTTTAGGAATCACACAGCAGAAAGGCCAGACCATGAGCCAAAGTCAAAGACCAGGAAAGAGTGCTCAAGGGACACGGAAGAGGCCTTGAGGGGCATTTATCTAATAAATGCAGTTCAGTCCTAACAAGAAGTCTTCTAGACATTGAGATACTTGTTTTTACTCAGAGGATGGAAATGTCCTCCCACCGCAACCCCCAAGCTGGTGGACATGGTTACAACCAGTCAACCATTCCAGAAGTAGTAAGTCACCTGTGACGTAAGATACAAACATGACTTCTACTAGCAGAAGTCGAAGGTGAAAGTGCCCCCAAAGCTAGTGACACTATATTGTAGCAGATATTCATCCCCACCAATTTTAGTTCATGACTCTAGTCACAACAGGCCCTTACTGTCACCATTTCAGAAAGTGTGTAACACTGAAGCAGGGTGAACCTTATATAAAAAGAGACAGGATTTCAAAGGAGGAAATGGGGGCAGGGAAACTTTCCCATTTAAGCACTTCAATTCAAAGTAGTAACAGAAATCTGAAACCTCATTTTCAAATACCCACTTTCCATGTTTTAAATATTTGGATTTTGAAATACCTCACAAACAGTAAAATCTAGAAACTGATGGTTCATACAAAAATACCTTTAAAAACTATGCACAGAAAGAGACCAAATTAACAGCACTGACATTAAAAAGATTTACTTTTGTTCAAGACATTAAAATAGTCATCCAGGGTCCACTGTTGTGGCATGGCAAGTAAAGCTGCAGGCAACTTTACGAACACTGTGTCCTGCCCTGGCTGTTTCACATCTGATCCCTGCTAATGGCCTGGAAAAGAAACAAAGGTTGGCCCAACTGGCTGGTCCCCTGCACCCTTGTGGGAGAACCAAATGAAGCTCCTGGCTCCTTCCTTTGGCCTGGTCCAGCCCTGGCCATTGCATTTTTCTGTGGAGTGAACCAGCCAACGGAACATTTCTATCTGTCTCTCCTTGCTCTCTCTGTAACTCTGACTTTCAAATAAATAAATAAATCTTTTTTTTTTTTCTGCAGAGTGGAAGTTTAATGGGATGTCCACCGAGACTCCCCATACAGCAGTCCTAGGCCAGGGCCCCCTGCCCACTGCCTCCTAGCAGAGAACTGGTATCCCTCCCCAGTCCCCAGGGAACAGCAGTGCCCATGCACCTCCTAGGCAACGAGGTGGATAGTGTCTAGTGCCCACCTCCCTGGGGGCCCAGACCTTGTATCCCCACAGAGCTAAGGCTTCCCCTGGGTCTGGGAGGGGAGGGCACCTGCTCCCAGCAGCCCTCACCCCCACACGTGGGGGATGCACACGTTGTGGTCCCTGTGCCAGGGGCCCTGGAAGCTGCCACACCCAGGCTAGGGGCAAGGGGGAGGGCTCTGCGGGACAGCAGGGGCCAGGCCTCCCAGCAGACATAAGGTACAGTGTGGTGGTGGCCGTGGGGCTGGGGGCAGCGCCCAGCAAGTGCTGGTGTCCGGGTCTGGCACGGCTGTCAGTGTTAAGACGGACGTGTGGCATGTGGCTAAAGTCCTTGCCTTGAGCGTGCCCCAGGTCCCATATGGATACTGGTTCTAATCCCGGCAGCTCCACTTCCCATAGAGCTCCCTGCTTGTGGCCTGGGAAGGCAGTCGAGGATGGCCCAGTGCTTTGGGACCCTGCACCCGTGTGGGAGACCTGGAGGAGGTTCCTGGCTCCTGGCTTCGGATCAGCACAGCACCGGCCATTGCGCTCACTTGGGGAGTGAATCATCGGACGGAAGATCTCCCTCTCTATTTCTTCTCCTCTGTATATCTGACTTTGTAATAAAATAAATCTTTAAAAATAAATTTAAAAATAAACAAATAAATAAATAAATAGCCATCCAAAAACAAAAGGAAATTAGGCTCCCCCACAAAAATAAACAATAAGGCCAACAGTGAATCTACTGTCACAGCATCTCTCTCTCATGCCACAAATTAAAATCTATAAAAATAATGCCAGCCAAGTTGCCTGCAATCTACAACTTGCTAAGTCTCTTTCAAATAGACAAGTCTTTATAATCTGTAGTTGGCAACACACAACTGGCAAAATTACTCCTCCTGGTCTCCTTTCTTCACGTCACCCAACCCACATTGGAATCTCACACTCTTCTTTGTTTTCTGACTTACATAATGCCCACCCCATCTTCATTTCATTCCTTTGGTGAGCATCTTTCACACGAGTTCTCATCTTAACACATAGCATTTACTTACTAGTAGCCCAAAAGAAAGCCTCTGCAGAATCACACTAAGTGTCCTGTCTTCTCCCCATTCTGAAGAGCCATGAGAGGAAACACAGAAAAAAATCTCCATTTTTCCCAGCTGTCACACCAGCAAACTTCCTTCTTTCAAGGAAAAGTAGAGCTACAAAGGCCTGGAAACAACTAAGATGACCAATAAGCAGACTTCATGCCTTAATTTCCAGCCTGACTATTCAATCCTACCATAAAGCTGTGTAATCATGAGAATGAGCTACTATGTCAGACAGACTCATCTTGCAACTGGGTGGGGCAGATCCAAGCTTACTGATGGATACCAGCAAGGCCAACCAAGGAGAATGACCACTGATCTTTAATGTGCTATCTGCAGTAATAAAACTCCCTGGGTAGCACCCAGGGTCATTGGTTTTTTTGTATTGTTGACAGACAGTTGGCCTGGGTATATTACCAAAAAGGCTTAACTCCACTAGAAACTTTCACATTACTCTACCAAAACAAAGATTTTTTTGCACAAATGTTGGTGGTTCCTAATCCTGAGAAACATGCCAAAGCTATAACTACAGTTTCTTGACACCTCAGCTCACTTGCACACTCTTTGGGCTATACCACTTCTCTTACTCTGTCACAAGTCTCACATGAGTGCTTGTGAAATTGTGCAGGTCAATTCAGCTATCCAATCTATGGGGCCAGCAATGCAGGATAGCTAGTTAAGCCATTGCTGCAATGCCAGTATCCCATATGAGCACTGATTTAAGTCCTGACTGTTTCATTTTTAATCCAGCTCCTTACCAATGCTTCTGGGAAGGCAGCTGAAGGTGACTGAAGAACTTGGGATCCTGTCACTCACTAGAAAACCTGGAGGAAGCTCCTGACTCCTGACTTTAGGCTGGCCCAGCCCTGGCATCCATATGGCCTAAGCCATAGCAGCCATTTGGGGAGTGAATAAACAGTCTTTCACACACACATTCCCTCTCTTGTCTTTCCCTCTCGGTAATGCTTTTAAGTAAATAAATAAATCTCTAAAAAACCAAAATCCTCCTATCCAAGTACTAACCAGGCCCGACCCTGCTTAGCTTCCGAGATCAGATGAGATCGGGCACGTTCAGGTATTGGTTACTCATTACTATGCCAACTAATTCCATAATGATGTAAATTTTTGCTGATGGTATATGGGAAGGGTCTCCCTAACAAGCCATTGAACTAGGCCGGACAGCAAGATGCTGGACTCTATGTTTGGTATATGCTTGCAATGAGCGAATCTCAACTGAGCTTGAACTGTGATTATGTAACAAGGTGGAGTCACCCAACATGGGGGGAGGTTGTGGGGAGGGGTGGGGGTATCCCATTACCTATTAAACTGTGTCACATAATACAATGTAATTAAATAAAAAAAAAATTAAATGCAAAAAAAAAAAAAATCCTCCAACCTAGAGTCCTGTAATCTAGGCAGCCATCTAAAAGGAAGATAAAAAGAAGATACTCCCTGATCTCTGAAAAACAGGAGTGGAAAACACGAAGGGGCAGGAAAGACAGAAAGTTTGAACTACAGCCAAAGAAAGAAATGGAACGCATTCTACTGTACTTAGGAGTAGGGTAGTGAACTTCCAAGTTCAAAGGCATTACTTAAAAAAAAAAAAAGTAACATATTTACCAAAAGACTGTAAGAGAACATAGATCTTAACATTCTGCTCAAAATACTAGAAGCAATTCCTTTTACCTGTGAGCTCAGCTGAGTTTTTATCCAGTTGAAATAATAATTTAAGTCACTGCCTTCCATCAGTTCTTTTCCCCAGGCTGCTAACTTGGCAATAATTCTTGCTGCCTGAAAACAAAAGAGAAATGCACTTAAATGCTCTACTGATTCTAAAAATCTCATTGTGTTTCTTTCAAGTGCAGGATTTGTAACCACCTTGCTATGCGATTTTTCTAACATTCACCTGTTCCCAAAATCATAATTTATATAATTCATTCTTAGAAACACAGTTTGAAATACAAGCATTGAAAATGTATTTTTAAGTATTTCCATTATAGTAAACCAAAATTAGCTACATTTTGGAATTTCATAACATTCTCTGCATTTTTCCCATTTTATTTTTTTCTAATTTAACAGATATACTTAAAAACTGTACATATTTGGGGGGTATGAGGTAATGTTTCATACACATGTACATTATATGCATACATATACACTTTGTCCAACCAACACAAATACATTATTGATTTGAACTTTAGCATTCCTTTAAAACCAAAGCACCCACAAATCTCATTCAGCTGGTTTCTTCATAGCAAAATATCCACTGCATTAACACTATCTACAGTCACCCTCCTGTGCAATTAAACATCTAAACTTCTTACTCCCACCTAGCAGTAACAGTACTCATAAATCAGCCCTTCCCCTGCCTCCCGCTCACCCTTCCCACCCGACTTATAACCACAACTGTATTCCTAAATTCAATGCAATCACCCTGGATTTTCAGACTCC
This sequence comes from Ochotona princeps, assembly GCF_030435755.1. Taxonomy (NCBI): domain Eukaryota; kingdom Metazoa; phylum Chordata; class Mammalia; order Lagomorpha; family Ochotonidae; genus Ochotona; species Ochotona princeps. The sequence goes on from NC_080840.1 coordinate 42,031,423, forward strand.
ATGTACAAATGAGATTTGCATTATTTAGAGTTCTAAAAGTAGGGCTGGGATTCATTAACATGAGCAAAATTTAAAGAACACAACAACTCTTCTTACAGGCAGACTTTGATGAAACCTGCCAGCATTTTCAGCAAACAACTTGCCAGCCAATCTCAATCATTCCAAGCCCCTTGTGTGTCCCAATACTTACAAATCCATATCCCATTTATCACCAATTAGATACTCATCTCTCTCTCAAATATAAGCAAATATCCTTCTCTCCATAAATATTTTTAAATTTTCTTCAAGCAATTAAAAGTACCATTTTTTTCATTAAGTAAGCATTGTAAAATATTATTTCCTTAAATAAAAAATTAATATTCCTTCGGGACATTCTTAAATCAGTGCTTCAAATTGCCAATTATTCAGCAACAAATAATATCACTGGAAAAGGCTGGCTGAGGCGAGCTAACCTCAAAGCACACTCCTGTTCTGGTAGCCTGATGTTTGGTATGCTTGCAAACAGCTGCTGACCCAAACTGACAGAGGTGCACTTCCAAAGCCATAACGCAAGACACTTGCTTGAGCATCCGGATGTATGTGGAATCCTGCTCTACAGGGCTGTCCTGGAGCCCTTTCACCCACTCAATACAGTTACCACAGAGACTTCAGAGATACAGTATTCAACAAACTGATCTTTCACAAGACAGACAACTGACTTCCTAAGGCTGCTGTATGGAACCCAGAGACTAAAAATATTACTAGCAGCAGTAAGTACATAACACAGAGGGGAGACAAAGGAACATGCAACCTGACACTCCTGCTCCTTAGCTCAGGCTTCTCAACAGTGCATAGTATACCAGCAACAATCTGACCCTCAAAATTTAAAAGGCTGATAAAACAGAAAATTTTTATGAAACATTAATGTGAATCTAGCTACACGATTAATACTAATAAATCATGCCCTTAGTGCATACTTGCTCTGTAATATAATCTGTCAATTATATTACAATACTAAGAGACATTTAAATCAGGAATCCAGGTAGCAAAAACAAGTTTCTGTAATTTGAAAGAATATGTTACTGAGTTTTTAAAAATTTTTCTTTCACATACACTCTATTGTTACGAGTCCTCCTTTTTCTCTTCTTATAAATGTTATATAGTCAACAACATATGAATATACTAGCATATAAATTAATATAGATAGATATGTAACAGGAGTGAAGTAAGAGGCAGGGAAAGAACACATGCTCAACAACGTTTTCCTGGCAGTGGTCCTTGATTTGAGAACCTTAAAAACATCCACAAGGACACTGCCCAGGTCTTGCGGCTGTCCGCATGCAGCCCACTCCATGTTGCAAATTAGGAAGACGCGGCTGCACAAAGGCTTATTTTCTTGACCTTCTTCTCCAGACGCCATAAAAGATTCTTCAACGTTGTGGCTGCCAAATATCAGCTCAGAAAGCAAAATTAATTTTTCTATAGTAATGTGATTAATTCTGTTCTAGACAAGCTAGAGCTGTTGACATGTGTAAAGTCACCACAGATTTTGCTAATGAAATCATCTTGACAATTTTAAAAACTTTAACTCCTTCTGATCCTCCAGTGACCCCTCTCTACTGAGCACCAACAAGAGAAGCCAATGCCACAGTTCATCAGTCTTAGTACAGTACGTCTGTTCCTTGCTTAATATCAGAATTTATTCTGTAAATTTTAAAAGGATATTTAAAAATAGATTCCCTTCTCAAAATGTATTTAAAAAAATTAAGAACATGACCAATTCAAAATTACCATATGAACAGTAAAAGGATCCTGGCGATTCAACATTGGCAGGAAGTAGGGCCAAGCAGTGTTCTTGCTACGCTTTGCATAGTCGAAGAAAATGCTAACACGCTGGTGATTTTCCTAAAAAAGAAATATCATTAATCAGAATGAATGTTGTCAAAGAACAGACAGACACTGCACTGTTTCTCAGTCTTCTGTTTCACGTCCCATCAATGTGTGCTCTTCTACACTGGTGTTTGGGCTTGCAGTTAGATCCTTGTTTCAGATGGGTTATCCTAATCTAGATTCCTGCCAGTGTGGACTGCCATCAGAGATGGCTCAAGTACATTGGTCCCTGCAACCCTCATTGGGTTTGGCCTGGCCAATATTTGGTCACTACAAGCATTTGGAGAATAAACAAGCAGATGGGCATACTCGCACACACTTTCCCACTTCCTGATCCTCTTCTTCCTCTCAAAGACAGATAGTGGGACAGAGACAGAGACAGAGATAGAAGAGATAGTGACAGAGATATGAATGAATATACAAACCTGGTGGCTGAAGACAGAATCATCTACCTAAATCTGTATCTCTGAATCCTCCACTGATCCTTCAAAACACATGTAAACAAACACCAGATAAACTACACAAAAACACTGTGTCTAAGTTAACCACAAGGAAATTAGCAGTGATGGTGCAGTGACATCGCACACCAACCCTCCTCCGGGGGTGCCAGCATCCCCTAAGGGTGCCAGTCCGTGTCCCAGCTGCTCCACTTCTGATCCAACTCCCCGCTGAAGGGCTGGGAAAGCAGCAGGGACATTGGGCGTTTGAACCCTGTACCCTTGTGAGAGACCTGGAAGAATCTCTTGGCTCCCAGCTTTGGACTGGCCCAGTTCTGGCTGTGGCAGTCATTTGAAAAATAAAACAGCAGATAAAATACCCCTCTGCCTCTCCTTCTGTCTCTCTCTAATTCTGACTTTCAAAAGCAAAATAAGTAAATCTTCATTTAAAAAAATAAAATAAAATTAGCACCAAATCCCAGCAAAATACTTTCATACGTCAAATCTTTGTAGACAGTACAGTAGATGTGGAAAATGTGTACAGCAGAAGGCTACTGGCAATGGAAGAGGTCTGCAATCAGCAAAAAACAACAAAAAAAGGTCCTGACTATAAAGGAATTGGGAAAAGAAAATCTCGTAGTAGACGAGGGCACTGACTACAAGAAGCAGACAGTAACCTTGGAAAGGTATCACTTCAGAGAACGAACGAAGTGAAAAAAAGGAGACTGGGTGATTAAGAGAGGAAGAAACAAAAGGAAAAAACAAAATCAGAACCATCCCCTAAATGTCAAAGCAAACATAAGTTCCTCCTACCAAAAGAAAAATCATCCTCTAAACCAACAGCACCTCACTGCAAGGAGCGAGGAGTACTTCTGAGCTTTGTAAGCCTTTGTAGATCACCCAAATTCCTGGCACGAGCAGAGGAAAGCCACAAAGATAGAAACCTTGAACGTCAAAAGAAACCTTTAAAAACAAACTATTATTAAAGTTAATTTGAAAAGGCATATTAAAGCAGAGAAGAAAGAATATGAGGTATATAAGACTGAAATAACAAAACAATTAACATGAGATTGAATTAAAATACTGTATTTTCCAGAAAAAAATCTCAATGAAATATTTTCCTGAAAAACTATAAATTATCAAAACTGTCACCATTAGAGATGAAAGGCTTAGATAACTAATATCTGTAGAAAAAAACACACAGAAAGCTATCAAAGGAAAAGAAAAATCTCCACAACAAAACAGCCTGGTTCAAACATGTTAAACCAGGACTTCATCAAGCCTTTAAAGTCATGATAGTCCCAATGGTAAATAAACTGTTGCACAACATAGCAAATGAAGGAAAATTTCGTAATGTTTTATTTTGTTTTGTTTTTATTTGAGGCAAAGTTACAGACAGAAAGAAGACACAGATCTTCCATCTGCTGGTTCACGCCCCAAAAGGCTGCAATAGCTAGAGCTACGCCAATGTGAAGCCAGGAGTTTCTTTCAGGTCCCCAACATGAGTGTAGGGACCCAAGCACCCAAGCCATCCCCTACTACTTTCCCAGTCTATAAACAGGTAGCTGGATCAGCAGAGGAGCAGCCAAGGCTAGAACTGTGCCCAGATGGGAAGCCAACACCACAGGGTGAGATTCAGTTCACTACACCATTTTACCATTCCCCTTTTAAGTTTTTTTTCTTTTTTAAAAAGATTCACTTATTATTATTGGAAATGCAGATTTAGAGAGAGAAGGTGAGAAAGAGACAATGATTTTCCATCCACTGTTTCACTCCCCAGGCTGCAGCAATGGCGTTTGCTGAGCTTCCTTCAGGTCTCCCACATGGGTACAGAGTCCCAAGGCTTTGAGCCATCCTCAACTGCTTTCCCAGGCCATAAGCAAGGAACTAGAAGGGAAGTGGAGCAGCCAGGGCACAAACCGGTGCCCATATGAGAGTCCAGTGTACTCAAGGCAAGGATTTAGCCACTCAACCATTGCACTGGACCCCTTCTTAAGATCTTTTTATGGAACAAGTATAACACTGGTAGCTATATCCATGAAGAAAAACAAAGAACAAAATAATAAAATTAGAAACATAAGATTGAGAAAAGCAAAATATCTAACTGCAGAAAGTGCCTTTATGTATATTAAAAGATCATTCAATTGGGGCTGATGCAGTGGCATAGCACCCTAACACTCCACCTGCAAGCACCAGCATCCCCCATGGGCAATAGTTCTAGTTTTGGCTGCTCCACTTCTGTTTGCATAGCCCGGGAAAGCAGTATTGGATGGTCCAAGGATTTGGGCCCCTGCACCCATGTGGGACAGTGGGAAGAGGCTCCTGGCTCTCAGCTTTAGACTGGCTCAGCTCTGGCCATTATAGCCATTTGGAGAGTGAACCAGCAAATGGAAGATAACTCTATCTCTCCCTCTCTCTGTAATTCTATCAAGGAGAAAATAAATCCTGGGGGGGGGGCGGATATAATCTAATCATAAAATAAATTCATCAGGTCACAAAATTCACATCCAGAAATGATCAGCTTTCACACAAATAGAAAAAATAACAAGTATAACAGAAGAGAAATACTGCTTACAGCAGTAACAAGACAGGATACTCAGGCAAAAACTTAAAAAATATTGAAAATCTTTATGTAAAAACATGACAACCCCCCTGGAGATTCAAATACTTTCAGCAAACAGAAAGATTCTCCTTGTTTGAAGAAAAATTCACTATAATAAGACATTATTTCTCCCAAAGAAAATTTATAAATTTAAAGCAACTGTAAAAATAGGAACTGCTCTGCACATGTCTCAGCCTAGACTTGGCTCCAGTATAAAACACAAAATCATGAACAAAGGAACCCCCCATGCATTCAGAGACAACAAAATAAACAGAAAACTTGTACAAATGGAAAAGTTGCAGATAATAAGCAAAACTGTTCTTAAAAGAAAAAAACACATCAACCCTTTAGAGTCAGGTACTGGCCTAGAACATAGGGGCACCAAAATCTGTTGACTAATTCAAAGAGAGGAAGCCGTATGTATAAATACACAGAGCATCCAGAAAGGCTTAAGTGATTCATCAATTCTGTTCATGTTCATTAAAAACTAAGGTGTCTCAAGAAAAGCTACATGTTGATTACTGATATCCTGAAATACGTGCAAGCATTTCCATCTTATCTGCCATTAGCAAATCGCAATTCACATAATTTTGAAAAGTACGTGATTATAACACCTGATTAAAGAACCAATGCTTACAAAAGTGAAAGTTTGCAATACAAACATGCTGGTTTTGTGCGATGCGGAAATAGATGACATGAGCAACAGCAGTTCGACTCGCCTACCTGCAGCATATCATCCACCATGGTCAGGATGTACTGCACTGTCTGTTCCTTCGAGATGTGAGTCATCAGGTTTATAAAGGTCTTAGCACACTAGAAAAAAAAAATTAATTAGTTTCCATTCCAAAATAAACATTTTAGTTTAACTTCAGTAAAACATTTTTCTTTCATAAATTGATACAAATAACATTAAGTTAGATACTAATTAGAGGAAATTACGAGGGAGTGTCAAAACAGGTCACTTAGAATGAAAAAGATTTGTTTCTTTGAAAGGCAGAGTTTCAGAGAGAAAAGGATGTAAAAATAGGCAGAACTTCCACCCCCAGGCTCATCCTAACGGCAAGATAGATGGAGTGGGGCAAAGCACACCCAGCATCCAGATCTCTACCCAGGGCACCTGTGTGGGTGGCAGGGGCCTGAGAACCTCATTTCTGCTGCCTTCTCCAGAGCATTTGCAGGGAGCTGGGGGCCCAGCATGGTGGTCTAACGGCTAAATTCTTGCCTTTTGCCTGTGCCAGGATCCCATAGGGGAGCCAGTTTGTGTCCTGGTTGCTCCACTTCCCATCCAGCTCCCTGCTTGTGGCCTGGGAAACTACTCAAGGGTGGCCCAAAGCCTTGGCACCCTGCAGCTGCATGGGAGACCCAGAGTAAGTTCCTGGCTCTTGGCTTCCTATCAGGTCAGCTCCTGATGTTACAGCCATGTGGGAAGTGAACCAGTGGACAGAAGATCTTTTTGTATCTCCCTCTCTCTGCATATCTGCCTTTTCAATGAAAAATAAATAAATCAATCCTTAAAAAAAAAAAAAAAAAAAAACAGAGGAAGGTAACTGGATCAGAGGTGGAGCAGCCAGGATCCTAACCAGCATCACATGTCGGCTTCACAGGGGAAGCTTATCCACACCACACTGTTCCTTGCATCGTCTCTTAATCCCATTTTTTCACATACTTTTTTTTTTAGTATTTTTTTATTTCTCTTTGAAAGGCAGATTTAAGAGAGAAGAGGCAGAAAGAGATCTTACACTCAATGGTTCACTCCCCAAATGGCTGCAATGGCTGGAACTGAGTCGATCCAAAGCCTAGAGCCAGCAGTTGCTTCCATGTCTCCACATGGGTGCCAAGGCCCAAGGACTTGAGTCATTCTCTACTGCTTTCCCCTACAGGAAGGGCAGCAGTCGGGACTAGAACCAGCACCCATATTAGCCTATTGAGCCCCCGCACTGAACCCCTACAAACTTTCTGAAATATGGTAAAGTACATGAAGATCCACTATGATTTGCATGAAGGTTTTCATCATATCTAGTAATCACTCTCCAAATCTTTACTATTTTTAAATAGATTAGCTACTATCAACTCAATTACTCATTAGAATGAGTGAGCTTACAGACAATCAAAAGTTGCAATTCATTTTGAATATTCTACTTTATATCTTATTTTGTACATGTATGTCTGCATACTGAAAACTGGAATCAAAACGACTTGTCTTGGGGCCAGCACAGGAGGGTGTTCCTCTGCCCTGTGGCACTGGCATCACATTGGATATCAGTTCATGTCCAGGCTGCTCCACTTCTGATCCAGCTCTGTGCTTACTGGCAGGAAATGCAGGGGAGGAAGGCTCAAATCCTTGGGATGCTCCACCACTTCAGAGACCTCAAAGAAGCTCCTGGCTCCTAGCTCCGGATCAGCTCAGCCTTTACAGATCTGGCTCAGCTCCAGCCTTTACGGTAATTGGGAGAGTAAACCAATGGATGGAAGAAATCTCTTTCTTTCTCTCTATCCTTCCTTCTCTTTCTAAAATCTACCTTTCAAATAAAATAAATCTTTAAAAATGGAAACCTTAAAAAAAAAAGATTTTGTCTTGCCTCCTTCCTACAACATATCAAACCGCAAAACAATAAAAATGGGAACTAAGAATTGATGCTGTGGTACAGTGAGTTAAGCTGCAGCCTGTAATACTGCTGTTCCATGTTGGAATGCCTGTTTGGGTAAGTTGCTCCAATTCCAATCTGTTCTCTGCTTATATGACTGGGAAAGTATCGGGAAGTGGCCTAAATGCTTGGGCCCCTGCAACTCACGTGAGACCAGGATGTAGTTGCAGGCCCTGGTTTTGGCTTGGCTCAGCCATAGCCATTGTTGACACTTGAGGAGTGAACCAGTAACTGGAAAATCCCTCTCTGTCACTTTGGCTTTTACACAACAAGGAGGAGGAAGAGGAGAAAAAGAGAAAGAGAAGGAGAGAAGGAAGAGAATAAAAGAAACTGGAACTGGCAACAGGTTACCTATCATTGTGAGACTAAGACTGAGTTATAGATGGCCTCCATCGGCCAATCAAGACCTCATGTAAGAATCTCTGAGGGCAGTGGAACTGCATCTTGTTCTAAACTAAACTTATCAAAACAGAAATAAAATCAAAACTATCCCACAAAACCCATTCAGTCCCCCTTCAAATATGGCTTTATGCATGCAACACCATACAAGCATAAGTTGGGAATCAAACGTTGACAAGCTTTTAAAGTTACCCTAAAACAATATAAAGTCAAAAACATGTCATTCAGTATTTATTCAACAAATCCTCAGTAACAAATGAATGTAATACAAGCCATGTCTTTAACAGACAGAAAGTCTGGTGACCATTATAAACAACAAAACCGAAAAGACTGGGCCAGTGCTGTTGTAAAATGGGTAAAGAGGCTGCCTTCAGGGCTAGTATCCCATATGGGTGCTAGTTCAAGTCCTGGCTGCTCCACTTAGATCCAGCTGCCTGCTAAAGCAACTGAGAAAGCAGCAGAGGATGACCCAACTGCTTGGGCCTTTGTCCCATGTAGGAGACCCAGATGAAGCTCCTGGCTTCCACCTGGTCCAGTTCCAGCCATTATGGCCATCAGGGGAGTGAACCAGTGGATGCATAACTCTCTCCCACTGCCTTTCAAATAAATAAATAAATCTTAAAAAAAATTACAAAATTAGTATCTATAGCAGTCACATCATTTAAAAAGTTAACAGTAATAAAATGGCATTTTATTTTTAGTCATAGTATTAAGATGGAAACTTTTCCATTTCTTCCAGCAAAAAAACATATATACATAAATTATCTGTGGTACTTCTTTACAAACTCTTCCTTTTGGATACACTGCCATTCTGTTTGGATAAAAGATAATTTCCTGGCATCAACACATAAAAGGCCCACCACCTGAGGGAAAAAAGGCAGGAAATACAAAGGGGAGGAAAAGGGGGAAATCCTTGCCCTAAAAAGGCAAGATACCTAAAAGTGTATCATGGAAAAAAAAAAAAAAAGACCCATTACACCTGCTACTGCAGTTAAGAAAGAACTGTTTAACTTCTTAAGAGAACTATCCTGACTTAACAACACTCTTCTCCCAGTGTTACCTGCAAATGTTAAGGATTCAATACTCATGGTTGCCTAGTCTACCAAATGAGATGGACCTTCTGGTGTGTATGTACATGGGGTGAGGAAACTTTTTCAAAAAAGGACATCAAACATTACAAAGGAAAAAAGGGAATAGATTTGATTGCACAATTTGCACTTCAATGTGGCAAAGAATTCCCTAAACCGAGTTCAAAATTCAAGCAACAGGCTAGGGAAATAAGACACACACAGAACCTTATGAATATACACAGAAAGGAATCTAACAAATCAGGAAGAACAGCATCAACACTTCCACAGAAATGTAAAGTCATTAAAAAAAATAAAGAAGTAGTCACTATGGGTGCATAAGAGGTAAAAAAAATTTTTTTTTTTTATGTTAGTCACTGTCGTTACATTCATGTTCATACATTGACACTGTTAAAAGGAGCATTTTCTCAAAATTTTGAGACGGAGTTCATCTGAATTACTTAACTAGATCAGACCTATCGGAAGTCTTCATAGTAAATACAAGATTTTGTGGGAAGACATCTCAAGATAAACATCAGAATTAACTAGAAACAGAGAAAAGAAAACTCCTCTGTCAGGATGCAGTCACTGCAAATGAGTGCAAGAATGGAACCTGCAAGCAGCCCAGACCAGGCCAGGTTATGGTACATGGGCCAGGTTTGGGGGCAGGCCAGGCTGGGCCAGTTCATAACACCCGCGGGCAGATCTGAGAGCCAGTACAAGAAAGGCTGGGTGGGGCCACAACACCAGCCAGTTCACATAAGAGCCAGAACTAAGGTCTGGCTGGGCTGGACTAGGCTGCAGCACCCACCAAATCGGGGACAGGTGAGGCCAAGCCAGGTTGCAACACCTGCCACCAAATGCTGACGTAAGGTAAACATGACTGGGTCACAGCACCCACCAGCACGTGTAACATCCTAGGTATGGGGGGGGCGGGCTGAGGGGGTGTCAAGTCTGGTAGAGGGGCTGTGTGGGAATCCCGTGCTGGGCCACTGCTCTTGCTGGCGAGTGTGAAAGCTGAGACATGGGGTAGCCCAAGCTGTGCAGGCCTAAAAACACGTCAGCCTGCAAGCGAGCTAGGTTAGCGGGAAAGCCAGGCTGGGCTAAGTGACTGTATCCACTGTTGCCAAATCTACATGTGCCAGAGTAGGTACAGGCTGGTCAGACTTTGCTGCAGCATTAGTTGGCAAGTGCCAGCACTAGGACCAGCCGTTCCACCTCCAATCCAGCTCCCTGCTTATGGAAAGGAAAAGCAGTGGAGGATTATTCAAGTCCTCGGGCCCCTACACCCATGTGGGAGACCCAGAAGAAACTCCTGGCTCCTGGTTTCAATCAGTTCAGGTTCTGCCACTCTGGCCATTTTGGTGATAAACCATGGATGGAAGACTGACTCTTTCTTTCTCTCCTTCTCTTCATAAACCTACCTTTCAAATACAAAATAAACAAATCTTTAAAATATATATATATGATGGGAAAACATTTTTTTAATAAACTAAATCTTTAAAAATCAAACATCTTCCAGACATACATCAAAATATCACAAACACTCAAGCTGATTGATAATTACATTTCTAGAATCTGTTGTGAAGAAACATGAATGTCCAACACATGTCTACTTATAGCAGAGGGACTAAAACATGAAGGGATTATGATTCATTCATTAAATGGAAAATGATTCAATTGTTTTTAAAAGCCACAAAAATAATCTTTACAGGGCCCAGCACTGTAACCTAGGGTCTTTGCCTTACATGCACCCACATCCTATATGGGTGCCGGTTCATATCCCGGCTGCTACACAGCCCCTCCAGTTCCCTGCTTGTGGCATGGGAAGCAGCTGAGGATGGCCCAAAGCCTTGGGACTCTGCACCCATGTTGGAGACCCAGAAGAAGCTCCTGGGTTCTGGCTTTGGATTGGCTCAGCTCTGGCCATCACAGCCACTTGGAAAGTTAATCAGCAGATGGAAGATTTTTCTGTCTCTCCTTCTCTCTGTAAATCTGGCTTTCCAATCAAAATAAAAAAATAAATTTTAAAGTGCTTTATTTCTTTTATTTAATAACATTTTCCCATCTTTCTGCTACATGTATCTCAGAAGGAGGTAGAATCTCAACATATGTAACTCCATAAACAACTCTATGTGAAAAAGTCCAAAACAACTCAAAGATAAACAGTAAAGAAGGTGGAACTGTCATGACAGCTCAACTAGCTAATCCTCTACCTTCATGCACTGGCATCTCATGTGACCAGTTCGTGTCCCAGCTGCTCCATATCCCATACAGCTCCCTGCTTATGGCCTGGAAAAGCACTTGAGGACAGTTCAAAGCCTTGGGACCCTGCACCCACGTGAGAGACCCAGAAGAAGCTCCTGGCTCCTGGCTTCAGATAGGCTCACCTCTGGTCATTGCAGCCATTTGGGGAGTGAAACAGAGGATGGAAGATCTTTCTCTCTGTCTCTTCTCTGTAAATCTGCCTTTCCAATAAAAATAAATAAATCTTACAAATAAAAAGTTAAGAAGGAAACAATATTTGCAACAAATATGGAAAACATTAATAATTTTTCAATGTAAAAAGATTGTTCTAAATCAGAAACTCATCTGTCAGAACACAGTCCCTATAGGTGAGCCACGATAGTGCGCAACCCAGACCAGGCCAGAGAAAGATACCCACCGGCATACATATGGCATAGGTGGGGGGCAGACCAGGTTGAACCCGTCCACATCACCCACTGGCGAATCTGAGCACCAGAATAGAGTGTGGGTCGGCCCGGGATTGGTCACTACACAAATCAGTGCACATTACAGAATGCCAAGGTAGGGTGAGCTGTACCAGATGTGGTTGCAGCGCCCAAACGGCACATGTGAGAACCAAGGGGTGAGGGGGGAAAGCCAGCAGGGGGAATGTGGGCTCCCCTGCTGGACAACCACTCCCACTGGAGAGCATGAGTTGGGATGGGGGCAGACCAGACCAGGCAGGGCTACAACACTTGTGGGCCTCATGTGAGCTAGATAAGGGAAAAACCAGGTTGGGCTGACTGATCCAACTGGTGCAAGCAAAAATCAAAGTGGGTGAGGGTTGGTTGGGCTTTCCAGCCGCATCAGTTGGCAGAGGCTGGCGCTGGAGGCTTAATCTGTCAAGTTAAACTGCAGAACCACCAGGAGAGTGCATAATCAGAGAGTAAGAGTGGCCTAGTAGGGAGATAGTGGGCACCTCCCTATTGGGTTACCACTCTCACTGCAGAACAGCAAAACTAGGACTGGGGCAGGGGTGGCTGCCAGTATGTGTATGGGGTGGATAGTAGGTTGCTTGGGTTGAAATAGGCTTCATTGCCCACTGACACACATGAGAGCTAAATGGGATGTGGGACAGACTGAACAAGTCTGCAGTACATACTGGCATGCAGGGGAACCAGGGTAAGGAGCAGGCCTGCTGAGGGTTATAGGGAGTCACCCAACTAGGCAGCTCCCACTGGTTTGCATGAGGGCTGAGTATGAAGTAGGCAGGATTGGGCCGGACTACAACAACCATCGGTTCGCGTGGAAGACAGGGCTGGAAACAGAACTGACCCAGCAATTGCAACGATCGGCATGTGCATAAGCTGACTGGGGCGACGGACTGTGCCAGACCCTGTACTGGCAAGCATACACAAGAATCAGGTCTGGGATCACCTCAGATGAAGTTTCTTTGGAGATTCCTCCAACTGAACTGCTGATCTCAGAACCCCAACCATGAAGAGACTATGTCAGCCAGTGGATTATGAATAAATGTCGTCGTGCTTGGAACAGCAAGATTGGCAGCAATCCAGAACTGTTGAACTATCGAAACTTGAGCAGGACCCTCGGAGCATGCCTCACATCAGGGACCTGGGATGGGTGGGAGGCTGGGTGGGGCTTCTCCCTTTGTTTCTCCCCTGACCCCAGATTCAGGGGAAAAGAAGTGATGATATTAGTGTGGAAACAATGGTATTACCCACTTTCCTATAGCCCTTGACCCTTTGTACCCTAATCAACTAAGATCATTAAAAAAAAAAAAAAAAGATTGTCTAAATCAATCAAGATTTATCAAAACTACGGATAAAAGTGAAAAGAGGACAGAAAAATGGGAAAGAAATTCAACTATATATAGTCAGAGTAGTATCTCTTTTAACTTAATGAATCAAACATTAGGCATTCCAAACATCATTCGTAAGAACTAAAGTGGAAAAAAATTTCTTTAAAAAAAAGTTAAGCAATTTTTTTAAAACCTTGTACATTTTGAAACAGTTACCTTCTGGAAAGTTCTGCTGAGAGAGTACTCAAATATATACAAGGTGATGTACACACTTTCAATATAACATTTTTATTCAAAGAAAAAATACAAAAGGAAATTGGGAATTGCTTAAATGTTTTCTAGTAAACGGATTTTTAGTTAGGTATTAGGGCATACCTACCATGCAATATCATACCGTCATTAAGATTTTTCTAGAATTCTTAATAACATGGGAAAGTGCTCATGGTATAGTATGCATATGGATCACCTGACTGCCTTCGGTCTGAAGCATCTCCTGCTTCTCTTCAGGACTTCTTTTCATCTCAAATCTTTGAATAAACTCACAATCTTCAGCAGAAATCATCTGCCCCCTGGAAAGCAAGAATGCAATGCTTTGTTCACTGAGAAATAAATAACCACTGGGAACAAATTAACAGAAAATTTCCAGATTTTTCTTCTCTTTCCTTGGTAGTATTAAATAAAAACTATAGGAGGCCACTGTGTTTTGGACAAAACTCCCATCCCAGGCTCCAGCAGACTGAAAAACCAAAACAGATTCACTCAGCACCAAACAGAAACAAAGTTGTAATGTGACCTTGAAAAACCAGTAGAGAAGGCAGCCAACTTCCCCCTGCTTAAATCCTTACTTAAAAAAAAAAAAAAGTAACCCAAAGTTTTCTACTGTCTATCCATTCCTGTGTTACAAGAAAACAAACTCAGAAATTATCAATGCACTATCTGTCCGTATTTCTGCTTTCTTCAGCTGTTTAGCACGTTATTACTGACTTCATTGATGGATGGTGATGGGATGAGCTATCTGTCAGTTCCAACCCCAACAATCTGTAAGCTCTTTCAGCAGAGGGCTGTTTCACACCCACCAGTGTCCCCACTCAATATGTTAAATAGCATATTTAACAGGTACACACGGTTTACATTTGGTGAACTCTTCTTAAACACCCGCAGAATGGAGGAGTTTTATATATAAAAGAAACTTGTGAGCTGGACAATAGAATAAATAGAAATAGGGAAAAGAGGAAATATGAGGTATAGAGGCCCACTGATAAAAGAAACCAGAGAAAGCAATTTAAACACTCCTGTAACTAAAAATGCTCCAAATAGGAAAGTTGCAAAGTTGTACCAGTCAGTGTTTTATGATCAACAATACCATTCTGTTTGGACTATAAACACATTTAGACTTAAAAACAATAAACTCCTTGTCCTCTAGTCTAAATGCACTACACTCTGAGATAAACAAACTAGGGCACACAGCTCAGACCTCTAATTTCACAAGGGATTTTAATAACTACACAGAAAGCAATGGACAAAGAACTAGCAATCCTTCTCTTGTCCTCAACCAATAATCAATCCATTTCCTTAACTGGAAATGAGTAATTCCAGATTTCTCTTTTACCCACACACATCAAAGACTTTCCCACTTCTATAAGTTCTTTTTACTGTGTCATAAAATGAAATTTAAATAAATAAATAAAAATAAACAAAAAAAAGATTTATTTTTATTGCAAAGTCAGATATACAGAGAGGAGGAGAGACAGAAAGAAGATCTTCATCGGATGATTCACTCCCCAAGTGACTGCAACGGCCGGTGCTGTGCCGATCCGAAGCCAGGAGCCAGGAACTTCCTCCAGGTCTCCCACATGGGTGCAGGGTCCCAAGGCTTTGGGCCGTCCTCTGACTGCTTTCCCAGGCCACAAGCAGGGAGCTGGACGGGCAATGGAGCTCCCAGGACTAGAACTGGCACCCATATGGGATCCTCATGCATTCAAGGCAAGGTCTTTAGTTGCTAGGCCATTGTGCCGGGCCCACTTCTATAAATTCTACCCAGTACAATTCTATGCATTTCAATCTACAGCTTCCTCCTGCCTTTACACTGAAGACATGACAATCCACACAAGAATCAAATCTCATCATCTGGTATCAACCACGAACGTTAATAGTTTCCAGCAATCAGGGACTTTAAAACTTCACTCTTTTGAGCCCTACTGGAGATGATGAAGACCTCAACTTAGCATTTTCATCTTCTTTGCACAAAGAGCGCCCTCAATAGTCTTTACATCAACTATAGCTTAAGAATCACTTCGAAAAGTATCAAATCCAGAAGCCTTCCAATGGTACACAGGAGCTCTACAACCGGACCCTGGCTGTCTCTCCCGCCTCCCTATTGCCTCCCTCTAAAACATGAAGCACTTCCCACTCAGCGTGATGCTTTTCCTTCCCTGCCTTTGCTCATGCTGCTGCTGTGGTCACATGGCTAAATACACACTCTCCTTTAAATATCAGGTTAAGGACTGTTCTCACCAGGCAATCTTCCTGCGGCTGCATTTGCTGTCTTTTCTCTATATACCTATCAGACCCTGGATATCTTTCTATTACCTGAACTGAATAAAGATGATCTGTTTAGGGCCCAGCGCAGTAGCCTAGTGGCTCAAGTCCTTGCCTTGCAGGCACTTGCACTGGGATCCCATATGGACACTGGTTCTAATCCCGGTGGCCCCACTTCCTGTCCAGCTCCCTACTAGTGGCCTGGGAAAGCAGCCAAGGACGGCCCAAAGCCTTGGGACCCTGCACCCATGTGGGAGACCCAGAAGAAGCTCCAGGCTCCAAGCTCTTGAGTTTGCATTGGCTCAGCTCCAGCCACTGAGGAGTGATCACTTGGGGAGTGGATCAGCGGACAGAAGATCTTCCTCTCTGTCCTCCTCTCTGTATATCTGACTTCCCAATAAAAAATAAATCTTTTTTAAAAATGACTTGTTTATACATCTGATTTCCCTGCAGCTATGTGAGTTCCTTTAGTACTCTGTATCTTTTTTTTAGCACCAAATCCTGCTGGGGGTTGAAGGGCAGGAGTTGCTTCAGAACTGTCAAGATAGTAGACACGTTTGAAAGCGCCTAAATTAATAGAAATGAAAAGGATTGTTTTTGTGTAATGTATGTCCCTTATACTGGAAAACAAACTACTGAATATAAAAACAAGATTCCCCAATTTATTTTTCAAAACACATGCAAAGCTGAGCTAAACTTCCTTAGTAAGTCATTATATTGTGAATAGAACAAAATAAATATGAAAGAATAAAATATGGTCAAAAATAAACAAATGCTCATTTTACAGATAAATACAGGATACAGAAACACCAGAACACTAAACTCTTTTTTTCTTCAATTTTGAATTAACATGTAATGCTTATACAGTTTCTGGAGCAGAATGTAACTTTTCAATGCATATGCATACTTAACCACCCACACCAGGTAATCAGCCTTTCCACTTCCTTAGCTCTAGGCTAAATCTTAATACATACCAGGAAGGAAAAGAATCAAAATATTTTAAATGGAGTCAAGGCAGTATTTATCCCCATTTCACATTTGCTTAATTGAATCTCAGGGAAATTAAGTGATTTGTTTTAAGACCGCTCTTTCAACAGAGAATCAAAATTCAAACCCAGATCCCAACAACTCCAACATGCACACTTCTTAGTCCCGTGAGTCATTCAGCAACACCATTGGTTCCCACATGAACCCGCAAGCCATGCTAAAAGACCCTGGCTGACTTTATCCATCACCCCCTCCTCCTTCCGCAGCCTGTAAACATTCCACCCATGATTCCTACTCAATCAAGAAGTACTTCTTAACAGAGAAGCTCAAATGTGCCAGGTGCAACTCCACTTTGCCATTAGAGGCCCAGCTGCCTCCACCACAATACCTTTTCCGAGACCAAAAAAAAAAAAAAAAAAATTATTCTAAGGAGGAAATGTTTCTTCCACATTTATGAGCGCCTTTCCAGCACTGCCCTCATAGAAGCATGACCATGAAGAGGCCTGATGCAAAAGCACATGATGAACCGTGATTCACAGAAAATTGGTACTCACTGAAGATACGACTGCCAGTTCACTTTGTTGGCGCGAACCTCTGCAGCCTTGGCAGCAACGATGTTGGTGGGCACAGCAGCATCCACAGCGCCTCGGATATCCATCTTGGTCATTTAAGTGTTACAACCTCGAATGTTCTTCAAAAAGACCTTCAACTTAGATTTAAGAAAAAGGGAAAAAGAATACCTGGGGTTATTACTTTTTACAGCTGTCGTAAGTTAAAAAACACTGCCATTCACTAGATTCCAAATCTTCCCCAACTGTGCAGATTTACAAGTGTGTTTCCTAGCGGCTTTTCTTTTCCCAGGAAAGGTTTTGTAAGCTGTCACCAATATTATAAGATTTTATGGGTAATCTCTTAAAATATCTACATCAGAAATCATATGATTAAAAGTAGACAACTCAAAAAAAATGTTTTAATTTATTTTAAACATACAATTTGGATCAACTTCCACCTTTTTGTCAGGTAATCCTGACAGATAAGGGCCATTACTTTATTTATGACTACTAATCATCATTTTCCGAAATTAAAAATGATAAGGTCTTTCTACAAGTCTACAATTGTTGGTTCAAGTTAAAACACACAGTGAGAAACCAATTTCTCACAATGCAAAGCTTTCCTTGTCAATCAAAATTCACAGCATTTTCAACGACAGTTTTGGAGGAAAATTTTGCAACAAATGTCTTTCACAATTTTAAGCGCAGCCAACAGAGACTCCTGTCTGAAGACAAGCGCCTACAATAACAAGCCACTCACACAGTGGTTTTTATTACGACACAAAACATAGGGTCCCATTTGCAAACTATCAATTCACGAACCGGCCGCAAGCAGCTAAAATCATAGGAGTTGTAAGGCGGGTTCCCAATGACCTTAGTCTGGAACATAATCTCTTCATCTGAGGATCTGCTGCCTAAGCAAGCAGGGACTGGATAGGCTGGCGGGGCCCAGGCGGAACAGGCCCTGTCCGGGTCAGTCTGGAACTCTACAACAAGCAAGCTCGGGCCCAGCAGCCTTTCCAGACCCCGGGTCGGTAACCCACGCGCGCTAGGTTCTCCAACAGACCAGGGCCGTGGCCAACCCTGGGGAGCGTACACGTTTTACCCATCCCCACCCGGCCAGCGCCCCCTCACATTCCTTTCCCCTGCAGGGAAGACTCCGCCTGCTTCGTAAGCCCGGTTCTGGCCTTGAATGAAAGAGGAAGCCAGGAGGAGACGCGCAGCGACAAGCAGCACGTAGACCGAAAGCCCGAGAAACCGCAAAGGTAGCCTCACCTGGGCGAGCGCCGCAGAAAAACAAGCCCAGGACCCCCACAACGCACCCCAAGGTGGAAGAGAGGGTGCGGCGGTGTGGGGCGCCGGGGCCACGGCAAGGCCGGGGAGACGAGTCGGGGGAGACTTCGGGGTCTCCTTCCAGGTCTGGAGGACTGAGTAGTGGCGGGAGACGCGGAGACCAAAACGCGAAGAAGAACCCGCCCCGGGAAGACGTTGAGGATCCTACGGGCAGGAGGAAGTCGGAGCCGCAGCGCTAGAATGACAGGCGTGCCTGTCACGTGATCAGAGGCATGTGACCGCTGCGGAAGCCGGTAGCCCAGAAGGGCCAAAGCGGCCGAGAGTGGGGCGGCGTTGAGAACGGGCTTGCTGGCCCACCTGGGACCCCGACGCCGGGAGGCCCCGCTGGGAAGGAGAGGTGCTCGGTCCAGGCGGGGGCTGAAGCCCCCAGACCCAGCGCCCCTCCTGGAAGCAGCTAGAACTCCCTCCCAGAGGAAGCGAACAGAGCCCAGACATCAACTTTGCCGAGGTCTTTTTGAATAGTTGGGTTTTAAATTAGACGGCTTTTCTTCTGGATTTAACAGCCGAGGAAGGTACTCTCATCTGGTTTTAAATATAAACCGGGGCTAAGAAGTGAGTCATGGTGTTATGAATTTAACAATACTGTGTGTTCCATACAGTTAGACTAAAGTTACTCACTGGTCATCTAAATTTTTAATTTAACTAGTAGGTCTGTGTTTTAGCTGATCTTCAGCCCAACTTAAACCTGGTAAAGATCTCAGCTTCTCTTTTTTTCTCTTAAAAACCAGAGTAAAACTGCTGCACTGTTGGGTAGGTTTATACATACAGTAACATTTTTGGTTTTGTTCTTGGTTTTTTGTTTTGTTTTGTTTTGTTTTTTAAGGAAAGAGTAAAAGTATACCCGATACATTTCTACTAAGAGCGTCGAATTGAGGTCAAGTTTTAAGACAAAATCAATGTATACATTGATTATAAAGAAACACAGTAACAATATCTATGATTGTTTGCTGCTGTTAAAAAATTACCACAAATTCAGTGGCTTAAACCAATTTAAACTTACCTTACATTTCTGTGAGTCAGAAATTCCATATGCTTGTGGGGAACAGCCTTGTGGTGCAGTAGACTAACCCTCTAACATTCCCTATCAGAGTACTGGTTCAGTTTTGCTTCTAATCCACCTTTCTGCTGGTGTCCCTGAGAAACCTGCAAATATCCCAAATTCTTGGGGCCCTGTTACCCATGTAGCCAGAGATCCAGATGGAATTCCTGGATCCTGGGCTCTGCCTGGTCCTGACCTGGCTGTTACAGCTATGTGGACGGGGAAGCAGCAAATGAAAGATCTGACACTTCCCCCAAGTCTCCATAACTCTGCCTGTCAAATAAATAAATAAATGCTGAAAAAAAAGAAAAGCTGAACATGGGGTTTTACTAGAGTAGTAATTTTGGGGTTCATAACACAATCTGAATTTAGTCCATCTCTGGAGGAGTGGAGAAAATAATATAAAAATCAGATTCAATTATTACACAACTATTTTTTTAAATTAAGTAGAAGTTGAATTAATTGGCTTTTGTTTGGGGGGTGGGTTTTTTCTTTGTTTGTTGTTGTTGTTGTTGTTTAAGAGACAGAATTCAGAAATGCACTGCCCCCCTCCCCCCATGCCAACAACAGCCAGAGCTGGACTAGGTCAAAGCCAAGCAAGGGTTAGGCATGCAGTCTGCCACTTGGGTTGTGGGAACCCAGCTACATGAGCCAACACTGTGATGCCCCCGCACTCCCAGCAGTCTGTATCAGCAGGAAGCTGGAGGCAGGAGCCAGGGCCTTGTGCCAAACTCAGGTCGGCTGGTGTGGGACACGTTTCTTAAACAGCATCTGAATAATTAGACCAAATACTGACTCCACAGCTGGAGTTCTGATAACAAATACAGATTAATGCTACTTTTGTTATGTAACTGGATGCTTATATATGTGCATCTGTGTTATTAACCGAAAAAAATCAGAATCTGGTTGAAAAACCAAAGCTGGGATTTTTCAACAGGTCAGACTGTGCATTGTAAAATGAAAATAATTAGTCTTAGTTGCCTAGGTTGACTATTCTGCAGACTGAATTTGGTTACAGGTTTTATACTTTCCTTACAGGGAGCATAGGCAATGAATCAAATTTAAATAGACAGATTACAAGTCATTTTCTGTCCCTGTGAAAATCAAAGAATACCCCCTTGAAAACTGAAGAACATATGGTCATATCTAACAGACTTGAATGTTGTTTAAGGAGGTTGATCATGTCCCACACTGATTCCCACACAGAACATTGTCAATGTACAAGGAGAGGTAAACAATTAGGTTATTTATCACTCTTCCTATAATAGCCTTAGGACAGAAAGCTCACTCCTTCTTAAGGCGTAACAGATGTTTCTTTGCACATGGCTTGTTTCCTTGCTCATGCTTGAGGTTCATTGGCAGGTCAGGTAACAAGACCTGCCAATGAACTTCTAGGATCCTAAAGAACCAGCTGCAGGGTATCCTCACAGCTTGAATAGCATCCTGACTGCCTGAGGCCTCTGCAGGATTTGAGTTCAGAGTGTATGAATATATACACACACACACACATATAAAAATAAAACTCTAATGATATGCAACAAATTGTTTTTTTCTGTAAGATTTATTTACTTATTTGAAAAGTGAAATTACAGGGAGAGAGAGGGAGAGGCTTCATCCATCGGCTGGATTACTCCAAATGTCCACAATAGCCAGGGTTGGACCAGGCTGAACTAGGAACCAGGAGCTTCTTCTTGGTTTCCTACATGGGTGCAGAGGCCCAAGCACTTGGGCCATATTCAGCTGCTTTCCCAGGTGCATTCACAGGGAGTTGGATCAGAAGGGGAGCCATGGCACAGCTAACTGTTTCCACCTGCAGTGCTGGCATCCCAAATGAGCACCACTTCAAATCTCAACTGCTCCACTTCTGGTACAGTTCCCTGCTTTTGGCCTGGGAAAGCAGCAGAGAATGGCTCAAGGCTTTTGGCCCCTGCACCCACACGGGAAACCTGTAAGAAACTTCTGACTCCTGGCTTCAGACCAGCCCAGCTCTGACCAGTGTGGACATTTGGGGAGTGAATCAGAGGAAAGAAGATTTCTCTCTCTCTCTCTGGCTCGCTCTCGCTCTCTCTCTCTGTCTCTCTCTCTCTGGCTCTGCCTATGAAATCAAAATAAATAAATCTTTTAAAAAGAAAAAAAGAATTATTCAGTTTAGAACATATGGACAGTTACATACCTCATCATTTCCAATCTTATTTCCAAACGTGAACAGAGCTTACTTTTTAACAAGTAGGGGAGTTCTAATAAGAGAGAATTCTATTCTAAAAGGTTTATTGAGAGAAACTTACTGCCCCCTAAAGAATATTATGCTGTTATCCAGTCTTGAGTTGAATAAGGATTTACAGAAATTTTTGCCGCTTATGGAATAAATTACTAATTTATAGGTGAGAACAGTTTTCAATTCTGTCCTTAGGAACAACAAGTATCTGCAAAAAGTTAGCCTAGTGTAACCCAACTGTAACAATGGTTACTGATGCCAAAATCTCACCACAAACAGTTCTAACAGTTTTTTCTAACAGCCTCAGTAAGCACTGCAGGGTATTGCCAAAGCAGATATGACATCTTTCATTTACATCAGTACCAGTTCCCTAAATTCTTATGGCAACCAAGCTTCAAGTTTTGTAGGTAAATGAATTTTATTGTGCTGTGTCAGTGATCCCATAAGAACAATTTCCCGCAATCTGAAATCTTTAAAAAATCGTCACTGTGGTAGGCAGCTTCTAAAATGGCTCATAAGGATCCCTGCTTTCTATGGGCCCGGCGCCGTGGCCTAGCGGCTAAAGTCCTCACCTTGAACATCCTGGGATCCCATATGGGCGCCGGTTCTAATCCCGGCAGCTCTACTTCCCATCCAGCTCCCTGCTTGTGGCCTGGGAAAGCGGTCGAGGACGGCCCAAAGCCTTGGAACCCTGCGTCTGAGTGGGAGACCTGGAAAAGGTTCCTGGTTCCCGGCTTTGGATTGGCGCAGCACTGGCTGTTGCACTCACTTGGAGAGTGACGCATCGGACTGAAGATCTTCCTCTCTGTCTCTCCTCCTCTCTGTATATCTGACTTTGTAATAAAAATAAAATAAATCTTAAAAAAATAAGGGGAAACTAACAGTTTATTCATTCATTCAAAAGGCAGACAATTTTGAATGTTTTCTGGCTTCTGCATGCAGTCCAAAGTCAATGATCAGCTTGCAGGCCTCTTGGTCTGGTTCATGTGTGAGTGAAGGATACATCAATTCTTGCAGCACACAATGTATGGAAAAAACAAGATAATATTCAGGATCCATGACATACAGCAAACACTGCCTAGCTCACCCTTAATCCACAGTCTGAGCTAAGGCTGATTAACATCTCAAGAACCTCTCTGGTCTATAACTCATCTGAGTTGGGCATCTGTAAGGATTCCATGAGCCAGAATTATGGCATAGCAGGTTTAGCTGCTACGTAAGACACTGGTATCCCTAATGGGCACCAGTTTGAGTTCCATTGCTGCACTTCCTATCCAGCTCTCTGCTAACGCTGGGAAAGCAGCAGAAGATGGCAGTGCTTGGGCCCGTGAACCCATGCAGGAGATCCAGATGGAACTTAAAGCTCCTAGCTTCTGCCTGGCCCACTACTGACTGCTGCTGGCATTTGGGAAATGAACCAGCGAATGAAAGATATGACACTTTCTCTCCCTCTAATTTTGCCTTTCAAATAAACAGATAAATAATGTTTTTTTAAAAATAACTTATTTCTCCCTCTGGACCTGCGACTCTCTAGCCTCCTCTTCCTGAGATAAGAGCATTGTTTGGGCTTTGCCAGGCTCACGGTTACTCAGGCAGTTGAGCTCATTTGGTATTTTCCTGGATCTCGTCAAGCCAATTGATTTCTGTCATTTTCAAGAGCTGGGACCGAAATACCTCATTGAAAGCATTGATATTTTTATCTTATTGGTAGGTAATAAAATACCTATTCACTCTTTCCATATATTATCTGAGAAAGCCAGGGAAAGTTCATCAATGCTAACACACACACAACACAAAGGTGAAAAAAAATTGTATATACTAGAACCTCTCAGGCATTGAGAGGATTCAGTTTTCTTGGCGCACTCAGATGAGTTTTCAACAAAATATAAAATGAAAGTTTATAGTTTTTAATTTTTAATTAACTTACAAGTCTGAGGAAAGTGCTAATGAAAGCGTATCAGTCAAATGACACCAGAATATAAAGTGTAAAAACAAAGGTGAGAGAAAGACTTAAAAGCTATTGCTGATTTGCAGAGTGGCACCAGGAGTGTGATCTGGCCCTAATGCAGAGAGACTTAAAGGCTGATTTCAGGTGTACTGCTCTACGTAGCCCTTGGATTTACTGTCTGATGCCTCATGCAGATTTCCCACCCAAAAATAGAAGGTGTGATGGGAGCACTTGACCTAATGGGTAAGATGCTGGTCTGGACAGCAGAGAGACAGAGATTCTCATCTCCTGGGTCACTCCCAATTTGCATGTAATAGCAAGGGCTGGATCAGGCTGAAGCCAGGAGCCTAGAATTCAATGCCAGGTTTTCCACATGGGTGGCAGGGCTCCATACTCCTCTGCTTGGCAGGGTGCACCTTAAAAGGAAGCTGGATTGCAGCGGACTAGCTAGGACTCAGATCAGGCACGGTCTGACAAGAGATGCAGGCATCTCAAGTGGGAATATCATTGTTGAGCTGAAAGTCCTCCTCTCTGATCCATTTTGCTTTCATTTTTATTTTTATTTTTAGTGTGGCATAATTTTTCTTTGTGTGAATGTCAATCCAATTGTTGCAGCACCATTTTTTGAAAAGGTAGTTCTTTCCCCCATTTGTATTGTCTTGATATCTTGTTGAAAATCATTTGCAGGGTCAGCATTGTTGTACAGTAGATACATCCACTGTCTGTGATATCAGCATTGCCTTTGGGCACCATTTCAAGTCCTACTGTTACACTTCCCATCTAGCTCCCTGCTAATGTGCCTGGGAGAGCAGCAGCAGATGGCCCAGGTGCTTGGGTTCTTATACCCACAGGAGAAACTCAGATTAAGCTCCTAGCTCCTGGCTTCAGTCTGACCCAGACTTGGTCGTTGCGGCCATGTGGGGGTGAGCCAGTGGGAAGAAGACATTTCTCTTTCTGTAGCCCTACATTTCAAAATAAATACTAATTTTTAAGAAGAAAATAATTTGACTATAACTATGTGGATTTGTTTGCAAATCCACATAGTTATTCTATTGATATATATGGTTGAGTTCATGCCAGTATCACACAGTCTAAATCATAATTTTATGGTGAGTTTTAAACATTCTCCAAATGTGTTCTTTTTTCAGGAATGTTTTGAATATTCTGGATCCTATAAATTGCATGTGAACTTTTCTTGACATGCATAGTGCTGATTTTTTTCCTTTTGCTTCTTTAACTTATATAAGAGAACAAATTTCTTGTATTTCATATAAACTGTTTTAAGAGAACATATGGGAACTGGCACCATGGTGTAGTGGTTTGGGACTTCTTTGGTGCTGGCATGCTATATGAACCCCAGTTCAAGTTCTGGCTTTTCTATTTCCAATCTAATACCCTGATAATGCACCTGGGAAAGAAATGAAAGTGGCTCAAGTCCTTGGGGTTCAATGAATCCCAGCGAGACTCCAAGGTGAGTGAAATGATTTTAATGTCTAGTCCAAGGGGAAACCTCTTGTCATAAGCAAGAAGTACCCTTAACGAAATAATTGTGGGGTTTTTATAGTAAGAGAATCAAAAGCTACGTGACAGTGAGCAAGTACATGATTAGGGGCTAACAGTGACACAAAACAGAAAACATGCGATAGGAATTTACAATGTATAGGTTGGGGGTCCTGATCATATCACTTCAATGCAGACAGTAATAAAACAACATGCCTAGAAGGTAGCTGTCTTTCCCGTAATCTACAAACTCCAAGATTCTTTCTAGCTCCTGCCTGCCTTTCCTCCTGGTCTTTCAGGAAACAAGAGCTGGTGTCTCTGGAGATTCCAGACTTCCAGGAGTACAGTCACCTTTACACTTAACCCTTTCACTGCACTCACCCAAGAGACCTAGAAGAATTCCAAGCTCCTGGCGTCAGACTAGCCTCACACCAGCCCTTGCAGCCATTTAGGGAGTGAGGCCAGCAGATGGAAGATCTCTCTGTCTGTGTCTTTCCTTCTTTCTTTATAGAATATGCCTTTCAAATGGATAAATGAATTTTTAAAAAAACAAAAAGTAACACACTTTTTCAAAAAAGAGAACAATTGAATTTTAGAATCAACTTGTTAACTTCTTGGGACTGAGAGCTTTACGGGGCTTCTTTGTATCTTGTGTGTTTCTTGTATTTTAAAAGGAAGTAATTTTAAATAATGATTTTTAAAGTTACCAAATAAAACTTACTACATTCTCCAAAGAACTGATATATTTTTATTTGGACTATATTGAATTATAGATTAATTTGGGGCACGCAGATCATTTTATGGAAGCAAACCTCCCTAGTTGATAATTCTGATAATACATACCTGGGTACCTGTACCTTTTACACCCCCTTACCTTTTTACACCCCCTGAACCCAACAGAAACTGCTCAGGCATTAGTAACTTCATAAGACTAAGCTAATCTATTCTACCTTTAAATATCTACTTGGTAATCTTATGAAGTATTGTATAGTTCTGAAGTATGATATTACAAGCCAATTCTTGCCTTGGCCACTGGATGCTTAGTTACTTCTAAAAAGTCAATTTAGGGCCCGGCGGCATGGCCTAGCGGCTAAAAGTCCTCGCCTTGAAAGCCCCGGGATCCCATATGGGCGCCGGTTCTAATCCCGGCAGCTCCACTTCCCATCCAGCTCCCTGTTTGTGGCCTGGGAAAGCAGTTGAGGACGGCCCAATGCATTGGGACCCTGCACCCACGTGGGAGACCTGGAAGAGGTTCCTGGTTCCCAGCTTCGGATCGGCGCGCACCGGCCCGTTGCGGCTCACTTGGGGAGTGAATCATCGAACAGAAGATCTTCCTCTCTGTCTCTCCTCCTCTTTGTATATCTGGCTATAATAAAATGAATAAATCTTTAAAAAAAAGTCAATTTAATTAGCTCCACATGATGTAAATATAAAGTGTCATAACCATTATGCCTAAGTTTTAGTGTGAGTTTTGAGCTTTCGTGCTGTTACTGAAATTATGTTGAAGAGAAATTAGGGGCCCGGCTAAATCCTCACCTTGCAAGCACCAGGATCTCATATGGGTGCTGATTCATGTCCTAGCTACTCCACTTCCCATCCAGCTCCCTGGTTATTGCCTGGGAAAGCAGTCAAGGATGGCCCAAAACCTTGGGATCCTGCACCACCATGGAGACCCAGAAGAAGAGCTCCAGGTTCCTGGTTCTTGGTCTCAGATTGGTTCAGCTCTGACCGTTGTGGCCATTCGGGGAAGTGAACCAATGGATGGAAGAGCTTTCCCTCTGTCTCTCCTTCTGTCTAGAAGTCTGATCTGCTTTTCCAATAAAAAAAATAAATCTTTATTAAAAAGAGAGAAATTAGGCTGATAATCTGCTGTCAAGTGTACACCCCAAGGTTGTGAAGTGCAACTGCCTATTCAAACAATTAACAAACTGTTTGCCAAATAATTTTTGCTATTTAGCCTATATCATGCTGTATCATCTATCAGGGTTGCATGTCCTTGAATCCTTTCTGTTTGGGTTTAGGGTTGCACTGGCATTAGCACTGCGTTCCTACCTATAGAGGGCAGTCACAACACACGTAGACATTCACGATAAGCCGCTCTACCTGGAATAGAACACTAAAGGCCGCTGATCCCCAAAACAGATAATCCTTAGGTTTTGACCGCTGTCACTTTCCAGGGAGGCTCTCAGGGTACCCAGCAGCAGTCAGATGAAGAAAAGATTCTGAGCTACTATTGGCAAGACCAGGCAGCAGGATTCACATGAAGCCTCTGTGCTAAGAACATGCCTGGGCTTACCCGAGACAACCAAGAGTGCCTCCAAAAGGCATTTTCCAAACCATCTTCGTGGACACAATTTGGGCCCTTGTTTAGGGCTGAGCGATATAATGCCAGTATTCACCAAAGCACAGCGAACGACGGGGTCCTGCAAGCAGTGCCTGAAGTCCAGGTAAGACGATCGGCACCATCCACAAGGCAGAACGGAAGGGTTTATCCAGAAAAGGTATAAAAATCACAGCTCAGCTTTAGGGCCAGCCCTCTCTTTATCTGACAGCAAAATTATAAAGAACATTTTCAAACAAAGCCCAAGGAAAAGCAGAGCTTCGATGGTAAGGATAAACTTGTACAGTTTCTCCAGCCTCAACAGCTTCCCTCAGCAAAACAGGTGTTTAGTTTTTGCTTGTTTGTTTGCTTGCCTCTTCTTGATGATTTGTTAAAAGACAGAAAGTGCAGATATACATTTGGTGAATGTTGCTCTTCAGATGTTTTTCTCTAACATAATATTCCATACAGAAAGAAAAGTTTCATGTAAATTTGTATGATAAAAAAAAATCAATGAAATTGAAAAACTATGAATACCAAAAAAGTTTAATTTTAATTACACTTCCTATGAACCTTTTGAAGTGCTCATATATGAAAATCTACCATGAAGTGATTTTATTTTCCCAAAAAGTGAAAACTCTCCTGTTCAGTGTGGTATATTTCCTCCCAGAAAATCCACTGTAAATCTGTAAATCCTCTTACCTATGAATAGAACAGTCTCTTAAAAGGTTATTCTGTGTGTGTGGGGGGGTGAGTATATCATAATGTCTAATAAATAACAAGCAGAACACAAGACTCAGTGCTGCACAATTGCACTGCAGCAAACCTGTCCAAATACTTGAACTCTATAACAGTCATATGTCCCTGTGCCATGCTTACCCACTGCTCAGAATCGTTATTTACCCACAGACTCTGTGTTTAGACCTGCCTTTTCCCCGATGTTACTTTAAGCAATCAGAACAAGCAGTGGAACATTTCAACAACTTATAAGTCATTAAGAGGCATTTCCTGCAGTTTTGCTTTTGAACTTTCAAACCTAGAAGTGAATAACACATAAATTTCCATATCGTCTCCAAAATACTACATCTTTAGGAAACCAAAATGAAATGGATGTAGTGGACATGAGTTGTTTATTAATAGATATCTTTTAAAAAGCAACTCATGCAAAAGATATTTCTGAAAGGTAGAATCTGGAAGCTACTCTAAGGAAATAGCACAACATATTTTTTTTTTTGCTGTGCACACACAATATATACAAATATATGTGTTACATATATATATATGTATTATATGTTTTATGTGTATGTTTGCAGTTTGTGTCCTAACTGCTCAGCTTCCAATCCAGCTTCCTGTTTTTGGCCCGGGGAAGCAGCAGAGGAGGGCTCAAGTCCTTGGGTTCTTGCACTCATGCACTCATGTGGAGGACCAGGAAGAAGCTTCTCATTGCCAGCTTCAGAGCAGCCCAGCTCTGGCCATTAAATAAATCTTTTTATATATAAATAAATAAATAAATAAATAAATAAATAAATAAAACTAAATAAAATCATTAATATTGTGTTGGAATATACAAAGAGAAATATCCTTTATTTGGCAAATATAAGGATGATAGTACTCCATTCACTTGATTCTACCATTGATTCTACCATTGAATCCTTCCTACCTGCAAACCTTTGGCTAGATACTACAAAGAACAAAGAAAAAGATGAAGAAATATCCTTCCTCCCTACAGACTTACAATATATTTTAAATATGAAAGATAGACATCTCAACACATTTTTGAGGTGACACATATATAATTACATTCTTTTAATCAATAAGACCTCAGGAATTAGAGATGAAATGTGAATAAAAAAGGGTAAAACAACTGAAAAGACCTATTATCATGAAAGGAGTGGAATTTAAAGTGCAAATGCAAATGAAATAAACTCTAGGAATGTGGAGAAGTAGGAAGGAGAAATGTGTGTTAAAATGTATGCACTTGTCCAAGGTTCAGCAATGACACCTCAGCCTCACACCTTACACAAAACCCAAAATGGAACATGGGCTAAATAAGTCCAATTATAAAACTTCCAAGGTTAAAAACTGAAGAAAATCTTTATGATGTAAGGTAAAGAGTACTCAGGCATCAAAAGCATGATTCATAAAAGGAAAATTTGATAACTTGCGTCTCATCAGAATCTTAAAACTATTGTTTTTTCAAAGAAACTTTTAGAAGGATGAAAGACAAACCAGACTGCAAGACAATATTGCAAGCTTCATGTCTGCTAAAAGCAGATATGAACCTAGAATAGATAAAGAACGCTCAAAACTTAGAAGTTAAAACATCAAGGGACCAGCATTGAGGCATACCAGGTAAAGCTGCCACCTGCGACCCTGGAATCCCATATGGACACTCATTTGAGTCCCAGTTGTCCTTGCAGTATATCTTCATGCTAAATGTGCCTAGGAAAACAGCAAATGATGGCCCAAGTACCCGAGTCCCTGCATTCACGTGAGAGAACCAGATGAAGCTCCCAGTTTCCCAATCATTGTAACCACTTAGGAAGTGAACCAGAGGATGGAAGGTCTCTGTCATTCTTTATCTCTGTAAATCTGCCTTTCAAATAAAAATAAATCTTTAAAAAATTGAAAAACAAAATGATGAGGCCAGTGCAGTGGCTCAAGTGGCTGATTTTCTGCTTCCAAACACCAATATTCCATGTGGGCACCGATTTGTGTCCCAACTGCTCCACTTTCGATCTGGTATCCCACTTGTGGCCTAGTTAGCAGTGGAGGGTGGTCCATGTGTTTGGGAACACACATTCGTGTGGGAGACCCAGAAGAGGCTCCTAGAGGATCAGTTCAGCTCTGGCCATTACAGCCATTTGGGGAGTGAACCAGCTGATGAAAGATCTGTCTCTCTGTAAATCTGTCTTTCCAATGAAAACAGACAAACCTTAAAATATTTTTAATATTTTTTTAATTTGTAAATGACTAAAATAGAGACAAAACCAAATTTTTGGTGTGATGTGAAGAAACTGACTCATTTCTAAGTCTTGGAACACAGAAGTTATACACAGATCTATACCTATGATAAAAGCACATAGACCTGTACACACAGAAATGCATGGGACACTTGTGAAGCCTGTCAATGTCCTGTTTTGATGTTGTGCTTTAGATGTGTGGTTCACATTGGGGGAAACTGGATGAACAGTGCATAGGATCACTCGTGTGTGTGTGTGTGTGTGTGATCACAATTGTATCACTGTATTATCACAGTTCTTTCAAAACATTTGAAGAAAAAAAAAACAACCTTCCAAAGATAGGCTACATTGATGATACCAACATGCTGTTGTGGTTCTTCTGGTTGCTCCCTTCATTTGCATCCTTGGCCAACTTTATTAAGTCAGTAAGACTGATGCCATCAGACCTGTTTTACAGATTAAAAAAAAAGTTTGGAAATGCCAGCGGTTACGTATGTGAGGTCAGCAGAGAAGTGATTTGAAACAGGCTTTTGGATGAGTTTCAATACTAATTTGATATCTTCTGATACTTAGAAAGAGGGCTGTGATTTAAATGATTTTGAAGTCAACCTTCTAAATGTATCTTTCTCTACACATGCTGCTCCAGATTAAATAAGCACTGTGGAGGTGCACACACAAGTGTGTGCCATCAGATTTTTTTTTCCATCAGGATTTTTGCTTCCCTTCCAGACAGGGAGTGCAAGGGTGTACTCTGGGCCATCTGTCTTCCAGGAAACAGATGTGAGAAAGAAATAGCATTACACCACTATGGTGAGAAGTCATTTCTCCATACAGATGCACATATGTAGAGATGTATGTGCATTCTTTCTCCACAGTAAACATGCTCAGCGTTTAGATGAGTAAAGCTGATTCCACAGTTTTCAGCTCATTCCAACATCAACAGAGCTTTGTGTGATGAAAAGGAAGAGGAAGGAAGAAAGGAAAACTATCTAATGAAAATCATTATGCTTGTGGGATCTAATACTTTAACAATTCAAAAGAGAGGAATGTGCTAGGCTGCCTCAGTTTGTAAAAGAGTACATTCACTGAGAAGAATACAGTTGTTTTTCATGCATCAAAAGTCTCTCTAAGACGTTTTCACAGTAACAAGCTTACTACTTGAGATGTGCACAAGCATGTCTAGGAGAAAGCCTTCTGGAAGTTTCGCCTGATTCTCTGCACCACATTGAGTAAGCACGAGTTCATTAGCAATCCTCCGTATCTCCTTCCAAAGAAGGCAAATGACCATGAGTACTCAATGAGCCATTCTTATTTCATTTTTTCTTTGATGGGATCCATAAATAAGATCATGGGTGTATCCTTAGAAAAATGAAAAAAAGCTCTTTGACTGCTTACTCTTTAGCACACAGAACCCAAGACAATCATGTGATATTAATAACAAAACTGGGGTAGGAGATGGGAGGAGACAATGTTGGTCAAAAGAGATCAGCTTTGGTTAATAGGAAGAGTATGGTTTTGTGACTTGTTATGCAGCATGGTGACCACAGTTGGTGATAATGTAAGAGTAGATTTTCAAAAATTATTTATTTAGTTGAGAAACATAGAGAAAAAGAAAGACATACAGACACAGAAATCATCCACTGGTACACCAAATGCTCAGAATACTCAGAACTGGGTCATGGTAAAGATGGAGCTGGGAACTCCACCCAGATCTCCCACACGGACAGCAGGGACTTAACAACTACTGGAGCCATCACCTACTTCCTCCCAGAGTGCACACCAGCAGGGAGTGGAAACTAGAAGTGGAGTTCAAACTTGAACTCACACACAGAATGCAGGCCCAAGAGTAGATTTTACATGTTCTCAGTATACACAGTAAGAAGAAGGAGAAGGAGGTGGAGGAGGAAAAGGAGGGAGTAGGAGGAAGAGAATGAAGAGGTGGAGGAAAAGGAGAAGTAGGTGAGGCGATGAATAAGTTAAATTTGTTTGATTTCATCTTGCTGAAGTGTGCTCATGCAGCAAAGCACCATCTGTGCAGCATAGGTATACATAACCATTATTTTTCAATGAATAATTAATTTTTAATGAACAAAACAAAGAGAAGTAAAGTTAAATAGTATTTCAGCTACTCATAACAGTTGCTTGTCATCATTCCTGCCTCTTACACAGCTAATTTAGACACTCTAACACAATGGAGCTCATGCGTTTCAAAGTACTAAATGAAACGGACCAATTTCAAAGGCAATGGAAAAAGGAAACTTTCAAAGTCTCATAAGATGTGATAAATGCATATTTTATCAATAACAGAAAATGTTTCAGATTGACTGATTCAAACACCAGACCTATACTAAGAGTCTCAAAGGAGGTAGGAGTTCTGGTTTGGGTGGTTCTCCCAAATTTGGGTGTTGCAGCTTTGATCTCCAATGCTGAAGTATTGGGAGGTGGGGCCTACTGGGAAGTGATTGGGTCATACTATACTTGATCTTAGCCAAAAGGCCGAGAAGTGATTGAAGTGATTGGGTCATGAAGACAGAGCCCTCAAGAATGAATTAACATTCTGTCATGGGAGTGTGTCAGCTCTTGCAAAAGAGAGTTGTACATAAAAGGCACTTGTTCTCACCTCCACCCTGCTTTGCTGGTTGACTCTTTCCCTCTCACCTTTTGCCACAGTATGATGCAGCGTGCCCAATTCTGAAACCATGTCCTTGGATTTCCCCGCTTCCAGAACCATAAGCCAAATGAATTTCTTCTCTTTATAAAACAACTAGTCTGTGATGTTCTGGAGTGGCAGCAGAAAATGGGCCAACCTGGTAGCCTAACTCAACCTGTCCCTAGAAGTCTGGCAAGCTGGAATTCACCACAGTGTAATAATCAAACCACATGAGAGTTCACAGGGAGATTGATCCTGTTGTATATATTGAAGTTCACATTTTTGGGCCCATGGTGAATCTAACTGCAGAAGAATCTGTGAAATGTAGAGAAATGCAACATTTCATTGAGCATTTATAGTCCCTGTTACACCACCCACTCAGCTCCAATTGGAGCATCTTTCAATTCAGATTAAAAAAAATATGATGACAAGAAAAGTAGGAAATAGAATCAGGCAGATGTTGCAACATAACAAGCTAAGCCGCCACATGCCTCATATGGGTACAGTTCAAGTCACAGCTTCTCCATGATTAGAATTAGACTCTAACTCTATGCCAATGTACCTGGAACAGCAGTAGAATATAGCTTACATAGGAAACCTGAATGGAGTCTCACAGTTCTGACTTCAGCCTGACCTAACCAGGACTGTTGCAATCATTTTGGGAGTGAAACAGTGAATGGAAGATCTCTCTCTCTCACTCTTCTCTGTAACTCTTTCTAATTAAAAAAAAAAATCCTTTAAAAGCAGAGAACGAACGAATAGTGGTAAACAAAAAACCAAAGGTCTACAAAAAATAATAATAAAATTTAAAACATAATTTGTATACCATAAAGAATACACACAAAGGGCCTACATTGTAGTAAATCATATTAAACCAATGACTGTGGTGCCCACACTTCATACAGTCACTTCAAATCCTAGATGCTTTACTTCTAATCCACCTTTCTGCTAATGCAACTAAGAGATCAGTGGAAGATGACCTAAGTGCTTCAGTTCCTAAACCCATAAGGGAGAACTGGATGAAGTTCCAGGCTCCTGACTTTGGCCTGGCCAACCCTGTCCAGCCATTTGAGATGTGAAGCAGCAGATAGGAAAGTTCTCTCTTTCTTCTTCTCCCTCCCTGTAACTCTTCATTTTAAGTAAAAGAAATAAATCTTTAAAAAGAAATACACATACATGATGGGGTCTTCAAAATGTTTGGAAAATATTTATTATGAAAAAACTATGCTTGGGTTTCAAGATTTTTTGCATCAAACCAAACTTATATTCCATTTATACAAAAACTTTTTAAGGTAGCCTGTGTATGTACATATGTATCTTCTTTTTTAAGAAAGACTTATTTATTTTTATTTATAAAGCAGATTTACAGAAAGAATAAATAGAGAAGGAGAGAGACCTTCCGACCAAATAATGGTTCACTCCCCAAATGGCCGCAAAGGCCAGGAGCTAAATCAGTCTGGAGCCAGAAGTCAGGAGATTCTTCCAGGACTCCCATGTTGGTGCAGTGGTTCAAAGACTTGAGCCAACCTCTGCTACTTTCCCAGTCCATAAACAGGGAGCTGGACCAGAAGTAAAGCATTTATATAGGATGCCATTCCACAGGTGGACGATTAGCCATGATGAGGCATCATGCTGATCTTGTGTGTATCTTAATTTAAAAAAAAAAGAATATATAACATATATGTCTGTGCTCTTCGGAGCACAGACATATATGGCACAGCATATAAAAAGTTAAAAAGTTAATGGCACAGCAAGATAATACTACAAGGTATTGAGGTGACAGTACCAAAGTAAGAGAAGTGGAAAATGGTAAAGTAGAGATAGCAAGACCTTGGTTGTAAGTGCTTGATTAACCCTGCTGAACTCTAGAAATAACTGAGAAGTCTTCAGGTAAGGAAGATCTGCAGTAGTTAGCTGGTACAAGCCCAAAAGATTATTTAACTCTTAATGTGGCTCCACTTTTTTAACATGTAGGTGAGGGTGGCCTAAGAACTCTTTGTAATGCCTTCTTGATTGTCTCAAGACTACTCATCTTAAATGGGACTACAGCTATGCTTTAAAAAAAATCTCAAAGGTCCCCATAAATATGTGCAATTTTTATATGCCAATTTAGACACACTTCCAAAGAAAATAGGGAGCATGAAAATGTTTTCAGACATAGTGACAGGTGATCTAAAATTTGCTTTGAAATAATCCAGCAGGGAGAGAAGTATGGGAGTAAGAGGTCAAGCAGAATTGTTGTTCAGTGTTAAGGCTGGATTATTAATATGAGAGGTCATAAACATAGTCATTCTTTTTATTTTGAGAATTAACATAATAATAATTTTTATAGAATCCCAAAAACTAAAACTTTGACTTTACCCTTTAAAATTAAATACCAAATAAATAAGTAATACAACTTTCTATATTCTCTTTCTATAATACAGTGGGGACCACTAGCAACCAACCATTCAATGGGCAGCACAGCTCATCTTAACCTTTCAAGGAATCTTTAAAATAGTAAACTATGCTGGTGGAAGTCTAAAATAATATACTGTGAAAATCCTGGTTGTTTTCTTTGTTTTCATAAGTTTTCTATTTCCCAAATTGCAAACTAAAGTTTAGAAAAAAAAATCTGTATTTCATTTCCACTATTCAAAGGTCTCATAAAACCATGTTGACTTCCCTGTTAAACTCAAGACAGCATGCACAAAGCCTTCTCAGATCATGGTTAATGCTTTTAAAATTTTACATTAAAGTTTTACCTTATTTTTTTTAAACTTTTTTCTTTACCAATTAGAAAGACAAAGAACTCCTGCTGATTTAAGCCCCCCAAAAGTTTACAACAGACCCAGGCAAAGGAACTCAGTCTAGCTCTGCTATATGAATGGCAGAATCCAATTACTTGAGCTATCACCTGCTGCCTCCTTGAGTGTGTATTGGTTCACACTTCCAAAAGTGTGAACAAAATAAACTTACTGTTGATAATTTTAGTTGCCCTTGATATCACCTTGTAGCAACAAAACCTCCTACTATAGTCAACACCTAGAGCCATAGACCAGGAGAACACAGAATGCCCAGGAAGTGTTTTTGTGTGGCCCTCCCTGCTGCCTTGGGTCAGACCCAACTGACCTAGTGTGGACCATCTGATACCCAACCACATGAATATTTTTATCTGCAAGTTATCAATAAATGCAGATTGTATATTTAAATACTTGAACACTATATAACTAAAATGAAATAAATAGTAAATTACTTGAATGCAATGGTCAAAGGTCTGGGTAGTGCTAGTTTCACACAAGACAAGTTTGCCTGCCTTCCTCTCTCAATCACCCACCTAGACCTTTTCCCAAAACCTCCAAGTCTTACTCTAGCCCTTTCATTTTTTCCTGCTTCTCCTTTTAGGAAAAAAGAATAATAAAATTCAAATTCACACACACTTAGATGAACATGAATTAACACATTGATTTTTTATTCATGAAATCTAAAGGGATTGCTCATATTAGATCCAGACATGAATCCCCAAAAGTGTAATTGGGGCCACATAAAATCTGAGCAGGACAGACTTCGAGTTCAGGGACTATTTAGAACCTCCCCACCCCCTGCAGCCAGGTTCAAATCCCAGCTGGGTCTGGCCTTCCACTGTTTAGTACAGGGAAGGTACAACATGGCTGTGTTCTCTGGTCACTTCCTAACCTGCTCTTTCTCCATACTGCTTTGGCTAAGATCCAGTTATAATCCTGCTGGGCTCATCTATCAGATGAAATCTCAAAGAAAAAAGGAAAATGCATACAAGTGGATTTCATGAAATCAGAGGCCCAGAGACTCACTGCCGTTTTCAAATTTTTTTTCTCCCTGAGCTCAGTTGCCTCCTTGGTGCCCACAGCCCTTCCTCAGGCTCAGATGCAATCAACATGCTATGCTCCCAAGAGTAGGATGGGCTCTTCCTTCCTAACAAAGCAGGGAGTGAAAGAATGGGGGATGACGACATCTGGTGGGAACTCAAGCACTACAGGGTTTGTTACTAATAAAACTTGAGGCTCAGTTGTCATGAACTGAAGTTTGATTACTTGAAGACATCCTTTGTCAGTGAAAAAGTTCAGGAATATGCATCGCGCCACCAGTCAGAACGTTTCAGAATTCAGGTCTAAATAGATTTTTTTTCTGAATCATTCTTTTAGCTCCATAAAATCAATTCATTAGCATCTCTCCTCTGTAATTTCCATGGGTTGTTTCAGAAAAAACTACATGAGATAATGTAAAAATGTTCATAATCTGTAAAGATGCAAGGGTTTTTTTTTCCCAAAGAGAATCAGATACTTTGAATTTTGTTTAAAAACCTGCATCTGAAGTAAATATTGAAACAATGGGTTAATCTACTGCTGTGGTGCTGGCATCCCACAGCCGGTTTGAGTTCCAGCTGCCCTGCTTCTAATCCAGCTCCCTACTAATGCACCTGGAAATGCAGGGGGATGATGGTTCAAGCACGTGGGTTCCTGCCACCCATTTGGGAGACCCAGATGAGAATTCTAGGTTCCTGACTTCAGCCTAGCCCAGACCTGGCCATTGTGATCACTTGGGGAATGAATCAGCAGATAGTAGATTTCTCTGTTTCTGCCTCTCTGTCACTTTGTCTTTCAAATAAAGTAAATCTTTCAGAAAAAGAAATAAAACATAAAAGTCTGAATCCATAGATCAGGTTTTTGTTCTTGGGCTGCTCTTCTGAGAACTCCCTGTGTGTTAGTCAGCTTTTTGTCACTAGAACAAAATATTGTATAAAACACTCAAATCAGACTGCCTTATTAAGAAAAGAGGTGTATTTTGGTTCATGGTTCTGCA
This sequence comes from Ochotona princeps, assembly GCF_030435755.1. Lineage (NCBI taxonomy): Eukaryota > Metazoa > Chordata > Mammalia > Lagomorpha > Ochotonidae > Ochotona > Ochotona princeps. The sequence goes on from NC_080840.1 coordinate 42,069,369, forward strand.
GATGCAAAATTCAAATGGCATCGCACAGGCCAGGATGAGGACTCCCTAAGCTGTGTCATGTTATGCATGGAGCACTTGTGTCATCACTCTCCTTTCTGAAAAGGCCACCAGAATTCAATTATGGCGCCCCACCTTAATGACCTCATCAAAACATAATTGCTTTCACAAAGACCTCACTCCTGCACACCATGATGGGAAAATCTCGAAATCATGAGTTGCTAAGTCTGGGATTTAAACTCCTACATGAGTTTCAAAGTACAGGTCACACGCCGCAGATCCATAGCACCCTGGAGCTTTCTGGGCTTGGTTTGTAGCCAATTTCCCCCACATTAATGTTTGTTTATTTTATTAGAAAGACATATCAAATGTTTACAGACTAGGAGAGACAGAGAGAAAGGCTTTCATCAATTAACTCATTCCCCAAATGACCACAATGGCCAAAGCTGAGCTCAGTCAAAGCCAGAAGCCAGAAGCTTCATCTGAGTCTTCCACACAGGTGCAGGGTTCTAAGGCTTTGGGCCATCCTCTACTGCCTTTCCAGACCATAAGCAGGGAGCTGGGTGTGGAGTGGAGCAACCAGGACACAAACCAGCACCCATATGGGATCCCGACACTTACAAGGTAAGGATTTAGCCATTGAACCATCATGCTGGGCCCCACAATGGTTTTATTTTATTTTTAAAATTTATTTGTTTATTTGACAATTTTTACATAATTAAGGCAAAAAGTTTCAAGCGCTACAGGAAGATGGGTAAGACAATTAGTTCCCTATTATTTCCTTAATATATCTGATGTAAAAGGGGATTTTAAGGGAGAAGCCCCACCCACTCCCCCACTCGCCCGAGGTCCCTGATGTGGGGCATGCTCCGAGGGTCTTGCTCAAGTGGTTTTGATAGTTCAGCAGTTCTGAATTGCTGCCAATCTCGCCACTCCAAGCACGATGAGGTCACTGAAGAATCCACTGATTGACATAGGCCATCATAGAGTCTCCATTTGCCCAGTTTTTCACTGCCAACATATAGCTGAGGTGGTTGATGGATTTGTTCTATATTCTCTCTTTTGGGTTAGTTAGGGTTCTGAGTCCAGCATTTCGACTGGGAAGATCCTCAAAGAAACTTTGTCTGAGGTGTTCCCAGACCAGCTTCTTGTATGTACTAGCAAGCACAGGGTCTGGCACAGTCCATAGCCCCAATCAGCTGGTGGTTGCAATTGCTGGGTTGGTTCTGTTTCCATCCCTGTCTTCCACTAGAACCAATGGGTATTGCAGTCCAGCCTGGTTCTGCCCAGCACATATTCGGCCCTCACACAAACCAGTGTGGGCTGCAGCTAGTCAGAGCGACCCACAATATCCCCCATCAGGTTTGCATCCTACCCTGGTTTGCCAGCATGTGTAGCAGACTAGTCCAGTCTGTCCCACATCCCCTTCTGATCTCATGCATGTCAATGGGTATTAAAGCCTTGTTCTATCTAACCAGCTCAACTATCCAGCCTTCACGGATGTTGTTGGGTGTCTCTCTATCTAGCTACCCCTGCCCCTGTCCTAGTTTTCGTGCCCTTCTGTGGGAGTGGTAACCCAAGAGAGAGGGGCCCACTTTTTCCCAGGACACTCCCACTCCCGAATTATGCACTCTCCAGGTGGTTCTGTGGTTTGACTTGACAGAATTAGCCCCCAGTGCCAGCTGATGCTGTGGCTAAACCCAAACAACCCTCACGCACTCTAATTGTAGATTGCACCAGTAGGAATAATAGGCCCAGCCTGGCTTTTCCCTGATCTAGTCCACATGAGGCCCACAATGGTTTTAACATAGTTATCTCTATTTGCAGGTGGGCCACAATAACAGCACAGTCAATACTTATTAGCCAATCAGTTTGTAGATAGAAATGCACTATTTCTCTACTATATCACCATCATGTAAATGAATGATAATCAGAGACATTATTTTTATTTATTGATCTCTTCAAGTTGTTAAAATCTTCCTTCAGACAAATGTCTCTTTTACCCTGAAAAGAATTAATATTACTTACGAATCTTGAATGGCTCTCAAAATGTGTAATTCCGAGACACTGCCAACTGCAGTTTCCCCAAGGAAAGCTCCTTTTAAAATGCCGAACAGAACAGTATGATTCAGTCACATCCAACTCAAAAAAAATCAATGACTGTTAAATTCTCTGTGCAGCCTGGACAGGAGAGGGAGAAAGCCAGAGAACGGCAGGGCCCTATATGGCCTCAGTGAGGTTCGCACAAAGCCCAGTTTATTGGGAACCACTGGAAAAGCTACAAAGCTCCGGCGGCTTCCTGAGCCCTGTCACAAATTGTCCACTTCGGGTAGAACAATGTCTGCCTTTGTCCTTGCCATCTTGTTTGTTGATTTTCAGGCTCCACCAGTGTGAAATTGGGAGATCCGGCCCAGGACTGTGGGGACAAATGGAGCAGTCCATTCTGCGCCAAGCCTACCAAGGGATGAATTTTAACAAACCTCTTACCCATAAGGCTTGCTCATGCAGCCATGGCAGCTTCTATCCCTCAGTCTCTCATCTACTGCAACTGAAGAAGGAATGAGATGAATTGCTAAATTAAAAAGAAATTCTTGAAAAGTCCTTTTAAAAAAAATCAGCTATGTATGAAAGCAGAGAATAGCATAATAAAATCGTATGTGTCCATTACTCATATCCAACAATCACTGCCTATAAATGATGTCACTTTTTTTTTAAGATTTATTTTTATTACAAAGTCAGAATACAGAGAGGAAACAAAGAGAGGAAGATCTTCCATCCGATGATTCACACCCCAAGTGACCGTAACAGCCAGTGCTGTGCCGATCGGAAGCCAGGAACCAGGAACTTCCTCCAGGTCTCCCACCAGGCCCCAAAGATGTCACTTTTTAAAAGTCTCTTTGTGGGGCTCAGCAGCGTGGCCTAGTGGCTAAAGTCCTCGCCTTGAACGCCCCGGGATCCCATATGAACGCCGGTTCTAACCCCGGCAGCTCCACTTCCCATCCAGCTCCCTGCTTGTGGCCTGGGGGGTGGGGGCAGTCGAGGACGGCCCAAAGCCTTGAGACCCTGTACCTGAATGTGTGGGAGACCTGGAAGAGGATCCTGGTTCCCGGCTTCAGATCCACACAGCACCGGCCTTTGCGGTTACTTGGGGAGTGAATCATCGGACAGAAGATCTTTCTCTCTGTCTTTCCTCCTCTCTGTATATCTTACTTTGTAATGAAAAGTAAATAAATTTTTTTTAAAGGAATTATTTATTCTTTTTTTATTTTTATTTATTTATTTTATTTTTATTACAAAGTCAGATATACTGAGAGGAGGAGAGATAGAGAGGAAGTGGAGCTGCCGGGATTAGAACCAGCAGCCATATGGGATCAAGGAGAGGACCTTAGCCACTAGGCCACGCTGCCGAGCCCGAAAAGTAAATAAATCTTAAAAAAAAAGAAAAAGTCTCTTTGTGGGCCCTGTGTGGTAGCCTAGCAGCTAAAGTCCTCACCTTGCAGGCACAAAGATCCCATATGGACTCTGGTTCTGATCCTGGAAGCCCTGCTTCCCATCCAGCTCCCTGCTTATGGCCTGGGAAAGCAGTCAAGGATGGCCCAAAGCCTTGGGTTCCTGTACCCATGTGGGAGACCCAGAAGAGGCTCTGGGCTCCTGGCTTCGGATCTGGAGCAGAGCCAGTCATCACGGCTGCTTGAGTAGTGAATCAATGAATGGAAGGTCTTCCTCTCTGTCTCTTCTCCTCTCTGTATATTTGACTTTCCAATTAAAAAAAAACTTTTTAAAAAAAGTATTTGTGAGAAAAGAGAGAGAGCCCGTCTGCTGGTGCATTCCCCAAACATTCACAGTCGTATCCACACCTTGGTCCTACCTTAGAGCGGGAACTCAACCAAATCCCCAGAGAAAGATCCAGAGCCAACCTGCTTTCCCAAGCCTGCACTTAGTAACATCCCCACTGTGGCTGCCTTAAGTCTTGATTAAATTACAGTACCTTCTGAACAGTTCTGTTGGGAGCCTACACAGCACAGCTATATATTCTCATTGTGTCCTATCCTGCATGCCGCTGTCCTCCTAAAAGCCTAATGTGACCATGTCATCTCCCTCTTTCTAGCCACTCAGCAGCTGTTCATTGACCGAAAGTTCAGATGACTCTGTATGGCATGGAATACTTTGTGTGACATTTTTTAAAATAGGCATCTAAAAATATACATAGAATCTTGATTAACAAGTAATACTTGTGTGTTGTTATGAGGCAGAATGCTGTACCCTTTTTTCTCATCTTGTTTTCATACATTCCCTTATACTGTCAATAAGCACATTAATGTCCCTAACACATCCTCGTTTGTTCTCATTGCTGCAGCTTTCTATCAGCTGTGCTAGGACCATGCCTTGCCCACTGTAGTAAAAGTCCCCAATACTCCTTCCTTTACCTTGGGACATCCCATACTTCTCCGAGTCTTGGTTTAGAGCTATTTCCAGTTGGATCTGTTCCTGTTGTGCCTTCTCTTGTCACAATGTACTGTTCTTAACTTTTACGATCTGACCCCCCTTCAATTCTCAGCTCCATGAGCATGAGGATCTGAGTCTCAATCACCTAACCAGTACCAAGACACAATAGGTGTTCAACGAACAAACTTTCAAACAATCATAACATGACCCAAGGACGGACAGTTGGCCTGGTAGTGAAGATACTGGTTGAGAAATCTGCATCATCCCACCCTGGAGCACCACCTGCCTCTGGCTCCTGACTCTAACCTCCTGCTAATGCAGATCCTGGGAAGTAGCCAGTGGTAGCCCAAGTGGTATGAGACTCAAGGGAAACTTGTGCGAGGACCTCCCTCTCCCTCTCTGTGCCTCTCCCACAACCTACGGCTGCTCTAGCTTGTGCTTTTCTCAGCCTTCTCCCCTCATTCCCTGGGTGCCTTGGGAGAGCGGTGGGGCCCAGAGAGGCTGATAGGACCAAGAAGACAGCACTACTAGGAAGATGGTTTACAGGTATATAAACTTATTATGAATATATGATGTACTCAGCAGACTTTATTATTCTGAGCAGCTCCATGCCCCGAATGTTTCATACATTTCTGTGCCTGCATTTGCTTTCTCCAACTCTTAGGATTTTGATGAAAGATTTTTCATTTCTCATAGTTACTGACATCAATCTTTGAGAAGCCTTAGATAAAATAATAGAGATGAACTCCTGTTCACCTGTTTTATATTTTTTAAGGAAAATTGCATAGGGAACAAAAAGAAATATATAGGATTTATCATGCTATTAGACTTGACTGCCAATCATTTTGAAAAGCTTTGTTATACTAAGACTACACACTTCCTAAAAAGAAGAATATTTAAATAGAAACTTGAGAAAATACATATCGTTTTGAGAATTACTTTTAATTTCAAACTCCACAACATTCTGAGTTCTATGGGTTTAATCTGCCTAATATGTTTGACACTACCTGAGGCAGATTCTCCAAAAACCGTCACACTTTGGTGTTTATTGTTACTCACTGGAATGTTGGTGATTTTTAGGATCACTAATGCCCTGTTTATGCATAAAATCATGTTCCTTGGTTATGAAAATCACACCATTACACAGGCTATATTGTTCTTTTAGAATCTCAGACAATCAATTTACTAAGAAAAGTGGAACATCACCAGTTATGTTACTAACTGGCTTAGTACCTATAGAATCTATACAAGTGAGAAATTCAATCTCCAGTGTAGATATATATATATATATATATAGATATAGATAGATAGATAGATATGTATGTGTGTGTGTATATATATATGTATATGTACTAGTCATGGAATTCCTGTTATTTACTAAGTGTACAAAGAAGAAAAAAATGGGAATTTTGTCCTAAAGGAATTAATTTGGAGCCCAGCGTGATGGCTCAGTGGCTAAAAAGATTAATTTGTTGAAAGCATGACTCAACAATGTCACTGAGATGGATTTCTGCTATTGGCATCAGAAAATAATGACCATGTGTCTCCTGAATGTGGGATCAAGAAACATTACTGCAAGGTGGTGGAGGCTGGGGACTCAGCTCTATTCTTATTGGTCCTAAGAGAAGTCACCTCACCTCACTGGTGTGCAGTTTAAGCGCTAACAGTAAGGAGTGCAGTGTGGAAAGGGTCTGAAGGATTTACTGAAATACACCTGAGAACATTTTATAAAGACTTCTACCTCAGGGTAAAATAAAAGCCTGTTATTTTAATAATAAGATATGTATGCAAAATAGAGGACAATTTTTTTCCTACATGGGACTTTTTTCCTCCTACTTTTCTTTAGGAATTGACTGGATTGTAAACTTCCATGATAAGAAACCACAGTACACTAATGAGAAAGACACTTGGGCAGGTGGTTCAGATGCCCACATCTCACATCAGAGCGCCCGGTTTCAGTCCTCGTTCTGCTCCCTGTTCGACTTGCTTACTGGTCTCTGAGAGGCAGTGGGTGATGGTTCAAGTAGTTGAGTGCCTCCCCAGCTCATGGGAGACCTGTATTGAATTTCTGGCTCTCAGATTCATCCCTGAGCATTGTGAAAATTTTGGGAGTGAGCCAACACATGGATGAGTTCTCTTCTCTTTCTATCTCTGCTTCTCAGATAAATGTTTTTAAAATTGCTATAGTAGTTTGAATAAATACAATCGTTATGTAGCTGTAGCTCCCCCACCAAAAAAAATCACTAACACTTCTAAATTGTATTTTGAATTTTCATTTTAATTTAATGATAGTATATGTAATGGTAATTCCTTCCTGTTCCCTGAAGGTACAGAATGTTCCAGAAGAAAAAGCAGCAGTTTTACTTTGTTTCACTTGTGCTTTTCTTTTTAATGGTTCATTAAATGAGATAGAAAGCTTAGGTCGCTCTTGAAACCTCAGGATTTGGGCAGACGGGCTATTCATAATTCTACCATATAAAACTGTAGTTAGTTCATTCACATTTTTTGAGTGGAATATGCAAAATTGGAAGAGTACAACCTCACTGCTGGGAACTAACGCAGTGTGTAGTCATACCTTACAGACAGATGAGCTCCCACAAACTTAGAGTGTAACTGGGACACAGACATTGATGAACTTACACGTACACACAAAGGGAGCTTAATCTGTCATATGATGAGGCATTCTGCAAAGAGCAGAGCAGGGTCCCAAGCAGATCCAAAAATTGTGTGAGAGGACAGAGAACAGAACACAGCTTTTGACTGGGCAAGGCCTGGGGCTTGCAAGATTTGAACTTCTTAGGTTCCTATCAGCTTGTCAAAGGGCAGGACAAAGCAGGAAGACAAGTGGTAGAGACTAAAAGCTGTCACATCTGAAAAAACTCAAACTCTTAAAGACAATAATGTAAAGAATAAAGTTATATTTATTCCCTGATGCCAATGATAGTCATCTATCACAGTGACATTGTTGATAAATGTGTATTCTATTAAAAAGCAAGGGTTCAGCATCCAGTTAGTCCACACCTGCTCTTTGGTCAAGGGTGCTCACCCTTTTGAGTCTCTCACTGTTTAGAGTCTTCTGTAACATGCACATGAAACTAATTCCTGCTTGCAGCAAGGTTCATTATGAAGCATAAATGACACACCCTGTGAGCACTGTCTTGGGCTTAATGGATAATGTCCTTTTTCTTGCCTTCTATCCTTTGAATGCTCTGTTGTCTGCCTATCTTGCAAATTCTTAATGCCATTTGACTCTAAAACCTTGGAAATTACTGTCACTCTTGGCCTTTTCTTCTGATTTCACTCGTTCTCCCTAACCTAATCTTGGTGGTACCAATAGCTTTCAGCCTGATTAATTGATGACTCCACTTAGCTTTATCTTCTGCAGTCCACACATGAATACACAAATATCTGCTAGCCATCTGAATTTTCCAATCTAATAGGAACTAGAAAATCAATAACAAGGGGGCAGGCGTTTACCCTAGCAGTTAAGATGCCCATTTCCCATATTTGAAGCCTCCTTCTGGTTCTTGTTCCCTACTCCAGTTTCCTCCTAGTGCAAATCCTGAGAGGCAGTAATAATAGCTCAAACAATTGAGACCTGTCATCCATGTGGGAGAACTGGATTGGCCTTAGCCCAGCTCAGCCCTGGCCATTGCGGGCATTTAGAGAACAAGCTAGCAGATAAGTCCCCACTACCCCCACACCAGCCTCAAATTACAAAGAAAATGAAAAAAGCTTTTTGAATTAGAAATATATTTTTGCATTTCCTAAATCTTCCTTTTCCTGTGTCTTTTATTTTAGCAAACAGAATCATTAAACTTGATATATGGGGTAATAACCCTTGATTTTGATCTTACCATTTATCATGTCAAAACAATCCCCAAGTTTTGTCCACACCACTCAAAAGTATCCTTTTGGCGGCAAGTGATAGGCACAGTGGCTATGACATTCATGTCCCATATTGGAGTGCCTAGATTCAATGCCCAGCTCCACTTCTGATTCTAGGATTCTGATGATGCAGACCCAGGAACGCAGCAAAAATGACCTAAGTCATGGGGTTCCTTCCACCCAACAGGCTGTTGAAGGACTGCTGTGTATATGTTTGTGCATGGACAAGTGTCTCTGTGTATGTGACTGTCTCTGATGCCTTCTCAATAAATAAATTAAAAATACATGTCCCTTGAGACAGGCACAGTGGCTCAATTGGCTAATCCTCCACCTGCAAGTACCTGAATCCCATATAGGCATCGGATTGTGTCCTAGCTGCTCCACTTCCCATCCAAATCCCTGGTTGTGGCCTAGGAAAGCAGCAGAGGATGGCCAAAGCCTTGGGACCTTACACCCACTTGGGAAACCTGGAAGAAGTTCTTGGCTTTTGGTTCTGGCTGGGCTCCTAGCTTTGGATTAGCTCAGCTCTGGCTGTTACAACCATTTGGGGAGTGAAAACAGCAGATGAAAGATCTTTCCACCTGTCTGTCCTTCTCTGTGTAAATTGCCTTTCCAACAAAAATGAATAAATCTTTAAGAAAAAACATACCCCTTAATTTGTTTGCTTATCTCCATTCCATAATGTACCACCTTCCTAGATCAAATCACTATTATTTATATTTAAAAAGTCTCTTTTTTGATCAGTTTCCTCTTTCCAGGCATGCCTACTGTTATAAAAAAAAATATTTTTTTACTTAGAAAACAGTATTGAAAGAAAGAGAAGGAGATACACACAAAAAGAGAGAAACATCTTTCACCTGCTGACTTAGTCACCAAATGTCTACAGCTAGGGTTAGGTGAGTCCAAAGCTAAGAATCAGGAACATTTTCCAGGTCTCCCCCATGGGTATAGGGACCCAAGGACTTGGACCATTTTCCCATGCTTTTCCAGGTGCATTAGCAGGGAGTTGGATTAGAAAATGGAGCAGCTGGGACTCTAACTAGAGCCCACATGAAATTTCAGCTCAGGTGGTAGCTTTACCCGCTACCACCTGGGCTACAGTCATGCATCCTTCTAAGCAACATCAAACAGCGGAGAGATCTTTCTAGATCACAAATGTGATTATGTTTAACAGCCTAAATGTGATTCAAATCCTATAGGTTGATCCAGTCTGGCTCTCTCTCCCCTTGTCTCTCTCCTGGTCTCTGGGGATCTAACCCAATTCCAATTGCTTTAAATACCATTTTATACGAATGGCTTCTAAGTTTGCATCTCCTAAATTCCTACCCAGACCTCTCTACCTGAACTCAAGGACACTTGACATCTCCAAATGAATGATTCATAGGCATCTCAAAAATCTGTCTTTGCTGAGATTCTTTCTTCTCCTCCCCCGGTCTTCCTCATTTCAGTAAGCCACTTGACTACTCAGCCAAAAGACTAAGGATTATCTTTGGATCCCTTTATCTCGGCTTGTAAATACAATTACCTGAATTTCTGTTAATTTTATCTCCAAAATGTTTATCAAACCTCTCCATTTCTTTGCATTTTTACTCCTATTCCCTGTCCAAATGATCAGCTTCTCTCACCTGGACCAGTACAAAGCCACCTGTTTCACTGTTACCCTTGGTGCTGCACTCTGCATTTATTCCAACACAGAGCAGCCAAGTGAGTCCTTAACAAAATAAACCAAGTTGTCAATAACTTATTGAAAGCCTTTCACTGGCTTCCCATTGTTTTGATATAAAGTCCAAGATTCTTTCTACATCCTCAATTTCTCATATCATGAGAGAAGGTCACTTTGAATTTCAAGTATCTAGGATCATGCCTGTCACATCTGCCTGTTACTCAACAATTGTTGAAAAGCTGAATAAGAATGGCTTACAAGTCTATTGATCTGGTCCTGGCTTCAAATATTTTCTTTGTCCTTCTTCATGATACTACTATGCTCCACCAAATTCCAACACTCAAATAGGACCAGGTACTCTTTATTTTTCAAAAACTTTGAATGCTGGTCGCAGAAGTCAAAGTGAAAGAATCCCAAGAGACAGGTGGAAAATCAGGAGCAATTAATGCAACTGCCCTTCTTGTATGAATGGACTTCCTTGGACTCCTCTCTCCACACCTCTTAAGTGGTTTTAATTTTTTAATAAGTTGTAGCATAATATAATACCATAAAACGCACTGTTTTAACCTTTTTAAGTGCACAATTCAATGGCATGAACTCCTTCATAATGTTCTGCTACTATCACTATCTTCAGAACTTACTTTTCCCAAACAGAAGATGTTTTTTCACTAAAAAATAACTTGTTATTCCTCCCTCCTTTCTACTATTCAAGATAATGTATGTTCTACTTTATTCTTGCTTTTGTTCTTTATTTATGTTAGATATAGAGAAAGAGAGTGAGAATCTTTCATCTACTGGTTCACTCTCCAAATGGCCACAAGCGCCCGAGCTGAGCTGATCCAAAGCTAGGTGCTAGTAGCCTCCTCCGGGTCTCCCATGTGGGTGCAGGGTCCTAAGGCCTTGGACCATCCTCCACTGCTCTTCCAGGCCACAAGCAGAGAGCCGAATCGGAAGTGCAGCAGTCAAGACAGGAACTGGCACCCACATGGGATGCCAGCATCACAGGGTGGAGGAGTAGTTTGCTGAGGCATGGTGCCAGATCTGATGAGATTACATTTCACAAAGAAACAAGTGAAGATACACTATATCAGATCATGACAAGTGCTATGGAGAAAAAAAAAAGCACTATTATGGGACAGGGGTACAAAAGAGATCTTAGGGCAAGTAGCACCTTCATGCAGCACTTTGAGGGCTAATATAAAGATTTAGGAGTTTATTCTGGGAGGAGAAACCAGTAAAAATCTGGAGCAGAAGGATGACACAATCTGACCTATGTTTTAGAAAGACAATTGTAACTTCGAAATTGAAACTAGACAATGAGGGAAATGTGGATAAGCAAAAGTAGAAATAGCATTAGTGGGGGTCAATTAGTCAGTTTCCCAGGTAGGAACAACAGATTGCACAGGGATGTGCGTGTGTGTGTGTGTTGGAGAGATTTATTTTAAGGAACTGATTTATGAAATTGTGGAGGTGAGCACCTCTGAGGAGTATAGGTTGGACAGTCAGATAAGAGCTGATGTCACAGGACAGGACAGGCAAGGCAGAAACACAGCCAAGGTTGCTGTGTTGCAATCCTTGGGTTAAATTCCATGTGAGGGAGAATCTGCTCCATGCTTCTTGTTAGCATCTTGTGGTTTGCTAACTGTCTTTGATATTCCATGACTGGCAGATGCATCAGCCCAATTTCTACCTTTATGTATAATGGCATTCTCTTTGTGTATATTTCTGTATCCAAATTTCCTTCTTTTGTTAAGACACCAATCATACTGGAGTATGACTTCCCTACTTCTGCTGGACCTCTTCCTAATTATATGAGGGCAATAGCACTATGTCTGAATTAAGCCATATTTTAAAGTGCTGGGATAGGGATGACAGCATAGAAACTGGAGGCAGGGACTGGGGGAAAACAAGTCATCCAGTAACACAGGGTGGTGGCCGTGAATATAAGAAGATGGATTTGGCTTGAGAACAGAAATGAAGATTTAGGGAAATGTCAATGTTTTGGTCCTGAACAAAAAGAATCAAAGTGACATTTACTGAGATGGTCAAAATTTCAGAAGGAAAAGGCTTAGAGTTCATTTTTGGATATAGTCTTACTCTGTTTTCTGTTACTGTAACAAAATTCTTGATACCAGGAAACTTTAGGGTTTATTTAACTCACCATTCTAGCAGCAAGGAGACCTAAGAACATGGCACCAGCAACAACTGCTTGGCAGCTAACAGGAGTCTATGTTTTCATCATAGCTCGAGGGAAGACATCATAGAGTGAAACAAAGTGAGAAAGTCAGACAGAGCTTGCTTTTATTTCTTATTTCTAATTGAGTCAGTTACAGAGAGAGAGAAATCTATTGGCTTGGCTAGTTCACTCCCAAAATGGCCACAATGTCAGGGTTGGAAAAGGCTATGGCCAGGAGTCAGGAACACTAGCTTCCTTGGGGTCTCTCCCATGTGGGTGGCACAGCCTGAATATTTGAGCTGGCTTCCCAGTACTTTACTCGGGCCAGTTACAGGGTGCTGGGTTGGAAGTGAAGAAGTTAAGACTTGAATAGGCATACATACTGAATGCTGACATCACGGGCAGTAGCTTCACTCACTATTGCACAATACCAGCTCAGCTTTTAGCTTTTTAAAAAGGATTCACGTATTTATTTAGAGAGCTAAAGAAAGAAGGCAAGAGACAGGAGAGATAGGGAGAGAGAGGAGAGAATTTTCTATCAGATGGATCATTCCCCAAATGGTTGCAGTAGCTGCAAGGCTGGGAAAGACTGAAACCTGAACTCCATCTAGATCTCTGATATGGATTGAAAGTGCCCACCTCCTTGAATCATATTCTGCTGTCTTCATAGGCACATTGGCAGGGAGCTGGATCCAAAGCAGAGCAGCCAGGACACAAACTGGCGTTCTGATCAGGGATGCTGATATTGGAAAAAGCCCCAAGCTTGCCTTTATAACAAAATAACTCCTGAAATACATGTTAATCCTTTAATTCAATAATGGATTTATCATTATCAAAGGTCCCATCTCTCAACTACTCCATTAGGGTCTGGAAGCACATATTTAAGCTATAGCAGAGAATCAGGTGTTTTTTGTTTTTTGTTTTTAATTTATTTATTTGAAAGTCAGAGTTACAGAGACAGAGGAAGAGAGAGAGAAAATCTGTCTTCTGTTTATAGGTTCACTCCCCAGATGGCTGCAATGGCCAGGGTTGGGCCAGACCAAAGCCAGGAGCTTATTCCAGTTCTCTAACAGGCACCTGGGCCATCTTCCACTGCTTTTCCCAGATGATAAGCAAGGGAAAGATTAGAAGTGGGACAGCCAGGACACAAATGAACATCCATACAGAATGCTGGCAACTTTCTCCTCTATACCACATGCCAGCCCTGACAATCAGTTTTCTAATAAATTCCCATAGCCTAACCTGAGATAGATATCACTAACTGTCGAAAGGGCACAGGGCCTTGTTATCTTTGCAAAAGCAAGGCAGACAGCCTTGAAGGGTTTCCTTGCCCAGTCATATATGGTGTTTACAGCAGCATTCATTTTTTTGTCCACTCCACTTCCATTCCAAGTTCCTCCTTCTTTATTATAAGTTTCCCCATTATATATTTACTTTGAAGTGTTGTGGGAAAATGAAATTAAGAGATAAGTTTAGAGACCAATGTTGTGATATAGTGAGTTAAGCTGCTGCAGCCTGCAATGCCAGCATCCTATATGGGCACTGGTTTGAGGCCTACCTGCTCCATTTCATATTCAGCTCCTGCTAATGTGCCTGAGAAAGCAAAGGAAGAAGGCTCAAGTGCTTGGGCCTTTTCCCTCAAGTGGGAGACCCATATGAAGTTCCTGGCTCCTGGTTCTTGGCTCCTGGCCATCTGTGCAATGAACCACAAGTGGAAGATCTCTTTCTCTCCCTCTATCTGTAATTTTGCATTTCAAATAAACAAAATAATGTTTTAGGAGAAGTTTATTTAGGTCCAAAAAATGTTTTACCCATGCTGTTTTTCCCAGAATATTCATTTTACATGAGTGTTTTGAAGATACCTCATATACTATAATTTCAAAACAAATTCACACCAAAATAAAATTAACTTTTAATTCTATCTTTTAAAAATGTTTTTGACAGGCAGAGAGAGAGAGAGAGAGGAGCAAGATTAATAGAGACAGTATCTTTATTCTCCCTACACCTACTAACAACCAGGACTGAGCATGGCCAAAACTGGGAGACAGACACTCAATCCACAGGCCTTGACAGACACTGAACTGTTTGTGTCAACCTCTCTGCTTCCCAGACTCAACCTGAACAGAAGGCTGGAATCAGGAGTCAAAGCCAGGGATCGAACTCAAGTACTCCAACAGGAGACCCACAGTCAGATTAATTGCCAGGCTAACATGCCCACTCTAATTTGAATTTCCCACAAACTTTTTGAAGTACCCTTCCACTATCTCCCTATGATCTTTCCACGTGAGCCCCAGATATAAACACTTTAAATGTTAATAAAAGAATGGATGAAGTCATAACTAATTATGAGCTTCAGAGACCTTTTTTTTTTGCAGTTGGACTTCCAGTAGGAACATGGAGATCCCAAGGAGCATTGAGAAAACCTGTTAATAAATAGTTTGACCTCAAATTCATACCCTGTAAGTCTGAAAGTCTGGTTCATTTATTGCCATCTTCCAATCTGTGTAATTTATCATCACTGCAGAAAAGATGACCTTGTCAACACCCAAATGGAAGAATGATGTCTAAATGCATAATGAAACAAAAATACATATTATGGTTAAACTGCAGCAAAATGAAGCTTAATAAGTAGAGTTCAGGAGAAAAATAGGTCACTCCACAGAAGTAAATCTAATTTTGTATTCCATCTCGAGTGTGATTTTAATTTGAAAGTGCTCAGAATCTTTTTGGTTAAAAAAAAAAAAAGGTGGTTAATTCTGTCTCAGATGCAACCAGCGACTTAAGGTGTGAATGCTAACTATTCAGTTTGCTTTTGAAAAGGGGGCCAGATATTTACCGTGACTTGGGAAGTGGGGATCTGTGGTGATCTTAGAGACTTAGATTCTGTTAGCCTTCTGGGACCCTCAAGGACCAGTGCTTGCAGAAAAAGGATTTCATTCTGATTCCCGTTCTGGATTGATGTTGTTGAAGCCCTCAGCCTGCCACCTGCACTCTGGCTTCATAGAGAGCACCACCCAGCTGAAGGTCTTCCTGCGGACATTTTTCTGAACTAGGACTTGGTGACTACCCCGATGTTCTATGGCTCTGACTTCGCCAAGAGGGCAGGAGCAGGTCCCTGGGTTCCAGCACTTTGGCGCATCACCCTCTATCTCACGCCTGCACTGGTCAGGAAGCTGATAGTGATCACAGAGCAGCAGGCTCCCAGCCAGGTCTGGCAAGGAGAACAGCCCAGGGCATAGCAAATGGTGAATGCCTGGGAAGAGTAAAGGAGCTCCAGCTTTGTTTTTCAGGGATTTGGACTTAGGACTTTTATTCTGCCTCAACATTTCCACCACTTCCCTTACAAGGGCCTCTGTCTTGAGGCACGGGAGCGAAGCAAAATGCCTAATGAAGCATGCCTGAAGAGGGGGCCTAAAGAGGGGGCATGCATGGGCCTCTGGGAGAAGAACTAGGGTGAGGGGAGAACAGACACGGGTCGGGTTACCAGTTCACATGTTCGCATAAGGCCTGGGATGTCAAATTCTGGGACCTCCGCAAGGCCCACATGGGGCCCCTGGGAGTTGGAGGTGCTCTGTAGAAAGATGGGCCCCCACTCACTTGCAGGGTTTTCTGCTTCATTCATGTCCTGGCGAGTGGGCAGAACGGGAAACCTCGAGTGAGTACAGTCATGCTCCTGACCTCCAGAGCCCCAGCCAGTCCCAAAGTCCCCAGTAGGTGCGCATCACCTCCTTCTGGTCCTTGCCCCAACCCCCATCCCAAAGCGCATATCGCCTGCCCCTGTCCACGGTGAAACAAGACGGACCTTTGGCCACTCACATTGGGCACCAAGGCCAGTCCTGAGAGCTTTCCAAGTCACCCACTTCCCTGCCTTTAGGGGTTCTCCAGAAACCACCCTGGCGCCCAGCCCCAACTCTTAAGATAAAAACACTGTGCCAGGAAGCGGGGTAGGGACGCATGTGAACGAGGGGAATACGAATTATAGGAGAACGACCCCAATTCTCCAGAAAAAGTAATGAGGGGAAGCGCCAAAGTATGAACTTGCTCGGAAATGCAAACCGAGTTCCACTCTCTTTGGCGCATACAAACGGCTGATAGACAAATCAGCCAACGCGCTCGGCAGCTTCCCAGAAAGGGCCTCATGAATGAGAATGGGTTGCTAGGTTTCCTCCCTCCTCTCTCACAATCGCTTCCCACAAGGCTTCCACAGCCAAAGGAAAACACACCAGACCTTCCAACTGCGGGGCGGGGGAACCGCTCCAGGCCCTCGAGGCCGCCTGGGCCGCACCCACCTTCAGGACCGTGGAGAGCGCCTGCCGCGCCCCTGGGACCCGCGCCCTCCCGCGCCCACCTCCCCCACCTTGTCACTTTCATTCGCTGCTTCCCGCCTCCACCTTCATTTTTCTTGGCAACCGCCACTCCTGTTTTTCACACACAGATTAAATTGTTTTGCTTGAGGAAGGTGTTTGGATTGGCTAATTTAGGTTCCCATTTGTAGCCACACTAAACCTTGGCGGGGAGAGGGTCTCAAAGACAAGAGCCTGAATGAGGCAAGTGGCCTTTCACTGCCGCAAAGTGCAATTCCTTCGCTTTATAAGCGGAATGGATGAACTCCAAGAACAGAGTCCCCACGTTGGCCAAGTTAGCGGCAAGGCTGAATGTAGAATCCTGAGCTCCTGACTTCCAGATTAATGGTTCGCAAGAGTTATCCTTTCCTCCCTTTCCAAGGAAAAAAAAAAAAAACCATTGTTTAGGTTTCCCAAGTAGCAATTAGAAGACAAAGAGACCTGTGTTCTGTGCAATAGTATTCACAAGTGGAGTGCGGCAAGGGGATGTACTAAGAGCCCAACATGGAGTCCATCCACCCAGCACCTCCAGAGCCAAGCCTTTCTCCATCAGCTTAAGGGGGTCTGGGATTTCCATTCTCACCCATTATCCAGGCTTTCCTTAAACAACTATCCCCATGGAACTGAGCCCCAAGTTCAGTTCTGTGCCTCCTGGCAGGTAGAGCTCCAGGCTCTCCCGGGAGGGGAAAGACTAGAGAATGGGGCTCAGAGGAGTAAGGGGGAAGAACCGGAATTGCAAAACCTCAGTTGTGGTCTTCATCCAGAGATATCTGCGCAGACCAATCCATTCCCTACATCACACAGTCCACGTGCAAACAAATCCCCCGGGGAACACCAAGGTAAAGATTTGGACTCATTCGTTAGGATGGGGCCTGAGATTCTGCATTTCTGTGGGCCACACTTTAAGCAGCATGGAGCCAGAGCAAGTGGGGCGGGTGGCGGAGGAGCAAAGAAAAGGAGCCAAGTATAACCTTTCCTTTTGCTCCGAACCGACTTGCTCTTGCACCGCCAAAGCAGCGCCTCAAAAGGTTGCAAGGAGCTGTAGGACCCGACAGTAACTGTGCTGCTTTTGTCTCTCTCCCGCCCCGGCCCTGCCCTGTCCGATCCTGCACAGCTCCCAGGCTCGTCCGCTGCCCTGAAGCTTCTCAGTCTGCTTTCTAGCCCGCTCTCCGACCTTGCGCGGGTCTTCTCTCACCTTCTCCGGCGACCCTCTCAGGAGGCTCCCTGGCGGCTCCCAGACTGCTCTCTCCTGCTTCCCGCCCCGACGGCCGCTGGCCCCTCTCGGGGGCAGGGTGAGCTGCCAGGCCGCCTCCCGCTCCTGCTTGGGGCAGCGCTGGCCATGCCCGTCCGTCCCCCGGGGGGTGACCCACTGAGGCTGGCCCAGGGGATCGTCGAGCCCGGGAAGAAGGATGTCTGCGCCAGGCAGAGTTCGCCCATGCCTGTGAGTACCGTGGTCTCCACAACGCCCTGCGTCGGCCCCACGCCGACACCAGCTTCTGGGTCCCCTTCGCCACCCTCAGACCCGTTCCCTCGGGAACCCACAGCAGGGAGGCTGAGAAGGTCTGGATGGGCAGGGAACGCTCGAGGAAAGGGCGTGGGATATCCCGGACACCCTGAAAGATAGCCACGCTACTTTCTAACAGGGCCTTTTCCTCACTCCTGGCCCCTGGAGGCGGGAGGGGACGGTGGCCCCTCAGAGGCCCCGCGGGGCTCTCAGCACCTCCATCTCCGCTCCCTCCGCTGTGCAGCCCCCAGGCGCCCCCGCTGGCTCCTGGCGCTAGCTCTCCCACCCCACCTCAGGCGCCGGGGGAGGAAATGACGTGATGTTATTATTATTATTTTTTTTTTTTGGTCAGGTCAGCCTCCCGCCTCAGTTGAACCCTCGGAGCGCGGGCGCACTGCCTCTGGCCGAGCTGTCCCCTCAGAATTGGGCGGCAGGGGTCCCTCCGTGGCTCTCCGTTCCTCCGTCCTCCCCGAGGATTCAGGAGCCCCGGAAGAAGGGGGAAAAACTAAAGGTCTCAGCGGGATCCTTATGGGAGCTCAGATTTCCCTCCACTCCATCCCACCCTCCCACGCTTTCACCAGGTGGCAACCTCCGGGCTCCGGCTCTCTGAAGCTGAGCGAGGAGCCCAGTTCAGAGCGGGAGAGCTGGAGGTGGAGGCGGAGGCTGCCCGTGGGTGTGGAGGGAGGGACAGAGCTCCGAGGTACGCCTGCAGCCTGGGAAGGGTAGGAGGCTGCCCCGCAGAGGCTAGCTGGTGCACTGGCATAACTCTCCCTTGGACCCAGCCTACCCTCCGCTGGCCGCCCCCCAGTGCTCATTCCTCCTCCTCATTTCATTCAGAAGATCCCAGCACGCAGCTCCGCACACTCAAGCCTCTCCCGCGAGCGCCCTGCAAGGGAGCCCCCATTGTCCGCTCCGCGTTGCACCCACACTCTCCACACCGTCTGTCTGATCTGGGACTGGAGGAGGGGGCTGCGGCCTGGGTCCCGGGGGTGTCCCCCTGCCCCCGCTGCCCGGGAGTGCATCGCCACTGCCGCCTCGGGAGGCAGGCGAGCCCGGGGATTGCCTGGCCCCGGGAGGAGGCGTGAGGGGGCGGGGAGGAGGCAGAGCTAAGGGAGGAAGCCAGAGGGAGAAGAGGGCGAACGCAGAGCCCACGAGCTGCAGGCAAGGGAGAGGCGCCAAGAGCTGTCTCCGGCGTAGTCTGGACAGCACTGGGCATTGTAATAAGAAAGAAGGCACTCGCGGGACGCATGCGCACGGCCAACGGAGGCGAGCCGGCCGGAGCGGCCCCTCCGGCTGACGGGGTGGACGGCGGGCCCGTGAGTACCCCGCTGTCTCCACACTCTCTTCTTTCCTCCCCCCGGCCCTGGGACTCGTCCCGAGGCCTCCGGCTGCCAAGTGGCAGAGGCCGGGCGGGGGGCCGCGCGTTCCGCGGGACCCGGGCTCTGGTAGCCGCGGCGGTGGAAGCGAGTGCGGGTGGGTTGCTGCCTCCGGGGCCCAGCCCAAGTCTGTTGGCAGAGGCAGGGGCTTGAGGGTGTGTCTGTGGCAGAAGCCGGGTGTGAGCCCTCAGGGTCAGTTTCTACCTAGTTTCCTGGGGAACCCGTGCGTTGCTGTCCCTGTGACACCTTTCTGTGGTCGGGTGGAGGACGCGGGAATGCAGCCTTTCAAGTGAAAAATGCACACTGACCACCGAAGCGCGTTGGGGAAACTCCAGACGGCTGGCGAAGTCGCCGCTGTCACTCTCGCTGGGAAATGGACGAGGAGAGGCGCCGGTACTGTGGCGGGCAATTTGACCGCAAGCGGGATGGGAGAGGTAGCACTCCTGGGTCGGTGGTGCCTGGCTTTCCTAGAAGCGCAGCCTGCGCGCACCCTGCAGGGGCCGACTAGGATCCTCTTTTTCCGTTTGGTGAAAACCAGTTGGCCAGACTCGCCCATACAGGTGCGGGCGCCGCCGGGATTTCTCTCCCACGATCCCCGGCGCTGCGCTCGGGAAGTTGGAACCAGTCTGGGCCCCGGGCTGCAGAGACTAGAGAAGGAGTAGGGTGGAGAGATGGGCTGCTGCGGAACGGAGGCGGCGACTGGGGGAGGGACGGTGTGCGCCACAGCCCCACTGTGACTGGGAAGGTGGGTGAGTGGGGGCTGGCTGGGGGAGCGCGGGTCCCCGTGCACCGCGGGCTCCCCCGCACCACCCACCCGCCTGTGGGAGGCGCCTTGTGAGAGGCGGCACGCTTGACTGGATGGGTGGTGTGCTTCCGGCACTTGTCAGCATCCAAGGAAAGCCCGGGCGACCGCCAGGGCCTGCGAGAGATCCCAATAGCTGCGCGAGAAACCTTCTTTCTTGAATTGAGACAGAAGCCTGTCTCTCTTGGTCGAAAGATTCCAACTACACTCTCCTCCTCACTCCCCCCCCCCCACCCCTTCAGTAATCTGGCTCTGGCTTGGCAGTTGTCACATAACCCAGGGTGAGAGAGACCTTCTCACCCACTGGCTGGCAGAGGAGGCTACCCGGCCACTGGGGGCCCTGCGCTGTCCCCTGAGTGTGGGAAGCAGGTAGCCCTAGATGGATCCTTTGGTCTGATTCCAGACCCAGTAGAATGGACTGAGCAGAGATTCAAGTTCATGAAACCAATCTGACTTCCTCCCAGTACTTGTCGAGGACATTTGTAATGAAATGACTGTATCTGAAAGTGTTTTGACACAACCATGATTTTCAGGTTACTGGTTTTGCTGTTGTTAATCTTTCGTTGCTGCTCAAAACCCAATTTTCTGTTGGGTGTCATCGTGTTCTTTTTCTGTCCATTAAATGGCACCTGTCATGTCATGTTGTTACTATCATGTATGTCATGTTAATGAGTAGGAGACATAATCTTGCCTAATGGGTAGGAGTCTTCTGGTCTGCATTCAAATTTCAACCTAGCTGAGTAACCATGGGCAAGTTACATAACCTCTCTGTGCCTTTCCTTTATCATTTCCAAAACAGAAACAATGAAAGCACAGACCTCACAAGGTAGCTTCCAGTATTCCATCAGTTAAGACAAATAGAATTCTTTTTTTTTTAAGATTTATTTGTTTTATTACAAAGTCAGATATACAGAGAGGAGGAGAGACAGAGAGGAAGATCTTCCATCCGATGGTTCACTCCCCAAGTGAGCCGCAACGGCAGGTGCTGCGCAGATCCCAAGCCGGGAACCAGGAACCTCTTCCAGGTCCCCCACGCGGTGCAGGGTCCCAAAGCTTTGGGCTATCCCCGACTGCTTTCCCAGGCCCCAAGCAGGGAGCTGGATGGGAAGTAGAGCCACCAAACCAGCGCCCACATGGGATCCTGGGGCTTTCAAGGCGAGGACTCCAGCCGCCAGGCCATGGCGCCGGGCCCTAGAATTCTTATAATTGGCTGACACAAATCAAAGGAAACAAAAGCTATGATTACTATACTGATTATAAGTTAGCTGAGTTCAATTCACAATACAGAATGATCAAGAATAGGGGCTGGTGTTGGTAAGTCAATCTGCCATTTGCATTGTCAATATCTTATATCCAAGTGCTGGTTTAAGTCCCAGCTACTCCACTTCTGTTCCTGCTTCTTGCTAATGTGCTCAGGAAGGCAACAAATGATGGTGCAAATGCTAGGGTCTCTGCCATCCCTAAGAGGAAACTGAGGTGAGGCTCCAGGCTCCTGGCTTTGACCTGGCCCAGCACTGGCTTGTGCAGTCATTTGGGGAGAGAATCAGAGGATGAAAGATCTCTTTCAGACTCTTCTCTCCCTCTTTCTCTCTCTCTCTTTCTCTCTTTTTTTAATTGAACAGTCGGTTATACAGAGAGGAGGAGAGACAGAGAACAAGATCGTCCATCCGATGATTCACTCCCCCCAGTGGCCGCAACAGCCAGGGCCATGCCGATCCGAAGCCAGGAGCCAGGAACTTCCACAAGGTCTCCCACACGGGTGTAGGGTCCCAAAGCTTTGGGCCATCCTCAACTGCCTTCCCAGGCCACCGGCGCCCATATGGGATCGCGGCTATGTTACTGTGCCAGGCCCCAGACTCTTCTCTTACCACTCTGCATTTCAAATAAATCAATGAATATATGACTATGAATATATGAATATATGAATATATGAATACATGACTATAATCAATAAATCAGTGACTTTTTAAAAAGTTAGATCATGAGCAAAACACCTATTTTGTATGTTTTAGAAAAGCTATGCATGATGAAATAGATGTCCATCATCAAAATTAGAAAAGCAGCAAGTATTTTTTTTGAGAATATGTAGTTAATAATGCCTTTTTCATCATCTTAAGCCTTTTATTTCAGTTATGAGATTCAACTTTCAAACAGCATTTTAAGAAAATTTTACTAACCTCCTAAAGAGTTTGTAAAAAAAAAAAAAGTAAGTATTAAAACCACTTAAGTCATGGTGTTTTCAGAAAACACCATGGAAATCCTCATGGAAATACCACAGTTAATTTTATTAAAGAGAATTTGAAACCTTAAAAGCTAGATGACTGTGGGATCTTGATTTGCTGCTGAATTCTCAAGAGCACTGTAACATTTTAGCCTACCTTTATACCACAAGCATAGGATGATGAAATCAGGTTAGTTATTTGGCCTCCTTCCTTTTGTGGATGAGAAAACACTCAGAGGTGAAAGGTCTGGCCAGAGATCCCAGCTAGTGAGGGGGGATGGCGCAAAGTCAGATTTAGACCTCTGACTTGCTCCCCAGGGCTCCCATACCCCACGCTGATGACTTCCTGTTTACTGCAGATTTGTGAGCCTTTAAGAAACAGGAAACCAGAAGGTGTATTTAAGGAAAAAAAAAAATAGACAAGCATGTGTCATCGCCAACACCAAAGGAGACCTGGAGGAAGTAGGCAGCCGCTGATGCCACACAGCTTTGTCATGACCCCTCTCATTATGAGATGGGACCACCAGACTGGTCTCAGGTCAAGATTACAGATCAAGCTAGAGGCAGTCAGCATTAGAATTTAAGATGCCACGCAAGTATACTTCCAGTTGCATGTTCTAGTAATCCCTTAAAAGCACTCTTAAGACAAGAAATCATTTTCGAACTTTTCTTAGATTCGTAAAATCTCCCTCCTGCAGGCTTTATAAGAAAGGCTTTAGAAAAGGCCTTCAAAACTACATAGAAAAAGATTTTAATATTCTACATTGTGTGGACTAATCGGAGTGAAAATTAAAAAAAAAAAAAAGCTTTGTTTTTTCCTCTTGTAGTTGTGTGATTTCATTGCAGATACCTGAATATCAGTTCCTGAAGTCCAAGTGCACACTCATTTTTGCTGTGGCAGTTTCGTGAGATTCAGCTGCCATGGGCAGCGAGAACCAGACAGTGACTTGAAGGTCCAGCCCTCACATGCATGGTTTAGGAATTTCATGGCAGAGCCTTTCAAGAGAACAACTGGGCTTGCAAAGTTATTTATAGCAATATCTTGTAGAGGAGGTGCTTCTAGGAATTGTGGTTGTGTCCTCAAGGTTCTCTCCCATGCATTGAACTGAGCCTTGACTTTTATGTCTCAGATAGTCACCACGTGTTCTTAGACAGAAATACTGGGAATGGCATAGGGAGTGACTTTCTAGCATGCTCCCAAACCAGTTTGGCAGCATGAACTCACATGTTCTGAAATCACTTTTGTCAAGTCCCAGTTGATTGTAATGTGAATCACTGTCCAATTGGGAATATCAGATTGGTTTTCAGTACAACACCAGGTGATTCACATTAGCTTCTATTCAAATACGTTTAGTGTCAGTCAGCAACTAACAGGGATCACTCTGAGTCAGAGCTTAGCATTTAGTACAATAAATGTGAGTCATTGACCACCCAGCACCATCTGAGATGTTCCCTGAATGTTACCTTGAGCAGCTAGCTCATGGGTTTAAGCAGCATTGCAAGGAGTGAGTCAGATCAAAGAACAATTGAATGGGCTCCTATAGAGGCCATTCATAATAAAGTTTGATGTAATGGAGTGCTATAAGTAATATTGCATGATTAAGAATTTGTAGAATAGGTTACCTTGATTCTAATCCAGCTGATCAAATTCTAGCTATTTGCATGGGGAATTTTTGTGAAAAATGAGTAATATGTTTGACTGCCCAGAAGTGATATTTAACATGAGTTATTTCAGTAGTTATTAAAACCAGTTGACTTTTCTCATTTCTAGTTATTAATTGTAGACTAAATTGTAAAATCTTCTTGACCCCATAATAACATTTATAATTCAGACAGAAGCATTTCATGCAGTTATGTGAATGTTTGACTTGCTAAGATGCTGGGTTGTACAACAGGGGAAACCCTGCTGTCTGGGTTGTCTCTGTTTGTGCCCTTTTCAGCAAATAGAAACAAAGTTAACTGAACAGCAGTTGTTCAAGGCTAGAACAAAAATTAGTGCTGTTGTTCTAAGGCTAATGACATCTGACACATCTGCCTTGCCTAGACTATGTGGTCCTACAGGCGTAGAGGGCTAGGACATTTGGTTTAGTGGTTATAATACCTGTTTTATATACAGAGTGCCCAGGCTTGATATCCGCTGCTGGCTTCTGACTCTGGCTTCCTGCTGATGCAGACTCTGAAAGGCAATGAGTGATGACTCAACTTAGTTTCTATCACCCAGATAGGAGACATGGGTTGAATTATCAGCAGAATATCCCAGGCATTTGGGCTGTGAATAGGCAGATAGGTACTCATTTGCAGATACAAATTGATGAGAGGTCAACATACAAGCTAGACAAGGTTTGTTAGGACCTATGCGTGAGCACAAGGGAGACCAGACAGCTAGAAGAGACTATTCCATCTGGCTCTTCAGTGGGAACTCTACAGCTGTTTCTGTGGTGCTGGGGAGGCCTGCTGGTTCCGTCTCAGCATATGGCACTTTGATGTCCACTTGGCCTGGGGTTATGCTTCACCCTCCTCAGCACATGACACTCGCATTTGCACATGCAGTATTGTTTTTGCTATTATTATGTTTGCATTTAACAAGCTCCCAGGAAGATCCCATGTTGGATACATGGAGCTATTCTGGTCATGCCTGTAGTCCAGGGAGTCCCTGCCAGAGCAGTGGTTAGTCTGTTGTGGTAAGGGTCCAGCTGCTCCCTGCCCCTGGTTGATTTGGAGCTGGAGAATGAATGCACGCTGGCTCAGGTAGGGGTTAATCTAGTGAGTTATGCACCCCTCATCTTGCTTTCTCCTAGTCAGTACTCCCATAGGTAACCAATTATAATCTTCGTCACTGTATGTCAACTATGCCTCCTTTTGAAGCTTCATATGGAACACTACAGTATATAATCTTTGCTTTTTGTTCAATCACTCAGAGTTATATTTTTATTATTTATCTGTTGTTGCTGCAGGAATTGTTATCTTTTAGTGCTGTGTAGTGTTTCTTAGTGTGAAAACACATTCCACTCCTGAAGGACATTGGTTTCCAGTGTAGAACTTTATGAATAATACTTGTATGGACATTCTTATTCACATCTTTTGATAAATTCAGTTTCCAATGGGTAAATGTCCAGGAGTGAAATTGCTGTGTAATAAGTCCAATACATCTTTAGTTTTAGAAGACACTGCCTGTTTTTACACTCCAAATCAATTCGCACTTTCCTCAGAAAAGAATGAATTATTTCACATTCTCACCTGTACTTGGTGTGTCCACTCATTTAGTTTTGGTCATTCTAGAGGCTGTGTAGTGATATATGGTTGTAATTTTAATTTGTATTTTCCTGATCACTAGTGACGCTGAGAACTTTTTCAAAAAGTGCAGATTTCTGCTGAAATCTGTGTCTACAAGGCTATGTCGTTATTATCAATGATTTGTAGCTGCTCCTAAAATAGTCTGGATACAGTTGTCAAAAAAAACTGTTCGCTTGGTGTGTTGCAAATCTATTCTACTCTGTGGCCTACCTTTGCATTCTCATTCCCTTATGTCTTCAGTTCTGGAGTTTCTCATGGAAAGTCATGTTCCTTTGAAGGTAACATTTTTTCTTCTGACTGACTTAAAGTTTTCCCCTTATTTTTTGATGAACCATGAGAACATAATACACTTAGGTGACATTTAGTTGGATTTATTCTTGTTTAGATTTACCTAGTGCTTTTATCTTGAGGATTGCTCTTTCAACAGATTTTGGCATTTTTTTCATTTTTTTCCTTCAAATATCATATATGTCGTTATTTTCTCTTTTCTTCATGGACTCAAATCATATATGTGTTAGGAGTTTCATTTGTGCTGTTTGTTTTTAAATTTTTCCCCTGAAATCTCTTTGTCTCTGTCCTATGTGGTCCATTTTTTGTCTTTCTCTGCTTAAAGTTGAACACATCAACCCGAGTTGTAACTTACTTAATCTATATTCTAGTGTGCCTATTTTCTGTCACACCATCTAGTGATTTGTGATTTTCAGAAACTGTTTTGTTCTAATGCAATATATTTGATTCCTTTTCTAAGTGTCTTTTACAATATTATTTCAATTTGAGATGCAAACAGATATAGTTAGTGAGTGTGTGTGTGTGTGTTAACATCCACTGGCTCACTCCCCCAAATGCCCACAATGACCAGGACTGGGTTGTGGTCAGAGCTGGAAGCTAGGACCCAGTCCAGGCCTCTCCTGTGCATAGCAGCAACCCATGCATACTCAGTCTATCACTGCTGATTGTGCAGTACGTGTTAGCAGAGAGCTGGACTCAGGAGAGGAGCCAGGACTTGAATGCAGGCATATGAGATGCAAGTGTCCCAAGGAGCATCTTGCTTGCTGGGCCGGATGACCACCCCTTGATTGTTTTTATTAAAGTTAAAATTCTCTGATGATATTCTGTGCCTTTTCATCTATTTTGTCTCTAATTGTGTATCCAATATTGAGGCCATCTGTGTGCCCATCTAATAATCCATCACAGCTTTCATCTCTGTGTGTATGAGTGATTTTTGTTACATATAGATGTTGTATATAAAGAAACTGTGTGTTGGGCTCGGCAGTGTGGCCTAGTGGTTAAGGTCCTCGCCTTGATCCCATATGGCCGCTGGTTCTAATCCCGGCCGCTCCACTTCCTCTCTATCTCTTTTCCTCTCAGTATATCTGACTTTGTAATTAAAATAAAATAAATCTTTAAAAAAAAAAAAAAAGAAAAGAAACTGTGTGGATTCAAATATCTTCAACCAGCAGGCAGTCTCCCTCAGCGGCACTTCCTCTCTGAGAGTGAGGGGCTTATCACATGAGGCCTAATAGACACTGAAATGGATTGGGGTTGGTTATAGGTTTTAATAAGATTTCTCTTTTATTTCAGTTAAATCTTATTCCTCAGGGGTCTTCTGGACTTTGGATTGAGAGCCTGATGTGTGTCTGTCTCCTTGGTCTTGGAAAAATGGGACACTCCTCTTTTCTTCAGAGTTTTTCAGCTATGCTCTTTAACCTACCTCTCTCTAACTGTTGTTTGGGGAAGTCCTCTCTATTGAAAGGGACTCATTTCTCCCACATGAAACTATAATCCCTTTCCACCACAACCACCCCATCCATGTTCATACCTGGCAAAGATCAACAGGGACAAAAACAGACTGCTCACCTAGGAAGAAGCTTCCTCTCCAGAATATGAGCTAATTTAAGCCTCACTTCCACAGCTCTGATAACTTTGACAAAGTAATTTTAACTATCTATTTCTTACAATCTAAGATAATGTTAGTTGTTGCATGGGAAGGGTGATCTGTCCTGACCTATTCACATTTTTCTTAGGTTTCTTTTCCTTGTGTCTTTGGATTACACTTTCATCTATTATATCATTTATTCTCAATACAATTCTGAGAATGAATATTTGAATGTCATTTTCAGATGTAAATGTAATATATGCTATGAGTTTTTTTCCTTGTTATCTTAACTCTTTATTTTTTATGATACAGTTCCATAGGCTCAGGTATTTTCCCTTCCCATTTCTCTTTCCCCCACTGATTTCCACTAAATTGTTACAATAGCATAGTCCTTCGAAAACAGTCACAAATTCATCATTATGCTATTTAAGTGTGTTCTTTTTTTTTAAGATTTATTTTTATTACAAAGTCAGATATACAGAGAGGAGGAGAGACAGAGAGGAAGATCTTCCTTCCGTCCGATGATTCACTCCCCAGGAGAGCCGCAACAGGTCGGTGTGCCGATCCGAAGCCGGGAACCAGGAACCTCTTCCTGGTCTCCCACAAGGGTGCAGGGTCCCAAAGCTTTGGGCCGTCCTCGACTGCTTTCCCAGGCCACAAGCAGGGAGCTGGATGGGAAGTGGAGCTGCCGGGATTAGAACCAGCGCCCATATGTGATCCCGGGGCGTTCAAGGCGAGGACTTTAGCCGCTAGGCCACGCTGCCGGGCCCTTTAAGTGTATTCTTACATTGTAGGTATAGACAATGGTGGAAAGTCCAGCATCCTGTTTTCAAGATATATTTAACAGTTTCATTGGGAGTCCATCTTTTATTTGGGAATAGAGATGCACACCGCAGTGTATTTTCATTTCTCAGTATGATAGTTTCTAATATACAGTCCCTCTAGATGGAAGTTTACATGAATGTAGATATATATTTACTGATATATCTATTGATCTTGTATTTTACATGAAGGTTGCCTTATATCAGAGAGAATATGATATGTGAGTTTTAAAGTGTTGGAAGTAAAAGAAGTCTGCAGTAATCCTTACAACTCTTTGTGATTCAGATTGAAGTCAGGTAATCGTAAAAAGCATGAGCAGTGTAGTGAAAGAGAACTAGGCTCAAATTTGACTTTACTAAGAAGTTTTGTGAACCTTTGAATGTATATAATGCAGGTTCCATCATCTAATGATAAGAAGTATACCACAGAGGCTTCAAGAAAGTGTTCCGTAAATGGTGCCTATCATCATTAGTCCTCCAATGTTTATCATAATTTTAAGCTGCTTTGAATGGATCAGTCACTTTCAACCACTTATATCATATATATAATTTTAATTATTTCCTTATGTAAGAGGCAGGGAGAGAATTCCCATCTACTGGTTCACTTCTGCAGGTACAGCCTAGAGCTTAATCCAGGTCTCTCAGGCAGTCAGTAGGAACTCAGCCACATGGGCTACTTCCTGCTTCCCCGAGTCTGCATTAGCAAGAGGAGATAGGTGTCAGAGTCAGGACTCAAACCCAGGAACTCCCATATGGAACATGGGCGTCTTAACCAGTGTCTTAACTGCTATGCCAAATATCTACCACTAAACATTTATATTTGTTGTATTTCTATTTAGTGCAGATCATACACATTTTTACCATTTGGAGAAAGTTCAAATTGAAAACAAGTTTTATTTTTGCAACAAAAAGCCTGTATCCATGACTTAGTATCTAGGAAACTATTACAGAATAGTTGAGTTGAATAATGACGAGTTCATATTTGGCCAACTATTTATCATTTATAGACTAGAAACAAATGAACCAAAAAAGACTTCACAAAGCTGAAGACTTTAGATAAAGGGGCTGGTATGGTGGTAGTGTTTGAATTCCAGCTGCTCTGCTTCTATTCCCTGCTAATGTGTCTGGAAAAGTAGCCGAGGGTGGCTCGATACTTAGGCCCCTGCCACCTGCTTAGATGGAGTTGGAGGCTCCTAACTCTTGCTTGGTTCAACCATGATCATTGGCAACCATCTGGAGAGTGAACCAGCAAATTGAACTCTTTTCTTGTTTTTATCTGTCCTTCTATGTGTGCCACTCTGCCTTTCAACCAAATTAATTAAATAAATATATTTTTATTTTAAGATATTAAGTAAAATTTTAGTTGCAGAACTGAATTCAGAATAATTGCTCTCAGTAAAATCCACATCTCATGATTTTGTGTTGTAATTCAGTAGGACTTATTGTAACATGTTGGCATTAATAAAACACTGAGAAATATTTAGGAAAAACTAACAGTGCTTTCTAGAAAGGACAGCTGCTTGTCTTGTGCAGAGGGAAGTCGGGATGGGGGCTTTAATTTTAGGTTTATCTCTATGAATGATATAAATATGATTAATTTTCACATTAAACTTCCTGTTACTGAGCTGTTCTTTTGACTTCAGCATTCATTTCTTTTAAAAAATATATGCCATGCTAATATACAGAAACAATTAGATTTACTTTAGATCTGAAATCAAAGTGCAATCTGGAGGCAGGTCAGCAGGCAGGTGTCTCCCAACCTGAGCGAGAACACATCACCCTGAGGTCCCTAAGGCTAGAGATGCATGTCAGCTTTCAGTTCTTCAGTGACGAGACCTCTACTTAGGGAGGACCGCCCTCTTTACTGTTTGTGGTCAGGCTTAAGTCAAGGCACAGGAGTTACCGGATCCTGTTACGCAACAAGCTGGAATGTGTCATGTTCTCTCTGGAGTTAAGCTTTTGCTAAGCAAATAAGTCACTTCTGGCTCTCAGACTGTCTTAGGCTGTGTTGTTTTTTTGGCAAGACAATGTACTTGTAAACAAAACAAAACAAACCTGTAATATCAAAACTAGTCCATGTAAAACAAATAAGGGTAAATTATCAAAAAATACTAACAAGTAGTATGAAGATAAAATTATGCAAGATCTAATAACATGAAAAACTCGCCTGAGAAATATCAAACAAGCTTCATGAATCTAAACAACAGGCTTCATTTCTTTTCTTTGTCTACTCAGTGACCTGTTTTCAAGATCACGAAGTTATGAAAAGTATTAACACTAGTGAAACAGAGGATATGTTTGTTGGAATATATCAAGTCTACTCTGAGAATCCTAAGACCACATAGAGATTATATTTTCATAAATGAACCTGGGCCTCTGTCATCTTTTTACATACCCCTTGGTGTGGGAGTTTCTTCCTAGGCCTCTCTATTCATGGAAAGGTTATAAATGGCTATGGTTCGCTACAAAGCATCTGAAAAGCATCACCACTATTTCAGTTCTTTGGAATTCTTTGATTTTCCATCTATTTGTTCAACAACGCTAGCTGTTTGACACTTCAGATCAAGGGCATGAGGATCTAGAATTCAGCCTGATCTTTTTGTTGTAAGTCTTAGAAAGCCAGAACCTTGAGGAACAGAAATTCTGTCACATACCCTAGGAATGACAGATCAAAACATTCCATCAGCTCAGCGTACAGGAAACTGACTTGGGAGCATCAAGGCAGTGTGGGACAAAGTAGTACACTGGAGTTCCTACTGGCCCGTCCTAATCAGCAGGACACATTCTAGAGAAGGGGCTAGAGACATTTGTTAATGGGGAGCCAAAAGTAACACAAATCTATCTCATTGTGGCTTCCCTATCTCACTAGTTTCAGTGCACAACTGCTGCTTAAGGAGCAAGTCTCTGTGGGGTGGCAAAATAGTCCCAGGCCTGGAGCCAAATGATCTTGTTTGGGGATTGTTATGGGGCTGAGCTGAAGACATTAGCCAAATCACACAACATCTCTGAGCCTGTTCCCCCACTGATAAAGTGATGGAAGGAATAATTCCACTCCACAGAATCATCTCAAAATTCCTGTGTGAGTAGGTATGATACATTTGTGCATGTGGACTTAGGGGGCAAATTGTACATCTTATGGGAATTGTTAGGGAAGACAGGCTCTGCCAAAGAGCTTAGATTTCTTCCAGTGCTGTGGAATGCCATTAAAGTTCACAAGAGGAGACTCGCACAATCTGGGTTCTATTTTCAAATGGTTGCAAAATATTCCAGGCTTTGTAGGCCATATGCTCTTTGCTGTAATCAGTCAACTCTTCCACAGTAGTGGGAAAGATTCAGAAACCGAGGGAAGGGTTTAGATCAGGGGCTTATTATAGCTGTTTCCAGGCAGGAAACCATACAGCCTGGGCCAAGGAAGGAAGCTGAGATTCAGGGCACAGAACTGAAAGGCGTAAAGATAGACCCACCCTGGGCTTGGCGGCGTGGCCTAGTGGCTAAGGTCCTCGCCTTGATCCCATATGGCTGCTGGTTCTAATCCCAGCGGCTCCACTTCCTCTCTGTCTCTCCTCCTCTCAGTATATCTGACTTTGTAATAAAAATAAAATAAATCTTAAAAAAAAAACAAAAAACAAAAAAAAACTAAGTCTCTCAGAATCCTTGAAGCCATTCTCTGGCAAAAGTCTATTCACTTTTAAAAAAAAAAAAAGAAAAGAAAAAAAAAAAGATAGACCCAGTCTGCTAACTATTGTCATGTAGCAGATCAGGGCAAGGGGAGGGTGAAGGTGGTACCTTGGATATGGGTGGATGGTGATTCCACATATGCCATGAAAAGGACAAGAGGAGAAATCAAGAAATTGGAAGAGGAGTCCATTTTGGACATTAAATCTTATGGGTTCACAAGTGCCCCAGTTGTCAAGCAGATAATTGTTATCTCTGTGTATGAAAATCCAAAGAATGGCCTGGACTAGAGGCAGAAATATGAAAGTGTTGGGCTAGTTACAATATGTAGCTTGCTCTGCTGTGCTCAGTAACTTGGAGATTATCCTGAGGAACCGTTGAGCATTATCAATAGGATATTACTTTGCCATGCTCTTACTCTCCCTTTTCTTAATTCTCAGCAAGCAGCCTGATGGCGAGTTTCTGTACACAATGGTCCTTTAGTTCCAGGACCACCATGGATATCACAGATGCTCAATCCCTTGTATAAAATAGATTAGGATTTGCATACAACAACACATATCCTTCTTATACTTTAAAACATTTCTAGATTACTTATAATACCTAATACAATGCAAACACTATGCAAATACCAGGGGTCTTCAAAAAGTTCATGGACAAATACATCTCATGAAAAACCTCTGCATGGAATTCAATGTGTTTTGCATAAAAATAAACTTACAGGCCTGGTGCTGTGTCATAATGGGAAAAGCCACCACCTGTGGCACTGGCATCCCATATAGGAGACTTGGCTGCTCCACTTGCAATCTAGCTCTCTGCTAATCTGCCTGGGAAAGCAGTGGAGGATGGCACAACTGCTGGGGTTTTGCACCCATGTAGGTTCCTAAAAGAAGCTTCTGACTCCTGGCTTCAGAGTGGCCCAGCCCTGGCCCTTGCAGCCATTTGGGAAGTGAACGATGAAAGATCTCTGTTTATTGAGTCTCTCCTCTCTCTGTAGCTCTCCCTCTGAAAAACAAAACAAAAAAGGAAAAATGTTACTAATAAAATATTTTTTTAAAAAGAAAATAAACTTTTTAGCTCCATTTTCCATGAACTTTTAAAGTCTCTCAAAAAAGTTACACCGTATTGTTCATGAAGGAATGACAAGAATAAAGTCCAGACATGCTAATTACAGAAGTAATTTTTTGAAAAGATCTTTGACTCTAGTTGGTTGATATGGAACCCCTGGATGCAAAGAACTGACTGCATTTAAAGCAGGGATTTGCAACCAAAGCCATGTAGGCCCAGTGTAGCTTGCTGTCTGTTTGGCCATGGCCTCAACATCAAAAATGGCTTATGCATTTTTTCATTGCTATGAGAAAATAATAAAAAGAATAGTGTTTTGTGACATATAAACATTTTACAAAATTCAGATTGTAGTATTCACAAAGCTTTGTCAGAGCCCGGCCACATTCTCTTGTTTCTGGGATGTTACAGAGACACAATTGTAGAGCTCACATGGCCTCCAACCTGATGCTGTTTCCTGTCTGGGCCTTTACAGAAAAAACTTATCTGGTTCAAATTTGAGATACTAAGGCACCTCAAAAAGTTGGTGGAATGTGGAGTGAATAAAATACATATTCCCAAGAACTTTTTGTAGACCCCGCATAAGCCTGGTATATTCCCAGGTTTTTGCAGAGAATCATGTATATGAAAAACAAACCAACATGAAGTTCAACCAACAATGTTATTCTTTACAGAAACAGTCCACTCTCTAAAACCTTAAAAAAGAAATTCAAAAGGCAGGCTGTCCCCTACAGGAAAATAAAATGAAAGAACACCAGCTTAAGGTTCCTTAGTGTATCTACCTCTTCAACCTCCAACATTTTCATATTAACAGGAAAACTTACTGGCAATTAACAAGCTCTGAAAATACTCATGAAGAAGGACCACAGGGAAATAATTTGCATGACGGTTTTGTGGATGAGAGAGCTCTGATGGCTTATAAAAATTCAAATTACTTACAGGTTGAAAGCTTTAAATAGAATGAGAGCTTGCTATTTTCTATCAGAATAGTATCATCACCCAGAATGGAAAGTTCTAACTAATAATGAGCACAAGGCAAAGTTTTAAGGAGCAGTGAAACTAACATTAAGGTATATGGAGAATTTTCTATTGGGGAGTTGCCGAATTTGTGGCGGGGGAAAGGTGATATACAGGAAAAATTTCCCAGACACATATGGAATTAGGAAAGATGGTTATTTAGAAGCATATTCTATCATTTTGCTTTGTATTAGTTTGCATTTATGTGAACCCATTTCATAACTCATTATCTGTGACTGATGTAGAACTTCTTCGAACAGTAAGGATCATGCAGGCCTGATGTCTGTTAGATGTGTGTCCAGCACAGCAGAATGAGTTAGGGAGCCCAGCAGACTGGCCCAGGCTGGAGGGCACTTCCTGCAGTACTGGAGGAATCCTTCTCACCTGTGGTCAAATAAAAAACTTCCTGAGTTCTGGTTAATAATTTGAGGGAAATGATCAGAAACATTATTAATATTACTCATTAAAGATAGTAAAATAAAGATAAATGTTTAAGAAATGAAATAATCTTATAATAAGTGTACCTTATAATATCCATAGAGTAATCATAATACATTTTTCATATCTAACAAAGTTAATAATTAAGTAGTACCATCTAATACCTAACCCTATCATGTTATTTTATTAATCACTTTCTTAATCTTCCTGTATTCTTAATTTTGTTATTCGTGGACTTTCTTGCAGAAAAAACTAACCCCACTGTCCTGTGAATTGTCACATATTCCAAATGTGTTTTCTGCTTCTCTAGGTGCTAACTTGGTCATGTATTCTCTAAATTCCTGCAGACTACATGTTCAGTTCAAAAGCTTGGATTCCAACAATTCAAGTTCAGTGACTTGGCCAGAAGACTTGCTGTATGCTGCATGCTTTTGCTACCACAAATCAGGACACTTTTAGTTACCCTAAAAGCAACATGATAGGGCAGCTTAACATTTACTTAGTGGTCAAGTAAGTGTGTCTGGGCACACTCTGCAAGGGTAACTGTTGCAGCTCTTTTCACTGGGGCTTCCTGCTTGCTGAATCAACTTTATAGTGCCCAATCCAGAGCAATAACATCAGGATGATGATGTTGATGAGTTTTCTATCTGAATTGTTCATTTGGAGAAGATTCTGTATGATGAAATCGCTTCACCTTCAGAGGTGTGTCTGAGTGTATCAGATGCTGCCAGCTCCTAACCCTGGTGTTGAGGGTCCTCAGAGTGTACCTAAAAACAAGTGTGGAAATTGAGGATCACACAGAAGAGCTTGATTCTTTAGGCAGCTGTGTTCCTTGTACCACCCCAGAACTGAAGAAGAAGCTGGGGTTTTTTTTCTTAATGCCTCATTGCCTTTCATCATTACTTCAGGCACTTTAATAGAAGCATGGATTTGTAGAGGATTGAAACTCACATCAAATTTCAGTTCACATTCTTAAGAGTTATACTGAAGCATGCATAATATATGAGATACCCTGTGGGCTCTAGATTTACTTAGATTTCAGACACAGAGATAAAAATGAAATATGTAGGAGACTGAGTGCAACAAAGGCTTAGGTGGCATTCATTACACATATTGATCGTCTCCTCTATTAAATAAAATCTGAGATGTGATTAGTTAAGCCTTGTGCATTGCTATTTCTCCAGATGCACTGTAGGAACCCACTTCTCCCTTGGTGAACACAGGAAGGACTGTAAATACAGTAATTCTCTGGACCAAAAAGCACTTGAAGTGCTTTTTACCAGGGAAAGAGCTCACATTCCTTGTCTTTGTACCGACTTCTGTCTGCAAAGAAAAATGCTGAAGGGCTTCAGTACATGACTGCCATATTTATCTTCATTTCTCACTCACACATGATGTTCAGATTTCTGCAGCACATGTTCCCACATTAAATACACTCACGATAAAATGTCTGCCGAGTATTAGGAAACATTCACCCTCTAGTCTGTGATGTAGCATTTCCTCCAGGAGCTGGGCTCTGATCCCCACCCAGACTGTGCCGTGTGATCCCAAATGATGCCTTTGTGTCCTTGTTGCAAGGAGGCTTTGCCACTTGTGTTTGTCACACTTCCCACCTTACCAGCATGCCATAGCTGCTAATCTCCTGTGATTTTTGTTTCTCCTCACTCTTCTTTCTCAAGTTTTTTTTCTTCTTTTTCTGATGTGTGGCTCATCTTTAAGTCACAGAATCATAGCTATGCGGAACAGATGGTTTGGCTCAGACAAAAACCTGGAGAAGGCTTATGTAGGGTCACCAAGTTGGTGACATAACTGAACTTGCATCCCATTGTCCTGTTCTTTTTGATACTCAGGCCAGTGCATTCTGCTGCCTTTGAATTTAAAGCAAATACCATAATTTTTAAAACTATTTTGTTGATATATGATTCATATACCATAAAACTTACTCATTTAAAGCATATGGTTCGGGACCCAGCATGGGAGCCTAGCAACTAAAATCCTCAACTGGCACGTACAGGGATCCCATATGGGTGCCAGTTCTACTCCCGGCAGCCCCGCTTCCCATTCAGCTCCCTGCTTGTGGTCTGGGAAAACAGTCAAGGACAGCCCAAAGCCTTGGAACCCTGCACTCATGTGGGAAACCCAGAGGAGGCTCCAGGCTCCTGGCTTTGGAT
Source organism: Ochotona princeps (assembly GCF_030435755.1). Lineage (NCBI taxonomy): Eukaryota > Metazoa > Chordata > Mammalia > Lagomorpha > Ochotonidae > Ochotona > Ochotona princeps. Next base: position 42,106,142 of record NC_080840.1, read on the forward strand.
CAGCTCAGTTTGGACCATTGTGAGCATTTGGGGGGTGAATCAGTGGATGGAAGATCTAACTCTTGTCTCTCCTCCTCTTTGTATATCTGACTTTACAATAAAAATAAGAGAAATCTTTAAAAAAATATGGTTTAACAGCTTTTACAATTTTCACAGAGTTGTGTAACCATGACCACAATCCATTTTAGGACATTCATCACTCCAGAAAGAAACCCAAAACCCCTTAGCCATCACCCACCAAGTTCCTTTCTCCTTTAGGCCCTGGCTTCCTTCAGCTTCTGCAGATTTGTCCACTCTGGAGATGGCATGCAGGTGGAGTCTAACACTAGATGGCCTTTACAACCAATTTCTTTCATTTAGTATCAAGTCAGCACATGTTAGCAACCTTGTAGCATATAAAGACAACCTTTTTAGAATGAGAAGGAAAATCTGTTCATCACCTTGCTGCTCCAATTGACAGATAAGAAAATCAGGTCAAGAAGATGTCTTTATGGTCAAGGCCATGAAGACATGTGGTGGAAAAGAGGTCCAACCTACTGCTCGGCCCACCCAGCAGGTTTCCTGATGCTTCCCCATGGGGGAGGCTGGTGAACTGGAGAAGCACGTCACTGTTCTCGACTCTTGCTCTCAGCTTGACTCACTATTTTTATCGCATGCATTTGTAGGCATTTGGGGTTACTGTGAATGGTTGAGGTGTCAGATGATTGAGAGTGGATAAGCAGAGTTCTCAGGTGAATGAACAGTGAAACATACAGGAGCAATATGAATATGCAGGCTGAATATGCTGGAAACCAGAAGTGTTCCCCATTTGACTAATTTTTTAGATTTCAGAATATTTTCATAGATACATCTTGGGAATGGGATCCAAATCTAAACACCAAATTCATTCATATTTAATATACACCTTTTAAATATAACCTCAAAGCAATTTTATACCTTATTTTAGTACTACTGTGTTTTGACTGCAACTGGATAAATTAACCTATATGGATTTCTCCACATGACAGCACCCAGAAAGTTCCGGATTTTAGGGGACTTTAGAATCAAGAATATTTTAGTTTTAGATTTTGAATTAGGAATATTCAGACTATATAATGTCTTCCCATACTTGTCATTCTTTTTATATCTTATGTCAGTAAGTGCTAAATAAATCCTAGACAGTGACACCAGAGTATCATTTAGTTTCCAATCATCTTTCCTACACATTGCCTGTCTCAGTCCTTTCACCACATGCCAAGATAGCCAGTATTATACAGATCAGGAGGTGGAGGCTTAAGGAGGCACAGTAATTGGCCCAGACCTCACAAGTGGTAGAGGTCAAGATGAAACATCAGTTTTGGCATCACACCCCACTCTCTTCCCTACATGGCGAGAGATATTTCCAGAACTTGACATTCTTGATTAATTGTTTGTTGTTTTTCAATGATTCTTCCTTTGGTACCAGCTGTGAGTTGGAAGGCTGTCAGAATCTCCAATTATTCCACATATTCCCACTTGGCCTTTCTGACCCAGTCACCTTGGGGGTGTTCATTCCCTAATATAACCTCTGGGGAAGCCCAGCCACCTTCCTTAAGTTTCCCTTGGTGCTCTCTGTAATTCAGTGTGTCAAGAACTGCATATCCTGGCTATCTCTGTCCCTTTTCTTTTTATTTCTGGCTAGTCTTTGAGAGCACTGCTTCCCTCTTGGTGTGGGGAGTAGGGAGTATTGAAACTTTCCACCAAAATTCCAATAGTCAACAAGGATATAAAAGGAAGAACAGTGTTGTTTGGCTATTTGTTGTCACCCCAAAAGCATTTCTTCTCTGAAAGCAACTCCCCTGCTTCTATTCTGACTTTGCTACCACACAAACCCTGAGGATGGTATTCTAAGTGAAATAAACCAGGTATAAGTGGGCACATCCTGGGAATTCCATTGACTTGATGGGCCTAAGAACAGTCACAGTCCTAAAGCAGAAAGTCAGGGGATGGTTGTGAGAAGTGGGGGAAGGGTGGGAGCTTCGTGTGTAAGAGATACAGAGTTTGTTTTTGCAAGATGGAAAGTACAGAAATGGATGGTGGTGATGTGCACACAGCAGCATAAAAATACTTAATGCCATTGGGCTGAAATAGTAAATTTCATATATATTGTATAAAATTTTTTAAAGCACCTCATTTGGGGGCACATGCTTAGACTGAAGCTGTGTACTACCCTTCCAGTGAGTCTGCTGGACACCCCCCACCCAGGGCCTGGCCCTCCCAGGGAAAACTGTAGTACCCATGGGTCACCATTACTGCTTACTCACCATTCCCGCTTCCTTCCACGTCTTTTTTAAAGATCCACACAACACCTTTACTGCTTGGCTCTAGAATTCTTCTCTTTGACCTCACCTAGCCCTCACTTACAAAGCTGCTTATTGCCAACTGCATCACCTGAGTAACCTCACTCTGACTCTGATCTGTCATTTGTATCTCCTTCCATCTCTCACTTGCTCAGGGCCTTTCATCTGAAGCTCCAATCCCCTAGCCCTACCGCACACTGCTCTCCCTGAACCTCAGCACTTCCTCCTTCACCACACTTTCGAATGTTCTGGAGCATGCCAACTTCATGTATATTCACAGTTCTTTCCTGGAAGCTCTATCGCAATGTGTACGTAGGCGTGCCTCCATGTCATTAGTGTGTGCTTGTATGTCACCTCCCAGAGGCCCTTCCTGGCCACCAGCTGAAATGAGTGTTATCAGATTAAATTCTCTTCAGACCCTGAGCTGTCTTACCTATTGGATGTGGTGGTTTTGTTTCACTAAGACATAGATTTTTGGTAGAGACTGTGTGGCACCCCTATAGGCCAAGCTCCTGAGATATCAACTGGAGTGGGTGATGTTCAATAAATGCTTGCAACAGTTTTAACAGGAGACCCTTGGAAGACACACAGGGTCATATCTTACACTTTTTTACCTTATACTTGGATTATGTTTTAGCTGATGCTGCTGATAAGCCCTCCAATAAAGATTCAGGGCATTTTCTACAAGTGGAAAACTGATTCCTCGCAGCCAGGAAGGATGTTGCAGACAGATCCCCCTACCTGTAGTAGAGCGGTATGCTCACCATGTGATGACACTCCTGTACTGGTTACTGCAAGGCCATGATTTTTGCTTACTTGGACTCCAGATTTGTGCAAAGGCTTACATAGGATTTCTGCATGAAATAGATGCTATTTCAATTGCTGTTGTGTAGTTTTTTTTTTTAAGTTCTTCCTCCACTGTGCTTTCTAGTTCTGTGACAACAGCACAGCCAAAAACATGGCAAGGACAAAGAACTTGTAGTGCGAGAGAAGTCAAAAAAGAATGCTGAACTAAGCAAAGGGAAGAAAGCAAGCTTCTAGAGTCTGGCACCTGAACTGCTGGAGCTGGAAGCACTCCCCAGGCCAGCCTGTGACCCACAGAAGTCAAATGACCTAACAGGACATAGCCATGCTGATAATTATTTAATCTAGGGTTTTTTTTTCCATCATCATGCCCCTTTCTGCCTTTTCTGTAAGATTATAAAATTCAAATCGAGAAGTGCACTTAGGCTGTGGTAAGTTTTTACAAACTGAACCTCATGGCATCCAAATTATGCCCATTAAGAGCATCCAAAAGTCCACGCCCATGTTAGGCACTGTTCTGACTTCAAAAGGCACAGGAGAGTTTTGTCATGTTTTGTGCTTACTTTAAATAGAGTCACTCACTAAGTTCTCTTTCCTCTTTTTTTTTATGCTTGTTTATTTGTATGAAAGAATTACAGAGAGAAGGAGACAGAAAGAAAAACAAATCTTCCATCCATGGGTTGGCTTCTAAGATGGCTGCAATTGCCAGGGACAGCACCATACTAAAGCCAGGGACCGAAAGCTTCACCCAGATGTTCCACAGGGGTAGTAGAGGCCCAGGCACTTTGGCCATCCTCTGTTGCTTTTTCCAGGCCATCAGCAGAAAGCTGGATAAGAAGTGGTAAAGTGGTGACGTGGTGCAGCCAGGACAGAAACCAGTGTCCATATGGAATGCCACTGTTGCATGTGGCAGCTTTACTCAGTATGCCACGACACCACCTCCTCCTCTGGCTTTCACTCAGCCTACTGAGATTCATACACATATTGAGCGGTTGGAGATCATTATTCTCATTGATGAACAATACTCCATTGTATGAATATACCACAATTTTTCCTTTCTTTTTTAACATTTATTTATTTTTATCAGAAAGTCAGATTTACACAGAGAAGGAGAGACAGAAAAATCTTCCATCTGTTGGTTCACTCCCCAAGTGGCTACAATGGCTGGAGCTGAGCCCATTCAAAGCCAGGAGCTAGGAGCTTCTTCCAGGTCTCCCACACAGGTTCAGAGTCCCAAGGCTTTGGGTCATCCTCGACTGCTTTCCCAGGCCACAAGAACGGAGCTGGATGGGAACTGGAGTAGCCAGGATACAAACCAGGCGCCTATATGGAATCCTGGCACATGCAAGGTGAAGATTTAGCAGCTAGGCTTCCTCACCAGGCCAAATTTATCCATTCTATTATGAATGAATGTGTGAACTGTTCTAAGCTATTTTGTGTACAATATACAGAAAGATCCTCATACATGCTTCTTCTGCAGCTTTTCTGGGTGTATCCATGGTCAATTACAGTAGACTCCATGAGTATTGCAGCGTGGTTATACCAATTTACACTCTCATAAGCAAAGTTAGTGCCTTGGTTGCCCCAGATATTTACCATCATATGGCATTTTATTCATTATTTTAGCTATTCTGGTGGATGCATAACACTTGCTAAATATTCATAGGTTATGGAGTATATCATAAAAATGAAGAAAAAGAAGGTTTTTAAAGGTAAACACTAAGTAGTTGATTTTCAGATTCTCCCAAGAGATCAGGTGGATAAATACACTGGCAGTTAATTTTAGTTCCTCTCAGTAAAAAGGAAAGGTTGACTTTTTGAGTAGATGTGATATCAATTGATAATGTATATGTGTGTATATATGGGTATATATATATATATCCATTTATATACACATATATATAATATATATTTCACTTGTCACTTATTCCCAGTAAGTATTATATGTCAGGCACTGTCTCACACTCTTGGAAGTAAAGCACTACACCAATGTTTCAGTGTAGGTTTCTTTTAGGAAAAAAAAACATTTATTTGTTTGAAAGGCTGAATGATCAAGAGTGAAAAATAGAGTGGAAGAGATCATCAATCTAATGGTTCGCTTCTTAAATGGCTATAACAGCTGGGACTAGTCCAAGTCAAAACCAGGAGACCGGGGCTGCATCCTTGCCTCCCTCGAGGGTAGCAGGTTCCCAAGCAATTGAACCTTCTGCTGCCTTCCCAGGCACGTTAGCAGGTAGCTGGATGAGAAGCAGAGCATCCAGCACTGCCTCTGATGTTGCTGGCATCACAAGCAACAACTTAGCTGACTGTGTCACAAGTGCTGACCCTGAATGCAGGCTCTTTTTAAATATTCTAAATACAGTGAACATATAATGGGCCTTCAGAAAATGTCCAAGGAAAAGAACTATCCATCTAGAGAAATGGATCAGACTGTTTGGATCTGGAATGGCAGTCCCACAGTTTCTGAGGTAATTTTATCCTTATTGTAGCTCCGTCTGCACTCCAGCTGGCCACCCTCCACAGCAGTGTGGTTCTTGGAGATAGCACAGAAGAAGCCACAGAAAGTAAACTGTTCTCATGACTGCTGTCTGCCTCTGGTTGGGCTGCCTCTCCAGCCCTGGGGGACCTTGGCTTTTCTATCAACAGTCTGGATGTTGCTCCCTGCACTGCAACATCCAGGGCCTGGCACTGAAGCATCAGATCCCTGTGTTCTGCTCCTTGATCTCACCTTGTCAGCTCTCATGGTGACACCTGTTCTGTTTTGCAAGCAGAACACATTGCCAACTTCTTAGCTTCCTGTCACATTAACTGAAATTCCTGGGAGGAGTTTCTCTGGAGGGAAAAGGTTTATTTCAGCTTACAGTTTGGAGGATTAAAGTTAAGAACTGGGCAGCCCCACTGGTCTGGTGTCTGGTAGACGCTGGCAGGTGCAGAAGGGCAATGGCATGCTAAGCCAAGAAGCAACGAGAGAATGCAGGCAGGCTAAACAATGCTTAAATAACCAACCCTCTAATAACCTGCTCTCTGGTGAGAATTACATTCTGAGAAGGAGCCCCCAGTGATCTAAAGACCCTCTTGGTCTGCCAGACACCTCTCACATGCCATAATTAAATTAAGTTCCCACCCTTAGCCCATTATCCGCAACATAAGACTTTAGCATTGAATGGGTTGGGAAGCCAAGTTCTTCTCAATCTGTAACACCCCCAGAAGCCAACTGTCTCCCTGCCAAGACCCACCACCAACTGCTGCTTCAGAGGAGCACAGCAGAAACACCAGAGAATGACAGAGGAGGTGCAGAAGGCTCTCTGGGATCCTACTAGAATTTTACTCCTTTTTTCTAGTGATCCAAGATGAAAAAGGAGGCAGGATGGATCATAGAGCTATTTCTGTTATAATGGAGACCCAAGACATCAACTAAGGCCTTGCATATGGAGAAAAAAAAACCAGAGGTAGAGAAGGAAGACATTCTGGGCAGCTGCCTTCCTTGGCCTTTCCCTGAGTTAGAAGTCAGAGGAATTGAGGTTAGCCTATGTTTTCCAAACAGCCAGAGTCATGATAGTTAGGAAAACAGAAGGGACAAGATAATAGATCTGTTGAGGGATACAATAAGCTTGATTTTAGACAATGATTTTTTTTTTTTGCATCTTCTAAAATATTATCCTGTTTTCCATGATTTACAATGATTACTTAGAAATTCTCATTAGGGACCTATTCCTTGCTGGGAAACACTGAAACACTGGCAGAAGTTACTATGCAACTGTTAAATAGGGCTCAGCATGAGCTTTAGCAATTTGAAGAGTCCCTAGGGCTGCCCACAGACAAAGGTTTTCCTAATTGTCTCAGGCCTTCAGAGCTGCCCAGGGTTCATCACTGCACACGCACCCCACTTGCAGCTGAGCCAATCCTCTGGTTTTCTGCAAGGAGGGCAGCTCTTGATAAAGATTTCTCAGAGCTCATAAGTGCTCCTTAATTATTGGTTGGTATTAAGAAAGAACAAATAAAACATGCATAATTTATTAATTTCCTTTGGATCATACTGTCTTATCATTTCTCATATTTCCAAAAAAATCTCACTGTAGAGCTACACAGTACATATTGATTTAGCAACAGCAGAGAGGAAGGCAATGCTATTGGAGTCTTAATCTCCAGTGGCTTGCACATTTGGCAACAGCTCTATAAACAAAAGTGTAGAGATTTCCATTATAAGTTCCTGAAAAACAGATGGTGATATACTTAAGTGATTTTTTTTTTTAAGATGAGGGCATGTGTAAGGCATCCATCTGAAAGTAATTATGACTCAGGCAAGTCTTTTGTTACTATTAAGCTTTCAGCTGACTTCCCCTACTAGGACAATGATGAACTGGCTTTTCTTAAAATAGCCCCCGATTTTATTGTTTATTCGGACAATAAAGCCAAAAGGCAGAAATGTTTGAAAGCTCATGGTTTTTCACAGAGGCAGAGTTTAGAAATCAGCCCTCCCCAAAGTCCACCAGCTACTAAACATCATTAGTTTGCTATATCCTACTGGGAGCAGGGAGGAGGGTGGCTTTGATTTGATTTAGGGGTCATTTGTATTGACCCAGTGTGAGTGATTCCAACCCCCTTGTTAGTATTTCATACACAGGAGTTGAGATGATTTTTCTTTCTGGTACTGACTTCTACATGGGACAATAAGCATGAATTCTCTCTAAAAATGAGCTCATTTCAGCATCCCAGTGAGCAAGAGAGAAACCTCACTGTTTGACCAGCACTCAGTTCATTTCCCAGCAGCTAATAATGACAGGTGGAAGCCTGGAGCAGGCTGAGGGCCTGTTTGTGACTTAATTAGCATCAGGTGATACAGTGTTATGTTTGCAGGATGTGATTCGGAGAGAGCTGTCCTCACCTGTTGCTATTTTCAGAGTAAGCAACCAACTCCAGAGACAGGTTATCATGCCATGGGCCCTGCTGTTTCCAGTGGATCTGTTTTTCTAACCTTGTTGTGTAGATTTGTGAATGAAGGAATTAAAAGCCCAAGATTTCCTGTGTGCTAGTCAACCTCAATGCCAACTGACTTCAAAAATGGTACTCTAAACTCTTGAAGTCCAGTGCTCTTCACATCAAATGTGGATGTGGCTCCCTCCAGCACACTTTAGGTCCCCTTTGCCCAGCTAGTTGGCTTTTCCCCCATTTTCTCTTCCAGTTCTGCTGTTACAGAGAAAGGCATAAACCAAGAGGGTCTGGTATGATAAATTCCTCCTCCTCCCACAGGTGAGCACCTACAGATGCATGGCCAATTGTAAGACTAAGTATCTAGGGCCTGACACGATAGCATAATGGTTAAGGTCCTCTCCTTGAACGCATGAGGATCCCATATGGGCGCCGGTTCTAATAATCCCGGCAGCTCCACTTCACATCCAACTCCCTGCTTGTGGCCTGGGAAAGCAGTTGAGGACGGCCCAAAGCCTTGGGACCCTGCACCCATGTGGGAGACCCAGATAGAAGTTCCTGACTCCTGGCTTTGGATCGGCACAGCACCGGCCATTGCAGCCACTTGGGGAGTGAATGAACGAAGGGAAGATCTTCCTCTCTGTACATCTGCCTTTCCAATAAAATAAATAAATCTTTTTTTTTTTTTTTTCTTTCTTTTTTTTTTTTTTTATATATAATCCATTTTATTGTATTGTTGTTGACAATCTTTACATAGTTAACTATAGTTGAAGGAAAATCAAGAAAGAGAAGGAAAAAAAAAGAAAAAAAAAAAGGTTCAGGGGGATAGGGAGGTGGGCAATGCTATTATGTCCATATTGTTTCCATCATGTATCTGAGGTAAAAGGGGATATTGAGGGAGAAGCCCCACCCGGTTTCCCGCCCACCCCAAGTCCCATATGTGGGGCATGCTCTGAGATATGTGCTCAAGTGGAGTTAATAGTTCTCCAGTTATGAGTCACTGCTAGTTTCGCTCGATGAGGTGGTCCACTGATTGATATGGTCCATCATGAAGTCTCCATTTGTCCCATATTTCGCTGCCAACATGTAGCTGAGATGAATGATTGTCCTATTCTGTCTTCTGTCTTTTCTTGGTTAGAATTCTGAGTCCAGCAGTTCAAGTGGGGAGATCTCCAAAGATACTTTGAGGTATTCCCAGACCAGATTCTTGTATGTTCTAGCAAGCACAGGGCCCGGCACAGTCCATCACCCTGATCAGCTGGTGGTTGCAATTGCTGTGTTGGTTCTGTTTTCAGTCCCGAGTTGCACTGGAACCAATGGGTGTTGCAGTCCAGTCTGGTTCGGCCCTTACATCAACCAGTGGGAGCTGCAGCCTAGTCGGGGCGACCCACAATAACCCCCACCAAGCCTGCCCCCTACCCTGGTTTGCCAATTTGTGTAGCAGAAGACCAGTCTGTCCCCCATCCCATTTGGCTCTGGTACTTGTCAATGGGTATTAAAGCTTAGTTCTATCTAATCGACTCAACCATCCAGCCCTCACAGATGTTGTTGAGTGCCTCTGTCTAGCCATCCCAGCCCCCGTCCTAGTTTTCATGCCCTCCCACGGGAATAGTGACCCAAGAAGGGGGAACCCACTTTTTCCCTCCCAGGTCTCTCTGTCCCGGTTTATGCACTCTTTAGGTGGTCCTGTGATTTGACTCGACAGAATTAGTCCCCAGTGCCAGCTTCTGCCAGCTGATGCTGTGGCCCTGATCTTGTCCACATGCAGCGCACAGGTGTTGTAGCCTTGCTTAGTCGTGTCTGTCTCTATCCCAGCCAACACTCTCCAGTGGGAGTGGTTGTCCAGCGAGGGGACCAGCCCCTTAACCCCCCCGCCAGCTCTGCCCCTCCCTTCCTGGGTCTCACGTGTGCTGGATGGGTGTTGCATTCATATCCAGTACAGGCAACCACGCCCTGGCGTTCCAGAATGTGTACTGGTTTTGTCGCAACCAAACCCGGCCCATTCCACACTCTGTTCTGGTGATCGGATTTGCCAGAGGATGACATGAACTGATTCAGCCTGGCCTGCTCCTGACCCATGCCGAATGCATGCCAGTGGGAAACTTTCCATGGCCTATTCTGGGCTGTTTCCAATCATGCTTCTCGCGCTTACCTGCAGGGACTGTGTCCTGCCAGAGGAGTTGCCCAGGCTCCTCCATCAGAACCCCTCCCAATGCCAGATTTTGCGCTTGCCAGGGGGTTCTTGAGCCAACCCTACTCAGTTCACGTCCTGTCCTAGCAGGAACAGTTGCTTTTCCTGGCTGGCTTTCACCCCATTCTGACTCTTGTTGTTGGATGTTTCAGCCCAGCCATGGCTCGTCCATACCCACATACAGCTCACACATGGCTCAGAAGGGGATTGAGACCCAGCCTAGTCAGTCCCACATCTACCCTGTTTCTCCATAACACCAGATGGTGCTGGGATCTGAACCGGCCTGGTGCATCCAATCCCAGCCCACACTAGTGCCTCGGGTGACTGCAACTGTTTCCTAGATAGAACGCAGCCCCCATTCCAGCACATACACCCCTTGGTGGGAACCTCATCCCAGCTGTGGCTTCCCAGATTGGGACCGTTCCTAGCTGTAAATCACACACCTGCACGTGGTTGCTCCGAGGACCATTAGGTGCCAGCCTGCTACACAAGCCGGAGCTTATCTTTTACTTGATAGGTGTTCAAAGCTCAGCATTGTTAAGGGATTGGAAGTTCTTCAAAGGAAGAGTTACTGGCATTGGGAATCTTTAGGATTGACTCAGATCCCAGAAACAGTGGGGTCACTCTAGAGCTATCTCAGCAGCGATTCAGATGTCCAATACCCCAGAGCTCCCCGGCCGGGCGGCCAGTAGGCACAGCCTGGCGCCAAATGGCGCACTGGCCGCCCTGGCCCAGCCCGCCATGAGCCATGGGCACATGGCGGACTGGGTTCGGGATCCGAGCTAGACGTCCTCTCCCGCAGCCCTCGGCTCGCCTCTGGCAGCCGGAAGTTAAATCCTGCAGGCCCGAGGTTGCGCCCCTCCCCAATCCCGTTCACCCACCACCCAATGAGGGTGTTGGGTGGGTCCCGGACATGCCCAGTCACGGAGGCCTCCCCCCTCGGCGTACTCACCCCAGAAGGAAGCAGGCCGCACCCAGGCATGTCCGGGCCCAGCCCGCCATGAGCCATGGGCACATGGCGGACTGGGTTCGGGATCCGAGCTAGACGTCCTCTCCCGCAGCCCTCGGCTCGCCTCTGGCAGCCGGAAGTTAAATCCTGCAGGCCCGAGGTTGCGCCCCTCCCCAATCCCGTTCACCCACCACCCAATGAGGGTGTTGGGTGGGTCCCGGACATGCCCAGTCACGGAGGCCTCCCCCCTCGGCGTACTCACCCCAGAAGGAAGCAGGCCGCACCCAGGCATGTCCGGGCCCAGCCCGCCATGAGCCATGGGCACATGGCGGACTGGGTTCGGGATCCGAGCTAGACGTCCTCTCCCGCAGCCCTCGGCTCGCCTCTGGCAGCCGGAAGTTAAATCCTGCAGGCCCGAGGTTGCGCCCCTCCCCAATCCCGTTCACCCACCACCCAATGAGGGTGTTGGGTGGGTCCCGGACATGCCCAGTCACGGAGGCCTCCCCCCTCGGCGTACTCACCCCAGAAGGAAGCAGGCCGCACCCAGGCATGTCCGGGCCCAGCCCGCCATGAGCCATGGGCACATGGCGGACTGGGTTCGGGATCCGAGCTAGACGTCCTCTCCCGCAGCCCTCGGCTCGCCTCTGGCAGCCGGAAGTTAAATCCTGCAGGCCCGAGGTTGCGCCCCTCCCCAATCCCGTTCACCCACCACCCAATGAGGGTGTTGGGTGGGTCCCGGACATGCCCAGTCACGGAGGCCTCCCCCCTCGGCGTACTCACCCCAGAAGGAAGCAGGCCGCACCCAGGCATGTCCGGGCCCAGCCCGCCATGAGCCATGGGCACATGGCGGACTGGGTTCGGGATCCGAGCTAGACGTCCTCTCCCGCAGCCCTCGGCTCGCCTCTGGCAGCCGGAAGTTAAATCCTGCAGGCCCGAGGTTGCGCCCCTCCCCAATCCCGTTCACCCACCACCCAATGAGGGTGTTGGGTGGGTCCCGGACATGCCCAGTCACGGAGGCCTCCCCCCTCGGCGTACTCACCCCAGAAGGAAGCAGGCCGCACCCAGGCATGTCCGGGCCCAGCCCGCCATGAGCCATGGGCACATGGCGGACTGGGTTCGGGATCCGAGCTAGACGTCCTCTCCCGCAGCCCTCGGCTCGCCTCTGGCAGCCGGAAGTTAAATCCTGCAGGCCCGAGGTTGCGCCCCTCCCCAATCCCGTTCACCCACCACCCAATGAGGGTGTTGGGTGGGTCCCGGACATGCCCAGTCACGGAGGCCTCCCCCCTCGGCGTACTCACCCCAGAAGGAAGCAGGCCGCACCCAGGCATGTCCGGGCCCAGCCCGCCATGAGCCATGGGCACATGGCGGACTGGGTTCGGGATCCGAGCTAGACGTCCTCTCCCGCAGCCCTCGGCTCGCCTCTGGCAGCCGGAAGTTAAATCCTGCAGGCCCGAGGTTGCGCCCCTCCCCAATCCCGTTCACCCACCACCCAATGAGGGTGTTGGGTGGGTCCCGGACATGCCCAGTCACGGAGGCCTCCCCCCTCGGCGTACTCACCCCAGAAGGAAGCAGGCCGCACCCAGGCATGTCCGGGCCCAGCCCGCCATGAGCCATGGGCACATGGCGGACTGGGTTCGGGATCCGAGCTAGACGTCCTCTCCCGCAGCCCTCGGCTCGCCTCTGGCAGCCGGAAGTTAAATCCTGCAGGCCCGAGGTTGCGCCCCTCCCCAATCCCGTTCACCCACCACCCAATGAGGGTGTTGGGTGGGTCCCGGACATGCCCAGTCACGGAGGCCTCCCCCCTCGGCGTACTCACCCCAGAAGGAAGCAGGCCGCACCCAGGCATGTCCGGGCCCAGCCCGCCATGAGCCATGGGCACATGGCGGACTGGGTTCGGGATCCGAGCTAGACGTCCTCTCCCGCAGCCCTCGGCTCGCCTCTTAAAATAAATAAATCTTTAAAAAAAAGAGAGAGACTAAGTATCTAGGCAGGTGTTTGGCCCACCAGTGAAGTTACTGATTAGGATATCTGCATTTCTTTATTAGAACCCCTGGATTTAGGATCTAACTCTGCTCCACATTCTGCTTCCTGCTCATATGCATCCTGGGGCCAGGAGGTGATGATGCAAGGACTTGCATCCCTGCCACCCACAAGGAAGAGCCGGATGGAATTCCTGGCTCCTGACTGCCACCTGGCCCTGACCAAGCTGTTGCAGGCATTTGGGTCAGAACCAGAAGATGAGAGATCTCTCTTTCTTTATAGATAGTCAAATGGAAAGTGTCAAAAAGCTTTAAAAAATTAAAACATGGGTCTGCATGAAGCTGTCACTCAGGCCACTGCCGCCTGGCTACTAAACCCACCCTAGATGTGATGGCTCCTATGGTGTCCATGAAAAGTCATCCTGCATCAAGGGCAAAGGAAACTTAGAAGGTAGAAAGACCAACAAGACAGTAAAATTAGGAGCAAATTGGGATACATTGTGCTACATGCTAAGAAACACTGCGGCAAAGAATAGGGAAATATGTGTGTGTCTTGAGATCGCAGTGTGGCATGTTCCTGAGAAATCACTGAGTTTTTATGCTTGGTGGTATCACAGTCAGTGGGAGCTCAGAAAGTAGTACAGTTAAAATGAGTCAGGGCTCATGAGGAAAAGAGTTTTGGAGCTAATGTGCAGCAGCAACAAAGATATGGTCACTTGAATATCCTCGGGAAAAAAAATTTGGAGAGGTACTTTTTTATAAAAGATGTATTTTGTTTTTATCAAAAAGGCAGATTTACAGAGAAGAGAGACAGAAAGATCTTCTATGGCTGGTTTGCTCCCCAAATGGTTGCAATGGCCGGAGCTGAGCCGATCTGAAGCCAGGAGTTTCTTCCAGGTCTTCCCTGGGCATGCAGTGTTGCAAGGCTTTAAGCCATATTCTACTGCTTTCCCAGGCAATTTGCAGGGAGCTGGATCGAAAGTGGAGCAGCTAGGACATGAACCAGTGCCCATATGGCATCCCCATGCTTGTGGGAGGAGGATTAGCTAATTAAGCCATCACACCAGACCCAGGAGAGGTAATTTTATTTGTTTGTATGTTTGTTTTTAATGAAAAGTTAGATTTACAGAGAGAAGGAGAGACAGAGAGAAAGATCTTCCAACCTCTAGTTCATTCCTCCCCAAGTTGACCACAACAGCCAGAACTGAGCTGATCCGAAGTCGGGAGGCAGGTGTTTCTTCTGGGTCTCCCACATGGGCGCTCAGTCTCAAGGCTTTGTGCCACACTGCTGCTTTCCCAGGCCACAAGCAGGCAGCTGGAAGAGAAGTGGAGCAGTCAGGATACGAACCAGTGCCCATATGGGATCCTGATGCATGCGAGGTGAAGATTTAGCCACTAGACCTCCATGCCAGGTCCCCCAGCCTAATTTTTAAGTTGATGATTTTGTATGGCCTATGAATGATGTTGTAAACAGTTTGCCACCCCTGCCTAGTGTGAGGGAGTCCAACCAGGTTCCCTGTGCACATTCCCAAGCAGTTGGACCCAAGGGTGAATCCTGGATCCACCTTGGACTTGCTCGAGTTCTCTCTTCCCGTGTCTCAGTACATGGATTTTTTTTTATTATTATTCTGCAGATTAAACACAATGAGAAATTGCCTAACTCCCTTAAATCTTAACCAGACTGTTTTATGCTGTTGTAATTTTAAAAAGGAAGACGTGGAAGACAACAAACAGCAATAAAATCTTTCTCTGTTGGGGGAAATTAGATCATCTTAGATCAAATCTCACTAGAATTAGGTCAACACCTTGCAACCATTTCCAAGTGTGGGGTTTGGAATTCCTTCCACCATGTGTTCCTGGAATCCTCAGGAATACTCTTGGGGGTCCAGGAAAAGCTGGCAACCGGACCCTTCACTGCCAAAAGCGGCTGCATTTAAAACCTTCTCTCTGCTGCTCCTCTCCCCATTGGTCTAAGCTTTCCTCCCCACTTCTCTCCTGCACCCTTACTCCCATATTTCTTCCCATGCTTTCTGCTCCATTTCTCCGTTCTTACTTACTGCTTCTGTCTGTATCCCTCTTTTCTACTTTCTCTCCGGCACCCTTCCTCCCACCCGTTTTCCTTCTCCCTCATCCTGTCTTCTGTCCCTCTGTCCCAGTTCGTTTGTCTGTCATCGTCCCCATTGGTCCGCCAGTCCGTCAGTCTGTCTGTCCATTCATTGTCCCCTGTCGTCCTCCTAGACTTTTATATAGTTCTTCACCAATCACTTCTCCCCGTGGGTCCACTTGGCACTACGTGATAGGCCAGTAATCACAGCGAGAGCATTAGCCTATCCCTGTGACTTCCTGTTTACCTGCTGGCGAGACCAACTCCGCCTCCTGGCCCTGGGCCAGCCGCCATCTTGCGACGGCCCCTCCTATTCCGGCTTTCCTATTCTGGGGAGCGGCTTCAGCACCCCGCTCCCCACACCATCAGCCGAGAGAAAACTCATTGGTTCTTAAGTTCTTATTTATACTTAAAATTTCAAGATATTTTAAGGTTCCTATGAGCAGAATGATACCATAATATTGGTACTTCAGAAATGTATGACAAACTAGGCCAGGTCTCAGCTCTTACTGAACCATGTGTAAGCTGTATGGGGGTATGGAAGAGCCATGGCTGGGTTGAAACATCCAACAATAAGAACCAGATTGGGTTGAATAACAGTCAGGAAACACCACTGTTCCTGCTAGGACAGGAGGTGAACTGAACGGGGCTGGCTCATGGACCCACTGGTATGCGAGAAACCTGGCACTGGGAGAGTTTCTGATGGAGGAGCCTGGGCAACTCCTCTGGCAGGACACAGTCCCTGCAGGTAAACTCAAGAAGCACAATAGGAAACAGCCCAGAACAGGCTGTGAAATTATCCCACTGGTATACACATGGCATGGATTGGGGGCAGACCAGGCTGAACCTGTTCACATCACCCGCTGGTGAGTCTGAGCGCCAGAACAGAGTGTGGGTCGAGCCAGGTTCGGTTGCGACACATACTAGTACACAATATGGAATGCCAAGGTGAGATGAGCCATACCAGATGTGGTTGCAGTGCCCAGACAGCACATGTGATAATCAGGGGGAGGAGGCAAGGCCAGCAGGGGAACGTAGGTTCCCCTGCTGGACAACTACTTCCATTGGAAAGCGTGAGTCGGGATGGGGGTAGATCAGAATAGGCAGGGCTGTAACACCTGTGGGCCTCATGTGGACTAGATAAGGGAAGGGCCACGGGGGGCTGACTGTTCTGACTGGTGCAAGCAAAAACTAGAGTGGGTGAGGGTTGGTTGGGCTAGCCACAGTACTAGCTGGCAGAGGCTGGCACTTGGAGCTAATTCTGTAAAGTCAAATGCCAGAACTACCTGGAGAGTACATAATCTCAGAGTGAGTGTGGCCTAGAAGGGAAATAGTGGGCACCTCCCTCGGGGTTACCACTCTCATTGGACAGCACGAACACCAGGACAGGGGCAGGGGTGGCTGTACAGAAGGGCACCTGCCAGTAGGTGTGTGGGCTGGATAGTTGGTTGGTTGGGTTGAGCTGGCTTCAATGCCCATTGACATGTGTGAGAGCTAAACGAGATGTGGGACAGACTTAACAAGCCTGCGGTGCGTACTGGCAAGCATGGGAACCAGGGTAGGGGGCAGAACTGGTGGGGTTATGGGAAGTCGCCCCAACTAGGCTGCAGCTCCAACTGGTTTGCGTGAGGACCGAGTATGAAGTGGGCAAGATCGAACTGGACTACAACACCCGCTGGTTCATGAGGAAGACAGGGCTGGAAACAGAACGAACCCAGCAATCCCAACGACCAGCATGTGCATAAGCTGATTGGTGTGACGGACGGTGTCGGACTGTGTACTAGCAAACTCGCACAAGAATCAGGCCTGGGATCATCTCAGACGAAGTTTCTTTGGAGATCCCTCCAACTGAACTGCTGATCTTAGAACCCCAACCATGAAGAGACTGTCAGCCAGTGGATTCTGAATAGGATTCATTGCGATTGGAAATGAGAGATTGGCAGCAATCTAGAACTGATGAACTATCAAAACTGTTTGAGCAAAACCCTCAGAGCGCGCCTCCCATTGGGGATCTGGGATGGGTGGGAGGCTGGGTGGGGCTTTTCCCTTTGTTTTTTTCCCTGACCCCAGATACAGGGAAAAATGATATTGGTGTGGAAACAATGGTATTACCCACTTTCCTGTAGCCCTTGACCCTTTGTTCCCTAATCAACTAAGTAAGATTATTAAAAAATAATTTTAAAAAAAGAATTTTATACATAACATCGTATCATCTTAAATTAAGGCAAACATGTGGTATTTAACCTTTTGGGATTGGCTCATTTCCCTTAGCATTACGGTTTCCAGTTTGGCCCATTTGGCCACAAAGAACTGCATTTTGTTTTTTTTTAATAGCTGAGTAGTATTCCATGGAGTAGATGAACCATAGCTTTCTTATCCAATCCTCTGCTGATGGGCATTTTGGCTGCTTCCATGTTATGTTATGTATGTTATATGTTGTGTATAAACTAAAATTGAAATGTCAATGAGGTGGTCACAGAAGGTGGTTAAGAACTCACATTTACTTTTAACATATTGGTTACTCATTACTATGTCAATTAATTCCATAATGATGTAAATTTTTGCTGATGGTATGTTGGAGCTTTTAATTGATCGGGATGATACTCTGCTGGCTCTGCCTTCAGACCAGAGAGGGTATACCTAAGAAGCCGTTGAACTTGACTGGACAATAAGATGCTGGACTCTATGTTTGGTATATGCTTGCAATGGGGGAATCTCAACTGAACTTGAACTGTGGTTATGCAACAAGGTGGAGGAATCCACCATGGTGGGAGGGTTTGGGGAGGGGTGGGGAGAATCCAAGCACCTATGAAACTGTGTCACATAATACAATGTAATTAATGAATTAAAAATAATAAATAAATAAAAAGAATTTTGTACTAATGGTAGAGAAGTGAAATATCACAGTAAACAGAGATGCCAAAAGAAGGAATTGCTGGGCCCAGCGGCATGGCCTAGCAGCTAAAGTCCTCGCCTTGAATGCCCCGGGATCCCATATGGGCGCCGGTTCTAATCCCAGCAGCTCCACTTCCCATCCAGCTCCCTGCTTGTGGCCTGGGAAAGCAGTCGAGGACGGCCCAATGCATTGGGACCCTGCACCCACGTGGGAGACCTGGAAGAGGTTCCTGGTTCCCGGCTTCGGATTGGCGCGCACCGGCCCGTTGTGGCTCACTTGGGGAGTGAATCATCGGACGGAAGATCTTCCTCTCCGTCTCTCCTCCTCTGTATATCCGGCTTTCCAATAATAATAAAATCTTTAAAAAAAAAAAAAAGAAGGAATTGCTATGTTGACAATTATGAACCATTTCTGAAAATGAAATAGCACTAATCTGATAATTTTTGACTGAAGTACTGGCCAGAGATGATACTTGGTTAAGTAGAGGAAGAAAAATGTGCTGCCTGTGTTTTCTTTCTTACCTTCCAGAGCCTTTTAGAACCTGTAAGACTTGGAATATGAAGGTGACTCATGGATAGTTGAAGAGAGCAGAGAGGAATGCCCTCCTAATATGGATTGTTAGCTTTCAGTAAGTTCCCACGTCTGCTTTCTGAAAGAAAGGGTTGAGATGCACTGATTCATGAGAACAAATACAAAAGAAGTCATTATTAGTTCTGCAGTAACTCACCAAATATTTGTTGTACATCTCTGTGCAAATCAGACTTGAGCAGAACAGTCGGAAAAACGTGAGAAAACCAGCTTGTCAGTGAAAAGTACTGATACACTGGTTTCAGTCAAAGCAAGAAGCTGATATGGGCAGAGGGCTTCTGCTTCAGGCTGTAAACCAGAGTTTTACAAAGACCCCTTGCCAAAAATGATGAATGCATAGCAGATACACACACTATTCACTATCATTCAGTAACTGCCAATAGGAAAATGACAGTAAACCCACGAGCCACCACTTTCATCTGTTAAAATTACCAGGGTCTAAAAAATCTGGGAACAATAACTTGCTGAAAAAGATGTGGAGGAACAGAAACTCTCTTTGATGATGGGAATGGAAAATAGATGCAGTCACTTTGAAAGACAGTTTGACATTTTCTTCTAAAGCTAACAATTGTGTGATTACAAGATATCTTAGTGAATATTTGCCTAAGAGAAATGAAAATAGATACCTACACATAAATCTCTGCACAAATGTTTATGAAAACGTTATTCATAATTGCCCAAACCAGGAAATAATCCAAATGTCCATCAACAGGTATCAAACAGGTACAGCCATAAAATCAAGCCCTACTGGGCCATAAAAAATTAACATTGTTTATGCAACAATATGGATAAATCTCAAAAGCATTATCGTAAGTGGAAGAAAGCCAACTAAAAAGGCTGAGTACTACGTGAGTTCATTCATATGTCCTTCTTTAAAAGTAAAATAAAGCTACAGAAAAGTCTCAGTATACTAAAGTTATTAACAGGTTACACCTTCTTTGTCTTTCCTGTCTAAATGTTTTAAAATATATTAATTTACATAACGATGTTAATTGTTGCAGATGGTATACTAGTGCTTTTATTTGACCGGGATGATACTCTGCTGACTCTGCCCTCAGACCAGAGAGGGTCTACCCAATAAGTAGTTGGACTTGTCTGGACTATAAGATGTTGGACTCTATGCTTGGCATATACTTGCAAAGAGGGAATTTCAACTGAACTTGAACTATGGTTATGCAGCGGGGTGGAGGAACCCACCATGGGGGGAGGGTTGGGGGGAGAATCCCAGATTCTATGTAATTACAACACAATGTAATTAATAAATAAATTTAATTTTAAAAATATATTAATTTATTTGAAAGGCAGAGAGATAAAGACAAAGAGAGACCTTCCATCTGATGGGTCAAATGCCTGCAACAGCCAGGACTGCCCCATCCTGAACCTAGGAATAAGGAACCCAATCCTGGCCACCCATATCCTGGTCTGCCAACTACTGATCCTACATTGTTGCCTCAGAGGGTACACATTATCAGGAACTGGAAGGGAAGGCAGACCTGAAACTCAAATCCGGAACAGGCAGGTTTTCTGTTAATAATAATAATAATAATATAAATTAGTTGGCCTAGCTATGAAGCTAAATATAAACTTCTTTAAAATATTGAACAAAAAGAAATCTGAGGGCTGGTATTATGGCTTAATGGGCAAAATTGCCACCTGCGATTCCAGTATCCCTCACCAGGCGCCAATTTATATCCCAGCTGATTCCCTTCCAGACCAAGTTCCTGCTAATGTGCCTGGAAGATCAGCGGGAGATGGTTCAAGTACGTAGGGCACTGCCACACACACAAGAGACCAGGAAGAAGCTCCTGGCTCCTGGCTTTGACCTGTCTCAGCTCTGACCATTGAGGGAATTCGGGGAGTGAGCTAGTTGATAGAGATCTGTCTTTCTTATATGCCTTTCCCCCTTTCTCTTTAACTCTGCCTTTCAAATAAATAAATTAATCTTAGCCAAAATTAGGTCTGAGGTATTTGGAGCTAAGCGATGAGATCTGAAGTTTTTGAAAATTAAAACAGTGCTGCATATCAAAACTCCCTGGATATGATCAAAGCAGCATTGGATAAATACATACATCCTTAAATGCATTTATTAGAAACAGTGAAGACTAAAAATAAACTAAGACTTTAGTCTATGATAGGAGAAAACTAATAACATTATTTCTTGAAAGAAGTAGATAAATAATAATAGGAATGGAGGACAAGCACAATGGTGGAGTAGGTTAAGCCATGAGTCCTGGCCGCTCCACATCCAATCCAGCTCCCTGCTAATGTGCAGAGAGAGCAATGGAGAATGGTGCATGCTGCTTGGTCCCTGTCCCCATGTGGGAGGGCTGGAGGAAGCTCCTGGCTCCTGGCTCCTGGCTTCAGCCTGGTTGCCTTGGCTGTTGTGGCCATTTGGAGACTGAATCAGTAGATGAAGGCTCTCTCTGTTTCTGCCTTTTGTAACTCTGTCTTTCAAATAAATAAATCTTGGGCCCAGCGCCATGGGCTAGCGGCTAAAGTCCTCGTCTTGAACGCGCCGGGATCCCATATGGATGCCGGTTCTAATCCCAGCAGCTCCACTTCCCATCCAGCTCCCTGTCTGTGGCCTGGGAAAGCAGTTGAGGACGGCCCAATGCATTGGGACCCTGCACCCATGTGGGAGACCCAAAAGGGGTTCCGGGTTCCCGGCTTCAGATCGGCACAGCACCGACCGTTGTGCTCACTTGGGGAGTAAATCATTGGATGGAAGATCTTCCTCTCTGTCTCTCCTCCTCTCTGTATATCTGACTTTGTAATAAAAATAAATAAATCTTTAAAAAAAATACAAATAAATAAATCTT
The DNA here is from genome assembly GCF_030435755.1 of Ochotona princeps. Classification (NCBI taxonomy): domain Eukaryota; kingdom Metazoa; phylum Chordata; class Mammalia; order Lagomorpha; family Ochotonidae; genus Ochotona; species Ochotona princeps. The sequence continues at coordinate 42,127,719 of NC_080840.1, forward strand.
AAAAAAAAAAAAATAAGAAAGAAAGAAAGTGGGACCGGCACATAGCCTAGTGGCTAAAGTCCTCACCTTACATGTGCCAGGATTTCCTAGGGGCACCCCACTGTTCCACTTCCCTTCCAGCTCCCTGCCTGTGGCCTAGGAAAGCATTCAAGGACAGCCCAAAGCCTTGGGGCCCTGCACCCATGTGGGAGACCCAGAAGAAGCTCCTGGCTCCTGGCTGCAAATGGGGCTCTGCTCTGACCATTGCGGCCACTTGGGAAGTGAACCAACAAACAAATCTTTTTCTCTGTATCTCCTCTCTGTAAACCTGACTTTCCAATAAAAGCAAAAAAATCTTTAAAAAAATGGAAGTGAAAGCCAAAACTGAATTTAAAGTTAATGAAAAGTAAAACTGATCCATAACGCCTAAAACCAGTTACCAGCTATTGAAAAAATAGAACTATATATAACCTACAATGAACCTGATTATGACTTGGGGGCAGGGGCAGGACCCAAACCAGGGAAGGGCATATGTCTTAAATTAATCTTTTAAGTTTGTTTCTCACAACGTTTTTGAAATTCCCTCATATGTATTCCTCTGTAGTAGGTGGCGTCCTCTACAGGTATCTGTTAGCGTATTTAGGTTACAGTAGCTTCACATCTGGTGCAGCCTTGATGCTCTTCTCTCTAGTTGTTCTGTTGAAAATGGGATACTGATTTCCATTTCTCTTCCTGTTCCATTGTCTATTTTCCCTGCATTTTGGTCTGTTTTTGCTTCATGTATTATGCAGCTTCGTTGTTAGGTATACTATAAATCCCCCTTAATCTCTTGCCTAATTTTTCATCTAAGAGTATTTTATTTGCTATTAGCATATCTACTCTCTTTTTATTACTATATAGTACTTACACTTTTTAAGGGGTAGAAGGCAGTAATTGAACAAATGTACGTGGCATAAGCCAACCAAGCCATAACTAGCCTTTCCATTTCCTCTTCTTTGTGTTTGGAGCCTACAAAATCTGCTGTTGTGGTTCCTTGTAATATATCGTTATGAACTGTAACCAATAGAAGTTCTTTCTATCTGCTTTTTTTTAAGTTTATTTATTTTTATTGGAAAAGGAAGATTTTACAGAGAGGAGAGAGAAACTGTATCCTGAAATCTAGCTTTGTTCTTTTTTGTTCAAGTTTGTTTTGACTATTCTGCAATTTGTGGGCCTCAAAAGGAATTTTAGGATTGTTCTTGTCTAGTTCTGTGACGAAGGTGATTTGTATTTTATCAAGGGTTGTATTGACTCTGTTAATTGCATTAGCTATTATGGATATTTTAAGAATGTCAGTTCTTCTAATCCATGGACATGGCAGGTCTTTCCATTTTTTTATCATGACTTTCTTTTATCAGTGTTTTAATTTTCATTGTGAAGCTCTTTTACATCCTTGTTTAAATTTATTCAGGATATTTCAATTTTCTGTAACTATTGTGAGTGGAATTGTTCCTATAATTTCTATCTCAGCATGTTCACTATAGTGTATAAAAATGCTACTAACTTTGTGCATTGCTTTTATGTATTGTAACTTTCTTAAATTTATCAGTAGTCTCTTGGTGTAATCTTTAGGTTTCTCTCTATACATAGAGAGAAATGCGTACTGCATTTTATCTTCACATATGGATATATGATAGTCTCTATTACACAGTACTATACATTCCCTTAAATGAAAATTGGCAGCAATTTTTATAACTCTTTTTTAATTTATTTATTTTTATTGGAAAGGCAGATTTACAGAGAGAAGGAGAGACAGAAAGAAAAATTTTCTGTCTGTTGGTTCACTCCCCAAGTGGCCACAATGGCCAGAGCAGAACCAATTCAAAGCCAGGAGTCAGGAGCTTCTTCTGGGTCTCCCACATGGGTGCAGGGTCCCAAGGCTTTGGCATTCTCCACTGCTTTCCCAGGCCACAGGCAGGGTGCTGTATGAGAAGTGGAGCAGTTGGAATACAATCTGGCACTCATATGGGATCCCAGGCATGCAAGGCAAGGATTTAGCCTTTAGGTTATCACTCCGAGCCTTTATCTTTCTTTAAAGTATGTATTTATTTTTATCAGAAAGACAAACATACAGAGAGGAGAGACAAAGATCTTCCTTCTGCTGGTTTACTCCCAAATTACCGTATCCCAGTGCTGAGCCCATCCTAAGCCAGGTGTCAGGAGCCAGGTGTCCCACATGGGTGCAGGCTCCCAAAGCTTTGGCCCATCCTCTACTGCCTTCCCAGAAGATAAGCAGGGAGCTGGATGGGAAGTGGAACAGCCAGGACATGAACTAACATTCATATAGGATGTCAGCTTTGTAAGGATTAACCAAGTGAGCTATTGCACCAGCCTCTGGCAGCAGATTTTAAAGAAAATGCTTTCAGTTTTACTAATTCAGTATGGTCGTGACTGTGAGTTTATCGTAAATAGCTTTTTTTTTTTGTAAAAATTTATTTTTATTACAAAGTCAGCTATACAGAGAGGAGGAGAGACAGAGAGGAAGATCTTCCATCCGATGATTTACTCCCCAAGTGAGCCGCAACGGGCCGGTGCGAGCTGATCCGAAGCCGGGAACCTGGAACCTCTGCCGGGTCTCCCACACGGGTGCAGGGTCCCAAGGCTTTGGGCCGTCCTCGACTGCTATCCCAGGCCACAAGCAGGGAGCTGGATGGGAAGTGGAGCTGCTGGGATTAGAACCGGCGCTCATATGGGATCCCGGGGCATTCAAGGCGAGGACTTTAGCCACTAGGCCACGCTACTGGGCCCTTTTCTGCTCTTTATGTAGAAAAAAGTTAACAAAACTTAGCTTGCTATCCTTGGAAGCTTTTAAGTCTGGCTTGCAGGAATGGACCTGGCCTGTTGTCTTGGAACTGGCTTTCTGGGTGATTTTAATCAGTACTTTGATAGCAGGGTTTCCTTTGCCCAGAGTGGTGTATGGATACTATGATGTCTGTTGAATATCTGCTTTCCCTCTGGGAGCCTGAGAGGTTGGCATATGCTAGCCAGAATATTGCTGTAACTAGTCCTCAATGAGAATCCTGGGCTTTGTCGGCAGGGACAGCTGCAGCTGTGGCTGCATTGTTGTTGCTGGGGAAGTGACTGTGCTGTGTGAATCCTCAGCCTCTGTCCGTCTACATTACTGCTGCACATAGGCTGTTCTACCTTTGGTATTACAGAGTTGTCAATGCCTTTCTTAACTGCTTGCCACTAAAGCCTCCAGTGCTTTTGGCAATGGCCTTAGGCATTAAATCCACTCAATGAAGATAGTCTGCTTAAGCCCAGGAGAACATCAGTACCACAGCAGTCTGCTTTTCCAGCAGGCACACCCCAACCTCAGGAGCAGACACTAAGGCTGGGCAGGCGTGGAAGCCCCGGGTTTGCTCAGCTGGCTCCTCCCACTGTAGAACTTTTGCCTTACCTGCATACAAGGGCTTCTGCCATGCGGGTGGGATGGAGCCCCCATCTTCTAGGTTATACTCATTTCCACAACACTGAGCTGCGGAGGGATGAGAGGTACTAGTGGACTGACCGTGCTGGGTAAGTTCAGCTCTGTGCATTGGAAGCTGGAAAGGGGGGCTCCTCTGTCTTCCTGGCTTACACTACCTTAAATCTAGCTGCTAGCGCCCAGAGCTGGAAGCACAGAGGCCAGGAGCAAATTGAGGCTCAAATCTAACTCACTATTCCTGCTGCTACACAGTAGCTATCTTAGAATAAACATTACTCTGTTTGCTACATTTAAACTGACCTATATTGCATGTAGCTCCATTTCCAAAGACTATAAATTATTGCTTTTATTTGTGATACATTGCTTCTTTTTCTTAAGATTTATTTATCTGAAAGGCAGAGTTACAGAGAGAGAAGGAGAGATAGAGACAGAGAGAGAATTTTTATCCGTTGTTTTGCTCTCCAAGTGTCTACAGCCACGAGAGCTGGGCCAGGCTGAAGCCAGGATCTTCATCTGGGTCCTCCATGTGAGTGGTGGGTGGCAGCCCCCCACCCAAGCGTGTAAACCATCTTCTGCTGCCTTCCCAGCTGCACTAGAAGGATACTGCATTGAAAGTGGAGCACTTCACCAGTGCCTATAAGGGACTCTGCTGTTGCAGGGCTAAACTTACTATACAACAAACCCAGGCCCCAATGTTTCTTTTTCTTGTTTAAACTGATCCATACTAATTGCTAGTATTTATAGAACACAGTGTGCTATGTGCTATTTCAGTACACTCATACGGTTTGGATCAAACAATGTGTAAATCTTTTTTTTTTTCCATAACTTTCAGCCACCAAGTGATTGTTCTGTGGTGATGAGCATCTGGATTCCTTCCCATATTTTCATCTCTTGGTCTTTGTGCATAAAGTTTTAAACTAATCCTTCAATACCATTTTTTAACTTCCTTGAAATTTTCTACTTAGTTCCTTCAATCAGAAAGAACAATTGTTCTTCAAACGAGAACAATTGTTCTTGTTTCATATGTTTTTATTTCTTTTTTTGATGTTTTACGTAAAAATTATCTTTAACTATCCATGGTATTTTATTTTATTTGTTTATATAAAATTAATATGCCAGTGGATGATTTTAATGTTTACTTTTTTTTTAAAGATTTTATTATTATTGGAAAGCCGGATATACAGAGAGGAGGAGAGACAGAGAGGAAGATCTTCCATCTGATGTTTCACTCCCCAAGTGAGCCACAACGGGCCGGTGCGCGCCAATCCGATGCCGGGAACCAGGAACCCCTTCCGGGTCTCCACGCGGGTGCAGGGTCCCAAAGCTTTGGGCCATCCTTGACTGCTTTCCCAGGCCACAAGCAGGGAGCTGGATGGGAAGTGGAGCTGCTGGGATTAGAACCGGCGCCCATATGGGATCCCAGTGCGTTCAAGGCGAGGACTTTAGCTGTTAGGCCACGCCGCCGGGCTCAATGGTTACTTTTTGAGACGTCTCTTTAAGTAGATGTTTGGGGATTTCAGTTTACATAATCAGTTTAAAGGATTTGCTTCTTTCCTATGTTGCTGAGTTTTTTCTCTCTTCTTTTTCTGTCTTTTTTTAATCTGTCTGGAAATGTTACTATTTCCTCCACTGGATATCTGGCACTCTACTCAAAACCTGATTTCAGAATGATAAATGTGGATTTTCTGTCCCATGTGATACTGAGAATACAGCTGACTTGATCTCAAAATCAGTTGTAACTTATTCCTCACCTTGAAAATGTTTGGATCCTTGCAGCCTCCTACTCCCCGACCCATAGCAGAAGTCAGTCACAATACTTAGCCTTTTTTCTTCCTGCATAAGAAAAAGAAAGTTTGATTTTGTTTGAGTTCAGCAATGATGAATAGATGGCCATGTTCATGCCAGTTCAAGTCCTTGATTGAACTTCCGATCCAGTTTCCCTCTACCTGCCTGGGAAGGTATCAGAACATGACCCAAGTGCTTTTGTCCCTACATCCACGTGGGAGTCCTGGAGGAAGCTCCAGGCTGGTAACTTCAACCTGGCCCAGCCTCATTGCTACCATTGAGGTAGTGAGCCAAAAGATGGAGCATCTCCCCCTCTCTCTGTCTCCTTCTTTTCCTCCTCCTGCTCTAACTGTGTCTTTCAATTAAATAAAGAATACATCTTTAAAAAAATTAGATGGCCAAAGTGAGAACTCAAATTGACCTGAATTTAAATTCAGTCACTTACCTTTGGTATCTCTGTAACACTCCCAGTAGCATTCTGGAGAGAACATGAGAGGTGGGATGGATCAACCAGGCACAGGAGCCAAAAGTTAAAAATGGTGGCCAGAGTTTGGATACGGTGGTGATGTCTGCCTGTGGCAGGGCTAACAATAAGGGAGAAAAATGCAGCATCAGCTGGCTTCTGTGCAGGCAACAAGTATATTAAATTAAGTATAACTAAGTAAGAAGAGCGAGGTCAGAGTAACTCATCACAAGGTGGCAACCAGGTAGCACTTCAGCAGCACTTTGTACTGACAGATTTAACTGACTAAGGCCATGTGCTGCAGAAGCATCCATGATCTTCCCCAAGGGAAAACACACCAAGAGCCAAGGTTAGTGCACAGATAGCACAGAGGCTGTTCAAATGGGGTTGGGACTTGAATTTCCTCCAAGGGAATTTACCCTCTCAAAATTCTTTGCATTCTGGTCTATTTCAGGGCTCTAAACTGCCCCCTAATGGTAGGATCTAGCTCCTAAAGGAAAGGTTTGGGATGTTATTTCTTTTTAGATCTTTGTATCACCTTCCTTGGGATCTCCATTGTGGCTCTGTTTGCCCTCTGGAGTAGAAGCTCTGTTCATAGGCTTTAACAAATAAGAGATTTTTTTCCACACAATGCTTGATGTTTCATCGTGTTTCCAGCATATGATTCAATAATATATATCCTCAGAATTTGAAAACTGTAATAAAACTAAACAGCTATTAATGGATTCCAGCTACCAGCTTAGGCTCACTGGCAAATAAAGAATAACTTTCCTGAACTAATTTCAGTTAGTTTAAAACTTTTTTCTAACTGGTTTATTGCTTTGAAATACAAATTATTAAATGATTATGGCCAAGATTATCTAAGAGTTTGCTTGGGCTTTCACTTGAACTTGTAAAGAATCCTTTGAAACTCTTAGTTCCTAGGAATTTGGAAAACTCAATGTTTGAGCAGCATTATGCATGAGTTGAGATCTGAAATATTTAATCAGCAACCAACCTGTATTTTCCCTTTCCTCAGGCTGCTTTTGAAATGCCATAAATTATAGAAGAAAGCATTTGAGATCGTTAACAGTGATTTTATATTCATCAACGTTCTGAGCCCCAAGATCCTTAAGGGAAGGCAGACAGCGCCTGGAGAATGATCCATGTGACTTGCTTGAGTCATCCCAGTGAATGGTGTGATAATACCCCAGTCTCTGCACAAAAAAAGGAATGGAATGGCTGTATTATAGAAGCACCAGTTAAATTGAGAAAGAACAAGTGGAAATGCAACATGTATAGGGCTCTCCCACCAATAGAGGGAGCAAAGGAGAAGATGTGTGGGTTGGCTGATCTGATGGATGGACTGGCTGAATTAATGAATACATCAATAGCATATGTTTAAAACCTTGTAAATAGGTATCATTCATCTAATGCATGACATTAGATTTCATATTAATTACTTAATACATTAAAAATATTTTCCAGAAGTATTAATGATTAAATAGGCAATTCTATTAGCAGCTGTATATTTACCATTGAAACAAAAATGCATTGAACTATCCTGTCAATTATAAGATAACTAATAAAAATTTACAGTAAATTATGCACTTAAAACAAATGCATTTTATTGTACAGATATGTTTGTTGGGCCTCAATGCAGCAATTTTTTAAAAGATAGAAGAATTAGGGCTGGGAACCTGAGGCAATGGATCAATGGTTAAATCCTTACCTTGTAGATGCTGGGATCTCACATGGGCACCGGTTCATGTCCTGGCTGTTCCACTTCTCATCCAGCTCCCTGCTTGTGGCCTGGGAAAGCAGTGGAGGATGGCCCAATGTCTCAGCTCCACTCTGGCCGTTGCAGCCATTGGGAAAGTGAACCAGCAGATGGAAGATCTTTTTCTCTGTCTCTCCTCTCTGTAAATCTGATCTGCCTTTCTAATAAAAATAAACAAACCTTAAAGAAGAAGAAAGAGAAGAAGAGAAAGAATTAGAGCGGCATTGTTGCACAGTGGGTACCACTCCAATCTGCAACACTGGCATCACATCTGGCCGCTAGGTCTACATCCAAACCAGCTCCCTGCTGCTGGCCTGGGAGAAGCAATGAAGGATGGCTCAAGAATTTAGTCCTCTGCCCCTCAATGAAACTCCTGGCTCCTGGCTTCAGCCAAGCCCAGCAGTTGCTGTTGTAGCCATTTCTCTCTCTCTCTCTCTCTCTCTCTCTCTCTCTCTCTCTCTCTCTCTCTCTCTCTCTCTTTCTCTCTGTCTCTGTCTCTGTGTGTGTGTTCTTTTTCTATTGGTAACTCTCTCAACATAAATAAGTAAATCTTTTTTAAATATGTGAGAATAGACCTGGATAAAATTTGTCTTTAGCTTCTGAAGACTGTATTTATGAGAGGAAACTTATGATGCCTTTGAAAAGTTTTCTAAATCATTAAGTGTTTTCCAAGCTTAACAAAATGATAGATGTGTAAGCAAATAAAATTTGTCAACTAGTAATACCAGCTAGCCCAGTTTCTTTTCTGCTATGTAATATGTAGAAGGAAACTTGGTTAACTTGGGAGTTATCTTCGTTCTTATTTTAATTTTTTTCTTAGATTTGTTTGGTTGTTTGTCTGTTTGTTTGTTTGTTTGTTTGGAAAGGCAGAGTTACAGGGACAAAGAGACACAGAGAGAAAGATCTTCTGTCTGCTGGTTCACTCCCCCAATGACTATAGTGGCCAGAGCTGAGCTGATCCAATGCCAGGAGCCAGGAGATTCCTCTGGGTCTCCCACACGGGTACAGGGTCTCAAGGTTTTGGGCCATCCTCTACTGCTTTTCCAGGCCATAAGCAGGGAGCTGGATGGGAAATGGAGCTGCTGGGACATTAACTGGTGCCCTTGTGGGATCCCAGCACTTGTAAGGGAAGGATTAGCCGATTGGACCATAATTCTGGGCGCTTGAGGGTTATCTTCTTCAAGAATTCTCCAATATACCATCATATATATTGACAAAGCATGATCAGTTTTTTCAATAAGTCATGCAAAAAAGAACAATGCCTAATAATATTGCTACTTTCCAATATTCACTGAACTTCATGGTCAATTAAATAAGACCAGAGTGAGAAAAAAATGTTTATACCTTGGAAAGATAACAAGAAGCACAGGAAAAAAAATATGATTCTTTATTGACACTATGATCATGTAACTAGAAAATCCAAGAGAATCAACAGAAGGACTACCAGAAGGGAATTCAGTAGGGGACCAGTATTGTGGCATAGTGGATTAAATGCTAGCAGCATCCCATATGAGCGTAGTTTTGACTCCTGGCTGCTCCACTTCTGATCCAGCTCCCTACTAATACACCTGAGAAACAATGGAGATGGCCCAAGTACTTAGGCCACTATACCCACTTGGGGAGTCCCGAGGAAGCTTGTGGCTCCCTTGGCAGCCATTGGGGGAGTGAATCATTGAATGCAAGATCCCCATCCATCTCTTCCTCTCTTTCTCTCTCCATAACTCTACCTTTGAAATAAATAGAAATTTTTCAAAATTGTGGAGAAAAAGAATTCAATTATACCTTAATAGCATTTGCCTTCTTGTATACCAGAATAACTATTTGGGGGTTGCTGTCGGGAGTCATGATGAAACATCCCTTATGACAGCTGCAGAAACTGAGCTTGGAGATTGTATTGTGGTACACTAGGTTAAACTGCTGCCTGTGGTGTTGCCATCCAATATTGGCACCTGTTCAATTGCCAATGTTCCACTTTTGTTCCAGCATTCTGTGAATGCACCTGGGAATGCAGTAAAAGATGGCCTAAGTACTTGAATCCTTGCACCATACTGGATGGAGTTCTAGGCAACTGGTTTCAATCTGGCACAGTCCTGGTTATTAACGGCTATTTGGGGAGTGAGCCAGTGGTGGAAGAAGTCTCTCTCTCTCTCTTGTAAGTTTGTCTTTCAATTTCTTAAATTGATGTACATAATATTCAGTAGCACGAAAGTGTGCAAGACAGGTTTAAAGAGAACTTTAAAATGGTTTATTTATTTATTTGAAAAGAAGAGTAACAGAGAGAAATAATTGGGGGAGAGGAGTGTAGATCTTCCATCTGCTGGTTCACTTCCCAAATGGCTGCAACGGTCAGGGCTGGAGCAATCTGAAGCCAGTAGCCAGGAGCTTCTTCTGGGTCTTACATGTGGGTGCAGGAGTCCGAGCACTTGAACCATCCTGTGCTGCTTTCTCAGGCACATTGGCAGGGAACTGGATTGGAAGTGGAGCAGCCAGGATATGAACTGTTGCTCATATATACTGTTGGTGTCACAGGCTGCAGCTTTCTTATGCCTCAGTGTCAACCTGAAAAAAAAAACACAATTTTTATAATATACATAGGAGAGGATGTAAGTGAATGGATATACCATGTATTGATTAGGAAAACCTAATGTAAAAACTTTAAATAAGAGTCCCAAGAAATCCCTGGACCAAACAATGGGTGAATCTTTTACTTCTCAGAAGCAATTGGGAACTTTTTTTTAAATAAGGCAATTTGCGTTAGTATCTGTCTAAAAACATTAGTTCCCTGGAACATCTTTAGGGTTTGCACTGCTTTGTCCTTGCATCTCTGTGTCCTGACGGTATTACGTCTGTGTCCACTGAAATGCCACAGACGAGGTGGACAGGTGATGCCAGGAGTCCTTTGAGGCACAGTTCTGTCTCAGGGACATTAAAGTTGGAGCCCTCTCTGCCTTTGAAGCAGTCTCCCAGTGGTGCTCAGAAAGTGCAGCTGTGAATCTGTCAAAGATATGCCTCACTCTCTTACCCAGGAGCTGTGGACTGCGCAGCTGAGACTGAGGCGGTGGGCAGTGAGGTGGTGGGCAGTACCCGGTGCTGTGAGCCTTGTGGTCACTGTGGATGCGAAGACAGTGAAACCGTTTGGTGGGGCCTTCTTGCTGCCCAGACGCTTACATGTCAAGATAATTAAGAGAAACCCACATGCCATTCCTCATAATTAAATCTATATATTCAATGTAATCCTAATCAAAATCCCAAAATGATATTTTTATATCTATGCAAGCTGATCCCAAAATTCAGTTTGGAACAAACCAGAAAAGAATAACTTCCCACCTAAACAGCAAACAAAAACCCTCTTTTAAGTCAATGAACAAAACTTGACCAACCCAATTCAAATACTGCAATTAAGTCAGACTAATTAAAATAACACCCATTGATATCTGATTAGATTATATTCAACCAGAACAGACAAGTTTAATGTAGAAATAGAATCTAGGATTTAATTCCAAAGTTCAATTTATATTTCTTTGATGTATCTTTGATATGGGGTTGCAATTGGCTCTGTTAAAAATTTGATGCTGGGACTGGCACAGTAGCCTAGCAGCTAATTCCTCACCTTGCACACACCAGGATCCCATATGGACATCGGTTCTAATCCTGGCCACCCTACTTCCCATCCAGCTCTCTGCTTATGACCTGGGAAAGCAATCGAGGATGGCCCAAAGCCATGGGACCGTGCACCTGCCTGCGTGGGAGATCCAGAAGAAGCTCCTGGCTCCTGACTTCTGATTGGCTCAGCCCCAGGCATTGCGGCCACTTGGGGAGTGAACCAGTGGATGGAGAATCTTCCTCTCTGTCTCTTCTCTCTGTATATCTGACTTTCTAATAAAAATAAATAAATCCTTTTTTTAAATTGATGTTAAAGATGGCATTGTGGTGTAGCAAGTATTTGGGCCACTGTACCCACATGAAAGACTCAGCCGAAGCTCCTGGATCCTGACTTTCACCTGGCCCAGCTCCAGCCATTGCAGACATTGCAATCATTTGGGGGGTGAACCATCGAATGAAAATCTTCTCCCTTTCCTCCTATTCTCTCTGTAACTTTGCCTTTCAATAAATAAAATAAAATAGCTCAATGTTAATATCAAAACTAAAAATGGGTTTGGCAGTTTATTGGTTTTGTGCCTCTCATATGCTCTCTCGATCATTTCACAACCTTGTTTGTCTTAACCAAGGGGCAGGAGCTGTCAAATGGCTTCATTTGCACCAAGGTGACCAAGGGATGCAACTGCTAAAGGCAGGTCACCATCTGGGCTCCCCATTTGTCAGGCAGTGTTGTGTGTGGTTTGTGTGTATCTGGTTGGGTCACTGCAAGGTGATGCAGTCATAACGATTTGAGTCTCACAGGGCTGGCCTTAGACATGTGGCCTCTCTGGTTGACCTCTGTCTCTGACAGACTCATGTAGCTCTGTGCATGACCTGCCAAGCATGGCCTCCTCTATCTGTGTACTGGCCTCACAGGCAGCCGTAAGAAGGCGGTCACAGTCACTGTCACCTGTCGCTGTTCCTCTTTGGTTTGGTCCAAAGGGAATTCCAGAACTAGGAAAGGTCCCTCTGCAAGGCTTAATATCAACATCATGGATGTACCCTTCTGTCTTCCTTGCTGTTGGGTGAGCACCTAAGGCCCGGGGCTCCTAGTCACCATTTTATTAATGAAATTGGTCACAGCATTTGGCAGATGGCCACCATGAAGTAGCATTTGCTAAATCAGTGACTCCTGTGGCCAGGTTTTACCAGATGAACCAGGTACCTCAGGGTATCCTCTCCATGAGCCACACAGTTGCCTCCCTGGGCTTCTGTCCTCATAACCCTGCCTTCCCCACTGTCACCCCTCTGCCTTTCCTGCTGCAGCCTATGGGATCCGAGTGCTTGGAAATGCGGAAGCGACAGCTGTCAGCCGCCCCAGGGACAACAGACTCTGTCCCCAGCCAGCCTGGAACAGGAAATCGAGGGTCCAACGCTTGCTGTTTCTGCTGGTGCTGCTGCTGTAGCTGCTCCTGGTAAGGTTTGGGGCTGTTGTAGTAATGTGTTCCTCTTGGGGAAATTGGAGTCAGCTTAGGCTTAATTGGGGTTTTTTAAATAACTGCTCTTTGAGGGCGCTTCAAATAGTACATGGAAAGGGAGAATTCAAAGTAAGTTCAATTTTAGTGCCAAAAGAGGTGAAATCCATGAATAGTTTTTCCAATAATATATAGTTTCTATAAACTTTTTGAAGAATCTGTGTGTGGATATTTTTTTTGGCACCAAAATAAACTTTTCTTTGAATTATGCTTTTCAGTAAGTTTTTAAAACATACTTGTATGCTTAACAGCGTGAAGTACACACACACAAAAAAATAGAAACAAAACAAAATGGACTGGTGTTTAGCCTAACAATGAAGTGACAGTTAAGAATCCTCTTCCCACATCAGAATGCCTGGGTTCTGCAACTTGCTGTGGCTACTGACACCAGCTTTTCTGCTAATACACACCCTGGCAGGCAGCAGTGATGGTTTAATTGATGTGGTCCCTGCAGCCCTTGTGGAAGACCTGGGTAGATTTGCCAGTGTCTAGCTTTAGCTCCCATCAGCTCTGCCTGTTGCAAGCATTTGGGGAGTGAACTACTAGAAGTGAGCACTCTTAACCACAACCTATGATTAGCTCATTGACATCTCAATTTTAGTTTATATACAGGACCGGACCGGCTGCTATATACCTTGAAAAGGCTATAGGGTACCATTCAGCTGTCTCATATCTATTTCATTTTAGTATTTAGCCATTTGTTGTGTTGAAGTATAATTTTGTTGATCTTGGCAGATTTTGGGATAATCTAGACTGGCTTGTAACTCTAACAAGATATTTGTCGACATTTAATGTGCAGAACATTTTTTTTTTTTAACATACTGGTTACTCAAAACTATGTCAATTCCATAATGTTGCAAATTGCTGTTGATGTTATATTGGGACTCTTAATTGACTGTGATGATATTATACCAGCTCTGACTTCGGACCAGAAATGGTCTCCCCAAGAAACTGTTCAACCCATCTGGACAATAAGTAGCTGGACTCCATGCTTGGTATATGTTTGCAAGGAAAGAATCTTGATTGAATTTGAACTGTAATGCTGCATCAAGGTGGAGGAATCCACCAGGGGGGAGGGGAGGGGGAGGGGGAGGGGGATTCCCAAAGCCTATGAAACTGTCACATAATGCTAAATATTAATTAAAAATATATATATATATAATGACAAGGCTGCAAAAAAAAATAATGTATTACCTTTATCAAATAACTGAAAGTTTCTAAGACTATTCTGTGAATCAGAGATAATACCTGTTTTGTAGTGGCACATGGGATTTGTGCTTTTTTTTCTTAATTAAAAGCCCAACATAAATTTACTATCTAAAAAAAAAAAAAAAAAAAAAAGAAGTGAGCACTCTTTCTCTTTCCTTTCCGAATAAATAAATACAAGATGACATTTTTTTTAAATTAAAGGAAGTGTTTAACAATATTACACCAAAAGTAAAATGAATAGATAGAAAATTAGCAAAAACAATGACAATGCGTTAAAGAGACCACTCACATCCAGATGTTATAATGAATAAGAAAATGATGACCAAAAGAAATATAAGCAACAGAAATGGAATGGAAAATATAATCCCCTTGTGCTCCTACTATTAAGGATCAGATAAATAAAAGCTAAATATATAGCTTTCTAAATACTGTGCGAACCTAGAAAAGCTATAGCGTCCCTCTAACATGCCAACGGAGATGTGTATGAAAGGATTCAATGCAGCAGGAATCTGAGTACTTTTAAAGCACATGAACAAGAGAACAGAGAATACATTGAACTATGCTTATGCCATTAAATATCATACAACATTTCAATTCATGTACTAGAGAAAAAGCAAATTATAAAGAAATAGCCACTATTAACAACTTTTTAAAGATTTGTTTATTTTTATTGGAAAATTAGATTTACAGAGAGAAGGAGAGAAAGAAAGATCTTCCATCCACTGGTTCACTCCCCAAGTGACTGCACTGGCCAGAGCTGAACTGATCCAAAGTCGGGAGCCGGTAGCTTCTTCTGGGTCTCCCACGCATGTGGGTGCAGGATTCCAAGGCTTTGGACCATCCTCTACTGCCTTCCCAGGCCACAGGCAGAGAGCTGGATGGGAAGTGGAGCAGCCAGGATCCAAACTAGCACCCATATCGGATCCCAGTGTGTGCAGGGTGAGGACTTTAGCCACTAGGCTATCGCACTGGGCCCTATATAATAACTTGTATACAAAATATAAAGATACTGTTATGGGAGGAATCAAGATGGCGGACTAGGGTAAGGACACATTTAAACATACAAAAAAACATTTAATCAGGATGAAGCAGAAAGGACATATTCCGGGAAACAGGAAAGGACAGAACAACAGCAGAGGGGTACCTGGAGACTAACAGACACAGGGAAGCAGCAGACACAACAGTGTGGTGTTGCAGTGACTGATACTCCAGCAGCATTCAGCTAATGGTGATCTGAACTCCACCAGCAGCCGGAACTCCACCAGCAACCAGGTGGGAAGAGACTTTCACTGGGAGCTTGGGAGGTGAACCCAGACAAAGAGCTGTCCGTCCTGCTGGTCCGTTTGCTTTGACCAGGAGCAGAGACAGAGCAGCAGATCCCAGATGGAGAGTGCAAGAACAGGGTGGATTTCACAGCCCAGTCAGCCCCCTAGAGCCGAATTGGGCGCATTTTGCATAAGGAGGCAAAGGCAAGTGAAACGACTGAGCATACGCTGAGCTGGGAGTGAACTCATTTCTGACTCAGTGAACAGCATTAACATGGCATTCTATAGGTTCCACCCTAGACAGGTCTGAGTAGCCCTCAGACCTGACGGCCAGCAGATCAAGAACTCAAGTAGTGGTACATCAGGCACCACTGTGGCAATAGCTTTGGGACTGCACAGAAAACAGTGAACTGCACATGTGCTGAGCTCAGAAGAATTCATTGAGTTCCGTGGATTGCACTGGTCCTGCAGGAAAATAATATCAACTTTGGCATTGTAGGGGTCAAAATAGGTCCATGTGGCACCCAGACCTAACGTCCAACAGGTTCCGACAAGATCAGCACCAACAACCTAACTATATAGGACACCTGGTGTCTCTCTAATTCTGGGACCTACTCCAACCGGAAGTGGAAGAAAGCTTGCAGAGACAACAGTGCAGCCTCAGCACGGTATCACAGGAGGTGGAGAGTGGTGAGCCAGGAGCTGGGGCTGTGGAGACCACAGTGGAAATATAACGTTAAGAACCCAGACCTGGAACTCGCTGGAGGTTGTGGCACAAGTGGCTGCAAGCAAAGAGTTGTGTACCAGTTGCAATAAGTAAAATCGCATTGTAGACCTGTGGGTGACACAGCTTAGAAACCTGCCCCAAGGAGAAGAGTCTGCTAACCAGAAGTACAATGATCAAGAGCAAAAGAAGAGACAAAAGCACAATGAATATTACCAAAAACTTCCCTACGAAGGAGCAAAACCCTGTGCCAACCTCAGAGTTAACTGAGGAAGACATCGAGAAAATGGGGCACACAGAATTCATAAAACTCGTTTTAAAGCTTCTAATCAACAATGAGAAGCACATACAAGAATTCAAAGAATTTAAGGAAGCAATAAAGCAAATCAAGGCTGATATATCAGAAATTAAGAACACAGTAGAGCAAATTAAAAGTACCATGGAGAGTCTCCAAAATAGAATGAAGCAAGCAGAAGAAAGAATCTCAGAATTGGAAGATATTTCCTGTCACCAGGGGGAAGCAAACAAAAAGCTGGAAACAGAGCTGAATCAGGCCAAAAAAAGTATTCAAGAATTGAAAGACACTATTAAGAGACCTAATATAAGAGTAATGGGAGTCCCAGAAGGTGCAGGAAAAGAAGCTAAGTTTGCAAATGTATTTAATGAAACAATAAAGGAAAATTTTCCTAATCTAGAGAAAGAATTGGGAAACAAGATCCAGGAGGGGCACAGAACTCCCAACAGGCTTGATCAAAAGCGATCTTGACCAAGACACATGATCATCAAGCTCTCTTCAACAGGCCATAAGGAAAAGATCATTAAATGTGCACGTGAAAAAAAATCAATTGACATATAAAGGAATGCCAATTAAACTCACAGGAGATCTCTCACAGGAAACTCTACAGGCAAGAAGAGAATGGAGTGACATATTCCAGATTCTAAAAGAAAAAAATTGTCGGCCTAGGATAACATATCCAGCAAAGCTTTCTTTTGTCTTTGAAAATGAAATAAAATTCTTCCACAGTAAAGAAAAGTTCAAAGAATTTGCCTCTTCCAAACCTGCCCTACAAATGATACTTCAAGATGTTCTCTTGACAGAGAAGAGGAATAGCACCTACCAAAACCAAAGGCAAATGGGAAGAACATCCCAGTAAAATGACAACAGAAGACTAAGCCAATGTATAACCCATTCCTAAAATGACAGAACCAAAATACCATCCATACATATTAACCCTGAATGTAAATGGCTTAAGCTCTATCAAACAGCATAGATTAGTAGACTGGATTAAAAAACAAAACCCATCTATTTATTGTCTAGAAGAGACACACTTCACCAACAAGAATCAGTGGAAACTATATCGCATGGGTTTTATTGTTTTCTGTTAGTTTCATCTCTTCAAAAACACTTTTTTCTGATTAAATCATTCAATGACTCGTAGTAGCATCATTTTCTTCAAGAAGGTTCTTGATTTTCATTTCTTCAGCTACACGTTAGCCATTTAGTAGCATGTTATTTACCTTCATGGTGTTGTTAATTTCTTTTTCTCCCTGATGTTGATTTTGTTTTGTGGCTTTTCATTTAAGGGGATGTATAGTAGCTGTGTAATGGAGACTGTCATATCTAGTAACAAGTCATTTAACTTCATGGCATTGTAAATTTCTATTTTTCTTTTTATTGTTGATTTTGTATCATGACTTTTCATTTGAGGGGATGTACAGTAGCTGTGAAATGGAAACTAACATCCAGATGTGAGGATGCAGTGTAGTATACATTTCTGCTTCCAGACAAAGATGGACTTGCAATGAAACTGTTCACTATATCTTGACAATAGGATGCTGGACTCTCTGCCATTGTCTATGCCCACAATGATGGACATATGACTGTGTATGAAGAAGTAATGGTAGAGAGAAACTAAGTGGGGGGGGAGGGAGATGCGGTGGGGATAAGGGAAATGCCAGGAGCCTATGGAATTGTATCATAAAATAATAATAATAATAAAATGTTTTTAAAAAGTTTAAAAAAAGATACTGTTATGAATGGACTATGTGCAAGTATGTCTATATAAACTTCAAAAAGTTAATGGAAATGGAATTGAGGGATTTTTATTTTAATGTAGAGTGTTAAAATCTATACACAGCTTTTTTATAATACCGGTTTTTTTCACAAAATTTTTTAAAAACCCTCACATGTATGGATTCCAGTATTTTTGCACCAAAGTAAATGTCCTTTAACTTCATTTCCCATGAAATTTCTGATGTTTATAAATATGTATCAATATAACTATGAATAAGAATAACAAATGAAGGATGGTAGCCATCTCTAGGGTAGAGATCCTGGGAAATGAAATTAGGAAAAAATACACAACAAATTGCAATCTTTTCTAATTTAATTCCCTTTACTTTTCCCCAACAAGGCTGAGATGAAGTGTATTTTCAAGGAGGGTAAATGGAGGTTGGCATTCAGATGGTTGAGATACCTGCCACCCCCATGGGAGTGCTTGGGTTCTGTTCCTGATTGCAGGCTGCAGCTGTTGACTCCAGCTTCCTGCCAGTGCAGCCCATGGCCCTGATGGCTCAAGCAGTGCCCTAGCCTGGCTTAGGTTCCCAGCTCCCCGCTGTGGCTGGACAACCCGAGCCACTGCAGGCCTTTGGAGAGTAAACCACGAATGGCAGCTCTCTATGTCATTCTGCTGCTCAAATAAATATATATTTTTAAATAAATGAAAGCAAGGTAAATGGCACACATTTCTAAGGCTTTGTGATATCTTTCTGAAAGATCTGCTTCACAGACTTAAGTGTTTAGGCTTACAGAGGAAGCATGCAGCTTCTTGTTCTCTTGAAGGTCAAGTTTTTTCCTCCATTCTAGAAGGTTGAGGAATTTTTTCCTCCTTTGTAACTCAAAATTTTACCAAAATATATCTCACTGTGGGTCTTGTTTGCTGCCTATTTCTAAAACATGGTGAGAAACTGTCTTGGTTTCTATTAGCATTTTCTTGTTCTGCTTTAACACTAACAATAAATCCATGTACTAAAAACAACAAAAAAAGCATATTCTTTACTTTTTTCCAAGAACACGTTGTCTCCTTAAAAAAAAAAATATTCCTACTTAAAATGAGGTGTGGAAAATGCCTAAGCTTAAATGAGTTTTACATTATTTCTTCACAATATAGCTTCTAGTTCCTTTACAAATCCTGTGTCAAAGTCATCATGTCTTTTTCCTTTTGCTTTTTCACACCCACTGTGCAGTAATGTGTTCTGCTTACAAAAGCAGCCTAGGAGGTTGCAGAGGGAGTATTAATCCTCAGGCAGAGAGAATGCCACCCAGGTGCCTCTCAAGTTTTCTTTTGTTGTGTTCATATTTTAAGAAACCATTGCTGACTGAAACTTTTTAGCCCTGGCACATTGAAAGCAACAAGTCAAAGGGTTCCTGCATTGCAAGATGATTTTTCATCTAAAGAAATGCACAGAACTCAACACACTCTCTTGCTGTGCATTCATAAAGCAAGTGTGCTTGAAATTAGACTCTTATATGATGGAATAAAGTTTATTCAGGAAAGATACAATAAAAGTAATGTTGAAAATAATGCAATAGCCGTAACAAGACAAAGCAAACTCAGATAACCTCTTTAAACAGCCTAAGAAGTGTATCAAAGAAGAGGTCCAAATAGCCAATAAATACATGAAAAGATGCTCGATGTCATTTAGCCATCAGCAAAATTCTAGTAAAAAACACAGTGAGATACACTTCATTCCTAGGTAGCCAGATAGAATAGAAACTACAACAATTGTAATGTCAGCGAGGATGTAGAGCAAGTGCATTCCTTGAGCACAGACTGTACAAAGGTGTGACTGCGTTGGCAAACAGTCTTGGGAGTTCCTCAAAATGCTAAGAAAAAAATAGTTACCATATAAACAAATAATCACCAGTTAGAAATTGGATGACATTTCGCTTACAATAACAACAAAATACTTGGAATAATTTGCAAAGAAATATGCAAATGTGTAGAAGAAACCTCTCCTAAAGATGGAGTAGTAAGTTTTGATTATTCTTTATTGTTTTTTCTGTACACTGACCTATAAATATATAAATTCTCCATTTTAACTGCAGTTAAAGTGAGGGGAGAGTCATTTTTCCAAGGTTCAGAAAATTCAGAGAAAAAAACCAAAACACTCCTTTTAATTTTACTTTATTTACTATTTTCTAATAAGCCATTCTATGAAAAGAACTATTATTCTTTTGACCTTTTGATAACAGACATCCTAATGTGTGTGAAATGAAATCATATAGAGGTTCTGATTTGCACTTTCTTGATGATTAACAATGTTGAGTACCTTTTCATATACCTCTTCATCTTTATGTCTTCTTCAGAGAAATCTTTATTCAGATACCTAGCCCATATTTTTTAAAGATTCACTTATTTTTATTGGAAAGGCAAATTTACAAAGAGAAAGACAGAAAGATTTTCTGTCTGCTGCTTCCCTCCCCAAATGGTCGCAATAGCCAGAGCTGATCTCATCTGATGCCAGGAGTCAGGAGCCTCTTCTGTGTCTGCCATGCAGGAACAGGGTTCCAAAGCTTTGGGCCATCCTCCACTGCTTTCTCAGGCCAAAAGCATGGAGCTGGATTGGAAATGGGGCAGCTAGGAAATGAACAGGTGCCTTTATGGGATGCCAGCGCTTGCAGGCTAAGGATTAGCCAAATGAGCTATCACACCAGTCCCTCTTTAGTTTTTTTTTAAATTATTATTTGTTTTTCCACTATTGAGTTGCCTGAGCTCTTGTGGGATGTGGATGCCAGGCTAAATATCTGCTTCCCAGAAGTCTCTTAGATTGATGCAATCCTACTTACTTTTACTTTTATGGCCTGAATTTTTGGTATGATACACACACACATATATATATAAATACACATACACACACATATATATGTAAATGGTTGCCAAGGCCAATATCCATGAGCTTTCTCCCATGTTTACTTTGAGGAGTTTTATGGTATTTTATTCATTTTGAGTTGATGTTTGTAAGTGATGTAAGATCCATGCCCAGTTAATTCTTATGTCTGTGGAAATTAAGTTCTGTGAGCACCATTTGTTAGTCTCTCCATTGCCCCATTATGTCATCTTAATGCCACTGTCAAAAATTAATTAGTCATATTTCTGACTTTTTATTTTGTCTCACTGGTCTATATATCTGTTTCAATGCCAGTACCATGCCATTTAGAAAAAGAAACTGCTTATACATTATTGGTGGGAATGTAACTGCTACATTATGAAAAGCAATTGACAATTTAGAAGAAGTTAAAAATAGAGCTACCATACAACCCAGAAATCCTTCTAGGCATATAAGCAAAGGAAATGTCATAGACATGCATACTTACCTGTTCACTGCAGCATAATCCCTGCAGCTAACATGTGGAAACAGAACAAGTGTCATCAGTGGACAAATGATTTTTTTTTAAAAACTATGGTATATGTTTACAGTGGTATATTATGCAGCTCCCATCACCAAGAAATAAGACTTTGCCATTTGCTACAACATGAATGAGCCTGAAGGAACATTATTCTAAGTGCAATAAACCAGACCCAGGAAGACAAATATTGCATAATCTCACTGAGGTGTGAAATTGTTTTTTCCAAGTCAAAATTACAGAGAAAAGAACAAAACAGTGTAGTTACTGGTGGCAGGCAGAGGAAGAAAACAGAGAGACGTAGACCAGACGATAGCAGACAGGTGGGATGGCAAAGTCTGGAGGCCAAATGGACAACAAAGGACCACAATAATACAATTGTAGTGTAGACAAGCTTTCTACCAGATGAGTACATTCTAACTGCTCACAAAAAAAGAAAATGACTCATATCAAAACCCTTTCACTCTCTATAAGAGTACTTCAAAAATTTGATGGAAATATGAATTATTTTGGTGTAAAACAGTTTTGAAATTCATGCGTGCAAGGAGTCTTCCAAAAGGTCATTTAAAATGTATGGCATGAAAACACTTGACAAGGATTTCAAAACCCTCAGGAAAGGGAAGAAAGTCCACGCGGGGATCTGAAATTCTCTTTAGAATATTTGTATAGCATCCTTGCTGGATACAGACTGATGTGGATTCAACATGTCTTTTCTCCTCCAGTCTCACTGTTCGAAACCAGGATCAGAGACTCACCACAGCTTCCCGTGAATTCAGAGTGGCAGAACTCCCACCCTGTGAAGAAAGGTGAGGTCTCATGCTTACTGAGAAAGTTAAACTTGCTCTTTTTTTTTTCTCTCACTGTAATTTGCAATTTTGTAATATCAAATCATATTGTGGCAGCCCATTTCCCCTCTGCGTAACTCCTTTCTAACTTACTGTATAACGGGGGAAATAAATCAGTTCCATTATCCACCCAATCCCTTTGCTACTAATAAATATAAATGAATGTTTCTAGACAAGACAGATGATGTTACTTGATTTTAATACATATACTTTGCTCAGCAAAATTAAAGACTACAATGAAACAGGCATGTTTGGTTTTCAGGAGAGTTTAAGAGACCCATTTCTTTTGCTAGAAACGCAGATTACAGAGGAGGGAAAGCAAGAGACAAAGACATCTTTCATTTGCGGTTTTACCAGATGCCCACAACAGCCAGGACTAGACCAGGCCAGAGCCGGGAGCCTGGACTGTTACCCAGGTCTTCCACATGAGTGGCAGGAACCCAAGTCCTTGGGTCATCATCAGCTGCCTCCCAGGAAGCTGGATTGGAAACCAAGGTGCTGGAACTCCAACCGGCACGCTGATTCAAGATGTGGATTTTGTCAGTGGCAGCCAATTCTGTTATGGCATATTGCGCACATTCAAGCTTTTCTTATGGCAAATTTACACTACATAATCATTTTCTAAGTATTCTGAGGGTGAGGGAGTCACAGAATTTAGATATTACTTATTTTTGTAAATTGTCATTTTTCTTCTTACATTATCAGTTGATTTACCTTCACTTAGTTATACTTGTTCTTGGGATTATGTCTTTTTTTTTTTAATATTGCTTACATGGTTCAGAGGGATGCATGTCCATTGGGCCTTTGATTAGGATGGGGAGGGTTGAGATATGGAGGAAGGTGAGTGGGACAAATGTTTCCGTTTTTGTTTGTTTGTTTGTTTGTTTGTTTGTTTTTCTCCTGTGTCTGCAGAGAGGGAAGGTGAGGGATACTCCTAGTGGTCAGACTGTATCAATACAGGGGATAGTCATTTGATTACGCCTTAGAGTTCCTGATGGGAGAAAAATGTTTCAAGAGTGTTACTTGGGTGGTTCTTAAATGTTGTCAGCTTCATTGCACCAGGGTTGAGAAAATCTTTTCAAGGTTTACTGGTTGACAGCATCCACGTTAGTTCATCCACAGACCCAGACATTTGCTGCAAAGCTTGGCCAGGAGAGTTGTTCAACCTTTTCTGTTTTCTACTTTCCATCCTCTGACGAGGTGTATTACCTCCTCTGCTGGCCTAGCTGAGCTGTCCACTGTGTGCAGCTGGGCATGCTCTCTACTGGATGGACAGCATGCCCAGCTGCACACAGCATACTGAGGAGGTCCAGTCCTGACACATGCACTCCAAGGTCAGACCACATTTATTGTGATTTTCCCTATGGCCAGGTTTGAGTCCAACAACCTAGTTGGGGAATCCCTAAAGAAATCTCACCTGTGGTTACCACTCCCATGGGAGGGCACAAAAAACTGGGACGGGGGCTGGGTTGCCTAGACAGAAAGGCACTCAACATCCATGGGGGATGGATAGTTGAGCTGATTGGATGGGACTAAGCTTCCAGTACCCTTTGACATGCACGAGAGCCAAATGGGATGTGGGGCAGACTGGACTGGTCTGCTACACATACTGGCAAACCAGGGTAGGGGTGGGCCTGGTGGGGGTTATTGTGGGTCACTCTGCTTAAGCTGCAACTCCCACTGGTTTATGTGATGGCCGAGTATGTGCTGGGAGAAACCAGACTGAACTGTAGTACCCGTTGGTTCCAGTGAAAGTCGGGGCTGAAAACAGAACCAACTAAGCAATTGCAACCACCAGCTGATCATGGTGATGGACTGTGGCAGGCCCTATACTTGCTAGTACATACAAGAATCTGGCCTGGGAACACCTCAAAGTTTCTTTGGGAGATCTCCGCAATTGAAATGGCGGACTCAGAACCCTAACCAAGAAAGGACGGAAGACAGAACAAATCAATCAACCACCTCAGCTATATGTTGGCAGCGAAATACTGGGCAAATGGAGACTCTATGATGGACTATGTCAATCAGTGGATTCTTCAACAACCTCATCGTGCCTGGAGTGGCGAGATTGTCAGCGATTCATAACTGGTGAACTATCAAAACCACTTGAGCAAGGATCTCAAGGACCTGGGGTAGATGGGTGGGAGACTGTGTAGGGCTTCTCCCTCAATATTCCCTTTACCTCAGATATATGGAGGAAACAATAGGGAAATAATAGTCTTGCCCACTTCCCCATAGCCCTTGTACCTTTTTACCCTAATTAACAATGTGAAGATTGTCAGAAATATAATAATAATAAAAAAGGAAATCTCACCTGTGTACACCAGCAATTGCAGGGTCAGGTTTGATCTATCAGCCAGCTATCACATTTACTGGTGGTTGCAAACGTCTGGTGAATTCCATCCCCAGCCTCATCTCTCATGCACACAAGTGAGTGCCAATGCCTAATTAGGGTGACCCCCAATAACTCCCACCAGGCCTTACCCCATCCCTGGTTTTTGCATGTGCCAGCTTATGTTATGGCCCAGTCCAGCCCGGCCTGCATTCCATCCAGTTCTCATGCACACCCGTGGGTGCTGTGGCTTAGCTCAGCCCAACTCACCGTTAGTACTGGCCCGGACATATCCTGGCAAGTGCTGTCACCTGGCCCATCTTGACCTGCCCCCAGCCCTGGCTCTTGTGTTGACCAGCAGGAGCTACAGCATAGCAGAGGAGTGCCTACAATTCCCCTAGCAGACCTGTCCTCAGCCCAAGATCTTGTACTTGCCAACGGGTACTGTGGTCCAGCCCAACATGATTTGCACCCAATTCCAACACTTGCCAGTTGGTGGTCTTGTCCCACCAGCCTGCACCCATTCTGTTTCTCGCTCAAACCAATGGGTGCTGCAGCCTGGCCCAGCCTGACCCAACAACAGTTCCAACTCTCATGCTCATCAGTGGTAGCAGCAACCCAGCAGAGGAATCGCCAGAGTTCCCTTACCAGGCCTGCTACCAGACCCAGGTCTTGCCTGGCCCTCATACGAACTGGTGGACTTTGTGGCTCAAACCCAGCCTGACATGCACTCCATCCTGAATCTCACTCATGCCAGTGTGTGCTGCAGACTGGCCCAGCTCAGCCCACAACAGATTTGACTCACATGTATGCTGACAGCTACTGCAGCCCTGCCTGGCCTGGCCTGATCCCAGCCTTAGCTCTCATGCTCACTAGTAGGAGCTACAGTCTAGCAAGGAGTCCCCTAAGTTCCCCACCCGTCCTGCTTCCAGATCCAGATCTTACATGTGCTGGTGGGTGCTGCAGCCCAGCCTGACACAGCCTGCCCCAGTCCTGACTCACTATCAGATATTACGGCCTAGACTAACTGGCCCACACACAGATCCAGCTCTCATGTGAGCCAGTGGTACTGTGGCCTAGCCCAACCCATCTTGCACCCATTCTGACTTTTGCAAGCACCAGTGGGTGCCCAGTCTAGCATGCCCCCAAACCCAGCCCATACATGCCAATGGGTGCTACAGCCTTGCCCAACCTACTCTGCCACCAGCCCCAGCTCTCTTGCCAGGGGGCGCTAAAGCCTAGCAAGGAAATCCTCTAAGTTCCCCTACCAAGCCCGTTCCAGTCCATATCATGCATGTGCCAGCAGGTGCTTTAACGCAGCCTGACATGGCTCACCTAGGGTCTCAGCTCTTGCTGGAAGGTGTTGCAGCCTAGCTCTACCAAACATGGCTCATATCCCATCCTGTTTCTGGCACATACCAGCGGGTGTTAAGGCCAGGCCCAGTCTAGTGCATCTCCAGATCCAGCCCACACTTGAGGAGCCCAGCTTGTGGTATGGTATAGCCTTGCCTGGCCTGGTCTGCCCCAGGCCTGACTCCCATGTTCCCCAGAGGGAGCTGCAGCCTGGCAAAGTAATTCGCAAATTCCCCTACCAGGATTGCCCTCAGCCCAGGATCTCACACATGCTGGTTTTTGCTGCAGCCCTGGCTAACATTGTCAGCTCTCAGTCCTGGTCTTTGGGTGCTAGCAAGTGCTGAGTGTAGTCCAGTCTGGCCTCCTCCCAGCCCTGGCTCCTGCAAGCGTTAGGTGAGTTCCACGGTGCAGCCTGGTTCAGTCCATCACCATCCCTAGCGCTCTGTGCAAATTGGCAGGTGCTGCAGTCCCATAGAGGTGAGCCCACAAATCTACAGAATATGCCCCCAGACCCGGTTCTCCCATGTTCTGGTGGGTGCTGTAGTCCAACCTGATGTGGCCTATCTCCTGCCCATACATTTGCGGGAAGTGCTGCAGCCTAGCCCAACCAAACCCTTAGCCCAGCTTTTGCATTTGCCAGTGGAAGTACACAATGCTATTCAGCCAGGCCAGGTCACTCTCCTATGTGGGCAGATGCCTTGGTCTGACCCAGACATATCATCCAGTTTTCCACCCTCTAAACCATCCTGTCTCAGCCCCCGTGCCAATGGATGCAGTGGCCTGGTCCGTGGAAGCCCCCAGAAGTCACACTGCACCTGTCAAGCATCCCTCAGCAGCCCCCACTCCAACACTTCCCAAGACCCCCTTACCCAGGCAATCTGCAGCACAGTCTCCTCCGCCTCCCCACCCTCCCTCTCCCACCATCACCACGCAGCGGCACATCATGCCTGGGGGCCAGGGTGATGTGTCCTGCCTTAGCATCCTTTGCCTTCCGTATACATCTTTTTAAAAAATCAAATAAATAAGTAACTGATGGTATACTGGTATAGTTAACACAGTTTAGGCATTAACCAGACTCAGAATGCTTGCTAGTTATTGGCTCCTTTTCTCCCAGAAGTATAACACCGGCTAGGTGCAAGGCAACCTGGGCAGTTGTCCACAGCCAGGAGAATTATGCTTTTATAACTGCAGTTATTAGCCAAATATCCTAAAGTCACTGTTCAAATAGGTTTTCAACCAAATTGGTCAATTTTCAAGAGGACAAATCATAGTGGCTCAAAATTTAAATATTTTTTTTCTGTTCTGCATCTTGTTTATCTTTGTCCAGATTGTTTCAAATTCTGGAAATCCTGTTAAACTCTTCCACAGTGTAGGAGTTTGTTAAAGACTCAAGGGTGGGGGCCCAGTGCAGTGGCCTAGTGGCTAACCCCTGGCCTTCAATGCACCAGGATCCCTTTTGGGCGCCGGTTCTAATTCCGGCAGCTCCACTTCCCATCTAGCTCCCTGCTTGTGGCCTGGGAAAGCAGTCGAGGACGGCCCAAAGCCTTGGGTTCCTGCACCCACGTGGGAGACCTGGAGGAAGTTCCTGGCTCCTGGCTTCGATTGGCGCAGCACCGGCCGTTGCAGTCCCTTGGGGAGTGAATCATCAGATGGAAGATGTTCCTCTTTGACTCTCCTCCTCTCTGTGTATCTGACTTTGCAAAATAAATAATAAATAAATCTTAAAAAAAAAAGACTCAAGGGTGATAGATCCCAGTGCCAACACATTGTGAGCACTCCATGTGGGGGTCAGCATGCCTGTGTGATCATGCGCACTTTACAGATTGCCATATTCTTCCTGTTTCCTGATATGTCAGAGTGGCTAGTCATCCTTAGCTGTGGCTCAGCCCATGAGTTGAAGACTGAATGAAACAAGAAGCACCCTGAGTGGGAAGCAAAGATTTACTATGCCCAGGCTTACCCTCTGCTCCATTATGTGCAATTATATGTAAATTGGGGAGGATCTGTGCTGATAAGCATCATTGCTAGACCTGGGGAAGAACTTGCAGCATGATAGGACCTGTAGCGGCCACAGCGACCTCTCAGATCTCAGAAGAAGCAAACCCCCATCCTCTAGAGGAAAGAAAGCATACTCTGTTTTGACCCCAGGTTGCCTGTTGAAGACCGACCAAATATGAGCTGTTGATCTACGAGATAACCAAACTGAAATATAACTGCCCACTGAAATGAGAGCCGATGGAAACAACAGCCAGGTGTAGAGTACAGAAGAATTCAGGTGTTAGAATGAAGCATAGAAAACAGTGTATGTAAAGAAATGAAAGTTAGATTCACAAAAACAAGTCAGAATAATTCAGCTACCAGAGCTGGTCCAGGATGCTGTGACACTGCTCATATGTTGCATGATGTCCTGCTGGGGAAGCTGTACCTAAGATCCCTTGGCATGTTTTGTTCTTAGATTTTTTCTTTTTTTAAATTAATTAATTAATTAATTTTTTATTTTACTATTCACTGATACAGTTCCAGAGGCTCTGGGATTCCGTTACCTTCTCTACCTTACCTCACCACCTCCCCGCTGATTTCCTCCGTGTCGTTATAACAGTATGGTCCTTCACAGTCAGTCATAAGCCCATCATCCTGCTATTCCAGTGTACCCTGACATTGTAGGCATGGACGGTTTTCTTCTTAAAATAAAATTCACAAACATCAAGCCATTTGAAAGCTTGCAAATCAGTGGGTTTTAATATATTCATAATATTACTCCACTACAAAAAGAAACACCACACCTGTTAGCAATCTACGTGTTGTTTACCTGAGAATGTGAACTTACCATTGTCTCAAAAATTAAAACAAAGTAAGAAAAAGTTATGTGTGGTTGTCAAAAGATAAACAATATATAAGTAAAAAAGATAATCTGTCTTCTAAGAGGCTAACACTTTGGGGAGGATTTGTTTCACTGAAACAGCAGAGTTACAGAGACTGAGTCTGCTGGTTCTGTCCCCAAATGGCCAGAGTTAAGCTGATCCAAAGCCAGGAGCCAAGAGCCTCTTTAGGGTCTCCCATGTGGGTACAGGGCTCCAAAGCCTTGGACCATTTTCCAGTGCTTTCCCACACCATAAGCAGGGAGCAGATCAGAAGTGGAGCAGCTGGAACTTGAACCAATGCCTATATGGGATGCCAGCGCTGCAGCAAGAGGCTTAGCTTGCTATGCCACTGCACTGGTCCCTAATTTAACACTGTTTGTTAATTACCAGGAAGAAACACTGAAAATGGATAATGTGGAAATCACAAAAATAAAAAATTATTGCCTAGGGATGGACATTTGGCCTAGTGGTGAAGACGCAGTTAGGATGCCTGCATCCCAATGGAAGTGCCTTGGGTCGAGCCCTGACTCCAGCTCCTGACTGCAGCTTCCTGCTACACTTGTATTGCTTCTATGAAAACCTGCATCTAACCATTTGAAAACACGTGCTTCTCATGTATACATTAACTCAGCCTTTTACAGTAATTGACCAAGTACCACCTCATAAAGTGACTCAATAAATGTCTAATCATTATGAAATAAGCTAGGCTTTCTGCCCACCCTGGGAGGCATGAGGTCAAGTGCTGGGGCTCCAGCCACCGTTGTGGAGGCTTAGACCGAGGTCCAGGCTGCTGGCCTTGGCCTACTGCATTGGATGAGTGAAACAGCAGATGAAAAACCTGTCTTTCCCTTTTTGTCATGCTACCTCTCATAAAAAACTTTTATTTTAAGGAAAGGGAGAGATATGGGTTTTTTTTTTTTAAGAGAAGGGAGAAATTTATGGGATATATTTATCTGAGAACAGATGAATATGTAGTATATATAATATATGTATATATATTTATCCTTAAATAAATATATAACCCTAAATATTTCTAATAGCGAAAAAGAAGAACCAATCATTACTGAACTAAATATAAAAATTAAAAGTATGCACCAAGAAGGTGGGAAAAATATATATATTACATATAATAGCTAAATACAGAAATTAATGAAATAAAAAACACATACAACGAAGATGATAAGGGAAAAGCTGACTCTTTAAAAAATATATACTAGTACTTCCTTTGTTGTGATTGGTCAAAAAACAGAAGTGGAATGAAAATAAATTTAGGAATGAAAATGGAAATTTAGTAGCTCTCTGGCAGAAATTATTAATATGATAACATTAGAAGCAGATAATGCCAATGAACATGATCATTTAGATCCTGATCAAATTCTTAGATAAGAGGAAATTAGTAAAACTCATGCAAGAAGAAATCAAAGATCAGACCAGTCCTAGGGTTGCAGGTGGCAGGGAGGAGCAGCAACTATGACTGTGATGTCCTGGTTCATCAACGTAAATGTAATGATGGCCACCCATCATTAATTGCATTTAATGACTAACATTCCTTTCCCTTTGTCCAATGTTACATATTTTTTTAAAATATAGTACAGATACTGTCCACTGTTGTTCCTGATGTTCAGCATTGCTAAGGCTGACTTAGTAGTGTCCTGAGTGTCTGTAGGGAGTTTGGGGTCAGATGGTTGGGGTGTTTTCCTTTCCTTTTGTAACTTCAAATTATTGCCAAAATATGTCCAGCTATAAGCAAGTATGTTCTTAACAGTGATGTTAACAACTTGGCGTGTAAGCATTTGGTCATTCGCCATACAACCAGGCTAAACAATTTGAAATGTGAACTTGTGTGGTTTTGCTGAAGACTTGAGGAAATGGGAATAATCTCCTCCTCTTCCCTTCTAATAGGGTCGAGTTCACATATTTTTGAACTGGGAGTTGGGGGAAGATACAGTTCCCATGATGTAGCTCAGATTCACGACCAATAACACATCTCCTCTCTCCCTTTGTTTTGGTCCCCTCCAAGCCCAAGTCCTACACTGGAGGAAGTCCATGCCTGGGCTCAATCCTTCGACAACTTGATGGTCACCCCAGCGGGAAGGAACGCCTTCCGGGAATTCCTCCGCACAGAATTCAGTGAAGAAAACATGCTTTTCTGGATGGCCTGTGAAGAACTGAAAAAGGAAACGAATAAAAGCGTTATTGAAGAGAAAGCCAGGATAATATATGATGACTACATTTCTATTCTGTCTCCTAAAGAGGTGTGTTCCCACCTGTTGTTTTCTCCTGGGGTTCCACTGTCGTCATAGTTACCCAAAATTGCTGAAGAGCATTCTATTCACCATTACAACCAGGGTTCCAGACATGGGCTGCAGATAACCCTCTGAAATCTGTGGGGGGAAAATGCACCTTTTGGGAGTCTCCACACCTTTTCACTAGATTTTCCAGAATGGAGAGTCTAGACATCTGTCTAATAGCACTGTTTAGAGATATTGCACCATAGAGACATCTCTTAAACAATCCACTATCCTGAGCCAGGTCTGTCCCAGATATCTTTATATTAGAGTTGCGCATCACTGATAGGAAAATGACCTGCCAGCTGGTTCTCCAAGACATCCTTCACCTATCAGAGAAATCATCAGAGTGAAACAGAGACAAGTCTCCACCTCTCGGAGCTGTAGTTTCTTTAGACCCAAAGTCTGGGAGACTGGGTTGCTCTCAATAGTCAATGCCCTGTAAGTTGAATACTAAAAATCCCTTGTTAGTTCCTAGCATGTATTGCTAAGAATGCAAGGCTAATAAAGCAAGGCCTCATGAGTCGAAAGGCTTCCTGAGAGGTGAGCAGACAGGTGATGCCCCCAGTTGGGTCAGTTCACCACTTGCATTGGGCTGGGGGGAAAAGCTGTTCACAGTAGGGCAAGGTCAGAATGAGGGAAAAAGGACTCTAGGGGGTTGCCAAGGTACTAATGACAATGCAAAGGAAATGAGCAGAAACAGTGAGACAAGGGCATCCCAAGAGAATTGGATTGGAAGAGTCAGGGATGAGAGTGTGCGACTGCAGGTGCAGTGGCAGTAGAAATGCATCCTTGTGCCTGAAGAGACCGGTGTCAATCAGACTGGTATGGCTGGGTGGAGAGCAGGGGAAAATTTAGAGAGAGGATGGTTTGAGAGCACTGGAGAGGTTTGGCTGCCATGCCGAGGTTTTCTGATTTGATCCTGGGATATCCTAGACCTTTAGCCTGATAGAAGGAGGGCACTTTAAAAAGTTTGTAAAACAGTGGATTTAAAACGTAAAGTGAGGGCCCGGCGGCGTGGCCTAGCAGCTAAAAGTCCTCGCCTTGAAAGCCCCGGGATCCCTTTTGGGCGCCGGTTCTAATCCCGGCAGCTCCACTTCCCATCCAGCTCCCTGCTTGTGGCCTGGGAAAGCAGTCGAGGACGGCCCAATGCATTGGGACCCTGCACCCGCGTGAGAGACCCGGAAGGGGTTCCTGGTCCCGGCTTTGGATTGGCGTGTACCGGCCCGTTGCGGCTCACTTGGGGAGTGAAACATCAAAGGAAAGATCTTCCTCTCTGTCTCTCCTCCTCTCTGTATATCCGGCTTTCCAATAATAATAAAATCTTTAAAAAAAAAAAAAAGGTAAAGCGATATTGTCATCCAGGAATAATTTTCCAAATGTGTTTCCCATGACCTTTTGGAAAACTCCTTGTCTTATCACCTGTGTATTTTAAAAGATAAACATGGCAGCAGAATAGATTAGAAGACCAGAAGCAGAGGATAGTGAGGGGACTAATTTAGCAGCCAGCATGGTTAGCGTCAGGTAATTATGATGCCTCTGGTCTGAGCAGACTACCTGGTGGGGTATTTGGTTAAAACTGTGCAGACATGAAGAAAGAGTGGGAGAAAAGCAGTGGGCTCCATGTGGCATACCAAAGTTTGCATATAGGGGATGCTTAGTGAATGTACCTGAATAGAGTTTGGAAAGCTATTTCCATGTGATATTCAAAAAAAAAAAAATCAAGAGAATTTGTTCTTTCACTTATAGCTTCCACAGATTTTTGTTTTGTCATGATTTTCCTTTTCATTAGTATGTATCTGTCCTTGGTTATCCCTGGGGACTTGGTCCCAGGATTCCTTGCAGATAGCAAATCTAGATATGCAAGTTCCTTGTTTGGAATGGCACAGTGTTTGCATGTAATCTACATACACCATCCTGTATATTTTTGTCATCCCTAAATTGCTTACAATACCTCATAGAAGTAAATGCGATGTGAAGGGTTGTTATGCTGTATTCTGCAGGGACTAATGACCAACATGCCTGTACATGCTCAGTACAGATGCTATTTTTAATATATTTTTGGTATTTTCAATTTGTGGAGGTGGAAGTTGCAAATACGGGGACAAACTCTACAACTAAAAGTGAAAAATCTTAGCAAACTTAATGATGCAAAAAAAAAGATCTGAAAATATAACCCTTTCCCCTCAAAGAAAAACATGTTACTTGAAATGTAAAAACTTGGAGAAAAAGTACATAAATTTAGGGGTCACATAAGCTTGGGCTCTAACCCTATTTTTCACTTTGCTGAGTATTTCTTACCTGCTCTGCACCTGTTTCCTTCTGTGTGCAGAGGGGATATCACACTTACCTGCAGATTGGGGAGGATTGGGAAGCTATCCATTAGTCGAATCCATTATGCCATTGGCGAATTGGCATAAACATAGGCAGTGCTCTTGTGGACCTAGGGGTCCAGCCTCAACCCAAGGAACATTTGACTCACAGAGTCTTCTTTGAAGCTCCTAAGGAATAATATTCCGTTTGCACCTTAGCTGCTTGTGAACTGGAAGAATTTCTGTTTGCTGTAGCAACTTAGTCCCATTTCCTAACAGGGGCAGAAGCTCTCCTCTGTTTGATCAGCGGTGGGTACTGATCGTTCGTCTTTGTTCACAGACAGTGCTCACGAGCACTGGCCCTTACATTCAGAAAGTGGATAGTAAGGACCACCTGGTGGCAAATGCTGCCTTAGGGATAAGCTCAGGGCCAGCTTTACCTCCTTGCTGTGAGGAATGACCTGAAACAGAAATAGATTCAGTCAGGTAAGATTCAGGGAAAGGGTGCTTAACAAAGACAGGATAAGTCTAGCTGAAGGCTGAAATGGTTCAGAATGACTCTTGCATGAAATAGTGTGGTGGAGTTGGAGAACTGGTGGATGCCATCCATTGAAGCCTTAGAAACTCATCCTTAGGATTATAAAGCTTTGGAGTGGATTCTGAGCACACTGACAAGCCAGGGCAAGGGCTGAAGCTGGGGCGTCAGGATGATGCTCACCTTAGAGTTCCTAGCTAAGCCATGGAGTGCAGAGAGCAGGTAAGTAGGAGGCTGTTGGGCAAATCCAGCAGGAAATGGTAAGCGACCTCCACAAAGTCATGGCAGAGAGAGGGGAAGAGGTGAACAGATTTAGAGTGTTGAGGTTCGGTCAATGGGACTTGGTGACGCAACAGACAATCACAGGGAGAAGGAAGGATAAAGAGGAATTTGGATTGGGTGGGGATAGATTATTTCATTCCTTCCTAAACTGGACAGATGTGAAGATGCCAGGAGTCAGCTTTGGATGTGTCAGGTTTGAGGTGTCTGAGGGTAAGCCAGATTTTCTGGGAGGTGGCTATACGCAGAGTACTTCAGAAACTTAAGTATAAGTGCATTTATTTGGTGCATGTGAGGGGTCTCCAAAAAGTTTACAGGAAAATGCAGATTATGAAAAAAGTACAGATTTCAGATTTTTTCCCACTAAAAACAAACCTAGCTTTTCATTCCATAAACTGGAAGGCCCACACATGCAGCAGGAAAGATAGATTATTGAAGTCAAGATTTAAGTGAGTGACTTAGTAATTTTGGTTTTAGTCTTACATTATAGTACATTCACTGCATGGTAGTAGAGCCCACATAGCCAACTGGAGCAGAGATGATCCAGCTGAAGTTCCTTACGCAGGAGAGACACGTGAGCTCATCTTCACTGCACTGGCCTGCATTTCTGTTCATTTGCTGCCTGCAGAGGCTGAGCCCTGTGACGTGCTCTGGGCTGAGATGGTGGTGTCCAGGATGAACAAAACATCTGGGCAATAAAAGCTTACATTTCCTAAGGTCTGCTCAATGGATGCCAAACGCATTGAGAAAATTCTCATGAAAAAAAAATATGGATACTACTGTCCTCCTCATGCCACTTTAGAGGAGGACAAGGAGTTTACTATGCCCGAAGCCCACAGATCAGCAGTGACAGAGCTGGGATTTAAATACAGGAGCACCTGCTGCCCACAAGACATTTCACAGCTGTGCGCA
Source organism: Ochotona princeps (assembly GCF_030435755.1). Lineage (NCBI taxonomy): Eukaryota > Metazoa > Chordata > Mammalia > Lagomorpha > Ochotonidae > Ochotona > Ochotona princeps. The sequence continues at coordinate 42,162,607 of NC_080840.1, forward strand.
AGTGCTCCATTCCCAGAAATCTGTCACTGGGCCCTGGCTGGACAGAAGCCTGGGACTTCGGTCCTTGTGTTATAAAGAAATCAGCACTTACATCAACCAGTGGGAGCTGCAGCCCAGTCGGGGCGACCCACAATAACCCCCACCAGGCCCACCCCCTACCCTGGTTTGCCAGTATGTGTAGCAGTAGACTAGTCTGTCCCCCATAAGGGCCGAGTATGTTCTGGACAGAACCAGACTGGACTGCAACACCCATTGGTTCCAGTGCAACTCGGGACTGAAAACAGAACCAACCCAGCAATTGAAACCACCAGCTGATCGGGGTGATGGACTGTGCCAGGCCCTGTGCTTGCTAGAACATACAAGAATCTAGTCTGGGAATACCTCAGAGTTTCTTTGGAGATCTCCCCAATCGAACTGCTGGACTCAGAACTCTAACCAAGAAAAGACAGAAGACAGAACAGGTCAATCATTCATTTCAGCTGTATGTTGTTGGCAGCGAAATATGGGGCGAACAGAGACTTTATGATGGACCATATCAGTCAGTGGATGACCTCATCGAGTGAAACTGGCAGCAATTCATAACTGGAGAACTATTAAAACCACTTGAGCAAGTATCTCAGAGCATGCCCCACATCCGGGACTTGGGGTGGGCAGGAAACCGGGTGGGGCTTCTCCCTCAATATCCCCCTTTACCTCAGATACATGATGGAAACAATATGGACATAATAGTATTACCCACTTCCCTATACCCCCTGAACCTTTTTTTTATTTTAACCGTAATTAACTATGTAAACATTGTCAACAACAATACAATAAAATAAATTAAAAAAAAAAAGACATTTAAAAAAAAGAAATCAGCAAGAGGTAAATCTGTGCATGTCACTATCTTTTCTTTAAAAGAATGTTGTGGTTTTCTGAATCAGTGGGATCTGTGCCAGCATAACTTCAAACTTGTGAGAACTACAAATTCTCAAGACCCTCCCTCAGCCCCCCCAGTCAGATGCTGGGGCTGGCTCAGCCACCTGGTAAACAAGCCCTCCAGCAACTGCTGAGGCCCCAGAAATCTAAAGATGCCTCTTGGCGATGTGTTTGGTTTCTCTTTAGCAATCTGGATTTTTGAAGGACTTTGGCTTGGAATGTTTGAAAAGGAGAACAAGGTAACGGGGGTTTGAAATGGATTGACCAAGAGAAGAATATAATGCAGCTCTTGTTTCTTTCTTTTGGCAGGTCAGCTTGGACTCCCGGGTCAGAGAAGTCATCAACAGGAACATGGTGGAGCCATCGCAAAACATATTTGATGATGCTCAACTCCAGATTTATACCCTAATGCACAGAGACTCATACCCGCGGTTCATGAACTCTGCTCTTTACAAGGACTTGCTTCAGTCCTTAGCGGAGAAATCAGTCGAAGCATAAGCATTTTAAAATAATATTTATTATTAATAAAATAATAAAACAGCTCATGGACTGCGCCTAGCACGGGGAACTTAGCAGTAGTGCCATCTGCTGGAGTAACAACTGTTGTGGAGTAGCAACAGAAGCTTCCTGTGACAGCTCTATATTCACAGTGTAAACTGCAGCCACCATTAACGATACTTTCGGAAAATTTTCGGGAATTTGGCTGTTTTATAGTGTATTTGCATTTACAGTAACAGTAGTATGTCCTCAATGGTAAGGGATACACCGAAAGATGCCCTAGTGCCTGGAGCATGTACATCCACAGAAGCAAATAGGACCATTTCGTTTTGCATGAAGTCAATAACTGATTACTCTCCCCTCAAAAGAACACACATTCAAGTGCTCCTCAGCTACCTACCCCTTCCTTCCATCACTTACCTGTGCCATCCTGGTACCTGAATTCACGTTTTATAAAGATGTGACCACCTGCTTTAAAACTGGTATGCCACCCATGTTACACTATGTGTGTTTGCAGACACACTGATGTGTGTATAGCTCTACAGGGTCAAAGTGAAGCACTGTGTTCTTAGCTAAGTCAGTTTCAAATGTCTGGTAAGGAAGCAGGGCTTAGAAAATTCTTTTCTGGAAACTTACCATTATTTTGTTCCTATCTAAAGGATGAATGTTAAAGTTCATGATTTGGTCTTGTTCAGCCTGTACTTCAAAACAAGTACATTTCCATTTTTATTACCAAGAGATATGGGCATTTTCACTCTTTACAAAAATAAAGCACAAGAATTTTATCTCAGTCCTATTTTTCCTGTGTAAAAATTGGGGAAATACAAGATTAAGCAGGTTGCAATGCATGCAACTTGCATGCAGCCTATCTTTTAGTCCCAGACTAACACTCTTTAGATCATGGTAACTTTGTCATATGTAAATGGCATAACTTCATGGCTTATAAGTGAAAATGATGTGTAAATCTCAACTCCCTGAAACAACCATCTCTGTCTTGAACTGGAAAGATGTACAAAATTTGGAACGCGAGCAGGTTAGAAATTAATTTGCAAGAAACCTACACGTCGTAAGGGATTTGCTCTCCTCTTGCTCATGTCCTTCACCTGACCCTCCAACAGCCTGACTGGTCTCCCACTCAATTCAAGTTCCATCCCTAAGGCCCTCTCCCTTTCTCAGCAAACCATCTCACTTCTTCCTTCACTATGAAAATTGTGCCCCCAATTTCCCTCAACTTATGCAACCCATGAATACATATGTCCCAGCTGCTCCACTTCGGATCCAGCTCGTTAGTGGCATAAGAAAGCCCATGCATCCATGCTGGAGGCCTGGAGGAGGCTCTCGGCTCCTGGATGTGCATCTGTGAACTAGCAGACATCTCCTTCTCTCTGTAACTTCTGCCTTTCATATAAACATAAAAAAGGAGGGGGGAATAATACTAATCTTAAGGAAGAACAAGGAGACCAGCAGGGTTGCATGGAGGGGAAAACGTGTCCCCTAAATGAATCAAGAAAAGTGTCTGGGTAACATTGCCAACTAAAAGTTCAAGTTACGTCATTCCAAACCTCAGTGCTCTTGCGCTTGTTTTTTAATATCAGTCATAGCTTCACACTGGTATTATACAATTTTGATTTCAAAGCAATTTAATCACACAGGGAAAAGCATGGGTTACACAAACTGAGTAACACATGATATATAAAATGCATTTCTATTTTTGCAGTCATGTTCATTAAGAAAAAAAAAAAGATATTCAACTGCCTTTATAGTATCCAAGGAGAAGAATCAAAGTTAATGGCTATTTGAGTTGGTTACTCTGCTTTTATCTGCTATTCTCCACTGGACAAGACAAGTATGAGCACACGGGCTGACTGGGTGACTGAGGGAGTGGGGGAAATTTAATAAAACTTCTGCAAAACTTTATACAATTAAAGCCTCCAAACTATTCTCCTAAGCGTTTAGCTCATCAACTTTTCCTTTAAGGTTGAAGTGTAAAACATTACCAACTGGTAGTTAATTAAATCCTACCTTTGCAGGTTATCAATGTCTGGAACAACCTTGACACAAAGAAGACACTGACACAAATATCACCAGAAAGAACTATTCCAGAGGACTACTACGGAACAAGTGTTCTTATAGGTGCTCAATTAATTCAGTAGCGAACAAATTTCCCATAAGAACTTCCCGAAGAACTACCTTTGCTCTTGGTCATATTCATAAGAACTATTACTTTTGACATACACAAATTTATTTAAACTGTTCTTGAACACAACTCGGTCATTACTACTGAAAAATTTGTTGGTCACTGCAACTTTGAGTTTCAAGTGAAAAACAACCCTTTAAAGCAAACATACTTAAAAAATATTTATTTTGATTTGAAAGGCAGAGGTCTTCCATCTGCTGGTTTAATTCCCAAATGGCCACACTGCTGAAGCTGAGCTGAACTGAAGCTGGAAGCCTGGACCTTCTTCCCAGTTTCCCAAGTGGTACATGAGGCAAGGACCAGGGCATCCTCTGCCATTTTCCCAGGGCCTGAGCAAAGAGCTGAACTGGAAGTGAAACAGCCAGAACACAAAATTGGTGCTAGCAGGTGGAGGATTAGTGTGCTACATCACTGTGCAGTTCCACAATCTTACTTTAAACATACTTAGCAGTTGAGGAGAGGAACTTTCTTTTTAAGGACATTATTCATTTGAGAAGCAGAGGGAGAAAAGGAAGGAGGGAGGGAAGAGGAGATAAAAAGAGAGGGAGAGAATGAGAGGGGAAGGGGGATCATCTTCGGGTCACTGCCCATGGCTAAGAGTCAGGTCTAGGCCAGCAACTCCATCCACGCCTCCTGCACGGGTGGCAGGGGCCCAAGCAGGGATTGGATCTGAAATAGAGCACCAGTGACTAAAACTAGCACTTCCATATGAGTTGTCATTGTTGCAAGCAGAGGCTTAACCCTCTTGCCACATAGCAGCTTCAAGAAAGGTTAATTTTTGGGGCCCAGTGGCGTGGCATAGCAGCTAAAGTCCTTGCCTTGAATGCACCAGGATCCCATATGGGCGCCGGTTCTAGTCCTGGCAGTTCCACTTCCCATCCAGCTCCCTGCTTGTGGCCTGGGAAATCAGTCGAGGACAGCCCAAATCCTTGAGCCCCTGCACCCGCGTGGGAGACCTGGAGGAAGTTCCTGGCTCCGGATCTGCTCAGCACCGGCCACTGTGGTCACTTGGGGAGTGAATCATTGAATGGAAGATCTTCCTCTCTGTCTCTCCTCTGTATATCTGACTTTGCAATAAAAATAAGATAAAAAAACAAATTACATTTAAAAAAGGGTTAAGTTTTTAAAAAGAAAATAAGTTTCCATGTCTAAATAAAATAACAAATACACATTTAATAGCAATAAAATCTTTATTGAATTACAAATTTTAAATGGATCACTTAATTTAAAAGTGGGACTAATATTATTCTTAAATTCACTCTGTCAAAAACTTGTTCTTAAAATGATAAAACAAACGATTCATCTATGAATTGACAAAGCAGAGGCATACTGGTGGGCCCTTTCAATCTTTTCTGTAACATCAAAATGACTTAGAAGAAGAAATGGGGAAAGGAGGGCAGAGTGCAAGCACCTAGCGAAGTTTTCCTTCAGCCATCTGGAGAGAATGCAGTTCCAGCACAAACACAGACTTTGCCATAGTGGCCTTCAGATGTGCTAGAACAACTAGGTGTACACCTTTTTCTTATTTCAACCCGAACAAATAGTACACACCTAAACAAAAAGTAACACCTTTAAGATGTGCATCATAAACTACTTGCGATAGTCCATACTTTTAGTTGGCTCAACAATCTTATTCATCATCATGTAACAAAAGACATCAAATAAAACTCAGGACAAAAATATTTTCTAGCAATATCTATATCGAAAGACAACAGCTTCAATGATTTAAACAATCTTTATGTTTAATCCTTGGTCAGTATAAATTTCCAAGAGAAAATCCAAGTCATGAGCTGTTATTAGTAACTACTCTAAACTAAGATACTAACATTTTCTTCTCAGTGTATCTTCCTAACGGGGGAGAGGGAAATCAGCAGAAGCTTTTTACTCTTTGCCTGGGAGGACATTTATGAAAATCCTACTAAACTGCAACAGTGGTTTTCTGCAAAACTAAAACACACTACAAACAGGTAAATAAACAACAAAATGCTTGCAGAAGTTAATATTTCCAAAAGTAAAATCCATTAAGAACAATACACATGTACAGGAAATTACAAGAAATGATGATCATGGTTAGTTACAGATGTAAAGTAATATCTAATTAACCAGGCTGTAAATACAATTAAAATCAAATTTATATGCTACTTCAAATATTATGTACAATTTAGATAAGCTGCTCAAGTATTATCTGAATACACAGCATAGCTGGGAAACTTAAACTTATAATACCTTTTATCTTCCTTTAATATTTGGTAAGTAAATGTCAATATAAAAAACAATGTGATTTTCTCTTATGGGTTAACAGAGTGACAGTAAATTTCTACTGTGTATACTTCAGACTAAAAGTTAAGGAGCTTTTTTCTGAAGGAGAAAAAAAACCTTAAATTGCCAAAAGTTCAGTTGGTGAAATTTTAATCCGACTTACATACAAAAATGAAAAACAAGCTTTAAAACAGATGCATACAATTATATGGTGTCACTATTGATCTGACTACAAAAGGTGTTAAGGAAGGGGATGTTAACTTGAAAACAAAGATTGACCCAAGGGATTTAGGTTACTTAAAAAATTTGTTTTGCAGGAAAACCAGCTGCTTGGCCTAGTTTTAAAGCTAATTACAAAATTCATTTTCTTAATGGTCCAAATATTTTGCAAATTCTTCCAACTCAGCAGAACTGCCAAAAAAGAAGAAATATTTAATGAGACTTGTAAAACACTTAAAAAAAGGCATTATTTTTCATACAACATCGTCAACCTATGTTAAGCACTCAACTTTCCTAACTAGGGTCGTAAGAATATATAATCTAAAAACTAGTATAAAATATTTTCAGCATTTCTTTAATTAAATATGCCTCAAAGTTTTCAGGTTAAAAAAAATCAACAACTCTAAATTTGAGCTTCTAGAATACATTGATTGCATTGGGCATAAGCTTTCCACATTTCTATATGAGATCTGCAGCAAACTGCCTATACTCAAAACAAAATGCATTATACAAAACCACAATATTAACGATGAGAATCCACTGCACAAAACAGTCTGAGAGCTATCTGGAAAAACCCAGTTTGGAGAAGAGAAAAGTTTACTGTCCTTCTCTCAGACCAGTGTAAAAAATTTCCACCACATCAGAAGAACAGAACACACTGCCTCCAACCATGAAGAGTCCTGATAACCACATGAAATGAAACCTTTGTAAATTAATGGGTACTTGGCCCACATAACCTTAAAGAGTGCTGAGTGTCTAGCGCCAAATTCCCAAATTATATTCATGAAAGATATCAGACTCTCAATTTACCTCTGATTTCCATAAAATGCTTTAAACTTCAAGAATAGCTCAAATGAGTTTTAAACTGAAATGTGTATTTTAGGTCTAGCTAGGGAAAAAAGAACCTGTACAAGATTCACAAAAACTAATAAAAATAGCAGCTTTTGGAACATTGACAATTATCAGGTATTTTAAACGTATTATCTTTATATTAACTGAAATATAGATAATACATGTAAAAATTAAGTTCACTGATAGTAAGTTGGAAAGTTGTTCAAAATAGCCCATGTCCCCAAAGCGCCCCAGCTCCACATCTCTAACATTGCCATCTATATTAATAGTAGAGTGTTCTGCAGGCCGACATGTAATTCTGTCAATTTTAAATTGTTTCTATAGCTGACAAAAGCACTCAAAAGTTAAGTAATATAAATTTGCCTGTGTGGAGGCTATACTCAAGAATATACACAGCGTGAAGACTTGGTTCAGGTCCGGGAAATAAATTACAAGCTAAAATAAACATTAAATGTGTATAATGTGAATCCAAGAGGATGCTATACCTTCCATCGATTTCCACACTCATTGCAGACCACAAATGTGGTCATCGGTTCATCAGCACTACGGGTTTGCACCTACAGCAAAATTAATACATATCAGATTACTATATTTAACATCATAAAAAATACAACCTAAATAAGAACATTCTATATCAAAATATACAGTAACACACTGTACCATAACACAATGTAGGAGAGCCAGAAACAAATTCAAATAAGGTAAGTAACATCAAAGCTGCACAGTAATATTTCCAAAATTCACTTTTACAAATCCTTCCCTTATTTATCTGTCATGTTTAATTTATCTCAGATATGTGGGAAAACCATCTAAAGTTACACATTATATTTTTTATAAATGGCTAGTAAATATGAAAGAGCAGTCCAGAGTGAGAAGCCTGGAACATACAAATGTAAACATGTACCAATATCATCTTATTAACAAAAATGCAGAACTAAGAATACTTCAAGCTGACAAGCGTAACTGTCCCAACATTTTTTTTTAAACTTAGGCAGCAAGAAAGTAAGAATATTACTCATCCTCTATAACCTAGGAACTTCCTATCAGATCTAATCCAAGCCAGTAATTAAAAACACAAAGTATCTGTAGGCAAAAATGTTGCAAGAACATAATTTGTAACAATAGTACAAATACTGGAAACAACTTGAAATATTTAAGAGGGAAATACCAGGACATCTATTTGGTGGAATATTGTTAAGATATCTACACTGTGGTGGTATAGAGGGTTGGATTGTGATATACAAGGTTGGATTATGGCATAGCCAATATGTCCCAAGGCTCTAGTTCCAATCTAATTCCTGCTGGTGGCCTGTGACAGCAGTGGAAGATGACACGGATGCTTGGGCCCCTGTAGCCACATGGGAGACCCAGAGGAACCTGGCTCCAGCCTGGCCCAGCCCTGGTTGTGGTGGTCATTCAGCATGAAATAGTGGATGGGCGAATCTCTATCTGTCCTCCCTCTCTCCTGCAGCTGGGAGATGATAGCTCATGTGGTTTGATCCCACTAATCATGTGGGACACTTGGATTGAGTTTTTAGCTCCTGGCTTTGGCCTAGCCCTGCCCTGGCTGTTGCAGCCACTTGGGAAGGGAAACAGTGCACAGGAGAGCTTTTTCCCACTGCCTTTCAAACAAAATAAGCAAACAAACAAAATGTTTTAAAGAATTTTATTTCCAATAGTGAAAATTCACACCTAAACAATTTAGAGAGTTCTTGAGGGGGAAACTTAATTTTTAAAAATCAAGTTTGTATTACATACTTCCAGAGATTTACTTATTTATTTGAAAGGCAGAGTAATACAGAAGGAGAAAGAGAGATAGACAGAGAGAGAAGGGGAATGCAAGGGAGGTGGTGAGAGAAACAGAGAGAATCTTCCACCTACTAGTTCACTACCCAACAGGATGTAATAAATGGGAATGGGCCAGGAGGAAACCAGGAGCCACGGGCCAGGAGCCAGGAACTTCACGTAGGGTTCCTGCATGGGTGTCCGGAACTGAATACTTGGGTCACCACCTGCTGCTTCCAAGGTGCATTGGCAAGGAGATGAAACTAAAATTGAGCAACCAGAACTCAAATCACTGCCTGCAAAACTGACATCCCATACGGGTGCCCGTTTGAGTTCTAGCTGTTCCACTCCAATCCAATTCTCTGCTAACGTGCCTGGGAAAGCAATGAAGCATGTCTCCATGTGGGAGACCCAGAAGCAGCTCCTGGCTCCTGGTTTCTGACTGCCCTAGCTCCAGCCATTAGCCTCAATGTTGCCCTCCCTTTCTGTAATTTGGCCTTTCAAACAAACAAAAATAAACCTTAAAAAAAAAAAAAAAAAAAAAAGGATTTCTTGTATCAAACACATACTCATAATCACTAGGTAATAAAAAAGAAAAAATTATCTGGGGGCCATTTAAGCATAAAGCACACATACTTCACATGAGACAAAGTAAAAATTCTCCTTCAATAATCTAGTCCTCTAAAATGATAGGGTTGGAGCCAGTGCAAGGCTAATTCTCCACCTGTCAAGTGCTGCATCCCATATGGGAATAAATCACATCCCAGCTGCTCCACTTCCCATTCCGCTCTCTGTTTTGGCTTGGCTTGGAAAAGCAGTGGAGCACGGCCCCAAGGCCTTGGGCCCTCACACTCATGTGGAAGGCCAGAAAGAAGCTCCTGGCTCCCAGGTTTAGATCAGCTCAGTTCCGGCCACAGCAGCCATTTAGGGAATGAACCAGTAATTCAAGATTTCTCTATCTCTTCTTCTCTCTCTAAAAATATGCCTTTCAAGCAAAAAATACATAAGTATTTTTTGAAAAAAGTGTTGTGGGGCCTGGAACAGTAGCCTAGTAGCTGAAGTTCTTGCCTTGAATGCACTGGGATTCCATTTGGCCACCAGTTCTAGTCCTGGCAGCTCTGCTTCCCATCCAGCTCCTTACTTAGGCCTGGGAAAGCAGTTGAGGACAGCCCAAAGCCTTGGGACCCTGCACCTGTGTGGGAGACCCAGAAGAATCTCTGGGCTCCTGGCTTCGGATTGGTTCAGCTCCAGCCATTGCGGTCACTTGGGGAATGAATCACTGAATGGAAGATCTTCCTCTCTGTCTTTCCTCCATTCTGTGTGTATGACTTTCCAATTAAAATAAGTAAATACATTTCTTAAAAAAGTGTTATGATCTGTTTACATAGCAACCAGTAATGCAATATTTATGACCTCTCAGAAAAAAAATGACTGTTTTATTACATTCTCTATTTTGTAAATCCTATTTCATTGACATACACTTCAAAGCAACTTTTTCCATGAAAGTATAAAACTACACATTTTAACTAGTTGAAATCAGTATTAAAAAGCATTCTTACCCAAGTACAAGTTAAGTTTCTTTGCTTTGAAACAAGAATTGCAAGCATTCTTACCATGACAAAACAATCCATTTAAAAATCTCAAACCTGAGTGTAGGTGCAGTTCTTCTTTTTGCATTTGCCACAGGTAAATAGGTCAGTCTGGGTCCCGCCTGTCTTGGCCATCTGATGCTCTCTAATAGCTTCTTTGGTCAGATTTTTCCGCATTTCCTTGAGCTCATCACTAGCCATTTCCTGTTAGGGGGGTGGCAGGACCATGCAGTTACACACACACACATCCACATCCTGACTGCTTCTGTGCACAACTAACTTCACAATGACAGATCCAAAGTTACATTTAAAGTTTTTCATAAAGTCAACATCTCCCCCTCATAGGACATGAGAATTTGCTTCCTTTTAAAACTTTTTCAAGTACTTAAAAGTTCACATGTGCAAACTAGATCTAAGTGCTGTTCAAGGGTTATAAATCTGCATCGTCTTTTGTACTACCACTGTGCCCAACAGAGTCTGGCACCTCTGAAGAAGTATGTCTGATTCCAGTTTCAAGGCATGGCCTGCACAGGAGATACCAAATCACTGTGTTGCACCAGAAAGCACAGGGCTAACAGGCTTTTTGCAAATGAGTTGAATGGCCAGCAGAGTTTCTATTGACCAAAAACAGGACAATTTTTCAATCACCAAAATAAATTACTAAAAAGAAACAGTCCCTAGAAGACACATAAAAAGCCAAAAGCCCATGACATTTACAGAAAACACACATATGCAAAATCAAAGACAACACCTTTTAAAGAGAAAAATTCCACATCTATCCTGCCTTTTCCCTCTCAGTCAACAGCTCAGCCTTATAAAAGGGCAAGTACTTTCTTATCAAAGATCTCAAGCTTATAAATGTGAAAAGAGGAACACAATCCTTGAAATTCTGTTTTGTACCTCCTACTAAAATACTCAATGTAGTCAAGAATCAGAGTTTTGGTTGACTGGTGAACTCCGCTACAACACTGGTCTACTTGCAAATCTCTGCATGCTTTAAGATACAGTAATGAGACATGTGATTCCTAATGTGACGCAACAGAAGTAAGAAAGCAACATATGTGTAAGTTTTTATGAAGAAAAAATCAGGATAGAGTGGGAGGCTAGTGGGACTTCTTCCTTTATCTCCCCCTTTACGTCAGCTACAGAATTTTAAAATGTGGAAACAATTAGTCTTACCCACTTTCCTGTAGCCCTTGATTGACCCTCTGCGCCCTAATCAATTTAGTAGACTGTCAAAATTAAGTAATTAAAAAAAAATCAGGATAAAAGAAGGTCAAAGAAAAAAGTGACAAGTGAAAGGGTAACAAATTGTCAAGAATTTTCAAAGGTTGATGATACATATATATGGTCTTATGATACTATGTTCCTTACTTTGTGAAGGTTTTTAATTACTTTAATTAGCCTTTTAAAAATGAATTTTATAGGGCCCGGCGGCGTGGCCTAGCAGCTAAAGTCCTCGCCTTGAAAGCCCCGGGATCCCATATGGGCGCCGGTTCTAATCCCGGCAGCTCCACTTCCCATCCAGCTCCCTGCTTGTGGCCTGGGAAAGCAGTTGAGGATGGCCCAATGCATTGGGACCCTGCACCCGCGTGGGAGACCCGGAAGAGGTTCCTGGTTCCCAGCTTTGGATCGGCACAGCACTAGCCGTTGCGGCTCACTTGGGGAGTGAATCATCGGATGGAAGATCTTCCTGTCTCTCCTCCTCTCTGTATATCCGACTTTGTAATAAAAATAAATAAATCTTTAAAAAAAATGAATTTTATAGACATACCAATTTTTGTTACCTGGACAGAAAGATAAATTCACGGTCTTGGATGCTTAACAAAATAGTAAGATTGTAGATGCTCTACAGCCATTGGCCATAAACAGCTATGTCCACAAATAACAAGCTATGAATTTCATTTTTTCTATCATTCTCTATATAAACTTAAAGAACAGTAAAATGTGACCAATTTATAATGTTTACCTATGGAAACAGTTTAGAAGTTATAGAGTCTATAATAAAGATATTCACCCCTTGTCATTCTATACGAATTCATCAAAATTAAAACACTTATTTTCAGACAAAAATCAACAGTCACCCAAGAGCATAATAACAGCTCTACTAGGAACAAGTACTGATATCAACAGATTCAATCACATTAAGTACTTGTCTAGCACAGCAAATAGCAAGTCATTATATTTGTAGTGTTTACATAGTACTTCAATAGGCTTGACACTGACATCAGGAGCTCACAAACATGAACAGTTTCTATACAGCATACTCACCTCTGCTGTCATTCTAGCAAATAAGTCAGGAGGAATATTCCCACACAACACGTTTTTCCTTAAATTTGGGTTTTTCGCATCTTTAAGATTTGATATCCTACTTCGTACTCTATTTTTGTATTTCATGTCTGTATTCCTTATTTCTTGATATATAGGTACAAGGCCATTAAGGGAAACATAAGTTAAATTATAAAGACAAGATCATATTTCTCTATTCTGACAAAAAATAAAATTCCTGAAATTTGCATGCAATCCAAAAAAATGATTTCCAACTCAGATGAAAAATAAGCCACTTTATCTGATCCTTGATCTGTAACTGACAGTAATAGTACATTTATACCATGAAGAAGTATAATTTTTTTTCTAATGTTTAATGCCAGAAACATGCAAACTAACAGGGTTTCAAAAAATATAGGAACTTGGCCTTCCACAAGTTTTAACTAGCTCAAATGTGAATTCTACCAAGGTCACAGAATTCCTTGGGAACCTTGTGAGAAGACTACCCACTGTGGCACGGAAGGTTCACCTCTTCGCCAAGCTCAGCAGCAAGCTCATGTAACGGGTTCTTCTCCACAGGGCACAGGCCACAGCAGAAGCTGAGTTCCAGAGAAGATCCCTTCCTAACACAGCTGTCTCCTCACCAAGGACCGTTCCAATCACTGTCGCCTGATGCTTCTTTCCTTTTGCCCCTTCACCCATGAAAGACTTTCTCTTGCAGTGTGAACACACTGCTCTTTGGGATATGAGCCCTGTCAACTGCATATGCTCTGCTGAACCATATGAGAAATCATCATACTGTGAGTTTGCTTTTCATGTCCTTCCGGATAATTTTAAAATCAGAAGTTACATTCTCAATTTGAAATGCAGAAAAAAATACAACCAATGCTGTGTGCTTTTCAATGACAGGAAAATCAAAAGGATTAAAATAATCTAAATCCCCTCTCCTTTCCAATCAAAACAATGCAATCAACACAGAAACTTAAGAGTAGAACTTTGAATTCTATTCCACAAGAAAAACTACAATTAGCCTACCAGATTACTTAAGAAAACTATGAATACATGTAGAAAGGATATCTTCTTCAATTTGAGAACCCAATTCTTCCTCATCAGCTCCAATGGCAACATAGTCATCTAAAAACAGATTAAAAACAATTTAATTGCAAAACTTAAGCAATTTTTTCAACTGTAAAACTTTAAAAAAATCCCAAACAAGGTTAATTAAACTGCATACCTTCAACCCCATTTGCCTTATAAAAAGAATACTTAGTCAGTTTCATTCAAATCTGTCACTTACTACCCACTAGACTCCTCCCTGGGATTCAACTAATATCCACAGTGCTCCTGAATTGATGATTCCTTATCCCTTAGGAGTAGGGAAGTAATTGCTCTAGCATGCAGTTCCTCATTTCACCACAACTCCATAAATTCTGGTTGCTCCAGCATAGAGTAGACAAAGTTATAGAAAGAACTGTCTTGTCTCCTGAGACTCAGGCTTCAATGCAAAGAAACCATTCATCATCTGCCAATCACATACATGGACATACTCAGAAGACTCCTATATGAATATTCAAAAGGATAGAAGGAAATAGGAACGAGTAAGAAAACAAGAAAAAACAGACACTGAAGGAATCAAAGCAGAAAGAGCAGAGGAAGAAGAAACACAGGTTAAATGAGCTATGGTTCAGAACAACAGAAAAGAAAAAGGATAGGCTTGTTGAAGCTGATAAACATTTTTGCATATGAAACACTAAAGCCAAAATTTTACTTGCTAAAATTGGGAACCATGAAAATAAGTATCTGATATAGAAATCAAAATTTACACACACACACACACACACACACACACACACAATTCATATATATGTGACAACTCAGTATTAACTTGCAACCTGAGGACATGGTAATTCATTTGCACATAAATGCAAGGAAATCAAACACATGTGGAAAAATTTAAATTACTAGGAATTTAGGAAGTTGTCCACACTGAAGAAACAATCTATTTCTGAAAATCACTTGGAAATGAGCAACTACCCCAGCGAGCCTTCTGCCCACTTCAGGAACTCCTATTAGCAACAACTTCTCCCTGGGTAAAGCAGATGTGGGCATCTCTCACTGGGATGGGCAACATGAGGTGGGCACAGCAGTTCTGATGTACACTAAACTTACCTCCTGTTCGGAGAGCCGCAGCCAGCATCTCCCTACACTTTAACCGCACAGAGTCCGAGGTGCTTGGTGCCCGAGGAAAAGATGAAACGTAAGTATCTCGAGCATTTGTCTCATCCTTTCTGCTGCTCATATTGCCACTGGAACTACTAAAATACACAACACAGCCACATACAAACCAAAGAGAAAAAAAAAATGCTTTTAAAGTAACATTACTATCATTCTCTAAATACAAATTCTGGGGGGGGGGCAAAGTAAATGGTACAGTACTTCAGTGACTTAACATAAGAAAAAATTTTGTTCACAAATCAAACTTACAAACTTTCAAATTTAGTAGTCTAATGTTTTTTAATCAACTATTTCACCTTGATTAACCTTCTAAAAGCTAAGCAATTTTTTAATGAAAAAAGATACAAATATAACTCAGCAAATGCAAAGTACAAATCTTGGTTTGAGGACAGAGCTGAATAGGCAAGACTAAAGAACATGAAAGCTCTCAAGTGAAAACAAGAAGGAAGGGAAAACTGTTTCAGAAAGTGCTGTTGCCACTAAACCAGGAGTTCCCAATGAGAATCTCCTCAGGATAAAAGGCATGTGCCAGGGGGATGTAAAATAAACAAGCTTAAAAATTTAAATTTCTCCCCAATAATATCAACTAATCCTGGATGTTAGGACAGTTCAATAATCTCCAGTTGACCTAATCATTTTGACTGCTTATAATTAACTTTTTACTTTGGGTTTTTAGTAAATTTTTCCTAAAATATAATTATCTTATATTTCTGCCACAAACAATCTCAAAAACTTTAAATTATCCTCTCTCCATAGGTCTAACTTGTTATAATGCTGCCATCTATTTAAAACACAATCAGTGCTAATCTTCAGTAACAGGGTCACTGGGGGTAAGATGGCCACCTGAGTCCTCTAGGTTTAGTCAGTTCCCCTGCAGCCTTCTCTGAGACCCTATCAGAGAAACAGACCCAAAGGATGTAAGTTTGCACATGACTTCTCATATGTTCTCCTAACCACACTGAGTTTCTTCAGAGCATGTACCAGGGTTCACTCCTATTTGTATTTTCAGAATGTTACAAAGCACCTGTCAATGATAAATAACTGAACAAATCAATGTTAACATATTTTTTAAAACCACCTATTAAATATTTAAAGTATTTTTGCTTCTCTATGCCTGCAGCTAAATGTTCAGCACAACTAAGAAATTTCATGGGCAGATCTGATGGAGCCTTTTCCCCACTAGTTTCACTAATGCTGGCCCTGCTCTTGGATTCTGGTACCTTCTGTCAAGCACATAACCTTTTCAAAATTTCTGTACTCAAAATGCAAAACCTTGCTCAGCTTCAGCCACTTTGACTGAAACTCATACTTTCCTTTAAAGTAAACTCCAGACTTGATTCTGCAGTCTTCTTCACTTCTTTAAGTGTATATTTGTGCGTGCATGGGTAGCAATCAATCACTTAACTTACCAGTTTTCATACATAATAATTTTACGCTGTTGAGGACAGGTGCTATGTCTAACTTAAATACATAAAGCTATAAAAATGCTTGTATTTTTATATGCTTCAGGCATTAAATCAGTAACTCTAAATGCAACACAACTGAAATACATTAAAACACCCTGCATAACAGTTCGTACTTTGCAAACGTATCAAGGTCCTGAAAGACAGCAGAGTGAAGAACTACTCCAGATTAATGTAGTTCTTAGAGAATACACTGATATACTTAACAGCATAAAGAACATAATATTGTTTTGTGGCATTACTGCAATTTTATCAAAGTGTAAAATTACCTCAAAATAAAGAGAAAATGCATACTGTACTAAAAATTGATTTAACCTTACCATCGTCTATCAATTATAATAAATAGTATTGACAAAATGTTAAGTTTTAGAAAAGGGAATTGAGTTTACTTTGCTACACACACACAAAAGTTAAAATCCATACTTTGATTTTTCATAAACTTCTTGAAGGCCCCTCATAATCATCACCTATGTATCTCACCTATTTTGATAATACAAGGTATACTACACAGCATAAGGTATGTACAGAAAAGAATAAATGCAGAGACTGAATAAGAGCTGAGGGACAACTTGAACCTTTCATTTCTGAACTTCATATTCTTAGCTATGATAAATAAATTTGTAAAAAAACAAACAAAACCCCACACACATTAAAAGGAGAACAAAATCCAGGGCTGAAGTCAATCTAAAAAGCAAAGTAAATAACTATTTGTATTCTTAATTAGTACTGCATTACTAATAATTTATATTTACTTATGCAATGTATTTACTTCTCTGAAATGTTCAAGAAATCTTGTCGAGAACACGAAGACCTTCAAATGATTGTCTATACACAATGACTACTTTCCTTCGATCAGAAAACAGGAGTGTAGCTGTAGGACCATAAAGCATGCAGGAGGTGACATAGCAACACCACTTCCAACTTTCAATAGAAAAGAATTTTCGCAACGTGAAATACCTTTCTTCCCTTGCCTCAGGGCTATTCTGTGATGTAATTGCAGATTCTTTTTTCTTTTCTTCAGAGTCTTTCTCTGTTGATGGTCCATCTAAAAATTTATAATATTTGTAAAGGCTTAGCGCTATTAAAAATACAAACAACCAAAATATACTGGGCATCCACAGGCTATTTACTACCTCTCCCCCAAAACCAAAATTGTGCTTCCACAGGTAAATATGATGTGGGTATTTTTCATGATCCATGTTCAGCCACCCTCACCTAAGTACATTTTATCAGTGAAAACTACAAACTCATATGGCAATGGGGAGGAAAGTATACACAACAAAGAAAGCAAAGAATTAAAAAAAAAAAATCAACACTGTCATTTTCAAAAGTAAAACAATCATACATACCAATATTATTTTAGTAATATTCATGTTTAATTTTCATAAAGCCAAATCAGCTTAACTAATGTAATACTTAGTAGATTATTTTATATTCATTTTAAGTCAACCACAATTGCCAAGAGGCTAGGTTCAGGAAACACTTGAGTGTACCTCAGAAACCACCTCACCCCTAGACATTTTGCTCGAAAGTACATCAGGATCACCTAGAAAACTTCTAAATGCATTTTCAAACCAGAATCAAAGAACTTCTGGGTCTTTCACAGGGATCAATGAGTCCAAGAATTGAGCCAACCTTTGTTGCTTTCCCAGACCATTAGCAGGGAGCCGGACAAGAAGTGAAGCTGGGATCCAACCAGCATCCATATGGGATGCCAGAACCACAGGCACAAATTAAGCCTATTTACACAACAGCACCAGCCCCTAACAAAGTTTTTATAGAATAACTTAACCAAATTAGATACCTACAATAAGTACACACACTAAAAACTTCTTTAAGATTTAGTGAACATAAGCACAATGCCCACTCTTTCCTTCTACAGAAGTTAAGCCATATTTCCAGAAATACATGCATGGGTCTCACTCTTCTGTGTGATCAATTTTAAAACAGAATTGCATTTGGGCCCAGCAGTGTGGCCTAGTGTCTAAAGTCCTCGCCTTGAAAGCCCCGGGATCCCATATGGGCGCCGGTTCTCATCCCGGCAGCTCCACTTCCCATCCAGCTCCCTGCTTGTGGCCTGGGAAAGCAGTCCAGGACGGCCCAATGCTTTGGGACCCTGCACCCGCGTGGGAGACCCGGAAGAGGTTCCAGGTTCCTGGCATCGGATCGGATCGGCGCGCATCGGCCCGTTGCGGCTCACTTGGGGAGTGAATCATCAGATGGAAGATCTTCCTCTCTGTCTCTCCTCCTCTCTGTATATCTGACTTTGTAATAAAAATAAAATCTTTAAAAAAAAAAAACAGAATTGCATTTAAAAATTAAAACCTACAATTTTGGTTTTTCACGACAAATCAGGATCAAAATTACTTCAGAAACAATTCCAAATTTGTAGAAATTTAGAATAGTAAACAAGCTGGCACTCAGTTGGGTCAACAGGTTAAACGGCTGTTTGTGATGAACAACATTCAAAACCACAGTGCCAACTGTTCTCAGCTGCTCTGCTTCAGAACCAGCCCTTGCTAACACAGGTGGGAAGCAATTTACCCAAGGTTCGAGGCTTTTAGCCTGGCCCAGCCCTGGTTGTTTCAGCTATCTGGTGAGTGAAGCAGCAGTTTCGAGACACCTCTTTCCTGGTTCCTCTCCCTAAAGTTCAGTCTTTCAGATAAAAAAAGACACAAAGAAATACTTTTTGAAAGGTCCTGTTCTACTTTAAACATCATACTCTTTCATCCCCTCAATGCTTCACTGCGTATTTCCTAAGAATAAATATATGTATTATATAAAAACAGAAAATAACCAGTAAGCACAACAATGGTACAATATTGTTGTAGATTTTTTTAAGATGTATTTATTTTTACTAAGGCTGACTTATAGAGAGAAAGGGAGACAAAGAGAAAAATCTTCTATCTCCAGTGGTTCACTGGTTCACTCTCCAAATGGTCACAATGAAGCTGAGCCAATCTGGAGCCAGGAGCTGGGAGCTTCTTTTGGGTCTCCCACACAGGTGCAAGGTCCCAAGACATTGGGCCATCCTCCTATGCCTTCCCAGTCCACAAGGAGGGAGCTGGAAGGAAAGTGGAGCAGCCAGGGCATGAACTGATGCCCATGTAGGATTCTGGCATCTGCAGGGGAGAACTTAGCCAACTGAGCTATTCTTCAGGGATAGATTTTCTAATATATGGATATTTTCCTAAATTCCTAGTAATATTTTTAACTAGTCTACAGACCAACTGTCCTATCGATGACTTTTTTTGGCTATGGAAAAATTCTCCCAGTCCAGAATCCAATACCACAATCATATATTCCATTTCAGTTTTCTTAAAATTAGACTTGAAGTTTACACACTTTACAAAGTTCAGTCCCTAATTTTCAGGCTCTTGTAATAATTTTCTTATTTCTATAACTGCCTTTGAAACTTTTAAAACGTTTGCTTTTCTTGTATTATCTTCTTTGTAAGATTAATGCCTTCTTACACACAGACTGAAGGGCCATGGCACAAAAGAGATGAGCCCAAAACACTTGTGGTATCAGATGTAAGAAAGTTCAAAAAACTGCAAAGGGACTGAGCATTCATCCTACTGGTTAAGACGCCCATGTCCCATGTTGGAGTACCCAGGTTCTGTTCATGGCCCCATTTCCTAATTCAGTTTCCCATCAATACAGATCTTCTGAGGTGACAGTGATGTTCCAGTCACCCATACAGGAAACCTAGATTTTGTTCCCACCTTCTGCCTCCAGCCCCAAGATACCATGGCATTTGGACAGCGAATTAGCATACAGAATCTCCTGTGCTCTGTGTCTCAAATTTCTACAAAAACAAATAAAATTAGAAAAAAGAAAACAAAACGAAAACAACAACTGGTAGGCTTCTCAAGAGAACACAGGAGCCGAGCTGAAGAGGCACAGTAGCCAAACCTGAAACAGCATATATTATCAAAGTAAATCTGAATAGTAAAGAAATGCAATCCACTAAACGGACTAGAAATCCACAGATCCACACTAATAGTGGAAAAACAACTGAGGGTAGAAGGATTCCTTCTTAATAGTGAGATGATTTATAAATACTGAAGTGGGAAGGAAGTGTTAAACAATCAATGGGGATAGGTGTTTGATCTAGCATTTAAGAAGGCAGTTAAGAGACCTACATCTTACATCAGAGTTCCTGGGTTTGATAATTGGTGCCAGCTACAGGTTCTGACTCATGCTCCCTAACACAGACCCGATATGGCAGTAATGGCTAATGACAGAGTTCCTGATAACCATGCAGGAGATATGAATTAAGTTCCCAGCTTCTGGCTTTGGCCTTAGCTGGATTCCTCTGCAGGTATGTGAAGTGAAACAGCAGATACGACCTTTGTCTCAAAGAAACTAGTTTAAAAATATCTATATTTAAAAATCATAAAAAGGACAGGTCTCTATATCATAAAATGGGTGTTATACCAATGAATAAACATTAATAGAGAAAAGGTTACATAAAATTCAACACAGTATTAATATCTTTTTAAGAGTATCTTTCCTACAGAATAGCAAAAAGGAAAACAAACTATACAGTTTGACTAGATTTGATAACTTAAGAAGGAAAATTGTGGGAATATAACCTGATATAACTATGAGAAAATAACAGATAAACCCTATACAACATGTTATTAAAATAAATGAGGGTGGAGGAGAGGGAAAATGCCATGCTATGACGCAGCAGATAAAACCAATGCCTGTGATGCCAGCACCTGATACTGTCACCAGTTTGTGTGCTGGCTGCTCCTCTTCCAATTCAGCTCCCTGCTCATTTGCCTGGGAAGGCAGCTAAAGATAGTCTCTGCAACCAACTGAAAGATCAGGAGGAAGCTCCTGGCTTAACTGACCCAGCTCCAGCTGATGTGGTCATCTGAGGAGTGAACCAGCCAATGGAAGATTTGTTTTTCTCTGGAACTCTGCCTTTCAAATAAACACATACATCTTCAAAAAGAAAGAAATAGGATAAAGGTAACTGTACTGTTCAAAATGTCAATGTCATAAATCAAAAGAGGGACTGTCTTGGAGTAGCAGGCTAATTTTTTGCCTGCAGCATCAGTATCCCTTATGGGTACTGGTTTGTGCTCCCGCTTTTCTACTTCCAATCCAGCTCCCTGCTTACGGCCTGGGAAAGCAATGAAGGATGGCTCAAGTCCTTGGGTTCCTGCACCTACATGGGATACCCTGGCTGCTAACTTGAGATCCGCTCAACTCTGCCTGTTGTGGCCATTTAGAGAATAAACCAGTGGATGGGAGACCTATCTCTCCTGTTGCTCCTTCTCTTTGTAATATCTATATTTTCAAATAAAGTAAACAAATCCCTTAAAAGGGGAGAGACAAAGGAGGAGAATGAGGAGGGGGAGGGGAAGGAGAAAGGAGAACAAGAGAAGTGTAGTTAGTCTCCATGGATCGGGGCCTTCCTGGCCTATGCTGGAGCTCATGAGGGCAAAACACACGGCATCCCAGCGGAAACTGGCAAGGGCCTTGGCAAACTGAGACCCCACTCTGACCTGATGGCCGATAGGAGGCCTGGAACTAGACGGTACAAATCCTGCTTGGCAGGTCCCCTTTGCAGTAGGGAGATGGGAGATCAAATTAGGGGATGCTTGCAGACTGCTTTTGTCAGGAAGGATTGTATCTAACACTGACCTTTAAATTGAGTGGTGGCTATGTGGGATGGGGAGACCAATCAGGTTACTGTTACTAGTGCTCTGGGCTTCCTGTTTATCACCCTGCATATAAGCTTCACTATTAGACTCAATAAATGGATCGACTGGTTGACTCCTGGTCGTCTCCTTTCTCCGGTGGACTTCTGCCAGACCCCTGTCACCCTATCTTGGGATCTTCCAGAAGGACTGAGGAAAGCAGCCTCAGAGAAGAGGCTTATGAATGATTCCAGGTGAGAAAACTAGATATGGGATCCCAGGTTTGACATAATTGAGACAATTAACAAAACTACAATATGGACTGCAACTTAAAGTACTGCACCAATGACAAATTCCTTAAATTTTCTATACTATGGTTCCATGAGAAAATATGCTTGCTCTAAGGAAAAACACTTAGGCATTGAAAGATAAAACAATACTGCATGTTCTCAATGTGTGGAAGTCAAAATGTCAAAAACACAGAGGAAAACAACAGTGGTGAGCAGAACCTGGAAAAGGCGAGAGAAGGAGAGACAGAGAGACGGAAAGAGGAGACAGAAGTGCAGGTGGAGAGGAGGAACACCTTTAATTGTTCTGTAACACAACGGGACAACTAGGTTTTATTTTTTAAAGATTTATTTATTTTTATTACAAAGTCAGATATACAGAGAGGAGAGACAGAGAGGAAGATCTCCCATACGAGGATTCACTCCCCTCAGTAGCCGCAACGGCTGGAGGTGCACCAATCTGAAGCTTGGAACCTGGAACTTCCTCCAGGTCTCCCACACGGGTGCAGGAACCCAAGGCTTTGGGCCGTCTTCGACTGCCTTCCCCAGCCACAAGCAGAGATGGACAAGAAATGGAGCTGCCAGGATTAGAACTGGGGCCCATATGGGATCCCAGCGCATTCAAGGCAAGGACTTTAGCATCTAGGCCAATGACGCCGGGCCCACGGGACAACTATTGTTAATAACAAAACAGCTAACAAAGAAGATGGTGAATGTTTCTAACACAAAAAGTTAACAAATGTGTGAGCTGATGGACATAACAATCATCTTAATCTGGTCTCAAGGATAATTACTGTGTCAATTATACACACACATGTGCGTGACTATGTATCACATATGTATGTTCTTCTTTTATCTCCAACTTTCCCTTGGAGATAGACTCTTGTGCCCAAAGAGCTTATCTAGTATGTGTATAAGAAGGCAAGAAAGCTAAATCTGACAGGCCTAAAAAATGAAAAACTTTTCTGAGATCAAACTAACCCCACATTATCATGCTTATGAGGAATGTGCCCCAAATTTAGAGAGAAAAAAGTGCAAACATGAGAATAAATTAGATGATAAAAACATGTATGGGAGGATAAACTGTACCTAATAACTTTTTCCAGGATTTGATGAGAGACTTTGCTAAAGATGTAACTTCTTCATCTGTACTTTGCTTGCGAATAGCATTAACTGACATTCCGATTCTTGTAGACTGCAAGGCAACAATACAGCAATACAATACAATAAAACAAAATAATAAAATAATAAAGTTGTACACCAATTTTATTTCAAGCAATTTGGCATTCCACCCAACTTGTTTCTCAGGTTCCTATTTCCACTCCAAGATAACAAAAACAACAACAACTAAACTCCTCAAATATTTGTATTCTTATGCCATAGACTTAATAGACTTTTTTTTTCAATTTAAACACTGTACTCATCAAAATTATTACAGAGACCTGCAAATATATAACTTACTACTGTAATAAGGCTGGTAAACTTATGAAATCAGTCCTTTCATGGAAAACTGAGGATAAAATGTACAATTCACTTGTAAAAAAAATAAGGCATGCTGAAGAAATCATGACTAATATATGTGTCTCTTTGATTTTAGACATTCTGCATATATTACTCCACAGAGCTAAAACTTATTGAGTCTATCTAAACATAAACTACCACTTACAGAGGTTTAAAAGACATTTTTTGGCCTTTAACTGGCTTATAAACATAGATATTAAACTGAGCTTCAGAGGATGTAAAATTTAACATGTGATATTATGCACCCAGGATGCTATCTGGAGCATCCATATTCATTAATCTTCCTAATAACTCTTCAAAGTTGAAATCACTCTACTTTTTTAACAGAATTTCTTTTTCTTTCTTTCTCCTTTCTTCCCTCCTCCCTCCCTTTCTCTTTCTTTTCTATCTGTCTCTGAAAGGTAGAGATACAGTGAAAGGAGAGATGGAATGACAGGTTCTGTCCATCTGCTAGTTCACTCTCCAAATGAAGCTGGGCCAGACTGAAGTCAGGATTCCAGAACTCCAATCAGATCTCCCATGTGGGTAACAAGGACCCAAGCACTTGGGCCTTCTTCCACTGCTTTATCAGATGCGTTATGGGAAAGCTAGATTGGAATGGAGTAGCCACGACTTCAAACTGGTGCTCCCATGGGATGCCGAGTTTTGCAGCTGGTAGGCAGCATAATTTGCTGAGCCACAAACACCAGACCCTCATTTGACTTAGTTTTAAAGATGAAAAGACTGGATATAACAATAAATAACTTTCCCAGTATTATACCATTATTAATTGAAAAGGCTGGGATTTTAATTTAGCTTTGTCTACTTACAAGGTATATGCTCTCTCTCACAATGGTTTTCAAGTTGTGCTCAAAGATCATAAAAAGCAATTGCAGTGCAATTAAAAATGACCAAAAAAATGTTTAATTATTTAGCAACTTCAGGCTGTTAGTAGACAATCTTTAAAAACATATAGGTAATTGGAGAAAAAAAATGACAAAAGAAATTCCTAGTACTGAGAGAGAGAATGGACCCCTGCTGTAAGTTTTAAGGCAAAAAAATAAACTGGTACTTAAGGTTTGCTTTTAAATAATTTAACTCAACAAAAACACAAGTGTTGGGCAAGAATTCAGCATCTGTGACTGACTGGTACATCCTGTATTATACTGACTGGAAAGCTTGGCATAGCAAGGTTTAATAGCAAAAGACTAAAGCACAGGATATTTTAATTATTAAAAAGACAATAATTGGAACCAAGGTTGTGACACAGCAAGATGCCATCTGCTATGCTGGAATTCCACATGAACACTGCTTCATGTCCCAGCTGCTCCACTTTCAAATCCAGCTCCCTGCTAATGTCCTAGAAACCCAGTAGAAGACAGCCTACAAGCTTGGGAACTCCTGAACCCACCTGGGGGACCAGATGGAGATACAGTCTCCTGGCTTTAGGCTGGCCCTGGCCACTGCAGACATTGATTGTGAACCAGAGGATAGATGAGTTCTCTATGTGTGTAACTGCCTTTCAAATAAAAAAAGAAAAAAAATCTAAAGACCATGATTGGGCTGACACTGTGGTAAAGCTACCACCAACTTGGATGTGAGAACTTATTGTGGGTGCCATTTCATGTCCCAGCTGATCCACTTTTGATCCAGCTCCCTGTTAAAGAGCAGATGGTCCACGCATGTGAGTCCCTACTACTTCCGTGGAACACACAGAAGAAGCTCTCGGCTCCTGGCTTTGCCCTGACATAGCCCTAAGTCACTGCAGCCATTCAGTGAATAGGCAGATGGAAATATCTATCTATCCCCCCCTTTCTGTAGTACTTTCAAATAAATAAGCCTTTAAAAAATTAATGATTATCCAACCCTACACCGAAGAAACTCATACTGATAATAAACATGCTAATAAAAGGAATAGATTATCTAGTCAAAATAAGAAACACAGTTGCTAAGGAAGAATAAAAAGTAAAAATCTGAAATAAGTAATTTTTTTCCCTTCAGAAGGTATTTTTGGGAAAACAGAAGAAAGTAGGCAGAGAAAACAAAGGACTACAAAGCTGTCTGCTTCAATAACCAAGCCTTGATTTACTTCTAAGAATTAAGCAGACTCTAGGAATTCTTCCCAGAACTGATACGCCAAGACTTTCAGGATGCAAAAGGTACCCTACAAAGGGACTAGCTTTGTGAAACAGCAGATACATCCACCGCGCAATGCCAGCATCCCAGAAGAGCACAGTTGCAGTCCTATACTGCTCTATTGAAACAACTCCCTACTGATGTTCCTGGGAAAAAGCCAGAAAATGGCCCATGAGTTTGGGCTCTTGTACACGTATGGAAGACCTGGATATTGCAGCCCATTTGGAAGTGAGCTAGCAGATAGAGGACAACTCCCTCTCTCTCATAAGTCTGCCTTTGAAATCAGATAAACCAATAAATCTTTTAAAATTGTCTTATTGTTAGCAAGCAAATGGTCCCAGCTGAAACCATCATACTTAGTGAAGTAAACCAATCCCAAAAGGACAAATATCATATGTTCTCTGATATAAGACAGTTGATATGCAAAGTACAACATTTTATATATATATATATGAACTGTACAAGGGAGAGGGAGTTTGTATATCAGAAAGAGAAAGTACTACACAGTATGCATCTCCACACCCAAGGAAACAAATACACCTTCACATCACAATACCAGGTTTTCTAACTTTGCCTGTACTTACCATGTCACCAATATTTACATATTAGAAAGTTAAGCTTATAACGGTATTGAGGGAATGAACTATTGTGATAACACAGGGACGGAAGGTGGGAGGGGGAATAGTGAGCAAAAGAGCGAGATGAGCCTCTATGCTTTTAAAGCTGTACTGTGAAAAAGAATAAAACAAAAACTGTGACAAAAAAGTATTTTGTGCTTAAGTAATATAAGGAATTATGGGGTTAAACAGCTTTGTTGACTGCAGGACTGATCCAAGTTTTTAGGTAAACTGCATACTGTGAAACTCTAGCAGAGAAAATAAGTGTCTTCTTGGCTTACGAATTCTTTATAGACTTTGAAGTATACACTTAGAAAGGCACTACCCTGTAGGGGCAGGAAACATAGTCATAGAAGGCAACAAAATCATTTAGCCTCATCCTGCCCAGGCAATCACAAATGGAGCTTGGCACTCAGTAAACCTATAGCAGGCTCATTTTTAATTTGATAATTTTATGTGGCCCATGAATGATGGTCATTTGGGCAGTGAACCAGCAAATGGAAGATCTCTGTGCATTTATGTGCACCTTTCTTTGTAATTCTTTCAAGTACATAAAGAGAGTCTTTAAAAAAAAACAAACAAAAAGAAAGAAATAAATTATGGCCAGTGTGATGCCTCAATGGCTAAATCCTCACCTTGAAAGCTCCAGGATCCTATAGGGGTACCAATTTGTGTCCTGGCTGCTCCACTTCCCATCTAGCTCCCTGCTTATGATCTGGAAAAGCACAGAGGGACAGCCCAAAGCCTTGGGACCCTGCACCCACATGGGAGACCTGGAAGAAGCTCCTGGCTCCTGGATTAAAGATTGGCTTGGCTTAGGCTGTTGTGGCTATCTGGAGAGTGAACCAACAGATGGAAGATCTTTCTCTGTCTTTCCCTAAATCGAATCTGCCTTTCCAATAAAAATAAATAAATCTTTTTAAAAATTATTTTTATTGGAAAGAAAAAAACTAAAGCAAAGGAGAGATTTTCCATCTACTGGTTCACTCCCCAAATGGCTACATTGGCTGGAGCTGAACTGGGCTGAGGTCAGGAGCCAGGAGCCTCCTCCTGATCTCCCATGTGGGTGCAGGGGAACAAGTACCCGGGCCAGCCTCAGCTGGTTCCCATGCCACAACCAGGGTGCTGGATCAGAGTGGAGTAGCTGGGACATTAAGCAGCCAGTGTCACAAATGTGTCACAATTAGAACCCAAAATGAAATCTTGGACGACATACCACAGATTAACTTAAGTCACTCTGTTAAATAAATGAAGGAGAAGTACTGTGCAATCTCACTTGCAGAATTTAACAAAGGTTATCTGTAGAAGTTTAGAGTATAACGTTGGTTACCAGAAGCTGGAGACTACAGCAAGGGAGAAGGGACAGGGAAAGTCAGCAGTACAAAACCATAAGAAGCACTGATGTTCTACATAGTAGGGCAACTATAAAATTATAAATATAAAATATTTAGCCAGTGCTAAAAAGGGAGAAGAGTGACACCTGTCATCCTCACCATGAGGCAAGCTTCAAGCTGGCAACACCTACTGATGACAGATCCAGAACATAAAATCCTGAGAAACAAATCAAGGCCCCAAGTCTAAACTCCTCTCACAATAAGATTTCACTAGCATTATCAACCTGGGAGATTCAAGTGTTATTCTTAAGGAAGGTAATTAGTTTTTCTATAATGGGAATTAAGTAATCATTTATATTACAATCTTTTTAAAAAATAGGGTAAGAGTTTACATCATAAGACAATACAAACTTACACTGGTTTTAAAGTTACAGTATTTAATGAGATTCAGAAGCTGTGACAAATTTAAGAACATACCTGTAATAATTCCAGAGTCATAGGAATATTCTTCAGTTCCTTCAGCAAATCCAAAGCTCCAGCCTGTAAAACAAATCAATTTCATACTGAATATTCTGAACAGTAAGACAGAAACTCCTGCCAAGCATGTCCAGGCCCAAGTGAAGACCTGGAGGCACTGCTGTGATGTCCCTCTGCCTCCTTGGGCCCTAACTAGCCCTTTCATGGCAACATTAGTTAAGGATGGTAGGTCTGCAGACCTCCCTGAAGATCTGTTGCCCTCCTGTGAATCTGAAGAAGACAACAGATGCTCTGCCCTTCCATAATGAAGACTGAGGGAAAAAGGTCACAGTCCCTGGCAACAGCTCCCACTGCACTGCTAAGCATTTGGAGGTCTCTTTTAAGAGGTTAAGTGGAACTGAGCCTATCAACTAGTATTCCCACAGTCTTTTGAATTGGACAAGAAATTGAAGCCCATCAAGGCCAAGAAATTACTGGAGGCTGAAGAGACTCTGTGTGAGGCTCTGGAAGCTGTAGCTGCCCAGGACAAGGACAAGAAGTCCTGGTGTCTGCAAGAACTGCCACTGGTAGGAGACCTGAGAGAGGAGCTTTGGAAACTTCTTCATCGGGACACAGTCACTGCAGGTGAGCACAAGAATCAAGGCAAGCAGCAGCCCAGATCATGCCAGGTTACAGTAACCACTGGCATACATGTGGGTTAGGTCTAGGGACAGACCAGTCTGGGACAGTTCATAACATCCACTGGCAGATTGGAGAACCAGAATGGAAGCAGGAGGAGCCAAATCGGGCCGCAATACCAGCCAGCCAGTTCACATTAGGGCCAGAACAGCAATCAGGCTGGGCTGGGATAGGCTGCAGCACCCACCAGGAGGAGCTGGAATAGCGGGCAGGCTAGACCAGGCCAGGCTGCTCAGTAAAATTATGGATGCTGAGATGAGTCAGGTCATGCCAGCCTGTGGCCAGCGGGGCCTAGGTTCGTGAGTCCCAGGGGCAGGGGATCTGACAGGGCTTGTGTAGCTTGGCTTATTATAATTCTATAATGAGGACTCCATTGCAGCGTACAATTCAGTGTCATAGAGGAGAATGCTGTTGGTTTGGATCAAAGATGTGGAAATAAATGGGGAGAAAAACTAATACATTGGGCTAGTGGGCCAGGTGCTATGGCTCAGCGGCTAAATCCTTGCCTTGCATGCACCAGGATCCCATATTGGCAATAGTTTGTGTCCCAGCTGCTCCACTTCCCATCTAGCTTCCTAATTATGACCTGAGAAAGCAGTAAAGGACGGCCTAAAGCCTTGGGATCCTGCACCCATTTGGGAGAGCCGGAAAGAAGCAGCTCCATGACTCTGGCTTTGGATCGCATGGCTCAGGTTCTTGGGCCCACCTGCAAGGGGAGTGCTGGGTTCGTGAGCCCTGTGGGTGGGGAATCTGGCCCACCTGTGAAGGTGGTGCTGGGTTCATGAGACTCCGGTTAGAGGATTTGGCGGGACTTGAGGCCCACCTACTAGGTGGGTGTCGGGTATGTGAGCCTCAGAGGCAGGGAATCCAGTGGGGCTTGGGTCACCTGGCCCAGGTCCTGGGGTCCACCTAGTACGTAGGTGCCGGGTTTGTGAGCCCTAGACAGGAATCCGGCAGGACTCAGATTGCCTGACCCAGGTCCTGGGGCCCACCTGTGAGGTAGGTGCTGGGTTCATGAGCCCCAGGGGTGGGGGATCTGGCAAGATTCGGGTCGCGGGCCCAGCAGTGTGGCCTAGCAGCTAAAGTCCTCGCCTTGAACGCACCAGGATCCCATATGGGTGCCAGTTCTAATCCCAGCAGCTCCACTTCCCATCCAGCTCCCTGCTTGTGGCCTGGGAAAGCAGTCGAGGACGGCCCAAAGCTTTGGGACCCTGCACCCACGTGGGAGACCCGGCAGAGGTTCCTGGTTCCCGGCATCGGATCGGCGCGCACCAGCTCACTTGGGTAGTGAAAACATCAGATGGAAGATCTTCCTCTCTGTCTCTCCTCCTCTCTGTATATCCGGCTTTCCAATAATAGTAAATCTTTAAAAATAAAAAAAGATTTGGGTCGCCTGGCCCAGGTCATTGGACTCACTGCAAGAAATAAAATAGGTGGAGCAATGGACACAGGCCCAGTTGTGAAAAGAGAATAAGGCAGCTCCTTTAGTGCTGTAGCAAAAGGAGAATAGAACAAACTGGACAACCACCCCAGTCAAACAATCACAGCATAAAGTCTCAGCAAATGGAAACATGAGGATTACTATGTCAGCCAACAGACATTGGGAAGGTGGTTTCATCCTTGGACGGGTGAAATCAACAGCAGTTCAGAATTACCCAAACCACTTGGGCAGAGCCCTCAGAATATGTACACACTGAGACCCTGGGTTGATGAGACGGCAGTTCCTCATCCCTGGGTACTAGGACATTTGGAAAGTAGTGTGTGGCTTCCCATTTTGTCTCTCCCTTACCCCAGAACAAGAAGAAATAGCAAATTTGGAAACAATAAGTTCACCCAATTTTCCCTAAACCTTGATCCTTCCCACCCTGATCAACCATGTAATCACCATAAATAATAATTTTTTTTTTAAAAAATCCTTTCAGAAAAGAAGTCATAAAAGAGGTAAACACCATTACCTCATTAACTCCCAGGCAGCTTTGCGTGGAGCACCCAGTGCATTTTACAACCACTTACTTTAAAAAAAAAAAAAAAAATTGCACTGAGGTTTTCTTCCAAGACAATGATGTTCATTTCACAAGTTTTGATGCTGGGTAACAATAGTGCCCATGAATATACCCAACAGCCATCTAGCTGATGATACGTGTAAGTCATTAAAATATGACACCTAAGTACCCGACAAACCAATGAAACAGTACATCGTAGAAAAAAACAGAATCCCAGAGAATATCCTTCACTATGCATCCTAAAGGAGGACGCAAGGATGCGCTTTCATGACATTGTACTGGTCTTCTTAAATATGAAATCAAGTAAAGGGATTGACATTGTGGCTCATCATGTTAAGCTTCCCCCGGCAATACCAGCATCCACATCAGAGTACTGTTTCCAATCCAGCCACTTGGTAATGCAGTAGTGGATCTAAGTGGACCACTGCTGTCAACAAGGGAAACCAGGGTGGAGTTCCTGGCTCATGGCTTAGCATGGCCTTGAAGTAACAAACTGCTTTCTATTTGTCCCTTCCTGTGTCAGTGTCTTTTTTTTTTTTAAAGATTTATCTTTATTGGAAAGGAGAATCAGATTTTATAGAGAAGGAGAGACAGGAAGATCTTCCATCCACTGGTTTACTCCCCAGATGGCTACGACAGCCAGAGCCAAGCTTATCTGAAGACAGAAGCCAGGAGCTTCTGGGTCACCCACATGGGTGTAGAATCCCAAGGATTTGGGCCATCCTCCATTTGCTTTCCCAGGCATAAGCAGGGAGCTAAATGGGAAGTGGAGCAGCTAGGACAGGAACTGGTTCCCAAATGGAATCCTGGAGCTTGCAAGGCAAGAATTTAGGCATTGAGCCATCATGCCAGACCCCACAAATGATGTCTTATTATTGGGAACTACCCAGATTTCATTGGGGACATTATAAAAACATAGCATATAAACCATAATAGCTTGATGAAATGTGAGAATTTCTGGGATGCCCAAATAGATCAAGTTTTGGCTAAAGAACTATGGATCTGTATCTTCCATACGCGTATCTGTATCTCCTACTATGGGCGTTTTCTTCTATCAATGTCTCCACTTTGATCCAGGATCAACTATAAAGGAAGAAAAGGAATCACATTTCTAAGAGTTCCCTCAAAGGTCTCCTCATGCCTTATATAATGCTACCTGTCATGTCTGCAATATGATATGGTTTAAGCTGTTACCCAAGTAGAGGAAACTTTCCTTTCCTTGTCAATTCTCTTGGTGACCAGATGTATGGTGGAAAGAAAAAGCAAAGTAACACTCATGGAATAAAACTTCTATGATAGGGCCTGGCACAATAGCCTAGTGGCTAAAGTCCTGACCTTGCATGCACCAGGATCCAGTATGGGCGCAGGTTCTATCTCGGCAGCCCTGTTTCCCATCCAGCGCCCTGCTTGTGACCTGGGAGAGCAGTCGAGGACAGCCCAAAGCCTTGGGACCCTGTGCCCGCATGGAAGACTAAGAGGCGGTTCTGGGCTCCCGACTTCAGATTGGCTCAGCTCCAGCCATTGCAGCCATTTGGGGAGTGAATCAGTGGATGGAAG
This sequence comes from Ochotona princeps, assembly GCF_030435755.1. Classification (NCBI taxonomy): domain Eukaryota; kingdom Metazoa; phylum Chordata; class Mammalia; order Lagomorpha; family Ochotonidae; genus Ochotona; species Ochotona princeps. The sequence continues at coordinate 42,195,136 of NC_080840.1, forward strand.
ATATTCCTCTCTTTCTCTCCTCTCTGGGTATCTGCTTTCCAATAAAAAAAAAAATAAATAGATAAATCTTTAAAAAAAATAAAATAAGACCAGGAAAAAAAGTCTACAATCTTTCTCATAATTACAGTTTTCTAATGAGTTAAAAAATTCCTCAGTCTGGGGCTGGCATGGTGGTATAGCATACTAATCCTGTACCTGAAGCTCCAGAATCCCATATGGGTGACTCAAACACAGGTGACTCCACATTCAATCCAACTCCTTGCTACCAACCTGAGAAAGCAGTGGAAGATGGCCCACACCTTGAACCCCTGCACCCATCTGGAGTCCCAGAAGCTCCTGACTCCCAACTTCAGATCGGCCCAGCTCTGGAGGTTGCGTCTGTTTAGGGAATTAACTAACAAACGAAAGACACCTCTCTCTTCTTTTCTCTTTGTAATTCTTTCAAGTAAAATAAACCTGTAAAAGTCAAGTTTCTCTTAAAAAAACAGAAAATTAGGATGATTTTAGTTTAACTGGCAAAAACAGATGATTATTAAGTCACAGTAACAACTTTTGAATATTGCTATGAGCTATGTATAGTGTAAAACACTTTATATTCATTATGTCATGGCAACTCTAAATCCTATGGAAGCAAGCAATCTATTATATTCATTTTGCAGATGATGAAATTAAAATCCAGATATATTAGCTTGCACAAGCATATGCAACTAACTAGAAAAGTTAAGGGTCACTATAATTCTGTCAAATTATACTCCATCCTCTCTCAACAAATACCCATTAACAAAACATTATCAAGCTCTGCTCTGATTTGGGAATATAGCAATGAGCAAGACAGAATGCCTTCTGACTTCACAGGATTTTAAAACAAACAGAAAACACTGCTGTTTCAAATATACCCAGAAAAGGACAGTGACCTACCCAAGGTCATACTGATGGGTAGTGTATCACTAAGGACAAGAACCACACCTTCCTGCCCTTTATATCACCATCTTTTCATTTCATTTGTCCACCAGACAGCTCAGGGGAACAGCACTATGGAACAACAACAAAAAAAGATGTATTCTCTCACTGCTCAAACATCACCTACCTCCACATGTCAGGTCTGAAATCGCAGCATCTCCTACAGGTAATGATGCAAGAGAAAGAAAGAGTCTAACCTCCAGAGTCAAATGTAGTTCACTGCAGGGCTGAACAACAAGCTAAAGCTACTTCATTATTAACATTGTTGGTACTCCTCTCTCTCAAGGAAACGTGTTCTTAAAAACATGCTATTTGGGCCCAGCGTGATGACCTAGCAGCTTAAGTCCTTGCTTTGAAAGTGCTGGGATACCATATGGGTGCTTGTTCTAATCCCGGCAGTTCCACTTCCCATCCAGTTCCCTGCTTGTGGCCTGGGAAAGCAGTCAAGGACAGCCCAAAGCCTTGGGACCTGCACTCACATGGGAGACCCCGAAGAAACTCCTGGTTTCTGGCTTCAGATTGGCACAGTACCAGCCTTTGTGGTCACTTGAGGAGTGAACCAGCGGATGGAGGATCTTTGTCTCTCCTTCTCTATGTAAATATGACTTTCCAATAAAAATAAATAAATAAATAAATCTTAAAAAAAAAAGACTGTCTTAAGGAATAAAATGGACAAATAAGGTAACATAACACAGATGAAGTACCTTGACACACAAGAGATAACTTGTAAGAGGTACAATGATATAGGAAGAATTATTTTGATCTTACCATTTCCAAAGACCCACAAGAAACCCATATGAGGGTGCCAGTTCATGTCCTGGCTACTCCACCTATGCAGCTTTTTATTAATGTGCCTAGAAGAGCAGTGGATATCAGTCCCAAGGGCTTGGACCCCTACCACCCACATGGAGGCCCTGCTGCAGTTCTCGGCTTTGCTCTGGTCTAGCTATAGCTGTAACCAGCATTTGGCACATAAACTAGATCTCTTTCTGCCTTAAATCATCAATAAAGAAAAGAAACCTTAACACCACCCATGAACGCTCTTTATGAACTTCCTAACTTAAGGTTTCCTGGTGCAGCACTGGGACTAGACAAGTTAAACTGGCACCTGAGATACTAGCATCCCACATCAGAGTGCCAGTCCAAATCCACTGGCTTCTCCTCTTCTGATTCAGCTCTCTGCTAACATACTTGGGAAACAGCAGTAAATGGCCCAAGTACTTGGGGCCCTGCCACCAATGAGAGATCTGGATGGGTTCCAGACACCTGGCTTCGGGCTGGTACACTGGGATGGAAGAAATTTTTCCCTTTCCCTCTTTCTCTCCCACCTCTACCTTTCAAACAAAAAGTCCTTACACCCTTTATAAAGACAAATCCAGGTTATTACAGTCTAGGCATAAGAAAGCACTTTATATTCACCCAGTTTTTACAAAAATAGCTCCAATTTGCCATCCAGAAAAAAACATATTAAGTGATATTAGGGAACTTAGCTAAAGTTCAGAAGATCCCAGGAGTAAAACCTGGTTACTGACACCAACTCAAAGTAACAAAAAACAAAATCTTAAATGAAAAACAGCCTAAACCTAAAACGTTAAAGCACTTCCTGGGTCCCTGCAGCCTGAGAACGCTCACTTTGTACAACCATGATGAAGACCTTTTGCCATCAAACAAGGGAAAAAAATACTCTAGGCAGTCCTGGCCACAGGATATGGGGTGAGGATTCAGGGAAACCTGTCTACACTAGAACAGAAAGTGGTCTCACTTCCTGGCCTTCTAGTCACTTCACTGTACTCAGTCACAGTTCAAAAACACATCCAAGGGTCTTCCAGAGCAACCATGTAGCTCTGGAACCAGGCAGGAGTGCTAGCTTTGGAGGGTAAGACTCAAATGCACAAAAACCTTCATTTGGCCACCTAGTATTTATTAGGTTTAGGGCAATTCATTTAACTCTAAAAATACTTAGTCTCCTCATTTCTAAAGTAATTAACTTATAAAGATGTCTGAGCAATAAATAAGTAGGTATGGTGCGTATAGCAGGGTGTATGTATATGATGGGAGGGTGGGTTAAATTTTTTTCTCTCAAAGGAAGCTTATTTTTTCCTTCCATTTTCCACAAACTTTCTGAAGTACCTTCCTAAGTTCTCTACTTGCAGATCACCTGGCTCAGAGTAACAATTCAATAAATGGTTGCTACTTTCAGTGTAAGTGCCAACTGCAACCACCTAGGGTTTTACAAAAACAAAATGATAGCCAACAGCAACAGCAGCGTTTAACTTGTTGATTTAAATAATTATTACTCGTGGAACAGTTTGTCATTTCATAGCATAAAAACATTAAAAACCAGCTTAAGAGAGAAAAATACGGAAGCCACAGGAAGAGAAATAAATTTGTAATAAACCTTCAATCTCAAAACAACCTCATTAAAGTATGGAATCCTTAGTAGGCTATTTGTGGGTAGACCGTGTACTTCGGGGAGAAGAAAGGAGTACCATTCTGACCTTGCTCTTTATTTCATCAGCCTGGTTGAACTTCTAGAGTGCAGACATGAAAATGAAGGAGGGCAGAATAAAGGAAAAGATCCAAGTTTACTTTTTTTTTTTTTTGGAGGACACATTATCAAACTGGTACAGCTTTTGAACTACTAGGAAACAGATCTGAGATGAGACAACTAAATTTGAGGATTACCTGTGAAGTCTACCTCATTCTTTCCCACACTGGTCACTAACTGTTTTAGAAATCTGATTGAGAATGGTAAACACATTCCTAACTTCTCCATACCTGCCCACTGAGGAATTACACATTTTAAGAAACATTCATGGGCCCAGCGGCGTGGCCTGGCGGCTAAAGTCCTCGCCTTGAACGCACCGGGATCCCATATGGGCGCCGGTTCTAATCCCCACAGCTCCACTTCCCATCCAGCTCCCTGCTTGTGGCCTGGGAAAGCAGTCGAGGACAGCCCAAGGACTTGGGACCCTGCACCCGTGTGGGAGACCTGGAGGAGGTTCCAGGTTCCCGGCTTCAGATCGGCACGCACCAGCCGTTGCGGCTCACTTGCGGAGTGAATCATCGGATGGAAGATTTTCCTCTCTGTCTCTCCTCCTCTCTGCATATCTGACTGTAATAAAGTGAATAAATCTTTAAAAAAAAAAAAAGAAACATTCATTACAAGGAAACAAAAAACAAACACAACAGATATTCATTACAGTCCGAGTCAGACAAAACAATTATCCAACAAAACACTGCCCATTCCCCACTCCCAAGGCTTTTACTACAGGACACTGATGGGCTCCAGAGAAAATGTTTCCAATTTACACAAAATAATAAATGTGCAAACTAGGGCTGAGCATCTGGCATCCCATCCTAGAGTACTCAGTCCCAGCTTCTGGTTCACTTGCACCTAGGGAGGCTGCCGGAGTCCTTGCATGCAAGTTGAGAAACCTAGACGGAGCTCATCTCCTGGTTTTACCTGGCCCAATCCCCCAGCTCATATCTGCTGAGTGCATCCCTCTCCTGCCTTCCAAATAATGTCTAAAAAGTGATAAGCCTATCAAAACAACAAAACTATCACTTCCTCTGGTCAAATGAAAGGACTGTATCAATAAGAAAAATGGCACAGGCACCATGTGGAACAAAAACAGGAAACACTTTAAAAAGCCAATTGCAAATACTGATTAACAGAGTATAAAATTAAACATTGGGGCAAAGCACCTGTTAAAAGGAAAAGAGGAAGAGAGGATGTTTGTAGTCTTAAGTACTTAATGTTAACATTAATTTCTGATCTGGCTACCACATGCAAAGTAGAAGACCTGGTTACCGGCTTAACACAAACCACTCAGTACTTAATTTAGTTAGAGGCCCTGACTCACTGGCTGCCTCAGCCTGCTCATCCGTAAATTCGATGCACCTTAGGTACTAACAGCCGTGAGAAATAAACGTTTTTGCACAGATGTTCTGGAACTCTGAAAGTGCTGTGCGCAGTCAGCGCATCCCTTTTCACCTTGGTCTACATGGCATTTACTCACGACTGGGAGGAAATCATTTCGGGGACACCGGCAGTGAAAATATACTCTCAGCATGGAGGAACAAATTCGGGTGCAGAGCACCAGAAAATTTTATCTAAACTGCGACACCCCGGGGGGAACAACAGCACAGCAAGGTGATAAGACAATTCCCAGGGACCACAGGAGAGCAGGTTCGCATGTACGTATCCCAGCACTAACCATAGGCCACTTTGGTAAGTACCCATCAACTCTATTTGTCCCACTCCATCGACCAGCACACCCTAGTGGGTATGTGTGTGGTCATCAGGGCGGTAGCACACACTACGATCTGACAAAAATCTACTTTGTGAAACACGTTTAACAACCTGCCTGTTGGGTATGACCTGCTACATACCCGAGGTAAACAAATGGAAATGGTCGTTTGGTCTTTTCTTAAAACAAACAAACAAAACAACCACCACCCTGGAGTTTCGCCTTTAGCTCACGGGCAGTGTCTCAAAGCAATCACAATGCTGCACCGAACGCTGTTCGGCAATCCTTCTAGAATCAAGACTAGAATACATTTCCCTGAAACAGCGAAGGCTTCCTCCGCCCTGCGGCGCCAACGCTGGCCTGGGGAGGGGTGAGCACTACGGAACGGCGAGGGGGCTCCCCGGGACGCGCCGGGCTGGCTGGGCGGCCCTCCTCAGCGAAGCCCTGCCCGGCGCTGCCCTGCCCGGGACGCGGCCCTCCTCGGCGCTGCCCTGCCCGGCGCTGCCCTGCCCGGCGCTGCCCTCCTCGGCGCTGCCTTGCCCACTGCTGCCCTCCTCGGCACTCCCCTGCCCGGGACGCGGCCCCCGCCGCCCGCCTGGGGCTGCAGGCCTGTCCCGGTCCACCATGGGGGCGCGGAAGACCTTCCGGCCTCGCTCCCGACCAGCGCCGCCCGCCGGGCTCACCGCGTTTTTCTTCTGCACCATCTTGTCCATCTTCTTGGCGATGCGGATCACTTCGTCGTCCATGGCGTCGGCAGACGCTGGCCTGCAGGGGACGAGGGCAGACGTGACCGGGCGTCCGGCAGCCGCACCACGGCAGGCCGCGGCCTACAGGGCCTCGCTCCCAAACCAGCCCCGAGCGGCGGCGGCTCCTCCCCGCAGGCCGCACAAGTCGAGCTCGCGCGCGTCCCACAGGCACTACTAATCAACTGCGGATCGCTGAGGCGTCGGAGCGGGCGTCCGCCGGAGCGGGGCAAGCCTGGAGGGCGGCCCGGCTTCCCGCCAGAAGGGTTTTTGCCGCGCGTCTGTCTCCGCCCAGGGCGGGGTTTCGCCCCCAGCTCCCTGGGGGGCTGCCCGGAGCCTTAGAACCCGCCGAGATCCACGTAGCTTGAATGGGATTCATGTTCGGAAGGTGGAACTTTGCCGGTTTGAACGTGAGTGGGAAGCCGGGCCGAGCAGTCTTCTCCCTGGTCACTGCCAGGTGGAAAAACGCAACCCACCCTCTAAAAGGCCCTGGTGGCACGCGGCTGGTCGTTTTTTCGAGTTCGTTTGAGAGCGCCTTGAGCACTGAGGCCAACCTTGCACGCAGGACTTTGAATATCTAGAGTGGAGTAATAGTTAACCAAGTTAAGCAAGGCATCTCGCCTGCTTCTGAAGGCACTGGAGGCAGTTAGCGTCCTTAAGGCTTGGGGCTGGGCTGGGCATTAGGCACGCAGCATAAGGCGTGCCTGGGTCCCGGCCCAGCTGCCTGTTAATGCGCCTCAGTGTCGGCAGCTGGCACCTCAGTGCGTGAGTCTCTGCCACAGACCACCACTGTGGGCGTTTGGGGATTAAACCAGGTCCATGGAGACTGTCCTGCCGCCTTTCACAGGAAGAATTCAGAAAGCCAAGGTAGAAAGATACATATTGATAGTAGAAATTACAGACTCCTTGAAAGGGTCTTTGCCCAGTTAACACTGTTAATTTTTAAGATTTATTTTTTTTTTATTGCAAAGTCAGATATACAGAGAGGAGGAGAGACAGAGAGGAAGACCTTCCATGGTAGGATTCACTTCCCAAGTGACCACAACAGGTGGAGCTGCGCCGACCCAAAGCCTGGAACCAGGAACTTCTAGGTCTCACACACAGGTGCAGGGTCCCAAGGGTTTGAGCCATCCTTGACTGCTTTCCCAGGCCACAGGCAGGGAGCTGGAGGGGAAGTGGGACAGCCAGGATTAGAAGCGGGGCCCATGTGGGATCCCAGTGCATTCAAGGTGAGGACTTTAGCTGCTAGGCTACGGCGACCAGGCCCAACGGACCCTTATTTTGTGTTTCAGTGGCAGAGGTACAGAGATACTTTATAGGATTGTTCACTCCCCCGAATGGCCGCAAAGGCCAGAGCAGGCCAGGTGAGAAACCAGGAGACAGGCGCTTGTTTCTCACGCAGGTGGGGGGGGGCAAGGTGCTCCTTTCCAGGCCAATAGCAGAAATGGAGCTGCTCAGACTTGAACTGGTGCCCAATTTTGGATGCGTTTGCTGCTGCCAAGGCTTAGCCTGCAATGCCAGCCCAACACCTTTTATTACCAACTCATGCTATTTATAATCATAAGCAACACTATCAGTGATCAAAATCTGCATAATGCTCTTTATAAAACAAAGTAATGGATCCCTGACTCCAGCCACTGCTGTGCACGTGGTAAGCTGTCCCTGGGCCCGCCTGGGCTCCCGGGGGTGAGGGCTGCTCCCTTCAGAGTGAATACACTGAGGAGGGGAGTCTCTGGGGCCAGGGTGGGCACAGGGCCCACCCGCCACCATCATTGGGCAGGGGATGGGATTGGGGAGGGGCTCTACCTTGGGCCTGGGGGCTGGAACTTCTGGCAGCATGCTGGTTGCTGAGGGGTCACAGGCCAGGGTGTCTTCATGCTCAGATCCCTGACTCCAGCCACCACATGCACTTGGTGAGCTGTCCCTGTGCTGCCAGTGTGCCATTTGGCACCTGGCTCCGCCTGCTGGCTGCCCGGCCGGGAGCTCTGGGGTTTGTGTTGTTTGAATCGCTGCTTAGGTAGCTCCAGGTTAAACCCACTGTGCTTCTGGGATGTGAATCAATCCTAAAGATTCCCAATGACAGTAACTCTTCCGCTGAAGAACTTGTAATCACTTAACATTGCTGAGCACTGAACACCAGTCCATGCAAAAGCTAAGGCTCGGGGCTTGTCCAGCAGAATCATATCCTATTACCTGACATGATGATGGATCATGAGAAGGGTCACATTAGGCAGGGCCATGACATTAACTAGCACTCGAGAACCATTTCCGGGGGGGTAGATTCTGTGGGGGATGTGTGGGCCAAACCCTGTGGAAATTCTAGCCCCACTGGTTAGCTCAAGACTTGGGTTGGTGATGGACTAAACTAGGTGAGTCCAAGGAGCCTGCCATCAGTCACAGGTAGAGGAACCCACAACAGTCTGGACTGGTCAAGGCAGCAGCATCCGAATGTGCATCCTAAATAGGGTGTGGGGTGAGCTGGGCTGCAACATTCACCAGCTCATATAAGGCCAAATGGAAGGCCAGACTGTGCCTGACACAGGCCTAAAACCCAATGGCATGTATGAGAACTGTCTGGGAGTGGATCAAGTGGAGGAACTTGGGAAACTGGCCTGGTGAGTCATAGCTCCCACTGGCGAACATGTGGTCCAGACCTGGGGGTCAGACAAGCTGGGCAAAGTAACTCCAACAGCTGGCTAATATGTGAATCGGTAATGGAATGGGGTGTACCAGACAGGACTGAGCAAACCTTAGCCTACAAGCGAAGCCAGAAACTGGGATGGTCATGCCAAGCTATGTTCTTGCACCTACTGGTCTGCGTGAGCCAGGGATGCTAAGCCAAAGTGTCTAAGGCAGAGGTCGGGACAGGTGAGGGGCTGAGCAAGCTGAGTCAGAGCAACCACTGGCATGCATGTGACCTATGGCTGGGAACAGGCCTGGTTGGGGAGCTCAGGGGATACCCTAGCTGGGTTAAGATTCCCACCAAGGGGCATGTGGGCTGGAATGGGGGCTGTGTTCTGATCAGGAAATAGTTGCAGTCTTCCCTGGCACAAGTGTGGACTGGGACTGGACGTAGCAAGCTGGGCCAGACTCCAACTCCCTCTGGTGTCCTGGAGGACCAGGGTAGATGTGGGACGGACTAGGCTAGGTCTCTGCCCCTACTGAGCCATGTGTGAGCCGTATATGGGTATGGACAAGCCGTGGCTAGGCTGAAACATCCAACAGCAAGAACCAGTTTGGGTTGAAGGCCAGTCAGGAAAAGCCACTGTTCCTGCTAGGACAGGAGGTGAACTGAGTAGGGCTGGCTCATGGACCCCCTGGTATGCACAAAATCTGGCATTGGGAGAGGTTCTGATGGAGGAGCCTGGGCAACTCTTCTGGCAGGACACAGACCCTACAGGTAAGCACAAGAAGCATGATAGGAAACAGCCCAGAATAGGCCATGGCAAGTTTCCCGCTGGCATACATTTGGCATGGGCCAGGGGCAGACCAGGCTGAATCAGTTCATGTCATCCACTGGCAAATCCAAGCACCAGAACAGAGTGTGGGTTAAGCCAGGTTTGGTCGCGACAAAAACCAGTGCACAATATGGAATGCCAAGGTGAGGTTGCCTGTACTGGATGTGACTGCAGCACCCAACCAGCATGCGTGAGAACCAGGAAGGGAGGGGACAGAGCCAGCAGGGGGGATATGGGGGGTTCCCTTGCTGGACAGCTACTTCCACTGGAGAGCGTGAGCTGGGATGGGGGCAGACCAGACTAAGCAGGGCTACAACAGCTGTGCGCCTCATGTGGACTAGATTAGGGAAAAGCCAGGCTGGGCTGATTATTACTACTGGTGCAAAATTAGAGTGGTTGAGGGTTGTTTGGGCTTAGCCGCAGCATCAGCTGGCAGAAGCTGGCACTGGGGGCTAATTCTGTCAAGTCAAACCACAGAACCACCTGGAGAGTGCATAATCCGGGAGTGGGAGAGGCCTGGGAGGGAAATAGTGGGCTCCTCTCTCTTGGGTTACCACTCCCACGGGAGGGCGCAAAAACTAGGACAGGGGCTGGGGTGGCCAGACAGAGACACCCAAAAGCATCTGTGTGGGTTGCATAGTGGAGCTGGTTAGATGGAACTAAGCTTCAATACCCATTGACATGTACGAGAGACGAATGGGATGAGGGACAGACTGGACTAGTCTGCCACACATACTGGCAAACCAGGGTAGGGGGCGGGCCTGGTAGGGGTTATTATTGGTCGCTCCGACTAGGCTTCAGCTCCCACTGGTTTATGTGAGGGTCGAGCGTGTGCTGGGCAGAACCAGGCTGGACTGCAATACCCATTGGTTCCAGTGGAAGTTGGGGCTGAAAACAGAACCAACTCAGCAATTGCAACTACCAGCTGATCGGGGCGATGGACTGTACTGAGCCCTGTGCTTGCTAGTATATACAAGAATCTGGGGATCTCCGCAATTGAAATGGCGGACTCAGAACCCTAGCCAAGAAAAGACAGAGAAGACAGAACAAGTCAATCAACCACCTCAGCTATATGTTGGCAGCGAAATACTGGGCAAATGGAGACTCTATGATGGACTATGTCAATCAGTGGATTCTTCAACGACCTCATTGTGCTTAGAGTGGCGAGATTGGCAGTAATTCATAATTTGTGAACTATCAAAACCAGTTGAGCAAGGATCTCAGAGCATTCCCCACATCTGGGACCTGGGGTAGGTGGGAGACTGGGTGGGGCTTCTGCCTCAAATCCCCCTTTACCTCAGATATATGAAGGAAACAATAGGGAAATGATAGTCTTACCCACTTTCTTACAGCCCTTGTACCTTTTTACCCTAATTAACTATGTAAAGATTGTCAAAAATATAATAATAAAAAATGAAAAAAATAAAAAAACAAAGTAATGGCTTTCTCTAGGTCTGACTCATGTGTTTTGGGGGAAGAACCATTTGGATCATTTCCTTTGCTCTTCATTTTATTTTCAGTTTTTAAACATTTGGAAAGGAGAGAGAGAGATCTTCTGTCTGCTCATTTAATCACCAAATGGCTCCAATAGCAAAGATCTGGCTAGAATTAAGCCAGGAGCCTCTGGGTTCTGCACAGCAGTGCGGCAGCCCAGAGTCTGAGCCAACATTTACTGTCTTCCGAGGTGTGCATTAGCATGAAGCTGGAACTGGGGAGACAGCCAGGACTAGAACCCAGGCAGTGTGATATGAAAGACCAGATAGCAGTTTAACCATTGAACCAAATGCTTGCTCCCAATTTTTTTTTTTTAAGATATATTTTTTCAGGCCTGGCGCTGTGGGCTAGTGGCTAAAGTCTTAAACGCACTGGGATCCCATATGGGCCCTGGTTCTAATCCCAGCAGCCCTGCTTCCCATCCAGATCCCTGCTTGTGGCCTGGGAAAGCAGTCGAGGATGATCCAAAGCCTTGGGACCCTGCACCTGTGTGAGAGACCTGGGGAACTCCATTCCTGGCTGCTGGATTGGATCAGGGTGACTTTGGCCATTGTGGTCACTTGGGGAGTGAATCCTACCATGGAAGATCTTCCTCTCTGTCTCTCCTCCTCTCTGTCTCTCCTCCTCTCTGTATATCTGACTTTGCAATAAAAATAAATCTGAAAAAAAAGATATATTTTTTTCATGGAAAGGCAGATCTACAGAGAGGAGAGACAGAGAGAAAGATCTTCTATTTTTTTGAACTACTTGCCAACTTACTACAATGATTAGAGCTGAGCTGATCAAAATCCAAAAGCCAGGAGCTTCATCCATGTAATCCACATGGGTGCAGGGTCCCAAGGCTTTGGGCCATCCTCCACTGCTTCCTCAGGCCACAAGCAGGGAACTGGATGGGAGGTGGAGCAGCCAGGACAGGAACCAGCACCCATATAGGATCCCGGCATTGGCAAGGTAAGGATTTAGCCATTAGGCTATTGTGCTGGACCTTGCCTCCATTTTTAGTTATCTTTTATTACTGATACCTAAATTTTAAGAATGCAAGAATATGTTGGAAAAGCTGCTGGTCCAAGGATTTTTTTGAGATCTGTCAGTTTTTATAACTATTCCATTTGTCCTAAAAAACGATATAGTCCATAGGTAGAGTCAAAATTCTATCTATATAACCCCATTTGCCAAAAATCATAGTTTTCCAGTATTTATTTCTGTGTTTGCCTTGTTTGACACAGATTAATGTATGTCAACAATAACCTGTTTGTAGATTTGTATTTGTTCTAATTATTGTTATCTTAATTTTTCCCAGTTAATTTTTTCCTCCCCCATTTTGAAGACCCAGGAACATGTTACAAAGCTTGGCCAGGAGACTTGTCCAACTTTCTAACCTCTGATAAGGCAGCTGATGTCCCCTGCTGGCCAAGAAGAGCTGGCCATCATGCCCCATGTGCACACCTGGGCATGCTGTCCACCACACAGGAATCAGCAACTGAGAAGGCCCAATGCTAACACATGCAGTCCAAGGTCAGACCACACATCCTGTGATTTTCCCTGTGGCTAGAGTCTGAATCCAGTGGTCCAGTTGAGGAGTTCCCAAAGAAACCTCTCCTGCTGTGACCTCAGATTTGACCCTTGTGCGCACCAGCCAATGCATGGATAAATGTGGTGTGTAACTTGCACCAGCCAATGCACATACCATTGGATATGTGCCAGCTGTCACAGACCTGGCTCTCTCACATACAAGCAGGTACCATGGCCTAATCAGAGCGACTACCAAAAACCCCCACCAGGCCTGCTCCCAGCCCCAGTTTGCGTATACTAGCCTCTTCTGCGGCCTAGCCCAGGCCAGCGTATATCCCATCTGGCTCTCATGTGCGGCCATGGGTGCTGTTGCTTAACTCAGCCTGTACCTTTGTCCAGCCTGTCCTGTCCCTAGCGTTGGTTCTTGTGCTCACCAGTGATAGGTGCAGTCTAACAGGGGAGTGTCCATAATTCCCCTACCAGGCATGTTTTCAGCTTTGGATCTTGCACCTGCTAGGGATTACTGTGGTCCAGCCTGAGATGATTCATATGCAGTCCTGGCACTTGCGAGCTGATGCTGTGGGCTAGCCCAGCTGGCCCGCGTTCATTCTTTCAGTTAATTCTTTAAAATATACAGTTTTTTAAAAACAATTTTAAAGTATTTAATCAATGGCATTTAGAATAACAGTATGCATCTGTCACTAGATAATGCTCAGAACTTTTCCAAAAAATTTCATTATCTCAAGAAAAAACCCTATATCAATTAAGCAATCACTCCTGACTCTCTGCCCTCCCACTCCCAGTCCTTGGCAAGCTGCTTTCTGTTTCTATGAATTTGAATATTCTGAATATTTCATATAACTGGGTTCATACAATATGTGATTTTTCTGATTTTCTGACTGGCTTCTTTCACTTGGTATGCTTTTATTTTTAATTTTTTTTAAAAGATTCATTTGTATTGGAAAGTCAGATATACAGAGAGGAGGAGAGACAGAGAGGAAGATCTTCCGTCCAATGATTTACTCCCCAAGTGAGCCGCAAAGGCTGGTACTGCGCCAATCTGAAGCCAGGACCCAGGAACCTCTTCCGGGTCTCCCATGCATAGGTGCAGGGTCCCAAGGCTTTGGGCCGTCCTTGACTGCCTTCCCAGGACACAAGCAGGGAGCTGGATGGGAAGTGGGGCTGCTGGGATTAGAACCGGCGTCCATATGGGATCCCGGGTAGTTCAAGGCGAGGACTTTTGCCGCTAGGCCACAGCGACAGGCCCCTTCGTATGCTTTTAAGGTGTGTGCCTAATGTTATAGCATGTATCCTTGCTTCATTGATTTTTATGGCTGAATAATACTGAAATGTGTACTACATTTTGTTTGTCCATGTTATTAGTTGATGAACATACAAGTTGTCTCTATTCACCTTCCTCTCTTCTATATTTTCACTTTTTTTTTTTTTTTAAAGATTTTATTATTACTGAAAAGCCGGATATACAGAGAGGAGGAGAGACAGAGAGGAAGATCTTCCATCCGATGTTTCACTCCCCAAGTGAGCCGCAACGGGCCGGTACGCCGATCCGATGCCGGGAACCAGGAACCTCTTCCAGGTCTCCCACGCGGGTGCAGGGTCCCAATGCATTGGGCCGTCCTCGACTGCTATCCCAGGCCACAAGCAGGGAGCTGGATGGGAAGTGGAGCTGCCGGGATTAGAACCGGCGCCCATATGGAATCCCGGGGCTTTCAAGGCGAGGACTTTAGCCGCTAGGCCACGCCGCTGGGCCCTATATATTTTCACTTTTTAAAAAACTATTTTAAAAAAGATTTATTTATTTTTATTGCAAAGACAGATATACTGAGAGGAGGAGAAACAGAGAGGAAGATCTTCTGTCCAATGGTTCACGTCCCAAGCAGCCGCAACAACCAGTGCTACGCTAATCTGAAGCCAGGAGCCAGGAGCTTCTTCCAGGTCTCCCATGCAGGTGCAGGGTGCCAAGGCTTTGGACCATCCTTGACTGCTTTTTAGGCCACAAGCAGGGAGTTGGATTAGTAGCGGGGCTGCTGGGATTAGAACTGGCGCCCATATGGGATCCTGGCACGTTCAAGGCGAGGACTTTTGCTGCTAGGCCAGGGCACCTGGTCCTACATTTTCACTATGGTGGACAGTGGTGCTGATGAACATTCCTGGACAGATTTTGGGTGAACACCTGTCTTCAGTTTTTTGGAATATGTGCCACAATTGCTAGGTCATACTATAATTCCATATCTAAAATTTAAGAACTGCTGATCTGCTTTCCACAGTGTCTGTGCTGTGTACCAGCGTTTATGTTTCTCTACATATTCATCAGTTATTATTTTTGTCCATTCTTTAAATTCTAGGCATGCTCGTGGATTTGAAACGGTATTTTATTGTGGTTTGATTTGCATTTTCTGATGACTAATGGTGTTCAGCCTATTTTCATGTTTTCGTTGGCTATTTGTATATTTTCTTTAAAAAGTACAATTTGAATCTGTTGCGCAGTCTGACTGGGTTGTCTTTGTATTGCTGAATTGTGACAGTATTTTTTTTAATTATATTTTTGGCAGTCTTTACATAGCTAATTAGGGTAAAAAGGTTCAAGGGCTACATGAAAGTGGGTAAGACTATTATTTCCACACTGTTTCTTTCATGTATCTGAGGTGAAGCGAGAAGCCCCACCCAGTCTCCCACCCACCCAAGGTCCAGGATTTGGGGCATGCTCCAAGGGTCTTGCTCAAGTGGTTTTGATAGTTCACCAATTATAAATTGCTGCTAATCTTGCCACTCCATGCATGATGAAGTCGTTGAAGAATCCACTGATTGACATAGTCCATCTTAGAGTATGACAGTACTTTATACATTCTAGAGTCTGGCCTCTGACTAGATATGGAATTAACAAGCATTGTTTCCTAATCAGTCGGTTGCCTTTTCACTCTCTTGATAGCAACTTCTGGTGTACAAATAAAATTTTGTCAAAATTTAATTCATCTATTTCCTTTTGTTATTTGTGTTTTTGATGTCAAATTTTAGAAACATCAAATACAGTGTCAAGAAGGTTATTGCCATTAAAAAATTATTTTTATTTGAAAGGCAGAATCACAGAGACAGAGATCTTCTGTCCTGCTTTATGTAGTTCTCCCAAATTAAATTTTTATACAAATGTGCACCCATTAATGTAGATTTATAATTAACTCATGCAGGGAAAAAAGTCATACAATAACATTAACTTTCTATGTTTACCTTTATTAGTAGCACTTGATATTGTTTGAGATCTTTTTAGTCTGAAGAATTCACTTTAGCACTTAAGAAAAATTATAATTTTTAAATGTTTATAATTCCATCTACTTTATTTTGTTGTTTAGTATATCAAGCACATTTTAAAAAAGATTTATTTTACTTTTATTGGAAAGACAGGAGAGACAGAGAGGAAGATCTTCCATCCAATGGTTCATTCCCCAAGCAGCCGCAATGGCTGGAGCTGAGCCAATCTGAAGCCAGGAGCTTCTTCCGGGTCTCCCATGCAGGGTCCCAAGGCTTTGGACTGTCCTCGACTGCTTTCCCAGGCCACATGCAGAGAGCTGAATGGGAAGTGGGGCGGCCAGGATCAGAACCGGCGCCCATATAGGATCCTGGTGCTTTCAAGGCAAGGACTTCAGCTGCTAGGCCACCAAGCCAGGCCCCAAAGTTTTGTTTTTAATTATTTCAAAAAACTTTTTTTCTTTTAGGGAGTTTGCTTTCATTGTTGTAGTTAGGAATACTTTAAGCCCTAGGTCTTGAAAGATTTGTCTTCTCATCTAAGGTTGAAAGTTTTACATTTGATATTTACATCTGCAATCTATTTTAATTTTTATGTAAGATGGATAGTACCTTTTTTGGGGAAGGTGCCAATGGATATCCATTGCTATTACTATTTGGCTACTATTGTTTTTCTGTTGAATTGTCTTTAAACCTCACTTAAATGTCAAGTCGCTATGCCTCTGTGGTTAGTTCCTCAGTATTTTGTTCAACAATGTGTATCTCTGCTAATTTCACACAATTTTTATTTCTAATACGAATTAGTGTTGAGGTGTGGGAGAAAGACATCTCCCATTTTCTTTTTAACATTACTTATTCTGCATTCTTTTGCCTTTCCATGTAAACTTTAGAATCATCTTGTAGCTACAAGTCTTCTCTGAATTTTAATAGATACATTACATTTGTACATCAATGTGGGAATTAACATCTTCACTAAGCTGTATCTATTCAAATACAGAGAGACAAAGAGATCTTCCATTCAGTGCTTCCCTCCCCAAATGGCCGTGTCTTGCCCTGACCTGCCAAGGCAGGGAGCAGCAGCCACCGCCCACTGCTGGCCTTCAAAGCAGCTCAGGGTTGCCTGCTGCAACCGCGCTGCCTCTGTGTTTACAGCTCAGTGGTGGCTTGTTGCAGAAGCAGTAGCTGGACTTTTATGCGTCCTGATTCTGCGGGGGCAGTGTCAGTCACCATGAAAGAGCTACAGCTCTATCCAGAGATTGGCGGCAGGCCTGGTGGTGGCTCCACAGCAGGCTCTAGCATCTCTGGTCTCTTGGCTTCGGGTCTTCCCTAAATGAACCAGCAGGAGTAGACTTCGATGCAAGCACACAAGGGCAGTTTATTCAAACTCAAGTTTGGGCTTCCAACCGTTACTGACACAGCCATCCTTGGTTGAGAACCCCGAGGTGGAAAATCGTAGGTGTCTTAACACAGTTCAGAGGAATTACACTTACCAATTACACTTATGATTGATTAACTATGTCTCATCCAATCAGAATTGTTGTAACTATCAGTCCCTCATTTATATAGTCATCTCTCAAGGAGACCTCGCCTTGAGGTAATCTAGGCTAAGCAAATGGAGTAACATAATTGGGATTCTGAGGTCTTTTCATCGATTTTTACTGGCAGTGGCCAGGACATGGCCAGACAAAGCCAGGAACGTCATTTCCAGCTTGTAGGTGTGTGGCAGGTGCATTAACAGGGAGCAGGATCCCAGTGGAACAGCCAGGACTCAAACCAGTGTTGACAGGAGATGGTGCCATCACAGGAGGAAGCATAAGTCACTGTGCCACAACACTGGCCCCAAGAGGATTTAATATTTTTAGCTTCAAATTTTAAATTTTGAAGATGTCTCAAAGTTTTTATCTCTGCCTCTTCCAAGTGCTTTGTGGTCAGTCCAGTAAGATTTTGGATGTTAATTCATAATGTGTTTCTAACCATGTTAGCAGTATAAATACAAACTCTAAATGCAAACGATAAGCTTTTTTTTTTTTTTAATTATTATTTAACTTCATTAATTACATTGTATTATGTGACACAGTTACATAGATACTTGGGTTCTCCCACCCCTGCCCAAACCCTCCCACCATGGTGGATTCCTCCACCTTGTTGCATAACCACAGCTCAAGTTCAGTTGAGATTCCCCCATTGCAAGCATACACCAAACATAGAGTCCAGCATCTTATTGTCCAGTCAAGTTCAACGTCTTCTTAGGTATACCCTCTCTGGTCTGAAGACAGAGCTAGCAGAGTATTATCCCAGTCAATTGAAAGCTCCATCATACCATCAGCAAAAATTTACATCATTATGGAATTAATTGACATAGTAATGAGTAACCAACATGTTGAAAGTAAATACGAGTTCCCAGCCAACTTCTGTGATCACCTCACCTATACTTCAATTTAGTTTATATACAACATATAACATTCAAAACATAACATGTTATACATAACATCATATCATCTTAAATTAAGGCAAAACGATAAGCTTTTAACTAAAAAAATTTCAAGGGATTCCCTTTATCTCCCTCTTTACCCCACATATAGAAAACAAAAGGTCAATAATGTGGAAACAATAGTCTTACCCACTTTCCTGTAGCCCTTGATGCTTTGTGCCCTAACCATCTGAAGATTGTCAAAAATAAAAGGAAAAAAAAATGAAAAAAAAAAAAAAAGGAAAAGGAGCATGTAAACTTTCCCTAAACATGATTTTGGAAGCAATTAATGAATAACAAGGATAAAAAAATTTTTTTCAGGCCTGGCGCCGTGGCCTAGCGGCTAGAATCCTCGCCTTGAAAACGCCGGGATCCCATTTGGGCGCTGGTTCTAATCCTGGTAGCTCCTCTTCCCATCCAGCTCCCTGCTTGTGGCCTGGGAAAGCAGTCCAGGACGGCCCAAAGCCTTGGGACCCTGCACCCTTGTGGGAGACCCGGAAGAGGTTCCTGGTTCCCGGCTTCGGATTGGTGCAGCACTGGCCATTGCGCTCATTTGGGGAGTGAATCATCAGAGGAAAGATCTTCCTCTCTGTCTCTCCTCTCTGTGTACATCTGACTTCGTAATGAAAATAAAATAGATCTTAAAAAAATTTTTTTTTTTCAAGGGAAGATCCTTGCTCCAGTCCATAGCCAAAATAGCCATGTCAACACAAGCTCCTTTTGACTTCCTGGAGTTAAATGCCAGATTTGGTTATTATTATTTTTTGTTTGTTTTTAGAGATTTATTTTTATTGGAAAGGCAGGTTTTACTGAGAAAGAAATAGAGAAAAATTTCCATCCTCTGGTTCACTCCCCAAATAACCACAATGATTGGAGCTGAGCTGATCCAAAGCCAGGAGCCAAGAACTTCTTCTGGGTCTCCCACATGGGTGCAGGGTGCCAAGGCTTTGGTCCACTCTCCACTGCTTTTCCAGGCCACAAGCAGGGAGCTGGAAGGAAAGTGCAGCAGCTGGGACATTAACTAGTTTTCATCTGGGATACCAGACTTGTAGAGGATTAGCATGTTGAGTAACTGTGCCAGCCACTTTGCCTGAAATACCATGCAGGTTTTCCATGCGAGTGACAGAGGCCCAAGTACTTGGGCTATTGTCCACTACCTTACCAAGCACATTAGCACAGAGCTAGACTGGTAGTAGAGCAACCAGGACTTCAACTGGTGCTCACATAAAATGCTACTGTTGTAAATGGTGGCTTAACCTGTGGTATCACAACACTGGCCCCAACAGCATAATTTTTTTTTTTTAAAGATTTATTCATTTTATTACAGCCAGATATACAGAGAGGAGGAGAAACAGAGAGAAAGATCTTCCGTCCGATGATTCACTCCCCAAGTGAGCCGCAACGGGCCGGTGCGCGCCGATCCAAAGCCAGGAACCTGGAACCTCCTCCGGGTCTCCCACGCGGGTGCAGGGTCCCAATGCATTGGGCCGTCCTCAACTGCTTTCCCAGGCCACAAGCAGGGAGCTGGATGGGAAGTGGAGCTGCCGGGATTAGAACCGGCGCCCATATGGAATCCCGGGGCTTTCAAGGCGAGGACTTTAGCCGCTAGGCCACGCCGCCGGGCCCAACAGCATAATCTTTTAGCATACATGTGTACAAACCATAAAAGGTTTTTAATTGCGAAATTACTTCTACACTTACCTGATTCATCTGAGTTCCAAGTTAAGTGCACAATGTAAATTTTCAATTTTCTTTTAGTTCTCAATGCTGATTGTTTTATGATTAGAAGCTTAGTAACTTTACGCAAAAATTCTAGGTGGTTTATATTACAAAATTCATTTTGTATTTAAAACATTTAAATTACCTCTCCTGCAAAAGGCAAAAATGACCATGGATTCCTGTGAAGGACAGGGCTGGAAGCAGAACTGACCCAGCAATTATAATCACCAGCTGACTGGGCGATGGACTGTGCCAGGACCTGTACTTGCAAGTACACACAAGAATCTGGTCTGGGATCACCTCATACAGTTTCTTTGGGGATCTCCCCAATCGAACTGCTGGACTCAGAACCCTAACCATGAAGAGAAGTGCAGGTTCCATGGTCTGCCATGGAGTGCAAGTGTCACAGCCGAGCCTCCTCAGAGGCTCAGTCGGAGCACTGGAGAGCATAACCAGGTACACATGGAGGATAGGGCAGTTTATCAGAACCTGCAGAGGATACCTGCCACCACAACAGAGGACAGACCAAATTCATCAACTACCCCAGCCATATGTTGGCAATGAAAATCTGGGCAAATGGAGAAGTTGGACTATATCAGTTAGTGGATTCTGGAGAGATTTCATCTTGCTTGGAAAGGCAAGATTGGCAGCAATTCAGAACTGCTGAACTATCAAAACCACTTGAACAGTGCCCTTGGAGCATGCCCCAGTAGGGGACCATGGATGGGTGGGACGCTGGGTGGGGCTTCTCCCTTTGCCCCAGATACAGAAAAAAAATGTGGAAATAATGGTCTTACCCGCTTTCCTGTAGCCCTTGACCCTTTGTGCCCTAATTAACTATGAAAGATTATTTTGAAAAATGCATATAGTGAAAAAAAAAGGACCATGGAGTCAGGCACATCAGTTCAAATCCTGGCTCAAATGTGACAGCTCTGTTCTTACAGAAAAGAGAGAAATATGTCATTGTATACCTTTCAAAACAGCAAAGCAGCTGCCAGGAAGACTGGCTGCAACAATAGGCCAATTTCCTAATTATTTACACACTCACAACCAGACAACTCTGTTAGCTTGGTCAATGAAAAGTAAGAGGATCAATCCCTGAGCAAATGTAATGAGGAACATAAAGTAAGCTGCTGATATGGAAGACAATTCCAGAATTGAAGTTAGAGACAATGTTTTTGGTAAAGGATTCTCTTACCATTAGGATCATGTAAAAATAGAATAAAATATTGAAAACATTAAGTTGATCACTGTAAGTATTCAAAAGCAGAACTGAAAGACCAATTAACAGAACAGAAAGGATTCAAGTCGGCAAAAGTTAGAAGGCAATGATGAAATACAAGGAGAAAAGTTGGATAACTGGTTTATGACAGTAATTTAAAATCCATTACATTAAAAGGAAAAAAAGAACACTAAATGCACGCTAAAACTAAAATTATTAACAAAAAAGAGCAATGAGGTTGTTTTTTTAATGCTTCTATTTCAAGCCAATCACACCATCATGAAGAATTATGTCTGAATTTTTAAAAAATCAGATCAGATTTATAGAGAGAAGACAGAAAAATCTTTCATCTGCTGGTTCACTCCCCAAATGGCCACAAATAGCCAGAGCTGAGCTGATATGAAGCCAGGAGCCAGGAGCTTCTTCTGGGTCTCCCATATGGATGGCAGGGTCCCAAGGCTTTGGTCCATCCTACAGTGCCTTCCCAGGCCACCACAAGCAAGGAGATGGACAGAAAGTGGAGCAGCTGGGACTCGAGTCCAGCACGATAAAATCCCAGCATTTGTAAGGTGAGGATTTAGCCAGTGAGCCATTGCACCAGGCCTCCCCTGACCTCTGAATGTATGTTCTTGTAATTGCTTTGCTGTTTTCTTCCTTTTATTATAGTCATTAATCCCATGGCAATAATCAGAGAAAAGACAGAATTAAGTTTTATTTCACATTGATAGAAACTGTGGAAATTTTTCCACATTACAACGCATCATTTTAATGAAATATTTCTTTCCATAAATAAGATCTTGCTGATTGATAGAACTGAAACAACAGTTTATGTTCTTTAAGGTAAAGCAAAATGACTTAGTAAACGACTGTTTAAAAATTTTTAATCCAGACATAAACATATGGCTTAATTAACATCCTGTATAATCCATTACTTATTATTTTCATTACCAATTAGCACCTATTTATGAAGATGCAGTTGTAACATTGTTTGGTCAATTGGAATACAGCAAAAAAAAAGAATACAGCTCAGAAATACCAAGCATCCATTTCTGCCACATATTAACTGTGTGGTAACTATACCACAGAACATGGTTCTGATTAGCATTTATTATCCACAAATTTGTTTTTAATAATTTTTGTTAGTGATCTGGGATTTTTGACTATTTAAAATCAAACAATTACCATTTTGATGGCAGCACAAAAAACTAATAATTAAAATTGTTTGAATAAATGAAGCTTAAAATCACTGACACATAAAAACATTTTTCTAATAAATTGCGCATTTCCTAAAGTAGCAATAGTGCACAGAAAACAAACTATGCTATCAGGAAACTAAATAATTTCAGAAATTAGTTTTCAGACTTTTTTTTACTATTTTAGAACATAATAGAATAGAATTTAATTACTCTTTCAGTTGCATACAGAAAAATAAAAGCACATGATGGTTTGTTATCTGGGTTGAAGATTCTAATCACTAAACAGGTCTAAGTTTAGACTAAGCTACAGTTAATTGAAATAAGTTACACAGAAAATTTCACTGTTTTCTTTTTACACTGTAAATAAATTTCAAATATCATAGGTCTGTGACTCAGATGTTAAATTATAGCATTATTGACAGTGGCTGTCTATGGCAGGAAAGCAATATTTGGATTGCTATCAAAGACAATCAAGCAAGAACATTGATTTTTTTCTTGAGAGAAGAAAATACTATTAAACAGAAATGACATTAAGGAAAAGGCTGGTCCCCAAAATAAAAGGGCTATTTTTTGAAGAGAGAAATATTACTCTTTGTTGACACTTAGAAGCATTATCCCTATTGTTAGGAATAATGTAATACCTTCTCCTTGTTATGTATTACAATCATTACATGTATAAGTACACATATAAAAATACAGATAGTGCATGGTGACTAAGCAACTTTGGAATAAATCCAATCAAAGTCACAGCATGCAAAAATCTTTTATATCTTAACTGCTCATTCATTCCCGAGCAAATGTTCCTTAACCTATTAATTCCCAAATCATGAAATAAAAAAAAAATCTGACTACAGTATTTTATAATTTTGCTAAATCATAGTTAAGAAAAGGAAGCTAGCTGCTTCACCTAAGTTAATACCAGTATACTGTGGTTCATATTTTACAAATACACATATAAACTGAAATATAAATTTCCTAAGAGGAGACATCTTTTAGTCAGTGTCATTGGCATATGATTGCAAAACATTTTAACACTGCAAACATTAGAAGTTTCAAGACCAGGTACAGGAAAAGGTTTATACTCTACTACAATGATGCTGGTGTATTTTCACGCAAGGCCTCTTAATGACGTCAATCAATTGGAGGTAGGAGTTTATCAATGAATTGCTTAACATCCATCATCTCCTGTTTGAAATAAAGTGGTTTAAGAAGCAGTTATCAGAAATTAAATTGCCACTAAAATGTCATTAACCAAATTCATAGTGTGATTTAAGTAATGCAAAACTCATGTTTTTTGTAATTAATTAATTAAAGAGAAATCAGAATATCAGACATATCAGAGTATTACCTAAGATGGTTAACATTGTACATTGAAAAGACAGCTTCCAGGGCTGTTGTGGAATGGTACGTTAAGCCAATATCCGCAGTGCCAGCATCTCATACAGATGATGGTTCAAGTCCTGGCTGTTCCACTTCCAATCCACTACACCCTGCTATTGGCTTGGGAGAAGCCGCAGTAGCAGATGGCCCAAGAGACTGGTTCTCTGTCACACACGTGGGAGCTCCAGATAGAGTGCCCGGCTTCAACCTGGCTCAGCTCTGGCTGTTGCAGCCATGTTGGAGAGTGAACCAGCTATTGGGAAGATCTCTCTTGGTATCTCCCTCTCTCTAACTCTCAAATAATTTATCTTAATGATATAAATTTTACTTTTGATAATTTTTACATATTTTATTAGGGTATGAAGGGTCAAGGGATAGATTTATTTATTTATTACTGGAAAGTCAGATTTTACAGAGAGGAGGAGAAAGGTCTTCTATCCGCTGACTTACTCCTCAAGTGGCTGCAATGGCCAGAGCTGAGCTGATCTAAAGTCAGGAGCCAGGAGCTTCTTCTAGGTCTCCCGCATGGGTGCAGAGTCCTAAGGCTTTGGGCCGTCCTCAACTGCTTTCCCAGGCCACAAGCAAGGAGCTGGATGGGAAGTGGAACTGCTGGGATATGAACCTGCACTTGTATGGGATCCTGGCGCACGCAAGTTGAGGACTACAGCCGTTAGGCTCCCACATGGAGCTAAAATAAATTTTTTAAAAAGGTAAAGCTATTTTGACATAAAAAAATTAGAAATTCATTCAGAGGGTTTTTAAAATATACATTTTTTACAAACTTCAAAAAAGTTTATTTAATTTGAAAGACAGGGTTGGAGAAAAGTTTATTTAATTTGAAAGAGTTGGAGAGAAAAGAGGAGAGAGAGATCTTCCATCTATTGGCTGAAGCCAGGAGCCTGGAACTCCATCTAGGTCTCTCACATACGCAGCAGGGGATGAAGCACCTGGGCCATCTTCCACTGCTTTTTCAGGTGAATTATCAGGGAGCTCTATTGGAAGCGGAGCAGCCAAGACAAGAATCAGCACTCATATGGGACGGAAGAGTAACAGACAGTAGCTTAACACATTGCACCACAATGCTTCCAACCCCCCCTGCTTCTTTCTGAAGACTCATACATGCATCGAGCTCAGAATTTTTTATATATAAAAAAAGTCAAGCCCCAGACCCACTCAGATCACACTGATTTTTTTTTTTAAAGATTTACTTACAGATTTACAGAAAGATCTGCCATCCACTGGTTAATTTTCCAAATGGCTTTGAAGGCCAGAGCCGAGCTGATCCAAAACCAGGACCCAGGAATTTCTCCTCCCGGTCTCCTACACAGGTACAGGGTCCCAAGCCTTTGGGCCATCCTCTATTGCTTTCCCAGGCCACAAGCAGGGAACTGGATGGGAACTGGAGCATCTAGGATATGAACTGGTGCCCACATGGGATTCTAGCATGTGCAAGGTGAGGGACTTAGCCACTAGTCTACTGTGCTGGGTCTGATCTTGTTGATTTTTTTTTGTTAGTTTTTAAGATTTATTTATTTTTATTGCAAAGTCAGATACACAGAGAGGAGGAGAGAAGATCTGTCCGATGACTCACGCCCCAAGTGACTACAACAGCTGATGCTGTGCCGATCTGAAGCCAGGACCTAGGAACTTCCTCCAGGTCTCCCACACGGGTGCAGGGTGCCAAGGCTTTGGGCCGTCCTTGACTGCTTTCCCAGGCCAAAGCAGGGAGCCAGATGGGAAGCGGGGCTGCTGGGATTAGAACCGGTGCCCATATAAGATCCTGGCTCATTCAAGGCGAGGACTTAAGCCGCTAGGCTACCGTGCTGGGCCCCTGATGTTGATTTTTAAACAACCATATTTTCTACTTTACTGAAAAAATAACAGGTACCTGGTGTGAGCTCCCAAGTACTCTGTCCTCTACCTGACATTCCATGTATATCCATCTATTCCTTTCATCTATTCATAACACCCCCACCTCAGGAGCTATTTGTACATATTGAATTATCCCTCTAATACCTTTTCTTTGAATTTTCTTCTTCTGTTTATCATATCCATTTCCTTCCTTTTCCCATTCACAAATGTCTTTATCACACTTTTCATTAAAATACTTCCTACTCTTCAACCTCTTAATTAAAATCTTTTTTTTTTTTAAAGATTTTATTTTTATTGGAAAGCCAGATATACAGAGAGGAAGATCTTCCGTCCGATGATTCACTCCCCAAGTGAGCGCAGCGGTCGGTGCTGCACCGATCCGAAGCCGGGAACCAGAAACCTTTTCCAGGTCTCCCACGTGGGTGCAGGGTCCCAAAGCTTTGGGCCGTCCTCAACTGCTTTCCCAGGCCACAAGCAGGGAGCTGGATGGGAAGTGGAGCTGCTGGGATTAGAACCGGCACCCATATGGGATCCCGGGGCGTTCAAGGCGAGGACTTTAGCCGCTAGGCCACGCCGCCGGGCCCTAAAAATCTTAAAAAAAGAAAGAAAGAGGGCCTGGTGGCATAGCCTAGCGGCTAAAGTCCTCGCCTTGAAAGCACCAGGATTCCATATGGGTGCCGGTTCTAATCCCGGCAGTTCCACTTCCCATCCAGCTCCCTGCTTGTGGCCTGGGAAAGCGGTCGAGGATGGCCCAAAGCCTTGGCACCCTGCACCCACGTGGGAGACCCGGAAAGAAGTTCCTGGTTCCCGGCATTGGATCAGTGCGCACTGGCCCGTTGCGGCTCACTTGGGGAGTGAATCATAGGATGGAAGATCTTCCTCTCTGTATCTCCTCCTCTCTGTACATCTGACTTTGTAATAAAAATAAATAAATCTTAAAAAGAAAGAAAGAAAGAAAGAGAGAGAGAGAGAGAGAGAGAGAAAGAAAGAAAGAAAGAAAGAAAGAAAGAAAGAAAGAAAGAAAGAAAGAAAGAAAGAAACATCTATACTAGTGTTGGCACCATGGCAAATGGTTGCCAGATTGAGTGCTAGCTGCTCTGCTTCCAAGCTAGAGCGCTCTGTTAATGTGCCTGGGAAAACAGCAGAGGATGGTCCAAGACCTTGTGCAACTGTACCCGTGTGGGAGATGCAGAAAAGCTCCAGGCTCTGGAGGTTATAGCTATTTGAGGAGTGAATCAACGGATGGATGATCCCTCTTCTATCTCTCCTCTCTGTAAATCTGCCTTTCAAATAAAAAAAAAATCTTTTTTTTTAAAAGAAAAAAAACAAACAAAAAAAGAAAAAGCATCTATACTGAAGCAAGCAGTTAGTCTAACATTTAGGATGCTTGCATCCCACACTGGAGTACCAGGGTTCCCAACACAGCTACAGCTCCCATCTTCCTACCTCCTGATGCAGGCAGTAAGTGATAACTCAAGTAATTAGCTTCCTGCCACCATAGTGGCAGATCTAAATTGAGTTTCTGCTGCTTTAGCTTTATTCTGGTCTTTGTGGACATTTGGGTAGTGAACCAGCAGATGGGAATACTCCCTTGGCCTCTCAAATACTTCATTTTTGTAAGTACCTCTACTTTCTCATCTCCCTATTTACATAATCCACCACGGTTTGGCTCTACGTCTGCCAAATAACCCCGGTCACAAGTAGACTAATATCAGATAGCCTCTCTTGGACATTCTGCAAAACCCTTCTCTGAAACATGAGTCACTGCTTTTTCTCATTCTTTTCACACTGAAAACATTAATTCCTTTCCTCGTTGCATAAATCCAAATGTATCCCTAGGGGAAGCACTGTGGTAGAGCACATTAAGCCATTGCTTGCACCATAGGCATTCTCACATCAGAACACTGGATTGAGTTCTGGCTGTTCTGCTCCTGATCCAGCTCACTGATAATGCACTGGGAAGGCATTGGAAGATGTCCAACTACTTGGGCACATGCCACTCATCCAGGTGGAAGACCTGGATACCATTCCTGGCTCCTGGATTTGGAAGGCCCAGACCTGGTTGATATGGCCATTTGTGGAATGAACCAGCAGATGGACAATATCTGTTTTTGTCTCTCTGTCTCTATCATTCTGTCTTTCAAAGAAACAAGTAACTAAAACCTAATAAATATTTCCCCCAAAAGTTCTATCCCTCAGCATTTTTATTCTGCGATGATAAATTTTCATTGATCAATAATACTGGTACTTATTTCAAATATCTATTTCCAGAATTAAGCTTCAGCTGTATATTCCCAACATCTCATTTTGATATATGAATCTCAAAATACATTCACTAACCTCAATTTGGTCTCCTCATTACTCTAAATTCCTTCTATCTGTTTTATGATGACATCTTCTTCATCATTTCAGCTAGGAATCAGAAGTCTCTTTGATGCCTCTTTCCTATCCCTATAATCTCTAAATCCCACTGGATACTGCCTCACCTGCTTCAAGAACACAGATAAGATCACACTGTACTTTAATAAAAAAAATCTCACTGTCTTCCTTCCCTACTGCCTAGGCAACAAATATCAACTCAGCAAAAACATAAAAAGATTCTTGTCTTCTGTCCTGTGAAACCTAGCATTTCAAAAGGCCACAGCCAAACTAGACAGCTTGCTTTTCCTATCCCTTCTCTGCACTTGCTATCTACTACCTACAAACTCTTCAAAATATGGCTTTTTCATCATGCTCTCAGTGTCTCCTAAGAAAATAATTTCACTCTCCTCAGGGAGTTTCTCAAGGCATTAAAAAAATTTCTAGTACAATACGGTAGACATTCTGCTTTCTGTATAATTATTTTGGTATAATATATATATATATATATATATATACATACATATATATATATATATTTCTCCTCTACTAAATTTATACCTGTTACATTCTAATAAAAGGAATGTTTATCATTTGTCTTTGAATTATGCATAAAGCTAGTAAATAACAATCAATAGATATTCAACAAAACTGAGTAAACTTCTATCTAATGACCTAAGAAAAATTTATTCATGCATTAACTCCTCTATCTTGAAAATGCCACATGAAGGGCCTGGTGTTGTGACCTATGTTAAGCCTTGGGTTCTAGCCGATCTATTTCTGATCCAGCTCCCTTCTAATGTACTTAGGAATGCAGTGGAAGAGATAAGCCAAGTGCTTAGGCCCCTGCACCCACGTGGAAGTCAAGATGGAGCTCTTGGCTCCTGACTTCAGCCTGACCCCAGTCCTAACCGTTGCAGTCATTTGGAGAGTGAATAAGTGGACTGAATATCCCATTCTTTCCTTCTGTTTTTGTAACTCTCCCATTAGATAAGTCTTTTAAAAGAAAAGGAAAAGAAAATATCTTACAGAAGAAAACTGCTTCTGTGGCCTTGATTACTGCTTCTAGACACTCACCTGCTGACACGAACTGTGCATCATGCCTTCGTAGGTCTTGAAGGTCACATTGGCCGGGTTTACTAATGTTTTCAGTTTTTCTGCAGTAAGAGAACCAATCATTAACGGAACTAAAGGGTCACAATCCCCATGGCACTGGAGAATAGAAATATCCCTGTTGGCACCATTGATAGGACCCTACAAAACAAAACACAAATAGAACATATGTTAGACACATAAAACTGTAGCTAGAGATGTGAACACACAATATGTGATTACAGGCTGAACACCTCAATCTAGAAATCCAGAATGTTTCCAACTTTCAAAGTCATACTTCAGATTTTAGGTTTTCAGATTCGAATGTTCAACTAGTGAAGTCTATGTAAATACTCCAAAACCCAAAAACTTTGATATCTGAAATACTTTCAGTTACAAGCATTTTTGATTCAAGGACATTCAATCTGTATTTACATTATATTTTGTCAAACAAAAAGTGAAAAAAACCAAGACTCAGATTTACCAATGAATTTGAAAATGTTTACACCTCCTTTCCAATATGCAGCACACCACTTCATTGTTGAATATTTATAGGAATTACATTCTATGGCAAAAATCTGCTAAGCAACATAGGACACACAGAACACTCAAAAATATTTTTTATGTTAAAAATAGCCCTTATAGTTCTTATATATAGCTTAAGACCTAACAAACTCTTCAAATATAAGATTTGGCAAGATTTCTTATCACATTCTGTTTGCTATCATAAAAACAATATAGTAGACATACAACCACTAGCAATATTATCACCAAAGACTAAGATGATTCACTTTTTCTAAAAGATTTATTTTTATTGAAAGGCAGATTTATACAGAGAATAAGAGACAGAAAGATCTTTTGTCTGGCCACTTCCCAAGTGGCCACAACCACTGGAGGTAAGCCAATCTAAAGCCATGAGCTTCTTCCGGGTCTCCCATATGGGTGCAGGGTGCCAATGCTTTGGGCAATCCACTACTGCTTTCTCAGGCAACAAGCAGGGAGCAGGAAGAGAACTGGAGCAGCACCCATACAAGATTTTGGCACATGCAAGGTAAATACTTAGCTGCTAGGCTCTCATGCCAGGCCTAGTCTAAGATTCTTACACACAAAAAAAGGTTGACTGATGTATCATGAATGTTGGGTGGTAATGATGTTCCAGTACAGGTTTACGAACTGTAACAAATGTACCCCTGTGGTATGAAGGAGGCTGTATGTGTGTGGCCATAGAAGGTAAATGGCAGTTCTGTACTTCGCCTCAGTTCTGTGAACTTAATGCTGCTCTAGAAAGTACAGAGCAGGACCCTGAGGACGCTTCCCTCCTCCCACCTTCCTTCCCCCAGCCTGCGCTGAGATCCAAGCCTCTCCAGCCCAAAGTTTGAACGCCATTTAGCAACCACTGTAGCAGAAACAGGGCCGGTGAAGGATAGTGAGATGGAGTCGGCGGCCTCAAGCCAGTCAGGAGGACCCCCTGCGTGCGTGTGTGTGTGTGTGTGTGTGTGTGTTGGGGGTGTGTTGCTGTTTGGGAGTTCTGCTTGCTGTGCGGAGCACGGCTGGACTTCTTCCTGTGGCAGCAGCTGGCAGCAGCTGGCGCATGTGCGCGGCTGGTCCATCTGGGTGGAACTGACTGAGGTAGCCCTCCCCATCTCCGGAGAAAGAACTGTCTGTGTCTCCCCATTTGGGAAAGCTCCCTCAGCCTGGGTGGAAAAGTGTTTGCTCTGAACTGAACAGTATCCAGCCTGGACTGAAACAGAGTCAGTCCCCATCATGTAAAACTGAGACCCACAAAGAAACAAGCAAACAAAATAATTCAACAAAACAAAACAAAACAAAACAAAATAAAATAAAATAAATAAAAGAAAGAAAGTACAGGCCAGGGTGGCTCTGTGGCGGGGTGTGAAGGCACTCACGTCCTGGGTGCCTGGGTTAGACACCTGCCATTGGCTCCTGGCTCCAGCTTCCAGATAATGCAGACTTTGGGAAGCAGCATGACAGCTCAATTTGTGTCACAAGGGAGATCTAGATGGAATTTCTGGTTCCTGTCTCGGCTCAACCCCTGACTATCATGGACAGTAAACCATGGACAGTAAATCATGACTATCTGGGCAGTAAACCAGCAGGTGAGACCTCTCTCAATCCTTTCCTTTCACCCCTCCCTCATTCTACTTGTTACAGTTTTTAAAAGCAAAGTTTATTAATTACAAAAAAAAAAAAAGGATGGCCCCTTTCCCAACATTATCTGTTACTTTTTAGCCCAGGAATCCCATGTTGCATCCAATACTATACCTGTGGAAACGAAGCCCGAAGTGGAAGCCAGCAACTGAGTGCGGTTACACCTGCCAGTTTCTGCTGTGTGGTAAGAGCAGTATATAAAGACAAAGCTCCTCCCTGGAAACACAAGCGGGAAAAGTTAAATGAACACATATTCTGTGTGCAGGAACTTCAGAAACTTCTTTTATTAACATCTATACAAAAGTCAAATAAAAAAAGATCACACAAATGGTGGAGCTATATACACCCCACCATTTCACTACACAAAGAGATACCAAGATACAGTGAACAACATAGTACTCTGCACTTAGAGTGTGCCTCAGGAACACTCTGGGACAGCAACAAGATAGAGCAGGTTCAACTGCTGTCTGAGATGCCAGCATTCCACACGGGCACTGATTCTTGTCCTAGCTGCTTTACTTCTGATCCAGCTCTCTGCTAACACACCTGGAAGGCAGTAGAAGATGGCGTAAGTGTTGGGCCCCTGCCACTCCCAGGGGAGACCCAGATAAAGGCCTGGCTTCAGCCTGACCCAGACTTGCCAGTACAGCCACTTGGGGAGTAAATCGGTGAACTTAAGATCTCTCCTTTTTGTCTGTAATTCTGCCTTTCAAATAAATAGAGAAATCTTTTTTACAAGAAAGGAATATTCTGAATATCTGTAACTATCTTCTGCTCTGAAAAGTCTTAGACATAAAATCAATCTAATCCCCAAAGTATGCATTTTAAAGTAAGAATTCGGAATAATTAGGGCTGTATTATAGACACTGCAGCTCTGGGAAGTACACCTTGTGCTCTGGACATATGCCCATCAGACACCTAGATGCCCCTCTTCTGATGGTGCACACGAGTCACTGTACCACAGGGGATTTTTTCCTTATCTCAGAGAATTGTGGAATTGGGATCCAGATGACTGGCAGGTCATCTCTGAGTGGCTGAACTCACATCAATTCAAGGACTGGGAAAGTTATACAGTACAAAAACTGAGAGGGCAAGCCCTGATGAAGAGGCAAATGAACAGAGAGGAAGGTGGGGAGGAAGTCCTGATGGCTTTCCCAGTTCGCGTCACTTCTTGAAACAGTGCCTCTCTCATCCTTCACGGCCCTGACATGATGCCACACTCAGCTCACCCCTTCTTGCTTAAGATGCCAGGAGCTGATTTCTGTACTACGCAATCCATGCTTCTTAGATACAGACTCTTACATGTACTTCCCATTTTGAATCAATCATTCATGTTCCTACATTTGCATAAAAACGTACATTATAATGTACATTATCTGTGAATTTCAACAAACACTAAATCATAACATTTTACTGTATTGTTTCAATAACCTCTTTCTATTGAATTCTATTTTTTAAATGATTCCAGAATTCTGAATCCTAAGCTACTGATTCAGGAGATTCGCAAATCAGAAGCTAGAGTGCTGTGGGGCTGAGTTCCCTGGAGACAGCTGAAAAGCAGAGTCAAGATGTGAGGTCACTGTGAGGAGGTGGTGTCTGCAGAGAAATGATACACGGAAGGAGAAAAAGACAAAGGAAATAATGCTAAGAGTAAACATCACATATTAACATTTAAAGCCTATTTTATGTAACAAACAAGGTCTCCTACCCTACTATTCTTAGCAATAGTTTTCTCTTAGAACAACGGTCTCAACATCTAATGTTATCAGAATATCATTTAATAAAATGCATATTGTGTTAATTTAGAAACTTAACTACATGTCTTGGCTATTTTTATTTTTTTAATTTATTTTTATTTTCATCTTATTTTTGTAAAGATTTATTTATTTTTATTACAAAGTCAGATATACAGAGAGGAGGAGATATAGAGAGGAAGATCTTCCATCCGATGATTCACTCCCCAAGTGAGTGCAACGGCCAGTGCCGATACGAAGCCAGGAACCAGGAACCTCTTCCAGGTCTCCCACACAGGTGCAGGGTCCCAAAGCCTTGGGCCGTCCTTGACTGCTTTCCCAGGCCACGGCGGGGAGCTGGATGGAAAGTGGAACTGCCGGGACTAGAACTGGCGCCTATATGGGATCCCGGTGTGTTCAAGGCGAGGACTTTAGCCACTAGGCCATGCTGCCAGGCCCGGCTACTTTTATTTTTCAAGACATATTTTATTTTATTTTTTTTGTAAAGATTTTTATTTATTTTATTACAAAGTCAGATATACAGAGAGGAGGAGAGACAGAGAGGAAGATCTTCCGTCCGATGATTCGCTCCCCAAGTGAGCCACAACGGGCTGATGCGCGCCAATCTGAAGCCAGGAACCAGGAACCTCTTCTGGGTCTCCCACGCGGGTGCAGGGTCCCAATGCATTGGGCCATCCTCGACTGCTATCCCAGGCCACTAGCAGGGAGCTGGATGGGAAGTGGAGCTGCCGGGATTAGAACCGGCGCCCATATGGGATCCCGGGGCATTCAAGGCGAGGACTTTAGCCACTAGGGCACGCCGCCGGGCCTGACATATTTTATTTTTATTGGAAAATCAGATATAGAGGAGGAGAGATATAAAGGAAAATCTTCCATCCATTGATTCACTTCCCAAGCAGTCACAATGGGTGGAGCTGCGCTGATATGAAGCCAGGGGCCTGGAGCCTCTTCTGGGTCTCCCATGCGGGTTCAGGGTCCCAAGGCTTTGGGCCATCCTCGGCTGCTTTTCCAGGTCACAAGCAGAGAGCTGGATGGGAAGCGGGGCTGCAAGGATTAGAACCTGCACCCATACGGGATTCTGGTGTGTGCAAGGCAAGGACTTTAGCCACTATGCTACTGCGCCGGGTCCACGTCTTGGTTATTTTAAGACAATGCACTCTATGCTAAAGCTGAAGCCAGGAATTTCACGTGGGCCTCCCATATGAGCAGCGGGACCCCAGGCATCTGGACCATTTTCTGCTGATTTCCCAGACAACAGCAGAAAGCTGGTCTGGATGAATGCAGGGCAGTCGTGACTTGAGCCAATACTCATAACTCGTATGGCTTAATTCACTATGCCAAACTCTACTTGAGTTTGAAGGCAAAGGTGAAGACAACTTGAACAGCAAAGAGATGCACATAGTAGCATCTAATTAGTTTCAGTCCAAACTAAATTCAGAAGCAAAGGAAATATATCAGTCAAAATTGCCTAAAAAAGAATTTCTTAATAAATATACTCATGGTACCAACATAATATTTATACTTTCTTACCTGAGAAAATCCTCCCAAAATAATTCTGTTAGAAGGAATGCCATTCTTCACCTCTTGATCTATCAAAGCCTTTACTAAAAATGACAGAAAATTAATCAGTGATACTTTCAAAGTTCAGTCCACTGATACAATTTAAAATAAGAAAAAATAGAGTTAATAAACTAGATTTCAAGTAGAAACAGATGAAATATTTGAAACACAAAATTAGAATGTACTTCCATAATTAATTGTCTCAGGTGCTACATGAAGTAAATCTTCAAACAAAATTTTTAAATACCTCTTTACCAAGAAACGGGTAATGCATTAATCTATGAACAATTCT
Organism: Ochotona princeps; assembly: GCF_030435755.1. Taxonomy (NCBI): domain Eukaryota; kingdom Metazoa; phylum Chordata; class Mammalia; order Lagomorpha; family Ochotonidae; genus Ochotona; species Ochotona princeps. Next base: position 42,229,901 of record NC_080840.1, read on the forward strand.
GTTTCGTTCCTTTTTTTTTCAGATTTATTTTATTTTTATTGGAAACTCAGATATACAGAGAGGAGGAAAGACGGAGTGTTAAATCTTCCGTCCGATGATTCACTCCCCAAGTGGCCGCAACAGGCCGGAGCTGTGCTGATCCGAAGCCAGGAACCTCCTCTGAATCTCCCACATGGGTGCAGGGTCCCAATGCTTTGGGCTGTCTTCAACTGCTTTCCCAGGCCACAAGCAGGGAGCTGGATGGGAAGAGAGGCTGCCGGGATTAGAACTGGTGCCCAGATAGGATCCAGGTGTGTGCAAGGCGAGGACTTCAGCCATTAAGCTACCACTCTGGGCCCTCAATTCTGTTTCTATACAGTTTTTTTTTTTTTTTTTCAGTTAGCCACAAGCATTTGCTCCTTAGAAGTTGACGTTTTCACTGTAGGTTGTTAGGTAGATGACACAATCTGTATTTCAGTGTTTCAAATTGTTCCTTGTATTAAAAAAATACCAGCACTAATTTTTTTCTATAGTCTAAGTGATATGAGAAAAACATCAAATTAATACTTCTATTTCTAAAAAATACTGTTACATATATCATATGAACAGGATAGCTGATGAGTCCCAGGATTTCCTGAATCATTATAATCCTGTATTTCTGGAATAGCCTGTGCTTACCATTTTCTGCTGCTTGTTTAATTCCAGGTTCATCCTCCTGTGCATCTGGCGAAAGTCCTATAATATCAAACCTGGAAAAAGGATCAAATCTTAAAAGAACCAATTGATTCTAAGAAAATCTCTTCTTCATAACTGTTTTACTTTACTCACAACAGTCTGAACAAAAAGGACTAAACAGAGATATTCTCTAAAACTTGAAATTATAGGAAATTAAAATGTCCACAGAAACTAAACAATTGAGATCACAAAGGTGACATTCTATGCATTTCTTTCATTTTAACTACATTCAAATTCTAATGTGAGAAAGTCCCAGCATCAACAATTTCAGAGGCAGAACAACCTAAGAAATTATGAAGTCCAATTCACACAAGCAGGAATTTCAGCCTACAATCTAAAAAAGCTGACAATTCCAGCAATTCATTTCCTCTTCTACTGTATTTTAAGTCAACTCATTATAATAAATACAAAGACTTTTTTTTTTTTATTTGAAAGGCCAAGTTACACACTGAGAAAGAGTCATCCCTCTTTTGGTTCCCAAATGGCTACAATGGTCAGGCCAAGCAAACTCCGTCAAAGTATCCCATGCAGGTGGCAGGGGCCCAAACACTTGGGCCTCTTCCCCTGCCTTCCAGGCACATTAGCATAGCAAGAAACTCGATTAGGACTGGACTATAGTTCATAGGGGCAAGTGGCTCTGTAAGTGGCAGCTTAACCTGCTATATTGCAACACCAGCCCCATAAGCAACAGCATATATTTTCCTACATTTCTATTTACTCATTTTCTCCCGTTTATTTTTGGATAGCTCCTTAAATCTATCTCCAAGTCAAAAGTAAAAAACTTTAAATATATAAGGTTACATTTAAACTATGGCACTTAGCAAATCAAAAATAGTTACTTTAAAACTGCTGGGTACACAACAGCACTTCTCATAATACTAAAGATTTTGTTGAATAAGGAAATTCTTACTTACCAAGATGGCATGGCCATGTTCATATTTAATGTAACAGGCATAACTGGTCTGTGTAGGAAAGAAAAAAAACAAGAAAATAAAAATTTTACCGCCTAGAATTGGACAAAATCCACTAACAACAGATAATTCTTTGAGATTCACACAAAACTGTTTGCTACATTTTGAACATCTGAGCTGTTTGCCATGTTCACATCTGAACAAACCTGTTCTCCATGCCCCTCAATGTGTCCTGAAGACACAGCAGCAGCTGCGAAGGACTAAGTTTATCAAATACAAATATTTCCCTTTCTTAACATCCTTACTTACGAGTTAATCATTTTAAATTCTCAAACACGAGAAGGGCAACTGAGAACCAAGTTAGAAGTACACAAAATAGGAGACTTGTAAGCAAGCAGCTTTGGACATGAGCGCAGATACCACAACACTGATTCCCACAGGCTCAGACCATACTTCTGCTTAGGTTCAATTCTTTACTAAGGATCTGCTCCATGAAGAAGCCGCTAAATAAGTAAAGAAGTGTAAGATTTGTTCAAAAGTCCACTGCATTCAATTCAAGTGCAGGGTGAAATCTGTGCTGGATGATCAGAAGTAAACTAAATACAAAAGGCAAGAACATATACACGTATACTACCACTATCTTGCTGGAGCATGACACACGTCTACCTAATAGATTATAAAATCATATAACAATTTCTTTGAGAAAACATACTTCATTAGGCCTTAGAATAATTCAGTCTTGGTGCAAGTAAGGAATATAATATTAAATTCACCATAGTTAAGAACCCTGTCTCTTGTATAATCAAAATAATAGAGGATATAGCTACCACAAGCCACAGTGCTCAACTGTAGTCTACAGAAGACAGATACTGTGCTTCAGGACAAAAAGGATGTTCTAGTAACTAATCTTCTGAGACAGTTCTTCCCATGCCCTCTTTCATATTCATGTATCTGTCTCAAAGCTATTGCTAATACCTTGTTAACCTAGTATGCACTAGAACCCTTTGGTTTTTTTCATGACTTTTGCTGCTGAGCAACTTTCTGTCCTAAATGTGCAGTTTGGTTGATTTTCTGAATATGCTTAAAATTTACTAGCTTCCTCTTGATCCACCCTTGCAGAACCAGAACCCAAAACCAAATGACAGTCTTCAAACTCTGTGTCTCTTCACTACCTCTAAAATCAGCAAAATGTGTTTTCAACATAAGCTTTCTCAAAAACCTTACATGTAAATCTGTTTTAGAGATATCCCACACGCGGGCCCAGCGGCGTGGCCTAGCGGCTAAAGTCCTCGCCTCAAACGTCCCGGGATCCCATAGGGGCGCCGGTTCTAATCCCGGCAGCTCCACTTCCCATCCAGCTCCCTGCTTGTGGCCTGGGAAAGCAGTTGAGGACGGCCCAAAGCTTTGGGACCCTGCACCTGCGTGGGAGACCTGGAAGAGGTTCCTGGTTCCCGGCATCGGATTGGCGCGTACCGGCCATTGCGGCTCACTTGGGGAGTGAATCATCGGAAGGAAGATCTTCCTCTCTGTCTCTCCTCCTCTCTGTATATCCAGCTTTCCAATAACAATAAAAAAGAAAAATCTTTAAAAAAAAAAAAAAAAAAAAGATATCCCACACACAAACTTAACATTGAAGATCATTGTGCACCTATGATAATTTTTCTGGCTTTAAGTACAATTGACCTCTAAGCAATCTTTTAATTTCCTCAACAAGAGCAACCAAAAAAAAAGGGAAAAAAATTAACTTAAGCATCATTTTAAAGAATTTTACTAATTTTTATTTTTAAACTGAATTAAAGATAAAAACTAATTACAGTCAAATGCTTTTCTGAAAAATTTAAGCCATCACAATTATTTGTCTCCAGAGTTTGGATCAAAAAAATGAGAACTACTCACGCGTGTGGGCAGATATATTTGATATGAGAGCTTCTGATACCTGCAAAGGCTTCTGCCCATCCATGCCTGGGGGAAAATTATTTTAATAATACTGTCAGATACTGTTTTAACTCCTAATAAATTAGTAACAGTAAAGCTTAAAAAATTTTTTTAAGGACAAACATGACTCATTGAAACATCTAAACAGTACAAACTTTAAACATTGTTAAAAACACCATAAACCTGGAAATAATTCAGACTAACTTAAGCTTTCATTAGAGTTTCTGAAAAGCAATATGTGTATCTTCATAGATTTCTACATCGTTTAAAATGTTCAAATAACAGATTTAAAAAAATTTTCTTTACAACTTTACAAAAATGTGTTATGAGACAGTCAAGATAAATGATATAGGTACATTTTACATGAAAGAAAAAGACCAAGTAAATCAGTTATCTAGTATCTCTACAGGCTTATATTATAACTTCAGCATTTTCTTGTGTATATACATACATATATACCTTTCCTTGTGTGTATGGGTACACACATACATTTCAAAATGTAGAAAATAACTATAAATCAGCATTACTATTTCGGCCAGAAATAGTTACTTTTTTGATATACTGCCTTCTGATTTTTTCCCATGAATATCAACTAAGAAATTTTAAAAAAATCACTCAACACCACTAGTCACTGGGAAAAAAAGCAACAAAACCACTGTGAGTGAACACTTCATATGCAACAGATGGCTGCAATCAAAGTGATAATAAAAGACAATGCTAACAGAAAATATAATGTTAAAGAATTTGGAGAGAATTAAAAACTCTCACACACTTCTGGTCGAAATATAAACAGTGTGGTCAATTTAGAAAACAGCTGGCTGGTTCTCAAAAGGGTAAGTATGAAGCAAGGCTATAACCCTGCAATCTACCTCTTGAGCTCTAATGAAGAGTACTGTGGACACAGGTCCACACAATACCCTGTGCACAAATGTTTGCAGCACCACTAGCTCCAAAGTGGAAAGGATTAAAGGTTCATCCAATGGTTAACAAGCAACTTGTGGCATATCCACACTATGGAGAACAATTCACAATAAAAGAAAACATAATCTGACACATGCTGTAACATGGATGGCTCTTGAAAATATGATGCTATGTGCAGTTACAAAACACTGTATTTTTCTATTTATAAGGAATGTTAAGACAGGCAAACTATAAAGTCAGAAAACAGATTAATGGTTGCCTGGGTCAAGGGCTTTGAGAAATTTAGGAATGATGAAGAAAGAGCAATGAAATATTCCAAAATTGTCTGTGGTGACAGTTGCAACTCATGAAGCATATATTCAAAACCACTCAACTGTACTTTAAGCAGATGAACTGTATGTGTATGAACAGATGAATTTAATACAAATGGAGGAAGAGGGGCAAATAAAAAACAGCCTCGTCATGAGGAACTAGTAGATGGACATCAGTCAGGGGAAAACACACACAATGTAATTAAGGTGCATTCTTTAAAACTGTAAAGGACACGAAAGGCATACTGGTAAACTGTTTCAGATTGAAGCCATGACTGCTAAAATTAACACATATTCCTGGAAAGGCTCCCAGACCAGGAAGGAAGCAGACACAGTTGGGAAGGTGGGCCAAATGTGAATGGGGTGTGTGGGTTGTGTAGCACTGATGGATCAGTTCTGATTTCCGAATCTGGAGCGTGCTGGCTACACAGAAGCATCCTTGTGCATGGAGAATGCAAAATGGAATATTTAGAGGAGATAAATGATCATGTTGCAGACTGACCTTAGGAGTTTAAAAAAAGATTCGTAAACATTATGTAATTATTACACACACATGTACCAAGGTACTTTAAAAAAAGAGAATTAGAAGTTCATTTCAGCATTAAAATTGTTCAAAGTCCTGCATTTTTTCACGGATATTCTACAGACTCCTTCATGCATGGATTTCAACTTTTCTTGCACCAAAAGAAGATTTTCTTTTAATGTCATCTTCCCATGCATGCCTTGAAGTGCCCCGGTATACATACATACACAGCAAAGAGGGAAGAAAGAATGACAGAGTCAAAGACAAAGTGCAGGACTGAGGGCATACAAAATGGAACAGAAGCAGTAAAAGATTAACAACTGGAGAAGTTCCCTGATAACACAAAATTCTTTTCACAAAAAGAATGTATTTACTTAAGAAGTTGCACAGTTACACAATAGCATAGTTAATAAGAAATTGCATTTGCATTTATAGACTTTAAATGTACAATAGCAGCTGGAGATAGATCTACCATGTAGTTCCATATTACATGAAGGTCAAGGACAAAATTCCTCTACAGTGATAGAAATCAGAAAAATGGCCACCTCTGGGGACAGAGGATAATGGCTGGAAAGGAATAAAGAAAACTTCTGAGGAACTGGAAATATTCTGTGTCTTGATGGTTATATGAATGTGTTTATGTAAACATGTAACCAGCTGAATGTTTAAGACTTGGTCACTTGATTATATTATGTCCCAACACAATCTTTTTTTTTTATAATTGGAAAGTCAGATTTATAGAGAGAAGGAGAGATAGAGAGAAAGATCTTCCATCCTCTGACTCACTCCCAAAGTGGCTGCAAATGGCTGGCTAGGGTCAAGCCAATCTGAAGCCAGGAGCTTCCTCTGGGTCTCCCATGGGGGTGTAGGGTCCCAAGGCCTTGGGCCATCCTCCACTGCCTTCCCAGACAACAGCAGGGAGCTGGATGGGAAATGGAGCAGCTGGGATGCGAACCAAAGCCCATATGGGATCCTGGCACATGCATGGCAAGGATTTAACCACTAGGCCACCGTGCCAGGCCCCAAAATAATTTTTTTAAATAGCACATCCAACTCTAATAGGTTTTCAGATTGAACCAATTTGGGTTAAGAACTGTAAATCAGTCACAAACCAACTGCTGAGGTCTCCTCTGACTTCCTGACTTCACAGCTACTGAAGTCACTAGAACTGCCTGAGCTTCGCCTCACTGGGCTCCCTGTGGCTCAGTGCTGCTGCAGCCTCAAGTGCTGTGGGAGTAAGCAATACAAACAGAGAACGAACTGGCTGAGACCAGATTGCAGATTTTGCAGTTAGAATTATCTTCTGTTGGGTCCAGCACGGTGTCCTAGCGGCTAAAGTCCTCGCCTTGAACGTGCCAGGATCCCCTATAGGTGCCGATTCTAATTCCAGTAGCTGCGCTTCCCATTCAGCTCCCTGTCTGTGGCCTTGGAAAGCAGTCTAGGACAGCCCAAAACCTTGGCACCCTGCACCCGTGTGGGAGACCTGGAGGAAACTCCTGGCTCCTGGTTTTGGATCGGCTCAGCGATGGGTGTTGCGGTCACTTGGGGATGAATCATAGGATGGAAGATCTTCCTTTCTGTCTGTCCTCTCTGTATATCTGACTTTGCATTAAAAATAAAATAAATCTTAAAAATAATTACCTTCTGTCATGAAGGAAGAGAAATGTGAAGGAGCGTATATGAATTCACTCAAATACATGTTACAGACCTATGTTAAACAATTCCTTTCTGGGGTGGTTTTTTCCCCTCCTTTTTACATATTACACTTCAATTTTTAACAGGCTACTCACTTTTATGACATATTATGCACTGTATTTTTTGTGTTAATGATCACCAAGTTTTCTAATATTATCAGTAGAAGTATTTTATAATACATTTAATTGGCTTTGCAATTATAATAACTACAGGAAGCACAACAGTAATAAATACCTAACACATAAGCTGCCACTCCCTGACCTTGGGCCAAGACCAGAGAGTTCAAGTAATCAAGACATTATCTGGCCGAATAACAGCTTTTAGAGGCCTTTGCAACAAAGTCATCCAAGCAACATTTTAAAAATCAAAACTTTCTGTTACTCCTGCCAATACAATATATATCAGCATAGGTAGCATATAAAATATTTTCTATGGTCAAAGATAACAGAATAGCTAGAGTATAAAATGTTTCCTATGGTCGCTGTTAATACATTTATATGTTTTTTCAATTCCCATCTTTTTCAATATCTAAGTATATCATCAGTGTATTTTCTATTTCAGGATTGTGTTAATGACCTCAGGGATGCCTAAATAAGCCATAGACATCGGGGTATTATTTCAGCTAATTATAGCTTTGGGAATGCACAGCCACTTAAAACCACATTCATAAAATCAATTTCCAACTAACTGTTAGAACCTATAACGAAATACAAGTGCAACAATGTTCCTCAGAATATTAGTACATATAAAAGCTTGACTTCACATGGTTGCTTAAGATGAATGATAACTTCATTCCCTTAAACTTTACAAAGTCAAGTCTCCTTACAAAGTTTATCATGAAAGCTAGCCTGAAAGCTAGCTACTAGAGAAAACAGAATAAAATTTAATTTTATCATTGTTCTTAACACATAGAACTTTGGCTATTTTCTCCTCTCATAGCTCTTACATATCATTTAGCTAGAGATAGAAAAATCCATGATATAGCACAAGAGCTTTAGGATACAGATTCCTGGCAGTTCAAAAGCTTTGTAGGTTACTCACTATTTGCGGGTAAGAGAGCTTGTTGCAGTGTTGCCTTCCAATTCTTCAATCCAATTAAAAAGCAATGCAACAGTATTTCGGGCTAAACCTCGTATATTCCTGAGTCTATCCTATTTGTGCCCAAAGTATTATTCCCAAGTTATTATTACTCATTTTTAATTTGTGATTTTTCCCAAGATATGCTGCTATTAATTCATTTTATTTCAATCACATAAAGCAGTTTTACCCCCAAAGTACACTCTTTGACCAACTGCTCTAACCCAACAGAACAGCCTCCTCATATGACTTTTTTTTTTAAAGATTTTATTATTATTATTGGAAAGCCAGATATACAGAGAGGAGGAGATATAGAGAGGAAGATCTTCCATCCGATGTTTCACTCCCCAAGTGAGCCGCAACGGGCCGGTGCGCACCGATCCGATGCCGGGAACCAGGAACCTCTTCGGGGTCTCCAACGTGGGTGCAGGGTCCCAAAGCTTTGGGCCGTCCTCGACTGCTTTCCCAGGCCACAAGCAGGGAGCTGGATGGAAAGTGGAGCTGCCGGGATTAGAACCAGCGCCCATATGGGATCCCGGCGCGTTTAAGGCGAGGACTTTAGCTGCTAGGCCACGCCGCCGGGACCCCTTATGACTTTTTAAAAAAAATTATTAAATAATAGAGGATGCATTCAAAGCAAATAATCAACAAAAATTTTTTAAAAAGTCCACTGACATCACAAAAGTGTACAGATTATATTCTTTCAGCCAATTATGAATAAAAAAGATTTAAATAGACCACAAATTAAATCACTAAAAAAGTTATGAAGAGGTGCTAGTGTGATGGCTTATAAGCCTAATTCTGCGCCTGCAGGGTTGGCATCCCATAAGCATGCTGCTTTGAGCCCTGGCTGCTCCACTCCGATCCAGCTCCCTGCTTATGATCTGCGAATGCAGTGGAGAATGGCCAAGGCCTTGGGCTCCTGCATCCATATGGGAGAAGTTTCTGGCTTCTGGCTTCAGCCCAACCTAGCCCTGGCCACTGCAACCATACACATGCCAGAGTGATTCAGTGGATGGAAGATCCCTCTTTTTGTGTCTTCCTCTCTTTAACTCTTGATTTTCAAGCAAAATAAAAAAATCAACCTTTTACAAAAAGTTATGAAGAAAATCAAAATAAAGAGGAAAAGATTAAGTTCAACTGTGACAAACTGTTATCTATGGCAAAGAAATCATAACATACGCTGTTTTCCACTTAACATAGCCAAGATACACACCTACACAATGTTCTGACATTTAACAAAAACATATTTGAGAGGCAGAAAGAAAGAGATATCAACCACTGGTTCACTCTCAAGTGCCTGCAACAGGTGGGCTGAAGCCAGAGGCCTGGTGCTCAATCCAGCTCTCCCATTGAAGTGGCAGGAACCTAACTGAGCCCTCTCTGTTTCGTCCTGCACTACCTTAGAGTCAGATGCTGAAATCCAGCCAGATTCAGGAACTGAACCCAGAAATTCTGATGTGGAAGGCGGGAATCTTAACCTCTAGGCTAAATGCCTGCTCACTATGGAAGATTTTAGGCCAATTGAAGAAAAGGAAAAGCATACCAATTGGCACATCCAAGAAACAAGCACTTCAAAAAGTAAAAACAGGGTCCCAGCGTGGTAGTTTAGTGGCTAAATCCTTGCTTTACACATGCCAGGATCCCACATGGGCACAGGTTCATGTCCTGGCAGCTCTTCTACCCATCCAGCTCTCCGCTTGTGGCTTGGGAAAGCAGCTGAGGAGAACAGCCCAAGGCCTTGAACTCTGCATCCATGCGGGAGACCCAGAGTAGGCTCCTGGCTCCTGGCTTCCGATCAGCTCAGCTCCGGCCATTGCAGCCACTTGGGGAGTGAATCAGGGGATGGAAAATCTTCCTCTGTCTCTCCTCCTCTCTGTATATCTAACTTTGCAATAAAATAAGTACATCTTTAAAAAAAAAAAGGAAAAACAATAAACAATCACTGGCATTTTAGTCAACATGTTTCTATTATGGACCCGTGTTCTGACAGAGCTGGTTAAGCCATTTCTGGGACAACTGCATCCCTAACTGACCGCCAGTTCAACGCACGACTGCTGTGCTTCCAATCCAGCTTCCAGCTTGTAATAGCGCACCTGCAATGCCAGCAGAAGATGGCCTAAGGACCCGGGTCTCTGCCATCCCCATGGGAGACCAGGCTGGAGTTCCTAGCTCCTGGTTTTCACAGGACCAGCCCCAGCTGTTAGAGCACTTCAGAGACAAACCAGCAGATAGAAGATTCTACCACTCTGCCTTTAAAACAAACAAATAATCACATATTTGTATGTTTGTATCCCAATGTCTCATCCTAACAAAGATAATTTCTTTCTTATTCTATCAAAATTTTCAGTTTTCCTCTACTTCTTTTTTATTGTTAAGAAAGTGGTAAGGTTTATTCCTAAGATGAGGAATACAGACTCACACTGACCATACTCAGACAAAGTGGGCCAAGGAAGGAAGGGTAGAGAGAAAAGCTGATGCATATAGATAGATAGTTAGAAACAATTTTCTACTTTCCATCCTCTGTGTTTAGAAACAGCAAAAACTAACTCTCCACTTTTAAACAACATTCACATTATGCCTAAGTTTCAAACAGTTATCAGCTGTTTAAATACAAGAACAAAAACCTCTCAATGTGGAAAAAAGGCAATTATAAATTGTGCATATCAAGTTAACACCAAAAACTGTGTTTAATAAAGCTTGTCTGTGCTTCTACTGATTTTCTCTTTCAAGGAAACACTGAATGCTTCACTGTACAGCACCACAGGATCCTCTTCCTCTTGGCAAAACCAACCAGTTTTTCTCAAACTGCTGTGAAATTTTAAGCTCCCTAGCAGGTTTTGGATTGCACACTGTCTCTAAAGATTCCACTCGCTCCTGGCATCCAACACCCAAAACAACTTAGAAGTACTGTGCAATTTTAATGTGTTCCAGAAAGACTTAAAAATAGTAAGGGCCCAGTGCAATGGCTTAGTGGCTAAATCCTCCCCTTGTATTCGCCAGGATCCCATATGGGTGCAGGTTCATTTCTGGGCTGCTCCAATTTCTATCCAGTTCTCTGACTGCGGCTGGGAAAGCAGTCGAGGACAGCTCAAGACCTTGGGACCCTGCACCCTCCTGGAAGACTAAAAAGAACGGCTCCTGGCTTCAGATCAGCTAAGCTCAGGTCGTCGCGGCCACTTGCGGAATGAACAAGCAGATGCAGGATCTTTGTCTCTCCTCTCTGGAAACTTAATCTGCCTTTCCAATTAAAAAAAAATCTTTAAAAAAATCTTGGGGGCTTTGCAAATGAAACTGTGAGATTAGCAGCAAGCCTATTTTTTCTTTAAAGATTTATCAATTTCTATTGCTAAGTCAGATATATATAGAGAGAGGAGAGAGAGGAAAATCTTCCATCCAATGATTCACTCCCCAAGTGGCTGCAGCGGCCGGTGCTGATCCAAAGCCAGGACCCAGGAGCTCTTCCAGGTCTCCCACATGGGTGCAGAGTCCCAGGGATTTAGGCCGTCCTCAACTGCTTTCCCAGGCCACAAGCAGGGAGCTGGATGGGAAGCGGGGCCATCGGGATTAGAACCAGTGTCCCTATGGAATCCCAGAGCATTCAAGGTGAGTACTCTATCTGTTAGGCCACAGCGCAGGGCCCAGCAAGTCTATTCTATACAACTTTAAATAGTGTCCTTAATCAGTAAACCAAAAGCTACGTAGACAGAACTGCATGACCCTATTTCATAACCATTACTAAGAAAGGTACCTACCCAGTATCTCCCAATCCATGAAGGAAAATTACCTAGAAGAGAAAAAGGGGGAATTAATGAAAAGCCTAAATAAAGCTACGTAGAACTGGTATAAACCTTGCCCATAGCTTTGGTTCAGGTGGAAAAATGGGAATACAAGTCTAAGACACCATTGCAGAACGCTACTTGGGGTAAATCAGCTCATCTCCGTAGCCCGGCTTTAAATGTCAAAGGGTGAATCAACCTCTCACCCAGTAGTGCCTCAGAGAACAGATACAGAAGTCCCCGGTCCACATTCTCTAGAAGTCCCCGGTCCACATTCTCAACAGCAAATTACCGGATCCTAAGAAGAGCAGACTGTCCCAACCAAACCAGCAGGGTCTCACAGATCCTCCACATCTTCCCATCCCAAATAGGAGCTTCCAGAGCTAAAAATTAAGTTTGAGATTCTCACGCAAACTTCCCTAAAAATCAGCATTCCGGATGTGTTAAAGATATCAAAGCTTCAAACTTCTTCCACTTACGACAAGAGTGGAAGGCGAGACAATAAAGCGATTTGCTCGCGGATTAAGCTTCTCTCCTCCCACAAACCCGGCGGAAACAGGCAGGGGAGGCTCAGACCCAGATCCCGTTCCAAGGGTCGAATCCCCGCCGCAATGCAGAGCGCCCCGCCACGCGCAGGCCCGGACGCACCGACCACCGCCCCCACCTAGGCACGCGACGCCCACCGCCAGCGAGGGGCAGGGGCCGGTGGCGGGCCGACAGGGCCTCCGGGAGGCCCAGGATCCGCCACTCACCGCGGCGGTGGCCTTTCGGGCGGCGGGCACGATGGCGGGCAGCGGAGCAGACATGGTATTACCACACATACACCAGCTGGCGGACAGCGCGTAGGAAGCGGAAGGGAGAAAGCGCGCCCGGCCTGGGCCCAAGGGCGTGCGAGCTGCGATTCCCGGCCCGCCCCACCGGGCGCGCGCTCAGGCGCGTGCGCGCCGAACGCCTCACTCCCACTCTGCGCGCGCCCGCACCCCTCGAGCTCCACCCTCCCACACCCCGCCCCCTCCTTGCGTCACAATGCCCGAGGCTCGCTTTCCGCCGGGATTGGCTGCTGCCCGCGCGATCCCGCCCCCGTCTCCGCCACGCCTCTCGCGGGCGCAGTCGAACCTTCCCTCCGGCCCCGGTGGGTGTCGTGCCTGGCGCTCCGGAGCTTTGGCCGGGGGCTGCTGGCTGGAACCGGCTCCGGCCTCGCTCCGCCGGCGATCCCGAGAGAAGAAGGCTCCGTCAGGCCAGTCACTCTGCTTGTTCGGGTGCCGCGGCCACAGCCTGCTCCTTCCTCGTAGGCTGGGAGCGCGGGAGGAGCTGCTGCTGTGTTAACGTAGGGCCACATCTGTCGGAGGTGGGGGGTGTGCTCCCCTTCTTTCCCCGACTTGTCCCCGAGTATCGCCACGTGCCGGGACTGAAGGAGACTTTACAGATGGACGGGTGTTGACTGGACGAGGTGGCTCCACTGAGTAAAATGTAGTTTATTCAGAACATTTATTGCTGTCTTGCTCCGTGGGGTGATTCCAGAGGGGACAGGAGAGCGACTCCAACCAAGCCCGAAAGCCCCGGTCTTGGGAAGTTGGGAATTCACTGAAGCTTTTTTCTACGACTCCTATCATAGACCCTTCACAAAGAGAATTTTTGTTTGGATGAGTATTTTGAGCGAGAAATAAACTGTGGTAGATTTTGGGAAAACTCAGATTGCTTTTAACAGTCCTTTGAGCCCTATTCCGGTTAATTAGGGCAGCCTATAGTTACGGTGCTGTGACTGAAAACCAAATTGTATGCTTTCACAGAATGAGGGCCCCTGGATCTCTTAGAGCCAGTTCTAATTTCCTACAGAAGTGGTAGTGGAAACAAGAATTACAATAATCCTATAAAAACACCTTGTTCTTTTAAGGGAATAGAGTTGTGATGTGAATGTTCGAGTTCCAGTTTCTGACTAGCAGATTTCAGGTTTTCACTAAAAACTGGTGAATTAAAATCGCTGAAGTACAAGAAGTTGTTCTAATTAATTTTAGTAAGATATGAAAGTAATTTTTAAAAAATGCTGTTACCGAACTGTTTATTTTTCTCTTGTGATTTATGTTACCTATATATGTATTATGTTATTTCCATGTTTTCTTGTGTCTACATATTAAAAATTCCTTAGGAATTCTATTGTAACTTGCTTACTGAATTTTTTTATTGTTTTCCACAGTACATTTTTGTAGGTATAAGGATTCATTCCTTTCCTTCCCCCTCCCATTTTCCTCTCCCACCATTTCCTCTCATATTATCACAATAGTATAGTCCCTCAGTACAAGTTTTAAGTTTAACTTTCTGACATTTAAATGTATCATGACACAGTAAATATAGTTAGAGATAGAAAACAATATATTTTAGAAGTTTTGTTTTTTTTTAACAGTTTTACTGGTGACTGTTGCTGAAGGACTATACTATTATAATAATATGGAGGAAAACAGTAGGGGAGGGATAATGGGGAATTTGGAAGGAGAAATCCCTGAGCCTGTAGAGCTATAACATGAAAAACAAAAATAAAGGAATGTTGGGAGCCCTGCTTTTATTTGGAGATGGAGATGCATACTGCATAGTACCTTAACTTCCTGCTATGCTAGTGTCCCTTGTACAATTCATGTATATTAATACATATAATATATGTTTACTTAATATAAGAGTATGTGATTTTATATATTTGCTTATATATGTGTACATATATCATACTCTGCATATTGCTTTTATTATCAATGGGAAAAAATGATTATTTTTCCATTTCAGACTAGCTTAGTTCACATAAGCATGGTAGTTTTTAGCTGGGACCATTTTGTTGCAAACTGCAAGCTTTCATTCCTCTTCATGGCTGAGTATTCTACTGAGCAGGTGTACCACAATTTCCTTATCCATTCCTCTGTTGACAGGCATCTGAGTTGATCCATGGCTTCACTATTGTGAATTATGCTACTGTGAGTATAGGGTTGCAGATCACTCTCTTAAATGCAGATTTCATTTGTTTTGGATATAGTCCCAGGAGTGGGATAGCTGAGTCATATGGCAGATCAATTCTCAGTTGTCTGAGCACTCTCCATACTGACTGCCCAAGTGGTTGTACTGGTTGACATTCCCAACATGAATGGATTTGTGTGCCTTTTCCCCTACATGCTTGCAAACAATTGTTGTTTTGTCAGTTTCTTTGTGTAGGCCATTGTCACTGGAGTTAGTTGGAACTTCATTGTAGTTTTAATTTGCATTTCCCTAATAGCTAGGTAATCTGAATGTTTTTTCATGTGGCTCTTAATTTTTGAATTTCATCTTTTGAGACTTATGCCCTTTGCCTATTTCTGAACAGTGTTGTTTGTCTTAGTGTTGTTGAGTTTTTGTATCTCGTTTTAGATCTTGGTTATTAGTCTCCTATCTGCTGTGTAGAGTGAAGATTTTCTCTTGTTCTCTTGGTTGCCTCTTCACTTTACTGACCATCTCCCTTGCTGTACAGAAGCTTCTTAGTTTGATGTGATTCTGTTGTTTATTTTGGCTTTAGCTGCCCATGTTTATGATTTCCTATTCCCGTGTCCTATTCTTATGTCTATTGATTGTACATCTTCCTCTAGTAATTTGCTGGTGTCTGGCTGTAGGTTTAGATCTTTGATCATTAAGAATTATTTTTGTATGAAATGAAAGATAAGGGTTTTTCTTACCTTTCTTGCCTTTCTATAATACATTTTAGTTTTGATGATGCTTACATATTTGAGAAGAATCCATACTAATGTGAACTACAGATTAGGATGGAAGGAGTCAAGGAATGGGGGGAAATGGACGAGACTACTGCTTCCAGTCTTCCTGTTTCTGGGGGAGAGAAGAGGGAAACAGGAGCAAAGGGCCACTCCTAGCAGCCTGAACACACCAGTACCACAGGATGTGGGATGACCTTTCAGCTTGACCTAAGAATTCCTGATATGGAGTCTATTACAAGAGTATTGCTTAAGTGGTTTTCATAATTCTGAGATGCTATTGAGTTTGTTGCTACAAGGTTGAAGAAATCCCTCACAAGTTAACATAGTCCCACCTCGGTGTCTGGACTTGCCCAGTTAGCTGCTGTTGAAGCACGGCCAGGAGTATTGTTCATTTGGATCTGCCCTTCATGGTATTTGTCGTCCTCTATAGGCCTCTGTGATCTGTCATGTCCCTCATTTGCATCTGGGCATGCCGTTCACTGCACAGGATTCAGCAACCGAGGCACCTTGGTTCTGACACCTGCACTCCATGGTCAGAACACAGATCCTGTGGTTGTGGTTGGTATTCTGAGTCCAGCTGGTGAAATCCTCCCAAAAAACCTTGCTAGAAATGACCCCAGACTTGACTCCTGTGTGTGCCAGCCAGTGTGGGGTCTGGCTCAGTCTGTCACCCACATTAGCCTACACACACACACTGGTGGTTGCAGCCAACCGGTCAGTTCTGTCTGCATACCCATCTTAACACACAAACCAATAGGATACTGTGGCCCAGCCCAGCCCTGCCTATGACACACTCAGTTCTCATGCACATCAATGGGAACTGCAGCCCTGTTGGAGTGAAACCCAAAACCTCTGACAAGACTACCCCTAGCCCAGTTCCCACACACCCCAGCATGTGCTGAGCAACATGCACATTTTTTAAAAAAGATTTATTTATTTTTATTGGAAAGGCAGATATACAAAGAGGAGGACAGAGAGGAAGATCTTCCATCCAATGATTCACTCCCCAAGTGACCACAACGGTTGGTGCTGCACCGATCCAAAGCCAGGAGCCAGGAACTTCCTCCAGGTCTCCCACGTGGGTACAGGGTCCTAAGGCTTTGGGGTGTCCTTGACCAGGCCACAAAAAAGAAGCTGGATGGGAAGTGGAGCTACCAGGATTAGAACCCAGCACCCATATGGGATCCTGGTGTGTTCAAGACGAGGACTTTAGCCACTAAACCATCACGTTGGGCCCCAAAATGGACATTTTGATTATGTTTTTCTACCTATCCATTAACATGGCAGATTTCTGCATCTCCTATGTTTTTTTGTAGTGTTTGTAGCTTTCACCATAGAGATCTTTGTCATCTTTGGTTAGTTTTTTTCCTGAGGTATTTAAGGTTCTTTTCCAATATTTTAAATAGGACTTATACGAGTTCTTTCTCAGTAATCAAGTTTTTTGTGTGTACTAAGGCCATTGATTTAGGTTCACTGATTTTTGTATACTGCTACTTTGCTAAATTCTTATGAAAAACTTCTCAAGGTGAAGTTTCAAGTTCTCAAGTGTTTAGGCTTTTGCCCCCTTATTTGTATGGCTGTATGGCAACTGATATTATGTAACCAAGCTCATGTAACCAAGCATACCTGCTTGGTTACCTGCCCACAACTACCATGCAATGTCTTGGCCTTGGCCCACTGTTCTCTTTCAGACTTATATAAGGACTGAGGGGATGGCTAGGCACAGCTGCTAGTGGATGTGGCTGTTGGTGGATACAGCTCTGTGTTGATGTTTAGCTGTGTGTGGATGTATGTAGATATCGCTGTGTGTGTGTGTGTGTGTGTGTGTGTGTGTGTGTGTCCAGCACCGCAGATACAAAGGAGGATATCTTCTTGGTCCTATTGGTTTGTGGTGATAGTGGTTGTTCCACATGCATTTCTCATTAGCAGTGTGAGAGTAAAGGCTGTTCGTTGGGATTCTCTGGGAGCAAGATCCAAACCCTGGTCATCCCAAAGCTGAAGCAGTGAGTGATGCAGTTGCTAGAACCTAAGGACAAGAAAGACATGCTGGAGAGAGAAAAACCAACCCAGGAACCAGCAGAGAAAGCACCCCTGCTGAGAGGTAGAAGCAAAAATAAGATGCCATCCATACCCCAGAAGTGAGGATTGCTGTCTTCCAGGTTATAACCAATAATCAAAGATAATCCAGCAATTTTAATTGTTCTGGTGTTGAGGACACAGCTTATCATAAAATGTTATTCATAGCCTACGCCTACCCAGTTATGGGGTATGGGGCAGATGCAGTCCTGTCCATGGAGTTAAATCCAAAATAATGAATGTGTCTTTGCAAACAGTCTTCCACCTGCAGTATAATACCATCATGGCTGGCTGGCCGGCTGGCCGGTTGGTCAGCCAGCTGCTTGCTGTCAACCAAGAACCCAGGTTCGGATGTGCTGAGCTTCCATAAACCATCCTTGTGCACTTGGATCGAAGAAAAAATACCATCATGTGTTTGGGTTGCTAATATCTGGTTTAATGTAATGACTAATGTTTGAAACAGTATATGTGCTACAATGGTAAACAAAGGGGATGAAAATTTGTGATTCCTACCCACTTAAAAGAAGTTACATACATAATGTAGACCCATACAGATATAGACTTAAGAAGTGAAAAACAGAGGCCCCGACACAGTATGCTAGTGACTAAAGTCCTCACCTTGCACTCACCGAGATCCCATATGGGCATCGGTTCTAATCCCAGCAGCCCCGCTTCCCATCCAGCTCCCTGCCTGTGGCCTGGGAAAGTAGTGTTGGACTACCCAAAGCCTTGGGACCCTTCACCCATGGGGGGAGATCTGGAAGAAGCTACTAGCTCCTGGCTTCGGATCAGCTCTGCTTTGGATCAGCTCAGCTCAGCTCAGCTTCAGCCATTGCGGCCGCTTGGGGAATGAATCATAGGATGGAAGATCTTCCTTTCTGTCTGTCCTCCTCTCTATATATCTGACTTTACAATAAAAATAAAATAAATCTTTGGGCCCTGTGCTGTGGCCTAGTAGCTCAAGTCCTCGCCTTGAATGCTGGTTCTATTGCCCGCAGCCCCGCTTCCCATCCAGCTCCCTGCTTGTGGCCTGGGAAAGCAGTCATTGACAGCCTAAAGCCTTGGGACCCTGCACCCACGTGTGAGATTCAGAAGAGGATTTGGGTTCCTGGCTTTGGATCGGCACAGCACCAGCCGTTGTGGTCACTTGGGGAGTGAATCATTGGATGGAAGATCTTCCTCACTGTCTCTCATCTCTGTATATATCTGACTTTGCAATAAAAATAAATTAAAAAATAAAATAAAGCTTAAAAAAGAAATGAAAAATAGAAAATAGTGGATTCAGAGGAATATAACAAATTGGCTACAAGGAATATAACAAATTGGCTAACAATGACTAACTCGTTGCTTGTTGCATCTTTAGTGAATTGTCAGAAATAGCTGGGCTCCCTAAGAAGATAGATATAAAGAAACAAAAAAAAACCTGCACTTAGTTAAGTACTATAATGAGGTAGCTAGCATTGCTTTGATGGATTTCTGCTCGTTTTGCTGAGCTGTATAGAGTCCCGCTCCACCTTCAAAGATGGCAAATGGACTTTTGACCCATTCAGATGGATAGATACAACACAATGGCAGGCTGAAAGCTTTGCACCAGTGACTAAACCACCAGCTGGTTGGCTGTGCCCCAAGCTGCCCACCACTCTGTACAGGACTTCCTTGGAAGGTGACCACAATCTAATTGTGATGAAATGATGCCTGCACTTGTTGAGGACTTCAGCCCGGGAGCCACCAAAGAAGACCCACTGGGGTTTGGGGGTTGGGATACTGTGTATTGTTATCTTCGAACATGCTGTGGGGAGTTGCATTATTGTGATGGCTACTTTCAGTTATAATGCCCCATTCCCTCTGTTGTCAGACAGGGTCCCAAGGCCCTTTCTGGAAGGTGAGGTGCATGCTGATGGTAAGATGCACACGCCTACAGTGATGGAATATTGAGAAGATGAAGTTGGGAAGATGAAGATAACAAGATCCCCACTTGGATGTCCTTGCCTCCTTCCTCCTCTTTGTTCCTCTGTGGCAACCCATGTCCTGTAACCCACAAGCCCACCTAGTTGTGATGCTCTGCCCAACCCTGTTTTGTACTAGATTGGTTCCAGGTCACTACTGTATGTGAAGCCACATAAAGAATTGTATGGGGTCATGGGGTTGGAACCTTGTGATGGGCAAGGGAGCTGCCTGCAGAAGATGCTGGTATGTGCTGCAGTACAGGTGACTCAGTGAAGATCTTGCGGATTTTTGTGTGTCTTCCCATCGGCAATACAAGTGTGGCTCTGCTGTAGCCCTACTGACTTGGAGGACAGCATATATTACTTCCATCATTCTCATGGCCACTCTGGGAAGAGGACGAGGGCCCAGACATCCTGTGCCTAACATCTGTAGCGTAGGGGACACCCAGATGAAAGAGAAGGGGCAACTGCAGCTAGTGGAGCCTGTGAACAGTGACAGGATGTGGTGAGCAAGTCAGTCACATATGGCAAGAGGCAGGCAGAGAGAAGACATGGCATGCCATCCTGACTGGCAGAGAGGAGCCACCACCCTGCAGCTTGGAGCCAGTACCCAAGAAAGTTGACAGTTGTCATTATGGGTGCTGTGGTGATGAAGATTGTGTGAAGACTTCAGAGACACTCAAGGTATCCAGGTGAGGTGCATGGGGTTTTGGGGTTGATGGAGTCCTGTCTAGGGACTACAGCCAAAATAATGTATATTTTGAGTGTACTGAGTCTTGTGACTGTGATCTTATGTCATGAGTTGGTAACACTGATTTCCTAGAAGGGCCACTGCTTGTAACAATTTGCGTGCTCCTTTCTTTGAATCCTGGGATGGTGGTTTGTGAGCCTTAGAGACTACAGAAGCAACTTGGCTCGTTTTGCTGAGCTGTGTAAAGTCCTACCCCACTTTCAAAGATGGCAAATGGACTTTTGACCCATTCAGATGGATAGATACAACACAATGGCAGGCTGAGAGCTTTGCTCCAGTGACTAAACCACCAGCTGGTTGGCTGTGCCCCAAGCTGCCCACCACTCTGCACGGGGCTTCCTTGGAAGGTGACCACAATCTAATTGTGATGAAATGATGCCTGCACTTGTTGAGGGACTTCAGCCTGGGAGCCACCAAAGAAGACTCACTGGGGCTTGGGGGTTGGGATACTGTGTATTGTTATCTTCGAACATGCTGTGGGGAGTTGCATTATTGTGATGGCTACTTTCAGTTATAATGCCCCATTCCCTCTGTTGTCAGACAGGGTCCCAAGGCCCTTTCTGGAAGGTGAGGTGCATGCTGATGGTAAGATGCACACGCCTACAGTGATGGAATATTGAGAAGATGAAGTAAATAGATCTTTAGTGGAGAGAACATGGAGAGCAAGTCAGTCACAGCTAGCAAGAAGCAGACAGAATACATGGTATTAGCATTGGGGGGACACAAAGAAATGCCATCCCCACGCTGGCATAGCAGCTTCTTTTTCTTGCATCTTGTAATGGGTTCCCAAGACCCATTATGGGTGCTGTGCTTATGAAGTCAATGTGAAGACATCAGCAATATTAAAGGCATCTCGGTCAATGTGTCTGCGGTTTATGTTTTGAACAGGTGTTTTTTTGAGGGGCTATAGCCAAAACAATCTATATTTTTACTCTCATTCATCTCTGTTGTTCTGAGCCTATGTCATGATTTTAGAATTCTAGATTTATTGCAATGTATGCATTTGATAGTTAGTGCATTTTTCATTTTCATTCCTGATGGTCATATCTGTAAATAGCACCCAGACTTCTGTGTTCATTGTCTTCATGCCTTTGGGATATTGAATTATTGACATTTAAAACCTGGGCCAGGTCCTTCACATTTAGGCTGTGGCTCTGTATTTGGTTCTGGTATCCTATTTGGCTGCCATTTGATTTTTGGTTGCTCTACTGTGATCTGAATTCTTGCTTCTAGCCTGGGAACACTGTGAAGGATATTAATGTTATCAGATATATCATTACAAACATTTTCCCACTCTACCAGTTATCTTTTCCTTTACATTTTTGGTTTCACTGCTTTGCAGAAACGTTGTAGTCTGATGTAATGCCACCTTTTTTCTTTCATTGCTTATGCTTTTGGTATCCTATCAAAATGCCATTGCCATGATCAGTGAAAAGGAACATTTCCCTATGCTTTTTCTAGGGGTTTTATAGTTTTTGTGTCTCTTAAGCCTCGATTGATTTTAATTAATTCATTGTATGTGATGGAATGTAAAAGTTGATTTTTGCTATTTTGCAGATGAATTTCCAGTTTTCTCAACATCATTTATGAAAGAGATTATCCTTTACCCATTTTGCATTTCGGGTTCCCATGTAGAAGGTGGGGCTTATAAGAGGTCTCTGAGTCATTGAGGATGTGCCGTTGGGGAGTGCTTCTTAAGAGGGTTTTGATCATTTTAGTTCGGGTCATTCTTACCTTTCCTCTCCCCTTCCATGTGCTTGCTTCGGCAGCACATATACTAAAATTGGAATGATACAGAGAAGATTAGCGTGGCCCCTGTGCAAGGATGACTTTTCTCTCCCCTTCCTGCCTCACTGTGTGATCATGCCTCCACACCCAGGGAGACTGTGGCTTCACAAGATGCTGCAAGCTCCAACACTGAGCTGAAACAAGCTTTCTTTCCTTCCTTCCTTCCTTCCTTCCTTCCTTCCTTCCTTCCTCCCTTTCTTCCTTCCTTCTTTCTTGCCTTCTTGCCTTCGTTCTTTCTTTCTCTTTCTTTTCCTTCCTTCCTTCCTTCCTTCCTTCCCTCCCTCCCTCCCTCCCTTCTCTCTCTCTCTCTCTTTCTTTCTTTCTCTCTTTCTTTCTTTCTTTCTTTCTCTCTCTTTCTTTCTTTCTTTCTTTCTTTCTTTCTTTCTTTCTTTCTTTCTTTCTTTCTTTCTTTCTCTCTCTCTCTCTCTCTCTCTCTCTCTTCTTTCTTTCTTTCTTTCTTTCTTTCTTTCTTTCTTTCTTTCTTTCTTTCTTTCTTTCTTGTTGGGAAGCTGCAACTCCAGCTAGATTTCTCCTGGTACTTGACCATTCTGCTGCTGCTTTTACAAGCACAAAAGCAGCCAGAAATGGAGCTGGTGATCAAGCCAGTGCTCTTACGGGATGCTGACAACCTAGGCAATACACTAGCTCCATAGTACTGACATTTCAGTTGCACTCTGCAGAAAAAGAACTCCCCAGATGTAGGCAGCTGCTTAGGTTGCATTGTACATAGGCAAGTGTTACATTGCTGGGACAAAAGCAGCTAATAGTTAGCAGGCATCCTGGC
Organism: Ochotona princeps; assembly: GCF_030435755.1. NCBI lineage: Eukaryota > Metazoa > Chordata > Mammalia > Lagomorpha > Ochotonidae > Ochotona > Ochotona princeps. The sequence continues at coordinate 42,252,834 of NC_080840.1, forward strand.
CCTGGCTAGTGCAAAATTTGTGTTAATTGTACCAGTGTGCAGTTGTAGTTGCCTTTTTTTTTTTTTTTTTTGGTTACGTGGGACCAGATGCCAGCACATCAGCAGACAGGTTCTGGGGACTTGCATGCGATTGTGTACGAGCCCTGGATACGCTGGCACTGCACACTACTGGAGGTCTGCGCTTTGGAGGTCTGTGTGGTTTTGGGCATGGCAGGCTGTTTTTATTAATTTTTTTAAAAGATTTTTTTTAATGCAAAGTCAGATATTTAGACAGAAGAAGAGAGACAGAGAGGAAGATCTTCCATCCACTGATTCATTCTCCAAGTGACTGCAAAGGTCAGAGCTGTGCCTATATGAAGCCAGGAGCTCTTCTGGGTCTCCCACACAGGGACAGGGTCCCAAGGCTTTGATCTGTCCTCCGCTGATTTCCCAGGCCACAAGCAGGGAGTTGGATGGGAAGAGGGGCTGCCGGGATTAGAACTGGTGCCCATGTGGGATCCTGGTGCGTTCAAGGTGAGGACTTTAGCTGCTAGGCCACTGCTCTGGGCCCTGTTTTTATTAATCTTAAGCCAACTTTGTCTTCCTGAGATGAACACTTGGTTATAATGCATTGTCCTTTATATATTTAGTGGTTTTCAATTTGTTAAAAACTTTTTCTGGGCAGGCATTCGACTTAGTAGGTAAGACATAGGTTGGGATAGTCATGTCCAAGAGAACAGAAAAATAGCTCCAGCTCAGCCTTCTGATTCTAGCTTCCTGCTAATTCAAGCCCTAGGAGGAAGCAGGTGATAGGCTTAGTCAGAGACCTAGGTTGAGTTTCTAGCTTCTGGCTGTGGCCCAGTCCAGCACTGACTGTTGAAGATATTTGGAGAGAACTGGTGAATGGGAGCTGTCTCTGTCCGTTAAACAACAACAAAATAAAAAAAGAAAATTGAAATAAGTTTATTTTTAAAACACTGTTTTTCTTCTATTTTCATTAGTCATTTTTCATTGTGACTCAGATGGAACTGTAGGTTCCTGGGTTTGGCCTGGCCCAATCCTGGCAAGTTGCAGGCATTTGGAAAGTGAACCAGGGGAATGAAAGATCTTCCTCTCTTCCTTATGGATCTACTTTTCAAATAGAATTAATTGGCAATAAATGCATTAAGCCTCTGAAATCACTAAAAACCAAGTTTTAAAAATTATAACTAATGACTGACATTAATTTTTAAAGTACAGGCAATCACTAGAGTAAACAAAAATAATAGATTGAGAGATTGCTTTGAAGAAGTGAAATTCAGGCCCAGCGCAGTGGCCTAGTGGCTAAAGTCCTTGCCTTTATTGCACTGGGATCCCATATATGCACCGGTTCTGTTCCCAGCAGCTCCACTTCCCATCCAGCTCCCTGCTTGTGGCCTGGGAAAGCAGTCGAGGACGGCCCAAAGGCTTGGGACCCTGAACCCTTGTGGGAGACCCGGAAGAGCCCTTGCCTCCTGACTTTGGATCGGTGCAGCACCGGCCGTTACTGTCACTTGGGGAGTTTATCGTTGGATGAAAGATCTTCCTGTCTTTCCTCCTCTCTCTGTTTATCTGACTTTGCAATAAAAATAAATCAATCTTTAAAAAAAAAAAGTGAAATTCAAGAGCCCAGCATGGTAGCCTAGTGGCTAAAGTCCTCTCCTTGCATGTGCCAAGATCCCATATGGGTGCCAGTTCTAATCCTGGTCTTCCCATTTCCCATCCAGCTTCCTGCTTGCGGCCTGGGAAGGCAGTCACGGATGGCCCAAGGCCTTGGGACCCCGTATCCACATGGGAGACCTGGAGGAGGCTTCGGGCTCCTGGTTTTGGACCACCTCAGCTTCAGCCGTTGGCGGCCACTTGAGGAGTGAATCAGCAGACAGAAAGCCTTCCTCTCTGTCTCTCCTCCTCTGTATATATCTGCCTTTCCAATAAAAATAAATACATCTTAAAAAAAGGTGAAATTCAAGATGGTATACATGGTGCCTCTCATTATAAGCCTTTCAGTACTATTTGATTTTTTTCATAAGCTGTTCAATGAAAGTAATGTATACTTCCAAGAAGTATACCATATTACATTTCCTGTCTCATTTATTCAATGAAAATTTTCCTATAAAATAATTACTGATAGTAACACTTGATCAGAAATTTGTTACTTAATATAAACATTGTCTCTAAAAGTTGTCTTTATTTGAAAGGCAGAGCAACAGAACAGTCTTACCCACTGGTTCCTAAGGTCAGGGCTAGGCTAGGCTACAGTTAGGAGTCAGGAAGTCCCTCGTTGGCTCTTACACGGGTATCAGAGGCCCAAGTACTTGAATGATCCTCTGCTGCTTTCCCAGGAGCACTAGCTGGAAGCTAGATCAGAAGTGGAGCAGACCAGATTCCAAAATACTTAGCTTTAAGATGGTAGCATCAACATCAGTAGCTTAATCTGCTGAGCCACAATGTCAGCCCCTCAACAATGATTTTTTTTTTGATAGAAAACAGTGTATTTTATCTGTAGATCCAGATAAAGTTTGCAATTATGTTTCGCAGTTTTGTTTCCAAATTATGAAGGTTCTAATAAAAACTGAAAGGGGTTGGCATGGTGGCATTCAAGCTAAGCCTCTGTCAGCATCACTGGCATCTCATATGGGCACCGTTTATGTCCTGGTTGCTCCCTGCTTCGGACTAGGAAAGCAGCTGGGGATGGCTCAAGTCCATGGGCCCCTGTAACCCTGTGGGAGGTGAGGGAGAAGCTCCAGGATTCTGGCTTCAGACTAGCCCAGCTCTGACCATTGTGGCCATCTGGGGAGTGAACTAGAGGATTAAAGATTTCTGTCTTCTCTCTATAAATCTGCTTTTCAAATAAAAATCTAAAACAAAAACAAAAACATTGTGGGGGATGGGGTCAGCATTGTGGTAGAGTGAGTCAAGTTGTTGCCTGTGATGCTGGCATCCCACATGGTCAAGTCCTGACTGCTCCATTTCTCATCTTGCTCCCTGCTATGTTCCTTGGAAGCAGCAGAAGACGGTCCAAAGGACTTGGTCCTGCACGCTCTTGAGAGGCTCAGATGAAACTCCTGACCCCTGGCTTTGGCCTGGCCCAGCCCTGGCAAATGCAGCCATCTGGGGAGTGAATCAGGATGGAATCTTTCCTTGTCTATAACTATGACTTTCAAAATAAACCTTTAAAAAATATATATAAATAGGAGTTTTATAAAATAGAATATCTGTACCACAAAATACTTAATATTTATTATTATTCCAAGAACAGCAGCTTGTTTAATTATGTCTTGAGTTTCATATTGAAAAGGCTATGTTCCCTTTTTCTTTCTTTTAATATTCTTTTGATATTTCAATATTTTGTTGGAATTGTTCCTGCTGTAAGTAATCATGAATAATGATGGTGAAAGTACTTTTGGAGGACAGTTGTTTCCATATTTAACTAAAATTTTTTAAAGATTTGTTTTTGTTGGGCCCGGCGGCGTGGCCTAGCGGCTAAAGTCCTCGCCTTGAAAGCCCCGGGATCCCATATGGGCGCCGGTTCTAATCCCGGCAGCTCCACTTCCCATCCAGCTCCCTGCTTGTGGCCTGGGAAAGCAGTTGAGGACGGCCCAATGCATTGGGACACTGCACCCGCGTGGGAGACCCGGAAGAGGTTCCAGGTTCCCTGCTTCGGATCGGTGCGCATCGGCCCGTTGCGGCTCACTTGGGGAGTGAATTATCGGACGGAAGATCTTCCTCTCTGTCTCTCCTCCTCTCTGTATATCTGGCTGTAATAAAATGAATAAATCTCTAAAAAAAAAAAAAAGATTTGTTTTTGTTGCAAAGTCAGATATACAGAGAGGAGGAGAGACAGAGATCTTCCATCCAATGATTCACTCCCCAAGTGATCCCCAACGGCCGGAACCACGCCTATCTGAAGCCAGGAGCCTGGAACCTCTTCCAGGTCTCCCATGCGGGTGGAGGGTCCCAAGGCATTGGGCCACACTTGACTGCTTTCTCAGGGCACAAACAGGGAGCTGGATGGGAAGCGGGGCTACTGGATTAGAACCGGCGCCCATATGAATACTGGCACATGCAAGACAAGGGCTTTAGCCACCAGGCTACTCTGCCGGGCCCTAATTAAATCCTTTTTAAAAGGATTTTATAGCTACTTTACAATGGTATAAATACATAGTTATATTAATTCCTTTAAGCAATATTTATAAACAAAAGACACTCTCCTTGTTAGACACATATGAGTAAAATCAAGTAGAGTCAAGCTTCTTGGTTGCCTGAAATATAGTATGGTAGAGTTCCCCACGGTATGTTTTTAAAGATTTAGTTACTGGTTTGAAAGGCAGAGTTCATAGTACAAAAGAGGTTCTGTAGCTGCTGTTCACTCCCCAGATGGCTGCAATGGTAGAGTCTTGGCCAGGCCAAAACAAGAAGCTGGGAGCTTCATCCAGGTCTCCCATGTGGGTGGCCGATGCCCTAACCCCAACCCATTTTCCAGTGTCCCGCTGCAGGTAGACAGCTGGATAGAAAGCGAAGCAGGAAGGATGTTAACCGGCACCCACAGGGGATGCCAGTGCCGCCTGAGATGGCTTTACCTACTATGGCACAATACCAGCCCCCAAAGTACTAGTTTTATAATAGGAGGCAGGCTAATTTTGAATCCTGGCTCTGCCAACTGGTATTAGATATTGGTAAGCCAAGATACTGGTAAACCGTCTGACCTTGCTAAGCCTCACCTTCCTTGTGACATGTGCTAACATGTACCTCTGTGGTGTTAACTTACAGAAATTAAGTGAGGGTAATTTAACACTGCACTACCAAGAGCTCAGTATTGCGCTTGTCATTAATATTAAGTGAGTTAGGAGACGGTCCTTAGCCTAGATCCTCAGAGGTCTTTCGGATTTCAGCTCCTGAATGCAGCTTCCTGCTAAGGAAACCCCGCGAGGCAGTGAGGCAGTGATTCAAGTCATGACCTTCCTGCCAGCTACGTGGAAGGCCGAGGTACTGGCTGGTTCTCCCACTTCCCCCATCCCCAATACAACAATTTCAGGCATTTGGAGACCGGCAGATGGGGAACTCTCTCACGGTAGCAGAGAGCGCACCCGGTTGGCTGGTTCCCTCGGCAGTCCAAGTGCAGGCAGCTCCCCAGGTCCTACGCGGGTAGCAGGGCTCCAATACCCGCCATCACTACTGCCTCTCGGGGAATCAAACTCGGGTCTTCAGATACGGGAGGCACTGCAGCCGCTGGATACTGGATATCCAAGTGCAACGGCTAATACTTCCCCAAGCCGCTCACGCTTTACAATTCTAGAATCCACCTGCAGCTCAAGGGAAACACGTGCCTCCCAAGACATTTGCCTCGAAGACGAAACACCGCAAGGCCAGACAATAATGCAGCACAAGGACAAAAAAATGACCCCGCGTAGGCTCACAAGGCTGAGGAAGTGACTAAGCCAATAAATATCTACGTAAACGGGCAAGATACGACAGCACCAAGCCTGAGACGCGAGAAGTCGCTAGGCGAGTGCGGCTTAGCGCGGCAGGGGCGGAGTCTCGGCCGTAAAGCAGCGCGGCGGCGCGGGTCGCCCTCGGACGTTCTCGGTCCGTCAGTCATGGCGGGTCCCGTGCGGGGCGCTGGGTCCCGGGGCCTGGACCTGATCCGGGCTTTGCCTCGTGTGAGCCTGGCCAACCTAAAGCCCAATCCCGGCTCCAGGAAGCCGGTAAGTGGTTGCGGCGCGGCGGGGAGGCCCTGGGCCTCAGGCCATGGCTGGCCCTTCACTCCGGCATTCTGCAGGGTTTTGGGGGTGCACTGAGGGTTCCCCGTGCCCCGTCCCCTGCTCCGTGCCCACGGGCTCCCAGTTCTTGATGAGGTTCGTTAGGCCTAAGAGCAGACTCACACCAACTGTAGACCAACGACAGTCATTCAGAATTGAATTCCTGTTGCTTGGCATAATGTCATTCATGGAATTCATTTCTTGAGTTACAGGAGCTAAATCTAGGGTTTGTTTTTTTTTTTTTTTTTTTTTAGTTTTCTTGAATATCATTTACATTTTTTCTTTTTTAATCGATTCTTTAAAAATTTTTTTTCCAGTAAGATTGTTATAGATCTTTTTTCCCCATCCATTCCTTGGAACTTGGCCCTGGAAACACAGCTTTCCCTTGGGTGCCTTCAGAGATGCTGAAGGATGATGGCAGTTATCACGCGCTTTGTTCTCAGAGCCTTAGCAGGCATTGTTCCATGGGGTAAAGGACTGAAGAAATAAGCAAAGAGGCAAAATTCCTGGTTTCCTAAAATGCCTCTGTGGATATCAGTGTGTCTGGTTCCCTTGCAGGCGCACCGGCCCAGAGGTCGGAGAAGAGGTAGAAAATGTGGCAGGGGCCATAAAGGAGAGCGGCAGAGGGGAACTCGGCCCCGGCTGGGCTTTGAGGGAGGCCAGACTCCGTTTTACATCCGAATCCCAAAGTACGGGTTTAATGAAGGACACAGGTGAGGCTGCTTTCATTTTGTAAGTGTGGACTCCTAATTTCCACTGAGAGAGTTACCTAATATAAACAAACAAGTGAACAAAAACAGCTTGATTTTTAAAAAGTGAAGACAATAAACCAATAAAATGCAAAAATGATTTGATGGAAATTTTAAATTCATGTTAAATCAAACTTTTGCTACTGTTTTTTTCTAAACTGTTTTTGGTATTGTAAATAAACCCCGCACATTGGACTCACACCTACAAATCAACCATGATAGTACCTGCTCTCTTGTGATAGAAAGATACGCTCTAAATAAGAGGATTGCAACATTTTGCTAATACATGGTCTGGGTTATTGTGATAACCACTGTTGGGATAATCACTGTTATTTGAACTCATTAATACATACTGGAAAAAAGTAGGTGAAATCTGCTTATTTATGTAAATGAGTAAAGGTTTAGACCACCTGTTTCTGGTGGGACAAAGGAACTCCTGGCTTTGTTTCATCACTCCATGTTTAGCCGTATTATATATGTTACAGCCAGGAAGGTTTTATTTTGCTAAACTGTCAAATATCATGGAAAACAAAACAAAACAAAACAAGAGACAAAACTTGGAGTTGATTTACAGAGGCTATAGGAACTAGGTTTCTAACTGTCGTGTTGTTATTTTGTAGCTTCAGACGCCAGTATCAGCCTCTGAGTCTCAATAGACTGCAGTATCTTATAGATTTGGGACGAGTGGACCCTACACAACCTATTGACTTAACACAGCTTGTCAATGGGAGAGGTGTGACCATCCAGCCACTTAAAAGGGATTATGGTGTCCAGCTGGTAGAGGAGGTAAGTCTGGCTTAGCTCTTTCCGTGTTCCATGCAAGGTGCTTCCTGATTGCCATGCACTCAACGCTGTGCCCTTAGTTTTCGGCTGTGAGCTGTGAGCTGTGAGCTGTGAGCTGTGTTCATGAACAGGCATTCTGCCGTGCTCACATTATCCCCAGGTGAGGTTTTGAAAAGCCAGTGTGCTGTCAGGGGCTCTCTCCCCAGGTCCCAGCAGCTTGCGCCTCCCTCCCTCTGGTTCTCTGCTCAGGTGCTTGTATAGGAAGAGAGTCTCCTTTCACAGCTTTCTGTGGAAGAGCCCTTAACCCACCCCACAGTCACACTCTGCCTTATCCTGCTCAGAGCACTTTGGTTGGACTGTGCAAGAGCAGGTGACACTGACTTCCAGGTGTTCTTTTCTGTTTCATTGTTTCCTTGCTATAGTGTATGCTCCCTTGAGGGCAGGTGCTCTCATTGCTTTCTTTTCAATATTGGAAATATCATCTCATTGCACTCAGATTATATTTATGGGAAGAATGTATCAGATCCCCTTGCAACTGCAGTAAGGACGTGTTCTGTTTGTAAGAATTAGGAGTTGAAAATGAAGTTTTTTACTGCTGCTTCTCTGTCACTGTGCAGGTAACTTTCTGTCCACTAGAGGGAAGCGTGGGAAAGCTTCTTGGAGGGCTCTGAAAAAGTGGATCTACCAATACAAGCTTTCCAAAGGAAATAACTTAGAAAAGAGAATATCAAAAACATAATACTCTGTCTCACTTGTGTACTCCAGCTATCTGAAGAGATGCAAGTGTAACTTAATGTGAGGGAAAATCCATCACCTTATCAGCCTCACACTGCACTTCCCAGAGTCCTTAGTCCTGGAAACGCTGGCCCAGAGCAGTGACTGAGGAGTGCGTCACACATCCCTTATGGTGGTGTAAAGTGGCTCATCTTTTGTGGATTTCATATTTTCAGTAAGCAGAGCATAGTAAGATAGTTTTGATCATTTGGCCCAGAACTAACCAATTTGGTAATACATGTTGCCAAGGATAAGAAAGAGAATGCTGAAATAAAAATATTCCTAAAACTTTTCCTAAATATACTGAAGTTACTGGGTGTGCACTAGTGTCCGAGAAAAGGGAGATGGCTAAACAATCTATGCAGCGGTGATTAAAATTCAAAGCTTAGTCCTGTCTGGCACGATAACCTAATGGCTAAATACTTGCATGCACTGAGATCTCTTATGGATGCCAGTTCGTTTCCCAATTGCTCCACACGCCACCTCCAACTTCCTGGTTAATGCATGGGAAAGCAGTACAGGATGGTCCAGAGCATTGGGAGCCTGGACGTTGGAGACCTGGAAGAAACTCCTGCCTCTTGGCTTTGGATCGGCTCAGCTCTTGCACCAAAGTAGCAAACATTTCCTATTCCATCAGCAGTGGTATTGTCTTTATTTTTGTCATTACTTATTTTAAACTGAGGAGAAAACATTAGCATATCTTGATTAAATGTGATATGAAACAGCTTTAAACAGTTCACTACTTTATTTTCTAATGTTGAATATTCCAGGCAATTGCTCACTTTTATTTTTTCTAGCCTCAAGGCTTTACTAAAAGTGGTGCATGTGGAATGATCTTCTCTTGTCTTTTGCCCTTTTCCCTGGAAGGGATTCACCGCTCTAACACTCAGTGTCAGATACTTTGGTCTTCTACCTGTTCCAGCTCACTTATTCCCCTCATTAGCTACCTCTTAGCTGCTTTCTTTCCAAGCGATATAAGAATTATGTTCATCTACCTCGTGCAACACAGTGTGTTTAAGAACACAAAGATATGTGTGCTACAGATGTGTTCATACAAAGTCCGTGACTCGAGTGCTGGAGTAGAATGTCTGACCTGTGCTTTAGGGTCTCCTTCCATGAAGTGATCTTAAAACCAGCACAAGGTTTTTATTTACTTATATTTAAATATTTATTTATTTGAAACCAAGAGTGGCAGAGACAGTAAGAGACAGAAAGATCCTCTGTCTGTTGGTTTACTGCCAAAATGGTTGCAACAGGCAGGACTGGTTGAGGAGGAAGCCTGGAGCCTGAGTCTCTATCCTGGCTTCTTCTGCCAAAGCTTTTGGACCTCCTTTTGTTGCTTTCCCAGGTGTGTTAACAGCAAGCTGGATTGAAAATGGATTAGCCAAGACTTGAATGGATCTCCTATAGGTGGCTAGCATCACAAGTAGCAATCTAACACCTTGCATTACAACATCAGCTGCTAAAGCAGAGATGTTGTACAATAGAACTTACTGTTAAATCGTGGATACTTTGGGGGCTGGAATAGAGTTTAAAGTAAGAATTGAAGTCTGCTGCAAACGGTTTACTTTTGGCCATGAACTGTACTAACAGACCGTTTGAACATCATGCAGGGTGCTGATATCTTCAAGGCAAAAGTAAATATTGAAGTTCAGATGGCTTCAGAACTTGCCATTGCTGCAATTGAGAAAAACGGCGGTGTTGTCACTACAGCCTTCTATGACCCGAGGAGTCTGGGTAAGCTTGTAGTGAAGTTGTTTTCTTGTTGCCCTTTTTGCCTCGTGTTGCCTGCTGCTTTGGATTGCTTGGTGAATAGTAAGCCTTGCTGGTGACTGTTTGACTGCACTTGTCACCTGGGCTGTTAGGATGTAATGAGGAAAGCTTGTTGCTAGCTGATTGCCCAAGGGGCAGAGAGCTTCTGGGCCTCTCCTCTGCTTTCCAGACCCTGAGTACCTCACAGGGGTATGAAGCCTACCGTTTCTCAGTTGTCTGTAGTTTGTCTTTTGCCTGGTCCTGCTCTTTCATTTTTCCCCTCTCTAAGTCAGTGACAGCTCCATCTTTTCTGTTCTCTTGGCCCCAGACGTGGAGTCCTGGGGTCTTTCCTTCCTGCCCTCTGCGGCCTGTGAGTTCTATTTCAGACCGTATCCATGATCCTCCTGCTTCTGCAGCTGCTGCCCTCCCCCATGCTCTGCTGGGATGGTGGTGATCCCTCCTCACTGGTCTCTCTTCTGTGGCCTCTGCCTACATTGGAGCGAGACAGCACTGGGCTCCTGAGGCATGTACCGTCACTGCACAGAACCTCCCAGGAGTCGCCTTGTTCTGTGAGGCTGGGAGTGATCTGCATCACCTCTTGCCCTTCCTGATGCTCCCTCTGCTGTTTGGATCTGTCCCAGCTATGTGTTCTCACCTGCCACCACAGGCTGAACTCCTTCCACTCAGGTCTCTGACCCAGCTGTTCCCTCTACCTGTGGACTCTTCACTTGGAATCCTCATGGCCCATTCTTCCAGTTCTCTTGTGCTTATTAGGGAGATCTCCCTTGCCTGTGCTGGATAGAAGAGCACATGGATGCACAGTTCCATGCACACACACACACACTCTCACAGAGTTGCCTCCTGTCCCCTTGCCTCACGTGCTGTTTAGCCTTGGCAGCTGTCGCAACCTGAGGAAGCTTGTTATGACTTCCTTTTTTCCTGTTCTCTGATTCTCCCATCTCATGATGCGGGAAGCTTGCTCATTACTTCTTCTCTAACACAGAGTGGGACCTTAAAATTGATTGAGTGAAGGAGGACGGGGAAGCTGCCCATTCTAATGTTATGAACTGAAGTTGGGGCAGAGTCAACACCCTCCTACTCTTGGGCTTCCATCTCCCCAATCTTCCCTCTGTTCTTGGGCAGCTCTGCAGTTGTCCTGGGAGCTGTTCTTTGAAAGGCAAAAAGCAGTAAAGGCGTGTGTCTTATCACAGGCTGACTATTCAGTTAAGTGTCTCATTAAAATAATTTAGTTGATTGTATTTTTTTTAAGTCAGGAAAGACATTGTAGATCTACCATCTGCTAATTCAGTGCAAGATAGCCGCACCTGTTTGGTTTCAGTCAAGGTGATGAATCCTGGAGCTGCAAAGTCAGTATTTGTCTCCTGCATGGACCCAGCCACTTGCTGCTGCCTTCAGGGTGTGCGGTAGCTAGAGGCTGGAACTGGGAGTGACGTCAGGCGTGAATGTGGGAGTCCGGCTCTCTGATATAAGATGCAGGCGTCCTGGGCCATGTCTTACCTGCTATACTAGATGTCCAAGCCTAGAAGAAATGCTTATGGGATGTTTTTCTTTTTCTGGGAGAGCTTTTCAGAGTAAGAGTTATTTCTCTTGTGTGAACCCTAAGGAGCAAAGTTGATTCAGTCACATTTTTTACATACTTAAAATGAACTATTTTTTTTGAGGGTTTAATGAGAATATTTCATGTCAGCAAGTCATGGCTTTATTCTATATTTATGTGGAATTCAGTAGATAAACAGTTTTCTCAACTTGTGGGAACTTTGAGTGGCTATAATATTCAGTTTGTTTTGAACCTAACTGAATTTGCAGTGGGGGAATCAAAGCCATTCATTTGTGGCTGTGGAGTTAAAACACACAAACCTATTTAACAGTGGAGCAGGATTGTCCTTAGATCAGTTTATTCAGATACATTGAGCACTGTGTAGATTTTCTTTAAAAACTTGTCAAAGAGTGGCTCATGTGAAGTGCTTGGCAAACGTCTTTTTTTTTTTTTAAGAAAAAACATTTATTTTTTATTGGAAAGTCGCATTTCCAGAGAGGAAAATCTTCCATCCGATGATTGACTCCTGAAGTGACCGCAACGGTTGGAGCTAAGCCAGTCTGAAGCCAGGAGCTTCTTCCAGGTCTCCCACACCGGTGCAGGGTCCCAAGGCTTTGGGCTGTCCTCGACTGCTTTCCTAGGCCACAAACAGGGAGCTGGATGGGAAAAAGTGGGGCTGCTGGAACACGAACCAGTGTCCATATGGGATACTGGTGTGTGCAAGGCAAGAACTTTAACTGTTAGGCTACCTCGGTGGGCCCCAAACTTTTCTTTTAAACATTTGTTATTTTTTGGAATGGCAGATCAGATTTATGGAGAGAAGAAGAGACAGAGACAAAGATCTTCCATTTGCTGGTTCACTCCCCAGATGGCCGAAATGGCTGGGGCTGAGCAGATCTGAAGCCAGGAGCCTCTTCTGGGTCTCCCACACAAGTAAAGATTTAGCTTTTGAACCATTGTGCTGGAGTCTGGCAGACTTCTTTGCTGGGCCCTGGTGTGATGGGTCTACAGGCTAATCCTCCCCCTTCCAGGCACCAGAATCCCAAATGGGTGCCAGTTCGTGTGCTGGCTGCTCCATTTTCTATTGAGTTCCCTGCTGGTAACCTGGGAAAGCAGTAGAGGATAGCCCAAAGCCTTGGGACCCTGCACCTGCCTGGGAGACCCTGGGGGAGCTCTTGGGGGAAGCTTCAAGTTGGCTCAGTCTGGATGTACTCTTGGGGAGCGAATCAATAGATGGAAGATCTTTCTCTAACTCTCTTTTCTGTAAATCTGACTTTCTGATAAAAATAAATAAATGTTAAAAAAGAAAACCAACTTTGCGAAGTTTCTTTGGCAATATTTTTTTTTTCTCTAAAATTTAATTTTGTGAAAGGCAAAATTTCAGAGAAAGATGAAAAGAGAGATCTTCCATCTGGTGGTTCACTTCCCAAATAGCTACCAGAGCTGGGCTAGGCCCAAAGCCAGGAGATTTGAACGGTATCTCGGTCTTCCACGTGCTTCAGGGCACAAGGACCCAGCTCATCTTCTGCTGTTTACCCAGGCACATTAGCAGGATTGGAAGTGGAGTAGCTGGGACTTGAACTGGCACACACTTAGGGGATGCCACTATTGCAGGTACAGCTCTACATGCCGCCCCACAGTGCTGGCGATCATTTCTTGCTCCAAGGTTTCATTGTTTTGTTAGAGGTAATCTGTTGCATTGTTTATCCAAGAGCATCTGTTGGCCCCAATGTGGGTTTGCTTTTGTAATGTTAGGTCCAGTTCTCATTTTCCCTATGTTGGGATACTGTTCAAAAATGTGCTGTCTTAGAGTAGCTGTCATGCTCGCATTTAGCACATATTTAGTCGGTGGTTAGTGTTTCCCAGTCATATTCTGAGGGGATAAAGAGGTACTAGCTGAAGAGTTGGGAGGAGCTGGGCCCCGCGTGGTAGCCTAGTGGCTAAAGTCCTTGCCTTGTATGTGCTGTGCTCTGGTTTGTGTCCTGACTGCTCCACTTCCCATCCAGCTCTCTGCTGGTGGCCTAAGAAAGCAGTCAAGGATGGCTTAAAGCCTTGGCACTCTGCACCTGCATGGGAGACCTGGAAGAAGTTCCTGGCTCCTGGCTTCAGACCAGCTCAGCTCTGGCTGTTGCAGCCACTTGGGGAGTGAACTAGTGGATAGAAGATCTTTCTCTTTGTCTCTCCTTCTCTGTAAATGTGCCTTTCAATAATAATAATAATAATAAAAAAGTTGGGAGAGTTTTTCTCCACAGAGAAAACGGGTGAGTGTTGACATCTGCCTTGCCAAATACCTGGTACTGTGCAAGCCTGAATGGATTGCAAGGATTAAATCGGGGTAGATCTCATAATGGCCCTGTGGGTGTATGTCCTGTTATGTTACTGTTCTCAGTAAGTTGTTGAGTAGTGTTTTGGTTTCTGTGAGATCTTTAATGTTCCCAGCTTGCTGAAGGTGCCATTTGTTGAAGTGTGAAGAGTAGGCCGTTGTTGCAGTCTCGAGTTTGCTGTGTTCTGAATTAGCTGAAGGCCCTGTGATACTTGTGGTATTTTGTGTCTCACTGTTTTCAGAACTTGTTTCAGATCATTTAAAACGTTTAAAAATTCAACTGGGATTGGGCAGCATTCCTCCACTGGTTGGTGTTGGTTGGTACCTTCTCCTGCTCTGTAGTTAAGAGAATTACAATTGTTATCATTGGTTGTTCGGAAATCATCATCTTTCTCCTGGGTTCTAAACTGGTGAGATTCAAATGAGAATTTAAAGGGACTCCATAGGAGCCCGGTACAGCAGTTTAGGAACTGCTGCTTTGGATGCCAGTGTCATCTTTCTGGTCGCTGGTTTAGAGTCCTGGCTATTGTACTTTGTATTCATATCCTGCTAGCGTGCCTGTGGAAGCCAGCATCGGAGGGGCTTGTGCTCCTGCCACCCGGTGGGAAACCAAGATGGAGTCTGGACTCCTGGCCTCAGCCTGGCTTTCCATGAGCACCTGGGGGAGGAGATCCAGTGAATGGAAACATTCTGTCTTTCTCTGTTGCTCTGCCTTTCCTACATATGAAAATAAATAAATGAACATTAGAAATTAATCTGTGTCTTTAAATGTAAAGCCAATATTTGCATGTTTGTCTTTTTTTTTTTAAGAAATCCTCTGCAAGCCTGTTCCATTCTTTCTGCGTGGACAGCCCATTCCCAAGCGGATGCTTCCACCGGAAGCACTGGTGCCTTACTACACAGATGCCAAGAACCGTGGGTACCTTGCCGATCCTGCCAAATTCCCTGAAGCAAGGCTTGAACTCGCCAGGAAGTATGGCTATATTTTACCCGATATCACTAAAGATGAACTCTTTAAGATGCTCAGTACTCGAAAGGATCCAAGGCAGATTTTCTTTGGCCTTGCCCCTGGATGGGTAGTGAATATGGCAGATAAAAAAATCCTGAAACCTACGGATGAGAATCTCCTCAAGTATTATAGCTCATGAATTCCCTTCTAGAATGCAGAGTGTGGATAGAGTATTAGAAAAGAGACTAAAGCATGAGGTTTCTCATTGTACTTTCCTGATGTACAATTTTTGAGATGTTGATGTTATTTTTCAACGCAATCATCTCTTTTTGATTTTCATGTAAAATTAAAATAAAACTCCAGGAAGCAAGGACTGCATGGAGGAACTGAGTCTTTATGTTGTGCCTCAAAAATGCAAATTCCCTGGGTGCCTTTTGAGGGAAGGTTTTCACCATTGTAAAATTTCCTTTTTTTTTTTTGTAAAATTTTCATCATTGTAGCCCACGCCTGGCTTCTGCTGGAACCAGCAGAGTGGGCCTGGGGACTGGTGCACGTGTTTGGGATCTGGGCAGGTTGGGAGGGTTGGTAGGGCCCCATGCTAGCATGATATGCTGGTGGACTGGGTCTGGGGACCCCTATATGAACTTGGGTCCTAGATGGGTGGGAAGGGCTCCAGGCCAATACGCCACCCTGCCAGAAGACCAGACTTGGAAACCCATATGCTCCCAGGTACAGGGGCTATGGATTGTTCAGGGAAAGAGGTATGGAGATGTGTAGGAGAGGGGACTATTGAGGGAGTATGTTATAGGTGAGACGTGACTTCTGGGGTACTCCAACCAAATAAGCCACTGCACTTGCAGGTGGGTGAGGGGGCTGAGACCGAGCAGTTTTGAGGAGGGAGGCTGGAGGACCTTTCTGGGTTAGATCATTGCACCTCCCTTCATGGGTGTCCTGGGCTGGGCTGTTTAACATAAACTACTGCTGCCCACTGGTGCACTAGGGGTGGGAGCCTGACTGGCAAGGCTCAACCACAGTTTCTATCAGGGAGTATCACAACAGGGGATGGATCATGTTAAGCTGGGCCATTACACCAGCACACAAGAGAACTGGGTCTGTGGGGGCAAATTCTGAGGGGAATATGTGGCTCACCCCAATGGGACTGCAATATCTGCTGGTTTGCACAAGAACTGGGGGTGGTGACAGGTCAAACTAGGCATGAGTATTGAACTCACTGACACTTAGGGGAATTGGGGTTGGAAACAGACCGGGCTCGTCCAGTCTGAAGCAGCTGTAGGTGCACTCAAGAATTGGGTGTGCAGTGTGAATGGGCTGGGTCACACGTTTACCAGCATGTCATGTCAGTCATGGCTAGGTGTTGGTCAGGCTGTTCCACTTGTCTGTAGGTGTATGGGTGACTGGGGGAGGGGAGGTTCCAGGTAGGACAGGGCCAAACTGTAGCACATTGGCAAGCACCGGAGTCAGGATGGGATGTGGGCCATGCTGGGCTAGGCAGTCACACCTGTCGGTTTGTATGAAAGCCAGGGATGAACCAGACTGGGTGGGGCTGGGCTGTAGCACCCACCAGTGAGAGCTGGGACTGGAGGCAGGCTGGGCCAGGCAAAGGCGTAACTTTCTATGCCACAGCTCCAGTCCCAATACTGTATAATTTTTTTCCTCTGGGCCTCTTGCTACTGTTGTCAGAATGAAGCCACAGTGGAATGAGACTGATCTGTAGACTTAACCTACAGATTGGTGTAGATACTTATGATCTGATTAGTAACCTTGGGAAAAGAAACATTGTTCTCCAGTTTCAGGGTGGCAGACCCTTAGCTTCTGAGATCAGGAGCGTGGGAGGAAGGTTTCAGGCTGTGAATCACTTCCATGTAATATGAAGCGATGGGAGGTCAGGGAAACATTCCAAGTGAATTCATTTTCTTATATCTGTGATTAGACAATAATGATCAAACTGGTAAATTTTTTTTTGAAAAAAAAGTGAGTTCTGTTTCAAAGTGCTGTAAGTTTGCTTATCTTTGACATTCTTGACATTGGCATTTCAATAATTTTAAATGATCTTGGAAAAATCGTTCAATGATTATATAAACCGTAATAATTGATAATGTGCAAATTAAACTGAATGTAAAAATTCAACAATTATTAAGCATTATACAAAACTGATCTTGAATAACTCATAATAATTTTACCATGTAGAAACAAAATGATTCCTGACTTTTAATTTAAAATAAATGCCTAAGAATCCTAAATGGGTAGGTGTCTGAGCTTAAGCTCCAGGTCCGGATTCCTGCTTGCTATTAACACAGACCCTGCGAGAATCTAGTAATGTCTCATGTTTTGAGTCCCTGTCACCCTATGGAGTTTACGGTTTCTGATTTGGCCCAGCCCAGTCACCATTGTGGGCATTTGGGGAGGGAACTAGTAGATGGGATTTTTTAAGTCAATGTCTGCCATTCTGTATTGCTTTATTTAGCAGGTTATATAACAGTTGGTTAATTTGCATCATGGTATGCAAAAATAGCTCTTTTAATAATCTTGCACACTCTTGTTCATGCTCCAAATCTTTGCAATCAAGAGGCACAAACTTATGAACTAGAGCAACAGAGCTGAAGACTCATGTAACAAAACCACCTTAGAAGAGGCACTGTAGGCGGTACAGTGGCAGTCTTTGCTTCCTGCAAGGCTTATGTAAAATGACCTTTGAAGTCTGTTTCAGTAGGTGTGATTCCTTGATACAGAAGTTGCCTTGGGTTGAAGAACACTTCTTTGGCCTTAGTCTGTGTATATAGAAATGAGCTTCCTGAAATGTACACAATCTCCTTCTACATGGCTCTGCAGTGGGGGAACAGTCATGAGAGAGAAGTTTCTATGCATTGGAATGTGTGCCGCCATCACACTGGCTGTTCCTGGGCCGTCTTATTGTCGGTGTGTGCCATGAAGAACACTGACTCCATTATGTGAAGATTTTGTTTCTCCCCACTGCTCAACCAGAAGACCCTTAAAAATGCCACTCACCGGAATATACCCCACATTGGGGACCCTGGGATGGGTGGGAGGCTGGGCGGGGGGCTTCTCCCTTTATCTCCCTCCTTACCCCCCCAGGTACAAAAAAATGTGGAAACAATGGTCTTACCCACTTTCCTGTAGCCCTTGACCCTTTGTGCCCTGATCTATGTAAAGATTATCAAATTAAAATAATAATTAAAAAAATAAAACCCCCACTCACTTCTTTTGTATTCCCACAATCCAGCAAAGATGAGGAAGCAGTGCCACAGGCTGTTCCCAGGACCCTGGGATTTCCCTGTGCTCCCTTTGGAGAAGTGGGTGAGGGCTCTGCATGGCAGAGTCTCCAGGAGATGGGTTGGGAAAAGAGAAGCAAGGACAGTAGAAGCAGAAAAGAAGATGCCTACAGTGCAGTGGTGTTACAATTCCATATTGGAATATCCAATACTAACTCTTTATTTTGAAGGCTGGGAAACAGCTTAAAGAAAGCCATACACAGTATTATAATCACTTTTCTATCATGAAGGAGATTCCATGTGACATTCAATCACCAGCGCCACCTTGAGGGCTGGTGAAGATACTACAGTGATTACAAAGATAGCCTGTATATTTCCCGTGTGTGTGTGTTTTCCATTAGATAAACACTTGAATAAATTTGGTTAGATATACAGCTAAAGAATTGAGAACCAAAGAATCTTAGAAACACATTACTGATGAACCAGCAGATGGAGGATATCTCTCCTACTAACACACAACATAAAAATTTACGAGAGTTAAAACGACATTACTAGTTACACAAAGTAGACACCTTAAGAACATGCCATGGTTTACAATCTTCATCTTGCTCATTCAAAATTAGGACTGATCCAAGGAGTCTAAAGGGAGAAATGTTTGTTGTAGTTTGCTGTGCTCCAGGGAGTCTTCGTTTCCCTTAGCTTATATCCACCTGCATTCCCTACCTCAGATCGTGGTAGGTCTGAGGAAGAATACGGATGTCCCAGGAAGGCCACCTCCCCCACATCAGCACAAGGAAGAAGTGATGACGCAGATACAGAAACTTTCAGGTAGGCACCATAAAATGACCTGTTCTAAAGACTACTAAGTGGCCTATGGCATGGGCACAAGATCAAGAACCACGCTTCTCAAAAGGCTTGTCAATTAACAGATGAAAATAAGCTGAACTAGAGACCACTATGCTAAGGGAAATGAGCCAATCCCAAAAGGTCAGATATCATGTTTGCTCTAATATAAGTGAAAATGGTGTCAAATCTAGGGATATTACATGTGAATCTTACCTTATGTCACTTCCTAATTACCTGTGCCTTTTGTAATAAGAACTTGTGATGTAACTCAGTAATCAACCATAAGAGACTGAATGTTTATAATTACTTGAGATGGGCAGTGTACCTTTTATCACTGGTATTGATACTGCCCACAAATAACGAAGATCTAGTCCTCATTGTACCTTCATTAGGACCCTGGGATACAAGAGTGAACTCACAACGAAATGACTGACAATTTCCTACATGATTGGGAGACTCTCCAGCGGCAGCATGATAGACTTGGGAAAATTCAGGGAAGACACCCATTGGGACACTGGAAGGGAGAACAGAGGAGAGGGGAGGGAACTTGGAGCAGGAAGAGAGACCCCCGGGCCAACTAAACAATATCAAAAAACAATAATGAAAAAAAAAGTTTTAAAAAAAAAGGCTTGAGGAAAAGGGAGTTAAAACTAAGAACAGAGCATTCCACCTGATCCCATCAGGCTCGAACGTTAGGACGCTTGCGCGCCACAAGTCCAGAGTCCCGGCCCGCCCCGCCGGGCGCGCGCTCAGGTGCGTGCGCGCCGAACGCCTCACTCCCGCTCCGCGCGCTCTCGCACCCCTCGAGCTCCACCCTCCCACACCCCACCCCCTCCCTACGTCACAATGCCCGAGGCTCGCTCTCCGCCGGGATTGGCTGCTGCCCGCGCGATCCCGCCCCCGTCTCCGCCACGCCTCTCGCGGACGCCGTCGAACGTTCCCTCCGGCCCCGGTGGGTGTCGTGCCTGGCGCTCCGGAGCCCTGGCCGGCAGCTGCTGTTTGGAACCGGCTCCGGCCTCGCTCCGCCGGCGATCCCGAGAGAAAAAGGCTCCGTCAGGTCAGTCCCTCTGCTTGTTCGGGTGCCGCGGCCACAGCCTGCTCCTTCCTCGTAGGCTGGGAGCGCGGGAGGAGCTGCTGCTGTGTTAACGTAGGGCCACACCTGTCGGAGGTGGGGGGTGTGCTCCCCTTCTTTCCACGGCTGGCGAGGAAAACCCCGACTTGTCCCCGAGTATCGCCACGTTCCGGGACTGAAGGAGACTTTACAGATGGACGGGTGTTGACTGGACGAGGTGGCTCCACTGAGTAAAATGCGGTTTTATTCAGTGCATTTATTGCTGTCTTGCTCCGTGGGGTGATTCCAGAGGGGACAGGAGAGCGACTCCAAGCCAGAAAGCCCCGGTCCTGGGAAGTTGGGAATTCACTGAGAAACTTAAAGGACTTAGCCTGGAGGGGGACTGGTGTCAGGGGAAGGAGCTGGTGAATACAAACCCATGTTCACAGGATCCCAAGGACTGAGGGAGACCTGGGGACTCAAATGAGTTGTTTAGGATCTGAATTGTACTGCGGCTGTCATTCTTGTGGGAATTTTAAATGAGAATTTATGAACTCAAAAATGCCAAGTGGATGATGATTTATTGAAGGTGATAATGGACGCGCTCATGTCCAGGCACTCATATACTTTATGTTGGCGTTTGAAGTTATTTCTTTGTAATATTAGAGGAGAACGCTAGTTCTAGTGCTTATTATGAACGTAATGCGCTTCAAACCTCTCTTGTGAGCTTTCCTGTGATGTAGTCTCTGGTGTTCCCTGGGGCCACCACTCATTGCGTCAGTTTACTTCGGCAAGCAGCAAGTAGGGCAGCTGAGATTGAGGGGTCCTAGGTGCCCTCCGCTGCTTCCCAACCAAATGGAAAGGTTCCCAGAGGGCTCCCTGAAGCCCTACATCCTCCAAGGAGCCTTCTTGTGTTTTTAACTTTTTGAATCAAATGATTCTTCTCTTCCTGAAGTAGGGAAAATAATGGATAGAATAATTGAGAGAATATTTCAGATGATAGGATTTCTCTTTGAGTGCAAAGAAGAGAATTCAGTAAAGCTGTTTAAACTTCACTAGCAGCAGCAGCAGCAGACATCTGACCTAGCAGTTAAGGCAGCAATTGGAATTTCTGCTAGGCGTGTCAGAGTGCCTGAGCGTTACAGATCAAAGTTAGATCTCAGCTGCTCACCCCTAGACAGTCAACTCACCAGAAATAAGAGGTGGGGAAAAGAAATGGGCTTTTAAAAAAGAAAATCCAGTGCTTGTAGCAAATGCCATTTTTGGGATCAAAGATTCCTCCTCCCAAAATGTTGGCTTTTTAACTTCAACTCTCATCTCTGGTGAATTGGTTGTGGCGAGCTGCAAGGCCTTGTTTTGGCTGGTAACAACATGGAAAGCCAGCCAAAAGTAGGTGTGTGGTCCAGGTGGTGTAGTTCTCCCACTGCAGCTGGATGGACACTGCTGGTGTCCACCAGACTGGTGCCCTGCCTGCGGCTGGGGTCTCAGGGGCATCGTAGAAGCTGCTCAGAGTGCACTTAGATTCTGTCCTTTCTGCCCTCAGTGTGACAGTAGCTGTCTAAAAACACTGTGTTGCTCCAAGGAAATGGTGCTTTTTGCAGTCAGGGGTTCCCAAGACTGGGTGCATGCTAGGAATCCTGCTGTCATTCATACCTCCCTTAGGTCATTTCTTCCAGTACTGTTGCTGTGAGAGAACATTCTAAGAATTTCATCACAGGCCCTTTCACAAAGAGAATTTTTGTTTGGATGAGTATTCTGAGCGAGAATTAAATTTTGGTAAATTTGAGCCCTATTCCGGTTAATTAGGGCAGCCTATAGTTACGGTGCTGTGACTGAAAACCAAATTGTATGGCGTATGTATGCATTAACTTTCACAGAATGAGGTCCCCTGGATCTCTTAGAGCCAGTTCTAATTTCCTACAGAAGTGATAGTGGAAATAAGAATTATAATAATCCTATAAAAGCACCTTTCTAATAGAGTGCTAGTGAAAGAATATGAAATTAAGATGTAGTTCTTTACATTAAAAATGTTCAATTTTTTTATAGGTAGTAGAGTTTTTTTTCTAGTGTGAGTGGTGAAGCTCTGGTTTCTCTCTTGCTGATTGATTCCAGCTGAGATGTTTAGATATGACAGTATAAAACTGCTTATTAGGTTCTCACTGAATAGTGTGGTGAAGTCAAGTGACTAAAGAGCAAGAAATAGTTCAGATTGATTAATTTTAGTAAAATATGAAAGTAATTTTAAAAAATGCTATTACAGAACTGTTTGTTTTCTCTTGTGTTGTGTATTTCCTATATATGTGTTTTATTGATACCATGTTTTCTGGGGTCTACATATTAAAAATCCCTTAGGAGCTGTATTTTAACTGACTTACAGATTTTAAACATTCACATAAATGAAAAGTATTAAATTGATCTTTTTCATTTTAATTCACTTATATAAATTTTCATAAAATAAAGACATCTGTAAAACAAAATCTGCTAATAAATGTTTTTGCTGGGCTTACTAGCTAGTGAGGATTTGCTTATAGTTATATAATTTATAATATACTTATTATATTTATGTCTGTTTAGAATACAAAAAATGTAATTTAACCAGAGATTATGTCAGAGTGTACTAGTTTTCTGTGTTTTATGGATCACAATTTTCTGAAATATTGAAGTTTTTTCTGCAATACATTTTTGTGGCTATAATGATTTAGTTCATCCTCCTTCCCTTCATCTTCCGCATTTTCCTCTTCCACTATTTTCTTGTGTTTTCACAATAGTATAGTCCCATAGTACAACTTGCAAGTTTAACTTTCTGACATTTAAATGTATCATGACACAGTTAAGTACAGGCAAAGGTAGAAAACCTAGCATTGTATTTTAGACATGTGCTTAAAAGTTTTGCAGGTGACTGTTGCTGAAGGACTATACTGTTGTAATAATATGGAGGAGAACAGGGGGCATGAGAGTGAATAGGGAGGGTGGAAGTGGAAATCCCTGAGCCTATGGAGCTGTAACATGAAAAAAACAAAACTAAAGTTTGATTGGGAGTCCTGCTTTTATTTGGAGATGGAGATGCATACTGCATAGTACCTTAACTTCCTACTGTGCTAGTGTCCCTTGTACAATTCATGTGTATTAATACATATGTGTTTACTTAATATATGAATGTGTGATTTTATATATTTGCTTATATATGTGTACATATATTGTACTCTGCATGTTGGTTTTATTAACAATGAGAAAAATGTTCAGTTTTTGTGTCTCTTTTTAGATCTTAGTTATTAGTCCCCTATCTGCTGTGTAGAGTGAAGATTTTCTCCCATTGTATTGGTTGCCTCTTCACCCTACTGATCATTTCCTTTACTGTACAGAAGCTTCTTAGTTTGATGTGATCCTATTGTTTATTTTGTCTTAAGCTGCCTATGCTTATGATGCCTGTTCTGTGAAGTCTTGCTTATGCCTCTTTCTTTATAGGGTGTTTTCCTCTAGTAGTTTGATGGTGTCTTGGTGTAGGTTTAGATCTGATTTTTACATAAAGTGAAAGGTAGGGGTCATGCTTTTTTCTTCTACAAACAGATATCCATTTTTCCCAGCAACATTTATTGAAGAGACTGTACTTTCTCTGTGTGTTGTTTTCAGTTGTTGAAGGTTAGTTGGCTGTAGATCTGTGGGCTCATTTCTAGGGTTTCTATTTTGTTCCATTGTTCTCTTTTTTGTACCAATCCCAGAATCTTTTGATTACCACTGCCTTCTAGTAAGTCTTGAAATTTGGAATTGTGATTCCTACAGGTTTGTTTTAGTGTTTAACATGTTGTTGGCTATTCAGGGTCTTTGTGTCTTTTGATGATGTTTTTCTATGGATCCCTTAAAATAGGAGATTTCTGCATCTTCTAATGTCTTATATGTCTCTTTAATGCTTGTATTTTTTCATTGTGGAGATCTTTCTCATCTTTGGTTAGTTTTTTCTCTAAGGTATTTAAGGTTCTTTTCTAATGCTTTGAATAGGATTGAACTTATGAGTTCTTTCTCAATGACTGAGTTGTTTGTGTGTATCAATTTATGTTAATTGATTTTATATCCTACTACCTTGCCAAACTCTTATGAAAATGAACTTAAAGTGTTTAGGCTTTTGCCCCCTTGTTTGTGTGCCTGTATTCAACCACTATTATGTAGCCAATCACACCTGCTTGGTTACCTGCCCACAACTACTATTCCATGCTTGGCTTTGGCCCACTGCTGTATTTCAGACTTATATCAGGACTGAGGGGATGGCTAGGCACAGCTACAGTGGATGTGGCTGTTGGTGGATACAGGTCTGTGTTGATATGTGGTTATATGTGGATGTTTGAATCTCTTTTTGTCTACCAAATGGATACAAAGGAGGATATCTTCTGTGGTACCATTGTATTTTTTTTAAAGATTTATTTATTTTTATTACAAAGTCAGATATACAGAGAGGAGGAGAGACAGAGAGGAAGATCTTCCGTCCGATGATTCACTCCCCAGGTCCAAAGCCGGGAACCAGGAACCTCCTCCAGGTCTCCCACACAGGTGCAGGGTCCCAATGCATTGGGCCGTCCTCGACTGCTTTCCCAGGCCACAAGCAGGGAGCTGGATGGGAAGAGGGGCCGCTGGGATTAGAACCAGCGCCCATATGGGATCCCGGGGCGTTCAAGGTGAAGACTTTAGCCATTAGGCCACGCCGCCGGGCCTGGTACCATTACATTTTGTGCATAGTGATTGCTCCTCATATTTTTCTCTTTAGCAATATGACCAAAGGCCATTGGTTGGGACTCTTGGAAGATCTAGCCCTAGTCACACATAGCTGAGGCAGCTATTGATGCAGCTGCTAGAGCAGGGTTATAACCAAGAGATGCTGGAGAGAGAAAAGCTAACTCAGCAAGAAGCAGACAAAGCACCCCTACTGAGAGGCAGAAACAAATTAAAATGCCATCCATATCTCAGAAGTGAGGGATTTCTGTCCTCCAGGTTAGAACTAGTGCTCAACGGTCTGCAAAAACAGAACAGTAAACTCCCTTCGCGATTAGGGAGAGGAGCTTTCTCTGGTCCTTGCCTGCTTCCAACTTTGGGTCCCCACCCCCTCTCGCAATATCCATCAGGAGCGCTTCAGAAACCCCTCAAAACAAACAAACAAACAAAATGAGAATAGAGAACAACAAGGAAAGCTTAGAACGAGACAGGAAACGGTCAGCAGGGATGCACTTATACCTCACTGGGTGGGACACAAAGATTAGTTACTCCTCACTGGGGTATGGAAGATTTCTCTGCACACCCCTCCTAAACATGCTCACCTAAACTGTTGACATATATCCTGTTAGAATTATAGAGTTAGACCACCCAAAAACCAGCCAGGTTCAGCAAAATCATGCTTCAATGCTATAAACTGCTAAAGACTAAAATTAAAATAGGCATGAGACAGCTGAATAGCAATCTAAGCCATTTTAAGGTGTATAGATCATGGTTGAATGTAAACCAAAATTGACATGTCTATGAAGAAGTCACAGGTTATGGTTGAGAACCTGCATTTTCCTATTAACATATTGGTTAATCAATACCATGTCAATTAATGCCATAATGTTGTAAATGGTTGGAAATATTATGTTGGGACTTTTAATTGATTGGAATGATACTCTGCCGGCTCTACCTTCAGACCAGAGATGGTCTCACCAAGAAACCATTGAACTTACCAGGACAATAAGATGCTGGACTTTATGATTGGTAAATACCTCCAATGAAAGAATGTCAACTGAATTTGAACTATGGAAATGCAACAAGGTGGAGCAATCCACCGTGGGGGGAGGGTTTTGAGAGGGGCGGGGGGGATCCCAGTGCATAAAAAAATGTATCACATAATGCAATATAATTAGTTTTTTTAAAAAAAGGAAATGCAATAAAAATATATGTTAAAAAAAAGAACTAGTGCTCAAAAGCTACTCAAGAATTCTAATATTTGAATGTTGTGCTGGTGAGGACAAAGTTAGTGTAAAACGTTATTCTTGGATTTTGCATATCCCACACTGGATTACAGGCAGATGGAATCCTGTCCATGAAGTTAAATCCCAACTAATGAATATGTCTCTGTACCCATCCTTTTAACTGTAGCATAATACCACATCTGTTGTGAGTTGCCAATACCTGGTTTAATAAAATAGCCAATGTTTAACAATATATGTTGCTACATTATTTAAGCAATGGAATAATAACTTGGGACTATCCATTTTAAATCGGTTATATCCTTTAAAAGAGCAATACAGATAGAAACAAAATTTACTGGAACCAGAGGAATAAAACATGCTTGGTGGATACTGGCACAATGAAGGCCAGAAAGCTGTGCCCCAGGACCACCTATGAACCTGTAGTATGTGCATTGAGTTGCATCCCAGTATGTAGTTGAGATAACTAGGGAAGTAGCTAAAGACACTGAAAACACTGCACTTAGTTATGGAACACAGCTTGCACATACTGAAACATTAGTGAACAAATATAGAAAGGAATCACACAATGTAACAGTGTTTCATATTGTATTCATAATATGTTATAGGGGAACTTCTATTTTTGAGATGTCTGTTTTTGGTAGTAATAAACATATACTATGTGTACTTTTCCAAAAAAAGACCCTTTCTGGAAGGTGAGGTCCCTTTCATGTTATGCTGTGAATGCCTACTGTCGTGGTGTATTGAGAAGATGAAGCTGGGAAGATAAATGTAACAAGGTCTACAGATTGAGGACCTTGCCTCTTTCTCCACTGTGAGCCTGTAAGGCAAGGAATGTTGTGCATGCCATGGGTGACCCATCGGTTTATTGGTTCTGTACCAGGTTGCATGCTCCTCTTTAGAGGGCTTCGTTGGAGGGTAGCCATAGCCACTCGTAACCCTGCACTTAATGATTGAAGAAGCGTTGCAGATGTTGAAGGAGTTTTGACAAGGGATCACCTAAGAAGATCCAGTGGAAGTTGGGATATTGTGTATGGTATTTCATAACATGTCCTGGGGGAAGTTGCATCATTGTAATGGGTACGTTTTGTGGTGATATTCCACACCTGATGTGTACTGCCACCACAAAACCCTTTCTGGGGCCCGGCGGCGTGGCCTAGCGGCTGAGGTCCTCACCTCGAAAGCCCCGGGATCCCATATGGGCGCCGGTTCTAGTCCCGGCAGCTCTACTTCCCATCCAGCTCCCTGCTTGTGGCCTGGGAGGGCAGTTGAGGACAGCCCAATGCATTGGGACACTGCACCTGTGTGGGAGACCCGGAAGGGGTTCCGGGTTCCCGGCTTCGGATTGGCGCGCATCGGACCGTTGCGGCTCGCTTGGGGAGTGAATCATCGGACGGAGGATCTTCCTCTCTGTCTCTCCTCCTCTCTGTGTATCTGGCTGTAATAAAATGAATAAATCTTTAAAAATAACAAAAAACAAAAAAAACCCTTTCTGGAAGTTGAGGCACCTGTTGATGTTAAGGTGTGAATGCCTACCATGATGGAGTATTGAGAAGATGAAATTGGGAAGATGAAGATAGCGAGGTCCACGCCTGGAATGCCTCACTCCGTTCCTCCTCTGTGAGCCTGGATGGCAACCGTGTCCTGCCTGGCACTGGTGACCAACCCATTGGCTTGCTGGCTATGCTCCAAGTTGCTGGCTCCTCCTTAGGGTCACTTCCTTGGATAGTGGCCACAGTCCCAGATCACAATCAAACATGGCTTGCACTCATTCCTGGAATTTAGCCCAGGAGCCACCTGAGAAGACCCAGGTGGGAGTTCAGGTACTGTGTATTTTATGTCATAATATCTTGTGGGGGAATTTGTATCATTGTGATGGGTATGTTTGGTTGTAATATTCCACACCCTATATGTGCTGCCTTGCCAAGGTCTTTTCTGGAAGTTGAGGCACCTGTCGATGTTAAGGTTTGAATGCATTCCATTATGGAATAATAAGAAGATGAAGTCGGTAAGTTGAAGATAGCAAGGTCCATGCCTTGATGGCCTTGTCCCCTCTTTTCTCTGTGAGCCTGTACAGAAACTAATGTCTTTCTTGGCACTGATGACCAACCCATTGGCTTCTTGATTGTGCTTAGGTTTGCCCTGCTATATTCCACTGCCACCCCAAGTCCTGAATGGGCCTTCTTGTGAGTTGGCACAGCCATTGCCCAGCATCCACTTATGACACAACGAGGCTTCCACCTGTTGAGGATATTTTTGCTCAAGATCTGCCTACGAAAATCTTGTGGGGATGTGATAGTGTGTTTTGTATCTCATAATATGTGGTGGGTGAAGGTGCATTGTTGTGATACCTGCCTATGGTTGTAATATCCCACACTCTTCCTTTTCTAAGTTGAGGCACATGTTGATGTTAAGGTGTGAATGCCTACCACGATGGAATATTGTGAAAATGAAGTTGGGTACACCAGCCCCAGCTTTTATAGTAAAGTGTCATATGTTAAAGTCCCATAGATGCAAGCCCACACATCCCTATATAATTTGCTCCCATATCTAGTTCCCTTATGTTCTGGTGGGTGCCGTGGCCTGCCCTGAGATATTTCCAACCCCTTGTTGTAACATTTGTGGGTAGGAACTGTGGCCTAATCCAGTCAGGCATGTTCTCTAGCCCCAGTTTTTGCATATGCCGATGCACAGAGAATGATACCATTTAGTCCAGCTCAGGTCTTCCTTGTGTCTACACAGTGCTGATGAGAGATTAAAATTGAAAAACTCTTTTGGGGTTATCTAACCCATTTTGGGAATTTCTGGTGAAGCTAGTAATATACATAGCAAAGACCAAACAACTCAGGTTTTGGAAATTTTGCTATGATAATTAATCTTAGTGGTCAGTCTCATGGATCATAGAATTTCCAGATTAAACATTATTTCTTTGTGTGTGTGAGGCTGTTTCTGGATCAGATTAGACTTTGAGTCAGTGGAATTAGTAAAATACATTGCTATCGTGAAAGTGGTTGGGCATCAATCTGTGGAAGAACAAATAGTAGAGTAAGGCAGAATTCACTCTTTTCCCTTCCTCCCGCTTGTCTGAGCTGAGCCTTATTTTTCTCCTTTGGACTGGGTTTGACACTTCTGGTGTTAGACTGGAATTACATCAGTTGTCTTGTGTCTGCAGCATAAATGGCAGATGGTGGCCTATCTCGGATTTGGTAACTACGCCAGTTAATTCCTCATAACAAATCTCTGCTATCTGATGTGTTTC
Source organism: Ochotona princeps (assembly GCF_030435755.1). Lineage (NCBI taxonomy): Eukaryota > Metazoa > Chordata > Mammalia > Lagomorpha > Ochotonidae > Ochotona > Ochotona princeps. The sequence continues at coordinate 42,281,830 of NC_080840.1, forward strand.
TCCAGAGAAACACCTATATATGTTGTGTTGGGCATGGGAATATTTTTAAAGATTCATTTATTTTATTGAAAGGCCTAGTGCAAGGGAGAGAAACCATGATCCAGGGATCCAAGTCTTTCACTAAGCTTTCACCACCTTCCCTGATATATTAGAAGGAAATTGGGTTGGTAATGGAGCAGTTAGGACTAGAACAGGACTCTGATACAGGTTGTTTGGAACACCATGATGTTTCCATGTCAGGGTATTAGTACCAGTGCCCTTTGTGAAATACAAAACTGGAATTGACCTGGAGACTCATCAATGGGAGAATAGATCAATACAGTGTGTTATATTCATAGAATGCAGTACTAGTAAAAGGTATGAACAATGCATAACATACCACCTTGAGCAGATTTAAAACTCGATGTTTTTTTGAAAAAACATGTTTAGCAAATTATAACTTTTATGAGCTTCAAAATCTCCTTTGCTTTCAACAGTTTTGTGCAATGTAACTGACATACACTAAACTTTACATATTTAGTGTATATAGTTTGATGATTTTGTCATCACAGTTCAAACAATGGGCCACGTATCTCTGTCACATACGCACATATTTTTTGCTTTATTTGCATTCTATCCTGTGTCTTCCCTGCTATGCTATACTCCCGTGGAACCACTGATTACTTTGTCACAGTAAATTTGTATCTTCCAGCACTCCTACTGCTCAGCATCATTATTTTCAGGGTCAATTATGCTGATAGATCAATTAATTTCTTTCAAGTCAAATAGTATCCTCTGCATATACTTAAAGTTGTTTATTCAACCAATTGAAAGAATATTGATTGTTTCCAGACTGGGCTATTGCAAAGAAGCTTGCTATCAACATTCTGTATAGATTTTCATGTGGACATGTGCTTACATTTCTAAACTACTGTGTCATGTGGAAGGTGAAGTTTTAATTTTCTGAGGACCAGCCAAAATCATTATTTTATATTTCTGATCAAACTTTTTGTCCTGTGTTTTGATTGGATTGTCTGTTAATTGAGTTGTAAGAATCATGTCCATATTCTAGACACCAGTGCACCTGTTCTGAAACCCTTTTCTCCCAGTAAGTGGCTGGACATTTTCTTAAATATCTTTTGAAGAACAAAAACTTTTAGGTTTTATGAAGTCAAGTTGATTAATTTTTTAAAAAGATTTTAAAATTTTCATTGGAAAGTCAGGTTTATAGAGAAGGAGAGACTGAAAGATCTTCCATTCGTTTCTTCACTACCCAAGTGGCCGCAGCACAGGCTGAGCTGATACGAAGCCAGGAGTCAGGAGTTTCTTCCAGGTCTCCCACATGGCTCAGGTGCCAGTGATTTGAGTCATCCTCTATGGATTTCCCAGGCCACAGGCAGGGAGCTGGATGAGAACTAGAGCAGCTGGGATTAGAACCAGCACCCATATGGTATCCTGGCATGCACCCTTAAGGGTTTTAGCCACTCGGTTATCACACCAGGCCCTGATTCCTCTTTAGTAGTTTAAGCCGTGTGTATTTAAAGAATTTTTGCTTAACCACAAACCACTAAGATGTTTTATTCTAGAAGATCTGTTCCTGTAGCTTTTGTATTTAGCAGTAAGAAGCTAGTTTCTAGCCACAACCCCATCTCTCTCCATCCTGGATCTTTTTCTTTTTGAATTTCCTTTAATTTTTTTTAAGACATAATCTGGGACATTGCAGTCACCCAATAAATGGAATCATTGTTACTAGTTTTTAGAAATGACTTATTTATTATTGCTATTACTTTGAACTCATCAATACATGCTGGAAAAAAGTAGGTGATATCTGCTTATTTGTGTAAATGAGTAAAGGTTTAGACCACCTGTTTCTGGTGGGACAAAGGAACTCCTGGCTTTGTTTCATCACTCCATGTTTAGCCGTATTATATATGTTACAGCCAGGAAGGTTTTATTTTGCTAAACTGTCAAATATCATGGAAAACAAAACAAAACAAAACAAAACAAAACAAGAGACAAAACTTGGAGTTGATTTACAGAGGCTATAGGAACTAGGTTTCTAACTGTCGTGTTGTTATTTTGTAGCTTCAGATGCCAGTATCAGCCTCTGAGTCTCAATAGACTGCAGTACCTTATAGATTTGGGACGAGTGGACCCTACACAACCTATTGACTTAACACAGCTTGTCAATGGGAGAGGTGTGACCATCCAGCCACTTAAAAGGGATTATGGTGTCCAGCTGGTAGAGGAGGTAAGTCTGGCTTAGCTCTTTCCGTGTTCCATGCAAGGTGTTTCCTGATTGCCATGCACTCAACGCTGTGCCCTTAGTTTTCGGCTGTGAGCTGTGAGCTGTGTTTATGAACAGGCATTCTGCCGTGCTCACATTATCCCCAGGTGAGGTTTTGAAAAGCCAGTGTGCTGTCAGGGACTCTCTCCCCAGGTCCCAGCAGCTTGCGCCTCCCTCCCTCTGGTTCTCTGCTCAGGTGCTTGTATAGGAAGAGAGTCTCCTTTCACAGCTTTCTGTGGAAGAGCCCTTAACCCACCCCACAGTCACACTCTGCCTTATCCTGCTCAGAGCACTTTGGTTGGACTGTGCAAGAGCAGGTGACACTGACTTCCAGGTGTTCTTTTCTGTTTCATTGTTTCCTTGCTATAGTGTATGCTCCCTTGAGGGCAGGTGCTCTCATTGCTTTCTTTTCAATATTGGAAATATCATCTCATTGCACTCAGATTATATTTATGGGAAGAATGTATCAGATCCCCTTGCAACTGCAGTAAGGACGTGTTCTGTTTGTAAGAATTAGGAGTTGAAAATGAAGTGTTTTACTGCTGCTTCTCTATCACTGTGCAGGTAACTTTCTGTCCACTAGAGGGAAGCGTGGGAAAGCTTCTTGGAGGGCTCTGAAAAAGTGGATCTACCATTACAAGCTTTCCAAAGGAAATAACTTAGAAAAGAGAATATCAAAAACATAATACTCTGTCTCACTTGTGTACTCCAGCTATCTGAAGAGATGCAAGTGTAACTTAATGTGAGGGAAAATCCATCACCTTATCAGCCTCACACTGCACTTCCCAGAGTCCTTAGTCCTGGAAACGCTGGCCCAGGGCAGTGACTGAGGAGTGCGTCACACATCCCTTATGGTGGTGTAAAGTGGTTCATCTTTTGTGGATTTCATATTTTCAGTAAGCAGAGCATAGTAAGATAGTTTTGATCATTTGACCCAGAACTAACCAATTTGGTAATATGCGTCCCCAGGAAAAACAAAAGAGAACCCTGAAATTAAAAATTCCTAAAAATATTTAATTGCCATATCTAATTGCCATATCGAGTGCCAGCTGCTGTGTTTTTGACCCTGCTCCCTGCTAAAGTGCATGGGGAATGCAGCGGTGGATTCCCCGAGCATGGACCCCTGCTGCCCACTAGGGGACCAGGGTGGGTTCTGTGCTCCTGGCTTCAACCCGGCTAACTCTGGCTCTTGTGTGCACTGGGGAGGTGAACCGGTGGATGAATATTGCTCTTTCTGTAGTTCTGCCTTTCATTTAGATGAAAATAAACATTTGAATAAGTATTTAATAATCATTTGTTTATTTACTAGTTATGTTTAAAAGTCAATATTTGCATCTCTTATCTGCCTTTTTTTTTTTTTTAATTCTCTGCAAGCCTGTTCTGGTGTTTATGTGCGGACAGCCGATTCCAGAGTGGATGTTTCCAGCTGAAGTACTCGTGCCTTACCACACAGATGCCAAGAACTGTGGTTACGTTCTGGATCCTGCCAAATTCCCTGAAGCAAGGCTTGAACTCGCCAGGAAGTATGGCTATATTTTACCCGATATCACTAAAGATGAACTCTTCAAGATGCTCAGTACTCGAAAGGATCCAAGGCAGATTTTCTTTGGCCTTGCCCCTGGATGGGAAGTGAATATGGCAGATAAGTGAATGCTGAAACCTACAGATGAAGAAACTGCTCATGAATTCCCTTCTAGAAAGCAGAGTGTGGAGAGAGTATCAGAGAAGAGACTAAATCATACAGAATTTTCACTGCATTTTCCTGCTGAACAGTTCTCAAGATGTTGATGTCAGTTTTCAGTGCAGTAATCTCTTTTTCCTTTTCATGTAAAATTAAAATTACAGGAAGGACTGCATGAAGAATTGGTTCTCTGTGTTATGTTTCAAAGATGCAAATTGCCTAGGGTCCTGTTGGGGGAAGGTTTTCACCATTGCAGACCACAAAACTATATGATTTTTTCCGGCAAGCCTCCTCTATTGTTGTGAGTTAGAATGAAGCTATAGCACATAGATCTGATCTGTGTAGTAGCCAAGATTGGCACAGATGATCATGAACTGATCAGTGTGGCATCAGGGTGGCAGACTCTTGGCCTCTGTAATCAGGAATATAAGAGGAAGGTTTAGGGTTGGGAATAGCTTCCAAGTAGCACAATTACAAGCAACATGGAATTTTAGAGAAACAAATTCCATGTGAATTTATTTTCTTAACGCTGTGATTATATAATAGTAATCAAGTAACACTTGAAGGAAAGTTCTGATTCAAACTGATGCAAGTTTACTTATCTAAGTAAGATGTTGTAGATCTTTGCATTTTGGTCATTTGAAATGTTTTTTGAAATATTATTCAGTGATTACATGTGATATAACAATAATTGCTAATGTGAAAATTAAACTCAGTTAATATAGAAGATTCAGCAACTATTACTTAAAGACTGATCTTGAATAATTCATAATTCTAAGATGATTCCTGGCTCACTATTTTCTCGAAGTATAAACTTCTCAACAAGTGCGGATGATTGGCTTAGCTTGTACAATATGGGATTATTTGGGTTTGATGCTCAGTTCTGGCTCCTGATTACAGATCCTGGGAAGCAGTGGTGGTGGCTTGTGTGGTCCTTGGGAACAGTTTATGGTTCCTGGTTTTGCTGCAGCCCAGTTCTGGCCACTGTGGGCCACTGCCTGCCACGTACATAAAGAGACTGTGTGTTAGCACAGGATTCTTTGATTCCATGCCTACCATTCTGGAGCACCACCTTTATCAAGTTACAGAATAGTCAATAAATTGGTTAGCTCAGTCTTGGTATGCAAAATGTTTTCATGTTAGCAGAGTGACAAAGCACAGGAAATGGATAAAAATCCTTGCTAGGTAGACACTGATAGGGCCCCTCTGCTTTCCCTGAAGGTGAGTCTCAGAGGACCTGAGCGAAGTGCAGCAGCAGGCTGCTGTCGAGAATGTGCGTGTCATGTGTTAGCCCTTGTAATTAAGATTTTTCTGAACTGCTGTAACTAATTGATTAAAAAAAACACACACCTTGATGTGTTAGGGAGTTTCATCTATTTTTTGTTGTGTCTATTAAGTCTTGACTAGAGCATTTACTCAGTTAACCAATTGTGACCAATCAAGAACTTCTTCTATAAGCTGTAAAAACCCTACAAAATCAGTCCTCAATGGCTCCCTTCTTCAGGTACCCTTTAAGGTGCTGCTGGGAGACATTCCTTATGCTTCTGGTTTCTTAACTTTTTTTTCCCTATATTCTTCCTTTCTTGTCCTCCTAATTCATGGTCACAAGACATGAACCCCAGCAATTAGAAATACAGACTTCAGCAACAAAACCTCCTGAAAGGAGGCAATTATATTTTTCTGTGCCTACTTCTAAATTTTTTGACCCTAAAGATACCTTATATTTTCTGTACTAAGTACATAAAGAGTTATCCTTGAGATCACTGTTTGCGGTATTATGATGTAATGAAGGTAGCAAGGAATAATGCTAAGATGCAAAGAAAATATGTTTTCATCAACTTCTACACCACTGAGTCAGGAGCTGACTACATTTTTTTTTTCAAATGACAGCTGAGAAATGTTCCTCCAAACTTTCTATCAATGTGACAAAACCCACAATTTTTAAAAATAATTATGCAGTATTAAAATATGAATATAGTTAACATTATGCAATTATTATAAAAGTAAAATGGCCAAAGGCAATATATCATATATACTGTTTTGATCTGGCTTATTACATCAAAACTATTTTTAAAGCCTTTTTTTTTCTGGTTACTTATTCTCCATGTTTAAACTATGCTCCCTACTCCTAAACCATTTGAAATGGAATCTGTTAGACAAGTTATTCCACCTTTCTTAAACTGTATGAAGTACAGTGGCAGTCTTTGCTATCTACAAGGCTTATGTAAAATGACCTTTGAAGTCTGTGTCAGTAGGTGTGATTCCTTGATGATACAGAAGTTGCCTCAGGCTGAAGAACACTTCTTTGGCCTTAGTCTGTGTATATGGAAATGAGCTTCCTGAAATGTAAACAATCTCCTTCTACATGGCTCTGCAGTGGGGAAACAGTCATGAAAGAGAAGTTTCTGTGTATTGGAATGTGTGCTGCCATCACACTGGCTGTTACTGTGCTGCCTTATTTATGCTGCCCTTTGTGGCTCAGTACTATAGAGGGACTGGTACCACCTCTATAAGAAAAATTCTTCATGGGAAGTTAGAGAGAAGTCAACAGTGTACTTTAGATCGCCCCTGGCTGCCCCATTCTAGCCCCTATAACAAAGTCATGGAAGGAAAGAGTTAATCACAAGACTTACTTACTTGTGGTTTGCCTTGGTGGCCTGCAGGTGAAAGGAAATTGGGATCAATTGATAAAGGGAAGGATGGAAACAGGAAACAGATGTGCAGGGATGTGTCTTGCTCACACAGCACTTACTCAGGGCGCCTAGGCTTAGTCACCAACAGCTGTATCCTGGTCTTCATATTGTAATCGTGTAGCTTGTTCTTGCCAAAACAGGCATGTTCTACAGATCCCATCCACTCTGTTTAATGAATGTCCTTAAATCACTGTAGAGTGGGAGACATTTATTTTAACTGCAATAACCTGGGCTGTAAGGTACTGGTTGTTCTCATGTCATTAACTAAAACTATTCGGGACAAATACATTTAGATAGCAGCTTTATCTCTTTAAAGAGCTATGTATTGAAAGGCTGGGAGACAGCTTTCTGCCGGCTTCTGGTTCACTTCCAAATACAAGCAACGGCTAAAGGCTGGGTTAGCATAGCACTGAAGCCAGGATCTTAGAACTCAGCCAGAATTTCTCACGTGTGCACGTGTGTGATAGGACCTGAGTCATCACCTGGGTTTTCCTGGTGTGCACATTAGCAGGAAGTTGTAATCAAGAGTGCGGCTGGGACGTGAACCCATTCAGGCACACCAGGCAGCGGCTTGAGTGATGTTGCCAAATGACTGTATCCTGATAACTGTATCTTGTCAAGACTTAACATCATTGGAAATCTAACTATAAAAGCAAGAGTGCTTCAGTCTAGATATTAGTCCTTTTTTGGAATGTGGAATTAGCTATTTTGTTTACTTGAATTTGTTTCTAAAACATATGAAATGTTGAGTTAACATGCATGTTAAAAGATTCACTCCTATGAGGAAAATAGTATAGATTTCCTGCTTATTGAGTTCCTGGGATCGTTCTCTCACTTTCTTTTCTAAGTACAATATTACCCTGTACTCTTTGGGAAAATAGAGTAATTCTGCAGTAAAACATCAGGTAACAGTGATGTTAACCACTCTGGTGTGTGCTCTCTGAGGTTAATAGAAGGCACAGACAGCTATGCTGGTGGAACATTTGCATGGTGGAACTTCATGTACCTCATAGTACATATTCTCTGCGATGCTTCTTAAGATATGTCTGGATTTCAGAATGATTGTGCACTAAAATAAACTTCATTTCCAGTAAAATTGTTGAAGTGTCCTCGTGCAGCCTTACAACTTTGGACATTAAGTCTACTGTTCCTTCTGCTGCGTGCCTGTCTTCTTGATGCTTGTTTTCCTTCTGGCAAATCTTTAATCCACTAGCCTCATTACATTGTTAAGACAAATCCCTGCTCCTACTCTAGGAGGCTCTCCTTCCTTGGCCTGGATGAGGCCTGTGTCTCTAGTAAACACTCAAGCCCTCTTTTTCTGAAAGCCAGGTTTATTGTGATTTACCTCCAGCAAAAGTATTCTGGGGTACAGTTGATTTGTGACAAATTGTATAGTTGTGTAACCACTGCCAGAGAGAGAGTGAGGGAAGGGAGGGGGGAGAGAATCTTCCATCTGCTGCTTTACTCCTCAATACGCATGAAAGCTAAATTGTTTTCCCTAAGCCATTAAAAGGGAACTGGATCCAAAGTGGAGTAGCTGGGATTCAAACCAGTGCCAATATGGGATGCAGGCATCCCAGGGGAGTACATTTACCTACTATGCCAACAACACTGGCACTTCTTTCTTCTCTTGTTTAAAAATTGTTTTCTTGTTTATTTTGAGTGTTTTAGGCATATGGCATACTAGTCCATCATTAGGCATGCATTTTATAATTGTTTTCTCTCTTTTTATTTACTTAACACTATATTTTAAAGGTACACTTTTGAGTTTGAATCAGTCTGTTTCAGTATAGTTATTGCTTTTGGTGCTTTGTCTAAAATGTATTTGCCTAGTACCAAAACTGTAATGATTTTCTTTATTTTTTTTCCAGAAATGTTCTTATTTTTAATCTTTACATTTATATCTACCATGCTTTTCAGGTTAATTTTGGTTTAGGTTTTGAGGATAGGTAAAAGTTCCTTAATTTCTTCTATTTTTTATGCAACTTTATGCCAGTTTTTATAGCATTACTGGATGAAAAGATAACCATTCTGTGCCTTTGCAAAAACCAATTGATCAAATATGTGTGTCTGTTTCTGCACTGTTTTGTTGATCTCTGTGTTTACACCTTTGTCAATATTATAACATCTTGATTACTGGAGCTTTGTACTGAGTGTTCAATTAAGATGTAGGAATCTTCTAACCTGGATCTTCAGAACTCTTTTAAGGCATTCCGATTTGATTTTCTTTATAAATTTTAGGTTTTCTTTATAAATTTTATTCCTTGAATTTTCTTTATACATTTTAGAAAAAACTGGTCCACTTCCAACCACTTAATTTTTTGTCTTCAATGCCCTTGCTAAGAAATTCACTATGATGACAAATAGAAGTAGTGAGAGCACACATTTTTGGCTTACTCCAGATTTTAGGGGAAAACATTTGCACTGTTAAATGTGATATTGACCATACATCAATTATACCTACCCTTTGTGAATTTCAATAAGTTTCTCCTATTACTTTGTTTGCTGAAGTTTTGTTATGAATAGTAGCTGCTTTGGACAGATGCATTTTATGCATTTATTGAGATTATTACATGATTTTTCCCTTTAGTTTCTTGATATGAAATACATTGCTTTTCTAATATTGAACTGTCTTGCATTTCCTTTCTTTTAGTTTTTTTTTAATTTTTATTTTGAATTTTGAATTTTATTGTACAATTCCATAGAGTCTGGGATCCTTTCCCCTCCCCCATCCCCGGCAAATTCCCACCCCCAATTGATTTCCCCCATATTGTTACAATAGTATAGTCCTTCATAAAGAGTTATAATTCCCTCAGTCTGTTATTTAAGTGTGCCCCGACATTGCCAGTACAATGTCAGACAGTTCAGCATTCCATTGTCTTTGTTAAATAGTTTCATTGGGAGTCCATCTTTGATTTGGAAGTAGGGATCCCTATTACTCCATCACTATATATTCCCTTAAATGAGAAGCCATGAAATAAAGTCAACAACAGGTTGGAAGCTAACAAAAACAACAACAAAATTACAGCACCATGGAGTAAAAAAAACACACCACTGAATAACCAATGCATGGGTGATGAAAACAAAACACAAAAACAGTTTGCATGATGATTTCCTTATATTAGAGAGAACATATGGTGTTTGTCCTTTTAGGATTGACTTATTTCACTGAGCATAATGGTATCTAGTTGGGACCATCTAGTTGCAAATGATATCATTTCAATCTTTTTAATGGCTGAGTAATATTCCATGGAGTAGATGTACCATAGTTTCTTTTTTTTTTTTTTATTCATTTTATTACAGCCAGATATACACAGAGGAGAGACAGAGAGGAAGATCTTCCGTCCGATATTTCACTCCGCAAGTGAGCCGCAATGGGCCGATGCGCGCCGATCCGAAGCCGGGAACCTGGAACCTCTTCCGGGTCTCCCACGCGGGTGCAGTGTCCCAATGCATTGGGCCGTCCTCAACTGCTTTCCCAGGCCACAAGCAGGGAGCTGGATGGGAAGTGGAGCTGCCGGGATTAGAACCGGCGCCCATATGGGATCCCGGGGCTTTCAAGGTGAGGACTTTAGCCGCTAGGCCACGCCGCTGGGCCCACCATAGTTTCTTTAACTACTCCTCTTTGGACGGGCATCTGGGTTGTTTCCATGTCTTTGCTATTGTAGATTGTGTTGCTGTAAATATAGGATTACAGATCCCCTTCTCATATGCAGTTTTCATTTTTTTGTGTGTGTTCCTAGAAGCAGGATAGCTGGGTCATATGGAAGGTTTATTTGCAATTCTCTAAGCACTCTCCATACTGATTTCCACAGTGGCTGTAGCCTATACTCCCACCAGCAGTGAAGGAGGGTACATTTCTCCCAACATCCATGCCAGCAAGTATTGTTAGTAGAGTTCTGAATGTAGGCCAATCTCACTGGAGTTAGGTGCTTTCTCAACATGGTTTTCATTTGTATTTCCCTGATGGCTAGGGAGCCTGAGCATCTTTTCATATTTCTGTTAGCCATTTGAATCTGTTCTTTTGAAAAATGTCTGTTCATTTCCTTTGCCCATTTTTTTCAGTTTTTTTTTTAATACTATCCCTTGGTTTCTGCTGCTGTTGTAAATCTTGGATATTAATCTCCTATCACTTATATAATATGCAATTTTTTTCTCCCATTTTGTTGGTTGCTTCTTCAGTTTGTTAATTGTTTCCTTTGCTGTACAGAAGTTCTTTAGTTTGATGTTGTCCCCTTTGTTGATTTTGTCTTTGATTGCCTTTGCTTTTGGCGTCTATTCTAAGAAGTCTTTCCTTGTTCCTATTTCTTGGAGAGTGCTTCCTAAGTTTTCCTTTAATAGTTTGATGGTTTCTGGGTGTAGATTTAGGTCCTTGAACCACTTAGAGCTGATTTTTGTATAATGTGACAGGTTCAGGCCTTGCTTCTTAATTCTGCAAGCTGCTATCCAGGAGCCAGGAGCTTCTTCTGGGTCTCCCACATGGGTGCATGGTCCCAAGGGTTTGGGGAGTTCTCAACAGCCTTCCCAGGTCACAACGTATAGTTGTCTATACGTGTGTGGGCTCCCTTCTGGTGTTTCTGCTCTGTTCCATTGATTTTTCTCTGTTTCTGTGCCAGTACTAGACTGTTTTGATGACCACTGCTCTGTAGTATGTCTTGAGGTCAGGAATTGTGATTCCTCCAGTTTGGTTTTTATTCTTCAGGATAGCTTTAGTTATTCATGGTCTTTTGTGGTTCCAGATGAACTTTTGTATCATCTTTTCTGAGAAGGATGTTGTTGGGATTTTGATTGGGATTGTGTCGAATCTGTGTATTCCTTTTGGCATTATGGTCATTTTGATGATGCTGATCCTGCCAATCCAGAAACATGGGAAGTTTCTCCATTTTTTAAAGTCTTCTTCTATTTCCTTGTTTAATGCTTCATAGTTTTTATCATAGAGGTCTTCCACATATTTGGTTAGCTTAAATCCTAGGTATTTAAGATTCCTCTGCGCTATTTTAAAGGGGACTGTACTTACAATTTCTTTCTCAGCCATGGAATTATTTGTTACACTAGTATCATTGATTTGTATTCATTAATTTTGTATCCTGCTACCCTGCCAAAGTCTCTAATGAATTCCCTTAGTCTCTTGACTGACTCTCTTGGTTCTCAAAGATCTTGGTTCTCCTATGAAGAGAGCTATTGCGTTGGGTCCCCGTCTGGCTTATTTCACTTAGCATAATGATTTCAAGGTCCATTCTTGTTGTAGCATATGCCAAAATTTGATTCTCTAAACATTTTCTTGGGCTACACATTTGGTGCAGTGGTTAAGCCACCATTTGGAATGTCTTAACCACATCTCACATCCGAGCGTCTAGAATGAAGACTCAGCTCTGCCTATGGTTCCAGCTTCCTGCTCATGTACACCTGGGAGGCAGCAGATGATGGCTCAAGTATCTGCATCCCAGCCATCCAGGTGGGAAGCCTGGATTGAGTTCCATGCTTCCAAATCCATCCAGTTCCAAAGCATCTTCATCATTCTAATAGTAATCCTGTCCTTCTTAAGCAATCCCCATTCCTCCCTTTCCCTAGTTTCTGACAATTTCATTTGTAGCTCTGTGGACTTACCTATTCTGATTGTGTCATGAAAGTGAAATCACATAACATATGATCTTCTGTGTTTTGCTGGTTAACATAATTTGTAAACATTAAAAAAATTATGATGAAGAAGAGGAAGAGACAGGGAGCCGTGGAGAGACAAAGAGATCTCCATCCACTGACTCACTTCCCAAATACATGCAATAGTCAGGGTTAGGCCAGACTAAAGACAGCAGCCACAGCTGGCAGGGACCTAAGTACTTGGACCATGATAGTAGAGGTGACACTTGATCTCAGGTACTTTCATTACGATGTGTGGTGGTTTAATCTGCTCTGCCACAATTTTTTTGACAACATGTTTCTGAGATTCATTCAGGTTGTGGCATGAGCCATACCTCATGTTTCTGTAGTTGAAAAATCCCCTGTTGTATGTATACCGTAATTAGTTAATTCTATCATCTACTAATAAGCACTTGGGCTGCTTCCAGTTTGGCTACTGTCAATGGTGCTTCTGTGATCATTCTCAAGTAAGAATTTGGGGCCAGGCTGTGGTGTAGCACATTAAGCCACTACCTGTGGTGCCCACATTCCATATGTCCACTGGTTTGAATTCTCGTTGCTTCACTCAGATCCAGCTGTCTGCTCATATCTGGGAAAATAGTGGAGGATGGCCCAGGTGTTTGGGCCCATGGTACCCGCAGGGGCGACTGGGTACTTCATAAAGAAAAGGTTTATTCAGCTGACAGATTAGGAGGCCAACAGTCCCACATTGGGCAATTCCATTCTCCCAGGCTCTGGTGAAGGCCTCCTGGTGGATGGCATCTCTGTGGTGGGAGCAGGTACAGATCACCTGGGAAGACAGAGTGTAAGACAGACCCGAGACCTGGATGTGCTCTCTGTAACACCTGTTCTCCTGGGAACCAATGGGGCTTGCGTGAGAATCCCATTAACTCCTTCTGAAGGTGCACTTCCATGACCTGATGTCCTTATACCAGCCCCTATCTTTTGAGGTTTCCACTGCCTTCCAACGTTGTCACCCCGGGACCAACCTTCCAGGAACTGGTGGAGGACATACAGAGCATCACATCCAAAGCACAGCTAATTTTGAGGAGAAGTGCTGGATCACAGGGCAAATCCATGTGAAAAGTTTTGGGCATTCATATGGGATGCTGGAATTGTGGATAGTGGCTTGACCTGCCATGTCAGTATCACAACCCTCACACAGCATTTTAAAAATTTATCGTTTTTTGTTTGCTTTAAAATTTATTATTCCATGATACAGTTCCATAGACTGTGGGATTTCCCTTCCCCGCCCCAAGTCCCTACCCCCACTAATTTCCAGCATGTCATTACAGTAGTATAACCCTTTACAATCAATTGTAAGTCCATCATTATGCTATTTAAGTGTATCCTGACATTTTAGGCAGTGATGATGGCAGAGAGTCCTGCTTCCTATTGTCAAGATACATTCAACAGTTTCATTGGCAGTCCAGCTTTGGTTTGAAAGTAGAGATGCAGACTGTAGTGTATCTTCACATTTGTATGCCATAGTCTATTACACAGTTACTACAGATCCCCTTAAATTAAAAGCCATAAAACTAACAACACAGAAAGATAGAAAATTTATAATAACATGAAGTTAAATAACATGCTACTGAATGACCAATGTGTCACTGAAGAAATGAAGAAAATCAAAGACCTTCCTGAAGCAAACGATTCCATTGTGCGACCTATGAGTCGTTCTCTTTCTCTGTGCCTTTCAGATAAGTGTTTCTTACATAAAAACAAAAGAACCATACATTTAAAATAAAGCAAAATAACCAACACATACCATTCACATGCCATAAATTTGCAACTGGTCTGCCAACTTAGGATGTCTGGTTTTCCATGTCCACTACCAAAAAGTCTTTCCCGTCTCATTTCAAGCTAAGGGTAATGTGTTTTTGCTTTCCTGGGTGCAGTGTGATTATACGTAAGGTCATCACTGACAGGAGACTGACAAGAACACTGGCCTCAGGGCTAAAATATATGATATAGCAGGTATTACAAATGCCTTTGATCTTAAACATACGGAACAGTTCTGGTCTGGGCAAGTGGGACCCTAAGACTCCTGCCACATGGATGGTGCATATGGGTCATTAGTCTTCTCTTCAGGGGTGACGAAAGTTGCTGACAGGACAAGCAAGAATTTGCTTTGTGTGCACATATTCACAAAAGGAAGAAAACTTGCCCACCATCCAGAGGCTGTCACAAAGTGATGTTGATAGATATGTTCCTTACCAGTCAGTCTCATCTGGGCTGGAATAAAAGAGCTTCTCTCTGCATGGGAAGGGGAGCCATTCATAGGTACCCTTGCTTGTGCCTCTTACCTGAAAACCTCATCTCTGACATCTGCACGGTTTTACAACCTTGACTGCAGAACTGACGGGGCTTGGGAAACTGCTGTTGTACCTCACCACGCACCTGCATGCTAGGTCTCACTGTCAAGGGCGTGCACCTGCACTGCTGCCTAAAACCGGTGCTGGGACACATTGCCCTACGTCCCCACTCCTCCCTCCTGCTGCGCCCCTGAGCAGGCAGTTGCTCTCCCTTCCTGTTTCTTGCTTAGCCTGCCCCCCTGTCAATTCACAAATGATGAATCTTTCCTTTAACCTCAACCTCTTTAACCCACAGGCCAGCAGCCATTGAGTGAGCTGCTGCCCTCTGCTTTGACAGACTAGAGGGACCTGCAAAAGTTGTGAGATACTTTCTAATAAAGGACCATCCTCTGTACCCTCAGGAGGAAAATCAGCTTTACAGCTTAATTTTGCAGACTCGATGTAGACAAGACTGCCACCTAGTGACCTAATGTGAACACCACTTGGCGGAATTTCTAGGTTTGGTCTTGGTCCTTTTGCATTAGGAAAAATGAATTATTTATGATTCATAATTAAACAAACTTGATGCACTCACAGAGGCACAACACTATATATAAGAGACACCAACGTTGGAAATGAGGGTTAGGTCCCAAAGGCACACAGACACAGGAGAAAGGAAGATATGCCCACATGAGTAAGTCATTATAACACTGCAGTGAGGAGTGTAAGAAGTCCTTTCCCAATGTTCTTGGTTGTTCTTAAAGGATTACAGCCTCCATCTGTGCACAAGGAACTCAAGTCCTTCACTTACAGTCATTTGTGATCAAAATAAGGAAAAAAAAAAAGAAAGGAAGAGAAAAGGCAGCCAAACATAAATGGATTTCTACTTGAAATCCAACACTTTGTTGGAGCCCACTATCTCCTTTTTTAAAGACATGAACTTTCTTCCTATTCTCAACAGTTACAGTATCAGAAAGCTGTGGGATTATTACCTCTTGAGACCATAGCCTGTACACGTGAGTCATTTCCACGTGTTTATGGAAAATGTGCAACTGCATCATAAAATAATAAAATAAAAAAATAAAATGCATATTATGAAAAAATGTTTGATTTTAAACATTTTGTACTAAAATGAATATCACTAGTTTTTGTATTAAGATAAACTTACCTTTAATTCTATTTTGAAATATCTTTGTACATAAAGGTGCAAAATATTTAAGAGAAACCCCAGAAGGTCTACACTCACAAGTTAGCACTAAACCTGGATAAACAAGACTTTGGGGGTGAAGAGGGAAACAGGCTTGCGTTGTGGTAGAGTGGGCTAAACAAAGCCAGCATTCACATCAGAGTTTGAGTCCTGGCTGCTCTGCTTGTGATTCTGTGATCAGCACCTGTGAACACGACACTAGTAGGTCCGTATGCCTGGGCCCCTAGCACCCATGTGGAGAAACCTGGATGCGTTTCCTGGCTCCTGGATTCTGCAACCATTTAGGGAGTGAAACTTGCAGAAATGTAATCTTTCTTCCTTTGGCTCTGTCTCTCCCACATTTCAAGTAAACAAATATAAATAAATAAGAGCTCATCGTGAGTTGGTCCTGGGTGCATGCCCTATGTTTGCTGTTTCCTCAGCAGGGCTGTGCAAACTACAATCCTCAACTGGCTCGTGTTCAAACTGGCACGAGCAGAGGCACCTCTTTCACAGGGCTGTTATGTTACAGATGAGCTGAGTGGTACCCAAGTCACAAGAGTATAGAGCAGGGTGACCATCCCCACCATCAGCCCTGAGCCGGCGGCCAGGAAGCATGGCCCGTCAGGGTTCTGACTGCTCTTCATGCTATAGAATCTCATAGTACTACTAGCTGGACTTTGTCTCCCGGCAACCAGGTGGCCACAGGTAAAAATCACTGACTACCCTAGAAAATCCAGTTCATTTCCCTAGAACAATAGATTGGCTACAGGTTAGCCCATGCTGCCACTTAGGGGCGCAAGTGAAGCACAGCAATTTTGCTCAGAGTTTCAACAGGATTGCAGTGGGCAAGGAGTAAGGGTTACTTTCACATGTTGTGGTGACAAAGGGAAGGGCTGAGCCCTCAAGGAAATGGATTCAGGGAGGCTGACTTTCTAAGTAGTTATTCGAACACCACCAGTTCATTTCAACTAATCTCTTTTAAAAAGGGAGAAAGTGAATCTAAATCACACATTTTAAAAATAAGAGGGGTAGAGAGAGATCAGTTAGTTCACTCCTCAAAAAGCCACCACAGCCAGGGCTATGTGAGACTTAAGCCAGGCCAGGATCCAGGAATTCCATTCAGGTCTCTCCTGTGGCCGACAGGGACCCATGCACTTGGGTCATCAGCAGAGAGATGGATCAGAAGTGGAGCAGATGGGACACAAACTGGCACTCGGATATGGGATGCTAGTGTTGCAAGTGGAAACTGAACTCACTGTGCCACAATGACAGCCCACCTTTTTAATATCTAGAATGATCTTTACAAGTAATTAAAAGTTTCTAATTTACATGCAACTAGAGTACAGCTAAACTGATGGTAATTAGCTTCATAAATACAAACTAAGCCTCTGCTACTCACAGTGTGGTCCATGAGCCAGCAGTATAGGCATCTCCTGGGAATATTTTAGCAATTCAGAAGCTCAGATATCATTGGCTAATACTTCACATTTTAACAAGTCCCCAGACGACTCTGATATGTATCAACAGTATAAAAGCTCTGATAGAAGTTATGGTGCTTGCATTGTTACAGTACCACCCTAAAGACACGAGGGGGTGCTGTTTCCTCAAATTTTGTACACTGCAGCGTTGCCGCGCTAAAGTTTGTTTTGCACTTATTTTTCCCATTGATATGACACTTTGCACTTTTAAAGAGAAAACAGATAGTACTAAAAATTATGCGACAGGCACAATTTGTATTCTATGAATAATAGTGAGAAAATATTTTAGATCTATGAAAGTCTAGTAGATATTAGAATTTTTATAGAAAGACTAAAACAATTATTGATTTAAAAGTCTAGGTAAACATTTGAAAGTAATCACGCATTATATTATAGGTTGGGTTGTTAGTAAAATTAAAATAAAATCAATTAAATTGAAACACTTTTGCTTTAAAATATGAGTACTTAGGCGTGGCTATGTGTTTATAATTTATTTCAGGAAATACTCTCATGAGAGAAACGCGAAAAAATATAACAACAAGGATGGCGTCACTTTATAATGACATAAATAAACTATGTTGAACCTTTAACCCATTAAACAGCATCTTCAAAGACATCTAGTCAAGGTCACTGGTAAAAATGAACTTCCTGCTTCTTTCCTTTAGGATAAACAAAGAAAAGTATAAATTAAGACCTCAGGCTTACAGCTAGTGTAACAAGAGGGAACTGGCAACAGTGATTTGTCCTGCCTCATGGGGCCTTGGGCAGCATGGCAGATGGCCCCTGGCCTGGGGCCTGGTCTCTTCATCTGTTAACAAATAAGGCACAAGGCTGTAGTGCTGAGGCACTTTTGGCTTTTGGATCCAGACTTTAGAATCTATACTTTAGAACCTCACAGAGGTTGTCAGCTTGTCCTGGGCCTTATGTTTTATTTCTCTCACCCCAGGTCATCAGCCCTCAGTCTGTCCTTAGTCGGTGAAGGGTTATTCATCGCTTGGGTTAATACACGATGCAAACAATTCTGGACAGAAGAGGTATTCCACCACAGAAATGAGAACTCCAGAGAAGCAGATCGCAGCACACAGAAGCTGCACAGCCTTCCCAGGACTGAATCCCAGCTGCAGAATTTTCTGTTGATGCCAATATATGCAATCAGGCGTGCTTGTACGTTATCATGGAGGCTGTATTTGGGCATGGACTCTAAAGTACTGTTTGACAATGTTTTAAACTTTTAAAATTCCCATCTATTGGCCCAAGGCTATGTTCCAAGCAAGAAACAGTATCCTAACACTGGAAGCCTGACAAAGTGGCCCGCGATGCAGAGAAGTGCCCCAGCTGACTGCTGTTCTCCAGGGCACTTGCTACCTAACACTGTGCTTTCTCATTTTATATACAGAGATGTAAAATAATACTCATTTTATATACCAAAGCAAAGACAGCAGGACTGTGGTTCGTGTAGCCAATGAATCCTGAAAAATCAGAACTCTAAACAGTCTTCTGAGATTTCTCTTAGAAACGCCAAAAAGCGAAGGCAAGGTCAAGAGACTGATGGTGTTAAAGGGTTAAAATGTCTTCAATTATTCAACAGGGATTGTGAAAGAAGGCCGTTTCCAGTTGGGCATAGTAGTCGTGGAGCCAGGCTGAGCAGTGCCACCCGCCCACCTCCGCCCACCTTCTCCCACTCTCTGGTGACTCACAGGGCAGGAATTGGGCCTTGTTCCCAGTGGCTCTGAGGAGGGAACCTTTTCAGTCTCTCCCAGTGCAAGCAAAGGGTAGTAGGTGTCAAGGTCAGAAACAGAACCCAGTGTTCCCTATCCTGACAGAATACAAAAGAAAATAACCATGGCTGGTTTTGGTTCTTATGCATAACAACTGATTTTAGTTTAAATCATTAGAAGTGGAAAAAAAATGAAAAAAAAAATGAAATTGGGCCACCTGCACTGAACCATAAGGAATGTATGTACCTCATAAGCTGGGACTTTTTTGGGTTGGTCGGGGCCTGGTTTTGTTGTCATGGACATTTCCTTATCATTAAGAGGAGAGCATGGGTTGGCTGTTTGGCTTAATGGTTAGGAGACCTGTGTCCCAAATCAAGGTACCTTGAGTTGAAACTTGTTAATGCAGAGTCTGACAGGCAGTGGTGGTGGTTTAAGTAATTAGGTTCCAAGCCACCAACATGGCAGACCTGGAGTTGGGTCCTGGCTCTCAACTTTGATCCTTACTGAGGCCTAGTTTTGTGGTTGTGTGAGAGGAGATGGAAGCGCTGTCTCTGGCTGTTGTTTAATTAAATTCTCTTTAAAAAAAAAATAGAAGCACAATCTCACAGGTAGCTGACAGGCTTAATGGAAGATCATTTTGGGCCTGGTACGATGGCTCAATGGCTAAACCCTTGCCTTGCAACTGCTGGGATCCTTGTGGATGCCGGTTCGTGTTCTTACTGCTCCACTTGCCATCCAGCTCCTTGTTTGTGGCCTGGGAAACAGTAGAGGATGACCCACCGCCTTGAGACCCTGCACCCATGTGGGAGATGCAGAGGAAACTCCTGGCTCTGGCTCTGGATCAGCTCGGCTCCAGCTGATGTGGTTACTTGGAGAGTGAACCAGCAGACAGAAGATCTTTCTCTCTGTCTCTACTTCTCTCTATCATTCTGCCTTTCCAATAAAAATAAATCTTAAAAAAAAAACAGAAAGACCATTTTACTTTTCTATGTCAAATCCTTTACCAAGACTCCCTAAATTACAAATTGCTGTTGAGAGTACATAAATGGTGTAATAGCTTATGTTACCCTGTCTTTCAGCATGCATAGCTCTGCTCAGTCCTCAAATTTAAGAACTAAAATTTTTGTTGTTGTTGATTTATTTTTTTAAGACTCCTTTGTTGAAAGGCAGAATTAGAGGGAGGGGGAGACCGAGAGATGTAGATTGTCCACCTGTTTATTCACGTCCCAACTGGCCAGGGCGTGGCCAGGTTAGCCAGGACCCACATGCTTCCCAGGTCTCACCCCTGGAGGCAGGGGTTCACGCCACTGGACCACCATCTGCTGCTCTCCTAGGCTCCTTAGGGAGACAGACGAGAGCTACAGCATTCTGCACACAAACTGGAGCCCATAGGGATGCCATCATCTTACCACACCATAAAGCCAGGTCCCAGGAAGCTCAATTTTGGAACATTTAATTTGGTACAATATTTGTTGAAATAAAAAGGAATTGACATGGATAAGGTGCTTACAATTTGCCAGGCTGAGGTCTAAGTTTTTATTATTATTATTATTATTATTATTATTATTATTTATGAAAGAGTGGCAGAGACAGAAAGCTTGAGCTCTCATCTTTTGGTTCACTCCTCACATGACAGCAAGAGGCAGAAGTTCCGCTGGGGTCTCCACGTGGGCAGCAGGAGCCCACATCCTTGGGCCATCTTTTGTTGCCTTCCTAGCATCAGCAGGCAGCTGGTTCAGAGGTAAAGCAATCAGGACGAGAACTGGGGCTCTGATAGGCAGTGTTTTGCAAGCAGCTGCTTAATCTGCCATGCCAGATATTTTTAATGAAATGTGAAATAAAAGTTAGGGAAGCGCTGTGTCTTTAATATGTTATCATCTGACTTTTTTTTTTTTTTGGTTCATAAAATATCAGTGCATCTTAGAAGAGACAATGTTTCGGGACTTAACGAAATGTGGCATTTTTAGGCTAATTTTATAGGTGAGAAAACTGAGGCCAAGGAAGGTTAATCAGCTTGCTTGTGATAGAAGCTTGTGACAACTAGCAGGTGATAGAATTAAGACAGGAACAAAACAGGCTGCCCCAGGGCCTGGGTTGTGAATAACCATTGTGTGTGCTCCTTGCCCACCTCCATCATGCTCTACATAGCGATTTTTGCTGGCCTCCTCCTGTCTGGTCTGCCTCCTTCCTGCCCATTTCTCAGGCCAGGCCTCCAGCCTCTTCAGATGGTCTGAAAAATTCAATGTGAATGTCTTAGTTCTGTGTTCTACTTGGATAGCCAGGGCCAGTTTCTGTTGGTGATGACCAAGCAGGGACACTGTCAAGGGCTGTCCTAGAGCTCGCCAAGAAGTAACTGCCAGTGAGAGGTTTGAATATCAACTTCCAACAGGCTGTGGGGGACGAAATTAAAATGTCCCTTTAGCGATGGGGTGGGTGTTTGCTTCAGCAGTTGAAATGCTGTTTGGGACCCCTGCATCCTGTGTTGAAGTACTGGTTGAGTGTTGGCTGGTTCCTAGTTCAGCTTCCTTCTAATGCCTACCTTGGCATAAAGCATGTCATCATCGCTCAGGTACTTGAGTCCCTGCCACCCATCTGGGAGATCTAGATTAAGTTCCGGGTTCCTGGATTTGGCTTGGTCCAACTGTGGCGGTTGTGGCTATTTGGAGAGTGAACCAATGGGAATTTCTCTCTCTCTCTCTCTCTCTCTCTCTCTCTCTCTTTCTTTCACTCTCTCCATGTCTCCTGTCTTTCAAATAAGATGAAAGTAAGAGTTCACTGTGACTGGGACATGGTGAAAACCTGCACCCTGTTAGGTGGTGTGTAAACTTAGACCCAGCAGATAGAATTCACTGCACCAAATCTCCATTGCCACTTACCATGAAGCATTGTGGACGCATGGAAGCACAGCCACGTAGGCCGGCATCTGTGCCATGTAGAACAAGGTCTCCTTTAATAAAAAGAAAGCAGCCTTAGCCACTCCAGCCACACCGATGTGGATTCTGTCACGGAAGAGCTGGTAACGATGGATCCCGAGACCCATCCACCCTTGGCCTCCAGAGCACAGAGAAGGGACAAAGACAGGCAGTCCGGCGTGAGCCTCAGGGCAGAATTTCTGTGCCAGAGATGGCGCATCTGGTGCTGTTGGCCTGGGGTCCTCTGAGCCAACATTTTGGGAGATAAAGAATCGCGCAGGGCCACTGCACGCACACGGCAAAGGCCAACACGAGCCCCCGTGACCCTGGAGAACCTCCGACTCCACACCTCCGAAAGATTCTCACTGTTCCGCACTGACCCCAACGTGCACGACTCCCCTCCCGCCACTTCAGGAGCTAGTGAGGCCCCTTCGGGCTGGGAGCTCTGTGGTACCTCCGGGCGGATTCGCTCACTTTTGTCACTCAGAGAAAGATGCCAAAAAACGTCTCATACCTGTTGCCACACCTGCAGGAAGCCGGTGGAGCCAGTAGGTGCCACGGCCACTGCGATGCCAGCGCATCTTCCAGAGTCTTCTAGAATCCGTGGAAGCAGCCATTGCGGTCATTGACTACTCTGGGACCGAAGCAGCGGCCACGTCTCATGAGTAGGCTTGGTTTTTTTTTTTTTCCTTCGTTTTCCTCAAGATTGGCCTGCCCCCTCCCCCCCTTAGCTCTCCACGCCCACACGCTGTCCTCCCCGGGCTGTCCTCCCGGGCCGTCCTCCCACGGGCCTCTAGCCCCGGATGTTGACCTGAGGAGAGCCGCCATGATGCGCTCCCCCGGGGCCTGGGCTTGTGGAGCCAGTCTCGACTCTCCTGCCAAGGTCTTTGCTTCCGTCGTCTGAGAATTGGTCCTGTAGCAGTAACTGGGGTAAAACCTGAAACTTTGCATTTGACGCATTCTTGATTTGGGAAAATAGGAATTTACTGGACTAGCCGGAGGTCTATAAAGATTTTCCGGACAGCGTTGAATTCCTCTGGTAAAATTGGAGTTTGTGTGATTGAGTGTTTTGGAAATGCCTTTTGCTGATTTTTCTTTAACTTTTTATATCGCGAGGTTTTCCTTGTTCTGTGTTTTGTTTATTTTTGTTGCTGTTTTGCTTCAGCTCGGGTGCTCAGAAGACGTGGTTAATTGCACTCTCACTTGGTTCTGTTATCCATACCTGTGTGATTTTAAATTAATTTTGCTGTGTTGCTGTTTGCCAGCGCCTAGACGACGGTGGGTAACTTCAGAAGGTAGCAGTAGGTCTGAAGCGCAGAAGGCGAACTGAGGTGAACTGGTGGGCTGGGGAAGGTTTGGTCTGTGAAGGCCCTCGTGGCGGGCTCCCTTAGGAAAGCTGTTGACCCATTTCATTATCTGTGCAACTGTGTGACACAGAGCCAAGCTGAGAGCTCACCTACTGAAAGTGGTGAAGATCTAAATTAAATCAATTCTTTTGTTTTTGGAGATATTAAAGGTTATGATTTTATTCAAGTAATTGATCCACTTTATGTTAACTGATCTGAGTGGAACAGCTGACTTGAAGAGCTTTGTTAATCCTTAGAAATGTGCTATAACGGCTATTTAAAAAGCTAGATGGTTGAACCATTTTGTACAACTGACATGAAGAGCGAAAAGATTTGCTTATTCATTTATTATTTTTATTTTTTTAAAGATTTGTTTGTTTTTATTACAAAGTCAGATATACAGAGAGGAGGAGAGAGAGGAAGATCTTCCATGTGATGATTCACTCCCCAAGTGACCACAACAGCCAGTGCTGTGCCTATCCAAAGCCAGGAGCCAGGAACTTCCAGGTCTTCCACACAGGTGCAGGGTCCCAAGGCTTTGGGCCGTCCTCGACTGCTTTCCCAGGTCACAGGCAGGGAGCTGGATGGGAAGTGGAGCTTCCGGGATTAGAACCAGTGCCCATATGGGATCTTGGGCGCGTGCAAAGTGAGGACTTCAGCCATTAGGCCACTGCGCCGGGCCCTATTCATTTATTTTAAAGATGCCATTACTGAAAGATAAACTTCCATCTGCTGGTTCCTTCCTCCAATGGCCAGCAACAGCCAGGGCTGGTCAGGCTGAAGACAGCATTTAGGACGTTCTTGGCTCATTCTCCATTGCTTTCACAATAGTGGGCAGCTAGATTGGAAGTAGTCGACTGGGCTTGACTCTGTCCACATGGGATGCTGGCATCACACATGATAGCTGAACCCATGTTACTGCATTGTTAATTCTTTGAAATCTTAAATTTGTCCAAAGGATAAAAAACACTTATTTACAGTGAAGACCTTTTTAGAAATTTAATCTCAATATCTATATTTCAATGAGGTCATTTAAGTTCAGTTAAAAAACTCTTTGTATTTGCCACTGTTCTAAACTAAAAATATGTAAACTCAAAAAGCATAACCAAAAAATTATGCAAGTTGTTTAAAAATAAGGGCAGTTAAGAAGAAAAAATGTGGGCCTGGCGTGGTGGCCTGGCAGCTGAAGTCCTCACCTTGAAAGTGCTGGGATCCCATATGAGTGCTGGTTCTAATCCCGGAAGCTCCACTTCCCACCCAGCTCCCAGCTTGTGGCCTGGGAGAGCAGTTGAGGATGACCCAATGCTTTGGGACCCTGTATCCACGTGGGAGACCCAGAGGAAGTTCTTGGCTCCTGGCTTTGGATAGGCACAGCACTGGCCGTTGCGCTCACTTGGGGAGTGATTCATTGGATGGAAGGTCTTTCTGTCTGTCTCTCCTCCTCTATATTTATGACCTTGCGATGAAAACAAAATAAAAAATCTTTTTTTTTTTGAATAGTGAACCTATTATTTTATTTTATTTTAATTTTTTTAATAAAGCAAACATTTATTAAACTATAATAAAAACATTCCATCAAATTACAAAACCTGAGCAAGAAAAACAAATGGCACATGCTTAACTGTAGTTGACATTCAAATAAAATTTTCATTCCCCAAATATTATACAGTAATTAGAAAATACCAGCCAAAGTAATATTAGGACACTTCCACGTGTGATCTCAATAAATTTGAACAGAAGCAAATTTTAACAAAGGTAAATTTTACAGTGAAACATAGCAGTAGATTAAGGATCTTAACATGTTTATTTTACTGCTATTTGACACTATGATACAAAAATAAGAGGATTTACTTGACATTTTTAATAAATATCTCATGGGCTGTTGAGTGCCTTACTGGTGAAAAGATTTAACTGGCTAATCTCATCAATCCATTTTGTATATTTAGTAAGCATCATCTCTGCCCTACATAACTCTTAATGCAATTCACAGCACACAAATGGTTATCATATTAAATACATAATCAACTCGGACTTCTCAACAACAAGGAAATTAGTAAACCATCAAATGGACTGCTTACCACACACTTTCCTCATAACTAAATAACACACAAAAAAATCAAAATAATATTTGTCATCACTCTAAACTATTGCCAGCAACTGACGGAAACTGCCAATTTGCCATATTCATGTTCACAACATGCTAATATACTCTGCTGTTACTTCATCCATGAAATGCCAACATGCCTAGAACAGAGAATTTTCACCATCTCATGCCGTGGGACCTGACTTGCAGCAATCTATATTTAGATCAGAACTCCATGGGCACTTGATGAACTCTACCTTTCCATGTTGGCTTTCTTATATGAGAGAGAATATATGGTATTTATTCTTTTGTGATTGACTCATTTCGCTGAGCATAATAGTTTCTAGTTGGGACCACCTGGTTTTGAATAGAATAATATCGTTCTTCTTGACAGCTGAATAATATTCCATTGAATAGATGTACCACAATTTTTTTAACCATTCTTCCTTAGACGCACATCTGGTTTGTTTCCATGACATTGCTACTGTGGATTGTGCTGCTGTGAATATAGGATTACAGATCCCCTTCTCGTATGCAGATTTCACTTCGTTGGGTATATTCCTAAGAGCGGGATTGCTGGGTCATATGGCAGGTTTATTTGCAATTTTCCAAGCACTCTCCATATGGATTTCCACAATGATTGTACTAGCCTACACTCCCACCAGCAGTGAAGGAGGGTACCTTTTTCCCCACATCCACGCCAGCATGTGTTGTTTTTCGAATTCTGAATGTAGGCCAGTCTCACAGGAGTTAGGTGGTACCTCAAGGTGGTTTTCATTTGTATCTCTCTGATGGCTAGAGAGCCTGAGCATCTTTTCATATATTTATTAGCTATTTGTATCTGTTCTTTTGAGAAACGTCTGTTCATTTCCTTTGCCCATTTTGCTACAGGGTTTATTTTTTCACTATCCTTGGGTTTCTGAAGCTCTTTGTAAATCCTAGATATTAGTCCCCTGTCACTTGTGTAGAATGCAAAAATTTTTTCCCATTCTGTAGGTTGTTTCTTCACTTTTTTGTTTCTTTTGCTGTACAGAAACTTTTTAGTTTGATATAGTCCCATTTGTTCATTTTGGATTTGATCACTGTTGCTTTAGGTGTCTTTTCTAAAAAGTCTTTCCCTGTTCCTATATCTTGGAGTGTGCTTCCTATGTTTTCCTTTAGTAGTTTAATGGTGTCTGGGTGTAGATTAAGTCCTTGAGCCAATTAGAGCTGATTTTTGTATAGTGCGACAGGTACGGGTCCTGCTTCTTTATTCTGCAAGCTGTTATCCAGTTGTCCCAACAGCTTTTATTGAATAGACCAGGTTTTTTACCTGGATTGTTTTCTGTTTTCTTGTCAAAGATTAGTTGACTATACATGTGTGGATCCCCTTCTGGTGTTTCTATTCTGTTCCACTGATCTTCTTCTCTGTTTCTGTACCAGTACCAGACTGTTTAGATAACCACTGCTCTATAGTATGTCTTGAGGTCTGGAATTGTGATTCCTCCGGTTTGATTTCTATTTTTCAAGACAGCTTTAGCTATTCGTGGTCTTTTGTGGTTCCAGATGAACTTCTGTATCATCTTTTCTATTTCTGAGAAGAATATTACTGGGAGTTTGATTGGGATTGCGTTGAATCTATATATTGCTTTTGGTAATATGGCCATTTTGATGATGTTGGTCCTGCCAATCCAAGAACATGGTAAGGTTCTCCATTTTTCAAGATCTTCTTCTATTTCTTTTTTAAATGATTTATAGTTTTCATCATAGAGGTCTTTCACATCTTTAGTTAACTTAATTCCTAGATATTTAAGATTCCTTTCCTCTATTTTAAAGGGAACTGTACTTACAATTTCTTCCTCAGTGGCGGAATTATTTGTATACACGAATGCCATTGATTTGTGTTCATTAATTTTGTATCCTGTTACTTTGCCAAAGTCTGAGTTCCAATAGTCTTTTGACTGAGTCTTTTGGTTCTCCTATATAGAGAATCATGTCATCTGCGAATAGCGATAATTTTAATTCTTCATTTCCAATTTGTATTCCTTTAATTGCTTTTTCTTGTCTAATAGCTCTGGCAAGAACTTCCAAAACTATATTGAAGAGTAGCGGTGAGAGTGGACATCCCTGTCTAGTTCCAGATTTTAACGGGAAGGCTTCTAGTCTTTCCCCATTTAGTATGATATTGGCATTGGGTTTATCATAAATTGCTTTGATTATGTTGTAGAATGTTCCTTCTATGCCTATCTTATTTAGGGTTTTTAACATGAAGTGGTGTTGGATTTTATCAAATGCCTTCTCTGCATCTATTGAGAGGATCATATGGTTTTTATGAGTCAACTTGTTGATGTGATGTATCACATTTATTGTTTTGCGAATGTTGAACCATCCTTGCATACCTGGGATGAATCCCACCTGGTCCGGGTGAATAATCTGCCTAATGTATTGTTGGATCCTGTTGGCTAATATTTTATTGAAGATCTTTGCATCTATGTTCATCAAGGATATCGGTCTGTAGTTCTCTTTTTCTGTTGTTTCTCTCTCTGGCTTTGGTATTAAAGTGATATTAGCTTCATAGAACGAGTTTGGAAGAATTGCCTCTTTTTCTATTGTTTGAAAAAGCTTGTGTAAGATTGGGGTTAGTTCTTCCTTAAACGTTTGGTAGAATTCAGCAGTGAAGCCATCTGGTCCCGGGCTTTTCTTGGTTGGGAGGGCTTTAATTGTTGATTCAATCTCAGTGCATGTTATTGGGCTATTTAGATTGTTAATTGCTTCTTGATTCAATTTTGGTGGATTGTATAAGTTCAAAAATCTGTCCATTTCCTCTAGGTTTTCTAATTTGTTCGCATATAGTTGCTTATAGTAGTTCCTGATGATTCTTTGTATTTCTAAGGTATCTGTTGTTACATCTCCATTCTCACTTCTGATACTATTAATGTGTACTTTCTCTCTCCTTTTTTTAATTAGTCGAGCTAGTGGGGAGTCTATTTTGTTGATTTTCTCAAAGAACCAACTCTTTGATTGATTAATTTTGTGTATAGTCCTCTTGGTCTCTATTTGGTTTATTTCCTCCCTTATTTTGATGATTTCTTTTTTCCTACTAGTCTTAGGGTTGCTTTGTTGTTTTTCTAGTTCCTTCAACTGTAAGATTAGCTGATTTACTTGGTGCTTTTCTTGTTTCTTGAGATAAGCATTAATTGAAATAAACTTTCCTCTCAGCACCGCCTTGATTGTATCCCATAAGTTCTGATAAGTTGTGCTGATGCCTTCATTTGTTTCAAGCAATTTTTTAATTTCCCCTTTGATTTCCTCTCTAACCCATTGCTCATTTAGTAATATATAGTTCAGCCTCCATATGTTTGTAGGCCTTCCTTGGTGTTTCGAATTCTTGGTCTCAAGCTTCACTCCTTGGTGGTCTGAGAACGTGCATGATATGATTTCCACTTTTTTAAATTTGCTAAGGCTTGATTTATGGCCTATGATATGATCAATTCTGGAGAAAGTTCCATGTGCTGATGAAAAAAATGTGTATTCTCTGTCAGTAGGATGAAAGGTTCGATAGATGTCAACTAAGTCCATTTGCTCTAGAGTTTGAATGAGTTCAATTATTTCTTTGCTGAGTTTCTGGTTTTTTGATCTGTCCATTTGTGTTAATGGGGTATTAAGGTCCCCCACTATGATCGTATTGGAGTCTATTTCTCCCTTTAATCCCGTTAATATTTGTTTCACGTAACTAGATGCTTTGGCATTTGGAGCATAAACATTTATTATGCTGATCTCTTCTTGCTGGATGCATCCTTTGATCATTATATGGTATCCTTCTTTATCTCTTTTGATGCTTTTCACATCAAAGTCTATGTCATCTGATATAAGAATGGCTACTCCTGCTTGTCTTACCTTACCATTTGCTTGAAATATCTTTTTCCATCCTTTTACTTTCAATTTTTTCTGATCTTTATTGGTGATATGCGTCTCCTGTAAGCAGCAGATAGATGGATTTTGTTTTTTGATCCAATCCTCCAATTTATGGCGTTTAATTGATGAGTTTAAGCCATTTACATTCAGCGTTATTATAGATAAAGGACAATTTGGTCCTGTCATTTTGGCGATGTGTTGTTCTAAATTAGGTCTTGTGTTAACATTTTAGTTGGATGTTCTCCACATTTGCCTTTGTTTCTGATGGTTACTATTTCTTTTTTCTTTCATAGGAACTTCCTTGAATATCATTTGTAGGGCAGGTTTAGATGAGACAAAATCTTGAAGTTTTTCTTTATTGTGGAAGAATTTTATTTCATTTTCAAAGACAAAAGAGAGCTTTGCAGGGTAAGTTATTCTGGGCTGAAAATTTTTCTCTTTTAGAATCTGGAATATGTCACTCCAGTCTCTTCTGGCCTGTAACGTTTCCTCTGAAAAGTCAGCTGTAAGTTTAATTGGGGTTCCCCTATATGACACTTGATTTTTTTCTCGTGCACATTTAAGGATTTTTTCTTTTTGTTCAACTGAGGAGAGCTTGATTATCATGTGTCGTGATGAAGTTCGTTTTTGATCAACTCTGTTGGGAATTCTGTAGCCCTACTGTATATTATTTTCTAATTCTTTGCTCAGTTTAGGGAAGTTTTCCTGTATTATTTCATTGAATACACCTCTAATCCCAGCTTCTCCTTCTGCACCTTCTGGAACACCCATAACTCTTATGTTAGACCTTTTAATCATATCTTTTAATTTTTGGATATTATTTTTAGCTTGACCTAGTTC
This sequence comes from Ochotona princeps, assembly GCF_030435755.1. NCBI lineage: Eukaryota > Metazoa > Chordata > Mammalia > Lagomorpha > Ochotonidae > Ochotona > Ochotona princeps. The sequence continues at coordinate 42,311,864 of NC_080840.1, forward strand.
TGCTTCCAGCTTTTTGTTTGTTTCTTCGTGATGGCAGAAAATATCTTCTAATTCTGAAATTCTTTCTTCTGCCTCATTCATTCTGTTTTTGAGACTCTCCACTGTAGTTTTAATTTGCTCTACTGTGTTCTTCATTTCTGATATATCAGCCTTAATTTGATGTATTACTGCTATTTCTTCTTTGAACTCTTGTTTGTACTTCTCATTGTTGACCAGGAGCTTTGCAATGAGTTTTCTGAGTTCCCTGTCCTCCATTTTCTCAATGTCTTCCTCAGTTAACTCTGAGAATGGGCGAAGCTTTTGCTCCTTTGTTGGAGAGACTTTAGTAACATTCATAGTGTTTTTTTCTTGTCTTTTTCCTTTTGAAATTGTCAATCTGTTTGACGACATCTCTCTGGTCTGTTACCTCAGGTGTATAAATTAACTTTAATGCTCAATCAGTACCCTGGGTTTAGGAAACACAACTGTCCTAAATAATTGCTTTACGTGGCACTGATTTTATAGGCAGGACTGAGCTTATCACCCTCTGCTAGCCAACACGTCTAAGTACCTCCTGAGGTCGTCCTGGGCAAACTTGGTGGCCAGAAAGATCAGGGGGCTGTCGCAGTCAGCTCCAGGGACTACACAGACCCCCCCAGGCTGCAAGACTATTGCCGTGGGCTCAGCTCTGCAATCAACCAACAACACACCCACTCTGGATCTCCACTCAGGGTTCACACCTGCTATCCTGCCACCCGATATGGCTCCAGGTGGAGAACCGCAGCTGCTAGCTTTCAGCTCCAGGTACCACACCGACCCCACAGGGAACAGAGCCAGTGCTCCCCTCCACCCCCAGACCAGATCCGCACAAACAGTCAGAAGGGGGCCCGTGTGCCGTTCTGTCAACTCCGCCCTGCGCCTCTCCACACAAGGCGCCCCCCCCCCCCAGTCCCCGACTCCCTCCGCGTGCAGCTGTTCCCAATCACCAAGCTCAAACTGTCAGGTCCCGGACCACACTCGCCCTCCCAACCCCCCACACAGACCCAGGCTCCAACCTGGCAGTCACAACGTCCATGCGGAGGCCACCGGCGGATGTCCAGCCGGCACTGGAAATGAATCGCTGGAGTCCGGACCACCGGAGCCCACGGACCCGAAGGCTGGTGAGTCCCCAGCCGGCCACAAGGTCAGTCACGAGAGCTCTTTGTGCCAGGAAAGCCAGGTGTTCGCCTGCTACCACCGCCCAGCGCAGGGAGTCCGAGTCTTAAAATTCCATTCTTTATGTTATCAGTCTAAGATGTTTTGTTGTAGCAACCCACAAATAAGATAAGGGTGGCATGAGCTTCTGTCGCGGGCAGCAGAGCCGGCAACGTGGGCACGGCGAAGGTCCGGGGGTCAGGCGGAGGTCCAGAAGTCAGACGAAGGTCCGCGGGTCAGGCGAAGGTCCGCACTGGTTTTGTAGCTTCACAATTCCACCTTCGATAACTTTTCCGAGGAAGAGCGACTTGGGAGAGTTGAAGAGCGTGTCCGACGAGCTGGGAAAGGTTCTGTGTCTCCAGAAAACAAAATAAAAAATCTTAAAAAGAAAAAATGCATAATTTTGGTGAAATTTTTAATAAATTTTTTCTTTTTATAAAATACTTATTTGGGAGATGCAGACAGACAGCAGAGAGAGAGAATGAGGCATCACCAGTTCTAGTCAGAATGGGCGTTGGGAGGAGGCTGGAGTCAGGAGCAGAGACGTGGCCGAATCCAGGACAGGCGACATGGGTTGCCCAGCTCATGTTTTAACTGCTAGACCAGTAAAAATGCCTCTCCAGCTTTTCTATGGTGCACATTTACTATGAACTTTATGAAGACTTCTTGAATAGAAGGATTTCAAGACTTTTTGCACTAGAACATTAAAAAAAATTATCTATTTTTTGAGAGGTACATTTACTGAGAGAGAGAGAGAGAGGAAGAGACATCTTTCATCTGCTAGTTCATTCTCCAAATGGCCACAGTAGTCAGAACAGAACTGATCCAAAGCCAGCAGCCAGCAGCCAGGAGCCAGTAGCTGGGACTGAAGGACTTGAGTCATCCTTCCCTGCCGTTCCAGGAATTAGCAGGGAGCCAGATGGGACGTGGAACAGCTGGGACTAGAACTGGAGCCCATATGGGATGCTGATGCTGCAAGGCAGAGGATTAGCCTGTTGAGCTGTCACGCCAGCTCCATATTTATATTTTCTAGCTTTCAATTTTTAAATTTTTAATTTATTTTTAGATTTATTTATTTTTCTTGGAAAGGCAGGGAGCTGGAAGGGAAATGGAACAGCTGGGCTACGAACTGGTGCCCATATGGGATCCCAGGTGTGCAAGGTAAAGATTTTAGCCACTAGGCTAACCTAGCCGGGTCCTCTAGCTTTCAATTTTACACTGTTATTTTACAAGTTTTAAAGACTAGGGTTTGGCACGATCATGTTCTCTATTAAAATGGGGGCGGGGGCATTGGCTGGCAAGATTACTCAGTGGTTCAATCCTTGCCTTGCAACTGCCGGGATCCTGTATGGGTGCAGGTTTGTGTCCTGGCTGCTCCACTTCCCATCCATCTTTGTGCTTGTGGCCTGGGAAAGCAGTAAAGGATGGCTGAAAGCCTTGGGACCTTGCATCTGTGTGGGAGACCCAGAAGAAGCTCTTGGTTCCTGGCTTCCGATCAACTCAGCTCTGGCCATTGTGACCACTTGGGGAGTGAACCAGCAGATGGAAGATCTTTCTCTTCGGTTTCTCCTTCTCTCTGTAGATTGGTCTTTCCAATAAAAATAAAATAAATTTTAAAAAATGGGGAAGGGACTGATGATCCATATCACTCCAGTTTCTCGTGCTGTCTCCCAGTCCTGGGTCCCTATCTGGGTCCGTTTGCTTATGTCTTTTTCAGGATATTCTATAGAGAAGAAGCCAGTGCCATTTTATTGCAGCTAAATGTGGGTTTTAAAAATGTCTATTTGGGGCCTGGTGCAATAGCGTAATGGTTAAGGTCCTCGCCTTGAACGTGCCAGGATCCCATATGGGCGCCAGTTCTCCCACCTGAGTGGGAGACCTGGAGAAAAGTTCCTGGTTCCTGGCTTCAGATTGGTGCAGCACCAGCCGTTGCAGCCACTTAGGGGGTGAATCATTGGTCCCTGCCACTCACATGAAAGATGCTGACAGAATTCTGGGCTCCTGGGTTTGGCTTGCCTTCCTACTGGCTGTAGTGGGAATCTAGGGGAGTGAAGGTAGATGGAAGGTCTCCTCTCCTCCCCTCTCCTCTCCTCTCTCCTCTCCTCTCTCCTCTCCTCTCCTCTCCTCTCCTCTCCTCTCCTCATCCTCTGTCTTCTCTCTCTCTCTCCTCTCTCTCTCTCTTTCTCTCTCTCTCTCTGTTACTCTGCCTGTCACATGAATAAATCTTTGAAAGAAAGAATGTGGATTACTTTAAGGCTCCAAAAGGCCTGAGATTTTACCTCCAGCTTCGTCTGGGTGCATTCTTTCCCAGCATGAAAGCCTGTGAACCCATCACAGCTTTGTTCATTTACAGTCAGTTACATTGGCAACTTTTAGAATGACGGTTTGTGTGTGAGAATTCAGGTTGCTGTAGAAGGATGCGGAGGGAGATATTTGGAAGGTAAAACCTCTAGACAGTGTTGCCTGTACTGCAGCCTGTCTGCCGCTGCATGGTGATCTCTAGACATGTTTTGGAAACATCATCTGAGCGTGCAGTTTGTACTGGCCTCCCCCTCCCTTCTGCCTGCGTTCTCCTGACTCTGCATGCATCCCGTGTGTCACAAGGGAAGCCAGCTCTGACTGTTGCACATCCACTAGTTAGACTTCTGTCTTTAGCAATTCTTTCAAATGGTGGATTTGGAGTGGTTGTTGGAGAATAAAAAAGAGGCTGAGTGGGTCTGCCATGGTAACCTAGTGGCTAAAGTCCTCGCCTTGGCATCCATCGAGATCCCATATGGGCACTGGTTCATATCCTGGCTGCTCCACTTCACTTCCAGTTCCCTGCTTGTGAAAAGCTCAAGGATGACCCAAAACCTTGGGACCCTGTACCCATGTGGGAGACCCAGAGAAAGCTCCTGGCTCCTGGCTTCAGATCAGCTCAGCAGTGGCCGTTGTGGCCACTTGGGGAATGAACCAGTGGATGGAACGTCTTTCTCTCTCTTTCTTTGTATATCTGCCTTTCCAATAAAAATAAGTAAGTAAATAAATAAATCTTAAAAAACCAAAAAACAAACAGAAAAACAACAACAAAACAAGAAAGAGAGGCTAGGTATATCCAGCCTCTCATAGGGCCATGGGGCCAAGATACCAGGTTGCTAGGGATTGAGCTAGGCCCCACACAATCCTGAGTACCGCGGCAGGTGTGTCAAGGGATGGTAGAGGTCTCTTACTTGTTTGACAGCCTCCCTCCCTCAGGTAGAACTGTGAACTGGCTGCCTGTTTGCTTTATAAAACACATGCGATCTCTTAAATAGGACAGTATTGATCATGCCCAGAACCCCTAAGCAAGTTTGCTTTAAAATAGATAAATCTCTTCACAAAGGTTCTATTTCTTCCTCCAGCTATTTGGTGTCAGGATGACAAGTGGCTTGTAGATCTGGGGTGTGTGTAGGAAGTCTCCTACATGGCCACACTGAGAATGTTTATTGTAGAAAGGGAACTTTTGCCCTGTGAAGTCACCTCCTCCGAGCCACCAGTAGTGCACTGATATTCTATCACAGGAAATGCCTGGTGGCCCACAAAGGCAGTCTTCTGTGTACAGCTGCAGAGGGAGAGAAAATACTCCTGAATGTGATAGCGAGGTCTGGAGAGCAGTGCTCCGGGCTGGCTCAGCACCTGGGCCCTGCGGCCTGCAGACTAGGGGGTCTTTGAACAACGTCAAGATAATGTAATGAACAAAGGTCAACTGACCTCTCGTAGTCGCATATTTAATGCAGAGAAAGAGGTGTGAGAGGATGTCCCTCTTTTGTGTTCCTATAAGGTAGTTGGGAATTATGTTTAGATTTGGCTTTTTAAAACTGTAGTGACTGGGGCTCAGCAGTGTGGCTTAGTGGCTAAGGTCCTCGCCTTGATCCCATATGGCCGGTGGTTCTAATCCTGGCAGCTCCACTTCCTCTCTATCTCTTCTCCTGTCAGTATATCTGACTTTGTAATAAAAATAAAAAAAAAATAAATCTTAAAAAAAAAAAACTGTAGTGACTGAACATATTCCCTCTCCAATCCCTGCATTTGATATTAAAGTGATTGAAACCTTAGTTTCAAAGTTCGGATATTTATTTATTTGAAATAAATACAGGAACACAGAACAAAATAGAGGGGCACACATGTACACACAAAGGGAAAGAGAAGAGAGAGAGAAGAGAGTAAGAGAGAATCTTCAACCAGGCACAACAGCCAAGGTTGGGCCATGCTGAAGCCTAACCCAGAATTCCATCTGAGAACCCAACATGGGTGACAGGGTCCCAAGAACTTGGTCTATGTTAATTGCTTTCCAAGGCACATTAGCAGGGAGCTTCATTGGAAGTGGAGTAGCCAGGCCTTGAACTGGCACTCAGATATGGGATGCCAGTATCTCAAACAGTGGTTTAACTTGCTGTATCACAACACTGGCTCTGAATTTGGATACCTTTTGAAGTGTTATGTTTGAATGAAACGGCGTTGCATCAGTGATTTCAGTGGAAGTAGTAATGTGCTCCCAGTACTTTACAGAGGCCAGGTTCTTTGGTTCTCAGGCCTCATCATTAACATAAAGGAGTTTCCAGAATTTTTACTAACAGTTTCAAATTTTTAAGTTTTTATTTTCATGTCCCTGCTTAGAAACAAGCAGGTGTCTGTCATGCCGGCTGGGTGGGGAATTTGAGCCATGTATCTTCCAGGGCATACTTAGAACATGTAAACACCGTGTTACAAGTGTCCTGGCTCAGAAATATCCTTGCTCTGACTTTGTAGTGTGAGAATTAGAATGAACAGCACTAGTCTCAGTGATCAGTACATGTTAAATTAGAGATTGATTCCTCTGAAATGATGTACCTTCAGGTGAGGCTGTTTTTGAGAGTTTTGAAGACTGCGTCAGTAGCTGTTTTTCACTTGGAGTACCAAGTAAAAATTTAGACTGTATATTAAACCTCTAATGCTTTCTGCCAATTTTTTGAGTGCCTCTAAAGTGCCAAATGGCTCAATTGAGTTGGTCCCTTGATGAGGAATCTCTGTTAACCAAATTCTGGCACCATTTTCTGCATCTTCTTCTCCAGTGTGGTGTTAACCACAGGACTTCTTTGTCAGTTGGCACATATCTTAGTTTATTTTTTTTAAAGATTTGTTTATTTTTATTGCAAAGTCAGATATACAAAGAGGAGGAGAGACAAAGAGGAAGATCTTTTATCCGATGATTCACTCCCCAAGTGACCACAACGGCCGGTGCTGTGCCAATCCAAAGCCAGGAGCCAGGAACTCCTTCCAGGTCTCCCATGTGGGTACAGGGTCCCAAGGCTATGAGCCAACCTCAACTGCTTTCCCAGGCCACAGGCAGGGAGCTGGATGGGAAGTGGAGCTTCCGGGATTAGAACCAGTGCTCATATGGGATCCTGGCGCGTTCAAGATGAGGACTTGAGCTGCTAGGCCACTGCGCCGGGCCCACATTTCCCAGTTTTAAAAAGAATTCCATAAAGTTGGTTTAGCCAGAACCTGCTGCCTTCAATGTCTGGCCACCTGGCTGCCCTTCTCCCACCCACCATTTTCCAGGGGCTTTTTTGTCACTCTGGGCCAGACTTCATGGAGATCCACACATGTGCCCTTAACCAGGGTCTCCCTGACCCTTCATGCATCCTCTCAGTAATTCAGCATTCACTGACTCCAGTTTGTTCCTTGGCCACAAACCTTTCTTTGTTGTGTTCAAATCTGAGTCCTGGACTCTCTTTACATATTAATTCTGGAGTAAAATCTGATTTTACCACTTTAACAGTTGTCCAGCTCTGATTCTCCAGAAGGTGCGGACCTCATCTGGGGTCTTATTTAGAACCTGTTTCAGTAGACTTGGCCTGAAGGACACTGCAGTGTCCCTTCTTTGCTCTGCAGGAAGGTGGAAGGCCCAGGAGTGGCATAAATTCACAATGATGGAGTTGGGAGGGAGCGATTGAATGGTCTTTGTGGCCTGCTGTTGGCAGCCCACAATATTCTAGCCACACAACTGGCGGCTGCTACACACCTCCCACTAGTCACAACAATTCATGGAAATTAATAAATGCATTTATTGGGAGAGGTCATGGGTATAACAGGAAAATCAGTCCCCCAGCTTCCCAGACGAATACTCCTGGATCGAGTTTCAATAGAAACCAGCAGGCTCTCTCAGAGCCCAGAGTATTTATAGCAATCAGAAGTGGTTCAAATTCTCAGGTAGTTCGGTAAGGTTAAGTCCAGTTCTTGTGTTTGTTTAGTTTGGAGGAAGTTTGTCTCACAGAATTAACAAGTGCTAGACATTCTAGACTGTAAGACCACAGTTATTGAGTGATGTTACCTCCCTGTCAGACCATGATCACAGAGAAACAGAATCACGTTTGTTTGAAAATGACATACGCAGGCCGGCAAGCACAGGCACTTTCACATTGCAGTACTTGAGTTAGGTCTCTGCCTGCAGCTCCTGCCTCTGGATTTCTGCTAAGGCAGGCCTTGGGAGGCAACAGTGATGGTGTAAGTACTTAGGTTGTTGCCAAGACCTCGACTGAGTTCCCAGCTTCAGGTTCTGTCCAGCCTAGTCCTGCTTCTGGTGGCATTTGCGGAACAAACTGTTGGATAAAACTGCCTGTCTTATCTCTTTGCTGCTAAAAACAAACAAACAAACAAGCAAAAAACAACAAAAAAAAATCCACGATGTTTCAAAAATCACATGCAATTCAATGTGTATTTAAAAAGACAGCTTTTAGCAATGGTGCAGGAACTAGTGGATACCCTTAGGCAGAAGAGCAATCCTGAATCTTTCTGGTCATAGACGCAAAATTCATTCAAGATGGATTATATGCCTAATTGTAACATCAAACACTTATTTTTTGGAAGACAATGTGAGTAAATGTGACCTTGGATTAGTCAATGGTTGTTTAGCTATGTTCAGAAGTTCTCATAATGAATAAAAAGAGGTGTACAAGACTGTAAACAATTAAATATTTTTGTGCCACAAAGAATATATCAGGAAAATACTAAGAGAACAGAGTGAGAGAAAAATTTGGAAATCACATTTCTAATAAGAAGTTGATATCTAGAATGCATAAAAAAATGCATGTCAAAAAAAATAAATAACCCAATGAAAAGATAGGTGAAAAATTTGAATGTGCATTTCCCCAAGGAAGGTGCATGGAGAACCATAGGAGGCTTCTCAGCATCATTAGCCATGAGAGAAGTGCAACTCAAAACCACAATGAGCTGCCCCTTCAAACCCACTGTTGTGATGACCACGGTAAAACACACACACATACACAATATCGAGTGTTGAGCTGGAGATGGTGAAATTGGAATTTTTGTATGTGATTGGTTGGAAAGTGAAATAGTGTAACTGGCATAGAGAGCAATTTGAAAGTTTTTCCAAATATTACCTTTATTCAGTTAGGGCAGCAAGCCCACATCTAAGCCTAAAAAATTACAGATATATATATACAAAAACATGTACTTGAAAGGTCTTAGGAATTATCTAAATGGCCAAAAGTGAAAATAGTCCATATATTTATCAAACGATGAGTGAATCAGCAAAATGTAATGTATCTACCAGTATATGGAATACTTTTCAGCCATTAAAGGAATGAAGTACTGATACGTGCTAAATTGTGAACAAACCTTAAAAGCAGCAAGAAAAGTGAGGAAGGGTAGTCACAGAAGAACACTTAAAAAATGGGAATTCTTTTCATATGATGTATCCATAGTGGGAAAATCTTTAGAGACCGAAAGTTAGGTGAATGTCCTTCTTGGGTGCAGTGTGTACTGGCTGAGGAATTGGGAGAATGACAGCTGGTTTTTAATTTGATGTGCTATGAATAACACATATTCAGGTCAACCATAATAAGTCATGTTCCCTAATGTAAATGGGTGAATTTTATAATGCATCGGTTGTATTTGCACAGTAACTTATTTTTAGGACTTACTTTATTTTTATTGGGGAGATATATATACAGAGAGGAGGAGAGACAGGGAGGATTAGAGACAGGGAGGGAGAGACAGCAGGGCAGCCAGGATTAGAACTGACGCCCATATGGGATCCCGGTGCATGCAAGGTGAGGACTCCAGCCCCTAGGTTATCATGCTGGGCCATCACAACAACTTTTAGAACAATTGGCACAGGGCCCAGTACAATAACCTAGCGGCTGAAATTCTCACCTTGCACCTGCTGGGATCGCATATGGGCACAGGTTAGTGTTAGGGTTAGTGTCCTGGCGGCCCCACTTCTCATCCAGCTGCCTGCTTGTGGCCTGAGAAAGCAGTCAAGAATGGCCAAAGATTTGGGACCTTGCACCCGTGTGGGAGACCCGGATGAAGCTCTGGGCTCCTGGCTTTGGATAGGTTCAGCTCCGGCCATAGCCATTTGAGGAGTAAATCAATAGATGGAAAATCTTCTCGGTCTCTCCTCTTTGTATATCTGACTTTGCAATAAAATAAATAAATCTTTTAAACAAATGTGGACTTAACACATAAAAAAAATAGGAAGGTAGGGAATAGGACATTATGATACACATTTTAGACTTGCTACACCCCATGCTCTGCTTGCCTCCCCCCGCACCAGATCTGGGCCCCAGACAGTCCAAGGGAGGCCTTATCCTGCTGGGCTGTGAGAAAGGGAGGTGCTGTTCCTCTGCCTCTTCCTGCTATTTGTCTGAGTCTCGCAGACAGAGGAGAATCCAAAAGAAATCCTTCAGGCAATTTTTGGTAACAGAAAAGAAAAGGATGATCTAATACATTGAAACAAGTTGCATAGCTCTTATTGACCCTTTCTTTCCAGAGTTTTCAAGGTTGTTTTCAGTTGTTCAAAGAATATTTTTAAATATGAATATTCACACAATACAATTGGATACTCTAAGTGTCTGTCAACAAGTTTGTGCAAGTGGAATTAATAGATATTTTGGGGGTGAGTGTTTGGTCTAGTGCTTCAGATGCTGGTTGGAATGCCTGAAATCTACCTTGGATTGCTGGGTTTTGTTGGTGCTCTGCTCCTAACTCTAGTTTCCTGCTAATGTGTACTCAAGAGGCAGAGTGTGTTGGCTGAGGTAGTTGGGTTGAGCCCAGCTGGACTTGCAGGCACCAGGCAAAAAGCAAAGGCCAATACCCCATGCAGCTAACCCACCTGTGAAGCCTCCCTGGAACCCTGTGTACCCTCAAGTCTTTGCATCTCCCCCAGGCTCCACCCTGCACTGATGCTCCACCTGCCTACTCAGAGCTGTAATGTCCAAGCTTTGTGCACTCAGAGGTGTCACAGTGCCCACCATGTTGGCTGTATTTCCTGGTGCCTCTCTGTATTTTCCTATGACCCAGTACATGGCTGTGGGGCTTTTAGGTCTCACAATCCCATGGCTTATTATCTAGTTGGTCCTATTTATTCACCTATTCAACAGTGGTAGTGGAAGGAGGCTACAATGCAGGTACCAGATTTGGAGTTGGGGCTACTGCTGACAACATCCCGCCTCCGCCTCCTGGATGTCCTCTCAATGCTGCTCAGCTTGCAGTCATGCAGGGAACTAACATGCTAGTAACTCAGTGTAAGGGCAACTTCTTCCTGCGCAGCTTGGATGGTGGCTGTACCATCTGGTGAGGGACCAAGTCCACTCCTGTGCTGGGAAAGACATCACATACCTTCAGCACTTATCACAATATAACTGCTTTAGTCATATAACTTGAAGTTGCAGTTTAGACACATGTTGTTGGAGTGTCTTTCTGGCGCCCAAATGTTCAGAACCTTTTTTAATTTAATAAGAAACCATACAATGGTAGCAGTACCTCCGTAAAGCATTTTGAGGTCAGGGAGATATCACCTCATAAAATGAATGAGGGTGAATCAGCCCTAAGGATCTTCCTTTTATTCCTCTGGAGTACTACTGTTTTATACTAGTCTTTGGTTTTAGTAATAAAACATCAAATTAGGTTTGGTGGGAACTTTGAGAATTAATGTTGCCAAGTTATTCTGGAAAAAAATAGGTAGATGGGTGGCTACCATCCACATAGGAGATCTGGGTTGAGTTCCAGTTCCTGGGTTTGACCTGACTCAACTCTGGCTATTGTGGACATCTGAGAAATAAATAAGTGGATGAGAGCTCTTCTGTTTGTGTGCTTGTCTGTCTCTGTTTTTCTATCTCTAAAAAATAATACATTTTTAAAAGCTCAAAGCTTTAAATATGTTTAAATTGAAATTGGGGCTGACATTTGGCGTAGCAATTAAGACACTGCTTGGTGTGCCTGCATCACATAATGCAGGGCCTGGGTTTGAGTCTTGGCTGTGTTCCTAATTTCAATATCCTATTAATGCAAACCTTTGAGAGGGGGTAGGTAATGAATTATACATACACACATATATATGATAGTCTTTTTTTATCTTTCTTCTATATATTTAACATGTGCTTTCACGTATACCATGCATCTACATTAATATTTTGTTGTTCTTAGTCTCATTTTGCTATTTCTTTTAATATACTCCTTTTGTGTGAACTGTAACTTGTTGTGATGGCCCTGAAAAGATATCTGTTTTCAATTTTCAACTCATAGAGTGTGTCTGGAGATAGTTCTGTCTGATGAGCTCAGATAGCTATCATCCCATTTCCCATGGGTGTTCCCAGAAAATGGCTGAACATGGCATGTAATTCCTACACCTGTTGCTCTGGGATGCTCCTGGCAGGTCACTTGGCATCGAGGCTTCCCCATCAGTCTTGCCGAGATTTTTCCAGAACTACATGATATGGCCATCCTTCAACTGTCTAGCATCGCTCCAACTCTCAGAGCAGGAGACTACAAGGCACTAAGACATGGCCCTCAGCTGTTCCTGGAAAATTAACTGTGCTTGGCCCTTGACCCCTCTCAGGACTCTCAGTGCCTCATTCCTATTGACTCTTTTTCATGTTCAGTGTTGTTGTTCCAGCCTGATCAGCCAAGCCCTGCCAGACCATTGTGGCCCGTGAAACTGATCCGTGTCATATGTTTGGTTTTCTGGGCCATTTGCATTCTGACAATGGGAGGCTTTTTTTTGGTGTGTTTTTTAATCACTCAGTAATGGGCTGATAATCAAGGTATTTGATAGAATTTCTATGCTGCCTGTATTCATAGGCATCCTGCGTTGTTGAGTATTAAAACTGCCTCTTCAAAAGTTGACCAAAAACATTTTTGAATCTACTCTCATGAGTCAGTTGCGTCACTGAATTTGTCCTCAGAAAAGTTGTATTTTCTTGTTTGTTTCCTTGGTAATGATTAGGGCAAAAGAAGTTGGAATGACCATCAAGAACTAGGAAAGGCTTGCAATTTTATTCTATATGCCAGTGAGCAAATGAGCCTGGCATCATTTCACAGGTGTTTGTAGAAGACATGATACTCCTGGGTTAATGATAAAGAACTTTACCACCCAAGGCACTTGCAGTATCCAGAGTGTTAGTATTTTGTGTGAGTTTTACAAGTCAAGGTCACACAGGAGTTTGGGAGGATGGGCGTCAAGTAGAATCTGAACATTTGTAGGTTACATACACAAATGATGCCTGAAATTTAAGGAGCAAATTTCCAGTAATGGTTGAAGAGCCTGCCTGATCTTTGCTTTAGAGGAAAATGCTATTATACTGGAAAGTTGATGTTTTGGTTTGGATGTTATTTTGCTTCCCAAGGGCTTGTGTGTTATAGAGTTGATTCCCTAGGTAATGCTTTGAGAGATGATGGATATTTAACAGGTGAAATTCAATGGGTAGATCTTACATCAGGTGCTATAAGAAGGTGTTTCTCTGTGGTGTAATACGCTAAGCCTCTGCTTGTGGCTCTGGCATCCCATATGGAAGCCAGTTCAAATCCTAGCTGTTCTACTCTTGATCCACCGCCATGCTTATAGCACGGAAAAATAGTGGTGATGGTTCAAGTCCTTTGGTCCTGCACCCATGTGGGAAGTTCGGAAGAAGCTCTTGGCTTTTGACTTTGGACTGCCTAATTCTGGTCATTGTGTCCTGTTAGGAAGTAGACTGGCTGTTGGAAAATAATCTCTCTCTCTCCACTCCCTCATTCTCTGTGTAACTCTGCCCTTGTGTGCAAATATCCAGTTTGTCCAGTGCAATTTGTTACAGAGAATAGGTTTCCCCTGTTGAGTGGTCCTGGAACTATTCCAAAGATCAATTGTCCATAAGTTCCTTGTCTTTCTGTTCTTTTTGATTGGTGTGTATGTCTGTCCTTAGGCCAGCAATACACTGTTTTGAATCCTGTGACTTTATAATCAGTTTTGAAATTAAGAAATACGAATTTTCCAATTTTATTCTTCTTTTCTAATTTTAGTATATGTGCTGCTGAAGCTAGCACTGTTTTTCTTTTCTAAAAATGTATTGGTTTTGTATTACTTGAAATTCTGTTAAGAATTTTTGGATGGATTTTTTTCTGTTTGTGTGAAAAATGTGAAATTTATCTTTTAAGAAATAAAATTGGTAGATGTTTGGCATTACAGTTAAGAGACCACTTAGGAGACTGTATCCCATAGTGGGGTACCTGTGTTCCAGTCTCCGCTTTGGCTTCTGACTTCAGCTTTCTGCTAATGCATCAGTGATGACTCTGGTGGCTGGGTCCTACCACTGAAGTTGGAGACTAGGATGGAGTTCCAAGCTCTTGGCTTTGGTACAACCTAGTCCTGGTTGTTTACGGGAAGGTACGAGCAGTTAGATGTGCTCCCTGACTTTTAAGCAGATTAGTAAAAATCAAAATAATATTAGTTTGTTTTCCCCACAACTCCTGCCATATAAACTGCTGCCAAGTAAAATGCTGATCTGTGATGTTTGGAGGAGTTACTGATGGGAGTTGCAACATTGTGTCTTCCAATAAATACTCCATAAACTTCCTCACTGCATTATAAATTTGGCCACAAATACTTAAAAATGGTGAGTCTACTTTGCTTCCAGGCTGCCAATGACATTTGTAAATGGCCATTTCACCTCTTCTACTGTCAGTTATCTGTTGCAGCTGTGTAAGAGTTCTGAGCAAAAGCCCTTCACTGCTACTCAGGAGGAGCACAATGTCTTAGAAGCTCATGGATAACTCCATGAACTTCAAGGCATCCGTGTGCTACCTTCTAACATCATGCACAGGTATTTTTAGATAGTGGTTCTGGATACGTGTGTATGAATCTGTCATAGGAGTTTTGTGACCACAGTGAGAGGACATTGCTACATTCTGTAGGCTTTACACACACTGAGGCTTATCTGCAAGACTTCTGTGCAACCCTGTGAGTTACTAACCTCACAACCTCACTAACCTCACTAGAGGCTAGGCACTGACTATGTGTAAGTGGCATGACTTAAGCTATAAAGTTTCAACACCAGACCAGTTTGCCAGTGGACATAAAGTTTGCCATGGTTCAGTAACACTACTTTGAAATGACTTTGAGAATTTGTTCCAGGTTCCTGTGATTGTGTCACTGTTTTCATTGTCTCTCTGTAACTGTTTTCAGTGCTACTGGGCTTTCACATCATGGTGGTAGTTAACTTGCAAATACCTTTTTCTTTTTAAAGATAAAACTGTGCTGGTCCGATGGTCAGTTCTTAAATTTCCACTCTAACAGCATAAATTCTGCATAGTGTACACATAATTCTCTGCTTTTTTCCCCCAGTGTCCACCAGGGCACCATGTACTAATAGATGAAGAAAGTCACTGTCTGATATCATGATGCATAGCTGGACCACCTGCTCTGTGGGAAGTGTAGCTGAGTACCCAGAGGCTCATAGTAGCTCAAATTCCTGCATTCACAGACACATGCACATGTTCTATAGCTCGACACAGAGTAGTGACTTTTTTTCGCTCTGATATTTTTTTTCCAAAAACTTACTTAAATTACTTTTCTACTTTATTTCAAAAAGGGGAGAGAGATCTTTCATCTACTAATTCACTCCCCAGTGCCTACAACAATCAAGACTATTAGGTCAGGCTGAAGCTAGGAACCTCCATTCAGATCTGTGTCGGTGACAAGAATCCAAGAACTTGAGCCTTCATCTGCTGCATCCTAGGACACAAGTTAAAGGGAAGCTGGATTGGAATTTGAGTACCCAGACTTAAACCAGGGATGTGGTATCATAGTGGCGATAGAACCACTGAGCCCGTACTGTTGGTATTTTAATAGGAATTTCATTGAATCTGTAAATACCTCTGGGTATTTTAGTGTTTTAAACCATAAGTATTTTTGTTCCTGTTGGTGTTGTTGTAAATGGAATTTTTCTTTAATTTTAATATTGTTCATTGCAAGTATGTAGCAATGGAACTGATTAAAAAAGTGTTTATCTAGTTGAAAGGTAGAATGACACACAGAGACAGGGTTAACGATCTTCCATCAGCTGGTTCACTCCCCAAATCACTGTGAACTCCAGGATTGGGGCAAGCAGAAACCAGGAGCTGGGAATTCCATCTGCGTATCCCACGTGGGCAGCAGAAACTCGGGTCTTGAGTCATTATCACCCGCTGATTTCCAGATTCTTTATCAAGCAGCTGAACTGGAAGCACTGTGGTCAGGACAACAATACTTGGATATTTAATATAAACATCCCAAGTGATAGCTTAATCTACTGTACCACAATACCTTCTCCATAACTGCTACTTTAAAAATTTATTTATTTATTTATTTATTTATTTATTTATTTATTTATTTATTTATTTATGGAAAGGCAGAGAGAGGGGCAGGCACTGTGCTGTGTCAAGTTAAGCTGCTACCTGTTGTACAAGCATTACCTGAGCGCAACTGTGTGAGTCCTGGCTGCACCACTTCTGGTAATGCTCCTGGGAAAGCAGCAGAGGAAGTTCAAGTGCTTGGGTTCCTGCGAACATATAGTAGACCCAGAAGAAGCTCTTGCCTTCTGTGTTTAGCTTGGCCCAACCATTGTGGCCATTTGGGAATTAAACTAGCAGGTTTTAGAACTCTCTTGCTCTTTCTGTAACTCTGCCTTCCAAGTGTATGTATGAAAAATCTTATACCACTAAATCACTCCTCAAGTATTCCCAACAATTTGACGTGACCAGGCCAAAGTTAGGACTTTAAAATTCTGTCTAAGTATCTAATGTGGGTGATGTCAACCAAGCACTTGAGGAATAACTGGCCGCCTCCAGGTTATACATTAGCAGGAAGCTGGAATCAGAAGCAGAGCTAGGACTGGCATCCCGTAACTTTAACACATGATACTGGTGTCCCAAGTGGCAATTGAACTGATATGCTACAATATCTGTCCTCAATTTGTTTTATTAAGAAAATTGTGTGCATAATTTTTTCATACTCTGGGAATAGTTTCTATTTGGTCATGTTAAATATGTCACAAAATTCAGTGTAATAAATTTAAAAAATATTCATTCATTTATTTAAAAGAGAATGAGAGAGAAAGGGGAGAGAAAGAGAAAGGGGCGGGGAGAGAGAGAGAGAGATCTTCCATCTGTTGGCTCACTCCCCAAATGCCCACAATAGTCTAGTGTACATCAGGAGATGAAAGGACATATTTGACTTAGGTATAAGAACCATGGGGCTGGTGCCCTGGCATAGCAACCTAATTCTCTGCCTATGACACCAGCATCTCATATGGGTATCAGTTCAAGTCCCCACTGCTCCACTTCCATTCCAGCTCCCTGCTTATAGCCTGGGAAAGCAGTGGAGGATGGCTCAACTCCATGGGCCTTTGCACTCAAGTGGGAGAACCAGAAGAAGTTCTTAGTTCCTGGATTCAGAGCGGCTCAACTCTGGTTTTTGTGGCCATTTGAGTAGTGAACAAGCAGATGGAAGAGTACTCTTTCTGTCTTTCCTGTCTGTAACACTTTTTCAAATAAAAATAAAATAAATCTTTAAAAGTAAAAACTTTGAAATAATTCTCAGTCCGTGTCAGGTTGTCTCCCTCTAGCAAACCCAATGGAACTAAGGAAAAAGAAGCTAGCACTGAAGTTAGCAGGGAGTCTGCTCCTTGACCTTGAGAACAGCTTTATGCAAAGACTCTGCATTTTTCAGTTCTGCACACTCTTATCCCACACTGCCTGAGACTCTCGAGCAAACATTGGGCAGGAGTCCCAAGCCCCACAGATAGCGTTAAGCCAACCAGGCCCTTTCCATAGCTGTAGCAGAGGAGGAAAAGGTGCCGAGTCATGGGTTAGTTTCCTTCTGCTTCTGTGTGGTTCTTATCATGTTCTTAAGGAAATGTCCGCACACCCAGCCATTAATAATGATGATGAAATGAAGTTTCTAAGTCCAGAGTGGAGGTGAGGGTCACCTGCCTGACTACCCCATGCCTCTATCTCCCCAGGAAGGAAGGGACTTTGTTGGAGGCAGGCTTAGGAGATAGGAATGCACACAACACGCTGGGAATTACTCCACTTCATACCACAGCGTGACCTCAGACTCCCAGAGGTTGCGATTGCAGTGGCGATGTCCCAGTTGTAGTTGGCAGATTTTCCTAACCACTTCTAAAATCCCTTAGTAGGCAAAGAATTGAGTTAAGAGAACAGTACCTGAGACCCTATGAAGAGTGAGATAGCAGGTTAATTCCTATTGCAAGAGGAAGTTTTTGTTTAGATTAGTAGAGGGTCTGTCTTACCAAATCAAAACAGATGCAGTGTTTTCTCGGGTCACTTACTCAAACTCTTACTTTCCTTGTACTTTTCTGTTGAAAGTTTATTTATTTAGTTACTTCAAAGGAAGAACAACAAAGAGAGAGACAGGGGGAAAGGGACAGAGAAAGAGAGAGAGAGAAAGAAAGAGAGACAGAGATTCTATCTG
Source organism: Ochotona princeps (assembly GCF_030435755.1). Taxonomy (NCBI): domain Eukaryota; kingdom Metazoa; phylum Chordata; class Mammalia; order Lagomorpha; family Ochotonidae; genus Ochotona; species Ochotona princeps. The sequence goes on from NC_080840.1 coordinate 42,329,787, forward strand.
TTATTCACTCTCCAAATGTCTGCAACAGTGGCAGGCTGAAGCCAGGAGGTGGAATCTCCATCCAGGTCTCCCATGTGGATGTCAGGAACATAAGTACGTGGGCCATCATTTGCTGCCTTCCCAAGTGCATTATCAGGAAACTGTTGAATCAGTGTGGCCAGGACTTGAACCAGGTCTCTCATATGGGATACTGGCTTGGCACGCTGAGGATTACTTTGCAGTGCGACCGTGTCAGCCCTGTCTTTCCTGCTGGAGCAGAGATTTCACTGATGGATACTCACCCTTCCTGTATCCCTTCTCCTGCCCACTCCATGACCCCCATTGTCCTAAATAGGATTGTGAGCCAGAATCATGTCAGATAATGATTTCAATATGGTGCTTAGAATTTTCTGGAATTTCTGGTCACAGAGAGGTTTTTGGTCTGTTTCTTTCCAGAGTTGAAAGATAGCATGATCATATCCCTTGATGAATGGGCTATTTTTGACAGTGGCTTGCTTTCCTGGGTGCAGGAGCTCATTAGTTTATCCAAGCTTGAGTCAAATACGTCACTCAGGTGTTGCAACACATATTAGGCTTCAGCAGATTCAGACCTAACTGACATAAAGGAAGGTTTATTTTGACTGTTTTTGGTTCCTTGCCCTTATTGAATTCATACTTGAGAAGTTGTCACAGCAGAATTGAATTTACAGCGTTTAGAGCAGGTTGATCATTAACTGAAGGAACCCAGGAAGAATTCCTGCCATAATCTGTTACTCCAAACTGAGGAGTCAAGGTGTTGCAGCTTAATAAAACAAGGAACTTGGATGTCTTACTCAGCATCTAGAAGTGCACCAGTCAGTACAGTTGCCACTTTCCACATGTGGCTTTTGAAAATTATTATTTTAATGTTTATTTATTTGTTTTTATTTTATTTGGGCAGGGTGGGGGAGAGAATCTTCCATTTCCCTGTTCTCTCCCCAAATGCCTACAATAGCTAAGCTGGGTCAGGTAGAAGCCAGGATCCAGGAATTCCATCTAGGTCTCTAATGTGAGTGGCAGGACTTAAGCACTTGAGCCATCATCTGCTGCTTTCTGGGATGTACATTAGTAGAAAGCATTATTTGGAAGCAGAGTAGCTAGGTTTTGAAACAGGCATAAAAGTATGGGCTGCAGGCATCCAAGTGACAACTGAACCACTGTGCACAATGCCTGCTCCAGTGAGACAGATCGATACAGAAAGCTCACATCTGCTGTTTCACCCCATATGCCTGCCATGCCCAGAGCTGGTCACTGTGGGAGCCAGGAACACAATCCACACATCTAACAAGTACGACAGGGGCCCAACTACCTGAACCATCACAGCTTCCTCCCAGGGTCTGCAGCTATATAAAACTGGAGTTAGGAGCTAGGGCCAGGAAATGAACCCAGGCACTCTGATATGAGAGTCACTGTCTGAACTTACGGGATAAATGCTGTATTCTTTGTGTCACTTTTAAAATTCAAATTTACATGAGTAACAATAAAATATGCAGTTTCTAGTCACACTGGTAATCTTTCAAGAGTTTGGCAGCTACCTGTGGTTACGCTGCTGGGCAGGCAGGTACAGAATATTTCCATGATGGCCTGTGTTTGTGTCTTGAGGGTAGAGTTGGAGGACCTCAAATGTCAGTGGCATGACTGATGTGGAAACCCATTGGAAGGGGTGAAAGGTAGCACAGACTGCATTGGTAGCCTCAGGTGGGTGCAGCACGAACTCCAGGTTTCCTTTAGAAAGCTTTATGGAATGACCTGACTCTGCTGGTGGGCCTGTCTCATGCTTTTCTAAGTTGGCCTGTTTGTCCCATTGTAATTAGCAGTGTTTGGGGCTTAGCATCACCTTTCTCAGACAAAACAGAGTGAAGTCCAAGTCCACACCAACTTCAGGTTCACAAACTGCCCTTGATCAGCCACCAGCTTCCCTGAACAAGCTCCCTGTATCCTTTTTTCCATGGCAACCCTCTGCCTGAAATTCTGAAGTGGCACCTTCTCTGTGGGTGAGAATAAACATAAAGCTGCCCTCCCACTGTGGGGGCTAGATCCTGGAGCCCCTTTCCACCAGGCTCCCCTTGGGCATTACGTGGAGTAGGTGAACACTGGAGGGGAAGGATTGCAGCATCAGCTGCTCTCTCCTTTATCACTTCTTCTTTTAAGATTTATTTATTTTGAAAAAGTTAAAAGGGCAACAGAGAGAGATGATCTGTCCTCTGGTCCACTCCTCAGATGACTGCAGTGGGCAGTGGATGGGTTAGAGTGAAATCAGGAGCTGGCATCTGGGTTGCCCACCAGGAGTACAAGCCCTTGGGTCATCTTTCCCTGCTCTTTCCAAGCCACTAGCAGGAAGCTGTATCAAAAGTGGAGCAATGTGGCCACAAAACAGTGCCCATATGAGATGCTAGCATCTCAGGCAGCAGTTTTACCTGCTATGCTGAAATGCACACTGCCTGTTACACTACAAGTAACTTTGATCCTGCCAAGTTATTAAGTCCTTTGAAGCAAGTTTTGTCTTTGTTTTCTTTTTTTTTTTCTGGAAATGAACACTTTATTACATAAATCATACACACAAACACACGCAATCATCAAAGTTGTAAATGTGCAAAGTTCCCAGCTTTTGTAGGGCACTACTTTTGAACAGTTGTTTGTGAAAGCCGTGATAAATTCCTGGAGTAAAAATTAAATACTCAGAAGACAGTGAGTAATTCTCAAGTACACTGTATCATCTTTCCATGTTCTGGAATGAACCAGTTTCCCTATTAGGGTCTGGAATGTGAAAGTGCTTATCGTATTTTGGGCATGTTTTTAAGGATTAACAATATTTAGGAAAAGAAGAAAGCAGAATAATGAAGAAGGAATGGGGGGAATGAAAGGAGGGGTGATACAAGGAAAGAAAATGGTTTGGGAAACACCTGCTCTGATGCTTTCAAGGAGAATCAATCCTCCTTGTTCTGCTGTTGACTTGCATATACTCCAATGCAGTACATAAGCTTAATAAAAATAAATACATAGGTGGAATTAATAACAGCTTATTTAAATTGTCTTCTGTACTTTACTATCTATATCAATACAACTTCAGTGGCAGCATATTGAAGGCAACACATTAAAGAAGGAAGACTAAAATTGATTTGAAAAAAAGCAACTTTTTCTCCAAATAGCTATGTAAGAAAACCCATGATAAAACAATGTAATGTTGGGACAAGAGAAGGACAGTAGGCAATAATAATGTCATTTACCTTCTCTTATCTACATTTGGTGAAATCCTTAGCCAAATGCCCTTCCCAGCCATCAACACTTTGATTACCCACTTCAAGTTGACTTCTGTGCTCCGCTTCTATAATGGCTAAAAAGGAAAACCAGAAAAGATCATCTGTGAGAGAAATTACTATAAACTGTTAATGATATTTACTTACAGTAATGTTCCCAGTGAAACCTAGATTTGTATACACCTACAACTAGTAGCTTGATGAACTTATTAATTCAATTATGTTTTTTCTATTACTGAGATTGTTTGCTTTCTTCCCTCTCCTTTTCCTCTCTTCATCCCACATTTCCCGTTAGTATTCTAGTAATAGCTACAAGACTAATTTGCTGCTATTTAAATGTATCACTTAACATGTATTATGTAACATTTAAATGGCAGCAGGTAGAGGTAGAGGTAGAAAATCCAGTATCATGCTATGTATAGGTATATTTATATGTTTCAAAATAGATATTCTTCTATTCAGGAGTAGAGACACCTATTGCAACAAAACTTTACTTACAGTATGCTTATCTTTGCTATTCTGTTTATCTGTGAGAATGTTTGCACACTCCTGATTACCTATATCTATTCATTTTTTAATTTGCCTGCAAGTTGTCTTACAACAGAGAATATATATGATACAACAATTTTTTGCTGTGTATTATGAAACTCTTCAAAATACTTGGGATAACGTGAACAAAGCAGTTGTCTATTTATGAGTCTATCGAATGGAGATGTTGGCAGATAAAATATACTAAATGAATGAATAATATTAGGAAAAAGGATAAATGTCATGGGAAACATGAGAACATTGAGGGGGAAGTCAACTCTTCATGAGGTTCCTGATCACATCACTCAGTGTGTCCTAGAATGAAAAATACTCTTGAAAACCTGAGAAATGAGAAAATGTGGCTGAGATACCAAGAAGTAAAAAATTAGAATGATAAGGTGAGAGAAGAAACATCTGTGCTATTCATTCATCCCTAATTGGATCCTAGATTCTATTCTGAATGATACGCAAAATCAGTAACCAATTGGAATGGTCTGGAGCCAGGGAGAGGCTGGTTACAGCATTGCACATTCTGACAAAGACTCCTTAACTTTGTTTTCTTTAATCTGTGCAAATAGGGATTACAGCATCAACTGGGCAGACAGCGGTAAGAACAAAGTCCTTTGAGGACTACCACAGTGCAAGGGTGGGAACTCGATCTTTGGACATATTGGGAACTACAAAACAAACAAACAAAACAAAACAGAACAAAACAAAAACACCAAAAACCAAAAAACAAAAAAACCAGTAGTTACATTTATCCAAGGTGTCCTTAAGTTTTGGAGAAAATGAAGCTTTTTCTTTCTTTAACAAAGCAATGGGAGGATCTCAGAGACTTCATGGCCTAAACATCTGTTGGATAAGGCTAAAGAACTTCAAGTAAATGTGCCAGCTGCAACATCCTGAAAGCTCTCCCCCTGCTTTTTTTTTAAAAAAAAAAAAATGATTTATTTATTTATTTGGAAGGTAGAATGACAGATTGGAAATGAGGAGAGAGTGAGTGAGTGAGAGAGTGAGTGAGTGAGTGAGTGAATAAGTGAGTGAGTTGTATCTCCAATCCACTGCTTTAGTCACCAAGTACTGGGGGAAATGAATGCAGAAGTGAAGTCTGGCTCCTGAAATTCTGGGCTACTCTCAACAGAGTCTCTGCCATAAGATACTAAGATGGAGGGCTGCTGGGGAGGAAAGGATTGAAGATTGTTGGTGCACTGGGAGATTCCACATTTTCCTAATCTGTATGTTATACAGAATTCAAAAATCCTTGTGAGAACCTTGACTAAGGAAATGTATATTGTTTCTGCCTATTTCCTCACCCCCAAAGAATTGCCAAGTGCTCAACATAGTATGTACTATGGCTTTTTCATCTTAAGCAAAGTAATTAGGTTCTGGTAGAAAACTTCTCTTTGGGGCCAACACAATGGCTCAATTGGCTAATCCTCCACTTTCAAGCTCTAGCATCTCACATGGGTGCCAGTTTGTGTCCCAGCTGTTCCACTTCCCATCCAACTTCCTTGTCAACATATGGCTTTGGCTTTTCAGCTTAAGCAGAACAATTAGGTTTTGGAAGGAAGTTGCTCGATGATGTCCAAGCAAATGGTTTTGGGCTGAGACACAAGTATATCCAATTCTTTTGGACAGGAAGTATGTCGTTTCAAAAGGGTAGTTGCTAGGGAGACAAATAAAAATCAAAAGCTTCTTGGTGAATGGAAGGAGTAGTAGATCATCAGAGGCACTGTAGAGCTTGGCCCCACATGCCCAGTTTCCCGGATTCCTTAATCTGGTCTGGATAAGATCTACCCTGCCAACTGGTAAAGACCCCAGTCCATTTCTGGATACATCCTTGCGATGGTGCCCTTTTATGCTTTTGGGGTTGTCAATGACATTGTGAAGATATTAAAGATTCCTGGTGAACTCTAGGCTTGTTTCCAGTTAGTAATCACTTCATATCTTCTGAAAGTGCATTTTTCATTACTCACATTGCTTTGTGTCATGACAGGCTTGGTTATCTGCTGTTGAATCTCCTTCTCAATACCACCCCACACAGTTCTGCCCAGCAGGCCAGGAGGCTGTGAGGACAGGTTGACTGTTGTGCTGGAAGAAGGCATAGGCAGGTGATGGATGAGTTTCTGCTGGGTGTGAGATAGAGGACTTGTGCACCTGCACTGGTGTGAATAGCTTACGTCTGCATGAAGCCCCTGTGGCTTCATTGCCAGCTGGGGACATCTCCCTGTGGCTTCAATGTCTCATCTGAAAAGGTGGGCAATGGCGTTACATCTCTTTGTTATGCCTGAAGTGATGTCATCCCCAAAGAAAAAATGAATTGGAGAAAGAAAAAAAGCATAGCAAACTTGAGACTGAAAGAGAAAAAAATCAGGAAACATCTTGGTGAAGAAAAAATTGGATCAAAATACAAAATGATTCATTAGAGATTTAAAAATCAGGTAAATCAAGACCTTAAATAATTCTGAGACTTCTCACCCCCTACAGCCAAATCACATGTAAAATGAAAATAAAAGTGGCTCAGAAAGTAGAAAAAAAGAGAGATAAACCAAAGTGAAAAAAGTAGGATAATCTGAGAAGCCTGACACATGGTGACTGGATTTCTTTTCTGAAGATAAGGTTCTTCCTTCTCCCCTTTAGAAATGATTTATTGCCTATTGTTGGAAGGCCTTTTTGTTGTTGGATTTTTGGACATGCTACAAATAAAGTGAAATAGTTATCATTTATTTTAAGTGATGTTGAATGCTACATTTTCCCTACAGAATATATAATTTAGAATTCTTTGTTTATTATTGTCATGAAAGAGAGAGCTTGCTCACATTCATCCACTGCTTCACTTCCCAAATGCTAGCAATGGAAGGGGCTGGACCAAATCTGAGGCTGGGAACTGGGAACCTACATGACTAGCAGGACCACAATTACTTAATCCAGGGGTCTGAATTTTAGGAACGCTGAATCAGGAGCTGGAACTTGCAATTCAACAAAGGTGTTCAAATGTAAGATTTCCTAACTGGCATCTTAACTGCTAGGCTGAACATCTAGAATTTTAGCTGTGAAAAGATGCCTGAGAATATCTACTGTTTGATGACTTCAAAGAACAAAAAAATCCTCAGTTTGGAGAAACAACATGACTAGAAGGTGCAGCTGGTGACACAGAGAAGTTGTATTGCCTCTCCCTGAGCTCACACAGGCTCACCTTGTCCTCACATTCTCCCAACATCCACACTAGTCCTATCTCCTGTACCTGCCAGAATTTATCAGTTGTGGAGTCATTATTACCCAATCCTATGAATCTAAATTAATGTTTTAGATTACTAGATAGCATATGAATATAAACATTAGAAAGTTACTAAATAAGTGACATTGTAAGATGCTACAACCTAATAACTAATATTTATAAACATTTTACTGTGTGCTAGGAATCCTGTCCAGTGTTTTACATTCATTACCTCTTTTCATCCTTAAGTGGCAGTGTGATAGATTGATGACAGTGATTGACAGTATAGCTAGCTACTATACAAATTTTCTAACCTGCTAGACTTTGTACTCTTGTGGATTAGACTGTTTCATCTGAATTTCGTGTTTAGAATTGCTAGTCCCTGGTACTTCAGAGTGTGGCCTTTATTTGGAAATAAGGTCTCATTTGTTGGGTTAAGTTTTAATCTAGTGCATTCTCCAGGGCATCCTAATCCAGGGCATCCTCAGAGAGAGTGAAAGTTAAGGACAGAGATGTACATAGAGGGCAGAGAGAGAATTGGCATCTCCAGCCAACAAGAAAGGCTGAGAGCAGACCCGTCTGGCACAGCTTAAGAAAATACATTCCTCGCCACACCGTCATATCAGACCTGTAGCTTCCAGAACTGTGAGAAAAAAAAAACTCTTGTTTTTTGGTTTTGATGTTGTGCATGTTAAGCTACCACCTGTGAAGCCAGCATTCCATTATCTGAGTAGAGTTTTAAATTGGCTTGACTCTTGAGTTGACTTGACTCTTGAGTTGGTTTGAAACTTAGTGTTTCCAATCCAGATGCCTGAGAGTGCCTGGGAAAGCAATGGATGATGGCCCAGATGTTTGGCACGTACCACCTGCATGGGAGAGCTCCTGGCTTATGGCTTTACATTGGTTTAGGTCAAATTGTTTTGGCTATTTGGGAGTGAAGTAGCAATTGAAAGGTTCTCTTTCTTCCTCTATCTTTCTCTCTCTCTAATGCTTTGCGTTTCAAACAAACAGTTAGGTGAGTATTTAAAAAAGCAAAACAAAAAATTTGTTGTTTAAGCCTCTCTGACATTTTATTGGTAGCCCTGGAAAACAAACAGACCTGCTAAGTTTTACAGGTGCTGAGGTGACGACTCATTTAATCCTTACACTCAAACCTAGGAGATGGAGAAATGGAAAAAAAGAGTTAAACACCACTAAAGGAAGCAGTCAACCTCATCCTAAATGTGGAACATTACACAAGACAGATACAGTTCCCACAACAAAACAATAATATTGATCTTCAAAAAAGAGAGAGGGAATTGTTAGTGAATAAAAGTGAATTATAAGGTCTGGGTGCGATGACTCAATGGCTAAATCCTCACTGTGCAAGTGCCGGGATCCTTTATGGGTGCTGGTTCACGTCCCAGCTGCTCCACTTCCCATCCAGGTTCCTGTTTGTGGCCTGGTAAAGCTGCAGAGGATGATCCAAAACCATGGAACCCTACACCTGCATGGGAGATCCAGAAAAAACTCCTGGCTTAGGATAGGTTTAACTCTAGCCATTGTAGTTGTTTGGGGAGTGAGCCAGGCGATGGAGGATTTTTCTGCTCCTTCTTCTCTCTGTGACTCTGATCTAGGAAAGCCTCTGATCTAGGAAAGCCTCTGGTTTGTGTCCCGGCTTCTCTGCTTATGGTCTGGGAAAGCAGCAGAGGCTGGCTCAAAGCCTTAGGACCCTACAGCAATGTGGAAGACCTGGAAGAAGTTCCTGGTTCCTGGCTTTAGACTAGTCCAGCTTTGGCCCTACATACCATTTAGGAAGTGAACCAGTGGATGGAAGATCTTTCTGTTTCTCCTTCTCTCTGTAACTCTGCTTTTCAAATACAAATAAGGTTTAAAAAAAGAAACAAGCAAACAAAAACAACAACAACAAAACTCTGATCTGCCTTTCCAATAAAAATAAATGAATCTTTTTAAAAAAGTGATTATAAGACAGCAACTATATCCAAGTTTGAGCATTGTTTGAATTCTTTGTTATTTGAAAGGCAGATTTACAGAGAAAGAGAGAGAGATATCTTCCATTCACTGGTTTACTTCCTAAATGTTCATAATGGCCAGAGCTGAACCAGTTGAAAAGCCAGGAGCCAGAAGCTTCTTCTAGGTATGCCATGTGGGTACAGGTGCCTAAGGACTTGAGCCATCATCTGCTGCTTTCCCAGGCCATAAGTAGAGAGCTGAATTGGAAGGAGCAGCCGGGACACAAGCCAGTGCCCATATAGGATGCTGGTGCCACAGGGCAGAGACTTAGCCTGATATGCCGCAGTAGAGGCTCTGATCCTTTCTGTTTGTAATGTCATGGTTAGGAGATCTTGTACATCTCTATTGTTTGTATGCTATTGTGACTCAATAACTGTAAAATTACATCTGTGAGGTAATCAGAGAAATCAGCTATGGACTACAGACTAGATGATATTAAAATGTTTGTATTGTTGCTAGTTGTGACAGCATGGTGGTCATGCAAAGAAGTATATATTTTGGGGGTGAATATTGCAGTTTAAGTCATTGCTTGTGATACAAGCATCCAATATTAGAGTGCCAATTTAGATCCTGATTGCTGGACATCCCATTCAACTCCCTGATAATGTTCCTGGAAAGTCATGAGGATTGGCCTAGTACTTAGAACCCTGCCACTACTTGGGAGACTCAGATGCAGCTTGGGGCTCTTGGCTTTGGCCTAGGCCAGTACCAGCCAGTGCTGCTCTTTGGTGAGTGAACCAGCAAATGGAAGATCTTTTTCTCTTAATCTCTCCCTCTCTGTTAGTCTTCTTTTCACATGTGTATGTGTGTGTATGTGTCTTTGCTAATCAACAGTATGTGATGTGGCATGATGTCTGGCATTTGGTTTAAATAAATCAAGGGAAAGTTTTTGAGACAAGGTGACCTCTATGTTGTGGTACTCTGTGCTGTTCCCTCTACCTTTAAAAGTATGTTTGAAAAAAGAAATCTCTGTTTATAAAAATTGCTGCATCCAGAACTGATGAACTATCAAAATTGTTTTAGCAGGACCCTCGGAGCGCACCTCCCGTTGGCGATGTGGGATGGGTGGGAGGTTGAGTGGGGCTTTTGCCTTTGTTTCTCCCCTGACCCCAGATACAGGGAAAAATGATTTTAAAAAATTGCTGCAAATACAGTTTATTACATTTTTAATTTTTGAAGTTTAATTTTTAATAAAATTATTAAATTTTGATTCATGTCTATCAAATCAGTGGTTAAGAATGATATATTTTGGTTTACATTCAACCATGATCTATACACCTTAAAATGACTTAGATTGCTATTCAGCTGTCTCATGCCTATTTTAATTTTAGTCTTTAGCAGTTTATAGCATTGAAGCATGATTTTGCTGAACCTGGCTGTTTTTCAGGTGGTCTAACTCTATAATTCTAACAGGATATATGTCAACAGTTTAGGTGAGCATGTTTAGGAGGGGTGTACAGAGAAATCTTCCATACCCCAGTGAGGAATAACTAATCTTTGTGTCCCACCCAGTGAGTTATAAGTGCATCCCCGCTGACCGTTTCCTGTCTGGTTCTAAGCTTTCCTTGTTGTTCTCTATCTATTCTAGTTTGGTTTGTTAGTTTGTTTGTTTTGAGGGGTTTCTGGACCAAAATTGAAATGTCTATGAAGAAGTCACAGGTTGTGGTAGAAAACCTGCATTTTCCTATTAACATATTGGTTAATCAATACCATGTCAATTAATGCCATAATGTTGTAAATGGTTGGAAATATTATGTTGGGGCTCTTAATTGATTGGGATGATACTCTGCCGGCTCTGCCTTCAGACCAGAGATGGTCTCACCAAGGAACCGTTGAACTTACCAGGACAATAAGATGCTGGACTTTATGCTTGGTAAATATCACCAATGAAAGAATCTCAACTGAATTTGAACTATGGAAATGCAACAAGGTGGAGCAATCCACCATGGGGGGAGGGTGTGGGGAGGGGCGGGGGGAATCCCAGTGCATAACAAAATGTATCACATAATGCAATGTAATTAATTTTTTAAAAAAGGAAATGCAATAAAAATATATGTTTAAAAAAAGAATGATATATTATTGCAGTTTTATTTAATGGTCTGTGATTACTTTTAAATTTACTGTATAAGAGTGAATTTGGCATATATTCTTTTGATTGTTGTTTATAGTCCTTGTCTACATTCCTGCTGAACTATAGTCTTTGCCTTCTTATTTGTAGAATTCTTTATTTAGAGGAACCTTACAGATTTAACTATCATGTAAATTAAAAGCATGTTTTCTTAGCACTCAAAAAAAAAAGGAGGAGGGAGGGATGAAGGGAAGTATCATTACATTCTTAGATTTACAACTATTGATTACAATGAATCTGTTCTCTTCGCATTAATATCGGATTAATATGAAAATTAATGAGAATTGTTATAGCAATTATTATGCATTTGATGTGATGTTAGAAGCTCAAATGTTAAATTTCTTATTAAAAAAAGTCTGAAAAATCACTGAATTCAGTGCCTTGCAGTGGCTAAATCCTCACCTTATATTGCTGAGATTCCATATTGGTGCCAGTTTGCATCCTGCCTGCTCCGTTTCCATCTAGCTCCCTGCTTGTGGCCTGAGAAAGCAAGGCAGATGGCCCAAAACCTTGGGAATCTGCCCCCATTTGGGACACTTGGAGGAGGCTTCTGGCTCCTGGCTTCGAATCAGCCCAGATCCAGCTGTTGCAGCCACTTCAGAAGTGAACCAGCAGATGGAAGATCCCTCTGTTTTTCCTTCTCTCTGTAGAAATAAAAATAAATAAATAAATCTTTAAAAAAAAGAAAAATCACAAAAGTAGAGAGCAAAACAGAGATGATCAGGTGTAGGCTGTATGGCATCCCCACTTAGTATGTGGAAGCAGCAATGCAGACATCCGGTCTGGAGTGCAACTGAATTTCTTGACTTTGAATCAAAATACAAACAATGGAACCTATGGCTCAATCCTGTCCTAGAGAAGGGTGGGGACTTAGTGGTGGGACTTCTGGATTAGGGTCCCTTGTGGACAGCATCTCTTACTCAGCTCATTTACTTCTTGTGCCTCCAATGTCCACGGTATAAAGCAGACAGTGCATGTTGCTAAAGGACTGTACTATTGTAATAATATGGGGTTAAGCAGTGAGGAGTAGGGTGAATGGGGAAGGTGGAAGCGGAAATCCTTGAGCCTATAGAACTGCACCAAGAAAACAAAACGAAACAAAACAACCAACCAACCAACCACATCCTGCAAGCCCATGTGCTGTGCCAGCCTCCCAGGGCTCTTGAGGTGCAGGTGAAATAGACTTGACCAAAAGGTTGGTGAACTGCAAAGGTGCCATGGCAACACTGCTTACCTTTTACCTTTGGACAATGTCATTGGTCAGCCAGCCCAAGCAGTCTCCAAAGATCAGAAGAGGCAATTTTGGATGCACAATGGGGGCATAAAGAGTTTTATTATTATTCTTTTCTTTAACTGTGGACTGTGTCAGCAGAGTCTCAGTCAGCTGAGTTCAGTGGCTTGAGATAAAAGTGAGGGCATAGGTGGAATCCACTCAGGCCATTCTGGGAGGCAGAGTGGCAGTCCTGACCTTTCTCTTGGCAGCTAGGCTGTGGATGGTACACTTTTAGCCCGAACTTCTCAGAAGCAGCCTGCATTATCCATTAGAGCTTGTCTATCCAGTTCAAGTTCACAGTGATAAATCTCACCGCCTGTAAGGGTCCTCACAAAGGTGGGTGTGGTGTGCTGATAGCAGGCATGATTAAATGCCTTCCTGTGTCAAATATAGCTGTAATATACTACAAACAGGCAGTCCAGCTTTATACAAACTGGTCTGGCTGCTATCGGCTACTCTGACATTTTATACTAATACTTAAAATAAATCTTGAAACAGGAAAGAAAGTACAGAATTATTGTTTTCAGCAGCCTGTGAGAGCTTATCTTCAAAGTGGCAGAGGTTCTATTGTATGGAGAGAAACTGCTCACTGCACTGGCATAAAGGTTAGATGCAGAGCCTCCATGGCTGCCTCGAACCAGTTTCCCATGTGAGTGCTGAAGCTGGCCTCGCAGCGGAGTTCTCCACCTGCCATGGGCTCAGCACCGCTTGCAGCATCTTCTGGCTGATGGGAAAGCACCAGACACGCTGTAAGAAGCAATTTGATTTCTCCATAAAACAGACCAACAAAGCCATTATGCTTAAGGCATTTTCCATTCTTAAATATTAGTCTTGACCTCTGTTTGTGATATTTTTGCATGTGAGCATTTCACAGCCATCAAATAGAAACGGGGTACACATTTGACAGTGATTAAACTGCCTCTTGGAATATCACATCTTGTATTAGAATGTCTGAGTTGGAGAACTGACTCTGCCTTCCATTCCAGCTTCCTGTTGATGTTCACTTTGGGAGGTGGCAGGTGATGGCTCAAGCAGTTGGCACCGTGCCTGCCATCTGAGAGACCCTCATTGGGTACTCAGCTCTTGGTCTTGGCTGGACCCAGCCTTGTCCGTTGGGGGCATTTAGGGAGATAACCAGTGGTTGGAAAATGTCTCTGTCTTTCAAAAAAATGAAATGATTCCTGTGTATCTGGTTTTTATTTTTGAAATGAGAGTCCAAGGGAGAAGTGTCCTATGAAATAAGAATCTGAAATTTTTCAAGAGCAGATGGGCATTGGCTCATTTTTGTCAGAATTCTCAGATCTGGCAATGGTTTATAATCACTTGGAGAAGTGTTTAAAAAGCACTGGTGCCTGCAAGCCACCACCTGTGTCTAGTTAAAATTTTCTGTGATATATTCAGGGGTAAGGATTATGGTATGTTTATTTTTTTTAAATGATTTTTTTAAAGATTCATTTATTTTTATTGGAATGACAGATATACAGAGAGGAGGAGAGACAGAGAGGAAGATCTTCCATCCGATGGTTCACTCCTCAAGTGACTGCAATGGCTGGAGTTGAGCCAATCCAAAGCCAGGAGCCAGGAACTCTTCCTTGTCTCCCACACAGGTGCAGGGCTCCAAGGTTTTGGGCTGTCTTCGACTGCTTTCCCAGGCCACAAGCAGGGACCTGGATGGGAAGTGGGGGATTAGAACCGGCACCCATATGGGGTCTTGGGGCGCGTGCAAGGCGAAGACTTTAACCACTACACTATCGCACTGAGCCCAGATTATGGTATGTTTAAAGCAAGGCAAACTCTAGATGATTCTAATAGGCAACAGAGTAGAGAACTTCTATTATTCTCATGGCTTATTCGGCAGAAGTCACTTGAAAGAGCCAGAAAGAAGCAGCTTCTGGGATCCCATAAAAAGTGAGAGTGAGAGACTGCATAGACATCCCTGGCTCCTGGCTTTAGATCAGCTTAACTTGGCTGTTGCAGCCATACGGGGAATAAACCAGCAGATGGAAAAATCTTTCCCTCTCTCTGTTCTTTTCTCTATAATCTACCTTTCCAGTAAAAACATAAATAAAGGGCTAATCTTGTCCTTAACAAATAAATCCAAGAAGGTACTGGATGCTAAATACTTAGCCAAATTTGTAATTGTGTGTTGCATATTTCCTCTAAAGCCTTATTTCATAATTTAAGTTAGCTTCTTTTATACAAATGTAACCAAAGTATTTTTTTTTGGTTGGTCATTTCTGGAAAGTCTTATTTCTTAGCTTCTCCTTCCTTTCCCTAAACTTTGCATAGGTTTGAGACATGAAAGACTTTGAAAGGTTGATGCTCATGTTCACTTTGTACATTTGCACAGGGTAGAATGGAATTGACCTGAGTGGCTACATCAAAGCTGCTTCTGGGTGTTGTTTGCAAGGAAGAAGAAAGCAATTACTTTGGGCCTGGTGCGGTAGCCTAGCAGCTAAAGTCCTCACCTTAAATGTGCCAGGATCCCATATGGGTGCCAGTTCTAATCCCAGCAGCTCCACTTCCCATCCAGCTCCCTGCTTGTGGTCTGGCTGAGCAGTCAGGACAGCCCAAGGCCTTGGGACCCTGCACCCACATGGGAGACCTGGAGGAGGTTCCTGGCTCCTGGCTTTGGATTGCAGTACCGGCTAGTACAGTCACTTGGGGAGTGAATCATCAAATGGAAGATCTTCCTCTCTGTCTTTCCTCCTCTCTGTATATCTGACTTTGCAATAAAATTAAAATAAATCTAGAAAAAAAATCTAGAAAGTAATTACTTCCTCAGCAGGAATGCCATTAATTTAATTGAATGTTTTCAAAACCTTTTTGTAGCAAGTATAGAGTTTGCGTTATGGAGATTCTACATCCAGATTTTCTGGGATAGCCCTATTTTAAATATCTTCTATTCACATTGAAAGTAAAAAGGATCCAGAAATCTCAATAATTTGGTATACAAATTGTATCTTCCAGATTATACAAGAAATACTACAAAGTAAATAGTTAGCTCTTATGGTTCAGGTTTTGACCTGGAGAAGATGATCAGTCCACAGACATGAGCATATTTTAAAAAAATTCATCCAAAATGAAATTAAAAGTTTTAGGGTGGATATTGTGACACAGCAGTTTAAGCCACCAGTTTGAGATGCCTACATTTCATATTAGAATGCCTGATTTGAGTTCCAGTTACTCTGTTTCTGGTACAGCTCCCTGCAAATATGCCTGGGACAAAGCAGATAAAGGTCCAAGTATTTGAGTCTCTTGGCTCCGACCCGAATGTGATTCTTGACTACTGGCTAGGGGCTTGTCCAGCTCCAGCTGTTGTAACCAGCCAGGTAGTCAATCAGTGGATAGGCTTCTCTCTTACCCCACCTTCGTCTCTGTTACTCTGCTTTTCAAAGACACAAGCATAGCTTTTTAAAAAGTTTATTTTGGTTTGGCATGGCAGGCTAGTCCTCCACCTGCAGTACAGACATCTAGCGACTATCTAGCGACCTGCATCTTCCTTAGGCCTCACTCTCTACTTCACCATGCTGCCCCTCAGCCTCATCACTGGCCTCCCTGTGTTATGTTTTCGCTATCCACACTCTAGATCACTTCCTGCACTTGGGAGCATGAGTAGGTGTGTCCCAACCATCACAGTCTTTGTTTCACTGCTATTGGGTGCAGAATGAACATGAGAATTTGTCTAGGCTCTCCTGGGAATGTCAGTGTACAGCCAAGCTGAAGAACCTCTGGTTAGCCTTGCTGAACTAGTTGTTATTGCCTGAGCTCGCGTGTTCTTCTATTTCCTGACTTCTGTATGAGTTGATCTCTTGGCCTGGATGTCCTTCCCCACCTACTTCTGTGGTCACCTGTCCACTTCCTCATCAAAGGAGGCTATCAGAGAGTTCAGTGTTAGCTGTGTGGCAAGGCAGGCCAACAGCAGGTTCAAGGGAGATTCCATACTTAAGACGCTAGTAAGAATCTGAGAGGAAGGGCGTCACCTTGAGAAGGGCCCACCCCCGTGGAAAATGGGCTTTGTCTTTTAATTCTGGCTGATTGTGGTTGCAGATCACAGTCTGAAAGATTGACACAGATACTTTTAGGAGCTTGGAGGCCATTCCAGCTGTAAACTTTTGTGGTCTCTGCAAATTCTTTTCATATC
Organism: Ochotona princeps; assembly: GCF_030435755.1. NCBI lineage: Eukaryota > Metazoa > Chordata > Mammalia > Lagomorpha > Ochotonidae > Ochotona > Ochotona princeps. The sequence goes on from NC_080840.1 coordinate 42,346,365, forward strand.
TTGCAAATTTCTTCCAGCTCTGCATGTTATGGAGAGGTGTGGTCGGCAAAACTTTAGGTCCAGTTTACCTAATCAAGAATGTAAGAAAACAAAAACAAAAAAAAAGAATGTAAGGGAGTAGAGGCAGGGAGGGGAGTGGTCAGAATACTTTAAAGACTTCAATGGAAGTCCTAAAACAATGAGACTAGCAGAAGAAAACATGGGGAAAAGGCTTGAGAACATCTGATGAGGGCAGAGATTTGGAGGGTGGCGTATATCCACAAAAACAAAGCAACCAATATAAAAATTGAAAATGGGATTAGATAAAACTAAAGAGCTTCTGCACAACAAAGTCAATGAAATGAAGAGACAACTTACAGATTGAGAGAAGAGATTTGCAAGCTGTTTTTTTCTGGCATGGTGTTAATATCCAGAAAATATACGGAGTTCAAACTCAATAGACAAAAAATACTCATTTTATAAATAGGCCAATGGCCCATGTAGGAGACCTGGATGAAGGTCTTGATTCTTGAATTTGGCCTGACCTAACCCTGATTTTTGCAGCGATTTGAGGAGTTAATCAGTAATTGGATGAATTCTTTCTCTCTCCCCTTTTCTCTGTCACTCTGCCTTTCAGATAGTGAATAAACCACTATAGTTTGAATGGCTATAAACAAATAGTAAGTAATAAGTGCTGGCACAAATTGGGAGAAAGGAGAACTAGTTAGTGAAATAAGTCAATCACAGAAACACAGATACCGAATGTATTCTATGTGAAAGCTGCACGAGTTGATCTCAAATCAGTAGAGGGTAAAAGAGTGATTGTGATTGCTAGAGACTGAAATGTGAGCAGAGAATAGATGGAGGATGGTTAATGGGTTCACAGTTTCATTTGGGTAGGAGGAATAATTTCTAATGTTCTATAGTACAGTAGGGTGACTGAAAATAGTTAATTGTGTATCTCAAACTAGCTGTTCAAGAGAATATTCAGTGTTTCTAAATATTTGAGGTGATGGCTATGCAAATTACCCTAATCTTGCCATTGCACGTTGGCTGCTTGTGTTGAAGTTTCATGCTATACCTCAGAAGTGTGTATATTAGTATGTGCCAATGAAGAACAAAAAACATGAAATTCTGTCTCTAAACACACACCAGTATATTTCCCTTGCCTAAGTTTTTCTTCTCTATATTCCACTTGCTGTGTGTTGACCATGCATGAAACTACATTGATCACTTGTTTATTTTTTTAACACAGTGTCAATAGGCTAGGTTTTAAATCTACTTGTGGTATTTTTGGAATTATTATTATTAATATAAAGAGAGCAGATTTTATATGTTCCATATTCAAGATCCAAGACGATTACACTTCCTTCGTTCACCTGCTTCCCCAAATACTCTGACTTCCCTTCTTTCTGTTCAGTGGAATTTGCACAGATATAATTTTAACTCACTGTATATTTATAGGCTTAATTTGCCCCTAATCATAGTATTCAACAAGTAAAAATGAAAAGTCTGCAGGATTTCCACTGGAGTGTAACACATACATTAAAAATGACAGTCACATCCCCATGTGACCATTTCATGCCTACACTTTTTTGTGTGTGTTCTTTATTAGCTGCCATAAGTCAGAGAAACCATATATTCGCCTTTTTGAGACTGGCTTATTTCACTAAGCATGATGGTTATTTGACCACATAACCATGCTGATAGCCCCCTGGCATGTGAAATCTTTGTGTCTAGCACCCATAAGTAGCCTAGACCTCACACTGAACAAATCCATCTGACTTCTCAGGATGCATTTCACAGGTGTCTACAGGGTTTCATCAGTCTCAGGTTCCATAAGCAGCAGGGAATACCACAGACGTGGGGCATTGTTCAGAGATAGACACTCCCAACACAAAGAATCCGCTTAGGGGATTGCTTTGCTGTGACACCACCTGGAGAGCCAGGACAATGCTTATAGAAGCTTAGTTCAGGAACCCTAGGCTGGACAGCACCTAACTTAACGGATGACCTTTGGGAAGATGCTTAACCTGACTCCCTCAGAACCTGCAAGGAAGTCACTGTAAGATTAGAAAATGTAATTACATCTGATAAAGTGATTGCCAGGACATTGTTTGAAGAAGGGACTTTATCAGCACTATTGTGTGAATGTTAATGAAGACCTGATCATTGGCCACCAGATTCCCTCCTCCCAGAGAATGAAATCTGATTGTATCAGAATGCTTAATAAGAAATTCAACATTCATTAGAGCTCCAACACTTGATGATTTATTCCATTTGATATAAGCTGGCTACTAAAGCCCAGGTTGTTCTGTGTGCTTCTTGATTGATTTATATGTTGCCTAGTAACAGGTCTTCCAGTGCCTCCTCAGGGTATCGCCCTCATTTAAATGTGCAATGGAGAGCACTGACTTTATCATAGTACCGTGTTATTTCACTGACTGCTCTACCAGAAGACCGATAAAAGGCAGGCAGGTCCTTGTTTATTTTGCGTCTCAGAGTCTAGCGCAAATTTATCCTATATGAGTCAGTGCTACAGACTTGCTGAAATGGAATAAATGATTTGAAGGACCCTTTAGTTTTCTCACTCGTCACCCTTTTGGAAAAGTGGGTGAGCTTGAGAAAAGTAGAGATCCCAAGAAGATGGATTGGGAAAGGAGGAGAAGGAAGTGACAGCAGAAGCAGAAAAGGAGATGCCTGCAGTGGGATGGCGTTACTATTCCATGCTGGAGTATTCAATTCTTAACTCCTTGTGTTAAGTAGACTGGGAAACAGCTTGAACATGTTTGTCATGCACAATATTATAACTTCACTTTTTCTTCTGTCATGAAGAAGGTTGTATGTGACATTGAGTCACCAACACCACCTCAAGGGCTGGTGAACGTACTGCAGTGATTACAGAGGTAGAATGCAGATTTCTGTTTCTTTACAAATAAGTAAGAAATCTGCAGATGTGCTATTGAGCTAAAGCATTGGGACACTGAGCTGGACACATAAAATTACAGCTGGACACTTGAAGATCATATACAATTTACAAACACTTTCATCTTGTTCATCCAAAATTAGAGTTAATCCAATGGTCCTAACAGGAGGAAGATTTACTGTAGTTCACTGCTTCCCAGTAAGTCCTCCACCTTTCTTTGCCTATTTCAACCTTCCTGTGGGAGCTTAGAATTAATGAACTCCCTGCTGGGCCTGAGTAAACTTTCAGAATGCCCTACACAGGACACCTCCACCCCCCACCCCCAGGGAGGGAAAAAGAAGAAATACAATTGCAGCAGAGGTGGAAAGCAGTTATCAAGCAGGCAGCACCGAGTGGAGGGGGAAGGGACACACCTGACACTAAAAGGCTCCTAGGTGACAAGATCAAGTACCATACTTTCCTGAAGGTTTGTTAATAAACAGATAACTTACTTTTATGAGGATAGTTTTAAAACCTATGGGATATGGAATTAAAAGATGCGTTTATGTTAGTGCAAAGCATGATTTTTCATACTGCACATTTTCTGTGAATTTTTAATGTCCCCTTATATTCATGAATTCAGAATTTTCTTGAGTAAGATAAACTTGTCTTCTAATTTCATTTCCATGACCTTTCTGAACTATCATTACGTAAAGCTAATTCATCTACATTGGCAGTCTGTTCCAAAATATTCCAAGTGAGAAGAGTAGGACTATTAGGGCCCTAATTTTATGTATGGAGGAAAACATCCAGCATAGAGACTGAGTCCAGGTCACCCAAGGAAGACAGGTATAAGAACAGGGATTTTTTTTTCGTACAGTTATACTTTGCAGGTTCCCTGAGCATACAGAGAAATGCATTTTAGGTACAAAAATTCATCATCATCAAAGGGACAAGTCTGAAAAACACGAGACCCAACATGTCTTTCTAAACAATCCTAGCCTAGTAGAACTATTGTCTTGGAACATCAGTATCCAGATCAAAGATCCAAGAGTCTGGTGTTGTAACACAGTTGTCTAAGCCATCACCTGTGATGACAACATCTGCTATGAGCAGTAGTTTGAGTCTCAGCTGCTGCATTCTGAGCCAGCTCCTTGCCAATGCTTCTGAGAAAGCAACACAGATGGCCCAGATTCTTGGAACCCAGCTATTCAAATAAGAGATGAAGTTTCAGACTCCTGGCTTTGGCCTGGCCTAACCTGTCCATTGTAGCTATTTGTGGGTGAACCAGTTCAAATAAGGTCTCTCTCTCTCTCTCTAACTTTGCCTTTCAAATAAGATAAGTAGAAGTCACACACACATACCCGACAGGAAGAAGGCAAAGATATAATTGCAAAATGTACCAGCAACCATCAGTTTGTTCTTCATGAAAGACTCTAGATTTTTTTCACTTTCTGTTGCTCTGTAGAAACCAACAATAGACAGAACCTCCCCAATAAAAGCCATCACTTGTTCCATCTAGGATTTAGGATGTGAAGTAGACGATTTCAAGCCATTTTCCATTAGATTAATGCCTCCTTATTTCTTTCATAGTTGGCTGGTTGTCAACTTCTTGTGCAGATAGTGGCCATAACAAGATGTCAAAAGACTCAGACATATATGTACAAGTACAGCCCATTACCATATGGTTGTTTTAGTCCTGGATGTTTAGAATCCATTTAGTTATTAATGTCTGTTTTACTTATTCAGAGCAAAATGGTCTCCCACAATTGTAGCTGGCCTTTAAGTTCCTTTAAAGTTGAAAGAACAGAGCATCTTCTGATTTGTACAAAACTTGCAGATAGACATTTATCCATGTGAAGCATCCTTATGGTTCCCAAGGTGGCTTTGCTTATGAGCAGCAGGCAATCTCAGTAGGTTGACAATCTCAGACGCAGTTTTTCCCAGGTCATCCAACTCTGAAGAAACGAGCACCACATCTTTATGTGTAATTCTCATCTGAGCAAGGGTGAAAGTGTCCCCAAAGCAGTTCCAGGGTCTGTAAGCCTTTCTTACCTACACACCAGCAGGGAGACAATCCAGACAGTGGGAGCCGGGTAGATGCTCCTCTGGGAGACAGTCCTGAAGACGGAAAATGAAGGGAGAATCTGGAAAACTGGGATTTATCCAATTCGTCCCTACATCTGCTACAATGGGACATTGTTCGGTCTGGGCTGCATGAAACAATAGCCTTCGATAGGACATAATACTCGCACAGGAGGACAGCTTTACATCGCAGCTACTCAGGCATGCAGGGTTCCCTTCAGTTTGCTCTGGCTGTGCACAATGTGTGCGTTACAGATTATTTGGCCTAATACCATTCCTTTTCTCACCCCCCTCTACCTCTTTACTTCTAATCTGTCTTGGAGATTCTTTCCCCTTGAAATGTTGGTTGATTTGCATGGAGTTCTATTGCTACAATCCAGTATTGATTTTCCTGGCTGTTTTAAAATGTAATGCATCATAACATGAACAGATTCCAAAGATAGGCCAGTTTGAATGGCTTCTATCCCATTGTCTCTAAGTGGGTTATTAGTTTCTAGAACAAATTACTGGCTGGTTCAGCTAAAGAAATCTACTACATATTCACAAAGGTCTAGTTCAGTTTTAGAGGGCAATGCATTCCATTGGTTCCTGCACTTACTTGCACAAACCATTACAGGCTTTGGGAAATTTAGACTAATATGAGTGACTTTTCATTCTCATGTAATTGTCTTAATGTTTTCCTCCTTTTCAGTTTAGTTTTGGGAAGATTGGCAGAAGAGAGAGAGAGGCAGAAAAACAGAGTATGTGAATGTATGATTAGAACTGAGTTAAGATTCAGCTGCATATTAGCATTTTTTGACACAGAAATATTTATTTAATGTAGGATATTAGTGACTAACAATAACTTCGTTTCTTAAAGTTAGAGAAACATCAGCAAAATTGGCATGCTTGGATTATGATTTTTTTTTTTTTAGGTATTTTTACAGTTTAGTCAAATCAATCAACTCCATCAGCTGATTCACTTCTTTGGTTTTCCTTTCTGAAAAGTAAAAGCTGGGGAAAGGAGTTGGCTACATCCAAGGCTATTTAGAGTGTGTGTAGTTTTCTGGAAAACAACTTCATTGTTCGGGGTGAGAAGTTGAGGTTTATTTTTATGCATCTCTGTTTTTAGCCAAGGGCCATCCTTGCTGGCTCACGATGGAAGCCCCTTTGTATGAAACATCCCTTCTGACATTCGTCCCTTGAGCATAGCCCCTGCCAAATTATCCTTCGTCCCAGGCTCGCTGGCTTTCTGGAGAAAGGAAACATCTTGATAACTCACTATATCAGAAAGTATGTCACAGATCCCTCACAGCTCCCACTAGGCCATGCTTGGGGCCTACAGAATAAGGTGCATTGTCTTCTAGAACACCATCTCAGAAGCTTCCAGATCACCTGCTTAGGGAATGTGGTCCATCACATTTCATCACCTGGCTGTGTTTATTTGGATGCCATTTTTTTGATGGTTACGCAGTGGTGTTTTGTTAGGACGTCAATTCTTTTCCTGTCTGACCTAGAAGATTACAGTTACTCAATGCTGGTTGGTCAACCTTAAAGATTAAATCGAGGACATTAACTTAATGATTTTAACAGTGACTATAGGGGCAATCGTTATACAAAATAGGGCTGGGGATTTTATTTTGCCTTAAAGAGAAAGTAAGGGAACACAGCTCAGAGCACATTTTTGATTGTATTTATTTGAAAATAAGCTTTTGAATGACATATACAAATAGAAGGATATGGAAATCTAACGGAGAATCAAAATGTTAATCTTATAAAATATTTTACTATTTGAATGGATATCCAACTATATAAGAGTCATTATTATTCAAGACTATGGTGACTGTCTTCTTAGTTAAATTCCTTTGCATAAAACTTTTTTTTGGCTTCACTTCAGTATTCCTTACATGAAAGTCCTTGTTCTTTTATTTGAGAGAAAAGGATACAAAAAGACAGAAGCTTATCTGTAGGCTCACTCCCCAAATACCTGTGAATCAGGAGCTCAATCCAGGTGTCCCACATGGGTGGTGAGATCCAACCACTTGAGCCATCATTAGTGACTCCTATGGTATGCATTAGTAGGCAACTAGAATCATAAGTGGAGGTAGGACTCAAACACAGGAATTTTAATATGAAAAGCAGGTGTCCCTTGCAGCATCTCAAATGACAAATGCTGCCTTTCAGTGCTTCTTAAAGGTTAATATGCATAAGAATCTCCTGGGAAGTTTGTTCAAAATCAGATATTTGGGCCAATCTTCATATGGCAGGAAATGTAGAGTGGATCTGAGGAGTATGAATTTTAAATAAGCACTTTTCAGTAACTCCAGTGCTAGTCATACAGATATGCTTATTTACCTTCTGGATGTTGATAGAAAATGGAGTAAAATATTGTTTGATGACAGTGAAGTTTTACAATCTTACCTACCCATTGAAACAAACACCCAGGCCATTTTCACTCCAATCCCAGATAGGCATACCATTTTAAAAGAAGGAGAGCAGCCTGGGAATAATCATTTCTTTGTGGTATTTGATATATTGTCTAGAAATATTTGGAAGTATATTAAGCAGAAAAAGATTCCTGCCTGGAGTCTGTTGAGGACAAAAATTTTCCCTCCCAGCTGAACGTGTTAGGTGTGGAGTGCTTCACTAGTTTACGCTATGTCTTTAGTGTTCCTCTTCCTTGCAGGAGCATATGGTGACAGGGGTGTGGTGCTGATCAGATGACATTGGCACGATGCCTCGTGAGGTTGGCTGCTTGGTCACTCAGTCACCTGGCCATGCTGTACCTGGGTGATGGACTGTTGCACCCAGGTTAGAGGAGAGGAGTAGTGTTGAGTGCTAGCCTGCTTGTCTTCTAAAGTATGATTTCCCTCAGATTTAGGAAAATCTGATCTTGCTCTTTGGGGAGAATCAGGACAAAAGACTGTTTTAAAAATGCTGGAAATAGACTTCATAGATGAATATAGACCCATACAAGTAAGGAAAATAGCACCACCACAAATGACTCATTTCTTAGGGAATTTGTTATATCTTGTATTCTTGGAATGATGTTTGAGGGTACTCAATCTGCAGAAGGCCATGTGAGTAAATTTAGATTTTGGAAGGCTCTGCCTAGTTGAGAGGTGGGTAATGATTGTGAAGGTACACATTTTGGAGCAGAGTAAACAGGAAGAGGCTCTTGAAAATGTTTACAGTAGAAATGCAGAGTGGGTGTATGCCAGTATCTCTAGTGAGGGAAGTTCTGCAAGGTTTCATGACCAGTCATGAAGATTTCCAGTAAAAAAGGATCCTGACTTGGGTACAAAATTTTAACAAACCCAGTGTACAATTGATTGTACATTCATTATCATTTTGTGTACCACAGACAGAAAGCTTCTACCTAGCCAAACGATAACTTTGCCTAGATTTTACGCGATATCAAAGTCAGATATGCAAAAAAGAAAAAAAAAGTGGTCAGATTAGAATAGAAAAAAATGCATAGTACTGGTATCCCAATTATTGGATCAAAGGCCCTTCTGAGTGCTTTTATAGCATTCTGTGTTCATGGCCTGCTTCTTTTTAAATTTACTCATTTGAAAGGTTGAGTGACTGAGAGAGAGAATGTCTTCAATCCACTGGTTCAATCCCCAAATACTAACATCAGCCAGAACTGAGCCCAGCCTGTCAGGAGCCTGGAACTCTATCTTGTCTCCCACGTGGATGGCAAGGACATAAGTACTTAAACCATCATCTTCTACCTTCCCAGTTGCAACAGCAGGGAGCTGGATTGGAAGTGAAGAGTTAGTAAGCAAACCAACTCTCCAATATAGGATTCGAATGTCTCTAAGGATAGCTTGATCTGTTGCACTATAATGCCACAATATTTCCTCTCTGTGTGCTTGGGCTTGTGTTGAAGTAGTCCTATTATTCTCATAGTACTGTTAGTGAACTTTGTGAACAGGTATCCTAGAGATCCTTGCACATATCTAGTTTTCTGCTAGGACTGGAGATTCAGCAAGTGGAGAAGCCAGGAACAAATCCACCCGAATCTTCCATGCTGGTTTCCTTGTCTCTGGCACAGAGAGACAACTGTAGATTTCTAGCCAGACGTTCGTTCCTACAGCTGGCCCACTGCTACACAGAATGAGCACAATGCATGCATGCTGTGAGGATGAAATAAGGCACGAAAGGGGCTTTCTCACATAGTGACTGGTCCAATAACTCATCTGGATCCTGACCATTTAATCTGTTGATGATTTTAGAGATTTGAAGCTGATCTTCCTGCCTCAAGTTTCTGCACTCATTTTGACTCATTTTGAACTTTAAAGCTGTGTTAGTCTGCTGAAAACACATTTTCTCAGGGTCAGACTCTTTCAGAGCCTCTACACCAATCAGCCAGAGAAGTCTGGTGCTCACAGTTCCTCTGAGTCAAGTTTCAACACGGATTTCATCTTATTTATTTAGAAATTTTATATATGTGTACGTATTTATTTGTGTTTTTTTGGGGGGAGGTACAAGGTGGGCTTTATTGATGGTAGCATGACAAGATAGGGCTTGAAACACCTCCCCTTCTCCAGGTGGTCTGGGATGGCGACTGTGAAAGGGCCGATTCTCAGTGTGGTGGGGACTGAGTTGGGGCAGGGACTCCCCAGCAGCCTCGCTCTTCCTCTGGTGCTCTTGCTGGGGTCCGTGGCCCCGGGGGGCTTTTACTCCTTGGAGGCCATGTGGACCATGAGGTCCACCACCCTGTTACTGTAGCCAAATTCGTTGTCATACCAGGAGATGAGCTTGACAGAGTGGTCATTGAGGGCAATACCAGCCCCAGCATCAAAAGTGGAGGAGTGGGTGTCACTGTTGAAGTCACAGGAGACAACCTGGTCCTCAGTGTAGCCCAGGATGCCCTTCAGGGGGCCTTCGGAAGCCTGCTTCACTGCCTTCTTGATGTCATCATACTTAGCAGCTTTGTCCAAACGGCAAGTCAGGTTCACCACGGACACGTTGGGATTAGGCACACGGAAGGCCATGCCGGTGAGTTTCCCGTTCAGCTCAGGGATGACCTTGCCCACGGCCTTGGCGGCACCAGTGGAAGCCGGGATGATGTTCTGGGCAGCCCCCAGCCATCACGCCACAGCTTCCCGGAGGGGCCGTCCACTGTTTTCTGGGTGGTGGTGATGGCGTGCACTGTGGTCATGAGGCCCTCCACAATGCCAAAGTTGTCGTGGATGACCTTGGCCAGGGGAGCCAAACAGTTGGTGGTGCAGGAGGCGTTGCTGACAATCTTGAGGGAGTTGTCATACTTCTCGTGGTTCACTCCCATTACAAACGTGGGGGCGTCAGCAGAGGGGGCAGAGATGATGATCCTCTTGACCCCACCCTTCAGGTGAGCCCCAGCGTTCTCCATGGTGGTGAAGATGCCAGTGGACTCCACCATATACTGGGCACCAGCATCGCCCCATTAGATGTTGACGGGATCTTGCTCCTGGAAGATGATGATGGCTTTCCTGTTGATGACAAGCTTGCCGTTCTCCGCCTTCACTGTGCCGTGGAACTTGCCGTGGGTAGAATCATACTGGAACATGTAGACCATGTAGTTGAGGTCAATGAATGGGTCATTGATGGCCACAGTGTCCACTTTGCCGGAGTTGAAAGCAGCCCTGGTGATCAGGTGCCTGATGCGGCCAAATCCGTTCACTCCGACTTTCACCATCTTGTCTCAGGGATGCACTGCACAGGAGGAGTCGGCAGTCTGGAGCACCGGGAGGAACAGAGAGCATTTATTTGTTTTTAAATGTTTTTTTTTTTTTATCTGGAAATCAGAGAGACACAAACTGACAAATTATCTTCCATCTGCTGCTTCATGGTGTACATTCCCACAATGACCAAACAGATGGGATAGACAGATGCTGGGAGCCACAAATTCAATCCATGCCTCCCACATGTGTGACAGGGATCCAGGCACCCGAGCCATCACTTGCTGCCTCCTGGAGTGCACAACAGTGGGTGAATCAGAGGAAGGATCCTGGTAGATCCCGTTTTGTTCCGGTTCTTTGATGGAGACTCCTCATATGCTTACATCTTCCAGACTGCAGCAGTCTCTCCCTCCTGTCAGTTCATCAGACCTTGTTGCTTACCTCTGGGCGCTGCCTGTTTTTGTCAGTGATCCCTCCCCATAGACTTCCCTAGCCCAGACAGTCTTTGTAGGGTGACAAGCTTTCCTCAAATGTGGAGCGCTCTTACAGTTTTCACTGAGAGTGAGGTAGTCAGATATGTGCTGGCAGCCCTGCTGTGCTATAGTTGCCTCCTGATCTTCCCTATGAGAAGGCAGCTAAGCATACCATTGAGGGTACTCCTAAATATGGCTCTTTGAATGCATTTTTTTCTGGAACTTTCACTGGAGAACAATAATTCTAATTTCCACCTGGGAAAGCAGGAGATAATGGTGGCCTTAGGTGTAGCTGCTGGTATCCTTGGACAGCAGAGAGCTAGAGTCCAAAGGTACTCCTGTGGGTCAGATTCATGCATGAGCTGTCTTCTCACTCCTGCCTTCTGGCTCTGGTCTTGAAGGAGACAGAAGGATGAGAGAAAGAGGAGAAAGGAAGGAGCTGCCTGCTCTGGTCTATGGCGGAGCAGATCTAGGTCTTCTATGCCCAGAGCTCCATCTAGTTTTCTGGTTGGGGCAGTTCCTCCTGGGTGCAATGGCTCAGTGACTGAACCCTCGCCTTGCAAGTGCCAGGATCCCATATGGGCACTGGCTTGTGTCTTGGTTGCTCCACTTCCATCCAGCTCCCTTTTTGTGGCCTAGAAAGGCAGTAGAGGATGGTCTGTGGGACTATACCCCCATGTGGGTGACTTGGAAGAAACTCCTGGCTAAAGATCAGCTCAGCTCTGGCTGTTGCAGCTACCTTGGAAGTAAACCAGTGGAGAGAAGATATTTCTGTATCTCCTTCTCTCTGTAAATTAGCCTTTACGATAAAAGAAATAAATCTTTAAAAACAAAACAAAGCAGTTCCTCCTCCTTATTTCTAGGGCGCCTGTGCTCCAGATTCCTGCACTTAGTGCATCAGTTTCAGCTGCCTGGTACAGACCTTCAGATTTGGCTTGAGTCAGGTACTATATCCCTTCCAGTTAGTGTCTAAAATTCACTGAGATTTCTTGCCCATGTTAGTCTCTTCTTGTCTCCCTAAAATTTTGACTCAAAATCTTATTTATTCTTTTACTATCACTTTAATATGATATTTGAAGAGAGAAGTCTGTGTATACATGTTTTAGGAACAACAAGAACAAGAATAAAAAAAGATATTTCTTTTTTTAGTAAACAAAATCAAGACACAGCATAGCATGAATCTGGGTTCTGGGCCAAGCTTTATGACCTTGTACTAGTCCCATTCCCATAAGAAGGAGAGGAGTGTAAGAATAGTATTTTCTTCAGAGTTTCCGTCAAGACTGAATTTGTCACTGTGAAGTGCTTAAAATAGCATATAATACAGGGTCGACACTATCTACAAAGGCTAGTGCAATACATTTGATTTAAAATTGCTCTGGTAATCAATACTTGTGTGCAATAGGTCTTTGATACAGGTTTGAGAGATTTTTTTTTTCTTCTGTGCCCACTAGAAGCTGGTTCTACCAGACACTGAACTTGGCTGGCCCAGGGACAGAGATCATTTGAGGTTACATTGAGAAGACTGCCAAGGTTGAAGGGAGCAGGAAGAGGAAGGTGGGTGGGAGAAGGATGGGACCATTGAGAATATGTAACCTTCTCTGGCCTGATAGCTACTCCTAGCCTTCTGAGTTAGACCCAAGCTGGGATGCACAGTTTAGGCAACTCTGCAACTTAGAAGTATAGAAATATGCCCAGAGTTCCCTGAAAAAACTGATCCAGATATTATTGAAACAGGAAATAATGAGGCACATGAAAAATACATTTTTTATGTGACATTGCTAAAGACACAAAAATAAATGCAGAGACAAGTTACCAGCATAGATTGCCTAAAGCATTTGAAATAAATCAGGGAAGCTTTTAAAAAATGTTATTTTATTTGAAAGGAGAGAGAGAGAGGTCTTCTGTCTGCTGGTTCACTCTGCAAATGGTTATAGTGGCTAGAGCTGATCTGGTCTGAAGCTGGGAGCCTGGGATGTCTTCTTGATCTCCCACAAGGGTGCAGAGCCCCAAGGCCTCGGGCCATCCTGCAATGCTTTCCCAGGCCATAAGCAGAGAGCTGGATTGGAAATGGAGCAACCAGGACAAGAACTAATGCCCACAACATAGGATACCAGTGCTATACCACTGGTCTGGTCCCAAGTCAGGGAAGCTTATGCCACCTTGGTGTGTAGGCTGAGACTGGTTTTTGCATGCTCTCTGTCCATTCTCTGTCAATGAAAACGCATACTAGCTAACTGGTATACCTAAGTCCTAGTGAAATTAAGTTGAATTCTCTTTTCACACATGCACATACTGACAAATGCTTTTGCTCTTCTGCTAGCTGAGCCAACCTTCACTAAATATCCTTTGTCTACCAAAGTTTGACTCAATATGTATTCGTGCTGTGAATGAGGTGCCGTGAAACACCTGTCACAAGGAGCCACGGTGTAGTGAAAGATCCAGTGCTTCAGGGCCAATGGTGGTGTAATATGTGGCATAATGCAGGGCAATGAGCAGCTGGAAGGCTCTGTACAACACTTCTTTTACTTATATCTCGGACACTGTTTCTCTATCTTAGAATGTCATTTCCGACCTATTTCACAAAGGCCAATAAATAGGTAGTAGTTCACAGCTGTTCTTCAGACATACTTGAGAGACCAAAAGTTCTCCTTTGATTACCAAAGGTTAAAAAGGACATTTGTTAGGCAACCTTAATATAGTTCCTAATTCACTGACATTGTCACATGCCACATAAACACACTGTGGTCAGTAATGGACAGTATCTCCAATAGTGATCAAATATCATTATAAAATGTTGATTAAGCAGAGATACTCCTCTCTAGCGATGTCATTCCTCTACAGCTTTGGTAGTCTTCTTGTGGTTCTATATGTCAGTATCACCTATAAGCTGGTTAGATAGAAGACTATCAACTCTACCTCAGACCCAATGGGTTGGAAGGGGCACCTTCCTAAGATTCCCCAAAGGGGGCCCGGCGGCATGGCCTATCGGCTAAAGTCCTCGCCTTGAAAGCTCCGGGATCCCATGTGGGCGCTGGTTCTGGTCCCGGCAGCTCCACTTCCCATCCAGCTCCCTGCTTGTGGCCTGGGAAAGCAGTTGAGGACGGCCCAGTGCATTGGGACCCTGCACCCGCGTGGGAGACCTGGAAGAGGTTCCAGGTTACTGGCTTCGGATTGGCTCGCATCGGCCCGTCGCGGCTCACTTGGGGAGTGAATCATTGAACGGAGGATCTTCCTCTCTGTCTCTCCTCCTCTGTGTATATCTGGCTGTAATAAAATGAATAAATCTTTAAAAAAAAAAAAAGATTCCCCAAGGGGTTCAAGTCCACCATGAAATATAGGAAGCATGTACCAGGTGATTGGGTTTTTGCAGTTCTACTTCCTTTACTTGCTGTTTGGTCCAATTACATCTCATTTCTTCATTTGCAACATTTTCATCTATTGAATTGGTAACAGCCTCTTGTGAAATGTTGAAAAAAAGAGGATATTTCAAAAACAAAAAGATAAGGGACCAGCATTGTGATACAGCAGGTTAAATCTGTGCTTACAATGCCAACATCTCACATGAGAATGCCAGTTCAAGTCCTGGCTGCTCTGCTAATGCACCTGGGAAAATAGAAGAGGATGGCCCATCTACTTGATTTAGCATGTGGGAGAGGGAGAGACTGACTTTACACAACTCAGCATTTCGTCTTTTCTGATTTTTTTTGTATACACAAGTATTATCTCCTAACAAGAACATTCAAAATAACTACATTGAAAACAGATAGTATGGAAAGCTACCCTGTTAGCAGAATCTCTTGAATTATTTAAGATGAATATAGACTTACTTCACCAAATGAATTTCCATTTGAATATATGGGAAGCCTTCTTAAAGGCCACCTCATTTTCCTTCAGTGCAAAAAAATACTGAGAAGAAAACATCTGTATCTTTTGATGTGTCCTGTGAACTTCTCCTATCTTCACAGCTATTGTGTCCTTGATCTCATTTCCATAGGTATCAGATTTGCTGTTTGCTTTCTCTGATGGGTTGTGACTGTGCTTGAACAATGGAATTGCTAACATTGTCAGCATTGCATTTCATCAGTGTCATTGATAACAGCAATAATTTGGTTTGGTTTGCTTGGAAGTTTCTGGTAAATTCTGTGGTGGGATGCTTGTCAAATGTTCACTCACTGTAACTACATCATACCAATGAAGTATAATATCAACACATATTTCTATATATGACTTAAATTCTAATGTCTAAAGCTTTGGTTTATTATAATTCCAGTTGATGCAGTGATGTTCCAATAAAGCAAAAAAAAAAAAAAAGACATTATTATATGTCTGTGCCTGTTTTGTGAGCATTTCCAAATAGTCTTTTGGCCCATTTTGTATTTTTTTTAACTGAAAGGAAGCTGGTAAGTATGGTGAAGGACCGGACCTTAGGGTTTTGTAACATATTTGACATAAAAAGGACATGGTAACATCAAAATAACAAGGCTTGATTTGGAGGAAAAATTACCTTCCCAAGCCATGAGAGATTTCTGATGAATAGCGTGTAAGAAACCAAAGTAATGAATTTGTATCTAAAGATACTATCTGGGCCTGGCGGCGTGGCCTAGTGGCTAAGGTCCTCGCCAGGATCCCATATGGTCGTCGGTTCTAATCCCGGCAGCTCCACTTCCTCTCTGTCTCTTCTTCTCTCTGTATATCTGACTTTGTAATAAAAGTAAAATGAAAAATCTAAAAAAAAAAAAAAAAAAAGGATACTATCTGGGCCCGGGGGCCGTGGCCTAGCGGCTAAAGTCCTCGCCTTGAAAGCCCGGGGATCCCATATGGGCGCCGGTTCTAATCCTGGCAGCTCCACTTCCCATCCAGCTCCCTGCTTGTGGCCTGGGAAAGCAGTCAAGGACGGCCCAAAGCTTTGGGACCCTGCACCCACGTGGGAGACCTGGAAGAGGTTCCTGGTTCCTGGCTTCAGATCGGCATAGCATCGGCCGTTGCGGCTCACTTGGGGAGTGAAACATCAGATGGAGGATCTTCCTCTCTGTCTCTCCTCCTCTCTGTATATCCAGCTTTCCAATAATAATAAATCTTTTAAAAAAAATACTATCTGAATTGATGTCAAGTGCATACATGTTGTATTGCCTAATTCCACTTTGTATAAGAGAAAGGAAATCAGGAAGTGAGGTGTCCTTCACTACAGACTGACTCAGAACAAACCAGTGGAATGAACAGTGAAAAGAAGCAACAAACCTTTATATGATTATTTTTAAAAATTAATGTTGAGCACTGCAAATTGCATAATGGGTTTATGGACATTACAGTGAATATTTGTACATTCTCTGTCCCGATTGACCAGTCGGCAGTGCCTCTGTACATTTGGACTCTTCTCTTCCACATTCCTAGATGTTTTTGGCGTTCATGTCTAAGCATTAAGATGTTTTCCTATAAATCCTAATATTGTCATTATGCCCATGCAAAGATATATAAAGTGGTCTGTGGTCCATATTTCAAATTCCTCTCTTGACTCCAAAATGCTTCTTTCTTTCTTTCTTTCTTTCTTTCTTTCTTTCTTTCTTTCTTTCTTTCTTTCTTTCTTTCTTTCTTTCTTTCTTTCTTTCTTCTTTCTTTCTTTTTTCTTTCTTTCTCTTTTTCTTTCTTTCTTTCTTTTCCTTTCTTTCTTTTTCTTTCTTTCTTTCCTTCCTTCCTTCCTTCCTTCCTTCCTTCCTTCCTTCCTCTCTCTCTCTCTCTCTCTCTCTCTCTCTCTCTCTCTCTCTCTCTCTCTCTCTTGCTTTCTTTCTTCTTTTCTCCCTGACTGAAAACATAGGGACCAGCACTGTGATACTGTGGGTTAAGCCACTGCCTGCAACACTGGCCTTCATGTGATCACTAGGTCAAGTTCCAGCTGGTTTACTTCTGATCAAGCTTCCTGCTAATGTGCCTGTTCCCTTCTACCCACCTGGAAGATCCAAATGGAGTTCCAGGCTCCTGGCTTCTGACGGCTTGGACCCACCTGAGGCCATTTGAACTGTGAACCAGAAAGTGGAATATACTCTTCTCTCTCTCTTCACTTTTTTCTCTCTCTCCACTCTTTCTGTAACTCTGCCTTTCCAATAACACTTAAATCTTAAAAAACAAAAAACAAGCCCATAGCTGAATAGCCACATTGTGAGAAACATCTGCTTGATCCTATGGTAGCCTCCACAGACACCCGCCAAACCATCTGGGATCACATAGCAGAGTGTAAGATGCTTGAGCAGCTTGTATGAATCAGTTAAAACAGACCAAGGACATGAAGAGTAAGTGCCATCCAAATCCAGAATTAGGCCGCACTCACGTGTCTTGTTTCTTGTGGCTACATTGCGCTGGCTGATTTCATGACCCGATGATGGGCTTGCCAACCCCATTAGTGGGAGATTTCAGAGACCAGATACACACTTATTCTGTTGGCAAGACATAGGACTGTATTGACTTGGTTATATAGGAGAATGACCAGTTTAGATATAGAATGAATATCATCAACCTGTAGCCATTTTGAGACTTCATGAAAATTGTGTACTTAACATGCATGTTCTGTATACAGTTATTCCTTGGTATCTGTGGGGGATTCGGTACAGGGCTCCAGTCTCTTCTGTAAAATGGTACAGTGTTTGCATATAACCTACACACATTCTTCAGTATATTTAAATGATATCTAGAATCTCATTGTTACACCTTATTGCATAGGGAGTTGTAACAAGAAACAAAGATATGTGCGTATTCATCGTAGATGCAATTTTCCCCCAAATATTCTCCATGTGTAGTTATTTGAATCCAAGGTTGCAAAACTCATGAATACAGAGTTCCAGATGGGTTTATCACAGCATGAATTACTGGCATATTTGAGTTTTCCATCTCCCTTTTGCCTTTTGACTTTTCCATCCCTTTCTATGATCAGCATATTCAGGTGATATTTAATCTGTTGAGACTCAAGAGATCACAGACTTACTTATGTATACTTAGCTCATGGTATGAATTCTATATATCTCAAAAACTATTTGATTCCACACTTAGTTCCTTTACCATCTTTGTGTGCTGTTATATTGGACCATTCTCAAACAGTGTGACGGATGTACTTGACAATCAATTTTTAATCCAAGGTGGTTCAGTCTCCCTGGCTTTTTTTGGATACTTCGGAGAATCCTGACAAGTTGTCCCATGGGACATTTTTTTTTTAAATCTACTTGACTAGGTTTATAGTGAAACATTTCAAGCAAGAATTCTTCACAGGTACCTCACACTAAGTGGCATGTCCTATCCAGTTATTCCATCTGTCTGTCTAGTATGTCTGTCTACATAAAGATGTTATTGTAGGCTTAGCATTGTGGCACATTAGGTTAAGCCAGTACTTACAACACCATAATTTTATATCAGAGCACTGGTTCAAGTCCTTGCTGCTTCATTTCCAATCTACCGACCTGATAATACACTTGGGAAAGCAGGAGATGATGACCTAAGTATTTGGGCTTCTGCCACCCCCATGAGACCTGATGGAGTTACAGATTCCTGGCTTTGTCCTGAACTGTCTTTGGCTGTGGAGGACATTTGGAAAATGAAGTGGCGTATTGAAAATCTCTCTACTGTCTGTTGCTCTCTCTCTCTTGGTAGCCAGAATAGTTCAGCAGCAAAAGAATTCTTAATCTGGAAGTGGGCCTTGGAAGGCCATCTCCAGTATCCACTCGAAGCACTGGGAAAGTTTAATGGGTGGCAGTTGGATGGCCTGGGAAAGCAATAGAGGATGGCCCAAAGCCTTGCGACACTGCATCAGTGTGGGAGACTCAGAAGATGCTCCTGGCTTCTGGCTTTGGATCATCTCAGCTCTGGCCATTGCAGCCACCTGGGGAATAAACCAGCAGATGGAAGATCTTTCTCTCGGTATCTTCTTCTCTCTGTGTATCTGCCTTTCATATATATACATATAAATGGGCAGATAGGGGCCCAGCGTGGTAGCCTAGTGGCTGAAGTCCTCACCTTGCATGCACTGGGATCCTATAAGGGCACTGATTCTTGTCCCAGCGGACCCGCTTTCCATCTAGCTCCCTGCTTGTGGTCTGGAAAGGCATTCAAAGATGGCCCAAAGCCTTGGGACCCTGCACCCGCATGGGAGACCTGGAGGAGGCTCCTGGCTCCTGGCTTCAGATCAACTCAGCTTTAGCCGTTGCGGCCACTTGGGCCACATTGGATGGAAGATCTTCCTCTCTGTCTCTCCTCTTCTGTATATCTACCTTTCCAATAAAAAAATAAAATATGTCTTAAAAAATGGACGGATAGGACACTTGTAATAGATCTGTTATGTAGGTGGTTCCTGATGGCAGAACACTTCAACGGTGACAGGTTATGGGAGCAGGGTGGATGGGGCTAGCACATTACAATTTAGAAAGTAGATACAGTCAGGCATATATCAACTGCTGGGCTAATACTCATTCCTTAAAGTTTCCAAAATTGTACTGAAATGAAAAACCCCTGTCTCTGAAATATTCTGTCCCAGTTTATATAGTATAAATAAACTGTATTCATATATATCTTTAGTCAAGACTTAATGTAGTTGTTAACATTTTCTTCCGTTTGTGAAACTGATTTCTGCTTTGCTGTATATAATCAACAAGATGTTAAAAAAAAAAAGTACTTTTTGTTGGATGTCTAGATTATTTTTAAATCTTTTAGGCAGAATTAAAGATCTACGTGTTTATTATTTCCTCAAAGGGCCAAAGCAAAATAGAGAATTTATAAATCAAGCATTAATAATTTGTACATATTTAAAATATTTGTTTATTGATTTATTGAAAGAGAAAGAGAGAGATCTTCATATCTGCTGATTTAATCCCCAAATGGGTGCAATATCCAGGTGTGTGTCAGGCTGAGGCCAGCAGCGGGGAGCTCCAGGCCGTCTCCCAAGGGAGCAGCAGGGGCTCACTTGAACCATCTTACCCTACCTTCCCAAGGGCATTAACAGGAAGCCGGGTCAACATTGTTCTGATACTGGATGTGTCTTCATCACAAGCTATGACTTAACCTCTTGCCACACGGCTCTGGTCTCTCTATGTGTACTCTTGAGTGGAGAATTGGAGGGAATGTAAGTGGATGCAGACTTCTGATTCCAGGCATGCCTTAGCTTGCACTTTGTTTGATCTGTCTCTGAATGCAGACATATGGTGTATGTGTAGTGTACCTGCTACAGACTGATTGCAAAGGCTGCCAGAGCCACTGAATGAGGAAATAGAAATAATATCTAATGCATATAATGACAGGAATGGTGGTGTTTAGCACCTAAATAATCTTCACACCAAACCTGTGGGTAGGTATTTACAGAAACATTTTTAAAGTTTTTTTTAAATTATTTTTTAATTGGAAAGTTAAATTTATAGAGAGAAGTAGTGACAGAGTGAATGCTCTTCCATCCACTGGTTCACTCCCCAAATGGCCGCAATTGCCAGAGTCGGAGCTGATCTGAAGCCAGAAGCCAAAAGCCAGGAGCTTCTTCTGGGTCTCCCACGTGGGCCATCCTCTATTGCTTTCCCAGGCCACAAGCAAGGAACTGGACGAGAAGTACAGCAACAGGGACACAAACTGGCACCCAAATGGGATTCCAGGGCATGCAATGTGAAGATTTTAGCCACTGAGCCGTCACGCCAGGCCTCTTATTCTTTTTCATAGAGGGGAACTGTAGAATCAAGTGGCTACAAGTGACCACACACAGCCCCAAAGCTGCAGGGCTGGACTCAGGCTGGGGCAATTTAACACTTTCAATCCCCCACCTATAGAAGGTTACCTGCATTTCACTGGATCATTTCAGAGATAACTCTCAGGTGTTTGGCTTTACAATTTGGACAATAGTGACTGCATGGAGGTGTTAGGAGGATATCAGTTTTCCAGGCTCAGCTAGTGGAATTTATGCATGTTGGAACACTCAGTTTTATA
Source organism: Ochotona princeps (assembly GCF_030435755.1). Lineage (NCBI taxonomy): Eukaryota > Metazoa > Chordata > Mammalia > Lagomorpha > Ochotonidae > Ochotona > Ochotona princeps. Next base: position 42,367,397 of record NC_080840.1, read on the forward strand.
AATGCTGATTCTGTTAGCTTTATCCAGCAATCAGCAACAGTTAGCACTTAGAGATAAAATGTCACATGTAAGATTGATAACCTTGAAATGAAAAGAGCTGCAGAAGGTTCTGAAAGTCAGCCTGAGGCATCTCAACAAGTGCAAATTCCAGTATTCCCCTCCCATTTAAAAAACAACTCCAACTTCAGGCAGGGACTCCAAGTGAGACCCCAGTCAAATGTAAATTTCAATTAAGGTTTTTTGTTTCTTTGTTTCATATCATCCATTGTCTTTCTTTGAATTATCTGGAGGGACTCTTCACCCCCAAGAGAAATTTTCACACCAGAGTAGTGAGGAAGTTAAGATATGTATATTATGTGAATCAGACCTTCAGAGCAAATATTTATGGAGGTCTGATTCTGTATAAGGGGATTGCAAGGAGCAATGCAGGGTGTAGACTTTGCAAATCCTGCTAATGGAGTTTGTTGCTGAAGGGATTATCCTGTGAGACCGGGAGAATGGTAGAAGCTGACTTGAGAGGACTTTCAGCTTGCTGTGATTCCAAAGGAGCCTAGAATGCCCCAGAGGCATTCTTTTGTTTCCTTATCCAAGATGCCCCCTACACTGGCCTCCTGTGTTTTTAGCATTTCTATCTTGGTCTAATATGAATAATTTAAAACTTTTGTTCAAAGCCTACAAGGTCGTTTTGCTCAGTTGTAAGGGAGTTTTATTTCTTTGGTCTGACTTCACTGCGGAAGACACTTGGCAACACCATGAGAACTTCAGTTTTTGCTGTGAGCCTGGCTTTAGAGAAGTTGGCATCCATCATTTATAGGGGCTGTGGTGTCCATGTCCAGGAAGACAGCCCACAGCAAGCAGGGGGCCTGCTTGCTCCCATACTCAGTCAGCCAAAATAATCGCAAACGTAAACAGTTAAATGTAGATCTTGAGCAATTGTGTCAGGGAATGTGAATCATTATGTGGCTGGGTTCAACCATTGTCCTGGTGGGTGCAATGGGACCTGTCACACCTGTTCCTGTTGAGTTGGTTTCCTGCCATGTCCTGGATTGTACTTGATGAGGCTAGAAAGAGAAACCCAGGGGCTGTCCTGCCACACATAGTCAAGGTCTCGGAGCTCAGATGTTGGTTGTTTTCTTTCAGGCTTAAATTTAGTGTGTCTCAGAAAATTCTTATCTTTGTAGGGACTTGGGTATTTTTTATGAAGGAATTGCTGTCATTTTGAGTGTGTATGTGTGTTTGTAGGAAATGAGGATTTTGATTTAAAATTTTTTTAATTTATTTTTACTTGAAAAGCAAACACAGAGACAGATTTCAATTTCCCACCTAACAGTTCACTTAGAGAGAGAGAGAGAGAGATTCCCCATCAATTGGTTTATTCCCCAGATACCCATAACATCCAAGCTGAAGCTTGGATCTTCCCCATGTGTGATAGGGATCCAAGTGCATGAGCCACGTCTTGCTGCCTTGTATACTTCCCATTTGCAGGAATCTGGGTTGGAAATGGAAGTGGGATTTAAACCCCAGTTCTCCAGCATGGAATGTAAGTGTTCCAAGTGAGGTCATAACTGCTGGGCCTGCCCTGAAGTTTTACTTTTTATAGCATCAGTTAGTGCTCATGCTGTCTTGCCTGCAGTTAAATGTTACTTGTTTTACTACTTGAGAAAGCTTTTCTCGGAGTTGACATACTTCCCAAACTCAATTCTGAGACAAAAATTGGCATTTTGAAACTGTCGTAAAATTATTCTTAATAGAAATGTGTCATGTTTGCCCCAAATATTCATAGGACTGGCTTAAACAGAAAAGAAATGCCATCACAGTTTGAGTCTGCCAAAACACAGCTAAGGAATCATGAAGAGAGGAATTTTTTCCCTCCTTTATTTCTATTATTGTTTTTTTAAAAATCAAAATAGAAAGTTTTTTTTTGTTGTTGCTTGTTATTAATGGTATTGAATTAAGAGCTATCTTACCCACTTTTTTTTTTTTTTCTTTTGGTTAAAGATTTACTTATTTTTTGTTGGAAAGGCAGATTTTCAGATAGAAAGAGAGACAAAAATCTTCCGTTTGCTGGTTCATTCACCAAGAGGCTGCTAGGGCTAGAGCTGAGCCGATCCAAAGCCAGAACCCAGGAGCTTCTGTGTCTCCCATACACTGGTGCATATTGGGCCTGGCGGCGTGGCCTAGCAGCTAAAATGTCCTCGCCTTGAAAGCCCCGGGATCCCATATGGGCACCAGCCCATTGCAGCTCACTTGGGGAGTGAAACATCGGATGGAAGATCTTCCTCTCTGTCTCTCCTCCTCTCTGTGTATCCGGCTTTCCAAAAATAATAAATCTTAAAAAAAAAAAAAAGACTTTGGGCCATATTGATTTCCCAGGCCGTAAGCAGGAAGCTGGATGGGAAGTGAGCATCCAGGACACAAACCAGTGCCCATATCGGATCCCTGTGCTTGCAAGGGAAGGATTTAGTCACTGAGCCATTGCACTGGTTCCTATCCCACCCACTTGTTAAAAAAGATTACTAATTAAATTAGAAAGAGAGAGAGAAATCTTTTTTTTTTCTGGTTCACTCCCCAAATGTCCATAACAGCAAGTGTGGGTCCAAGAGTCAAATCTCCCATGTGGGCAGAGGATTCCAAGCACTTGGCCATCATTAGTGCGTTCCAGGGAGGATTGGAAAGGAAGCAGCCAGGACTCAAATAGATGCTTCACTATAGGTTGTTACATCATAAGTGACAGCTTAACCCATGGTGCCACAATGTGCTTTCCCTAAACTTGCTTTTGAATGTATTATTCTCACATTTGATTTTTCTGTTTTGGAGACTTTTTTTTTTAAACTAATTACATTGCATTATGTGACACAGTTTTATAGGCTCTGGGATTCCCCCAACCCCTCCCTATACCCTCCACCCCCCGTTTTGGAGACTCAGTACTGCTGCTGTTGTATCTGCTTCTTAAAAAAATATGTTTTCCGGGCTCGGCGGTGTGGCCTAGTGGCTAAGGTCCTCGCCTTGATCCCATATAGCCGCTGGTTCTGGTCCGGGCAGCTCCACTTCCTCTCTATCTCTCCGCCTCTCAGTATATCTGACTTTGTAATAAAAATAAAATAAATCTTTAAAAAAAAAATGTTTTCCCTTCATCCTTACTGCCTTTTTGCACTGAACATCTCCAATCTTTATGTATTTATTTAGATTTGTTAATTTTTAAAAGAGTTATAGAGAAATAAATTGATCTTCTACCTGCTGGTTCATTCTCCAGGTGTATACAGTGGCTGGCACTGGGCCAGATCGAAGCCAGGCGTTCCATCTGGGTCTCAGAAGTGGGTGGCAGAAGCCATCTTCCACTGCTTGTCCGAGGCCATTAGCCGGGATCAGGACCAGAAATGGAACAGCTGGGACCCAAACTAGAACTCATAAAGGAGACCAGTATTATAAGCAATAGCTTTTACATACTATCACAGTGCCAGCCCTGGTTCTTCCTTCTTCAGGACAGTCAGGGAACTTCAGTACAAGGCTGTATGTATCTGTTATCTCTGCTAGAAAACATACCTGTAGCTGGAGCCACAGATTGCAAGCATAATAGGCTTTATAAAAACGTTTAATGATGGACTCAGACATAGAAGAGGACACAAGTATGCATGGAATTGGTAGGGTGATCGACCTTGCTATCTGTGCCGGGCTGACTCAGTCCTGACTCTGCATGTGCCTTCCTTTTTAGCTGTTTTTGCCTTTTCTCTTTGCTGATTATAGTCCTCATGGAAGACTTCCTTTTGAGTTTTCATTTTTTTTTAATATGCAGAATGTTTTCATATCAGAATTTTAGGACTCTTTTTCTGGTCTATGCTATTTAAAGAAGATTCTGTGGGCTGTCATGTTAATCGTCCTGTCTCTTCATTAGAGCTTAAACATAATTAAGTCTTTTTAAAATAAAGCAATAGAAGTTCCTCTCTTATTTCCTCTCCACCCTACCTGGTACACACCGCCTTTGCTGCTTCTTTTACCTGTGTTTAATCAAATAACTTTCTTTTCCCATCACTCCTTGGAACTGAATCTCTTTGATGGGAAATCTAAGGGACATGTTTCTACCTTCCTTTCTCTTCCCAGATGCTTGTAACATTTCACATTGATGTCAACTTACTCCATTTGAACCAGATCTCGCTTGCTGGCTCCTGGATGCCACTGGCCCTCTGATCTTTTTCTATGCTCTCTTTTTCATGGGCTTTTTGCACTACATGTTCCTTCAAGGCATTTTTTCTCTCCTGCTGGCCACTGTACAACTATACAACTGTTGAGCAGGTGTTCTCTGATACAGGATGCTATAATGGCCACTGGGTTCCCATGTGCCCTAGGATGGGCCACTTGTTCATTCAACTGTAGGCACCCTGCTCAGCTGAGTCTCTGGTCCCCAGTTTAACAGAGTTTCCTGCCTAAAGTCATTCTATTTTCCAAGTCATTCTATTTTCCTATGACCTATTGAACCAGTGTTTAAGACTCAACTCCTTGAACCAAATCGGACAAGTTATAAAAGACCATCTCAGTCTCTCAAACTGCTTTATATCAAGGCAAGGCTTTCTTCTGATTGTTTCATAGTTCAGATTTTCCACTGGCCTCTTCTAGTTTCTCATATTCCCTCACAGATGTTGGCCCTTAGGATCAACCCAGTAAACTTTACCAATAGCAAACTCTATTCAGAATCTACTTCCGGGAACCTCTCTGTGACTTCCGTATGCCACCAGCCTCATCTCTGTATTTTCTCTGTATTTCCTTTTTCTTAAGTCAACTTATCTTTTAATTCCATTTGTGCTAAATTTTTAGCTTTGCTTTAATGTGCCCATGTTGTCCCTGAATATTTATTAGTATTTCTTATTTAAAAGAATGTTTGTTTCACGACAGAGAGAGAGAGAGAGAGAGAGAGAAAGCTTCCATCTGCTGATTTTCACTGCCCAAATAGCCGTAAGGGATGGGCCAGGCTAAAATTGGGAGCCTGAGTCTCCTATGTGGATGGTAAGGTATCAAAGGTCTGGGCTATCTTCTTCTGCCTTCCCAGGTACGTTAACAGGGAAGTGGAAAAGGATTTGTAGGAGTTTGTACTTCCGCATATTGGTGTAAATATTTCCCAGTGATACGTCTTCTGTCTGCTATCACATTATTTCGGATCTCCACCATCATTTTATTCCAGTTTAGTCCTTTGTCTTCATCTGCCTCTGGAGAAATTATCTTAAAAGTGTTATCATGTTTTTGCTCTGCTTGAACATCTCAAGGGATTCCCATTGTGCTTCTCAGGCCAAAGTCCTTGGGAAGACAAGGCTATTTATGACTTGTTATGTGGTTCCTGCAGACAGCTTCTCTCCTGTCCTTGCCTTTATAGCAACCATCCCAGAGTGACCATGTTGATACTGAGGGGTGATCTGAGAAGTCAGTGATTGGGAAAACTTTTTCTTGCGTAGAGATCCTCCCTTTCTTAGTGTTACTTGCTTCTCTAATTTTTGAGGATTATTTTCCTTACCAGTCTATCCTGAAAGCCAAAACTCTAATGGTAATCTCAACCACCACAACTCAGGGAAACTTTGTGGGATCAGTAAAGAAATGCATGCAAGATGAGGTTTGAATCAATGAAAGATAAATGGAGCTTGTAGGCACCAGGACATGGGATGAAAGCATCCCAGGGATCTAATAAATGGGCTTTGAATCTGTTAGGAATGTAAGTGGCAAGAGACAAAACCATTACCCATGTGGGCCTCAAGAGGCAGGACATTTGGTTTTTTTTTTTTTTTTTTGAAGAATTATTTATTTTTTATTACAAAGTCAGGTATACAGAGAGGAGGAGAGACAGAAAGGAAGATCTTCCATCTGATGATTCACTCCCCAAGTGAGCGCAACAGCTGGTTCTGCGCCGATCCGAAGCCAGGAACCAGGAACTTCCTCCAGGTCTCCCACACGGGTGCAGTGTCCCATGACTTTGGACCATCCTTGACTGCTTTCCCAGGCCACAGGCAGGGAGCTGGAGGGGAAGTGGAGCTGCCACGATCATGACCGGCGCCCATTAGGGATCCTGTGGCATTTAAGGTGAGGACGTTAGCCGCTGGGCCATGCCACCGGGCCCAATTATATTTATCTTGTTGAAAGGCAGAGTGACAGAGAGGAGAGAGAGAGACAGAGAGAGAGAGAAATTGAGATCTTCCATGACCTAGTTCATTTCCTTAAGTGTCCACAGCCACCAGGCTGACCTTGCAGAAGTCAGGAATGAAAACCACCATCAAGGTCTCCCACATGGGTGTCAGGGGCCCTAACATCACCTGTTGCAAGTGGTAGAATTTCATTTTTTTTAATGGCTGAGTAGTATTTCATAGAATACATGTACCACAGTTTTTTGTTCACTCCTATTTTGACAGGCATATGAGTTATTTCCATGTCTTCATATTGTAGATTGTACTGCTGTAAATATAAGATTCCAGGTCATTTTCTCATGTGTAAATTTCATTTCCTTTGGATATATTCCTGGAAGTGGGACAGCTGGGCCACATGGCAGATCAGTTTTTAGACCTCTTAGCACTTTTTATACTGTCTTCTGTAGTGGCTGTACTTCCCTAAACTCCCACCAACAGTGAAGTAGGCACCTTTATCCCCACATCCACGTCTCCTTAATAGGAGACATCTTAAATCAGTATGGCACATCTGTTAGTGTTAACTAAAATTAAAATAACTTCACATTTTATTTAAATGTCCTCAGTAATTATTTAATGCTGTTTTCAACATGGATCCCTACGAGGACCCCACATTTAGTTGATGAATCTCTTTAATATTCCTCTTGGCTGTGACAGTTTTCAGATCTTCCTTATTTTTGATGACCTTGACAGCTTAAAGCAGTCCTTATCATATAAATATATATGTGTGTGTTTGTATATATTTATGTACACACTATTAAACACACACATATGACATATATGGCATATGTATGTGTGTCATATGTGTGTGTTTACATAGTGTGAAAAGTACATTTACAGGGAGAAGGAGAGACAGAGAGGGAGATCTTCCACCCGCTGGTTCACTCCCTAGATAATCACAATGGTCAGAACTGAGCTAGCCAGAAGCCAGGAACTTCTATCAGATCTCCCATGTGGGTGCAGGGACCGAAGGTCTTGTGCCATCCTTCGCCACTTTTCACGATGTAACTGGGGAGCTGAACTGGGATATGTAACAGCTGGGACTTGAATCGGCACCCATATAGGATACTAGCATCACAGGCAGAGGATTAGCCTGAAATATCATCCTTGTAGTGAATATTTTGTTGACTGTTCCTCCATTTTTTTCTGATGCATTTTCTCCTTCTTAGCATGAATTCATAAGATGAAAGTCGTACAAGGAAAATGTTCTGCTTACTATGTCACAATTCACCTGTGTATTGTCATAGCTTGCCATTCTGGTGTACTCTATCTCCCAAGGTTTTTTTTTTTTTTTTAAATCTGCATGCAGTAAGTATCAGTTTTTTTTTTTTCCTGTAGGTGCTGGGGGTTTCAAAAAATGCAGTTTTGTATATACAGCTTATGGTGTCACATGGAATAGTTACACTCTTCTCTTGAAAGTTCTTCTCTTAAAAGTTCTCTGTACTTTAGTTGTTCCCCACCCTGAGACCCTAGTAGTTTGATATAGTTTGTATTTCCACAGATGTCACATAACTAGAAACCTATAATATGTAGAATTTTCAGAGTCTTTCAAATGGTATTATGTATTTACGATTAATCCATGCCTTGTTATGACTGGTTGCTGATGTGTTTTTGTATCTTAGCATTTAACACAGTATATTTATCCCTTCATCTGTTTTATTGAGGTGCATTTTGAACATTTTTGGTATTTGAAAATTATGAGTAACATTTATATACATTCACATGCAGGTATTTATTGTGGAAATAAAGTTCTGCAATAGTTTGATAAGCCTAGGTTCGTGATTATATACTCATTGCAAACCCTACTTTGCTTTGTAAGAAATTGCTAAGCACTCTTCCAAATCACTGTAGCATTTTGCTTTCCCATCAGCAGTGAAGGAGAGCTCTGGTTACAGTGCATCCTCACTGACAGCATGGAGATCACAACCACTCGGAAATGTGTGTCCTAGTATTCTGCTTTTGTGGATCTTCCACTTGCAGAATTTTTTTTTGGTAAGAAAACAAGCCCATATATAGCTGCCTCACATTAAAATTTTTGAAGTTATTTTTAAAGTTCTGAAATACAAATTTGACTTTGATGGGAGTATATAGGTTTTGAGAAATCAAATCTTTAAGCTTTATTTTTTAAAAAATTTATATATTGATTTGAAGAGAGGGAGAGAAAGAGAGAGTGGCATTCCGTCTGTTGGCCTATTCAACAAATCCCCAAATGTTGGCAATGGCCAAGGAGCTGAAGTCAGGAGTCGGGATCCTAATTCAGGGCTTCCATGTGAGCGAGCAAGAGTCGCAGCAGCATCACTGCTGCCTTTCAGGATCTGCATTGCCATTGACGGGAAGCTGGAATCAGGAACCAAAGGCCAAAAGCGAGCTAAGCACTCTGATGTGGGATGTGATTGCCCTCACTCCTATTTGGGGTTTTAGCTGCTAGGCTGAACACCTGCTCCCACAGTGTGAATTTGTTCAGTTGATGCATAACCTCGTTATAAGCGGAAAATTCTAAACAATAAATTATTAGAGATGCAGCCAAAAGTGGTTATTATTTATTATACCCTGTCTATGGATATTTTCCCTTATAAATATTTGAAGTGCTAATTCTTTTTTCTTTTATTGTTATTATTATCACATTATTTTTATTTTATGATACTGTTCCATAGGCCCTGTGACTTGCCCTACTCCCTTCCCAAATCCACCCCCCACTGAGTTCTCCCCTTCATTACAACAGTATAATTCCTCATAAGCAGTCATAAGTCCATCATTGTGGGCATGGACAATGGCAGAGAGTTCAGCAATTCATTGTCAAGACACATCCAACAGTTTCATTGGGAGTCCATCCTCAATCCAGAACCAGAGATGCACACTGCACCGTATCCTCACATCTAAACATGTCAATCACTATACATTCCCCAAGTGAAAAGCCACAACAGAAAGAAAAACAGAAATTTACATTGCCATGAAGTTAAACAACATGCCTTTGGGTATGATAGTCTCCATTTACACAGTTACTATACATCTCCTTAAATGAACAGCCACAAAATAAAATCAACAACAGGAAGAAAAAATAGAAAGTTACAACACCACGAGGTTAAATAATATGCTGCTAAATGATTAATGTGTCGCGGAAGAAATGAAAAAGGAAATCAAGAATCTTCTTGAAGAAAATGATGCTACTGTATAATTTATGAGTCATTAAAGAATTTAATGAGAAAAAAGTGTTCTGAAGAAATGAAACTAAAAACAAAAACATCAAAATCCATGAGATATAATTTCTGCTGATCTGTGTTGGTGAAATGTATCTCCTGTGGGCAACAAAGTGTTATGATTTTTTTAATCCAGTCTACTGATCTATGACGTTTGATTAATGAGTTTCCGCCATTTACATTCAGGGTTATTATAAATAGGTGGTAATTTGTTTCTGTTATTTAGCAATGGGTTGTTCATTGATTTCGTCTTCTGATGTTATTTGATTGGGATGTTCTTCACATTTGTCTTTGGTTTTGGTGGGTGCTATTCCTCTTTCAAGAGAACATCTTGGGGAGAGGACGTCTAGCTCGGATCCCGAACCCAGTCCGCCATGTGCCCATGGCTCATGGCGGGCTGGGCCCGGACATGCCTGGGTGCGGCCTGCTTCCTTCTGGGGTGAGTACGCCGAGGGGGGAGGCCTCCGTGACTGGGCATGTCCGGGACCCACCCAACACCCTCATTGGGTGGTGGGTGAACGGGATTGGGGAGGGGCGCAACCTCGGGCCTGCAGGATTTAACTTCCGGCTGCCAGAGGCGAGCCGAGGGCTGCGGGAGAGGACGTCTAGCTCGGATCCCGAACCCAGTCCGCCATGTGCCCATGGCTCATGGCGGGCTGGGCCCGGACATGCCTGGGTGCGGCCTGCTTCCTTCTGGGGTGAGTACGCCGAGGGGGGAGGCCTCCGTGACTGGGCATGTCCGGGACCCACCCAACACCCTCATTGGGTGGTGGGTGAACGGGATTGGGGAGGGGCGCAACCTCGGGCCTGCAGGATTTAACTTCCGGCTGCCAGAGGCGAGCCGAGGGCTGCGGGAGAGGACGTCTAGCTCGGATCCCGAACCCAGTCCGCCATGTGCCCACGGCGTACTCACCCCAGAAGGAAGCAGGCCGCACCCGGGAAAGCAGTCAGGACACAGGAAAGCAGTCGAAAAAATGGTGTGCTGTGGCACTGACCTCATGCATCAGGGAATTCAACAAGCAGTGATCTGAACTACACAGGTGGCCAAAACTCCACCAGCAACCAGGTAGGAAGAGGTGTTTACTGGGAACTCAGGAGATGAATCCAGACAAAGAACTGCCCATGCTGCTGGTTTGTTTAATTTGACCAGGAGCAGAGACAGAGCAGCAGATCCCAAAGAAGTGGTGTGGGAACAGGGTGGATTTCACAACCCAACCCTCCAGTAGAACCGAATCGGGTGCCATCTTGTGTAAAGAAGCAATGGATATGGTAGAGGACTGCACATGCACTATGCTGGGAGTGAACTCATTTCTGACTCAGTGAACTGCAACAACTTGGCATCCTACAGGTTCCATCCAAGATAGGTCTGGGTAGCCCTCAGACCTGAGGACTAGCAGATCAAGAACTCTAGTAGTGGCACATCAGGCACCATTTCTTACAGTGTGGCAAAGGCTTTGAGATTGCAAAGAAACCAGTGAGCTGTGTATGTGCTGAACTGGCAGTGAACTCACTGAGCTCAGTGCGTTGCACTGGTCCCACATTAAAAATAACACTGACTTTGGCATCTTATGACTCAAAATAGGTCCACGCAGCCCTCACACATAACAGCTAGTAGGTTCCAGCAAGATCAGCACTGCCAGCAAACTAGCTACTCAAGACTCCTGATGTCTCCCTAATCCTGGAAACTGCACGAACCTGATCTATGAGAAATAATGCAGACAACGTTGCAACAGAGTGGGATCACAGAAGGTAGAGTGCTGAGTCAGGAGCTGGGCTATGGAGACCATGGTGGAAGTCTAACATAAGAGCATCGACTTGAAACTCACTGGAGGGAGGGGCACAACTGACTGCAAAAAACCATGTGCCAACCAAAATAAGTAAAATTGCAGACCTGTGGGTGACACAGCTTGGAAACATACCCTAAAGTGAAGAATTTGCTAACCAGAAACACAGTGACCAACAACAAGAGACAAAGGCACAATGAATATTACTGAAGACTTCCCTACAAAGGAGCAAAAGCCTATGCCAACCTCAGAGTCACTGAGGAATACATCGAGAAAATGGGGGAAACAGAATTCAAAACACTTGTTATAAAGCTTCTTATAAACAAGGAGAAGCACATGCAGGATTTTAATGAATATGCCACACACCAAATAGCAACACTGAAACAAAATCAAGCCAAATTATTGGAAATGAAGGACAAAATAAAGCTAATTAAACACTCAGTGGAAACTCTCAATAATAGAATGAAGAAGGCAGAAGAAAGAATCTCAAAATTGGAAGATATTTCTTGCCACAATAGTGTAACAATCAAAAATCTGGAAGCACAACTGGGTCAAGGTGAAAAAAGTACTCAAGAATTAAGAGACATTATTAAAAGATCACATATAAAAGTTATGGGAGTTCCAGAAGGTGTAGAAAGAGAAACTGGGTTTTAAAATGTATTTAATGGAATAATAAGGGAACACTTCCATATTCTGGAGAAAGAATTGGGAAACAATATCCAGGAGGGGCACAGAACTCCCAATAAGGTTGACCAAAAGCAATCTTCACCACAACACATGATAATCAAGCTCTGTTCAACTGAACATAAGAAAAAGATCCTTAAATGTGCATGTGAAACGGCCCAGCACAATGGCCTAGCGGCTAAAGTCCTCTCCTTAAATGCGCCAGGATCCCATATGGGCACCGGTTCTAATCCTGGCAGCTCCACTTCCCATCCAGCTCCCTGCTTGTGGCCTGGAAAAGCAGTCAGGACAGTCCAATGCTTTGGGACCTTGCACCCACATGGGAGACCTGGAAGAAGTTCCTGACTCCTGGCTTCGGATTGGTGCAGCACTGGCCATTGCAATCACTAGGGGAGTGAATCATCGGACGGAAGATCTTCCTCTCTGTCTCTCCTCCTCTCTGTATATCTGACTTTGCAATAAAAGTAAAATGTCTTTTTAAGAAAATGTGCACATGCAAAAAATCAATTGACATATAGAGGAATGGCAATTAAATTCACAGCTGATCTCTCACATGAAACTCTACAGGGCCAGAAGAGAACAGAGCAACATATTCCAGATTCTAAAAGCAAAAAATTGTCAGCCCAGGATAATGTTTTCAGCAAAACTTTCCTTTGTCTTTAAAAATGAGATAAAATTCTTCCACAATGTAGAAAAGTTAAAAGAACACACCTCTTCCAAATCTGCCCTACAAATGATACTTAAAGATGTTCTCTTTTTTTTTTTTTTATATATAATCCATTTTATTGTATTGTTGTTGACAATCTTTACATAGTTAACTATAGTTGAAGGAAAATCAAGAAAGAGAAGGAAAAAAGAAAAAAAAAAAAAAAAGGTTCAGGGGGATAGGGAGGTGGGCAATGCTATTATGTCCATATTGTTTCCATCATGTATCTGAGGTAAAAGGGGGTATTGAGGGAGAAGCCCCACCCGGTTTCCCGCCCACCCCAAGTCCCATATGTGGGGCATGCTCTGAGATATGTGCTCAAGTGGAGTTAATAGTTCTCCAGTTATGAGTCACTGCCAGTTCCGCTCGATGAGGTGGTCCACTGATTGATATGGTCCATCATGAAGTCTCCATTTGTCCCATATTTCGTTGCCAACATGTAGCTGAGATGAATGATTGTCCTATTCTGTCTTCTGTCTTTTCTTGGTTAGAATTCTGAGTCCAGCAGTTCAAGTGGGGAGATCTCCAAAGATACTTTGAGGTATTCCCAGACCAGATTCTTGTATGTTCTAGCAAGCACAGGGCCCGGCACAGTCCATCACCCTGATCAGCTGGTGGTTGCAATTGCTGTGTTGGTTCTGTTTTCAGTCCCGAGTTGCACTGGAACCAATGGGTGTTGCAGTCCAGTCTGGTTCGGCCCTTACATCAACCAGTGGGAGCTGCAGCCTCGTCGGGGCGACCCACAATAACCCCCACCAAGCCTGCCCCCTACCCTGGTTTGCCAATTTGTGTAGCAGAAGACCAGTCTGTCCCCCATCCCATTTGGCTCTGGTACTTGTCAATGGGTATTAAAGCTTAGTTCTATCTAATCGACTCAACCATCCAGCCCTCACAGATGTTGTTGAGTGCCTCTGTCTAGCCATCCCAGCCCCCGTCCTAGTTTTCATGCCCTCCCACGGGAATAGTGACCCAAGAAGGGGGAACCCACTTTTTCCCTCCCAGGTCTCTCTGTCCCGGTTTATGCACTCTTTAGGTGGTCCTGTGATTTGACTCGACAGAATTAGTCCCCAGTGCCAGCTTCTGCCAGCTGATGCTGTGGCCCTGATCTTGTCCACATGCAGCGCACAGGTGTTGTAGCCTTGCTTAGTCGTGTCTGTCTCTATCCCAGCCAACACTCTCCAGTGGGAGTGGTTGTCCAGCGAGGGGACCAGCCCCTTAACCCCCCCGCCAGCTCTGCCCCTCCCTTCCTGGATCTCACGTGTGCTGGATGGGTGTTGCATTCATATCCAGTACAGGCAACCACGCCCTGGCGTTCCAGAATGTGTACTGGTTTTGTCGCAACCAAACCCGGCCCATTCCACACTCTGTTCTGGTGATCGGATTTGCCAGAGGATGACATGAACTGATTCAGCCTGGCCTGCTCCTGACCCATGCCGAATGCATGCCAGTGGGAAACTTTCCATGGCCTATTCTGGGCTGTTTCCAATCATGCTTCTCGCGCTTACCTGCAGGGACTGTGTCCTGCCAGAGGAGTTGCCCAGGCTCCTCCATCAGAACCCCGCCCAATGCCAGATTTTGCGCTTGCCAGGGGGTTCTTGAGCCAACCCTACTCAGTTCACCTCCTGTCCTAGCAGGAACAGTGGCTTTTCCTGGCTGGCTTTCACCCCATTCTGACTCCTGTTGTTGGATGTTTCAGCCCAGCCATGGCTCGTCCATACCCACATACAGCTCACACATGGCTCAGAAGGGGATTGAGACCCAGCCCAGTCAGTCCCACATCTACCCTGCCTCTCCACAACACCAGATGGTGCTGGGATCTGAACCGGCCTGGTGCATCCAATCCCAGCCCACACTAGTGCCTCGGGTGACTGCAACTGTTTCCTAGATAGAACGCAGCCCCCATTCCAGCACATACACCCCTTGGTGGGAACCTCATCCCAGCTGTGGCTTCCCAGATTGGGACCGTTCCTAGCTGTAAATCACGCACCTGCCCGTGGTTGCTCCGAGGACCATTAGGTGCCAGCCTGCTACACAAGCCGGAGCTTATCTTTTACTTGATAGGTGTTCAAAGCTCAGCATTATTAAGGGATTGGAAGTTCTTCAAAGGAAGAGTTACTGGCATTGGGAATCTTTAGGATTGACTCAGATCCCAGAAACAGTGGGGTCACTCTAGAGCTATCTCAGCAGCGATTCAGATGTCCAATACCCCAGAGCTCCCCGGCCGGGCGGCCAGCAGGCACTGGCGGCCCTGGCCCAGCCCGCCATGAGCCATGGGCACATGGCGGACTGGGTTCGGGATCCGAGCTAGACGTCCTCTCCCGCAGCCCTCGGCTCGCCTCTGGCAGCCGGAAGTTAAATCCTGCAGGCCCGAGGTTGCGCCCCTCCCCAATCCCGTTCACCCACCACCCAATGAGGGTGTTGGGTGGGTCCCGGACATGCCCAGTCACGGAGGCCTCCCCCCTCGGCGTACTCACCCATCTTCTGTTATTCTGCTTTCTCCTATTTCCTGGAATGTGACCTCTCTGCTTCACCCTGACTAATGTTTCTCAGCCTGTTTAAACGTGTCCTCACCCTATTCTGCCATCTTGAGTCTGTCTATGGGTATTATAAAAAGAAAATAAACCAGTTTTTAATCAAGCTTGTAAATAATATGTGTGTATTTTTACCATGTTGAAAGACCTTTAAAGCATTGATCCTCTGTAGAGTTGATGGAGAAAATAAATTTTTGTGGAGGGAGACCATTTTTATTTAATTGTATTATTAAAACAACTTTTGGCATTCAGTGATATCCACTCTCTCATATCTAACCCATCTTCTATTCTTAAATATCAGAATTCAAATTCAAAGGATGGGTTGGAATTCTGATGCCCTTTGCCCTGTGTCCTTGCCTAAATCTCTGTGGTAAAGTAGGTTAATCTATCTTGCTACTACTGTGAAAAGATCTGGGAGCTCCAGGATTTCTCGTTGTCTGAGTCAGTCATTCCTTAGTCCTCCCTGAGATTTGCATTGGAAAAGAATGATTGATGCTAGTAGGTAATTTTATTCACATTTCTTCATTGTTTTAGAAGGCTGAAGTTGAGTAATGATGTAACCTTTCACATCAACAAGCCTATTTAACCCTACATTTGGTTTATTTAAATTAATACCATCCGGTTGTTGCCTTTTTTTAGTCTCTTGAATCTTTGAACTTTACTTCCTCTTTGTTCCTGATAAACCCAGGGTATGCCCTACCATCCTGCTCAGTCTCTTTTGCACATCACAATTATACTTTGATTTAAGGAAAGACATTCTTGTACATTTTCAAAAATCTCCACCCAGTACTCACTGATAGTCCAGTACTCACTGATAGTCACGGAATAGACTGGTCGACATCACCAGTTACAGGATAAAGGAAAGATAAATCAGTGGGAGTTGTGTCTGTCTAGAAATTTCATTTTTGACCCTAAGGGTTAGAAGTCCTGGCGGTCACCTACTGCTTTGTACTTTAATTCCTTGTGTGATGCTAGTGCCAAATCTGTTCTGCTTGGGTGGCCAGCTTGCTTTGGCCTTGGGTGTTACTATGGGAACACTGAGCTTCCAGGTATTCATGTGGGTGGTGTGAGGAACTGGAAATGTTGCCAAAGTTTTCTTGGTGTCCCATAACCACCTTGAGATCTGATTTGGGGCTGTCATGCGGAGCAGTGAAGACTGTGTACTGGAGGTAGCAATCCATCAACTCTCAGGATTTCTGATAGAGTTTTGAACCTGGAAAACAAATGTAATCTCAGAGAACATGTTCCAACTTTAATTCCTCAGAGTAGAAAAAAAAATGAATTCCTTTATGTTGCATTGATTTATAAAATAGTTTCTATGACTATGGAAATAGCACATTATTTATTGTACATTATATATTATTTATATATATGCAGGAAATTTGAAAGCAGATAAAATACAGAAATTAAAACATATCGTGTTTCGTTTAACATGTTTGCTGTGACACTTGTACATCAACTTCCAACAGATACTGGTGAAGCTCCATGAGCTTTCAGTGATCCTTAATGACCCGATTAGATGTTTTCTTGAACAATGAACAATAAGACTTTTTAATCAGTGTTTTATACAGACCTGTAGGCTCTGGCATCCCCATGATACTACTCTTCGCTTCTTAATTGACATAACCATCAAAACTGGAATGCAACCAGTGTCAACCTCTTGATCTTTTCTTGAATGAACCACTCATGAACTCTTTGCGTGTCATCCATGCACAGGGGCCATGCCAATCTTCTCTGTATCACTCCAACTTTAGGATATGTGCTGCCAAAGCAAGCACTCATGAACTTCTTTGTCAGTGTGTGTTTTCTTAGTTGTTAGGAAATACTAATTGAATTTTGTGCTTTCTTCTCATAAACATTTCAGATTTTGGTCCTCTTCGTTTTATTCTTTGAAACCAATAATATTAAAGGGATTTATTAGGAAGCTTTTGGTGTCATATAAAAGACATTCAAAGCCAGGTGAGATGGAGGCTCTCTGGAAAGTACTAGCTCAGTGAGAACTGAGATATGAAACCTGAAGTATTGGTTAGTCTTTACTAACTCAGACAGTAAGTAACTCATCTAATGTGTATTTCCCTTGAGTAGAATTAAATAAAACACCTATTCCTGCTTGTTGTTGTTTTTCCTAATGAGGTATTAGCCAGTCATCAGCTTGTGCTGTTCTTATCATCCTGTATGTCTGTAATAAGCAAATTGTGATAAGTCTATTCCTTCATTTTCTGTGTTTTTGGAGGTGTATCAATTCACACTGCTCAGATGTCATTTGAAAGCACCTGTTCTGAGCAGCCAGGGTATGTGTTTCTAGAATTAACACCTCCATTCTTAAGTTAAGTGCGTTTCAACTTGCTTTCTGGATTGTCAAGCACATTGAGTTGGTCGACTGGATGGGTACCTTTGCCCGAACTTTTCAGAGACTCGACTTGGAGAATGTAACTTACTTCTGTTTCTTTGAAGTTAGCTAGAACTGGCTGTTGAAATGTATTTCCTCAGTTTGCATGTTTACCTGTTTCTAAGATGTGTGGCTTGATTTTTTGTGATAATGAGTAAAATTCACAAGACTTTTCAGTTTGAGCCTCATATGATATATACTTTTCCAAGCTTATCAACATTTGGAGTCTCAAGTGTTATTTTATAATCACTCTATTTGAGCTTGCTAAATCAATATATGTTTTTCCTATTAACTTTGATTTAAAAAAAGATTGATTTCTATTTTTCAGTATGTATTGTAATTACTAGGACCATGAGCCATAGGTCCAGGGTCTCTTCTGTTTTTGTATGGAAAATACTGCCAATGCACCACTGCTTACTGCTCCAGGGTTTAGATTCCTCATTGGGAAAGAAAATACACTTTCTTTTTTCTTTTAGGATTTATTTATTTTTATTGGAAAGGTAGATTTACAGAGAGAATAGGAAACACACATTGTCACACATGAACTGTTAGGACTGAAAAATAGCTGAATATTAGAAAGCATTAATTCACAGTGGATGCACACTTGAGGGTTAAGATTAATGCATTCTGTGACTTTTCGTTTTCTGTTATTTTTAATAAGGTGTTTATAACAAATGTGTCTGGGCCTGACCAGGCACAAGGAACTTAGTCCAGGTCTCCCATGTGGTTTACAAGAACCAAAGTATTAGCATTTGAGCCTCCCAGGGTCTGCATTCCCAGGAAGCTACAGTCAAGAGCTGGAGCAAGAACTTGAACTTAGATATGGCAATATGTGGAAAGGACTTCTAAACTATAAGACTGAACACCCTGCCCCCAACACACACCTTTATCATTTAGCTATTCATTTTAAATTATTCTGAGAGGAACTGGCAAAGCTCCAGGTGTGTGGGGTAGACTAAAAGTTGATGTAGGATTTGTACTTACAGGGTTTTTATAGTTCAAGATTTGCAGGAGTTTGCAAAAGCTTTGGAATCTGCTGTGAGGAAAAGACTATAACCAGATTTTCCGTGAGAAGGATAGAAGGGCCATCTATTGAGATAATTTTTCATTACACCAAGAAAACTTTGTATTTATAATGACTATGTAGTAGGATACTGATAGGAAGTAATCATATATTAATAATGATGATGATGATGACACATGACATATTTTTGTTATGTGCTGACTCTAGTATCAGGCACTATTCCAAGGGCTTTGTATATATTACCTTTCATTCTTACACTAGCCTAAGTAGGGAAATTCTATTATTGCCATGTAGGAGTATACTTAAAATATATTTTTTATTTTTTTTATTGTGGTAAATATGCATAACATAAAGCCTGCCAGTCTCCCTCACTCTGTAGCCCAGGGAACCATCATTCTTTCTGTTTCTATGAATTTGAATACTCTGGGAACCTGATCAAAAGGAGTCATACATTTGTCCTTTTGGGCCTGAATTATTTTACTTAGCATCTGCTCCTCATGTTCAGCCATATTGTGTTATGTGTCAGCATTTCACCCCATAAAACTAGGTATGTGTATTTATACACACATTGTATTTATCTGTTTATAGACACTTGGGTTGCTTCCACTTTTTAGCTATTAAGAATACTTGTTCTGACAACCAGGAGCACTGAGTGGTCCACAGAAACAGAAGAACAGTAAACTTCCTTCGGGTCTAGGGAGGGGCACTTTCTCTGGTCCTTGCCTGGTTCCGACTTTGGGTCCCCACCCTCTTTCGCAATGACCATCAGGATTGCTCCAGAAAACCCTCAAAACAAACAAACAAACAAACAATCTAGAATAGACAGAGAACAAAAAGGAAAGCTTAAAATCAGACAGGAAACGATCAGTGGGGATGCACTTATACCTCACTGGGTGGGACACAAAGATTAGTTACTCCTCACTAGGGTATTGAAGATTTCTCTGCATACCCCTCCTAAAACTGTTCACCTAAACTGTTGACATATGTCTTGTTAGAGTTATAGAGTTAGACTACCCGAGAAACAACCAGGTTCAGCAAAATCATGCTTCAACACTATAAACTGCTAAATACTGAAATTAAAATAGGCATGAGACAGCTGAATAATAATCTATAGCCATTTTAAGGTATATAGAACCCGGTTGCATATAAACTAAAATTGAAATGTCAATGAAGAAGTCACAGGATGTGGTTCAGAACTTGCATTCTTTTTTTTTTTCTTTTGACATATTGGTTACTCAATACCATGTCAACTAATTCCATAATGTTATAAATTGTTACTGATGTAATGTCGGGGCTTTTAATTGATTGAGATGGTACTCTGCTGGCTCTACCTTCGGACCAGAAATGGTCTCCCCAAGAAACCGTTGAACTTATCTGGACAATAAGATGCTGGACTTCATGCTTGGTAAATACTTGCAATGAAAGAATCTCAACTGAATTTGAACTGTGGTAATGCAACAAGGTGGAGGAATCCACCATTGGGGGAGGGTTAGGGGAGGGGTGGGGGGAATCCCAGTGCCTATAAAACTGTGTCACATAATGCAATGTAATCAATAAAAAAAAAAAAGAATACTTGTTCTAGCAACAGTGTACACATACATTTTTATAATCTTTGCTTTCAGCTAATTTTAGGGCAGAGAATATTTGCCAAAATAAGGTAAAGGAGAGTTGGATATTGAGAAGCGGAAACTCAGTATCCTTTTGGGATGGTTCTAATGATGGGACAAATTAGCTTGGGGTTCTTGAACCCTGGATGATGGTGGGCCATTCAACAGTGGGTTGTTTGCCATGTCAATCTACTTCTATGCTGAATCTGCTGTCTCTGGGAGAACAACAATATAACAAAACCTACAGTTTCCATTAGGGTGTGTTTTGGGAAGAGTGGCATGTGAACCTAATGGCAAAAAATTTCTGATTATTCTTGCAGCTTCTTACAGAAGAGATCGGTTTGGACAATAGTGTTAAAATTGACCAAATGGCACCATTCTGTAGCTTACATTTTGACCAGCATTGCAAAATAAAATAGGCTTTGTTCGTTTGTTTAGAACAGGATGTCAATCAGCTATGAGTTCATGGGGATAGATGGGAAGTTACCCATGGTCGAAAAACCCCTTTTATAACCCAGGGAGAGAAAATGAAGACACAGAAAGGCTGGGTCATGGCTTTATGAAAGCCTGGTTAGTGGACTAGGTTGGTTTTGGTATCCAGGGGGTCTTGACTGTGTTCTTTGGTGCCTCCAGCATCCCCAAGGTCCTCTTTGTAGACCTCTTCAGACCTGTGTCCTAGATCTCAAAAGTTAATTATAGTGCCTGAATGCCCTTGAGTCCCTGTATTTTTCTGAGACATCTGAGCTCCCTGGGGCTTTACATTGAGGGCTAAGATTTAGTTGTCTGTGGCAGGATTTCATTGCCTATTTGTAAGTGGAAGAATTTAGGGTGGGGTTTGAGTATCACCCATTTCTTTGTCCTTTTATGGAAATCTCAGAAGTATCATGGCATCAGGTGTACGACGGGAATATGAATGTCAGCCATGTTGTAAAGACCATATCATGGGCCCGGTGCAATAGCGTAGTGGTTAAAGTCCTTACCTTGAACGTGTCAGGATCCCATATGGGCATCAGTTCCAATCCCAGCAGCTCTACTTCCCATGCAGCTCCCTGCTTGTGGCCTGGGAAAGGAGTCGAGGATGGCCCAAGGCCTTGCGACCCTGCACCTGAGTGGGAGACCTGGAAGAGGTTCCTGGTTCCTGGCTTCGGATCGGCACAGCACCGGCCATTACTGTCACTTGGGGAGTGAATCTTCGGGTGGAAGATCTTCCTCTCTGTCTCTCCTCTCTGTACATCTGACTTTGCAATGAAAATAAATAAATCTTTCAAAAAAAGAGACCATATCATGAGTTAAAAGTTTTTACAGGGATACAGATGGGAGCCATGTTGGTTATTTTTTGACTGGTACTGGTTTTAGGCAGTGGTTGCTCATAAGTTGCAGTTTTCTGCTGCATGGAAAGGTGGTGGGCTTTGCATGTTGCAGGCCAGGCTGCAGTACAGGTCAGGTTTCAAGAAGGGACCAGAAACCTCTGCTCCTCCTTGTCAGTTTCCTCCTTACCTACATCAATCTCTTTGCTTGTTTTCCTCTTTATTTTAGTTTTTCTGCTGTTTTTGTTAGAGGAAATGTACTTCCCTTTTTCTTGATATAAATTGATGGAAAGCCTACCTTTCTCTGTGTTTATCATTTGTCTTGCTAACATTGCGCTTCACCATGCACGGAATTTTTTTTTCTTTTAATTGTTTATTATTTTACTTCATTAATTACATTGTATTATGTGACACAGTTACATAGATACTTGGGTTCTCCCAACCCCTCCCCAAACCCTCCCACCATGGTGGATTCCTCCACCTTGTTGCATAACCACAGCTCAAGTTCAGTTGAGATTCCCCCATTGCAAGCGTATACCAAACATAGAGTCCAGCATCTTATTGTCCAGTCAAGTTCAACGGCTTCTTAGGTATACCCTCTCTGGTCTGAAGACAGAGCCAGCAGAGTATCATCCCAGTCAATTGAAAGCTCCAACATACCATCAGCAAAAATTTACATCATTATGGAATTAATTGACATAGTAATGAGTAACCAATATGTTAAAAGTAAATGAGAGTTCCCAGCCACCTTCTGTGACCACCTCACCTACACTTCAATTTTAGTTTATACACAACATATAACATTCAAAACATAACATGTTATACATAACATCATATCATCTTAAATTAAGGCAAACATGTGGTATTTAACGTTTTGGGATTGGCTCATTTCCCTTAGCATTATGGTTTCCAGTTTGGCCCATTTGGCCACAAAGAACTGCATTTTGTTTTTTTTAATAGCTGAGTAGTATTCCATGGAGTAGATGAACCATAGCTTTCTTATCCAATCCTCTGTTGATGGGCATTTTGGTTGCTTCCATGTTTTTGCAATTACTGATTGTGCTGCTATGAGCATAGGAGTGCATGTTGGTTTCTCATAAAACAATTGTTCTGGATATATTCCTAGGAGTGCTATTGCTGGATCATACGGTATGTTGAATTTGAGTTGTTTGAATATTCTCCATACTGATTTCCATAGAGGCTGTACCAGCCTGCAGCCCCACCAGCAGTGGAGTAGGGATCCCTTTTCCCCGCAACCTCGCCAACAAGTGTTGTTGGTGCTTTTATTCATGTGGGCCAGTCTTACTGGCGTTAGGTGGTACCTCATTGATGTTTTAATTTGGATTTCCCTTATTGCCAGGGAACTTGAGCATTTTTTCATATGTTTATTTGCCATTTGGGTTTGTTCCTTTGTGAAGTGTTTGCCCATTTCCCGTGCCCATTTCTTGAGTGGCTTGTTTGTTTTGACATTTTGGTTGTTTTGTAGCTCTTTGTATATTCTGGACATGCACGGAATTTTAAGGTCCCACAATTGGTACTTTTTTTGCGTTCTTTTCTGGCTCTATCTTTTGTTATAATTAAATTTAATTGAGTTGTCATATTTAAAATGATTATCTCCATTCTGTGATTATTCAAAATTATACCATGTGTTTTCCTTCCTTTTCATAATTTCCTTTTTTCTTATTCAGAATTTTCTGGTACTTATTTTGGCGTAAGAAACTATGGTAGAAGTATGTTGTGGGTGGTATGGTGCCCACTATAAGTTGTGTGTTGAAATCCTAATCTAACCATTCAAATGTGATCGTATTGGGAGTAGTTATAATTACAGAAGTAATTAGTCAAGATGAGGACATGTTGAAGGAGAAAAGGCATGTAATCCTTATTAGCAGAAAATAGATAGGGTGATATAATAGATAGGTGATATAATAGGCTAATCATCCACCTGCCAGCACCAGCATCCTGTATGGGCACCGGTTCATGTCCCAGGTGCTCTACTTCCCAATCCAGCTCTCTGCTTATGGCCTGAGAAGGCAGTGAAGGATGGCCTGAGTCTTTGGGATACTGTGCTCATGTAGGGGGCCCGGAAGAAGCTTTGGATCAGCTCAGCTCCAGCCGTTGTGGTCATTTGTGGACTGAGCCGGATGTTGGAAAATCTTTGTCTCTCCTTCTCTCTGTAAATTGTGGCAGTTGAGGCTGTTGAGGATGAACCAGTGGATGGAAGATTTTTCTTTCTGTCTTTCCTTTTCTTCATAAATCTGATCTGCATTTCCAATAAAAATAAATGTCTGTTTTTTTTTTTTTTTTTTCATAAAAGTGAAGAAGAAAACAGAATTTTTTGTAAAGGCCAGAGTGATAGGGTCACAGGAACTAGCTAACACTGTAGAGGGGCTTGGGCCAAACCTTCCCCTAGACCCATCAGGAAGTGCTAAGCTCTACTGGCAGTTAGGTTTTGAGCTTCTAGCACCAGTACTGTAAGACTGTAGGCTTCTGTTTATCTCTGCCACTCAGTTTGGGATATGTTTTCTTGTCAGCCTTGGCAAACTAACACAGGATGCAAATACATGTTGCCTCACTTGGTTATTCAGTTTTTTTCAACACTAAAAACCAACATAGGATCAAGGAATTTAAAAATCATTTTTCTAATATACCAGATTCCCCTATGTACATGTGTTGAATAATGTAATTTCTAATCTGTGCCATTGTCTGTCAATACGCAGCAAATAGTGTTTCAAACATCACAGTTCTACAATGGCTATTAACATCCAATAGGACAGATAGCACCCTTATGATTCTTTGGGTTTTTTTTTAAGCGTGTTTCTTAATCTTCTTGTATAATATATTTTTTACATATTTTATAATTATAGTGCTCTCCAGTGTCCTTAAATGGTGACGAGTGTGTGCTGCTGTTTTCCTTTAATCTCTTCTTTGGCAAATCATGGGCTCCTAATCTAATTATTAACTTATGGGATAGTTGTTTCCATTATGAATATGACCTGGAAATTCACACTTCAAAATGTGTATATTCTTGATTTCTATGCTTTCTCATTTTCTCCTGGGAAAATGAGCCAGTTTGACTTTCTAATTCAATTTGACTCTGATTATGTCTCTGTGTGTATGTGTGTGTGTGAGTGTACACGTTTTATTCTGCAACTGCTGGAGCTGAACCTGTCCAAAGTCAGGAGCCAAGAACTTCTTTGAGGTCTGACACATGGTTACAGGGTGCAAGGGCTTGAAACATCTTCCACTGCTTTCGCAGTTCGTAAGTAGGGAGCGAGATAGAAAGTAGTGCAGCCAGGGTTAGAACTGGCGCCCATATGGGATGCTGGTTCTGCAGGCAGAGAGAGGATCAGTCTGTGGAGTCACTGCCATGAAGGATTTCAATGTACACAATTGTATTATAATACTTATCCATGAACAGTCTCAAATGCTTACTGATGTATCTCTGTGGGTAATGCTATCATATGCCCTGCCAATTCACCACTACACAGAAAGTTAGGGTCCTGATAACAGCTGATAGCTGACAATGGGTGCCTCATCTCAGGTCTCTCAGCTTCCCATCACAGGAAGTTGTTAGCTTGAATCCTGCATTTATCAGTTGTTGTTGTTCTTCTTCTCCTCCTCCTCCTCCTCCTGCTCCTCCTTCTTCTTCTGTTGTGTCCTCAGAATATAAATGTTTGTTTTCCTTTAATTCAGTTTTAAAAAGTACATCATACCTGAGATAATTACTATGAACTTACTTTCTTTATCTATGAATGCATTGATAACATTCTTTCTTATTGGTATTTCCTGTTGCAGTAACAGGTTTTGGCTCCTGTGTCATATTTCTTTGTGTGAATTAATGACATTATTTTTCATGTGTTTTCTTGAATTTTTATTTATTTGTTTGAAAGAGAGATTGAGAAAAAGAGAAATATTTTCCTTCTGTTAGTTCACTCCCTGGTTGGCTGCAACAGCCACGGATGGGCCAGATACAACCAGGAGCCTGAGACTGTCTCCTGGCTTCCCCTGTAGGTAGCATTTGGGCCATCTTCTGTCTTTCTAGGCTCAGTAACAGGGAACTGGGTTGGAAGTGGAGGATCCCTTTCACGAATTTTCTGGTGAACATTGAGTTATTTATTGCTGTGGGTAGTACTATGAGCATTCTTGCTTCTTCTACCTGCCTTAAGTTTTCTGCTGACATAGCTTCAAAAATAGAAAGGCACAGCTTCTAACAACAGCGTTGAAGTGTTTTCTACTGTGGCTACTCCAGGTTCCCATCCCTGCAGCAATTCACTTTCTTTTCAACACTGATTATTGTTATATATTTTTAGTTTTTTTCCAAATATATAGATTTAGAATGACATTATGTTCTTTTTTTAAAAGATTTTAAAGTTTGTTTTATTGGAAAGGCAGATTTACAGAGAGAAGAAGAGACAGAAAGATCTTCCAGTTGCTGGATCACTCCCCAAGTGGCTGTAATGGCCAGAGCTGAGCCGATCCAAAGCTGGGAGCTTCTTTCAGGTCTCCCATATGGTGCAGGGTCCCAAGGTTTTGGGATGTCCTCGACTGCTTTCCCAGGAGTCAGGGAGCTGGAAGGGGAGCAGCCGGAATATGAACCCGCACCCATGTGGGATCCTGGCTCGTGCAAGGTGAGGACTTTAGCCTCTAGGCTACCATGCCAGGCCCGACATTATGTTCTTAATCCTCATTTCCCTCATCTTTGATGTTTAGTATCACTTCATGTGCTCTTTGGCCAATGTGTTTTCTGTTCTGTGAAATTCGTATTTGTGTTTCCTCCCTTGTCTCTATTTAGTTGTATTTACTTTCACATGGACTGATAGGAATAATTTATGTATTATTGATATTCTTTCTGGTTGTGTATGAAGAATATTTTCCAACTGTATAGCTCATCTTTATTCTAAGATATTTCTTGATGAAAAATTTTCTAAATTGTAGTATAGGCAAATGTAGTTTGTCTTTTCATAAAATTATCTCTTTTGTGTCTTTAGAAAACTTCCAAAGGGCAGAAGAATTCACTTAAGCAGTTGCCTATTTAAAAATGTGTTCATGGGGTGGGCAGTGTGGTTCAGTGGATTAAAGTGCCATTTTGGATTATATATTTCATATCAGAATGCTTCTGATTAAGTTTCCTATTATTATGCCTGAAACATAGCTGATAATGCCCGAAATGTTTGGCTCCCTGCTGTGCATGTGGAAAACTCAGATGGAGTTCCAGAGTTCCAGCTTAAGCCAGACTTAGCTGTTAGAGGCATTCAGGAAGTGATTCAGCAAATGGAAGATTTCTCTCTCTCTCTTTCTTTCAAATAAATGAATGATTCTTTTTAAAATGTGTACATGAAGTCATACGCTACCTGTTCTTTTTTTTTTTTTAAAGATTTATTTATTTTATTACAAAGTCAGATATACAGAGAGGAGGAGAGACAGAGAGGAAGATCTTCCATCCGATGATTCACTCCCCAAGTGAGCGGAACGGCCGGTGCACGCTGATCAGAAGCCAGGAACCAGGAACCTCTTCCAGGTCTCCCACACGGGTGCAGTGTCCCAATGCATTGGGCCGTCCTTGACTGCTTTCCCAGGCCACAAGCAGGGAGCTGGATGGGAAGTGGAGCCCCGGGATTAGAACCGGTGCCCATATGGGATCCCGGGGCGTTCAAGGCGAGGACTTTTTAGCTGCTAGGCCACGCCGCCGGGCCCGGATACGCTACCTGTTCTTTTGTGACTGACTATGCCAGCTGGGTCTAACACATTTTGTACGTCCAAATTAGGCAATTGGTTCTCAAATTCAAGTTGTAAAAGGAATGATAAGACTATTCAGCATTGTCTATGCTTACAATGCCATGATACACCGATTTTCAGAATGTTGGAATGTTATACTATCGTGATCACATAGGAGGTTGTCAGGAATGAGGGGGAGTCCCTGTGCCTATGGAATCATATAATGAAAAAAGATAATAATGAACATTCACAGATTAAAAAAAAAAAGACTCTTGATTCGTTAGCCTGGTTCCAGACAGTGGTGGTGGATGTTATCAGTAGTCATTGTTCACCACTGCCCTGCAGGCATCTCAGAGGAAAGTAGATATTGGTTTGACTCAGGTATGCCTGTGAGAAGCACTAAGAATTGCTGACTTTGTTAAATTTCAGTCCTTGTGCACACAATCTCTTCATCATTCTGTGAGATGAAAGGAAAAGCATACAAAAAGTTACAGCGCAAAAGGTTGATTCTCTTGGGGAAAGGTTGATTAGAAGTTTGAATATTTGAATTCGACACGGGAGCATGGTCAGCTTCCCAAGGATTAAACAGTGTGTGTGTGTGTAAATGAGTAAGTGAGAGAGAGATCCCGTGAAGACAGGACCAATGTTATTTCTTTTAATAATTTATGATGGAATGTATTAATGTTTGGGAGATCTAAGTTATGGAGCCAACATTTTCCTAATGACCAAGGCAAAGTATTATAAAACCACAAATGGTTAAACAATTCAAACTCCAAACTCAGCTGATGGATTTTAATGTTAACAGAATACAGAAAAAAAAGTTCATTAATATGATTTCAGATTCCATGCTGTAACTTGCCTTTAAGAAAATGTGACTAGTGAGTTTTGGTGCACTGTCAAAGAATACCCCCCCAATTATGTTAAGTCTTAGTTATAGAAAGAATATATTCTAATGTTTTACCAAGTAGTAGGGTGACTAGTTTATAACAAATTGTTGTACAAGTATATTTTCCCAACAAAAAGAAATTGTGATTATTTAAGGATATGTGAATGCTGATAGCCTTGGTTAATCATCACATTGTTAGCATATATTGAATGATCATATTTGACCCTGTAAACACATACAGTTAATATGTGTCAATTTTAAAGATACTTTAGGTTTTTCTCAGACCTTAGCACATATGTTTTAATGTTTCTCAAGTTACATGTCCATGACATTAACACTTTAATAGGTATTGTGTTTGACCTGTAAATGATTTGGAGAAAGAATGAACATTTGCACTTCATTCAGTGCTCTGATTTGCGAACATGATATGTTCCTTCACTGATTTATAACTTTTTGGATTATTTGAATATTTATATTTTTGTGTGTACAGACTTTATGAATTTTTTTTCAAAATATACCTAGATACTTTAATATTTTATGCTATTATAAATAATATATTTAAAATTATTTGTTTCATTATTACTTTTTAAATTAAAGATTTCTTATTTTTTTTTTTTGGAAAGGCAGATCTGTGGAGAGAAGGAGAGAGAGAAAAAGATCTTCTGTCCACTGGTTCACTCCCCAAGTGATCGCAATGGCTGGAGCTGAGCTGATCCAAAGCCAGGAGCTAGGAGTTTTTTTCAAGTCTCCCATATGGGTACACGGTTCCAAGAGCTTGGGATGTCCTAGACTGCTTTCCCAGGCCACAGGCAGGAAACTGAAAGGAAGGTGGAGCAGCTGGGACATGAACCGGCGCCCATGTGGGATACTGGCTTGCAAGGAAAGGACTTCAGCATCTAGGCTACCGAGCTAGGTGCTCATTATTGTTTTTCTGAAATGTAGATTTTTGTTTATTGACCTTTTATATATCCAAACTCATTTATAATCTTTTACAAAAGGTTTTCATAAAAGATATTAAGCACATATAGTTGTAGACAAAATAGTGTAGCAGACTCAAAGTACCTGCCTCTGACAGTTACTAAACTATGTAATCTGTTTTTACATAGATCCTCACTCATTTTCCCTCTAAAATACAAAAAAGAGTTTTGGGATCATGTAGGCCTAGTATTTTTCTTGTTTGCATTAATCAATATTCATTGAATTTATGAATTCTAGAAAATACATACCGAAATCCTATTCATTTTTCTTGATATACCAAAATTATTATTTGTGAATAAGGTTTGTATTTCTTAGTTTACATTGGAGACACAATGTACCTATTTTTTCTTGTGTTTCTCTCCAGATTAGACCACCAGTGTGAACAGATGAAGTGATAGCAGACATCTTCCTCTCATTCCAGGCACAGAAGGTAGGCGGTCCACATTTCACTGTTATGTGTGGCTAATGTTTGCTCTAGGATGTCTGTGAATGCCCTCTGGCAGGTAAAGGAAGTTCTCTATATTTAGTTTGCTGAGTTTTTAGTCAAGAATGGATGTTGGATCTTAACAATTGCTTTTTTCTGCATGTTAAGATGATAAGATAGTCTCCTTTAATTCTGTTAATTTAATAAATATTTGGATAATTTTGAGCAATTAAGTAATGAATTGATTAATTGATTGGGAATATTCCACAGATCTATTCTTTTTATCTCTCTTTAGCTTTATCTTTTCTTCAAATAAATTTTAAAAATTGCTTAAACTTAAAGAATTTGTGCAGTATAATTTTATCCTCATATTGCTGTAATCAGTGATTTAGTATTTGGTTTAAAAAGTTTTAAATGAAATGGCTCTATAATTTTCATTTTTTTTGTAATTCCTCTGTCATTTTTAGAATGAAATTATGATTTCTAAAAAGAGAAGCAGAAGAGCTATATTTAGGAGAACTTTGTAAGATATGAATGGCACAGTCAAAAAGTTATTTCAGAAAAATGTACTAAGCAGAAACAAGTTTGCTTGTGTGTATATATGTATTTAATTTTTTACAACTTTATAATTGAAAGGCAGAAAGAGAAAGATACAGCTACGAAGTGTCAGAGAGAGTGAGAGAATCTTCCAACTGTTGGTTCACTCCGCAAATGCCTGCAGTTGCCAGGGTTGGGTGAGCCAGGGACACCGTCCAGGTCTCTGACGTGGGTGGCAGGAATCCAGTTAGTTGAGCCATCATTTATTTCTCTCAGGCTCTGCATCAGCAGGAAGCTGGAATGGAGAACAGAGTTGAGACTTGAACCAGGTACTGTGATGTGGGATGTGGACTTCGTAGTCATCATCTTTATCACTGTTTGTATCAGAACATTAGAGTTAGTGGCTCCCTGTATCCTCAACCTGTGAAAAATTTCTCTCAGGAATTATTTAAAATCTTTATAAAAGTTGATCTTCAAAATTCCTAATGCATTTGTTCTAGACCTCATTTTAAAACTCAGATCGGATGATGGGTATTTTGAATATATCATTACTATTGGTTGAAAAGAAGACTGTGCTTTCAGCAAAATTTAATATTTTCTTTCCTTCAGTCAGGACTGAAAACAGCTCTATTAGATGCCTCAGTGTTGAAAATGTTTTGGGAAACTGATAAAACACATATCAATAGAATTGACTATTTCAGCCACGTTTACGTGTGCAGTTCAGTGGCACTGAGTTCGCTGACAGTGTTGTGAAGCCATCATCACTGCTCTGTCCAGAAGGCTTTCTATCTTCCCAGGTTGAAACTCTGTATCTGTGAAACACCAACTCCTCACCCCTCTTTCCTCAGCCTCTGGAAGCCACCATTCTACTTTCTGTCTGTAGGAATTTGCTTATTCTTGGCAGTTCATGTAAGAAGACTCATGGTTTTTGTTCATTTGTGACTGGTATATTTCACTTGGCATAATGCATTCAAAACTCAGTCAGATGTTAGTGTGTGTCAGAGTTCCCTCCATTTTAGGGCTAAATAACATCCCATTGTATGTATAGCCCACATTGTGTTTGTCCACTCATCCTTGGCTGGACATTTCAGTTGTTGCCATTGTTTGACTACTGTGTATAATAATGCTATGAACATGGGTGTACGAAGATCTTTTAGAGTCCCTGCTCTGTTTATTTGGAAAAAATGCAACTATGTATTGCTATATCCTAGACATTGTTATTTTCGGTTTACTTCAGCCACAATTTATTTATTTGGTAAGTGTCACAGGAAGAGGGAGAAAGAGCTGCTGGTTCACCACCACCTCCCACCCACTGCCGAATGGCCACACTGGCTGTATTGGGCCAGGTCAACGCCAGGAATCTGGAACTCCATCCAGGTCTTCCATGTGGGAGGCAGAGACCCAGGTAATTGGGTCATATTTTACTTTTAGAGGCACATTAGCAAAGTGCTAGATCAGAGGTAGAGCAACCAGAACTCAAACTGACATTCACTGACTATGCTGGTGTCATAGGCAGCACCTTACCTGGCTATTCCATGACACCTGCCCCTTCAGTAAATCATGTTATCCAGGGAATAGTTCCAGTGACAGAATTCATTCTGGATTTTGGCTTTTCATAAGGTAACTAGAGTGGAAAATTCTATAGCAAGAAACTTTGTTTCAGATACACAATTGTTAACATATTACAGAAAATTACCTTCAGGCTATGTGTGTAAGACTTGTGTGAAATAAGTGATTTTTCACTTTAGACTTGGGTCTTTTCTTCAAGATATCTCATTATGTGTTTGCCAAATCCAACATTAAATTTAAAACCATCTAAAATCCAAAACACGCTGCTCCCAAGCATTTTGGATAAGGAGTCCTCCAGCTGACTTCCCTTCTCTGTGTAACAGGTGACCTCAGAGGGGATACCTGGTTGCCCATGCACTGTGCTGCCACAGAAGTCCCCAGACCTGGGAGGGGGGGAGCCTCAGTCCCTCCTCAGCAAGGGCTGGACTGGGGGGGGTGGGGAAACCGCCGATTTCAGTATCAGCCCTGGACAAGGGTTGTTATTTTTCCTGTCATGTTTGTTGGGGTCCAGCTCAAGTTTGTTTTTCTTGCAGAAAGGCAGGAAGGCCAGTTTGGAACACACACAACTCACATGTCATCGGCGATGACTTGACCCAGTGCTTGGCATTGGTTCCCTGACAGCTAAAAGGCTCAGGGTGGGTGAGCCCCAGTGGCCAGCACCGAGGGACAAGGAAAAGGAGGGAGAGCAGGAGATTCTTATCTGCTCAGCCTCCACCGGCCTCCTCCATTCTTCTCCCCATACTCACTCCTCCCTCAAGGGACTTACTTCTGGCTTCAACTCATACAGTCTCCCGCCTGGAGGCCCCTGCTGAGCAGGGTCTGCAGCCACCTTCTGTGGGCTATGTGAGGAAGCATCCCATCCCAAGGAGGGAAAAGTGCATCAGCAGAGCGCCATGAAGCTGCCATGGGAGGCAGTCAGGATAAGGGAGAAAGTGTTTTTTCCAGCTTGGACCGAAGACAGATGCAGGCTTATCAGAGAAATACTTGGTGTTTTCTATCCAGACCTGAGTCATACTGAGAGTCTGTAGGTAGAAGATGTCATGGCTTTAAATATCAGGTGTTCTATGATAGAAGGGTAAAGAGTAGACTCTTGAGTGTATGGGTGGAAACCTGTGGAATGTTTTCTGGCTTTATATAAAGACACTGGAAATTTGGAAGACTGATTCACAGCACCATTATGTCTTTATGAAGAATTACATTAATTTCAGAGAAATGTGTGTGTATTTAACTAGCATATATACCAGCTAAGTGTGTGTGTGTGGTATACATATGTATGTAAAACAGTGGTATTTCTGAAGTTTGCTCTGGTATACATAGGAACAGTGGTTTCCTTAGCTTTAGGAATGAACAGATATTTTAGGGAGTCTCTGCTACCTTCCAGGCAGGCACCACCTTTTCTTCCCTGTAAAAGAGTGAGGCTTATTTTGCATCATTTAGTTTGGAAAGGATTTGCAGAGACTGTGCTGGAGCACAGCTCCCAGCAGCTCTCAGCCCCTCCAAAGTTCCACTCAAACAACAGCTTTTTTGTGATGGCTATGTGCTCAGTCCCCTGCCCCTTTTTATGATTATAGTGGCTGTAGTTGGAAAAAGAGTCATGTCTATAAAACAAATCTATAGGGTCTGATGCTGTGACACAGCATGTTAAGCCACTGCTTGCAGTGCCAGCATCTTTTATAGGTGCCAATTCAAGAGTTAGCTGTTCCATTTTTGATCCAGTTCCCTGCTAATGCACCTGGAAAAGCAGTGAAAATGCACCAAGTGTATTGGGAGAACTAGGAGAAGCTAGGCTTTGACCCAGTACAGCTGTAGTTGCTGTGGTCATTTGGAGAGTAAACCAAGAGATGGAAGCTCTCTCCCTCTGTCTCTTCTTCTCTCTCTGTGTTAACTCTGCCTCTCAAACAAATAAATTATTATTTTTTAATTTTGTAAAAACTTATGTTTTACCTGGAGATATACATCCAGCTCATTCAGCATTAAAAAGGTATTTGTTGTAGGAGCTTACTGTGGTATAGCACATTGAACTGCTGCCTGGGATGCCTGCCTCCTTTATCCCAGTGCCAGTTGAAGTGCAAGATTCTCTGCTTCTGCTCCAGTTCCCTGCTAATAATCCTGGGAGGCAACAAATAATTCAGCTACCAGGGTGCCTGTTATCCAGGAGTCATTATAGAAGCTGTCTGGCTTCTGGAGAGCTCACACCTAGAGGCCACAGGTGAACAGAGAGACCCTAAAGCTGTGTTCAAAGGGCTGTATCCACCTTTTGGCTATGGCAAAGCATGCTTCTGTGGTTGTGGATGTACAAGTATCTTTAAAAGTCCCTGCTTTCCATTTTTATTTTCCTCCTCCTTTATTGCTTTTTGTAAACTACTTGATTTCTCCTTTCCGCTGATCTCTAATTGAAGGCAGTGGTGTCAGCAGGGCGAAGCAGACCTCCTGAGGTAGAAGATGGGGGCAGCGTGTTGCAGTGTTAACAATGATCTTCAGTGGTGGCAGCACAGCTCTGCTGACTCTTCCTTGTCTTTGCTCAGTTAACATCATCAGGGAACCTCCTCCTCCAGGTCCAAAGCTTGGTTTTTCCAACCTTCCTGCCCGTAGCCCTTCCCCTGGTGTGCTCTTGGCAAGTCAGTCAGAAATGTAGACAGCAAAAGCCACAGTTCTACAAAAATATGTGAATTGGTTGGGTTTGCAAAGTAAATTTCATGATCATTCTCTTTATTTAGAACTTTTAGCAAACAGTTTGTTCAATGGTAGGGAAAAACCCCAAGGAATTAAAAATTAAAAATACATTATTCAAAGTTTATCCATTTATGTTATAGCAACTCTTTATGTGGTTATTTTCAAAATCTTAAAATGATCATAGAATCTCCTACAATACATAAAAATCACAAATAATAGTTTAAAATATGGCACTAGCTATAATTTATATTTAGTAAGTCATTGCAACTTATTCCCAGACCAGAAGGCTCACTGGTTATTTTACTATTGCAGATGGTTCTTTAGTGTTAGAATAACCAGATAAATGCATAAAGAATATACATTTTCTAGTTTGTGTGTTACATTTTCCTGCCTATTTGCATGTGTAGTAATTTTGATTGTGTAATAAGCATTGAGATATGTGCTGATTCTTTTGTCTTTTCTTGGAGCTTTTTCCTAGAAAGCAGTAAGTTTTTAGTGATATAGAACAACTCTTAAACTGGCTGCTACAGAACCCCCAAAACTAGGGCTGTGCCTACCTGATGGATTAAAAGTTGATCACTAGCATCAGGTTGGTAGGAGAAATGAGACACTTATTTTAGAGCACAGAGCAAATAGTGGGTTTAATTCTGGGCTTCCTGAAAGGCTAGCAGTGCCAGTTCCTATGGTTTGAAGTTGCAGTGAACAGTACATGTTCTACACCTGGCTAGGTTCCTAATAGGACAGAGGTACTCACGGCCTTCCATTGGTTGATGATAAGGTATTCTTGATGGGATTTGTGTGACAGCTCAATGGGCTTCAGTCAGTCTGGGTGCTGTGTCTGTACAGTCTCAGTACAGAACTGAACATCAAGATGTCATCTATTTGAGAACCAAATGGACCTCATAGGCTTGGTGATTAAAGACTTTAGAGCCAGCTGCCCTAGTCCCTTACTTCAATGAGTTAATTTTGACATGGGACCTGATTATATCTAGCACCTGCATTCAACACAGTAAATGGAGGCTTATTTCATTAGTGCATTCCCTTAATCCAGTCAAGTTAGTCTATTTGTTGTTGTTATTAATCTTGGGCCCTGGCTGATCCTTTAGTGCATGCTTTTTATGTAGAAGGACTGATTTCTGAGGTCTGTTGCTATAGGAATCCAATATCCCCCTGGCGTGATTGGGCTGCAGAATCCCTTTGGATCTTTGGATCTCCCAGCCTGCTGCAGGTACAGAGTTTTTCTGTAGGTCCTTTTACAATTTGCTGTGTACATATGTGGTCCCAGAACCACAGAGGATGTCCACACAGACCTCTGCCACCTTCTGTTTTCCAGGGCCTCTGCCTATAATTTCGAGTTGCTTCAGTTGCCCCAGTTCTACTATTTGCTGCCTTGGGTCATAGAGAGCAGAGCTTGGGCTCACCTCTCTAGGCTTTAGTGGTTCTGGAGAATCCCCCAAGGCTGAGAGCCAGGACAAATTTGGCTCATTTTAAACATCTCAATGCCCTTCCTCCTTTCGTTCCTTTCTTGCTCTCTTGGTTTATTTTGTTTATTTAAATGGCAGGCTAGCAGAAAGAGAGCAGGGAAGCCAATCTTCCATGTGTGGTGTTTTACTCCCCAAATGGTTGCACACCCAAGGCTGGTTTACATGGAAGACAGGAATCAGGTCCTCCATCCAGGTCTCCCACATGAGTGACAGAGGACAAGAACTTGGACCTTCTTCCATTGCTTTCCCAGATACATTGGCAGGGAGCTGGCTATGGAGTGCAGAAGCCAGAACTCCAACTGGTGCTCTGACATGGGATACAGTGTTGTAGACAGCAGGTTAACATGTTGTACTACAATGCCATGATCTTTTCTTTAGGACTATTCTTATCTGCTTCATATCATCAAATACTTGACAGCAGTAGCTTTATTTTTTGTGCCCAGCATTATAGTTGTTTATTAGAGATTGAGGTGGGTATAAGTTACTGTGCCAGCACTGGAAGCTGAAGTTTAAATGTCTAAATCACAGCAGTTGATGTTTGAGAGAAGTAGTACAGAAGAAGAATTTGGCCACTGGATTTCAGTTCTTCAGTAGACATGCTTTTTACAATATTGTGTGAAGTTTATAGTCTTCTCTTTACATGAAGTGATAACTTTTTATAGTCTGAAAGAATCTTTAAAATTTTTTCAGGAGCTTTCATTGTAGGATAATGCAGCTGCCTGCCATGTCAGCATCCCATTTGGGCACCAGTTCCAGTCCTGGCAGCTGCAATTCCAGTCCAGTTAACCTGTTAGTGTACCCGAGAGAGAAAGAGATCTCATATCTGCTTGTTGACTTTTCAAGTGCCCACAACAATTGGAGCTGGGACATGGTGAAGCCAGGAGGCACAGACTCCATCTGGGTCTCCGATGTGGGTAGCAGGGACTCAGGTTCTTGAGCCGTCATCTGCTGCCTTCTGGGAAGCACACTAGGGGAATCTTTTTTTTCAAAACATATATTTTTATTGCATTTCATTTTTTAAAAAATTAATTACATGGCATTATGTGATACATTTTTTATGCACTGGGATTCCTCCCGCCCCTCCCCACATCCTCCCCCCATGGCGGATTGCTCCGCCTTGTTGCATTTCCATAGTTCAAATTCAGTTGACATTCTTTCATTGGAGGTATTTACCAAGCATAAAGTCCAGCATCTTATTGTCCTGGTAAGTTCAATGGTTTCTTGGTGAGACCATCTCTGGTCTGAAGGTAGAGCCGGCAGTGTATCATCCCAATCAATTAAAAGCACTAGGGGAATCTGAAAGCAGGCACTTGATAGGGGTTGCAGGTGGTTCGATAGTTCAACAGTTCTGAATTGCTGCCGATCTCACTATTCCAAGCACAATGAAATCTCCCCAGAATCCTCTGGCTGACATAGTCCACGTTAGTCTCCGTTTGCCCAGATTTTCACTGCCAGCATTTGGCTGAGGTAGTTGATCCATTTGTTCTGTCCTCTGTCATGGTACCAGGTGTTCTCTGCAGAATGCAGTGTACTGCCATCTCCTCCATGTGCACATGGATATGCTGTCCACTGTTCTGTCTTAGTCACTGAGAAGGCTCAGCTTTGATACATGCACTCCATGGTCAGACCATGGAACCTGCAATTTTCTTCATGGTTGGGGTTCTCAGTCCAGCAGCTCAGTTGGGGGGAATCCCTAAAGAAACTTCATCTGAACTGATCCCAGATCTGGTTCTTGTGTAGGCTTGTCAGTAGAGGGTCTGGCACAGACCGTTGTCCCATTCAGCTTATACATATGCTGGTGGTTGCCATTGCTGGGTCAGTTCTGCCTCCAGCCCCATCTTCTACACAAACCAATGAGTGTTGGAGCCCATCCCAATCCTGCCTGCCACACAGTTGGCCCTCATGCAAACCAGTGAGAGCTGCAGCCTACTTGGAGCTGCCCGCAGTAATCCCCACCAGGCCCAACCCCTGCCCTGTTTCCATGCTTGCCAGTACATAGAGCAGACTGGTCCAGTTTGTCCCATATCCCATTCAGCTCTCATACATATCAATGGGCAGAAGCCTAATTCAACCCAACCAGCCCTACTATCCAGCCCACATTCCTGCCCCTACACACCTGCCGGTGGGTGCCACTCTCTGTTTAGCCATGCGTGTCCCAGTCCTGGTTCTCATGCTCACCAGATGGAGTGGCATCCCAGGAGGGAGAGAGGTACTGTTTACCTAATGGGTCCACTCCCACTCCGGGATCATGCACTCTGTGGGTGGTTCTGCAGCTTAATTTGATAGAATTTGCCCCCAGTGCCAGCATCTGCCAGCTGATGCTGTGGCAAAGCCCAACCATTCCACACCCACTGTGACTTACGCTTGCGCCAATAGGAACTAGTCAACCCCACCTGGCTTTTCGCTGATCCAGCTCACATGAGAGCAACAGGTGTTGTAGTCCTGCCCAGTCTGGTCTGCCCCGTCCCAACTCACGCTCTCCAGTGGGAGTGGTAGTCCAGCAGGGAAGCCCCATGCAGCCCCCCCTACCAACTTTATCTCCTCCCCTGGGTCTTACTTGTGCTGGTTGGGTGCTGTGGGTGGTCTGGCATGACCTGCCTCACTTCAGCATTTGCCAGTGGGTGCTATAACTTGGCCAAATCTAGCCCACCCCCAATTCCAGCTGATGCTGATGGGGGCTACAGCCTAGTCCATCCCAGCCGGCACCCAGTCCCAGCCTTCATGTGTACTGGTGTGTGGTTGTGACCGAACCTGGTCAGACCCACACTCTGTTCTAATACTTGAATTCACCAGCGGATGATGTGAACTGGCTCTGTTTGTTTCACCCCCAACCTGCACTAAATGTATGCCAATGGGTACCATTATCTGGCCTGGTCTGGGCTGCTCCCTGTCTGGGTTCTTGCACTCACTTGCAGGAACTGTGTCCCAACAGAAGAGTTTCTTAAGTTCCTCAATTAGAACCTCTCATTGCCAGAGCTTGCACACAACAGTGTATCCATGGGCCAGCCTTGCTCAGTCCATCTCCTGTTCTAGCAGTAACAGTGGCCTTTCCTGACTGGCCTTCAAGCCATTCTGTTTTTTATTGTTGGGTATTACAGCCCAGTCAAGCCTGGCCCACGTGCCGACACAGCTCACACCTGGCTCAGCAGGGGCAAAAGCCTAGCCTAGCCTGTCCCACACCTACCCTGGTTCTTATGAGCACCAGTGGGTACTGGTGATCACAGCCACCGTCCACGTTTGTGCCGATGGACACTGCAGCCATGTCCAGACCAGAAAGCAGCTTCCATTATAGCTGCTGTACTCACCAGTGAGACCCACAACCAGGCCAGGGAGTCCCCTTAGCTCCACAACCAGGCCTGTTCCCAGCCATAGATCTTGCACGTCACAGTGTTTGCTCTGACCCAGCTTCATATAGTACCTCACCTGTCATGACCTTTGCCTTTGGATGCTGTAGCCTGTCCTGACCTGGTCTGCTTCCAGTCCCAACTCTCACTGGTGGGTGCTGGAACCTGGCCCTGCTCTGTCTGCTCCCATCCCTGGCTCATGCAAACCAGTAGGTGTGACAGTCTCGCCTGACATGACCTGTACTCCTTTCTGGTTTCTGCACTTGCTGGTAAGCTAAGGTTTCCTGGGCCCTACCCGGTTGCCCCCTCCAGAACCAACCCACACATTAGCCAACAGTTGGCCAAATTGAATTCAGGAGTTCCGTCAAGGTCTCTCACCTGAGTGACAGTGGACCAAGTATATTAGCAGGTAACTGTATCAGAAGCAGAACTACAGGGACTTGAACCAACACTTGAATAACAAATGCCAGTCTACTGCACCACAACAATGTTTCCAATTCTGTTTGTGAATACAGTGGTTACTATGGATGATCTAATTGCTTCTCTCTCTCTTTTACACGTACTTGTTGTCTATTATTTTCTTCTTTCCCTATTCCTTGTATCTGTACTTTTTTTTTAAGATTTGTTTATTTTTATTTCAAAGGCAGAGTTACAGACAGAGAAGGAGTAATGGAGAGAGATTTTCCACCCAATGACTGACTCCCCAACTGGCCACAACACCTGGAGCTGAATGGATTCAAAGCCAGGAGCCAGGATCTTTTTGCAGATCTCCCTCATGGGTGCAGAGGCCAAAGGACTTGGATGCCCCTTAACTGCTTCCTACACCATTAGCAGGAATATAGATCACAAATGGAGCCTCTGGAACTCCAACTGGCATCCATAGGGGATGCTCCCACCACAGGCAGAAGCTTAGCAGAGAGTGTCATGGCACTGGCCTTTATACTTTCAAAAAGCAACATTTTAATTTTTCTTTAGAAAAAAAGGATAACAGATTCTGAATGGCAGTGAAATATTGGAGGAAATTTTGTTAAATAAAATGATGGGATGTTACTTTGTTCCTCTGGTTAGTTTTGGAAATATAAAAGGGAGGTTTCAAAGATGACAGATTTATTCTAAGGCAACCTGAGCAGCATTTGAGACTGTTCAAACTCAAACAGTGCCTAATTCTTTTAAGAATACAGAGTAGGGCCCGGTGGCGTGGCCTAGTGGCTAAAGTCCTCGCCT
Organism: Ochotona princeps; assembly: GCF_030435755.1. Lineage (NCBI taxonomy): Eukaryota > Metazoa > Chordata > Mammalia > Lagomorpha > Ochotonidae > Ochotona > Ochotona princeps. The sequence goes on from NC_080840.1 coordinate 42,407,618, forward strand.
TGAAAGCCCCGGGAACCCATATGGGCGCCGGTTCTAATCCCGGCAGTTCCACTTCCCATCCAGCTCCCTGCTTGTGGCCTGGGAAAGCAGTTGAGGACGGCCCAAACCTTTGGGACCCTGCACCCGCGTGGGAGACCTGGAAGAGGTTCCTGGTTCCCGGCTTTGGATCGGCGCGCACCGGCCCGTTGCGGCTCACTTGGGGAGTGAATCATTGGACGGAAGATCTTCCTCTCTGTCTCTCCTCCTCTGTGTATATCTGGCTGTAATAAAATGAATAAATCTTAGAAAAAAAAAAGAATACAGAGTAAATGCTCTGTTTTTCTGTTAGTCGAGATATAGTCATGGAAGCAAAAGCCATGGCTGGTATTTCAGCTTGAGGGGTTTAATTCAGATTAGTGATAGAGATGTTAGAAAGATGAGAAAACAAGCTGATAATGCCAAAGTGTCCCATCTAAAAGGCCCTAAAATAAACAGTTGTCATCTCAAGACCTGAGGACAGAGGGAAGAGGTAATGTTGCCAGAACTTTGGATCTTAGAGAGGGGTCTTTCATGGCTAAGCCTTGCATCGTTGAGGTAGATGCTGTGGGGTTAGTGCTTGGCTGCTGAAGGGCTATCTCTGAGGGCACAGAGAAACTGCTATGGGGAGTGCCCAGAAGGAGTGAGAATTTTCTCCACTGCCAGGCATTCAATAAGAGCCAGAAACAGAAATTCCCACTACTTCTTGTTACCTTCCAGTTCTTGTCTTCAACAATGAAAGTCCAGCTAGAGAGGAAGTCTGGGAAATGTGGTTTACAGAACCCTAGCCAGCCTGAGAGTCACAAGCAGTGTAATGGTCCCCCCCCAAATGAAACAGAATTCCATATGCTATGGACTGAAGTTTGTGTCCCCAATAAATTCATGTGTTGTGGTCCAAATCCCCAACCTCATATTGTTTGGAAATGAGGCCTTTAAGAGGTAATTAGGCCACAAAGGTAGGCAATTTATTTTCTTATCAGAAAAGGTAGCTGCCTCTCCCCATTCTGGAATCAGTGTACAACATAAGAACTGCAGGCTGCAGAAGAATCTACTAGTACAAGATTTCTGTTGTTCCTATTGCTCTCTGGAACTGTATTAAGGAAGATCAATGGACAGAGGCACTGTTGGATGAGCAATTCCACTTATGGGAAATTAAAAAAAAAAGAATTGAAAGTAAGGACTCAAAACAAATTTATACATCCATGCTCATAGCAGCACCATTCAGAATAATAAAAATGGGGAAATAAGCCAGTGTCTATCGATAGATGAATGGACTTAAAAATGGGTACATACACACACAAATCACTATTCAACCTGAATTGGAAGGATATGCACACTGCATATCCATGGATTCCCTTTAGAATACTGTGCCAGTCACGGATGAACAAATGCTACATGATTCCTTGAATATGAAGAACCTAAGTAAGTCAGTTCATACAGAGGTTACCAGGGTCTGGGATGGGGTGTGAAAATGCAAAACTGTTTAATGAGACTTTCAGTTTGAGATGATGAAAATTCAGAAAGCAGTGGTGGTGAAACTGAACCCTGCTAATATAAAAACAGAGCTCACTGATGTCTTGGCTGTTTCTCTTAGCTTGTCCTTTACTTCTTTCTTTTAAATATTTATTTATTTTAATTTGAAAAGCAGATTTACAGAGAGAAGGTAAAACAGAGAGAGAGCAAGAGAAAGAGAGAGAAAAAGAGAGAGAGAGAGAGAGAGAGAGAGAGAGAGAGAGAGAGAGATTTTCTATCTGTTCACTCCCCCAATGGCAGCAGTGGCCGGAGCTGAGATGATCTGAAACCAGGAGCTTCTACTAGGTCTCCCACATGGGTGCAGGAGTCCATGGACTTGAACCATCCTCTACTGCTTTCCCAGGCCATAAGCAGGGAGCTGAATCAGAAATGGAGCAGCTGTGATTAGAATTGATGCCCATATTTTAAGGAATGCGTTGACTAGGAGTGATATAGCTGACTCTACAAGGTTCTAATCACTGACTCAAGATCATTTGCTTTTCCAATAGATTAAAACCTTGATGGCCAGTATCATCCCAGTCGTGGGGAGCGTTGGAGATATGTTTAGAGGAATTCCAGGTCCAGGCAAAAATATAGTCAGCATCTTTTTATATACCCTCCAGACCAATTAGAGCCCTCCTAACCATTATAAATACCCTGAAAGACACAAAAGAAGGTTACTTGTGCACCAGTGACCAACAAGGAACATGAACTCAAGCTGATCACACACCTCTCAGCCAGTTTCAATCTGTGAAAACTGTCATCCTTAACTCCTTGGGATCCCAAGAATTAAATCAGTAGCTGTCCAGTTTCTTACTCTGTGCTTTTCAATAAAGATGTACCTTCTTCCACCACCCTAATGTCAACAATAGGCTTTCTGCATATCTGGCTAATGGAGCTAACCTGATACCACTGAATTGTACACTTAAAAATAATTAAAATGACAAATCTTATGTATAATTTATCATAGTTAAAAGGAAAAGCTGGAATGAAGACACTTAATAGTTTCTAATAAATATAATTCTTGCTTAAGTCTTGTGACTTAGGATGTAATCACTTTCTGTGACTGTAGTAATGTTTAGTTTTATTTTTGTTAATATTTATTTATTTTCTTTTTTTGTGTGACTGTAGTAATGTTGACTGGACATAATATCCTAATTCCAAAGCACTGGAGACATCATGTCACACTCTGGTGTCTAGAAACTCATTTTCTTGTTCAGATAGTGTGCCTAAGTCATAAAAAGTGGTATGCAGAATGTTTCTTGCATCACTGTATGGAAAATCAGGCCAGGTCAAAGTCACAACAGAAATAACCCCACCTTGTAGAATGTTTCTGGCAAAATACATTCATCTTTTTAATCAACAAATATTCATCAAACTCTTGCCATACGCCAGGAACTCCTTCAGGGAAATCACAAGTGGAGGACAATCCCTATCTCCTGAGCACTACTTCCATTAGGGGCAAAGGAGCAGAGAGAAGGTTAAAAAGGGACTAGACTAGATATAGTCAATGCTTCAACAGGGCGTGAAGGTAATTTGTATTTTTGTTTGGTTTTTGAATTTGGATCTTCTCCCAGGCTTAAGTTGGGCTGCAGCATTGAATGCAGTTCCGAGTCAGTTCTGCAATCACCAAAGGAGGAATTCAGGATTTACAAGGTGCTATGCTGCTTGACTGGAATGTGTTATGTTACTTGAACTGAATGCATTTTTGACTTACATTTTCAAGTTAGTGGGAGGTAACTTCTTTTTAACACAAGGAGCATCTTCTTTGTTCCTCCCCTCCCAGCATAGGAAACAATAGGGCTTACAGAATGATTCTACAGTCATGTGTTGGCAAAGTGTCTTCATAAGAAACCTGGGAAAGTTAGAAGGAGGATGATTTGCAACCTGGCTCTATTGCTCTTTTTCTGACCCACAATTCTTTCCATCTGTCTTTCAGATAATTTTTTCCTACATCACTTTTCCCTCCTCCTTTTACAGAAAAAAAAAAAAAAAAAGCTGGTTTTCTGTTCCAGTTTTGCAACCACCATTCTCACCTAGGTGCCAGAATAAACTGCCCAGAGGGTGAGGTGTTAATGATGCTATTGGGTATTTGGTTAACCTTCTCAATCAACCTGCAATCAGCAGCCGGTAGGCCCACCCCCACACCCACAAAGTACAGCATAAACACCTGCTGTTCTCCATCAGGGGTTGGGGTAAAGAAGAGTAGGGGGAGACAAGAAACCAGGAATCAGAAAGTTCTGTGAAAAATTTGAAAAACTCCATGCTGTGAAAGGGTTTTCACAGACAACTGATAAAGCCATGCTGCTCTTGACATTCAGATGTTGGCATTGAATAAGCACAAATGTAGACTAAATATGCGATTGTCTCATCCTGATTAACAACATAATAGACCCACCAATAGGTTCCACTTAGTGAGCAGAACTGTGGTGTGCTTAGTCCTGCTTTGTTATAGAGAAGAATATTGTGAGAAATGGCCAATTAGCACAAGAAAAATAACTTGAAGGTGAAGTGTTTTCTGATAGTACTTACAACATTCTTCCAAGATACACAGATTTAATGAAAAGAGGAAAAATTTAGTGATGATAACACCGTCATTGAAAAACAAAGCCCGTTTCTAGGGAAGCAGCAATATTTTTCTTCTTCATAGAAGCAGAAGCTAACAGTAAACTTGAGAATTCCAGCCCTTGAACTCGAGTCAGGTGTTGAATACATTCCATTATTTTCATAGGTTTAACAAAATAAATTCACAAATTTGTTCTGAGCAATGTTCATGCGTCTCAAATACAGATTGTTGCAACAAAAAATCTTGACTTTCCTAAATGGCTTTCTGTAGAAGTCTTTGGTTTTGCTATTTACAGGTTGAGAATCCCTGTTTGAGGTCAGAAGTTTGTCACGTTTAATATTTTCAGATTTTATACTGTTTACATATCTACAATGAAATATCTTGGAGGATTGGACCCATCCTCCAGGCCAAAAATTCACCCGTGTTTTGTATGCACCTTATACAAATAGCTTGATTTTCATGTAATTTTTTTAGTGCACCTGAATTTTCATGTCAACCTGTCTTAAAAGTCAGTTGTGGAATTTTCCACTTGTGACAGCATGTTGATTTTCAAAAAGTTTGGGATTTGGAGCACTTAGAATTTGCATTTTTATATTAGAAATGTTCAACCTGATTTCTTTCCCATCAGTTAAGACTGATGGGAAGCTATATGTTCACAGGTGAATTTCTTTAAAGCAACAATTTCAGAATTTTTTTTGGAAATTGAATTTTATTTGAAAATCAGTGTTAGGGAGATATATCTTTCATCTGCTGGTTCACTCCCCAATTGGGTGCAACAGCTGGGGCTGTGCCCGTTTGAAGCCAGGAGCCAAGAACTCCATCCAGGTGTCCACACTGGTGGCAGGACCCTAAGGCATATGCTACCTTTACTGATTTCCTAAGTGCTGTAGTAGAAATCTAGATCAGAAGCAGAGTAGCTGGGACTTGAACTGACAGTCTGATGTAGAATGTATGTTGCAAATATTGGCTTTACTAGCTGCAACCACAGCACAGTAGCTTTAATTTTGCACAGATGTGTTTTCTATTAACCTTTCCTGAATTTCTATGCCAGTCCTAAAATACTTCTACTTTCTTAAATGTACTCTGCTTTTGCTTGAGTCTTTATACAACTATGATCTCTGCCTGAAACACACACACACACACACACACACACACACCCCTTACCCCATCTCATTGTAAAAAGTGACATCTTCAGGAAGTCACATGCTGGATGCACTAATTTCGGGGTCTGATTTACTTCCACTTCCAGTGTTACCGTGTTTCTCATGTCACAGCATTTATTATATGATAACATAGTTACCTATTTTTTTCCCTTCAAAGTTTGTAAACTCCTAAGAGAAGGAACTGTGTCTGGGTTCCTGAAAGCTTTATCCAAGAAATGAGGTGTTGCTAAGTAATTGTTGAGTGGGCCAGTGGTAATTGAAATGACTTAAAAACAAGCAGAGGAATGCCTAGATTTAATGTAAAGCTAGAAGCAGAAGAGTAAACAAAGATATTAGGAAGAGTAATGAGAAGCTGAGGGGAATTGATTTACTGATTTAGTCAGAATTTGATAATCTAATGTTGAACATACAGATTTTCCCAACACCCTAACAATTTCCTCTTCAAACAATGTTATCATAAAATGAAGTTTTCAGAGTAAATTGATAGACGTGAAGTTTCTGGGACTGAGGACTTCATGGCTTTTGGATGATTCTGACTGCCAGTTTATCCACCAAAAATACATTGTTTTGCACATCTCAGGACTGATTTGTTCAACGTTTTAATATGAACATCTCAATGATGACTTAAATTTTTTTATTGTGACAAAATACAGATAATATAAAATTTACTTTTTCAGCTGTTTTTAAGTGTGTAATCCAAGAGCATTCAGTACATTCACATTATTGTACAAACATTACCACTCTTCATTTCCAGAACATTTTTTTCATTCTAATCAGAAACTTGGTACCCATTAATAATAACTCTTCATTTCCTCCTTCTCATTTATTTTTAAGAATTGTTGCAGGTTTAGAAGAGAGTTTGTTGCATTTTTGTCCAGCAGTGGGAACTAAAATGGCTTTTTAAAACTTCTGGTTCTGTATTGGAACAACTACTGTGAAAATGGATTTGTCTTAATGCCAGTGAATGGAGCTTTGAGCAAGGGTGCAACCCCCCCCAAAGCCAAAGGATAGGTAGTCTCTGGGGATTCCTAGACCCAGAAAAGCATCTTTTTATAATACTCAAGAGCTTCTCACTCAGTCAGAGTTTTTTCATACAATAGTTTAAAATAAACCAACATCAACATGTTTAAGGATTTTGGAAACCCATCTTAAACTAGAAATAAGATACCACAGGGTTCTCTTGTGCACATAGAATGCTTCCTGCGAAGTATCCATGAGGTATAGACCTAGCAGTTAACACTTGTAAGGAGTGTTGTAATTGTGTTCAGAAGATCCAAAAGAAAAATTTAAGCTTTAAAGTGACTTCCTGAGGAAGAGAGCTTCATATTAAAGCCTGCATTTAAGTTTTATATTTCCATATCATTTTAGAGCTTCTCTGATAGAAAGTCAGGCTAAACCGAAGATGAGACACTGTGGAATTTAGAGAGAATGGATCATAGCCTTTGTAGGCTTCCATCCAGGTTAAAGTCAGCTGTAGACCCCTTCCCAACAACAGCAGTTTGCAGCTCTGCTGGTCATTGGGCTTGCCTGTATGTTAGCAAAAAGATGTTGTTACAGCAAGAGGGGAAATTTATAGAAGATTAACTTTCTTTAATTTTATTTATTATTTTTACCTTTCTACTTTTGTTGCCCGGAGCAATCAAACAAACCAAATTAAAAGGGAGGCACCTTTTAAAGACTTTAAAGTTTTTCTTTGCAAACACTTGAATTTGTTTCAGTCCTTTCTCTTCAAAGTAAAAGTCATACAAGGAAATGATTTCCTTTTTGCATTCCTGGCTCTTATGAATTAACAGAAGTCATACTGTAAAAAAGAGATCAGATAGGGAGTGAGGGTTAGCCAACTCCAGTAAAATATAACAAAATAAATAAATAAATATATGTATATGTATATATTCTCAGGAGCCTATATATGAGTACTCTTCAACAAATTAATGGAAAATGACAATTACAAAAACTTGAATTGTATAAAAATGCATATATTTCAAAATTTTTGCACCAAAATACACAATGTAAAAATACGTATTATGAAAAAATACTATACATGGATTTCTACTTTTTTCTGTGCCAAAATAAACTTGCCTTTTAATTCCTTCCTTATTCCTGAACTTTTTGAAGTCTTCTTGTGTATGGCAGAGCAGTCTTGTGAAGAGTGAAAAGTTTTCCTTCTGTATTCTGAAAGCATTAATATCTGAGGATGGGGTAAGGTTAACAGAGGAAAAAAGTTTAAACCAGCTCCATATAGGATGCCAGCATTGTAGGTAGCAGCTTTACCCACTACTCCACAATGCCAGTGCTTATTTTGTTTGTCATTTAAGTCATTAGGGGTGGGCACTTGACACAGTAGTAAGATACCACCTGTGATGTTCACATCCCATGTTCGGGTGTCTGGGTTCAAGTCCCAGCTCCACTTCTGATTCCAGCTTCCTGTTGATGTACACTTGGTTTCTGTTACATCAGAAACCTGGTTGAGTTCCTAGTTCCTGGATTAAGCCTGACTCAGATCTAGCTGTTGCGGGCATTTGGTGAATCAATCAGGGGATTTAATTACTTTAAAAAATCATTACATATTTTTAATAAATTCTATGATTTCTGCTTAAAACTTAAAAACCTTGTGAGAATCAGTAAAACTAAAGATGCTACCACAATCACAGGGCAGTAGGCCTTCAGTGATGTTCTGTCAGGGACATGGATGAAAACTGAAGTGCCTGAACCCGCATTTATTCAAATACTAGATAAATTAAGCTATAAAAATGAAAACAAATAAAAAATAGGGAGGAACATGAATTGGGGAAACAAAGAAAAGTACTTAACATTCGTTGGGTGGTTGTTTTATTCCAGATTTTCATCTGCTTCAGGGTCAGCTCCGGAATTACAATGTCAAAGTTGTAGTCTTTGTCAATGGTTTTCTTCCTTGAATAAAAGTTTTGATGGACTTGTAACAGAATTTTGTATGGGAAATACTCCCTTGGAGTTTGCTGTAAATACTATTGTAGTCATTCGCCTATCTATAGGAACTGTGTGCCAGGACACCCGCTGGATGCCTGAAACTGAGGATAGCACTGAATCCTTGAATATTCAGGTTTGAATCAAGTACTGATTAAATATGATCAAATACTAGGCAGGTGTATATGGCCTTGATCAAAGGGCTGAATCACTAATGTTACATTTAGAAGTAAAAATGCAGCCTCAACATTTCCATTTTCATTAGCAAACAGATCAAAAATTGATAGATACATTGGCTATTATTAATAAGATTTTAAATTCCAAACAACTTTGTCTTCCCAGTAAGTTTCCATTTCTGGGATGAGACATTGGGTGGAAACAGACCATAAAAGATGCCCATTGGGTTTTTAGACATCCTTGTTGCCTGGAGCTGCTAGCTGTCTGCCATAGTCAGTCACATTGTATTCTTTGATGATTCAATTGGCAGTGAGCCTTTGGGCTATGTCTCCTTTCAGCTATTTTCAAAGTTTCAAGGACAAGAGAAAACTCCTTTGCTCTGATCACTGGAGAGGGAGGATTTGGTTACAACAGTTCCTGTTTTCATAGGTATAATCCAGACTTCATGTGTCAGTGTAGTAACTTCATATGCCTTGAAGGCGCTGGTGGCAAGCCTATCTATGGAGAGAAAGTTGGTGACAAGAACTTCATCTTAAAGCATACTGGTCCTGGCATCTTGTCCATGGCAGACGCTAAACTCAGCGCAAGTGGTCCTGAGTTTTTCTTCTGCACTACTGATACTGAATGGTTGGAAGCCAAGCAAGTGATCTCTGGCAGAGTGAAAAGGGCATGAGTATAGGTCTGAGAATGACAAGACCAGTAAGAATATGATCATTGCTAACTGTGGACAAATCTAATACATTTGATCTCTGTTTTACCTCATCCACCAGACCATTCTTTCTGTGTGCCCAAAGGCACACCTCCATCCCAGCTGTGTGCAACATCCATAATCTCTGTGCTCTCACTGTAGTTCTTTGTGCTCTGTATTTCCTTACACCTCTCCATGCCTAATTAGATTTCAGAGTTAAAGTTCTGATTGAAAAAAAAAACCGCTTTCTGTGTCTAAAGAAAAAGATGTTTGTCACCCATGCTTTCTGATTACATTGCTAGAATGTGGGCAGATGTTTTTCATTTTTGAGGACATGTGGTTTCTTGGCTCTGGATTCTGTACCTGGTTTTATCAAATGCCCTGCAGGGTTGCCACACGGTATGAAAGTTCATCTGTTCCCTGTGTTATGCCTTGGAGTCTCCTTTGCATTTTCATGATTGTAAATTTTGTTGGACATTTTCTTCACCACTGAAGTCTTGCTTTATATAGTGACGTTTCTCATTAAATCAACCTTCTCGGTTCCACTGGAATTTATATTTCTTTCTTTACAATTTAATGGATAGAAGATTCCTTCTTATAGTGCGACTTAGCAACTTCAACATAAAATTGTATTCTATCCTTGTTAAGCTGGAAACTCACTTTTTCACTTTAAAGAAGATTTATTTATTTGAAAGAGTCGGAGAGGAAGAGAGTGAGAATATTTTACCTGCTATTGGTTCACTTCCTTAAATGGCCACAGTGGCTGAGGTTGAGCCAGGTTGAAACCAGTCAGCAGCCAGGGGCTCCGTCTGGTCTCCCACGTGAATGGCAGGGACTCAAACATTTGGGTCATCTACCAGTGTTTGCCAGGTGTGTTGTCAGGAATTGGATTGTAAGTGGAAAAGGGGGGACTCAAATTGGTACTCACATAGGATATTAATGTTTAACAGCTTAGCTTGCTGTGTCAAGTTGCAAGACACTTCATCTTCACACTTTGAAAAAGAGTACTTTATGTTTCATCGTTTCCAACACTATTACTGAGTTTTGTGCCAGTACTGAAGTAAAATGAAGCTGACAGAAACACAAGCCCGGAGGATACCCGAACAGTCAATGTGATAACAATGCCAGTTAGTCATGCACTGACTGATAGGCAGGTGGTGTAGGCACTGGACAAAGGGTGATACTTGTCCTAGGAAGGGTTGACCTGACAGAATGAGTTTGGAAAAAATGCTGCTTAATATCTTTGCCCTGGTGTATGTTCCTTGAAAGTTATAGATTTTTTGCTGTTTGTAATCTACAGCTAATCTGTATTTTGCCAAGTTTCAAATTTTGTCTTTTCTATGAACAGTTGGTGAAAGTTCCAAGTATTTAAAACCAGAATTTATAATTCACAGATGAAGTCTTCTACTATTCTTTGAAGAGAGAAACTTACTAATTCACTTTACCTGTCATTTACCATAATGTCAAATGCCTGAAGGGACCTCAGAACTTTGGAAGCATTTCAAGCCAAGGGCTTGTTTTCTCCACTTTCCTCTTTTCTTCTCATGCTTGGAATTCACAAAAGAGTGAATCCATTGCTAGGTACAAGTTTATGTGGAGTTCATGAATTCAGTTTCTAGGACTTAATCAGTGATGGCGGGTTTTGTGCATAGAGAAAAACCTCTAAGCACAAAACTTTGATTACTGCAGCTTCAATGTTGTTTTTCCAGAAGCACATCTGGGCTTCCATTGGGCTAACATCCTTCCTCTCCCTTCTCTCCCTTCTCTCTCTCCTCACCGTGGGCTCACTATCCAGTAACTGTATTCTGAAACAGGTAATTTCAGGTTTTCTCTGTACCTCTAAATTCTCAGACTCTATTTTTCCAATTAGTTCCCAAGGTCAGTTTTCTAAGTGAGAGAGCCTGTTGCCATTTAGAATCACCTGTTCATATATTTTACAACATGTATCATGTTAGACCAACAGATATGGAGAAAAGAATTTAGAGCAACTTATCTAAATGTGGTCATTGTTAAATACCTTTGGCCTCAGAAGGGCTGACTGAGTGGAGGAAGACCCTTGGCCACAGGACAACCAGCGGGTGTCCTTGCACATGAGTGACATACAGAGTTGTACATTTTCTTTCTGGTTGATTGCTACTGTATGATTTCAATGTTGGAACAGCAGACTGCTACTGTAAAAAAGCACCAAATTCTATGAAAATAGTTTCTAGTATGAAAAAAAGGGAAACGCTTAAATGTATAGAGGATGAAAGCCGTGAGTCTTTTAATTATTTTTTATTATTGTTTTATTATACAGTCCCATAGGCTTAGTGATTTTCCATCCACTTCCCCAAATCCCCCCCACCCATTGATTTCCCCTCTAGTATTACCATGGGTAATTCTTTATGAAGAATCATAAGCCCATCATGCTGTTATTGAAGTGCTTCCTGAAACTGTAAGCAGGGATAATGTCTGAGAGTCCAGCATCCTATTGTCAGGATATTTTCAGCTGTTTTTTTTTTTTTTTGAAGTTCATCTTTGGTTTGTATGTGTAGAGACATTCACATTTTGTAAATAAATTATTTACAGTAAATTTCACTAGAATTTGACTTTAACTCAGGCCTATAGACTTCTAGTTCAGTAATTTTCTATTTCAAAGTAATGGGTGACTGGAAAACATGTGTTTTGGTTAATTTTATTATTAAATACAATCAGTGTGGTAAACTAGTGTGCTCATTACTCTTTGTGATTATTTTTATTCTCCTTACACTAAACAAGCTTTTAAAAAACTTTATGAAGATAGAATACTTATAATAAACTTCATAAATTCAAAATATACATTTGGGTAAATTTTGACATTTGCACATATTTACAAAACCATCACTATGGAGCAAGATAGTGAACATGCCAATTGCCAGCACATTTCTTTGGGCACTTTTGTAATCTTTTCTCCATTTTTGTTCCTGCTATGCTGATAATACTAGTTTCCTTCCTATTGACATCTCTTAGTTTGTATTTCCTATAATTTTATCAAAGTAGAATCATAGTATACTTACTTTTGTCTTCTTTTTCACTCAGTGAAAGTATTACTCAACTCGGTGCAGAATTTTGAGATTCATCTATGCTATTGCCTGAATTGTAGTAGTTTGCTTCACTTCATTGCTATACTGTCCCAGTGTATGGGTTTATACCACACCAACCCCAGCTCATTCTTGCATTTGACATCTTATGATTGGCTGCAGCAATCTCTGCCTGGGAACATACTTCTCTTTTGCTCTTTTTCCCACCTCCTTTGGGTAATGCCCACTCACATGGAGTCTCTCTTGGCCCTCCCTCCAAGCCTGAGCTCGGATTAAGATCCTCTTGCTGATGTTCCTGCTGTGCCCAGTCCATGTCATTTTCACTGACCTGGCCACCATGCATTGCCAGGTATCAGCATCCAAGAAAAAGAATAAACATTTTGGCACTCAGCCCTGTGTATTCCTAGAGAACTGGACCCTCAGGAATTCCCCTGAATCCAAGCCCCCACAAAATACTTAACATATGATGGGCACACAGTAGCTGCTTGTTCACCTTGACATGAACTCTGGCTCATCAGCCTAATGAGTTGTGTTGCCTGATTGCATTGTTGAGATGTCCGTTGGCTTTTTATAGGGAGAGAGCTTTTTCTTCTTACTGTGAAGTCATATTAGGATTGCTTTTTCACAATAGCAGCACTGGTAGTGTCTTCAGAGTCAATGAGAGAAATCAGATGCTTGGAAATCTGCTAGGATAATGAGAGGCTGTCAGTGGTAGGAAACCTGAATCAGAGGCCACAATCAAATCATTAGAAGCAATCCCTGCCCGGTACACATTTCTGGGAGACTTGCAAAATGTGGTCAAAGCTAAAAGCTCATTCCTTATGTGGTTTTGGAGAATTTGAAGAAGGTATTGTGTTAATTTTGTGCTGTTCATGCTGTTTATCTTTTTAAAATAGGGCAGTGGTTACACAGCTGAAGCCCTGAGCCTACCCGCTCCCTGCTTGACCCTGCCCGCTCTGAGCTTGATAGCGCTTCCTTCCTGGCCTCGCATGGCTTCCTGCTCTGGCCTTATCGCCCCACAAAACTTGACACTGTACTGGAATGCATGACGGCCCATAAATGGAAATCTCTTTGCTTTCCACATTTACAAACAACTGTCACCTATAACTCGTCTTTATTTCCAGATTACACTTTTTACTCTAGTGAGGCAAATGGAAGCACTTTCCCACTCTGTTCTTCATTATCATCTGATGATTTAATTTTTAATTATATAGGCCAGGAAAATAAACCATGAGCATGGCGTCTGCGTGCCTGTTAGTCATAGATGGTGGTGAGAAGCTGTAGGGTTTGACAGCAGTTTTGGAAAATGGCTCTTTACATAGACTGAATAATACTTTATGCCATTTCCTTAATTTTATTTCTTGCTTTAGAGGAGGATAGATTGATGGGTTATGATTAATGCTAGGTGAGGAAATATTTGAATACTTTAATACTGACATCTTTGACTTCCCTTGCAAATTTTGAATGGCTTGATAGTCCAGAAGGTGTTTTTTTCATTTCTTCATCTAAGGACTCTTGCTATGTGACTTGCTTTCTCCTATGAAACTGTGAGTTAGATATTAGATAAGCCTCATACTGGAAATTAAACTTTGGGATGTCAATTCCATCAATGAGAAAGATGCGCTCAAAAAAGTTTAATGTTGCAGGAAGAGTTTCCGGCAAAGTATTAAATAAAAACTATTTTGAAAATAATTTTATATTTTGATATAGTGTTGATCTAGAAAACTCAAGAGATTAAAAGAGGGAAAAATAACTCCAAGGAGGTTTTTGGGAGTGTCTTGGCTGTCAGCTGCCTTTCATGAGCTCATCGACCTTCTTGAGATGTTATGATCTCTTACCCAAGCTGGGGGAATTTCCTCAGATGTGATTAAAGAGTGGGCGGGGCAATATCCTCACAAGTCAGAGTCTTAATATTGGAACCATGAGCTCTCTTGGAGCCATTCCCAATTTTATTTCAGAGGAATTCCCCCTTGAAGAGCCACTCCCACAATAGAAGGCAGGAGACAGAGAAAGCCTTTTGGAATGTATTTTTTAACCTGAGAGTTGAAGCGTCTTTTTCTTCCCTTGTGGAATCTGCTGACATCAGAGTCCAGGAAAGCAGTTTTTAGTCTGTTTATAGGATGAGCAAAAATTAGTTCTTATAATGTTTAGTTATTAAGTAATTGATTAGTAAGAGAGAGAGAGAGACCCCATCCATCCCCTTGTTCATTCCCCAGTCACTCAAAACAGGTTGCAGCTAAGTTGGGCTGGGTGGAACCCTGGAGCATGGAACATAATCAGGGTATTCCCATGTAACTGGCAGGGACCCATCTAGTGGAGCCGTCACAGCTGCCTCACAAGATCTACCTTATCAGACAGGTGGAGTCAGGATCAGAGCAGATCAAATCCAGGCACTCTGCCCAACAAGAGAGGAGGGCATCTTAACTGTCAGGCTGAATGTCCCTGAAACATTACTTTCCAAGCCTGGTGGAGGAGAAATGATGCATCCAGCAGAGTTGAAAAAATGAGGGTTTCTCCCTTTTTTAATGGAGATAGATCTGGTCTGATTGGAAAGTGATGGAACAAAACTGGTAAGACCAGGCTTTGAAAGCAGAACAGTGCTAAGTTTGTGTCTTGGCTCTGCCACTTGCATTTTGTGCTGTGCAACCCTTCAAGCCTCAGAAGTGGGAGGAGACTTGTGGTTGAGAGCACAGACAAATATCAAGAATGGAGAAGTCGACAAGATAGGTAAGGGTTGGATGGAGGCTGACCTCTGAGTTTAGACACACGTACACACGTAAGTCATCATTTACCATTTTAACTATTTGGAATGTACAATTTAATAGCACTAAGTATATTCACACTGTTGTCTTCTGTCTCCAGAAACTGCTTATCTCTCCATACTAAAATCTTATACTATCAAACATTAATACTCCATTTCTCCATTCCCCAAGCATCTCCGTGAAGGGGACGACGCTCGTTATCTCCTGTCAGTGGAGTCATGCAGCATTTGTCCTTTCGTATCTGCTTTGTTTTACATAGCATGATGTCTTCATAGTTCATGCATGTTGTAGCATGTTTGGACTTTCTTTTTTAGGCTGAGTAGTTTTTCATTGCATGTATACATCACATTTTGTTTATCTCTTAGTGGACATTTTGTTTGTTCCTATCCATTGGCTATTGTAATGAGCTCCCTAAGCACAGGTATACAAATACCTGTTTCAATTGATGTCTTTGATCATTTTGAGACATATACCCATTAATGAAATGGCTGGCTGTCATGCTAATTCTTTTTTTTTAAGACTTATTTATTTTTATTGGAAAGTCAGATATACAGAGAGGAGGAGAGACAGAGAGGAAGATCCTCTGTCCAATGGTTCACTCTCTAAGCGGCTGCAACGGCTGGAGCTGAACCAATCTGAAGACAGGAGCCAGGAGCCTCCTCCGGGTCTCCCACATGGATGCAGGGTCCCAGAGCCTTGGGCCATCCTCGATTGCTTTCCCAGGCCACAGGCAGGGAGCTGGATGGGAAGCAGGATCGCTGGGATTAGAACCGGCGCCCATATGGGATCCTGGCACATTTAAAGTGAGGACTTTAACTGCTATGCTATCACGCCGGGCCCTGTCATGCTAATGCTTTATTTAATGTTATGAGAAATCACTACCATGCATCATTTAACATCCCACTGTGACAGATAAGGGATCCAGTTGTTTTGTATCATTGCCAACACTTGTGATTTTTCCGTTTGGTGAGGTTTTTAAGATAATGGGCATCCTAGTGGATGTGGAGAAGAGTGAAACTTAATTTCAAGCCATTACATGACTTTTTTTAAAAAAAAGATTTATTTATTTTTATTGGAAAGTCAGATATACAGAGAGAAGAAGAGACAGAGAGGAAGGATCTTACATCTGTTGATTCACTTCCAAAGAGGCCTCAATGGCCGGAGCTGAGCCGATCCAGAGCCAGGAGCCAGGATCTTCTCGGGTCTCCCATGAGGGTGCAGGGTCCCAAAGCTTTGGGCCATCCTCCACTGCTTTCCCAGGCCACAAGCAGGGAGTTTTATAGGAAGCAGGGCTGCCAGGATTGCAACCAGTGCCCATATGGGATCCCAGCGTGTGCAACATGAGGATTGGAGCGACTAGGCTACTGTGCCAAGCCCTATCACATGATTTTAACAGGAAAGTAATACTATTTCTTTTTTTTTTTAAGATTTATTTATTTTTATCGCAAAGTCAGATTTACAGAGAGAAGGAGAGACAAATATTTTCCATCTGCTGGTTCACTTCCCAAGTGGCCGCTGTGGCTGGAGCTGAGCCCATGAAGAAAGGAGCCAAAAACTTCCGCTGGGTCTCTCGTGCAGGTGCAGGGTCCCAAGGCTTTGGGCTATCCTCAACTGCTTACCCAGGCTATAAATAGGGAGGTGGAGGGGAAGTGAAGCAGCTGGGATATGAACTGGTGTGAATATGAGATCCCAGTCTGTGCAAGGCCAGGACTTTAGCTACTAGGCTACTGTACCGGGTCCAGTTCCTTTCCTTCTAAAAATGATTACTCAGCTGCTTTGTTGAAAGTGCGTTTAAAATACAGAAAGAAGAAAGCAACTGTGGTGTCTAATTATAGGCAATGTTTTGTGTTCAAGAAAGGGGAGATGGTAGCATAGGCCAACGTAATCATATTTAGCAATAGAGACACAGATTCAACATATACTCTAGTAGTGAAGCTTACTGATGTTAGTGATGAATTGATTAAGCTGTGAGAGAGGCAGCCCTACAATGGCTTGAGGTTTCTGTCATGAACAACTGAGGGGGGTGGTATTAGTTTCAGAGCTGAAAACTGGGAGGAGGGACACATATCAATTTCAGAAAGTGGTAGCCAATAAAGTATTCCATGGGTATATGAAGAAACAGAAAATTGGACCTAATTGGTTGACTAGCCATGTATCTTACAGCTGATATTTATCTCCATGATACTGGTTTCATCATCTGTTCAAAGCAGAACATGACGCTGTGTCTGAGGGGTATTGTCTGAAAAAGGCTTCGCTTAATAAATATTGATGGCTTATATTTTAGAGACAGAGGGAGGGGGCGGAGAGAAAGGGAGAAACACACAATCCTTTTTGTTTCTCACCAAATGTCTTCAGTGATGGTCTGGAATAGGCAGAAAGTAGAGGCCAGGAACCAAATCTACTTCTCTCATTTAGTCCTTCTCTGCAAGTGCGCAAGGACTTGAACCATGACCTGCTACCTCCCAGGATGTGAATGAGCAAGAGGCTGAAATCAGGAGCAAACCTGGGACTCAACTTCAGGCATTTCTGTATAAAATGCAGTTCTCCCAAGTGGTCTCTTCATCACTAGGCCAAACGTTGACCCCAAATCCTGCTTATTCCAGAAGTCATCATTGTTAGGAATATGCCTCACAGGTAGAAAAAAGTTGAACATCCCTAGAGACAGGATATTTTGATAATCTAACACAGGGTTTGAGGAATGTAGGTGAATGGCTCAAATTAATTGGAGGGAATGATAAAAGTAAAGAACTCTTTAGGTTTAGTTTTTAAAGTGGAGAAGGATCCCCAGTAGATTAACATTTATCAAATAATTATCTTTTGACAAGTGCCTCAAATCCTGGCACCCTCCTTAATAGATTATATAAATGCAGAATTTCAGATATTCAAAATACTGCTTAGATCAAAAAGCAAAATGACCACAATATTTAAAAGACAGTGTTATATTTTCTGCTTATGTTTTTAAGTTGATCTAATGCATCCCAATGAAAAAACTTTGAATTCTTTTTTTTGTTTAGTTTTTTTTAATTTCTGAAACTTTATTTTGTAGAAAATTGTTTTTTTTTTTTTTTACAAATAACAAAACTGGCCATTCAAATCTGTGAATACTGTCTCTGTGAATTCATCACCAACAATAAGTCAAAAACATTAGAGAAAAGTGATTTCAGATACATGGAGTATGTATACTTTTCTTGTCATCATTCCTCAATCTATATAGCATAACAGCAATTCCAGAGCATTTGCATTGTAGAACGCACCCTAAGAAATCCAGAGAGGATTTAAAGTGTCCTGGAAGGTGTGCCTAAGTTATATGCAAATACAGTACCATTTTATGTCAGGTACTGGAGCTTCCCTGGAGTTGACATCTGCAGGGATGCTAGAACCAACTGCCTGAAGACTCTGGGCAAAGACTATTTGAATAAAATTATTCTTACTAACATTTTAAAAGGTTTTCACGTGATGAAAGTGGGATGGTAATATGCTAATATTAGGCATATTCCAAGAAATGATTTCATTGCCATAGAGTTCCAGTATAATTTGCAAATGAAAATTAAAGCATGTAAAGTGATTATATCCTCATGATTCAGTTAAAACAACCAAAAGAGAAAAATCTCAGCCATGTCCGTACCCAGTGACTTTTAACTGTTAGTCACTTAGTTAAATATACAGCTGAGGTTATCTGTTATTCTTGCTTAATGTTTACTTCTGTAGGGACATGAGAAGACTGTCCTCCAAAGTTTTTAGATTTTATTCCTTCCTAAAGTACTATCATTGATTTAGCAATGCATGCTTCCTAAAAGTAAGCCGGAAGTTATTGTTTATTCTCTTTAATCTCTGGTTTATAGAACCACCTGATCTGGGGTATCTTTTCGGTATCCATGTTCTTTCTCCACTTCAGCGGTTATAATCATATCACATATTGCTTAATGAAGGTAATTAGTGAAAAACAGCAATATTTTTGAAGGGCTTTCACTCTTTTCAGTCAGGTTCTTCAGCTTCAGTGTAGTTGCTGTTGTAAATCTCATTTGAACCCTCCTTTTTACTGTTTTAAAATTCATTTTTGTGATGGGCACAGTAGTTAAGTCACTATTTTGAATACCCACATCCCATTTGGGAGGTCTGAATCCTGGCTATGCCACTTCTGATCCAGGTGCCATTGTTGAGACTGGAGAGCAGCAGATGATCGTTCGAGTACTTGAGCTCCTACCATTCATTTTGGAGACAGGTATGGACCCTTGGCTATGGCCTAGCTCAGCCCAGGTTGTTGTGGCTATTGGAGGGACGAGCCAGTAGATAGAAGATTAGTCTCCTTCTCATTTTGTCTCTCAAATAAATAAATAAACCTTTTCAAAGGTTTCACTTTTTAAAAAGTTAAACGTAGTTACTGGAGTTTTTACTTTTTTAAAATTTTGCTACATCTGAGAGGTACTGCTTTTCATGTGCTAATAACAGATCCTTCTTACAACTTGCACCAAGCTTAGGGAGATAGCCAGTTTTGTGACATGGAGTCTGACTCTGTTAGCAACAGTTTAGTCTCTACTAGAAATCTCAACATTGTGGAGGAACATATTAATATGTAATTGTATATTTCATGTATTAAAAGTTCAAATTTGTATAGCTGTAATTATGATAAAATTAACAGTATTGCACAAAATAAAATTATTTTATGATTAACCTTCATATTTTGCCTCTGAAGTCCAATTTTTGGTCACTAATGGACCAAACACCCTACACTATTCATTTCTAGATTTATAGAGTTCATAAACTAATAAAATAAAAAATTTAACATGATAATAAGCAGAATGGATTGGCATATTGAGATGTGTTGTACACAGGCAGAAATAGGCTGGGCAACTTTAAATTTAGTTTGAGCATCTTCCAAAGGCTTATGTGTTAAACTTAATCCCCACATTTTTATGAAAATGCTACAAAGAGGGTAGAAATCTACCTGGTTATGATATGAGGAAGATGGGCCTCCTGGGCAGTCCTTAGATGATCAGGCGATTGTCCTTGGAAGGTAGTTCTCATGAGATGTCCAATTATGAAAGCCGAGTTGGGCCAGCACTTTCTCTGCTCCCTGGCCTGTCATGTGATTCTTCTTTCCTGTGCCCCGCCATCACCATCCTCTGGACTTGTTACAGGGGTGCACCAGTGGGGTCTGCCAGGATCTCAGATGGCGAAACCTCCAAAACCATGAGTTGAAATAAACTTTGCTTGTTCACAAGTGACTGATCTTAGGTTCAATGTGGTAGTAGAAAACTAAGACACCAAGAAAGAGGCTTTTTGTTCAAAAGCTCCATTTATTAGCAACACTGAAAGAAATGACATGGGCCAGCACTGTGGTGTAGCATTTTAAGCTTCTACCTATAGTGCCAGCATCCATAGGTGTGCCATTCGAGTCCTAGCTGCTCCACTTCTGATCCAGTTCTCTGCTAATGTGTCTGGGAAAGCGGCAAGGGTCAGCTTAAGTGCTTGGGCCCCTGAACGCACATGGGAAACCTGGAGGATTTTCCAGGCTACTGGCTTCAAATTGATCCAGCTCTGACTGTTGAGGCCATTTGGGAAGTGAACTAGCAGATGCGAGATCTCTCTTTGTTTTTCCTTCTCTTTGTAAGTCTACTTTTCAAATAAAAATAAATAAATAAATTTGAAAAAAAGAAATGGCATGATAATAACAATCCATGTCAATGAAGTTAACTTTATGGGATGAGGTGCCTCTGCTCCTTTTGAATTAAGTTTTTTAAAAAAACTTGGCTGCATAACAGTATATGCACATGAATTACACATGAGACACCAACATTCATGGATGCTTGCTCAGTGAGAAAAAGCAAGATTTGCTTTTCACTGAATACTCATTCATGAGCTTTGTGTGTGACTATGTGCTTAAGAAAATTATTTGAAAGAGAGAGTGAGAAAGAGAGTGAGGGAAATGGATCTGTTCCACTGGCTCATCTCACTAATAACAACAATCAGTGCTGGACCAGATTGAAGCCAGGAGCAAGTAACTCGATCGTGGTCTCCTGTACTGGTGGCAGGGGCCCAACAATGACTACATTCCAGGTTCTACAAGAGTTGGAACTCCAGCTGGCACTCATAAATTAGGATATGGATGCCCAAGTAGGACTTTAACCACTTTGCCATTTGCCAACTCCTCATTTATGCTTTTTGAAATTGGTACCTTGTGAATTTAGAAATAAATAAGCTCCAGGCTCCTGGCTTCAGCCTGGCTCAGCCTGGCCCAGCCTTGGCCATTGTGGTGTTTGGGTGGTGAACCAGGGGATGAGAGATTTCTCTCTGTCTGTCTCTCTGTGTAACTCTGACTTTTTAATACTTTTAAAAAATTAAAAACATGAAAAAATAAGAAAAAAATAAATAAGGACAATTTTTAAAATTAGCTTTGAGAAAAATTGTTCCACTGTCTTCTTTATATATTTTCATATTGTCATAGATCACTAAAAACTTTGTTCTGGTTCTAGCCTGGTGGCCTAGTGGCTAAATCCTCACCCTGCAACCAACAGGATCCCATTTGGGCACCGGCTCTTTTCTGGCTGCTCCATTCTCTTCCGGCTCCCTGCTTGTGGCCTGGGAAAGCAGTCTCAAATGGCCCAAAGCCTTGGTTCCCTGCACCAGTGTGGGAGACCTAGCAGAAGCTCCTGGCTCCTGGCTTCAGATCAGCTCAGCTCTGGCCATTGCAGCCACTCAGCGGATGGAAGATCTTTCTCTTTCTCATTCCCTCTGGAAATCTGCCTTTCCAATTAAAGAAAAAAAAACAAACTTTAAAACAATTATTCTGAGACTAAAATCAGGCTGCAAATTGACATCTGAGAACCTTCATTCTTTTTTTTTTTTTTTTTTTTTAAAGATTTTATTATTATTGGAAAGCTGGATATACAGAGAGGAGGAGAGACAGAGAGGAAGATCTTCCATCCAATGTTTCACTCCCCAAGTGAGCCGCAACGGGCCGGTGCGCGCCGATCCGAAGCCGGGAACCAGGAACCTCTTCCAGGTCTCCCACGCGGGTGCAGTGTCCCAATGCATTGGGCCGTCCTCAACTGCTTTCCCAGGCCACAAGCAGGGAGCTGGATGGGAAGTGGAGCTGCCGGGATTAGAACCGGCGCCCATATGGGATCCCGGGGCGTTCAAGGCGAGGACTTTAGCCGCTAGGCCACGCCGCCGGGCCCGAGAACCTTCATTCTGATCTACTTCCAGGTTATCTCTAAATGACTAAATTCCGGCCACAGAGGGAGTCCAGCCATACCTTAATCCTCTTCCCCTGAGAAAATGACACATGACGGAAACTATTAGCTCTTCCGAGTGAAGTTGCTGTGCCTGAGATTGACAACGAGATAGTCTTCCCAATGATTCACCTCTCCCCCTTTTCTCTCTTCTTGTTTATATAGATGGGAAGGTTCATGCAAGGAAACCCTAGGCTGACAGCACTTTCCTTTTGGGGGTGTTTGCAATGTGAGAGTATGCCAGAATGCCTGAGTTTATTAATATGCACTACACATTGTGTTTATTTCTGTTTCATCAAGGTTTTTGCCAGATTATGGCCTGTCTGTGCCTGATAGTGGCTGTGTTTGTGTATGAGCACAGGGTCATCTGATAACGAATGGCCGCATCATGCGACCAAACCACGTTTGAAATGGATGGATGCCAGAGGAGTTTGTCTCCCAGAGCACTTTCAGGAGGTCCAATCAACAAAGGAAAGTTCAAGGTATCTTGGAAGAGGTCATTGATTACAACCATCTTGATCATTTTGGACTTGTTCCTTCCTGCAGAGACACAATTAAAATAATGTTGTACAGTAGAAATGTTTCGTTGTTGTAGGAAGGACACTTTTTTTCAGAAGTAAATCAATGTGAAATCTACAAGGGCACTTAAAAATATTTATGGATTTTCACAAATTAAAACGTGTTCCTTTTAGTGCAAAAAAAAAAAAAAAGGATTTGAAATCCATGCCAATGAGGAGGATTAGAAAAGATCATAGAAAGGCATGTTATGGAAAAACTATGCATGGATTTTAAGGGTTTTTGCACCAAAATAAGCTTACGTTTAATCTTTAAGTTTTTGAAGTACCCCTATATCCTTTTCAGAAAGACAGAAACTGTTGTTTTACAAGTTCACTCAATGAGTTGTATGAAGAATGTGTTCTTTACCTTGCTCAGTTCTCAAATGCTGTTCACTATGACTTTCATTGCCATAGCCAAGGTCCCATGGGAAGACAGAAAGCATTCTAGGGTAGGAACTCTGTGTCATTCACTTTTGCTTGCCTGGTGGTTCATCTTTGTGACATCCAGTTAGTACCTAGTAACATTTGCTGGCCAAATGTGTAATTCAAATAAACAATATCAATAATAAATAATATCATCTCAAATTTAAATTTTGACTTGCAGTACTTGTGTTATATTTTTGTATGAATACCCAGTCTGTGACTTATCAGTGCTATAACTGATTTTATATAAACTGAGAGATTTTATATAGACTGAGAAATTTAGGGAAAGACATCACTCATTAACATTGATTTTGTAATCATTATTGTTGATTAAGTTGTTTCTTCTTTTTAATTATTATTATCATTATTGTTATTTGGTGCTGGACTTTTCACCTCAATCCAGTAAACATATTTTCCTTTTCAACAGCTCCTTTGAAATCTAAGAAAATGTGCAAAAGCAATGGATTTTTTGTTTTCTTCCTTAAAGTCTGGTAATTTTAGTAATCTGCTTCCCTACAAAATACAAGGCAACTCTGTTTCCTCTGTAGTCTGTTTTTTCTTCCTTTCTTTCAAAATAACCTGCTGTCTTTCCAAAATAAACATGCAGGGGAAATGCATGAGTGGGTATGTAATCACCTAGATATTTGCAGCACTGTGTCTCTTAAAAAGTAGTAAAAATAAAGTAGTCATCGGGAATTTATTCTGATTTTCCAGACCTTCTTGATATTCTTGCCTTATCTATGTTAGATTTTTTTTAATAAAACATTTATATCCATGTAAAAATTTGCTCAGGTGAAAATCAAATAAATATCTACCAAGAACTTACTTCACACATAAGAATAACCTTACATTTCTAAGGTTACAATTTTAGGTGAACTTCAGGAAGGCAATTATTTTACATTCTATAATTAATATATTCTGTTTTTTCAATATTTATGAAGCCATTTATAAGAAATTCATTGATTCTGAGGAATTTATCGATTATCATGTTAACATTTAATATGTTGTATGTCTTTATATGTGTCGTTCACATTTATTTTTAGATACTTAGAACTCAAAGAAACTGAAGGATCTATATTTAAGAACTATTCAGAAAGCTGACTTGCTTAAAAAATATCATCTGATCAAATGAATCTGCTAGATCATTTTATGATTTTTGGTTTGTGGTTTAGTAAATGAGACAGTCACTTCCTCCTTCTTCTCCTTCTTTTTCCTGTCCACCTTCCATCCTTCCTCCTTCTCTTCTTCAGCTGCGTTTTTTGCATCAGCAGCAATTTTTTTTTTTGACCATTTGTTTTCTATACCACACAATTAGAGTTCAAAGGCGTCAACTACTGCCCTTAAACTTCAGTGCAAGAAGACGTCCCATGAATCAAATCCTGGTCATTACTGTGGTCACAATTTGGCTGTTTGAGTGATGGTATAATTTATTGATAAAAATCCATCTCATTAGGACTCTGTGATAACTTGCAAGAAGTAAAACCAGACCCATGCTCAATCCACCAGTCTGAGGATAAAGGGTTTTCTAAATAGCCTAACAGCATCTGTGAGATGACAATGTTTGTTTCTGGATATCCCATCTGCTTTTACTTAGACACCTGTTTATGAGGCCTGAAGATGCTAATTACAAATCATTCAACCCTATCACTAAAGTCAGAAAGAGACCTACCTACTTTTAAACAGATCTTTGCCATTGTGGGAAAACATAGTCACAAAGATTTAGAGGTAAAGGTAAAATAGCAAATTAGGGGGAAAATCTGTTTAGACTATTTGGTTGTAACCTAAATTTCAAATTACTGGATTGGGACTGTAAAGTGGGTGTAGACCTTATCTTCCCTTTAAGTGTTGATTTATTACAATTCTACCTGCTAACAAGGACCTATTTCTTCCTCTCCTGTGAATGATGCCACCAGTCTGGGCAGTATAGGGGCAACTCTTGAAATCTCAGGAAAACCCTGTGTTTGGGGGAGCCAGGCCAGTTCTGAGGTGGAAGGTTCTGACCCCATTGATGGTGTGAGCTCACTGCTGGTGGCTCTTCGTCTGAAATGGAAGGGCCTTCCCACTAAGGGGTGGGACTTGAATAGGGCTAGAGGTGGGGACGGAGGGACAGCTTTTCTCTGGCAAGGATTCAGGAACCCCTCATTACAAGCTTTTCTACAAATACCTTTCATGACTCACCTTGCCCAACCAGCAAGAGGAAGCACAAAGCTGCCCAGTCCACAAACCAGAAAACTGAAAAGAACAGCAGTTCCATCTGTGTCGCACAGGCAACAGCTGCACACCCAGCACTCCTGACCCAGGACAGGAAACATCCTGCTGATGGAAATTAAGTTGGCTACCACCTTACCATTTTGTCTTTCTCAACTGCTCCCTGAGCCATCACACGCAAGCCCCAAGAAACTAGTTCACCCACAATCAAGAGGAAAAGTCAAATCAGTGTATAGCTGTGCTTCCTGTAGGAAGAGCGGTAGAACGTTCTGGAGTGGGCCTTGGAACCAAGCAAACAGCAATGTGGGGCTTTCATTAGAAAGGGATTTGGTTTTGAGGAGCTAATTTCTTTCCCTTGCAGGTGTCATACATGGAATAGATCCCAAACTAAATGGCAGCTTGCCTGGGTTCAAAACAGCTCTGAGATGCTGCACATGCTTGTGCAGTCTCTGTTCTGCCATGCATCGTAAGATGAGGATGGGTAACAATAGTCATGCTTCAAAAGGGAATGAGAAGATCCTTCCAAGGATTAAATGAGTTGACATTTATAAAAGTCTCAGAATGTGGCTCCATAAATATTGGATAAAAACAGAATATCTTGGGCGCGACAGTGTGCCTAGCAGCTAAAGTCCTCGCCTTGAACGCGCCGGGATCCCATATGGGCGCCGATTCTAATCCTGGCAGCTCCGCTTCCCATCCAGCTTCCTGCTTGTGGCCTGGGAAAGCAGTCAAGCATGACCCAAGGCTTTGGGACCCTGCACCCATGTCGGAGACCCGGAAGAAGCTCCTGGTTCCCGGCTTCGGATGGTGCAGCACCGGCTGTTGCGGTCACTTGGGGAGTGAATCATCAGACAGAAGATCTTCCTCTCTGTCTCTCCTCCTCTCTGTATATCTGAGTTTGTAATATAAATAAATAAATCTTTAAAAAACCAGAATATCTTAATTCTAGAATGCAAAATTTAGTTCACCCAAAATTGTAGCCTTAGAAATCTAAGGTTATTCCAATGTGTGAAGTAAGTTCTTGGTAGATATCTATTTGATTTTCACCTGGGCAAATTTTTATATGAATACCCCCCTTTCTCCAGATACAGGACGAAGAAAAAGAAAATTTGGAACGATTATCTCACTCACTTCCCACCCTGATCAACTATGTAAAATTATAATAATAAAGCTTCCAATAAGTCATTGAGAGTCAGCTCTAAACAGGAATGTATTTCCCTAAACACAGGTTATTTGAATGGGTTATTTCAAGTCATAACATAAAACAGTAGAAAATAAAGAAAACAAAAAATAAGAAACTTAAAAAGAGAATAGTGAGTTGAGTGTAGCAAGGATTCAGTGGGAGGCCTTCTCATAGATGAGGATCCTGAGATTCTAAGAAGTTAAGGGTGTTTTCCAAGTTGTGCAGCTAGGTTAGGGTGGGCAAGCTGGAGTGCAGGGCATGTGAAGAGAAGGAAAGGAGAAGGAAATAGTAGGTCAAATCCAAACCCTTTTTTGGGTTGTTTTTAAAACCAAAATATTTATTGCCTAATTGTTGAAAATCTCAAGATGAACTGGATGCAGCAACAGCTACCCTTAGGGGTTTAGACATTGTTCTTTCAGGAATCCATGCTTCGATCTGCGGTGCATGATTTTCAGGTGCCTCATCCAGCCAGTCACTGTGTTACTACATCTTTTAGCCTTGGCACTCCAGTTATACTTCCTCTTGAGCTTGGCAGGATATCCACACTTGCTGCAGATGGACTTCTGCAGGTAGTACACCTTGGAGCCACAGTGCGGCACAGCATGTGCGTTTTGTTGCAATGCTTCCCAAATGATGGTGCTCCCTTCATCATCTTTCCTCTACAACAGAGGCCAGAAAGGATGGAAGAGAAGGTGCTTCTGCTATATTACCCAAACCCTCTTGACTGTTGGGTTTGTAGCAGTGAGATCTCTCAGCAGGGATGTGAGTGCTCAGGTGAGGACAAAGGGGAACCCACTCCCAAATCTAGCAAGTTATCTTCCTTAGAGAACTATCACCAGAGTCCTGCTTCATTCCCTGGCACTCACAAAGCACTAAACTGCCTAACATTAGGACAGTCCTGGAAACAGACACCCTGGGCTCCTTGAAAACAGTATTTTAAGTGAGAGGGGTGATAAGATTTTACTGTTAGGTCCCGAGAGCACAGATGTGCATGTGCTGTGTAGAGCCATCTATTCTGCTCTTGGAAGAGCTGGACTCTGGGTCTTGGCATATTCAAGATAACCGTGATCCAACAAATCTACTGAATGCTTAGTATGTGCCAACTACAGGTAAGTGGGAGTGGAAAGAAATAAAATATGAGAAGGCACAGCTCCGTGGAGAACATAGATAGGAAAGTGTGGAAGTGCCCTCTAGGAAATGTGCTTCTGTCGCTGTGCTCCTCTTCCTCTTCTGTTCTTTCGTCTCCCTCTTTCTCTTCCCTTTTCCTTCCCCTCTCACTCTTCCCTTCCTTCTTCTTCCCTATCCCTCCTCTTTTTACTCCATTACATAGCCAGATTTTGTAATGCAGGGAGGCTGGTGTTGTTTTTCATATAAATGAGAAAGCACAAACACAGTCATCTCTGGGAGCCCCTAGGGGTTTTGGTCTAGGACCCTCAGGAGGAGCCGAAATAAGAAAGTGCTCAAGTGTGTTCTAGAAAATAAGGTGCTGTCTGCCTTAAAACATGCATCCTCTCATATACATTACACACACGATCTCATATACTTTAAATCATCAGTAGATCATTTAATCATGCAATATAGATGAGTAGTTGTTATACTGTATTATTGAGGGAATAATAACAAGAAAGGAAAGTTCAATACAGATAAAACTATCATAACCTCCCTCTCACCCTTTCCAAATTTTTGATGTGCAGCTGGTGAGTTCAACAGTCACATAATTGGCAAGTACAGAGAACTGATTGTATGCCAGTTCTAGAGTTCTATTTCTGGACCTAGAATTTGAATGCACAGATACATATTTAATTGCTAGTACATAAAGCCACTTTCAAACTGTCCTTTTGTTTCTCTTCATCTGGTTTTCATACTTTCTTTCCTTTAAGACCAGGATTCACTATTTGGAAATTGATGTTAGCCCTTGTAGTCCTAAAGACTCACACATAGAAGATGTTACCCTGCCTTTCATGCCAGCTGTAGAAAACGTTCTGACCAGTCCTCACGCTTTCTTGGCTCATCCACAAGGGACCAAATAGCTGGGAACAAGGATTTCCATCAGCTGTTGCTGCACTTTGAGTGAGGTAGGTTGGCTCCCTCTGGACTCCTCAGGCTTTTGTACATTTCAGATATTAGCAACGAAAACCACATCAGCATTTGAAAATTTCTTTGCTCGTCTCTGTCGTTACTAGAGCTAACAAGTGAGGAACATGTTCCATTCATAGTGTTGGAACACTTAACACAAGATCTGTCGCTACTGAGTGACTGAAGGGAAAGACTGTGTATGTGATGGATGTGGATAGAGGTGAATCTGCCTCTCCCTCTCTCTCCCAAAGGGGACTTTGGACCACGTGGAATCCAGGTTGCTTGTCAGATCTGCAGAGTCAGGAGACCAAGGCTGGGGAACATTTGTCACAGCATGGAGCACAGGGTGTGGATGGATAAATCTGTATTGTGTGGGGAAGGGGAGAAAGGGGAGCACCACTCTGCCAGTGCTGTGGTGGCTCCTCCTGGGAACAGCTTTATCTCTGTCGTTTCTAGCACGTAGGCTTTGTAAATAAACCAGGGTCTCCACTTCCCTGCTTTGTTAGTGTGGGCAGTCGTGGGATTGGGGCCTGGAGCCGCTGGCCTTTCTGTTTATGTGTCGTCTAGAAGCTTCCCCCACTGGGGAGGGAGAGCAGTCTGCCTGGGGACATGTGTCTGTGGGGCGGACCCTCTTGTCTGTGGTGTCTCTTCTTGATTTTTTTTGCCAGATGCTAGCTCAGTGTTTTGAAGCACAGTTAATATTGTAAGCCAGATTCCCACAAACAGAGATGCTAAATTGCTCCCAGTCTTCCGGCAAATGACCATATTTCCCATTCCTCTTGAAATGACCTGCTAAATGATGTTCTATAATTAGGATTTAAATTAGGTGTTGTTTACTTTAGAACCAATTACCACTAGCAGAATTTCTAAAAATCCAGGCACACAGGCTTCTCTGCAGGCAGTACAGAATAAATATTCTTTTTTTAAAAAATTGTGGTAAAATGCACATGACGTAGGGATTTATCATTCCAAACATGCAAACCACTAACATTCAGTAAATTCACAGTATTGTGCCAGCAATACTATTGTGCAGTTCCAGACACTTTTTATCACCTTACACATGCTGTCCTTTTCAAAAGCTAAATTTCTTTCTGCCTAGTAAAAAACCAAAACAGTTTCACTTAATCATTATGTCAGTCAATTCATAAAACTAGACTGCATGTTGAACAACCATAAGAAACCGTAATTTGAATTTTGATACAGGCCATTACGAAGAACTTTTTGCAAAATGCACACGTATATCTACATAGCTGTTGATTTGGATAGGTAGATATTTAATAAAGCTGCTACAGTGGTATGTATTTCTCATAGCTGTTAAGTATCAGGAATGACAGCATTGCATAATTGTCCTATATTAGAATTGCCGGATTTGAGTCCTCACTCTAGTTCCAACTCCAGCTTCCTGTTACTGAGCACCCTGGGAGGCCAGGATTGAGTTCATGCTCCTGGCTTTGGCCTGGCCCAGCCCCAGCAGTTGCAGACAATCGGGTAGTGGACCCATCTGGAATTGAAGATCTGTCGTTTTCTCCAACCTTCAAGTAAATAAAAATCAAAATTAAAAATTCAAAAATACTGATTAGAGGAAAGCTTGTATGAACGAATTGTGTTTCTAATAATACTTGTGTTTGTGGAAAGATGGACAACTCTTAGAATTCTAGAAATTTTCCTTGATTATAGAGATCAAAATATGATATATAGACTATTTTGAAGAGATACAATTGTATTACTTTTATATTCATCAGGATACTCTAATAGAAAAGGTAGGGTTGAAATACATTTAGCTGTTTTTACTTAATAAATGTGAAGATGTCAGCCAGCAGAGTGGTTGATATAGAAACATAGTATTATTCCTTATTATTATTACCCAACAATAAGATAAAATCACAGTGACAGTTTAGTGATACTTTGCTATATGCTCCCCATGGTACCTGACTCATTTTTCATCAGGGTACAACTTTCCTCATTTTAATTTCTAAAATTTCCTTAGCAGAAACTCTCACAAAGAATACAGTTAAGTTTCCATGAACCATATTATTTCCAAGTTATTAGAGCTCTAAGATGTCACAGTATCAGAAGGTTCTTAATAATCTGCAGCTTTGTAGCAAGATAATTTCATTCTTCTCTGTTGGCTTGTTGTAGAGTTCTAGCATGGTAATACGTATCAGTATTTCTTTCTTTTTTAAGATATGTTTATTTTTATTGGAAAGGCAAATATACAGAGAAGAGGAGAGACAGAGAGGAAGATCTACCCTCCGATGGTTCATTCCCCAAGCGGCTGCAATGGCTGGAACTGAACCAATCTGAAGCCAGGAGGTTCTTCCGGGTCTCCTACACCGGTGCATGGTCCCAAAGCCTTGGGCCGTCCTCGACTGCTTTCCCAGGCCACGAGCAGGGAGCTGGATGGGAAGCAGGGTTGCTGGGATTAGAACCGGCGCCCCTACGGGATCCTGGGGCGTTCAAGGCGAGGACTTTAGCTGCTATGCTGTTGTGCTGGGCCCCGTATCAGTATTTCTAATGAAGTGACATAATTATTTTTGTAAATTAGAATTGTGTGTTTCAAAATGTCAAAAAAAGGTATTAGATATATCTTTTCAAATTAACCTTCTGTTGCTTAGGAATGTATATAATTCGTGGGCTCCCTCTTCCTTTTCTTTTTGCATCTTCTATATGGTTTTTTTTCTTCAAATTTCTATTAGCACTAATCCTTCTTAAAACTTTTGGTAGGCTTTTCTTCTTGAGAAAATTATTGTTTAAAAATTTCATCCTTAGTATAGTTAATACCTACTTTTTGTTTTTGAAATCATATCTCATTTTGCAAATCTGCACATACACATGCATTTCAAATATCTAATTTTGATAGTATGTAGAATATGAGGAAGATGACATAAGAGTACTTTTGCAAAGAAGCATGCTTGAGAGAAACTTCCCTGTTCTGAAAGGAGGGAAGAGAGTGGAAATTGGATAGGTAAACAGTTCATTCCTACAGGTCAGGTCTAGTAGTTCAAAACCTGGTTGAGAATTTGGAGACATAAACTCTATATCCAGCATCAGCACAAGCTAGCCAAGACTGTGTGTCTGTTAGCTTTTCTGGGCTTCAACCTTTAAAATAGCCATAGAAACATTTATTCCTATTTCAAGTGACATTGCTGCTCAGGGGGTGAGTTACCAAACACATGGATGCATCGTGGATGCTGAGTGTAGCAATAGCACTGTCTGCAAGTCTTCAGCTTGCTTATGATAGCTTTTCCGTGGTTTTGCCTCGTATCTGACCAGGGAATCCAGGAAGGACTTCTGAGCTTTGTGCTTTTTCCACTAGAAAATCACTAAATAGTCCTATAGTTTAATTTTTCTTTTCCTTTTCTCTTCCTCCTTGTTTAATCTCCCAGTTTTCTTTTCTGTTTTTGATATTGTGTATACTTGAGGAGCACTTGAATAATGTCAGGTAGAGGCAGTCCCCTGGGACCATATCTCAGATGAAGTCTTAAAAACTTCTTCAATTTAAATATCTTACATACTCAAACACATGAATGCACTTGCATACCTAACAGACATATCTATAAACAATCACTTTGTCCATAGACTTTAGGAAAGCAGCACAGGTAATAATACCATTATGATGTTTAATTTTCACCTTGAATTTTAGACATATATTTCAAGAAATACTTATATTTCTTATTTGATGCAAAGATAGTACAAATATGTATATATATATATTGAAATATGTTGTAATAAGTCTACAGGAAAATCTTGCTGTGAAAAAGTAGAGATGTAGAGATTTAAATTGATGTACTAGACCCAGAGGCCTTGTATTTCTGCTTGTATTTAAACCGGTGCTTGCAGCTCTAAAAGTTATCTGAGATTTGTTGATACAGAAATTTTGGTGAAATTCTTGAAAGGTAGCTTAAGTGAACTCAGCGGCCAGCCCTGGATGCCATAAGCTCACATGTGATAAATGGAGGTCTCACTGACCCAATGGAAAACTACAGATTGATAATTGTTTTGTTGAGCAGTCTGGGATTTCATTAATTTCATTGACAGTAATTCTGAGTGAAATTTATAATGGCCACAAAGCAGAGCTAGTGAACCGTGTGAAATGTCAGCGTGCTCACTTTGGACTGTGTCTGTTTCTCTCCTCCTACTCCCATCTGTCCTGTTTGCTTTGGCAGGTGATATTTTTTCGTCTAATTTATAATGTTTCAGCATTTAATCTTGGCCTCTCTTGAACTCTGTGTTTGACAGTTCTAGAAGAATTTTAATTCCATGGACAAGTGAATGTTGTGTTTTCTGTGTAGCACCATATCAAAAAACAACAAAAAAGCTGTCTCTCAAGCGAGAGAGTACATATACGTTCATGTGAGAGTGCATGGACCCATCTCCACACAGAGAGACACTTGTGCTGAGTGGGCCAGAAAATTGCCTTTGAAGAGATACAGGGGCAAGAGACCAGAGAAAAACCCGCAAGTGTGTTCCAGAAAGCCAGGAGCAAGAAGGCTATTCACATGTTACTAGTTCCTTTTGTGAGTTAGGAGGTAAAAGCTCAAATGATTATATAAACAGGGTGGAGTTTAGTGTGTGTGAGGCTTCTGGGAATTTCATGACACTTTACTTGGAACTTAACTTCCATGTGGCCTTAACGGTGTCTTTTCCTTTCCAGTTCTGGGTGGGACAGGTGCATCATGGGAAAATGGGTATACTGGATTGACAAGTAAAGGAGTGGGTTACACTACACGGAAATTTTGACAAAAATTTTCTTTTCCAGCTTTCTTTACTCCTACCAACTGTCTACTTACTTCTCTTGTGTCAATACCACAGACTGGGTAAGTGGCTTATTTCGGCTCAGGGTTCCAGTTCAAAGTTGAGGGACTACATCAAGAGATGGTCTGACGTCATGAAAGACAAGGAACACATGAGAGATCTGGGCAGGTCGGTGTTTGTAGCTGACCCACTCTCTAGATAACGCATTAATTGATTACTTGCATGAATTGATTTGTCCATCCATGAAGGCAGAGCCTTAATTGCCTCCTACAGTCCCACCTGGCTCCTCCTACCATCTTGCAATAGAATTATATTTCAACATTATTGTTAGAAAGCATAAATACTACTAAAATAGCGTTGAGCAATCACCTTTTCTGTCCATCATATTTTCCATTTTCTTTTACTAATGCAGCCACGAATCATAGTCATGGTCTGTCGACAGAGTGTATCTTATGGACTCCAGTACTTGAGATTAGGAAAGGTTTATCAGAACCAGGGAGAACCAGCCTGTTGGCTGTTGTGGGAGTGGTTGTGGGAAATCCACACTAGTTTCTTCATGAGTTTGGAGTTGTGAGTCATAATCTTAGAGTTGCTTGAGTATCCCTGCCACCCTGAGAGGAGCATGTATTTGAGAATAGAGTCACCATAGACAAGAGCAGGCTGTGACACGAGACCCTCTTCCCCAACTACCCACTTAACGAGCTCAGTGAGGCTTTGTTTTCCCAAGAGTTAGAGTCAGCTGGATTTTCTGTCACTTGTAATCTGAAAAGTTTGAGTAATAACGTTAATGTTATTAGCTTGTCTTTCTGAGATAGTGTGAGTACACAGTGCAACTCCAGCTCTGACGTCTTATTTGTGTGTTTCAGAAACACCTTTATCAGCTGCAAATTTTATCTGCAAGGCAGTTGGCATAAAGTAAGTCACAAAATTTGTAATTGAGGATGTGTTTTGATGCGCTGGTGTTAAAAAATATATATATTTTATTTTATTAGCCTTATTTCTAGACGAGGCATTTTAGATGTTTCTCCATGTAAAGATAAGTACACAACCTCAATAAAGTTGTAAAAATTGAAGCCGTAATATATATCTTAACATCTCTCAGTGGATTAAAACTAGGAATTAACAATAAGAACAATACAAAATTCACAAATACATGGAAATCAAGCAACATATTTCTGAGTGGTCAATGATATTGAAGAGATTAAAATAAAATTACTTGAAACAAATGAGAACAAAATAAACATATAGTTGTCAATTTTAAAATTATATGCTTAAATATCTTAAATTAGAAAGATTTGTTAGGGACAAGGAGAGACAAGTACTGCAACTGTACACTAATAAATTAAGTATTAACATTATAGAATAGCTAAAATATGAAAATTTAAATTTAATGTATTTAATGCTTTATAATTTTTAAAAGAGTAATAATCACAAATAAGCAATACATTTTTAAAAGGTTTATTTAATTTTTTACATTGGCAAGGCAGGTTTACAGAGGGAAGGAGAAACGGAGAAAGATCTTCCACCCACTGGTTCACTACCCCAGTGAAGGTTTATAACAGAATTTTCTACACAAACAGAAATTAAAATAAATTAATCTATTCATGATAACTGGCAGATTTTTAAAAATGTTTTGACAATATGAAAAAAATTTTCCTTCAGTTTTAACTTTTTATTGGTAATAAACATTTATAATTATTGTCCCTTAAAGAACAACCTCTATCAAGTGTCTCTCACATATGAACACAGGATTTTAGAACATCTTAGTTTTCTTGTAACTACTATTAAATGCTTTTTGAATTGTCAATTGACATTTGAATGTGTCACTGATGTGTTTCTTGGAGCAATATCTTCTAAATTTCAAATCCCCTTCATTGACATCAGCTACTTCGTAAGTGAACACAAAATATGTGTTCCACTCCACCATGATAAGAAATGTAATGAAGGAGAAGGCAGAGGTTGTGAAGCAACTTAATTTTTCAGTTTTTAAACATAACATGAAACCAACTGAAGACAATGTTGAGACCTTTCCCAGCCTCTTAAAGGGGAACCTATTGAAGTGGAGACGCAAAGCAGTCATGAACTCCATGTAAACACCACTTAGGCTAACACTGAAAGCCAAGATGACTTGAGCTAAATCTCAATTGCAGTATGTTAGAGACTGAGACATACTTTCTAGCCAGATTTTATGTCATTAGGGGAAACATAATAATAATAGAAGGATTTGTCTCAATATTTGATAACATGTTTGACAGCTCCCTGAGGCTGGGATGGTCCTGATGCCGCATGGATTCCATTGGGTCTGACTGAGAGTGAGAAGTGGGTAATTGGCTTCCTCCTTGGCTTTTGTGAAAGCTGAACCCAATGTCTCAAGTGTTCCTGAGAGCATTTGGTTTTCTAAAGCCTCTTGAATGCTTTAGACACAGAGCAAAATCTGTCTCCTTACTCCTTCATCTAATTGTTTATCTTTACCAAATTATCAACACTTTGGAAATATAGCAAAGAGATTTGAAGTGTTCTAGGCTGACCCCTATTTTATTTGAAATGATGAAGTCTCTCTTGTGCATGTAATTTTTGGAGCAAGGCCAGTCTCCATGTTTAATGATACTGAAGAATTTTCATGAGGAGGCTTAAGTAGGGAGGAAATGAAGCCTTCCAACAACAGCAGGGACCAATCTGTTGATTATCCAATGAACCACCTTGGTGAATTCCCCAGCCCCATTCCAGCCTTTAGATGACTGCTGCCCAACCTGAAAAAAAAATTTTTTTTTAAGATTTATTTATGTTTATTGTAAAGTCACCTTTACAGAGAGGAGGAGGGAGAAAAAAAGATCTTCCATCCTCTGGTTCACTCCCCAAGTAGCTACAGTGGCAGGAGCTATGTTGATCTAAAGCTGGGAGCCAGGAGCTTCCTCTAGGTCTCCCACATGGGTGCAGGGTCCCAAGACTTTGAGCTGTCCTTCATTCCCTTCCCAGGAGCCGGAAGGGAAGTGGAGCAGCCAGGACACAAACCAGCACCCATATGGGATCCCGGCACATGCAAGGCAATGATTTTAGCCACTAGGCTACCATGCCAGGCCATGAAATTTTGACTGCCATCTCATGTGAAACTCCTTACCAGAACCAACCCTTCTTGAATACTGAGTCCCATAAATTGTGAATGTAAACGTTGCTTTTAGTTATGAATTTTAAAGTATCCAACAATTTTAATGAGATGAGTTCTTATCATACAAATAATCTTTTATAGAGTGAAAGTCTTGGTGTTTAGTATATCTGCAAAGTTAGTGATGGATTAAAAAAATTCAATCGATAAAATACACATAACATGAACTTTACCATCTTAACCATTTTTCAGCATATGATCCAATCTAAGTACAATCATATTACTGAATAGTAAGTCTCCAGGACTCTTTATCTTGAACACTGAAACACTATACCCTTTAAACAAAAGTTCCTCATTTCTTGGCAACTACCATTCTACTTTCTGTTGCTGTAAATGTGACTACTCTAGGTAGCTCCTGTAACTGGTATCAGGCAGTGTGTGTCACAGCTAATTTTACTTAGCACAATGTCTTTAACATTCATGCATGCTGTGGCATGATTCAGAATTTCCTTCCTTTAAGGTTCAATAACATTCTGTTGCATGGGTGTTCCACATTTTGTCTATCTACTCATTCTTTAGTAGACACCTGGGTTGCTGCAACCTTTTGGCTGTTAAGAATAAAATTGCCATGAGCAAGGTATAAAATTACCTGTTTGGGACTTGACTTAGACATCTTCTGTGCTATATACCCATAATTGGAATCCTTAAACTATATGATAATGTTATTTAATTTTTAAGTGTATGATACTATTTTTCCTTAGCACTTGCACTATTCTATATTCTGACCATAATTTTGAATTGTTAAGCAATAGTTTGTCTTGTGGAAAACACATAATCAACAGAATGTACACAAAGTAGTAAATAGTATTTCACATTTTTACCTTAAGCTTCTAATATACACAACTATAGGGCAAATATTTGAAAATTACTGATGAAATCCATAGTCAGTATTTGTTGGAGTGCTGACATTGTGGTATACTCAGCCAAGCTGCTGCTTGTGACACTGACATCCCATATCAGAGTGCCAGTCCCAGGGAAGGCTGCTCTGGTGCCAATCCAGCTCTGAGTTAATGTGCCTGGGAAGGCACTGTTTGGGGTGTCTATTGGACATGTATTTTCCAAATTACAGAACCAAAGGTGGTGCCTGACTGTAAACTAGTAAAGGGAATGCCTTGAACTTCTCTGAAATGTTGAGATACAAGAAAGGCTCTTGAGGTGGATTGACTCAACTTTACCCATATCAAAATGGTAACATGGACACTTGGGAAGAAAGTCAGTGTCCCTGTGCTGTTGCCAAGTAGGGTGGTATGTGAAGGGAGTGTTCATAAAAACACTAGCCCGCTTCCCAGTGCTGGGTGAGGAAACAGGACGAGAGAATCACTAAAAAGCAGGTCAGAGAAAGAAAGACACAGGGCGTTTTGGTTTTCTTTGTTCTTTGATTCTGCGTGTTTGTTTATTCTGCCTTAAAAGCTTGGCTTGTTCTGGCCTGGTATGGTAGCCTAGAGGCTAACGTCCTCGCTTTGCATGCTCCGGGAACCCATATTCCAGCTGCTCTACTTTCCTTCCAGTTCCCTGCTTGTGGCCTAGGAAAACAGTTGAGGGTGACAAAAGCCTTAGGACCCTGTACTCACATGGGAGGCTAGGAGGAAGCTTCTGGCTTTGGGTCCACACAGCTCCAGCCATGGAGGCCACTTGGGGAGCTTGGCTTGCTCAAGGTAGATTCTAGATTCTATGGTTTCTGTTAGGAAATGCATAGTCTATGCTTAAATGGATAATGAGGCTTCATAGGGTCCGCACTACCAGATAAGGGGGCTACTTAGAAGACTTTTTTTTAGAAAGTAACCCAGCTTCTGTGTATTTCTAGACAGAGGGTGAAATGGTCCCAACAAGGCTTTTAGTGTATTTGGGGAGAGTTAACTTTGTGTGTGTGTGTATATGTGTAAATAATTTTTTATTATTATCATCAGGTCTACAGGTCCTGGGATTTCCCTTACCCCTTCTCCAAGTTCCCTCCCCCAACTCCCGCTGAATTCCCCTATATTATTACTGTAGTATAGTTCTTCATAAACTGTCATATGTCTGTCATTGCGGGCATGGACAATGGCAGAGAGTCGAGCATCGTATTGTTAAGATATAGCTAATAGTTTCATTGGGAATCCATCTTTGATCTGGAAGTAGAGATGCATACTGCATTGTATCCTCACCTCTGGATATGATATCTCCACTACACAGTCACTATACATTACCCCAAGTGAAAAGCCAAAACAAAATCAGCAACAGGAAGAAAAACAGTCATTTACAATGCCATGAAGTTAAATAACATGCTGCTAGATATGATAATCTCCATTACACAGTTACTATATATTCCCTTAAATGAAAAGCCACAAAAGAAAATCAACTACAGGAAGAAAAGAAGAAATTAAAAATGCCATGAAATTAAATAATATGCTACTGAATGACTAATGTGTCACTAAAGAAATGAGAAAGAAAATCAAGAGCCTTCTTGAAGAAAGTGATCTATGACTCAATGAAGAATTTAATAAGAAAGAATATGTTTTGAAGTGATGAAACTAAATTTAAAAAGATCAAAATCCATGAGATATAGTTTCTGCTTATCTTTGTTGGTGAGATATGTCTTCTGCAGGTAACAAATAGATGGACTTTGTTTTTTTTAATCCAGTCTACTAATATATCATGGTTGATTGATGAGTTTAAGCCATTTACATTCAGGGTTAATATGAATAGGGGGTAATTTGGTTCTGTGATTTTAGCAATGGGTTTTTAATAGATTTAGTCTTCTGTTGTTATTTTATTGGGATGTTCTTCACATTTGCCTTTGGTTTTGGTGGGTGCTATTCCTCTTCTCTGTCAAGAGAACATCTTTAAGTATCATTTGTAGGGCAGGTTTGGAAGAGCATATTCTTTTAACTTTTCTTTATTCTTAACTTTTCATGTTTTGCATGTCAAATCAGTGTTTCCAATTTTTTTTTTTACAAGATTTATTTATTTTTACTGCAAAGTCAGATATACAGAGAGGAGGAGAGAGAGAGGAACATCTTCCTTCTGTTGATTCACTCCCCAAGTGACCGCAATGGCTGGAGCTGTGCAGATAAGAAGCCAGGATCCAGGAACTTCCTTCAGTTCTTCCATGTGGGTACAGGATCCCACGTGAGGATTTTAGCTGCTAGGCCACTACACTGGACCCAGTGTTTTCAGTGTTTATCTGGGGCTTTCGTAGAATTCTAAGATGAAAAATTTTGTAGTCCTTGAAAAATTAAGTCCCTTGGATATCAGCAAAGTGTGAATGTTAAGTGGGAGAAACTGCTTTGGGATTAACTGTAAATAAGAGGCTTTAGTTAGATAAAACTCCACTGCTTTGCCAGATCTCTGATTCTATGAAGAAGTTGGTCTGGGTGATGTGAGGGATAAGAGTCAAATTCAAAGTTGATCTTTGTGGATTTTTCCTTTTTCTGCTCTCATGCCATCTACCTCCACTTGCATGCTATGAATTTCTGGCACCATACTATGTCTATCTTTGAAGTCCTTGAAACTTGTATCTTAAAAGGTATACAATTCTTGCTCAATTATAGTTGGTTGCATCTAAATTTAGAAAAAAGTAAGGACAGTTGTTATTTATGTCATCAAATTAAACTGAGGCCCACAGAGCTGATTACCCGTACCTGCATATATCTCCAGGTGTCCCTACCCCACAGAGACTGAACTGATAACCACTTCTCTCCAACCTGCCTTCTACTCTGACTTCCTTTCAGGGGCCCAAAGACAAGTATGAGAATCATCTTTCCTTAATAATCCCACCATCCTATGTCTTAACGCTTCAGACCCCAAAGTCTTACCAGGTTGACACTGGATTCTCAGTGCCTAGGAAATACAGAGACACTGTAGGTGCTCAGTGACTATTAATTAAACAACAAGAACAACAACCCGATATTATTTATGGAATCTTCAAAGTCTCATATGCTGACCCCCTCGGCAGTACCAAAAGTTGTCATCTGTTCAAAATGGTCTAAGTCTGTAGCTAGAAGGTAGTAAGAAGGCACTCAGTGATTCTGCATATTGATATTCTAGAACAGACTCTACCCTGTGGTACATGGCCCAGGTATATGAAGATTCAGCTCAGGTATATGAAGATTCACTGGCTGGTGCTAGACACGTATGATGCCCTGGAATCAATTTGCTACCATCACCAGGCACATACACTGAACTGATTGTTGATTAGAGGCTCAGCATCCTTTCCCACCTGTGTTTTTCCATGATCCCTCACAACAGTTGACAAGAGAAGGGCATTGCACTGTCTCACATTTCATTGAGACGTAAACATCCTCTAGTCAACATAAATGGACACCATTTGAGATACTGCCTTTTTATATAAAATAACATCTTTGTTTCTACATTTCATGGAAGGATATACATTCCACAAAACAGTGCATTCATCTTGATAATTATCTATCAAAATTAAGGGATGTGTTGTTTTGATCAACATGTCTTAGTTATATAATAACTAAAATGGTTTGATTATTTCATCTAGAATAAATGTTTTTATATTTGGAGTCACCAAAAGTATTTAAAATGTTACATTTTTATTAATGTATATTTGTGTTAGAGGTATAGGATGAATGATCACAAAATAAACTCTCAACCATTTAAATGGATTACATTAGGGTAAAATTCTGAAAGGATCATGGAATGGAGTATTGCTCTTGAGAAGCAAAGTTGATGTGAATATCTGATTGTTACTAAAAATCAGAGCCCAATGTTTTAGATAGATACTGATGGTAAGCCACATCTGAGGTGCTTGCAGTCCATTGAATCTATTTGAGAGTTTCATCTGTTCATGTAAGTATATAACCATTGTCCAGTACAATGGAAATCACATCTTTTTCAACAATTTAAATTTAAGGTGAAATTTTTGAATAGCAAGGCTTCAGTGTACAAAGTAGTAAGATAGATTTCAAATTCTTGAAGGAGGTGTGTATTCCAGTGTCTTTGTAGATGAAGCCATAATATTAAGTAAAGTAAACATCCCTTGACGTTCAGTTTACCATAAAACTGTAGAGAGTTTGCCCTGAAAAAACAAAAATAGCAAGGACCCTGTACGTCATGTTGCCATGGCATAGGTACTATTTCAAGCCAGGAAAAGTGAAGCTCAGTTGCCATACAAAAGACCTCCCAATTGTGTATTGCTTATTTCCTCACATTGTGGGCCTCCAGGATCTGCTGGCAAATGTGGAGTGAGTCAGGCATGGGCTGCTGATTCCAAGGCCTAGATAAGTTATCTGGAAATCTTTGTGAGCCCAAAGAAGTAGGGCAGCAGCCACTCATTTCATCCAAGTTGCTTCAGACTATTGCAAGGGCACAGTGCTAACTGAAGTGAGAGTTGGATTGTGCTGTGGAAAATTTGCCATCCAGAGATCGAGGCCCTGGACTTTTGGCTAAAGAAATCAGTGGAGCAGAATCATCCATAAAGAAATTACACTCTTAGGGCAGTAAGTGCCTAACACTTGGAAACAATAAGCATTCTTCTATCTAGGGATTCTTTCAAAGCAGCCCTGGAGATACATTCCCAAATGCTACAACCCAGACAACCTTTGAATACCCAATTACTTCTGCTATAAGCAAGTGATAAGTGAGCGAACTGAGTGCCTACTCTGCACTTATGCCTGAGTGTAAAGCCCAATGGTTTCCATCTGACCTCGCTGCACATTCCTTTATTACAGGTGCTCTCCTCACCTGAGAGACAGGTGATGGCCACTGAGTGCTGGTTTGGTGATTCTGTTGAAATGTTTAGTCATCTTTAGTCCTGTGCAGCTGAAGAGACCTCTCAATCTCCGGTCCTGATTCCCCATCCACTCTTTGTAATTACTGTTTCATCAATACTCTCATTGGCAGAGCAACTGCTTAATTTCTTAGTTTGTATCTTTGTCCTCAGTTCGTTCTCCTTCAAACCCATCCACATATCCATCTCCTGTGTATCCCTATTCTTGCCCTTTGAAAATTGGCACCCAGCCAAACCCTCCTCTTTTGTCTTCCACCACTTTCACCCGCCCCTATATCCACCCTACTCTTTCAGGCAATAGGTGAGTACTGTGTTGGGGCACACAGGAAAATGGAAGTCAGGAAAGGTTCCATTGGACAAACACACTGTTAAACCTGGAACTCAGCATTAAAATTCCCCTGTGACCTTCTGCAACAGCAGCCCCAAGTAGTGCACTCCCCATATGGTGCTTATGGGCACACTCTCCAGGCCCTACTTTCGTGGGCCTCATCTGCCGCTGCACGAGGTGTATGCCTTATACCACAGTGCTGTGCTGTAGGAAGTGATGACAGTAATAGTGTCTCCCTCAGAGTTCTTGGGAAATTGACACTGTATTGTGGTTGCAGAAAACTTAGCCCCAGATCATGCTGCCTACTTGCTGATGCCCTGTAACTTTCTTGAAATAATCCTCAGTGAGATCTTAGATAATAGCTCATTTGCTAAGTCCCTGCTTTTCAAAGTATTTACTACAAAAATTTTAACAGACAAAACAATATTGTATATATTTATGGGGTATTTGATTTTTTCACACATATACACTTTACATTATGTCCAGGGTAAATGTATCAATCTCCCTAAACATTTTACACTTTTTAAGATTTTTTAATTTTTATTGGAAAGTCAGATATACAGAGAGGAGGAGATACAGAGAGGAAGGATCTTCCATCCTTTGATTCACTCCCTAAGTGACTGCAACTAAGCTGATCAGAAGCCAGGAGCCAGGAGCCTCTTCTGGGTCTACCACGTGGGTACAGGGTCCCAAGGCTTTGGGCCATCCTCGACTGCTTTCCCAGGCCACAAGCAGGGAGCTGGATGGGAAATCAGGACTGCTGGGGTTAGAACTGGGGCCCATATAATATTCTGGGTGCATGCAAGGTGAGGACTTTAGCCACCGGGCTATCACGCCAGGCCCAGCATTTAACATTTTTATGGTAAAAACCTCCAAAAAATCCTAT
Source organism: Ochotona princeps (assembly GCF_030435755.1). NCBI lineage: Eukaryota > Metazoa > Chordata > Mammalia > Lagomorpha > Ochotonidae > Ochotona > Ochotona princeps. The sequence goes on from NC_080840.1 coordinate 42,451,048, forward strand.
TGTCTAGTTGTTTCTATTTGTGACAGAGAAATATACAGTATATTAAAACCTCATAACTTGGGTCCCGGCACAGTGGCCTGTTGGCTAAAGTCCTTGCTTTGCATGCACTGGGATCCCATATGGGTGCCAATTCATGTCCCGGCTGCTCCATTTCCCATCCAGCTCCCTGCTTGTGGCCTGGGAGAGAAGTCAAGCATGGCCCAAGGCCTTGGAGCTCTGCACCTATTATGTGAGACCCGGAAGAAGCTCCTGGCTTCTGGCTTCTGGCTTTTGATCGTCTCATCTCCGGCCAGCCAATGCGGTCACTTGGGGAGTGAATCAGCGGATGAAAGATCTTTCTGTCTCTTCTCCTCTGTGTAGATCTCACTTTCCAATAAAAATAAATAAATATTAAAAAAAAATGAAACCACCTCAGAACTTCTCATTCTTACCTAGCTAAATTATAGTAATTATCAATCAATCGATCTTTTTTTTTGCCTTCCCAGCACGAGTACACTGAGGACAAAAAAGAAAAAAAAAAAAACGTATCTGAACGTATGGATCTCCTAGTATGTATTTTATACTTTTTTCCAGAACTCCACAGCATTACAGCATCAGCAATTGTTTTATCTTTTCACTGTCCCTCCCCTCTGAAAATATGGCCAGGTGTCCCCCCTAAGCACTGATGTTGACGGGTAGTCCCACAACACACAGGACAGCTACTCTCCCATGAATCATAGGTATGTACATGAATAAATACTATGATGCAAGAAAAAACTGGAAAAGTAAGACAAGAATGGTGTGTGGTGTTTTCTGTGTCGGTCCGGGATGGCTCCTCTGAGAAGGTAGCATCTGAGTAAGAGTGGAAGGAAATAACTGTCAGGCTTGCCCACTCCCTCCGGCAGAGCAATGCGGACAGGCAGGGAGACCTGCGGAGATGCAGCAGCAGGGTGGGACTTGGTGTTGGTGGATGGAGAGAGCCAGAAGGAGCTGTAGGGTGTGGATTTTCACAGATGTGACAAGGGGCTTTGGTTGCATCTCAGATATGGCCAGAAGCCACCTAGAGAGCAAGGGCCACGGTCAAATTGGCAGGGAATATGATCCAAATACATGATAGTGAAAGCCTCCTGTACTTTCCAAGCATGTGGAGAGGCGTAGGAGGAGAAGCCAGAGGTCAGGTGTGAGCCAATAATGACTGTGAATCCCTGCCACACAGCGCCATCCCTCGGGGCTGACCAGCCCAGTGTAGCTCCTGACTGCAGGCTTGGATGCTTGTTTTTTAATTTTTAAAAATCGAGAAAGAGATAAGTAGATACTGTGTTGTTGGAATCACATATTCAAAAACAAATTCCTAAATTTCTTTAAAATTTTATTTACCAGAAGAATTTAATTTAATCTTGTACAAATTAGAAGTGTGAGTTTATTTAACTTCTAAGCTCAAGAGGGACATAGATTTAAAAAGCCTTCTCTCAGGAAATGGTATTTTATAAGCCAGTATCTTACTTATATCTGTTGCAGCATCCTTGCTAATACAATTTTAAATATCTCACAGGGTGAATTTTTCTTATTCCTTAAGGGCAACTGTTCTCATTTTACACTTTTTTTTCTATCTGAAGCTAAGAGATACGGGTGTGGATTCAGCATACAGAGTAATAAAGCAGACATGAATACTTTTTGAATTTATTTCTTAGTTCTTGTTAACTCTGCTGGCCAATTTGAAAGGAATTTGTCTCTCTTATTTCAGGCCTTTGCAGATTGCTAATCTTAATCCTTTACTCATCTCCTGTCCCCTAATCCATGTTTAAAAAAAAAAAGTCATTGATTAGCCTGGCTCAACATCAAAGGAACGATCTTCCCATAAATCAATCCCTCTATTCTCTGAATTGCTTTGTTGATTTCTCCCAAACTTCCCCATTTATCTATTGAACAGCTCATTCCTAAAGCCTTGGGTTTGTTGTCAGAAATTCTTTCCTTTTATGTTTTTCCACCACAAGTTATTGTCCAACTAGGGATGCTGGAAAGTAAATCCAGTGACGCCACCCCGGTGAGCAGTTCATGGGATGTCAAAACTCAAAAGCACAGGCCGGTCTTGTCTTTGGCAAGAAATTAACTAAAACTTGAGAGCCTCAGCTCTTGCTTCATTAGAAAGTACACACATTTCTCAGGGAGCACGAAGGTTCACTCTGATTGCTTTCTCTCCTCCTCTTTCCCCCCTCTTTTTGTTTCTGTTTTTTGGGAAATGCAATTAATAGGATGATAACCTCCTCCCCACCAGATCTGCCTATTGATTTCTGCCTCATTTTCTGGCCCCTCTGCCAGGACATCACCAAAGAAGGCCATTGATCAGCAGGCAAGCTGCCTGTCACTTCCTTAGGTACAAAGGACAAAGGACGGTACCCCCTCTCCTCCCTGCCCTGAAACAGACCTACAGGTAAAGGGTCAGAGATGAAAGGCTTCTGATCAGTTCTTTGTCCTGAGCCTCTGGGGAAGCTGGCTTCTGTTTACATCGGTCCTTGAGGTTTAAGGAAAACTTTTACTCCCAGGGCCAAGCATGGGTGTAGGTGAGGCAGAACTCTTATCTTTCACAGCAGCCCACTGGGAAAGGTGGATTGTTTGTTATTGGTGGAGTTGCCTTTCTAGGGAAAACGCTTGTGCTTCCTGGGTCTGTACGCCACACCTCTGTGCCTTTTGACATTGACTAAAGAATACCCAAATCAATTTTTTTTCTGAGAAGGGAACACTGCGAGTCCCGGTGACTCCTTTGTCCTCCCCTTAAGTTGCAGTGGTGTCATTGATTTCATTGTTAAAGCAGAGTAGAGAGGGTCAAGGGGGTTTCAGGAAACTAAGAAAAAATGCCAGAAAAAAAGTAAGAGGTGCTGCACATCCACAGAATGACTCTCTGAAATTTAGGAGGTCAAGTGACCCTGGCTTAACCCATATCCCTCATAGCTAACTCAGTAACCACCCTTTAAACACAAGGCTGTCCCCTGAGAGTCTGGTAATCCTTTGTTAGCATTTCTTCTATGCCTGTGCTCTTCTTCCCAGCCCTGGGTGGTCACTCCAAAGCAGGCAGGAACTTCTCACCTGAATCATGACATCATTCTCTTTTCAGAGAACTTTAGTTAAAGTCCTTGGCAGACAACAGCCTCCACCTTTGTTCCCATGCAAATAGCAGCAGCCTCTGTACAGCCAAATTCACTTCTCTATCCTCTGTTAGTCCGGGGTAGCTGTGCTGAGGACTGATTGCTGCTTCGTCTATCCCTGCATCCCTGCAAAGCCCAGCACCAGATGGAAGGCTCATCTTTCTGAGTCTTAAAAAAAACAGTCTTCAAAGGATCCTAGTACGTGCTCAGTGGTTCTTTTCAGTTGACTTATTTTTATTTGAAAAGTGGAGAGAGAGAGAATGTACCTCTATCTAGTGATTCACTCCCCAAATTCCCGTAACAGCCAGAACTACATACCATGCTGCAATCAGTCCAAGTCTCCTAGGTGGGAGTGTCAGGAACCTGAGTACTTGAGCCTTGGCCACTGTTTCTTAGGGTGCTCATTAGCAGGAAGCTGTATTTGAAATGGAGTAGTCAAGACTAAAACCAACACTCTGTCATGGGATTCAGGTGTCCGCATAGCAACTTGGATCCTTTTTACAAACAGCCTCTCACGTTATGTGAACTTCAGGCCCTACAACTGTGCTACCTCCTGACTTCTAATCTCTTGGCTTCTGTCTCATGCTGGATCCTTCCACTCCACACAGTAGACTCAAAGGTCCAGGAAACAGATAGCATTTAGATACTGTATCCTGAGTGCATTCAGATATAGAAGATTTCATATTTTTTGTAAGAAAATAGATTTATTTTCAAATCCCATATTCTCACAATTTTTGAAGTGCAAACTGGGTATATGCAAAATGAATAAATGAATGAAAACCAGAATGTTGTCATCTAATTGTATCATCTAATTTATCTAACAATGATATTATCCAGATGGCTATTATGTGAAAAGTGCTGTTATAAGGGATTTACGTGGCATATTTAAAAAAATAAGATTTGTTTTCATTTTTATTTAATAGAGTTGCAGAGATAAGAAGAGAGGGAGCGAGAGACAAAGAGAGAGATATCTTCCAACAGCTGATTCACTGCTTAACTGAAATCAGTGGCTGTAGGTTGGCTGATTCAAAGCCAGGAATCAGGAGCCAGAAGTTTATTCCAGATCTCCATGAGTGCAGGGGCCCAAGGACTTAAGCCATCCCTGCTGCTTACCCAGGCCATAAGCATGGAGCTTACATTGGAAATGAAGTAGCCAGAACACAAACTGGTACCAGTATGGGATGCCAGTGCCACAGGCAGAGACTGAGTGCACTGTGCAACTGCAGCAGCCCCACATGATATGTTTCATTGAAGTCTCTCAACAATTTTAGGAAGTACAGTTTGTATTTGAAGAAACTGAGGTATAAAAAAAATCAAATTGTCCAAGTCCCTCAGCTACTGTGGTAGTGCCAGAATTTCGAATTGAATAATAACTTTTGTGCAGCAGTCACACTGCTTCAAAGAATAAGGTAATTAACTTTAATTTAGAGTTCATTTTCTTCCAGGCCCTCAAGGGGAACTGGTATCCAATGAAAGAAGCTGTAGTGTAAAGAAGGGACAGAGAGGGTTCCTTAGGATCCATTAGGAGGGCTTGACAATGTGGCTCAGAGTCATCACAGAGAGGGGAAAGTGCTTTGTATTCTTGATCAAATAAAGGAAGATAGCTTAAGTCCTCAGCACTGTGAACATATAACTACACAATGTATCTAACAAACCACATGGAGGGTGTATAAATTAATATGAGTCAAGCAACTCAATAATGCTTCATGGGAAGTAGGCATAATGCACTTTGGATTTCAGCCAAGAACATCCTCTTTATCTGCCCTTGTTACCTTTTCTGCTTTCTGTTCTCTCCTCTATTACGTTCTCTGCAAATGAAGAGAAAGATCCCTAGCTTTCTCTGGTTTCAGGATAGCAGCTTCAGTTGTCCTCCTTTCCCAGAACCTGCAGAATATTCTCCAAATTCTGCCCCTTTTACTTGCTGGGCACTGAGCAGCTTTCTCTCTTTGATCCCAAGTTCCAGCACAGAAGTCAGGGAATGGGTGTATGTGTGTGTGGCCATACCTCTACCAGTGTAAGAGGGGACCATTTACTGCACCTAGTATAGCAGGAGACCATTCACTGCCCTACATTCTCATTAGCCCCTGTGTGCAGGAAAAGGAATTGGAAATTACTTCTGTAGCCAGCTGCCTATAAAGTACTAAATTAAGTGCACATTTCCTTTTTAATTAAAACTTAGGTGTGATTAACTCTAAAAACTAAGGTGCACATTACATGAGCTTAATGGGAGAGAGCAATTGCATAGTTTTCTGGGAAGTAAATGCTCATTTGCTTAATTTTCCTTAAAATTCTGTTTTAATTTGCACATCCAACTTTCCTGAATAATTCAGTCACTGATGCAATGTAATGCATTTTGAGGGGAAAGGTGGTATAAAAATATTGATATGGAGACTTCATATCCGAGATAGTGATAAACTAACCTAACCCCTAACAAGAATGGTCGAAGTTTTTCTATGCTCCCAGTGTCAGTTTAACCCCTATGTGAAAAAATTAGGATGGTTTTCAGGGATTGGATCTAAAAATGCTAACCTTTATTATGATAAGCAAGAAATCTAAGTGCTGTTTGCTTTAGAATATTTTCTATCAACATCAACACAAGTTGGTAACTCAACTTGTGCCATAAAACAATTCACATAGACACTAGGATTAACAGCCCTTTGAAGACAATGTCAATCAAGATATGATCACCTTGTAGTCTACTGCTTCTAAATCGTGCTGAAGGTTGACTCATCTTAATTGTCCAACAATTCTGGATCACTAATTAACACCGCCAGAGCATGTGAGCCCTGCTTGCCCAATGAGCAGATGATGAAACGTAAAGTCACTCATGGAGATTGCATCCCCAGCCAGTAAAGGTGCCCTTCAGAATTAACCTGGAAGGGCTAGGTTAGGTCAATAACAATGTTCATTCCCTACCTCTTCAGCTCTTGTTTGATCTTCACTTACACATGGGATTTGGGCAATTCCTTAAAATTTGGGGCCATGAACTACAAATCTAGCAAGGAAGTTGTCCTTGGGGAACGTGAAGCAAAAAATACCGAGACTAACAGGTTCTGGAAAATACTGAAGTGGGGCATATCCTATCTCCAATTAAACTTTGAGAGCTACTTCCACTTCTCTCATTTGCTAGCTGAATGACACAGACCAGTAACCTATTCTCCTTGTTGGGCATGTTTACCTGCTTTTCATGAGATAAGTGAGATATTTTCTTAAGATTTTTCTAATGAATCAATGCATTAATTCATCAGTTGATGTTCTGGCTGTTCCTCCAGTCCCTTAGCTGGTCCTGTCCCACTACACTGTCTTTACCACCCTGTTAGCTCACCATAGGATCGCCCTATAGTTACCGCTTTCCCTCAATGTGACTTGTTCTGAGGGCAGCATCTTTCACGGGTCTTCCTGAAGACCTAGCCCCCTGTTGAAGTCCCTGGTGTCTTCTCTATGCTTCATCTTGGACAACACACATTGTCATCTGCACTCTGAGCATATCCCACCATGGATTTTAATGGCTCATGTTTCTCCCTCCAGGGCCTTTGTCTCTGATTCACAGTTATATCCCAGCCTCAGAGCAGTACTTGATTTCCAGTGGGGCTCAGCAATTACTGGTCGAGTGAATATTCAAGAATAAAGGAGTATGGACCCAGCATGATGGCTTAGTGGCTAAAGTTCTCACCTTGCATGCACTGGGATCCCATATAGGTGTCAGTTCATGTTCTGGCTGCTCCATTTCCCATCCAGCTCCCTGCTTGTGGCCTGGGAAAGCAGTAGAGGATGGCCCAAAGCCTTGGGATCCTGCACCCTCGTGGGAGACCCAGAAGAGGCTCCTGACTCCCGGCTTTGGATTGGTTCAGTTCCTGCCATTGTGGTTGCTTGGGGAGTGAACCAGTGGACAGAAGATCTTTCTATCTCTCCTTCTCTCTGTAAATATGCCTTTCCAGTAAAAATAAATAAATAAACCTTTAAAAGAAATTAAAAAAGAATAAAGGGTAGCCTTCTCAAACTTGATATTGATGGAGTGGAGTTATTTGGTGGTGTTCTCTCTTAAAAAGTTGACATGATTGTTGGGAATTCATAGATTTGTTCTTTTGAAATATGCACTTTATTTTTAAAGAACTTGTTATTGGAAAATAGTGTAAAATTTAGAGAAAATTTCATAGAACAAAGAACTCTTTTATACTCTTGATCCAGTTCACCAATTCTTGTTATTACTATTATTGTTGTTTGTTGAGAGGAGAGATTTACTTTCTTTTTTTTTTTTTAAAGATTTATTCATTTTATTACAACCAGATATACACAGAGGAGGAGAGACAGAGAGGAAGATCTTCCGTCCGATGTTTCACTCCCCAAGTGAGCCGCAACAGGCCGGTGCGCGCCGATCCGAAGCCAGGAACCTGGAACCTCTTCCGGGTCTCCCACGCGGGTGCAGGGTCCCAAAGCATTGGGCCGTCCTCTACTGCTTTCCCAGGCCACAGGCAGGGAGCTGGATGGGAAGTGGAGCTGCTGGGAATAGAACCGGCGCCCATATGGGATCCTGGGGCTTTCAAGGCGAGGACTTTAGCTGCTAGGCCACGCCGCCGGGCCCAGGAGAGATTTACTTTCTAACTGCCTGTAACAGCCAGGACTGGGCTTAGCTGATGCTGGGAGCCAAGTCCAGATTACCTATGTGAGTGGAAGCAACCCAAGTACTTGAACTGCATGAGCCGGAAGCTGGAATTAGGAGACAGAGCTAGAATTTGAATACTGGCACTACAATATGAGCTTGTGAACATTCCAGCCAGCTACTTAATCCCAAACACCTGCCCTGTCAAAAATTTCAAAGCAGAAATGATCTCATATTTCATGTTACACTTAATTCTGCCTAATAATCATAAACTGCTAAATTTAGAAATTGTCTTTTCAGTGCTACAGTTTGTCATGAAATAAAAGTACCTCTTTACATCATATTGTAACCCAGTAGATGAAATTTTTCAAGCTTTGAATTCCTTGTATCTTACACAATGAAAATCTCACTACTTACTGTGCAGCCTGTTTTGACATTGGACTGCTCCATTCAGTTCATTTATTTAAAAACATTTACCAAGTGTCTTCAGTTTGCATGAGCTCTTTACCCTACTTTGGATGGACAAAATGCAGACCCTGATTTTAAAGAATTTAGAATACAGGACAATGCTAAGAGGAGGACTTTTTCAGAAGAATGAAAATATTCTCTGTGCTATCCAACACAGCATTAACTATCTTTTGAGTGTTCAACCACCATATGTGTTAACACAGTTGCATTGCACTATCTCCCACCGTCTAGGAGACAGATCTACAGAGATAAATAAAAGGGATAAAAACTGTGGCTGCTGTTGCAGTTTAAAGAGCACAGTGAGCTGGAGCAGTAGGAGACAGTGACTCAGCTTACGTGGGGGATGAGTCAGGTACAGCTTTGTAGAAAGTATATTGGGAGATTGAGTAGCTGCTGGGAAATGTCTTGGGTTGTTTTCTGTTGCTCGTAACACAATACCACAGACACAGTGACATAGTGGATTAAGCTACTACTTGGGACAACTGCATCCCATATTGCAATGTTAGTTCTAGTATTGCCCACTTGGCTTCTGACCCAGCTCGTTGCCAGTGAACCAGGGAATCAGTAGATAATTCCAGTACTCAAATACCTGCCACCCAGGAAGATCAGATGGACTTCTTACCCCTGGTCTCACAGTCCTAGTTGTTATGTGGCCACTTATGTGGCCATTTGGGGAATGAACCAGTAGATGGAAGACTTCTCTGCTGTGTCTCTCCTGTCTCTGTCTCTCTCTTCCCTTTACAAATACATAAATAAATGTTTTTTTTTTAAGAGAAAAAAAAAGAATGGTGAGTTTCCCACAAGAGAAATGAATGATCAGAATATTAAGTTGTAATGTAACCTGATGTTTTGAGATTTCAAATGGTTTATTCTCTTCCTTAAAGTGATTTTAGCAATAATCTGATTCTTTTTTTTAAATTAATTACATTGCATTATGTGACACAGTTACATAGATACTTGGGTTCCCCCCACCCCTCCCCAAACCCTCCTCCCATGGTGGATTCCTCTACCTGTTGCATTACCACAGTTCAAGTTCAGTTGAGATTCTATAATCTGATTCTTAAACAAGAATTCATAACACAATGCGTGTGGCATAGACAAAATGAAAATGAAAAAATTTGCAGGAATGTAAAACATAACTGAAATGCTATGGCTTGTTTAGAATACAAAAAACAACCCATAGAGCTTTATGAAATCGTTTTTACCTTTCTGATATGCCTTGTGCACTATTATCATATACACATACACATTGTAATAGATAAATAGAACAGTCTAATAATTGAGTGAGTTACCTCAGAAAGCAATGAACTTTTTGAGGAAAGTCAGGATAAATGAGCATCTATAATACAGGGGGAAAAGCAGATATAAAATGCAAGAGAAATTATGATGTAATATCTGAGTTAGCTTTTAAGTCTGTCTATGGGCTTGTAACTGAAGGAATGTGATTGCAATTAATGTAAAAGATAAAATTTTATCAAAAATAGTAATCATGTTCTGAATGTGCAATACATTTAAAAAAATATATTCTAGGGGTGGGGCCTTGCAAAAATATATTTATATTCTAAATTTCATTTAAATCATATAAATCTATTCTCCTTAAATAAGGTATCTTAGGAAAAACAAATGGACATTTGGCTGAGAAATTACTATTCAGCACAAAAATATATTTCAAGACTCTTATTGGCTAATTATTTAATAATTTCAGCATCAAAAGAAAGAAAATAGTCGATTACCACCCACTGAGTAGAATAAGAACCCCTATGTGTGAATCATAAGCAGTTAAGCAGAAAGGCAAGTAAGGAATGAAGGCAGACGGGCAAGGAAGAAAGAAGGAAGCCATAGAAGGAAGGGAAAGAGGACAGGGAGTAGGAAGGGAAGGAGAAGAAGACAAAAGAGAAGGCAGAACTCTTTTCTGAGAAGACAGCAAACAAATACAAAACAAATACACACACAAAAAAGTTTCAAAACATTTTTCAGGTATCAAGGTAAAAGCTTAATTCAAGCCAGATTTATTGATAAATGCAGATGTGTGAATGAGGAGCTTGGTGTACTTAAGATAGTCTCAAAGTATCTTCCTACAAGAACGTTGGTGATTAGAAAGAAAAATAATAGCTATTCATGAGAAACCAATGAACACCTTAACTAAGTGATCAAAATTAACACAAGAGGCAAATGAATGGACAACAGTACCTACAGGTAAGACATCCTGAGGAGGAAATGATGTTACTTACACATAATTCTAGCCAAAAATGCACAGCCTGAAAGTATGAAAAACCATCAGAGAAACCCAAAATGAAAGACACTCTATTAAATAATTGGCCCATGTCCTTCTATGATATTGATGGCTAAAGACTAAGACTAAGGGACTGTTTGAGACTTCATAGAATTCGTAAGACACTAGTATGAAATGAGACAAATGATCTTGAACTGGACCTGTTCTAGAAAGAGACTGCTATTCCAACCATCACTGTAATAACTAAGACACTGGGAAATCAAATACATACTTGGTAGAAGTATGATATTAACCTTACATTTCCTAATAATAACTATTGATAACTATTCTGTGGATGTGTAAGAGACTGTTTCTAGTTTCAGAAAAAAAACCCCACACAAATACACATGACATAGCAATCTACATATATCTATATATAATACATACAGAGAATGGTAAAGTAAATTACCAAAGTGCTAACTATTGGGAGCTGTCTGTATCACTGGGTTTTGGTGAATTTGACTGGTTTAGGTACTTCATGTAAGTGGACTAATGCAGCCATCAAGTTTCATATATCATATTTTTGTCTTTTGTTAAGACTGAATAATTCTCCATTTTATTATGAGCAACATAATTATATGGTAAATTTAATATTACATATAATGTAGCATATGTTATGACGGTTTATTGTAATTCAGTTAGGTGATACATTAATATAACAACATGAATGCATATTTTATTAAATATTACATAGAAGTATATGTTTAATATACAGTGTAACATTTAAATATACATATATGAATAAATTTGAAATTTATAAGATATTTTATAACTATATATTTTTTTAATTTCTAATTTATTCTTTTTTTTTTAGCTTTGTTTTATGACACAGCTTCATAGGCTCTGGGATTCCCCCAACCCTTCCCCAAGCCCTCCCCCCAAATTGGATTCCTCCGTATTGTTACAGCAGTACAATTCATAACCAGTCATGATTCCTTCATGGCGGGCATGGACCATGCAGAGAGTCCAGCATCTTATTGTTCAGATAAATTCAACAGTTTCATTGGGAGACCATCTGTGGTCTGAAAGTAGAGCTGGCAGGATATCATCTCCTCCAATGAGATTCCACTACACAACTTCAACAACCATTTACAGCATCATGAAGTTAATTGACATGGTATTGAGTGACCATTATGTTAGAAAATGCAAGTTCTTAACCACATCCTGCGACTACTTCATTGACATTTCAATTTTAGTTTATATACAACCAGCTGCTATACACCTTAAAATGGCTATAGGGTACTATTCAGATGTCTCGTGTCTATTTTCATTTTTATATTTAGCAGCTTATAGTATTCAAGTGTGATTTGTACTGAACTTAGTGAATTTAGGATAATCCAATCAGGCTTATAATTCTAACATGCCATATGTTAACAATTAAGGAGCAGAACAGTTTTAGGAGGAGTGTGCAAAGAAATCTTCAATACCTTAGTGAGGAGTAACTAATCTCTGTGTCCTACCTAGTATGGTATATGGGAGTCCAAGCTGTTTCCTGTCTGTTCTAAGCTTTCCTTATTGGTCTCTATCTTTCTGATCTAATTTTGGGGGGTGCTCTGGAGCGACCCTGATGGTCATGGCTAGAAAGGGTGGAGATCAAAATTTGTAAGATATTTTATAAATATATTTTAATATATTAACTCACTATATGTTTATAGTGTGTTATGAAAAATTAAATAAAGCGTGCTCACTTTGGCAACACATATACTAAAATTGGAATGATACAGAGAAGATTAGCATGGCCCCTCTGCAAGGATGACATGCAAATTCATGGAGCATTCCATATTTTTGAAAATAAAATAATAATAATAAAATAAAGCAATATTGTTCATACATTCATCTGTTGATAGTTGCTTTAGTTGCTTCTACCTTTTTGCTATTTTGAATACTACTGCTATGAAAAAATATCTGTTTGAATTCCTCTGTTCATTGAAGTGGGGAGGTTTATGCCCAGGAATAGAACTTCTGAATTGTATATTATATTATTTAGGAACTACCAGACTGTTTTCATTCATTTTTATCTTTAATGTAAACATTCTGTCTCCTAACATATTTGTACATCACACATTGGTTGTTGGCTTACATGTAATAAGTGACCAATAAATACAATTAATAATGATTAAAGGGGCCCAGCGTGATGGCCTAGTGGCTAAATCCTCACCTCACAAGTGCTAGAATCCCATATGGCCACTGGTACATGTCCTGGCTGCTCCACTTCCCATCCAGCTCCCTGCTTGTAGCCTAGAAAAGCAGTAGAGGATGGCTCAAAGCCTTGGGACCCTGCACCTGCATGAGAGACTCAGAAGACTTCCTGGCTCCTGACTTCAGACTTCAGGTTTCAGATTGGCTCAGCCTGGTTGTTGCGGCCACTTGCGGAATGAACCAACAGACAGAAGATCTTTCTGTCTCTCCTCTCTGTAACTCTACCTTTCCAATGAAAATAAATGTCTTTTTTTTTTTTTTAAAGATTTTATTATTATTGGAAAGCCAGATATACACAGAGGAGGAGAGACAGAGAGGAAGATCTTCCATCCTTTGATTCACTCCCCAAGTGAGCCGCAACGGGCCGGTGCTGCGCCAATCTGATGCCGGGAACCAGGAACCTCTTCCGGGTCTCCCACTCGGGTGCAGGGTCCCAATGCTTTGGGCCGTCCTCTACTGCTTTCCCAGGCCACAAGCAGGAAGCTGAATGGGAAGTGGAGCAGCCGGGATTAGAACCGGCGCCCATATGGGATCCCGGGGCTTTCAAGGCGAGGACTTTAGCCGCTAGGCCATGCCGCTGGGCCCAAATGTCTTTTTTTTTTAAATAATGATTATGAATGCAGCTGATATGCATGCAGAATTGCACACACTGTAAGTCATTTACCCCTAAGTGACTTCATATGATAATATACAATTCTTCAGTCCTTCTTTCTCCTATGTAATCAGCACTGTATTAAAGCACTGGTCTGGATTATTGCCCTGAATCTCCAAAGCAGCTATTACTCTCATCTCATCTTATGCTTTGGGAACAATCAATCACTTGCCCAAAGTCACACAGCAAGTTGCAATTGCAGAGCCAGGACTCCAATTCAAGTAGTCTGACCCCATGGCCCATAGATCAATCACCATTATGCATTTTTCTGAATTTACTTTATTTCTTCTAAAAAAACAGGCATGGAGAGATCTCTCATCCAGAGGTTCACCCCCAAGTGCGTACAACAGCCAGCAGGACTGTGCCTGCCATGAGGGTGGCAGGGACCTGACTTCTTGAACCATCACCTGTTGCTTGCTAGGGTGTGCGTTAGCAGGAAGCTGGAATTGGGAAGTAAGCTAGGATTCACAAGCAGGCACTCCAGATAAGGGGCATGGGTGTCCCAAGAGAAAACTTAACGACTGCACCAAATACTCGCCCTGCAGTAATATTACTATCTACTATGTTATAATATTCTGGAAAACTTCATATGAATGAAAAGAAGTAAATGATTGTTTTAGATGTGTTGAAAGTTTGGCTTAATTCTGTTTGCATTTTGAAGTTCTAATTACCAAACTGATAGCAGTAGTAGAGCAGTAGTAGAGCAGATTGTTAGTCAAGGAAACTATTCTGGTTTATCGGAAATCATCACAAGGTAGCAAAGTTAGCTTTTTCTTAGATGTTCAGTTTGGATGTTATTCCCTGAACTTTTCACTGGACACTTGTAGCATTTCAGGAGACTGACTGTACTTCTTTCTGGGCGTAGCTACTTCTCTATCTTTTCATTCCACCGTGTCTTCTCTACTCATTTCTGTTAGCAGGAGAGAACAGTGTGGTAACAGAGACATGGAATATTTAAATCCTTTGGGGAAAAATGGAAATACCCCTGTGGTTCCTTGAAGGGTGGCAGGCAAGATGATGAAGTGTTCAGCCCACATCCAGGGCAAGGAGACACCTGCCCTGAGCCGGTCACTCCAAAAAACGAACAGCTGTGGTCTGGCGGTCACGGCCATGGCTGCACGCCACTCCCCCCACCCCACTCTACCTTGCTGAGCCCGACAGCCTGTCATCATTGCCATCATCACTATTTGTTTCACACTATTGACAGAGAGATGAGCCACCTGGTCACTTACCCTGTGCAGAAAACTGCCATTTCCTCTCTCTCACGTGGACAAATATTTACTAACTTTGCAGACATCCAGGTGTAGCAGTTCCGGAGGCAAATAGCAATGAGATGGGCCGACACCAGCAATGACAGGGAGGGAAAGAGCAATGGGCGCTCTAGGATGCCCATTCTGTCCACACAGGCATAGAGAGGCTGCTGTCGATTCACCCCTAGATAATCAATCAGTCTTGAAAAAAAGCTTGGCCCCAAGATAAGTGTGGGCTTCCTGTGATCAGCATCAGTACCTTGGGATGAACAGAGAAGGAAAAAGAAGAAAGAAGTAGAGAAGACAGCAGATGAAGACTGCAGAGAGAATAGGAGGGAAGTTGGTTACCGTGCTGGCTGAGACAGGAGGCACTTCCTTTCCCTGACACTTCCAGGCCTCCGGAACAGGACTTGCCTGCCTGATGTGAACTTCAATATAGAAATCGCAGAGGTCATGCAGAGAACAAGCCACATTTTGGACTACTTTTGGAGGCACACACATAACTGTAAGTTAGAGTCTAGAGCAAGAGAAAGGCCAGAGGTGCAAAAGATGCATGATTAAAAGTCAGGGGCAGAGCTTGCTTCAGCAGCACATATAATAAAGTTGGAAAAGTCAGGGGTTAGCAAGCATGTATTTGACCCATGCACTGAGGCATCCTCAGCGAAATGAAATGATGGTGTTTTGAGCTGCATTTCAGAAAGGCAAGGACCCGCTAGACAGGAAATGACAGACATCCATTGAGGTCCTGATCCCAAATCCTACCCACACTTCCACGGTCTTCACTGCCATGTAAACCCAGAAGCAGCACGTGTGGCTCCAGAACCAGTCCTTACAACCAAGAGCATAGGGTGAGGAGCCAGGAGGAGAATCAGGGAGCAGGGCCGGCCTGAGGAAGCTGACAAGAAAGGCCCTGAGCCAGCTCCAGCTGTGGGAGCAGATTTCACATCCATTGTTTTGCCTTTATTGCTCAGTCTCAGTGTCTATCATAGACGGAAATGAAATTGGTCTGGAATGGTTTCCTCTTCCCACAGCCTTCTTGGCCGCTTATTGATAGATGACTTTTAAATATAAGGTCCCTATAGATAGAAAAATTAAGCTGATCTATGCATTTATTTCCCCAAATAGTTTTTTTGTTTGTTTGTTTTAACATGAGAGACAATATATGTGTCGTCTTTTTCAGTCCTCTAAGACTTCCTTATCAATGTACAGTCTAAAAAACATGACTTGATTTCCCTGGGTCATCTGACCAGGTCGATCTGTTGGAGACATTTGATCAACAGTGTGTGAGCTGTCAAGAGCTCCACTTCCCTTCCTCAGGGTCCCAGCCCCTGGGCTGACTGATGGCAGCTTGCTGTTTTTAGACAGCTGGATGCGCATTAGCGGGGGAGAGCCAGTCCTGTTGGGGACACATGCTCACGACTCCCTTGGGCCTCTGTCACAGAATTTCTGTTCGCCCAGAAGGTTCATCTGTGATTGTGGTTTGGCTTTTTGATTGTGATTCAGAAACTGCACGCATTTCTTTTGTTTTCTTTTTTATCTTAGTCTACTGGGATTTCAGACCTAGGAGACAGCAGGTTGGTATCTTGCTTTTGCCATGGTCTTTCTCTGTTAAGTGTAAATATTTTCGTGGCCCCAGGAACATCTCTTTAAAGCACTTTCCAGTTTCCTTGTGAAACTTGAGCCCTGTGATTTGTTTTTTGACACATTCATTCTGCTCTTATCTAAAGGGTGTGGAAGTAAGTTCACACTGATGGTCTTGATTGTCCTTCAGACCATGAGAGCTGTTAGCTAGATGATGGCTTTTTTCATTTCTCAGAGAGGAATTTATACTTCCTTATACTGACATCTGATATTTCATTTCACTTCTAGTAACCTATACAGTAGTTCTTATAACCTTCCTTGGATTTTTAAATATGAGGGCACTGGCACATAAAGAGCAGAAAGTTGGAGTCAAGACTACACCTGACAGACTGTTTTATGGCAAAACACAGGGGACAATGCAAGGGAGAGAGAGGAATTGGGAGGGGGGAGAGGGAGGAAGCCCTATGCCTGCAAAATTGTAGAACAGAAAATACCAATGAAAACAAATAAACAAAGAAAAAACAAAACACAAGAGTTTGTAATACACATATCATTTAAAAATACATTCCTCAATTTAATTAAGATCAATTCTGTTGCTGATTATAGTAAATGATAAAAGCATAAACAAACAAATTATATGTAGGTTGTAACCTGAAAAACAAATATGTATATAGATGAGCGCACTGGGTTCCAGGCACATCCAGCAGTGTGCCTTATTCTGGAGCTAGACGTGGAGCTCATTCCTACCCTAAGAATCATGCATCTTGTGGACAAATGCTACTTTCTCTCTTTATTTTATGTTAAAAAAAAAAAAGTGTTGTGTGTGTGTGTGTGTGTGTGTGTAGGGGTTTTTTTGTTTGTTTGTTTGTTTGTTTTTTGTTTTTTTTGAGAGAGACAACAAATATCCATCGGCTGGTTCACTCCCTGAACTATCTGGAAAGCCAGAGCCAAGAGCCTGGAACTCACCCCAGGTATCCCCCGTGGGAGGCAGAAAACCCATTACTTGAGCTATTACTGTGCTTCCTAGGATGTAGATTAGTAGTTAGCTGTAATCGGGAGCCACAGCTGGGTGCTGAATCCAAGTGTTCTGACGTGCTGACATGGATACCTTAGCTACTAGCCAAACGTCTGCTTCTATTTCTCTTTTTATTTTCTTTAACAAAATTCATTTATTTCAAAGGCAAAGTTGCAGAGAGAGTTTTCATTCACAGATTAACTTCCCAAATGGCTACAACATCCAGAGTTGGGGCCAGGCCAAAGCCAGGAACTCCCTTGTGATTAGTAGGGTCCCAGCATTGGGGACATGTTCTACTACTTTCCCAGGCGCTAATGCAGGAAGCTGGATTGAAAGTGAAATAGCCAGAACTCAAATCAGCGCTCATCCAGGCTCTTGCATTACAGCTGGTGTTGGCTTAACTCATACTTCCCACTTCATATATAATTTTTTCCAATTTGTAAAAGTTAGATAAAACAAACCAATTTATCTGAAAATGATTATTTCACGCTGAATCTTATGAAGTCATTTTTAAAAATTCTTAGCCTAAAAGATTCTATTTTCTTGCTCAAGAATCATTCTTTCTCACTCAGAAACATCTTTTCACTGGAAGACTTTGGCACCTGCTGTCACATTGGAACACTGGGACAGGAACAGAATTTTTGCACTGTTTATTATCTGGTGAGAGTTTTTAGGGGAAAATGTCAACATAAATTTGGAATTTCCTGACTTCTGCAGACTTGAGTTATAATCTTGACATGACTAGAAAGGAAATCTTTAAAAAAAAAAATCTTAGAGTGTTTTATTGTGGAAATGTCCTCAAACATTTTCATCCCATTTTCCCAGAGAAACTGACAGTCTGGGGAGGGGAGTCACAGGGAGACAGAAGAAAAAAACCCCAAGCCACATCCTTGAACTCTTTTGTGTGTTCAGAACAATGTCCCGTTAAAATCAAACAATATTGCTGCTAAAAATGTCTGAAATAGTCCTTGGTGAGTGTATGGGCCCACTAGAAGAGCTCTGTGAGAGGGGCACTTGGCACAGAAGTGGTGAGAGCGAGGGCCCAGCGCTGATCTAGGAGGCAACAGGGCAGGGCAAGATAGGATATCTTTCCAATAAGCTTGTCATCAGCCCCTTCTGCCTGGGACTTCAAGTTCCAGCGTGAATACCACCACTGCACCCAAGTGGAAAACAAAAGCCCAGAGGGGGAAGGCTTGGGGGCAGGGGTAGGGTGGGGGAGTGGGTAAGGCTCATAAAGAAGAAGTCATGAAGTCTGGCTTTCTGGCCAGATTTCCTCTGGAAGGTGAGGTGTGGCCAGCTCTGTGTATGTGGACCGCCTGGGAGGGGACACACACCCTGCCTTCAGACGGCAGGACCTCAGCCTGGCCCTCGGCCAAGGAGCCAGACGCCAGGCCCGGGCTCTCAGCAGTGGGAGCGGTCGCTGGGTTGCGGATACAATGGTATTATCTCAAGCCAACCACGGCTGCAGAACCGCGCGGGGCTTCCTGTCCTTGCCTTGCAGCACAAACTGTCCGATCTCCAACTGCTCTCGGACACGCTGGCCCGTGCTCAGCCAGCAGGCTTGCTGTATTAATGTCTGAAGCCACTCTTCCCTGGGAATTGCAGACGCTGCAATGCCATAATCCATTGTATTTTTAGGGTGTTGGCGGGGTGGGGGGCGGTGAGGGAGTAACACGCAAGAGTTCATGTAATGTAGGCAAAGGCAAGAAAAGTAGAAAAGTCTTAAGTTGATTTATCCAGGTCCTTTATTTTAATGATTTTTTTTTCACTTTTGAATTCCAGGGTTTTGTTTGTTTGTTTGTTTGTTTATTTTGCTTTTGGTGGGCTTCAGTTTTGTTTTATTGTCCACAAGGAAAGCAAGGAGGCTACTACAGAGAGGAAAAATCTGAGTGAATGTGAGGGAGCGCTTAGATTCCCTCACATGTGAGCGAGCTTGCGGTTGTTCACTGTATTTCGGCTGGATTTGGTTTAAACTGTTACGGTATGTTGAAACTATGAAGTCTGCTAAAAAGACATTAAACCTGGGTCCTCCAAATGTGTTACGAAGAAGAGTTGGGTGAGCATGCCCTCGGACACATGGGTTTGATATTCTTGGCTTTGGAATATTTCAATGAAGTTGTTAAGCATATGACTCAGTCTTTAAACTATGTGTTATGCCAAAAAAACTGAACATTTGTAGTACTCTGCTCCCAGAAGTCAGGGGCTTACTCCAAGAGTTACCAGAAATGTTCTTAAACCTTCTACTTCCAGGTCAGGAAGTTTTTGGTAGAATGTTGGCTTTTGGCCTGAGTGGGGACTTTGCCTCAAATGATGCTACTCTCAAGGAGGCTTCTGGGGGAAGTCAGGACCAACTAGTCCCCAGGCCTGTGATTTGTGCCTCGTGAGATTTCCTGTTGCCACAGCACAAGCCCCAGTTTTCATTACAACCGCATGTCGATTGATCTAAATTGTGTGGTTCTCGGTTGAGCCTGTGTGCACCTAACTAGATTGACTGCGTCAAACTGAAGCATGGACATCCCTTTCTGATCCTTGCTTTTGTGGAAGAAGCATGCTTTTCTGGCTGCAACCAGTAGTGTCTTGGCAAGAACTTGGCAGCCAGCTCTGTACACAGCCACCTCAAGTATACAGAGAAATAGAAAAGGGTGATATCACAACTGCTCAAATACTCACTAGTCAAGTGCCATAGCGTCTGAATGTGTTAAGAGATTCACTTTTCATTGAAAAAATGGTAGATGATGACTGAGTCCCAGGTTGGACCCCTTCTTCCTCTGCCCTCCTTGTACACAGGTAGCCGCTCTGGCATTTGTGTCCGTGTTTGCCAGGGTAGATGCTTTTCAAGCCCTCAGAGTCATGTAAAGGCCAGATAAACAGACAAGCTTTTGGTGTTTCAAACCCCAGTCATGTCTGCATGTTTCCAAATACATGTTTTTATGTGCAATAGATAAAATATATTCTAATGTAAGTAACTTTTTGATGAGTTTTTGAGATATAGTTTATATCATTCTATTCCCATTTTAAATGTACAGTCCAGTGGTTTTATGTGTATTCCCATAGCTGCACCACTGTCACTACAGTCAGAACATTTTCATCATTATCACATTTCACCACTGCCCTACAATAACCCCTCCTGTATCAAGTAACAGTCACTCTCCTTTTCAACATCCCACTCCCAGGGTATAAACCACTGATATATTTTCTGATGTTTAAAAAAAAATGGCTAGCCCTATCATTTCATGAAAACAGAATCGTCATACAATATGTGACTTTGTGTCCAGCTTCTTTCACTTAACCAATTTTTTTTGTTACAGTGCATCCATGTGTAGAATACAATGATTCTTTATTCCTTTTTATTGCCAAATAATGTTCCATAGTATGGAGTATCTCATTTTCTTTTTCATCCGTTGATGATACATGTTTAGGCTGTTATGAACAATGCCATCAGCATTTCTGTGTGTTTGTGTGAATATGTCCGTTTTGTCTTCGGTGATAGTTATCTCAGGGCGTATGAAGAGCTCATGAAGATTTTGACTTGCATTTCTGTGATGATTACTTGCACAGAATATTTTGGCATGTACCTTTGCTTATTTGTCTTTTTGGAGAAATGTCCATTTCATATAATGTGTCCATTTTAAGTAAAGTTATTTGTCATTTTTATTATTGAGATATCAATTCTTTTTTCAAGTTTTATTTTTTGTGCCTGTAATGTACATGATATCAGGTTACAAAGGGTTCAAAGTGTAAAAACTGAAATCCTTAGCACCTTGTTTCTTAGAGAAAATACTGCCAGATTCTTAAGTGTCATCCTATAGATATCCCATGTAGATACAAGTGTATGTTTGTCCCCTTTGGCACAAACTGTGCCAAAGCACATGACACAAACCTCATTGCTCTGCGATTTTCATGTATCAACATATATTGAAAATCATTGTATGTTCACATATAAGCCTATCATTCCTCATTACAACTGTGTAACATTCCACTCTATAATTTAATAAACCCCATATTAGCGATTGCTTAGGTGGTTTACAGTCATTTAGTATTCATTTCATTCTTTAATGAGAGATACTATTTTTGTTTTTAAAATGTTTCATTAATTGGCCCTGTGCAATGGCTCAGTGGCTAAAATTCTCAGTGACCAGGATCCAATATGAGTGCCAATTCATATCCCAGTACCCCATTTCCCATCCAGGTCCCTGCTTGTGGTCTGGGAAAACAGTACAAGATGGCTTAAAGCCTTGGGACCCTGCACCTGCGTGGGAAACCCAGAAAAAACTCCTGGCTTTGGATTAGCTCAACTCTGGCCATTGTGTCCACTTGGGAAGTGAACCAGCAGATGGAAAATCTTTCTTCCTGTCTCTCCTTCTCTCTGTGAATCTGCCTTTCCAATAAAAATACATCAGTCTTAAAAAAATGATTTTTCATTTATTTATTTGAAGGGCAGAGAGACAGAGAAAGGGAGAGACCAAGGAAAAAGAAATTTTCTGTCTTCTGGTTCAGACCACAAATGGCTACTCCTACCAGGTTGGGCCACGCTGAAGCCAAGAATGAGACCTTTGTCCTAGTCTCTCATGTAGGAAACATGGGCCTGAATAACTGGGACTCCATGTGCTGCCATCCCAGACACATTAGCAGGGAGTTGGATCAGACGTAAATCAGCCATTTATTCGAAACATCACTTTGACATGAGATGCCAGTGTCTCCAGCAGCAGCATAACCTCCTGCTCTACAATGCTGGCCCTGGTTGCTGTATTTTTTATGTGAGTGCATATAGATTCTATACTATTACCTTTAGCAAGTATATAAGATATTTTATACATTAACTGTACAATTATGATAAATCAGGAGAAACAATAACTGAGTCAAAAGCTGTGTTTTTCTAATTTTGATGATTATCTCTGATGGGATGCACAAATATGTACTATCATTAATAGTGCCTTTCTGCACCATTGGCTACCACTGTTTAGTCAAAACAAAAATATGTTTTGAATTGTCACACAATAATTATATATACTCATGGGGTACAAAGTGATATTTCATACATGTATATAACAAATCAAGAAATTTATTATTTTCATTATCTCAAATGTTATCATTTCAGTATAGGAATCCTTTACATATTCTAGACATTTTCTGCTATCAGATGTATGATTTGTGAATATTTTCTCCAATTCTATGAATGTTTTTTTGATTTTTAGTGATCTTTTTGCTACATAACCTCCTGTAACTTTTTAAAAAGATTTATTTATTATTATTGGAAAGACTGATACACAGCTCTGGTTTGCTCCCCAGTTGGCCGCAACGGTTGGAACTGTGTACATTTGAAGCCAGGAGCAAGGAGCTTTCTCTGGGTCTCCCATGTGGCTGCAGGGTCTCAAGGCTTTGGGCTATCCTCAACTGCTTCCCCAGGCCACAAGCAGGGAGCTTGAAGGAAGGTGGAACAGCCAGAATATGAACTGGAGCCCATATGGGATCCTGGGCATGCAAGGTGAGGATTTAGCTAGTAGTCTATTACACCAGGCCCCTTCTATAACTTTTCTCCTATAGCTTTAACGTCTTGTAGCTTTTAATATTATTCCATTAAAAATGGAGAACATGAATTCATTAACTTCACCATCTGTATAATACTTAGTAGTATAAATTTTAAGGATTAATGTGTTGATCTATTCTACTGTCAGTAGAAATTTGGACTGTTTACAACGTTTGACTGTAACAGACAATGCCAGGTGAACATTGTTGTCCATGTCTCCTAGGACACATTATTAAGTGTCTGAAGCAATATACCTGAGAGTAGAATACCTGGATCCTAAATATGTACATTAAAGCAGTTTGTTAAGTATGAGCAAATTGTTTTTGTTTGTTTACCAGTGGTACACAGCTGCTAGATAGTTTGGTCTGGGAACATCTGTGCTAACCTAGACATTTAAGCTGTGTTATTCAGAGGGGCACGCAGTCAGTACTCACTGATGTCTTTTTCTTTTTAAGATTTATTTTATTTTTATTGGAAAGTCAGATATACAGAGAGGAGGAGAGACAGAGAGGAAGATCTTCTGTCTGATGGTTCACTCCCCAAGTGGCCACAAAGGCTGGAGCTGAGCTGATCCAAAGCCAGGAGTCTGGAGCCTCTTCTGAGTCTCCCACACAGGTACAGTGTCCCAAGGCTTTGGGCTGTTCTGGACTGCTTTCCTAGGTCACAAGCAGGGAGCTGGATAGGGAACGGGGCTACCGGGAAATGAACCGGCATCCATATGGTATCCTGGCATGTGCAAGGTAAGGACTTTGGCCACTAGGCTACTGCGCTGGACCTATCACTGATGTCTTTAACAAGTGGCCTTATTGATTACCAAGCTATGGCAGCCTGTGAGGGAATTGATTGGTTATTTGTAACACAGATTGTAATTTATCCATTCTAACAGTTATATGTTTGTGTGGTTTGATAGCTCTGGAGACTTCCACATAGAAGAGTATGAAGAACTTGGTGAGATATTTGTAGGGTTCCTCTGTGCAGTTTTAGGCTGTGTTACATCATTGGTGATCTAGATTTTTTTGAAGTAGAAGCATATTTTAAATATACAATATGAACTTTTTGCTGCTGATTGATAAAAAGTTCTGGAATTTTTAAATACAATCCATTTTGAAAACTCTTTATCCTCCAAAAACCCTATAAAGGTTGGAAAATTACCATTTCCAATCTTTGTCCTCAGTCTTCACTTTTTCTAGTCGCAAATAATCCAATTCCTTCAGTTTTTCTCATACACTTGCACTCTACTTTTAAATATCAGTGTTTGCCGTAAGATGTAAAAAATATGGTATATATTTTTGTAAAGCTTGCTAAACTGATTTCACTAGAAGGCAAGATCAAAATGGAGACCACCGTGCTGTTCTGATGAATATTTTTAACAGCTAGGTATATCATCAAAGTTATAAATATAAGAAATTAATGTATTTTTAGTAGATAGGGAAGACAATAAATAGCAAGGAGACTTTTCCTTCCTTTTTTAATCAAAAGGATACTAAGAAGAATTTTAACTTGGTTGTGACATCTCTAAATTTTGAATATACAAATTTTCTTTAGTAAAATATCTCACATGAATGTTGACTTGTTTTGATGAGTATAAGCTCAGCCTATAAAGTGAAACAAATAAAGAACTTTAGTAAAAATTAGCATCTTTCTAATAGGGAAAAATCTTTACAAATGCTGTATTCCTTATTTTGCATAAAATGCTCTTTCTGGGTATATTTTAACAAATGGATTCTCTCACAGAACATTTATAGTTAGCACCAAGATCAGCTTTTCATATATAAAGATACTTCAAAAATTTTATGAAAAAATAAATTTTAAACGATTTTTTTGTTGCAAAAACTTTTGTAATTCATGCATGCAAGAGTATCTTCAAAAAGGTCATGGACATGGACATGGACATGGACATGGACATGGCTTAAAAGATGGGCGGGGATTTCAGTTTCTTTTTGTACCAAGATACACTTACCTGAATTTTTTTGAAGTACTTTCATGTAAATTCCACTGTTTACTCCTCACCAAAAACCTGGGACACAGGGTTGGGGACAAACACAACCTCAATCATCCAACCCTTTCTGGGTCAGACCAATCCACCCACCCACATGGAAGACCTGGATTGGGCTAGTTAACATCAACCACCACTGCCAGCTGCCTACTATGTGCACACGAGGGCTGGACCTGCCAGGCAGGGCTGGACCACAGTATCCTATATAAATGTGCCTTTCCAATAAAAATAAATAAATCTTTAAAGAAAAGGAAGGCTAACAAATACATTTTTCGCCTAATCCAGAGAACTTGTCTTTACATAACCTGAATATTTAATTTGGGTATTCTTAACTTAAATGGAAAAGTCCATGTTTAAGTAAGTAGGGTATAAAACTTATAATTAATTTTCTTTTTATTTTTTATAATTAAAATTTCTCTTACTTTAAAACAAATTTATGTATTTTTATTGCAAAGTCAGATATACAGAAACGAGGAGAGACAGAGAGGAAGATCTTCTGACCAATGATTCATGCCCCAAGTGACTGGTGCTGTGCCAATTCAAAGCCAGGAACCAGGAACTTCCTCTAGGTCTCTTTTGCGGGTGCAGGGTCCCAAGGCTTTGGGCCATCCTCCACTGCTTTCCCAGGCCACAAGCAGGGAGCTGTATGGGAGCAGGGCTGCCGAGATTAGAACTGGCGCCCATATGGGATCCTGTTGTGTCCAAGGCCACAACACCAGGCCCTATTTTTCTTTTTTAATCACCAAAAAGTAATAGCACAAACACAAACCCTAAAATTAAAATGTTTGGATAGTGCGCTGCACATCATAATATACCAAACCTTTTTTATCTAATCAAATTACTATATAATTAGTGTAACTGCTGCATAATGATAAATATCCAACAAAATCCACATTGTTCAAGAGTGAGTGATTTTTTTTTTCTTGTCAGAGAAGTGGCTCATATTTTCTTAAATAAATTAGAATGGTGAATCAGTAGTTATATCTTGGATAAATACCTTCCTACATTCCCCTTGATTTTCATGCCCAAAGTGAGTGATCTATTTCAGTCATGCTATTTTTGTTGCTGGGGAAGTTTAAAAAAACCCGTGGACTTGAAGGTCTCCTGGCAATCAGGGTCCTTGGACGCTTGGCCTGGGCATCAGTGGGTCTGGTCCAGCCATGGGGTTCCCTGGCATGGGGGAGAGGAAGGTCATGAGAAGCGGGTGTCCACAGCACTGGAGGGCAGTCTGTCAGGTAGGCAGGGTCTCTGCAAGGAGGAAGAGGTACAGAGAAGCAGAAACAGCCACAAACACAGTCCAGGAAATAGCAGTGAGGGGGAGTCAGCGTCGCTGTCAGCGCTCCAGTCCTTTGATTTGGGAGGTGACATGAAAAAGCAGGAACTGTCCTCGCGTCCTCTGTGGAGCAGCATGGAAAAACACCCCCACTTCAAAAGTTTCCAGAAATGGATGACTGAAGCTTGGATTTGTTTAGAGGGGGGTGTGTGTGTGTGTGTGTGTGTATAAAAACTTCTGCAGAATAGTTATTTTTGTTTTTGTGGAAAGAATGTACATCACAACTATTTGGCTTTGTTAATTTTTTCATTTTTTTTAACTTTTAAAAAATATCTATTTTTATTTGAAAGGTAGATTTACAGATACACAGAGAGATCTTCCATCTGCTGGTTCACTCCCCAAATGGTTGCAATGGCTGTAGCTGAGCCAATCCAAAGCCAAGAACTAGGATTTTCTTCTAGGTCTCCCACGTGGGCGCAGGGGCCTGATGGGTTTGTCATCCTCCGCTGCTTTCCCAGGTTATAAGCTGGGAGCCGGCAGAAGATTATCCTTCTATGTCATTGCACCCGTTTCTAATTTTTTCTTAAAAAAAAAGACATCATGAAGGATAATGTACAGTGTACCATTCTAACCTTTCTGGGGTGAGCAGCTCGGAGGAATTCAGCTGTCACCTCCATTCCTCTCTAGAGCCTTTTCTGATTTCATTCAATGCTATCTCCCCATTTCCTTGCCCGCAGCTCTGGTAAGCAGCGTTCTCTTTTCTGTCTCCATTTATTTCCACTGTGTACCGAGTGTAAGTGGACTGATACAGTGTCCTGAAGATGCAGTTTAATGGGCTTTATGAAACTTAGCACACCTGTCACCTTAATGTGGATGGAGAAATCCAGCATGGCCAGCACTGGAGAAGACCCTTGTGCACCCCACCTAGGGTTAGTCAGTACGCATGACTGTGGCATAGTTGTGTGGGTGACTGTGTGCTTCTTCATCAGGAAGGGGAGGGAGTCACAAGACAGAAGACAGAAGTTTCTACTGTGCTCTTTCCCCAAAGGGGAAGCTGCACATTTGTCTGTTACATTTGATTTAAGCAACATTTATATTGGACCCCCAGAGAATATGGATAAATACCTTATGCTGGTCTGTCTTTGACTAGCTCCTGTTTATGTGATGGTTTGGGCAGCCTCTATGGTAGAAGCCGGTGTCCACACTCCAGGTACAAGGCCTGCTAACTTTGATTCACAACCTGGTAAACGCCTCCAAGGATGATCTCTTGGCCCCTGGTGCCAGCCCAGCACAGTGTCTGGAACCTGCCAGAGGCTGTAAATGCGGTTGAAATAAGCAGAGATGAATTCATACTCTCAGGCATATGGAGATGGAGGCCTGTTTTCCAAACTGAGATTTTTGTCCTGGAAGAAGTCATTTAACATCTCTGAGTCCCTGACAAAATGGAAAAAGTGTTTCAGTATTAACCTGCAGAAGTTTCTATCAACAAGTGCATCTCTTAATTTTTCTTTATTTATTTGAAAAGCAGAGCAACAGAGAAAGAGAAAGAGAAAGAGAACGAGAAAGAGAACGAGAAAGAGAAAGAGAAAGAGAAAGAGAAAGAGAAAGAGAAAGAGAAAGAGAAAGACACATGAACAGAGATTTGCTGGTTCACTTCCCAAATGGCTGCAACAGGACCGGAATAAAGCCAGAAGCCTGGAACTCCCTGTGGGTCTTACATAGGGCTGTCAGGGGCTCAAGCTGTTGGACCATCCTCTCCTGCCTCCTCAGATGTGTTCACAAGATTAGAAGTGGTGCAGCCAGGACTGAGACCAATGCTCCCATATGGGATGCTGGTTTAACCCAATGCGACTCTTGAACAAACAGAAATACCATGCCCTCAACACTTCAGTCTCACTCAAGAAAAAAATCATTTCAAAATCTATCACTCTGAAAATTAAAAAGCTCTTCTTAATCATGTTTTGGCCATTTGGGGAGCAAATGGAAGATCTTTCTCTTCTCTGTAAATGCCTTTTGAATCAAAATAGATAAATCTTTTTAAGGGGGGTTTTATTTGCAGATGCTAGGGAAATAACAGGCAAAACTCTTGTTTTTCCAAATACATGAGAAACGGGAATTGACATAGAATTCCCACAAAGGCAGAGGGAGGATTTTTTTAATGATCACTTACCGTACCCTCAATACAAGGGTACTTTGAAAAGTTTTTGCAAGGAGCTGTGTCGTGGCATAGCCTGCAATGTTAGCATCCCACATCAGGGTGCTAGTTTGAGTTTTCCAGCTGCTCTGCTACCAGCAGATATGTCTGGAAGGTAAAAGAAGATGACTTGAGTACTTGGGCCCCTGCCAACCCCGTGAAACACCAGATGGAGTTCCAGGTACTTGGTTTCAGCCTGGCCCAGTCACAGTCAGCATTTGAAAAGTGAACAAGTGGATGCAAAATCTTTCTATTTCTCTCTGTTTTGTCTTCTCTCTGTGCCACTCTTTCAGGTAAATAAAACAAACCTTTCTTTAAAAGTTTTTGGAAAACGGAATGGAAAGTTTTGGAATCTAAGCATATGAGACATCTGCAAAATACTCATGAAAAAATCATTTCATGCAAAAACCTACAGATTTCAAAAATGATTTTGCACTAAAACAAGCTTATGTTTTCATTTGATTTTCCACGAAATTTTTGAAATGTCTGTATATTATACTCTAGCTGTTGTGTTTAGCCATCCTTGCAATAGTTCAGGGTGAAGTCTTCAGTCAGAACAGTGTGGTCTGAAGGCTCCTGAGCTTTCCAACTCATGGCAGAACTTGGCATGTGAACGGCTTTTCTGATCTCATAATACTTGTAAGTCTTGGAGTTTAATCACTGAAGCCCCAGTGCCTACTGTCCTGCTCAGTGCTGTGCCTGACTCACTGGATGACCTTTGTGACATCATTTTCCCTCTGTGAGTGTGTTTCCTTGCTGTGAAGACAAACCTAAAAATATCGCAATGTCTTGTCTCCGTGAGTTATGGTAAGGATCAGCTGAGTTATCCTGACTTGGAACACCCAATTTATTCAAGGAAAAAAGGCAGAACATTCATATTCCATCATTTAGGATGTGTTTAGGGGAGCTGATTCCAGAGTGTTACAAAAGAGAAGACTGTTCCTTAGCCTCCTCTATTGATCCACGGGAAAGCACAGACTTCACTCTGCTGTTCTCTGGCTGGGCCAGTTTCCCAGTGACAGGGTGCATGGGCTAGGCAGGCCAGCCAGCTGTCTGTGCTGTCCCTGCCCAAGCAACTGGTCACTCTGGCCAGCACGTCTCCTCTCGCTGGGCCCCTAAAGCTCAGTCTCACCCAGCTGCTGAGGCCGTCATCAATTTTTCTTGCACCCATCAAGTTTTATAAGTAATCTTGGTTTCCTGTTTTACACAGAAAATTCTGCTTCATTTGCAGTATTTTCTATGTGGCTTTGTTCCTGTCTCTGATTGATAGGACCAGGTCTCATAGCTGAGGTTTAAAGATGCAGTGCACAGCAGTGGAGAAACCAGCCATCAATGGCAGGAACTTTTCCTGGCTCTGCGACTATGCCATCTTACAGCCTTGGACGCTTATTCACCAATTTGACCCTCAGTTTCTTTGATAGTACAAAGGGGAGGAAAATATTGAACGTGTAGTGTTGTTCAAGGATTATAAATTATTCTTCCATTAATTCATTCCTTTCATGGTAACATATATGAATAAACTAAAATATACTGGCAGCCTGGAGGAGGGCAGTGATACCTGAAACAGCCAGAGGTGATGTCTCCAGGGTATAGGCGAGAGTGTGGAGGGTGGCCAGTATGAAAAGTGAGGAGAGGAAGAGGAGTTGATTGCAGATTCAAGGTTCCCTACCTGCAGGACACAGAGTCACAGGGAAGCTGGAAGGGCAACCATTGATGCCAAATTCCATCTCCAACCCTGTGGTCCTACGAAACTGACCTGACTACCCATATCTAAGATTTTCCAAGGTGATGATAAACAAACCTCACAGAATCACCTTATTTTGTAGGTTAAATGAGTCAATGTCTTTAAACCATTAATAACAGCAGCTGTTTTAGATATATCTTATAAAGTACGGAAGACAGAATCTCAAGGAAAATAGGTTAGGGCAGTTTCATTCTGCTCAAGTGATAGGAAGCGAACAGGTGTTAACACATTGCGACTACTCTTTTCAAATGGAAGGAATGTGATTCATGCAGTTCATCTCTCCAGCCTCTTCTGAACAGATTTCCTGGAAATCCCAGGATGTGTAGGGCAGTGGGGACCACTTTTGTTTCAGAGGTGGGCACGTGAAATGTTGGTATGCCCATATCCTCACTCTGCACCTAATTCTAGCTTCCTACTATTACACACACACCCGAAAGGACAGCAGTGTGATAGCTGAGGCAGCTGGGTCCCTGCCACCACAACGGCGACTCATATGATCCCGGCTGGGAAGTGAACCAATGAGTGAAGTTCTCTGTGTTTTTCTCCAATTCACATAAACATATTTAACAAGCAAGGTTTTAAAAAAAATATATTGATACCTCCATCCCACTAGGTTGTTTAGTCTACAGTGTCAGAGAGCAAGCTAGCTTCCAGTGAAATTATGACGTGGGTGTGGCTTGCTTTGGCATTTCTAGTACTTTGATGTTTTTCTAAAGCTCTTTTCCTTGCAAATCTTTTTTTGAAGACTTGACTTTTTAATTTTTTTTTTTTTAGAGCAACATTAGTTTCACAGCCAAATTGAGAAGAAGGTATAGAGCTATCTCTCACATTCCTCTCTTGCATCTGCACAGCTGCCACTGGACAGGGTTATAGCTTATGAACCTGAATGGGCACATTTCTACCAGCCAGCATCCATAGCTTGCATTACTGTTCATTATTTTTTTCATGTCATCAATAAATCACAAATAGTTAATAGCTTCAAAATCACCTGCACTCAAAGTGGAAATTGATGACCAAGGCATTTTAAGGACATCCTGCTCCACCTCATTGTGTCCATCAAACAGTGATTTAAAGTTGTAATGGAGACAGGTATCATGGTACACTGGGTTAAGCTCCCCTATATTGGATTACCACTTTGAGTCTAGTCAGTCTACCTCTGATCAGGCTTCCTGCTATTTATCTAGAAAGGCAACAGAAGATGGCTCACATGCTTGAGCCTCTGGCCAAGTGACAGACCTGAATAGAGTTCTGGCTACTGGCAACAGCCTAGCCTAGCCTTGGCAACTGAAGGCATTTAAATAGTGGATCAGCAGATAAAACCTCTCTCTTTCTCTCTCTTTTTCTCTCTTTCCCTGTCACTTTACTTTTCAAATAAGTAATTGAATAAGTTTTGAAATAATTATAGTTGAAAGGGAGATGAGTATTATTTTACCTAGAGTTAAATGCCTATGTCCCACACTGAATCAGAGTTCCTGGGTTCCCTGCACTAGCTCCTGAAACTTGCTTCCTGCCAATGCTGACCTTGGGAAACAGCAGCGATGATTCAGGGATAACATTTGTGCCACCCATGGAGTCAGTATCTTGACATAGTAGGTATAAACCCCAAATGGGCACTGGTTCGAGTCTCTGCTACTGCACTTCCAATCCAGTTCTCCATTAATAGCCTGTAAAAGCAGCA
Source organism: Ochotona princeps (assembly GCF_030435755.1). Taxonomy (NCBI): domain Eukaryota; kingdom Metazoa; phylum Chordata; class Mammalia; order Lagomorpha; family Ochotonidae; genus Ochotona; species Ochotona princeps. The sequence continues at coordinate 42,482,619 of NC_080840.1, forward strand.
GAGGATGGCTCAAACCCATGGACCACTGCACAGATGTCGGAGACTCAGAAAGCTCCTGGCTTCAGCTTAGTCATTGCAGCCATTAAGGGAGTAATCCCACAGATGGAAGATCTAGCTCTATGGTTCCCCTCTTTGTAGCTTTGCTTTCAAGTAAATAAATAAACCCTTTTTAGAAAATAGATTTCTGGCACCTAAGACCGTGATTGAGCTCCTGGCTCCTGTTCATGGCCCCACCTTAGTCCTGTTATGGGCATTTGGGGATATTAAATTGTGGCTACAAGCTCTCTATATCTCTTTGCTTTAAAACAAAACAAACAAACAAACAAACAAAAAGTTGGAGTGGTAACTTGACTAGGGCCCCTCAGACACTCCCAATGGCTTGTGAACAGCCCTAGTATCTCATTCTTCCTTTTGACCTCACATTTGTCTTCATTCTGGACATGTCTGAGTTTGCAGCCTCTTAGTTCCCGAACCAATGACCTTGCCCTCAGCTTGGCTGCAGCTTCCCGTTCTCACAGTGCAGACTGTGAGTTCTGAAGTCCGTTATCTGTTGAATTTGCTCCACTTCCAACATCAAGGATTCAAACATCCTCTCAGCTGACTTCAAGCCCCATCCCTGCCGCTTCTTTCTTGAGTGTTTCCACTACAGCTGTGCTCCCACCATGGGTGACTTCTGCCTCCCATCCACATCCTCCTTAGTCACGGGCCCCTCCCACTGGGCTTTCCCCACAGTCTGGTTGGATGTGGCCCATCATACCAACCATGTTTCTGCAAATGTTCTACCTTGCTGTGTGCTTTCTGTGTTGTGCACACCTAGCAAACTTGAAATCTGAATGAACCCAACCCCCACCCATGTGGGAGACCTGGATTGATTTCTGGGCTCCCGGCTTTGCTGCAGGTATTTGGGGAAGGAACCGGCAGATGGAAGCTATATCTATGTCTCTCTGACTGGCTCTTAAAATAAATAAATTTTAAAAACAATTTAAAATTTTAAAAACAAATTTTAAAAACAATTAAATGCGTCTTGCATACTGCTCTTAACCTTAAGATATCAAAAAGTGGTTTGTGGTTCTGGCAGTATGGGAGCAATGATGACTTTCACAAAAACCATACTGAGGTTGTGTCATTGTGGCACAGTGAGTTAAACCACAGCCTGGGAGACCAGTATTCCATTTGGGTGCCAGTTCGAGTACCAGCTGCTACAATTCAGATCCAGGTCTCTGTTGATGTGCCTGTGAAACCAACCAAGGATGGCTCAGGTTTTTGGGTTCCTGCACTCATGTAGTTCCTGTTTGGAACTCCAAGCTCCTGTCTGTAGCCTGGCCCAGCCAGGCAGTTACATTGTTTTGAGAAATAAACCAGTACATGTATGGTCTCTCTCTCTTTTTCCCTAATTTGGCCTTTCCAATGAATAGGTTGATCTTTAGAAACATGTTTTAGAAAGCCATATTGAAGTGAAATGAGAAGGAACTGGAAAGTGGAGAAATAAATTAGTCACAGACAACTCATTAGAGCAGTTTGATTACGAAAAAAGGCAGTTGCTTCCTGCTTGCTCCAAAACCAAAAGCTGCCGGCTATTGCCTTCACCTTCTTCTCCCAGACCCCTGAGTTCTTGAATACATAAAGGTCTTGGTAAACACCATCAACAACTTCACATCCCTCATTATTGGTCAGTGTTGTTGCCTTTCATGACCAATTTTCTCAGATGAACTGTCTTGCCACACTTTTTCATCTGCTAGTACGTTTATATCTCCATTCAGTAAGATTTTACCAAAGTCACCAATGACTCCTAGATTTCTAGAACTGGAAATTGCTTCTTAGACTCCTAGGCTGTTTCCGCTGGGGTGTTCCTCCTAGGGCAGTCCTGCGGGTTTGGGAAAGTGACTTCTAAGAGATGACCTAGACCTGCCACATTTCAAGGCACTGCGTAAGTGATAGGGACCACAGTAGCACAAGGCCTGGTTCTATTCTCAAGAACCTGCAGGCTGGCCTGTAGAAAATTAAGGAGGGTACATTGTGCCACCTGCAGGCTCATGGAGTCCAAGGGAGGACAAGAACATTGTCAGGAGTAATGAACAAAGTTCTTTGGAGACTGATGCCTGAGCTGGAGTTTGGGACAGAGCTATAGCAGCTAAGAGTTTGGGGGGAAGTGGTGAAGACATAGTGTGTGACACACAGGAAGCCTCTGTCAGGCAGAACTGCAAAAGACTAGGGCAGGGGTGAGGGTGGAGATGGGGCTACATAAACGATAAATCAGGAATGCACAGTTTGAGTCCTGGCCTCCGGCCCACTCCTGCAGTCCCAGTGAGATCAGAAACACATCTAGTTCTGATCCTTAACATTAACAGATTCTCAACATAGGAAGAACGGTTACGTGATTATTTTAGTTCATGATACTCTACCACATTGTTCATGTTATTTAAATCAGTAATGCTAATGCAAGTAAAGTGTGTGAGCAATTTGGCACAAGGTATTAGAGGCAGAAAAGCATTAATGAACCAGGCATGATATCTGTGAGGACAGACACCTAGGGTTTCTATCCCAGCATTACTGCCTACTCTGATTTTGGGCAAGTTAACCTCTTCGTGTCAATTCTGCCTTAGGAGTTTCGACAGTACCTATCTTTCAAGTTATCATGAGGATAAAATGAGTTTATATTTGTAAAGCAACTAACTTAGTGCCTTGTGATAATTTTAAAATAATTGTTCATAACTACTATTAATAACCAATGATGAAAATTATTATCTATATTTAAATTTACCATTAAGTTATTATTAATCATTATGATAGAATTCCAAAAGAACTCTGGCTTGTGAAGCCCCTCTCTTGCCTCAGCTGCAATCCTTTTCTGGCATATGTTTTCTTCATTTGGGATTCAGACCTCTTACAAAATGTATTTGTAGCTAGTGGAACAGAGCTCACATCACAGACACCTGATGGGACACTGATAGTAACCATCCCGAGACCTAACACTGTGATATTCCAAAGTCTGGATCTCCCTTCTTCCTCATTTCAAGCACAGTTGGATTATTCCTACACAGGCCAGTGGGTCTGCCTGCAGTTACGGTCTAGGAGGCTAAGGACATAGCATCCTGACCTAGGTGTGCTCTCTGAAGGGCTCCTGTGAGTGGGCTCCATCTTGTTTATTTGTAGGCAGGTTAGCTTTCAGTGAGTCCAAGAGCGTGTGTTTTTCTATTCTGAAACCCCTATCAACCCAGAGTGTAGCAAACAGAAACCCGTTGGGACGCTTTCACTTTTAAAGAGTTTCCAAGCACCCTGCCCTTTTCCTAAAGGACTCTTTTCCCTTTTATGGATGAGCACTAGGCTCCAAGACAGTGTAAATAGAGCTTCCTGTTCCAGGGAAGTGCTGGCTCCTGTAGGAGCCCAGGGGTCCTTTGGGAAACGTTGATAGGAACTATGAGCTGTGTGTGACCTGAGGTGCAGAAGTCAACTGAGCCAGAAGGGAGGGAAACACATTTAACAGTCCCTTTGTGCACACTTCGGTCCCAGAAGCACTTCTGGGAAAGTAAATCCAGTGCCATACACACACTCTTCGCAAAGAATGGCAGGGAAGCTGGCCGGCTGGGGAGAGCCATTTCCAGATTAGGCGCCTTAATCTTGGACCTAGTAGCTTGAGGAACCCTGGGGTGTCTGATGTTCTCTCTCTTTTTTTTTTAATGTTCTGCAGATTTATTAAGTAATGAAATCAATAAATACAGAGTATAGAATTAGGAAGAAAATTAATCCCAAACCCACATTAACAATCTAAATTCGTAATTTTTTTTTGACATTTCAATTTTAGTTTATACACAACATATAACATACCTAACATAGCATGTTATACATAACATCGTGTCATCTTAAATTAAGGCAAACATGTGGTATTTCTCTTAATTCAGGAATCTTGTGCTTCAGATGAGTGGGTTTGCCTTTAAAAAAAAGAAAACGATTCGGCACAACTTAACTCTAGTTCAATAACAAGTACAAGTACTTTTCAGGCTACTTAGTGTTTACATACTAGGGACATGACTCAATCTTGTCTCCTGGAATTCAGTATCTCCCTATGCTTTTAGCTGCTAATCATAAAAAATGTTAGTTGTGTGATTAAGCTGATGTGCCGTTTACTCTGATAATTTTGATCTTTGATTTCTTTGTTTCATATTTTCGCTGGTGATGAAATGAAGAGAAACCAAAATAGTATAATTAATACTTTTGTGTTAATCATAATGATGTTATGACAGTTATAAACATCATTTCGATGCTAGCTAAGTTTTAAGGAGTATTTGATATGTTCTAAACAGTGAGCTAAGCCAGTCGTCTCCATCAGTAAAAATCTTTTGTCAGCATGAACTGACAAATTTGTTAAAGTATATAACACTAAATTATACACAAAACAAAGCTAAATTAACTACATTTGAATGAGTGACACAAAGAAGCATAGATGAAAGTCCTTTTGCTTTCTTCTTGCATATCAGTAGATTGTATACTGCTATTTCAAGATCACCCTGCAAACACATTACAAACTGCTGTTTTTCACCTTTATTTTTATATTTTAAAATTTATTTTCATTTTATTTGAAAGGCAGTGAGACAAAGAGAGATATAGACAAATAGAGATGTTCCTCATGTTCCTGAAACAGCCAGACAGGGCTTGGAGGGACTGAAGCTGGAAACCCAGAACTCAATTCAGGTGTCCCATGTGGATGGCAGGGCTCCAAGTCCTTGCCCCATCAGCTGCTGCCTCCTGGAAGCTGCATCAGAGGTTGGGGAAAAGGACTCAGACATACGATCTGGTGTGGGATACAGTGCCTCAAAGGATGAGTTTAATGCTGTGCTACAAGCAGCCTCTACTCTTCCCATTTTAAAGATAAGCATACTGAGGCAATCAGAGGTGAAGCTCTTGCCTAAAATAGGACCAGCAGATTGTTGGCAGCAATGGCAGCCTGTGACATCACCAACTTTCAGACCACAGTAGCTTCTCCATTAGCACCTGCAGGAAGCTGTGCCATTATGTTAATACATTCCTATTTCAGATCTTAACCTAAATGTAGATGCAGGCACTTAAACAGTGTGTCCAGATGTATTCTAGATTCATAATAAGAGTTTGAATCAAATTTGTGTTTTTATTTTTTGGTCAGATATAAGAATCTCAAAATGAGTGCTGATTTCCTCATCTGAAGCTTTCTTTCTTAATCCAGAAATGAACCCAGACTTGTGATTATAGTTAAGTACAGATGGAGGAGTTTGGATTTTAAACAAATAGAGGACTAAGTATGATTTATTAATTGTGGGAAATATATCAATGTGAGTGTTTATGATAGGGAAACTGAAGAGGGCATATATTTGTATTATTTCACAAGTTTTGTTGTGTAATTTAAAACTATTCTGAAATTTAACAAGTTTTTCCAAAAAAAAAAATAGTAAGTATAGAACTACAAATGAAGTTAAAAAAATGGTTCCAAGAGGGACTATTCTTATGTTCTTAGAATTCAATCTACAAACCACATTAATCTATTAAAAACTAATTAAAAATTAAAATGAAATTTACAAAGAACAAAAGAAAGAAAATAATTTTTTTTAAAATTGCATTAGATAAAGTATTTAGGAATATGAAAGTACAAAATTTGGATTCTGAAAACCACAAATATGATTGAAGAAATTTTGGAAAGTTTGAAAAAAATGAAAATTTTTTCCTAGATATTTTAGTGTTAAAATGGAAATAAAATTTCAAATTGATCTGCAGATTCAATTCAGTTCAACTTTTATCAAAATTCCGACTGCTTATTTGCAGAAACATAAGCTGATCCTCCAATTCATGCGGAAATGAAAGGGACTGAAGACAGCCAAAACAATCTTAGAAAAAAGGACAAAATCAGAGGAGTTATGCTTCTCAATTTCAAAACATTTCTTGAGCAGTGATAATCAAGAGAGTGTGGAATGGCATAAAGCTAATCATGTGGATGAATTAATAGAATTAAGAGTTCTGAAACAAGGTCTTCCATTTATCATCAACTGGCTTTTGATAAGTGTGTGAGGACAATTCAGTGGTAACCTACAGTATTTTCAACAACTGGATATTCACAAGCCAAAGCATGGTGCTGGACCCTGAACTCATGGCATATTAGAAACTAACTCAAAATTGTTCCAATATCTAAACATAAGAGCTAAAATAATAGAAAAGTAGAGAAAAATACCAGTGTAAGTCTTTCTAACCTGATTACATGGCAGTTCTTAGGGCATCAAAAGCATACGCAGTCAAGAAAAAAACAGAAAATTGAACTTCATCAAAATGGAAAATCTTTGTACTTAAAGGACACTATCAAGAGAATAAAAGTTTAACATGCACAGGGGGAGGAATGCTTTTTTAAATCAAGTATCTGTTAAAGGACTTGCATTTAGAATAGATGAAGAACTCTTACAATTAATTAAAAAAAAACAATTCGACAACAGTCCCCCTCCCCAAAAGGAACAATTAAAGTTTTTCAAGGACTAGAATAAACATTTCTCCCAGGAAATATATAAATAGGCAATAAACATTTGAAAAAAAAAACTTAACATCACTGGCCTGGCACAGTAGCCTAGCAGCTAAAGTCCTCACCTTGCACACGCCGTGATCCCATATGGGTGCCGGTTCTAATCCAGCTCCCTGCTGTGGCCTGGAAAAGCAGACAAGGATGGCCCAAAGTCTTGGGACCTTGCACCCACATGGGAGACTCAGAAGAGACTCCAGGCTCCTGGCTTCAGATCAGCACAGTTTCAGCTGTTGCGATCCTTTGGGGAGTGAATCATTAGATGGAAGATCTTCCTTCTCTTTCGTCTCTGTATATCTCACTTTGCAATAAAAAAATTTTAAAAAAATCTTTAAATAATTTTTTAAAAATGTAACATTACTAATAATTGGAGTACTGCAAATCAAAACTAAATTGAGACAACACTTCACATCCCTCAGAATGGTTACTATAAACAATAAAGAAAAAATAAGAAACAACTCCCTTAAATTAGGTGGAAGATGTGGAGAATTTAAAACCCCTGTACGTTGGTGGAAGTAAGGTAAAATGGCACAATCACTGTGTAAAATCCCATGGTGGTTATTCAAAATATTAAACATAGGATTATCATGTAATCCAACAACTCCAGTTCTGGGAATTTACTCAAAAGAACTAAAATTAGAAATCCAGCAGACATTTGCACATGCACGTTCATGACAGCATACTTCACAATTGCTAAAATGTGCATTGATGGATGAACGGATGAGCAAAATGTATTTGGATGCATATAATGGAATGCCACCTGACCTTAAGAAGAAATAAAAGTCTGATACGTTATGCAACATGGATGTATCAGAGGAATGGATGAATTTCAAAGGTAATCGGCTAAGTAAAATAAAGCGGTCACAAAAGGATCAAGCATTATATGATTCCACTTCAATGGGAAACAGAGTGGCCACATTCAGAGACAGACGGTAGATGGTACTTGCCAAGAGCAGGGGTGTGATGTCTGCTGAGGACAGAGTTTCAGCTTGGAAAGATGAAAGATTCTTGAGATGGATGATCCTGCTGGTTGCAAAACACTGGTGCTTAATGCCACAGAATTGTAAACATAAAAATGACTAATATGGTAACAGCTTTTAATTAATGTAACACTTATACATTGTATGGGATATAGTGCAATATTTTAATATATGTATACATGATTAACTGATCAAATCAGGTAATCCGCATTTTCCTTTTATGTTTAGAACCAATCAGCACCTCTGTTATAGTTCTTAGTACTATGTAAATATATTCATATGTATATATGTGTATGTATATGTATACAGCATTTTACATATGGCTTAAGCATATATTTAAAATGGCAAGATTATATTATTCATTTTTTTCATGGCAGTATACCTGATAGTGAAATTACTGTAATTCTGTTGAGGAACTTGAGGACTTTCCAAACTACTTTATAAAATGACTGGACCATTTTACATTCCTATCAGTAGTGGATGAGGGCTCCAACTTCCCCACATCTTCATCAATACATGATATTGTCCTCTTGACCACAGCATTCGAGTGGGTGTGAACAGGTGTCTCAAATGGAGTTAATATGCGTTTTCTTAGTGACTGATGGTGAACATTTATGCACAACTCTGGGTGGATATAACTTTCTCATTTCTCTTGGACTTAATTCCCAAGTAGTTTAATTTTTAAAGAAACTGCCAATTGTCTCCCAAAATGACCATATAATTTTGCATATGTGTTTAATTTTAAAAAAATATTTTATTTATTTTTATTGGAAAGTCAGACACACGGAGAGGAGGAGAAACTGAGACAAAGATCCTCTGTCCGCTGGTGTGGACTTTAGCCACTAGGCTACTGCATTGGACCCATGTGTGTTTAACTTTTAAGAAACTATCAGTTGCTTTCCAAGTGGCCATATTGTTTTGCATTTCGGTCAGAAATGTATGGAAATTAAAGTTTTTCTATATACTCACCAACACTTGGCACTGTCAAACTAATTTTCAACCATTCTAATAGATTTGTAGCAATCAATTCTTTTACACTGAGAAATCAATATTTCCAAGGATTTACTGTACTCTGGGAAATGTTGACTCTCAGAGAAGACCCCAGGGTTCACTGGTGTTGCCACATTTCTGGAACACACCATCAAGCTTGGAACTTGGGTGAAAAGTCAGAACTAAGGACTCATGTCTCTTCACAACAGCTGGGTCTAGGACAGGCTAAAGCCTGGATCCCAAGTCTAGCAACTCCACCTAAGTATTCCACATAGGGGCATGAATCCAAGGGTTTGGGTCATCATCTACTGCCTCCTGCCTTCTAGCCGTAAGTTGGATCACAAGTACAGAGAAGTTGGGGCTTGAACCAGGCGCTCTGATGTGGAATGCTGGAGTCCCAGGTGACAGATCTGCTGAACAACATCTCCTACTCCCCCTAGTGAGCTTGCTTGACTGCCCTCCAGCCTCTAACACAGTTGACCACGCCATTCTGAAAAATTGGTCTCCCTTGATGTTTCAACACCAACCCTCTCAGTGTCTCTTTTACCTCCTTATCCTCCCAGTCTTGTTTGCTATCTCCTTGCCTGGACATATTGGTGATTTCCCAGGCTTGAGTATTCAGTTTTCCTCCCTCATTGCCCTCTGTACTTTTTGGGGGATATTTAGTTCTTGGTAGTACAGCAATATTTTTCAAATCTGCATTTGCTTTCTGGGCTAGTCCCTATTTCCAAATGCATATCAATGTCCAACAGTTATCACAAAGGGAACAAGGCCAACTGAAAGTCCTGAACTTCCCCTTCTCAAACTCTCTTTGACTTGCGTTCATATTTCAGTCAATAATATTTTTAGTTGTTCATGTGGAAACAGTAAAAAAAAAAAAAAAAAAAAAAAAAAAAAACAAGCAAAATCACACACAATAAAACTCCAAACCATTAGCGTAAAGCAATGATAGATGTTTGGCATGGTGATGAAGACCCACTCGAATATGGTATGTGGGACACCCACATACCATATTGGAGTGCCTGGGTTCCAGTATAGGCTCTGCTTTCAATTCCAGCTTCTGGCGGCAGTGGAAAATCGGATAGTGTGTCACTTCCATCCACGTGAGAGATCTTTGCTGAGTCCAGCCTCCTTGTGTTAGCCCTGGCTATTGCAGGCATTTGAGACAAGGTACTGCTAGATGGGAGATCTCTCTTTCTTTTGGCCTCTCAAACAATTTTTTTAAGAATGCAGGAAGTTATCATTGACTCATTCTTTTTTCCAATCCCCCCCAATATGTAATGATCTCCAGGTCCATTTCTAGCTCCAAACTATTTCATATCTATCCCTGGGTTTCTTCCACTTGTTTGTACTTGTATCGTTGTTTTCCTGGATTGACTGCCTTCCAATTTTTGTCTCAGTTGCTTGCCGCAGTTATTTTTCAAGTGTGCACATGTGCCCATTGCACGTTGGGTGCTTTAACTTCTTTCTTCTCACCTGAGAGTGGCATTCACGCTCCTGGAGCGGGCAATGGCCTTTCATTACTACTGCTGCTGAGTCTTCCAGCTGAGGCTTTGGCCGTCCCCAGGCTCCGCCCTGTTTCCCAGCCGTGCCTTTGCCCAGGTGTCCTCTCTGTCAGCAGAACTGAGCTCCTGAGTTTCTCCTTTGTTGTTTTTTCCAGGTGTCTTCTTAGAGGTCATCTCCTTTTGAGTCTTCCCCCACCTCTCAGCACAAAGCATATTTACTTGCTTTATCTTGCAAGCTCTCAGATCAGCTAGAATCGACTCTTACCCCATCCCACTGTTCTCTAGATTTTTGCTTGCATCTCTTAACTCGCCGCTGGATTGAGTGTGGGCTGTCTCTTCTGTGCTTAACAGTGTTCAAGCCCACTGATAAGTATGCAAATGAATTAGCTGGATTCGAGGAGCTATCGGAGGATACATTTGTATCACTGCCTAATCAAATCAAGATAGAAATGGTGACTTGCTTCATCACGGAGAAAAATGGACACAAAATGAAAAAGTGTGGTGATGCCTGTGCCTCTCACAGGGTGTAAAAGAATGTTCTGTGTGGTTTTATTTGCTGCCTCTCATAGATTGGTCATACCAACATAAAGTTAGTGCAATAAATGAGTGTCTACTTGTAAAACAATGCCATATCTAATAAATTGAGATAAATGAACCCATAGGAAGAAGAGAAAGATCAGACAAGTTACTTAGAAAGAAAAGAAAAGCACCAAAGGAGATGAGGGTGACTGGAAAAAAAAAAAAAGATTGTGGGAAAAAAAATACAAAAACGATACCAAAGAATAGTCAATTTGCTGCCAATAAGGAGCTGCGGGAAAAAGAAATACAGGAATGAGAGGAAACCCTGACAGGATGCAGCTTCACAATTCCTTCAGCGCGCAAGCCCAGGCAGGCTTCTTGATATTGTCTCAAGCGTGTGCTCACCCTGACTCTCATATCCAAGCACATGTTCTCGGCAAGGGACAGTAGGGTCAAAAGGCCAAAGCTACAACATTATAATAGAAATCTGTCTCTCCGATTACAGGCACTAGCTGAGAAACAAAACTGGCCAGCGTTGTAATCATCTGATGAAATAACTTCATACTTAGGAATTTGGCTTTAGATAGTGATGAGATGTCCATGGGTTTCAGTGTCATGGTCATTTTTTTTTCATCTGCTGCAATTGCATAGGACTTAAAAGTGATCCATACCAAATGATAATACTCATTGAGGCCAAAAATAAGAAGAAAACTTTTACTGAAAGAACACAGAAAAGACCAAAATTGCAGTTGCCAATTGCTTGAAGAGGGATAGAACTGTAAAGATCAAACACTTGGCTATCTTCCCCTGCTTTCCCAGGCCACAAGCAGGGAGCTGGATGGGAAGTGGAGCTGCCGGGATGAGAACCGGCGCCCATATGGGATCCCGGGGCTTTCAAGGTGAGGACTTTAGCCGCTAGGCCACGCCACCGGGCCCAGCACATTTTATTTTTAAAGTGTGATCAGGTAACACTTGCCTCAAATTTCAGATCTACGTCATGTAATATGTAACTTATTGCTAAACAAAGAAAAGTCCAGATTGGGTAGAAGGTTTTCATTAAAAAAAAAAAAAAAAGTATAGGATAAGGGCCAACATTGGAGCTCAGGGAATTAAGTCGCTGCCTCAGTGCTGACACCCCGTATAGGCATTGGTTCATATCCTGGCCTCTCCACTTCCCATCCAGCTCCCTGCTCACGGCCTGGGAAAGCAGTTGAGGACGGCCCAAAGCTTTGGGACCCTGCACCCACGTGGGAGACCCGGAAGAGGTTCCTGGTTCCCGGCATCGGATTGGCGCGCACCGGCCCGTTGTGGCTCACTTGGGGAGTGAAACATCGGATGGAAGATCTTCCTCTCTGTCTCTCCTCCTCTCTGTATATCCGGCTTTCCAATAATAATAAAAATCTTTAAAAAAAATAAAAAAAATAAAATGTGCTTTCTTGATGAATCCATCAGTAATAACTGCCTAGTTCTACTTATAAAGACAATGCCATATCTAATAATTTAATTTTTTAAATGATATTTACAGAGAGGAGTAGAGAGAAAGAGAGTGATCTCATACCTGTTGGTTTACTCTCCAAATGTCCATAACAGCCAGGGCTGGATCAAGCCGAATCTGGGAACCAGGAACTCCATGTAGATCTCCCACATGGATGGCAGGAACCCAAGTACATGAATCACCTGCTGGCTCCCACGGTGTACATTAGCAGGAAGTTGAAATCAAGAGCAAAGCCAGGTCTGGAATCCAGGCTCTCATGGCACATCCCAAGTGGCATTTTAACAGCTACACCAAATGCTCACTCTCTACCCATTTTAAAGTTAGTCAAATACACAGGAAACTAAATCTTTTTCCAAAACATGAGTTCTAATAAGCTTCAATTTCAGAGTACTCTCCCATCTATCATTAAGGCCATCTATCATTAAGTAAACCTTTGTGTATGTATCCTTAATTCAGAATTAGTAGTCTCCATCTTTTTAATCCTCTTCAAATAACAACCTATTCAGTAAGCACTTGGGTACAGGCAATTTCACAGGTCCTATCACTCTCGGAATAAGGTTCCATTGGATCTGCCCAGGAATCGCTCATCTCAGGGGTGATGCTCCCATGGGAAGGCAATGGAGACAGAAAGCATAGCGCTTGCACTGAGCCAAGTGATTAGCTAGTTGGGATAATCATCACAGAAGCCTCACAACAGAGGCCCAGGTCATCATCGTCTGCATAAGGCTCAGCTAGAGGAGGAAGGGAGACAGAGTGTGAGGTTGGAAGGTAACACTCTTCTGCGCAGGCTTCTTTTACATTCTGGAAAGGGAGTGGAGAGACCCGAGCCAGGTCTTCATTTGAGACAACCTGAAGTGGGAGGCCAGCCAGAGGCAGAGTCCACCCGCAGGCACTGACTCACCTGGGAAAAGCCCCAGACTCTCAGGTTTGCCTGCTCCAGTCTCACATCACAGCACAGCCCATCACCTCCTCCTGGAGACTGAACACTCCCCCCAAAATGTGGGAAACATGTTCGGATGCACAAGCCAATTTGATTAAGAAAATTGGTTTTGACTCCCGAAGTTGTGACTAGAAAAGATGATGTCACCATCTTTTGTCTGTGTTTACAAAAGGTAAGCAAGAAGGAAGATAAATGAACTTGGAGTACGACTGACTGCTACTGAAACAATAGCTTAGAAGTTGAGAGCAAGGGGCCTGGTGCCATAGCCTAGTGGCTAAGTCTTCATCTTGCATGTGCTGGGATCCTACATGGGTGCCAGTTCATGTCCTGGCTGCTCCACTTCCCATCTAGCTCCCTGCTTGTGACCTGAGAAAGCAATAGAGGACGGCCCAAAGTGGGAGACCCAGAAGAAGCTCCTGACTCCCGGCTGCTGGCCTCTGATTGGCTCAGCTCCAGCCGTTGCAACCACTTGGGGAGTGAACCAGTGGATGGAACATCTTTCTCTCTGTCTCTTTTTCTTTCTGTAAATCTGTTTTTCCAATAAAAAATATATTTTTAAAAAATTGAAAGCAAGTCTGCAGCTTCACCCTGCTGCCTTCCTCCCATGTTATGCCTTTTGCTGACTACTGTGTGGCCTGGGGCAGTGCCGGCCTCTCAGACCTTTGTTGCAAGGTTTCTGTGATGACTATGTGAGCTGGTGCATTTATAACTGTGCCTGGCACGCAATGAGCACACACGCCAGCGTTCCAGAGATGGCTCCTTTTTAGCTGAAGGAGCTCAACACAATTTAGTGTCATATATAGTCCCTCGTTTGCAGAGACATCTAGGCTGTTTTAGCTTTTTGAGGAGCCTCCATATGGACCATCTGTTCCACTTCTGGGTACATATCTGAAGGAAATGAAATCAACATATGAGGTATTTGGTCGCCATTTTCACTACTGTACTGTTCACAGAGGCTGGGGCATAGAATCAACCTAAGTAGCCATCAGCGGGTGAATGGACAAAGAAAATGAGTTTTATACACATGATGGAATGTCCTCGAAGGATAAGAAATGATGAAACTGGAGATCATTATGTTCTGTAAAGTCAGCAAGACATAGAAACAGAGTACTACATGTTGTCGCTCATGCTTGGAAGCTAAAAATGTTGACCTAAATGAGAACGTAGAGACGTGATTACCCAAGATTGAGAGTGAGGGCAAAAGAGGACAGGGGGAAGTTGGTAACAGGTTATGGAAAGATAGATGGAATCCCTTGTGGCTGGTGTTGTGAAGCAATGAGTTAAGCCACCACCTGTGGTACCAGCTTCCCATATGAGCAGCGGTTTGAGACCCACCTGCTGCATTTCCTGCTGTGAACCTGGACAGGCAGCAGAAGATGGCCCACACGCATGGCAGAACTGAGTGGAACTTCAGGCTCCTGGTTTTGACCTAGCCATGCCCTGGCTATTACGGCTATTTTGGAAGTGAACCAGCAGAAGGAAGGCCTCAGTTTCTTACTCTGTGTAACTCTGATTTTCAAATAAATTAACCTTTTCAAAAACAGTCTAAGTATAGTAGATGACTATAGTACACAATGTCCAATTATATATTTTTCTGAAAAAATACTAGAGAGGAGTTTGTAACCCCAAACACAAAGAAATGACCAGAATATTAAATTCTTATGACTTACTAGTTTAAGTTTACTCATATACATGTGTTGTAATATTATCCTGTGCTCTATAAATTGCACAAGTAGGGGCCCGGAGCAATGGCCTAGTGGCTAAAGCCTTGCCTTGCAATTGCCCGGGATCCCATATGGGGGTAACAGTTCATGTCCCAGCTGCTCCACTTCCCATTCAGCTCCCCACTTGTGGCCTGGGAAAGAAGCAGAAGATGGCCCAAACCGTTGGGACCCTGCACCCACATCAGAGACCTGAAAGAAGCTCCTGGCTCCTGCTTCAAATTAGCTCAGCTCTGGTTGCTGTAGTCACTTGTAGAGTAAACCAGTGGACAGAAGATCTTTCCCTGTCTCTTCTTCTCTCTGTAAATCTGCCTTTCCATTAAAAATACAGTAATCTTTTTTTTAAAAAAATGTATAAGTAGTACTTGTTAAAATCTTGGGGATTTTTTTTTATTAAGTGTGGTGTTTTTAGTTTTTTCTGTAATGGAGTTTTCTTAGTTACCCATATTGAATATCCCAGCCAAGTCACTTAGGTAACAGTAGGTTGATTTTTTCAGTGTGATCCCTATGGCCACTGCACTCGTGATCCATGTAGGACAGTGGAGCGCCAGCTCATCAAACCCACACAAACTCTGTAAGAAGGAAGACACTTTGTAAAAATTGACATGTAGTCCTAGCCCCAAGCAGCATCCCACACATTTAATGACGGTAGACGAGAAAGAGATCCCAACCTTTAAATCAGGATAAAACAGAAGGGTTTCAAAGGCAAAGAAGTAAAACTAACTGAACCATCCCAAGATCATCCCTTTCTCTCCATGCCCTTGGTTTATTAGACAGTTTGCCTGCTAACACTGCTGATTAGAAACAAGCCCCTGGGTGTGTGTGTTTCAGAACCATGGAAATCAACAAGGCTATACATAGAACAGCAATTTGCTCTGCAGCCAAGAGGTCCCCACAGATAGCGGAGATCCAGATCTTGCTGAAGAAAGGAAGCACTGTGTTTCCTTATTTTTCTAGCATCCCAGGCCTACAAGTCAGTACACATCCTCTATAAAATTAGCTTTCTATTTAAGTAAATATTGACAAACTCTACTGATTATTATAAGGACTTGGTTTGTACAATTACACCACTAGTAATGACAGATCTCCCTTTTGAAATATCAGCAATACATTTATTCAGTATTTTCATGTTAAAGGTAATTTAGAAACAAATATTTAAGAATGATCATATATTTACATGCATAATGAATCAGCAAGGCTAAAATATCATTTATGCACAAATGTGCTTTGATAAACTGTGCATACGACTGTGGTTGAACTCAACTGAAGAACATTTTTTTAAAAATGGGTTCGTAGCTATCCGTGCGATGCTAATGGCTTTCTCACATTTCCTTAATGATGTTATAATTACCTATGGAATATAGAAAGCCACTTCCCATCTGCCCAGCACAAACATGTCACCTCCTGTTCGTCATTTCCTTACCGAGACACTCAGGACTTCTCCACCAATTTTCCAGAAACTTTGCGTAATTTTTTTTTTCTAATTCTGAAATTTCTTCTCCAAGTTGAGTTAAGGAGAATTTCCTGAACATTGGACAGACATATTTTTGGATATGGAAAACAAGCATATAGGTCCCTATGGAGTATTGGGGTGAGCCTAAGCTGTGAAGGGCTATGGTGGACTTCCGAGCTTCCCCTCCTGCCATTCCTTCCAGCAGCCTGCACTGTTTCTCCTGGACTGACTCTGAGAGCCTCTTCTCCAACCTCTATCTGAAACTCTATGAGTGGCAACAAAACCTTGCTTTGGAGGCAAGCCTTAGGGCTGCCTCACTTTTCATCCAGTGATGCTCAGGGCGCCCCACAGCTCTTCCTATTGAATTTCTAAGCATATGACATTCCTGAAGACTAGCTCTCAGAGGTCCCTGTAATGAACTCTGAGCTTTGTCCCTTACCACATTGCACTTGGTGGCCTGCCCGATGCGTGGGTATGGTCTTGTGTCTTCTTGCTATCTCTTCTAAGAGGGCTCTGCCACTGGATGTGCTTTTATGGATAGATCAGTTTTGCAGCAAAAACAAAGATTTCCAGATGCTATTAGAATTTAACAAATCAATTTATTCTTATTCTCACAATCTCTTGAATTATTGTGTTTCTGCTCTATCCAATACAGCTCCCCTTCAAAGTTTCACCACAAGCGAAGCTTTAACTGGCTCCTGAGGTCACTCTAGGGTTGGAACAGAAGGGCATTCACACTCTAGCACAATCACTTCTGTTGTATGTGAGCACAGCCTTTGTCCCTCATGAGCTCTTGTGAGTCAGGTATAGGTCCTTGGCATCATTTTACCAGCATGCTCACCAAGACTCTGTCCAAAATGAATGTGTGCCCAGCAACAGGAGTACCTGCCCTGACTCCTGTCTGAGCTTCAGCTTAGAAGAGCATCTTACTGACTAACCAGCTGCACTTTCCCATCCTGAAAATGACCCTTACTCTGAAAATCACAAATCTGACATGCTCCAAAGTCTACTGTTTTTTTAGTGCTGCCATAACTCTACAAGTAGAAAACCCCAAACGTTGTGCTATGTCCTGTGTTGTAGTCAAAACACAGACACACTGTAAGTGTGGTATAGAAATGTTTTTGGGCCTATGTAGAAGGAGTGTAGGAAACAGTGAATGTTGTGTGTGGACTTGGATCTTGTCCATAAGATGTCTCACTGGGCATATGTGAATATCCTCAAATCCAAAAGAAACCCTGAAATCCCCCAGGCAGTTCAAATAATGCTTACTCAACCTGCATGTTCTCCTTCCCAGCACTGTTCCTGCCCCTATTCCTGTTCATAATCAACAAATCTCTAAACTGGCCAAGCCCTAAACAGGAGTCACACACAGTCATCCCCCGCTCCAGCCAGAGCCCACAAACCCACATAGCATCCACTTTTCAGGGTTACCTAAGTCCTGCCATCTTCTTACTGTTCAGATTTGTCAAGTGTTCTTTTCTTGCACTGACGCTGATACCACCCTAACTCAGCAATGACCATTTGTTACTTGAATAAATGTAACAGTGTTTAAATTGGTGTCCCTGACCTTGGATCCCCTTCCTTCCATCATTGTTTCCATAAGGAATCATCTCTTGCATGTGCCCTGCCCATTGGTAAGAGCCCAGCACCTTTGATACGATTTCACAGACCACTGCTGTTTCATCCTCTCTGTCCTTTATTTTCCCTTCTACTGGCCACCATGCCTGATTTTTCCATAAGGTGCCCCGTACACTCACTATCCCTCCTTCTTCTTTAATCCTCACCTGTTGCTCTTCACCTCCTCCTACTAGGTGAGTTTTCCAGGTTTGGGAGGTGAGTGACCAACATCGCTCTGGCACAGTGATCAATTTGTGCTTGGCTATCTGTCTGCATTAGACCAGCCAAAAAACACAAACTTGAGAATTACTGATCAGAAAGAGCAGAAAAAGATCTGCTAAGTTTGAAAACCAATGTGACTGGGGCCAGAGTGCTGGTGGCTGTGCACACCTACTGGCTCTGGCGCTATCACAGACTGACCAGTGAGCAGAGGCTACATCGTAGACACTGCCAGACCCCCAACTCCAATTTGTTCAAACTGCTTCATCCCCAGTCTTTTCAGTCACACCAGCCCTTTGAACCTATTTGAACTGGTGTTTTTCAACTTGTAAACAAAAGAGACTTGACTTGCGCAGATGGGAAGATACAGACCTTGTTGAGCAGGCCTCTTGTATCTTCAGATACTCCATACCTTTTCTTACCTCCAGACATTTACACTAAGCACCTTGTTTTCTGGAAATTTCCTTTCCTTTTCTTTGCTTGAATAACTCTTGTGCATTCTTCAAGAACCAGCCAAGATTCATGACCCTTTCATAGTACTTTTTTTGTGTGCCAATTGCCTGTTCACTTTTGTAGTACTCCCTCTGGAGTACCACCTCTCCAAAGCTGGAGTCATGTTTTATCATTATAGACCTCTGAAACCACACCAAGGTACTTCCAAAAATGCATGAAAAAATAGAATTAAAGACAAATTTACATCAGTGCAAAACTTTTGAAATCCAAGCATAAGAGAGAACTTCAAAAAGTTGGTGGGAAATGGTTGTTATGAAAATACCTTGGAAGAATTTCAAAGCATTTTTATGCCAAGATGGACATCTTTTAATTCCATTTTCTATGAACATCCTCACCCTGAAATGTCCATTATCAAGTATGAAAGAAAAATGAAAGCTTCGAAGAGAGATAAATTGGATTAATTTAAAATGTGATTTGTGTATTTAGGAATCACTCCTTTTTACTAAATTCTGGAGAATGGATAAGCGTAAGGGTAAGTTAGGAAACATGGAAACCAACTGCAGTCGTCAGGCAAGAATGATGGCATGGTGACCATATCTGCCTGGAGAGACAAGTGAAATGGTGGACTCAAGATATTCAAAGGATATGAACATAACATATGAGAATTCTTTTCTTTCTCTTGATTGTAATAAATCAGGGGGGGCAGTTCTTCTAAGAACTTTTATCTTAACATTTCCTCTTTTCAAATAATACAGGAATGTATTTAGATAAATCTTGCCCAATATTTGAAAATGAACTCTATTTCCTCACAATATCATTTATTATGGAAGATTATTATGCACATTTGAGGGCAAGCCTAGGGATTGAGGTCTCCTAGCTATCCATCTTTTTATATTACTAAAATCAAATTCCTGTTAAAAGGAATTGCGAACTAAAAATGCCATCCTAGAATTGTTTTTGAAGCCAAAGTTAAAAAACAATTATAGTTATGTAGACAAAAGCAGAAGAATTTGGAAGTTTCTCTTTCCTTTTCCTCTTGATTTTTCTCATAGTTGACATTCCTTTGCCACAGAACAAGCTCTCTGTCTGCACATCTGCCCTAGGTTTTGCTCTTACAGATGAGGATGCTCCAAAGTCAATAGGTATTGTCTCATGTTGGAAGTCTTCGTGTTTCCTTTGAATGTTTTCCTATGCAGAATAAAGATACACTCGCCTGACATGGCTTCTGCTTTCATGGGACCAGTTGGTCAGGAGGTGCCTGGGATCCTGTTGCCCAGGGACTCTCCTTGTAATCTGTCCACACAGTTCACCACACTTCTGGTTCTGATTGCCAGGCAGTGTGCATTAGGTGATATATACACCTGGTCAATGTCTAGAAAGACACCAACTAGAGAACTTTCATCCAAAAATATTGGTTTCCAGTTTTTGGATTCCAGGAATTGTTCTTAAGAAGAAATACAAACATAGCACATGGTGGCTCTTCTTTGATTTCTTGCTAAATGTTTGACCAGAAGATATCACTGAGAAATTTCAACTTTAATCTATGTTCCTACTTTTAAGAATATAGTTAAAGCATGATATTTAGATTACTTATATTCAAAGGCGGGATTTTCATCCATATTTTATTTCTACCATAAGACTGTCATTTTAAAAGAATAAAGTCCTAGCTCCATCAGAAAAGTAAATGGTTAGAATACTTAATTACATCAGTAAGAGCTGCATGTTCACTGGGATTATTTCATGAACTTTACTACCAACTCATTTTTAAAAACATGTTTGAAGGAGCATTTGGCTAAACCTTTAAGATGCTGTTTCGGACACTGGCTTTGCATCTCATAGTGCTTAGGCTGAGCATCCTCCACTGCTTTGTATTCCATCTTCCGCTAGTGAGCACCCTAAAAGGCAACAGTAATGGCTTGGGTGACCAGATGCCTGCCACCCCTGTGAGAGACCTGGATCTGGGCAAGCCTTGCTGTCAAGGGCATTTGGAGAGTGAACCAGCGCTGGAAGATCTCCTTCTTTCAAATAAAACTAAAATAAATGTTTTAGAAAATGTGATGAGATTGAATTTTTCTTGGATGGTGCTTAATCACCCTTAAGTTATAGCGTATGTCATTTTCTTTCTCAAAATATTCAAAGATAATTTTAAAGTAGAGAATGATTTTTGGTATATTGCTAAATGTGAAAGCTGATTTGGGGAGAATTTAAGCATTTTTTTCCCTCATATGTTAAGCAGTGAACTCTCTTGCTCATTCATAATCCTAACGTCTGTTTTTGACATCAGAGATTACTGAATTCCTCACTGGCAATCAATCAGTGAATACAGCCAAAGCCTTACACAGCATTACACTAGTATGCTTACCCATCAAAATGAGAATGTGTCTAAAGGCTTAATTGCCCAGGCTCTATCCAGGAACCCTACTGAGAGGATAGAGAACTTGTTCTTTGTTCCATTTTATTTGAACTACCTTGAGGCAAGGCCATGCACATGTGAATTATGGAGAATAAAGCTCAGCCAGGCGGAACATCAATGTTATTTATTGTGTGCACAGATCACATGGAAGGGCATTTAGCAGGATAAAAGGTGACAACATTTTCAGAATTGCTGGAAGGAGAGAACGTACTTTGGAGGTATTCAGATGACCTTTTCTGAGAAAGTTGTCACAGCTTGGTACATATTTCTGCACAAACCCAACTACGTGTCCAAACTGTTGACTATTTTGATCACAGTTCTTGTATGGCACTATCCCCATCTGGGCTGCTTCTGAGCAAATCAGCAGAGGCAGCACACGGTCCTGACGCTCAGTGATGGGCTCCTTATTCTTGTCTTAGCCCCAGCTTTCCCGAATCACAGAACCACCCCAACCACACCCCTGCCCTTGAGCTTCCAGGTGTCCCCACTCCCTGCTCATCTGCCCTCCTTTCTAAAGGAAGGGTGAGTAAGATCCAGCTCAGGCCTACTGTGGAGCAGTCCTGCTTCTCTGATGGAAGACCGCTTCCCACAGAGCCTCAAGAACACCTGTTTCTGGCCATTGCAGCTCCTCTTTCCCCCCTCCCTATCCCCTGGCATCCACCAGCCCCCTGCTGCTGTCCTTGGGGTCCTGTGTTCTGTAAACTGTCAGTCTTCACAGTCACCACCTGTACTCTGAAGTATGACAGCTGGTACCTCCTTGACCCTGAGACAGTTCCAAGTTTCACTTTGTTCAAACCTGATTGTTCTTAGCTAGTATCTAATCGACAAGCAGTCTGAATAGTGCACTTTGGTTGGTTTGGATGGGAGATTATCTCTAATTCCTTTTATTGGGGAAAGTAGATCACATAGTGGTAGAGAAATCTCAGGTTCCACTGCTACTCCTAGTGGAAAGGCTTCTCATTTTTGTTTTTCATTTTTATTTATTTAAGCAGAGGGATAGGTCTTTCCAATCTGGTTCATTCCCACAACATTTGGAGCTGGTGACTGTGCAAAGCAAGGAGCCAGGTCTCCCAGATGGGTGGCAGGGACCCAAGCATTTCAACATATCATCTATTCATCTGTTGCAAGAAGCTGAAATCAGAAGAGCGAAGACTTTACCCCAGGGAATTAAAAAGTGGTTCTTGGGTATCCCAGGATTATATGTTTTTAAAAATGTGTTTGATATTCATTTGAAAGACAGCAAGAGAGAGAGAGCGAGAGCGAGAGAGAGAGAGAGAGAGAGAGAGATTGTCCATGTGCTGGTTCATTCCCCAAATGTACCAGCCAAGTCTGGGCCAGGCCAAAGCCAAGAGCCAGAAACTCCATCCAGGCTTCCTGTATGGGTAGCAGGGGCTCAAGCACTTAGTCCAATCACCCACTGCCTCCCAGGGGCACTAATAGGGTCTGGGGACTTGAACTGATATGGGATGCTAGCATCACAAACAGTGCCACAATGCCAGCCTATAAGTGAGGCCTTGACCACTATGCCAAATGCCTGTTCCCCTGAAGGGCTTCTGCCATGACCAGCCAAAGCCCACACCATCAAGAGTATTGCAAGTGTGATGAGGTTGCTGGTGTTCCACTGTAATAGGATTGTGTACCAACAACTGTCTCCAGCCCAGGACCACCTCACCTCTCACTCTACTTTGCCTTCTCAGAAACAGCCCAGGAGACATATTCAAACTGTGTCATCTCCTCTTCAGTTCTTTAGCGAGAGAAAGCCAGAGTCCTCCTCCATTCCCAAGGCTTCCTACTACATTGAAAAGCCAGGCAAGGAGAGAAGGCAGCTCTGGGGTTGCCTGTCCATGCTCCATGCTCTGAGGTCTGGCAGGCACTGGCGACAGTTGCAGAGGGAGGAAGCTGCTGTCCTTGAAGTACAATTCTGCTTTCTGTGGCCATGTTTTGTTCTTCCAAATACCTTTATCACCAGCCCCTACCAAGTTTGCTACTCTGCAAATCCTGACTTGTATTGTCCTTTAAGAAGAGAAAGAGAGAGAGAGAGAGAGAGAGAGAGAGAGAGAGAGACTAGGTGCTAACTTGTGACCCAACAAGTTAAGGTATTATCTGCAAAGTCGGTCTCCCATATGGCTGCTGGTTCAAGTCACAACTGCTGCACTTGTAACGCAGCTTTCTGCTGATTCACCTAGGAAAGCAGTAGAAGATGCCCCAGGTCCTTGGGCACCTCCCATCCCCCTGGGATGGAGTTCCTGGCTGCTGGCTTTGGCCTGGCCCAGACTTGGCTGGTACGTTTGGGAAGTGAACTGGCACATGGAAGAGCTGTCTCTTTTCCTGGCTCTCTCTCTCTCCATAAACTCTGCCTTTCAAACAAACAAAATAAATGATTAAAAAAGACAAAAAGAAGGGAAGGCTGCAGGGAATCTACAAGTAATCGACTATACTAAATGTCCTTATTGTGAATGCCTACCAACTCAAATATGTCCCTGAACTCCTGACACAATTTGTAAGTTTTCAGGACATGTCCTTTCTTTTTTCTTCGGATGCTGTGCAGTATTTTCTGTTTTTATT
Organism: Ochotona princeps; assembly: GCF_030435755.1. Classification (NCBI taxonomy): domain Eukaryota; kingdom Metazoa; phylum Chordata; class Mammalia; order Lagomorpha; family Ochotonidae; genus Ochotona; species Ochotona princeps. The sequence continues at coordinate 42,506,018 of NC_080840.1, forward strand.
TAACAGGAGCAAATGTTTAAGTAGGTGTCATCTTTTTAGGTGATTATAGTTTAATGAAATAACCAGATCTTATTCCAAAAGAGGGACTCAGCATCATCTTAAAACGTTTATGAAACAGTGTATCCCTCAGCCCCAAGTGTTGCAAGCATTGGTGAGTTTGCTGGCTTTAGAGGTGGTGTGGACAGAGGGAAGCCAGCAAGGAAGGAATGTGGAAATATACCTAGGCTGAGCTTCTCTTTGAACTTTAACCAGGGCCTGCAGGATCCCTCCTCTCTGGGAGTGGCTGCGGTGGGGAGTTACTCATTCTCTTGACTGCTGTTTGCACCGTTGAATCTGCATTCCTTCCAGAGGATATCTCGGGATGCAGCCCAATGACGCGAAGCTTGATCCTGTATAAGGAGACACGCAAGCTGCCAAGCAGCAATGATACTGGAGTCTGTGCATTCCTGATGCAAGACTGACGCCTGTGAGTGTCCCAGGGTCTTCCTTAGTTCCAGGTGCTTGGTGTTTACCATCACAGTGAGTCTGACAGCATCAAGACACAGGCACTTTTGTTAACCTGCTTTCAAGAAAATAGACTCAGAGTGATTCACACAACACGCAAAGAAGCAGCCATGTGACCTAGAATCTATCTAGAATTGTTCTTTTTTTACTCCAATCCTCTCCCTCCCCCATCCCTGCAAAACTAGAAAACTATGTGGAAAATCAAGAATGTACTTGAGGTTTCCTAAGGTCCATGGGCCCTACTTTGGAAAACATGAGGCAGTTCCTCTGCTATTGTATATGGAGCCCAGAGAACTGAAGACTGAACTGATCACATATCATATCATATCATATCATCATATCATATCATATCATATCATATCATATCATATCATTAGTCATCCAGACGCATGAAATTGTTCAGTCTATGTTCCAGTGGGTTTCTGCAGTGTGATAAAGATGTACATGCACTTGGCTCCATTGCAGCCCTGCCAAGAAGGGCAGTTGTTTTGTATAAATGCTAAATAAAATACCAAACCTAAATTGCTGAAGATGACTAGAAGTGAATTCAGAGGGACCAATGTGATTTTTAAATGAAACAATGTGTGTATCTAGTTAAAACCGAGCTCATTTCAAATGTTAACTGTTTAGCTTTTTTTGCTGTAGGGGAAAATGATCTGTATGTATGATGGCTCCAGTCCTTGAGCCTCTGCCACCCACGGGAGAGAGCCAGAGGGAGTTCTTGGCTCCTGGATTTGTCTTGATCCAGCAGCGACTGTTGTGGGCATTTGTGGAATGAATAAGCAGATAGGGAGCCCTTTCTGTTTCTTCCTCTTTTTCCATCACTTCTTCAAATAAGTAAAAATATAAATATTTTTAAACCCACTATACTCAATATGTGATATTAAGTTTTTACTATAAAAAGATCATTTAGAATTACCATAGTTTAAATTTTTATGTAGCAATCGACACTCTGCGAGTAGACAGTTATCAATCGTTAAGATCGACAATTATTATAAAATAAAGGAAATATATGTATATAACTAAATTCTATCCTATTGGTCATTTATTCTTGTAACAACCTGCCTGGAGTAAGTGGCAGATCTGTCCCTGCTCTAAGTGTGATTCTTCTCTCTCAAGAATTAAAAAGAAACTTTTGAAAAGAACTGGCAGTTTCTGCAGGCACTTCCTGATGGAGCCAAGAAGGGCCAGTTGCTCCCTGGATCTCATGCAGTAAGATCTACATGACATTAAAGGGACACTGTCAGTGCCCATGTAATGGACAGCTGCATGCACTTCTTGCCAATCTGAACATGACTGCATTGAAATGTGGAAGAGGGTCCATTTTCCTCCCAATAATTTTGAATCTTCTGTAGAAGTTGCTTCTCTTTTCCATTAGGAGACTTTATAGTTATATGAAGTATGAGCAACTCAAAAAATGAATGAAATCCTTACTAGCAGTCTAGCGCCACCTATTGGCAGCCAAGTATAAGCTGAGTTTTGGTAACACGGAAAAAAGGAAGAAGGGCTCTTCTGATTCTCTTCAGATTTGTATATCTATCTACAAGCTTTACGATGATGACCATAGTTAAATATTAGAAATGACTATAAAGATTAAATTATTTGACACTATAGTTTAGAATGTTTAGCTTCATGTTACCCATAAGGTTGCATATGCAGTAACTGTCTACATTTCACTAGTAAAAAGAGGAAGAGTCTAGAGAACAAAGAAGGAAAAACTACGTAGCATTTTCACATGTTTTGCATATGAATTTATTTTTATTGGAAAGTCAGATTTTCTTAATTTTCTTAATTTTCTTAACAGACATATTTACTACAGAAAATGTAGCAATTTGCTACACAAAATACTCTGTATATCTGTATACATTCTATCTTTTACAACAATTTTTAATCTTTTTTCCCTTAAAAATTTATTTTCTTGCTTGACATTTTAGAGTTTGAAATAATAAGGTTATTTGAATGTACCCACTTATTTGTGTTAACAATAAATGGGCTGGGCCTGGCACAGTAGCCTAGTAGCTAAAATCCTTGCCTTCCATATGCTAGGATTACATATGGGTGCTGGTTCATATCCTGGCAGCAGCTCTACTTCCCTTCCAGCTTCCTGCATGTAGCCTGGAAAAGCAATAGAGGACAGCCCAAAGCCTTGGAACCCTGCACCCAAGTGGGAGACCCGGAAGAAGCTCCTGGCTTCTGGTTTCAGATCAGCTCAGCTCTGGCCATTATAGCCACTGGGGGAGTGAACCAGTGGATGGGAGAGCTTTTTCTCTGTCCTCCCCCTTTTTCTGTAAATCTGACTTTCCAATAAAAATAAATAAATATTTTTTTAAAAAAAAGAATGAATGGGCTACAAATGGTGGACTTACACATATAGTTGGACTGATACATACAAAAGCCAGGTTCTACCTCATGTAAACAACACTAACTTGAAACTAACCAAGCACCTAAGTAAATTGTAACGTAACAATGTAATGGAATATTGTTCAGCCTCACAAGGAATATAAATGCTGATCCATACTATAACATGCATGAACTATCAGTCACAAAAAAAGACAAATATTGTGTGATTCCACTCATGTGAAGTACTCAAATTCAGAGAGACAGAAAGTAGAATTCTTGCTACCTGGGCAGGCAGGAGAAAGAGGAATTGGGAATTGTCAATTCCCAATTTCCCAGAATTTCAGTTGGGGAAGATGAAATGTCAATGTAGACAGAGAATGCTATTGACTATTCAATGATGGCAATATAATGAATATTACTAAACTGTATAGTTAACACAGTTAATCTTACATACATTCTATTATATTTAAAACATAAGTATCAGTTTTGAAAAGTGGATCAAGTACCTAACTGTAAAAACATAATTACAAAATTCCAGGTGAAGTCATGGGTACAAATCTTAATGATCTTGGATTAGGCAGCAGTTTCTTAGCTATGACACCAAAGGCACAACCAACCAAAGCAAAAAGACAAACTATGCTTCATCAAGATTAATAACTATGCTTCCAGAGATGCCATTAAGAGAAGAAAATACTTGCAAGTCATAGCTCACAAGAGACTTGTCTCTGGAATATAAGCAGAATTCTTTTGGTAGATAACCAATTTAAAGTGGACAGAGTCTGAATACACATTTTTTTTCAAGGAAGATAGACAAACAGTTGATGCATCTAGGAAAAGATTCTCAACATCATTAGTCAAATTAACCCCACAAGGAGATACAAATTCATACCAACCTTTGATGACCAAGAAAAAAATATAGAGAGCACAGTAAGAACTGATGAGGATATAAAGAAATGGAAGCCCAGTGCATTCCAAGTGGGATTTGACAATGCTGCAGCCACTTTGAAAAACAATCTCAGTTCCTCAGACAGTTAAATATTGAGTTATTCCATTGCCCAGCAATTCCATGTAAGAGAACTGGAAATCTAAATCTTCATAAACATTCATGGCAGCACTATCCATAAGGAGCCAAGAAGCAGAGGCAGCCAAGTGTTGATGTCCTGATGAGTGGGTAAGTAACATGCAACATAACCACACTGGAATGATATTTATACTGGTCATGTCTGCAGATATCTGTGACTTACCAAAAATCACTGAGTTGTACACTTAAAAGAACAAATTATTTGATGTGAAGATTAAATTTCAGAGACGATATGAAAAAAAAATGAATCAACATTTGACTCAGTAACTTGCATTTTTTTTTTCTTTTTTTAAAAAAGATTTGTTTATTTTTATTGCAAAGTCAGATATACAGAGAGGAGGAGAGACAGAGAGAAAGATCCTCCGTCCAACGATTTACTCCCCAAGCAGCCGCAACGGCTGGAGCTGAGCCAATCCGAAGCCAGGAGCCTGGAGCCTCCTCCAGGTCTCCCACGTGGGTCAGGGTGCCAAGGCTTTGGGCCATCCTTGACTGCTTTCCCAGGCCACGAGCTGGGAGCTGGATGGGAAGTGGGGCTGCCAGGATTAGAACCGGTGCCCATATGGGATCCCGGGCGTGCAAGACGAGGACTTTAGCCACTAGGCTATTGCGCCGAACCCCCGCTAACTTGCTTTAAACGTAGCTTTAGATTGGACAAAACTAGAAAGACAAGTGCTAAATACCCTCTGCACTAAGGCATGTATGTGTTAGTGCTTAGATTGTATTAATGTAAACTTTATTATAGCACTTTATAATTTAAGTATTTTGTTTTGATGACTAATATCCACTAAAATGAAAGATTCAGGCATCATTCTTTATATATACATAATGTATACCCCTTTCCAGCAAACCACATGAACCAGGCATTTTGTCCTAGAAACTGTCCCCCAGCTGTGACCACCATTGCTCCTCTTCCCGGGATTACTTTTTATAAGTGTTAATTTCCTTAATGGAGAAGCCCTTATTTTCATTCAGACACCACTAGATCAAATCATTGGAAACATCTTGACTTTCTTCCTTAGAAGCCTAGGGGTGGGTTTCACAAAGCCTGGTGGTAGAAGCATGGTGAATGAGAATTCTTGGCGTGCCAGGAAGAAATACAGATCCAAGAAGTTACCTTGACCTATCATATCCTGGGGTGACTTTGATTCATAAAAAAGGAGAAAAGTTTAAAAATACCCTCCTTCTCTGCCTTGTTAAAGAGGCGTGAGTTTGAGTTTCTCCCTGCCTTTTACACAATGACAATCTAAAATGAGCCAAGTGGAAGACACTGCAGTCACCTGATGACTTAACGCTAGCTAACGGAGGCGGAAAGGGTGGCCAGTTAGACCTGTGCAGAGAGGCGGTAGCACAAGGTAGAGTTCAGGCGCTGTGACACCCACAGCAGTTTTCTCAGCTTATTGGAGGCAGAATTCAGTTGATAGAAAATCAGTTAACTATGAAGATACCTCAACAAGTTCATGGAAAATGGAATTTAAAGATTAATTTTATTTTTTTGTGCAAGCAGTTTTTTAAATCTGTGCATGCTGTCATCACAATACACATTTTACTATTTGAATTCCTCTTGCATGCATGCATCTAACAATGAAACCTCTGCTTTCAGTGATAATAGAAACAGGGTCATTATGAAAAAAGAAGGGTAAAATAGCATGAGAAATGGTTATTTCATAGGTGCTTTTCAAAAAAATTTTCTCTGTCATAGTTCTTTATTTACTAACATAAATTCAATATTTAGGACCCAGTGCCATAGCCTAGTGGCTAAAGTCATCACCTTGTACATGCTAGGATCCCATATGGATGCCAGTTCTAATCCCAGCATTCTCTCTTCCCATCCAACTCCCTGCCTGTGGCCTGAGAAAGCAGTTGAGGATGGCCCAAAGTCTTGAGCCCCTGACCAACGTGAGAGACCTGAAGACGCTCCTGGCTCCTGACTTTGGATTGGCACAGCTCCAATCACTGAGGTCACTTGGGGAGTGAACCAGCAGATGGAAGATTTTCCTCTTTGTCTCTCCTCCTCTTTGTGTATCTGATTTCCCGATCAAAAAAAATCTTTAAAAAATGTATTATTGGGCCCAGCGGCATGGCCTAGCGGCTAAAGTCCTCGCCTTGAACGCACCAGGATCCCATATGGGCGCCGGTTCTGGTCCCGGCAGCTCCGCTTCCCATCCAGCTCCCTGCTTGTGGCCTGGGAAAGCAGGAGAGGACGGCCCAAAGCTTTGGGACCCTGCACCCACGTGGGAGACCCGGGAAGAGGTTCCAGGTTCCTGGCTTCGGTTCGGCGCTCACCGGCCGTTGCGGCTCACTTGGGGAGTGAAACATTGGATGGAAGATCTTCCTCTCTGTCTCTCCTCCTCTCTGTATATCCGGCTTTCCAATAACAATAAAATCTTTTTTAAAAAATGTATTATTTAGTCTCTAGAAGCCCTTTCACTTTTACCCTTTTAAATATTATGTATGTATGGAAGGATCCTTACTCCTGTGTTCATAGAGTTGACTATTTTCCCTTTTCTTATTGGCACTTGTATCTTCTTTCTAGAACAAGATTTAATAAATGTTTGTTTATCCCTCATAAAGCTACTTTACAAGACAGTCACATGCACACATTCATTCTCTCCCCTTCTCTTTCTTCCAGTGCTAGAAGTTTCCCGCAGGATTGTTTATGGCTCTTAGTTCACATCACACCTTAATAATAAACAGAAGCAGCTTTTCCTTTGTTTTCCATTTTCAACAGTACACTAGTTAAAAATTGGCTCCCATCAAAAAAACCCTTTCTCCAAGTCTAATGTGCTATGCCATGTATATACATGATTAACCAGTACAATACGTACAGCAAAGAAACCAGGTGAGAGATTTATTGATTCTGGCTGAAACAAATTGAAAAGTAGCCTTGAACACTTTGTGAAGTCCATAATGAGTTCCACAAATCAACTTGGGAGCCAGTTTAGCATGTCCATTTAGTTCAGGCAAAGAGCCTGTGTTTGATCTAACTTAATAAAGTAATTCCAGTATAAAAAGTAAGTCAAAATGACTACATTCTAAAATTCAAGGTTCTTATTTTTCATTGAGAGAAATGATATTCTTTTCCAATATAGTCTATGATCACATATGTTTGGGAAAATATATTTTCTTAGATATCTTAGGAGATACTTTCTTTTACTTATTTAACACTTCAGGATAGACTTTTAGAATCAAAGAATGTCCCAAAGTTCACAGTTATTTCTAAGTAAAACTCACTGACTTGACCCTTCTAGAAAACTCTTTTGCCCTTAATGAATCAAAATTCAAACTGGGACTGAAAAACTACAACACAGAAGTATTTGGCAGAGTTATTATTATAGAATAGACATCCATTCTACTGGTATCATGCCATTTGAGTTAAACATATTATTTGAGACGATTAAGGCTATGTCTTCCAAAATTAAGTATAAACTTTAAAAAATATATAAATAATGAGAAATGAACAGAGAACAATAATTAAGACCTCTTCTGCTAAATAACTTAAAATAAAAATGGGGAGACTGTGTACATACAAGCACATACGAAAAATTATGACAGCAGACACATGATTTCAAACCCAAATATTTCATTACTTTTTCTTTATTTTTGAATCATAAATGAAATTTTTCTTTACGTCCTAAATTTTATTCATAGTATATTTCTGTTTCTCTTAGGTATTATCTGACTCCAGAGAATTCCATTTTAGAGAACTAGGTTAGTTAAGTAGATGCAATTAAACTGTCCATTTAACTGTCAAGAAATCTGATTTTTTATAAAGCCATCATTCCCCCGTTTTTCTGTAGCAGAAAATAAATTAAAAATCACTAAGTCTTCCAACATCTAAGTTAAATTTAAAAAGCCAAAAATGTCCCTTATTTTAACTACAATATACTGTTTATTTTGGTAGAAAATAATTTCTACTCATTTAAGAACTCAGTAGTAAGACATTGCTTTATTATTCTGAAGAACTCCTGTTTTCTTTTCTAACAAATGTTTCCAAAAGGAAAAGTCACCAGTTTCAGAAAAATATTTTCCTTTGGGGCAGGTAGGATCAATAGGGGGGCGGGGGGAGGAAAAGGTGTTTAAACAGCAGCTGGTAAAATCATTTGCTAACCCTCAGGTGGGGAAGTGAAGCTGACAGCCCCCACCTGCAGTGCTGGACTGGCAGTGAAATGGCAGCTGTTCCTGCACCTCAGAAAACACCAGTGATCTCCACATTGTGGTAGACTGTCACACACACTTAGGCTTAAATGAAAGCATTCTATTTCATGCAGAGCTCATTGCACTGAGAAGTATCTATTTATATGCTGAGTTCCAGGCACCTGAAGATGGTATTTTTACACCGAGCTTGCTCATAAGCACTTCAAATCCATTTGTAAAATCATTTCATTTCTTATATATAAAAAAAGATGAAATAGTATTGATGAAAATATATTCCTATGTAATTATCTCTCAGGCTCATCCAGTTCCTAATCCTATTCAGGAATCCGTGAACATTAAACTAAATTCCTTTGGTATGTTTTATTAAATACCCAAATATGCAGAGGACAGCATGCTTATCCAAAATACACTGAACCACATGTTTATGGAAACAAAGAATTGTTCGTTAAGTAAATGTTCGTCCATCTTTGCAATTAGCCAAATGCCACTTTTAATTTGATTAAATCAAGGTAAGCTTTCCTTTCATTGAATTCCTGCATAAACATTAGCTGCCACATAATCTTAAATAAGAGTAGAAAAGATAGGATGAAATTTTATTTTGCCTATTTCAGGCAGATAGGTGAGAAGAGAGGAATCATTTCCTTTACAAATTCTGGAGTAGATTTGTATGATAACTTGGGACAAAAACTTTTTCAGTAGTACTTACAATTTAAAATAGGAAATACAATATGGATACAAGACACATGTTAAAATATTAAGGTGAAAAATGATATCCTATGACTAATCACAAACCGATTAGTTCATGTCCTGAAACCTTCTTCTATGAACTACCCTGGGAAAGAAGATCATCCACTTACCGCTAGCAGGGGAGTGGGCTGGGGCAGGGGGCAGCTGGGGAGTGGGCTGGGGCAAGGACGGCAATATCCTGAAAGGTGTGACCTAAACAGCTTTCGCCTCTCAGCTGGCTTTCAGTTTCAAACAAGATTTGGACATTTTTGTCTTTTCCAGATTGGCTCTGACTTCTAATTTTGAAAATAACTGTGCTACTGATACAGTTTCCTTACTGTACAATTCACTCACTTAAAGTGAATTAGTATTTTAGAGTTGTGCAGTCATCAACAGAATCCGGTTTATAACACTTGGATCACTCCAAAAGAGAAGCCCTATACCTTTTCGCTTTCATCTCTCAATGCTTTGGTATCTTCCAAGCCAAGCAATCCAAAATCTGGTTTTGGTCCATGAGTTTGTCTAGTCTGGACTCTTCAAATAAAAGAAATCAAATTTTGTGGCTATGTGCGACAGACTTTTTTCACTTAGCATAATGTTTGCAAGCTTTAACATTTAATTAAAACATTTTTTTCCTGGGGGTGATAATTTGGCCTACCAGTTCAGAAGCAGGTTAGAATGCCTGGGTTCTGAACTGAAGTGCCTGATTTCAATTCCAGCTTGAATCCAGCTCTTGATTCCAGCTGCCTGCTGAGTCCTGGGGAGGCAGCAGAGGACGGCTCAAGTAATGGGCTTCTCACACTTACGTGAAAAATTTGGATTAAGTTTCTAGTTTCCAGCTTTGGCTCTGCCCAGCCTGGGTATTGTAGTAGATGGGAAATATTTCTGTCTGTCACTCTCTCTCCATCCCTTCCTTTCCTGTCTCTCAAATACTTTTTTAGGAACAACCAAAAAAAAAAAATTTAAAGTGACATGGAGAGGAACATAAATAACTACAATACGTTGTGACTTAAATGCTGTGAGCAAAATGAAAAGAAATAGTTATGAATAGTGAATTCTTTCAGTAGGAAAATCCTACTGGAATGGCAAAAGAGGATGTCCTCCAAGAAGACTTTGAGTCATAAGCTTTCCCTTTGGGAAAATGTGTCAAGAGCAATCCAGGCATATCTGTTTAACAGAGAAAGTGGTAAGAGGAAATTAACAAGATGCTTTCCTCATTGGTCTTACTCTTCTGTGAATAATCAGAGGGGCAAGACTGAAGGTGTTTTTTTCTGTTAATTTCTTATGAATACTAGTATCCCAGACACCCTAACTTGGTGTACGTTATAATTTAAATCAGCATTGAGACAATGCTATGGAGTATCGTTCATGGTTTGTTAGTTTTAATATGCTAGGGTCGCATGTCCCAGGCTTGGCTCAGGTTAATAACCTGCAGGATGCTTTTACTACCCATTTCCAGTGCCCTGTTTAGCATGGTAAGGGAGCCCCTTTGAGAGGGCAATTAGAAAATTGGCTTATGTTTCCCTAGGAATTTCTAAGCTAGATTAAAGGCACTCTCCGGGACCATATTAGTTATTGACGCTTAGTCTACCGACACAGTAAATATCATTGCAAAAATATCTAAGTAGCAGCATGTTGCACTAAGTCTTCACATGGAGCTGGGATGTTCATTATGATCTCAGTGAACAGGAATCCTTTAACCACCGGAGAAACAACACAGTGATCAACAAGAAGATGGGCACCAGGTTCTATGCAGGTGTAAAACTATGCGGACACGGAAACAAAGTTAACCGTGGAAAGAAACTAGGAAGTCATCCCTTGTTTGTGACTCTGTTTGAGTCCTGTCATCTCTCTGAACTTCATTTCCTCTTGTGAGGGGGAGAAGTGGATGCAGCAATACATTTAACTGGTAGAGATATTTTGAAGAATGAAGTATATATATGTTCATATATGCATAAATACTCTGCTAAGTGTGGTATAAATATTAAATTTTGCAAAACAATAGCTTTTACACATGCATGTCCTTTTGTAATAACAACTATTGTAGCAATTTTTGTACAAAGAAGCACACCATTTCAAACATATTTTAAGTCCATTGTATCAAAAAATAAATCTGCTGAAACCCTTTTATCTTCTGCATTTTAGTCCATGTTATAATAATTCTATAGAGTCACAAGTTTATTTTTCACCTTTACAAAAAGTTCTCATTGTAAAAACTTTAAAGCTATTTACAGATGCCTGGGTTAAAGCAAATGCACAGACACAAAAGAAACCTAAAATATGACCCAAAAACCATCTGAATAAGATAATTTGAATTCAAGGAAGCTATTAATAGAGACATTTTAAAAGAGTGGAATACACCATTCCAGCATTTATGACAATACAGCTGGCTGCAATGTAGAATGAACCAATGCAGTGTCCAATCAAATAATTACAAACACACTGAACAATGACCTTCTTATGTTAATAACAGGATCCAAATAAATCAGTATTTTATGTATTAAAATTGTCCACATGAAAACTTGCAATTATGGTTCTTTGGTTTTGATAGGAATAACAGGTACTTGAGATCTGAACAGATGTTCCCTAGCCAGGAGTCCACTAGGACTTAGGAAGTCGGAAGGACAGTGAGTTGGAGGATGGGTAGAAGGCATGACTGAAAATTTCTGGGTAAAGGGAATTTGGCCCAAGAGTGTAATCCCAGTAACAAAACCAATGGCATCTCCTGAGTCTGCCCTTTTCCCAGCTGAGCAGCTTTCTGGGGCAAGTGTGTTGTGGTACCCCAATGGGGAAAGGATTAAACCCATGGTTTTGGCTTCTGCTACCAGATCTGTCTCATTATACTGCTAGAAAACTCTCTTCAATTTTGTCATCAGAAAAAATAGAACGAGAGGGCCGGGCAGCGTGGCCTAGCGGCTAAAGTCCTCGCCTTGAACGCACCAGGATCCCATATGGGCACCGGTTCTAGTCCTGGCAGCTCCGCTTCCCATCCAGCTCTCTGCTTGTGATCTGGAAAAGCAGTCCAGGACAGCCCGATGTTTTGGGATCCTGCACCTGTGTAGGAGACCTAAAGGAAGTTCCTGGCTCCTGGCTCTGGATCAGCGCAGCACCGGCCATTGCACTTACTTGGGGAGTGAATCATCGGACGGAAGATCTTCCTCTCTTTCTCTCCTCCTCTCTATATATCTGACTTTGTAATAAAAGTTAAAAAAAAAAAATCTTAAAACAAACAAAAAAAACCAATGAAAAACAGTTGAAGTGTAGGAGTAGCTGTGGTTGAGTATTTGGCAACAGAAGAAAAAACTCTGATTGAGAGGTAGGTCATTGGAAGGTTACATTAACCTGAAGATGCCAAATCCCCCTTTCCTCTTGACCACACAGTTTACTTTCCAGTTCTTTCATTGCATGCACACCTAAGCTATATCCAGCAGAGAACCTGAATGCATTCACAGCTTTGCTCAAAGGAGACTTCTTGCCATTGACTGTCCAGGCAAACAACCCAATTGTGTGACAAGAGTCAGTACAGTCAACAGCGTAGTGAGAATTTGGTACTTTCAAGTAATGAAAGTTTTCATGTAATATCACTTGCATAATCACTTGAGTATCTTCTTTCCCCTTTTCTTTTAAAATGAATATTGGTATTCAAAATTGCAAATGAGAAAGGGCTGATTTCTTGGGGTCTCTGAAAAGGACCTGGAACTTTTTATAATCTAACAGGTTGGAACTTTGGGAACAACTTGGATGTAATTTGATGCCTGCTGAAATTTAATAAAATATATGAGCTTCTGATATTGTGTGTCTTTGTTTTATACTTCCAGTGATTTATTTTTATACTTTTTAAAAAGTATCACCACATGAAAGACTGTAAATAAAAGGGAAACCTGATCTTCCTGAAAGAAGAATATGTAAAGAACATTTCATTGTGATCAGCATTTCAATGACTGAGTCATTTTTCCCCAGAAATAGTGGCCTTGCTGCAGAGTGAGGGGGTGGGGAGGGGGGGGCGCCTGTCCTCAGATCTGTTGTTTGCTATGGGTGTAGGAATCTCTCTTAGTCAACCTGCAGGTGGCTTGACAGGGATTCCTTCTTCCCAGCTCCCGGCTCCAGGTGATAGCTAGGGTCTCATCCCCAGGGCAAACAGCTTCAAAGAACCTGGAGCAGAGATGAAGTCGGCAGGGAGATTGGCGCTCTCCAAACACAGGGAGATTGTCAGGAGGGGGCAGGTGAAAATCATATTCTTAATCACAAACAAACACAATTAACTGACAACTAGATTAAGATACCTAATCAGTCAAAATTATGTAGAGGCTCTTATAAACATCATACTGCTTTGGAAACTTCTTAGTTACTCTGGGAGATAATGCTTTGTTAATGAAATACATGTCAGAGGGGCACCTCTTTAGGGGACATTCCTCCTCTTAGAGTGACCTAAGGAGGCTTCAGTATCAGCAATGAGAACTCTCAGGTAGAAGTATGTCTTAAAGAAAAGGACAAGGAGCTCTGAGGCTCCAAAGTCATGACAAAGAGGGGGAAACATAATAACTCTGATTTGGTCACTCAATGCTGCATGCATGTTGAAATGTCAAACTGTACCCCATAAATATGCATCATTATTATTATTATTTTAAAATTTTAAGTACAGTAAATATAAAGAAAAAAGATGAGATATATAAATGTGCAGTAAAGAATTAATCAACAGAGAAAACTATTGCAACTTGAGCTCAGCTGGAGTTGTAGAGAAAGCCATTGATTCAACAAATCGTGCCTAGTTCCCATGAGAGTAATAGATTTGAGAAGAACACAGGCAACATGGGTTCTCCTAAGTAGAATGGAGTGTCAAAATCAATGGCACAAGAGAAGGAACTAACCACAAGGAAAGATTGGTAACGATTTCACACAGTTGATAGAGAACACAGATTTTGAGAAAAACGATGATATGGAAACAGCCCTGGGCCACTGTATCAGAACGCAGAAATGGACACAAAGCCATGCAAGGTAGGAACAGAGAAGAAGTGGAGAGCCACTTCATGTGGTACCACCAAAGTGGGCAGAATGTTTACAAAGGATTGAATTGGAATTTCTGGTTGTGATATGATGCATGTGCACTGGATAGCATAAGGAGCACTTTAATCCATCCAAAGTAAATACTAAGTGAAGATGTTAAAAAGTATTAACATAAATCACCTTTACAAATAAGCTATCCCAATTGGTTTGTTAAATAGAATGAAATAAGTCTGGCAAAACCAAATTACCATAGACCTTCCAACTGCAGGATTAAGGTATTCAAGGATTAAAGCTTCAATCTGAGCAACCACACTAATACTGAGTTGCATTACCAGGTGTGTTCTAAGTCTTGCTATATGCAATGGCTAAAACAGTTAAATATACATATGATTACTAGTTATCAGATCCTTCAGGCTTAGAATCTTTGTATCACCATTAACCTCCCCTTATGCCTCTAGGATATCATTTTAACACCTTCACTTCAGAAATGACCCATTTGTATTCTTCCCCTTAAGCTCTGGGAAGGGAGAAAGATTTGCCCAGCAGAGAAGAGCCCTGCATGTGCCTCAGGTAGCCCAATGCGGCTGACCTTCTACCTATTCCCCACAAGGTTTTGGGGAGCTTCTAGCAGTGCAGCAGCTGGGCCCTGCTAGAAGGAGCTACATGGTGCGTGCAAGGTCCAGTGACGACAAAACCTTCTCTGAAGCCAGTTTTCATTTGGATATTGTTTCCCTGAACTTTCCTTCATGCTGCAGATGGAAGTGACTCATGGAAATTCAGTCATGCGTAGGAGCAGTATAAATTAGATTGGCCAGCCTCTGTACTTGGGACAAGTCACGAATTCTGACTTGTTGGGCATATCCGAGTGCCTGGCTCAAATGGTCATGGCAGGGAGGGTGACTAAATATACTCATGAAGGGGTTGCTCTAAGCTTAATTTTATTAACACGTATGGAAAATATTGCTTAATTCTTCTTCCTTCCCTGTGATTTTCAGTAAAAGAAATCTTATAAGATCAAGATAATCTGCAGTTTTGCTTTAGCCAAAAGCCCAAGGAATATTTTTTGAGGGTACTAAGTTTCAAAACCTCTCCTAGGACGAGCAAAAGCAAGGACTTGCAGTGTAGAGATTAAGCTGCTACTACCATGCCAGTATCCCATAAAAGCACCATTTCAGTTCCAGCTGCTCAACTTCCAATCCAGTTATCTGTCCATAAGACTGTGAAAGCAATGGAAAATGACCCAAGTATTTGTGTCACTGCCACCTACATGGGAGACCCAGACAAAACTCCTGGCTCCTGCCTTCTACCTACCCCAGTAATTGCAACCATTTGGGAAGTGAATCAGAGGATGGAAAATATCTCTCTTTCTCTATCTATCTCTCTATCTATCATCTATCTATCACTCTGTAACCTGGTCTTTTAAGTAAATAAATCAGGGGGAGAGAGAGAGAGAATGTTTTGTGATTTTGTTTCTATTTTATTCCTGGGGAATATGTCAGTTAGTAAAGACAGCAAAGAAGAAAACTCTGATACTCCATTTATGGTCCCATTTGACAACAAACATAAGTTTAAAAATAAGTGTAAGTAATGCTTTCTTTCCCTTGCTTTGGTGTAAGCAGGAAACAGTATATTGGAAAATGCCTGCATGTCACCTGACAACCAAGGAAAGAATGGGGAATGAGAAGAGGCAGATGGAATGGCTGGAAGATTGATTACAGTGAGTAAATACACACAGGTATTGAGGGTAAGTGGAGCTGGGGATTTACAAATACGGAAAGGTAGCAGACTGGAAAGAACTAAAAGATGTTAGATTGGCATGTGTGTTTGCACATGCCTGGAGAAAAGTAGGATTCACAAATTCAAGCCCACTCCTCCTCCATCCAACTTCACCTGTATCTATCTCCTGTCCTTCGTATTCCTCTCTAGCTCCAAACCAGTCAGGAGCAACGAGTGCCCAGGTCTGAGCTGCAAAAGAAACCTCCTGCTCTGTTGGGGGCACTTGACTGATTTGCACCCATTCCCATAGTAGTCCAATGAGACTGACACAGGACACTCCTAGGGGCGGAAATAGTAAGCCGTCTTGAGCACATACACTCCAAAAAAAGACTGTGCCTCCGCAGAACACAGAGCCCATTGCAAAGCCAAGTGTTGGGTACCAAAATGGGTGAGCCAAAACTCCCAAACTGGTTGCACATCAACCTGCCAAATGCCTGGGAGAAACTGCCATGCCTCCCAGGTAATAAGAACTCCAGGCTCCCCTCATTGAACAAGTCTGCCAGGATATCTCTCTGGAGCTCCAGCGTGAGTCCTTAATAAGCCATGTTTGGGCTGCATGTTGGTCTTTGTCTATTGCTATTTGAAAGTGAGCTGGGAACTCGGGGTCAGTAACACATATGTGTATGTTCAGACATACACAGAGGACAATATTGAAATATAGATACATGAAGGCACATCAAAAAAGTTTGTGGAAGTAGGATTAATAGATAATTTGGAATGGGCATTTAGTGCTGCAACTCATATCAGAGTACAATGATAACAGAAAATCAAGTTCTAACTCTGCTGTCAATTCCCACTCCTGCTAACATGCATCCTGGGAGGCAGCAGGTAAGGGGTCAAGTGTGCGGGTCTCTTTTACTTCTATGGAGGACATGGATTGGATTCCTAGTTCCTGATCTTGTCCTGGTACAATTCAAGTTGTGGGCATTTGGGAATGAATCAACAGGTGAGATATTGTACTATTTTTCTTTCTCTGTCTCTGCCTTATTTGGTCTCTCTGCATTTAAACAATAAAAATAAAATACACTGGCCCGGCGCGGTGGCCTAGCAACTTAAGTCCTCACCTTGCATGCACTGGGATCCCATATGGGCACCGGCTGCAATCCTGGCAGCCCTGCTTCCCATCCAGCTCCCCGCTTGCAGCTTGGGAAAGCAGTCGAGGACAGCCCAAAGCCTTGGGACTCTGCACCCACATGGGAGACCTGGAAGAAGCTCCTGGCTCCTGGCTTTAGATCGACTCAGCTCTGGCTGCTGCGGTCACTTGGGGAATGAATCAGCAGATGGAAGATCTTAATCTTTGTCTCTCCTCTCTGTATATCTGACTTTGCATTAAAAGTAAAATAAATCCTTAAAAATAAAGAAATAAATAAAATCCATGCATTTTTTTATACACTCTTCAAAGACTCCATGTATGCAATCATTTCAAAATATATTTCAAATCTGTTTTCCATGACCTTTTTCAAATAGTCTCATGGATGTGCATATGGATGTGCATTCATCTGCGTGCACACATGCGTGTGTGTATGTATCCTGGCTGTGTCTCTGAGTGGATCTGGAAGCAGCGACAGCTCAGTATTCAAGGGAACCCAGACCTCCGGTTCTGAACAGCAGCCTCCATGGACTGCTCGCTGGAAATGACTGGATTAGACAATAAAGAAACATAAGAGCATATTAAAACACATGGGAAACAAGCTCAAATGGCACCCCACTGGAGCAAGTTGCAGCTACTGGGGCACCCAGATAACACACATTAAAGATGATAAATCATTGAATAAAGAGGAAATCCATGGTGCTACGGGATATGAACAAATGAAGAGGGAATAATTTCCTTGAAGTGGAAAGGAATACATGAATATAGAAGTCATGACAGGAACATAAAATCACCACTTGTTCCCTGTTGAATGCATGCTGAAAAGATTGGTGGAGGATTGACAAGGAGCAAGATACCAGGAAAATGGCAAAATTCCCTCTGCAAATAAATACTTCTCAATGACACGGGGAAAGTGGTGACTTAAAAGCAGAGTAAATTGGACAGACAAGAACATGATCAGGTGGTCAGGATTAACATTACCAGGACACCTTGATATGAACCTACCCTGGAGTCTCCCCTAAAGGATGCATGAGCCCATATCAGCAAGACCTGCTGTGGGATATCCCTGAAGCAAACAGCCAGCACTCCTTAGAACAATGGAGGCTATGAGAGAACTAGGGAGGGACTAACTGGTAACTAACTGTAAGGTGTGATCCTGGACTGAGTGTCCAACCAAAGAGAAAAGAGATGTCACTGCAGCCTTTTGAAAACCCTGGATTGAGTATGTGATTTAGATGGTGGTGATGTATGAGAGACCTTCACAAAATTCACCGGTGCAGGCCCCTGGCCTGATGATTCAGATAGTTGCTTCCCACAACAGAGTACCTGGCTTACCATCCAAGCTCTGGTTCCTGACTGCAGTCTCCTGCCGATGCAGACCCGGGGAGGCAGCGGTGATGGCTTAAGTCATCCGGTTCCTGCCACATGCCTGGGAAAGCTGGATGATTGTGTTCCTAGTGCCCAGCTGAGTCCGGCTCCCAATTTCATCCCTGCTCACTTGCCTGGCCACTTCAGGCATTTGAGGAAGTGAACCAGGAAATGGAACCAGTGGGTGGATGTCTCTCAAATTTTTAAAACACTTTTGAATCTTACAGAAAATGTAAGTAAACGATAAGTCTATTTTGGTGCAAAACAAATGTAAATCTATACATAAAGAGTGTGCAACTGTATGTTACTTTTTTAAAAACAGAACTAAAATCTTTTTACATCAAAAACTTTCATTACATTTCTTCATGAATTTTTTAAAATACCTTGGTATAACAATATGAATATGGTATGTATCTGTGCTATCTATTGGTATATGTTAATATATGATATTAACTTACATATTGCAATGTATTATGTATTTACACTATTCTACAAATATAACTAGAATATCAGGAAAGTTTAATTTGATAGAGATGTGGGTCAGAACACAACATGGTACAAATCAAGAGAACCTCTGAACTCTGCACTGTTCTTGCAACTGCTGTGTAAGTTTGAATCATTTGAAAATAAATTATTTTAAATGAATATCCATATGTGGCTACAAAGATAAATAAGCAAGAAGTGGTATTTTTTTGAGTAGAAAGTATAATAGCTTGTATAAAGGACATTTCTTTGTTTCAAACCCTCCTCAGAACAGGATTTGGAAAGCAGAGAGTGGTTTATATATTTCTTTGTAGCCCTAATATTCCTTAATTGCTAGGTAAGCTATATGGAAATGTTGGATACATCAAAATTTCAAAAAGTTATCTATTTTGTCTCCAAATTCCAGTTTTAAATTATCCAGTAAATAATTGGTTATACTCACTAACATCATGGCAGTCTAGTAGATCCATGGTGTTAGTTCATACAAATAGAATCTGCTTCCCCCTGCATCAAAGGTGGGGCCTCCGGAGCAGGCCTTGGGCACAGCAGTGAAGATGCTGCTACATGCTGTATCAGAGAGTACCTGGGTTCAAGTCTGGCTTCAATCCCTATTCCAGATTCTTATCCCACATTCTTTTTCATGCATACTGAGAAGCACACAGCAGGTGATCAAGTGCTTGGAATCCTGACAGCCTTGTAGGAGACCTACATTGAATTCCTGGCTCCTGGTTTCTACTGTTGGGTGTCTGAAGACTAAACCAGTGGAATCTCTTTCTTCTTCCCACTCTCTGTCTATTGCTCACTCTGTTACTCTACCTTTCTGGTAAAACAAATATCAAAAAACAAAAAATAAAACAAAACTTTTGCTCTACATACAACCGTATTCCATTATAGCTTATAGTTTTCTTCTTCTTCTTTTGTTTTTTTTTACAGTCTTTGACCTCCATTGTATCTCAGCTTGCCATTTTTCAGTTGCAGTCTTCTCCAGATCCAGGCATCCCTGATGTCCGTGGATATACATAATCACATATGCCCTCGCAGTTTGTACTTTTTGTGCTTATTTACTCACAAATTGGGAACAAATCAGACAATTTTTCCTTTCTTTTTTTCAGAAAGTTGAAAATGAGACCAATTAAATACCTTGCAAGTTTTGCAATAATCAAGACTGAAATTTAGAATTCTTTTCACTATGGTACACACAAAGATCTAGGCTGCATAAGCTCACTGTGCGTTATATTTCTTTGAACTACATGTGTGCCAGACAAAGTTCTCAACATTGAACCATGCCTCTAGCTCTTTGGGTGAAGAATCTAAGCCTCCTTAGCACACTGCTTTGTAAGTTGTCTCTCTGCTTTTCAATGATTTTCTAACATAATATTGAGTGTTTAACAAGTTAATATATATTTTTCCCTAGTCTGTCTTAATGGAGATTTAGAACTTTAATATGCACAAAAGAAATTTTTTGCCTCCCTTTCATATCCAAATGTAATTAGAAAATGCACAATAGTCTATAGAAATCTTTGTAAAAACTTTGTGTCACAGCTTTTATTGACTAACAGTAAAGTTATTAATTATCACAGCTATGAACACATTATGCAATCGCTTATTTGTTTAGTTGTAATAATACATTTGTCTTCAATAAAACGTCCTCTTTTTTCTCACAGCATGTTTCGCTTAAGTTTTGTTTTGTTTATTCAATATCCATGCGGCATTTACCGCATATTTGCTCCTATACTAGGCAGTTTATGAAGAATTACTGCACTTCACATAAAACTCTCAGAGGTTACTACTGTTCTCTAGTACACACAGGGTGTATACACAGCCTTAGTAACATATCTCGGGATACACAACTGGTTAAGCTGGAATTCAGTTCTTGGCAGTTCAGCTCTCAAATCTGTGCTCATAACCAATGCTAGGAGAGGCCTCAAATTTGCAGCTGTTGGATGATGGATTTGTTGATTAAATGCTGTCTCTTAGACTGCTTTGGAAGTTTTCTTCAAAGTACTCGATTGCTGTACGCCCTAATTTTTTACTTTGTAACATACTTTTGAGCTGATAATATTTCCCATTCATTTTTCTCCCAAATAATGTTAAGAATAGAGATAATTTGGTTTTCCCTACTACTATATGCTTTTATGTTTTTAAGATTGGGACAAAGTTGTTCCAGTGGAGGTCAATAGCTTCTACTTGAACTAGGGCCTGGAGACACCTCAGCAACTCAGTTTAGTTAGCAAGGTCTCTCACAGTCTGAATGAGGATACTATACAAGGGCACAACTTTGAAGACTTGAACTTTCTTATATTTGAAATTTTTCCCCATTCAGGTCTGAACTGTTCTCATTTTTTTACTTAAGTCAGCACTTAGTGTATTAAATAATAATCTAAAGAAATGAGATATCATCTAAGGTTTAGAGTATATGGTCTAATAAGCATATTTAATTGTAGGTCTTCTAAATGAAAAAAAAAATTCTGTCTTACAGTGTTGCCATTTGTAGTATTTAGAAGATAGGGCCTGGCACAATGTCTCAAAAGCTAAGTTCTCACCTTGCAAGCACCAGGATCCCGTATGGATGCTGGTTTGTGTCTCAGCTGTTCTTCCCATCTAGCTCTCTGTCCATGGCCTGGGAAAGCAGTAGAGGATGTGTCAAGCCTTAGGACTCTGCACTTCATGGGAGACCCAGAAGAAGCTCCTGGCTTCTGGCTCCAGGTTGGCTCAGGTTTGGTCACTGAGGCCGCTTGTGGAGTGAACCAGCAGATGGAAGATCTTTCTCTTTGTCTCTTCTTCTCTTTGTAAATCTGATATGCCTTTCCAATAAAAAAATAAATCTTTAAAAAATTTTTTAAATAAATCATCCTAATTAAATTACAGACAACACTGGAAGTTACTATTCCAAGGATCCTTAGTCCATCGCTACTTATATACTCTTTTACCCTGAAAAGTTCTTCAGGACCCTTATTGGCTGTAGATACAGAATGAGAAGAAATGGGCCCCATTGCTGGTAACAGCAAGGGCAGTACTCCCAACACCCTGTTCCTGTGACCTGGAGCAGTCAGCATCCTCTCGGGGTCCTCACCTGACAAAGGAGGCTGTTTACACAGGTTACTCTGCCCACCTGCAGGGCTGTCTCCAGGGTCAGAGGAGTTAGTGGTACTCTCTTATAAACTTCATAGTCTATGACCATGAAGAAATTAATTGCAAAAAAAACCAAGTTTCGGGAACCAACTCCAAAGACAGACATTTGCTTTTGCATTATATTTGAATACAAAACTATCTTGACCTGGATTTTCAACCTAACAAGCAACCAGAAAGGCAACAGAAGTGGAGCTGATGCTCAGAAATGGGATTTTAGATGACTGAATAAGCAAGTGAAGAGAATATTCCAGGCCTGAAGTCAGAGGACCACAGGCTAACAGAGATACACTTGGAATGAGAGAGAACGATCCTGAAGGGAAACAAGCTTATGACTTACTCCATAAGGTTTACTGTTATAATCTCCACGTACTAAAGACTGATGAATTATCTGTGCTTTGAGAAAACAGAAAGACAGAAAGAGTATGGTCAAAGTTGTTGGCAAAGTTCAAAAAATGACCAACAGAAGAAAATGTAGGTACCAGATGTCAACAGAAAACAGGTTGTAAAGGAATCAGACAAGGATCAGGGGCATTTTTTCCTCCAGTCTAGAAATTCTGGAAGCCGACTGAGTTCCCGTGTCCAAATCTGATACACTCGCTGCTACAGCTGAACAAGGAGGGTCTGTAATGAGTGCTGTCGGCAGTGGCCTCTCCTGTGACCTATTCAGCTTTGATCACGCGCATGATCACAGAATGCACACCTTGCCCTAACTCACCACTTGGCACAATTCAACCATGCTTACTCAGGAAACTTGGCAAGCCAGAGTTTTCAGGGTGGAAAGCCAACCAGGGATGGGGTGGGGGTGGTGGGATACATACCTCAAAGCACTCGACCTACTGATGTCAGTACCACCTTTTCATGGCAGGCACAAATTATTTCTTGAGAACAGCCCTAAAACACCCAGCTGGAGGTGAATGAATCTTAGGGAGGAAGACTAATGATACTGCAGGGGACATTCCTCGGAGGCATGGACCATGTCCGCTCCCCTTCTCTGGTGGGAGTGGAAGTGCTGTGCCCACAAAGGGATGTACTGCTGATAAGACTGCCTGGGCAGTCAAGGGCACTCTCCAAGGAAGCCCGGGTGGAGAGCGTGCGTTTGGGAATCAGCAGCAGCCTCGGCCACAGTAAGGCCAAGTCGCTCCTCAAATTTCCTAGAACTCCCAAGGGGAAGTGTAATGTAACTAGTCCTGGATTAGGGGCTCGGCAGTCGAGCTTTCCCTCACCCCCAACGTCATCTCCCCAGGGGAGCTAGGTCCCATAAGCCAGGCAATGAAGGGAAGCACACCTCCACCCCAAGAATCACAGTCAGAGGTGGGGGACCCAAGACACGGCCTCCGCGGACAAGTTTCTGAGCAGGGAAGTGGGACGGGAACAGCACATTTCCTGCTTCGCCCGTGCGAACCCCAGGCGGGGCCAAGTGGGAACGAGGAGACCTCAGAGGAGTCGCCCGCTGCCAGGGCGGGGTTCGGGGCCAGCCACGAAGGGCGAACGGAGGGGGAGGGCGCGAACGCAAAGGACAGTGACCCACGAAGATCCTCTCGCCGTCGCCCCTTTTTAGTTCCGTGCACTAGGCGAGGCTGCCGGTGTTGGCGCGAGCGGCTCGGCCACGGGGTTCGGGGGCGCGCGGCGCCGGGGACGGTAGCGGCTGCGTACGGCTGACCGCTATCTTCCGGACCACTCCTTCCTCCCAACCACTCCCCTCCCGTCCGCGACCTTCGACCTCCATCCCGCACCCACGGAAGACAGGCCCGGGGACTGGGAGGAGACGCGAAAGGTATCCAGGGGCGCGGCGCCACCGCCCAGTCGGCGCCGGTACGCGAGGTGCGAATCGGCAGCGTCAGGCTGTGCGGCTCTACGTGGGTGGTGCGGGGACCTGGGGCCCTGCCCGCCGTGGCACTGTCCGGAGGTCGCGGTCTCGCGCGGTTTATAAATGCAAAAGTCTCGGTGGCTGCTCTCTGTTCCAGGAACACCATTGTGTATTCGCAGGCGGGCCGCCCCGGAGTTCCCCACCACCCACCCCGCGCCCACCCGGGTGTGTGCAAGCGCTCTGTCCTCCACGCACCCCACGGGCTCGCCTGCTAGAAGCGACCAGTCTGCCAGGGTGTCTACGGATCCTGTCCCGGCGACTGTGCCCTTTGTCCCGCGGCCGCCTTCCCACCATCGGAAAGCATAAAGGTCTGCGGGGCGCGAGGAAAAGTGT
Organism: Ochotona princeps; assembly: GCF_030435755.1. Taxonomy (NCBI): domain Eukaryota; kingdom Metazoa; phylum Chordata; class Mammalia; order Lagomorpha; family Ochotonidae; genus Ochotona; species Ochotona princeps. The sequence goes on from NC_080840.1 coordinate 42,529,877, forward strand.
GCCTCTGACGTGCAAAAGTCACAGCCACATTTCGCCACCTACCCGGGAATTATCTGCGCCTGCTGACCCGAGGCCACAAGTGATTAACGGGCACAGCTTCTTGCTACACTAGTCGCGTCCTTGCCCTGCCTTTCGGGCCTCGCGTCCTGCCCAGGGCCCTGAGTTTGCGCGTGCCGTCAGTAACCGGGAAGCCAGAGACCCTCGGCGGCTGTGTTACGCACGCACCCGCACCCGACCCGCTGCAGAACGGGTGTGTTCGGCCCCTACTCCTCAAACTTGTCTCCCTCTCCACCCTCCCGCCCCACATAAATCTCTGGTGTTGAGAAAAGCAAGGCTTGCAGGAAGCCACTCCGGATGTTTGCTTCTTTACAAGTGGCATTTGTGGCTGGCTCTGATAACACGAGCGAGCTCAGCTTCCAACGCCGCTTTGAGTGGACAGACTGAAATCCAAGTCCGCACACACCGCGGACAAGTCTGCGACTCCCCTTCCTCCCCAAACTCTTCCCCCGCCCCAGGGGAGAAAAGGGAAAAAAAAAAAATAAGGAAGGCAAGAAAGAACTAGGAAGGAGCGGAGGAAATTAGATCTGGGCACGCGTTAAGGGACTAGTGCCGTCAAGACATCACAGCCCCTCACGGCAGCGTGTTTAGTAAGCCGCTGCTTGGGACGCCCAGACAGTGCACTGAAAGGGCTAGGGGGAGGGGCGCCGAAGGCTTGACCCCGTCCTAGACAGGTGTGCTCGACAAAGGTTGACAAAGACCGGCTGCTGCAAAGGGTGCAGATAGCGATGGGAACCCCTGGGTTGTCTTTCTCAACCTTTCCTCTAGCTTTTTGTGGCCAGCCGCACCTCTTCCTGTAATGGGCTTGGCGGCGACGAAGGGGGGAATGAAGAAGGTACTACAAAGATATTTTTTCTTTTAACCATACACCTGGATTCTAATTTTTAAAAACTTAGTAAATAAGCTAATCTGGGCACTGAAAATGGATTCTGTATCGGGATTTGTTTCGTTTAGTTTCTATATATAGTCTGAGAAAATTACTTAGTTCGCTATAGATTTCTTTCCTTATGATCATTTGTTGTGGCAATGAGTGTGCTCTCCAGAAAAAAAATTTTAAATCTCCGTGAAAATATAGGGAGGCGCAGGCTGCTATTATTATATCAGTTTATTATATCAGTTCTCTCCATACCTGTAGTTTCCTTATTTAACCACTTACAGTTCATTTTTGCTCTGTTTTTAATTTTATATTGATTGGAAAAATAAGCATCAAAGGAAAATATATCATGAGCTAAATTTGTTTAAGATCTATCTCAAAATTCCCCATTATAAATAACAACCCCAAAGATTTCCTTAAGTGGATTTTAACTGCCGTCTTGTTTAAACTATAGAGACATGGGAAGGGGAACCACTTTCTTAGCTTTCCCCGTGCAAGGGAGAGCAGCCAGCCACTCACACATTCTCACAGAAATAAGGAAAGCTGGCTGAGAACAGCTGCATGCCAGTTTTTTGGAGGAAAAAGCCAGGAGTGTGCAACATGTCTGTTTTTAAGTAAGCCACTCAGCAGCCAGACTTGATAGAGGACCATGTGGTTGTCAGATTACAGGAAGAGCTGTTGTGTTTTACCCATCAGTCCCCACAAGTAACTTCTATTTTTAAAAAAAGATTTGCTTATTTTTATTGGAATGTCAGATTTACAGAGAGGATGAGACACAGAGAGAAAGATCTTCCATCCGATGATTCACTTCCCAAGTAGCCTCAATGGCTGAAGCTGAGCCGATCCAAAGCCAGGAGCCAGGAACTTCTTCCTGGTTTCCCTCCCAGGTGTGGAGTTTCAAGACTTTGGGCTGTCCTTGACTGCTTTCCCAGGCCATACGCAGTGAGCAGGATGGGAAGTGGGGCAGCTGGGATTAGAACCGGTGCCCCTAAGAGATGCAAGGCAAGGACTTTAACCACTAGGCTACCGTGCTGGGCTCCTAAATTTTACTTTTTCACAAACAAGAAAACCCTGGTCTAGAGTTGGACGCTTTGAGTCCCCTTTCAGAAGTGTGCATTAACAGCCGCGCGCTTCGTCTTAGAAAGCAACTGGGATGCACAAACACGAACACAAGGACAGCCCAGCCTGGGAGTATCAGCCCCAGGTTTTAAGGTTGCCTGCTGGGTGTGGAGCCCATGCTGTGCAGGCTTGGATCTCAGGCAAGCACCTTAACTTCCATCCCTCAGTTGCTTAGGTGCGCAGTGTCAACCTTGCAGGATTGCAAGGAGGATTCACTAGTGCAGTAATGTTTCAGCAGCCTAGGCCGGCTGTAAGTGCTCTTCACCAGGGCTTGTTTAACACCGCCGTGAAGTGTGAGTCTAAAGACGCATCCGCCAAGGTGGTCACCAGGGGCTGAGAGTAACAGCTACCTTCACCATTGCTCCATCGGACTGTCCAGTAGGAGCAGATGTTGCTGCCAACTTTACATTCTGGAAATCAAAACTCTTGCCTGTTTTGCTGAACACACACGATGAACAGTTTTGTTGGGATGTCTTTATATGTATAAACTTGGCGGGGAAGGGGGATGTGCCCTAGTAAAGCTGCTTTGCAAATTTCTTCCAGCGAGGGAGTCTCCCACGCTGAACCTCAGTCTGCATTTAATTCTATTTTGGAAAAATAGGCTTCACCTTGCACACAGCATTTTGAATATAATACAATCTTGTGTGTGTGTGTGTGTGTGTGTGAACAGAACTTAGGTCACCTACCACTGAAAGGTTCATGGTTCTTATAACCTAGATGTGATTCAAAGGGGGAACCAAACGGCTGTTTATTACGTGAACCCGAGCTACCTTGGTCGACACCATCTATCCCTGGTTACACCAGTACCCTCAGAGGGATTTTTTAGCAGTTTCCCTCAGTGGCGGACTTGGCGCCGGGATTCAGCCAGTATTCCCTGGGCGCAGGTGTAGCGCAGATCGGGAGGGGAGCGGTTGGGAAAGGGATGGGAGTGGTGGGGGGACACAAGGAGTTTGCCGGGGCTTGCGGTTCGGACCACAGGCTGGGCGTGGGCCTAACGCCTTGGGCTGGGCCCGCCCCCGCCGCTCCATTGGTCACATCTGTGCTGAAAAGGCCCGGCGGTCCGGGGGTGTCCACAGTGTCACTTGGGCCAACGGGGGGCGCTGGCTGTGCAGCTGCTGGGACTGGCCTGGCAAAGTAGGCGGCAGTTCAGGGCCGCGGGAAACCTGTGCAGCCTTCCAGGCATCTCCTGCCTCGCTCCTCACCCACTCTGACAGGGTCGGGGGAGGCGCGTGTCCGGCGGAGGGTAGCGGGGCGCCGGGCAGGGCCGGAGAGCCATGAGCAGCCCGGACGCGGGATACGCCAGTGACGACCAGAGCCAGCCCCGGAGCGCGCTGCCCGCGGTGATGGCCGGGCTGGGCCCCTGTCCCTGGGCCGAGTCTCTGAGTCCCCTCGGGGACGTGAAGGCGAAGGGCGAGACGGCGGCGAGCAGCGGAGCGGCGGCCGGAGCCGCGGGCCGAGCCAAGGGCGAGTCCCGCATCCGGCGACCGATGAACGCCTTCATGGTGTGGGCAAAGGACGAACGCAAGCGGCTAGCACAGCAGAACCCGGACCTACACAATGCCGAGCTGAGCAAGATGCTGGGTGAGTACGCACTGGGGACCAGGCGCGCTTCAGCGCACTGCCCAGTCGCTTCTTTGGGCTTGATTCTGGAGGAGGTGGGAATATTGTGGCCAAGACCCAGGGAGCGCTGCGGGCACATCCTTCTGTAGGGCACTCGCCTGCCTCCCTAAACGGAGAACCTTGCTCACCGTGCTGGGGGGTTACCTTGGAGGGCCCCAAAACTCGGATACCGTGGTCCCGCACGCCTGTGAAGCCGCCAGAGCACCCTTCGTTCTAGGCTGGTCAGTCGGTCCCGTCCCCAAATTATTTCTTTGGGGCTTTTGTTTGTTTCGAACGACCGGGAGCTGAGTGAACGGGGCTAGCCCGTTTTTGCTTGCCATAGTTCAAGGCAAGGCAGAGGGGGCCGTTTTTAAGAGACGTGCCTTTTCCAAGAGCTCGGACTTGGAGTCTCAGAACTTTCCTTCCTTAACTTGACCCCGCGCTGTCTCTGGTTGCTCAATGCAAGGTCGGGGTGGGGAGAGGTGGGACCACCAGGTGGGGCCTGGGAACGGAGCTCAGCCCGGTAATTCGTGCGCCCTTCTGCACCTTCGTTCGCCCCTCACAGGCAAGTCGTGGAAGGCACTGACGCTGGCGGAAAAGCGGCCGTTCGTGGAGGAGGCCGAACGGCTGCGCGTGCAGCACATGCAGGACCACCCCAACTACAAGTACCGGCCCCGGAGGCGCAAGCAGGTGAAGCGGCTGAAGCGGGTGGAGGGAGGCTTCCTGCACGGCCTCGCCGAGCCGCAGGCCGCAGCTATGGGCCCCGAGACCGGCCGCGTGGCCATGGACGGCCTGGGCCTGCCCTTCCCGGAGCAGGGCTTCCCCGCCGGCCCACCACTGCTACCCCCGCACATGGGCGGCCACTACCGCGACTGCCAGGGCCTGGGCGCGCCCCCGCTCGACGGCTACCCGCTGCCCACGCCAGACACGTCCCCGCTGGACGGCGTAGAGCCCGACCCGGCCTTCTTCGCCGCCCCGCTGCCCGGGGACTGCCCGGGGGCCGGCACCTACAGCTACGCTCAGGTCTCGGACTACGCAGTGGCCGCGGAGCCGCCAGCTCCGGTGCACCCCCGGCTTGGCCCCGAGTCGGCGGGCCCCGCCATGCCGGGCCTCCTGGCGCCCCCCAGCGCCCTGCACATGTACTACGGCGGCATGGGCTCGCCCTCGGTGGGCGGCGGGCGCAGTTTCCAGATGCAGCCGCCCCCGCAGCAACAGCAGCCGCAGCAGCACCCGCACCCGCCGGGCCCGGGTCAGCCGTCCCCGCCTCCCGAGGCGCTGCCCTGCCGCGACGGCGCGGACCCAAGCCAGCCCGCCGAGCTCCTTGGGGAGGTGGACCGCACGGAATTTGAACAGTATCTCCATTATGTGTGCAAACCAGATCTAGGGCTCCCCTACCAGGGACATGACTCCAATGTGAACCTCTCCGACAGCCACGGGGCCCTCTCGTCCGTGGTGTCGGACGCCAGCTCTGCAGTTTACTACTGCAACTACCCAGACGTCTGACCGGTCCCCAGCCCCGGGCCTCCCGGCCAGAAGCACAGTGTTACACACTTCCTGGAGGACTGAAGGAAATCCTAGGTCTCGTGTCGTTTCATTTTGTTTTGAAGTTGCCTTGGCATATAATTTATGGTAATTTATTTTGCCACTTGAACAGTTGGGGGGAAAGTGGAATGATCTGTCTTGTCCAAAAAAATTCGTTCAGAGACTTGTTCCTTTGCGTTCTCCAAGACCCATTTCCAAGTTCAAATTACCCAGTTTTGAAACTGTCGCCAAACAACTTGTTCCATTTCCTGAAAACGTGTTGATCAAAGTAATCCTGTCTTGGGTGTGGTTGGTTCCCCTCCCCCTCACTCTTTTAAGAAATAAAACAGAATTCTGCGTGCTCACTCTACTAGTGCCTCAGACACAGCGCTTTTTTTTTCGTCGCACCCCGGTTTTTTTTGGAAATATCTGTGTTTAAGTATGAATAGAATTAGAACTACAGTTAACTAGAAATTTCTTTCTCATGTACAGCTAACCATTTCAAGAAGAAACCTTAACAGTGAGTACTGGGGTATCTGATATGGTAGGTGGCCAGCCTCCTAGATGAACCTAATTGCGAATGGTTTTTGTAAGGTCATGGTAAATTTTGACAGGGTAACTACTTCCATTCTAGCATTCCACTAGAATCATAATCTTGAACCTGCCTCAGAAGACTTGTTGGATTTTTTCCTGCTTCTCTCATTTTCCACCCACAGTCCTTATGCTCTCAACACTGAACTTGCTTTCCATTCTCACATGTTTACACTTAGGGAAGTGGTGTTGCTGGGTGACAAACATCATAGGAGCTAATCAAAATAAAATTTCATGGTGTGTTTTGCTCTTCTGTGACATGTACTGAAACGACATTCAGGCATGACAGCTGACTTTAGCTTTGGAAAGGACCTTTGAATGATCTGTGTGCAGTGTGCTTTTCAAATTTGAGTAAATCAACCTTTATCAGGAAGAAAGGGTGCCAGGTGTATCTGGGAGAGACGATGTTCCAGTAGTGAGAAACTAGATATGATCTAGAGAAATGGAAGGCATCATCGGAGGAGAATTTTGACATATGTGTAGCAAAGCTAGCTGCCCGAGCTGAACTGCCTGGCTGGCATCTCGTGAGACAGGAGAGTACTCTATGTTTTAAAAGACGGAGATGCTAGCAATGTGAGGGATTGGATTTCAGTAAGGAAAGGTAAGTGATTTATAGAAGTAATGGATACTACCTTAAAAACTTCAAAATACTAAAGTTCATCCCACGATTATCAAATGAGCGCCAGTTAATTTACTTCAGTAGTCTGCCTTTCTCCACATTTTGTCCTCCCTCTGGCCCCAGACAGGTAGTTCAGGTTCCAGCCTTGGTGCCCTCAACATCTGAGGGGATAAAGGGCACAGAGAGGCTTTCCCGGCCCAGGTTCATGGCCATGTGATCTGCTTAGATCACACTAGATCTTTTAGTAATACTGTCAGCCCAGGGGAACCCAAAGAGTATCTTTGGCTGCTACTTGTAAACCAAAAATATAAAATATGGGAAAAAGAGAAGGGAAAAAATAAAAGGAAGATTCCAAAGTCCTGGTAAGTTACATTTTTATTTTGAGATTTATTTATTTGGAAAGCAGAATTATAGAGACAGAGTGGGGGAGCCGAGAGTGGGGGAGGAGAGAGAGGTCTTGCATCTACTGATTTGCTGGGGCTAGGGCGAGCCAAGCAGAAGCTAGAAACCAGTGGCAGGGGCCCAAGTACTGCAGCTTTCCAGGCACCTTAGCAGGGACACAAGCACAGGATCAGCAGCCTGGGACTTGAACTTGTCAAATTGGATACCAGAGGCTTCATTAACACTGCCACATCACAAGGCCAACCCCCTAAATTATATTATTAACTCTTCACCAGTGGCATGTGTGAGAGCACCTGGGGCTGCTCTAAATCTGGGTCATGTCAATGCTTTAACCAGCACAGAGGTCATCAGTCCCCTCTAAGTAGTTCTTAGAGGTAAGGACATCGACCATTTCCTTCTTTAAGCACTCAAAGGAACTGAACATGTGTAGCAGTCAGTGATTAAATGGAAACATTCATCTTAACTTTTTACTACTTTACTTGGGAACTAAACATGTAAAGGATGTGTTGAAGCATGCATTGCTTCTTCTCATCTCTTACCCGGAGATGCTGTAGAAATGTATGAGGAGGTAAGAAGCCAGGGCAGCTCCTGTTGATTTCTAAGCACCTTAGATGGCTTATTTTTAAATTTATTTCTTATTTGGGTGATAGTCTAGGAAAGTGAAGGACCCCCCTCCTGAGAATTTGTGCAGAGGCACACATTTCAATAGTTTAGTATAATTTCAGGAAAGTCATGGCCCCTTAACTCTGTCCAAGGACGTTTTTGTGGGAGCCTAAAATCTTACGGACCCCTGATGGAGATTTGTTGAGAAGGATGGTATCCACGCATCAAGGCAAAAGGGCAACTTCCCTATATCTGAAAACCAAGTGACATGTCAAGAGGCTCCCACACCACTGAGTTTGTTTTATAACATGAATCTAGGGACATAAGGAGTCACATGCTCCCCACCCCAGCCCAGAATATTCTGATAGAGTTTTGTTGCCCTGCCAAAAGATCCATGATCTTTTGCTCTGATATGGTAGTGGTAGTGACTGCTCACCAAGGCTGACCCTAGAGAACCATCCCTGTGTGACCCCCTCCCACATTTAGCCTAGGTTGAATTTGCCACTCTAATCCAACAGAATGCAGTGGAAGTGATAATGTGCCAGCTCTGGACCCCCTCCCTTAGGAAGGTTTGCTAGATTCTGTTTCTTATGCTTTTGGAAGCCCTAAGCTACTGTGTAAAAAATCCAATTACCAGCTACAAAGGTAGTGAGACCACAAGGAAACTCTGCAGAGGGGAGGACGCAAGACTCCCCAAAAGGAATGGAGCTCAACTTCCCTCCATCTGATTGCTATCACCTCCATCTGGTATTCAAGAGACATTAGGAGAAAAAATGCCCAGCATTACCCAGGTGACCCACAGAGGAGAGGGATGGAGGTGGGGGAGTTCTGGGCATTGTTAAAAGGCATTAGGTTTAGGATACTTTGTGGTGTGATGATAAACTACTGAACAGACAGCTGTCCTTTGAAAGCTCTCACTTTTAAGTCTAGGAACGTGGGCACCGTTGGCAAAATCAGGCAAAGAGCTTTGGAGGTGCCAGAGACAGCACCGTCATCTGAAAGTGAAGGACAGAATATAAAACTTAGGTCCCAGGTTAGATGACTCTAACATCACCGAAATACGTAGATCTGTCTTACCTTAAGCAGACCTGAATGAAGGTCACAGCTAGAGATTTTTTTAAAAGCACTAAATTTGTTCCAGTGTTTTCCTGGTTTAGTTTAGAAATTAATCTATAAAGGATACATTGCTTGTCCCCATCTCTGCTTTTGATATACATTAAAAATGTGTCAAGAACTAACAATCTAGCCCTTGTCTGGGCTGACAGCCAGTTTCCAGCCCAGCAGAGTGCACATGCCCTTGACTACACGAAGGAAGAGGGTATATATTTTCCACAGGACACTTACTTCATCTCTGGTAAAACTACCAAGTGAGTCTGATAAATTGCAAAATTATAAAATTTTATATCATGAAGATGCATTTATTTTGCTTAAATTACTCTTGTAACGTTATTTTACCATTAGTTTGAATCATGTTGCAACAGACATAGAAGTGAAAAGAATTTATAGAAAACGGAGTGGGGAGCTACAAAAAGGTCATCTCTAACATTTTTCAACATCTCATTTTGTTTTTGATACTCAGAGCTCTGCCTGTCCCATAATAGATGTTCTGTCTTCCCTTCCTTACCCTGTTCCTCTTTGATTTGTTTTGACAATAGCGTACGGGGAGAGTTATTTTACATCCATTATTTCAACACAAATGTATTCTTCCTGCTCACAAGGTGCTTCCTTCTGACTCCGGAATATTCATTTGAAGAAAAGTGGTATTGCTGTCCATAGTCTGTCCGCATCTGGAGTAGGGTGAGAAATGTTCAACTCCAGTTCCTCCACCTACTTACTCTTTGGGTCCTCTGACCTGGGGTTCAAGTGTACTTCCTCCTGCATTTTTCACGGTGGCACTTACCCCTCTGGCTGGTTGCTGTACGCTTTCTTTCGAATGATCAAGAAGCTTATAGGCATAAACAACTCAGTTCTCCCCTTCCCATTCCGTCCCCCCACACACCACCAACACAAATGCTGAACCCTCACCACTGGCATTTCTCCCAGCTTTGTTCAAAATACTGGAAATTACAATTTCTTAATGGTCTGCCTAGTGGACAGCAAGTACTAAATTAATTGGGTGACAATAATGATGTTATTCAGTGTTCATATCAAAACGAAAATTTGACCTTTAAAAAAAACCCCAAATTTAATTATTCTTGAAGAAATTTTAGCTTTGAGGACCCATTTTCTTTTTAATCAAAATCCTAAACAAGGCTGACTTCATAAGAAGTATTCCCCCAAATTCATATTACTCAAAACATGGTTTCCTGGGATTATTCTCTCCACATGGAGATTTGTGCAAGAATAAATGTCAGTGGATGTGTGTGGATGCCCCCTCTGCCAGTTTCAGTGTCCTCCCAGAAACCTGACAACTTTTTGGGCAAGGAAAGAAAGCACTGTGGCATGCAGCATGGGCAGAGAATTTTCCAAGTCTACTCCATTCCTCAAGCTACAAAGAAAGCTCCCGGGCAGGGACTTGGTGGCCTGGCACCTGTTGAATCACCTGCTCAGTAGCCGCTTCCTCAGTTTTTCCGCTGGGGCTTCCTGACAGAGTTTTGAGTTCCTGATTTACCACTTCAAAAAAAAAAAAAAATCACGGGGTGTCTGTGATTCCTTTTCCCCCAAATGTGTCAAACATTAAAGCTTAACAACTCAAGAAGATAAGCTATTGGGAAAGGAGTAGTGAACAACAAAGCCGGAAATGACCATGTTCCAAAAGCAAAACCAATTCGACATTTTGAGTTGGGAGAAGTCACTGACTTTTCCTGAACTCCTGTTCAAAGTCAAAATAAGAAGGGTTAAAACTCTGTAGATAAAGATAAAGGCTTTTTTAGGGGTCAAGTCAGAGTGCGCTGGAGGGAACGTGTCTGTGTCCCGCAGAGCGGAACTCTCTTCCTTTTCTCTATCTTTCTTGCTACAGGTAACTTCATCTCCCCCCAGAAGACTCCCCATGGGGAAAGAGACCAGGTAAGTAATTCACCTCCCCTGGATCCTTTGCTTAGTGGGAACAAAATTCTACAGCCTTGTAAGCTGGTGCATGTTTGCTGCAGAAAGAGGTTGTGTGTTGTACTCTGAGCTTTGGGAATTGTCACTTGCAGAACTTTGTATAGAATATATCTACGCATATGAGCTCCCATTTTGCATGAAAATATCAAGGTCTTTATAAAGGGGACAGCTGATACAAAGACACACATCAAGTCATCCAACAATCACATTTCTGCCCAGCCCTCTTCACACTACAGTTTAAAAAAATTAAGATTTTCATATCATCTCTTAAAGTAATGAATGGTGAAGGGCAGTACATTCAGAATAGATTCTGGCTTGCAGCAAGAAATTCCAAAGAATGCTGAAATTTAATACTCAGGTTTTTAAGTCTGGTCCTTTGAGGTTATTTTCACAGGGCAAGAGTGGATGGGTTTCTGAGAAGAAAATTCTGAGACACCAGCAAAATAAAGGAACAATTTTATGGGCACACAGTGGATTCATCCCCTTTAACCTGTTTGCATGTTTGAAAATTATAGCAGGAATCACAGGTCTAGACACACGTCCCAAGACGTTACACTGAGAAGATTTACTGAAATTACAGAAGGGACAAGTAGAAAATAAAAATCCAGCTTTGTAGTTTCAAGAGGAAATTGTAGGGATGGAAAATGTGTAGTTTTAATTTACTCATTAAAATGCTTTTCAAAAATTTTTACAAGAACGCAAACATTACAGATGGGCTTGCAATATCAACTAATTAATGTTAATATCAATTAAAATTCCTGCAGGGCTAATTCTAGGTTGATCAGTTCTAGAGTTTCACTGCCTAGTGTGATGGTTAACAACTCTCCCCTCCGTTCTCCTCTGTTATTTCCATTTCTACTGTAGTTAACCACAGCCTGGTACCGCACTAGGGCCCCACAGCAGCTTCTTGGTCCGGTGAGGACAACGCTCACGGGTCCCATCTTGATGGACAAAAATGGCCCCTTTTGATGGACATTTCTGGTGGAGGAAGAGAGGGGCCAGTAGGTGAAATATTGATGCCCTTGTCTTAAGAAAAAGTTTGTATTTTTACAACAACTAATCACAGGCGATCGGAACTGCTAATCTCCGTGGCTTTAAATTCACTTCTTTGTTATGCTTCTTTCAGGAAGCTCAGCAGCAGTCTTTCCTCAGGAGGCAAAATTAGTCCTTCCCCATCCCCAATCCAACCATTCCTTCTTCCGCCGGCGTCAGCATCTCCAAATACTGAGGGGTTTTGCCTACCCAGGTGCCTGCACTCCAGATTTAACAAAACGTTGGATTTGCACGAACCAGAGAAGGCAAAAAGATAATTAATAATCTGGTGGCAGGGGCGAGGGGAATAAAGAGGCTGGATTGTGGGCTGTGGACTGCGGGGCTCTGCGGCCGGCACTCCAGAGGTTACCCCGGCCAAGAAGAGGAAAACAAGACAACGCGCACCTGCTGCCAAGCGTCTGAAGTCTTTAGCTTTGCGCAATGGTGCACGCCCTGCGGTGGAGCAAGCGCTCACGAACTTGAACGCAAACGAATGCTTCTGGAAAGTTAAAATAGGGCTTTCCAGGAGCCGTTCGGCCTTCTTGCCTGCCTTGCCGACGCACCACAAGGTCGCGACGTGACATCCAGGAAAAGATTGGCTTTCCTCAGAGGAGGGGAGGGGATTTTGGTTTTGGAGTGTTATTTTCTGTTCAGGAGAAAAATGAAACTCCAAAACCTCGGTCGTGAATTCGTGGGCGGAGACTGAGCGGAGCAAGGCTACGTGCTAGAGTTCTCGCCCGCACAGGTGGAGCGCGGTGGTGGAACCTGGTTTCTCCCACGGCAGTCCTGGGGTGCACGCGGTGCCTGGGTATCTGGCTGTGGCTTACCTGAAACGGTTGAGGCAGTTCGGTCCCGAAACGGCATGCTCGATGGAGGCGAGCGGGGCGTGGGACAGAGCGGGAGAGCCCGGAGCAACCCGGTCGCGGGATACACCAGTGACGATCAGAGCCAGCCCCGAGCGCGCTGTGCCGAACAATGTCACTAAATCCTTTAGGGAACGCGAAAGGCAAGGGCGGGCCGAGCGCCGGCGGGTTCCCCAGCTGAGCAAAGGACCGGTCTCTCAAGCATCCGTCAAGGTGGGCTAAGGCCTTGGGCCAGCCGTGGACGCTGCTAGAGGGCCGGCTGCGCCCGACCCGGGGGGTGGGGGGAGGCGGAGCGCAGGAGCAAAAGACACATTAGACGCGCTTCGGAAAGAACCGCTCTAGTGAGTCAGCGGCTGTGGCGCAGAAAACACTTGCGCCCACTCCTAGAGAGTTTTAGGGAAGCTAGGAACTGAAAATTAGAGCAAAAGGTTCAATACCAAATTGTTAACCATCTCCAGGGTCCTAGAACTGCCGGTCTGGCGGTCTGACATTCTGACACCTGCCTGGAGGAGACCTAGGGGCCCTAATGGAGAGAGTGACACCCCCGGATGACAGACACCTAATTTTGAGTGTTCGGAGAGGTTTTAAGGCACTGTCTCCTCGGCCTTTCAAGTTCTCCCTTTGTTTTTTGAACAGGGAATTGAGAGGCGGGGATAGTAAGTTACTGCAATGTGTAGAAATTGCACATCATAAATGAAATCGGAACTGCATTAAGCAGCAGTATTCAGAACAACTTGAGCAAAGCGCTGGGAATTTTGAACTAGCCAGTTTGCTTTCTTCTTCGTCCTGTTCTTTTTTTCGTCTAAAATTTGTGTCAGAAAAGCAGAGAAGGGAAAACTGGCCTCCACTCACTCGCTTTGACCGTGCCAGGTGTGTCAGTTCTAATCCCGGCTGCCCCACTTCCCATCCAGCTCCCTGCCTGTGGCCTGGGAAAGCAGTCGAGGACAGCCCAAAGCCTTGGGACCCTGCACTCGCGTGGGAGACCCGGAAGAAGCTCCTGGCTCCTGGCTTTGGATCAGCTCAGCTCCAACCTTGCAGCCACTTGGGGAGTGAACCATCAGACGGATGATCCTCCTCTCTATATCTGACTTTGCAATAAAAATAAACAAATCTTAAAAAAAAAAAAACAATGTGAGATCCTTGGGTCAGCTGCCTAAAAAGCTTTGATAGAAGTTTTTCCCCCTTTCTAAAAAAAATGCAAACAGCTCACAAAAATGAAATCAGCCCTTCCCCAGGGATAGTCTCAAGATAGACTTGCTAGAAACCCGCATCACAGTGCTACCTGCACACCTTCGCTCTGCATCTACAGACTTGGAAAAGTCTTCTTCGGCCTCTCTGAAACCTCAGTCCCCACCACTTCCGGTTCCCAGCAGGAGTATTTAGTTTTCCTAAGGTGTGGCCCTTCACTTACCTGTTGGAAATCTGCTCTCTGAGACTTGTTGTGTCCTTTTACCGGTGGTTAGAACCCTGTAACTCTCCTTACATTTGAACAAACACTGAATTGGTGCTCAGGCAAGAAGAGTACTTAAATGTGGAGGTGGCCACCTGCTGCCCCAGAGAAGTAAGTGGTGGGAATTGCGCTTACTCAAAGCACAATCTCTCACAAGTCAGAGGCTTTCTGATCCCATCCCAGGAGTGTCAGCCCCGCCCCGAGCAGTGTCTGGAAAATCCCCATGGCATTGCTGCTGGCATGAGAACACCCTCCTTCCCCTCTCCTGCCCTGCCCAGTACCCACCTACTCAGATCAGGTGTGGGTTGCCTGTCAGGATGAAACTTCTGGCTTTTCTAGCACCTTGGTATCTTGACGCTGAGACACCTCTCCAGAAGTCAGTCGAAAGGTTGAAATCTGCCCCTAAAATTTTAGGCCGGCAGGCTCCCTGGTGTCCTGCTCTGGCATCAAGGTTACTAAATGCTAATTTCCATTACTACCACCCTGGATGGTGAGGTGCCTGGGGGCACTTGGCAGAGACCTGCCCTCTGAGATTTGGGAAGTCACAGGAATCCCAGTGAAGTGGTCGTGAGATTGGAAGAGCTGCCTTCCTGGGGGGAGGTGGCTCCGTGCCTGGGTCTTAACAGGACCTGACCAGAGCTCCAGGTCAAACCCCTGGCCGCAAGGCCCTGCATGGCCTAGGCTTACTCTACTTGGAGCAGGGCTTCCCTGTGGGCCTTGACCTTGTCCCTGAGGCTCATGCCTAACTCGTCTCTGCTGGACTGTATGCAGCGGGAACAGACCTTCCCTGCAGCCAGGTGGTCTGGGACTCACAGGCAGCGAGCACCTCCACTCAAGTGGGACTAGGAGCTCTGGAGTGCTCCAAGGCCTGACTTCTGGGGCGCTGCAGCAGCTTGCAGATGCACTTGCATAGCCCCCCTGGTGGTCTGGTGGTCGTCATCCTCATCTTTAACAGCACGCATCACCAACCCAGGACGGCCAGTTGCCCTTTCTGGGGAGCTCTTCAGGTAGCGCGGGGGTCCAGCCAGCTTATTGAGCTCTCTGGACAGCTCAGGGCTGCCCTTAATGTTTTAAATATCCGTTTTGATCTCTGATATTCCTTCTACTTGTCAGTCCACATGCCATATTCTGACAGAATGAACTCACAGAAGGAACTCTCAGTATGGACTTTACAGTAGGAGCAATGTATAACACTGCTAACCTCTCAAAGGAGGCAGTGCAAAAATGAGCTCATGCAAGTATATTGCAAAATTAATCTATTTCCATTGTCTTTATGACCTTCATTCCTCTGTTAATTATTTTTAAAAAGTGAGAAAGGAATAGGTGGTGAATCAAAAGTATTTTTCCTTAGAAAGTCATGTCATTCCAGCTAGCTTTAAATATTTTCCTAATATTTACTTGTCACCTTCAACACTTAATTGCTTCTAAGGTTCCTGGCTACTGATGTTTTAATACATTGAAATAAATACTTCTTAAAATTTATGCATATGTGGATTTTATACTATTCAAAATGAATTGAAGTATGTCTATGATAGAGTGGTACAGGAAACAGATAACAAATTTAAACGGGTGATTGAAAGACAACGAGTAACCTGAATGAATCCTTCTAGGGACGGGAAGCCATCCGGGACTGGGCTCATTCATCAGCCTTACTGGAAGGATGGCCAAGTGGCTGCTGGGAAGCAGGGTGATGGTAGCTTTATGTGTCCTGTCAGCCAGGAGCTCAGAAAGCAGAATGAAGACACTGCCAGCTGTGGTCTGGAAGGATGGGAGCAGGAAATGAATGCTGGAGGAAATCCTACTGCCTAACTTCCTGGCCAGATCTAGCCCCCAACCGAAGGACAGTGTATGGGAAGGAGCAGGGAGCCTGGGTTGAAAGAACCAGACTTTCCTGTAAGCAACTCAGCTGGAGAGACTTGAGAATGAATTCCATGCATAAAATTGACTGTAAGTGTAGGAAGGTGAAAGGTAATGGAGGGCAGGTGGGATATTAGCTGTTGCTGTTTTCATCCTTGGAAAGCTCATGATGCAGGTGGAGACAGAAAAAGATGAACAGCTCTGGGCCAGCACTGTGCTGCAACTGCTGCCTAGGAAGCCCACCCCATGTGAGTGCTGGCTCTGGTCCTGGCCGCTGCAGGTTCTAGCCCTCCCTTCAAATCTGCTTGGAAACAGAGTGGAACAGGGGTTTGAGGGTTTCGGTGCCTGACACTCGCAGGGGCTTCCCAGACAAAGTTCTGGGCTCCTGACTTCAGGCTGGGTTATCCTGGCTGTTGCTGTCTCTGCAATTCTGCCTTTCAAACAAATAAATACACCTTTAAAAAATATTTATTTATCTGTATTGGAAGGGCAGACTTACAGAAAGGAGAGACACAGAGAAAGATCTCCGATCTGCTAGTTCACTCCCTATGTTGGCTGTAAGGGCTAGAACTGAGCCAATCCGAAGCCAGGAGACTCTTCCAGATCTCTAATATGTGTACAGCATTCCAAGGCTTTGGGCTGTCCTCAACTACTTTCCTAGGCCATAGATGGGGAACAGGAACAGTAGTGGGGCAGCTGGGACATGAACTAGCACCCATTATGATGCTGATGCTTATAGGCAGATAGTTGATCTATTGCACTGACCCTAAAACACACATCTTTTTTTTTTTAATTTTTTTTTTTTTTTTATTGGAAAGCCGGATATACAGAGAGAAGGAGAGACAGAGAGGAAGATCTTCCGTCCGATGATTCACTCCCCAAGTGAGCCGCAACGGGCTGGTGCTGCGCCGATCCGAAGCCGGGAACCAGGAACCTCTTCCGGGTCTCCCATGTGGGTGCAGTGTTCCAGTGCATTGGGCCGTCCTCGGCTGCTTTCCCAGGCCACAAGCAGGGAGCTGGATGGGAAGTGGAGCCGCTGGGATTAGAACCAGGGCCCATATGGGATCCCGGGGCTTTCAAGGCGAGGACTTTAGCCGCTAGGCCATGCCGCTGGGCCCCAAAACACACATCTTTAAAGTGAATAGTTGACATCACTTCCTAGAGAGCTCAGTTGGCTTCCTTGTAGGAGCTGCCAGGCCACGCCGCCGGGCCCTATTTAAGATTTTGTGGAAATAAAATCATGGGGCCCAGCGGCGTGGCCTGGCGGCTAAAGTCCTCACCTTGAACGCCCCGGGGATCCCATATGGGTGTTGCTTCTAATCCCAGCGGCTCCACTTCCCATCCAGCTCCCTGCTTGTGGCCTGGGAAAGCAGTCGAGGACGGCCCAAAGCTTTGGGACCCTGCACACACGTGGGAGACCCGGAAGAGGTTCCTGGTTCCTGGCTTCGGATCGGCGCGCATCGGCCATTGAGGCTCACTTGGGGAGTGAATCATCGGACGGAAGATCTTCCTCTCTGTCTCTCCTCCTCTCTTTATATCTGACTTTGTAATAAAATAAATATTTTAAAAAAAAAAAAAGAAAAAAAAAAAGAAATAAAATCATGCATGTTTTCCAAAACAGAGTTGTAATGTTTGGGTACTTTTGCCTAGAATTAATGTGAAGGGTGCTTGGTGAATGATTTTTGTAGAACATTATTATAAAAAATTATTTTTCAAAGAGCATGTTATAAATGAAATTCTTTCTAAAGGGAATTTTATTTAATTTTTCCTTTACACATTTCAGAAATCAGTTTTATTTGAAAGGAAGAGAGGATCATCCATCTGCTGGTTTAAACCCTAAATCTCTATAGCAGGGGCCCAGCACAGTGGCCTGGTAGCTCAAGTCCTAACCTTGTACTCACTGGGATCCGTATGGGCATTGGTTCTAATCCCTGCTGCTCCACTTTCCATCCAGCTTCCCACTTGTGGCCTGGGAAAGTGGTGGAGGATGGCCCGGAACCTTGAAACCCTGCACCTGCATGGAAGACCCGGAGGAGGCTCGTGGCTCCTGGCTTTGGATCAGCTCAGCTCTGGCCATTTTAGCCACTTGGGGAGTGAATCAGTGAACAAAGGATCTTCCTCTTTGTCTCCCCTTCTCTCTGTGTATTTGTCTTTCCAATAAAAATAAATGAATTTTAAAAAAATCTCTATAACAGAAGGGGGTGAGTCAAATTGAACACAAGTGGGAGAGTATTTAAGCCATCATCTGCTGCCTCCCAAGGTGTAAAATTGGCAGGAAACTAGAATTTGTTATGGAACTTAGACTTGAAGTCAGGCATCTCCAGTGACTGCTTTACCACTGTGCCAAGCAACACAACACAAAAACGCAAAATACTTTCACAAGATGAAAATTGTGTTGCATAATAAGAACTGAGACTACTGCTCCTTCCATGTCCCAGGTGGGATGTGTGGTGGGATTAGTTGGTGTCTCCCCAGCCTCTGTTTTTCTGTTTTATCCCAGCAGAACTTTGGTCTTCCTTCTGGCCTCCTAAGTCTTGAGGTCGGGAGGGAGGGAAGATCTCAGTTGAGCCTTGTTTGTCTCAAGTCTTTTGGAATGGCCCATCCTCCACCCCATCAAGTTAAAGGATGTACAGATGATGCATTTCAGGGCCAAGAGAAGGGAGTGACTGGGATAGGCTCTCCAGGGACACAGTGAGGTGAACAGCTGTCAGACTGAAAGCCATGCTGCTCATGAGAGGCATGGCAGGATGGCATGGACATGAAACCGTTGTGAGGGGTGGGAGAGCAGGGACACAGCACGATGTTGAGCCAAGGTGGCGGTATCTAGATGAAACCCTGAATCAAGGCTCCCAGGGAATGATTGCTACCACTGAATGCTTCTATTGTGTGGGCAAACACAGTCCATTTACTGTTCAAACTCCTAAGCATTCATTTTCTTTTCACATGAACAGAGGGATTTGTAAGAGATGATCAGGCTGGAGACATGATGGTTATTCCTATGGTTAGTAGAAGGGAATCACAAATGTGGGCTGTCCTTGGATCAAAGTCATTTGCTTTGCCCTGAAGACTGTCAGAAGTGCCAGACCTCAGACCATCTCAGAGCAGCTGTGTCATTTTCTGGTCTAGAACAGTGCTTCTTAAACTGGAACACACATACTCATCTCCTAGCGGTTTGCAAGTTCTCCTAAGTAGATTCTACCCCTAATGAGTTCCCAGGTGAGACTAGTACCCCATACTTGGTACACAAGCCCCAAGAGCCACACTGACTTCATGGAGCCCATTCTTAACTGAAAACATGCCAAACCCAGGAACAGACATCAAAGTCATTTCAGATAAGCCACTGGACTAGACAGTTTGGGATCATATCTAACCTTCCAACCAAGTCTGCAACACCCTTCACTTCTGCATGGCCTGCCCTCTTGACTCACCATGGGCTGCTTTCTTCTCTTCAAATATTTGGTTATTGCTCATGTTAGAACTATACTGGTTGGGGCCTGATACAATGGCTCAGTGACTAAATCCTCACCTTGCAAGTGTCGAAATCCCATATGGTTGTTGGTTCCTGTCCCAGCTGCTCCACTTCCCATCCAGCTCCCTGCTTGTGGCCTGGGAAAGCAATAGAGGACGGCCCAAAGCCTTGGGACTCTGCACTCACCCACTTGGCTCCTGGCTTCAGATCAGCTCAACTCCAGCCACTGTGGCCATTTGGAGAGTGAACCAGTAGATATAAGATTTCTCTCTCTTTGTCTCTCCTCTGTGTAACTCTGCCTTTCAAATAAAAATAAAACAAATATCTTTTTAGAAAAGAAATAAAATGTAACAAAAGATATGGTATCTAAGAGTTTATTTCTTCTTCTTCTTCAAAAAAGCTAAACATCTCCTGATGTGATTCTAACTGTAGTTATTAAAATCTGAACATATCACAAGATTACTGGAAAAAATCACTGATTTATTTGGGTGCATGTTTATTCCATCAGATGTTTATGGAGTATTATACACCAGACACACTATGTTACGTCTCCAAAGATACACAAGATTCATTCCCTGAGCTCAAGGACGTCGAGATCTTACATAAGGGACAGGTGTATAGAAAAATAATTGTGATGGTGTGTGCATTGTGACAGCATATAGTCCTGGCATCAGATGGAGGACTAGATTCTGTTACAAGGGACATGGGACAAAATTAATGTTGAGCACTCACCACGGAACAGGAAGGCTGTGGGGAAGTGCTGGTCACCGTGGCCTTGAACGAGAAGCAAGTCCAGGGAAAAAGGAGAGTGGGAGCTGGGGCGAGTCAATTCTGCATGTGGAGAGGAGAGGACAGGAAGTGAAGGGAAGTTACTTCTGTCTTCTTTCCCAGATTACATCGAGGTTGCGACCTGAAAGGGAATGGCGGAGGCTTGGGGGCTGCTGGGCGGGGTGTAGAGCCCTGTGGACTTGGGTCCTGTTGTTCTGCATTGTCAAAAGCCCATATGAAGTTGTATTTTACAGATCAGCTTCCGCCTTCAGGCTTGCAGTGCCCAGTTAGGGAGAGATGCAGCCATAGGACTCACTCAAGCTGTGCTGCCAGCCTTGCTGAGAAGGCAACAAGGCCCAGGAGTGTTGGAAATACTGTGCCTCAAGAGTTCAGTGAAGTCAAATATAGAGCAATTTACAAGGAGAGATCCGTTATGCATAGAGAAAAGGGAGGGAAAAACTGGGATGATGGAATCAGAGCGGAATTTCAGATGTGGAGTGGCTTAGGGGGCCACAGTGTGCAGGGACGGCCAAGGATGGGATTGGTGCAGGTGCGGGTCACTGGAACTGTGAAGGCCAGGATGAGCCTGTGCCCTTGCTGGGAGGAGAGGGGAAGGACGACTGTTCCTCTCAGTGCAGAGCTCACAAGACTTCACCAGCCGGTTGGCTGTAGGAGAAAGGCCTGTCCAGTGGGAGTAGATTTGAGCAAATCCAACCAGGAAATATAGGAGGGATAGGATGGGGAGAAGACTGGGGATAAGCCCTTGAAATGCAAAACACAGCAATGGTGGCACTGGAGAACCTACTCAGATTGGAAAAGATTGAGGAAAAGAGGACAGGAACAGCTAACGATAAAAGGAAAATTTTACCTATCCTCTGAAAACCTAGAGATAGATTTTCTTTTCTTTTTCTATTAGGGGCTAAGGATTCAGATGTAGAAATTTGCTGGAGGCAACCACAGTAGCCAAAGGCTAAACAAAAGCTGGTCTCTTATCAGTGTTGTTCTGATTGGTAGGGCTTACAGATAAGGGTTGTTAGCAATGCACTACTTTGGAGAACTTCCTGTTAGAATTAATTGTACTTGGTTACTAGGGGCTGAACATCTAGAGTCTTAGTAAAAGTGGGTTCTGGTCCCTAGACCACAGACGTTCCTCCCTTCCTATTGCTAGGACCCTTTCTACCAGCCTCAGGACATTTGACATCAGAAGGTGTGTCTCCTCCTAGAATCATCCTCCTCCAGCAAGACAGCTATTTCCAAAGTGCACAGAGACCTCAGAGCCATCCACAGAGCTTTTGGGGCCAGAGTAACCTGGCACACCAGGTCTGCTTCAGCGCCCTCCCCAGGTATCCTCAGGTCTCCGTTCACTGCCAAGGACTGAAGGGAGGCCTTGCCTTTCCCAAGTGGCTCCCCGGCATCAAACACAGAGAAGCTGGGGGGCTCTTGGGCTCCTATCCAGGGTCCACAGAACCACCACAGGCACAAAGTGCCTTACGCAGTGTGTAAGAGGATCCAGGTGTGGCTATTTATAGCGAAGCGCAGCTCAGGCAGCGCCTCTGGTTACTCATGGTGCTTGGCCCTGCTTGAAAGCATGAACAATCCCTTCCAGGCACTCCCTGTTTTCACTTCCCGCTGACCACAGGGCCCCTCCTCTGTCTGACCTGTGGGGGTCAACATCCTCTCCAACAGATACACCCCACTTCCTCCCTGAGGCTGAGCTGGAGGGGCCCTTTGTTGGCTTCAGGGGTTCCAGGAGAAGTGTTTCCTCTACCCCTTGGTTATCACATCAAACATGCAGGATCCGTGGCCTTGGGGTACTGCAGGTTCGAGGCAGAAAGAAGCCGGGTGGGAAGAAACTTGAAAGAGGCAGGCTCTGAAATATCCATCAGCCAAGGTGGGCCAAGGGTTACCCCAGTCAGGGATGGACCGGGAGCTCAAGACCCTGGGCCAGGTGGGAAGAACAGCAGAGGAGCTTCCTAGAGAGTTAGGGCGCTGGGCAGGTGGTGGGCTGTGGAGGTAGGAAGACCTGGTTGGAGCCCAAGAGAGAGTACCTTGTTTGTCACTGACGCCAGTTTCCCAACCGCTCTGTTGTTTCCTCAGCTGTGGAAGGTAGCTGCCAGGTTAAGTCTTTGCACGGCCTCTGAGCCACAGTATCAGAGGAACTGTCTGTGTCTCCCTGGGAGGGAGGTGAGGGCACAGCTGTGCTCCTGCTCTGCCAACCCAGCTCAGCACACTGCAATGCCACCTGTGCTTGCAGAGTAAGTGCTTTTCTCAGCTGTCTTAACTCATTAAGACACAAACACCTACTGTTTTTGTCTGGCTCCAAGTTCATTTCTGAACTATGTCCTTTTAAATCACCCTGTCTTGTTACTTAAGACAATTTTGAAAATGGGTAATGTAAGGAGTTATTTCAATATCCTTCCCTGGACCCGGCGTGCCATTCCTTCTTCCTCACAGCTCATGAAATTCGCGCTGGCCTAGCTATCCACCAATCGGATGTAACTTGGCTTTCCACCTGAATCTCACCTCCCACTCTTCCAGCCCCCTCCCCAACTCTGCCCACTTGCCAATCATCCCTAGGCATTCACCTGCAGGCGCCAATCCCCTAGGGGCCTGCCCTCAATCCCTCCCAATCCCCACCCCCTACACCTGGCAGACAAAAGGCCCCCCCCAGGTGCGGCTCGCTCTCTTATCCCTCTCATCCCTCCTCTGGTCTCTGTCTCTCTCTCTTCTCTCTCTTGCTCTTCTTTGCTCTCCTGTCTTCCTCCGGCCTCCCTTCCCCTCTCCCCTTCCGCTTCCCCTCCACCCTGTACCTGCCTCGTTGGAATAAACCTCCTAAGATACCTCGTTGCGTCTGGTGTTTCAGCTCACGGTAAAGAACCAGGTTGTGGGAATTAGCTGCGCGTAATAATATCGTAATATCGTATGAACTAGAACTCTACAATCTTTTTAAATAACTAACAGGTAATGCAAAAAAGTCCTTCCCCATCAAGCCTCCCTGTGTTCCTGTCAGATCCCTTGCAAGCCCCTCCCTGAAGGTTTAAGCAGAGAACGTATCTCCCATCAAGGAGGGTGGTAGGCGATCCTACCTTACAGACATGGTCGGATGCCCCTCCTGCCCCATGGTGGGCTTGTGCTGTGTGTGCGGGAAGGACCACGAAGGGGGTAGGTTTTTTTTTTTCTTACTACAGGATCAGTCTTGTAGATCTCTTCCTGCTGTATCTATAGTCATCCACTGGGTTCAAACTCCCTGTTTCCTTCACCATGAGCCACATTGGACTGTATTGCAGGTACTACTGTCACACTTCCTAAGGGGTGACCTTTTCTACTTCAACTCCCTTCAACCCCTACCCTGGATAATCACCCCACAGCCTCTGTGCTGATGCTCCCTCCCTGGAAGGCAGATTTCGTCCTGCAAGGCAGCCAAGACTTGGCGGCTTTCCATTCTGCCCCTGGCGAAATTCTTGGGTCCCTGGAGGTATCCCAGTTGGCTCCAATGCCCAATGCATGTGTCTTGTCTGTCCTCTGCCCCTGGAACAATTTCTCTGTTTAGGTGAGACCATCAAATCTGATTCAAACTTACACATCAAACCAGGGCCCAGAATTCATCTCTCCTTTAATACCTTCCTTGCCATCTCTGCCGTGCTTGAAAAGTTGTAGTATGGCATGGCAGACATGACTTGGAAGGGTCTTTTGAGATATTTCCATGAGCTGTTTTTGTCTTGTGATGCAAATGAAAAAAACTTTATTTTGTTAAAATATTTCTTAGAAAGTTCACTATGGTTTTTATCATCCTCTCTTGTTTCTCCAAACAAACTTGGCTGGAAGGTGCAGAACAAGAAGCAGGGGCAGGAGACACAAGGCGACACTCGGAGAATGGAGCGCACGTGCTCAGTCCATGGCTGGTTCCCGTTCACTTGCAAGGTGGAAGCAGTTACTTTCAAAACTCACTGATTAGAGGCAAACCTTCCTAAGCGTATTTGAGATATATAGCTAATATGTTAATATAAAAAAGCCCTTCCTTCAGTCTCTTAAGTTATGGCTTTCATGTAACAGAAATAATTTGTATTTTCAGGGAAAATTTGTTCTCCTGTCAAACCACAGGCCTGGACATTTAAATGAATACCTTTTCATTTGATATTTTTACTGTTTCTACCCTTGAAGCACCTGTGGGAGAGCAGGATGGAATTTTGGCTTCTGACTTTTTCCTGGTCAACGCCTAGCCGTTATTGTCCTTTGGGGGAATGAATCAGCCGATGAAAAAATCTTTCCCCTCTCTCTGTTGCTCTACCTTCCAACTAAAACGAATAAATCAACCTTTTCCAAAAATTCAGAAGAGTATTTGGCAAAAGTTGTAAGCTTCTTTTTTTTTTTTATTTTATTTTTATTACAAAGTCAGATATACAGAGAGCAGAAGAGATAGAGAGGAAGTGGAGCTGTCGGGATTAGAACCAGTGACCATATGGGATCCCGGTGCATTCAAGGTGAGGACCTTAGCCACTAGGCCATGCCACCAGGCCCCCAAAAGTTGTAAGTTTCTTTGACAGCTGCTTTATTCCATTGTGCTTGGTAATATCTGTATTTAATAAATTGTCTAGGCAATAAAAATTATTTTATTTAGCCTTGGTTATCACGTAGCATTAAGACATTCAGCAATACACAATGTAGTAGCACACAACAAATAACAGACTGTTGTTCAGACACTGCTCATGGCTGGATATTTTGGACACCTTTATTTGATACTACGTCTGGCCTGTTTGGCTTGCACATGAAAGAAGCCAAACTCTAACTGGTCTAATAAAAAAGAGGGGGCCGTACTGGCTATGCAGCTCAGTCATGGAAATGGCAGATGGACTCTCTCTTTTTCTCATATGAGCTCCTCTTTGCATATCAGCTTTATTCCCCCAGCCTGGGACTCTTCTTGGCCTCATTGCTATGACTGCCAATGCCAGCAGAAAAATCCATGGAAAGCCACAGGCAAATTTTTGAGCCAATTATTGTGGCTAGCTGGACCACAATTATTGTGGCTAGGTATCATGCTGGCCTGAGCCTGAGTTGTCAGTGGTAGTAATTTTGTTTCTAGATCCTGGTGCATTTAAGACGGGGTCTTTAGCCACTAGGCCATGGTGCTGGACAGTGAGAGGGGATTCTTATTATAATTAATGTGTGCTCCATAGGGCCCTTCTCTTCCTTAAAGAATTGTTTCACAGTTTTCCTTTCTCATGGATGTGTCATGGCTTACTTATCTCCAGTTTTTTTCTATTTTGGATACTGCTGGTAAGATTGTTTTTAATGGTGAAAAACATATTTAGAATTAGAAAACTGAATGTAATTTAGATAACCCCAATTTTGTTGGCAACGCCCAGAGCATCATAATCAAGAGCCAGTCGCATGTAAACTTCCTTTTCTCTCTCAGGTCTGTTGACTTTGGCCACGTCAGTGTCATAGAGCTTCTTCATGACCTGTTTGGTCTGGTGCTTTTTGGCCTTGACATCCACAATGAGCATGAGTGTGTTGTTGTCTTCTAATTTCTTTATAACAAACTCTGGTCAGAGGAACTTAATGATGGCATACTGGTCAAGCTTGTTCCTCCTGGGGAGCACTCTTCTGGGGGTATTTTCGTTGCCACTCCAGGTGCAACATCTTGGGCCACAGGAAGATGAATAATGGGCAGATCTTTTGGCTGTGGACACCTCTCAGCACCTCCTTTTTGGCCTTTGGTGTCTTTGCTTTGGCTTTGGGTTTGGGAGGGGCAGGAGCTTCCTTCTTTGCCTTCAGGGCCATCTTGATGAAAAGCAAGATTCTTTTAAAACTTATCTATTTATTGATTTAAAAGGCAGAATAATAGAGAGTGAGAAAGAGAGAGATCCTCATCAGCTGATTCACTCCCCAAATGTTCATGACAACCAGGGCTGAATTAAGCCAAAGCCAGGAGCCCAGAACGTCATCTGAGTCTCCCACAGACATGCCAGGGAGCCAAGTACTTGGTAATGCTTCGGAAGTGTGTTGTTGGGCAGCTGAATCAGAAGCAGAATAGCTGGGACTTCAACCAGTCACTCTAATATTGGATATAAGTGTCCCAAGTGGGGTTTAAACTGCCTAATTACAATGCCTACCCCTCTAATAGGATTATTTTAGTTCTGTGAATTTGTTATACAGTTTTTAAAGATAATTGTATTTTCATTTTATTTGAAAGGGAAAGAAGGAGAGGGAGAGAGGAGGAACAGTGGATCTTCCATCCTTTGGGTCATTCTCCAAATATTTGCAACAGCTAGGGCTTGACCACACTGAAGCCTGTAGCCAGGAACTCCATCTGGGTCTCCCATGAGGTTGATAGAGACCCAAGTACTTGAGCCTTCACTGTTACTCCCAAGAATGTACATTAATATGAAATTGGGTTGGAAATGCAGGGTAACCTGTACTCACATCAGGGACTTAGAATATGGCATGCTGTCTTTCTAAATGTCATCTAAACTGTTGTACCAAATGCCTGTCCTCATAGATGCCTTTTTATGACACAGTTTGAGAGTTGCTGCCAAATGGTATGTGTATCAGTCAGCTTTTTTGTTAGTGTAATGAGATATCTGGGACAGCTCACTTATAAAGAGAAAAGATATATTTGCTCACTATTTTTGGAGGTTCATATTCTAAGATTGGATGGGCTGATGGAGGGCTTTGGCTTGGTCTCTCATTAGGGTAGCAGATGGTGGCACACACAGTGGCAAGAGTGTGTTGGAGAAATGGTCACATTGTGAGCCAAGAGCAGAGAGGACCGAGAGGCCAGTGTTTTTCATCATTCCTTTCAAAGGCACACCCTCAATCACCCAAGACCTTCCATAAGACCCAGCTCTGAAAGACTCTACCACCCCCCGATGGTCTCCCTGGGTCAATCCTGTAACAAAAGGACCTTGAAAAAACATTCAAATTCATACTTATAGCTACTGATACTGTGCATTTTTAGAAATATGGTAGATGTTGTCAAATTGCCTTCTAACTGCACTTCTACCAGAAGTATACTCAGGGCTTGCTTTCTCATGTCCCCACCAACATTATTAACACATGCGTTAACTTGTGCTGCAAAACAAATGATCCTAAAACTTAATAACTTAAAACAACCACCATGGGGATGGAGGAGGTTGGTCGTTGTGGCACAGTATGTTAAACTGTTATTACATTGACTTCCCCTATTGGTGGGTCAGTTCAAGCCCTGGCTGCTCCATTTTGGATCTTCTCCCTGCTAATGTGCTTGGGAAAGCAGCAGCAAAATGCCAAAATACTTGGGCTTCTACCTGCTACCCATGTAGGAGACACGAATGGAGTTTCAGGCCCATAGCTTTGTTCTTCTAGCCCTGGTCATTGCAACCATTTAGGGGACTGGACCAACAGGTGGAAGATCTCCCTCTCTCTGTGAAATCTATAAAATAAATATTTAAAAAATAGGCATTTATTTGCCCACATTCCACCTGTCAGCAATTTAAGCAGGGCTCAGCTGGGAGGGCTCATTCTAATAGCTTTTTGTTACTTTAAAATATCTGAAAGGACAGTCTTGGGAAGGGAAAGGTTTACTTTGGATTACAGTTTGGAGATTCATTTTCAAGATCAGGTGACCACATCATTCTGGCATCCAGCGGAGTCCAGCAGTGGCAGAGTGGCTACAGAGGGACAATTCCATAGGGAACCAGAAAACAGGAGCTGGGCCAAAGTCAGCTTAGATAATCAACCCTCCAGGGAGAAACCACTTTCCAAGAGAAGACTGCAGCAACCTTCTACTGACCCCACCTGCTAGTCACCAGAAGTGAATTAATTCTTCTGTCATTGACTTTAATGTATTAACTGTCAACACAGGACTTTGAGGTTTAAGCGTTTGTGTGAGTGTGGGGAGCCAAGTCCAAATGAATCTGTAACACACCATGGGCAACATCTATGTTGCCCATGGTACTGTAGTTTTACAGAGGTTGGTGGCCTTGCTGTGTGTCTGGCATCTGGCTGGCTGTTTTACAGGGTGATGGGGACAACAGAGCACCTCCTATTTGTCAGCTGGTAAGCTCTGGTGTCCAAAAGATTCCCAATAACGTTAAAACAGCAAATCCCTTTGCTTGACTATTTCTCAAGGCTGTGTTTGGGTAACTTTTTCTGACATTTCTTAGCCAAAGCAACTTAAATGGCCAATTCTAGATTGAAGGGCTGAAAAAGTAAATTCTCCTTTTTATGGAAGAAACTGTAAAATACTGTGGTTATTTTTGCAAGATGTCACACCAGATTGTATCATGCTGTTAATCTTGGTCAATATAATTGTTTGCAGTAATGATTTCTCCATTACCATGATTGCTGATATTTTCGTATCATTGGCCATTTAGACTTTAAGTCTGGAACAGAGGGGATAAAAAGAAGACAAAGGGAGCTCATTGTCATGTTACTTCTCAGGTCCTAACCTTTCTCGATCTGTCTTCTCTCGCTCTGCCTTGACCATCCAAGTGTTTCTATGTTTGTTTGTTTTATATGTAAAAATGCATAAAAAATATATTTTAACTGTATTTGATGGTTAAGTATGGTGTGAGCTATCCATCCCAGCTCTCTAGAAGTAGACACTCTTGCTCTCAATTTATTTCAATCATTTTGTCATATGATCATCTTTTGTTTGAACTTCCATTCTTATAAATCAGTTATGTAATTTACACAATTATTGCACTAATAAAATAATAACTGACACTAATAAAATTCTATCCACATACATTTAACCCTCACAGCTACTCTATGGGATTGCTTATACATTGTCAATGCAGAAATGGAGGGACAGCAATTGTAAAACTTTGCCAAGCTAGCATAGCTAGGGAGCAATATAACTGGAATTCAAATTCAGGAAATTTGATTCTGGCATTTAAGTTTTGCTTGTCCTTCTCAAAAAATATTTATTTTATTTATTTGAAAGAGTGACAGAGAGAGAATTAGACACATATACACAGGCGTGCACACACACACACACACACACAGATAGTGAAAGAATCTGATTAACTGGTTCACTCCTCATATTGCTGCAAACGCTAGGGCTGGGTCTAGTTGAAACTAGGAGCCTTGAACTCCATCTCTGTCTCCCATGTAGGTGGCAGGGGCCCACATACTCGGGCCATCTTTTCCTGCTGTCTCTGGCACATTGCCAGGGAGCTGAATTTAAAGCTAAGCAACCAAAAATCTGAATCAGCACTCTAGGAGATGTTGATTCAAATGTAGTGGCTTAATCTATGGTACCACAATGCAGACTCCTCCTACTTTGATTCTTATTCACTATTGGATTCCTAAGACCAAAGTAATGACTGGCACTTGCAATTGCTTTATAGATGCCCATTGAGTGAATTTGTATTCATCCTGCTCTAGGGAATTTTGTTTGATTCTTTGGTTGACATTTTCTCCATGGGTTCATCATTTCCTCATGCCTGTTCTTTCTTATTTCATTTCATTTTTTTCCCATCCCAAGATATTCACACTCAATTGCTTCAGAACTGTGTTTTCTGCATTTGAAAACACACGGCCTATTGAACAGTGTCATAGAATGATGATGATGATTTAAAAGGAAGCAAAAATTTTAAAAATGCCCCCCTCTCCCCAAACAAAAGAAGTAGATCTGGACTGGATTTCATGCAGGCATCCCAAACTGTTGCTTAACCTGCTGGATCACAATACCAAGCCCAGTGAAGACACTTTAAATTCCTCTTTTCAAGTATGGTATGCCTTTTGTTTCTTTTTCCCATCCTAATGATTACATTAGGACATCTGCTTAGTGTTCCAGCAGAGGAACACTAAGGATCTGGTTCTCTTTCTTGACATGCCTGCTTGGCAAGTTACCTTCCAAGACAGCAAATATATACCCTCTGTTTCTGTACTCTGCCTCATGTGCCTGTACTTTTAGAGATGATCAAAGTGCCTTAATTTGAGAAGGGGACAGAATGAGTTTCAGCAGTTTAGCAACTGGACAGTTGGGTGACTCAAACTTCTGGTGGCTTTTCTGGGAACTGATTCCCAGGGACTGTGGGTTCCCATATTTTTGGGGTAGCTGAGCTCAAGGGTGCATGGCTATTCACTTGACTGTGAGAATGGGCCTTTGGACTATTTGTGACCAATATAGTCAGAAACCGTTTGAATCAACTCTGATTTTGAGAAAATGGAGGGATATAGGAACAGTGTCTATCTTGCAAATTTCTACTGGGAGATGCGGCATGTCAGCTTTTGCTTTGGACAGTGACAGGACAGAATTTGATGGCAGTTCTGGGTCACAGATACACAATAATACCAGTGTTTGGTGCTCTATTATGGAATGTCAGTGTTCCAATATACATCTTAATAGCTACAGCAAGCATTTGAAGAAGGAACAATGCTTATTCAAAGTATACTAAGAGAAACTGTAGACTAGTGCTCTTTTAGTCTCAGGTAAAGGAGTAAATTGTGTGTGAACATGTGGAGGCTGGAATAGTGGATGCTGTGCTGGGATGACCAGTGAATCCACCTGTTTGGAGTGGAGTTGAACGTAAGGTATACAGCCAGATTATCGGCAGAGGTGGGGAAATAGAGCAACTCTTGTTGAAACAAATTTTCCAACAAAGAGTTAAAACATGCAAAGCTCTGAGAATATTTCCACTCTTTTTCTTATCAGATTAGAATTCTTTTTAATGGGTATTTCTTGGAGTTACAAGGGAGTAGACTTATTGTTCATGCCGAGGGTGGCAGCTCCATTTACTAGGGAGAACCTATTTAAGAACCCACGGTCTTGGGCACTTTCCAAGGCATTGTAAAATTACTTTACAGTGTCTGATTTACTTTAAAGTTTCTTGTTATTGCAGTTTAAGATCAAAATTTGTGCTGCACACATCCTGTTTCAAGCAGAATTTTCTCCTCTGTTAGGCAGAGATAAAGAATGCAAGAACATGGGCTTTGTAGTGTGGGGTGCACACTGATGTTAGATGAAAATGAGTCTTCATGCTTTTCATGATCAGGTTTATGGCCACAGGGGGACAAATCAAGCATACCATTGAAAGCTGAATTTTGCCATGTCTAGAATAGTTTAATGAGGGTGGTAGTTCTGGCAATCATACAATCATAAATGAAAGAAAATTCATTTCTTTTTTCCTGCTGCTCTGTTTTTTTTTTCTTGCTCTTCTAGTCTTTATTGCTTTTTAAAGATTTTAAAACTTTTACTTGAAAGTCAGAGTTACAAAGACAGAGATTGCCCATCTGCTGATTCACTCCCCAGATGGCCACCATGGCTGGAGCTGGGCTAATCTGAAGCTGGAGACAGCAGCTTTAGCCAAGTCTCCAACATGGGTGCAGGGTCCCAAGGCCTTGGTAATCCCCCGCTGCTTTCCCAGGCCGTGAGCAGGAAGCTAGACTGGAAATGGAACAGCTGGGATTTGAATTGGTGCTTATATGGGATGGCAGCATTGCACTTAGAGGATCAGCTTCTACGCCATTGTGCTGGTTCCTAATCTTTATTATTTGTTAAAGACATCTCTTTGTTTATTTGAAAGTCAAAGTGAAGACAGAAGGAGGGAGAAAGATTTTTCCATTTGCTGGTTTGCTTCCCAATTAGCTGCAATTGGTTCCATATTGGAACAGCACTATGCCTGTAGCCTGGACCTTTGGGTTTCCCACATGGGTGGTGGGGACTCCTGGATTTGAGCCATAGGTCACTACTCCCCAGGTATATTAGTAGGGATGTGTGTTAGAAGCTGAGTAACCAAGGCTCAAACTAACACTCAGAGATTTGGGGTGCAGATAACCCAAGCAGTGGCTCTCGCACAGGGACAGCAGTTGGAACTGCAGCTTTCTCATAGAATAGTCAAGGTTGATTCTTGGGTGACACATTTCTAGTTTCGTTATTTTAGTTGTTACATTTATTTATTTACTTGGAAAGCAGAGTTACAGAGAAAGAAGAAACGAGGAAGTGAGACTCTTTCATCCATTGGTTCACTCCCCAAATGGCTGCAACAGCTGGGGCTGGGTCAGGAGCCTCACCTGGGTTTCTCATGTGCGTGGCAGGGCCCCAAGCACTTGTTACATTGCAGGTAGCGACTTAATGTAAAGCACCACAGGCAGGCCCCAGCACATTTCCTCAGCCAATTTGCAGCAAATTTATATATTTCTGAAAAAGAATTCTATATACTGACAAGGTCCCTTGACTCCTGTACCTTTTCCTCAGATGTCATTAAAAGTGTTGTGTCACTACAGGTTAAACCCCAATCTGAAACTCCAGCATCCTATACATGGCACTGGTTCATATGCCAGCTGTTCTGCTTCAAATCCAGCTCCCTGCTAGTGCATATGGGAAAGCTTCTGTCCATCAATGACCAGGGCAAGACCAGAACCCTGGAATTCCATCCAGGTCTCCATCATAGGTGGCAGGGTCCTAAGTATTTGAAACATCTTCTGCTTTCTTCCCTGCTGAATTAGCAGGAAGCTGAATCAGAAACTGAATAGCCAGGGCTCAGACCAGCATTCTAATATGAAATGATGGCATTGTGATTGGCAGCTTAACGTACTGTGCCACAATTTCTGGGACTTTTAAGAAAACAAAAAACATGTAATTCCTACATGAGAAGGTAGCAGGTTAGGTAGTGGAAGGTGAGGGGAGTAGGAGGAAACTTCAAACATGTATGGAAAAATGGATCCTGATTAGTTCATTTTGGTGCAAACAAACTTTTAAATTCACATGTAATTTTATCATAATATGCTTTCTGAAGACCCCTTGTACAGTAGGGGACAAATATGAGTGTAAGATGATTGAAGTGGAATGATGCATGATTGCATGAATAAGATGGAGCAGTGCTTGCAGGGTCTGAAAAAGTCACCTAGTAGAAGTGAGTATGAGGGAGTGGGCATTTGGCACAGCAGTTAACATATTACTTAGGCTGTCTGCATTGCATATTGGAGTCCTTGATTTCAAATGCCAGCCATGCTTCCAACTCTAGCTTCATGCTAATGTGTATCCTGGGAGCTAGTAAGAGCTTGGGTCCCTGCCACCCATGTGGGACACCTGGATGGAGTTCCTGGCTCATGGCTTCCATTTGGCCCATCTCTGGCTATTGCAGGAGAATCTTTCAAATAAATGAGCCTAAACAAATAAGGAAATAAGTAAGCAATTCATTTAAACAACCAACATTATCTGAGAGGACTTAACAAAATTGCAGATTCTTGAGCCCCTTGGGAGTGAACTGTTGAGTTATGTGATAAGCTTCCTGAAGATTTTGTTGTAACACCACAACAATGTGTTCAAAATATGTAACTACACTATGCCGGATGGTCAGGGAGGAAACAAATTAAAATATGAGAACCCAGTGTGGTAGCTTAGCAGCTAAAGTCCTCACCTTGCATGCGCCGGGATCCCATGTGGGCACCGGGCCTGCTTCCCATCCAGCTCCCTGCTTGTGGCCAGAGAAAATAGTCAAGGACAGCACAAAACCTTGGGACCCTGCACCCACATGGAAGACTGGAGGAGGCTCCTGGTTCCTGGGTTTGGATTGGCTGGCTCTGCTCCAGCTGTTGCTGACGCTTGGGGAGTGAATCAGTGGACAGAGGATCTTTCTGTCTGTCTCTCTTGTCTATATACCTGATTTCCAATAAAAATAAATAAATCTTAAAAAAAAAAAACCCAAAACAACAGCAGCCCTGTGCCTCATTTGGTAGGTGGATTTTATAAAGACCTTATTATTGCAAGAATTCTGGCAAAAATGGTTCTTCATCAAAAATGCTTTGTCAGGTCTGTGGGTGGGCAGGGTTGGGGAGTGGCTCTGTAGCAAAGTCACTATCACACAATGAGTGCAGGAGGATGCTTCGCCATTTCCCATGGGCTTTAGGGCTCCCTGAGAAGTCACAGTCTAATACCCACACAATAGGCGCTTGCCTAGGAAGGTAGAGAAATGTGGATGCTTTGTATTTGTTTGGTCTGGAAGCAGAAATGATTGCTAGAGCTTGGATTTGGGGATTTGGGGATTTGGGGGTTTGGGGACTGTGCTTTTAACCTAAGTTCCAGGGATGGTTTTCAGAGAACAAATGAGAGCCCTAGGGTTTTGCCAAGTTTTGGTGAAAGGCAGATTTTCTGGGGGAGAAGATTCAGATTTTTTTGGATTTAGATAGAGCCTCAAAGTGATAAAGAACAAGCAAGGTCCTGATATCAGAACCTGGTTCTCTCTAGAAATCTGAGTGTGCTGGTGGGTGCTCAGAGGGGGTGGCAAGATGCTTGCATCTGAGCAAAGGAGGAGAATGGACAGTCCTCAAGGAAGGTCTGAGAGGTCAGATTCCCACTCGGAGTAGCAGCCTGCCCTGATTAGTTCCCTCCATCTTGATAGTGCTTTAGTCGCTTTTGGTGAAGCCTGGGTTGAACTGGGAGGAGCTTTCACACTTGCTGCAGGGCCTGGCTGCAGCCCCCATCAAAGCCGTTGTTTGGAGTCAGTCTGAGCATTACTGCATCATGGGTCCTTTGATGAGGGTGTCTACTGTGGTGTGACATGAGATGCTGTTCAAGGAGGATGCTCAAAGAGGTTCTCCCGATACTAACAGAAGAAGTGATTTTATGAGACTGAATGCTGTGTCCTCTGTTACCAAAAAAGCACTTCAAAATGCTCATTTCTGTTACATCTTAAAATACTTAACGTGGGCCTGGTGCGGTAATCTAGTGGCTAAGGTCCTTGCCTTGAAAGCACCGGAATCCCATATGGGCATCGGTTCATATCCCAGCTGCCCCACTTACCATCCAGCTCCCTGCTTGCAGCCTGGGAAAGCAGTTGAGGATGGCCCAAAGCCTTGGGAACCTGCACCTGTGTGGGAGACCTGGAAGAAGCTCCGGGCTCCTGGCTTTGGATTGGCTAAGCACTGGCCATTGTGGCCATTGGGGAATGAACCAGCAGATGGAAGATCTTCCTGTTTCTCCTTCTCTCTGTGTAATCTGACTTTCCAAAAAAAGAGAAAATCTTAGAAAAAAAATCCCACTTGACGTGAAGTCACTATCTCAAGGAGAGAGAAGGTGAAAGTGAGTCACTCCTGAGCCTCTTGAATGTGAAGAACTGTGTTAGAGGCTCTCCGATGGTACTTCTTCCCCAGCTAGCTTAGTAACCTGGTGCTGTGCCTGCTTCAGAGACAGTAAAGTGGTCCCAGACTGGCGTTCTTATCCAGCAGACTGAAAATCAAAACCACATCTCTGATAGGGCTTTCTAGTCTCTGTAGATCAATTGTGTCTCCTGAGAGAAGATCCTGTGGACTGAGACCCTGAGGCTTCATTTGTTCCCCTTCTTCTATTGTTTCTCTAATTCCCATCCTTCCTAATCCGACTTCTAAATACCTCAGGAGTTTCCCGCTGTCACTTATCTTAAAAGCCAAAGGACTGATATGAGTTGGAAAGCAAAAGTGCATCTGAGGAGGCTGTGGAACCAGGAGAGTTATTAAAAGGACAAATCCAGAAGTGGCAGCCAGAGTTCTGATGGTGTCCAATCAAGAAGGAGCTGTCCCTGGGACAAGTGCAAGCTTTTGCAAAATCAGAGGCATGAGCTGTGGATTGCCACAGGAAAAGTGAGGCAAGGGAATGGGATTGAATGCCACAGATGCCAAGGAGAGGCCCCGTGCAGCTCTGTGAATGCTGGGAGCTCTTCCCCGATGAATCCCTGTCAGCAGTTGCTCTTCACATTTCTTGTCCAATTGTTCTTTGACCGACTCCATGGATTTATTTCTGCAAGTTCATGAACTAATATGTAATTACAGACCCCAAAGGGTCCCACTGTCCTTTTCAGAACTCTTTCTCTCCTGTTCTTCTGTTCTCTTTGCTACTGTGCTCCTCAAATATAAGTCATCCCAGCCTCCCAAATGTCCAACTCTCTCTGCCTAACACAGCAGAACTTCTAGACTATGCTTTTATTGTTTTCTTTTGATGCATCACGACCATACTTTATATCAGCTAATACATTTTTAATCTTTTATTGATAAAAAAGCATCTCAATAGCAGCATGTTTAAAATGTAGTAAGGGGGCCTGGCGGCGTGGCTCCACTTCCCATCCAACTCCCTGCTTGTGGCCTGGGAAAGCAGTCGAGGTCGGCCCAAGGCTTTGGGACCCTGCATCCGCGTGGGAGACCCGGAAGAGGTTCCTGGTTCCCGGCTTCGGATCGGCGTGCACCGGCCCGTTGCAGCTCACTTGGGGAGTGAAACATCGGATGGAAGATCTTCCTCTCTGTCTCTCCTCCTCTCTGTATATCTGACTTAGTAATAAAATAAATAAATCTTTTAACAAAAAGTGTAGTAAGGAAAACGTAACACAGAGATTTGGTGCTGGAGAAGTGGTGCTGTGACTTTTAACTATGCCTGCAGTGTGCAGGGGACTTCGAAATTGGTTTACAGAAGGAGTTTGGAGGAGGAGGGCCAGAGAAGACCTAGAAAGCAATGAGCAAAGTGTCACAGGCAGTTCTGGCGAGAACTCCAAAGACCAGAGTGCTGGTTTACTTGCAGATGTTAATGACTGTGTTGGTGGGACTGAGGAGGAGTGATGCTTGACCGGCCAAAGCTATCTGATCCCCCAATAGGTGGTGGCAATTTCCACCTCAAGGATTATGGTTTTTTTTTTCTCAAGAGGCAACGATCATTTTGCCATTTAATCAAGTGAGGCAAAATTCTTGAACTAATCAGTCTATGGCAAGGCACAGAGAAGCGGAATCAACAAAAACAACTAAACAGAATATATGAAAAGATTTGGAAGAACAGGAAGCACAGAGTGTTAGTAATGAACCAAACATGAATCTACAGAGGAAATTTTCCAAATGACATGGTTAGACACTTTGCTTCAGGATGACACTGGATAATTATGGCGGCCATGAGCAGTTCATGATGAAAAGGAGGGAGAGCCCCGTGGGCTGAGGCCTTCTTCAGAGTAAACTCTCACAGAGAAAATGGAGTCACCCCAGGATGTCTTAAATGGCAGCCCGAAGCCACTGGAATATATTGTCCCAGAAGGTTCAGCATTTAGATTTTAGATGTCACCCTTGAGTTTTCCTAGAGCCAAAAAATTGTCGAAGTGGCTGTCAATCAGTCAGTGTAAAGGAATGGGCCTTCTTAATGTCAGCCTCCCAGTTGGTTCATTTACAGCCTATGCCAGAAGAAAAGGTTCCAAAAAATGGAGTTACTGCTGTCAAAGTATTGTCATTAATATTAATCATAACCTAAAATATGAGTGCACCTAGATTCACAGGAATCATAACAGAACACACGGTACAGTATGTGGAAATGAGAATTCTCTTGGGTATTGTGCTAAATAAAGTTTATCCTTGTTTTATGATGGCGAAGGCACTTAGATATTTTGCATTTGTGTCCTGAGACTTAGTGAGTGAGAGGTTGAATTTAAAGATGGTGGACTTCTTGGTTTGACAAAGGAGATTTAGAGGTAGCAAACTATTCAGGCTACAGCCTGGGTGTTGTTGGCCACTATTAAAAAGTTTTATAGTAAAACTTAACAGCGAAAACAATGAAGTAGAAAGGTTTGAAAAAAAAAAAATCACACAGCCTTGCAGGAATGAAGGATCACTGGCATGAGATGGGACAGTGACGTAGAGAGAACACGTGCTAAAGACATAGCACAGGTAAACGGGGACCAGGTGCTAATGGAAAACTATTGGAGAAAGATCCCCAAAGCATTTAAGAGGTTTTTGAGGATGCTCCTCTCATCACAGTCCCATCAAAGACCCCAAAACACACACTTGTTTCAAAGATTACCCAGGGTAGGGTCATTCCAGGAAAGATTCCTGAGGTATCCTGCTTACTTGGAGTCAGTTTTGGCTTCCTGGCTAATTTCAGGTTCAAGGAGAGCTAACTATAGACCTTGACATCCTTCACATGATGCTAATTGGCAGGTTTGTGAAATCCAATAGTCATGGAGTCATGATGGTTTCAAAGAAAAGTCTGGGAGGCCAGACAGAGAACTGTGCCCCAGAGTTGGAGTTGTTTCATGGAGTCCTTGATTGGGTGATCTGTAACAATGTTGTAATGGAGACATTGGAAAGGTGGAAGTATTGATGATGTGAGACACTACCAAAGAGCTCCCAAGTGTTAGAAAGCTCCCAAGTGTTAGAGCGCAGCCTCAGGGAGTAGCCATTGGGCAAAGACCAATAAATTTTGGAGGGTCCCACCTGGATTTTGAAGAAGCTCACAGGCAGAGAGCTGTCACGGGTGTGTGGCCATTGCTGACAGCCTCCACTATGGCAATGTCAAGCTGCATTGTGAGCTTAGAGCTTCACCAGAGTCCTGCTTGGGCAATGCCTAGTGGAGCTGCAGTGTGCAGACTCCAACTTATGAGAACTGAAGCCGGGGTCAGAGCTGCTTTCAGTACAGGGTCCCCAGGATGTGTTGATGCTGTAAGGAAATGGCAAATGTTTAAGGAGATATAGATGCGCTTACCTGTGTTCAACAACATGCAATATATTCATGTTTTGAGATGTGAGTGGTACCCCATATGTGCATGCACCTCTCATGCGTCACGTAAAATTGTAAAAAATGTCATGTTAAGATAAGTTTTCTAAACATAGGTGTTATTGAATTCTTTAAAAAGCTTATAGAATTCTGCCTTATGTAATTCTGCTTATTCAGTTAGCATGACTTTATTTATTCTCATATTATCTGGTTGGCAGAGAGATAGATTTTTCACCCAGTGCTTCATTTCCCAAACACCTGCAAAAGCTGGGACTGAGTTAGGTAGAAAGTGGGAGTATGGAATCTAAGTTTATTTCTTTCTTTTTTTTTCCTTAGAGATGTATTTATTTTTACTGGAAAGGCAGATTCACAGAGAGAAGGAGAGACAGGGAGAATGAACTTCCATGTGCTGGTTCACTCCCTAAGTAGCTGCAACAGCTGGAACTGAGTTGATCTGAAACCTGGAGCCAGGAGCTTCCTCCATGTCTCCCTCGTGGGTGCAGGGTTCCAAGATTTTGGCCCTTTCTCTCCTGCTTTCCCAGGTCACAGCAGGGAGCTGGATGGGGTGGAGCAGCCGTGATATGAACCAGCCCCCATACGGTATGCTGGGCACATGCAAGGCGAGGACTTGAGCCACTAGGCTACCATGCTGGGCCCTGGAGTCTTAAGTTTCTGTGTGTACGTCAGAGACCCAAATTCTGGAGGCATCGCCTGTGGCCTGCCAGGGACTACATAAGCAAAAAGCTAGACTGGAAGCAGATAAACGGAACTGGAGTGAGGCAATTACATGTGGAATGTGTCACAAGGAATATCTTAATCACTCTGCATACCAAAGGCCTGTCTCTATTATAGATTCCCTCTCGTGTACATGATATTCTTGTAAGATTGGGAGGAAACTGTGATTTTCATATCTGCTTGATGAAGGTTATACATAATCTGGTGTAATACCTTCAAGTTGGTATTTCCTTGAGATTGAAACTCTTCTGCTGCCTGTGGGGACTCTGATTTGGGGGAGAAGAGAAAGTGAGGGGCCCTACAGAGAACAGAACTTGCTGTGTTTACCTTGTGGGTCTATGTAGTGGGCCAATGGAAGGTGAAGAGACCAATTACTTTCTGACACTGTAGAGTGGGATACAAATAATCATTGCATGAGTTGTCTAGTGTCCAGCTGCAACAAAGCGAGTTAGTTCTAGCATTGGAGTCCCCTGGGTATCATCTCTGGTTAGGCATTTTACATCATTCTTAAAGGCATTTCTAACTAGTCTGAGTTAGCACAGCATAAAATGCAACATGGTTCTGCATGGAGTCTTCTGGCTTTTAGTCTTTCAAGCCTTAACAAGAAAAGTTACTTAAGGAGAAGATTAGTAGTTAATTATTCTCATAATTTTAAAATATACATTGATGGCAGATATGACACTTATTTAAAAGAAAAAAAAAGCACACATAACAACCACCACCAAATGGAGCCCAACTGAAAGGAAATTTTAAAAAGAGAAACCAGAGTTTCCTTATATTACGTGGAAATGGGCCAATTGAGGTTTTAAGCCAAATGATGAATAACAGTATTGTGGCATTTCATGTAAACATTCTGTTGTTTAATGCTTCTTATTTCCTAATTTAGAAAGGCAACCATATCCAGGAATTCTCATTTTGTGGTGTTGAATGAGAAATCTTTATGTGTTCTCAGGATTCAGTTTAAGGCGAGAGGAAATGTGTTTCAGGCATTTTCCTTGAGCGTTCTCCTTCTGGGCAGGAAGTGGGCAGTGTTAAATGGAAATAGGGCTGTCAGATGGGAGGAAAACCTAATGGTGTGCAAAATACCCACCGCTCCTGCCTGGTGTGTTTTGCCCCTTGGTGTTTGTATCTTAGAAACTAAATCCCAGCCAGGTGGTATTATATACCAGGAAGAAAGCACATCAGATTCCAGCTGAGGGTGGTTAGGGAGTCACTTGTGTACATAGAGCCCTCGTGACTGAAACAGGAATTGCAGAAGCAGCTTTCTTAGGCAAAAATGAAATAATTGTATCCAGAGGAGGTAGCATTGGTTAGCAGTCAAGTTTTGCTTCTTTCTTATTGGGTGTCTTAAGGAAAAGCTCATCTTAATTTTTGCATCTTTATAGTGGACATCATGACATGAAAACTTCTGCTAACACTACAATAACATAATTTATTGGAAATATTGTTAAATTCTCAAAAAATTGTATGAATTAAAAAAACAGTGATATTAAAACAATTCTAGCTAAAAATGCCTTTCTGTTTTTTTGTGGTAAGGATGTCCATTTTTGTGAATAATTCCATATAAATTGAGATCTCTAAAAATAATACAGCTGCCAAGTAGTGTAGCTTGAGTGTTGTATTTGCATTTCTTTTCATTCTTAATTTTATATTTTTCTTAAATTCTATTTTTCCTTTATTGCTATAAAACACAACTACTTATTAAATACATAATTTTAATTGTCATATGCAAGAAGTATATGGTTCTTCGTGGGACACAAATAAATGATAAAACACAACTCTGATCTTCATACACCTTACATTGT
Source organism: Ochotona princeps (assembly GCF_030435755.1). Lineage (NCBI taxonomy): Eukaryota > Metazoa > Chordata > Mammalia > Lagomorpha > Ochotonidae > Ochotona > Ochotona princeps. The sequence continues at coordinate 42,570,710 of NC_080840.1, forward strand.
TCAGATCATCTTGGAAAGATGCATTTTTCGTGTCATAAAACTTATTTAGAATTTTCTAGCTGTGCTTCCGGAAGTCATTCTCTGTGTAGTGCGCAAAATCGATCACTGTGTGGGTATCAACAAGGATTTGCAATCTAACAGTTTTCATCAGATAACATAATGTGTTTCTTAGAAAGGAAGTTCAAAAGGACCAATTCAGTTAGATTGCTGACCTTGACCTCCTGCGGCCAAAAATCCTGTTTCCCTGTGTTTTTAAAGGAAACACGTTTAAGAAAAGCTCCCCATCCCAGATCCAGTGGTTTTCCTTAAAGCCTGTTTGGAGAGACAACAATGGGATTCTGGGAGAGATCTGACATAAGAAGCTTCATCTGATCTCTCTCAAGAGAGAGAAGTGTTTGTTTACTCTGCCCAGAGCACTATATTCCTATGCATGTGCTATTATTAGAGTCCTTTGAAGTGGAAAAGTCATATGTCATAGACCTCTCTGTGATTAGACACGTTAGGGTTGTTTTTCCTTTATGCACGTGGAGTAGATGGAAAAGGAGAAACACCTGCTTGTTGAAAATGAATTCTGCGAAATGAAAGAGCAGAACTTTGCAAAGTTTGGTTTTCTATTTGGTGTTTCATTTGCTTATCCCATGGTGTTTTTCAGGTGTTTTTAGATAGACAATGTAAAACTCAGAAACTTAGGAAACTGTAAGGTATCTGGAAACTATGCTGGAATAATTGTGAATTGGGATAAATGCCAATTAATTGGGAAAAGTACATGTATTGTGGACAACAATTGACACACACCATAGAAAGTGCTTCCAGAACATAGGCATTGAAAAATCAAAATATTTAAAAAATTTATTTGGCTCAAGCATCGCTTCTTTATTTTTTTGTGTAGTCATTTGAGAGAGGAAGGAAGAGAGCATGTGTACTAGTGCTGCCTGTTGTGAGAACTAGCTGAATGCCGGCAGCAGTCAGGGCTGAACTGGAGCCAAAGCTAGGCAATTCAGGTCTACCTTTTATGTGGCAGCAATCCAACTACCTGAATCATTGTTGTTGCCCCCAAGGTCTGCCTTAGCAAGCAGCTGGAGTCAGGAGCCAGAGCTGGGCATCAGAGCCAGGTCCTCTGACATGGAATGCTAGTGTCTTCACTGGTGTCACAACCATCAGCTGGAATGCCTGCCCTCAATGAGCATCCAAGTTACATGTGTTTTATATACTTTTCAGCATCTGATCGAAAGTGAAGTGTGAGATGGAAGAACACAAGATGATATGCTATTGAAGCTGTGGGTCAATCCTGTTTGTACTTACTAGGGGATAAAATGTTACATGAGGAAATCATGGAAGCAAACATCAGAGAAAAGTAATTTAAAAATAATGAAAGTTGGGAGCCGGCACAGTAGCATAATAGGCTAAGCCAATGTCACAGGCATTCCATGTGGGTGTCAGTTCATGTCCCAGCTGCTCCACTTCCAATCCAACTCTTTGCTTGTTGCCTGGAAAGGTGGAGGATGGCTCAAGTCTTTAAGCAGTCCTGCACCCATGTGGGAGACCCAGAAGAAGCTCCTGCCTCCTGGCTTTAGATTGGTTCAGTTCTAGTCATTGTGGCCATTTGGGGAGTGAACCAGTGAAAAGAATATCTGTCTCTCTGTGTCTCTACTTCTCTCTCTGTAAAATTTGCCTTTAAAATAAAAATAAAATAATTCTTTAAAAAATTATCAAAGGGGTGTAGATATTGTGGTGCAGGGTTATGTTGTACCTTAGGGTGCCCACATCCCTTGGAGTCCCTCATTTGAGTCCTGGTTGCTTTGCTTCTTATCCAGCTTTCTGCTAAGGCACCTGGGAGATAGCAACAATAGCACAAATGCTTGGGTCCCTGCCATCCATGTTGGACAGTCAGATGGATAGTCAGGCTCCTGATGTTGGTCTGGTACGACCCAGGATGTGATGGGCATTTGGGGACTGAATCCACATGTGAAAGATTTCTACCCCCGCCTGCCCACTGCCTTTCAAATACATACTTAAAAAAAAAAGACCCAGCCTGATGGTTCAATAGCTAAAATCCTCACCTTGCAAGCACTGGAATCCCACTTATGTGCCCGTTGGTGTTCTGGCTGCTCCAGTTCCAATCCAGCTTCTTGGTTGTGGCCTGGGAAAGCAGGAGAGGATGGCCCAAAGCCTTAGCACCCTGCACGCACATGGGAGACCTGGAGGAGGTTCGTGTCTTCCCAATAAAAATAAATTAATCCTAACAAACAACAAACAAAAGAACAACAACAACAAAAAGTAAATGACAATGCATTCCACATTAACTTCTGCTTCCAGAAAAGTGGAATAGACATTCTTTGTTTGATTTCTGGTATGAACCGCAGCTAAACATGATGAACATTATATGTAAAACTAATGTTAGAAGACCCTGAAATATAGAGAACTTGAGGGGTTGCTGGGAGGTTTAGAGTGTTGGTCTTTGTGTAATTCCACATATTCCAGATCTGTCAGAGCAACTGGCTACATGGACATGCCAACAAATGCAGACTGAAAAATCCTTGAGGACATTTGGCCTTTCTAGCCAAAGGATCAAGGAAATGGCACACAAACATACTTTTGTTCTTAAATATTTATTTACTTATTTGAAAGACAGAGATGGAGAGGGGAAAGACTGAGAGAGAGACACTTGCATCTACTGGTTCACTTCCCAAATGGCTACAAAGGCAGAGGCTAGGCCAGGCTGAAGCAACTTATCCTCTTCTCCCTTGTGGGTGGCAGGGGCCCAAGGGAGCTATTTCTGTTGCCCTCCCAGGAACATCAGCAAGCGGCTGAACCAGAAGTAGAGTAGCCATGAATCGAACTGACACTCCTGTAGTTGATGCTGGCAGCACAGGTGGTAGCAGCCCCTAGTATACTTTCAGGTAATATTTCTTCTGGCCAAATGTGCTAGGGGTAAAAATGTAAACCTATAATTTTATCTCCCTTCTCCACTACCTTCCAGCAAAGTTCTAGAGTGCTGGAATCAGATGCCTTGTGTGGTTTCCATGAAGTCTAACAACATAGTAGGAAGTTTTTACTTTTACCCTGATTTGTCAAGGAGACTCCAGGGAATGGCTGGATTCCACCTCCCTCCCCTTCTGGTGTGATGTCAGAGAAACCAAGGGAAAGTCAGGCTTTTCATCACTGACAAACGCCAATGAGGTCATCCATCATCACCGTGTCAAAGATGACCATACGGGCAGCAGTAATGAGGATCTCATTCCCTTGGGTGTCGACAGAGACCAGGTGGGAAATCTGGTGGTTATGGGGGAATACATTTCCAACAAAAATGATGTCAAGGTATGCCTGCTAAAGCACAAGATATGACTCCCATAATAAAATATCTCAAAACTCCAGAGCTCTCTTGAATATCATCTTCATAACAGAATCAGGAAATTTCAATTGAAATGGAAACAGACCATCAAACAGAAGTAAATGCTGACATATGGGTATTAGAATTGTCCAGTGAAAGTTTTAAAGCATCGATCACAGCTATGAACAGTTACAAACACAGCCAAAACAAATAAACAAGTAAAAAATTTCAACAAAAAAGTGAAAAATTTTCGGAAAAAGAGGAGTAGGGAAAAATCTCAACTTGATAAACTGATCGCTAGAATGATTGTGATGGACAAAGGTTGAGCACTTAACTCTGGGAAGAAGCAAAGAATGTCTATTCTCATCCCTTCTCTTCAACATAGTAGTGGGGATTTTAGCTAGAGAAATAAGAGAAGAAAAAGAAAGAAAAGGCATACACATTAGCCATCACATGGTCCATGATGTGATTATAAAGACAGGCCTAACCTATCTATCCCCCGTCCTCAAACAAACAAAAACACAAAAACTCTGCTAGACCTAATATATAAATTAAGGTGGTTTGCTGGATTAGAATCAACATAAAAATCAATTGCATTTTTATAGTAGCAGTAAATGTAGAAAACTCAGAATTAATGATATAATACCATTAATAATTGCTAAAAACAGAAAAGAAGAAAGAAACATTTTGATGTAAATTTAATATGCAGGCATGCACAGAATATGTGTGCTTAAAATTGTGAAATTGTGACTTAAAAACATCAAAGATACAGATAATGGAGAGACATTCTATGTTCATGGATTAGAAGACTCAATCTGGGAAAAAAAGAGAAATGTTCTCAAAGTGATGATACATAAATTAAAAACAACTCATGTTATTGTTATAGTAAGAAATTTTGTAGTTATAAAAGGATTTTTTTAAAAAAGAGGTCTTTTTTTTTTTATTGGAAAGGCAGATACACAGAGAGAAGAAGACACAGAGGGAAAGATGTTGTGTCTGCTGATTCACTCCCGATGTAACTGCAATGGCCTCAATTGAGCTGATCTCAGCTAGGAGCCAGAAGCTTCTTCTGGGTCTCCCACATGGAGGCAGGATCCCAAGACTTTGGGCCATCCTTGACTATTTTCTCAGACCACAAGCAGGAAGCTGGATGGTAAGTGGAGCAGCCAGGGCTTGACCCGGCACCCATATGGCATCTCTGATGGGTGTAAGATGAGGATTTAGCCATTAGACTGTTGTGCTGGGCCCAAAAAGATTATTTTACTGGAAAAATATTGGAGCAAAAATAATTAAAATAACTTTGAAGAAGAAAACATGAGGAATTCACTCTACATGACAATTTCTGTTTTTAAGAAGTACTACATGCTCTGTGTTTATGTATTTTTTTTAAGATTTGTTTATTTTACTTGTAAGGCAGTGTTACACACAGAGAGAAAGAGAGAGAAAGATGGAGACAGAGATTCCATTAGCTGGTTCGCTCAAATGGTCTCAACAGCCTGCGCTGCACCAGTCCAAAGCTGGGAGTCAGGAGCTTCCTCTAGTTCTCTCACATGAGTGCAGGGTCCCAAGGCCTTGAGTTACTCTCCAGTGCTTTCTCAGGCTATTAGCAGGGAGCTGGATCAGAAGTGGAGCAGCCAAGACTAAAACCTGCACCCATAGAGGATTCCTACACCACAAATGGAGGATTAGCATGCACCACCACCACCACACTGGCCCAGCTCTATATAATTTCAAGACTTACTATCCAGCTACAGTAATCAAGATTATGTGCTACCAGCAAAGGCATACACTCAAAAATTAATATAATGAAGTAGTAGCCAGAAATATCTCATAGAAGTTTCAGTGGAGGAAAGGTAGTCTTTTAAGACATGGTACTATATAGTTGTTTAATCACAATTTATTTATTTATTTTTTTAATGAACCTCGTTCTAACGTCTCATTTTAAAATGAACTGCTGGGGCTAATGTTTGGCCTCACAGCTAAGAAGCAGGTTAAGGTGCCTGTTTCCTAAGTCAGAGTAGTTGGACGTGAGTTCTGGCTCTGGCCCGTTGATTCCAGCTTCCTGTAAATGCAGACTTTGTGAAGCAACAGATAATGGCTCAAATAACTGCGTCCTTGCTGTCCACATGGAAATCTGAGTTGATTTTCAGCTCCTGACTTTAGCCTAGTTCAGCCTGAGTCATGCAGGAATTTGGGAAGTGAACCAAGGCACGTGAGCTCTCTCAGTGTCTGTCTCTGCTTCTGTGCCTTTCAAATAAAACAAATCCAAAAGTTAACTAGAGATTTGCGAGTCAAATACATATCAAATATGGAAGTATATCATTTTAAGAAGATAACAGAAGAAAATCTTGCCATCCTAGTGTTATGAAGAATTATTGGACATGATAATGAAAGTACCGTCCACAAAAGAAAACTGGATTTCAGAACAAAAGAAAGTCTCTTCTGCAGAAGACTCTGCTAAGGGAATGAAAAGAGAGACTAGAGACTGGGAGAAAATGTTTCACACCATGTAGGCAGTAAGCACTCCCAGAGAAGCCTCAAAGTCCAACAGGAAAATTAATTTCTTTAGAAAGTGGGCAAAAGACCATGAAGAGATTACCAAAGATATGCAAATGTTGAATAAGCACATAAATAGATGCTCCAAAAGAAAGAAAGAGAAAGAAAAGATGGAAGGAAGGAAGAACAGAAGGAGGAAAGAAAGGCCCAGTGTAACTCAATGCTAAATCCTCACCTTGCATGTAGTGGGATTCCACGTGGGCACCGGTTCATGTCCCGGCTGCTCCACTTCCTATCTAGTTCCCTGCTTGTGGCCTGGGAAAGTAGTTGAGGATGGCCCAAAGCCTTGGGACCCCGCATCTGCGTGGGAGACCTAGAAGAAGCTCCCATCTTTTGGCTTCGGATCAGTCACTTGGGGAGTGAACCAGTGGATGGAGCATCTTTCTCTCTTTCTCTCTGTAAATGTGCCTTTCAAATAAAAATAAATAAATCTTTAACAAAAAAGAAGAAGGAATTAAATGTTTGTATCATTCTGGTTAAAATTTAGATATACCACAGGTAGGTTTATGATTGAAATATAAGATGGGCCTGGCATGATAGCTTAGTTGCTGGATCCTCACTTTGCAAGTGCCCGGGATTCCATATGGGGGCTGGTTCATGTCTTGGCTGCTCCACTTCCCATCCAGCTACCTGCTTGTGGCCTAGGAAAGCAGAGGAAGATGGCCCAAAGCCTTGGGACCCCGTAGACCCTTGAGACCCAGAGGAAGTTCCTGGCTCCTGGCTTCAAATTGGCTTAGCTCTGGCTCTTTGGCTACTTGAAGAGTGAATGGTAGCTGGATCTTTCTCTCCATCTCTCTCTCTCTCTGTATTTGCCTTTCCAGTAAAAATAAAACTTTTATATATATTTGAACAAATTTATATATAAATATATATATATATATAAAATGTTCATCATTGGAAAATGTATTAATATTATTCATTACATTAAAATTTTAAGGCAAAACTACAACACAAAACAGAATATTATATTTAGGAACCAGTTGTAATCCCTTTTCTAAAATTACCTTGGAAAGAAGCACACTTAGCAGGTGCAGATCAAATAAGGGTGTACCAAAACTTCAATATATGTAACAGAAACTGTTAGATTATCAAGATAGTTAATGATATGGTTATATGTGAGCAAATACAAAAAGTGGTATGACTCAGTATGGAATACTGGTTTACTGGATGCAACAAAGGGTGCTAAAGACTACAGAACTAGGAATAATAGCAGAAGCAAAACAAAGAAAAAGCAAAGTATTAAGCTAAGTACAACTTGTGTTTTTCCTAATATTTAACAATTTGCATTTGAAATAGGAAAATTGTTTTCATAATATTATCAACTTAGTTACAGAATTTTTAAGAATAACTTATATAACAATATTATATATTTTTACTGAAGGACTGAAATGGGACTAGGATAGACAGATCTATCATAATTCTTTTTTTTTTTTTAAAGATTCATTTTATTTTTATTACGAAGTCAGATATACAGACAGGAGGAGAAGCAGGGAGGAAGATCTTCCATCCGATGATTCACTCCCCAGCAGGGTCCCAAAGCCTTGGGCCCCATAATTCTGTTTTTTAAACAAGATTTACTTGGGCCCGGCTGTGTGGCCTAATGGCTAAGGTCCTTGTCTTGAACGCACCAGGATCCCATATGGGCGCTGGTTCTAATCCCAGCAACTCTACTTCCCAACCAGCTCCCTGCTTGTGGCCTGGGAAAGCAGTTGAGGACGGCCCAAGGCTTTGGGACCCTGCACCCGTGTGGGAGACTGGAAGAAGCTCCTTGCTTTGGATTGGCTCAGCTCCAGCTGTTGGGACTACTGGGGAGTGAATCATCGGATAGAAGATCTTGCTCTCTGTCTCTCCTCCTCTCTGTATATCTGACTTTGTAATAAAAAATAAATAATTTTTTTAAAAAAAGAATAAAGTTTGATAAAGAAGATTAATGAGAGGAAATTTACTCTCTAAGATGTCAAAATTTCCGATGATTAGTATACAAGAAGATGGTGGCACAGAAATACATAAGCACATCAGTGATTCCTAGTAGAGGATATACAAGCAGGTATATGGATTGTAAAGGTACAGAAATATGTTAATGAAGGCAGTTTGGAAAAACTAAGGTTATTCCTGACTTGCACACTATATATAAAAACCACAGAACAATTTGGCATTGAATTGTAGGGAAAGTCATATTGTTAGGACAAATTGTTGCAAAAGCAAAAATATTTTACGGTCATCATAGCTTCAAATAGGAGAGCTGCTTGATTTTGCAATGAGAGGAACCTCTGCAGACTCCCTTCATGACGGTGATGCCGAGACCAAGGTTGTTGCCATCTTGTTCTGATGCAGTTTGCAACCAGGTGCTCTGATTTCATGGTGTGTTGCTGAAAGGGAAGAGAGAGTTGGATGGTCACACTGGCACCTTGAAGATGGGGAACAGAGATGGCAAAGACCTAGGTGTGACTTCTGCCTGCATCTCATTGGCTAACACGAGTCATAGATGTGGAATCTGATTAGGATAGAGGCTGGGAAACGTGGAGCGCCTGCGGCTGGTGGGCTGGCATCAAAGGTCTCCATCGAAAAAGTCTTGTCAAATTTAGACACATTTTACAGGGTCAGTGCCAAGGAGGATTTTAAAGGATTGTATAGAAAAGAAACAGTAATAACAGGACAATTCGATTTGAACAGGACAAAGATTTAAGCAGGAAAGTTTAAAAGCATTAACAGTGAATGGTAGAGGCTGAACTCAGTCCCAGACACTTTGATATGCACACAGGCATCCCACGGTGGCTTAACTCTCCTGTCCTACAGTGTCCACGCCTCTCAAGGATTAGTACAAAGAAAAAGTGACAAAAAAGAAAGAATTGGAAATTATTTAACTACAAATACACATGAATAATAACAAATAAATAAGGAAGTAATTGTAGTGTTGTGATAATGGCATAGAAATTGAACACTATTTAATCATCCGTAAGACAGTGTCCAAATCTGTTATGTTCTGTCCATACAATTGAATACCATGTGATCATTGGCACTAAATGAGTGTGTGGACACTGGTATGGATGGATAGCTGTCCCTAATATTTCAATGGAAAAAGAGATAGAGATCACTAAGAACAATGTGATTGTTACGAGGTAAAATGAATAATTGATAAATCTATAGGATAATTTTACCTACTATGAGACATTATATGTAGATAATATTATATTAACTATCATCTTATTGAGAAATATATAACAAAATATTCAAATATGACAAAATAAGGAAGGATGTGGACAAAACATAATATTTCCTACTTCTGAAATGTAAAGGTAGGGGGACATTCGCTTTGTGATTCATACCGTTTTGTTAGTGATAGTTTTTACCTTTTTCTGTTTTCTGCATTAATCAAAGAAAAAAAAAATACAAGTGATAGGCATGGATTCACTTACTCATCAACTCATCTATCCAACCACCCCATGGTTACTTCATCCACCTATTCAATCACATCCGAGATGCACTGATTGAATACTTAATCAGACATCATGTTTTTCAGGCATATTACAATCAGTCTTTAGTTTAGCTTGGCCTGTAACAAGAAGGATGCCCAATGTGTTTTTTCCTCCTTTGAGCCACCTATTTAAAAACCCACCAACAAAACATGCCGAGTGTGGTCCTGGACTGCTTGTACACACCATCTGGCTTGGCTTCCCTGGCCTCTGGCCTTTGCTCCGGAGATGACAGATTAGTGGGAGACATCCTTTATAGTAGGAAATGGAGGTCAATAAAATTTGCACCAGGTTTTCCAGTTCGGTATCATCCCAGTCAGGACATCCCAAAATAAAATTAGTTTCAAAAATAGACCTAGGAGCAGAAGAAGGATTGAAAACAAACAATTAATCGTCTTATGTCACTGATTCTGTGAGAAAAGTCAGGTTAAAAAAAATCAGTTTCTTGTTCAGGTGCAATGGTTTTGCTGGCAGAAGAAAACAGAACAAAAATAGTGCAGTCAGTGTGATGAAGGAGACTACACAGCAAAACAGGAAGTTGTTCAGGGAAGGGGGGAGTTGACCTCAGAGCTGGGGATGTGAATAGATTTTTGGGTGTAGAGGTTTCGCATCTGTGTGGTGGTATATTGCTTTACCGACAACCTTTAATCGGTACACTAAGGAGTCTTCTGTGGCAATCCACTGGTTTATCTACCAGGCCAATAGGTACAGAGTCCACAAGACTAAATGATAAAGAATTTGAAAGGCTTTTTCAAAAAGATTTATTTATTTTTATTGGAAAGGCAGATGTAAAGAGAGGAGGAGAGACAGAGAGGAAGATCTTCCATCCAATGATTCACTCCCCAAGTGGCCGCAACTGCTGGTGCTGTGCCAATCCGAAGCCAGGAGCCAGGTGCTCCTTTCCAGGTCTTCCACACACGCGAGTGCAGGGTCCCAAAGCTCCGGGCCATCCTCGACTGCTTTCCCAGGCCACAAGCAGGGAACCAGACGGGAAGTGGAGCTGCTGGGGTTAGAACCAGCGCCCATATGGGGTCCCGGGTGCGTTCAAGGTGAGGACCTTAACCACTACGCTATAACGCTTGGTCCCTTGAAAGGCTTTTAAAAAGGCTGGAGGACCATATTAGTTTATATCCTAATATGTGTGCTCCTGGACACAGTATTTTTATATGTAGTTGCATCTGTCTCTGTGTGATCTTGTATTTTTACTGATTTCATGTGCAACTAGACAGTTACCACTAACCAAACTTTTTTCCTGTTGTCCTTTCTTCTCTCTTTTTCAAACCAGCTTCATTGTAGAAATATTTTTTTTCCCCAAACTTTGTGAGGGGGGAGATCTAAGTTGAAAGAGTGCAAGTTTACAAGTGACAAAAACACATTTTGCTAAGATTATATTTGATTCTCTGTGCTTATGGTGCTAATCTGTGAAATGATCACTCCAGAGCAGACAGTGTCCAGAAATCTCATCTCCGTGTGGTGGGTTCTCTTCCTGCGGCACGGAGAAGGGGGTAGCTGAAGCCATTTCTTTTGTAATTTCCGCAGGACTCTTCAGATGAAGTAGAGTACATCTTATGGGGAGAGGAAATGAATGCTCAGGGAGATTTTGTGATACGAGGAAAACCAGTAAATGAAAAAGTAGATTTGAAACCGTATGTTCCACCCTTCCCCGCCTCCAGCGCTGGAAGGAGATCTTGCAAGGTGCGGAAAGCTGACAGGTTACCGTCTTGTCTGCAGTGGTGGTTTTAGGGCCTTCCTAATTCATGTTTTCAGTGAGGAACTGATTCCAGAGTTGGGGTCTTCAGGAAGAGAAGAGGGGGTATTTGTTCTGTTCGTTTTGTCGTTATTCTTGCGTAGGATCTTGTCGCTCCCTAGGGACTGTGAGCAGTAACTGTCCTTCCACCCTGGTTTTGGGGGTGTTGGGGAGATGGAGGAGTGGAAGGGGTAGGGGAGCTGCAGACTGAGCCTTTGTCTCAGGGAGAGGGAATGGACATCCTGAGGACCAGCCCTGTCTAAGGACAGAAAACCCGACAGGAGGCAGCTGACACGTACGGGGCACTCGGTGGGAACACAGCTCCAGCCGCTTCCGGAGCTGCAGCGCGTCCCTCCCTTGCCAGGCAGTGCAGAGGAGTCTGAGCACTTGGCGCAGGATCAGTGGGCTGCTAGCCAAAGGGCACTAAATCAAAGTGAAAAGGAGGCGACTTTGGAAAAGCAAGCGACATTTCTTGTGTGTTTGTTTTAGAGGGCAGAGAGAAATAGTTATTGTGATGGCAAAAGGGTCCAAGACATAAAACATCAGCACAGTAGAAGGGTTTAGAGTTATTTGTTTGTAAAAGCCTCCTCTTTAATGAGCATGCTCTATTCTTAGTAAGATGTTTTCCCAACAGTTTTCTGGATGAGGACATTGGGTGTGTAAATTCTGATTTTATCTGAAAATTTGTGACCCGTAGAGTGAGGCTCTTACCTCTTTAAAATAAACACAATATTCTAGCTTATAATTTCTCCAGGGATGGTGAAATGTTTTCCTTGATATGGTTTCTTGCTCCCAAATCTTTCCCTCTTACCTTAATTCAAGATCTGTTTCTTGTGTCTGCTGAGTCTCTTCACCAGAACATTCAATCAGGACAAAAAGGCTGCTAAGCTCTCTCCTACAGTCAGCTGAGAAAGGCTCTTCATTCTGGATACTGTAGACTGAAGAAGTTGGTCCTGGACCTCATTGCAACATCATGGGAATATGGATATGGGGTGCATAAAGCTAAAATTCAGGGGTCACCTAGGCACTTGCTCATTTGTTGTGATTGTGTCTTTTTTTTTTTTTTTTGGCAGGTATAGAATGTTTCAAGACTATTAAAAATGCATCAAGAATGATGCTTGCACCCTGAGTACCTAGTTAAGAATATGACATCACAAAAGTACTTAGACAATGTTATAACAAAGGGACAGCGGTGGAAGACCTTATGGGAAGTGAGATAAGCCAGGCACAGGAAGATAAGCACCATGTGTTCTTACTTATATACGGAATCTAAGTAGGTGTAGAGACAGGAGGGACAGGCAGTAATGATGCCACAGGGTTGCCCACATCCCATGTTGGAGTGCGTGGGCTGAAGTCCTTTCTCAGTTCCTGATTCCAGTTTCCTGCCTACTGGCACCCTGGGAGGCAGGAGCCCAATTGATGAGAGATCATCCTTGTGAGAGACTCAGATCACATGCCTTTATCCCAGCCCAGCTTAGGCCCAGCCACTGTGGTATTTGGGGAGTGAACTAGTGGAGGGGCGCTATCTCTGAAAGGAAAAAAGGGAGGGTGGAGGAAGTTGATTGCATAGAGGTTGAGTAGAATGGCGTTATCAGAAGCGAGAATAAGCAGTTGGGAAAGAAGCTTATACTGTGTTACAGTTAGATAGCAGGGGTGTGTCCTGGTGTTCTAGGACAGAGTGAAAGAAATATAGTTAACAAATAAAATATTGCATATCTCAAACAAGCTTTTTAATGTATTCAACATGGGAAAGCAATAGCTGTTTAAGATGCTGGATCTAGGACTGCCTTGATTTCATCACTGTTTGGTGTATGAGGGGGCTTCAAAAAGCTCATGCAGAAATGGAGTTAAAAATGTACTTTGATGGAAGATTGAAGTCCATTTGTAGTTTTTTTTCATTGTACACACTTTTGATGAAAATTTCAGTCTCCTTGAATACTGTTATTTAATGAGGAAAAATACAAAGTTGATGAGATATGAAATGGAAAGGAATATGACAGCATTGGAAAAATGCTAGTTTGGTTGTTCGTTTAACTCTGTTACCTATGTCTCATAAGCCGTGCCAAGCTCTGATGCTGCAGGGATGAAAGAGCCCTTCCTGTCCCAGATGTGATGGGGGGTTCACCAGGTGCAGAGTTCTTAGGAGAAGTGATGTTTCAGCCCCGTCTCACGAAGAAGCAGGGTGAATGGGCACTCCGGGAGCGGAAGGGCAGTCCTAGCACAGGGAATGGCGTGTTTCCAACAGTGGGGTAGGCAGAGTATTTGGCACATAGGTAATAACCAGGGATTTTCTTGGCTAGAGTAGATTTACTTGCTGTCATGATAAAAAAAGGAGTGGAGGGGGTCTGAGTGTCTGTACCAAGGATCTGGGGCACTGGGCCCAGTGAGTGTGAGCCTGGAGGCAGTGGGGCAGAGAGGATGGTTTCAAATGACCACTCCTGCATTGGAGGACAAGCATTCTGCTCAGGGGTCAAAGCGGGCTTCTTGCCTGTAAGGGTCTGAGGGGTGTGTCACAGGCTTTGTGAATGCCGTGAAATTGTGGTCAGGAACATTGACACACGTGCTTTCTCATGAACAAGTTTAGCTCTGGTTTTCCATGTTAGTATGCTTCTTTCTTTCTTTCTTTCTTTCTCTTTCTTTCTTTCTTTCTTTCTCTCTCTCTCTCTCTCTAGATTTATTCATTTTTATTGGAAAGGCAGACCAGATTTATGGAGAGGAGAGACAGAAAGATCCTTCAGTTGCTGCTTCACTCTCCAAATGCCCATTGCGGAGCTGAGCTGATCTGAAACCAGGAGCCAAGAGCCAAGATCCAGCAGCCAAGTGCCAAGAGCCAAACACCAGGAGCCTTCCCTAGGTTTCCCACACAAGTTCAGGATCCCAAGACTTTGGGTCATCTCCCATTATAGGAGCCCTGTGCTTGTAAGGTGAGGATTTAACCATTGAGCTATTGCTCTGGGCTACGGGATCCATATGAGCAGCCAGGATATGAACCAGTGCCCGTATGGATTTCTGCGCTTGCAAGACAAGAACTGAAGCCACTAGACTACTGTGCTGGTCCCCTGGTATGCTTTTCAAGCAGAGGGCATAGGTAGTAGCAGAGTGTTCTGAGAACAGAAGGTTGCTTTTTAAAAACAGATTTGATTGTTTGTTTATTAAACAGAGAGAGGGCCTAGTGTTGTAGCCTAGTGGTCAATGTCTTTACGTTGTAAAAAAAAAAAATCTTTAAAAAAAGGGAAAGTGGGTGGAGAGAAAGACAGCAATCTTCCACCTGTTGGTTTACTATCCCATGGCTGCAGCCCCAAGGCTGAGCCAGGCTGAAGCCAGAAGCCAGGCATTCATTTGCATTTTCTCTTGGGCAGTGAAGTCCTGAGTCTGTTGTGCCCCAAGTGCATTTATAGGAAGCTGATGAGAATCAGGTATTCAGGACTCCAAACAGCATTGTGAGGTGGGATGTGGGTGCCATGAACTTCATTTGCTGTGCCGCCACAATGCTGCCACCTGAGAGGCTTCTGCTGATATGAAAAGTAACGCAGTTCTGCGTTGAACGAGTTGCCGCAGAAACGAAGGCCAGAGCAGAGGACGAGATGGATGGGATCTCTGATCCGACTGGATTTGCAAGGGATGCAGCTAGTGTTTGGAACTTGGCTGTGCTTGTGACTCACTTAGGGCCCCATGCAATTGCAGATCCTGGCAAATCAGCCTGGGAAGGAGTCAGAGATGGCTCTGAGATAAGCCCCTCCCCAAGCCCCACGAGGGGGCTAGGCTGTGGGTGGCAGATGGTAGCTTGAGCACTGAGGATGTTGGCGCAGAGGCTAGGTCCAGGTTTCTCAACCTCTGCTGTGGACAATTTCCTTCTTTAGAAGTTCTTTGTTCTGGGGGAGACATCCTGTGCAGGGCAGGATGTTCAGCAGCATCCCTGACCTCTGGCCAGGAGAGACAGTTGAGCAGCACTCTCCCAGTGGACTAGCCAGCTGTTTCTGCAGGGGTTGCCATAAATGCAGAGGTGGGTGGGGAACCTCCTCCCCTGCTCCCCTTCCTGCTTGCACACCAGTGGTTCACAGCTTTGGCTTCATTCTGAAATCATCTGCGTTGTGATAAGAGAGATCAATGCCTGGCCTCACCCACTGGGAGTGGGGAGGAGAGACAAGCTTTTGGGAATTCTGGTATTCAAGCAGATTGTGGGTTGGAAGCTGCAGCCTGGTGGGGTGGTAGAATCTGGGGCCGCCCAGGAAAGCAGGGGGAGGAGCAGCATTGGCCAGGGTGAGAGGTGGAGTAGGGGGTAAAGATAAGACTCCAGATGTTAGTATTAATGAACTTGCTTTGCCTGGCGTTATTTAGCTGGAGATAATGGCTTTGATTTCATTGACCGATGAAAGCTCTGTGACCTTGAGCTCATCAAATGTATTTTCAGGATTTTATAGTCAATATCTTTTTAGAAAAGGTTTATTTATTATTTTAAAGTCAGATTTGCCAAAAGAGAGGGAGAGACAGAGATTCTCCAACTGCTGACTCACTCTCCGGATGGCCACAATGGGCTAGGCTGAAGCCAGAGGCCGGGAGTTGCCTCCAGGTCTGCTGTGTGGGTAGCAGGAATCCAAGCACTTAGGCCATTTGCGGCTGCTTTCCACAGGCTGTCGAGTGGATTAGAAGTGGAACAGCCAGGACCTTAACTGGCAGCCATAGAGGATGCCAGCATTGCAGGTAGCAGCTTCAGATTGGCCAATGTCAATTCAAATGCTATCTATTCTAAGAGTAATGGAAAGGAAATAATGAATCAATGGATATATAAGAAAGTAAAGTCATATCACATCATTTTACACACACAAACACACCCCTACACAAACTCAGGAGTTTTTTTTTTTTTTTTGGTATTTTATTTTAAAAATTCTTCTTTATTTTTAAAAGATTCATCTTTTTATTGGAAAGGTAGATTTACAGAGAGAAGGAAAGACACACAGAGATCTTCCATCCCTGGTTCACCTACCAAATAGCTATAAGGACAGAAGCTGAGCAGATTCAAAGCCAGAAGCCAGGAGCCTCTTTTGGGTCCCCCCTCGTGGGTGCAGGGACCCAAAGACTCTAGCCATCCTCTTCTGCTTTCCCAGTTCACAAACAGGGAGCAGCCAAAACTTGAACTGGCACTCAGATGGGATATTGGCACTGCAGGCAGAGGATTAGTCTGTTGAGCCAGCACACTAGCCCCTATTTGAAAAATTCTATTTGGAAAATTTGGGGAAGAAAAGCAGACTAAGATTTTATAATGTTAAGACACGGAGTGCTCACTAGAGAAGAACAAACAAAAAGTAAAGTCATAATTGATTAACTCAATGAAAAATTAAAGTGCTAGCACATAAAAAATCACCATCAGCAAACACTGTTGAAAATGCATTTGCATTGCACATAACTGACACATTTTTAGCTACAATATATGCAATAAACTCTCAAAAGTCAGCTAGAGAGGGATGAACAACTCAAGGGAAAAAAACAAACCAGGGAGAAGTTATAAATAGGCGAGCTAAAGAAAAGGAAACTGGGCTGGCGAGTACACAACATATGATGTTACAACTCCCAAACTCACGGATACTATTTCTCACCCAACAGACAGGCAAACTACTACAAATCTGACAGTGTTAAAGGTTGGTGAACCAAGAAATAAGCCGAGTTAGTGGTAGTTAGTGGACTCTTTTTTTTTTTTTTATAGCAATTTGGCCTATTTAATAAAGTGCAAAAGGCAGAATAGCCTGTGGTACTGTAGTTCCATTTTTAGGTGAGGTATACACACACAAGATGATCGTTGCAACATTATTTCCATAAGTGAAAAACTGGGATCTCCTGCAGATCTGAAACAGGAGCACGGGTAAATAAATCATGACACATTTTGCATTGTGGAATAGTGTGTATTCCGCGTCTGAGGAAAGCAACAGAAGATGGCTCAAATGTTTGGACCTTTGTTACCCATGTGGGAAACTTGGATAAAGCTCCCGGCTCTGGCTCCTGACTTTGGTGTGGCATCGTCCGAGCTGTTGCAGCATCTGGGGAGTGAACCAGCAGCTGGAAGATTTCTGTCTATCCTTCTTTCTCTGTAACTCTGAGTTTCAAAAAAAAAAAATTGGACGATAGGATAACTATAAATAATATATTACATCTTTATTAAAAATCAGAAGATAGTATTGTGAGTACAGTCACTACAAAGAACTGCTTGATGTATCTATTTTTATTTATTCTTAAATAATTTTATTTATTTATTAAAGATTTATTTATTTTTATTACAAAGTCAGATATACAGAGAGGAAGATCTTCTGTCTGATGATTCACTCCCCAAGTGAGTGCAATGGTCGGGAACCAGGGAGCTCTTCCGGGTCTTCCACATGGGTGCAGGGTCCCAAGGCTTTGGGCTGTTCTGGACTGCTTTTCCAGGCTACAAGCAGGAGCTGGATGGGAAGTGGAGCGCCAGGATTAGAACCGGTGCCCATATGGGATCCTGTTGCGTTCAAGGTGAGGATTTTAGCCACTAGGCCACGCTGCTGGGCCCAGTTTTATTTATTTTCTTAAAATGATCTTACTTAATTGATTAGGGTACAAAGGGTCAAGGGCTACTGAAAAGTGAGTAATACCATTGCTTCCACGCTAATATTTTTTTCCCCTATATCTGGGGTCAGGGGAGAAACAAAGGGAAAAGCCCCACACAGCCTGCTACCCATCCCTGATGTGAGGCACACTCTGAGGGTCCTGCTCAAGCAGTTTTGATAGTTCAACAGTTCTGGATTGCTGCCAATCTCGCTGTTCCAATCGCGATGAAACCTATTCAGAATCTACTGGCTGACATTGTGTCTTCATGGTTGGAGTTCTGAGATCAGCAGTTCAGTTGGAGGGATCCCCAAAGAAACTTCATCTGAGAGGATCCCAAACCTGATTCTTATGTGAACCTGCCAGTACAAGGTCTGGCACAGTCCGTCGCCCCAATCAGCTCATGCACATGCTGATCGTTGCAACTGCTGGGTCAGCTCTGCCCCCAGGCCCATCATCCACTTGAACCAGTGGGTGTTGTAGTTCAGCTCGATCCTACCCACTTCATACTAGGTCCTCATGCAAATCAGTGGGAGCTGCAGCCTAGTTGGGGTGACTCCCCATAACCCCCACCAGGCCTGCTCCCTTCCCTGGTTCCCATGCTTGCCAGTATGTACCGCAGGCTTGTTCAGTCTGTCCCACATCCCATTTAGCTCTGTTACTTGTCAATGAGCATTGAAGCCTAGTTCAACCCAACCAGCCCTACTATCCAGTCCACACACATACTGGCAGGTGCCTTTTGTCTAGCCACCCCTGCCCCTGTCCTGGTTTTCGTGCTCTCCAGTGGGAGTGATTACCCACGAGGGAGGTGCCCACTATTTCTCTACTAGGCCACTCCAACTTCTGGATTATGCACTCTCCAGGTGGTTCTGGCATTTGACTTAACAGACTAGGCCCCCAGTGCCAGCCTCTGCCATCTGATGTGGCAAAGCCCAACCAACCCTCAGCCACTCTAATTTTTATTTGCACCAGTCGGAACAGTCAGCCCTATCTGGACCCTCCCCAGTCTACCTCACATGAGGGCCACAGGTGTTGTAGCCCTGCCTGGTCTGGTCTGCTCCCATCCCAACTCATGCTCTCCAGTGGGAGTGGTTATCCAGCAGGGTAGCCCACATTCCCCTGCCAGTTTTGCCTCCTCACCACCCTCCCCCATCCCCCGGTTCTCACGTGTGCTGTTTGGGGACTGCAACCACATCTGATACGGCTTACCTCACCTTGGCATTCCTTAATGTGCACTGGTATGTGCTGCAACCGGAACTGGTCTGACCCACACTCTATGCTGGCGCTCAGATTCGCTAGCGGTTGATGTGAACTGGTCCAGCCTGCTCTGCCCCCGACCTATGTCATATGTATGATGGTGGGTATCTTCCTCTCGCCTGATCTGGGTTGCTCCATATCGTGGTTCTTGCACTCACCTGTAGGGTCTGTGTTCTAACAGAGGTGTTTCCCAAGCTCCTCCTTCAGAACCTCTCCCTATGCCAGGTTTTGCACGTACTGGTGGTTCCATGGGCCAGCCCTCATTGCTGGCCTTCAGTCCATTCCAGTTATTGGTGTTGGCTATTTCACCCCAGCTAAGGCTTGTCCATACCCAGACACTGCTCACACATGGCTCAGTAGGGGCAGAGACCCAGCCTAGTCCGTCCTACATCTACCCAGGTTCTCCAGAGCGCCAGATGGTGAAGGTGTCTAGCCCAGCTTGGTGTGCCCAGCCCCAGTCCACATTTGTGCCTAGGGAGATTACAGCCATACCTAGACCAGAATGCAGCCCCCACTCCAGCCCCCGCACCCTCCTGTGGGAATCCCAAACCAGCAAGCGTGTACTCTCACAGTTCCCCAACTGAGTCTATTCCCAACCCTAGGTTGCACGTGTGCCAGTGGTTGCTCTGACCCAGTTGGTTTAGCCCCTCACCTGTCTCAGCCTTTGCCTTTAATGCTGTGGCCTAGTATCCTTGTCTTAGGCAGACCGGTTCGTGTAAGAGCCCAGGTTGGAACGACATGTGTATGGTGTAATTGTGTGACAACTATATTTTTTAATTTATATTTTATTTATAAAACATTTAGAAAAATATAATTCCTTACCATCAAAGTTTCAGTAAAATTATACTTATTTTTAAAATTATCTTTCTATTGCTTTCCTAAGTCAGTTTTCTACTTTAGAAGACGTTCTGAGCGATTGTTTGGCCTCGTGGCTAAGACGTTGATGAAGATATCCACATTACATATCAGCGTACCTGGGGTCAGTGCCTCACTCCAGCTGTTGACCGCAGCTTCCAGCCAGTGCAGACCCTGGGAGGTAGCAGATGATGACATAGGTCACTCTGGTGCTGCCATCCACCGGAGAAACTCCCCGTAAGCTCCTTGCTCTCAGCTTTGGCTCTACCCTGTGCTGGCTGTTTCAGGCATTTAGAAAGTGAACCAGTCTGTCTCTCTGCCTCTTCAATTAAAACAGAATTAATTTAATGAGATTTTTCTGTTTATTGACAGGTGAGAGAGGGGTTGGAAAGGAAGCGGTCGTGATTCTTGAGTCTGAGCCCGTGGTGTGATTGGTTAGCTCCCAAAAGTGTCTGAGATAGGAAGCAACGTGTGCAAGGACTTTGCTAGTTTCTTAAAGACAGTGTTCAACTTAATATTTAATTTATTATTTTTGAGATAGTGTAGTTTTAGTTTTCATTTTAGTCAAAGGCTTAATGCGTCACTAGATAAAAAGTTTAACAAAAAATGAAAAGATTGTAACTTAGCAGGAAAACAGGCAAGAGCTACAAATAATCAAATGATGTTCAGCTTCATGCATATAAAGTAAATTTTAATAGTCTTAGGACCTGGTGCGGTGGCTCTGTGGCCAAATCCAGCCAGGGATCCCATGTGGGTGGCAGTTCATGTCTTGGCTGCTCCACTTCCCATCCAGTTCCCTACTTGGGGCCTAGGATATCAGTGGAGGATAGCCCAAAGCCTTGGGATGCTGCACCTGTGTGGGAGACCTGGAAGAAGCTCCTGACTCCTGGCTTTGGAATGGCTCAGCTCCGGACATTGTGGCCACTTGGGGAGAGAACCAGTGGATGGAAGATCTTTCTGTCTCTCCTCTCTGTAAATCCACCTTTCCAATAAAAATAAATAGATAAAATAAATCTTAAAAAAATAAAATAGTCATAGAATCATGAAAACTATGTTAGTAAATAATTCTTAACAATTTCCTGGGCAAAGATTTAAAGCAAAGTTTGACGAAACTGTATTTACAGCAAAACTGATACACAATACAATTCTTCTGACTTTTCTTTCTTTTCTTATTTTAGCTTCCACATAAAAAACATGCAGTATTTTTCCTTCTAGGTCTGGTTTATTTCACTCATCATTGAGGATTTTACAATTTATTTAAGTGGCATAACAACAGAGATAGGGTTGGAAGAGAGAGAGGCTGAAGGAGAAAGAGAGAGAGACTGTCTGCCAGATGCCCTCACAGAGGCTGGAGCTGGGCGATGCTGAAGCCAGGAGGAGGGAACGCAATCAAGTTGCTCAGGTGGGTCACGGAGACCTGATTGCTTGAGCTCTCACTGCCGCCTCTGAAGCTCTGAGCTCACAGGACTCTGTAGCCAGAAGCCTAAGCCGGATATTAACTCCAGGCGCTTTGACATTGAAGGTGGCAATGTTAATTGCTATGCTAAATGCCTGTCCAGTCTTCACAGTTTGAAGACAGTTCCTTTATATTCACAAGCATTTAACACTTCCGTAAGGCTTTTTTTTAAAAGGCTTTTTTATTTGAGAGGCACAGTTACAGAGGACAGAGATTTTCCACTACTAGTTTACTGCCTAAATGTCTGGAGATGTGCTAATCCAAAGCCAAGAACCAGCAACTGTTTCTGTGTCTGTCCTGTGGGTGTCAGCCTGCAAACACTGAGGTTGACCTCTGCTGCTTTCCCAGGCGTGGTAAACAGCGAGCTGGTTCCGAAGTGGAGCAGCGCGGACTCTGGCACCACAGGCAGGGACCGAAGAGGTTATGACACAGTGTAGGTCTTTCATGAGTTTAATGTCGTAAGCAACATATCAACTGACAGAAATGAACTATAGAAGAGGTTGTGGCTCTTGATTTGTATACCACACTATTTCCATTAAGTGCAGAACCAACTTATTTTCCGGGAGCAAGTAATGACTGTTTTACTTGTGCTTTTTTGAATGATATCTACACCGTAAGCATTAGTATAAGAGCTAAACTGATACAGCAAATTCTGCAAAGATCCGCTTGCTTCCAACATTGAGTCCATCCTCACTTTACAAGGCAAATTATGGATAGAAGGATAATTAGGCAGTGTTCAAAGCACTGGGGACTCAATTATTTTTTCCAGCAAGTTAAGAGGAGGTGAAGATTCTAAATGAAGCCTGTTGTAAATCTGTGGAATTCTGAGTGTTATCCTCAAGGGACGCAATAGAGAGGAGGCTGAAATACAATTAAACACTGTTCTGAATTCTGAGGATACATCGCCACCAAGGTAGATCAAGTTTGAAGCAAAAAATGATAAAGTGGCAAAATAAATTTCTAGTATAAAAGAAAAGAAAAAGAATTGGGTTACCAGGGACAGTGCAAAACTGCTACTTCATTTATTTATTTATTTTAAAAGATTTATTTAATCTTTATTGTAAAGTCAGATCTTCAGAGAGAAGGAGAAACAAAGATCTTCCATTCACTGGTTCACTTCCCAAGTGGCTGCAATGACCGGAGTTGAGCCAGCCAAAACCAGGAGCCTGGAGCTTCTCTTGGATCTCCCATGTGAGTAGACCCTGTGGCTGCAGGGTCCCAAGGCATTGGGCCATCCTCTACTGCTTTCCTAGGCCACAAGCAGGGAGCTGGATGGGAAATGGAGCAGCCGGGACTCTAATCAGCATCCATATGGGATCCTGGTGGTTGCAAGTGGAGGATTTAGCCACTAGGCTTATCATGTTAGGCCCAAAAGTGCTATTTTAAATATAATGCTTAGAGAAGTGCTTAACATGACATTTGACAACCAAATTCAATGAAAAGAGCTCACATTAGGTTTGAAATACTCATTGGACAGCCTTCTGGAGATTCCAGTAGGCAGTTTGACATGGGCTGGCAGGCAGTGTCTGAGCTGCAGATCCAGACTTAAAAATTGGTCCATAAATAGATGTTGAAATCAGTAAGTTAAGACAAAGTCACCTAGCCAATGTGCAGCCGCCTTGACAAGAACGGGGCCTGCAGGAGAAAAGTGAGGCATCTCAGAGGAAGTTCCACAAGAGAGACAGAGATGGTTGGGCTATGCAGGGTTGAAGGTGGAGTGATGGGAGTGCAAAAGTAGTGCCCTAAGAAAGTCAGCTTGGTCACTACGTGTTTTCTTGTTGTGAAATCAAGTTCAAGTAACAGTTAATAGGTAGACAGATGATAGCTAGTCTTCAGGAATGGCTTCAGAAGGGCCCCCTTTTCTCACCCATTGAGGGTAACAAAGGATTTTCTTTTAATGAGAAAAGTCAGGCTAACTTACTCAAAGTTTTACATGACGTGGCAACCTTCAGAAATGAAGACATGGGGAAAACTCTTATTTTTCTTTAAGATTTATTTATTTTTATTGGAAAGTCAGAATTTATAGGAAGGAGAGACAGAGAAAAAAACTTCTGTCCGCTAGTTCACTCCCCACGCGGCTGCAGCGGCCAGAGCTGAACTTATCCGAAGCTGGGGCTGGGAGCTTTTCCCCAATCTCCCACATGGGTGCAGGGCCCCAAGGTTTTGGGCTGTCCTGGACTGCTTTCCCAGGCCACAAGCAGGGAGCTGAATGGGAAATGAGGCAGCTGGGATATGAACCGGTACCGACATGGGATCCTAGTGCATACAAAGTGAGGACTTTAGCCATTAGGCTATTGTACCAGGCTCAAAAACTCCATTCTTATACCTAGATTTGATAAACAATAGACTGCTATGTAGAAACATGATTGTATTAAACTGTCTGGTATTATGTGCTTGATTGGTGGCATGGATTTTCCCAGTAAGTCCTGTGTTTCTTGATTCTTGGGTTCTCTTGGCAGCATCCTTCCACTTGGGTGTAGCATAGAACCCTTGTGGAATGAGACTCTTCAAGGGAGAAAGGAGAAAAGAAAAAACACCGAGTGGCCTTTCCAGGTTTTGCTGCTGGCTGTGGGGGCAAGAATCCTCATTTCCAAGAAGAGGACTTCTGATTCAATGACTGCCTCTAGGGAGAAAGAAGCTGTAGACAGCAGGGCAGAAGAAGGTTTTAAGGTTTCTTCTGAGGCCTTCCAGTGTTATCCAGTTCAAAGTACTTAGCATGCTCACCTGCCATACACTGGAGTGCTGTTCTGAGCCCCCAAACCCATCCGCTTCCTTCCTTTGCTGTGCACATGCTGCTCCTTATACCAAGAGGTGGAGCTTCGTTTCTTTCTCCCTGCAGCAAGGTTGATCTATCTGACCAGAGCAACAGAATGTTCATGAAAATGAAATGGGAACTTTTGATTTTAATTCACAAGGTGCGTTGCAGCATAGGTCAGGTCTCCAGGAGGACTTGCTGGTAGCCTCTGAGACACCATACCATGGGTAGTCTCGGTCGTGCGCAGAGCTCTCAGGTGGACACTTGTTATGAATGCTCCCCATTCAGTTTCCATCATCAACTGGCAGCTTAACAAGTGGGCTGTCTTTATCATCCAGCCCTGTGGATCCTTCAGAGGACTGCAGCTGATAGTGAGGTCTGTGCAGGAGTCCACGTGGGAGCCAGCCAGAAGCGCCCAGTCAACCCCCAGAGCTGGGAGATCAAATACATTGTCTCTAAGTCACTGCGTTTGGGAGAAGTTTGTTAAGAGGCAATGGATGGTTGGTGAGATATAGGTGAGATAAAGATTCTTGACTGGGGCAAACTTAGTGAAGTAAGCGGGGGCCTGAGTAGAGGAAAGGTGAGAAGGGGCTTACAGCAATGATGGACAAGGCGCTCAAGAGACTGGTGAGGGGAACTCAGGAATGAAGCGTGAGGGAGTGAGGGAGGGCTTCTTTTCTGTTTAAAGATAGCAAATCCCAACTTTAGAACGCCCACATCTTCTGAGAATGTTTGCTACTGCAAGGAAGGAGAAATAGATGGCACAGATTATAAACACAGTGCAGCCATAAAGCTTCTGATAGGGAGTTTCCCCGATAGCAACAGCATGGGGTGCACAGGATGGCTACGACAGCAGGCGGTTGTTCTTTGGCGGATTGAAGCTGAAGTTCTCCCACCTGAGGGTGCTCAGGTGTTTTTTCCTTAAACAGTGGTAACATCTGATAGGGATGACAGAGTGTATTGTTTATTTATTTATTGGATAGGGCCAAAAGGAACAAATAAACAGGTTAAAAAAAAAACCAAATCTCGACAACAACAAATGAAGGAGCTTCTTGGGTTCATAAGATATCAGTCACCATTTTAATTTCATTTTTCGTAAGATTTTAACTTTATTTATGAAAACAAAAGTAAATATTTTAATTTTACTTGAAAGGCACAAAGAGATTGAGAGGCAATGAGAAATTGTCTATGCGCTGATTCACTCTCCACACATGCCTGCAGAAGCTAGGACTGGGTCAGGCTGAAACCAACAACTAGGAACTCAAACCAGGGCTCCCATGTAGCTGACAGGAAGCCAAGCATCTAAGCCATCACTACTATATCCCAGGGTTTCCACTGGCGGGAAGCTGCAGTCAAAGACCACGTAGGGGAATTGAGCTTACATGGCTGGCAGGGACCCAGTTACCTGAGTCATCACCACTGCCTTTCGTGATCTGCATTATCAAGAAGCTGAAGTCAGGGGGCCAGAGGTAGGTACTGAACCCAGATACTTGGAGATGGCACATGGGTGTCTTAACCATCACCTTAGTGACTGGGTCAAACGTCTTTCCTCACTTTCATCAACTATTAGGTTTTGACTTTATATTGTACAAGATATGAGCTGCTCCACAGTCTGCCTCTCTTAATAGAGCCAAGGTCTCTGTTTGATGCTAAATGAATATTCAATGTTGAAATTATTATATAAAATGTGTCTGTCTCATTCTCTGAAGAGTTATTTAATACTGTGATTTCAATTCTGGGTTTGGGATTTTTTTTTCGTTTCTAAAGTTAGTAAAAGGCTCTTGGTTGTTTTCCTTAGTTTTGTATTTTCTCATCTTTTGTTGTTGTTGTTGCTATTACCAAGGGCTCCTCCCAAAGTTTACATTTCCTGTTACTGTGACCATGCACGCAGGGTATTTGATGCTCATATCTCCTCAGAGATAACGCTCCTGGGATTATCTGCAGAAAGTTAATGGAAAATGTTCATCATTTATTAATGCTGTAAGTGCAGTTTTGAAATAAAATTTTAAAACAGGTAAAGTGAATCTTTTATTCTTTTTCTGAATTGTTTTGGGATTTGTAGTTCTTCTGAATTTTTGTTTAAATTTGAGGATTAGTTTGTCTCTACAAGAAAAGTTGCCCGAATTTTGATTTGGATTATCCTGAGCCTGTATATCAATTGAAAACAGTAAATTTCTTATTAATATCAAGCTTTACAGTTCTTTTTTAAAATTTCAGTGTCTTGGGGTTTAGTACTTTTCAGCATCTAGATTTTGCACATGTGTTAGATTTATATCAAAGTTTTTTCTTTTTTGTTCTATTAATGATTTTATTTAAAATTTCAAATTCTAATTTTTAATTGTTGTAGGAACAAACTGACTTTTCTTTATTGGCCATGAATTCTTTGCCTTGTTATACCTGCTTTTTATTTGTGAGAGGTGCCTTTAAAGATTTTTTTTGGATTTTCATCCTCAACAATCATGTCGTTTGAGAGTGGAGGCATCTGTATTCCTTCCTAATCTATTGGTATAACTATTAATTCTTTTTGTTGCTTTTTTCATAGGTCAGTTTTCCAATATGATCTGTTAAAAATTCACTTTATGTTTTTGAAAGGTAGAGGTACAGAGAGGAGACAGTGATCTTCCATCCAGTGGCTCATTCCCCAAGTGGCTGAGAGGCAGGGTGTGGGCCAATCTAAGTGAGACCCTGGACTCCATCTGAGTCTCCTGTATGGGTGGTTGAGACCCAAGCATTCGGGCCATCTTCTGCTGCCTTGCTGGGTGCATTCATTGAGAGCTGGATTGAAGGTACAGTAGCTGGGACTACAAATGGAACTCCTAGGAGATGTTGACATTTCAAGCTGTGGCTTAATCCACTGTCCCCCAATGTCAGCCTTGCTTCAGTATACTGTGTAGGAAATTTCCAGTTCCTGCCCCAAGGGTGGGTGATCGGGATTTCACCATTGAAGTTAGTTACAGGCTTTATGTAGATATGTAGATACCATTTCCAAAATTAAGAAAATTGTTTTCACGGAGATGTCTTTTTTCGTTTGTTTTAGATCATAAATGGATGTTAAATCATGAATAAATGTTAAATTTTGTCAAATGCTGTTTTTGAAGTTTACTGGGATGATCGTAGTGCATTTTCTTCTATTTCATAACTTTGTTTTATTTTTTCTATTTATAATTTTTGTATGCAACACACAGTTCACAGAATGTGATGCTATTCTCTTCTTCCCTCCTTGCTTTTCTCTTCCTTTCTACTTCTTTCATTCATTTTTGAAATAACGTAGTTTGAATTTACAGTGTAATCAAGGGCAAGGCTTAATACCCTTTCTTTGATGAAGCATTAATTAGTGTGTTAATATCATAAATTACAGTAATTGATTTTTAAATATCCAAATAACCTTACATTCCTGAAATGAATCATACTGGATGAAATACACAATTATCTTTAAATATTTTGCTGGATTTAATTTTCCGTTTATTTTCTGCAAAAAAAGATTGATTCATTTTAAATCAGAGTTATAGACAGCGAAGGACAGAACGAGAGAAGTGTTTTCTCCACTGACTGACTTCCTAGATGGCTGCAATAGCCAGGCCTGGGCCAGGCAGAGGCTGGCAACTCCATCCAGGAATCTCCCGGTGTGGGTGGTAGGGACCCAAGCACTTGGGCTGTCTTCTGCTGCCTTCGCAGGCATAGGAATAGGAAGTTGGAACAGGGTTGCAGCATCTGTGACTTGAATGGGTACTCTGGTATCTGACTGATACTGGCAATTCAACTGGTGGCATCTGAGCCATAATGTTAGCCCAAGCACAGGTTTCAGTTTTTCTAATAAAAGTAGTATGTGGCATGGTTATGTTTTAGACTTGTTCTTTTCCTAACACAAGGATTTAACATGTTAAATTTGCTCTGAGTTCCATTTTCTGTTAGGATGAATGCGTATTTTGTGTTTTTCCAGGCAACTGGATCAGAAGTGAAGCAGTTGGAACACAAAGCAGTGTCTGTTTGGGATACTGGCACTGCAGGCAGAGGCTTTGCTTGCTGTGCCACAACGCTGGCCACTACGACTGCTCATTTTGAACCATAGACTTCTGAAACATAATTTCCATGAGAACAAGGAAACCAAATTTTTACTTCAAAATCAGAACTGTGGGTGTTGAGGAAGCTACCTTGAAAATTTCTCTTTACTCCTGTAGCTCATTAAAATATTGCTCATGGCTTGTCTTTGGGGCACGGTGAGTAAAGCCTCTGCTTGCAAGAGCCTTTACCAGATTCCCATGTTAGAATGTTAATTGGAGTCCTGGCTGTTGTGCTTCCCATGTGCTGGTGTTCTGGGGAAAGCCACAGAAGATGGTCTAAGTTCCTGGATTTCTGCCACCAAATGGGAGCCCTGGATATTGTCCTGTCTTCTGGCTTTGACCTAGCCTTTACAGGGTAATTGTAACCATTTGGGGAATGAACCAGCACATGTTAGATTTCTCTCCATCTTTATTGCTCTGTCCTTCAAACATAAATTAACAAAAAAAAATCTTAAGAAATATATTTTTTGAGCCATTAATTAAACAGATGTTGTTTTCCATTTAATGTATCACCACGGTGAACTAAAGGCATGGAGTCAGTCTAATTTTGCCTGGTAATATTATGAGAAAAAAATGCAGACCAAGGAAAATATAAAGATGTTTTAAACATTTATTGGAAAAGGGAAACAAAAGTCATGTTTATTTTGGTGCAAAAACATTTTTATGACATATGCATATAAGAGGATCTCAAAAAAATCCATCTGAACTACACATTATGAGAGACATTTTCCTGGATTTCAAGGTTTTATTTTTGACAACAACAAAGTTCACTTCTAATTCCATTTTCCAGGAGCAGTTTGAAGTTCCCTGATGCTCCCCGCGGGGCTGTGTTATCACCACTCGGCAAGCAGTCCTTTCCTGCTTTCTCAGCGAGGTGCACCGACGCCCCCTGTGCCACAAGATGGCGCCTTCAGGCAGTGTGTGAAGGCTTTCTCCTCG
Organism: Ochotona princeps; assembly: GCF_030435755.1. Classification (NCBI taxonomy): domain Eukaryota; kingdom Metazoa; phylum Chordata; class Mammalia; order Lagomorpha; family Ochotonidae; genus Ochotona; species Ochotona princeps. The sequence goes on from NC_080840.1 coordinate 42,599,707, forward strand.
CTTTTTGGCTTTGCAAGACAAGGTCTGGGTCTGGGAGCGTTTGGAGAGAGGAGCAACTCCAATCACGAGGTGCACAGGCAGCAGGAAGGTATACAAGTGTGTTAATCACTGTCTTAGCAGAAACACGTGTGTCCTTGGCTTCCTCCTGATTCACGCTTCTGTCAGTGTCTTGGTCTCTTGAGGACAGAGAAGATGAGCCCAGCAGGGGTTGCAGAGGCTGTACAGGCTAGGGAAGACAATCAGTGCACTTGGGTGACAAGGAAAGATACTGAAAGCTTTCAGCGGGTTGAAGGGGATAGATTGAAAGTGCACAGGAGCCAATGCACACCTTCTCTTCTCTGGGGCAGTCAACAGAGCTTCGGATGGTGTGGGAGGAGATCTGGATACTGTCCCAGGCAATCCTGACAGTGCCCCACCGCAGGGCTGCGATGATCAGCTTGTCATCCAGCAGGGCGCTATCCAGAGCATGTCCTCAGCAAGGTAAAGGGGTTTGGACCAGAGCGTCTGTAACTTCCAAAGTACTCTGATGCTATTGAACAATTCAAAGACTCTCGGCAAGGGAAGCAGTGTATCCACTTACCTGTTTGTTGGAGCTCTCCACCTCCTGAAGGGCTCACTCTAACGTTGCCTCTGTGTCAGTGCTAAGAACTTAGCACTCACTGTGTTAAGTTCTTCCAGCGCTTTTTCTTTTTTAAGGAGACATGGCATATGCAGAGTAGTGGGGTGATGAAGGTTGTATGTGTGGATCGTGCTGCTTGGTTTCCTCATCTGGAGGATGACAACATGCAGGACCGTTGTGATGAAGGTTGGAAGTAACGTGCTGGTGAAGGGCGAATCCTGTTTCCTGGCACGTGGTATAGAAGGGAGTGTGCTTCTCCTCAGTAACTCTTTGAGGAAGTACTGTCACTCTCCTATTTTATTGGGAGTTGGGATTCAAGGACACTCAATGCACTTTTGGTGTCAGATCCAAAGTCTTATGAATCATAGATTTGCTTACTCTTTTTTTTCTTTTCTTTTTTAAAGTGGATTTATTATTTGAAATAATGATGATTATAGGAACATGCAACTTATTTTAAAGGACTGAAAATTATCTTTGTGAGTACAGTTTGTATAATTCACTTTTGTTTTTTGTTTTTCTAAGTTAAAAAAATTAATCTTTTCATTATTATCATTTTATGATTCAGTTCCATAGGCCCTGGGATTTCCCTTATTCCCCTCCCCAAGTTTCCTCACCCTATACTGAGTTTCCCTATTTCATTAATAGAGTATAGTTCTTCATACACAGTCATATGTCCATCATTGTGGGCATGGACAATGGAAGAGAGTCCAGCATCCTATTGTCAAAATACAGTGAATAGTCTCACGGGGAGTCCATCTTTGTCTGGAAGTATAGATGCATACTGCATGTATCCTCACATCTGGATAGGATAGTCTCCATTACACAGTTACTATACATTCCCTCAAAGGAAAAGCCACAAAACAAAATCAACAATAGGAAGAAAAAAATTAACAACACCATGAAGTTAAGTAACATGCTACTGAATGACTAATGTGTCACTGAAAAAATGAAAAAGAAAATCAAGGACCTTCTTGAAGAAAATGATGCTGTGTATGCTCAATGAGTCACTGAAAAATTTAGTGAAAAAGAAAGTGTTTTGAAGAGATGAAACTAACAAAAAAAAATCAAAATCTATGATACAGTTTCCGCTGATTTTTCTTGGTGAAATGTGTCTCCTGTAGGCAACAAATAGATGGGTTTTGTATTTTAATCCAGTCTACTAATCTGACTTTTGATTAATGAGTTTAGGCCATTTACATTCAGGGTTAGTAAGAATGGATGGTAATTTGGTTTTGTCTTTTTAGCAATGGGTTGTTCATTGATTTAGTCTTCTGTTGTTATTTTACTGGGATGTTTTTCTGCCTCCTTCATTCTATTTTGGAGACTCTCCACTGTACTTTTCATTTCCTCCACTGTTTTCTTCATTTCTCATATATCAGCTTTCATTTGATTCATTTCCAGTGTGACATATCCCTTGAATTCCTTGAATGCCTGCTTTACGTGCTTCTCGTTGTTGATAAGAAGTTGTATAACAAGTGTTTTGAATTCTGTATCCCCCATTTCTTCAATGTCTTCTTCAGTTAATGTCTTCCTCAGTTAATTCTGAGGTTGGCAAAGGGTTTTGCTCCTTTGCAGGGGAATCTTCAGTAATATTCATTGTGCCTGTCTCTTCTTTTGCTCTTGGTCACTGTAATTCAGTTTATCAGATTCTTCTCCTTGGGACAGGTTTCTAAGCTCTGTCACCCACAGGTGGTCTACAGTTCTATTTTGCTTATTGCAATTGGTACACAGTTCTTTGTTTGCAGTCAGTTGTGCCACTCCCTCCAGCAAGTTCCAGGTCTGGTTTCTTATGTTAGATTTCTACCATGGTCTCTGTAGCCCCAGCTCCTGGCTCACCAGTCTCTACCTCCTGTGATAGCATGCTGAGGTTGCACCATTGTCCCAGTTCTGTTTCAAGCAGGTCCCAGGATTAGGAAGACACCAAGTGCCCTATATAGCTTGGTTGTTGTTGTTGGTGATCTTGCCGGAATCTGTTGGCTGTTAGTACCGAGGGCCACACGGACCTATTTTTACCTGTATGATGTCAAAATTGGTATTATTTTCCTGTGGGACTAGTGCAATGCATGCAGCTCAGTGAGTTCTTGCTGAGCTCAGCACATGCACAGCTACTGTTGTCCCCTGCAGTCTTAAAGCTTTTGCTACACTGTATAAAATGGCACCTGATGTGCCACTACTAGAGTTCTTGTTCTGCTGGCCATCAGATCTGAGGGCTACCCAGACCTGTCTTGGGTGGAACCTGTAGGATGTCACATTGTTGCAGTTAGCTGAGTCAGAAATGAGTTAACTCCCAGCTGCATGCATGTGTAGTCCTGTCCATAGCCCTTGCCTGCTTAAATGAAATGGTGCCAGATATGGCTGTAGTGGTGGACTGGGATGTTAAATGTATCCTGTTGTCTCACTGCCCATCTGGGATCTGCTGCTGTGTCTCTGTTCCTGATCAAATCAAACAAACCAGCATAATGGGCTGTTCTTTGTCTGGGTTCACCTCTGGAGCTCCCGGTGAAAGTCCCTTCCCACTTGGTTGCTGGTGTAGTTCTGGATGCTGGTTGATTAGGATTGCCACTTGCTGAATGCCGCTGTGGTATCAGTCACTGCAACACCACACTGTTGTGCCCGCTGCTTTCCTGTGTCTGTCAGTCTCCAGGTACCCCTCTGCTGTTGCTCTGTCCTCTCCTATTTCCTGGAATATGTCCTCTCTGCTTCACTTTGGCCAACGGTTCTTCGTCTGTTTAAATGTTTCCTTACCTTATTCTTCTATCTTGATTCTCCAACTTTTAAATAAAATGTTTAATTGTTGTAACATACTGCTATTTCGTGGCTGAACTTGAACAGTGGCTTTGAATTTATTGACCAAGATTCAGTTGTGTTCATAATCTTTACATGTAAGCATATACACATATATAATACTACACATACACACTCTTCTGTATCCAAGTTTGAACCAAAAATTTAATGAAATATGACTTGTGGTCCTGACGTAATGGCTCTGTGGATAAATCCTCGCTTGCATGCTCTAAGATCCCATCTATGGGTGCTGGTTCATGTCCTAGCTGCTCCATTTCCCACCCAGTTCCTTGATTGTGGCCTGGGTAATCAAGAGATGATGGCCCAAAGCCTTGAGATCCTACACCTGGAGGGGAGGTTTGGAAGAAGCATCTGGCTCCTGGCTTTGGACTGGCTCCGTTCAAATTATTGCAGCTACTCGGGGGTGCACCAGGAAGATCTTTCCCTCTGTCTCTACTTTTTTCTGTAAATCTGCCTTCCCAATAAAAACAAATAAATCTTAAAAAGCAAAGAAAAAAAGAAAGAAAGAAATCTGACTTGTCCTTCCCATATTTTTTACTCTTATTTTCTCGTAGTTTTTTTTTTTTTTTTTTTTTTTTTTTTTTTAACAAGAGCCATTGGTGATCATTTGGGTTGCTAAAAATACAGGCTCAGTAGCTTAAGCAGTAGACATTTGCCCTCCCCTCTCTTTGCCCAGTTTTGAAATCCAAAGTCAGGGGACTGGCAGAGTGTCTGGTATTCTTTCTCATTGAGTCCTCACAGCTAAAAGAGACCAGGGAATTTACTAGGGGCTTGAGGGCACTAATTCCATTCATGATAGTGTCACCTGCGGGAACCCAGTGCCTCCTTAAGGTTCTGTTCTGTGATCCTTTCATGGCATGCTTTAGGAGGGGACATGTGCCTTGAAGGTGTGGCAGCTGTGTTTGCTCTGTGTGGAGCTGTGATCTCCTGAAGGATTCCAGTGCTCATCAGTGGCCTGGAACCCACAACTTGAAAACATGAATCAATCGTTTCTCTGGTTTTCTGATTCTCTTTAAAACAAAAACAAAAGCAAAATAAAAACAGGCTGCTGTTATGGCCCCGAGGGTTAAGCTGCCACTTGCAATACTAAAATTTCATATGCGCATCAGTTCAAGTCGTGGATGCCCTGCTTCCAACCCAGATCTCTGCTACTGCGTCTAGGAAAGCAGTGGAAGATGGTCCAAGTGCCTGGACCTCTACCAACCACGTGAGAGACCCGGAGGGAGCTCCAGACCCCTGGCTTTGGCCTGGTTCAGCCCCAGTCATTGTGGTGGTTTGAGGAGTAAGGAAGCAATTGGAAGATACCTCTCTTTCTCTCTCCCTCTTTCTTTCTGACTCTTATTTTCAAATAAATAAATAAATTTTTGAAGAAAAAATAAGATAAGCACCAACGAAAGCCTTCAAGGCCAATCCTCTTGGTCCAGAACAGAAGATCTGACTTGAGAGCAGTTCAGGTGAAAAAGAAATTTGGCTTCAGTCATTACGTGGCCAGGGTACTCAATGTTTGGAAGGCTGTCAGAGCAGGACAGGCAAGGTGGGACAGGCTCTGAGGTTATTTAAAGAGATAAGGATGTCTGATCTGATTTTGAAGGGAAAGGCTCTCTGAACAGTTTCTATCAAAATAAGTACAAGGGTACTTCAAAAAGGCTGTGGAAAACGGAATTAGAACTTGTTTTGGTACAGAAAGTTTTCTGAAATCTACATAGTCTCACATTCTGATAATAGGTTGCTAAGTTAACAGAACTGTTTTTCAGCACTCACTAGGTCCCAGGCGTGTCTGATGTGTTATCTCATACAACACTTGTTTCTATCGGATTATTAGATGCTGGGATCTCAACTCACTGTGGCTGCACCTCCCTGGCCTGAGAGGCAGGCAGGAAATAGCCGCTCCCAGGGTGGGTGGAAGAGCTCCCAACCTTGGCACTGGCAGCTTCTGCCCAGCTTCAAAGAGACTGGAAGGGTGGTGACAGGCTCCAGCCGAGGCTGAGCCTTGGAATGTGGTACTTCTCTGCCTCCGGGCTCGCCCACACTGTGGGAAAACCCCAGGGTCCTGCTGCGCTGACCAGGTTGGAAGCACTTGCTGTCCCAGGCCCAAGTGAGTCAGGAAAGGAGTTGGAGAGGCTAGAGCAGGGTTTCCACTGCTGCCTCCTGGAACGCCTGCCATTGGAATTCCCCCCAGGAAAGGTGTCTGCTACAATAGAAGCCTGTACTGTGGTTGCTAAGGGAGAACATATTCTTTGTGCAAGTGGCCCCACATTTGTTGGTAATTTGCTAAATTCAGGAAGGAGAGGGAAGGGAGAGCCAAGTGTGACTCAGAGGTTACTTGGATGGGGAAATCTGGAAGCAAATCAGGGAGAAAATCGGAGTTGCACACGTTGTGGAGAGAAAGAAGGGCTTCTTTGGGTGGTACTATGTGTGTGGCATGGAGTTGGAGCTGTGCCCATAAAAGTCTGAGTGAAGTAAGAATGATTAACATATAGTACTTAAGCTGCTTTGCTGTCTACTGCCTGAGGTGAAATCCACTTAGGAAAATTAGAGAGTAGAGTGGCCCTTAGGGATGTTCAAACAGCTGTGGCAGTATAGACCATGTTCATTCATTCATTTTTGTTGTTGTTAGCATCTCAGATTGAGTTTAACATTCTGAATAGCATTCGCTTTTTAATTTTTATTTTTAAAAGACAAAATTTTCTCTCCGAGGGAGAGAAAAAAGTGAGAGAGACAGAGGAGAGATGCAGGAGAGAGAGAAAAATTCCACCTGGATTTACCCCCCCCCCCCTCAAATGACCACAATGGTTAGGACTGGGCTGGGCTGGGCAGGACTAATTCAGGAGACAGGACATCTTCCAGGTCTCCCATGTGGATGCAGAGGCCCATGGACTTGGGCCACCTTCTGTTTTCCAAGGCACATTGTCATGGCAGGAATAGCAAATAGAGCAGTGGGGACGCTGGCATTGCTAGTGGTGATTTTACCTTTTGTGCTACCTTGCAAGTCCCAACATTTTTAATTTTGGTGATTCTTTCAGTAGGCTTAAACAAATGATCGCGGGCTTAAGAATTGCGTAACATCTTAAAAATTGCGTGACCTAGTATGTCAGCAATGTCATTGAGGTTAAAAAACAAAACAAAACAAAAACAATACTGCTCCTTTGTACCAAGTATCTAAAGCCAGCGGAGGTGAAGAGATTTCCATCAGGAGTGGGACTTGATCCAGGCTTCAGACTCGTGGGCTGTGGACCATTTTTCCCCCACACCATCCTGTACCCTGCTGCTCAAACTGCTACAAACATTGCTTCTAAGGGCACAGTTCTCCCATACAGAACATCTTGCTCTGTATACTTGATACTCATTTATTTGTTTGCTTCAAAATCAGACAAAGAGTGAGACATCTCCTGTCTTTTAGCTCATTCCCAAATGCAAATCACAGTTGGAATTGGACCAGGGCAAAACCAGGAGCCAGGAACTCCCTCCTTGTCTCCCACAAGGGTGGCAGGGATCCAGCTGCTGACTAATCCTGTTGCCTTCCAGGATGCATGTGCGTGAGCAGGTTTTGGGAGGGAGAGTGCAGCTGGGATTCAAACCTAGGTACCTAACATGACATTGTCAGTGTCAAACTGACCTGTTAATTTTAGGCCAAATACATACTCTTCAGGCCACATTCTTACATGCTTTACTTCACAAGAATACACACACACACACACACACACACACACACACACATATATTCTGCAAAGAGGAGGAAAAAATATATTTCACTTATACTCCAAGTGTTAAAACTAATGCAACACCAAATTAAATAGCTAAAAATCACCATAGTTATTCCTTAGTACCTGTGTATTAAACATCTTTGGTTCCCACCAACTGTGGATTGAAAATATTTGAAAAGTTATATCTGTTTTCAACATATGTAAGCTGTTTTTGCCATTATAATATAAAGAACACAGCATAAAAATTTTCCATATAATATTAACATGGTGTTACATATAAGTAATCCAGAGATGATTTGAAACATCCAGGAGGATTTGTGTAAGTTGACTGTAAATCCTACTCCATTTTATGCGAGGTATTTGAGTATTCCTGTGCTCTGGTATTCAAAGCAGGGATGGGGACTCTGGAACTAACGTATGGTTATGATTGAATTTAAAATGCCTTCAACTGACATCTTCCCAAAAATATATAGAGAGGGCTAACAGGTATATTGACAGATTTTCACCACTGGTCATCATCAGACAAATGTAAATCCAAATAATTCAAGGTCATCTCACGCATGATAAGATGGCAAAAAAGAAAGACGGCAAGTGGTGTTGAGGATGTGGGGAATTTGGAACCCTTGTATCTTGTTGATGCAATGTGCAAAAACATTGTAGAAATTCTCCCCAAAATTAAAAGTAGAACTTCTGTAAGATCCAGCAATTTTGTCACTAGCGTATGGATCCAAAAAACTTGGATCTTTGAGAGATGTTAGTATTCCCATATTGTTTGAAGCATCACTCACAATAGCTAAGAAGTAGAAGCACTCTAAAGTGTCTAATGATGGATAAATGGAAACAGAAAATGCAGTGTAGAAACACAATCAACTATTCAGCCTTACAATGGAAGGAAATCTAGCCACTTGCACCCATAACAATAAACTTGGAGGACATTAGATTAAGTGAACAAGGTAAGTAACAAGCATGAATACTGTATGATTTCATGTATATGAGGGCTTTGTAGTAATTAAGTGCTGAGAAGATCCATTTGGGGATCTGAATTGGCAGAATGGGAAACTGTTTTGTTGTTCAAGGCATGTGAAGATTCAAGTATGCAAGATGAGTACTTGATAGAGATCTGCTGTACATTAGTGCCTACTATTAGCAGCACAGCATTGGGCATTTTGGAATTTGCTAAGAGGGTAGCGTTCACAATAAATGTTGTTAGCACAGAAGCAATTATCCCCAAACCTCCCCCACCCACCAAAAACCCCAAAAAGCAAACAAAAAAACCCACATGGATACAAAGAAACTTTGCCTTGATGGTAGGTTCAAGGGTGTATGCACATGTCCGATTCATCAGATTATACACTTATATATTAAGTATTTTCAAGTTCTAGCTTACTAAAGCTATGCTAAAGTGATCAGAATGAAGGTATTGATGATGTTGAGTGATTTGATCCACTTTTCACACCTCCTACTCCAGGTTCCACCTGCTCTGGGACCACTGGCTGCTCAGTGTTCAGCTCTGCCTTTTCCACATAGGTACACATGTGATTATAAGCACCACTGCACTCGGACCAGCCTACATAGGTACACATGTGATTGTTTAAGGAATACATGCAAAGCATAGCTTTCTTTATATGAAAGCTAAGTGGCTTGTGAGCTCTTGGAAGTCAGCCGTTCCATTTCTTGCAGGCCCGTATTTTAAAGGGAACAGGCACTGAGCAAAATTTTGTTGGACTGAACCATTGTGCATGGGGGGACATGACCTCCACTTTATGCTGCTCCACCTGAACTAAGGGGTACTTCTCAAGATGAATGCTGAAAACCTAAACTTCAAAATGAGACAAAGATCTGCGAGGTCCCTATCTCCTATGCCACATTCTAGTTTATGTCATAAAAGTTCAATTGATTAGAAAAAGAACAAAAGAAGTGATTTTGTTTGCTATTTAACTTGTGTGCTCTAATTTGTCCCTTTCATTCTCAGAGTGAGAAGAATTCGCTCCTTGACAGCAACAATAGTGAGGAATCCCAGACTGGCTCTAGTCTTTGCCAGTCTGTGGGCTGGGAGCTATGTGGGGTGTTTGTGGTTGCTATGGGTGACAATGTAAATGTCACTATCCCTTGGGCAGCACGGTCAAGAGGTCAGGTTCGCTCCCAGCAGCAGCTGAGTAAGTGCTGGTCCCCAGCAGCAGCTGAGTAACAGGCTCACAGCAAGGTTAATCTCTGCTCTGATTCTGCCCAGACTGCCTGTCTGGATTAAGACATTCTAGCAGCAGTTGAAGAAGTTCTGTTTCAGATAAAATTACAGGTAAAATCACGCTTTCTTTCCTTCTTGCCTTTTTTTGGGCAGTTAAAAAGTGATTGATACCCTAAAATCTTTCAGTTTCATAATGGAAGACATCTTTAACTCTTTCTTAACTACGGAAGATTTCTCAGTGGTATGGAAAATCTGGCAAAGAAAACAAGGAAGGCCTAAGCTATACAATTCTTTGTTCTGCTTGCTATGGGAATGTATAAGTGAACTAGATTTCCTGTAGATTTCTAACACTTTCTGGTTTTGAGAGGGAGTTTGGGCAAATGCTCTCAAGTTCAAAAGCCTGCGAATCTTGTATAGGTCTGGGGACTTTGTCCTTAAATCCCTAGGGAAGCACTAGAGGGTGACAAATAGAATCTCATTTGAAGTCATCACGCTTGTTAACTGAGGAGGCAAAGGGAAGGGTGGCTGCTAGTGCGGCAGGCCTGAGGGGTCAGCAGGGATGAGGCAGGGGGCTATTGGGACAGTCTGAGGTCAGGTGACTATTGTGCACTAACTTCCAGCTAGATCAAAGAATATAAGAACATCTGGAAGACAAGGTGGAGTGGGAAATATGTAAGAAGTCAAACCCCAGCCAGGAGAAGGAGCAGTTGAATATGGCTTTGTGATTTCTAACCTGGATAATGAATTCAATTTTCATGTTGCTCAGGTTGTAATTTTTTGTGTGACAGTCTGGCTATAGACATAATTTCTGGCCTGGAAAATGTGACCTGTGAGGGGCAGCTGCCACAGATGGGGAGCCAGGTGCCTCCTGGGCATGTGTAGGTAAATCAGAAACTCATAGCTCCTTGTGGAGTTGGGAGGGAGGTGTACCCCTTACCCCACCTCTCAGGACTGCTTAACAGGGGGGATTGGGTGAGATATTCTAAGTAAGCACACTCCGTTGGCCATTGCTTTAGGCTTTTGCCCTCATCAAATCAAGTGGAAATTGCTTTTCATTTTGGTTCAGTTACTGCTGCTCAGATGGCTGTGCAGGCTTTTACACATGTACTCTCAGACTGTGGGAGCTGCAAGGAGCGTTAGGGACCACCACGTGCAGACTTTTCCTTTACAGATGTCCCAAAGAGTTGAAGTAGGTTCCTGTGGGATACAGGTAAAATATCCATATGGAAACTCTCTTGGCTCAGTGTCCGCATTTTATACCGTGTAAGACAAGAATGAGGCTGGGCCCTGTGGCTTCTGTGTGGGAGGCAGCATTGTGCAACATAACAATGCCTGCTCCAGATTATTTCATCTCTCGAGATGGCCATGTAAGAGTACCACCCATAACACACATAGATCTTAGCATAAGCACCGAATGGGGGCAAACAAAGAACTTGTAGTCGTTTTCATGTGCCGATATCAGCCAAGCAAGGAGAACTGCATGACCACCAGCATGTTTGTATCATCTCTGCGTCAGTGCCATTTAGTTGCTTTATCTGGATCCGGAACTGAAGCGCTCGTTGGGGTGATGGGTGCATAGTTTGCTTTGATGCTCCCTTGGAATTGGAGACAGGCATCACTTTGCGGTCTCAAGAGGGGAGGCACAGGGTTAGAGACCACACTGCTGTGCGAAAGGCTGGGAGAAGGTAGTGGGTGTGCAGTTATTACATGAGGGCATGAGCTTGGGAGACATGGCTCTTCAAAAGAGGGTGAGGCCAACTCCACCCCATAGACTGAAATATAATCAAGCAAAACTTCTGCTACCAGAGCTTCTTTATTAAACACCAGCCTCCTTAATTCCTTTTCTAAATTCATAGTGAAAGGCATCACACTTTCATAAGAATTCACATGGTAATCACTGTCTTTCTCCTCTTCTGGCGGATTAGAATTGGCATATCTCACAACTCAGACCTTGAGGACAAAGAGATTATTTCAATTTCTTGCTATGCACACCCTAGCAATAAGTGTTTAGTTTCTGTTTGTATTTATTTAATATCTTAGATTTAATCTAATAGCAACACAATGTAAAAGCAAACAGCCTCCTTAGAAACAAGCACAAAAAAGAAAGGTATCACCACAGTGAAGGGTTTTGCAGGACAGAGAAACACTGGACAAGTTTGGCAGGCATGACTGAGCTGGGCAAGTTGTGTAAAAGTAATTATCATAAATGGTCATTTAATTAAAAAAAGTGTGTTGTACCTTGTCAAGTAAGTAACTAGCAGAAAGTACTAACCTTTTTTTTTTTTTAAGATTCATTTATTTTTATTGGAAAGACAGGTTTACAGAGAGGAGGAGATACAGAGAGAAAGATCTTCCATCTGCCTGTTCAATCCCCAAGTGGCTGCAATGGCTGGGACTGAGCTAATCCAAAGCCAGGAGCCAGGAGCTTCTTCCTGGTCTCCCAAGAAGGTGTGGGATGGCTTTGGGCAGTCTTGTACTGTTTTCCCAAGTCACAAGCAGGGAGCTGGATGGAAAGTTGAACAGCTGGGACATGAACAGGTGCCCATATGGGATCCTGGGTGTATGAAGGGCAAAGATTCACCCTTGAGCCATTGTGCTGGGTCCAGAAAGCACAAACTCATGCTGTTGGATCTTTGTATCCCAGGTTGACTGAAAGAAAAGAAAAAAGATCAACAACAAATATCACGGTTGCAGCATTCTCCAAGAAACTACTTTCTATGTATGGTTGATACATGCTGCATTTCAATTCATTCTGTATCTTGATAATCTAATAATTAATATCATGATATACTATATGAAGGAGTGTTTAAAAAGATTCTTGAAAAATGTATATTATGAAAAAAACTGAAAGTTAGCTTCGAAAATTTTTTCAGCAAAACAAGCCTACATTTACCCCAAGATTTTATTTATTTATTTATTTATTTATTTAAAAGGCAGAGTGAGACAGAGAGGAGAGAGAGGAGAGAGAAAGAGAGAGAGAGAGAGAATAGATAGAGAGTTCGTCTATCTGCTGGTTCACTTCCCAAATGACTACGATAGCCAAGGCTGAGCCAGGCCAAAGCCAGGAGACAGGGATTCCATCAGGGTCTTCCACATTAACAACAGGGTTCAAGTACTGGGCCATCTGCTACTTTCCCAGTTATGTTAGCAGGGAGCTGGCTGATATGGGATGGTGTTGTCACAAATGGGGCTTAATCTGTTGTACTACAATGTTAGCCCTAAATTTACCTTTTAATTTAGTATCCATGGAAATAATACTGAATGGAAATGCAGGACATCACCATAAACACTACTCATTATAGCAAAACACTGGAGCTGCAGAAGGTGTAGAACATTTACTGAGGAATAAATGGCTGGATTTGCTTCCGACCTCCCCACCTCACTCAGTTTTTGGTGGTTGCTAACAAACTGGTGCTCCTTGGTGTGTGGAGGAGTCAGTTTCCTTTGTCTCGGCCTTCACATGGCCTTCATGTGTGAGGCCTCTGCCTCCCAGTTATCCCTGTGAGACACGGGAATATTGTCATATTGGACTAGGGGCTCTCTTGACTCCAGTATGACCTCAATTAGCAATGTCTTTATTTCTGATTGAGGGGCATTCTGGAGAACTGGATTTCGTATGAGATTGTCTCAAGTCAGAAGGAGGGGCAGAGTTCCACCAGTGACACCTTCCCTTTCCCCAAAAATACTGTTCAACTTTTCAACCCAAATTCTTGATAAGACAGGAAGATAGGAAGAGTTCCTACCTGGACCCCATTGCTTCAGTCTCAACAGGAATGGTCAGAGGCAACATGGCAGCTGCATCACTGCAGCTGTTTCTCTTAGGGTGGTCTTAGGTAGTTGTTTTTCTGCAGTGTGAACTATGGCTGTGGAAGCTTGCAAGGAGCAGCTCTCAGTTAGGCTCAGAACCAGTTGTAAATCCTTAGACCCTGAACCTCCACTTAACTCATCTGAGAGTGACAGAACTTTAATGCTGGAGGGCTCAGATCAGCAGGAGCTATACCGTAGAGACAAAATGACCATAATGGGCTAGGCAGAGTACACTAAATTACAACTAAGTTAGAACTGGGTGCATTACAGGGAGCTGGCTGAAGCCAGCTGTGATGTATCCTGTTGATAACCCACCCTGTTGGACCCTGGTGGGAGCCTCAGGCAAACAGAACTGACTTTGTCCACGGACAGGGCTGGGCTATAGTTCTGGACCCAGTGTTCAACCTAGAAAATCTCTGATTTTCTAACAGTTTAGTTAAATATGTAAGTCCATGTAGCTCAAAAACACCATTTAACTTTTGCTTCTTCGAAGAAAGCTTTGAAAGCCTCTCTTCACTACTGGCAAGTGTTGTGTTTCTTTTCATCCAAATGCCTGTTGGAACATATTTGCCAATCTTTGTTTTAGTCACCAAATTTACCCCATATTCATCAAGCAGAGAGAAAAATTGGTAGAGAACTTTCACTGTATACTGATAAAAGGCTAATTTAAAATGGGCTTTGTTATCGAGACTTTTTTGTGGTTTGTTTTTACAATTTCTGATCTAAGCACATTTTTGGAAACCACAAAAAATTTTATTTTCACAGCATAATTCAAAGCTTATGAAGGTCACAGGTATTTCACTTGTTGTTACGAGGCATCCTGAGGAAAAGTAAAAATACAGGCATACAGGGTTCCAGGACTTTATTTTTTAACAGGCAGGACAGAGAATGCTCCTGCTGATTTTGAGGTCATTATTTTTTCAGTGTCATGGACTTTAAATGCAGTAAGCACTGGGAAGCTGGAACTCACTTTGAAGATTTGAGAGTGGTGGGAAAGTTATTCTTTGTGTGTGTGTGTGGCAGAGAATCTATTATAAATAGATGTGAGATTGTTAAAGGGAATTGTTTCTCAAGCCCAACTGTATCAAGCTTTATTAAAGATTCTTTTCTTAAGTAGTCATGGTATGTCAGGCAGGACAGATGCAGGCAGTTGTTAACAGTATATGACGACCTTCAAACCCACCTCAATGGACTGCCCAGATCAGGAAATCGCTGTATAGCCCAAAAAGTCTTCTTCTAATGCTCGAACGGGGAAAGTTTAGTGGGAGGGTTGACATTTCACATTCAGCATGTTGTTTTAACAGCTTTTCACAAGCTGACCCTGACTTTCAGGAAACGAAAGGAAAATGGCAGAATTGTCAACTGAAGAGCCACGATATAGGGAAGCAATCTCTTTTGAGGGACCTCAACTCAATGGTGTCATTGTAAATTCCAGATTCCCTGCCATTCTGGTAATAAACTTTCTGTGGTCAAGACCTGATAGGTCTCTGCAACCTGGGAAGTGAGCCTACAACCATAGGAGTTAAGCCTATGATGAAGGCAGACAAGGAGGAGGAAGGGGGCGTAAATCAAACTTAGTGTTTTTGATGCTGCATGTTTTGTTCCAAAATGGCTGAGTGTCTATGGGAGCCAAGAGCAAGTCTGTCAAAACTAGAGGGCAAAAATATCTTCCCCCCCCCACAAGCACAGCTTCAGAAGCCTTCTGTTAGTGAAAAATGCCTTTTCCCCCCAAACAAAGATGAAAATCTCTAGATGTTAACAGCATGAATTAAGAGAAAATAAAACAAAATTCTGCATTTTTATAACAGTTGATAATACTAGCCTGATGTCTGAAACGTAGTAGGAGTTTTCCTTAGATAACTTTGTTTTCAAAAAAAAAAGAAAAAGAAGCATGAAAAATAGACTTAGATATATTTAATTTTCATTAAAAAATATGGATGTATAGACTGGGGTAGTATGGTGGACTCAATATGCTGAGGTCCAGGTCCTCTTAATTTTTATTGTGCTGTGATTGGCCACCATTTCCAAGGTCACTTTGTGACCAACCATGGCCAACTTCAGCAAAGTCAATCACATCCTGGGCCACAAAGGAGGAAGAAGGGACAAAAGGGACACCCAACACAGTGATTAGAGCAATGACATGGTCATAAATAGCTGCAATGAAGACTGGAAAGTGTGCATGGTTTGAAAAACAAAAGAATCCCTTTTTTGAGAGATGGCTAGCAATGGCTGTTGTGCTTTTCAAAACAAACAAACAAACAAACCAAACCATTTCTGAATTTGATCAGTTTAGCCAGAACTGGCAGTGGTGTGTGCCTGGCATGCTCACAGCTCTGGATCTTGTGTCTGCCAGGGGGTACTGCAGTCCAGTCCTGGAGGTTCCTCTAGTAGGCCTGCTCCCAGATTTGGGTCTTATGTGTGTCAGCAGATGCTTCAGTTTAGTCTGGGACAGCCCACCCCAATCTGAGATTTTCTTGGCATTTGGCAGCAGGTGTTGCATCCTGGCTTAGGCAAGCTCGCTCCCAGTCCAGCTCTTACCAGTGAGCACAGCAGGCTACCCAAGCATGACTCAATCCCAGCTCTAGCCCTTATATGAATTGGTGGGTATTTTGGTCCCATGTTCCTGGCCTGTACTCTGTCCTGGCTCACACTTTTTCCAGTGTGCACTGTGGACTAACCCTATTTGCCCTTCCCCCAGACATGACTTACACATCTGCCAAAGGGTGCGATAACCCAGCCTGGTCTGACCTGCCCCCAGCTTTGGCACTTGCACTCGCCTGTGGGAACTATGGCTTGGCAAGGGAGTTCTCCAAGTTCTCTCACTGGGCCCACTCCCAGCAACAGATCTTGTATGTGTTGGCTGGTGCTACTGCCCAGACTGACCATGAGTCCTGGCACTCACCAGTGGGTATTCTGGCCTAACCCGACTGGCTTGCATATATTCTGGTTCTGGCCCACTCCCAGACCTGGCTCTCATGTGACCTGGCAAGTATTGCAACTTAGTCTGGCCTTTCCCATATCAGACCCATTCTGGCTCCTGTGAGCGCCAGTGGGAGCTGAAGTCATCACAGCCTAGTCTGTTCCCAAATCCAGCCCAGAAACATGCCAGTGGGTGCTATATTCTTATCCGACCTGATCTACATACAGTCCTGGCTCTCACACTCACCAGTGGGAGCTGAAGTTCAGCAGGGAAGTACCCAGAACTTCCCTATCAGGTCTATTCCTAGCCCCAGGTCTTGCCCAGGTTGGTGTGCTATTCCAATAAACCTGGCATGGCCTACCTGCAATATCAGCTCTTGCTGATGGGCATTTTAGCCTGGCCCTGCTTGGCATGGCCCACACTTGACCTGACTCTCGTGTGCCAGTGGATGTTAAGGCCTGGCCCAGTCTGGCCTGTCCCCAGACCCAGCTAACAAATGCTGAGGAGTGCTGTAGCCTGATCTGACCTGGTCTGCCTTCAGCCCTGGCTCCTGTGCTCCCTAAGGGAGTTGAGGCCTAGTAGGGGAGTTTCCCAAATTCCCTTACCAAGTCTTTTGCCGTCCCTGAATCCCACACATGCTGGCAGGTGCAGCAGCCCTGCATGGCATGTTCTGCCCTCAGTTCTGGCCTTTGCATGTGCTGGCAGGTGCTGCAGGCTGGACTTACCTGACATCCTCCCAGCCCCAGCACCCACAAGCGTCACATGGATTCTTGTCAGGGGTGATCTGTGGTCCAGCCTGGATGGGCTTGTCACCACTCCGAGCTCTCCTTATTGACCTGTGGGTGCTTCAGTCCCACAGAGGCAAGGTCATAATTCCCCTACAGATTCTGTCCCCAGACCTGGCTTTTTCACAGATGCTGCTGCCCAGCCTGATGGTGCCCACTCCCTTCTCTGACACTTATGGGTGGGTATAGTGGCCTAACCCTGCTAGGCATGATCCCCAGCCCCAGTTTTGGGTGTACCAATATGTGGCAGGTGGTGCTATTTAACCTAGCCCAAGTGTCCCATGTGGGGAGATGCCTTGGCCTGATCCAGACATGCTGTTTTCCCCCCTTCTAAACCACTCTGTCTCAGCTCTTTTGCCTGCCTGCAAGTGGTCCAGTTCATGGAAGATCCCAGAAGTCATTTCTTCCCTGTCAAATATGTCCTCAGCTGCTCCTATGACAGTATGTCCCCAGACCCCTTCCCTGGGCAATAAGCATCCCTCTAGACTGGGAGTTGGGATGGTGTGTCCTGGCCCAGTGTTCCCTGCCTTTCTCATATATCTTTAAAAAAATTTTTTTTCATCCTCACATATCTTTAAAGAGAAAGAAAAGAATAAGCAACTATGCTGTCATACTGATATAGTTAACAGAAATTTGCCATTAACCAGGTCCAGAATGCTCTCTAGCTACTGGCTTCTTTTCTTCTCGCTTTGTAGCAATTGCCTATGTACAAGGTAACCTAGACAGTTGCCTACCACTGAGGGATCCATTCATTCTCACGGATCAATAAACAATTATTTAGAGAAAGCGACTTTGTCAACAATTTAATTAAAGTCACACAACTTGAAAATTAGAAGTAATTTACTTTTTGTCTTGTATTAGCTGAGTGACTCTAACCATCTGATTATCCATGTGCTGTCTGCAAAGTTCTAGCTCTGGACTAGGGAATCCCAAAATCTGTACCACAGCCAGCATTGTTATGTGGCTGTTTAATCCCACTACTTGAGATAACAATATTTGATATCACAGTACTGGTCTATGTTCTTGCTGTTCCATTTCTGTTCCAGTCACCTGCTAAGGTGCCTGGGAAGTCAGTTGGAGATGGTAATGTACTTAGACCTCTGCTACCCATGTGGGAGAGCTGGTGGGAGTTCCTGGCTTTAGCCTGACCCTGTCCTCACCATTGTAGGCATTTGGAGATCACACAGGTAGATGGAAGATCTCTTCCTCTTTCTGTCACTCTGCCTTTCAAACAAGTACATCAGTAAATATTCAAAAAGAGATCACTTGGGTGGCTATTTCCATGGATTATTTGTTTGTTTCACTGCTGAAAGAAAAGTCTTCTATGGAATTGAGTTATGCAAATCTAAAAAAATGAGTGAATTCTTGAGGCACCTTCTACTTCATTATCACCAGTAGAATAAGAAGTCAGCTAGCCTTAGCACAAAACAGAGGCTTAACCCATGCGTTGATGTGCTCGTATGCTCTCAGTACATCCTCGTAAGAAGAGATGAGCACACAGATAACGTGCTTTCTGCTGATAGGCCATGGTTTTCTGGCTCACCTAGGGATTGGTCATGCTCTGGTGGGATGTTGATGTCAGAATTTGCATAGGTTGAATGCCTAGCTTTCATAATAGAAATAACCATTTTATCCCAAAGGATATTTCTGTCAGTGCTGATAGCATACTTGAGCACAAAATCAGAGTGTTAGTTATTGGTGTGACTGAGCTTTCAGGGTGTATTCGCTTGTTCTTCCTAATCTTGGCATAAAAACTTCAGCTAATAATAGCATCTTGACTATAAATAGGGAATTTTTTTAACAGGGCCTCTACTTCTATTGTATTACCTATTACAATGGTCCCTTCTTTTTGTGTGTGTTTCTGTGCCATAAATCTGTGACCCTTGATGATGGGGAGGTTATAAAATTGACCAGATTTCTTAACCATGTCTGGATAATTCATTCATCACCTTCTTTTCTCCAAGAAAAATGAGGCACAGCGGCTTGACTAAGTCAGCACAGATTTGACTTTCCAAAGCAAACAAAACCAAGCTTCAAAAGTCTCCTGATGGTACTGTGTCAACCAAATGGGCATTCAGCTTGAAGAATTTAACTGTCATTGTTGTGAAAAGGGGAGGAGGTCAAACTGTTAGGCTTTATTCCTAATATTGAGACCAAAAATAGCTATGCTTGGGAGAAAGACAGCGACTAAACAACTCCTCAGGGCACTTTTAGGAGGACCATGAACACACAGATAGGGTAATGAGCGACGAGACAAGTGTGAAATCCTGCCATTGAGGACCTGAGGGGTTGCGTTTCTGGGATTCATGCACCTTGCTGAACCCGATTCCATTTGCTGTGGCACTGGACAAAAGGAATATGAAAAACCTACTGCAGATATGGACATATGAGGATTGCCAGACTTTCTATGAGATGTGTGTGTGTGTGGGGGGGCGGTGATTAGGGGGAAGAGGGCAGCATGCTGGCTCAGTGGCCAAATCCTTACCCTGTAAGTGCTGGGATTCCATAGGGCACTGGTTTGTGTCCTGGCTTCTCCACTTCCCATCCAGCTCCCTGCCTGCAGCCTGGGAAGACAGTTGAGGATGGCCCAAAGCCTTGGGACCCTGCACCTGCATGGGAGATCCAGAAGCAGATCCAGGTTCCTGGCTTCAGATTGGCTCAGCTCCAGTCATTGAGGTCACTTGGGGGAGTGAACTAGCAGATGAAAAAATCTTTCTCTCTGTCTTTCCTTTTCTGTAAATATGCCTTCCCTGCACCCCCACCCCAAACCTTAGAGAGAGAGAGAGAGAGAGAGAGAGAGAGAGAGAGAGAGAGAGAGAAAGTGGGTGGGAGTTGGCATTCTCTGCATGGGAAAGATAATAGAAGGTCATAAAGGCCAGAGACCTTTTTTGCTGCTTCTCTACAAAGTCTAGCAGTAGGCTTCAGCTAATCTGTGAAATTTCATTTGGAGCTTTGAGCCTATAAAGTCTTCAAAAAGTTTATGGCAGTATGAGAAAACTATGCATGGGTTTCAATTTTGCACTGTAGTAAACTTTTCTTTTAATTTCACTTTCTGTGAGCTTTTTGGAGCACCTTTATATGAGTATGGTCCAGTTAGCCATTAAAAATCACTCTGGAAATGACTTAAGTATTCGTCATCTTAAAGCAGTTTCTTCTTTTTTTTTTTTTTTTTTTTTAAAGATTTGTTAACTCGGGCTGGATTGGCCAGGAATTACATTAGAACTTCTCAGTGCTTTCAAGTATAGAACTTGTTCAAAAGAAGGTCAGTTTTGATAGAGCATTAGAGTGTTGGTCCGTTTTTCATCACTATGAAGAAATATCTGAGACAGCCTGGCTTTATAAAGTAGAATTCATTTTAACTCACTGTGCTTGAGGGTCACAGGCTAAGATCAGAGATTCGCACTGACTCAGCTTCAGAGGATGGTATTCTTGCTGGTCCTGAGGCAGCACAGGACATCACATGGCAGGAGGGGGAGTGTATTTGTGCACTTTCAAAGGCACCCTTATTTGATCTTGGCAGCCATACCCTAAACCACTCTAATCACTTCCCAAAGGCCCACTTAAAACACCATAATTTAGTTACCACTCTTGGTATTGTTAACATAAGGTATCAGGGACTGTATTTTGGGGTAAATCATTTTTAAACCACAGAAGTAATTGATAATTTTTTAAAAAATAGCTAGAATTGCTGACTATGGACTGTCCTAAGCCTGTGACTTTCCAAACAACAGTACTTTACTATTAGATGTACTGACATGGAAGATGTTTTCTGTGATTCAAGGAGTCTGCAAAAGCAAATCCTTCATTCTAAGGCTCTATTGCACTAGATGATTGTGTGATGACTTGGAAGCAACAGGTCCTGATTAGTTGTTCCCTCAAATAGTGAAGCCATTGTAACTGAATAAAACCAATGAGGTGTCTAGAAAGTACAGTGCAATTAATTAACTTCAAGTGCTGAAAATGTGCATTCCCATAGCACCTTGACCAACTGGATGGAGAGAAGTTCTTTTTCACTCAAAAGTCAGCAGAGAGAAGGAAGCTGTTACTTTCTCAATCATTCTTTGGTTGTTGCTTTATGAAATCTTTCAGCCTCTGCACTATTTACATATACTGAGGAGAAACAGGAAGAATGAACATGTCAGATTCCTACCACTGATTGATGTTGGTAATCAGCTTGGCAGCAGCTGCTGGCTTAACAACTTCATCAAGCAGCCTTGGAGTGCATGTTCCTCCTTCTTTTGCATTACTTAATGGCACTCTAATTTACATTGGGCTTCTTCTCATGCTTTAAGGACATTCATCAAAGATATGTTAGTTGCCACAAAAGTCATTGTCAACCATGTTAAAAAAAAATTGATGCCATATGGGTAGAATGACGATTCTAGCCTACAGATTCCTACTGCAATTTGAATCACAATGTAATTGATTATCCTTGTTACAGACTTGTAATAGATCAGGTCACAGCCAAAATAACAGCAGGAAAAAAAGCTAAAAGTCTCAAAATGAAAATTCTGGCAAGTGAGTTATTTAGGGTAAGAATCTCTTTCTACTTTGAGTCTGGATATTCATGGATTTTGTTTTCTAGATAAGACCCCTGTAGCTCTGAGCAAAGGGGACATGGCATAGAGGCAACCACAGGATGAGCAGTGGTGTTAATTGCCCGAGATGAAGTTCTCTAGATATTTCTGCAAGCATGACTTGACTAAACTGATCAGAATATGATTTAGGCTTCTTACTAGCACTGTTATTTGTAGTTGTTCTGCCTCCTGTTCTAAATATATAAACAGAAACTAAAAGCTTTTAAAAATAAAATAAAGATATGTAAATAGAAAAGAACAAGTATTTTTTAAAAAAGATTTATTTATTTTTATTAGAAATTCAGATATACAGAGAGGAGGCAAGACTGAGAGGCAGATCTTTGGTCAACTGATTCACTCCCCAAGTGGCTGCAATGGCTGGAGCTGAGCCGATCTGAAGCCAGGAGCCAGCAGCCAGGAGCTTTTTCTGGGTCTCCCACATGGGTGCAGGGTCCCAAAGCTTTGGGTATTTCTCTACTTCTTTCCCAGGCCACAAGCAGGGAGCTAGATGGGAAGAGGAGTATGAACTGATGCCCATATGGGATTCCGGCACATGCAAGGCGAGGACTTAAGCTACTAGGCTACTATACCACTCCACCTGGTTTTTAAAGATTCACGTATTTATTTTTATTGGAAACAAGTATATTCTTGTTTATGGTGTAAAAATGCCAATCTCTCTATAATGATTTACATATATATGATTTACATATATCCATAATGATTAAATATAGGGGAGTAGATGTATAAATTTATTATAAGGGAGCAAATGTCACTGTCATATTATACTGAAGTAAAATTGCTTAAAGTAAAAAGTGCATTCAAAACTACTAGTCAATGCAATTTTCTTATGTCAATATAAATTGTGTATGGGATTTTGAGAATAAGGCATTATCAAATTCATATCCCTTAGGGAATTATAGAGCAATCACACTGCTAATGATAGGTTATGAATTCTTTATTGATAATGACGATGAGAATGAATTCTTGATAGGTGTCACGCTACTTTATCTCATTTAATGCTCACAACAGCACTGTGAAATATGAGTATTATAGTTAAGGAAATGGAAGCTTAGATTATATAACCACCAGGGTCACAGTGCAAGTCTAAGGAAGGGACTTAAGAGATAAATCCGAGGTAAGTTAAATTTGACAGGGTTTATTTCAGGAAGTAAAGGATTCTAGAATCAGGCACCATTCCAGAGTGCCCCACCCTGTGATGTGTGCCTGCTCTATTTATAGCCAGAGAAAAGGAAGTGATATATAGGAAAGAACCCCTCCTTGACTGTGGTCTGCATTTGCCTTGATGAGACATCTGCCTTACATGGACCTGGTCTGATCACTTGGCAGCCTGATTGGCTGAAGCCCAACTGTTGTGATTGATGAGACTCAGTTATTGGTGCAAGAATGCCCTGCTGGTTTTCAGCTTATCTACATATAAATGTATGCTGCAGTTCACTACACATGATTTTATCAAGCAAGTTCAGCAACAGACTTAGGCCAAACTTGTCAGTCTGATAGGCTTAAATCCAGGTGCGCCCATTGTCAAACCACGCTTTTATCAGTGGGAGTCACTGGCTCTTAAGAAAATGCCATGATACAGAGCCGGGGAGAGCTGCAATACTCATTGGTTCCAATGGAGGTCGGGGCTCAGAATAGATCCAACCCAGGGGTTACAACCACCAGCTGATCGGAGTGATGGACGGTGGCGGGCACTGTGCTTGCTAGTAGTACATGTAGGAGCCTGGACTGGGAACGCCTCAAAGTTTCTTTGGGGATTCCCCTGAACAAAATGGAGGAATCAAAACATTAACCAAGAAAAGATGGAAGATGGAGTAGATCAATCAACCACCTCAGCTATATGCTTGCAGCGGAAAACTGGACAAGGGGAAACTCTAAGAACTGTCAATCAGTGGACTCTGCACCAGCCTCATCGTACCTGGACTGTTGCTGATGATATGTTGGAGCTTCTAATTGATCGAGGTGACACTCTGCTGGCTCTGCCTTCAAACCTGAGAGGGCCTCCCTAAGAGGCCGTTGAACTTGACTGGACAGTGGGATGCTGGACTCTGTATGGTGTGAGCCTGTAATTAGGGAATCCCAACGGAACCTGAGCTGTGGTTATGCATCAAGGTGAAGGAATTCACCATGGGGGAAGGGTTTGGGATGAAGGGGGGAAAATCCCAGTACCTATGAAATTGTGTCATGTAATACAATGTAATTAATGAATAAAAAAATATTAAAAAAAGAAAATGCCATGATAATCACAAACTTGGATAAATTCCATTGATAAGAAGCATGGTGGACATTTCCAGAGAGTAGGAGATGGAAGCATTACAAACATTTTCTTTTAATTATAGAAGTGGGGGCTCAAAAGAATGAACTAACTTTGAAGAAACATTCATTGACAAAAGTTCGTTGAAATTTTACTACATTAGTTCTATATTTTGTGCTGTGTGAGGTGACTTAAAAAGGCTTATGGAGAAATGAAATAAGAAGATGTTTATTTCTGTCGAAAACATTTGAAATCCATGCATTGTTTTTTCTTTCCCCTTCTTATATACTTCTTTATTTATTCGTGTATTAACAATTCTTGTTCCTGCATATCATCATGAATACTGGGTGTATTTTAAAAAAATATTTGAGAGAAGAAGGAAGGAAGGGAGGGAAAGAGTGAAACAGCGAGTGCTTTCATCTGCTGACTCATCCCCAACGTGGTTGTAACAGCCTGGACTGGGGCAGGCTGAAATCAGGAACTCTGAGTTCATAGGAGGTAGGGACCCAAGTACTTGGGCTGTCTCCAGGCACATTAACAGGTAGGTGGGTTGGAAACAGAGCAGCTGGCACTGCAGCTGGTATTTGGATCAGAATGCTAACATTGCAGGCAGTGGCTTACCCGATTATGCCACATCACTGACCCCATATAGGTTTTTTATAATGTGCATTTTCTATGAATTTTTTCATGAAAAAAATTCTTGTTGCTTCTGAATTTTACTCTGGAGGCAAAATATTTTATGTCTAATTAGAGCCTCAGGCTCATGTGACACATTTTGGATAATAATAACCTATATAATAATGGCACAAATCAAGCTGCTGTGTTCTGTTGTGCAGTTAATCAAAGGAAGCCTTCCAATGCTTATTAAGAATACTGAGCTAAGCAAGTTACTTCATTTAATCCTCACAAGTATTCTGTGCGCTGAGCACTGCAATCAAGAATATAGCATTCAGGCAAGAAGGGGAGGGCAGCACTGGAACACAGGCAGAGAATCTGAGCTCTGCTGAGTTTGTGTTTCAGAGGATGTTCCAGGAAAGCTCTTGTTCAGTTGTGCTGAGAGGGAACCAAATGAGAGCAATAAACACGGCATGAAACTAGTTTGAATCAGATCTTCCTGACCTAAACAGAACATTTCTCATTGCAATACCAGATCTTCAATAAGGAAAGCAGATTGGCACTATTTTCTGAACATGCAATACATGAAGATGCATGTTACCTACATGTATGAGCACCCGAGGGCTTCCTCCTACTCTTTTACTATGTCCTGGACATATCCTTAAGTTGTAAAAGTCCTGGAAAACTGATTCTTAGGGAGGCAGTTTTTTTTAAGGTTTATTTATTTTTGTTGGAAAGACAGATCAGATTTATGAAGAGAAGGAGAGACAGATCTGCTGGTTCACTCCCCAGTTGATCTCAATGGCTGGAGCTGAGCTGATTGGAAGCCAGGAGCCAGGGGCTTCTTCTGGGTCTTCCATGCAGATACAGGGTCCCAGGCACTTGAGTCATATTCTGCTGCTTTCCCAGTCCATAAGCAGGGAGTAAGATGGAAAGTGGGGCAGCTAGAACATGAGCTGGTGTCCATATGGACTCTTGGTGCTTACAAAGTGAGGATTTGATGATTGAGCCAGCACCTGGGAAGCATTTTCTTTAGTTTCTTCTTTCTCACTGTTTACTTGTCACAGGAAATTAAGCTTTCCTTTGAGCAACTCCTATCTGGGATGCTTAGTTGATGACACTCCACATGAATAGTCCTTTTGTGCCCATTAATAATGTTAGTGTATTCATTTTTTTCAGTCATAAAGAGGTTAAAGTATGTTAAGAAGTCATGTGTATTGTAAGCCTTAGAGCTAGGGTATCAACCAATGCCTGCCTGTTCTCTTAGAAATAGATTTATTATACCCTAAAATTTGCCAAGATCAGCAAAATTATACTTCAACACAACAAATGGCTAAATACTAAAATGAAATAGACACGAGACAGCTGAATGGTACCTTATAGCCATTTTAAGGTATATAGCAGTCGGTTCTGTATATAAAACTAAAACTGAAATGTCAATGGGCTAATCATAGGTTGTGGTTAAGAACTTTCTTTCTTTCTTTTTTTTTTTTTTTGTAACACACTGGTTACTCACAACCATGTCAATTCCATAATGTTGCAAATTGCTGTTGATGTTACGTCGGGACTCTTGGTTGAATGGCATGATATTCTACCAGCTCTAACTTTGGACCAGAAATGGTCTCCCCAAGAGACTGTTCAACCCATCTGGACAATAAATAGCTGGACTTTATACTTGGTATATGTTTACAAGGAAAGAATCTTGATTGAATTTGAACTGTAATACTGCATCAAGGTGGAGGAAGCCACCAGGGGGGAGGGGCGTGGGGGGGATTCCCAGAGCCTATGAAACTGTAACATAATGCAAAATAATTAATAAAAAAAAAGCACAGATTAAAAAAAAAAGAAATAGATTTATTACAACCTAAAAAGTGACAAAAATAAAACCTTTGCAAAATAAGCTTTTTTTCCCCCCCAGTTAACCTTTTATTTCTCTTTGTGCCCAGTGTTTCATGCTCAAGGCTGATGCATCATCAACGAGTGTTAATTCTAAATCTGCTGCAGAGTCTGGAAGCTGTGTTACCGTGTTGTTTCAAAAACTGCCAATCTAATCATCATGGCCTTTGTCTAGGAAACAGACATCAACGGTCTGCAGCGGCCAGATTTCCACTCTGTGTTATCTTAGTAGACACACAGCTGCAAATCAGTGGCTACAGAAGAGCCTCGTGTAGTGATTCTGAATATTTCCCTCCAAATGAGAGCGAAAACTCAGCAAACCGAGGCTGATTCTTATCAGCAAGTTTTATCTATAAAGTTAAAAGCAGCTGAAGTGTAGAATTAATCCTGGAGGCCAAATATCTGGGAGATATGGAAGAACTTACCTTCCTGGGAAAATGAGCTTCTCAATGTAGCTTCCTGTTTTGTGACAGTTCCTTGCCTATGGCTAGTCTGGGGCATAGGACGGTTGTAAGAGTAGGTCCTAATATTCTCTTAGGGCCCCTGTTGGGCAGAAGTTGTGGGTTACATTCTTTGTAACACCTCATTCCATCAGTCTGTTCTGATCCTGATTCAAAGCTTTGGATGGCTTACAAATCCTTAAACCAATGTGAAATGGACAGAGATCTCAACACAGTCACTGTCTTGGGAATTGCTGTTTCTTTGTCTTCTTCACAGATTTGATTTAATCCCATGTACTCATCCCTTGCTCAGAATCAATCTGCCTGCATGGATCTACAATATTCACCTACTTCTCTCCAAGTTATCTTCAGGATTCTTAGGGGTAGCTGGTTTATACAATGGACACTTATGTGCTCCATTCTTATGCTCAAATTCTTTTTTGATGAGGAGAGAGTCTTCTGCTTAGATTCAGAGAGCCCTGAATCATGTACCAGCACCATCTAACCCTGGTGCTATAGTAATAGCATAAGACAGCAGGACAGCAAAGCTTGTTTACATAGACTTGACTGAACTTTTGGCTCCAACACATATTCAGTTGACTTTGAGGCCCTGGAAATGCTTCAGTTTCCTCCTCTGTGGAGTGAAATGAATTGTTACTCAATGTATATAAAATACCTTGGGTGATGCCTGGCGAGTAATAGATATTTAGAAACTAGAAGCATCTACTACACCTTTCAATGAACTGTTTGAACCATGGGAAGCAGTTTGTAGCAGACATTTTTAGGCCTTTGAGGGAGTTTGTAATATTCAAAGTAGCACAATCAGGACTTGAGTTTTCATATGCCAACCTTGATGATCTTTAGAGAGCTACGATCTTCATCTTAGTAGAGCAATGGAAATTCTTTCTCCATTACGTACCTAAGGTCACAGTGAAAGCTAAGGCAACATTTGGAACCTGTTTCGACATTGCAGACTTAGGCTGAAGAGCTGGAAATGTTGGCAATGTCTGACGGTTTATTAGACAGAAGAATAGTTTTATAGACCAAGTGTCTGAAGTCAAGATTCTTGAGTCATCTAAAATTAGACTGAAAAAACACATGAGAGATGAGCTATGCTGGTCCGGAAGTGAGTAAGGTGACCTAATGACTTCTTCCATTTCTGGTTTCTGTGAGTCTGTAGAGAGGTCTGTTTCTTTTCTGTATTATCTAAAATAAGTTTTTCTTTAGCCTTCTGGGCATTTTATTCCCTCAGTTATATTTATAGATTCTACTTAGAAAGCTTAAAATTATAATAAAATGCAATTTCATATACTATTAAATGTAGGCCACCTTAAATCCTATATTGGAAATTTCTTCTATGTCCCATCATGTAGCCTTCCATGTGTTGCTATTTTTGAATTTACATTTATGGAAAAGCTAATCCATGTTTGATAAGGAATTTAATATCCACTTTATAGGTCAACTTACGACTTTATGCTGTGACAACAGCTTCAATTTATGGACCATTTTTTTTTTTCATTTTAAATTGTTCCCTCAGATGGGAAGCTAATTCAAAGGCATGGGAAAGACTTTGTGTTATCGACATTAGAAGGCATCTTCAGAGAAACAGTGCCTCCACAGCGGAGAGTGTTTTCAGAAGGGATAAAGGAATTGTAGTAAGTAGTTGTTGGCATGTGGAAGAGAACCATGGGATTGAGAAGCACTAGAGAAAGCTAACCATGGCTCTATTCCACAGTGGCACTCAGGGTCCAGACTGCCACAGGAAACAATTCAGCACATTTTGAAGGTCAGAATAAGCATCTGCCTGGAGTTGCTCCCCTTCACAAAAGCATTCCAGGAGAGAAATGTCCACCTCTCACAGCCCTTAGTGTCTTTTTAACACTTCCTAACTGGTGGGTCTTCCCATCACTCCCCTTTAATGACAATTATCAGTGACGCTGAAGCCCTCCCCTTTGCCACAAGCAGTGACTGAGACTCAGCATGTGGGTCGCTGGTCAGGAAGGAGGTTCTGCTTCTGAGGTTTCACTGTTGCCTGGGACAATGGACATACTAGGGCAAGATTTCTTTCATCATCCCAGGCAAGCCCAAGCTTATTCACATAGTGTAGAATAGGACTGATGGGAGAAATATTTATCACTTAAGGTTTGGCATTAACACTGACATTATGTCTCTTCTTGCCTTATTCAATTGGTCAAAACTTCCCAATTTCGAAAAGTAGGCAAATAGGCTCTCCCCCTTAATGGGAAGAACTACAAATCACATTGTAAAGAGGTGTGGACATAAGAGGGAAGAATTGTCAATTTTTTTCTTTTTGGTGAGAATCCACTATAATAGTGAATATTTGCAACTCACATAATGCAGTGGAAGCATTTTTGCAGAAAAACTGCACTATAATAGTGTATATTTGCAATTCATTTTGGATTCTTAACAGCTGAATACTTTCTTGAGTTGCAAAATTACCCACTTTATGAATCTCTATGGGATAAAGAATATTTCTTCTTGTAACAGTTGAACAAGCTACATATTTTCTTTTTCCATTAAGGGTGCAGGTACTTGTGGGGTTTTGAAGTGAGCAAGGTGAAACAGCTGGCTCCCTTTGGAATTGATTTTCTGGTTAGGGTGGCAGTCAAGATGATTGTGGCGGCTGACCTTATCTGCAGGCTAATTCTGTTCCTGGTGGGATAGTGGTGAGGCGCTCAGCCACAGCTCCTCCAGCCCTGCTGCTTTGTGCTAAGGATTTCCTCAAACCAAATCTGGGAAGGGTTTTGTATGTAGCACCTGCAATTTTAAGTTGGTGCATTACTCTAGCTTTTTAGAAGATTCTGTGAGCCACTCAATATTCTGATAAATTCCTTTTCTGTGCAATTCCCTCAGAGTCAGATGTGGTTTCCTGCAATGAAGAGCTCTATTTTAGCAGTTGGTACCAGGAATGGGGTTAGTTTTTCTCACATGACATGAAAAGCTGAGTGTTTTCTAGATCAGCTCAGTTACCCACACAGCTATCAAGGAATTGCTTTATCTTCCTACTTGTCCAATCTGAGTGTTTTAACTGGTTTTTTTCATGTTGGTTGATTCTTTTTTTTTAATTATTTATTATTTTACTTCATTAATTACATTGTATTATGTGACACAGTTACATAGATACTTGGGTTCTCCCCACCCCTCCCCAAACCCTCCCACCATGGTGGATTCCTCCACCTTGTTGCATAACCACAGCTCAAGTTCAGTTGAGATTCCCCCATTGCAAGCGTATACCAAACATAGAGTCCAGCATCTTATTGTCCAGTCAGGTTCAACGGCTTCTTAGGTATACCCTCTCTGGTCTGAAGACAGAGCCAGCAGAGTATCATCCCAGTCAATTGAAAGCTCCAACATACCATCAGCAAAAATTTACATCATTATGGAATTAATTGACATAGTAATGAGTAACCAATATGTTAAAAGTAAATGCGAGTTCCCAGCCACCTTCTGTGACCACCTCACCTATACTTCAATTTTAGTTTATACACAACATATAACATTCATAACATAACATGTTATACATAACAACATATCATCTTAAATTAAGGCAAACATGTGGTATTTAACCTTTTGGGATTGGCTCATTTCCCTCAGCATTATGGTTTCCAGTTTGGCCCATTTGGCCACAAAGAACTGCATTTTGTTTTTTTTAATAGCTGAGTAGTATTCCATGGAGTAGATGAACCATAGCTTTCTTATCCAGTCCTCTGTTGATGGGCATTTTGGTTGCTTCCATGTTTTTGCAATTACTGATTGTGCTGCTATGAGCATAGGAGTGCATGTTGGTTTCTCATAAAACAATTGTTCTGGATATATTCCTAGGAGTGCTATTGCTGGATCATACGGTATGTTGAATTTGAGTTGTTTGAATATTCTCCATACTGATTTCCATAGAGGCTGTACCAGCCTGCAGCCCCACCAGCAGTGGAGTAGGGATCCCTTTTCCCCGCAACCTCGCCAACAAGTGTTGTTGGTGCTTGTATTCATGTGGGCCAGTCTTACTGGCGTTAGGTGGTACCTCATCGATGTTTTAATTTGGATTTCCCTTATTGCCAGGGAACTTGAGCATTTTTTCATATGTTTATTTGCCATTTGGGTTTGTTCCTTTGTGAAGTGTTTGCCCATTTCCCGTGCCCATTTCTTGAGTGGCTTGTTTGTTTTGACATTTTGGTTGTTTTGTAGCTCTTTGTATATTCTGGAGATCAGCCCTCTGTCACCTATGTCGTGTGCGAAGATCTTCTCCCATTCTGTGGGTTGCGTTTTCACTTTGTTGATTGTTTCTCTAGCTGTACAGAAGCTTCTTAGTTTGATGAGGTCCCAATTGTTTATTTTGGTCTTGATTTCTACTGCATTTGGAGTCTTTTTTAGGAAGTCAGGGCCTACCCCTAAGTGTTGCAGTGTGTTTCCAACATTTTCTTCCAAAAGTTTGAAGGTTTCTGGATGTAGGTTTAGATCTGTTATCCATTTAGATCTGATCTTAGTGTATGGTGAGGGATGTGGATCTATTTTTTTGTTTCTGCAGGCTATTAACCAGTTGTCCCAACAGCATTTATTGAGCAGACCTTCCCATTTGCCTGGATTGTCGTTTGTCTTTTTGTCAAAGATTATTTGGCTGTATCTGTGTGGGTTCCCTTCTGGTGTTTCTATTCTGCTCCATTGATCTTCCTCTCTATCTTTGTGCCAGTACCAGGCTGTTTTGATAACCACTGCCTTATAGTATGTCCAGAGGTCTGGAACTGTGATTCCCCCTGCTAACTTCCTGTTCTTCAGGATGGTTCTGGTTGATTCTTAATAACATCAGGTATTACTTCCTTGTTTCATTCAGGGAGTGTGGGAAAAGGAATAGCACCAACCTATCTATTCCTTTTAATAAGAAAGCGAAGGATCCTAGGAAGTGAAACCTTAGACTTGTGTCTTACATTGTTTTGGTCTAAATGAACCAGCATTCCCCTTACTGCTCTGAACACTTTGGAGGTGAGTACCTGACTTTCTAGTCTCTAGGAGGAAGGTGTGAAAGGAGAAGGCTTGACAGTGTGTATCACATTAGATAATTAACAGTGCTTATTAAATAGTTTCTGCCTTTAAAATGATGGTTCCTGATCAGCACTGGAGTTTTGACCTACTTCGTTTCCGACCTGGGCTGGTTCACCTCTCCCTAGGCAACCTGGTGTTCTCCTGTTTCTGCGAGGTCACCATACTGATGCTGAATTTAGCGCGGCATAGATTGGCATAGCGCACTACAGCTCAGACTCCTGGACTCAAGCGATCCTCTGGCCTCAGCCTCCGGAGTAGCTGGGACTACAGGTGCATGCCATCATGCCAGGCATGATGGACTAGGGAAAATTCACTAAAAGACAACCATTGTGAGACTGGAGGGGAGAATAGAGGGAAGGGGAGGGAACTGGGGGAGATGGAAGGGAGACACCAGTGCCAACTAAACTGTATCAAAAAACAATTTAAAAATTGATGCTTCCTGAATTAACAGGTGTATGTTGTATTCACTACTGTATCTTCCAGAGATTAGTAAACATGTGGCCTCAGAATTCCTTGACTGACTGAACATTACCAATACACCACCAATGTTGGAGATTCTTTCCTGAAATTTTACCTTATCCCTTGCTTTTATTACAGCACCACCATTTAATCCCAAAGATTTTTATAAGGCAGTATTTTTTTCCAGTATGTTCAAATTTTTTTTTATCAGCAATACATTCTTCAGTTAGTATATAATCTTGAATGCCATTTTTATCTTGTCCTTCTTTTGTTACACATCTGTATTACTGGGGCCTGATGTTGTGCTTCAGTGGGTTAAGCTGCTGCCAGAAATGCTAGCATCCTGTATGTGTGCCAGTTGGAGTCCTGGTTGCTCCACTTCCAATCCAGCTCCTTGCTAACATACCTGGGAAAGGAGCAGTAGATGGCTGAAGTGCTGGGGACCCTGTCACCCACGAGAACTCCTGACTCCTGGCTTTGGCCTGGTCTTGCCATGGTTGTTGCAGCCATTAAGGGATTGATTCAGTGGATGAAATATCTCTTTTCTACTTCTGTCTGTAGGTCTACCTTTGAAGTGAATAGTTTAAAAAAATCTGTATTATTGGCAATTCTATTGCAGTAAATTCAAATCTCTGACTGGGATTCAGTTCCTTGTAGTAGCAGGTCCTTTATCCCACTGCCCCCTTCTCATCAGCAATTTGATTGGTAATCTCTCTCTCACAAATCCAGTTAATCCCATGGCCATCTGGTATACACTGCCATACCCAGTGTATGCAGAAGGATAGACTTACTGGAACAAACGCAGCAGGCTTGACTGTAAAATGAACATGTGAAACCAGTGCATGAAACACCGTCAACACATGTGATATGTAACCAAGCTGCTCCGTTACTGAGCTTATATTTATATAATAGAGGGTCTGATTGGACTGAAGCAGGACTGGACTAGTTTGTTCCAGTTCACACGGTATGCATAATAGTGCTGTCATCCAGAGACTAGGATAATAATGCAGGTTTCTGAACAGTGGGTTTTCATTGGTCCCTCAGCGTTGGCAACTAGATTGCTGGATTCGGTAGGGAACGGTCCATCTTCTGCTTACTTTCATTTCTTTGCATTTCAATATGTTCTGCTATTTGTTAGAAATACATTCTTTTCTGGTGTACACCTGGGAAGATTTTGAAAATTCATGTGAAAAGCTATGGTGCATTTCAATATACTTGAAGAAAGGAAACTTAGACCATTTTCAGTATAAACACAGATAAAGTTGGCACATAGTTTTTCAGACAGAATTAAGACAAATTTCAAGTTTTGATTAAAATTCCAGTCTGTAATTATGTATTTATTTTCCTCTTTCCTTAGGGCTATTTAGAGGTAATGAATTGAGAAATACAAAATTTATAAGACAAATAAAGGACAATGGAAGGTATTGGAATTATTATGGAAGTTGTTTATTAGAAATATATGTGCTATGAATTTAAAACACATTTCAAAAATTTTATACTTAGAATTAATTAAAAAGTATGTTTGGGATTTAAAAAATATTTTTAACAGCAAAACAGAGTTTTAGTGATGAAAGTATTTACTGATGAAAGTATTTAGTGCCAAAGATTAGAAAAATATTGCTCCTTGGAGTGAATATCCAAATGTCTTCTTTTTTAAGGTAAAAATGTACGGATGATATGAAACAATTTCAGTGTCCTTTTCTTGTTTTTGAAAAACGTTGTATCTATCTTTAAGTAAACAAACCCTGTGCATTACGCATTTTTATTCTAGAAAGTCTATTTCCTTTAAGACACATCTTCCAAACATTTTCAATTTGCAACCTAATCTAATTGCATGAGCAAAGTGAAGCTCTCTATTGTTGTCTCTTTGTAGCAAATTAAAATCTTCTAGCATCTAAATGTTTCGTGTCAACGGACTAGGAACCCAACAGGAGTAGTTTACTCTAAGTTATTTTTTCAATTGACTGCTTCCAAGCAGCTAAAGCCTGTTTATTAATTTTTTAAAGATTTATTTGATTTTTATTGGGAAGTCAGCTATACAGAAAGGAGGAGAGACAGAGAGGAAGATCTTCCGTCAACTGGTTCACTCCCCAAGAGGCCACAACACTGGAGCTGAGCCTATCCGAAGCCAGGAGCTTGGGGCTTCTTCTGGGTCTCCCACATGGGTGCAGGGTCCCAAGGCTTTGGGTGGTCTCTATTGCTTTCCCAGGCAACAAGCAGGGAGCTGGAAGGGACACAAAGCCTCTGGGATTTGAACTGGCTCCCATATGGGATCCTGGTGCATGTAAGGTGAGGACTTTAGCCACTAGGCTACTGTACCAGACCCTTGTTTACAATTTAAGAAAGAAAAATATAAACCTATAATCTACTTACTTGATTACTCAAAGCAAAAATTTTGCTTTACTGTTTTGTCAAAATGTTTAGAAAAAAATTTAATACATACTCACATACTTTTGAGCATGAGCTGTATTTTGTTTTATAAAAAAATTTAAAGGAACTTATTTACCTGAAAGCAAGAGAGAGAGAAAGAGAGAGAGAGAGAGAGAGACAGAGAGAGAGGGAAGGAGAAACAGAGAGAGAGAGGGAGGGAAGGAGAAAGAGGGGGGGGAGGGAGAGAGAAAGAGAGATCTTAACATCTGCTTGTTTATTTCCCAAATGGCCACAAAGTCTGAGGCTGGATCAGGATGAAACCAAGTGCCTGGAAGTTCATCTGGTCTCCCTCAAGGACGTCAGGAGCCCAAGTACTGGGGCTGTCTTCACCTGCTTTCCCAGGAGCATTAGAAGGAAGAATCATAAGCAGCTGGTACTTGAACTGCGGCTCATACAGGATAAGTGTGTCACAGGTTGTGGCCTAATCCACTGCTCCATAATGCTGGTCCATGGATCTTCTTTCACTGATAGTGAAGTTATTCTTTTCTGTTTTGTAGTATTTCAAGATTCTGGAAGACTCTGTGGAACTGGCAATTTATTCCTGACAATCAATTTTATTGAGAAATTCATTTTATTTTATTCTTTTATTTAGCAGATACATATTGAATCCTGACCAAGTTATTATGACTTAGTAATTCCGTTTGTATTAAAATAAGTGTTAGTCAAATAATGGGAATGATACATTTTAATTTAGTGATGCCTAAAAAGTTCTTGGAATATATAGACTCCACAATCATGCATTACATCACAGCATTTTTGTCAACAGCAGGTAATATAAAGGATAAACGTCTCATAAGATTATCTTGCCTAGTGATACCATAGTTTTCTTGTTTTTTTGTCAGCACAAACCATGATGTTCACACAATACTGCCTAACAATGCATTTCTCAGAATGTATACTGTTGTTAGATTACACCTGGTCATCTTTTAATATGATGCTGGTTTTCCATAAGGATGTAATACTCAGCCACAAGTTTTGCTTTTGTTCTATGCATGAATCAGGATCATTTTGAATTTTAATTTAGGACACATTTAGATCAGTATCATCTAATCAACAGGTGATAGAAGTGTGAAACTCCACTGTGACTAGTGGGTCTATTTATTATCTCAATATATCCTGAACTATCTTGTCCCTTGTAGGCCTAATCAAAATGACAACTGTAAGTCTATAAATTACAGAATCTGTTTCATTGAATGTACATTAATAGCATTCATCTGTTTGACAGTTCATTATTTTATCTCTTCCATGACACACTTTACTTCCTTAGTTGAAGATTACTCAAATCTTATTCTGATCTCTCTATCTCAATCTTTGGTATCATTTGATCACTGCTTCAATTTTGTATGGACTCATGATAAATACATTAAACATAGAAAGATTCATCCAATTCCTGATGTAACATTATCTTCCACTAGTGTTGTCTGTTTTTGTCGATGGCAACACAATTTATAAAATATATGTTACTCATTTAAACAACCTAGCAATACTGGGTGAAATTAAACTTTTGTAATTTCTGACCCTCATGCTTTACGCAACTTCTGCTGAACTTATCATCTGTGCTGTATTTTTTAAATTTACCATATATAAAGGATTAAATAAATCAGCCATCTCCTTGCCTTCCACAACTGATATATTGTTGTGTTATTTTCGGTCTACCTCTGAAATTTTTTAGGATTAATTTCCTTCCTGTCTATTCCTATCCTCATTATTCTAAATCATGAGTTCAAGCCCACATGAACTCTTGATGCAACTATTTTTAGAGCCACTTCATCAGTTTTTCTCACCACAGTCTCCTCCCTTCAAATTATCTGACATGCAGTGTCAGGGAAACACTCAGTTCTGATTTCATTTCCCTGCTCAAAAACCTGCTAGGGAGTTCCAGATTTTGTAGAACTGAATCAAAACTCCTTGTGTGACATTTTTTATTCTCCACAATAAAGTCAATACACAGAGAGTTCAACTTTAGACAAAGAACATGGTTACCAAGTGCTTAAGAGACTTCACTATTTTTTAAAAAAGATTTATTTATTTTTATTACAAAGTCAGATATACAGAGAGAGGAGGAGAGACAGAGAGGAAGATCTTCCATCTGATGATTCACTCCCCAAGTGACCACAACGGCCGTGTGCTGTGCCAATCTGGAGCCAGGAGCCAGGATCTTCCTTGAGGTCTCCCACACGGGTGCAGGGTCCCAATGCATTGGGCCATCCTCGACTGCTTTCCCAGGCCACAAGCAAGGAGCTGGATGGGAAGTGGAGCTGCCGGGATTAGAACCATCACTCATATGGGATCCCGGCGCGTTCAATGCGAGGACTTTAGCCAGTAGGCCAGGCCCCTGGGCCCAAGAGACTTCACTATTAATTGTGTGTCCTTTGACAAACTATTTTTCTCACCCCCAGATTTCCTATCCATAAAATAGGTATAAAGTAGCAGATACCCCTACAGTTGTGAGGATTAAATGAAATAATTCGTATAAAGCACTAGGCATGGTAGGAGTCTATACATTTTGTAACAATTGCAGAATTATTGTCTAAGTAGATAGATAAAGGTGCTTTCTACTGTATTTGTTTCAGAAATGAGAAGTTGAATTTAATATGAGTGAGACTTATGATTCTCTCACCATTCAGTCCCCATGTCTTTTTTATTAGCAATTCTTTTTAGAGGAAGGGCTGTTGCTGTTAGACCATACAGAGAATGTTGAAAATTGTCATGACTACTCACCTAATAGGATTATTCATAAAACCTGAATGGTCAAAACTAAGAAAAGATAATAAAATGTGGTATATTAGAATACTGTGTAGCACTAAAAATTAATGTTCTACTGATACATGCTAAATCCAGTTGAACCTTAAAAACATGCTAAATATGTAAGTTGATTATTATTTTAGGCAGAGAGTAGTAATGAGAAATAACTACAAATGGGGAATCTAGAGATTCTACCACCATTAAGCAATAATAAGGCTAGCTTCCCACCGAGGAAGGGAGATGCCTCAGGAAGCCTGATATCCCACCTCTACCCAGCAATAACGGTATCTCTTTGCCAGGGTGTCAGGAGGTGCTATGGTTCATTTGGATTTCTCTGGGGTGTCAGACAAGACCCTATAGTTCACTTGGATTTCCACCTAAATGTGGTATTCAGGAGGCATGTTCCCTTTCTGCTGCTGGCACTCTGTCAGATAAGACCTCGTCAGTAATTCATATTCCATAAAATAAACCAGTCTTAAAACAAGATTGAAGTAGGAACCAGAAGCTGAGAGAACTAGTTACCATCAGACTTCTAAAAGTCCGTCTAAAGGAAGCTATTCAACAGAGAAAAGAAATACCTGTTTCATTTTGTCACTCTGCTTTATAATGTAGGGGTGTAATGTCATACAAAAGGCCATACTGTTTACATAAGATGTCTCTGCACTAAAAATTTGTGTTTTACCGGATCCTGTTCATGTGACAACATACCCAGTTCCTGTTATCGCCATGCTTACAGCTAGAGTAAAAGTAGACAAGACTTGAACACACTTTACTAACCTGATGGCTTTGATGTGGAATGTTACTTGAAAGGAAGAGAAAGCTATCAAAGGCTTTAGTACAGTTTTTCCTCTTTCCCCAGTGGGTATGCTCCAAGACCTGCTAGTGGATGCCTGAAACAGTGGCTGCTAGTAAGACGGTATATATTATGTTTTTTCCTATAAATACATACTTGTGATAGTTTAATTAAGCACAGAGTTTAAAAAATAATGTTAATAAAACAAAATATTAATATTCTGCAATAAATTCGCATGCTCATCACTTTTATGATGTAGGCTCATTGTCAATTACTATAAAGCTAACTTAAACACAAACTGCAATACCATGGCGGTTTATGCAACAACTGAGACAATTCCCAAATAACTAACAGGCAGGTAGCATTTGTAGCATGGATACACTGGATAAAGAAATCATTCACATTTTAGACCTGTCATGAAGCACTGCAGTGTGGGGTCATTTTATGTTTTTGGCTGCTGATTTGCTCCAAGTCCTCAGTGCCACACTCAATTCCAATAAACTCAGATGGATTAGTCCCCCTCTCACTCTGTGGGTGACTTCCTGGAGTCCCTTCCCTCCTCACATTCACAACAGCTCCTTCTTCCCCGTCTCAGCCTCAGTAGGTGCTTTTCCATCTTCAATTACAGAGACTGATTAGCACACAGAAGAGAAGGGCACCTTCGCCTGTCTCCCTGCAGCCTTTTCTGCTACCGGGGATGATCTCCATAATCCCTGCTAAGACTTACACCTCCACTGTGCATTCACGCAAGGTCACAGCTCCAGGAACTCTCAGCCTTCTTACCTGCAGCAGTAAATTTTCCCCATGCATTTGATCATTCTTATCAGTCTACATACACACAAATTATATCTAATACTAAACATGGCCAAAAAAAAAAAAAAAAAAAAAAACCCAAACAGTTCCAAACTGACAATGTTTGTCTCCTCATGTGACACCGATGTGACTCCTTCCCGTTTTCCATCCATTTACCCAGTGAGGCTTTTATTGTACTTGCTCTGCTAAAAAAGGTTTTGGGTCCGGCATGGTAGCCTAGCGGCTAAAACCCTCACCTTGAATGCGCCGGGATCCCATATGGGCGCTAGTTCTAATCCCGGCAGCTCCACTTCCCATCCAGCTCCTGTTTGTGGCCTGGAAAGGCAGTCGAGGATGGCCCAATGCATTGGGACCCTGCACCCATGTGGGAGACCTGGAGGAGGTTCCTGGCTCCTGGCTCCAGATTGGCACAGCACTGGCCGTTGTGGTCACTTGGGGAGTGAATCATTGGATGGAAGATCTTCCTCTCTGTCTCTCCTCCTCTCTGTATATCTGACTTTGTAATAAAAATAAATAAATCTTTAAAAAAAAGGTTTTATTGGAGTTACAACAAATTGCACATTGCTAAAGTCTAGGCTTAATTCTCAATACTCCTCTTTTTAACATATCAACTGTAGCTGACACAGTTTATCACTCTCTTTTAGGTGAAACACTTTTTTTTTCCCTTGGCTTCCAGGGTACTATTATTTTGATGTACAAAAATGTTTTCCTCAGTAGCTTCTTTGCTATTTCTTTCCAATCTCACTGGCTGTTACATTTTCATGTGCACGCAACTCTTCTCTTGAATTTTCTCTCTTCTTTATTTGTATTCACTCATTTAAAAATTGTCATCCCGACTTATTCAGGAGTTGAAAGCCAGTAGTATGTCAATAAATATTATATTGACACCATTATCTTGAACCTGTAGTATCTGTATGTCCAACTGCCTATTTGATGCTTCTACTTTGATGTCTAGCATGCTTTTAAACATTTTTTATTTTCTTTTTAATATTGTTTATATAATTGAGAGGGATGCATGCCCATGTGGGCCTCTGCTTAGAGTGAGCAGGGTTATATATGGAGGCCAGTTGGTGGGACAAATGTTTCAATTTTTTTCTCCTATGTCTGCAGGGGATGTGGGGGAGGGGGACTGCTACTTGTTGTCAAGTATGACAATCAGCACATTGGGGTGGGGATGATCACCTGATGACACTTCAGAGACCATGAGGTTTGACAGTTCTGAGAAGATGCTGGATTTTGTCACTCCAAGGCTGATAAAATCTTTCCAAGGTCTGTTGGTGGACAAAGCCCACTTTAGTGCCTCCACAGACCCAGGAACATGCTGCAAGCTTGTCCAGGAGGACTGTCCAGTCTGTTCTTTTTTTTTGTTTGTTTTAAGATTTATTTATTTTCGCTGGAAAGACAGACTTAACAGAGAAGTGATGAGATTTTCTGTCCTCTGGTTCACTCCTTAAATATCTGCAATGGCTGGAATTAAACTGATCTAAATCCAGGAACCAAGAGCCTCTTCAGTGCCTCGTACATGGGTGCAGGATCTCAACGATTTGGGCCATTCTCTGCTGCTTTCCATACCAGAAAAAGGAAGCTGGATTGGAAGTGGAGCAGTTGGAATATGAACTGGAGCTCATATGGGGTGCTGGCACTTGGGGGTGAATTGTACAGGCCCAACTTGTTCTGCTTTCCATCCTCTGATGAGGCAGTCGATATCCCTTGCTGGCCTAGATGAGCTGGCTGTCATGCCTCCGTGTGCATCTGGACATGCACAAATATCAGCAACTGAAGAGGCCCAGTTCCAATGCACACACTCCAAGGTTGGAAAATATATCCTGTGAATCTTCCCTGTGGCCAGAGTCTGAGTCCAGCACAGCAAGGAGTCTGATCCTCACAGCAAGTTGACTGGGGCAAGATGGCTGCTAAGATGCTTCAGTGCTCCAGTGAGGATATCCCCACAAAGACATAGCTACTCATGGCCAAAGCAGGATTACAAGAGCTAAGGAAACCAGGTCACAGACTGCAGTGTCTTGGTAGGATGCACTGAAAATGACAGGAAGCATAGAGTTGCCCATGAAACACCCAGCTCCAAGCATGGTAGCAATGGAGAGAGATGGCACACCTATCATATGAAAGAGACAGGGAATTAAATCCAGACTTTGGGCTTGAAAATCATTACAAAGTTTACCATGGTAATCCCCACAAGCATGTAAGTTAGGTATTTTCTCCAAAACTTAAATAAATGGCCTAAGCTAAGAGAAAAAGTTGAAATTTGAAATGAGCTCTGATTTCAAACTATATACACATGCCCACTGTCTACTGAGCTGAGTGCTCTGTCAGCAGTGAACCAGAAAGAATTTCACAGAATTTAGATGTGGTGGTCAAGTCCTCTGAGTGACTATGGCATAAGGCAGAAGCAGGGACAAAGCTTTGTGGGAGCCCTGCCATGGAGAGACCTCTGTACTTGCTGAAGGTCAGCAGTGGCTGCTTGTTGACAGGGCAGAGTCCCATTGTTGCCCCAGAACATCTGAGTCAGATACTGCAGAGTAACTTCTGCAGATTTGCAGAGGTTCATATGTAGATACTTTAGCCTGAAGAGGAATGGTGCCTGCCACAGCTACTGCTAGTAGTAGTGAAGTGACAGTATAACAGGTACATGTGCTCTTTGACTGGAGTTACAAGAGTAGAGTATGTATTCTGGATATTCTTAGACAAGGAGAGCCTTCTTGTGCTGTGTGATATGTAAGAAATTTTATTTCTCCTAAAAGAATCCCCTAGTTAAAATCCTTTCAATGTTGATATAGAACTGACGAATGTGGTTTACCATATATGGATTTGTTAACAGCATTCAAGATCAGGTCAATAGAAATATGCCTGATTTGTTCTTAGTTGTTTAAGAACAGAACATATAAAACCTCAAGGTTAAAATTATGCAGTGCAATTTGGAGATGGTAATGACACTATTCATGCTTATTGCTACATTGTGAATACATGTTTCCTTATTGATTCATTTAACCGTGTCTTTCTGCAGACAGTGGTAATAAGTGGAAATTTGCAGCAAAGTATAACATTATTGTTTCTCTTATCTACACCTTTTCTTCTCCCCACTGTGTCTTTCTTTCTTTTTTAATAAGTGGTTTGGGACAAGAATTACAAGGAATAGTGTGCCGTTTCACGAGCATGTGCGTGTGTGTGT
This sequence comes from Ochotona princeps, assembly GCF_030435755.1. NCBI lineage: Eukaryota > Metazoa > Chordata > Mammalia > Lagomorpha > Ochotonidae > Ochotona > Ochotona princeps. Next base: position 42,641,814 of record NC_080840.1, read on the forward strand.
GTGTGTGTGTGTGTGTGTGTGTGTGTGAGATCTGTTTGGAGACAGTGTTTCGGAGCACATCTACAGCCCTGGTCCCTTCTCCGCAGAGGACCTTTGCCTGATTTTGTTGCTCAGAGCTTGAGGCAGAAAGATTAGGCAAGGCATCTTCAAGTCAAATTAGACCACAGGTGGTCATTCAAGGGGTCAGGTGCCATCTGGGGACTTCCTGTGTGATGAAACCTAACACATATTCAAATCTCTTTATGATTAAATAAAGCAGAATGAATGCCAGGTAGACAGAATTATAAATGATCGCTCTCTACTTCTCTTATTGTCCTGTGTTAAGTTGAATGGACACAATTCTTACACTTAGAGTCATCACTGTTAGAATTACATTGATGTAGTAGTTAACAGTTAGTGGGAATGTTTTTGTTTATTTATTTTTAAAAAGAAGGCCTATATCTTTTCCTTTTCCCATGACTCCTTGAGAGAATATTGACTCAAATTTACTTATCAATGAATGTTAAAATGTGAAACTATTTCATCTGTAGCAACATGACTTTTCCCCTTTAACAACTAAATAAGAATTTAAGGTTGTCCAGGAGAGAAATGCTTGATAATTGGAGAGATGTTTTCTCTGGAGAATGGCACTAAGCAAGGCCACTATGCCTGGAGACTCTCATCGGAAAGATTTCAGAAGTGCAGGGCATGCTGTGAACCAGTTTGTTTAAGGTTGTGGTTCCTTTAAGGTGAGTTCTGTCTGATGACTCATATCACCTTGGATTAAGTTAATTGGCTATACTCAATCCCTGGGCGGACATGCTAAGAATAAATCTAAAAGCATTTATTTCTTCACATGAAATGAGCAGGTTACATGTACAGTGATATTTCTGTAAGTTGTTCATACATACGATTTAAATATCTTCTTACTTACATGGGAAGTTTCAAGTTCTGGTAAGTACAAAACTGTTTGAAATATTTTTTCTGAAAATAATGTCTTGCTGATTGTATTTTGCATTATATTTTTTATCTAGACTATTTGTGTTATATCTTTAATAATAAGGGTAAAAATATATTTACTATTATTTTTCCCTCAAATATGCCAGCAATTTTCTCAGTATGATGAAGGAAGTAGGAGGGAACTTTAGTATCAGGAAATCAAGTGGTTCTCATTTACTCAAATATGAGCATGTTTATTTCTATGATTATAAAAGAAGTACACACTCATAGAAATTCATGCTATACATTAAAGAAGGAAGCTACTTACAATTCAACAAAACTGCTGATCACCAGTGAATAATTTATGTATTTTTTCTGAATCATCTTCTCTCTCCCCTTCCTACAGAATGGAAAATCTGTAGAATCTACTTTATGTTTTCACATAATGCAATTTTTCTTATTAATCTAAATTCATTAATTTTCTGTTCTATATTCCACTTCATTCTTTGCAAAATACCTAAATTCCTCCTACATAGTAAGAAATCAAATTTGAAATTCAGTATGTGAAATATATCTTTTTTTGTGAAGTGCATGGGAAATAAAGATACAGCTACTTGGCAGAAGCAATTATTCAGCTGTGAGCAGCCTGTCTTAACCATTCCGTTGGTTGAGACCAACAGTGGCACTAAGCACGTACATGGCTGAGTCTAGTGAACCAAGATACATGCTTGATAGACAGTGCAGAGGCTCTGCAGAGAACAGGGGGAAGATACTGCAGCAAGCTGTGATGTCAGTAGGAGCAGGTATGGATAAACATGGGGTACAGGTAAACAGATTTTAAAAACTAGCTTTTTGCTACCTCTAGGGAGTTAGCGGTGAGGAAAACAGTCACACCCTCCCTGTTTTAAATTAGAGGGCCTCCATATTCTAGTTGCCTCTTTCCACCTCCACTTCTCTTTCAGTGCAAATATCCAAATACTCCAATACTAGGCTGCAGGAGAACATTTTCCAATATCAGGAAGTGTAATGTTCTTAAAGAATTAAACACTTCAAGGCTGCTTGGTTTGTTTCCTAGGTAATCCTTAAGCATATTACTGTCTTATCTCAACCTCAGAGGGCCTAGAACAAACCTTGTTACAGATAATGTACGTACAAAATTGCTTCATTTCATCCCAATTCTGATTTGTTTTAAAATCGGCTAAGATAGTATGGCTTAATGTTGTGAGGGGCTGATAGCTCTGTTTCCCCAAAGGGGATCGTCTAAGTGCAGCATTTTGTTTGCAGTCTGTTTGCCTTCTTCCCGGATGGTATTGCCACCACTCTGCCTTTGGCATCTCAGCCTCCCGCAGGCTTTTCCTTTGAAAATTCTTCTCTCATTCCGTCCTTATCTCCAATCTCCCTAGCTTGGACCAGACATTCCCCTTTCATAGTCTCTAGGCACAATTTTTTTTTTCAAGTATGCTACTGAATTACTCTGGATTTTCCATGTGTTCTTATAAGAGCTGCATGATTATTACATCAGGGCAAAAGCTGACTTACTACTTTCTGAAGGAAATCTGTTTTTCATCTTTTTTTTTCTCAATGATGACATTTTGCACGGAACACAGATCCTTTTATCTAACAATGACAGCAAGTCTTCACCATGTTTCATGTTTCACACAAAGTGCCTACCCTGCCACCGGCTGTTAATCCTCACCTATCTGTATGCAGAATCTCAACACTCCCTAAAGCTTACCATAGTAACTTCCAGGAGTTACTAGAGATTTCTTACATGCAATGGACTCTGCTTTTTGTTTTGTTTTTGCTGCAGCCTCTTTACCAAGGTGCCTGGCAGTCACCCCAATGCACGGATCTTCTCTGCAAATGCTCCTCTGTAGCTGGACATCTGATATCTCCCCAGCACAAAGAACTTTCAGTTTCTGCCCCTCATTGCTTAGGCTCAAAGCAAGTGGTTAGGTCTGGCAGCAATGAAATACGGCCAACAAGGCCAACAAGGTCACTCTCCATACAGTTTTATCATCTGTGTTTCATGTTGTGGTCCCAGTGCAGAACTTTTTAACATAAAATCCTACAAACCCTTAGAATATAGGTCCACACAATCATGTTGTTGAAGTGGTGACCTTATTAAAAGTTCTTTGAACAGCAGACTTCAAGCAGAAAAGGAGACATGTCAAAATCCTCACATTACACCTACCAATATACATAGATACACTTATCCATACACTTAGACATATGCAATATAAGTATCAATTGTGTGAATGTATCGCAGACATTATTCATGTAAAAGTTATCAACAAACAGGCAAAACTTGGACTTAAAAAGCAACTGGAGGCAGAGATGTGAGGTCTTTTATTTAAATACTGAAGGAATTTATTCTTACAGTTTGTGAAGGCTTAGCGACTAAGCACACTGCCCAAGGTCAGGCCAGACTTTATCAGCTGAGGATGAGAAGAGGTTGCAGTGTTGCTGACTCAGTGACAAAGCTGGATTCCCCAGATCCTGATGCCTATGTGTGTTGCAGCAGCCTCTATGCTCTTAAGGACCACAATGACTATACCTCTGGGGACGGGAGAAAGGGAGAGAGTTTGTAGGTTGATCTTCATATGCGTTCCCCTAAGCTGCAAATAAGATTTGTGACATAATAGGAAGTACATTATGAATCTTAGATAACAGTTTGAAAATACTTCAGTAGGTGAAATAGGTCAGGTTTATAGGTGATTTACAATGATAAAAAAACTTTTTTTCCATCTCTAGTATGCCTGTCAGTTCTATTTCATTTGTTCAGTTTATCTTCAAAGCTGTAGGACTTTCTTACTGTCAAACAGCACTGATGATTGTACTGTATTTTATTTTTTAAAAAAGATTTATTTATTTTTATTGGAAAGGCAGATATACAGAAAGGAGGAGAGACAGAGAGGAAGATCCTCTGTCCGATGATTCACTCCCAAAGTGGCTGCAATGGTTGGAGTTGAGCCAATCTGAAGCCAGGAGCCAGGAGCTTCTTCCAGGTCTCCCATGTGGGTGCAGGGTCCCAAAGCTTTGGGCCGTCCTTGACTGCTTTCCCAGGCCACAAGCAGGGAGCTGGATGGGAAGCAGAGCTGATGGGATTAGAACCAGCACCTATTTGGGATCCACTACGCTATCATGCCGAGCCCAGATTATTTTAAACACCAGGTAATAGCCAAAAATGCTGCAAATGAAAAACAAGCCCACAAACAGAAAACTTCGCAAGCTGTTCCTTTGTCAGACTGGTTTCACTGAGCTTCAGTTTGCCAGCAGGACTCAGATGGCTCCAGTGTTAGTGTCATATCACAAAGCTGTCATCCATTCAAAGAACACTTACTTAGTGCAGTATTTTCCAAAGTGGAGTAAGCGCTGTGTCACATGACCACCTGCATTTTCTCCAATCTGCAGAGGACAAAAACCTGGAAGTGTCTTCATATGGTCCATACTTAAGGATCTAGGTGACACATTCTTTCTAGAACTTAATATTAAGTTCATTTTCTTTCAGTTGAACTCATTTGGTTCCAGTAAAAGGACAATTTATTTATTTATTTTTTTAAAGATTTATCTATTTTTATTACAAAGTCAGATATACAGAGAGGAGAGAAGGAGAGGGAGATCTTCCATCCAATGATTCACTCCTTAAGTGACCGCAATGGCTGGTGCTGTGCTGACCCGAAGCCGGGAAACTGGAACCTGGAACCTCTTCCAGGTCTCCCACGCGGTGCAGGGTCCCAGAGCATTGGACCATCCTCGACTGCTTTCCCAGGCCACAAGCAGGGAGCTGGAGGGAAGTGGAGCTGCCGGGATTAGAACCGGCGTCCATATGGGATCCCGGGGCATTCAAGGCGAGGACTTTAGCCTCTAGGCCACGCCGCTGGGCCCCAGTAAAAGGACAATTTAAAGTTCAAAATCTTCCTGTGCTCCCTGCTGCCAATTCCTCCCAAACCCTGTTGGGAGATTTCTTTGAATGCTGGGACAGACTGCATTAAGGTGATGGATTGCAAAATTCTTTTCTCATTAGTTGGTTTCTGATTTGGGTCACTTTATTATTAACTGTACAATAATATCTGTTAATTTTAACGATTCACCAATTTTAGTATCATATAAAAACACACATATTTTTTTCCATAGCTTTGTTATGTAGTGATAAATACTATCAACCATTTTTGGACTTTCTCCCTTCATATACACATGCATAAATCAATGTTATAGTTTATATATTTTATAAATTGCCTTTTCACTTAGCAATGTCATGATTACCTTTTTAAAAATCTTTTAAAAATTGTTTGAGCGGTAGAAACAGGCAGAAAGAGAGAGAGCGAGCTGTTGAGCACTCTCATCTACTGGTTCAGCCCCCTAAATTCCCACAACTGCTAAAGTCAGAAATGAGAACTCGGTCCAATTCTCTCATGTGCGCGAAAGGCATTCAACTACTTGAACCATCATTCCTGTCTCCCAGGGTCTACACGAGCAGGACGCTGGAGTCAGAAGCCAGGGTGAGACTTCAACCTAAGCATTCTAACGTGGGCAGTGAGCATCTTAGTTACTGGTTTAAATGATGCCTTTCATTATAATCCATTTAACAACTTCAAAGTTTTCTATTCCATGGGTATATACCACATATCAACTTTTACTTTTTCTAAGTCCTTTATTCCTGTCTTTATTTTGTATTAAATGACAAATATCCTTATTTAACTGCTTCCTTAATGTCTACATCCTTAAACCGATCTTTTAAAGTTGGCAGGTATAATGAAGAAATGAGTAAATGAGCGAATAAAATCCTAAGGATATACTCAGAGCATAATAATAGGCATACATCAGTGTCACCATGGACTCTAGTGCTGGTGCTCTGGAAATGAACAATTTTCTTTCTTCCTTAGGTCTCAGACAAGATGAGTGCCACCCCACCTACCAGTTTTTCCACGATTCAGCCGACTATCTCTGAAGGTCAGATTCCCTCGTTTCGGCATGTAAGCGTCACTCAACCTGTTGTGGCCAAACGGATCAGCTTTTACAAGAGTGGAGACCCCCAATTCGGCAGCGTCAGGGTGGTGGTCAACCCTCGTTCCTTTAAGACCTTTGACTCTTTGCTGGACAACTTGTCCAGAAAAGTGCCCCTACCTTTCGGGGTGAGGAACATCAGCACCCCTCGGGGAAGGCACAGCATCACAAGCTTGGAGGAACTGGAGGACGGAGAGTCGTACCTGTGTTCCTATGGTAAGAAGGTACAACCGGTGGACCTGGACAAAGCCAGGCGGCGCCCCAAGCCCTGGCTCAGCAGCCGGGCTCTCACCGCGCACGCGCCCCACCGCCCTGCCGCCACGGCTGCTTCCGGCATGCTCCGCGGCCCGCGGAGGCTCATGGTCTTCCGGAATGGGGACCCGAGGACAAGGCGGACGATCCTTCTGAGCAAGAGGGTCACCCAGAGTTTCGAGGGCTTTCTTCAGCACCTGACGGCTGTCATGCAGTTCTCGGTGACCAAGCTGTACGCCACAGACGGAAGGAAGGTGATGTCCTGGGGCTGTGCACGCTGGGCTGGTGGCCTGTGGGAAGGCAGGCCTGTTCCTCGCGCGGGACTCTGTGAACCGTGTGCTCTTTCGCTGCACGCAAGGGACCCTTGAGAACCGGGTTTTTTTCCTTCTCCCCTGCAGCCTGCGCCCTTTCAGCCTGGCCTAAGCACCAAGTTAGATTATATTTTGTCTTGGAATCCAATTTTGAAAATATGTGAAGAATTAAAACAAATTAGGAGATGAATTAAAAGATAAACATTTTTGTACAGATTTTTTTAAAACTCTTGCATAGGAGGGAGTCGTCAAGAAGTTCAACAGATACATATGAAAAAACAGTGCGTGGGTTTCAAATCCTGCCATATTTCTTGGAAAGCAGTGAGCCAGAATAGTTGTTTGTTGCTTAGAGGATGGGTTTTGCTGGGATCCCTGCTGGGAGGTTCCAACTGACCTTCCTGGCCCTGCCGTGTCCGCCAAGCATTTTGAGCAAAGCTTCAGACTTTGATGGGGAGTGCCACATTACCTGTGTGTGTGTGTGTGTGTGTTTTAAAGATTTATTATTTTTATTGGAAAGGCAGGTATACAGAGAGGGGGAGAGACAGAGAGGAAGATCTTCTGTCCAATGATTCACTCCCCCAGTGACCACAACGGCTGGAGCTGAGCCAATTCGAAGCCAGGAACCAGGAACTTCCTCCAGGTCTCCCATGTGGGTGCAGGGTCCCAAAGCTTTGGGCCGTCCTTGACTGCTTTCCCAGGCCACAGGCAGGGAGCTGGGTGGGAAACAGGGCCTCTGGGATTAGAACCGGCGACCATATGGGATGCCAGTGTGTTCAAAGTGAGCACTTTAGCTGCTGTGCTATCGCACCTGGCCTGCCACATTAACTTTTAAAGATCACTTTGATTTTATCAGAAAATCAGTGCATCTGGCCGCTTTTTATGCTGGTTTAAAAAGGTTGTTTTGTTCATCTTTCTCCACTCCCCTCGCCCCACCCACCTCAACCCATTAGTATTTCTTGTTGTTTGCATTCATCGTTGCCTGGGAAAATGTGTGGCGACTGTCTCAAGCATAGGACATTGTCAAGGTGGTCCAAATGAAACTGTAAAATGGTCATATGCAAAAAGTATAACTTACTTACTAAGGATCGTGTTTCTGGTGTCCTCTAGGTACCCAGTCTCCAGGCAGTGATCCTGAGCTCTGGAGCTGTGGTGGCAGCAGGAAGGGAGCCATTTAAACCAGGGAACTATGACGTCCAGAAGTACCTGCTTCCTGCTAAATTACCAGGGATCTCTCATCGTGTACACCGAAAGGGAAATGCTAAGTCAGAAAGCAAAAAGGGTAAGTCGATTGTATATATCCAGATAAAGTTCTTATAGTTAGTTGTGGAATTTTTTTTGCCTCCACAACAACAGAAGCATTCATGGTTACAAGACCGCTTTGTTTCATTATACAGGAGAAGGTATGAGAGGAACAAACATATTCTAAACTGAAATTAGTAACTTATATAGTTGTAAAGGGTCACAGAAGTTATCTGATAAACTGTTTAGATTTTTCTGAATCAGCTAATGATGTGTCTGTTTAAAATGATGAGATATGCTTATTCCTTTTTCTTTCTTGTTTTTTTTTGCTTCTCTTCTCCCCTCCCTTCTCCTTTTCTCTTCTCCCCTCTTGAAGTACCTAATTATAAGAAATAGTCAACATATCATGCTTTGCAAAAAAAATGTGTACAAATTGTGTGATGTGTCTGGGATTGAAAGATTTATTTATTTATTTATGAAAGGAGTGTAGCATTCCTAGGTGAGCTCATGTTAGTAGAATGACTGTTTCAAGTCTATCAGTGTGTTTTTATCTTCTGAAGTTATCCTGGTAAACATAATAGGTCCTTAAAACTACTTTTTCATTTATTAAAAAAATCCATACAGTCATTTCATGCCAGGTAACAATAATCTAAGTTGCTAATTCTTTCCTATGTGCTGCATCATATGGTTTTGTCGTTGAGACAGGTGAGAATTATGTGTAGTCTCATTACGCATTGTGCCAGTATTTCCAGGGTAATTTGGCTGCCAATTAATTTTCATTCTCTTTAGACATGAAATAATGTGCTTTTTAACAATTTATGTTTTTAATCTTATTTTTGATGATGCTTGCATAGTTGATCAGGGTGGAATGGATCAAAAGTTAAGGAAAATTGGGTGTGATTACTGTTTCCAAATTTTCTAATTCCTCCTCCTGTTTCTGGTGGGAGGGAGGAGATAAGGAGATGAACCATGCCAACTATCCCAGCACCCAGGGTGGGGAGAGGCCCCTGATAGCAACCAAGGGTCGCAATGTGGTGCATGCTCTGAGGGTTCTGCCTAGATTCTGAAGTGCTTTCTGTCTCACCAAGCCAAGGATGGGAAAACCCTTCCAATGTGCATTGACTGCCATGGTTGATATTACAGTCTCCATTTGACCAGATTTTTGCTGTCATTGTTTGGGGTTATTGTCCAGTTTTTTCCTCTTCTTCTTCCTCTGCTATGGTAACAGATGTCCTCTGCAGGCTCCAGTGGGCTGCCATACCCTCCATGTGCATCAGAGCCCACTCTCCTTTGCTCCATCTTTTCCACTGAGGAGGACTAGCTTTCACAGGCAGACCAAGGGCCACGCTGCACCCCTACCCACCGGGTTCATGAACCAGGCACCCACTGCACAGGCAGGCCCAAGGATCTGGGCCAGTCAACCTGGGCCCTACTGGACCCCCCATCTCCAGGGTTCATGGACCTGACACCCACCATGCCCAGACTGGCATGACTCACTTCACCTTCGCATCCATCAGTGGGTGTTGCAGCCTGACTCGATCTAGCTCCTACTGATGGGTGGTGCAGCCTAAGCTGACCCAGCCAGTGCCTAGTCTTGGCCCTAATGTGAACTGGCTGGAGTTGCTGTCTGATCCAGCATGTTGTGCACACCATCTTGGTTCTCAGGTCTGCCAGTGGATGTTATGAACTGGTCCAGCCTGGCCCAGCCCCAGACCTGACCCACATGTATGCTGGCAGTTATAATAACCTGGCATGCGGTGGTCTGCTCTTTGCCTTGGTCTTGCATTCACCTGTAGGGACTGTGTCTTGACAAAAGAATTTAATAATGTACTTTTAAAATAGCATTTATCTTCTTACTTATCCTTTTTTTATTACTGTGTTTTCTTTTTCTTTCTTTGTTTTCTTTTCTTCTTCTTTTTTTTTAAAAATAGAAGTTCTCTTACTAGTACTGCTTCCACATTGCTTGAGAGCAGGGGAAGAAAGAGGCGAACCAGCCAGCACAGAGAAGGGTCATCTCCATTTTTACTAAGATGATTTTCCTGTTTTGTGTTTGACATAGGTTGCTGAGTGTGTTTTTTGATGGTTTCAGATAATCTTAGGACTTTTAAAGTTATGAAACATTTTCATTTATAAGTTTGGTAAAATTATAGCAAAAATCAGAAAAAGTACTTTTATGTTTATATGGTGAAATGTTAACGATGTATACTTGATGGCCAGTATGAATAAATCTATAAAATTAATAATAGTAATGTAATAGACTTGAAGAAGCAGAGGTGCTCAAGTTAACTCTAATGCTGTACCTTCAGAGGCAACTAATACCAGGCTTTACATTTACTTCTGTTCTCTGTGCCCTTCATGTTAAATCAACTATAGTAAGTATACAAAGGGAATGCTAAAGTAATAATTATTGTTTACTAACTCAGTGTTAAATGAGCCATAAGGGTATCTGATTTCATAGCATTGCATCTGTCTGTCTTTAATATGCACAGATAATATACACAAATGATTTTTTTTGAATAAGTAAGCATTGTCTATTTAGACTCCAGTTTCAGAGTTGGCAAACAAAATGAAACAGACACTTCTTCGCAGCATTTTTTTCCCATAGACTTCTATTTTGTTATTAAAATTATCTTATTAATGCTAAAAGTTTCTATATCGTCTCATTGAGGTAAAATTACGGGTCTGTAAGATTGACATGAAGAAATGACTCATAACCCATTGAATGTGCAGAGCTAAGAAATAATGTACTAATAATATTTGACTATGAGATACTGAAAATGTGATAGTGTTCATTTTAATTCTTTTCTTCTTCTTCTTTCTTTGCTGCCTTTTCCAATGGATGTTTGTAACTTTTTTGCTGCCCACCTTATGTTTTGCTGTTGAAATCTTTTACTCTTAAAATCATGAAAGTGAGCACACATATGCCTTCAGCCCCAAAGTCCCAGATTTACTCAGTTTCTTTGGACAAAACATATAGTAATGATAGCTACTCAGATTGTTCTTTTGCTCCTGAAAATTACTTGGCCTTAGAAAAAAATGGTTCTCAAAACTTGTCAATATATCCTACTGAAGATGATATTGAGAAATCAATTATTTTTAATCAAGATGGCACCATGACAGTTGAGATGAGAGTTCGATTCAAGATAAAAGGGGAGGAAACTATAAAATGGACAACCACTGTCAGTAGAGCTGATCTTTCTAATAAGAATGAAAAGAGTGCAATAAGCAGCTTTCCGGAAAGAGGAGATGATCGGTCATCGGGTTTAACGCTTGCAGCATGCTCCTTGACTGCAGATGCCTCACCTCTTGAGAAAGGCAGTATTCAAGAGGGAAATTTGGCAGAGGAGATCAACACTCAAATGACGAGTCAAGGAGCTGAAACTTGCAGTTCTGCTAGTTGGGAGAATGGTGCTATAGAGACAGACGTCATCCAGGAAACTCAAGATCAAGTGAAGCATCAGTTTTATAGGCCACCAACACCTGGACCAAGAAGAGTGAGACAGAAGAAATCTGTAATAGGAAGCATGACCTTAGTATCTGAAACTGAGGTTCAAGAGAAACAGTTTTCTTACAGTGAAGAAAGGGAGGGTGGGGAAAACAAATCTGAGTATCACATGTTCACACATTCTTGCAGCAAAATGTCATCATTATCTAACAAACCAGTGCTTGTTCAGATGGATAATAATGAGCAAATGGAGTCATCTTTAGAAAGAAAAAAGGAAAGCAGACTGCTCAAATCAAGTGCAGTAAGTGCTGGTGTTATAGAAATCTCAAGCCAGAAGATGTTAGAGATGTCCCATAATAATAGCTTCCCATTAACTGTATCAGAGAATTCAATTGTAGAGGAAGGTGTGGTATCAGGCAACGAAACTGGGATCAAGAACTTCATAATTTATAATGACATCAGTGATAGGTCCAGTCCTTTTTCAACAGAGGCAATTCATTCTTCAAGTGACAGCTCTAGAACTGATAAAAGTATTTCTGAGGCACCAGCTTCAGAGGGATCTTCTACAAGAATTGACAGGCTAATTAATGAATTTGCTCAATGTGGTTTACAACATCTTCCAGAAAGTGAAAAGGAGATTCTGTCATGTGTTGCCAAAAAAAAGAAGAAGAAATCTCAGAAACTTGTGACAAATTCCAGATATCAGAATGAGGAAATTGCAAGAAAAGGAATTCCCAGTCGGAATGAGAGGATCAACAGAGGAGGTAGAGTTGTACGACAAACTTTATTGCAAGGTTCCCACAGTTCTCTTAAAAGAGGGATGCTTTGTGAGGAAGACCTCCATGCAAATGACATAATAGCTGAATCAAACAATTCATTTTCAAAAAATAATCTCACAATAGGCAATCCCCCAATTGCCAAGAATTTTCCTAGGAAGAAATCAAATAATACTCAAAACTCTAGGGTTCAGGGACTCCTAACCAAAAGAAAATTGAAATCCATGAAGCAAGTCAGCGTGGGCGGACCTAGTAAGAAAGAGACTGGTAATGGAGACAACGTACTTTTCTACAATGCATCTAAATATTACAAAGGTACTTTTGAAAATCAAGGTTTATTTCATTTACTTAACCTTGAACAAAAATCCAAAGCTTTTTGTAGTCCGCCGTCTCAAGCAGAAATGGCATCTTGGTACTTGAGAGGAATGGCAAAGAAAAGCTTAATTTCAAATGTGAATGATTCACACGTAACTTTAAAAAGCCAGAAAAAAACAAAAGGGAACAGATTAAAATCAGGTGCCACTGTAAGTAAACAATATGGTACTACAAGGGCAAATTCCTTAGCTCTGAAAAGAGGTGATTTTCCTAGTGATATTGCTCATCTTTCAATTCAGAATTATGTACAAAGGTGGTTGCAGAACATGAATACATATCCAACTGTAAAACTTAGAAAATCAGCTCCAGTATGCAAAAATGAGAGGAGTGTGTTACGTTTTAACAATAGTAGATTTTTAGGAAATAATTTCCATACAAGTTCTGAAAAAGGAAATGATTTTGTTACGAAAAGTGATAAGCACCTAGCTAAAAATAATGGTTTGGCAGAGAATGATCTATGTACGGACGTAGCTAAATCTATTACTAAAGATAATCGTGAAGAACTTAAATGTGTCTTTGAGAATCAAGTTGGACCTCTGAAAGATTCTTGTTTAGTTTCACAGGGTGAGTATCAGACTTTTTCACAGCCAACTACTAATGATTGTAATACTAACAGGCAGATATTTTCTGAAAAGACAGGAGCAGAAGACAGCCTTACTTACCATGAAATAAACCTAGCTACAAAGGAGCAAAGTGTGGAAGCTGCCATTCAAGTAGATTCTATGGACACTCCAGAAGACTTCTTACCATACCTCTTGCTTCGTCAGCTCCAAACTTCAGTTTCTAATGTGCACAAGTCTCAGAATGGAGTTGTTCAAATGCCAGCTTCCTTTTCAGGTATTTCCTTCCCTTCTGTGATAGGTAATTCATCCACTAATATTCTCCTAGCTTGGCTGATAGTGCTATACCTAAAGGGAAGTGCGAGTTGTTCCTGTCAAGGTGATACTGAAAAGACGAACAACAGATCTTCAGAGACACTTGCATTGTTGGAAGTTCTAAAACACATTGTTGTCACAGAGGAAGCCGATGATTTGAAGGCTACTGTAGCTAATTTAGTAGAGTCAACCACACATTACTTTGGGATCAGTGAGAAAGAACAGAATAAGGCTCCTGAAGACCTTTCTGAAAATTGCTGCATAGCCAATATTCAGAGTGCTGAGTGCGATGAAAAGGAGATATCACAGAAAATGTCATCTTTGGATGGAGGTTGCTCTGCTCATGAGTCTGGTGTTGCTGAAGTCTGTGTTGCCCAGGTGACATACTCTCCCAGTGAGATGTCTAGTATGGGTAAGGTTTACACTCCAAAAGAGACTTGTAAACCTAGTGACAGTTGTGTTGTAGATAAGATCTACATGAACAAGGCTTCTTTTCTCGGAGAGATCTGTTCATTTACTGATACTGTGTCTTCCCACACAGTTTGTGCTCAAAAGGAGATCCATATTTATGAAACGGGTTGTCCAGTTGTTGAATCTCACATTCCCTGTAGGATATGCAAAAGCACTGAGTTGTTAAATTCCAATGAAAACATATGTTCTGATAACTGGAAATTAACCGAGGAGTTAGAAAATGCAGATAAAATTCAGAAAGGCCCAAATATTTGGGCAGATTCGGAGTGTAAAAATGACTTTGATTTATTGTTATCACATCAAAATGTCAGTAATTTAAGCCCTTGTGGCCTTTACCAAAATAAACTTGAGTCAGAATTAGAAAAGAAACATGATTCTGTAGATGAATTTGACAGTTGTCCAATGAAGACATTTCAGAGTAAAAATGAATATACGTCCTTTGATAAGGAAGATTCAAGGACCTCTGATGATCCAGGCTCAGTAACCAACAGCATAATATCAAGTGAAAGAAGCATTTCAGAATTGGAGTCTTTTGAAGAATTAGATAGCCAGCACACCATTATGTTTAACACAAAGATAAATAGAGGACAGCAAGCCAGGGAAGAATCAGCTAAAAAAGAATTAGAGGCTAGTAAAAATTTGGAATTGATAGACTTAGCTGATGAGAATGTTACAGAAGAAAATAGAAATGGTGTAACTTGTGAGACAATTAGCAGGAGATTGACAACACCACCATCTTTAGTGTTTTGCTATGATTCTAAGCAAAATCCTGAAAAAGAATTGAAACAAGGGGAGACTAAGATGAGAGTAAAAACGTTGATAAGAAGCATGGAAAGTGGAAACTATTCAGCAACCTCTTCTGATTTTAAAAAATGCTTTAAAAGTCCAGTGACTTCTGATTGGTCAGATGACAGACCAGACAGTGAGAGTGAGCAGTTCTATAAATCGCCCAGTGATGGCACCAATGTCAGTGATGATATTGCCCAAGAAAAAGAATACAATAAAGGATTTGTTAAAAGGGCAATAGAAAAGCTTTCTGGTAAATCAGAGATTACTAAACCTTCTGTTTTTCTTGGGTCTACACACAGATCTCAAGTTCTCCCATACAATTCTGTAGAATTTCAGTCAGCTAGGAAAACAGGTCACAATGATTCTCAAGGTCAGTCACCAGTGTTGCAGGAATTACTGGAGGAAAAACAAGACACATGCAATACTAATAGTGTGAGGGACAGTTATCAAAGGGGCAAACTTGTAGAACACGGTTCAAAACAAAATAATCACAACAGAATCTCTAGAGATAAAGAGGAAGGAATACTGATTGACAAAGGCAAGTGGCTTCTGAGAGAAAATCATCTGCTGAGGGTCTCATCTGAGCATCCTGGCATGTATGGCAATGCAGATTCCACATCAGTCGATACCCTACTTGATGATACCAGCAATGAGGTCCCTTATTCACATTTTGGAAATTTGGCCACAGGCCCAACTATGGCTGAACTTTCCTCCTCAGAAGTGGAGGAATTTATGCAACCTGTCGAGTTGAAATGCAATTACTTTAATATGCCTCATTGTAGTGACTCTGAGCCTTTTGGTGACTATGTGGTAGATGTTAAAAAGAAAACCTGTGCCAAGGAGAACATACCAATACACCATATAGAGGAAAAGGGTAATCATCAGTCAGAAAGAGTATGTCCAACTGTCACTCATGCCTTTACATCTGCTGGTAACAAAGTTCACCCTCTAACTCATGATGCTATTAAAACCCAACCATTGCCTGGCAGTGCTGTGACTCATAGGGCTGTTCAGGAAGGTGACTCTTTGGATAAACTGTATGCCCTTTGTGGTCAGCATTGCCCAATACTAACTGTTATTATCCATCCTGTAAATGAGGAACAGCGAGGATTTGCATATCGCAAAGATTCTGATATTGAAAATTCTTGGGGTTTCTGTTTATGGAAGAAATATCTAACGCAGTCAAATGGAAGCATTTTTGAGCATAACAATAGAGCCAATATTAGAAAAGAAGCTATTGACAAAGTCATTGTTGATAAATCCAATCAGTTTTATTTGCATAGCCTGATTGACTTGGTAGCTAAAGGAAGAAAATCAGATGTAATAGACTACTTGAACCCACAAGAAGAAAGTAATTTAAAGATACTTAAATCATACTTTCCAAAAAGCTTTTTCTTGACTTGCTTGTACATATCATGGCTAGTTGTCAGTGATACGAATCCAAATACTCAACATTTCAGTAGCTGGGTAAATGACAACTTTAAAGCAGTTGATGAGAATAACAACTTATATTACCGATTCCAGGACTCAAGAACAAATCTTAGTCAAGTAGTAAGAGAAAATATCAATTGTTACTTCTTCTTGGATATATTTAATCAAGCCTACTTGTTAGATATTTGTGAAATTGAGGTAACCTTCAATATTAGCAACAAAAATGTGTTAGAAATACTTTATATTTTGGGACTGAGAATCTCTTCATTTGGGGAGAGAAGAACCAATTAAATCCAACTGATATTAAAAGCAGTGATGAACAGAGTAATTCTTAATTTCAGTGTTAGCAGTCTTTTTGTGTTGATTTATTTTTAGCCCTGTTATAAAATAAAACACATGTGCTGAATATAGAATTTATGGTCTGTTTGAATTTCCTCCCTCCAAATGAGCTTGCTCTGGGAAGTTTACCCTTGTAAAGCCAATTTCATTTTTAATATTTTCTTTGTTCTTCATTTTTTCAGTAATTGCAGGCTGAATTTCTATACTATTATTTTAGAACTATATTCATACAATTTCTTATATTCATGAATTTGTTTAGAGCATCAAAAGTGTGATAGACAATTCTTTTTATATATTTTCAACTTGGTATAAATATATTGAATACATTTGTGAATAAATGGAAGATGTAGCATGAACTTTTTATTTCTTAATTTTAATTATGAGTTTGACAAAAGGTAAGATTGCATAGTAATCTCATGGTTTTTTTTGTGCCAAATATATGAGTTCAGTTCATTAGAATGCATGTCTACTGAGGTTGAAAGCATTTCCGTGGAAACAGTATTCACCATTGTTTCATGATTACAAAAAATAGTGCTCCACCACTAAGTTACCTTTTCAGTGATTTTTTTAAAATTACTTTATGGCCTTAGACATTAGTAAAAAGTAAAAAATATTAAGAGGCAGAAATGGACAGATTCTATGACGCAAAATTAAAGGAGGTAGAATGATTTAACCTGTAAAAGAAAAAAATGGTAAGTAAAATTCTCTGCACACTGAAAATGAATTGTTTGCTTGATCAACTTGAAAGAATTCTTTTGCTCATGTGAAGTAATACAACATTTAATAAAAATGGAAGCATTAATTGATGCCAAGAATAATAAATAAATTTGTTCAGACTATGAACCATGAATTAATCTGAATATTGCAATAAATTGTCTGGGAGTCAACAGGAGAACGTTCAAGATTCTTTCCATGGAATGGTTATATGACGGTGTAGAAAAAGTCCGAGACAGTTTGGACATCTAGAAGTCTTCTCTGTGACTGACTCAGGTTAGGATAATTAACATTCTTGGAGCAGTATGTGGAGGTGCTAACATAATATATATTGGGTGATGAAGACCTAAAAATAATTAATTACACACAGAATAACTTTGGTTTCAGTTCAATGTAACTCTTTTTTTTTTCTAAAATGGAATTGTATATTTATGTTACAGAAATAAAAAATTGCAAGTATTTGTAGCAAACTTTTAGTTTTCAAGCATACATTGGTAGAACTCCCAGTTATCTGTGAACTCTAACTTAAGGAACAAATGTGTTACCCTTTTGCGTGATGTGTAATGGGGACTTTATTTATCTATCTATTTATTTATTTATTTATTTATTTATTTATTATTGTGATGTCAGAAATACAGAGAGGAGAGATAGCAAGAGCTTCCGTCTGATGATTCAATCTCCAGGTTGTCACAATGGCCAGAGCTGAGCTGATCCAAAGCCGAGAGCCAGGAGCCTCTTCTGGGCTGTCCTTGACTGCATTCCCAGGCCACAATAGCCACTAGACTACCATGCCAGGCCTGTGATGGGGACTTTTTAAAGCATTTTATTTTTGATGATGTTTAAATAGTTGAGAAGGATACATGCCCATGTGTACCACTGAATAGAGGGGGAAGGGTTGAGCAAGGGGGAAAAGTAGATGAGACAATTGTTGTGATATTTTATCCTTCCTGTATCTGAGGAGAAAATGGGAGAGAGGGGAGAGGACTGTTCCCTATACCTTAACCACATCATTACCCATGGATGGGTGATGGCCACCTGTTGTCATTTCTGGATCCCTGACATGAAACAAGCATTGAGGGTATTGCTCAAGTGGTTTCGATAGTTCTGAAATGCTGTTGCTTTCATTGCTCCAAGGATGAAGAAATCCTTCCAAGGTCTGTTGGCGGACAAACCACCTCTAGAATCTCCATTTACCCAGATATTTGCTGTCAGTGCTTGTCTGGGAGAGTTGTCCAATTTGTTCTGTCCTCCATGGTAATAGATGTCCCCTGCAGGCATTAATGAATTGTTTTTCATGTCCCCATGTGCATCTTGGCATGCCATCTGCTGCACAAGTTTCAGCAACTGAAGAGGCCCAGTTCTGGCACATTCACTCCATGATCAGATCACAGATCCCTTGATTTTCTCCGTGGTTGGAGTTCCGAGTCTAGGGTCCAGTTGGGAGGATCCCCAAAGAAACCTTGCCAGAGGTGACCCCAGACCTGACTCCTGTGTGTCCCAGCCAGTGCAGGGTCTGGTTCAGTCCATCACCCACATCAGCCTACACACCATACCTACTGGTGGTTGCAGTTATTGAGTAAGTTCTGTTTCTAGGCTCATCTCTTATATAAACCAAAGGGTACTGTGCCCAAGCCCATCCCTGCCCATCACAGAGTACATAACCTCATCTACACCGGTGGGAACTGCAGCCAAGACAGAGCAACCCCCCAATAACCCACACAAGGCCTACCCCTAGCCCTGGGTTTCTGCATATGCTGGTGTGTGCAGCAGACTGGTCCAGTCTATCATCCCATTGGCTCTCATTAACGTCAATGCGTATTGGAGCCTAGCTCAGCCTGACCAACCTTACTATCCAGCTCACATTCATGCTGGGTGCCACTGCCTGACCAGCCAAGTCTGCCCTGATCCCTAGTTCTCATGCTCATGGGTGGAAGCTACAGCCCATCAGAGGGGTGCCTACAGTTTCCCTGCTAGGCCCACTCCTTATTCTTCCCAGGTGGTTCTGTGGTCCAACTTGACAGAACTTGTCCCTATTCCCAGCATCTGCCTGCCGATGCTGCAGCAAAGCCCAAGCACCCCACACTTAATCTGGTTCAAGCAAGCACCAGTAGATACTGTTGCTGAGCCCAGGCTGGCTCTCCCACTAACCCAGTTCACTTTTAGGCTAGTGGATTTTGTAGCCTTCCAGCCTGATCTGTCCCCCAGTCCCAGCTCTCATGGTCATGTGCAATAGCACTGGCCCAGCAGGGGAGTCCTTGCAGCCCCCCCATCAGGCTTGCCCACCCCCCTGGGTGTTACATTTGCTGGTGGATGCTGTGGCCCATTTTGGCATGGCTTGCTTCAACTTGGTATTTTCCAGTGGGTGCTGCAGCCTGGCTCAGTCAGGCGTGCTCCCAGTCCCAGCTCATGCTGCTGGGTGCTGCCTAGCTCAGCCCAGCAAGCCCTCAGTCTCAGGCCTAATGTGAACTTGCTGGTGTTGTAGCCCATCTTGACCTGTCCTGCACCCCTTCCTGTTTCTCACATCTGCCATTGGGTGGTTTGAACTGGCCCAGCCTGGTACGTTTCCAGGCCTGAGCCACTCGTATGCTGCTGGCTACTCTAACCTGGCCTGGTATGGACTGCTACAAGCTTTGGTTCTTGTGCTCAGCTGCAGGGACTGCATCCTGACAGAGGAGTTCCCAAAGCTCCTCTATCAGATCTCCTCCCAGTGGCAGATCTTGTGCACACTGATGGGTGCTTGGCTCTTTTTAACCTTAATGGCCCTACTCATTTTGGCTCCTACCATTGGGTGTTACAGCCTAGTCACAGCTTGTCCACCCCCAGACCCAGCTCTCGCATGGTTCAGGCCGAGATCCAGCCTAGTCCATCCTACCCTTACTCTGGCTCTCACAAGCACCAGCAGGTGCTGGAGCCTAGCCCAGTCTAGCATACTCCAGACCCAGTTCACACCCATGCCAAGGTATACTGCAGTTTAGTTTGCTGCTCACATTCTGACTCTTGTGTTCACCGGTAGGAACCACAACATAACCAGGGCATCCCCTTAGCTCCATGACCTATTCTAAACCATAGATCTTTCATTTGCTGGTGGTTGCTCTGACCCAGTCCTGCATAGCCCATCACTTGGTTTGGTCTATGCCATAAGATGCTGCAGCCTGGCCTGTCCCAGCTGCCCCAAGTCCCAACTATCACTGATAGGTGCTACAGCTCAGTTCTGTCCAGTCTGTTCCATCCCTGGTTTTCATGCAAAATGGTAGGTGTTATAGCCTAACTCAACATGGTCTGCACTTCATCCTGGCTCTTGCATCTACCCAGGTTGCTAAGGTTTGAGCTGGCCCTGTCAGGTCCACTCCCAGAACCAGCCCATTCACTTGCTGACAAGTGGAGCAGCTTTATCTGGCCAGACCAAAACCCAGCTGATTCACATGCTCATTAGCAGGAACTATAGCCTGCCAGGGGAGTTCCCCATGTTCCCCCGCTGGGCCCACTCCCAGATTCTGATCTCACATGTGCCAGCAGGTGCGAGGCCCTTACCAGCATAGTCCCTCTGTCTTGGACTTTGTGTGCTCTAGTGTATGCTCTGATCCGGCCCGCCCCAGACCCCATTCTTGGATGTGCTTATGGGTGCTGCATCCAGGAGCAGCCCAGCCTGTTCCCAATCCCAGTGCCTATGTGTGTCTGGGGGTCCCATGGTGATATCTGGCTCAGCCCATCATTACCACAGCTCTTGAGCAAATGAGCAGATACTGTACTTCAACGTGGTTGTGCCCATATAACTGCCCCCCCCCCCGAATCTGCTCCTAGACCTGGTTTTCTTGCATGATGGTCAGTATCATGGCCCAGCCTAACATTACCCATTCCCTGCTCTGACACTCACTGGTGAGAACTGTGGTTGAGCCCCACCAGGCAGACCCCACGCTTAGCTTTAGTATGCGCTGGTGGATGGTCGTCAGTGGTGTTCAATGCTAATTAGTCCAGCTCAGTCTCCCATGTGGGTGGGTGCATCAGTCTGACTCAGAAAGTTCCTCTAGCTTCCCTCTTTCAAACTGCTTGACCTCAGCCCCCTGGCGTACCTCTCTATCCAGCTGGGATTCAGGCATATTAATGAGTTCACAAGCCTAGACCACCAGCACACCATGCCAGCATGCCAGCTTGGGGCCATAACAGCCCTCAGCCCTCTCCTTATTCATCTACCTGGAACCCAAATATGTTGGGAGAGTTCCCAGACATGCTGTGCTCCACTGGCCCCCAGCCTGTCCTCAGGCCCTCTGAGACTGGCTAAGCACCAACTCAGTAAAAGCATGTCAATATAACTCTTAAATGCATAATAAATTATTAACTGCTGGGCCTTGTGTGATAGCCTAGAGGCTAAAGTCCTTGAAATTGCTGGGATCCCATATGGTTGCCGATTCTAATCCTGGCAACCCTGCTTCCCATTAAGCTCCCTGCTGGTGGCATGGGAAAGCAGTTGAGGACAGCCCAAAGCCTTGGGACCCTGCTTCTGGAGACCTGGAAGAGACTCCTGGCTCCTGACTTCGGATTAGCTCAGCTCGAGCCCTCTGTCCTCCTCTCTGTATATCTGCCTTTCCAACCAAAATAAATAAATCTTTTTTTTAAAGACTTACTTTTTTTTAAAAAAGATTTATTCATTTTATTACAGCCAGATATACACAGAGGAGGAGAGACAGAAAGGAAGATCTTCCGTCCGATGATTCACTCCCCAAGTGAGCCGCAGTGGCCGGTGCTGCGCTGATCCGAAGCCAGGAACCTGGAACCTCTTCCGGGTCTCCCACGCAGGTGCAGGGTCCCAAAGCTTTCGGCCCTCCTCGACTGCCTTCCCAGGCCACAAGCAGGGAGCTGGAGGGAAGTGGGGCAGCCGGGATTAGAACCGGCACCCATATGGGATCCTGGTGCGTTCAAGGCAAGGACTTTAGCCAGTAGGCCACGCCGCCGGGCCCAAAATAAATAAATCTTTAAAAAAATTATTAACTGCTGTTTTAAAAACTAAAGGCTACCTCTACATAGAGTATGCCTTTTAAAAAAAATGCAGTATGAGACGCCCTCTTTTGATTGAAATAGGGAGGTTATTATGTAAACTTCTGGAGTGAGTAATGAAAAATTGTAGTGAAATGAAAGGGCACATAGTTTTGGACAAATAAGAAAGGGAAGAATTGATACTTGTGTGACTAATAAATCTTCTAAAATAACAATTATGTGACTTTTATATACCAAGAACAGAGTAAATCTGTAACTCTCCCTGTTACAGATTTATTCTGTATACATTTTCCTCAGAAAGACACTGTGAATTTGGCTTTGTTATTTTTCCCTTTTTTTGTGATAGGCTTTGATAACTTAGGAGAAGGGAGATAAAATACTTTCATCACTTATGTATAAAGGGTGTGTCAGAATTTGAATATAGAGATCCAAGATAGCTGACTGGGGAGAAACCACACTGACCTCAGCCATGGACAGATAACCAGGACAACAAAAAAGGACCAGGAGTCTGCAAACGTTTAGTGGAGAACAGAACAGAGACTCCATGGAGTGGCAAAGCGAGGGGACACAGCCTCTAGCCACTTGCCACATTGCACTTCTGCATCTACCTGGCTGGCACCCAGTTTGAACTTGATGTGCTATCAGGCACAGTGAGAGGAGGCTGACACAGCTTTGGTCCCTGGTGGTTTTATGGTTTTGACTGGGGGAGAGTTCCATGGTTCTCACAGGCTTTGAGTTAAGCCTGGAGCACTGACAGAGGTTGATCAGCTACTTTTCCCTTTGAAGCAAGACGCTACTGCTCTTTCTCTTATCCCCACCTAAGGACCAGACTCAACTAAGTGAAGTGGAGTTGCAATCATTCTCTGCCCTGAGTTGGGGGACGTGATAGCTTGCAAGGCAGAGAGTAAGTCCCATGCACATGTGACTGTGAGAGTTGTTGGGCATAGACCATGGAGCCATAAGGATGTGGGTTGTGGCCGTATTCTCCTTGTACCTGCGAGGTGCACAGGAATAGCTTCTTGTACACTGGGGACATCTAATGGAGGGTGCAGGGGATGCACCATAAAGTAGGTGTTCTGCATAATGCGAGTGCCTGGGTGGGTGAAATATGCATACAATCATGGGTACAAATCTAATAGTCAGTTTACTTTGGCATACGAAAGGCTAGGATTGTGAGCCAACTCACCTCCTGCTCCCGCCCCTGATTGTAGCCACAGATGCCACATCATGCCCCACTTGAGCTTAACTCTGGTCTCTTGCCCTACTCAGAAATACTGGCCAGAGCTCCAGGCTCACATTCAACACACAGTTGTGGAAATCCAGTGTTAAGTCATAGGGACAGCACTGAACTAGGCACATTTCTCAGAATAAAGACTTCAGCCCCTCAAAGTGAAACAAAGCATCTCCATGGAGGTAACAAATGATCCTGCGGAGACATCAAAACTAACGCAGAAACAAGAAAGCATGAACAAGGTAGGCAATATGACTTTTCAAAAGGTATATAATAATACATTAATTTTGGATTGAGAAGAAGGGAGGATTGACAAAAATGTCAGAAAATGAATATAAAATAAACAGAAATTTATGCATGGCATGGATGAGAAATACTGAAGAAAAATTACACAAAAATATCAGAAGTGAAATATTTAATAAGTCAAGTAAAAATGTAGTGAAAGTTCTGAACTGGCTGGTGAAGCAGAAGAAAGAATATCTGAAATAGAAGACAGTTCTTTTGAAATATCTGTCAATCAAAAAATACTAAACACAATGTTCAAGATACATGGTATGGCATCAGTTGACCAGATGTGCAACGTTTGGAAGTTCCTCAAGATATCTGAGAGAATAACAGAAAATTTTCAAGTTTGTAGAAGGATATTAATGTTAAGCTACAGGTGGTGCATAGAACTTCAAATATCATAGTTATAAGAAGTCTCACCATGACACATTATAGTGTAACTTTAAAAAGTAAAACATAAGGAAAATATCTAAAATATACATGAGAGAGAAACCAGAACACTTTGAAGAGATTTCTCACCAGGTTACTAATAATTTCCTCAGAAACTAGTAGTTTCCTATAAAAAATCTATAGCCTAGGAGAAAATAAAAAAAATATTTGTCCAAGCAATACAATAAAAAAATGCCAATCTGGAATACTTTGTCCAACAAAACTCTCTTTTCACAAATGACTGTAAGATAAGAAAAAACCAAAAAAAATTGTGACCAGTCTTATAAGGAACGCTAAGGCATGTGTGATACACAGAAACAGAGAAAGACTTTTAGCATGATGAAAGAAGGTGAAAGCAGAAAATAACCCAGTAAAAGAATGAAGGAGACTTAAACAATATTTGTAAAAAAATTCAGAAACATGTTGTTACTTATCAACAGTACTTATATATATATAATATTTATATATGCATAATGCATAAAATACATGATTTTTAATCAATAAATGGACTAAGTTCTCTATTACCTCCATTAAAAGATGTGGATTGAGTGGATTTAAAAATAATCACCACCACTGCACTCCCTATAAGGAACACGCATTTCTCAATAAAGATACTCACAGACAGAAAGTGAAAAGATGGTAAAGGTATTTCATACAAATGGAAATAATAAAATGAGCATGGATCACTATACTCATAGATCAACTAGACTTTAAGACATAAACGAAAAAAGGTCATTATGGGGGTTAAGGAATCAGTTTTGTAAGGCAGTTGGACAATAGTAATTATGTTAAGTACCTTACTTTGTGGCACCAATTTTAATAAAACAAATGCTAATGGATCTAAAGAGGATCTATTCCATTGCAATAATAATAATGGGGGACTTGAATATTTCACCTTTATCAATGGAACAACCACCCAAAACAAAAAAAATCAATAAACAACATAACTAATCTACCCCATAATAGTATATATCAAATGGATCTAATAGATACCTATTGAACATTTCATTGCAGAGCTGCAGAATATACATTCTTGTTATCAGCACATGGAATATTCTCTAGATAGAGCATATACTGTATCATAAATGTCATCAGATTCACAGGAATCAATGAAGTGAAGAGACAACCAACAGAATGGAGAAAAATATTTGCAAAATGTTAAGAAATTCAGGGAAACAGCAAAGCAACCTGGTGAAGATATGGGAAAAGCAGGCCTGGTGCAATAGTGTAGTGGTTAAAGTCCTCACCTTGAATGTGCTGGGATTCCATATGGGTGCCAGCTCTAATGCTGGTGGCCCGGTTTCTCATCCAGCTCCTTGCTTGTGGCCTGGGAAAGCAGTCAAGGATGGCCCAAAGCCTTGAGACTATGCACCCACATTGGAGACCAGGAAGAAGCTCCTTGCTTCGGGATTGGCTCGGCTCTAGTCGTTGTGGCTGCTTGGGGAGTGAAACATCGAATGGAAGATCTTCCTCTCTGTCTCTCTGCCTTTCCAATAAAAATAAATAAAAGTAAATAAATAAACAAAAGAAATGGGAAAATACATGAACAGGCATTTTTCTTTTTCTTTTTTTTTGCCTTGTGATTTTTTTTTATTAATTATTTTGCATTATGTGACAGTTGCATAGGCTCTGGGAGTCCCCCCACCCCTCCCCACGCCCCTCCCCCCTGGTGGATTCCTCCACCTTGATGCAGCATTACAGTTCAAATTCAATCAAGATTCTCTCCTTGCAAACGTATACCGAGCATAGAATCCAGCTACTTATTGTCCAGATGGGTTGAACAGTTTCTTGGGGAAATCATTTCTGGTCTGAAGTCAGAGCTGGTAGAATATCATCACAGTCAATTAAGAGTCCCAATATGACATCAACAGCAATTTGCAACATTATGGAATTGACATGGTTTTGAGTAACCAGTATGTTAAAAAAAAAAAAACCAAGTTCTTAACCACAACCTATGATTAGCTCATTGGCATTTCAATTTTAGTTTATATACAGGACCGGCTGCTATATACCTTAAAATGACTATAAGGTACCATTCAGCTGTCTCGTGTCTATTTCATTTTAGTATTTAGCCATTTGTTGTGTTGAAGTATAATTTTGCTGATCTTGGCAGATTTTAGGATAATGTAGACTGGCTTGTAACTCTAACAAGACATTTGTCGACAATTAAGGTGCAGAAAATTTTTTTTTTGGCGGGGGGGGGGGGTGTGTGTGCAGGAAAATCCTCAACACCATGGTGAGGAGTGACTAATCTTTGTGTCCCACCCAGCGAGGCATGAGCCAATCCACGCCAGCTCTTTCCTGTCAGATTCCAAGCTCTACTTTTTGTTGTTTGTCTATTTATTTTAGTTTTTTTTTAGTTTGTATGACTGTTTGTTTGCTATGAGGGGTTTTCGGAGCGATCCCGATGGTCATTGCGAGGGAGAGTGGGGGTCCAGAGTTGGAGCCAGGCTCGGACCAGAGAAAGCTCTCCTCCCTGGTCCCGAAGGACGTTTATTGTTCTTCTGTTTCTGCGGACCGCTCAGGGCTTCTGGTTGTCTTTCCGATGAGGTTGGTTTCTGCACGGTAGTGTTTGGACTTCTTCCATCCCCTGCGGAAGCTCCGGTTGGGGGTGGGTGACCTCAGAGTACTCGGCCTCCGAGGGCATCCAATTCCCTGTGGCCTCCTTGGCAGTTGGGATATAGTCCTTGTTGCTCGTATTAATAGTTTGTGGCTCATATCTCAGAGCATGCCCCACATCCGGGACTTGGGGTGGGCGGGAAACCGGGTGGGGCTTCTCCCTCAATATCCCCTTTTACCTCAGATACATGATGGAAACAATATGGACATAATAGCATTGCCCACCTCCCTATCCCCCTGAACCTTTTTTTTTTTTTTTTCCTTCTCTTTCTTGATTTTCCTTCAACTATAGTTAACTATGTAAAGATTGTCAACAACAATACAATAAAATGGATTATATATAAAAAAAAAAAAATAGTTTGTGGTGAAGGTCTGGGAGTCTTCATGGTTGGGATCCAAGCTTCCTCCTTACCACCTGCTCCACTCTGGAGTGCCCCCCTGCTCCACGCACATGACCTCCTGTTAAGAGGTTGTCAGGATCGCACCCGATTCCCCCCTCATGCATTGGTATAGTAGTTTTACTATTGTTTAGTGCCACTTTGAGTCTGTTGTCTATGAATTACCAGATTTGATCTTGATAGGCTATATTGTACTTTTTCCTCACTCTTTTTATGGTCCTGAAAGACTTCCCTGCACTCCCTCCCCATTACGGATTAACATAGCGTATTGAGGGTATAGTGGGTTTTACAGTTTTTCAATGTAGATCTTAAGTATTCTGACATTAATTGTTGGTTTATAGATTATATCACATTATCTCATTGCATTGGATACAGGTTGTTAGAGATTGCACTAATATTACAATATACAGGTACTATCTTCCAAGTTGTCATCTTTTCATCTCAGATTAAGGCAAACATGTGGTATTTAACCTTTTGGGATTGGTTCATTTCTCTTAGCATGATGGATTCCAGTCGGGCCCATTTGACCACAAAGAACTGCATTTCGTTTTTTAAATAGCTGAGTAGTGTTCCATAGAGTAGATGAACCATAGTTTTCTTATCCAGTCTTCTATTGATGGGCATTTTGGTTGCTTCCAGGTTTTTGCGATTGTAGATTATGCTGCTATGAACATAGGGGTGCATGTTGGTTTCTTGTGTAGGAGATGTTTTGGATATATCCCTAGGAGTGCTATTGCTGGATCATATGGTATGTTGATTTTCAGTTGTTTGAGTATTCGCCAAACTGATTCCCAAGTCTGCAGTCCCACCAGCAGTGGAGAAGGGTTCCCTTTTCCCCACATCCTCGCCAGAAAGTGTTGGTGGTATATGTATGTGTGCCATCCTTATTGGAGTTAGGTGGTACCTCATTGTTGTCTTCATTTGGATTTCCCTTATTGCCAGGGAACTTGAGCATTTTTTCATATGCTTGTTTGCCATTTGGGTTTGTTCTTTTGTGAAATGTCTGCCCATTTCCCGTGCCCATTTCTTGAGCAGTTTGTTTGTTCTGGTGTTTTGGTTTCTCTGGAGATCTTTGTATATTCTGGAGATCAGCCCTCTATCTCCTATGTCGTGTGCAAAGATCTTCTCCCATTCTGTAGGTTGTTTTTTTACTTTGTTGATTGTTTCCCTTGCTGTACAGAAGCTTCTTAGTTTGATGAGGTCCCAATTGTTTATTTTGGTCTCGATTTCTAGTGCTTTTGGAGTCCTTCTTAGGAAGTCAGGGCCTACTCCTAAGTGTTGCAGTGTGTTTCCAACATTTTCTTCCAAAAGTTTGAAGGTTTCTGGATGTAGGTTTAGGTCTTTTATCCATTTAGATTTGATCTTAGTGTATGGTGAGAGATGTCGGTCTATCTTTTTGTTTCTGCAGGCTATCAACCAGTTGTCCCAACAGCATTTATTGAACAGACCTTCCCATTTGCTTGGATTGTTGTCTGTCTTTTTGTCAAAGATGAATTGACTGTATCTGTGTGGGTTTCCATCTGTTGTTTCTATTCTGTTCCACTGATCTTCCTCTCTATCTTTGTGCCAGTACCAGGCTGTTTTGATGACCACTGCCCTATAGTATGTCCATAGATCCGGTACTGTGATTCCCCCGAACAGGCATTTTTCAAAGGAGTGAATACAAATGGCCAAGAGACACAGGTAAAAATGCTCCAGATCACTAGCCACCAGAGAAATGTCAATGAAAAGGACAAGATATCACTTCACACGTTAGAATGCTGTCATCTACTCCTTTCTCCACTCCTAGCCAAGAATGCTAGTACACTGTTAGTGCGAATGTAAATTGGCACAGGTATAATGGAATCAATGTAGAGATTCCTCGGGATACTAGAAATGGAGCAGCCATATGAGCCATCTGTCCCACTTCTGGGAATATATTCACAAGAAAATAATGCATTTGAGTTACTTGCACTCCTCTATTTATAGACGTTCAATTCATAATAGCTAAGATTAGAATCAACCTCGGTGTCCATCCCCTGACGACTGAATACAGAGAATGTAGTATCATAATGAAACCCTGGCATTTGCAGCAAAATGGACGCAGCAGGAGAGCAGGTGTGTTCCACACATTAAGGAAATAGAGAGTGGAATAGTGAGAACTTTGGGGTACTAGTAATGTTTTTTTCTTAATTTGGATGTTGGTTATGCCCATGATGACAAAAAAAAACCCTCATGGAGTATATGTACAGATTTTAATAACTTTTTTTAAAAAAAGATGTATTTATTTTTATTCCAAAGTCGAATATACAGAGAGGAGGAGAGACAGAGAAGATCTTCTATCCCTCCTTAGGTGGCCGCAATGGCCAGAGTTGCGCTGATTAAGCAGGGAGCTAGATGGGAAGTGGGTCAGTTGGGATTAGAACCAGTGCCCATATGGGATCCTGGTGAGTGGAAGGCAAGGACTTTAGCTGCTAGGCTACTGCGCTGGGCCCTAATGACACGTTTTAAAAAGGAGTTTGAACCTTTTTTTTTTTTGGTACTTGGAAAATCTGCTCTTTTTCTTTATTGTTTTAGAGGAAGAAGAGGTAAAACATTTAATCACTCATACCTTAGGAAAGAGAGATGAGAAATATATATTTTAAGCAAGGGAAGTGTGATATTTAGATATATTAAGGAGATTGGGAGATTGTTTAACACAACCAGGAACTTTAGAAAGCTATAATATGTAGTGTTTTTCTGAAAATAATATTTCAAACAATATTCTGGGTGATCCAGATAATATTGCAAAAAAGAAATTGCAATTATAGTTGTGAATCAGTAATATATAATGATGCAATCTACTTTTTACTTAAAATTATCTTGTTCGTGACATATTCTTGTACTGACATATTATTGGGACAGGGCATATACCTACTAAATGTGTGCTGCATGGGTTTGAAGCACTTTTGAAGGCATTTATTATTATTATTTTTTAACATTTTGTTAACTTCCAATTTTTACTTGTAGAAAGATATGGAAAAACTCACAGGGCTAAAGTTCCCTCTCTTGTGTCTTATAAAGCAGTGTTTTAGTAATCTTTAAAGATATCTGTGAAGGTGATTTTTTCTTCTAAGCATTCCAATGATATTTTCATTCTCACAAACTCTACTTTGAAAAGATCTTGTAGCCCTGAAATTTAGTAGAATAAATGAATCTTTAGAAAAAAAAATCATACCAATGCTCCTCAATTTATGGGCTTTCACCCTGACAAATCCACTATAAATCAGATAGTGTATGTCAGAATTGTGCCGGGGACAACTAACATTTTTTCCGACACAGTACACATAACTAGTTGTTTATGCAACTACATATAGAAGGTTGTTTACTGTCCTGAGTGCTGTTGTCCAGGAGCTGTGCTTGCAGCCCAGGATTACAACGTAGTAATACATGTGACTTTCCAGCGAAAGGACCCAAATTCAAATTCTGAAAAATGATTTCTTCTGAATTATATTGCTGAATTAAATTTCTTTGGAATTATATTCACAACATTGTAAAGGCAAAATGTCAATAATCAAATCATTACAAGTTGAAGATTGTACAGTCAGCCCTTAAGATCTATCCAAGAGTTCCACATCAGCAGATTCAACCAGCCCGAGATGGAAACTGTTTCTGACAGGTAATTCCAGTGAATTTCCAAGAGCAAAACTTTGAATGTGCCGTGTGCCAGGCACTATCCTCAACCCAGATGAACGGAGTACTGTGTAGGCAACACCCTACACTGTGACAGTCCTCTGGACAGGATTTCAAACGTTTCAGACATCCCCAGTATCTGTCTAGCAACTGATCTTTGAGCTCCGTGCATCTGATGTTTTCTGTGTTCTTCAGTTGGGTTTATTATAGTTGTGTCTGTGCTGAATACATATATTTTTTCCTATTCCCTAAACCTTACAGTATCGTAACTATGCAATATGCATTGTATTAGGTATTACAAATAATTTAGAATGGTGCAAAGTGTATAGGCTTAGTGTTTGCATAAAAAGATGCTTATCATGCACAAATACTAAGCCGTTTTATGTAAAAAACTTGAGCATGTTTGGGTTTTGGTTTCTGCAAAGGTGGTGGGATAATTACCTGATACTGCGGAATGGCTTTAGGGTTTTAGGATCTTATCTCAAGGTAGAGTGGTGAAATGATTGTTTATGTCCACCAGGTGGCAGCTGTGCTATGTATTTTTGTCAGAGGCTTGCGTGACTAAAGGAAATGGTTAATCCCAGGCCCAGTCTCTGGGCTACCTGCTTGCACTTCAAAGAATACCAGTGACCTAACTGTACAGGCACCTTTTGAGCACTAAATCCAGACTTTAAAAGATTTCCGAATTAAATGGTATACACCGTGAGCAACAAGGAATTGATGTTTAAAACAGAGGGACACAAAGGGAGTGAAAATTCAGCTTGGGAAGAAAGGGATTCATTTAAGGGTTTTAATACAGGTGGAAACCAAGTTGATGAGTTATTGACTGAATTAGTATGAATAATTAAAAAATGATTCATTTATTTTTCTTGAAAAGTCAGATTTTCAGAGAGAAGGAGAGGCACAGAGGAAGATACTCCATCCAGGTGAATGCAATGGACGCAGCTGAGCTGATCTGAAGTCAGGAGCTTTTTTCTAGATCTCCCACGCTGGTACAGGATCCCAAGGTTTTGGGCTGTCCTCTGCTGCCTTCCTAGGCCACAAGCAAGGAGCTAGATGAGAAGTAGAGCAGCTGCAACACAAACTAGTGTCCATATGGCATCCCGGCACGGTCAAGGCAAGGATTTAGCTACTAGGCTATCATGCTGGATGCCCAGGAGTAATTTTTGACACTTTCAGATAATTTCCCCCATTTGCCGTGACAAAAACGTATTCCATTTTCTGGATTTAAATTGAGGTATTGCAGCTATATCCTGTCATTGTAGCACTTACTTTGTGGGGTTTCACATCTATAAATTAAAGCTACTGTGTTAAAGTCCATCAGATAAAAACTTGTGAGAAGATTGTAAGAATTCTTGAAAAGCTCTTAGTACAGAGAACGCTACAGTGTGGGGGAATATTCTAGCTATATTTAAAAAAAATCTTAGTTTCATTGCATTGTCATGCTTTTCAAAAGTTGGTGTTCTTCCAATCAAGGAGTATTTAACTTTATTTGATGTTAAGATATATGAAAGATAATATAATGAACACTCGTATGATGCTTTACAAAGGTAAAGTTCCCTATCATTTTGTGCTAGATTGTATATATTTGAGAGTATTTTGAAAAGTTTTTGGAAAAAAAATATAATTAAAAGGTGTTTATTTTGGAGCAAAAAAGTTTTGAAATGCATGCACAGTTTTCATAAAATAATTTTTTGTGAACTTTAAAACAAGGCCTTCATATAATGTGTCCATCTTCACAGTGCCCCCCTCTGAGGAATGTTTATCATCCTAGAATTGTGTATATATGAAATATACGAAATCTATTTTCTTTATATTAATAAGAGTTTAAAAATAGAGCTTACTTAAACTGACCACAATCAAATCAAAACAATAAGCCTCTCGGACAGGTCATTGTTGTTTAGCATAGTAGGAAGGAGACTGAAGCATTCAAAGGTGAGTGAAAATCACTTTTATGTCTGCATTTAATCTTCATTAAGAGCCTTAGGATTTGTGCTATATCTACATATCTATCCTGAACTCATGAAATGACAGTTTAAGAGACATTCCTGGGGCAGGTATTTAGCTCAGTGACTTAAGCTGCTGCCTAGGATGCCTGCATCCCCACTTTTAGTGTTTGGGTTGACTTATGGCTCTTCTATTACATGTGAGAAAATGGATGATGTCTCAAGCGCTTGAGTTCCTACCACCCATATAGGAAGACCCAGATGAACGGCTGGATTTCTAGCTTTGTCCTGGCTCAGTCACGGCTACTGAGGGCATTTGGGAACTGACCCGATAGGTAGAAGAGTTTCTCTTTTTTGCTCTCCTTTCAAATAAAATAAGTAAACAAAAGTTAAACCAACTCCTAAGGGAAGCTGTAGATGGATTCTGTAACTCCTCAGGATAGCATAATGAGTTAGATTTGTTATGTAAAGTTTCAAAAAATAGTAACTCATACATTAAGATTACATATTTGTGTGGTATTATATGATGTTTTGATACATGTATGTGTTGTTTAATGTCCAATAAAGGAAACATAGTTTCTCTCCTCAAACATTTAACATTTCTTTGTGGCAAAAATATTCCCAGTATTTTCTGGTTTTTAAAAGATTTTAGTTCAGGGTGGAGTACTTTCGCCTTTAATTTACTTTTTTAGTTGCCAACGACTTTTAAGAAGCAAAAATTAATTTCATGTAGACATTACAAGATTTTACATCTGATTGGCCTCTGGGGATGCTCACAGCCCTCAGTGCCCAGCCAGCTTCTTTCAAAATGACTATCATTCATAAAATTTTGTGCAAACTGAGCTTGAAGGGTGACCACTCAAGGTGCATATGGGTCAGTTGATGTCTGCGCCCACTTGATGCTGAGGGGAATACTGTGAACATTGAAATAGCCATGAAGACCAAAGATGTGGCCCTGAAGACCATCATCAACATTTTGGCCATTTGTCAAAACGCACAGCCAGGATGTTACCTTTGCCTACCAGAGAGGGATGGAAAAAGAACTTCCAGAGACTTTAAAGTTGGCGTTACCTGGCTACCTGTAAAAGGTCATGTAGGGCTTATTGTAGAAAACTGCTCACAACGATGCTTCTGAGCTGAAGGCAACCATGATGGGGATGGGAACTGCTGAGGACTCCCTCATTGAGATTATCTGCTCAAGGATCCACAGGAATTGCAGGAGCTGCAGGAAATCAGTAACATAAAGAAATGTACAAGACTGATTTGAAGAACAATGTTTGGGACACATCTAGTGACTCTTATAAGTCAATAGTGGCTTTTGCAAAGGGTGGAAGTGCAGAAGATGGTTCTGTCATTGATTATGAACTGATTGAGGGAGATGCCTGAGATCTCTATTAAGCCAGAGTGAAGAGGAAAGAAAAATATTCCCAAGTGCATCAGCATCATGACAGAGAGGTAGGTTCCACCTTCAGAAGGTATTTGATAGAAACAAGAACTACAGACCTTATGACATGCTGGGAAGCGTCAAGAATTAGGTCAAAGAAGACCTGCAAAAAGCTTTTCTGAGAATGGTCTAGGGTACTCAGAACAAGTCTGTATATTTTGTTATATAACTCCATGAATGACTACGGGACGTGAAACGAGGTCCCAATTAGAATCATAGTCTCCTGCAGTGAAGTGGACATGCTTTAAATTAGGTCTGTAGTCAAGAGAAAGTGTGGTAAGATCCCGTACTCGAACATCAACCAAGATACCAAGGGCAACTGCCAGAAACTGATGCTGGACCTGTGCAGAAGGGATGACTGAAGTCCCACATAGAATGAGACTCCACAAACAGTGCTCCCCTATTGAAGCATTTAGGGAGGAAGAGACATGAATTTTACCATTTGCAGATTGTTTGGAATAATGATATAATTCATATAGACAAAGAGATGAAGTAAATTTGGCAAATTGTTAATAGGTAAACTCAAAGAGAATAAAAGTTTTATTATTCTCGAGACAAAACAAGACAAACAAGCAAGCAAGCAAACCCAAATAATGCTCCCTGTGTTTCCTGCTAACAGTTCTAGAAAACTGGCTTACAAATAACAGACCCTATGGCTGAAGGTGAAGTTTGCATGGCCTCCACCCAGGACCTTATTGTAGTTGCCTAAGCTAGCTTGATTTTCCCATTGAATGTTTAGTTCAAGTAGTGAACATTTCAAAGATTTACAAGTGAGATTTGCGTTGTGAAACATTTTGCTTCTTGGATACCGTGTTAAGAATAAACTGATTTTTTTTACTTTTAAAAAGAGAGATTTTACTTATAAATGAATTCCATAATGAGTTCAAAGAATTTTTTTCTGGGTCTGTCAGTTAGCTTTATTTTATTATTATTTTCCATGATACAGTTTTATAGATAAACATACTTGCCTACATATTTTACTCCCTGGTTATGGCTGGGAAAGCAGCGAAAGATGGCTTACATCCCTAGGCCTTGCACCGACGTGGGAGCCCTGGAAGGTTCCCAATAGCCTCAGCTCGGGTTGCTGTAACTCATTAGTGAGTGAACCAGAGGATGTAAAATCTCTGTCTCTTTTTCTCTCTGCAAATTTGCATTTCAAATAAAAAATAAATTAGTAAATAAATGAATAGAATTATATAAAGATAGCACCTATGTTTCTATTCATAAAAGGCAATTACTATTTAAAATGGTGAAAGTAATATGACATGCTATTAAGTAAAATGTGTAGGCAAGTATGTTCACAAAGGTAGTTTCAGATTTTTCTCTGAGCTTTAAGTGGACATAACAGCCTCTAAACACCTATTTGTTAGTAACTCTTTTATTTATAAAATTAAGATAATAATATCTAGATTGTGTCATAATTTACTTTATTCTTTTAAAATATTTGTTTAATTTTTATTGAGTTATTTTCTTGGAAGTAGTTCTATAGTAATTTGTTGAGTCAAAATTCGTCTGACTCATCTCCTACTAAAATGCATATGGTTATCTCTGAATCTTCACTATTACAAGGAGATTTTTTGAAGAATCTTCTTACTGCACACTGTTTGGCATCATTGTGAGTAAAATCGTACAATCAGCTATCACTATCAGGCCACAGATAAAAGGATATATATGTAGCTTACAAAATTTCTTAAATATTATCAAGTTGCCCTTCGTAACACATACCTGAAACGATATTGAGAGAACACAAATGTTATGGAATCAACAAGTCACATGTTTGAGAGATGATTTCTTCATGTTCTTAGAGCGATTTTAAAAATAGAAAGATAAAATTGCTAACCATAGATGAAAAACAATGTCTTGCTTTAATTTACCTTCACTTCATTAAGAGAGAGGTTGAGTATATGTCCTTTATTTGATCACTTGTGTTTCTTTTAAAAAAAAGTAATTACCATTTGTATTTTTGTACATTTTATGTCATTATACACATAGTTGTATAGTATGAATTCTTTGAAAGTGATGAAAATCAGTTCTTTCCATTTGTGTGGCAATTTTATTTACTTAACTTGAAAATTTAAGAAAGATAGAATGAGGGCCTGGCACAGTAGCCTAGCAGCTGAAGTCCTCACCTTGCATGCGCCAAGATCCCCTATGGGCACCGATTCTAACCCGGCAGCTCCACTTCCTATCCAGCTCCCTGCTTGCGGCATGGGAAAGCAGTTGAGGATGGCCCAAAGCCTTGGAACCCTGCACCCGCGTGGAAGACTGAGAAGAGACTCCTGATGGGTTGGTTCAGCTCTGGCCATTATGGCCACTGGAGAGTAAATCAGTGGATGGAAGAGCTTCCTCTCTGTCTCTTCTCTCTGTATATCTGCCTTTCCAATAAAAATAAAATAAAAAGAGAGAGAGAGTGAAAGAGAAGAGAGAAAAGAGAGAGAGAAAAAGCCATTTTCAATGACTCATTCTCCAAATTCGTACAATAGCGAAGACTAGGCCAGGTTGATATCAGGAGTCTGGAACTCAGTCTAGGTATTCCACATGGATGACAAGGACACCAGTAACTTAAGTCATCATCCACTGTTTCCCAGGCACTTTTGCAGGATGATGGATCAGAAACAAAGGAGCAAGAACTTGAACTCGCACATTGGTATACTGATATATCACAAGTGGCCACTTAAACAATAGTCTTACAGTGTGGTGTTTGACAATGGCATTCATATGTCTAACCATCACCTTGATCAAGATATGGAGCCTGCCGGCTTGGCCTAGTGGCTAAAGTCCTCGCCTTACATGCACCAGGATCCCATATAGGCACCGGTTCTAATCCCAGTGGCTCCACTTCCCATCCAGCTCCCTGCTTGTGGCCTGGGAAGGCAGTTGAGGATGGCCCAAAGCTTTGGGACCCTGTACCCACGTGGGAGACCTGGAAGGGGTTCCTGGCTCCTGGCATTGGATTGACGCAGCACCGGCCGTGGTGGTCACTTGGGGAGTGAATCATTGGACAGAGGATCTTCCTCTCTGTCTCTCCTCCTCTCTGTTTATCTGACTTTGTAATAAAAATAAATAAATCTTTAAAAAAGTTTTATAGGCACTGTGATTCACCCTACCCCCTCTCCGTACCCTCCCCCAATGGTGGATTCCTCCACCTTGTTGCTATGTTACAGTTCAAGTTCAGTCAAGATTCTTTCATTGCAAGCATATACCAAGCATAAAGTCCAGCATCTTATTGTCCAGATAAGTTCAATGGTTTCTTGGGGAGACCGTCTCTGGTCTGAAGGAAGAGCTGGCAGAATATCATTCCGATCAATTGAAAGCCCTGATATAACATCAGCCAACAATTTATAATGTTATGGAATTAATTGACATGGTACTGAGTAACCAGTATGTTAAAAAAAGAATGCAAGTTCTTAACCACATCCTGTGACTTCTTCATTGACATTTCAATTTTAGTTTATATACAACTGGGTTCTGTACACCTTAAAATGGCTATAGATTACTATTCAGCTGTCTCGTGTCTATTTTCATTTTAGTATTTAGCAGTTTATAGTGTTGAAGCATAATTTTGCTGAACCTGGCAATGTAATTAATAAAAAATAAATTAAAAAAAGATATGGAACAATTCTCTCTTTTAAATAGTTGGTTTATATTCTTTTGCAGGAAATTCTTGGCCTTAGGAAAGAAGTCACTTGTTTTAGTTACAACAAATAAGCTTACATTTTAAAGTATGCAATCAAATTATATACCTTTTTTTAAAAAAAGATTTATCCATTCTCATTACAAAATCAGATATGCAGAGAGGAGGAGAGACAGAGAGGAAGATCCTCCATCCGATGACCCACTCCCCAAGTGACTGCAATGGTTGGTACTGTGCCAATCCGAAGCCGGGAACCAGGAACCTCTTCTGGGTCTCCCACACGGGTACAGGGTCCCAAAGCCCTGGGGCCATTCTCGACTGCTTTCCCAGGCCACAAGCAGGGAGCTGGATGGGAAGTGGAGCCATCAGGACAAGAACTGGCACCCATATGGGATCCTAGCACGTTCAAGGCGAGAACTTCAGCTGCCAGGCCATGCCAGCAGGCCCAAATTATATACCTTTAAAAAATCTGTAATCAATAGTTTTGGTCAGCATGAGATGAGACTAAGCCAATTTATTGCATGTATTGGGAGTTCATGTATTTTGATTGCTGAGTTGTATTCACCATTAGATCTGAGAGTTCTCCACAGACATGTCCTGGATAGCCCAGCTCTAACCATGGCGTGAACTAAAATGGATAGAATCCATAATATACGTGATTAATTTCTTTGGTAAGATGTTGTCTAGCCACCCCCTCAGCGCTTTGCTAGGATAAGATATGATATGTGGATAGGTTGAGAATTTTCCAAATCCATCCAGTTGTGTGTGTGTGTGCATGTGGATATGAGTATTTGGTTTAAAATTCCCTTTGTTGAAGGACCACACTATTGTAATAATACAGCAGAAATCAGGTTGGAATAGGAAGAATGGGAAGGGGGATAGGGGAAATCCCTGAGCGTATGGAACTGTATCACTAAAAAAAGTGAAAAATTTTTTTCATAATTTAGTTTTTTTTCTGTGAATTTTCCTATAAGATGTGGGAACAAACCAGCCCACATTACCACATATTGATTGGAAAGGACCCTCAGTGAAAGATTCAAATATATAAATTACAAGTTCTGCTTTCCATCACTGAATGACGAAACACAGGGTTCAGCCAAGTTTTTAAAACTTCAAAACAGTAATTATGGCCCTTTATTCCCAGTAATATATTTATTGCTTTCATCCTGACAATGCCTTAAAATTTGCACTTCTTGAAACAACATTTTCAAGGCAGTTAAGGCTTTGTTTGTATAACATGTCTGTCTGATTTGATCAGGAGCAGAGACAGAGCAGCAGGTCCTAAACAGGAAGTATGGGAACAGGGTGGATTTCACAGCCCAATCTGTTCCCTAGAGCAAAATCATGTGCCATTTTGCTTCAGGAGGCAAAGCCTATGGGACAGGACTGAGCATGCACTGAGATGGGAGTGAACTAATTTCTGGCTCAGTAAACCGTAATAGCCTTGCAAACTACAGGTTCCACTCAAGATAGGTTCATGTAGCCCTCAGACCTGATGAACAGCAGATCAAGATCTCTAGTAGTGGCACATCAGACACCATTTCTTACAGTGTGGCAAAAGGTTTGAGACTGCAGGGGACAACAGTGAGCTGCACATGCACTGAGCTGGGAGAGAACTCACTGAGCTCAGAGTATTGCACTGGTTCCACATAGAAAATAATAACCAATTTTGACATTGTACAGGTCAGAATAGGTCTATGTGGCCCTCAGACCAAATGGCCAACAGGTTCCAGCAAGAACAGCAACTCCAACAACCGAGCTATATAGGACACCTGATATTTCCCTAATCCAGGGAACTCCTCTCTAACTGGAAGTGGGAGAAAGGTTGTATACACAACAGTGCAGCCTCAGCATGGTATCACAGGAGGTGGAGACTGGTGAGCCAGGAGCTGGGGCTACAGAGATCGTGGTGGAAATCTAATATAAGAACCCAGACCTGAAACTCACTGGAGAGAGTTTCACAACTGACTGCAAACAAAGAGCCATGTGCCAACTGCAGTAAGCAAAATCAAACTGTAGAGCTGTGGGTGACAGAGCCTAGAAACCTGCCCCAAAAGAGAAGACTATGCTAACCAGAAGTACAGTGACCAAAAGGAAAGGAGACAAAGGTACAATGAATATTACTGAAGTCTCCCCTGTGAAAGAGCAAAACATTTGCCAAGCTCAGAATTAACTGAGGAATACATTGAGAAAATGAGGATACAGAATTCAAAACACTAGTTATACAACTTCTTATCAACAACGAGAAGCATGTAAAGCAGGCATTCAAGGAATTCAAGGGATATGTCACACTGGAAATGAATCAAATGAAAGCTGATATATGAGAAATGAAGAAAACAGTGGAGGAAATGAAAAATACAGTGGAGAGTTTCCAAAATAGAATGAAGGAAGCAGAAGAAAGAATCTCAAAATTGGAAGAAATTCACTGTCACGGGGAGGTAACAAACAAAAAGCTGGAAGCAGAGCTGGATCAGGCTAAAAAAAAAAAAAGTATTGAAGAACTGAAAGACACTATTAAAAGGCCAAATGTAAGAGTTATGGGAGTCCCAAAAGGTGCAGAAAGAGAAGTTGCATTTACAAATGTATTTAATGAAATAATAAGGGAAAATTTCCCTAATCTAGAGAAACAATTGGGAAATAACATCTGGAAGAAGGGGGGACAGAGCTCCGAATAGACTTACACAAAAGCAATCTTCACCAAGACACAGGATCATCAAGCTCTCTTCAGTTGAACATAAGGAAAAGATCCTTAAATGTGTACATGAAAAAAATCAACTGGCATATAAAGGAATACCAATTAAACTCACAGGAGAGCTCTCACAGGAAACTACAGGCCAGAATAGAATGGAGCGACATATTCCAGTTTCTAAAAGGAAAAAACTTGTCGGCCCAGAGTAACATACCCAGCAAAGCTTTCCTTTGTCTTTGAAAATGAAATAAAATTCTTCCACAGTCAAGAAAAGCTAAAAGAATATGCCACTTCGAATCCTGCCCTACAAAGGATAACGATATACTCTTGACAGAGAAGAGAAATAACGCCCATCAAAACCAAAGGCAAATGTGAAGAACATCCCAGTAAAGTAACAGAAGACTAAATCAATTAATATTCCCATTGCCAAAATGACAAAACCAAATTACCACCTATTTGTATTATCCCTGAATGCAAATGGTTTAAACTCATCAATCAAATGTCGTAGATTAGGAGACTGGATTAAACAAAACACATCTATTTGTTGCCTACAGGAGACATATCTCAATAACAAGGGTCAGCAGAAGCTATATCTCATGGATTTTGATTTTGTTAGTTTCATCTCTTCAAAACTCTTATTAAATTCTTCATTGACTCATAGATCATACAGTAGCATCATTTTCTTCAAGAAGGTTCTTGATTTTTTTTTTCATTTCTTCAGTGACACATTAGGTATTCAGTAGCATGTGATTTAAGTTCATGGTGTTGTTACTTTCTTTTTTTTCTTCCTGTTGTTCATTTTGTTTTGTGGCTTTTCATAAGAGGATTTATAGTAGTAACTGTGTAATGGAGACTATCATATCCATATGTGAAGACACAATGCAGTATGCATTTCTACTTTCAGATCAAAAAGGGACTCCCACTGAAACTGTTTACTATATCTTAACAGGAGGATGCTGGACTCTGTGCCATTGTCCATACCTGCAATGATGGATATTATGAAGAGCTATACTATAGTAATAATTCAGGGGAACTCAGTGTGTGGGGGGTGGGACTTTGGGAGCAGGTGAGGGAAATATCCCCAGGGCCTATGGAACTGTATCATAACATGATAATAATAATAAGGAAGTAAGTAAAAAAAAATTGCTAAATTAGTGAACTCGGAATTTTGAAGAAATAAAGATTAATTTAAAAATTTTTTAGGCTCTACCCCATTACCCAATTGTACAGGCACTTTTACATCTCTTTCTTTTTTTCTGCAAAGCCCTCCACATTCTATTACCTGGCTCTGTTAGTTTTCTAAACTGTTACAACACAGTACTACAAACAAGTGTGTTAATATAACAGAATTTATTCACTGTAGCTGGCTAACTTGCTGAAACCAGACTGTCATCAGGATTATTTCCTTCTGTGTGTTCTTAGGGACAATCTGTCTACTAGTATGGTTCTCCAAGATTCACTTGCTTTCCTGCATTTGTGGCATTTCTGTTTGTAGATGTATTACTTCAATTTCTGCCTCTGTCTTCACATGACATTTTCACCATGTGTTTTTCTTCTCTTTTGAATTGTATTGTACAATTTGAATTGTATTGAATCCATTATATAGCAGTGTTTTGTTAACTTTTATCTTAATTACATTTGCAAAAACTCTATTTCCAGGGAAGTCACATTTGTAACTAATGAGATGGGTTTGAACATAGCTTCTTTTAGGACACAATTCAATTCATAACACTTGTTGATGGACAGTTGGACTATTTTGATTTTGGGATATTGTGAACAGGATTGCTATGATAATTCTTGTGTGAATGTTTTTTTCCTGTATGTTTATTTTTTCAGGTAAATTACTAGAATGAATTGTGAAGGTAGATGGAAAGTTTAACTTTATAAGAAATCAAAGTGCCTTGCCATTTTTGTATTCTGTCTTGTTATGTATGGGTAACCTGTTTGTCTATATCTTTACCAAGGTCAATAGTTTCACTGTTTGTAGCTTTTATAACCAGTGCTCTGTCTTGCTATGGTTTTGATTTACATTTCCATAATGAATAATGATACAGGAATCCCATTCTCTTTTCCTTTATTCTTTTAAATGGTGAATGTTAAAACCTTTGAATTTTTGGAAAAACCTCAGGGGTTGTCCTTGGCTTAACTTCATAATATTCTGTTGAGAATATTTTCCTTTCTGTTTCTAAGAGTTATGGCTCTGTGGTTTTATTGTACCATATTTTTCTGGTATTGGTATTAGAGTAATGTTCTTCTTGTACAATGAGCTGAGTTTGTGCTGCACTGATTGTTCTTTAAAAAACATATATGATAGAAAACTCATAAGCAAAGCCATTTGGGGCTAAATTTGTTTGTGAAAAAAATGTTTTAAAATCTATCATTATTTTTAGAAGATACAGGGTTTTTTCAGTTTTATGTCCCATACTAATTCCCAGTTTTCATGAAGCTCTTTGCTCACTGCCTATACTCAGTTTTTCTGCAGTGCCATCAACAACTTGTTCAAATTATGACCTAACACAGATATGAGTACTAAAAATATTGTTAGGATTTTTAAACTCACTTTTTTTCATATTGTATTTTTGAAAATGCTGACTTAGGTGCCCAATCAATTTCTGAAATGTTCTGTCTCACTTAATTCTTGGTTTCTACTTCACAAAAATTATGACATTATTTTAGCACATTTTTTGTTTAATTTCTATTGCTGTTTTTGTGTCTGCTCTTAATATTTTCCTTGTTTTAATTTTTCATGTTTTGTTAGTTTTTCTGTAATCTGTATTTGCTTCACCAAAATCTTGTATTAAGAGTATTCTGATTGATGTTTTAAAAATATGTTTGCCTGGTTCAACCGCAGGGCTTGGGTGAAGGGAGCACTAAGCAGTGTGGTGGCTGCTCAGGGTACCTGAGCCAGGTTGGACTAAATGGTTGGCACTCTAGCCATGGCCACTGCTGCCACGTGGTGAGTGATTCCTGGGTTGGCACAGGCCCTCTTAGGAACTGGATTAGGATTTGACTCCACCCTGCCACCCCCACTTTGTGGTGGGAGGAGCATGAGGGATGTTAGGCCATGGGGCGTAGGGGAAGGGAACCCTCAGCAGTGTGGTGGCTGCTAAGCATACTGAGCCACTTTGTACTCCATGCTTGGGACTCTGGCCATGGCCACCGCTGCCATGCAGTGAGCAATTCCTGGGCTTTGGGCAGCTAGCACGCCAAGTGGTGTGAGGCTCTGCCTGCCGGTCACCCAGTGGCAAGCTCTAAGGTTTTTGGGGTATGTAATTGCTGCCTAGGAACATCCACGGATAGGGCCAATGTGCATTTAGGTGAGGAATGAATTCTGTGTGACTCCCAGTGACAGGGTCACTGAACTTGTGGACAAGAGAGGAGACTGAGACCTGGTAGTTTTGAGGGGAGAGTCTGTTTGGGTCAGACTGATTCACCAGCCCAGTAGGAGTCCTGATATAGGCTCTTAGAGCAGAACAATGCTGACTGCCATATGCTAGTCTACATGAAAGCTGTGGCAGGGGACCTATCTGGCAGGGCCAGATCTGACTGAGTGTCAGAATAGGGGATGGGTCACATTAGGCAGGGTCATGACACTAACCAGCATGCGAGAGAACCACGTCCGGGGGTAGAGTCTGTGAGGGATAGGTGCACCTAACCCTGTGGAAATACAAGTCTTGCTGATTAGCGTAAGAGTTAGGGTGGTAACGGGATGAGCTAGGAGTGACCATGGAAGCCACTGACACACACAGGTGCTGGGGCTGGAAACAGGCTGAGCAGGTCTAGGCTGCAGCACCCACACGTGCATCCTAAAACAGGTTGTGAGGTGGGCCGGGCTGTAACATCCTCCAGCTCATACAAAGGCCAAGATGGAGTGGCAGGCTATGATAGTCAAGGGCCTAGCACCTGCTGGAGCATGTGAGATCAGGGAGTGGGCCAGGGAATGGGCCAAGTGGGGGAACCTGGAAAACTCCCCTATTGGGGTCACAGCTCTCCCTGGTGAGCATGTGTTCCAGGTCTGGGTGTTGGGCAGCCTGAGTATAGTAACTCAACTGTTGGCTAATGTGTAGGTTGGTTTTAGATGGGGGGACCCGGCAAGGCTGAGCCAACCTTACCTCACCGGCAAGAGCAGAAACCAGACTGGAGCATAGGTCAAGCTCTGAGGGCTGTCACACCTACCAGGTTGCATGAGCCTGGGATGGGAGCAGACAGAGCAGGGCCATGTTCCAGCACCCACCAGCAAGTGGTAGGACTTGGGGTAGGCTGAGTCAGGCCAGGCTACAGCCTCCAAAGGTCATGACAGGTGAGAGACTAGGCCATGCTGGGTCATAGCAACCACTGCCTCATGCAAGATCTATGGCTGGAAACAGATCTGGTTGGAGAGCTAAGGGGATGCCCAGGCTGGATTGTTGTTCCCACTGGTAAGAACAGAGGCTAGAATGGGAGCT
This sequence comes from Ochotona princeps, assembly GCF_030435755.1. Classification (NCBI taxonomy): domain Eukaryota; kingdom Metazoa; phylum Chordata; class Mammalia; order Lagomorpha; family Ochotonidae; genus Ochotona; species Ochotona princeps. The sequence goes on from NC_080840.1 coordinate 42,686,519, forward strand.
GTGTTTTGGTCTGGACATGGCTGCAACATACTTTGGCAAAAGTGTGGACTAGGGCTGAGTGCTCCAGACTGGGCTAGACCCCAGCAGCCACTGGTGCTCATTAGGACCAGGATAGCTGTAGGACAGGTTAGGCTAGGTTTTTGCCCCTGCTGAGCTGGTTGTGAGCTGTGTCTGCATGTGGATCATGCTAGACTGGGCTGTAACACCCAACAATAATAACCAGCATGGGTTGAAGGCCGGTCAGGAAAGGCCATTGTTCCTGTTAGATCTGGAGGTGGACTGAGTAGGGCTGGCCTATGGACCCACATTTGTACGTGAGATCTGGCATTAGGAGAGATTCTGACGGAAGAGCCTGGGAAACTTCTCTGTCAGGACACAGTCCCTGCAGGTGAGTGCAAGAACCATGATAAGGAGCAGCCCAAATCAGGCCAGGGAAAGGTACCCAGCAGCATACATATGGCATAGATCGGGGTAGACCAGGCAGGTCCAGTTCACATCACCTGCTGGTGAATCTGAGCACAAAAATAGAGTGTGGGTCAGGTCGGGTTTGGTTGCAACACATACCAGTACACATGAGGGCTTGGATTGTGTGCCAGCTGGGCTGGGCTGGCTGAGTTGTAACCCCCACCAGCGTGAGCTTGAATTGGGGGTGGGCCATGCTGGGCCAGTTTGCCCCACCCATTGGCAAATGCTGAGGCAAACTGGCCATGCCATACTGGGTCACAGCACCCAGCTAGCACACGTGAGAATCAGAGGGGGAGGGGCAAAGCTGGTAAGGGGATGTGGAAGGCTCCCCTGCTGCATCACCACTCCTACAGGAGAGCATGAGTTGGGATGAGGGCAGACTAGATCCAGCAGAGCTACAACATCTGTTGGCCTCATGTGAGCTGGACCAGGCAAAAGCTATGCTGGGTTGACTGTTCCTACTGGTGGAAGTACAAGTCAGAGTGGGTGTGGGTTGATTGGGCGCTGCTGAAGCAGCAGCTAGCAGATGTTAGCACGGGAAGCTAATTCTGTCAAGCCAAACTGCAGCACCAACTGGAGAGTGCATGACCCAGGAGTGGAAGTGGGACCAGTAGAGAAGCAGTGGGTACCTCCCTCCTGAGTTACCACTCAGTCTGGTGAGCATGAGAACCAGGTCTGGGGTAGGCATGGCTAGACAGAGTGGTACCCATCTGCAGGTGTATGGGCTGGAAAGTGGGGCTGGTTGGGTTGAACTAAGGTTGAATGCCCATTGACATGTGTGAGAGCTGAGTGTGATGTTGGACAAACTGGACCAGTCTGTTGTACATGCTGGCAAGCACAGAAGCCAGGGCAGGGGTGGGTCTGGGGAGGGTTATTGGGAGTCACCCCAACTAGGCTGCAGCTTTCACAGGCTTATGTGGCCAGGTGTGTGGTGGACAGGATTGGGATGAGCTCCAACACCCATTAGTTTGTGTAGAAGACAGGGCCGGAGACAGAAATAACCCAGCAATCGCAGCCACTAGCATATGTATAGGTTGATGGGGTGACGGATTGTGCTGGACCCTGTACTCTCAAGCACACCCAAGAATCTGATCTGAGATCACCTCAGATGAAGTTTCTTTGGGGATCCCCCCAATCGACCCACCAGATTCAGAACCCCAACCATGAAGAGAATTGTAGGTTCCATGGTCTGAGTGCAAGCGTCAAAGCTGAACCTCCTCAGTGGCTCAGACAGAGCAGTGGACAGCATATCCAGGTGCACATGGAGGATATGGCAGTCCATCAGAACCTGCAGAGGACACCTGGTACCACAGTAGAGGATGGGAGACAGAACAAATTGATCAACAACCCCAGCCATGTGTTGGCAGTGAAAATCTGGGCAGATGGAGACACTAAGGTGGACTCTGTCAGCCAGTGGATTCTGAAGAGATTTCGTCGTGCTTGGAATGGCAGGATCGGCAGCAATTCAGAAGAGTTGAATTATCAAAACCACTTGAGCAGTGCCCTCAGAGCATGCCCCACATCAGGGACCCTGGGATGGTTGGAAGGGTTGGTGTGGCTTTTTCCTTTGTCTCTCCCCTTCCCCCAGGTACAGGAAAAAAAAAAAAAAGAATGTGGAAACAATGGTTTTACCCACTTTCCTGTAGGCCTTGAGTCTTTGGGCTCCAATCACCTGTGAAAAGATCATCATAATATATGTGTATATATATGTTGGCCTGTTACCCAGGTAAACTGGAAACTGTTGCAGGATAAAGACATCATCATGTATTTTTCTTCTATTTCTCCAGTGATACTGGACACCTGAAATGAATGTAGTGACACGCTACAGTTTGGTTGATTCCAGTGTAAGTTAGAAACAAAAATATGAATCTTGGTACATGATCTTTATATTTTGTTACCGCTTTAATGGTATTCTCTTATAAGGCTAACATTTTAATGAATTTCATGGCAGAGGTACAAAACTACGTAGAAGACGTTTATTTCATTATTTTTATTTTTATTTCTATCCATACATCTTTTGTCTTTCTCCTTCTTGGTTGCTGGAAAATGTAATTTCGCTCCTTATTGATTTGGTCCTTGCACTTTTAGCAAGTATTGATTCTTCTCTGAACTCTGTTGCTGCATTTCTAAGAGAACAGAATCTGTTTATTTCATTTTATTTTTGAAAAAAAAGGAAAAAAACCTATCCACATATCAATTATTCTTCAGAAAACAGTTGGAATTTCCCTAGCTCCGTAGTTTGTAAGTGCAATTTAATTGCATTTGCTGTTAACAGTAGCTTATCAATCGCTACTGATTTTTGAAAATGTGTTTTTATTTACTGATTGCTTATCAAGATGATTTGGCATCTTAATATGGCTTTTTTACTGTATATTGTTCACATTAAATAGAGTTTTCTGTTTTAAAGCAGATTTTTTACAATTGCATATTAATTTAACACACACTTATTGTACCATGTAAGTATATTTTAAATTTAGAATTTGATCATTTGAATAATTAAAATGACAAATGTACTTAAGCTTACGCTTGTGAGAGATGATATCACAGTTCAGTTAGTAAACTGTGAAGTGTATAAATCTGAATTTTGTCGCCTGGTATTTTTACTTCTTTTATATAATTTTTAAAAAAATATTTATTTATTTTTATTGGAAAGGTAGATATATAGAGAGGAGGAGAGACAGAGAGGAAGATTTTCTGTCCGATAGTTCACTCTCCAAGTGGCTGCAATGGCTGGAGCTGAGCCAATCTGAAGCCAGGAGCCAGGAGCTTCTTCCAGGTCTCCCGTGTGGGTGCAGGGTCCCAAAGCTTTGGGCCGTCCTCGACTGCCTTCCCAGGTCACAGGCAGGGAGCTGGATGGGAACCGGGGTTGCCAGGATTAGAATTGGCAACCATATGGAATCCTGGTGCGTGTGAGGTGAGGACTTTAGCCACTACGCTATCATGCTGGGCCCATATTTCTTTTGTGTAATTTTGAGTGTGTTCCTTAATTTCTCATTACTTCATTTGTCTTATACATCAACTTTTTGATGTTTACTCCAATGAAACAGCAAAGTTAAATTGAAACATAGAAAATTATATCATAGTACCATCAATGCATCATGTTTGGTTAATCTCAGTGATATTCACAATGAAACATTCATTCATTTCTCAACTACTTTATTTGTTATTGGCAGAAACATAATTTATTCAGTAGTTTTTGAACTTAAGCTATTTAATCTATCAATTGGCATTACAGTAAAAAAGAGGAGATTGTATCAGATATTTCTCAGTTTCCTTTCAGCTCATGATTCTGAAGTAGTCATATAAATTATTACATACGTTTAATTTTAGAAAACAAATATCTGAAGTTAAGAAATCTGCACGGGCACTCAGATGGCATGTTGGACTCATCACCGCCCGAAGTTAAGAAATCTAAAAAGCATAATTCTTAATACATTATTACATGTTAGAGCTAAGAATTTGGAGACATTGTTAAAATACTTGACATTTTATAGATTATAGTGACTCTGTCAGTATTCAGGCATGATTAACTATAGTAGGACAAGTATATGTGGAGTTTTACTTGTAACAATCTTTTACAGCCACATTGTAGCACATAGTAAATTATTGAATATTTATAGATCAAGTCTTAAATCTGTAGTGCTTATTCTATGGCATTTTCCCAGTGGAGAGGAAGAACTTATGCCCATCTCAACTCAGTGGATACCTGCTGCCTCAATTTTCTGTTTCTATAAGCTGCCATAACGTTGTTTGTAATTTATGTTTCTACAGGTGGTAACTGGAAAATTTCCATAATCACCAGTGACTTGCCAAATGCAGGAACTAGCTCACAGATTTATATTGTAATGTATGGAAAACATAGAAGTTCAGCTCCCATATATCTTTATGGAACAGATGGGGATCGATTTCAGAATGGCTATGAAGACACTTTTACTGTAAGTAACAAAGCCAAGTAAAACCTGTTATTATAAGTGGTTTGCAGCTTGTAAATGTGTTAGAATGAATGCAATCAATCCATCTGAGCTCTTTTTATTGTAACAATATTTGACCTTGTAGAAGACCAGTCATATCTAATACATAGCATTTTTGTAAGTTGTAATAGTTTTTGATCAAGTAGATTTAATACAAGCACGTCTGAAATATGTGAAGGTCTGTAATATGGGAATCACTTGAGAGCAATACTTGATGGTTAACATTTATTGATTTTATATGGGTGGCTGTCAGCATCAAGTACTATATCACAACTCCACAGATCATCTCAAAATCAAGATCAAAAGTTACAAAAGTATCACAAAGAAATACTAACAAGTTGTAATAAACTAGCAGTTGTTATCAGGTTACTAGACAATAGCCAGAAACATTGAGAGCAGGATCTACAAACAGAGGATGCAAAGATGAAGCTGGATAATCTAGTGCTGTGTTTTTGAAGTCAGATATACTAATGTAGATATGATTTGAAATAGGTCAAGAACATAGCATTTTATTATTTAAAATGTTCATTTTTTGTTTAAAGATTAATTTATTTTACTTGGATTTACTGTAATATTTTACTTGGAGTAGTGTATTTTTTAAGTGCTTGGTAATGTTTATTGAATGGTTATCTACATGCATATAATGGTTGGTCTTACTGTGGAGACAAAATAACAATAAGAAGTTTTTTTTTTAACTTTCTTTACTTTGAGATGTCCACTTCCATGGATTTAAAGTGTTTGCTTAACTACAATCTGTGTACACAATCCTCATATGACACAGGAGAGGCTGAATCATTGGGAACTCATGTTCCCATTAGATTAATTTAAATTAACCTTTCATTATTTTCTATATGGGTTAATATTTAAAAAATCTTTTGGGGTCAGCATTGTGGCATAGCATCCTAATCCTTCCTCTGCAGTGCCAGTATTACATGGGTGCAGATTAGTGTCCTGGCTTCTTTACTTGCAATCCAGCTCTTTGCTTGTGGCCTGGGAAAGCAGCAGAGGATGGCCTAGGCTTAGGACCTGTGCACCCATGTGGGAGAATGGGAAGAAGTTCTTGGCTCCCGGCTTTGGACCACTTCAGCTCTGGCCATTATTGGCATTTGGGTGGTAAACCAGCAGATGGAAGACCTCTCTCTCTCTCAGCCCCTCCTTCTCTCACTGTAAATCTTTCTTTCAAATAAAAATAAATAAATCTTTAAAAAGTCTCTTGTGTTGATGGTCACTAGAAGAAAAACAAATAAGGACTTGTCATTGTTTTAGCCTAAACTTACATCCAGAAACCTTCAAACTTTTGGAAGAAAATGTTGGAAACACACTGCAAAATTTAGGTGTAGGCCCTGAATTCCTAAAAAGGACACTAAAAGCAATAGCAATCAAGACCAAAATAAATAAATGGGACTTCATCAAACTGAGAAGCTTCTGCACAGTGAGGGAAATAATCAACAAAGTAAAAAAGCAACCCACAGAATGGGAGAAGATCTTTGCACACTACATAGGTGATAGGGAGCTAATCTCCAGAATACACAAAGATCTCCAGAATAACCAAAACACCAAAACAAATAAACCACTCAAGAAATGGGCACGGGAAATGGGCAGACATTTCACAAAGGAACAAATCCAAATGGCAAACATGAAAAAATGCTCAAGTTCCCTAGCAATAAGGGAAATCCTGATTAAGACAACAATGAGGTACCACCTAACGCGAGTAAGAATGGCTCACATACAAAAAACCACCAACAACACTTGCTGGAGAGCATGTGGGGAAAGGGAACCCTGCTCCACTGCTGGTGGGACTGCAGGCTTGTACAGCCTCTGTGGAAATCAGTATGGAGAACACTCAAACAACTGAAAATCAGCATACCATATGATCCAGCAATAGCACTCCTAGGAATATATCCAAAACACCTGTCACACGAGAAACCAACATGCACCCCTATGTTCGTAGCAGTACAATCAATAATTGCAAAAACTTGGAAGCAACCAAAATGCCCATCAACAGAAGATTGGATAAAAAAATTATGGTTCATTTACTCCATGGAACACTCCTCAGCTATTAAAAAAAAACCCACAAAAACAAAAACAAAACAAAACAAAACAAAACAAAATGAAATGCAGTTTTTTGTGGCCAAATGGGCCCAACTGGAAACCAGTATGCTAAGGGAAATGAGCCAATCCCAAAAGGTTAGATACCACATGTTTGCCTTAATTTAAGATGAAATGATGTCAATCTGAAAAATAGTACCTGTAAGCTCTAATATTATTCCAACCCCAAACAGCATGTATCTCATGCAATAAGATATTGTGATGTGACCAGTGAACCAACAATCAATGTGAGTCAGACTGTTTATGATCTACATCAAAGAATTGTAAGACCTAATATACTCAGGTTCCTAAGCTACTTGGAAAGGGGGTGGGAGAGCAGAGAAATCTTCCACCTCCTTAGAAGGTGTGAGGACCACGTGAAGTATAACCTATCGGGAACATAATAGGTATCTCATAGACAACAGACTCAAATCAGCATTAGACAACAGTAAAACTACAAAGACATATAGGGGGAATCAGGAGCAATCCTGACAACCTCTTAATAGGAGGTCATGTACACAGAGCAGGGAGGGACCCCAGAGTGGCGCAGGTGGACTTGAGGAGGCTTGTATCCCAACCCTGAAGACTCTCGGATCCTCACCAAGGACTATCAGTACGGGCACCAAGGACTACATTCCAACAGACAAGGAGAACATGGGGAATTGGAGTGCTTTCGGAGGCCGAGAACTCTGAGGTCACCCAGCCCTGTCTGGATCTACCAAATGGGATGGAAGAAGCCCAAATCCTTCCTCGTAGGACCCAAGGTCATCGGAACAACAGCCAGGAGCCCTGAGTGGTCTGCAGAAACAGAAGAACAGTAAACTTCCTTCGGGACTAGGGAGAGGAGCTTTCTCTGGTTCCAACTTTGGATCCCCACCCTCTCTTGCAGTGACCATCAGGGTTGCTCCGGAGCACCTCCCCCCAAAGAAATCAAACAAACAAACAAAAAAATTAGAATAGATAGACAGAAATCAACAAGGAAAGCTTAGAACCAGACAGGAAACGGTCAGCGTGGATCCACATATACCTTACTAGGTGGGACACAAAGATTAGTTACTCCTCACTAGGGTATTGAAGATTTCTCTGCACACTCTTCCTAAAACTGTTCTGCACCTCAACTGTTGACATATGCCTGGTTAGAGTTACAAGCCAATTTAGACTGTCCTAAAATCTGCCAAGTTCAGCAAAATTATGCTTCAACACTATAAACTGCTAAATACTAAAATGAAAATAGACACGAGACAGCTGGATAGTACCCTATAGCCATTTTAAGGTGTATAGCAGCTGGTTCTGTGTATAAACTAAAATGGAAATGTCAATGAAGTAGTCATAGGATGTGGTTAAGAACTTGCGTATTTTTTAACATATTGATTACTCAATACCATGTCAATTAATTCTGTCATGTTGTAAATTGTAGTTGATGTTATGTTGTGGCTTTTAATTGATTGGGCTGATATTCTGCCAGCTCTGCCTTCAGACAAGAGATGGTCTCCCCAAGAAACTGTTCAACCCACCTGGACAATAAGATGCTGGACTCTATGCTTGGTATATGTTTGCAATGAAAGAATCTTGACTGACCTTGAACTGTAATACAGCAACAAGGTGGAGGAATCCACCATGGGGGGAGAGTACAGGGAGGGATTGGGGGAATCCCAGAGCCTATGCAACTGTCACATAATGCAAAATAATTAAAAAAACAAACAAACAAATAAGGACTTGTCATTGTTTTAAATGTTTGAGAGAAAATTTTAGAAATAACTGTATTCAAAATAATCTGATTATTTTAAAATCAAATTGTGCTTTCATAGAGTTTTTAGGACTAAATTGTTTTCTGTAATGGAAGAGGAGATCTGTTACTTCCTCTTTCCTTTTCTCACAGGAAATCATTTTCACAATTTTGTGTATATAGTTTTTCCTGAGTGTGGCTACTTAGTTCAGTTGAGTTCTTTCAGTTCTCTTGCTCTTGCTTGCTTGAACTCTGGGATGTCTACACCGATCTCTTGCTTATAGCGCTTCTGGCTTCATTAGCATAAATAATTATGGGACAAGATTTTAAATGTTGATGAATTATTTCCTTATAAATATTGAGGCAAATTCTTATTTTTAATTAATGTTTCCCTTTTCCTTATACGCTGTTCCTGAGGATTTCTTCTTTCTACTTTTTAAAAAAGCATGGTTAAATTAAACAAAACAAGTTTACCGCTTCAGCAGTTTTACCAGTATTCATCCTAACATCTAATACATTCACAGTGTTGTTCAATCATGATCACTATCTTTTTCCACATTTCAGTTATACAAAAAAAACCCTCCATTATGTAGTCACTCCTCATTCTCTTTTTCCCCACCCATAACAACCTTCAATGTTTGTTCTTGCTCTTTCCAAATTTGTGTGCTCTCAACGAATTTTTCTTGCTGAATTAATATATCTAGAACTTGCAGCATAGTTTTGGGAAAGGATGGGAAACTGAGCTCTCTTGTTACAATGGAATACTTCAGGCAACTGTTTACAAAAGGAAAAGCTTTGTTTATCTTATAGTTTTGGAGATTCACAGTCCCAGATTAGGCAGACCTCACTGGTTTGACATCTGGTGAAGGTGATAAATGGTAACCCATGGCAGGCAAACATGTTGGTGTAAGGGCTCACGACTCAAACTGCATAGAGGTTAGGGGAGCAACAAAGAGAGAGGCAGTGAGAGAAAGGGCCCATAACCCTAATTGAGGGTGCATTCTCTGCATACTGAAGAACCCCCACACTAGGCCCTGCTTCCGGAGGTTACCCTGGGACCATGAGCTTTTGGGTGCACTCAATGTTTGAATCATAGCACCTTGTCTGGCTCCAGATTTCGAAGTTAAGCTCTTAGTCTTTCACTTTTTGAATCTCTAGGTTTTTCTATCATTTTTTTTTTGGCTTTTGTATTTTTTTAAATTATTTTTAATTCATTAATTACATTGTATTATGTAACACAGTTTCATAGGTACTTGGATTCTCCCCACCCCTCCCCAAAAACCCTCCCACCATGGTGGATTCCTCCCCCTTGTTGCATAACCACAGTTCAAGTTCAGTTGAGATTCCCCCATTGCAAGCATATACCAAACATAGAGTCCAGCATCTTGTTGTCCAGTCAAGTTCAACGGCTTCTTAGGTATACCCTCTCTGGTCTGAAGACAGAGTCAGCAGAGTATCATCCCGATCAAATAAAAGCTCCAAAATACCATCAGCAGGTTTTTCTATCATTTTATACTCTTAGTTTTTTGAGCATTGTATTTAAATAAGATATTTTGTGTTATTTCAGTCCTTTTGAATTTTCAGGACTTGTTTTGTTGTATAACATGTGGTTGTCCTGGAGAATGTCCAGTAGACGCTTGAATGCGTACTTTGTTATTGATTGGGATGTTTCTAGTTGTTAGATCTAGTGGTTTGTAATGTGCAAATCTTCTATTTCCTTACCTTTTTCTCTGGTTGTTTCACTTGTTGTTCATAGTGGCTTATCTGTTTGATTCTTTTAAATTTTACTTTCTATGTTTTAGTGAGCTGTTGTTGTGCATATTTGTAATTCTAGTATTTCCATGACAAAATGGCACCATATTAATTTATAATGTTCTGATAATGACTGTTTTGAAGTGGAGTTTGTGAAATTACATTTAAAGATGTTTCCATGGCTCCTTCATAGATCAGAGTTGGAAACATTGGAACACTCTTCAAGATTCGTATTGGACATACCAATTCTGGACTCTCCCCATCCTGGCACTGTAAGGAGGTAAAGTATATATGCCTATTGTTATTGGAGCCAAACCTGGACTGTTTAGGTAATATATTTCTTAAGGAAGAAATATAATGCATTTTTTATTAACTGATCTCTGATACAAGGAAGTGCCTCAACTAAGGAATCCTTTTCTCTCTTTGCAAACAAAAGGAAATACTTGAGACTACAGATTAACTCACAAAGCTTACTGAGACACTTTTACAACAGCTGGAAAGATGACTGCATTTATATAATCCATTTCAAATTATTGCAAAGCTATACCACTCTGTTCATGAAGTATCTGTTCATGAAATAATATTCTTTCAGATGCCAGTTCTTAAATTTATTGTATTCTTAGTAGATGATCCAATGATCATAGACTAGTATAAGAGGAAAATATGTATTTTTCAAAAGATTTATTTATTTTTATTGGAAAGTCAGAGTTTACAGAGAGAAGGAGAGACAGAGAGGAAGGTCCTCCATCTTCTGGTCCACCCGCCAAGTGGCTGTAAAAGCCAGAGCCAAACCAGGAGCCAGGAGCCTCCTCTGGGTCTCCCATGTGGGCGCAAGGTCCCAAGGCTTTGGGTCATCCTCCACTGCCTTGCAAGGCCACAAACGGAGCCAGAATGGAAGTGGAGCAGCGGGACATGAATTGGTGCACATGTGGGATGTCGGCACATGCAAGGCGAGGACTTTACCACTAGGCTACCACTCCAGGTCCAAATTATGTATTTTTTATATAATAAAAATATATATATTGTAAATGATCACTTATGTTTAAGTTTGATTATCATAATGTATACAGTTGTCCATATTACTCAGAATGAATAATTCTACTATTCTAATGATTGCCAGTAAACACAGATATTCAACATTTGGTAGTCATATATTATTTCATCCACTTTTTATGTATGATGTATTCATTGATTTCTTGTATCATTTCAAAATCCAAGTTTTCAAAAATACAAAGCAATATTGTCACATTCTTGATATTCTTGAGAGCTTGTTTGGAGGTTCTAGCAGGGGATTGCAGCTGCTCGTATACCCCTGACTGAAGACCAGTCCTCCTCCAGTGGAGATGCTCATCCTCTTCGACTGAGCATGCAGCTTCGGGAGGGATGCACATGGAGCAGTGAGGGAGGAAGGGGACACCTGCCTAGCCAGCCAGATCAGCCGAATCAACCCTGGCAATCAATGGGGTGACAGATGTTGCAGCCAGATTGCCCTCACATCTGCATTCTTGATATTCTTAACAAATTTGCTCATCAGTTATATGATACATGAAAAATTGATTTAAAAACATGGAAAATTAAGTAATTCCACAACACAAATTTTTTCTAAAGATTTATTTATTTTTATTGGAAAGGCAGATATACAGAGAGGAGGAGAGACAGAGAGGAAGATCTTCTGTCCGATAGTTCACTCTCCAAGTGGCTGCAACGGCTGGAGCTGAGCCAATCCAAAGCCAGCAACCTCTTCTGGGTCTCCCATGTGAGTGCCGGGTCCCAAAGCTCTGGGCCGTCCTCAACTGCTTTCCTGGAACGCAAGCAGGGAGCTGGATGGGAAATGGAGCTGCCAGAATCCTAGTGCGTTCAAGGCGAAGACTTTAACCACTACGCTATTGTGCCGGGCCCAACACAAATTGTAATTCAGTTAGTAAAATTAGTTGGTATTACAGTCACATTCTTGTCAGATATAGAAAAAAGTTATGCTAAAATTTATACAGAAACACAAGAGACACTGAGTAACCAAAGCAATCTTAACAAAAACAAAGTAGCAGGCATCACAGTATCGTACTTCAAGATAAACTACAGGGCAGTTGTAATTGAAGCAGCTTGATACTGGGAGGAAAATAGACTTTAAGACCAATGGAATAGAATAGAAAACTCAGAAATGAACTCACACATCTACAGCCAACTAATTTTTGACAAGTGAACTGAAATTAATTCAGGAAGGAGGGCCTCTTCAACAATTGGTGCTGGGAAGATTGGAACTGCATGTGCAGAAATGTGAAGCAAGACCCCCACTTTACACCTTTTATAAAAATCAACCTTAGGGAACAGCATGGCATAGTAGGCTGGGTCTCTGCCTGTGGTGCTGCCATCCCATATATGTACTGACTCCTGTCCCAACTGCTCCACTTCTCATCCAGCTCTCTGCTCCTGGCCTGGGAAAGCAGCTGAGAATGGCTCAAGTATTTGGGCTCCTGCATTCACATGGGAGAACCAGAAGAAGCTCTTAGTTCCTGACTTCTGATCAGCTCATCTCTGCCTCTTCAGCCATTTAGGGAGTGAACCTACATATGGAAGATCTCTCTATCCCTCTCCTCTCTGTAATTTTGCCTTCCAAATAAGACAAAACACAAATCTTTTAAAAAACCAATTTCAAATGGATCAAGAATCTGTATGCATAACATGATTCTACCAAATTGCTAGGTTCCTTTTACTTAAAAAATTAATTAACTAGTTAATTAATTTTATGATGCAGTTTCATAGACTCAGGGATTTCCCCCTTCCCTCTCCACAATTCTCTCCCTAGTGGTTTCCCCTATATTGTTGCAGTAGGAAAGTCCTTCAAAAATAGTCAAAAGTCAATCATTCTGCTATTTAAGTGCATCCTGACATTGTAGGTATGGACAATGACAGAAGTCCAGCTTCTATTGAACATTTTCATTGGGAGTCCATCTGATTCAGGAGTAGAGACAGATATTTTGTAAGGTAGAATGACAGAGAGGGAGATAGAGAAATCAATCTTCCATCCACTGGGTTCATTCTCCAAAATGGCCACAGCATCCATAGCTGGGCCAGCTTGAAGCCAGGAACCAATATCTCCATCTGGTCTCCTACAACTGTGGCAGGGACCCAGGTACCTGCCGCCTTCCCAGGCACACTAATAGGAACTTGGATCTGAAGTATGGAAGACTTGAGGCTTGAACTGCCATTCCAATGATACACTAACGTTTTGCCACAATCCTTCCCTTAATCTTGATTCCTTGTAGTCTAGTCAGAGAAGATTGTAAAATAAAAGCTTAAAGTACTGATTTTCTTCTGTTTCTCTAGTGATTAGCTTTAGACTTTAATGAAAATAATCAGTCATGACCATGATAGTTTTGCAAATGAATGGTTTTCCTCTTTGATTCTCAGGGAGGTTCTCTGAAAGTGTCATTGTATGAGAAGCACACTGGATGCACAGTGACAAATATGAGTTCCTAGACCTGGTTGAGACCTGGAAACTATAGGTTCATCTACCAAAGGTCTACCTTTTCAACAACATAATTTCTTAAGCACAGTTAAAGTTGTGAATTGCTAATTTAGAGTGTTTTAAATAAAGTAAGGTTACCCTTGCAGTTAAGATAACAATTTACTAATATTTTAAATATTTGTTTATTAATTTGAAAAACAGTTATACAGTGGGAGAGAGGTAGAGGGGCAGGGAAGAAGAGAGCAAGAAAGAATGAGAGAGATGCCTTTTACCAATCAGTTTGCTTCCCAGAAGGCCTTAAAAGCTGGGATTAGTCAAGGTCTAAGTCAGGGTAGGAACCAGTGCCCATATGGGATCCCGGCACATGCACAGAGGGTTTTAGCTGCTAGACTACTGCACTAGGCCCTATCAGCATATATATATTTTTAAACTCCAAGATAAATGGGTTAAGAATATCAGGCATTTTAATATGTAATTATTGTTTGCGTCATTCATTGCTAAGCATCCAAGGAGGAAACCGCATCAGTCTGAATCATTGGTATATGAGTCTTTAACCTGATGCTAACATTTTATGAAATCACTTTAAAATATATTTAAGTAATGCAATAGGGGTGCTGAAAAGCAGTCCTTTTTTTTTAAGTAATGTTGCTATTTCAGATAAAATTGCAGAACATGAATTCTGGAGAAGAGTTTCATATACCGGTTCAGCGCTGGCTGGCCCGAGATCAAGAGGATGAGGAAATCTGTCGGGAATTTCCTGTTTTAAATAAAGGGCAATCCATCCTTCCAGGTAGGGATGATCAAACTCTAAGAAACACAGAAAGCTTGTTTGCCTAAATAATGAAGAACAAGAACTCAATAAATAAATGCTGAATAAATGAATGAATGAATGATGAAGGACTGTTGGTTCTCATCAATTATTTCTGCTGGTGTGGCAGCTGTGTATAAATGTTTTTCTGTTTGTTTGTTTAATGTTCTGAAATTCCAGGATATATTCTTGTTAGTTAGCTCTGGGGGAAGGTTAGCTTAATCAAAGCAAGACAACTAATTCTTAAAAAGTCACGAGAAAATTGAGTGTCAAAAGGAAGCTAAGGCCTAAAAAATGTAAGCCAGTGTGTACTTTTTACAACGGTTCTTAACTTGTTTCTGAAAATTCATCCTATTTATCAGAAAATGAAAACATAACTGCTCAGTGACTTTCTACACATATGGTTGAAAGCAGATGTATTTTAACCTTATAAAAATGTGGCTCAGACTAGATTCTTGATCTGCCCATGGATAGTTAGTTACTGCTCTCCACTGTAAGAATTTAGAAAGACTTTTTTCTGTAAGATTCACTGGATGTTATGCCCACCTGTGTCTGTTTTGTAAAGAATATGGGAAAAGGATATATGAGAACTATTAAGTGGTGGAAGTAATTTTTCCTCAAATCTAAGCTATGTTTCAGAGGAATTCCAGGAGGGGAGAAACTAGTAGCCAATTGTTGTCAGCACGACTGTGGAAGCCACCTCCCATAGGCCAGGAGCAGGTGAGCAAAATGGCCCTGGCCCATCAGTCTTTCTTTGAAACAATTTGACCCCTGCCCTGGTTCGCGTCCAGGGCTCTGCGCATGGCTGCTATCTTGTTTGCCAGTGACCTTGACTGTTAGTCGCTTACTTGTCAAATTAGTGACCCATTCGCCTCTGAGCCCCACATGCATGAGTAAATTTTCTCCTATTTTTTTTTTTTTTTGTTCCTTTAAGTCAGGAATTTGGAATGCTCAGCACATGAGTCATATAAGGCCTGTGAAGTCACTTGGTCTGGCCTTGCCAAGGCAAACACAGGTGGGACTTGAAATTCAATAAATCTGTAGCAGGCTAATCTTTGTGTTGATAATTTTGTGTGGACTGCAGATGATGTTATAAATATCCAAATGGCCTTTGGTAGGAAGCAGATTTCATTCCTTGCAAGTCGATAAAAAGTTACAGTAGTATATATCATTTGTAACAAAAAGAACTTTAAAAATGCTTTTTTGGTTTGTCAAGTTACTATCATGTGTATTTGAAAAAATGTTTTGTAACGGTGGAATTACTTTCCAATGGATACATGTGACTAAGAAAATGAAGCAAAAATAGCTTTTTCCATACTTTCCGAACTATTTAAAGTTTTTTGTCAACGTTAAACATTTATTTGAAAGTGGCAAAGTGGCAGCAGGAAAGGAAGAACAGAGGAAGGTAAGGAGGAAACAGAGAGTGAGAGAGAGAGAGAGAGAGAGAGAGAGAGAGGATTTTCTACCCACTGATTCACACTCCACATGACTAAAATTCCACATGAAGCTAGGTCCAAGTACTTGGGCCTTGAACTGCTGTTTTGCAAGATGCATATTAGTAGAAAGCTAGCACATAAACAAAGAGAACATGCAATCCCAGACACTCTGATATGGAATGCAACTATGTAACCTCATTTTCTTCAGCTGCTTGCTTTTGTTGTTGAGTTGTTCCTTGCATTTCTTGGATATTTAGTAAACCCTTATTCTATGTATATAATTTTGAAGTATTTTCTACATTTCCATATTTGTAATATCGATTGCTTCCTTTGCTGCACATTTTTAAGTAGACACAACCCCGTTTGTATGTTTTGTGTTTGTTGCCTGTGATTTTAGTGTAATATACAAGAAATCATTGCTGAATGTGATATCCTGAGACCGTTCCCTGCTTTATTCTACGAGTTTTACTGTTGTAAAGCCTGCTGCTGAGGTCTTTAGCACATGTTGAGTCAATATCTGTGTGTATGTATAAAGAACCACTTCATTCTTTTATCTGCGGATTTCCAGTTTTGCTGATACCATTTGTTGAAGAGGCTGCCTTTTCCTCACCATGTGCTCCTGACATCATTGTCTGAAGTTTTTGACCATGTCCTGGGAGTTTATTTCTGGAATCTCTATTCTATCCTGTTGATCTATGTATCTAGTGTCATGTTTTGAAATCAGGAAGAGTAAGGCTGCTAACATTGTTCATGTTTTCCAAGATTGTTTTGACTATTGAGGGCTCCCTTTACATTCTATATGAGTTTAAAGATGCTTTTGCAATTTCTATAAAAAATGAAGTGGGTTACTTTGAATCTGTAGACTGTTTTGGATAATGTGGACATTTTAAGAATATCACGTCTTCCAACGTATAAAAAGGCAATGGCTATCCATTTATTTGTACCTTCAGTTTCTTTTAGCAGTTTTTGTAGTTTTCAGCATGTAAGTCTTTTGGTGCTGTAATTCAATTTAGTGATAAGCATGTTGTTTGTTCTAATGCTGTTGGTGCACTTATTTTCTTCATTTGCTTTTTGGATTGTTCATTATTAGTGTTCAAGATTACAACCACATTTGGAGTGCTGACTTTTGTGCTTTAGCTAACATTTTTTTGTGTGTGTGCTTACGGAACTTCCAGGATTTCGTACATAGAATGTCATGTCAGCTGCTAACAGATATAATTTTAATTACTTTCCTTCAAGTTTGATACCTTTTGTTCTATTGTCTAATTCATCTAGAATTTTATTGCTATGAAGTCTTTTTTCTACTTCAAGTTTTGAAATATCTTAAAAATAAAGATAAGTTGTTGAATTTTGAATATGCCTTTTCTGGTTTTAAGCTACTTCTTGGATCCCAGCTTCCTGGGGGAATGTAGTTTGGGGCTTGCTTTTGCATCACCTAGTTGGTCAATTTTTTTCTTAGCTTTATTTAACTTTTTTATTGGAAAATCAGACTTACAGAGAGAAGGAGAGACAGAGATAAAGATCTTCCATCAGCTGGTTCATTCCCCAAGTGACTGCAACAGCTGGAACTGAGCCAATCTGAAGCCAGGAACCAGGAGGCAGGAGCTTCTTCTGGGTCTCCTGTGAGGGTGCCTCCTGCTGAGGTCTGTCCTCAAGGCCACAACAGGAAGCTGGAAGGGAAGTGGAGCATCTGGGATACAAACTGGTGCCCATATTGGATGGCGGCACATGCAAGGCTAGGACTTTAACTAGTAGGCTATCATGTGGTTGACTTTTTAATGAATTTTTCATTTTAATGACTTTTTAATGAGTGTTGACTCTAGGAAAACTGTCAAGTTTGATGACTGCTGTTATATTCTTTCTTTTCCTTCTTCTCCTTTTAAAAAACATTTTGGAAGTTTGAGTTTCAGAGTGGGAGAGATGAGAAGGAGAGAGAGAGAGAGAGAGAGAGAAAATCTTGCATACCCTGGCCAAAGTAGTTAGTTCTGGGTCAGGGGCCAAAGCCAAGAGTCTAGAACTTCATCCAGGATTCCTATGTGAGTGGCAGGGCCCCAAGTACTTGGGCCATCTTCTATTGCTTTTCCCAGGCCATCAGCAGAGAGTTGAATTAGGAGTGGAGCAGCTGGAATACAAACTAACCTCCATAATGGGATAGTTGTGTTGCAGTTGATGGCATTACACATTACAGTTACAATGCTGACATACACTTCACTTTTCTTATACAACTACCTTCTACACCTGCATATTGAAAATAAAATAGCAATTCCTGTGATTAGAACATTACAAAATTGTAGCCATTGTTACTCGAATCACTCGTCCCTATTTCCTCCCTCTAATTTTAGCAATATAAGCAGTTTGATTTTACAAAAAGGAAGGTGAAATTTATAGTAGAAAAATAATAATCAAATGTAGATAATCTTTCCAGAGATTGCCAAGTTAACAAAGATGGAATAAAACAAAATTTGTCTCAGTGATTGCTGGTTGTAAACCCTGTTCCTTATAAGCAGAAGAGGAAATCAAAACACCATTAATGTGATGCTCAGGCAGTGAAGCCGGTGCAAGAGGGCCGTGCAGAATTATGTTTAAGAGTACTCAAAACTTTGAAATCAGACGCTCCTCCTCTGGGACTCCCTGGCATGAATTTTAAATATTTTTTGTTTATTCCATTGGTATCTTAGGCTTTCAAAAAGTGTTTATTTTTTAATGTTGCATTTGGTATTTTCTGCTTTCCTATATTCAAGCTTATTGGTGCTTTCCTGTGTTCTGTCAACTCTGTTCAATTTGTTTATGATGCTTTCTCAGTTTTAAAATTTACATTTTAATATTATTTAAATTTTCTATTTCTTTGTTGAAACTTTCTATTTTTCATTGATTTTAAGAGTGTTCCTGATTTCTTGCATTTATATCACAGGTGCTCTGAAGTCTTTTTCCGATAATATTGGAGTCATCACCATGTCATCACCATAATGCTGGTACTGGTGTTACTTCAATGATGGGGTCTTCACTTTTTTTCCCCAAGAGTTGAGATTCTACTGGTTCTTTTTTTTTTTTTTTAAGATTTATTTATTTTTATTGGAAAGGCAGATATACAGAGAGGAGGAGAGACAGAGAGGAAGATCTTCCATCCGATGATTCACTCCTGAAGTGAGCGCAATGGCAGGTGCTGTGCCGATCTGAAGCCAGGAGCCAGGAACTTCTTCCAGGTTTCCCACGTGGGTGCAGGGTCCCAAGGCTTTGGGCAGTCCTCGACTGCCTTCCCAGGCCACAAGCAGGGAGCTGGATGGGAAATGGAGAAGCTGGGATTAGAACTGGCGCCCATATGGGATCCCGATGTGCTCAAGGCGAGGACCTCAGCTGCTAGGCCACGCCGCCGGGCCCAAGATTCTACTGGTTCTTAAATAGTCTGTGCAGTAGATTATATGTTAGCCATGTAGATTATATGCTAATTGTGGTCATGTTATTGTATAGCGTACTGGTTCTTTAATTACGTGGAGAGTATTCTTGGTTTTATTTTAGCCTGCTGCAGACTACCTCTGAGGTTCTAGTTTCAGTTCACTTTTAAGAGGTCTCTGATTTCATGGAGGTTTTTCTTGGCCTCTTAATGGGAAAACTGGGCTCTAGTTATTCCTTTTGTGCTGTGCCCTTTTGCTTTGTTTCCAAGTCCAAGGATAGGAAGTGGGCAGAGAAAGTAAAGAAAATAATGGATGTTGGCTCCACCCTATTGGGAGGCAAGATCTATTGAACACAAGGGAAGATTACTGTCACATCAATGTTGACTTTTATGTATTCCCGTAAGGCACACAGTGCTGTAATACAAAGGTTAATGAATTAGAAGAATAGTGCAATGTATACAACCTCTTCTGGTGTTAGGGATTCCCCTTCTTTTTCTGAGTTAAAACTGCAGGACTTTGGAACTTTCTGTGTCTGAGCTTCAGGACTTATTTCCACATTTCTGGTGTATTGTGCTCAGGGTTGGAATTGTAAAAGAAAAATAATAAACACACTGGCGCCTGACTTCAAAGTCTTGAATTATTTCTAATGTTCCTGCTGTGGCTCACCTTTCAAAGCATTCCTTCCTTTGCTTTTCTGAGTATTCTATGCATTCTGTCGAGGTTTTATAGTTTCATTCAGTGGAGAGGCTGAGTAGCATGTTCCATTTGCTGTGCACATTTGATTTTCTGTTACTGATGAAATATTTGTGTCCCTAAAGTTTTTTTTATCTTTATTGTAAGTGACTGTATATGAAGTCTGCGTGGCAACAGGTGAGCTGTGGAATGCTGGAACCTTAGCACATGTCTACATCTGTATGTATGGTGAAAAGGGAGATACAGGCTCCAGACAGCTATTTAGATCGACGAGCTCCTGTAATTTTTTAAGAGGACAAGTAGGTTAACAAAATGCTCTTTGTTTAATTTTAACATATTTTTAGTTGTGGTAAAAAAATAACAAAAATAATATTCTTAGCTTGTTTAAGTGAATTTTGAAATATACACAATTCAGTGATATTATGTATTTGGACAAACCTCAACTTTTAATGATTTGTCATGCAGTATTTGATGTTTGCAAGCAAAGCATTGTTTTTTTTTTTTTTTTTTTTTTTTTTTTATGTGAGGAGCGTTTAATAAGAGAACATTCTAAAAACATGTTGGCATGATTTGAGAAACCACAAGAGAGTACATAATACTCTGCAGTGTGTAGCAGCTCAGTGCTATTAACATCTGATGGGAAAAGGTGGGAAGGTGACTTTTTTTTTTTTTTTTTAATTATTTATTATTTTACTTCAGTAATTACATTGTATTATGTGACACAGTTACATAGATACTTGGGTTCTCCCCACCCCTCCCCAAACCCTCCCACCATGGTGGATTCCTCCACCTTATTGCATAACCACAGCTCAAGTTCAGTTGAGATTTCCCCATTGCAAGCGTATACCAAACATAGAGTCCAGCATCTTATTGTCCCGTCAAGTTCAACGGTTTCTTAGGTATACCCTCTCTGGTCTGATGACAGAGCCAGCAGAGTATCATCCCAGTCAATTGAAAGCTCCAACATACCATCAGCAAAAATTTACATCATTATGGAATTAATTGACATAGTAATGAGTAACCAATATGTTAAAAGTAAATGCGGGTTGCAAGCAAAGCATTGTTAAAGTGATATGTATGCAATAGATGTACTTTAATTTTTTTCCCTAGGCTGGTAATATGTGGTATGGTACTCTCTCACGTTGCTGAATAGTGGCAGGGAGGCACAGTACCTAGTCAGCAATGTATTCACAATGATATACACTGAAACTCAATAATGTACTATGTTACTTGACTATGATGTTTAATAGGTATAAACAGTGGCTGAAAGTCCAGCATTTTGTTAAGATATATTTAAGTTTCATTGAGATTCCATCTTCTATTTGGCAGTAGATATGCATCCTGCACTGTATCTGCTTGTTATGCTAGTCTCCCTTATACAGTTCCTCTAGGTGAATATATGAGTATACACATTTGCATACATACATATATGTATAGTGATCTTGAATTTTACATAAAGGTTGTCTTATGTAGACAGAAAATATGACATTTATCCTATTTCACTGAGCTTAATGGTTTCCAGAAGGGACCATTTTGTTGCAAATGGCAGCATTTTTTCTTTTTAATGGCTGAGTAGTATTCCATAGAATAGATGTACCACAGTTTATCTGTTCCTCTTTCAATGGGCATCTAGATTGTTTCCATATCTTTGTAAGTATACATTGTGCTCTTTTCTCATGTTGGTGGAGAGCCGTCATCTGATGGCTCCTATAGCTGAACCAGAAGCAGAACTGGAACCAGGCATTTTGATTTGAGATGTAGATGTTCCAAATTATGTTCTCCTAATCATGACAATTTCAACACCAACTTTTTTTTTAGAAAGTGTTTTCTACTGTTTTATTCAGTGTTGTTGGATTCTTTCTTTTCTTTCTTTCCTTCCTTCCTTCTTTCCATCTTCCTTTCCTCCCTCCCTCCCTTCCTTCGTCTTTCTCTACTTCCCTTCCTGCCTCCTTCCCTCAGTTGGGCGTTCTCTTTTTTGGGGGATTCTGATCAGCAGGCCTGCATGACCTCCAAAGGGGTGAGGGGATGGTATTACAAAGCAAAGCAAAGCAAGCACAATTTTTCATAGTCCAAGAAAAGGGGACGACAAAAGGGTGTCTCCTGACAAACCTTCCACCCAACAACAGCATGGTAATAGGCTAGAAGGCAGTGCTATCTCTCTGGACCCTCCAGTCCTGCTGCAGGTCATGTAGGTCACATACACCATGTATGACTGGCAGGTAATGTGGGACCACACTGACTTCTTGGAATTGCCTAACAAGAAAGTCCCAACACAGGTTGTCCAAGGACAGAGAAGTAAAACCAGGATGCAGCCCACTGCTCTTGCATATATGGCCAATGATCAGGTCAGGTTGAGGTCTCGGTGTGCCAAGACCATTGCCAGGGAGCTTCCCTGGGGACATGCATGTCCTGATGACCATTCACGTAGGCCAAGTACGCAGAGATCTTTTTTTATCAGTCACGCTGTAGTAATATTTAGTTTTATGACTGAATATTGGGCAGGTAGTGAAAACTTATGCTGGCAGGTGATCATCATCATTCTGAGAGAGAGGGAAAAACGAAGGAATGAGACTCAAGATTGTTTTACTGTTATTTCTTATCACATAAAGAACATTAAGAATTATGAAACTGAAGCAAGAACAGACGTAAGTTTTAGGGTGAAGCTTTGGTGGGAGACTGGTGACATCCTTGATGTTTTATGGGATGTTTATAGGTTTGATGCCCACAAATAAATCATCCACTGGACAATGGACAACTCATTTTAAGAATGGCCAAAGTGGGGTCCGGCGGCATGGCCTAGCAGCTAAAGTCCTCGCCTTGAACGCCCTGGGATCCCATATGGGTGCTGGTTCTGGTCCCGGCAGCTCCACTTCCCATCCAGATCCCTGCTTCTGGCCTGGGAAAGCAGTTGAGGACGGCCCAAACCTTTGGGACCCTGCACCCACGTGGGAGACCTGGAAGAGGTTCCAGGTTCCCGGCTTCAGATCGGTGCAGCAGCAGCCGTTGCGGCTCACTTGGGGAGTGAATCATCGGATGAAAGATCTTCCTCTCTGTCTCTCCTCCTCTCTGTATATCCGGCTTTCCAATAAAAATGGATAAATGTTTAAAAAAAAAAGAGAATGGCCAAGGTGATGCTGAAGATGAAACCTGCAATTGCACACTGTCAGTTTTAATTTGCAAGAGAAACACGTTGATTGTGTTGGCTATAATACTCACATATTAATACAGTTTATATGTTCCTTGAAACACCCATGTAGTAAAGGCTTGATCTCCAAACTCTCATGTTAATGGTGGAAAGTGTATTCAATCTGGAGTTACATGGGGCCTTTGAAAAATGTTTAGGCGAAGGCATGGCCATCGTGCCGGGCCCTCATGTAATGTTCTATAACATTTTGGAACGTTGGCGGCAAGAATGCCCTCACTGGATCCTGAAGCATGGGGGTAACCTAATTTGGTACTGTGAACTGCAAAATTATGATCTGGAATGAATATCCTTCATTCTTAATCAGCTTGTCTTAGGCATTTCCTATAGTGACCTAAAGCTGATTAGTATAGTCTGATGTAATCAAATTAGTCATTAGTTGTAAAAGCAAAAGCCAACGCTCTAGATCTCAATTTTTTTTTAAGATGTATTTATTTTTGTTACAAAGTGAGATATACAGAGAGGAGGAGAGATAGAGAGGAAGATCTTCCATCCGATGATTCACTCCCCAAGTAAGCGCAATGGCTGGTGCTGCGCTGATCCAAAGCCAGGAACCAGGAACCTCCTCCAGGTCTCCCACATGGGTGCAGGGTCCTAATGCATTGGGCTGTCCTCGACTGCTTTCCCAGGCCAGGAGCAGGGAGCTGGATGGGAAGTGGAGCTGCCGGGATTAGAACCGGCGCGCATATGGGATCCCGGCATGTTCAAGGTGAGAACTTCAGCCACTAGGCCACGCTGCTGGGTCCTAGATCTCAATTTTTTTTAGCTTATGTCTTGTGAATGAAAAATTGAACTAGAGTAAGCTTATTACATAATGGCTACTCATCTTTTTGCACATAGAGCAGTTGCTTTCAATGTTAAGTGGGATCTAAGGACTGAAGCATTTCTTCCAAGAATTGGAAAAAGAGGTGTATCAAGGGTTTTAACAATCTGACCCTGAAGACTAAGTTCAAAGAAATGGTTAGCAAAGAGAGTAGTCCTATCACAAAAACATGGAGTGACCAAAAGCAAAAGTTTTTGGGATGCTCATAGCATTCTGCTTATGGATTTTCAAATGCCTAGATTGTTAACAACTGACCATTAGAAGACTGTTTTTAAAAAGTTGGCTAGAAGATTAGTGGGAAAAGGGAAGATTCGCAAGGGTCCTTCTGCAAGATGTTAACACTCATAATATTCACCAGAGCTACACTGCCAAAGCAGTGCTACGGGGTAAACTCATCGCAATTGGAGCTCATGTCAAGGCCCAAGAGAGTCGCCAAATACAGGAACTAACCACACACCTCCAGGAACTGGAAAAGCAGCAGCAGATGAGCCCCACACACAACAGGAAACAAGAAATCATCAAAACAAGGGAGGAAATCAACCAGATAGAAATAAAAAAAACCATACACAAAATCAACGAATCAAAAAGCTGGTTTTTTGAAAAGATAAACAAAATAGACACCCCGCTGGCCCGTCTGACAAAGAAAAAACAAGAGAAAGCAAGAATTAACAGCATCAAAGATGAAAAAGGCAACATAACAACAGACATTACAACCATTAAGAACATAATCAGAAATTACTACAAAGCACTGCACTCCAACAAATCAGAAGACCACCAAGAAATGGAAAAGTTCTTAGACTCACACAACCTGCCAAAACTTAGCCCAGAGGCAACAATCAACCTGAACAAACCCATAACTGAAGCAGAGATTGAATCAGTGATTAAAGACCTCCCAACAAAGAAAAGCCCAGGCCCAGACGGCTTCACTACAGAATTCTACAAAACATTCCGAACAGAACTAACTCCAATCCTCTACAAACTCTTCAAAACAATAGAAAAGGAAGCAACCCTTCCAAACTCATTCTATGAAGCCAACATTACCTTAATCCCAAAACCGGGCAGAGATCCTACAGAGAAAGAAAACTACAGACCTATCTCTTTGATGAACATTGATGCTAAGATTCTCAACAAAATCCTAGCCAACAGAATTCAAAAACACATCAGACAGATCATTCATCCAGATCAAGTAGGATTCATCCCTGGAATGCAGGGATGGTTCAACATTCGCAAATCCATAAATGTGATACACCACATCCAAAAACTGAAAAACAAGAATCACATGATAGTATCAATAGATGCAGAAAAAGCTTTCGACAAAATTCAGCACAACTTCCTGCTAAAGACCCTAACCAAGGTAGGCATAGATGGAAAAATCCACAACATAATCAAAGCAATATATGAAAAACCCAATGCCAGCATCATACTGAATGGAGAAAAACTGGAACCCTTCCCACTGAGATCTGGAACAAGACAGGGATGTCCACTTTCTCCGCTGCTATTCAACATAGTTCTAGAGGTACTCGCTGAGGCCATAAGACAAGAAAAAGAAATCAAAGGAATCCAAATGGGAAATGAAGAAGTCAAGCTTTCACTATATGCAGATGACATGATTCTTTATATGGAAGAGCCAAAAGGCTCAACACAGAGACTACTAGAACTTATACGAGAGTTCGGTAGAGTGGCAGGGTACAAAATTAATGAACAAAAATCAACAGCCATAGTGTATGCTAACAGCCCCAAGTTGGAAAAAGATCTAACCAGCAAGATACCATTCAAAGTAACAAAGGAAAGCATGAAGTATCTGGGAATTAACCTAACCAAAAATGTAGGAGACCTATTTGAGGAAAACTACAAACTACTTAAAAAAGAAATTGAACAAGATCTAGAAAGATGGAGTAACATCCCATGCTCCTGGATAGGTAAAATCAATATCATTAAAATGTCTATACTGCCAAAAGCAATATATACATTCAACGCAATCCCAATCAAATTGCCCAAAACATTCTTCACAGACCTGGAAACAATGATTCAAAGGTTCATCTGGAAAAACAAAAAACCACGAATAGCTAGAACCATTCTCAAGAACAGGAAGTTAGCAGGGGGAATCACAGTTCCGGACCTCTGGACATACTATAGGGCAGTGGTTATCAAAACAGCCTGGTACTGGCACAAAAATAGAGAAGAAGATCAATGGAGCAGAATAGAAACACCAGATGGGAACCCACAGAAATACAGCCAAATAATCTTTGACAAAAAGACAAACGACAATCCAGGCAAATGGGAAGGTCTGTTCAATAAATGCTGTTGGGACAACTGGTTGATAGCCTGCAGAAACAAAAAGATAGACCCACATCTCTCACCATATACTAAGATCAAATCCAAATGGATAAAAGATTTAAACCTACATCCAGAAACCTTCAAACTTTTGGAAGAAAATGTTGGAAACACACTGGAACACTTAGGGGTAGGCCCTCACTTCCTAAAAAAGACTCCAAATGCAGTAGAAATCAAGACCAAAATAAACAATTGGGACCTCATCAAACTAAGAAGCTTCTGTACAGCTAGAGAAACAATCAACAAAGTAAAAAGGCAACCCACAGAATGGGAGAAGATCTTTGCACACGACTTAGGTGATAGAGGGCTGATCTCCAGAATATACAAAGAGCTGCAAAACAACCAAAATGTCAAAACAAACAAACCTCTCAAGAAATGGGCACGGGAAATGGGCAAACACTTCACAAAGGAACAAACCCAAATGGCAAATAAACATATGAAAAAATGCTCAAGTTCCCTGGCAATAAGGGAAATCCAAATTAAAACATCAATGAGGTACCACCTAACGCCAGTAAGACTGGCCCACATGAATAAAAGCACCAACAACACTTGTTGGCGAGGTTGCGGGGAAAAGGGAACCCTACTCCACTGCTGGTGGGGCTGCAGGCTGGTACAGCCTCTATGGAAATCAGTATGGAGAGCATTCAAACAACTCAAATACAACATACCGTATGACCCGGCAATAGCACTCCTAGGAATATATCCAGAACACTTGTTTTATGAGAAACCAACATGCACTCCTATGCTCATAGCAGCACAATCAGTAATTGCAAAGACATGGAAGCAACCAAAATGCCCATCAACAGAGGATTGGATAAGAAAGCTATGGTTCATCTACTCCATGGAATACTACTCAGCTATTAAACAAAACAAAATGCAGTTCTTTGTGGCCAAATGGGCCAAACTGGAAACCATAATGCTAAGGGAAATGAGCCAATCCCAAAAGGTTAAATACCACATGTTTGCCTTAATTTAAGATGACACGATGTTATGTACAACAAGTTATGTTATGAATGTTATATGTTGTGTATAAACCTAAATTGAAATGTCAATGAGGTGGTCACAGAAGGTGGGTAAGAAATCGCATTTACTTTTACCATATTGGTTACTTGTTACTATGTCAATTAATTCCATGGTGATGTAAATTTTTTTTTTTAATATTCATTTATTCATTAATTACATTGCATTACATGACACAATTTCATAGGTACTGGGATTCCCCCCCCCTTCACCCCAAACCCTTCCCCCATCATGAATTCCTTCACCTTGATGCATAACCACAGCTCAAGTTCCGTTGAGATTCCCTAATTAAAAGTTTACACTATACAGAGTCCAGCATCCCACTTGTCCAGTTCAAGTTCAACCGCCTCTTAGGGAGGCCCTCTCAGGTTTGTAGGCAGAGCCAGCAGAGCGTCACCTCGATCAATTAGAAGCTCCAACATATCATCAGCAACAGTCCAGGTATGATGAGGCTGGTGCAGAGTCCACTGATAGTCCGTCTTAGGGTTTCCCCTTGTCCAGTTTTCCGCTGCAAGCATAAAGCTGAGGTGGTTGATTCATCTACTCCATTTTCCATCTTTTTTTGATTAATGCTTTGATTCCTCCATTTTGTTCAGGGGAATCCCCCTAAAAAAAACTTTGAGGCATTCCCAGTCCAGGCTCCTACATGTACTACTAGTAAGCACAGTGCCCGCCACAGTCCATCACTCCGATCAGCTGATGGTTTTAACCCCTGGGTTGGTTCTATTCTGAGCCCTGACCTCCATTGGAACCAATGAGTATCGCATCTCTCCCCGGCTCTGCCCATCACACTCTTGTCCCTCACCTAAACCAGTGGGAGGAGTGCTGGTCGGGTGTTGCATTCCCTGCTAGCACAGGCCATTTCACCTTGGCATTTTGTGTTTTGTACTGTTTTTTTTTTGTTTTTGTTTTTTGTTTTTCGCAACCAAACACGGCCAGGCCCCCACACAGTTTCAGCACTTGGGCTTGCCAGTGGATGACGTGAACTGACTCAGCCTGGTCTGCCCCAACCCGAGCCAAGTGTATTCCAGTGGGTCACATTCCAAAGCCTCTTCTGGGTTATTTACCTCCATGCTTCTTGCGTTTATTTGTAGAGTCAGTGTCCTGTCAGAGGATCTGTTCAGGTTCCTCCCTCCGACTCCTTCATGGTGTCGGGCTTCACGCATTCCAGCAGGTCCTTCGGCCAGCTCCGCTCTTCAATCCATTCTGGTTCCTGCTGTTGAGAGTTTCAGCCCAGCCACGGCTCGTCCATACCCACGCATATCTCATATATGGCTCAGATGGGGTTGAGGCCTAGCCGAGCCCGTCCAACGTCTATCCTGGTCCTCCAGAGCACCAAACTGTGCTGTGGTCTAATCCGGCATGGTGCGTCAAAGCCGAATTGATATTTGTGCCAAGGGATTACAACTGTGACCCGACCAGAACTCAGCCTCCCTCCAGTTCCTGTGCCCCGGTGATGTAAATTTTTGCTGATGGTATGTTGGAGCTTTTAATTGATCGGGATGATAGTCTGCTGGCTCTGTCTTCAGACCAGAGAGTGTATACCTAAGAAGCCGTTGAACTTATCTGGACAATAAGATGCTGGACTCTATGTTTGGTATATGCTTGCAATGGGGGAATCTCAAGTGAACTTGAACTGTGGTTATGCAACAAGGTGGAGGAATCCACCATGGTGGGAGGGTTTGGGGAGGGGTGGGGAGAATCCCAGTACCTATGAAACTGTGTCACATAATACAATGTAATTAATGAACTTAAAATAAAATTTAAAAAAAAAAAAAAAAAAATATTCACCAGAGCTGCCAAGCCACAGTAACGGTCCCATTATTCATATCTTGAACAGTACATCTATGCAGAGGTAGATTTCTTCAAAAAGAAAATAGCCTGGTGACTGTAATCCTGGATCTGTGCCTTACCTTTGTTATCTGATTTTCTCACTGGCAAGTTTTGAGGGTAAAATTAAATATATGTAAAAATATTTTAAAATGTATAAAGCACTATTAGTGCCAAGGCTATTTCTTGTTTAGTGATCACTTTTTCAACTAGCATGTTACATAACATTTTATTTTTCTTGGATTAAAATCTGTATCATCCATCTCCCTGCTTACAGCCTGGGAAAGCAGAAGAGGATGGCCTGAATCCTTGGGGCCCTGCAACCTCATGGGTGACCCAAAGGATCTGCTGGTTACGAGCTTTAAATCAGCTCAGAACTGTCCTTCTAGATGGAGGATCTCTTCCTCATTGTCTCTCCCCTACCCTCATGAATGAAATGAGAAAAAAAACATGTATCATTGTCTTTGATTTTATGAAAAGTATTGAAGCCTCATCACTTTCACCCAACTTCTGAATATATAATCCATTTCAGTAAAATTGCTCCTTGTCATAGAAGAAAATTTTAAACTGTAGATAAATGTTGTAATTTCTTAATATTTTGTACATCAGGAGTATTATAATTGCAAATGATCCGTAAACACTGCCTAAAATATTTCATCATCAGGCACCAAAACATTGTTTTCACTGAAATAAATTGCAAATGCTTAGGACATTTCTTAGTTATTACATGACTACTGTGATTTTTTTGAAAACTGCAGTTGTACATAGTTCCTAAATGTTTATTTTTGTAGCTAAACTTGGCAGTAAAGAAGATGGAGTGAACATTTAGAAGCTTAATATTATGTTTCATAAATTAATATTGTCTGTACTTTACTAACGGATTTGTATATTTATTTAATGAATCTATTTTTTATAATTTTTTCTGCATCTTAATTAATACTCTTGGCTGAGATCAGAATTATTGGGTAGCTCTAATACTTTTTCATTGACTGTAGACTGATATCTTCTTCCTGGAAGCTGTGCACCTTGGAGATATATACAAGCTTGTTATAGGCCATGATGGACTTAGACCAGGTAAGGTTCCTCTACGGGGAGTAAGGAGGGTCTGATTTTATGTTTAGATAAAATCCTATGCAAGTCTAGAGGATATGGTGGGAAATGTGTAGAAAACTCTAAGTATAGGCTATCTGATATCAAAATATTATTCCCAAATGTTTTTTAGAATTTAACTGCAAGCATTTTTATTTTTAAGTGTAAGCATTTTTACTGCAAAAAAACACAGACATGGCAAATAGTTTCTTCAGCATGGGCCTAGATGCTAGAGAGAATGAAATAAGGTCTGCCTTGTTTAGTCATGGCTCAGTGACTAAAGCTTCACTGTGCAAGTGCTGTGATCCCGTATGGGCACCGGTTCGTGTCCTGCTGCTAAACTTCCCATCCAGATTTCTGCTTGTGGCCTGGCAAAGCAGTAGAGGATGGTCCAAAGCCTTGGGACCCTGCGCCTGTGTAGGAGACTAGGAGGAAGCTCCTGGCTCCTGGCTGTGGATCAGCTCAGCTTCAGCTGTTGAAGCCATTTGGGGAGTGAACCAGCAGATGGACGATCTTTCCGTCTCTCCTACTCTCCATAAATCTGATCTACCTTCAAAGAAACAAATTAAAAAAAAATACGTATCCCAGGTCTAGTCATAAGTGTAGGTCCCAGTAAGCCGTGCTTTAAGAAACCCTCCAGTGAATCAGGTTTAAAAACCACCAACTGAAGAAATTTTGAGGAATTTGGCACTGCTCAATGCTTGTATTATGTGATTGGGGAAGAAGTTTAAGCAAGCAGAGATAAGGCAGTGAAGGTTATTCAATGCTTTGTTAAAGAAGCTGATCACTATTAGCTCATTAAGCCAAGGATTTTTAATTGTTGAAATGTTTTGAGCTGGATCT
The DNA here is from genome assembly GCF_030435755.1 of Ochotona princeps. NCBI lineage: Eukaryota > Metazoa > Chordata > Mammalia > Lagomorpha > Ochotonidae > Ochotona > Ochotona princeps. Next base: position 42,717,457 of record NC_080840.1, read on the forward strand.
TACATGAAAAAACACGATGATTAATTAAAACATTCCATTTAGCTTGTAATTAAAGTTGTATTTTTAACTAGTTCAGTTTGGAAGCTGTATCAAAATAGACATTTGAAAGGACATTCCTGTCTTCGTGTGTAGTAGCTCAGTCTGTGTGCTTGGAAGAATTTTATGACTGACCCTTTATTTTTAGTCTACCAGAACTTACATGGTTTGTTTACATAGATTCAATCAAAATTTGAACTTTACTTTTTAGAAATATAAAGTTATTAACTCATACAATTTATATTCTTTGGAAGATATTAGGTTTACAATTCTTGTTTTTTTTTAAGTCTACAATTCTTAATACAGTTTATGAAATCGAAAGCAATCAAGAGATTATTCGAGTGTTTGGAAAATCGTAGCGAATAGATGTAACAGAATAAAACCTGAAAGTATACTCTTAATAGATATATATGAAACATGTTTAAGTCTCCTCAGTTTACTTTTGTTATATCTAGCTTTATTTGAATATTACAGCTCTCTACTTCACAAGGACTTTGAATATATTTTTAAGTTAGGATTTGTTTTTCAAAAGCTGATACCTGAAAGATATGAATTCACCTCACACTTCCCCTTCTAAAATTGGTTTTTAGGAAATGGTTGGTTTCTTGAGGATGTGGTGGTCAAGGATCCTACAACACGCTGTGAATATACCTTCTTCTGTCATAGGTTGGTAGATGTGCATCTACACTGAGTAGATTCATTTGGTACTAGTTTGTTTCAAGGTCACATATTTTTTTCCTTTGTTTTCTTTTTTCTTTTTTTTTTATTAATTATTTTGCATTATGTGACAGTTTCATAGGCTCTGGGAATCCCCCCACCCCTCCCCACACCCTTCCCCCCGGTGGATTCCTCCACCTTGTTGCAGTATTACAGTTCAAATTCAATCAAGATTCTTTCTTTGCAAACATATAAGGTCACATATTTTTGAGAAACAGCTTTTTAAGTTATTCCTGATCATCGATAATTTTTGGGTAACTATTGTAAATATTATTCCTAGATGCTGCTGCTTTTATTCATAGCCATTATCACCATCCTTGATGACTTAAACTTCGTGTTCATTGGTAACTTAAGACAGAAATTTTAAAATAGAATTTTCTCCATGTATAAGTAAGAAAAATGAAGTTCTCCGAGAAGAAAATGTATTCCTATTGAGCAAGGTCCTGAAGCAGGCTGAAAAGTAATAAGTATATAGAACAAATTTGCATGTTAATTTTCTTTCAATAATGACATTGTTGACTCATGTCCTAGGTCTGATCTTTGAGTTATTTAGCCAGTAGTGGTGATAAAGTCTGAGTGTGTGTGTGTGTGCTTTTCCCATGGAACCAATAATAACCATGTATGAAATAACTGAAATAACTAATCATAATTTGAATTGTGGTTGTTATCTGAAGAATAGGACAAACAATCCATTGGATTTTAAGATCTACTGGTTTGTCACCCACCCCCAACCGGAGCTTCCGCAGGGGATGGAAGAAGTCCAAACACTACCGTGCAGAAACCAACCTCATCAGAAAGACAACCAGAAGCCCTGAGCGGTCCGCAGAAACAGAAGAACAATGAACATCCTTCGGGACCAGGGAGGAGAGCTTTCTCTGGTCCGAGCCTGGCTCCAACTCTGGACCCCCACTCTCCCTTGCAATGACCATCGGGGTCGCTCCAAAAACCCCTCATAGCAAACAAACAATCATACAAACTAAAAAAACCTAAAATAAATAGACAAACAACAAAAAGTAGAGCTTAGAATCTGACAGGAAAGAGCTGGCGTGGATTGGCTCATGCCTCGCTGGGTGGGACACGAAGATTAGTCACTCCTCTCCATGGTGTTGAGGATTTTCCTGCACACCCCCCCCCCCCCAAAAAATGTTCTGCGCCTTAATTGTCGACAAATGTCTTGTTAGAGTTACAAGCCAGTCTAGATTATCCTAAAATCTGCCAAGATCAGCAAAATTATACTTCAACACAACAAATGGCTAAATACTAAAATGAAATAGACGACGAGACAGCTGAATGGTACCTTATAGTCATTTTAAGGTATATAGCAGCCGGTCCTGTATATAAACTAAAATTGAAATGTCAATGAGCTAATCATAGGTTGTGGTTAAGAACTTGCTTTTTTTCTTTTTTTAACATACTGGTTACTCAAAACCATGTCAATTCCATAATGTTGCAAATTGCTGTTGATGTTATATTGGGACTCTTAATTGACTGGGATGATATTCTACCAGCTCTAACTTTGGACCAGAAATGGTCTCCTCAAGAAACTGTTCAACCCATCTGGACAATAAGTAGCTGGACTCTGTGCTTGGTATATGTTTGCAAGGAGAGAATCTTGATTGAATTTGAACTGTAATACTGCATCAAGGTGGAGGAATCCACCAGGGGGGAGGGGCGTGGGGAGGAGTGGGGGGACTCCCAGAGCCTATGAAACTGTCACATAATGCAAAATAATTAATAAAAAAAATCTACTGGTTTCGCAAACGGCAGGACTGACTGGTTAAGCAGCTCACTTACAGATTATGCAGAAATAATTTTCATCCTTACTAAATAGTTTGTCAATACTTCCTTGCATTTCTGTAGTTATTTAAGAATTTCCTTTTCTACGTTGTATTCTTCTGCCTTTATCAACTTTATGTTCATATTTTTAAATTTTTACTTTCCATTACTTCTGACTTTGGTAAATAATTACTAAGGGCCAGTGTAAATTGCATGAAAATTGTGGATGCACTTCTCTTTCATTAGATGGCTGGATCAAGGTGAAGATGATGGTACAATTGTCAGAGAACTGTATGCCGGGGATCATAGTATCGACTCAGCAAGTGAGTGCTGTGTATATATGTTGCTTGGAAAAATATGTTTTTGTTTTTTATCATGCTTGAAGGAAGTATGGGACAGCTGAAATTGATGATTTCCTCTTCTTTTTATCTTCTCAGGGCAGAAACTAGACTATAAGAGAAAAGAAACGGTAAGATTTTGCTTTGGTCTTAATTTTGGCACAAGTAATTCAAGTAACTTTTTGATGTGTTAAAATGATATGTATTTAATGAAGAATGCTGCTGTTATTATTTTTCCTCTTTGTGACTGCTCACAGTGGCATTTGTTTTGTTTATTTTTAGTGGGCTACAGAAAAATGGAAGCTTATGAAAGGAAATACTCTTCAGTTTTACAGTAGACAAACTGGAGGGTTTGTCCGTCTACATCCAGATGGCAGCGTTGATGCTGTTGGAGAGGAGGCAGACAAATATGGTAAAACCATTACACAAACTTTATGGTGCTGTGTAGGTCCAGGAGCTGAAGGAAGGTAGATTCTTTGATGCAATTTAATAAATAGTTTTGCCTCTCTCAGATGCTTTACATATTGCCAGTTTTAGGCCATTTTAAATAATTCATCATGTGCATTAATATAAATAATCAATAGATGGCAAGATTTAATGGTGGGCCATGTTACAATGAAAAGTATACTATGAAAACATTTTAATTAGGTGTTCATCTAACTGAAGAATAAAATGTTGGTAATTAATGCTAACTGTTCTTAACAAAGCAACAACTGTAGCTCGAGCTATGTGATTATTTAAGGAATTAAATCAGTTCTAGTAACATTGAGCACCCTTTCTGCAAAAATACAATGATAAATAATTAGAGAGCCACAAAAATAACTAAGATACATCCCAAACTCCAGAGATTCATGATCTAATGAAAGTGACAAACAAAAACAGTAATTCTAATAGTTGCTTGTAGCTGATTTCATAATGAAGTTACAAAGGAAAAACAAGGCAAAAAAAAAAAAAAAAAACCACCCAAAAGCAATAACTAAGATTGATGTTCAATATCAGCCTTTCCTGAAGTCATAATCCTAGGAGTCAACAAAGAAGGAATAACGTGATTTTTGCACATTCTGTCTTTAAGCCCAAATCTCCAGTGCTTTTTGAAATTTTAAACAAAATTTGCATGACATCTATGAATGCAACTTTGCTTTGTTAGTAACTGTTGTATCTTGAATGTGCTAAATTCTCATGTATAACATTTCATCAAACATGAAATTTCTACCTCATATTAGTGATTCCAAGAAGTAATGCAGTTTTTGCCTGCATGAAAATATGTGGCTATTTAACATTTCTAATAGTTTCTATTTCCAAAATTCTGAAATTGATCTATTCTTTTTTTTAAAAATTTATTTATTTTTTATTACAAAGTCAGATATACATAGAGGAGGAGAGACAGATAGAAATATCTTCCATCCGATGATTCACGCAATGGCCGGTTCTGCACTGATTCAAGGCCGGGAATCAGGAACTTCCTCCGGGTCTCCCACGTGGGTCCAGTGTCCCAAAGCTTTGGGCAGTCCTCGACTGCTTTCCCAGGCCACAAGAAGGGAGCTGGATGGGAAGTGGAGCTGCCGGGATTAGAACTGGCGCCCATATGGGATCCCGGGCACGTTCAAGGCGAGGACTTTAGCTGCTAGGCCATGATGTTGGGCCCAATTAATCTATTCTTTAAACACTTTTCTTTTTTTTTTTTTTTAAGATTTATGTTTATTACAAAGTCAGATATACAGAGAGGAGGAGAGACAGAGAGGAAGATCTTCCGTCCAATGATTCACTCCCCAAGTGAGCCGCAATGGCTGGTGCTGCGCCTATCTGAAGCAAGGAACCAGGAACCTCTTCCAGGTCTCCCACGCGGGTGGGAGGGTCCCAAAGATTTGGGCCGTCCTCAACTGCTTTCCCAGGTCAGAAGCAGGGATCTGGATGGGAAGTGGAGCTGCCAGGATTAGAACCGGCGCCCATATGGGATCCCAGGGCATTCAAGGTGAGGACTTTATCTGCTAGGCCATGCCACCGGGCCCTAAACATTTTTCTTATCTCCTGGTTTCCACTTGGGATCAGTTGGAATGATCCTTTAATTTTTTAAAGGTTAATGTATTTATTTTGAAAGTTAATGAGAGAGAGAGAAAAAAAAGAGAGAGAGAGATGCCTCTTATCTGTTGGAGATAGCCACAATGGCCACACTGGTAAGGCTGAAGCTGTGTACCAGGAGCTTCATCCAGATCTCTTAGGAATAGCAGAGACCCAAACACTTGGGCTGTCTTTTGCTGCTTTTTACCAGGTCATTAGAGGGAACTGAATTGGAAGTGGAGTAGTGAGGATATGAACCAATTCCTGAATGGGATGCTAGCACCCATATGAGATGATGGTGTTGCGAGTTGTGGCCTTAACCAGTATGCCATATACTATTGGACCTCAAAATGATCCTTTATGTCCTGTTTCATGAGTTTTCTGCTGCCAGCGTTGGCACTCTTTTTCTTTATTACTATAGTTCAAATAGACAAATGTGGCTTCAAAAATATCCCCTATTTTAAAATCAGAAATAGTGAAGGATCTGAGTTTTACCCTACTTGTTGGAAACATAATAACATTGGGTCAAAGACCATTTATTTCTCACAGCAAATGCATCAGCCAGAGAAATATCTCACTTATGTTTCCTGAACCACAGTTCTGCAGTTCTTTTAGAAGAGCCTGATGAAATGAGCCTGCAGTCAGGTACACTAAAAGGGAAAATTCCCCATATAGAAGAGTGTCTTACATAGGACCTTCCACCTTTTCCTCCAGAGAATGACACAGACATACAGAAAAACAGAGATACAAAGAGAATCTATTTTTATTCTGGAAGGTAAAGAAATGTCCTTCAAGAATAGGAAGGCTTTGCCTTTTTCCTCAATCACCTGGGATGTCTCAAGAAAGAAGACAAGGGACAAGTGTTGTGGCACAACAGGTTAAGTACTGCTTGGGATTCCCGTGTCTCATGTTGTACAGGAAGTTGAAGCCCTGCATACTCTGCTTCCGATCCAGCTTCATGCAGGTGTACCTTGGAGGCAGCAGGCAATGGCTCAAGCATTGTGATCTTGCCACATATATAAAAGTCCCAAAGGAATTCCTAGTTGGGGTTTTGGTTTGGCTCAGCTACAGCAACTATGGCCGTTTGGGGGAGTGAACCAGTTGATGTCTCTTGCTCTGCCTTTCATGTATACACACACACACACACACACACACACACAGATAAGATAAAGGATGTGTGTGTGTATATATATATATATGAAAGGCATATATATACATGCTTTATCTTATAAACAGAGAAGAGTGCTTTCTTTTCTGTGTTGAAATGTCTGCTTATAAAATCAGTTTATGGGGACAGGTGCATGGCACAGCAAGTTACATTCCAAATTAAGTACAAAGGTACAGTTTGAGTCCAGCTGCTCGCCTTCTGTTTGAGCTTCGTGTGTCTGGAAAGGCAGCAGATGATGGCCCAACTATTTGAGTCCCTGACACTCTAGTGAAAGACCCAGATGGAGTTCTTGGCTCCTCTCTTCAGCCTGGTCCATTCGCAGCTATTGCAAGCATTTGGGGAGGGACTAATAGATGGAAAATCTCTCTCTCTCTCTCTCTCTCTCTTTCTATTTCTGTCTTTGTCTTCATCTCCCTTTCAAGTAAGTAAATAAATAAAATTTAAAAATTTAAAAAAATAAAAAATGTTTTAAAAATGCCTTTGCTCACAGGGATTGAGCTATCCAGGAACATAAGAGATCTAGGGACTGGAGTGAGTTCTCCTCTGCACGCATTCCAAAGGCCAGTTTATGAAGGGACCTTGCCACTCCCACATCAAGGAGGGAAATCACCCTTCCTGAGTTATCCCTTTGTACATGTTTTGAGAAAGGAATGCAACTGAAACAACACTTCTAGGGTTTGTATCTTCCACTTTGACTTTCTGAATTGATCCTTTCTGGAACTTTTACCTTAGGCCAATGGCCAGCGTGTGAGCCTCTGTGTAGACCAAACTAATGGAAAGAAGAAGAAAATAGAGAAACATTTTACTCTTCATACTTTCTAGCAGTGTATAACACAAATCCAGTAAAAAGTCAATGAAAATTAAGTATGGATTTCCCATTTTTTTGCACCAAAATAAATTTACCTTGCAATTCCATTTTTCATAAAACTTTTGAAATGCCTTGTGTCAAGGATTTCTAACACCCAACTTTCAGCTAAAGAAAAATTGTATGGACACAAAAATCAACAAAGAAACATTGATTTTAAACTTCACTGTAGACAGAATTGACCTAACAACATTTACAGGGTAGTCCATCTAACTGATCCCATTTTATTCCTCCATTCATCTCAATTCAGTTTTCTCCAGAATAGATTCTACATTGGGTCATAAGAGAAATTTAAGAAGAGTGTAGCACTTATCTTTTTTGACAGCAAGGTAATAAAACTAGATATCATGGATGAACATTAGGACACAATAGGTTTGGCTGACACAATAGGTTTAGCTGACATCCCATACTGGCGTGCTCTGGATGGAGGCCTGTTACTACTTCTGAACCAACATGTTGCCAATGTGCATTTTTGGAGACAGCGGATAATTGATTATAGTATGCAGTTTCTGCCACCCATGTGGGTAGCCTGGATGGAGTTCTGGACTCTTGACTGTGGCTTGGATCAGCCCTGGTTGTTGCAGGCAGGTGAGGAATCAACTAGAAGATTGAAGGTTTATTTATCTTTGTTTATCTCTTTGTCACTTTGCCTTTCAAAAAAAAAATAAATAATCTTAAAAAACTAGAAGTCCACAATAAGATTGCTAATAGGAAAAAGGACAGAAATTTAATAGACACATGAAAGTTAAACAGCATGCTTCTGTAAAGTTCTATGACTTTAATCCTGGCAATGATGTTTTAAATATTATCTGAAAAGCAAAAGTAGCAAAAGCAAAAATAGATCAATGGGATAACATCAAATTAAACGTTTCCGCACATTGAAAGAAAAAATTAAGAAAGTAGAGGCAGCATACAGAATGGGAAAAATAAGCTATAATCTATCAAGTAGTTAATATGTAGCTATATTATGTTACTATACTGTATCATTATATACTATTGAGCTATAATAACAATAGCAAGAAAATAAATATAACAAATGACACATTTCTCAGAAGAGGATATGCGGATAATCATAGGTATATGAAAATTATTAACATTACTAATCATCAGGGAAATTTAAGTGAAAACCACAGCAAGTCACTTCACTCTAGTTAAATGGCTAATTATCAAAGTTGTGAGATCGGCAAGATGACTACTTACATACTATTGATTAGAATGTAATTAGAATAACCATTATGGAAAAGAGTAAGAAGCCCTCTCAAAATTTAAAAATATAGCTATTTAAAGGACATTTATCAGCAGTTAAGTCACTGCTTGGAACACTTGCATTTTGTATCCAGGTACCTAGTTTGAATCTTGGCTCTGATTTTGATCCTGCTTCCTATTAATGTGTACCCTGGAAGCAGTCGTTAATGGCTTTCCCTATTCAGTTAAGAGAGTCAAATTGAGTTCTTAACTCCTGGCTTCAGTCTTGCTCACTTATGACTTAAAGGCATTTGGGAAATGTGTGAATACATGGAGGATCTTTCTAAATATGTCTCTTTATCTTTCACATAAGACTAAAGGGAGACTCACCATATAATATAACAATCCCACCACTGAACACATATGCAAAGGAAAGAGGTTTTTTTTTAAGGAAATAGTTTTTAAAGGGATTTTTGCACTCCCATATTTACAGTGACACTGTTCATAATAACCAAGATGTGAAATCAGCCTAGATGTTCATTAATGGATAAATGAACAAAGAAAATGTTGTGTACACAATGAAATACCATTCTGACACGAAGAGTGGAATCTCGTAATTTGTAATAACATGGATGAATCTGCCACATAGAGAAAGAAAAATATCATAAGATTGCAGTCACATTGATATGCGGCATCACTCTATGTTTGGTATACGCTTGCAATGGGGAAATCTCAACTGAACTTGAGCTGTGGTTATGCAATAAGGTGGAGGAATCCACCATGGTGGGAGGGTTTGGGGAGGGGTGGGGAGAACCCAAGTATCTATGTAACTGTGTCACATAATACAATGTAATTACTGAAGTTAAATAATAAATAATTAAAAAAAAAAAAAAGAAACTTTAAAAAAAAAAAAAATCCTATGCCATAGAATAAAGTAAACTAGGGACTTGGATTGTTGAAGAGAAAAAAAAATGACGAGATGCTTCTGAAATGATATATGATGATAGATTAGAGGATGCAGGGACAAATGTCTAGAATATTCAAATAAAAAGAGCCAGAGTAGAGAGGGCATATACAGGTAGGAAGGGGAGATCAATTTGGAGTGATAACTAACTTACTACATTTATTTCTTGGGGGTTGAAATCTAAAACTAGTTGTAATGGTTCACAATTATAGAAACACACAAAAAACTATTGGCTTGTATGCTCTAAATGAGTGGATTGTGTGACATGTGGAGTGCATTTATATAAAGTTGTTGTAAAAGATAAAATTAAGAAATGAATTATTCATTAAAATTATTAAAATTGGTAAAATAATCTCTATAGTTTTATGGGTTTAGATTTTGGTATTATGATATCATATCAAATAGAAGTTTGAGTTAAACCATGAAAATTATTCCTAGCCTATTTTTTAATAACAGTCCCTTAGTGTTTGGAATCTTTAACCATTAACTCACTAGTTCACATTCTTAGTGAATCAGCTGAATGATAGTTTTTGGGAACTCTTGCTCTGAGTTTATTGATGAGAAAGCTGGAACTGAGATGTGAAAAATGACTTGTCCAAGGTTAGCTAATGAGTAGAGGTTAGACTCAAATCAGAATCTTGTCTCTTAGTTTTTTCTTCATTGCATTAACACCTTAAACAAGGATTATCTTCAAGTGCGCATCAACACAGCTTAATTTTTGAAAGTACCTAATTTTTAACCATTAAGATATATTTATTGGGTAAACAAAGGTGATTTAGAAATTAATTAGGTAGAAAGCTTTTGATTTGCTTTCATTTATAGAAATATGGGTTTAATGTGTGTTAGAGCATTAAATTATACAGTGAACTTGTTCTTAACTGAAAGTATTGGCCCATAAAATTTGTTGGAATAAAAACACAGTTATAGAATTCGTTAGCTGGATCTACTAATGCTAGATGTAGAGGCACATAGTAGGAATAAAGTAAATAATTAAAATAGACAGTGAATCATTTCACATTAACAATTGGTACTAAAGAACTGAAGTTACCCAAAAAGTATCATAATCCTCTTTCATGTGTTATATACTGACTAGGCTGAAATTTTGAGTTGGTACAAAATGAGCTGTGTTGGGAATGGTAAGAAGGTTGATCTAATTTTGCTTCTCTGAAAACATTTTGTAGGCACTATATAATGTATAGGATAAATTTTATATTATATGTCCAAACTCAGAGGCAACTCATTAGGAAATAAAGTGCATCATGACTAAAAATTACTTACCTTCCACAATAATTTTTACTTATGCAAACAAATTTACACATTATGAGTTACTACAACCTGAACATGTTGTAGAGAGGCATTTTGCCGTGTATCAATTAAAAACATTTGAGAGATGCTATAACACTTTTTATGAGAACATTTCAGGGTATAATTGAAGAAGAAAAAAGTGTTAAAATCATGAATTACTTGATAATAGTTAAACATGTTTTTTAGGTCTCTTTGATGTTACTTTCAACAAAGGAAATATATGTATTTTCCAAAGTCATGAGGTGAAGCATCTTTCTCTTGGTCTTGATAATGGCTTTGTTACTGGGATGGTGAGTAGCAGCTGTTCTTTTCATCAAATATTAGTAGTACCAAAACCCTGTACAGTATATTTTTGCATATATATATTCATTTTTTTATTATAGATGATGTTTACATGGTCAGTCAGGGTGGGAAGGATCTAGAGTTAGAGAGAAGTGGGTGTGATCATTGTTTCCAAGCTTGCTATTTCTTCTTCCCATTTTTGGAGGGAGGTGGGAGATAAGGGGATAGGCCCTACCATCCTATCCCACTAGGTTGTACTGTACTGGCGGGAGATCCTCTCAGTTGCTTGAGGCATATCTTTTCACCGGTATGGTCGTTTAGAATATCTGATGACAGTATTGGTCTGTGCTGAGGACTTGGAAGTATTCATCAGGTATAAACAGTGGTGGAGCTTTCCTGTTGTATTTGACATTGGAAACTTGCTGAACTTGCTAGACTTAATGTCTTGGTTTCAACCATTCAAGAGGGGCACTCCATGGGGCACTGAGGTGGAGAGGAATAAAGTAGGGCCTCAAACACTGTCTTAAACTAAGAATGACTGTCTGTAGCATGACATCTTCAGATACCTTAGTCTTTTTTTTCCCTTATTTTATTTAAAGATCAGGGAAGACCACACACATAGACCCCCTGTCTACTGGTTCACTTCATAAATATTTGGGATCCAGGAACTCAATGCAGATTTTCCACATTGGGAGGGGGCACTCACTAAACCAGTTTACCCATCACCTGTTGTCTCTCGGGCTGTGCATTAGCAAAAACCTAGGATGAGCAGCGATCAGGACTTGAACTGAGGCACTCTAACCTGTGATGGCAGCATCCTCATGCCTAGGGCAAGCACTTACCCCATAACCATCTAAAGGCAAAACCTGCTGATGTCAGTTTTTTAAAATGCAAAGCCTAGAATAATTCTAACTTTTTTTTTTAAATCTGAAAAGCAGAGAAACGGAGAGTGAGAAAGGGACTGAGAGAGAGCAGAGAGTGAGAGAGCTATCCTCTAGGTCATGCCTCAAATGTCTCCCAGCAGCTGGGACAGGACCAACTAAAGTCTGGAGCCCAGAATTCCATCTGGATAGCCTATGTGCATGGCAGGGATCCAGCTACTTCAGTCACCTTTCTGCCTTCCCCGGGCCTATTTGTAGGAATGGATCCAGAACAGAGCAGAGAATTCAATTCATGGAGCCTGATGTAGGGTGGCAGGCATCCCAAGTCATATATTAGCTGTTGTACCAAGTGCTTGCACCTCAATTTTCAGTGTCAAACACATTTTAAAAATTCACAAAAGAAGAAATGAAACATGAATATCAACAAAATGAATATTAACATCTTACTAAATTGTCTTGCCACTGCAGTCAAGACTAGATAAATAGTATAAGGATTTTAGACAGTGAAGTAGAGTGTACACACACACAAAATGTCAAGATATTGTAAATTTAAGTCTTGATAGTTAAGAGTTGTTGCTTTATTTTTCTTTCTTTCTTTCTTTTTTTTCTTTACATTTTATTTCAGGCTAGTGGTGGAGCTGCCACTAAACTACGGGTGCTTTATCAGCCCAATCGCTGTGCACTGCTTGAATCAGCAAGGGTTCCTGGTCACACAGTTATTTTTGATCATCATGGCATAGCTGGTGACTCAGCAGCAGGCTATGCAGACTTTTCAAAAGAATTTGTGATTTTTGTCAAGGTAAAGTTTATACTGCTAAACCTCTTAACATTTATATTGCTAAATACCTACTTTCTTTTGCCCTGTTGAGGATAATTCTTGGATTGAGTCGTAATGCAGTAATCAAATCTCTTTCCACTAGATGGCATTGATGCCTATTAATATTCTGTTTATCCAGACTTTGAAAGGTCGTAGGACCCTCAGCTTTAGCAACAGTGAAACTGTGATAGATGTAAAATATTATTTCAAATTGAAGTTGGAAGTAAAAACTGTGGATGTGGGAATTCTTAATAAAGAGCTTGAGAACCTCGCATTTAAGAATCAAACAAAAGTGTATTTTAACTTTCCTGACAGGATTTAAAGCCTTTGAATGGTGCGCATGTGTGATAATTTCATTATGTTTACACTTCTGTTTTTACAATGTTTGTGATATTGTTATAGCATTACCACATTAGTACAGTTATAATTTAGGAGATTGTCAATTTTCAATCACTTCACTGAGAATTTCATCACATGTGAGATGAAATCTGATTATCATAAAAATACTGACTTACCTGTATTTTAAATGTGAATGAAAAGAAAAATCAAAGGGAGAAACTTGATTTGTAAAGCATGATTGGTAAATAGTAGATCGTTATTCAAACCATAACTTGTTTATCTTTAAAACTTTTTGAACTTAGTATGTATTAAGCATTTCATCACATTGCTTTTTTTTTTTGAAATGATAATTTTACATTCTGCTCAATAACATTCAATCTAATAATATTTAGTATGGTGTGGTAGATTAAGCTACCATTTGAAATACTTTCAACCCATGTAAGAGCATTGGCTTGGGCTCTGGCTCCTCTACTTTCAGTCCAGTTCCCTTCAAATGCACGTGCAGATGAAGCAGAAGATGGCCCAAATGCTTGGGCTTCTGCTATTTACATGAAAGACATGGGTGGAATTCCTGCAACCTGGTTTTGGCCAGACTAGCCACAACTACTGCAACCATTTGAACCAGTAAACTAGTAAACCACTGAGCGGAAGATCTCTTTCACTCTCTCTTTCTCCCTCCTCTCTCTGTCATTCTGCCTTTCAAATGAGTTCATTAAAAATAATATTCAAATATAGGGATGTATGTATGTAATTTTTATTCTTGAACATTAATCTCTTCATTTTCATACTTGTGCATATGTTACTGCAGTACGTACTTTGACATATGCATTTGACCATATCTTTTGTTATTTTCTTAGCTTAGAAACTGAGAAATTGAATTTAGAAATCAGAATATGAAATTTTTTAAAGATTTATTTATTTTTATTGCAAAGTCAGATATACAGAGAGGAGGAGAGACAGATAGGAAGATCTTCCGTCTGACGATTCACTCCCCCAGCGGCTGCAACGGCTGGTGCTAGGCCGATCCGGACCCAGGAGCCAGAAACTTCTTTCGGGGTCTCCCACGTTGGTGCAGGGTCCCAATGCACTGGGCCGTCTGTGACTGCTTTCCCAGGCCACAAATAGGGAGCTGGATGGGAAGTGGAGCTGCGGGATTAGAACCGGTGTCCATATGGGATCCCGGCGCATTCAAGGTGAGGACTTCAGCTGCTAGGCCATGGTACTGGGCCACAATACGAAATTTTTAAGGCTCTAGGCGCACACTGGCATGCCCCCACTCCTTCTGCCCCTCAGATGTAACATTTTTTTTAAACTTTGGTTTAAGTTAAGCCAACTATGAAACTGTAGGGAACCAATTTTACTAACTCCAACTACAGGCTTAGGAATCTATGAGACCACTACCAAGACTTAATATAGTACTACAAGGATACATAGAATATATTGAAATTTAGCATACCCCCAGTGATGGTTTCGTAGAAAGGATATAGGTTAAAATGTGCTGAGGTAAGAGCAAAATTTAGGAAAAACACCATCATGGCGTTTCTTGTTGTTCTCTCCCATGCAGCCAGGACAGGTCTGCTCCCTCAGCAGTGATGTGTAACAGTGCACACAGGGTATTACCAATCATTTAAACTCCTCTTTGGTGTTCACAGTCTTCATTGTAGTTCTGTTACGTAAGCAGGGCCATGTGATTGAGCTTATGCTCCAGGCAACTCTTAAGACAGTCAATCATTGTGGGAAGAAAAGGTACTATTTTTTCCAGCCTTTTGCCTTCGACTTTGAGAAATATTCTAAACACAGACATGTAAACATAAAGTGGTTTAAAATATGAAAAAGAGAACACTCCACCCCCCACCGCACACAGCCATGCTTTGTGTTAGAAATGGGTCCAGAAGGAGAAGCTGGTGAGATGAAGCAGAGCCAGCATCCTCAGTATTCATGATCTATGGCACAAGAAGGAGCTTATTCCAAATGCTGGCCTCTTTTAAGAAGTAGGAGGAGGTGCCTCTATAGGCATAAAGCCAGCAAGGAGTTTATGATACTCCATAAAATTTCAAGTACAGTCTAATACACATATTTACATAGCATCTGCATGAAATGGTAATCCTAGATAAGTGGACATTCTGATTGACAAGTAGAACTGCACATGAGACAGGAGCTTGTGGCTTGCACTTACTTCCGACTCTGCGGATTTACCTACCTTCCTGCCTAGTCCATATCAAATTAACATTTTATGACACTGCGCCTCCTCCCTAGACCATAATGTTTCCATCTGGCTAGCTCAAGACCCCTGGCTAAGTCACTCCTACTGGGTATGTATGACGTGGTAAGGGATTAGAGATTATCTCTCAGAACCTGAAGCAAGGGTCAGACCTCTCAGGTTAAGCTAAATGTTATTAACCAGTTTCTTTTAGCATTTTAAGAAAATATTCATCTCACTGACTTCAATATTCAGTGTAATCCTTAAAAGGAAAATTTATTACTATTTTCTAGAAGAACAAATATCCTGTTTTAGTTTTTTATTTTAATCCACTATGTGGATTATATTTAGTTTGTTCACTATTTATATTTTGTGATTTAATATTTTTTCTATCAATTTGTTGACATTGTTAGTATATTCTAATTAGCTTTTATTATAATTAATATTAATTGGAAAGACAGATATATAGAGAGGAGGAATATAGAGAAAAAGATCTTCTGTCTGCTGGTTTACTCTCCAAGTGGCCGGAACAGCCGGAGCTGACCTGATCCAAAGCCAGGAGCCAGGATCTTCTTCTGGAACTCCCACATGGGTGCAGCATCCCAAGGCTTTGGATAATCCTCTACTGTTTTGCCAGGCTACAAACAGGGAGCAAGATGGGAAGTGGAGCAGCTGGAACAAGAACTGGGGCTCACGTGGGAGCCTGGTGCATGCAAGGCAAGGATTTAGCCTCTAGGCTATTGCACCAGGCCCACTAATTAACATTTAAGAGCTTTTTATTTTTTTCTCAAATTAAAGATCATGTAAAATTCCTTAGTTGCATTTACTATTGCTTTTCATTCATTCTTACATGTGTATTTTTGATATTTTTCTTTTTAAAATTATTTTTTATTATTTTTTGTGATGCATTTTTATAGGTATAGAAATTCCCCCATTTCTCTCCCCATCTTACTCCCCATATTCCCTTCTCACTATTTGCCCCAATATTATTACAGTATGCTTCCAACCAATAGCCAAACAGTATATTTCATAATTTATATACCCTTAAAGCATATTTTAAAATGTATTCTGCTTTACATTGATATTAAATTATCTATTCATAGTGTTACACATTCCTTAAAAGAAATATTTAATTTGTATTTTTAAAAATAAAGCCCTGAAACATCTGATTCTGACCCTTATAATCTCAATAAATGATTGATGTAAACAAATTTCTTTTAACTTTCTTTAGCTTTATTTAGAAGTTAAATTATTATTTTATTGTCATTATTGCTCATTTTTCAGTCAATTTTTGGTAAGATCCTGATCACTGCATATTCTATGAGAGTTACCCCTACAATGTTCCTCACTAGAGAAATGTGAACCTGTTGCCACTGGCTCTTTGTTCTGCTTGCTGCTTTGCAGGGAGTGTTCCTCAACACTGCTGTGATCCTGCTTGCCACCAGCCTGTGCCAGGCCCTGTGTCTCCACCCTGATGGGAGCTGCAGTGGACTGGGAAATCACTCTGAAAAATCATACTGGAGAGTGCATAAAATCAGCTCGGGGATTTGCATGTTTGAAAGTGTGACAAGTACCCAGATGTATCTGAGAATTAAGGATGGCCAGTGTGATGGAACAGTAAGCACCTATTCTTATTGCGTTCAGCAAATGTTTAAGCCGCTTGTCAGTACCAGACATGAGAACAGCACTTTCTGTTTTGTCTGCTGGATTTACATGGAGCATCTTGGAAATCATATGTTGTATTTAGTGTGTTTTGGATTAAGTGTGGAGGGCAGCCTCATTCCTGGTCTAAGAGAAGAATCCTGCCCATGTAGACTGTGCTTCTGAAATGTCATGTGCGTAGAAGCTACCTGGAAATATTGTAGGAAAGCAGGTTTTGGTTCATAAAGCCTGGGGTGGAACATGAATACACATCTCCAGCAGGTTCCCAAATATTCTTGTTGAAATTGGTTTGTGAACCATGCTTCACTGAAACAAGGCTCTAGAAAACTCACCAGTACTTCCTTACTACTCCACTTGGTATCTGCATTTCTGCCTTTGGCAGTCTTGTGTTTTGACTAAGGATGGAATTTTAAAGTTTTAATATTAGAGGCCTTCTTTAACCAGTGTTAGAAGGTGATGTAGAAGGTAAGTAAGGTAATATCTTCTATATAGTCATAATTATCCTGCAAAATTAGCCCAAATGAGATTGTACACTCAATTTACTTATTAATGCTCCTGTCATCTATTGCTGTTTGCAACAATTTCATTTAGATGATCTAGATGTGTCTCTTGGGTAAACTCAAAGTTCCTCCCTCTTCTTTCTCTTTACCAGATGACATCTGGCTGTGTGGGAGAGCTTGTATGAACTTGTGGGTGTAGAGAGAGAGAGAGGAAATAGCTCTTTCATAGTCCTCCTTCCTGTCTTTGCTTCAAACTTCCAAGTTTGTGTCTTGTGAGCTGCACTGATGCTCACAATGTAAGAGGGAAAACATATGTGCATATACATTTAATTAATATCTCTGATTCACTTACAAGATGATAAGAAACTTAATTTTATCATCACTTTAAAAGAGAGGAAGTCAAACTCACAAGCGGACTAATTGGGATAAAAATATATAACAAAACACTCAGACTAGTTAGGATTTTGAGTTCGTCTAATGCTTGGTTACTCCATAAGAGGAGCATCTGGAAATAGTTTTCCCTTTGTATCATCAAAATCTGCAAGTTGCATCAGCATTTTTCTTCTAATGTTCCTGGGAGTGTTCAGAACCATGAAATACTGAGTTGCTGTTTGACACAAGCTTAGGTGTGTATATGTTTGGAAATTGCTGGCTAGAGTTTCTTGAAGCATAAATAAGTATCACCTCAAACTTAGAGGTGGGATAACATTGGAAATTTGTGTATTCTCTGAATGGCAACTGAAAGGACACTTAGCGATCATTGCCTTCCCTCTAATTGCCTCAAACACAAATTGGTTGGATGGTGATCTTTATGACTTTTCAATTCTTCTCTTTCAATCTGTATGCTTTTTCTTTTTTACATTCATTTCTTCCATTCATTTCTCCCATTGTGCTGGGAATCATGTCCTCCAAATAAGTTAACCTTTTTGCAAGTGTGTCGCAAAACCTTTACGTCCTGTATCAAATGCCCCTGCTGCAATCCCATACCCACTCGTTTTTTATTTGTTCTATGCTTAGTTAGCTGTGGCTAATGAGACTAAGACAGTGGAGAAGTCGTTGACGTTCACTTGAAAGAAGCTAGTGAGCTAGTGAGCAGAAATGCACATGTTACCATACAGAAGTATTATCCTTCCACAGAGCAACCACAAAGTTCCTTGTTCTTCAGTTGCAGGAGTTGGATATGAGCCAGGTTAAGCAGCTGGCATAGAACTATCCAGGGATTTTAGAGCTGAGATTCATAAGAGGGCAACCTAACTCCTAAGCCTTAATATTGATATGGAACAATCCTCCGAGATCAGTGGGAAGAGTTGTTATAGAGCCCCTCAATAAGAGTCTACTAAGCTAAAGTGCAGAAAACCAATCTCTAACATTAGGCTGTGAAGGAGACATTTACTCCAAAGTGCAGAGCATGCGACTAGGCAGCTGTCAATTCATGGGCTCCCTAGGGACTTAGAGGTGAAGATTTTTGCAGGTTTAAGTTGGATCTAAAAGGTGTATGTTCATGTAATACTGCATCAAGGTGGAGGAATCCACCAGGGGGGAGGGGCGTGGGGAGGGGTGGGGGGGTTCCCAGAGCCTATGAAACTGTCACATAATGCAAAATAATTAATAAAAAAAAGAAAAAAAAAGGTGTACGTTCAGCTCAGGTTCAAGTTCCTGGCTGACTTACAGCGTTCATGGTAATCATTTAATTAGTCTGTATTATTGTGTCCTTTTGGAGTTTGATATTGGCGAAATGGGCTCCCGTCAGTCTGGGGCTGTGTGCAGGTGCAGTTACTTTTTGCTCAGAGTCTGGGATCCCTGGAAAAGAACTCCCTCAAGGAAAGACTGGACATCACAGTACTAACTACTGAAGAAACAAATGACCTTGTGGATTTCATCATTAGAACCTTGTAGGGGCGCTGATTAAGGAGCAAATAGGATTAGCCCCACTACCCTTTCAATCTGACGACTTAGTTTTAGCTGTTGGCTTGATGATATTTCACATGTGCATTTAAGGCACTGTGTAGGAGCTATTTGATTGTGGGAGTTGAGATAGCAGGAGTGAAAATTCAGGTTGACCTACATGAAGAGACCAAGGTCAAAGTATGGGGAGGGTAGGTGATTGCAAGCATAAAAACTTTTCTTCTTCAGCAATTTTTCCAAGGCCAGCTTTGTTAACAGCTTCTTACCTTCTTTGATGGATTTCAAAATAGTAAGGTAAAGGACATTGTGTACGATTTCAGTCAACTTGTACTTTGTGTTAACACTGCAAGACCTTTCTATTTCCCCTCCTTAATGGACTTCTCTGGGTAAAATGCTAGATTCAGGATTTCCTGTGTACTCTGCACTGAGGCATATATTCAGATATTTGGAGATTCAAGCCCAAGCATCTGTTTTTCTTAAGGATATACTGCAATTGGCAAAAAAGCAGAGGCATCTGTTCTGTTTGCATTTAGACAGAGATAGCTGATGCAGAACAGTCCACGAGGTCTATTGACAAAGGCAAAGGAGCTAGCATGATGTGATTGCATAGGTGGTATGCAGAACACTGAAGTTAAGTGTTTCTGGCAGATGTCAGAAATTCTCAAGCTTTTGGAGATGGGCACGTTATCTCTTGACTGTACATGACTTTGTCCAGTGAGCTAGGCAGCAGCTGTTGTAAAGCAGGAACTAAATGGAAAACAGACTAATAAGGAAATCTGAGAAAAATTAAAATTAGGAATAACAGATCCATATGCAGTTGGATAATATTTAAAATTCTATGCTTACGTTTAGTACAATACAAATACTAGAGTACAACTTTGTGAAATAAGAATGAGGAAAGACCCTGGTTGAGAAGGGAGGCAAGAGATTGCTTGGCTGTGCTATCAGGGCCTCTAATTTTGAACCCCCTCATTGGGTTGTAGCTCCAAAGGTCTCTCCCACGTTCATCTAGGGAGTTATGAGGGGCTCAGGCTGCACATATTCACCAATCAATATGGAAGTACTCAGTATTTAAAATGGGTATAGATATAGAGTGTGAGCATTATGGCTCAATGGGTTAAGTTGCTGGTACCGAAGTACTGATTTGAATCCAGGCTGCTCCTCTTCTAATTTATCTTACTGCTAGCATACGTGGGAAGGCAGCAGATGATGGCCAAAATATTTGGATCCCTGCTACTATGTGGGAAACC
Organism: Ochotona princeps; assembly: GCF_030435755.1. Classification (NCBI taxonomy): domain Eukaryota; kingdom Metazoa; phylum Chordata; class Mammalia; order Lagomorpha; family Ochotonidae; genus Ochotona; species Ochotona princeps. The sequence goes on from NC_080840.1 coordinate 42,737,705, forward strand.
AACGTATATTCCTTGCTCTCAATTTTAGCCTGGGTCAGATGTGGTTATTGATACTATTTGAAGAGTGAACAAGTATATGGGTGATCTCTGTCACTCTCTCCATCTCTCTCTCTCTGTTTGTGACTCTGCCTTTCAAATAAATAAGTAAATAAATAAATAAATAAATATTCTTTTAAATGTATGCGGATGTACCAACGTAGCCAGTTCAATATCCATCTCTAGCATCAGGGGTTTCGATGTTGTCCTTGCAGGTTACAGAGAAAATTTTGCAACTATTTTTTTAAATTTCAGCAAAGATCTTCAGTTCAAAGTAGGATTTTGGAAGTCGTCCTGGCCTACGACATGTTTATCAGGTCAGTTCTTTATGCCCCCGTGTCTCTTTAATTCACAGATACTAGCTTTCTGTAGAGGCCGATATCTTACTGCCACTTCTGTTAAAAATTTGTATGTATTTGGGAAAAATTATTGTGTTGATAAGTTAATGCTGAAAGATTTGAATTTCACAAAGAAACTGGTCTGGGTTCTTATGTTAGATTTCCACCATGGTCTCTGTAGCCCCAGCTCCTTCCTCACCAGTTTCCACCTCCTGTGATACCATGCTGAGGCTGCTCTGCTGTCTGTACAACCTTTCTCCCACTTCTGGTTGGAGCAGGTGCCAAGGTTAGGGAGACATCAGGTTGTCTATATAGATCAAGGTTATTGGTGTTGCTGATCTTGCTGGAACCTGTTGCCTGTTAGGTCTGTGGGCCATAGGGACCTATTTTGACCAGTACAATGACATAGCCAGTATTATTTTCCTGTGGGATCAGTGAATGCACTGAGCTGAATGAGTTCTCGCCAAGCTCAGCGCATGCACAGCTCCCTGTTGTCTCCTGCAGTCTTAAATTCTTTACCACACTGTAAGAAATGGCACCTGATGTGCCACTACTAGAGTTCTTGATCTGCTGTTTGTCAGTCTGAGGGCTACCCAGACCTGTTTTAGGTGGAACTTGTAGGATGCCATGTTGTTGCAGTTCACTGAGCCAGAAATGAGTTCACTCCCAGATCCTTACATGTGCAGCCCTCCCCATAGCCCTTGCCTCCTTAAGTGGTGCCCTATTCAGCTTAGTAGGCCGACTGGGCTATGAAATCCACCCTGGTGCCACACCTCACACCTTGGTCCTGCCACTCTGTCTGTGCTCCTGGCCAAATCAAAAAAACCAACAGGATGAGCAGTTCTTTTCTGGACTCACCTCTGGAGCTCCTGGTAAATATCCCTTCCCACCTTGTTGCTGGCGCAGTCCAGTTGCCAGTGGAGTTCAGATTGCTGTTTGCTGAGTGTTGCTTGGGTGTCAGTCACTGCAACACCACACCGTTGTTTTCGCTGCTTTCCAGTGTCTGCCAGTCTCCAGGTACCCCTCTGCTGTTGTTCTGTCCTTTCCCTCTCTGGTTCACATTGGCTAATATTTTTCCATCTCTTTAAATGTGTTCTTACTCTATATCGCCATCTTGATTCCCTAAGGCATGCTTCTGATTTCTTCCTTTAATTCTCTTATTCAACCACAGGAACTTTCTCTTTTTTCCCCTTTCTGCCCCTCTCACTTTTTTAGGTTAATGCTTACTTCCTAGCCAACATTTGTATTAAAACTTTTGAAATTATCCACTGGTTTGAGTGTCTGACTTTAAATTCTCCATCTGATATTTTGAAAAAAGTTTTTTGTAAGGATACACATGCATTTTTGCTCTTAAGAAATAATATTTATGTGTAAAAATGAAGTATGTTCCTTTTTGAATTCACAGTGTTACCAGGAATTACTTGATTGGAATTACATTACTTTTGAAAGCAGAGTGATAATAATCCCCTTAACTATTTTGGTTTGCTTGTATTTAGTAAGCCATGCTTAGGATCTCCAAAAAGATTTAAGCTGTTTTCAAAGGTAGTGATAATGCATGCTCATATTATCATACTTTAAAAACCCAACAGTGCCACAGCTGTGTTAGTTGCTGAACATGTACTTCTTGTCATGAATTGGATAAAATCATTAATAGTTCTAATGTGGTTCCTATTGTATATTTGGAAAAGTTAGGTCTATTCAGTAACAAATGTTTCTATTTTATCACTAGAAAATTATTATCCTGTAGGAATAAATCATTTTAATAGATTTTGCTGTAGTAGAAATCCTAGTTAGCAACAAACAACATGAGGGTCACTAGGGACAACTGTAAGGTGGTTAATTCAAAGAGGGAAAACACGCCTCAAGACAACATGGGTGGAACATGACAAGCATGAGTACAAACATGTAGGAGTTATGGGAAAACAAGCTCAAGAGTCATCAGCATTTCAAAGAAACATACAGACACATCCTACGCTAGTCGGATACGAGTTTATGAGCAAGAGTTAGTCGTAGAAACTGGCAGAGATTCTTTCATTGCAGATTTATGCAGTTTTGACTCTCATCTCAAAATATTTCTATACATGCACATAATTTTAAAATGGCAATTTATATTTATAAGAAATTTAAATATGAAAACACATTGATGGGTTTGGTATGCATAATACCAGGCCACTCAACTGCAAAGTATAAAACTTAGTGAAACTGAAATCAAATTTGAATGTAAGTTTCTGTCACCAGAAACCTGCTGCTTACCCTTAGCTCCAGATGTCTTGCCTTTCATTTAGGTTTGCTAATTAACTGCTAACTATGAAAAATTCGCAATATGAGGTAATAGTGTAAGTGCCTCATAAAACTTCTTGGGAATCTTGATTCAGTGGAATTCCGGCTCAGAGCAGGAAGTAACCACCATGTGTATGTAGCCTCCACATTGACTGAAGATAGCTTGGCTGTCGTAAAATTCCTTGGAGTGTGCATCACTAACCAATCAAGAGGAGGTCAGGAGAATCAATGGCCAGTCTGGAACATGGACACTGTCTGAGCCCGCAGCTATCAGTGCAAGCTTTAGTACAAAAAACCTTCATTCCTAACTCCCAAGGAATCTGGAAATTTTTGCTTTTTAAAAATGCATTCCATTATTTATTTTTAAATTTACTCTTTAAATTTTAATTTTTAAATGATTATTACAGAGGTGAGGGGATGGGGATTGCAGACACATGTGGGGCTGTGATAGAGTGTCCAGGAGGGAAGTGTCCACGAGGGAAGTAGAGGTGAGAGAGATGTGTCTTGACACTGGGTGAAGAGGGAAGAAGGTACATTGTTTCTTGTAAGGGTGCATTAGTGGCAGGAGATGAGATGGTTTAGCCTCAAATGCCTTGTTGATGGGGGAGGAGAATGTCCTGGGGATGTTGAGTGGTCGTTGTGTAAGCAGTGCCATATCCTAGCTGTCTTCGCAGGAGCTCTTATTTGTTCCCTCTGTATAAGTTCTGAGGCCTATTGGTTGCCCATGTCTTTTTCAGAGTGTCCATAGGCCAAGGTGCTTTCCATAGAACTTGGCTTGAAGTGTTGTGCTGTTTGTTCTTTCTACCATTTGAAGAGACACTTGAGGTCTTCTATGGGAGTAAAGGATCTGCTTGTACTAGTGTCTTTCATGAGCATCTGGATTTACTCTTTCTCTGGAGTAAGCAACAGGGATAGTCCAGTCCTGCAACATGTACTCTAGTGTTAGACCATGCATCCGTGGGATATTCCCTGAGACTGGGGATCCCATTGGTCCAAAGTACTCATGGGATTCAGGGGACCTACTCTTGATCAGGTCATGCTGCCTTGGCTTGCCACAGCCATGGTTTTCTTGTTCCTCTGTGGGTGTGTAGCCTGGTCTGGACTGCTGTCTGTCCTATCCTATACATATCTGTGTCTATACTGATCTGATCAGGGAATGCCTACCAGAACACTTACCAGGTCAGTCATCAGCCCTGTCATATGTACCACTGCATGTAATGGCCCTTTGGTACCACCCATTGGATCCCTACTTGTCCACTTCCCAGAACAGTAAGTGCAAGAACTCAGTTTTTCCCACTCCAAGACCTGACCTTCATACCCACTGGAAACCTTCCAGAACCCCCACGAGGTTGATCTCCAGACCCAATTATGGCTTGTACTGGCCCAGACCACCTTCAGACCTGGCTGTCATATGGGATTCTTGGAATTAAGGGATAGCTTCCTGGCTGTGTACATTATGCTCTGCAATAAAATGCCCACTTTGTTCTGCTACCCAGATGTCAGTGATTAACTTTCTGTATGTTGGACAAGTATGCTATACTATACTATTCTATGCTATATTATATATATTTCTGTCATATAACATTAGTATTTGCTAGCGTTTTGAGACCAATTTTGAGAATAGTGTGGAAGAGAAGAATAGGAGAAACATAGTGGATTTGTATGGCACTGAACTAGGGGACAGAAGACATAATACTTTTGTCAAAATCCACAGCAGTATATATTACAGAGAGTGAATCTTAATATATGTAAATTTAAAAAGTTCTTGGAAATCTCAGGAAATAATGCAGACAGTGGCAAGAACCACACATACAAATGTGTGGAAAAATTTCTGAGAAAAGCATGGTGGAAATAGGTACTGACCTATCTCTGTAAACAAATGGAGTCAGTAAGACTGAGGGCAAAAGGGGATTGCAAATGAGCACTGCACCCTAGAGGATGGAATTGTTTCTCAAGGCAGTATTTGCTAACAGTTCTGTGCTGGTAATTATCAAGGGCTGAGAAACAAGGCAAGTCTGAGAAACTGTCACAACCAAGAGGAGCACAAGGAGACATAAATGAACGTAGCACCCTTGATGAGGCCCTGGGCAGATAGCTATAGCTACTTGTTAAAAAAAATCAGGGAAATCTGAATAAACTGTAGATTAGTAATAATGTATCAGCATTGGATTTTAATTGTAACAAGCATACTGTACAAATGTAAGACAGTAAAAGTAAAAAGTGAGTGTGGGTTTTTGGAAACTCTGCAATATCTTCTGAATTTTTCTGCAAACCTAAAACTTACAAAAAGTAAAGTTTACTGAAGAAAAATGAAAGGGAACTCCTAAGACTATATGAACAATTGGGAGAGAATGGAGATCATGTTGGTACTTATTAGAAAGCAACAAAGGGATGTAAAACTAGCTAATTGGGTAAATAATGAGATTTTTCTTCTGTTGGAGAGATGTTACAAACATGTTCAAGAATTGTTCTGAATATAATTTAAGCTCTGCTCATAAAATCCTTCATTAGCTGCATAATCTGAGATCAGGCTCAAACTCCCTGGATTGCATACTAACTAGGCCTACTTCTCTACTCTTACCTTCTCTCTGGCGTTGTGTGGCATCAAAAAGTTGTTCATCCAGAGGTCATGCTGCCTACTGCCTCCCTGCCGTTGTTCCAGGTATCTCTTTGCCTGAGATACCCTGCCCCACACCAGCCAGCTTTCTCTCCTCAGTGTAGTGTTGTTTAGCACTTAGTTCGCCTTCTCCAGGAAGTCTTTCCTGAATCTTGTGCACTTGGTGCTTTCCTCTTTTTCCCAACCCCAGCAGTCCATCAGTATCCCATTTGACTTATGAACAACTATATGTGCAACTGCGTTCTGTACTTGATTGTAAATGAATCAGGCCAGAATTCCATGGAATCCATAATGAGAACAAGAGATAAAAGATGCTTAATTCATATTTATAAAATAGGAAAGAGAAGCAGGCTTCATTTTCATCTATAAAAAGTACATATGTGAATGGAGATTAGGATATAATTCTCTGTTATAGAAAGTTAATTTTCCAAATTTCTATCGATCTTTTAAAATAACACTTGGTAATAAAAATTTTAATTCTCACAAATAATTTTCTAGAACTGTAAATTTTTTGAAGAAAACTTTTAAGTATGGGAGATGAAACATTTTATAGTTTTTTATTTTTAATGTCCTATGATGGGGAGAGAGGACTATAGTGATGTCAAGAGTATAAAGCTTATTCCTAGGCATCTAACTGTTGTATGTCTTGCTACAGGCTCTGTGTGACTGTGTACATTATTTTTGAAAATTCAACAGGAAAATGTAGACAAATATATAAATTTGGCTTATATTTAAGTAAGTGTAAATGGCTTATGATAAACAAGTATGTTTTACTTTCTTCCCATCACTTTAGAATAGTTATACACTGAGTGAATATAAGCTAAGAAATTCCTATTACCTAGTGATGTCATAGCTGTTATGGTGTTGTGTCACAATGTGTTATGTTTTTGTTTATGGTAAACTGGTCCAAACAAGTCTATATTGTCAATGATATAGAAGCATATTATACACAGTTATGTATAGCACAAAATATATTTGACAATGATAGTAAATGATTATTGTTGATGTGTGTATTCGCTACACTATTTTTATTTTAAAGAATACTACTTATCAAGACAACTTTACTGTAAGGCATTATAAAGTATTACACTAACCGTAACCTTATTCATCTCATGTTTACCACATCTATTGATAATAATCACACCATTGTCTCTTCTGCTTGATTTGGTCTCCCTTTGTTTTGTTCATTTTGACCCTTGGGACTAATAGCCTAAACCTCCCCCGAATACACACACATCATGTACCTATGTGTCATTGGTTATACTCTTAGGTTTGTGTAATTCCACTGTACAATGTTGATCTAATGAGGAAATTGGTTACTGATGTATTTCTGTGTATTTCCATCAAGCAGTAGTGTTGCTACTAATCTACCCTACCTGTCATGGGATTTCTGTGTCTAGATCTTGATGAATCATAAAGTGCAATTAACAGAAAAAGATCTATCATGATGGTCTGAAAATGAAGCAAAGCAATATTCTTGTGAAATAAAGTTTTGAATTCTGTCATTCAGTGTTGTCTGCACTTATAAAAACATGTATTGATTGTAGGGTACAGGAGATGTTGACTGTCATTTTAAAATTAAGAAGAACTTGGAAAATGCATCCGTAAGTCTGGAATCTACAAGGAACCCAGGGATGTTTGTTGGACTTCAGTCAGATGGACGGGCAAGACCAGTTATTTATACCAAGGATGAGAATGTTTACTTCTATCCACGAGTCATCCAATGTATGTTTGCTGTGAAATACTTTGATTTTATCTGCTACTTTAATCACTTTTTTGGCTAAGAAAATCCCTATGATTAGGACTTTCGTTATAATTTTAGAATCACTGGAAAAAATCATGAGGATCATTTACTTTCTTCAATTTTTGATAAATACTGTTGGATATGGAGTTTTTACTACATTGAGGGCCTTTATATTTTTTCATTTTGTATGTTTGAATTCATGTTTTATGTACGTGTGCATATTTGAATCTTCTATTATTTCAGAATATCTGTATATACACTGAGAGAAGATGAAACTGTTAGAAAGTTTTAGGTGGTGCTGGTGTGATGGCTCAATTAGCTCATCCTTTACCTGATAGCAACAGCATCCCATATGGGCACCGGCTCATGTCCCAGCTGCTTGGCTTCTCATCCAACTCCTTGCTTATGGCATGGGAGAGCAGCAGAGGATGGCTCAAAGTCTTGGGACCTTGCACCCATGTGAGAGACCTGGAAGAAGCTTCTGGCTCCTGGCTTCAGATTGGCTCAGCCCTGGCCATTGTGGCCATTTGGAGAGTGATCCTATGAATGGAAGATTTTGTCTCTCCTTCTCTTTGTAAAACTGCCTTTCCAATAAAAATAAATAAATATTTAAAAATAAAAAGATTCTTATATTAAAAATTTTAGGTTGATTGCTATTAAGTTTTATTTTATTGAAAGACAGTGATAGATAGAGATTGAGAAGGAGATACAAAGAGAGAAGAGACAGAAAAGAAGAGACTGAAAAAGATTTGCTATTTGCTGGTTCATTCCCTAAGTGCCTGCCACAGCTAGGGCTGGACAAGGCCACAGCTAGAAGCCAGAAACTCAGATTGTAGATCTCCTATATGGGTGGCAGGGACCTCAATACTCAAGTCACAGGCTTGCTATTTCCCAGTTGGAGTGCATATTAACACAAAACTGGAATTGAGAATGGAACCAGGACTTAAACTCAGGTACTCCATTACACAATGCTAGTATTCCACGCAGTACCATGCATTGATTACTATTGTACTGATTTTTTAATTCTTGTAGTAAAAAGAATTAAAATTCAACATAAATGGGATTTGGATTAAAAATCTTAAAATACATTTGTTTGAACTGAAAGGCTGATGAAGTAATACATTGTGGTTTTTAAGTCTCAAGGTTTAGGTTGCTGACTAATTTGTATCTCATATGTGCCCACGAATTTTGGTTTAATCAAACTTTGGAAGATTTTCTTAGCCAGTGTCACTCTTTTTTTAGCTTCTATTTCCTTCTGTGTCTATCTATATACTATATGTGTGTGCAGTGTCTGTGTATAATATCCTACAGAAGATAGTTTAAAATAAGAACCCAGCAAGCTTGATTTAGCATAAAGATATATCTGGCCCAGTTCTTAGCAGTATTTGCTTTAGTTAGTTTTCAACTTAAAGTCACCGTAGTTAAAATTTTGCAAATTACTGCATTACTGCCATCGTTCTCCCAACCCTCTGTCTTGCCCTAATCCGGTACAGAGCACTTTCTTGACCGACAAAATGCATGTGCTGTCTGCCTCTGAAACCCTGACAGTAAACCCTGATAGATGACCTGAATGCAATCAGAAAGACAGGTAAAGCAGAAGATCAGTGAGACATGCCAAGCATGGACCAACTGCTGCCTGGAAGAGCAGAAGAAGGAACAAGAAATAATGAGGAAGGGAAAGAGAAGATGACAATAAGGAGATACTAATAATTAGAGAAGGAGGTGTGAAGAAGAAGTAATTCGTGGCAAAGCATGAGAAAGAATAAATGGCCTCATTTTTCATCTTAAGGCATAAGCACCAATAGAAGCAGTAGAAATGAAGTCATACTTTATAGATTTTGCAATTTAATTCTATTACTAAAACCTGGATTGTTTGTATTTCCTTCTCTGTTTACCAGAGGCAGATTCCTGTCTTAGTAAGTTCAAGAATATAGGGGACATGGTTATAGATATTTTTTGGAAGCCTTATGGATCCGAGGCATTCTGAGGAAAGGGATACAAACATCGGTTTCCTTCAAAATACAATTTCCAGTCACACTTGCCCCTTTTCACAAGAAAGGATTTCCAAATCTATGTGTGTACCTAAGACTTTTTGGATTCTACTTTTTAAGTTTGCATTTTTTTTTTCTCCTTGGGACTGTAATGAAAAGTGTACTTCAGAATAAGTTGCTGAGGCTCCTCTTGGAGATTTATTTTCATGTTAACTTATCGCTAAGCTTTGAGCACTTCAGCCCAAGAGAGTGCACAGAATAGCCCTGGTAGAAAGGCTTGTGTTTGTTGTGTTGTTGTGTAGCATTGGGCATTCTGGTTTGTGCAGATATACATTCTAACTTCTACCTGCTTTCTGCCTTTTCTAGATAAAGCTGGGTTTCTTTACTAATAAGGGAAGCCGAGTGGCTTGTTTTTTAATTTTTTGATGATTCCTTTGTTTTAATTATACAGAGATTCTCTGACCACTGAATACCAAATGGCAGTATTTGCTCCACACTATATCCCCTAAAAAAGTTCCTGGTTCAGATTAGGTGTACAAGCTGTACTTGCTAGCAAATGAATGACATGATACGAAATACATTTCATATCTAGTTATTTTTTCCTGTAGATAGAATTATAACCCTAGTTAATTAACACCTCAGTCTTTCTTTTGTCACCTGTAAATGAGACTAATGATACAGCAGTAGAGTAAGGACTTTTTGACTGAATGCTGTGAACCTTTGGGAACTGTAAGTAAACATATTTTGAAGAAATGAATCGTGCAAATATGCACGAGCATGTAGTGAATGCAATGTGTATATTGGCTGCAGGAAGGACTACGTGAGCTTCTCTAGAGTTTTCAAAAGGGTCAATGACTAAAAAAGTATTAAAAACTACACTATAGGATTTTGTGAAGAATGACAGACTATTTGAACTTTACATTAATCTCCCAGATCATTCTATCATTTTAGAATCACTGCATACAATAAGACTGAAGCTGTTCCAGTAAATCTTCTTTCCTCCCTGCAACCCAATCTCCTTGAAAATATAAATTGTGGGGTTTTTTTGTTTTATTTTGTTTTGTTTTTGTTGTTTTCAAGTTTAGAGATAGAGACAAGACAGGATTCTCTTCTGCAGATTTATTCCTCAGATGCCTGCAGCAGGTGGGCTGGGTTTGGCCAGGAGTGAGACCAGATCCTGAGAATGCAGTCCCGGTCTTCTTTGTGGGTGAAAGGACTCCAGCTAGCTAAGCTAGTGGTGGGAAGGGGACAATAAAGTTGCATTTTATTACAGTTTTTGTTTTTTATTGCTGTTGATCAGTTTTCACATTTCTTTTCAAATTGTGAAAGTCAGATAGTGAGAGCCCACGGCTATGAGTTGCTCCAACCCATAGTATTATTGGAGACAGGTTTTGTGCTTGGGTTTTGGACCTCCCTGTGACCCACTAGACCATAAAGCAGCATAGGTAGGTTGACTGCCTTTGCAGAAGGACAACAACATCCTGGATGGCATTTCCAGCAAGTGGCTTCTCTTTTGGGGTTTCCTGCTGTGTTGTTTCTTTTGTGAAAGGTCAATGTGGAATCTGAAGAAGCCCATAGTGAAGAGGGTGGGTAGGTAAAGGATGCTTAATCATTTCACAGTTCTCCTTAGGCTAACCTTGTTGTACAATCCTTTGTACGCTCCAGGCTGGCACATCCGTTACTTCCCTGTGCTCCCTGTGTATCTTTGTTGCAGCACTTATCAGTATGTATCAGAGGCTATTGTTTGTGTGTTCCCCCTTTAGTTTATATCCCATCCATGTCAATGCCATGTCATAGGCATTGATTTATTTCTAGTGTTATGCCAGTGACTGGAAAATAGTTTATCTTTTCTTCATAAATCCTGTATTTCTACATTATTCCATGAATAAATGGACCCTTAATTGTTGAGGAACTATTTTCTTTTTTTTGCTTTCCAAGTGTTCTTTTACTCTGAATGAATATATTTACAGTTATTTTTGATCTTTCTTTCTAATAGTTTAAAACAGCATTATTATAATTACTGATCTCCCCTGTCTGGGCATTGCATTGTAAATAACCCAAACAGAAAAGGTCTTTTAAAAGTACAGTTTGGTATTCAGTAGTTTATTATTCTTTAATATTGAATGCCATTTGAAGGATAAATAACAATGTGATTATAGGCAGTTCTTCAGATCCTGCATTGTCAACAATCATTCCATATGATTAAATCACTTTAGTTTCTGTTAACTCTAGATAACAGATTATTTTATTTATGAGCATTTGAATTGTTGATGGCATTTGTGGAATTAAGAAGCAGCGACTGGGACTGGCATTGTGGCACATTGGATTAAGCTGCCACCTGCAGCATAAACATCCCTTATGGGTGCCTAATTGCGTCCCAGCTGCTCCACTGTTAATTGAATGCCTTGCTAATGCTCCTGGGAAGCAGGGAGGATAGCTCACATGCTTGGGTTCCTTCAACTTTATGGGAGACACAGGAGAATCCTTGCTCTTGGCTGCAGTCTAAATCTACTGACCCTGGCCATTTAGCCATTTGGGGAGTGAACTTGCAGATGGAAGACCCCCTCCCTTTCTGTATCTATCTCCATCTCTATCTCTGTTATCACTAACTCTATGTCTATTTCTTGCTATCTCTGCTTTTAAATAAATAGATTTTTTATAAAGTAGCTGCTATTATTTATAATTCAGAGATCCATGAACAGACTTCCAAAATTTGTCTAAAATGAAATGAAACACGTAAGTTTATTTTGGTGCAAAATACTTTACATGAGTGTATAATTTTTTCGAGCATTTTGCACACGCTTTTTGAAGACCTCCCTCAAATATGACTTTTGTTACTTATAAAGTCTCCCAAACCTGACATTCATAGTGAAAAGTAATATGCTTTAAAATAAATTATGATCCTATGCCTGATCTTAAAGAATTAACACAAAGAGCTTGGCCTTTGAAATCTGTAATATAAATAGTACTCATGAGCAAATACTGTAAAGTCAAAGTCATTATTCAACTAACTTGGAGATATCTATTTCTGAAGAAGATTCTAAACAATGTACTTCTAAATAAAAGTAGCTACTATTTTTCTTCACTTGTAAGTGTGTGCATGTGTTATTGATCATATTTTGATAAGGCTCTGTTTGAGTGATATGCTAGTCCATTTCCCTGTTTGAAGAAACTGAAGTACTAGATTATCAAAGAAGTTCCTATTTGTAAAGTACAAGAAAAAATATTCTTAATGTGTCATTTGACTCATACTCTGGTGTAAAGCTGCATCTTGAATTTATAAAGCAATGAATCGGTTTTATAGCAATACCATTCATCCATAGCTTACTGGTAAGAATAAAAAGTCATTTGAAGAAAACTAAGCAATGCAAGGTGAAAAAATTTGACAAGGCATTGAAGAGGAAACAACAGCAAAATTTAAACTTACATAGCTGAACATATGGCGACCATTCTGAGAAGAACCGAATGATTTTTGAATGGGTAGTATCTTTTAAAATCTTAATTTCAGCTGGCAGAGAAAATCCCATGGGAATGTCTGCAACACCCAGCCAAGGGGAAGAAAAGACCTGTGAGCTGAAAAAACAGAGAGAAATGCCACCAGCACCTGAAGCCGTGGCTCCCTTGCTGTCCTCAGCTAGAGGTAAGCAGTAACCTTCGCTCGCTCCTCCTTCCCACCTGTATTTGTATCCAGTAGGCTGATTGCTGGCTTTGCATTGTTAAGTTTTCAAGATTAGAAAATGGAAGTGTTTCATTTTGGTGGAGCAAGTAACTTTTAAAAATAAAAAATAAAAATATAGACCTTTTGGGCCCAGCGTGGAAGCCTAGTGGCTAAAGTCATTGCCTTGAAAGTGCCAGGATGCCATACGGGCACCAATTCTAATCCTGGCGGCCCCCCTTCTCATTCAGCTCCCTGCTTGTGGCCTGGGGAAGCAGTCAAGGACAGTCCAAAGCCTTGAGACCCTGTACCCATGTGGGAGACTTAGAAGAGCCTTGGGCTCCTGGCTTCAGATTGGCTCAGCTCTGGCTATTGCAGTCACTTGGGGAGAGAATCAACGGACAGATCTTCCTCTCTGTCTCTCTCTCTCTCTCTCTCTCTCTATATATATATATATATATATATATATATATAGACTATACAATCAAAAATAAATCTTAAAAATATAGACCTTTTAAAGTTATTCTTTCATTAAATTAACCATCAAATATATAAGAATCCAATAAATATAAGAAACAAAAAAGCGAAATAATGGACAAGTCAGACTTGGTTTCTGACCTCTAGAAAGTTTACGGTGAATAGGTCACATTTGCATTAGACAACTATACACAGACACAGCGTCAGGCTAAAAACTAATAATTGAGATGAAAGAAATGTCTATGGTGTGCTGGACTTAAAATAAAATTCTAATCACCAATTCATTTTGAAATTATGTTACATTCTTTGCTGGCTTATACATTCTCTGTTGTAGTTCATGGCAATACAATAAAGATGGAGGGTGGGTCAAGGAAAAGTGAGGTTGAGCTTAATTTTTTCATGAGTTTCTGAAACTCTGAAATGTAATCTAGAGATCCATGTGACTTGAAGTTCCTCTAATGACAATATTATTTATAAAAGAAAAACACATTATTTGTTTAAATTTTGTCGGCTTGGTTGCAATGGAGATGGAATTATATACATACATGATTTTAGGTAGCAAAAATATCTTTATGTTTTTTTTCTTTTTGTTTTTAAATTTATTCATTAGTTATGTTGTATTATGTGACACAGTTTCATAGGTACTGGGATTCTCCCCACCAGTATTTCACGAAGGGCCTCAATCGTAGCTGAATGATTAGAATATGCATCATGACTCCTTTTTTCTCTACCTCAATCCAACAGCTACAGTTAAACGTTGTTTCTTGCTTGAAACATTTTCCTCTCAGTTTTGCACTTTAACTAGCATGCTGATTAGATTTCTGTTACATTAGCCATTCATAAAATGAACACCTTAGTCAAAAAATGCTTTAGATGACCTATTTTCTACTTTTAAAGATGTCTCAGAAGAATTGTCAGTTATTGAATATTTTTTTTCAAGAGGCTTTAGGATAGAGGGAGACATTTAAATATATAGCTTTGGGTATTAGGGGATATAGACAAAATAAATCTGTTACCTCTTTTCTCAAAAGTATCTGTTACACAGAAAGATGCATCAATGGGGTGTATGAGGATTGGAGTTTATGATACAACAAATATGTAAACAATAAGTGTCTATAAATAATAAATAGTCCTTTTATAGTAATAAAAATGTGTCATTAAATTTGTAGATGAATTATGATATTAACTTTATTGAAGGGAAATGATGTAACAACTTTACATGTTTAGGAAGAAATATTTTTCATCATGGATGATTTTAAACATACTTAAAAGTAGAATGAATAGAATACTGAATCTCCATGTATCTGTGACCCAGATTCAACATGATCAACATGGATCTGATCTTGTTTTGTGGCTTTTCACACATTGGTCCAAACCATGTTCACTTAATTATTTTAGTAAATCCAAGGTACTATATTGCTTCACTCCTAAATAATTTGAAAATGCATATTTTAAAAGTTGTATCAATGGCAGTATGGATTACTTCTCATGATTTTAGTTTGGAAGCATTGTGCCTGAACATGTTCTTGAAAAGGCTTATGAATTGATGCCCCGAACAGAAATTGTCCTGCAAATTGTCACTGTGCTATCTTATTTTTAAATATGAGGAAATACAGTCCCAGGAAGGTGAACATGATTGATGTCTAGCTTCTGGACACCTGTCTCTGCACATGGGTGACAGTCACACAGTCCTTTTGTCTGGGCTGATGTGGTGCATGGTGGTGCTGGGCAAAGCCTACTTATGCCAAAGACTTAACTAGATATCTGATAAAATCTATTTAGATGCCAACAATTTAAGAAATAAAAAACCTGGGCTAAATTAGAAACAAAAAGGAATTGATTATTAGATTGAAGGCATCCTTGAAAATAGCAGTGCGTAGATTAAGCTTATTCTTCCAGAACGTATAACACACAATACGTAAATGAAAATGTTAAAATTATATCATTTTATTACCTCCCAAAGAGCTTTGTAATATATTTATATTTTGAAAATACATAGACACATAGAAAGATAGACACAGATTATGTTGGGCATAAACTTTTATTATCTGCTTGTCTGTCAACAGAAGCTATTAAACCTTATATGCAACTTTTGTTGTGTCTATTTTTTATAAAATAATTGGTTAGCTATGAATAATTCTTGTACAAATATACCATAGCATGGTTACCTATGTCTTGTAGCCTGCACTGGGCATTCTCCTATGTTTTATATTTTTTCTTTAGAAAATTCATACTTGGAAGTAGTAGGTAATATATTATATAAATTGTTCTTCTTGTTATGCTAATATCCTTTATAATATGAAAAGATGCCATTCAGAGCATAAAGTACACCTTTATTTTTTTCTTGTGTTGTTTTAAGCAACAATTAGAAGATGATATGCATAATCATATTTTCATAGAATGAGAATTTGAAGGGGGCTTTGAAATGAGAAAAACAATGTAGAGATTCACATTAAGAGTGCAGAAACTAACCATTCATTTCAAGTAATCCTAATCACCTTAAAGTACCTTTCATTTTATTTTTTACTTTTAAAATTTATATAACATGAGTAGAGTTCTTATTTTTCATGACATAGATTTAGAAGCTTAGAGATTCTGCTTTACCCTTCCTTTCTCACTTCCTATATCACCCTCTTAAAATTTGTCCTGAAGTTATTATAACATAGGCATTCATTTCACCATTTCAAATTCAACTTTCTAATATATAAATGTATCATGACATGGCAAGTATAGGAAAAGGAAGAAAATCATATCATAAAGGAATAATAAAAAATAATACTTAAAATCCTAGTATCATTTGGAAATAAAAATGCATGCTGCATACATTTTATTTACTTGTATACTTTTCTCCCTGGAGAGTTTGTATTTTGTGTGCTCTTTGTATTAGTAACCACATTTCAGAGAGAACATGTCAAGTCAGCATCCTATGTGGGTACTGGTTTGTGTCCCAGCTGCTCCTTTTCTCATCCTGTTCTCTGCTTGTGGTCTGGGAAAGAAGCACAGGAAGGCCAAAGGCCTTGGGACCCTGCACCCCCAAGGGAGACTTGGAAGAAGTTCCTGGCTCATGGCTTCGGATCAGCTCAGCTCTGGCTGCTGTGGTCATTTGGGGAACGAACCAGAAGATGAAAGATGTTTCTCTTTGTCTCACCTTCTCTGTATAAATCTGCATTTCCAGTAAAAAGAAATAATTTTTAAGAGAGAATATATGATATTTGGCTTATTAACTGTTACACATAATGGTTTCTAGATGAGACCATTTTGTTTTGAGTGGTAAACTTTTGTTCTTTTTTATGGCTGCATTGTATTCCATGTAGTAAGTGTACCACATTTTCTTTATCCATTCATCTGTTGTTGGACATTTGGGCTGGTTTAATGTCTTAGTTATTGTGAATTGTGTTGCTATAAACGTGAGGTTACAGGTGACTCTCTCATATGCAAATTTTATTTCCTTTGGAAAAGTACCTTTCTATGTTGAGCAGGAAGTCTATACTTAAAACATTTTGACTCTCAAACTTTTATAAAAATAATTCATTTTTTTGAAATGAGTATGAAGTTAGATCATTTTTTTCTCATACTATCCTTTCAAGCATTAGATGCCTTTTGTTTTCAATTGCTGCTTTATGTTTCAGTTTATATCAAATTTTTCAAATACTGAATTGATTTGGAATATCATAGAAAGATTCGTGGAAGCAGCTAAACATTATTTTTCTGCCTCCAGAGCTTCAGGTGAACTGTAGCTAACAGTAACTTAGCATTTTCTTTTGGTCTGAATCACCTGATTGCATTTAACTAAACTGTTTTGTCACTCCTGTCGAGTGCATTTTTGAGTCATCTAGGTACATATTCAGCACTACAGATTCTATTCAGAGAGACCGTTAGGGAGTCTGTTGATTAATTCAGCATCTCCATCCAATATTTTCCCATCTCAGAGTACTTTAAACTTGTAGTTTGCAAAAGAACTGCTGTTATGACTCTCAGATAAAGAAATTTATAGTCTGAGACTAATGGACTTTGGTTCACTTCCAAAGATCATGGCATTAGATGGTATTCATATTTAATTAATAGTAGCACAAATTTTAATATACCAGTCTGTATTATAGATTATACTGTATTAAGGCATCAGTATTTGTGATAGGAGTGCACTTTGACTTATTACATTTGTATAAGTGATGTAAGAAAATATTAGTCCAGCAAGCGGCCTTAGAGACTATCAAATCATTTCTAGATTAAATCAGATATGAAAGCTAACTGCAGACATGCGCAGATTTGTGTACATATGTGCATGGACATCACAAAAACAATCCAAATAACTGTCTTCTTTCTCTTTGTGTGTTTGTTCTTTGTTTAGTGCTTATTGCTTGTTGATTGATCTCCTCACTTCCGTTTTTTCTTCAGCTCATTCTGTTTCAGACTGGTCTCTAATACATTATGTAACCATCATATTTTAAAATCACAACTGGATACTTGTTGCCTACACAAAGATGTGCTGAATACCACTTTGCCAGTGCCCTCTGTGATTTCATGGTACTCTCTATCTTCTTCAAACCTTTAATGTCATGTTGTGTTTAACAATACATTTCCACCTATCGTTCATTCAGCATTCTCCCTGCTTCGGGCCACATGTATACAACACATGTTATATGGTCCCTCCATCTAGAATGCCCCCTCCTATTTCTCTGTGAAATTTGTCAGTTTTCTACATTGAACATTCAGTTCCTCTTATGAAGATTTTCTTGCCCATCCCCGCACAGTCACTAACTCCCTGCTAACTTATCATATCTTGACTTTGTAACACTTCTTTCGTTTTCCATTAGTGTATTTATTTACATTTTTGAAACATAAATGTTTATATGCTTGTCTCCAGTGTTTCTCCAGAGTAAGACATGCATATCTTTCAAGATTTTAATTAGTGGCATTTTTATGAAATCTGTAAGCCTAATGCTGTGACCAGCAAATATTAAGAACTAAATAAAATTTCCTTGAACTGAGTGAAGACAAGCATTTTCAATGACTAAGATAAACATAAGATGACTATCCAAAAAAGGAGTATCCTGTTGGACCTAGATTACAAATTGTACTCTGGCATTCATGGATGTGCTATGGAGTTCTCGTTCCCAGAGAATCACTGACACCTTTACCTGGAACTAAAGAAATGCCAAGAGAGTTTGGCTAAAATGGTAGGCTGGATAGTCAAGTATTTACATGTAATGCTAGAGTTTTAAAAATCAGATTGTGTTCTGAAGTTCTGTTGGACTAATTTTGCATGTAAGCCATTCTGAATAGCCTGTGATCCACACTCACTCCACCTGGGCTGGGACTGTCTTGTTTCTGCCCATCTAACCGTTTGAAACTCACTTCATCTCTGAGTCTCAGTTTGTCCACTTGCTAAACAGAGGACAGTACCTTGAGGCACTAGTGTGAGGACTGAGCAAGGATGACATGAAAATCAGTACTATGTGCTGAGGACAGTGCTGTGTATAGAACGAAATCCCAGATGCCAGCAATGCCACTGCTATTGCATCCTGTTAAGGTGTGCATAGATGAACATGTAACATTCCAAAAGCTGGTTTAAAACAGCATCTTTGTAGCTACACACAGAATAGTTTATTATACATGTTGAGTGTATTATTTAATATCTTTGTCACCTTAAAATAATGTGATATGATTCATCTTATGGCTGTGTAGTGAAAATTGAGTGAGAAATGCATATGACACATTCAAAACAGAGCCCAGTATAGGGTAGAAGGTTACTGAATGGTGATTATTATTATTGCAGGAAATATTCCTATTGTTAAATGGCAAATATTAGCAAGGATAATAAGTACAAAGTAACTTAAAAAATTTACTTCTTTTTTTATTATTATCATTTTATGGTACAGTTCCATAGGCCATGGGATTTCTTTTATCCCCGCCCCAATTCCCTCTCCCCTCACTGAGTTCCTCTATATCATTACTATAGTATAGTTTTTCATAAAAAGTCATATGTTCATCATTGCGGGCATGGACAATGGCAGAGAGTCCAGCATCCTATTGTCAAGATACAGTAAACAGTTTCATTGTAAGTCCATCTTTGTCTGGAAGTAGAGATGCATACTGCGTTGTATCCTCACATCTGGATATGATAGTCTCCATTACACATCACAGTTACTATAGTTCCCTTAAATGAAAAGCCACAATACAAAATCAACAACAGGAAGGAACATAGAAATTTGCAGTGCCATGAAGTTAAATAACATGCTGCTAGATATGATAGTCTCTGTTACAGAGTTACTATATATCCCCTTAAATGAAAAACCAGAAAACAAAATCAGCATCAGGAAGAACAAAGAAGAAATTAACAACATCATGAAGTTAAATAACATGCTAGTGAATGACTAATGTGTCACTGAAGAAATAAAAAAAAAAAAGCACGAGCCTTCTTGAAGAAAATGATGCTACTGTATGACCTACGAGTCACTGAAGAATTTAATCACAAGAAACTGTTTTGAAGAGATGAAACTAACAAAAACAAAAAATCAAAATCCATAATACAGTTTCTGCTTATCTTTGTTGGTGAAATGTGTCTCCTGTAGGCAACAAATAGATGGGTTTTGTTTATTAACCAGTCTACTAGTCTATGACGTTTGATTGTTTCATTTTCAATGAGAAAAGAAAGCTTTGCTGGGTATGTTATTCTGGGCCAACAAGTTTTTGCTTCTAGAATCTGGAATATGATGTTCCATTCTCTTCTTGCCTGTAGAGTTTCCTGTGAGAGGTCTTGTGTGAGTTTAATTGGCATTCCTTATATGTCAGTTGATTTTTTCCACGTGCACATTTAAGGATCTTTTCCTTATGTTTGATTGAAGAGAGCTTGATGATCATGTGTCTTGGTGAAGATAGTTTTTGGTCAGTCCTGTTGGGAGTTCTGTGCCCCTCCTGGATGTTATTTCCTGTTTCTTTTTCTAGATTAGGGAAATTTTCCCTTATTATTATTATTATTTTTAAAGATTTATTTTTATTACAAAGTCAGATATACAGAGAGGAGGAGAGACAGAGAGGAAGATCTTCCGTCTGATGATTCACTCCCCAAATGAGCCGCAACGGGCCGGTGCTGCACCGATCTGAAGCAAATATCCCTTTCCACCTTGTTGCTGGTGGAGTCCAGTTGCCAGTGGAGTTCAGATAGCTGTTTGCTGTGTGTTGTTGGGGTATGAGTCACTGCAACACCACACCGTTGTTTTCGCTGCTTTGTAGTGTCTCCGTGTACCCCTCTGCTGTTGTTCTGTCTTCTATTTACTGGAATGTGCCCTCTCTGGTTCACATTGGCTAATATTTCTCCATCTGTTTTATACAAAGTAATATAAAAAAATGGATGTGAATTTGTTATCACTTTTGATGCTGTGGTGATAATAGTAGAATTACTGCTGTAGGTTGTGCCGGAGTCCTGATTTCAGACCACCAAATGAGAGAAGGGAGAAAACAATGGCTATGTTTTAACCATTTGACATGAAGACATTCACCGCTTTACCTTAAATGTGTACCCTTTCCATGGAGAGGCAGTGGTTCAGAATTCAAATGCAGTTGTTGGTGCAATTCCAGACAGCCATTGTAGAAACACTTGGGAGGCCCTCTTTGCACTGTATGTCCCAGGATCTCCTCAGAGGAAGCTAAAGGCTAAAGAGAATGTAGGGAAGACAACCATCCCAGTGCGTTCCTTATAAACAGCAGTGGTGTTTTGGGCAATGCTGCTCGCTGCTGGAGGATTGGAAGGTTTGTGGAAAACCTATGCATTGTGTAGCCTCTGCTCTCAGCGACAACTGCATTAGCACCTTAAAACCATTTGGACATAGGACCAACATTCTCAATCCATTTCTAAATGCTTTCCATTGAAATTTTCACTAGGTTTTTTTTTTTTCCAGAGACACCTCAGAAATTTTTTCTTTGTTTTTAATGTTGGTTCTAGGTCCCATTTGAAAATCTTCCTGAATTCCACTTTTTAAATTACTTTATATTATAGTGGTTCTATTTCAAATCTGTAAACCAATAGATAGTGTTCTGAAAAAATCTATCAGCACAGAACTGCTACTCCTGTGTTGTAGCATTGAGGACAAGTCAAAGATTGCTGGACACATCATATATTTATTCACTTTACTTCAATACTTGAGTACTCTTGCTGTGAGCAGACGAACACAAATCAACTCCCTTGAGTCCTTCACCTCAATCCATCTCCCATCCTCAGCCCCTGCTTGCCCAATTTTGATGTCCTTGAGCTCTGATGAGACAAAAGATTTGTCAGCCCAATGTTCTATCTGGTTGGCACTAATGTCTTTTTTCTCCCATAGAAGAAATCAGACGATCCCAAAGCAGTGAGAGTCTTCTGCCAGAAGATGAATGGAAGGTGTTGGTGCTGACAGGAAATACAGGGACTCAAGCCAATGTCACTCTCTGGGTGTATGGAGACGAAGGAGTCACTGGACCGATAAGTCTTAGCAAGGACAGCCCAGAGCAGCTCTTCCTTCCAAGACAGGAGGATGAGTTTCAGGTAAGTGAAATTGGCAGTGCTGCTGTTCTTTCAATACTTTACAAGCATATTTGTAATAAAAATGTGTGATTATGTGTGTTTGTGACTTGTATTAAAATAGGTCTGTGGGCTGCTAGAATCCCCATAAATTAGTTAATTTCTGTAGTAATGATCAAAGGAAATATTTTTGCTTCCATATGTTATACATGAAAACCAAGTTGTAGAAGAAAATTGCTTTTTTAAATACAGTTTGTTTTGGACCATTGGTCTGAAACTGGCCTAATAAAACCATCATTTTGATCTCAAATTAAGAGCCAACTGGAGGGTTTTCTGAAAAGCAAAGCCCCTCCTTTGTATACTTGCAGATACTTAGTCATTGCTTGCAGGATGTGTATGAAGTCATTTCTTTGGTATCTTTGTAAACCATATTTTGATTTCCCATGTTCATTTTAATCTCTGACTTCCTTTTTTCTTATTCTTATTTCTTACTGGCAGAGATTGTTTGTTTAATATGCCTGGGTTCCTCCTCTAGTTCCTCAGAACTGTTGGCCAAGTTTCAATTAGGACGATTCCATTCCACTCCACTAATTTGCACCCTCCCTGAAGTGTGAAAACTGTATGGTTTTTTGGTGGGTGTAAAACAGCAGGAAAACTCCCTAGAGAGTGTTTGTTTAGCTTTCTAAGGCTGGCAGTAACAGAGAAAGATTGAGACCAACCCGAATCAGCAGGAAGCCATTACTGTCTAGGGCTACAGTTCCCAGACATCACTTAATACACAAATGGTTTCTAGATCTTCAGACTTGAACTCGTGGCTTTCTATTTCTAAAATCATTAAATTAGGTTTAGTGGAAAAAAAAGTTGTCTGCAGCTATAGAGGAGCACTTTGGCTAGATTCACAGGCAATCATATCTTATAAACAAATGAGGGAGCTTCAAAAAGTTCATGGGAAATTAACATGTAAGTTTTGGTGCAAAAGTAATTTGAAAGTCACAATATATATTTTCCATGATCTGTTTGAAAAGATCTTTTCTGAAATTATTGTGTGAAGATTGTTATTTACAACCCAGTATGCATGTGTGATGGGTAGATCCCTAGACAAACCCACAGAAGCCCAATTTTTCCCATGATACACCTTGTGGTTTATTTATTTCATTGCTGATAAATCCTTTCAATGTTTTTCTGGAAAGTTTTAACCAGGGTCACTTGCTGAAATACATGGCATAGATTCTCAATCTTGATTGTAGTCTGGAATTACCTAGGGAGCTTTAAAAACTACTGATGCCTGATTCCTCCTCTGGAGATTCCAGTTTATTTTGTGTGGGGCGGATCCTGGGCATGGAAGTTTTTAAAAGCTCCCCAAGTGAATCTAAAGTGCAGCCAATGTTGAAAACCCCAGTTACATCAAACTGCAAATTAGGTGAGATTGGAGTTCCAGTTTCCCAAATGTTAGTTGTGTGACCTTGAATGTGTCACTTCATCTCTGTAGACCAGTAATATTTTTATGGATATAATGGATGCTTCAGAATTCATTTTCTCCCCTGCCGGAGTCCAGCTCCAGCTGAGTTTGGAGCTCTGGAAGGGTGCATGGAGTCAGTGATAAAGAAAGACACGGACAGTGTCACTTGGTGCGTTCTTGCTACAGCTCAAGAAGCTGTCCTTTTTATTTACTCAGACACCACACAAGCTTCTACACAAACAACTAATTGTTCTATTTTTACTTCAAGACTAAGGGGGCATGTACAGACATTTGGTCATTCCGTCTGCACTTCAGAGCTAAGCAGGTGCCCCTAAAGATAATTCTGCAAAATACTTTATTCATATTCTTCAAAGCAAACCATTGTTCATGCTTCAGTAGTAGCCATGGAGCGACAGCCAGTACTCCAAGGCCAAGGCACATGCGATTACCTGCTAATCAGTAGTACATTCCTATCACATTTCTATTTCTACAATTTACCCGTTATTTAATGGGAAAATAGGTTACAAGGGAAAAAGCGTAAAATCCAAGACAGAAG
Source organism: Ochotona princeps (assembly GCF_030435755.1). NCBI lineage: Eukaryota > Metazoa > Chordata > Mammalia > Lagomorpha > Ochotonidae > Ochotona > Ochotona princeps. The sequence goes on from NC_080840.1 coordinate 42,761,355, forward strand.
TTTCAAATGTTAAATCCCCCTACAACTATAGGCTCTACAATCCCATAAACAATAAAATAATAATTAAAAGCATATTTCCTTAATAAAAGCATCCTTAATTCCTCTAGCTAAAAATTATAAAAGCAGCTAAAACAATTACATTTTCTATGCTCCAAAAAAATTGCAATCACAGGCTGGCCTTTGAGATAACAATAACTATTTATTGCCATAGCAGTTTCAGCTCTCACTCCCATCACTTGCCTTAATATTTAGGATATTATCAAGCCCTTTCCTAGAAGGTGTGCTGCATGTCTGGGCCAGATTCTGAGGTAGTGGTTAGCACACAATAAGGTGTCCAGAAATGGCATGGGCTTAATTGTGCTCCTGTGTGTAAATTGTCAGAGGCCCACTCACCAAGACATCATCAGTGACATTAACTCTTAGGCTCATATCGGTTGCAAAAGCCATCTCACAGGGGCAAAAAACAATGCCTCAACAGATTACAGAATTCTTAGTGGGGTGCTTGAGTGTCCATGCAAACAGGGAGTGAAACAGCGTCAAGGTGCTCAGAGAGAATCTGCTGGGCCCTGCCAAAAAGCTGGAAGCTCCCCTGGGCCCTGCCAAACGGGAGCTGTTCTCTTCACACCTTCATGTTGTCCACACCTACTGCACAGACCCTCGCGCTCCCCTAAATTCCAGGGAGTTCTACTGACAAAAGAGGATGTATAAACCCTTAAAAATCAGCTCTATCAACTACAGGAAATGTAACAAATTGGTAATGGAGATACAGTTCAACTGGGGATGGACTCCTTAGTAGTTCTATTACCTTAAATAGCTTGCTTATATCCTAGTGAATCCATGATTTCTTCTTTGTTCAAAAGTAGTACTTATACTTTACAATATGCAAGGTATATTGTAAAGTTGAAAGAATTTGTGGGGTATTGTAGAAGTGCTACACGGATGATAGCTAACAAAATAACCAATGACACTTCCTCTTCTGGTCCATAGTATCAGGATTCATATTTGCTTAGACTTGGGAACTTATTGTGAAGTAAGAGCAGGAACTGTCTATCTCAAGCTCTCTCCTCAGTGGTGGAGTTTAGGATTAGAAGTCTAGAGCCTTTTGGGTCCCAGGCCAGCAGCACTGGCATCACCTGGGATCTTGTTAGTTCTGCAGATTCTCAGGTTCACATAGATATGCTCAAATGGAATCTGCATTTAAAAAAATTTCTCTAAGAAACTTGTGTATGCACAAAGCTTGAGAAGCACAGCCTAATGGTTGTGAAACATTTGGACTGGGGCATGTTGATAATTTAGGAACAATAGGATTAGTTAATTCATCCCTCCTCTCTCAGCATTGCTTCCCCTGTTCCTTCATATTGATATCATTTCTATTTGTCCTCTTTTTTTTTTCTCCCTTGAATTGCTGAAATGAGCATATAGCTATTTTTTGGTAACAGTATATTTCTGATCAACATATTTTGGTCCAGATTTCAATTTTTGAACTTTGTGTGCTCAACTGCATATCCATACAAACCACTTAATATCTTAGATTCTTCATCTTTCATGGTAGGCTGTAAAAAGCCTTCTGTTCACAAGGTTGCTGTGCAGACTGGAAGAGGTAGTGCATGACAGGTGCTTGGCCCTTGGCCAGCAGAACCTAGTACCTTCTGCACTGTGTGCTTGTTGCTCTCTCCTGCAGCAACAGGAAGTCAGGAATGAAGTCACTCACACTCTGTAATCTGACTATTCACCTGTCCTTTGTATTGTTTTCACTTAGAATGTGGAGAAAGAGGCAGTTTACAGAGACAAACTAGTAAATTCTTAGGACAGCAAAAAGGATTTCTAACGTTTGGCTTGCTTTTCATAGACAAATCACGTAAAAATGTGGGATGACTTTCTACTTCAACAGTAAGAACTGACTAGTGAATTCTACTGTAGACTAGCTTTGGAAATAAGGAAAGAGAGGGAACATGGCCGTGGAAATTAAAACACATCTTTTGCTTGCTCCCAGTCAATGTCACCATGATTCTTCTTGACCAGTGCTGTTTTTAAACTGCTACAGACTATGCCTCTGCTTGCCTATTCACGTTTACTCTATAGTACTAGATGGAAATGTATGGTGAAATAATGATAATGCTTGTTAATTAATTTATTAACTAAGGTTACTATTTTAATCTTTTGAGTTCAGTGTCTGGGCCATGTTATACTGAAGATACTTATTTATAAATCCATCTACTTGGCTGGGCTCTATAGTTTCCTGAGTTAGAGAATATGCCATTATGCTTACACATGTTTAGCTGTGGTCTGGTACAATGCCTGAATCACTGTGTTAATAAGCATTCATTTAGTTAAATTGAGTATTTTATGCATTAAGAATTATGCCCTTTGAGTAGATGAAGAAATTGAGAATTAGATATATAAAATATGACAATTTTACTTAATTTACAACAACTAATATTGCAGTTGACTTCAAAATGATTCTAAAATTAGTTCCCCACAATGCTTACTACTTGAATTAACATTCTCTTGGGCCATATCAAAAACTGACCTTGTACACCTATGGGGGCAGATCTTTTTCTCATAAAATGAGAACATCTGTGTCAGCCTAGGAATCAAACAGAGAACTTTCAGAGTAAAAGGAAGTTCTAGACTCATAGATACTTCCTTTAAGCTTGTAAAAAAATCCCTATATTTAGCTTTTCTTTTGTGAAAAAAACTGCTTTTCTCCCTTCTTAAAATAAAAGCCCATCTTTCTGTCACTGGATTTCAGAAAGCGCTGACTTCCAGTGACAAATGTGTGATAGTTAGAGAACAGAGCAGATGTAAGGTTTTTTTTAGCCTATTCTTTCATCTGACTTCTTTTGCATATTTTAGTCATTTCATGATATTTCTGTGCCATTTTCTGTGTCTTCTGAAGTTCACTGATAGCTTTTAAAGTGTTTTAAATCAATGTATTCGAAAACTACAGAGACAGAGAAATGGAGAGAGAACTCCCACCAACGATTTACTCCTCAAATGTCCACAGAAGCCAGGGCTAGAAATTCAATCTAGATCTCCCACAGGTGTAATTTTGACCCAAGTACCCCCACACTGGCTGTCTTTTAAAGTAGGAATTTGCAGGAAACTGGAATTGTGAATAGAGCCAGGACTCCAACCTAGGTACCCTGGTATCTTAAGCAGTGTCTTAAGCACTTCACCAAAACCCTCTTACAGTGATGGCCTTCTTGAGAAAACTTGATCTTTAGAGTCTGAAATGGTCCCTGACAAATTTTTAACCATTCTGAACAAAAAACTTGGTTTAATATGAAAATGAGAAGGAGATTTCAATGTACCTATCTGAAACATTATGCTAATTTTTTTTCTTTGAATTTCATTCAGGTTGAAGTAGGAAGCATTGGAAAGATATATAAGATTAGAATAGGACATGATGGAACCAGTGAGCAACCCGAATGGAGCCTGCAGAAGGTGATCCTGCTTTTCATTTTGTACTTCATTGTTGCTACTAATGTGAATGAAATTTTTGTGAAAAGAACAATCTAAAATATGTTTTATTCTTTAAGATATGTGTACTTTGGGATCCTATTTTGCTTATATAGTATGTTAATAACATCAATAAACAATAATATTTTTGAATATTTACTACATGCCAGTTGACTTACAAATACATATTTCTGCCTAACAGAAACTCTTTAAAATTATTATTTATTTATATATTTTTATTTCAAATATGAAGACAGATGGAGAAAGACACAGGCAGAGATATTTTCTGTCTGTTGATTCACTCCCCAGATTCCCACAGTAGCCAGTGCTTGGGCCAAGTGAAAACCAGGTGTGAGAGGTTTGGTTTGGTCTTCCATGTGAGTGATAGGAACCCAATTACTTGAACTCAGCTACTTTAATATGGCATTAAGATGCTTCAATGGGTGGCTTAACTCTCACATGAAACATACATCCCAACAGCAATGCTTTGGTTTAGATATAATTCATGTTCCTCTTTTTATAGATGAGAAAACTGTTGTTAGGCCTTAAATTTGTTTTATAAAACACAAGCCCATAAATTATAATGAAGTTAAATGATGTCATTTGAAGTGTGTATTTCTGATCACTAACTAAATGATATGGGTGTCACTAACTCATTTGTAGCATCTAGTATGTTATTTTAAAATGTTTGAGTTTTAAAACTTGGAATACTACTGATAGAATATGGTAAAATGTGTTTCTACTTGAAATGTTTGTCTTATCTGGATTTTTGTTATTATATGTTTAGTGTTATTATGGGATGAGAAAAAATGTTGTTCACCACATCTGTTGTACCATATCTCAGCACTACCTAATATAATGAAATGTATTCTAGTATAGCAACAGGTAACTATGTTTCATCAGTCAGGAAGTATTTTCTGAGCATCTAAGACACGGCCTTTAGTTTGCTAGATGCTGCAGAAAATGAAAGAAAATCACATTTAGTTTTTTTTAAATTTAAATTTAAGTTCTTAATGATTTTTACAAAGCTGATTAGGGTGTGAAGGGTCAAGGGCTAGAGCAAAGTGGGTGAGACCATTGTTTCCACATTTTTTCTTCCTTCCTGCATCTGGAGGAAGGGGGAAGATTAGGGAAGAAGTTGCACCAAGCGCTCCAACCACCCCCATGTTCTGGGATGGATGACAGCCACCCGACACCACCCCAGGGTCGCTGATGTGGGGCAAGCTCTGAGAATCCTGCTCAAGAAGTCTTGATAGTTCAATAGTTCTGAATTACTGCCAATCTTGTCACTCCTAGCATGATGAAATCTCTCCAGAATCCATTGGCTGATATAGTCCATCTTAGAGTCTCCTTTTGTCCAGATACTCACTGCCAATGCTTGGCTGGGGGTAGTTGGTCAATTTGTTCTGTCCTCTGTCCTCTGTTATGGTATCAGGTGTCCTCTATAGGCTCCAATATACTGCCATATCCTCCATGTGCCTCTGGATATGCTGTCCATTGCTCCATCTAAGCCACTGAGGAGGCCCAGCTGTGACAAATGCACTCCACAGTCAGACCATGGAACTGGCAATTCTCTACATGGTTGGGGTTCTGAGTCCAGCAATTCAGTTGGGGAGATCCACATAGAAACTTCATCTGAGGTGATTCCAGACTTGGTTCTTATGTGTGCTTGCCAATACAGGGCCTGATATAGTCTGTAGCCACAATCAGCTTATGCTTGGGTGGTTCCAGTTGCTGAGTCAGTTCTGTCTCCAACCTGTCTTCTACACAAGCCAGTGGGTGTTGCAGCCCAGCCCATTTCTGCCCACCACATACTCAGCCTTCATGCAAACCAGTGGGAGCAGTAACCTAGTTGGAGCGACCAGCAGTAACCCCCACCAGGCCTGCCCCCTGCCCTGATTCCTGCGTTTGCCAGTACGTGTGACCAGTCTGTCCCACATCCCATTCAGCTCTTGTACATGTTGATGGACATTGAAGCCTAGTTCATCCCAACCAGCCCCACTATCCAGTTCACACTGGTGTCAGTGGGTGCCACCCTCTGTCTAGCCATGTCTGCCTCTAGTCGTGGTTCTCATGCTCACCAGTGGGAGTGGCAACCCAAGAGGGAGGTACCCACTGTTTCCCTACTGGGCCTACTCCCACTCCTGGATCTTGCACTCTCCAGGTGGTTCTGCTATTTACCTTGACAGAATTTGCCTCCCATGCCAGCATCTGCTAGCTGATGCTGTGGCAAAGCCCAACCCACCCACACCCACTCTGCCTTATGTATGCACAAGAGGGTACCTGGTTTTCTCCTGATCCAGCTCACATGCAGGCCAACAGGTGTTGTAGCCCTGCCTGGTCTGATCTGCCCCTGATCCCAGCTCTTAGTCTCACCAGAGGGAGTAGTGGCCAAGCACGAAGGACCCTTATAGCTCCCCTACTGGGTTTGCCCCACCTTCTCAGGTATCACGTGTGCTGGTTGGGTGCTGTGGCTCGTCTGGCACAGCCTGCCTCACCTCAGCATTTGCCAGTGTGTGCTGTGGCCTGGCTCAGTCCAGCCCACCCCCAATTTCAGCTCATACTGGTGGGCCTACAGCCTAGCCCAGCCCAGCCAATCCCCAGTCTCAGCTCAAATATGGACTGGCTGGCATGACCTATACCCCATTCTGGTTCTCGGATTCACCAATGGCTGACATGAACTGGCCCAACCTGGCTTGCCTCTGGCCTAAGCCAAATGTATTCTATTGGGTACACTAACCTGACCTGGTCTGGGCTGCTCTCTTTCTTGGTTCTTGGGTTCATCTGCAGGGACTGTGTCCTGACAGAGGAGTACCTCAAGCTCCTCCCCCAGAACCTCTTCCAATGCCAGATATTGCCCATACCAGTGGGTCCATGGGCCAGCCCTACTTAGTCCACCTCCTGTCCTAGCAGGAGCAGTAGCCTTTCCTGACTGGCCCTCACCCATTCTGGTTCTTGCTGTTGGATGCTACAACCCAGCCAAGCCTGGTCCACACCCAGACATAGCTCATAGCAGGGGCAGAGATTGGCCTAGTCTGTCCTATACCCAATCTGGTTCTCACAAGCACTAGTCGGTGCTGGAGTCTAGCCCAATCTGATGTATCCCAGACCCAGTCCACACCCACCCCAAGGGACACTGCAGCTATGAACAGACCAGATAGCAGCCCCCACCCTGGCCCTTGAGCTTACTAGTGGAAGCCACAATCCAGTCATGGCATGTCCTTTGCTTCCAACCAGGCCTGCTCCCAGTGACAGATCTCATGTGTGCCAGTGGTTAGTTACTCTGACCCAGCCTGGCACATTCCTTTGGATGTGTAGCCTGCTCTGACCGGGCTGGCCCCAAGCCTCAACTTTCGCTGGTGGGTTCTGCAACCTGATCCTGCTCAATCTGCTCCCATCCCTGGCTCATGTAAACCAGTGGGTGTGATAGCCTAGCCCGGCATGACTTGCATTCCAGCTTGTTTTCTGTGTTCACCAGTGGACTAAGGTTTGCTTGGTCCTGCACGGTCTGTCCCCTTCCAAAACCAACCCACACACTTTGCCTAGTCTATCCAATACCTAGGCCTGGACCACGTGCTCACCAGTGGGAGCTATGGTACACTAGGGGAGTTTCCCATGTTCCTCTCCTTGGTTCACTCTCAGGCCCAGATCTCACGAATACCGGTGGGTGCCAGGCCCTTACCTGACATACCTGCCCCCTCCATCCTGGCCTTTCCATGAGCTGGTGTATGTTGTGGCCTGGCCCTCCCCACACCCTGTTTTAGGGTGCCCATGTGGGTACTGCCGCTTGGACCTGCCCAGCCTGTTCCTAGCCCCAGTACCCATGAGTATCACTGGATTCCATGGTTACACCTAGCTCAGCCCATCATCCCCCAAACTTTTAAGCTAAACGGTGGGACTTGTAATTCCACAGGATTAGGCCCACTTATCCCCCAACAGAATCTACCTCTGGACCTGGTTTTCTTGCGTACCGTTTGTGTCATGGCTCAGCCTAATGTGACCTGTCTCATGTTCTGACACTCACTGTTAGGTACTGGGATGTAGCCCTGCTAGACAGGCCCCCAGTCCTAGCTTTTGTGTGTGTTGGTGTGTCATGGTCAGCAATGATCCATGCTAACAAGCCCAGCTCAGGTCTCCCAAGTGGGCTGGTGCATTGGTCTGACCCAAAAAGGTCTTCTGATCTCTCCCCTCCAAAAACCAGGTCTCTGTCCCCTTAGTTACCTGTAAGTCAATGGCCTTGTCATTCGGGATCTCTCAGGAGTCATTCCTCACCTACAACATGGCAGTCCTCACATGGCAGTCCTCCCTATCCCATATCCCCTTGCTCCTTTCCCCATTCAATCCATAATCCTTGTGCCCAGGAGTGCCTGGATTTTCCAGCCTAGTCTTAAGAAGCCCAGCGGGTGGTGTGCTGATCCAAATCTCTCCCCACCTACCAGAGTCCCAAGCTCCTGGCACATATGCTGGCCTGGTGCCTTACCCCTCCACACACCCAAGATCCAGGCCCATTGAAGTTTTCAAGGCCTGGTCTACCAGCACACTAGGGCAGCATGCTGACCGGGGGCTCTCTCCTCCCATCTCCTCACCTAGCGCAGGGCCAAACATGTGGGGAATTCCCCAGATTTGCTCCACCTGTCTAGAGGTGAGCTTCCAGGTCCGCACATGCCCATGATGCTATACCCTATTCCTCCCCTGCCCCAAGCCCGCATCCACAGGTTCCCATGGGCTCCTTGATGATGTGGCAGTGGTCTCATTCAGACTTTATTTTTTTTTTTAAGATTTATTTATTTTTATTGTAAAGGCAGATTTACAGAGAGAAGGAGATTGAGAGGAAAGATCTTCCGTCCACTGGTTCACTCCCTAAGTGGCCGCAATGGCCAGAGCTGAGCCAATCCGAAGCCAGGAGCTTCTTCTGAATCTCCCTTGCGATTTCAGGGTCTCAAGACTTTGGGCCGTTCTCGACTGCTTTCCCAGGTCACAAATGGAGCTGGATGGGAAGTGGAGCCGCCGGGATTAGAACCAGTGCCCATATGGGATCCTGGCACATTCCAGGCGATGACTATCCACTAGACTATTGTACCAGGGACCCACATTCAGTCTTAAAAGCTTTTCTATTCAGAAGTATTTGAAGATTCCAAAGGAGAGACTTGGGCTAATCAATTTAGAAGAAAATGCAAAACCCATGGAACTTGCATCTCCATAATTGTGAATTATTCGGAGAGAAGAGTCAGAACATTATAGAAAAAAATGTACCTGTGTTTTATTAAGGTTGTAATCTGAGCTTGTGTTTTTCTGAGGTCTTAAGACTACAGGAATATTAAGAGGGTGTCCTAATATATTTTCTGTTGTTTTTACAAAGCATTTGAGATTGAAAACTATGTAAAAGGAAGAATTTTTTAGCTCACAATTATGGAATCTAGACTATGAAGTAGCTACATCTGTCAAGGGCTTTATGTTGCATCATGGCATGGTGGCTGAAATCTCAAAGGCATGCAAGTGTATGCACGAGAGAGAATTTGAGATGAATTTATAGCAGCCTGCTCTCAAGGTAACAGATCCAGTCCTGTGAGACCTGCACGGATTTTTCCTGATGTTGCAATGACCTCTTAAAGGACTCACTTCCCAAATACTGTCACAAAATTTATAAAATTTCAGCATGCATTTCAGATGGAAGAAACTGTATTCAAACCATGGAAAGCAGTTTATCAGCATCACTGTGTAGTGAGCTGTTAGAGGTGAGTTTCTCAGTCTTTGGAGCCATTCTGCTGGCCGCAGCAAAGTGGTTGGAGCATTATTTGATTCAATAAATTAAAACTAGGACTGTAATTAAGCCAGCAAAGTGATTTGAAGGAAGGGATTTCTACTACAAGGTTTTTTTTTTTTTTTTCATTTTGAAGTAGTTTCATGGTGTTTTTCCTTTTTTTTCTCCCCAAAATTTCAGGACTACAACGTACAGTTCCAGTTTTATCCAGATTCCCCTGTTGTTAGTATTCAACTCCATTGGCTTTATCATAGCTGCTAAAATATATGTGCACTTTAATCACTTGAGAAAGATACGCTTATGTGCACAGTGATTTTTCAGCTATGTAAATATCTTTTTTTTTAAAGATTTATTCATTTTTATTACAGCCAGATATACACAGAGGAGGAGAGACAGAGAGGAAGATCTTCCGTCCGATGATTCACTCCCCAAGTGAGCCGCAACGGGCTGGTGCGCACCAATCCCATGCCGGGAACCTGGAACCTCCTCCGGGTCTCCCACGCGGGTGCAGTGTCCCAATGCATTGGGCCATCCTCAACTGCTTTCCCAGGGCACAAGCAGGGAGCTGGATGGGAAGTGGAGCTGCCGGGATAAGAACTGGTGCCCATATGGGATCCTGGGGCTTTCAAGGAGAGGACTTTAGCCGCTAGGCCACGCCGCCGGGCCCAGCTATGTAAATATCTTATTAGGAAATTCCCACTAATGTATTTGTGATTCTTACCTGAAGCATGCATTACTGTGAGAGCTGATCAATGCTAGTTGGCTTGCTGCTATTCTAACTTCTTTTATTAAGTGAAATTCTATTGAAATTCCCTTTTTCTGCTTACTATTTATTTATTTACACAGATGCTCCTCCCATACAAATAGTTTCTACATTCTTGGATTGAACTAATTACAGGTTGAACATAGTTTTTTTGCAATGCATCTGTACGGAACTGGTACATATTTGTTTAACATAGAATTTTTTATTACATTAGGTATTATAAGTGACTTAAAGTATTGGGAAGATGTAGGTGTATAATATGTGACAGATAGTCCATTTTCTTTCTATAAAAGACTTGAGTATCCAGCAAGGACAAGTTTTCTAGCAGGCATTCTTTCATTTCATTTGATAGAATTAACATCATCATGTATTTTTGTGTCTTAAATCATTCTGGATTGTTCCTTTAAGTTCTATATCTTTCTGATCTGTCGCTATCCATCCTATGAGGATTTCTTTGTTTTCTGAAATGAGAAGGTCTTCTAGGTTCATCTAGTATGCTCTTTTCTCCAGCTCTGGAAACAGCTGTTTCTGAAGGAATCCTAATTTCTTTTTGTGGAGAATGGCGTCTACAGCTCACTATTTATATGAGCTATCTAGAGAAGTTACCTTCTCTCCCTGCACGCACTCAGTTCAAAGTTAAGGTCCCTTTCCTTGAGCTGAGAACCTGGCCAAGTTCTCTACTTTCCTAAGATGTTCTCCAATAAATGTTTCCTTGGTGACATGACTTCATGAAACATCGAGTTTCTTATTTTCCTATTGGGGATTAGCTGGAGATTAAATACAGTAAAGACTCAAGTATGCCTTGAGGTAAAACAAAACAAAACAAAACAAAATAAATTTAACAGCATTTCCAAAACTAAACTCACCACAAAGTTGTATTTTTCAGGTAACATCTATTAACATACTAGGAAATGAATATTGTGAGTCACTGTGGGGATTTTGCAGCTATCAAGGAAACCAGTAACACTGGGAGGCAGAGGCAGTAGTTTGCGCTTGGGGGAGATCTCTCCCAGCAGTAGTTTGTGCAGAGGCAACAGGGCAGTTATACTCGGAACAGCAAGGGCACTGCCTGGGGAATGAGTCCAGGGGACACCTCCAAGCTCACAGTGCAGTGTCTGTGTCAGAGAGCTCTGAAAGGCCATGACAACAGTTTGGGGTATTTAACTACAAAACCCCATTTCACAAATGTGGAACAACTGTTGGGTGCCCTTTTGTAGGATATGCAGAGTAGCAATTTAAATGGCTAAAGATTTGCTTTTTGGTTTTGTGGTTAAGTCTTTGAGTTATTTCAAAAGTTATTGGATTTGTGAAAGTTTGGATTTGTTCTTCATGCAGCTAAGTCTAATGGGTCTAAGTCTACATGAAAAAATCACACGTGGGTCAATATAATAGGCCACTTTTGGCTCATTTAAACAATGATTTTACATTGGGAAAAATGACTTATGCTTGCTTGGTTACAATCATAGCTAGCAATATGTAGGGATTATAACTAAAATGACTTAAAAATGACTGGTTGACATGCTTTCCTGTCTTTTTGAGCTCTGGAGGCCTGTGGCGAGTTCTGGGAAGAGTGATAATTATAAAGATCCCAAGGAGTTACTTCTAGCATAGAAATAGTAGGTAGGTGACTTATTGGGTTAGGAGGCTACATCTCTGAGGCAGTGATGATCTCAGCATATGTCTTCCCTTAGCCATTTCATTAATGCAAAATTATAATGGCCTTTCTTCTTTTCTTTCATGCTGGGTGGGGAAATGAAATTTATGAAGAAACATAAAAACTAGGGAGACATTAAAATCTTGGCTGTCTGTTCAGGTGTATTTTTACTAGGTTTCCAGCAAGAAAGATAACTATATTCCCAAGAGATTCTTCAAGAGATGAGGGGTACAAGTGATGGCAAAACAGGAGGAGATGGTGCATGCAATGCTATTTCATTGCTGCCTGTGTCATTTCCCAATGATGTGCATAGGTGGTCATGAAATACTGTACAGCTATACAGGTTAAGATCGTTTGTTCTTCAAGGAGAGAGATGGTATCTGTCAGCAAAACTAAGATAGTTCCTGAGGGTTTGGGTGGCTTCTAAGTAGACTAGAATTTTTCATAAATATGCTATTTTTCCTTAAGAAGAATCAGTTGGTACTTATGGATCTTTTATCACCATCTCTTGCTTTTCTCTCCTGGCATGTGGAAAGAATGCTGTGTAAATGACCACCGTCTTGTATCTGATCATTAAACGCTTGTCATTGCTGTTCTCTCAGTATTTTGACAGTTGAACTGGATGTTTATCCCTATGCAATATCAAATTTCATTGATTCACATGCGGTTTTTCAGTGACACCGTTCAGTATTCTTCAGGCCTTCCTTCTATGTAGTCCTCTTGATAAATAACTCCATTTGTTACATTGCATGGACTCTGCTAGTCAAATCTACTTTATGCTTTCCAAGCAACTTTTCTCCCTTATGTCAGGTTAGAAGATGAGCAAGTCTCTCCTTGGCAGATGTATAAAAGCATGGAGAATTATTCTCATATTCATAGTACTGAATCAAGTACTGTTTAAACATCTACTGTACAAAGAGGGATCAACCAGATGTTTGAATAAGACAGTTGTAGCAAACATATAGTTCCATTATTAGTTTCATTATAAACCAGATAGTGTGTTAGTTAGAGTTGTAATTCTAATTCTCCTATCACAGTGAAATTGCTTCATTGGTTCTCTCTCCATCTTCCCTTTCCTCTTCTTCTCTCCCTTCTCCATCTGGTTTCCTAAAGAGTTATGGAATAAATCAATTTCTTCCTCTCTGCTAAGTTGTGAGAAGAAAGGTTGGGTAACCTGACTGAGCTTAAATAACTAGGGTGCTGAATCCTGATATATGGAATCAGACATTGTTAACTATCACCTTATGTCTTTTCCACACAGTTATTTTTTAAGGAATGTATTTACTTGGCTGAAATTTCTTAAAGTAATTAAAAAATTCTAATGTTCTAAGAAACTTAGAGTGAATTTTTGTGGTAATGTTATCTTGTGAAACAACTAATATTTGGTGTGTAAATCAGCAGGGGGAGTCAGGAAATGAACTTTAATTTCTGTTCTGGCCACTTGTAAAATTGTTTTTACTTATTTAGGAAATTTAAACAAGTGTTGGATATCTTAGTGGCTTATACTTCAATGAGACAGTATTTTGGAAAATTCACCTCATTTTTTTTTAAAGATTTATCTATTTTATTACAAAGTCAGATATACAGAGAGGAGGAGAGACAGAGAGGAAGATCTTCCGTCTGATGTTTCACTCCCCAAGTGAGCGCCACGGCCGAGTGCTGCGCAGATCCGAAGCCGGGAACCTGGAACCTCTTCCAGGTCCCCCACACGGGCGCAGTGTCCCAAATCATTGGGCCGTCCTCTACTGCTTTCCCAGGCCACAAGCAGGGAGCTGAATGGGAAGTGGAGCTGCCAGGATTAGAACTGGTGCCCATATGGGATCCTGGGGCTTTCAAGGCGAGGACTTTAGCTGCTGGGCCACGCCAGCGGGCCCCACCTCATTTGTTTTAAATACATCTATTGCAAAGTGAATGTTGACTTTTAAAGGTTAAAATCAGTGCATGTATTTTCCTCAACTATAATGAAGTTTTTATAGTCTTCACAGTTGCTCACTCTATAAGCATGAGTCAAGGCTTTGGATCTTTTAAGTATAAACAGAATAATAATTGATGATGCCTCAGTTTGAAAAAGGAGAATGATTGGTTCTGCAATTCAAAGGCTATTGCTCATGGCCTGAGAACATCTGAACAGTGCTGTTATTAGAACATACACAATGAGGGACCCCTCCACACTTAGAATGGTGAAATGCGTATAGCCAGCAGCACAATGTGGTGACCAGTGACTAGTATTTGTTGAAATTATTTTCAGTATCTTAAGTTGAAATGCTATAAACCTATATAGCATTTAGATTTTGAATAGGAAGAGCTGCTCCACTCATAATACTTCAGGATTTGGGGCAGATTTAACAGTGGATTTGGGATATCATTCAGATTTTAAGATTTTCTATTTCCTTGACTAGGCTTTAATTTTATTTTTTTGCTATCTAACTTAGTATCTTAGCCATATTACCAGACAGTGAACAGCTATGCTGTCTTCTTCCTGGATACTGTTATGAAATACTAATCCAAGTCAGGAATTAATTCAAACTCAGCTTGTAAGTAGTGTGTGTTCAAAATAAAATGGCTATAACTGAATGTAATCATACAGTAAATATCTTTGAATTTTCAAGAAATAAAGATAGGAATGCATTTTAGCAAGTACTATCATGTCACATCATTTGTTTACTAAAAAAAATTTATTGTGTATCTTTTCCATGATACAGTTTTGTAGGCATACGGAATCTTCCACCCGAACATTCCCACCCTCTTGATTTTCCCACCAACTGTTTTCTCCAGTATTATTACAGTAGTATAATCCTTTTTTAGTACCAGTTACAAGTTTAACATTCTGCTATTTAAGTATATCATGACATTGTAGGTATGGACAATGGTGGAAAATCTAGTATATTGACAAGGTATACTTAACAGGTTCATTGGCAGTCTTTCTGTTATTTGGGAGTAGAGATGCACACTGCATTGTACCTTCACATGTCGATGTGATAGTCTCTATTTCACAGTTACTATACATCCCCTTAAATGAAAAGCCATAAAACAAATCACCAACAGAGAGAAAAGCAGAAAATCTGTGACATGAGGTTAAATAACATGCTGCTAAATGACTAATGTGTTGCTAAAGAACTGAAAAACTTTTTTTTTTAAAGATTTATTCATTTTATTACAGCCAGATATACACAGAGGAGGAGAGACAGAGAGGAAGATCTTCCGTCCGATGTTTCACTCCCCAAGTGAGCCGCAACGGGCCGAAGTGCGCCGATGCGCGCCGATCCGAAGCCGGGAACCAGGAACCTCTTCCGGGTCTCCCACGCGGGTGCAGTGTCCCAATGCATTGGGCCGTCCTCAACTGCTTTCCCAGGGCACAAGCAGGGAGCTGGATGGGAAGTGGAGCTGCCGGGACTAGAACCGGCGCCCATATGGGATCCCGGGGCTTTCAAGGCAAGGACTTTAGCCGCTAGGCCTCGCCCCCGGGCCCTGAAGAACTTTTGAGTCAGTAAATTAATAAAAAATCAATAATATGAAAAACAAAAACTTATTTTTAAGTAGTGTTAGAATTGAGCTTAAAAGACTTGAAAAACTTTAATTTCTAGAAATTGTTACCTCTTTTTTCTGTAATTCTTTATTATAAGGTGGGGTTCAACGGCACTTGTCCTATTTCATAAATTGTGGAAAAATGAAATCATATTCATCAGAACTCTTGACTGCACCATCCAACCTGCTTTTTCCTCAATCTGAATCAATTGAGCAGAAATGGGAAGTGGAGCATCCAGAACACTACTGGTGCCTATATGAGATCCGGGTGCATGCATGTCTATCTCGCTGCCCTCCATGAGGTTTAATCTTGCATGGCTGAGCCATAGTGTGTGTTGAGCTATGAAAAAGCATCTTTTTTATTATTATTTTTAATTCATTAATTACATTATATTATGTGACACAGTTTCATAGGTACATGGATTCTCCCCACCCCTCCCCAAACCCTCCCACCATAGTGGATTCCTCCACCTTGTTGCATAACCATAGTTCAAGTTCAGTTGAGATTTCCCCATTTCAAGCATATACCAAACATAGAGTCCAGCATCTTATTGTCCAGTCAAGTTCAACGGCTTCTTAGGTATACCCTCTCTGGTCTGAAGATAGAGCCAGCAGGGTATCATCCCAGTCAATTAAAAGCTCCAACATACCATCAGCAAAAATGTACATCATTATGGAATTAATTGACATAGTAATGAGTAACCAATATGTTAAAAGTAAATGCGAGTTCTTAACTACCTTCTGTGACCACCTCACCTATACTTCAATTTTAGTTTATACACAACATATAACATACATAACATGTTATACATAACATCATATCATCTTAAATTAAGGCAAACATGTGGTATTTAACCTTTTGGGATTGGCTCATTTCCCTTAGCATTATGGTTTCCAGTTGGGCCCATTTGGCCACAAAAAACTGCATTTTGTTTTTTTAAATAGCTGAGTAGTATTCCATGGAGTAGATGAACCATAACTTTCTTATCCAGTCCTCTGCTGATGGGCATTTTGGCTGCTTCCATGTTTTTGCAATTACTGATTGTGCTGCTATGAACATAGGAGTGCATGTTGGTTTCTCATAAAACAAGTGTTCTGGATATATTCCTAGGAGTGCTATTGCTGGATCATATGGTATGTTGATTTTGAGTTGTTTGAATGTTCTCCATACTGATTTCCATAGAGGCTGTACCAGCCTGTAGCCCCACCAGCAGTGGAGTAGGGATCCCTTTTCCCCGCAACCTCGCCAACAAGTGTTGTTGGTTATGAAAAAACATCCTAGGTAGAGGCTAGTTAATGATGACACAGACTAGAGCCCATTCACTTGCTCTGCTAATTTATCTGATATATGCTCCAGGTAGCCTTGACTTTGGCTAATCCATTTATTCTTGAAGTTGGTTAAACTGGGTTTATATGTTTGTTTGAAGTTTTAAGGCAAGTTGTAAGTATTTCCAATTCTTTTTTCATTTTTAGTTACTTCACTTTAGGGTTCCAGAAAAGAACTACTGAAGGGAAAGAGCATGTACTGAAATGCAGTAAGAAAAATAGTTTGTTTTTGAGGATTTTCTAGTTCAGTGAGCAGCAGGAAGCACCAGCTTCTTCTCACAAAATCTCCAGTCAAATATTTAATCTCAAAAGACTCCAGCAGTTTATAGGAACAGTCTCAAAGTTGCACCGATTTATTTGAACCAAAGATAAATTCATGCATTTGATAGTCCCTCAATCAATTGTAAATACCATGGTTGATCCTCCTTGTATGGTCCTTTTAATAAATAGGGTGTCAGCACAAAGCATGGGGTGAGAAATGAGAAGACTTAAATTTCAACTTTGTATCTGATTTAAAGGAGCACTTCAAGGGTTCTTTGAAAACATATTTTAGTGTTAATACAGTTTCATATTCCTGAACCCAGAAGGAAAATGTTATGTTAACACTCATTTCCTCTTTTCACTATCAGACCTTGCAGAGTATAGTAAAACCTTTGTGTCCAACTGATGTTTGTGACTGGGTTACCTTTTATATTTAAGAAAAATTGTGCAAATATGATGTACAGTGAAAGTATTTCACAATTTGTTTTATATATCAAAGGTTTATGATTTCACAGTAGGGTCCCTAAAAGTGTTTTTTATCAAACTTTTACAACCTAAATACATCATTTATCTTATGTGTGATGTCCAACAGGCAACTGGTCATGTGTGTAACTCTCTGATCACAAGGTGTTTTTTTTTTAAATTTTGGTTGTATATCACTTCTTGTCTAAACAAAGATAAATTTAGCATCAAGTGAAATATGTGAAGGGTAGGTTATAAAGCAAACAAGAATACAGGTATAGTTGGTGGTAATCACTGATGATTATTAATCACATTTATTCTCAGTCCTAACAAGAAGAAAAAGATGTAGAGCCTGGCCAGAGTGGAGTATTAACTAACCCACTCTTTCCTCATCACCTTGAGTGTTCTGGCCACAATGAAAGCCTCCTTCCAATTAGTATGATCTTGATCAAGATTAAAATGAAACACAGCACAATAAACGTTAAAGACAGCTCAGAAACAGGCATGGGAGAGAGCATTAGCAGAAGAGGTAAAGCCTGGGAGAGAAGTTGGAGTGGTATCGGCACTGGAAGTTGAGAGAGGAATGGATATCATCGTTTTTCTGGATTCTTGCTGTAGGTTCAAAGGTCCAGAATGGGGGTTGTCTTGGAGAACCCTGTCAAGGACTAGTGGTTGGGGACCCAGAAGGTTAATTGTTAGAGAACTTCACTCAGGGAATGAGTTGAGTGGGGGAAAGGGCTTAGAGAATAGTTTGAGAATTTCAAAGAGCTTGGCGATCTCTTCTGGAGGTTTGTCTTTTGTTTATGAACCATTTGACAGAATGCTTGGAAGGACCCAGAAGAGAGGAAGGAAGAGAATCTACCTCAGATTGGCATAGAGGAGGAGGTGTGAAGGGGCTGTGTTTTCCCAAATGGTCCTGATCAGTTCATCTATGCAAGGGAAGATTATAAAAGTACAGTTTTCCTTGTGCACTCTCTAGGAGATTGTTACAGCACGAGGAGCCACAGTCCCAAATAATAGTTAAGAATTCTGATTTCTAATGTAGATGTTTAATTTTTAAATTTTTTTGTTTTGTATATTTATGACATATATTCATTTATTTAATTGGATGGGCCAGCCTGCCAACTAAAGCCAGGAAATCCATCCAGGTTTCCCACATGGGTAGCATGGGCCCAAGTATTTGGGCCATCTTCTATTTTTTCCAGATATAGAAGCATAAAACTTGATCCAAAGCAGAGCAGCTTGGACTTGGAATGGTGCTCTGACACGTGATTTTGGTTTTGCAAGCAGCAAAGTCTCTGTACCACGACACAGTCCCATATGGTTTCCTTTTGCTGCTGCTACTAACAACAGTTAATCAGCATTAACACCTGAGGGTTTATGTGATCACTTTTAATTTTATACTACAATATAACTAATATGTTATTTTCTCAAATGAGTAAATTGAGACTTTGAGAAGTCTTTGGTTCCACACTGCCAGCATACAGACCTAAAAAAGAAGTGAGACAGGAAAAACAATTGTTATGAAATGAAGTGTCCTTGCAGTCTTCCTGGGTATTGTGACCTATGCCTGAGAAAACTCTGCTTCGAGAAATGATTTCCTATGACTGATGATGCGTGTTTTACAAAAATGTCATAAACGACTCATTTAATTCTTCATCCCGGCGAGATGAGTTACAGTGCTAACTTTGTACATAAGGACATGATGATCACAGGTCATTATGTGCAAGTTGTACCCTGGTAAGCAGCAGTGCAGAACATAAACCAAGGTCTTTTGATCCACATTCAGGTTTGCTTTACTGGCCACAGTCTTTTACTGGGTTATGTTTATTAACCACAGAATTGTTGGGCCTGCGTTACAGTCCTCCAGGAATTTTACCCTCCTTTACTTAAGAGCTGAAATATTTTCTGTGAAAGTAAAAACAGAAATAAACACAACTGGAAATTAAATCATGCATACATGCATACTTCCCTTTGTCTTTATCAGCTTATGTCACTGTAATGATGCAGCCATGATTTTAATAATTGTAATAATTTACTATTATCCATGGTTTTGGATTGCTGTGGTTTTCGTTACGTACAATGAACTATGATGTGAAAATAATAACTGCAAGATTTTAGAGAAAAACTGTTCATAGATTTTAAGCAACTTCTATTACAAATACTGTAATTATTCTAGTTTATTATTTCTCATTTTCATTAATTCCTTACTGATTAGTAAATTAATTTTTATCAGGGTAAAAAGTACAGTTTATCTAAAGATTCAGTACTTAACCATAACTTCAGGAACCTAATGGGAGTATTGAAATGTTTCCCCTATACATAAGAAATGAATACCGTATTTAAGATTTTTCAACTTTGAGACTATTGACATTTGAGGTCAGATAATTCTGTGTGGTGTGTTGCTGACCTATGAACTGTCTTATGTGCTGTAACCTTTAAACACCAAATGTCAGGAGCTGCTGCTTTGCTTTCCAAGCTGTAAAAGCCAAAATGGCTCCAGACATCACCACCTGTCTAGTAGGGGGCAAAGCTATCATGTGGTTGAAAAGCACTGCTCTATTCTTTTATTGCTTTAGAGAGAGCATATAACATTGATTTTTTTGTTTTGTTTTCCCATTTTGAGGTGTCATGGTCTTGAAAGTAAAAGGAAAACCATATAGAGCCATTACCCTCAAGGATGCTCACTTCAGTCATTGGTGAGATTCTGTCCTCAGCACATGGTCTTTTCATTTTTTAAAGATTTATTTTAGTTTTATTGTAAAGGCAGATATACAGAGAGAAGGAGAGAGAGAGGGGAATGATCTGTCAACTGGTTCACTCCACAAGTGGTTGCAATGGCCAGAGATGAGTCTAAATAAAGCCAGAAGCCAGAAGCTTCTTTTGGGTCTCTCACATGGGTGCAGGGTCCCAAGCCCTTGGACCATCCTTTACTACTTTTCCAGGCCACAAGAAGGGATATGGATGTGAAGTGGAGCATCTAGGACATGAACTGGCAGGCATATGGGATCCTGGCACATGTAAGGTGAAGATTTAGCTACTGAACTAACACACTGGGCCCAGCACTTGGTCTTAATGTTGAGGGGTTGGTGGTGCTTCAGAAACCAGAGGAAGAACCCACTGTAGTTTTACATAGAATGGCCTAAAACAACCTTGAATTTCATGAGGAAGCCTTCAAATCCATAATCTACAGGATCCATTTACTCATTTATGACTTCATTTATAGGAATGCCACAAATCCTCAAAGTAGCTCTCTGTGTGGTATTGGTAAGTGTTCATTGATGTGTTACTTCTATGGAGTCTCATGCTATTTACATGTTTTTGTGTCTATACTTCCCAGACCATCTATGAAGAGTTGATTGTAGAGACAGTTTTCTTTAAACTCCTAAGCCTGTTCATGCCATGTTTGTGTATATCCAGGTCAGAAATGTTGGCCCCATGAGGTTGAGCGTCAGGGTGCCTCTTCACAGAGACATCTGCCTGCATACATGGAGCAGGGCTTGGGAACTCCCCTACACTCTTGGTCAACTCTGTTGGTCTACGACTTTTGTTTGTTGGCTCTTGAGGAGTATGTTCCCTTATAAACTTAAGAAGTAACTTAACTCTTTTGTCTTTCAAGTAAAGCAAAGTAGTAAATATCGTCGTGGACTTCAGGAATAGAAATAAAAGATTAAACAACTCCTCTCACTGTTGAACTCTTTTTTTTTTTTTTTTAGATTTTTATTATTATTGGAAAGCTGGATATACAGAGAGGAGGAGAGACAGAGAGGAAGATCTTCCATCCGATGTTTCACTCCCCAAGTGAGCCGCAACGGGCTGGTATGCGCCAATCCAATGCCGAGAACCTGGAACCTCCTCCGGGTCTCCCACACAGGTGCAGGGTCCCAAGTCATTGGGCCGTCCTCGACTGCTTTCCCAGGCCACATGCAGGGAGCTGGATGGGAAGTGGAGCTGCCGGGATTAGAACTGGCACCCATATGGGATCCCGGGGCATTCAAGGCGAGGACTTTAGCCGCTAGGCCACGCCGCCGGGCCCTCACTGTTGAACTCTTACCAACAACATAACCCTTACAATTGGACCCCAGCAGCAGAGTGGAGATCATTATTTATATTCTTCCACTACTGCTTCCTCTCCAGTTTCCAAGTAAGCAGCCCATATTCTGAGCTTCCAGATGGCCTGGGTCATTTGAGGTTTCTTATGCTTAACCAAATAATTTTGAATAATGTGTCTGATTGAAACTAGTATGAGTTTTTATGAACAGTCTCTTTCTCTTGGTGATCTGAGTTTTCTATCCAGTTGCTAGAAAAGTACAATATGGCCCATGCAGAGCATATTTCTCAGTAGATTATATGACATTAACCTCTTCTAGTTTTATTATATACATAGATACATTTGGCTAATATTTTAATGATGTATTAAGATAATTTATGCAAATGGATACACATTTTTAAAGACCCAGTTTATTTTTATTGGAAAGATAAAGTTACAAAGAGAAGCAGAGACAGAGAGAAAGAGTTTCCATCCACTGGTTCACTCCCTAAGTGACTGTAACATCCAGAGCTGAGCTGATCTGAAGCCAGGAATCAGGAACTTCTTCCAGGTATCCCACATGGGTTTCAGAGTTCCAAGGCTTTGGGCCATCATCCACTGCTTTTTCTGGCCATAAGCAGGGAGCTGAATGGGAAGTGGAGCAGCTGGGACAAGAACCAGCACCAATATGGAATTCCTGCATTTGAAGGGAGAGGTTTAGCCAATTGCACCATTGCTCCCAGCCTGTTTACATGTCATTATTTTTAATTTTTACATATAATGTTATGAAGTTTCCATGCTGTACAGCAACCATGAATAATGATGATTATTCTCATTTAGAAAATAAGACAATTAATACATTCAGATTCATTGTAGTAGTGATTTAGATGAAAATTGTTTTAAGTAGAGAGACAAGTATGTGTGGAAACTCTGAGAAGTAATATGGCCAGCAGTGAAATCATGAACAAATCAGTACAACTAGAATATAGGATGTAAGAGAAAGAATCTAACAAGGTGAATATCAATCATGAATGACTTGCTGTTGAGGGTTTATTTATTATTTGTTTATTTTACTATTTGTAGGACTGTTTAAAAAGTTGTAAGCAATGTGCAGAGACATCAGATTTCTGCTTCAGAATAATTTCTGTGGAAGAATTCTAAAGCAATGGTTGGAGAGGCACATGAATTATAGAAAATGACAGTGAGCTCCTGACAGGTAGGACTAGCCACCTGCTCCTCAGGCTAGGTGGCTGGAGAAACTGACAAAGGACAGAGATTTATTCAGAGGATTTACTAGTTCAGAAAAGGAGAAGGCCAGTGGCATTGAGTTAGGAGGGATGGCAGTTACAAAACTCCTTCCGGAATGTCTCTACCAGTCTGACATGAAGAAGATAAGAGGAAAGGGGCTTTTGTGTGAAAGAGCTCTATAAGGGTAACAAAAGGTCTTCTGAGAACTCACTAGGCAGGGAAGTGAAGGCAATTGATTACATGCTGCAGGTGCAGGCACTTGGACTCTGACTGCTGGGGGCTTATCCTCAGCCAGCAGAAGTTATAAATACACTTAAAAGGTGTTATAAATACACTTGAAGGGCAGGAGACATTTTAAAATACTCTGCTGTGTGGCCTTCCCTGGTGACTAATATGAACACAAAATCTCCTGTATTTCGACTGTAGATCACTTGTTTGGTCAGTGCTACAGGCAAAATTGATAGTTTCCCTTTAGAGTGTTTCATTTCTCCATACTTCCCTTTTCTTATCTATAAAACTGTAAGAATTTTAGCAACGTAGTTGGTGATGCTTAAAAGATATTTAAAATAAATCACTTAACACGGTACTTTTGGCAAGTAATAGTGACAACACTGCTGCTACTAACCACCCCCACAACCATGGGAGTTCACGGTATATTTTTGCGATTTGACTTCTACAAGGAATTGAAAATCACACTATCTGACCATTGTTTCTTCTAATCTCAGGTGACTATGCAACACATGAGGAGCAAGAAGATTCTAGATTTTGCAGCAAATGCCTGGCTTTCTCGAATTCAAACAGATGGGGACATTGTCTGTGAGCTTCCTGTAGTTAAAGAAGGACAAGCCATTTTCCCATGTGTGTATGACTTTTCAATAGATCATAAAGCTGTTTTGTAGTTGCTGAAATCTGCTGCTTAACTAACTACATATTGTTTTTTTCTATGTTTAAGAGTGGTTTTACCAATTGGTAAATGATTTTTTCAGAATCACAGTGGGAGAACCTCGTGAATCTTGGGTTCAAGGTATCTCACAGTGACTGTCGTGGTTCAGCTGGCATCCCAGATGTTGAGGCTGGGAGGGATAACAAAAGTCAGGGCCATGTTTTGTCTGATTTTGCTGTAGGCCAGCTGTCCACTTGAGACCATCACCTCATTTTTGATTGATTTCTTTATCAACCCTTGTATCAGTTTAAATTTTGAGCATGGTATACAAAAACATTGTTACCCTTGCCACTGAAAACTAAACATCATATTCTATTTCACATATATAAGAACAGCTTTTAAACAATCTTTTATGTCTCTATAGGAAAAGGGATATAAATCCTCTTGACATTTATGTATTAACATGCTTATTTGTAATTACATCTAATAACTACAGGGTCACAGTGTGTAACACAGAAAGTTCAGGTTAGGCAAATTCTCATACGATGTATTTACCATTGCCCAAGTATACCCTCAGATCTTGTTTCTGTTTGTAGGAACTCCAAGACAACATATTTCTTCTTTTTTTTCTCTCCCATTGTTTTATCAGTAGTGAAATACCAGGTTGATGTTTACACCGGACCACTAAAGCAATCAGAAACAGAGTCTGAGGTTTTGCTATGTCTCTTTGGGGACAGAGGAGACTCTGGCCTTAGACTGCTACACAAATCTAACATGCCAGTCAAGTTTCAAAGAGGACAGGTGAGTCCATTGAAATAACTCTCCAGGTTCCTTGCAGCCTCCCTTATGTGTGATTTTAAATCTAAAAGGTACCTGACATTGTTCAAGCTTTAGTTTCCAGACAACTTTACCACAAATTTCATGATCTGACTTCCTAGATATGTTTTAGGAAGTTGTTCTTGAGAGAAAAATAGGGCACACTTAACTAAAAATGAATTACATAGTAAAGAAATAAATATTAAAAATTAATCATAAGGTGGGCATTTGACTCAGCAAATAAGACAACTGCATCCTGTATCAGAATGCCTGGATTCAGTTCCCAGCTTCAACTCCCCATTCCAGCTTCCTGATCATGCAAACGTGGAAAGGCACTAGATGAGAGTCCAGGTGGCTAGATCCCTGTCGTTTCTGTGGGAAACCTGGATTGGATTCCTAACTCCTGGCTCTGGCCTAACTGTGGATATTGTAGGCATGAAGTGAACTGCTAGATACGAGAGCTCCATAGAACTGGCAAAAATAGTGAGAGCATAAAGAAAATAAATAAAATGAATTGAAAGGATATCAGGAGAAAATATATGAACATATTCTGTTAGGACTGAATGCCACAAAGCATTATTTTTTTAAAAGATTTATTGATTGTATTGGAAAGTCAGATGTACTGAGAGAAGGGGATACACAGAAAGAAATTCCACACACTGGTTCACTCCCCAGGTGGCTGCATGAGCCAGAGCTCAGCTGGAGCTCAGTCAATCCCAAGCCAGGAGCCAAGAGCTTTTTCTGGGTCTCCCAGGTGAGTGCAGGATCCCTAGGAATTTGGCTGTCCTCTACCGCTTGCCAGACCACAAGCAGGTAGCTGGAAGGGAATTGAGACAGCTGAGACATGAACCAGTGCCAATATTTGGGATCCTGGCTCATGCAAGGTGAGGACTATAGCCACTAGGCTGCTGTGCTGGGCCCAAAGCATTGTTCTAAAAGGTCAGATTATAGAAGGGCCACTGTAGGATAGTTTATATTACACAACCACCTTTCTTTTAAACACCTTCAATGGAACTAAATGTATTATGTTCATACTTTTGTCCTTTATATACAAGCATGAGTGTTTGTGTTAGATGGTTGAGAACTTAATTGAATAGATATTCAATCAAGTTATGTTTTAACATTATTTTGTCATATATGGAAAGAAGGTAATGTTTTGGCCTCTGAAAATAAGATTGAAGATTGAATACGTAAGTGTATGTTTTTGGGAAGGAAGATTTGTAAAATAAGTTTGAGAGTACTGTTTCTCAAACTTTTATCACTGTAGATTTCACAAAAGCTATAATCAGAACAAATGGGAAATATGCTTTGGATGACACAAAGACAAAACTATTTCTATCAATTCTTTCATAAGTAAATTATTAAGTTTGAGCAGAGAACAAAATTCCAGATATAGTATTATAATATTATGTCAGGTGACTAGTAAAGTTATGCATCAAGGAACCCAGCTAACCTGACATCAACTCCAGACCTTTCCTGCTCCCATTTAATGGTGAATGGTGAAAGTGTTCTCTTTTCTGGCTGACTACTAGTTAGGGTACAAGCATGCAGTAGCAAAGCATCACGTAAAGTTGTTAAGCTTTAATTGCAATTATCATATAAAGTGTATAATTGAAATTAGTGTAAAAGAAGAGAGGTGTGAATTTGGTGTTTTCACTTCTGAAAGTTAAAATCAAAATATAAACGTTCTTTGTTTTCCTGGTTCGTTTCTTAGCTAAATATCAATTTTTAATAGAGAATGACAGAGAGATGAGGTAGAGAGCTGTTGGTTCTTTTTCTCAGTTCTGGTAGCTACAAGGAATGAAACCTACTCTCTGAGATGACTGACAAAAATTCAGTTTTTAAAAACATCATTGCTGCCTCCCGTGGTCTGCAGTGATAGGAAGCTGCAGTCAGGAGCTGAAGCTGAGTCCTGGTGTTTCAGTGTGGGATGGAGGTGTCTTAACTAAATTAAATGCCTGCTTTGGTTCATTTTAGATTTTATATTTTTTAAACTATTTTCCAAAGTCCATGTGATGCAATGAAAATATCAGATAATTTTAAGAATTTTGCACTAAGAAAATTATCAGCATTCCTAGACTATCTAGTACAGCAACAAATGAATCAAAAAAATGGACCCTTGAAGACACAACATGCGACATCATTTGTATGTGTCACAAAGGAGAATTGTGTCGGTGAGCATTCTCAAGGGCACTCTGGAACTTCAGGAGAGTAACAGTAAGACTGTCCAGGCACACTGAGAGGAGGCACATGCTACTATCGTTGAGCTACACAAACGTCATAATGGGACTAATGATGCCTTTGGTCTGACCTAAGCAAAGGAAAATCTCCATCACTACCATGAAACCAACAATAAAACACAAGTCATGTTCAAATATTGAGGTGAAATTTAACGTGGTAGCAATGCAGGCAGAAATTAAGACAGTCCATCCCATGCAGGTAACACAAGCAACACTGGATTCATATATTACCTTCAAGCGCAGTTACAGTGGCTAACAATCAACTGTCATTTCTGGGAACTTCCCAGTCTTAATTAAATTCATGACCCTTTCCTTAGACAGTTCCAGGATGATTATTCTCAGCAACAAAAACCTATGAGGAAGTGATGTGTGAAGGAGTTCTATTTAATCCAATCAGCATTGCATTGACTTCAGGTCCTGCATCTCTCCAGAAATGTCTCTATGTTTTTGACACGACAAAATATTTAGGAGGGAGGATTCCAGAATGCTGCACAGAAAACCCAAGGATATGCTCTACTTTTATGTATAGAGGAAGATGCAGGGTAAGAATTTATTGAAGGAAGGAAGAGAAACTATGTTGTGGCACCCAGTAAGTTAGAATTCATGGGAGAGAAATGTGCTATGCATCATGCCTCTTGGCTACTGCCTGATGACTTCATGCACTATTCCTCACGGGTAGGGGTCTAGAACAGAGAAAAATCCTTTATGTTGGGGTTGGTTGGTTTGTCGCACTGGATGGTACTGCAAATGGAGAAAATAAAGCCAGAGAGAGAAAGAGTAAGAGGGGGGGGGTGGGAGAACACGTAACCAGAAATGTATTTTAATAGATAAAATGTAGTTTGCTTATTTTTTATTCCTCCCTTTGATGCTAATATTATCTCTTAAAGTGTTGTGCTGCTTTTGGCAGTCCTTGGGCTATTATTGTTGCCTTATTGATCATGTGCTGGATGGTAGTTATTTCTGTTGAGTTTTATGTCTTCTAACTAGATTGATAGATTTCAAGTCGCAGCAGTGTCTCTTGGGAAACTGCAGAAGGTGCTGTTGCGCTGTGAGGCCCGTGATGAATCTCAGTATTGGTACTGTGAAAAGGTGGTTGTCAGAGAGCCTCATTCCGCAACTGAGTCCATCTTCACCTGTCAAAGGTAATGCTGGCCTCTGGGCACTTGACAGGAATGTGCTGTACTGTGGGTGATGAGGGGGTGTATGTGTGTGTGTGTGTGCACACGCATGTGTGTGTATGCACACATGAGTTTTGGTACAAAACTGGGCTACTGAGGAGTCTATATCATGCGTCACTGAGTTATTTTTGCTAAATGTTGCAAGGAAGCTCATCTTGTAATTTCTTATTATCACAATGTTTTGTGTGTCACATAGGCTCAAAATACTGGAAATTATTACCTAAGTAGAATATTAGTCTAAAAATATCTTTGCAGCAGTGAAGCTATAACATTAAAACAGTTTGATAGGGGAATTAAGGATGGAAAGTTTTAGATAGAACAACTTTCGGAGCAGAATGTAAGAAAGAGAAGGATCACAATCTGAAATTGGGCTTTCCTTTGACAGCCCGGCAAGATCTAAGTTGCAGTAGCATCCCCCTCCATTCTTAATCTGGCCACATTGCCTTTCTCACATATCCTCCTTCCTGAAATCTCATTAGAAATTCAACACAGCCTTCACCTTAGCACTTCAAGCAGCTATTGGTTGCTTCCACAGCAAGAAGCTTTCCTGTTTAGATCTTTGCCGAGTCCTGTTATGTCAAGGAAACCCCAGCTTCAGTTAGATTTGTGTCTGTGTTTATTGTTTGATCTCAGTCACGGACCCATGAACGAGGCTGAGAATGAACAGATTTCTGCATTAAAATCCAGTCTTTTGTGGATATGGGAATGAGAAACTGCTTCAGTTTGAAATTTTGTATTTTCAGTGTTGTAAGCTGCTGTATAGCCTTATACGCAAATAGAAAACTACTAGGAAATGAAGCAAAAACCAAAGGCAAAAGAGGGGCATTGGGAAATTCAAGGACATGGTTTTGGCATTGCCAACAAAATTGTGACTTTAAATGCTAAGTAAAAAGTGGAGTAAAAATTAATAAGGTTTTGTGCAACACAGAACTGCAGACATCAACATAATCAGAGATACCTGTGCACGAAAAGGGGCAGTGAGAGCCCTGGGGGCCCAGTCCTCTTTTTACCAGTTTAGTCATAATTTGACCCATTTATTTTCCAGTGTCTATTTCATCCTTTCCCACTATCTCTGCTTTACTCCATGCCAGTTTTTCATCAAGACTAGATTGTGGTGGGTCTGTAATTGTCTTTTCATTGTTTCTTCTGCAGTCCACCCTGTTCACACTTCTAAGCTGATCGTACTACGATACCAAAAAGCATCATTCTGACTTCTCCTTCTGTTTTTGTATTTAATTTTTCCTTTGTCCTATTTTCATTTTATTCTTTAGTATTTCATTGTGTAATTTTATCGCAAAATTCTATAAGAAAAAATGAGAGAACATTGCTCTATAAATTGTATTTCGGGTCCAGTTTTATTTATTTATTTATTTATTTATTTATTTATTTTGACAATCTTGACATAATTAGGGTAAAAAGGTTCAAGCACTACAGGAAGATGGGCAAAACAATTGATTTCGTATTGTTTCCTTAATATATCTGATGCAAAAGCGGATTTTCAGGGAGAAGACCCATCCAGTCTCCCACCCACCCCAGGTCCCAGATGTGGGGCATGCTCCGAGGGTCTTGCTCAAGTGGTTTTGATAGTTCAACAGTTCTGAATTGCTGCCGCTCTCACCACTCCAAGCACGATGAGGTCGTTGAAAAATCCACTGATTGACATAGTCCATCATAGAGTCTCCATTTGCCCAGTATTTTCATTGCCAACATATAGCTGAGGTGATTGATTGACTTTTTCTGTCTTCTGTCTTTTCTTGGTTAGGGTTCTGAATCCAGGAAGCTCGATTGGGGGGATCCCCAAAGAAACTTTGTCTGAGGTGTTCCCAGACCAGATTCTTGTGTTACTAGCAAGCACAGGGCCCGGCACAGTCCATTGCCCCGATCAGCTGGTGGTTGCAATTGCTGGGTTGGTTCTGTTTCCATCCCTATCTTCCACTGGAACCAATGGGTGTTTGCAGTCCAGCCTGGTTCTGCCCAGCACATACTCGGCCCTCACATAAACCAGTGGGAGCTGCAGCCTAGTCGGAGTGACCCACAACAACCCCCACCAGGTGCGCCCCCTACCCTGGTTTGCCAGTATATGTGGCAGACTAGTCCAGTGTGTCCCACATCCCCTTCTGCTTTCATACATGTCAATGGATTAAAACCTTGTTCCATCTAGCAAGCTCAACTATCCAGCCTTCACGAATGTTGTTGGGTATCTCTCTGTCTAGCCACCCCAGCCCCTGCCCTAGTTTAGGTGCCCTCCCGTGGGGGGTGGTAACCCAAGAGAGAGGAGCCCATTATTTCCCTCCCAGGCCACTCCCATTCCCAGATTATGCACTCTCCAGGTGGTTCTGTGGTTTAACTTGCCAGAACTAGCCCCCCAGTGCCAACTTCTGCCAGCTCATGCAGTGGCTAAGTCGGGTCCAGTATTGTGATGTAATGGGTTAAGCCACCCTGCAATACTGGGATCCCATTTGGGTACCAATTTGCGTCCCAGCTGCTTCAGTTCTCATCCAGCACCCTGCTAAGGGGCCTGGGTAAACAGTGAATGATGCCAAAATGCTGGGTCTCTGCACCCACATGGGAGACCCTGATAAAGTTCTGGCCTGGCGCCTGATCATTTGGGACATTATAGGGAGTGAACAAGTGGATGGAACATCTTTTTCCCTGTCTTCTTTTCCCTTTATTCCTTCAAATAAAAAAGGAAATAAATCATTTTTTAAAAAAGATCAATTTACGTAAGCTGTTTCTTGTTTAAAAAAAATTCAGAGGTGGGTGTTTGGCGCTGCAGTTAATGCTGGTTGGGACACTCACATCCCTTTTAGAAAGGCATCTGGATTTACATATCAGTTTTAGTTCAAATTCCAACTTCCTGCTCATGTGCACCCTGGGAAGCAGCGGGTGTTGGTTCATTTACAGGGCTTTCTGCCATCCACTTAGGGAATTCAGGTTGAGTTCCAGGTTTCTGGTTAAATTTTGGTCTAACACAGGCTGTGGTGGTTGTTGCACCTGTACCTGGAAGATTTCTTTATCCCTGAATCAGCTTTTCAATCTTTCTTTCTCTTACTCTCCCTCCTTCTCCATCCCCACCATTGCCTTTCAAATAAGTTAAGTAAGAATAAGCCAAAATCATCCTTAGCAATCAACATTGCCTACTTAAAAAAAGCATACAAAAATGACTTTTATGGTCCTTCTATTTTCCCTCCACTTTTCTTTATAATAATCATTTACAAGATGTTAGTGAAATCAGACTACCTGTGTCTTGAACAATTCTGTTCTCTTTGTGTTCCTCAAAATATACTCTTTTCTGCCCAAGAAATACTTGTCCTATTCTATTCTCTTTGTCACAATTCTGCCATCCTTCATGCTTCTCCTCCAATTCAGCCTGTGCCTGAGCTAACTGGCCCAGACCTTCATGTAGGCCAGGTTCCCCATCCAATCAGTGGTATGGACCACTAATGGGGACCCGGGTATCACTTCCAGCTGTTCCTGCAACGTAGCACAGAGTCCTCTTGGGCTGGGGGAAGCAGTGTTTGTTACAGCATTCAAAAAATCTAGGGAAAGCTTTATTCAGGGATTTCTCTTTTAAAGATTTTAAAATTTTGCTGGGAAGGCAGATTTATAAAGAGAAGGAGACAGAGAAAAAGATCTTCCATCCCATGCCTCATTCCTCAAGTGACCACAACTGCTAGAGCTGAGCTGATCCAAAGCCAGGAACTAGGAGCTTATTCTGGATTTTCCACAGGGTTACTGAGGATCCTAAGGCTTTGGACCATCTTCTACTGCTTTCCCAGGCCACAAGCAGGGAATTGGAAGGGAAGTGGAGCAGCTGGGCAGGTGATGGGGCAGCCAGGACACAAACCAGTGCCGATATGTGATCCTGGTTCTTCCAAAGTAAGGATTCAGCTTTGCCATAATTCTGGGCCCCAGATATTTCTCTTTCTGCTTTGCCTTGTTCCAATAACACAACTGTGTTTGACTATAAAATTTTCTGAGGGATACTTTAGAGTAGCTCATCATTCCTGTGCAGGCCTACACATGTAGTCCTCTCCATCAGTGTTGCCCCTACCACCATCAATCACTATTTTGCTCCCGCCCATACCCCTCTAAACTACCGTTTCAATTATGTGTTCTGTGGTACTTGGCCTTGTCTGGAGGGAAGAAAGAAAATGATATTTTAGATAGTTTCAATGGATTCAACATGAAAAGTTATGAAATATATAGAAACATCAAAAGTAAAAATTTGCTCCATCTTGACATTTCAGATGTTAGTATTTGATGCTTGTATATAGTGTATCCTGAAGAAGTGATGGCTGTTGCTCATTTATATAATTGAAAAAATATGTTATAAAAACGATTCCTTATTTCTGTATGTAAAAATGTGAGAGCAGATCTTGCTTCCTTAATTCTTAAAGAGGCAGAAGTGTTATAGCAAGAATAAAACATTGGCAGTGCAACAGGTTTCTTTCTGTAAGATTGATCGACTTTTCTGAGGCTACTTATGTCTGCTTTTTTATTCCAGAACATTTTCCCTGCTTGTAGAAGGTCAGGGACAGCATTTTCTAAGGCACTGGAATCTTAGAGACTGAATCCAGGAAGACAAACACAACTCAAGACAGCATTTAGCAGGGAGCATGGGACGTCTTTGCCAATTCCTGGTGGGGTAGCTGCTACTGGCTTTGCTGTTTGTGGGTAATTAGTTAGAAATGCTTAGGTGGACATGTTACAGAGGGAAAAAGAAGAAAAAGCTGGTTATGTTCCTTGGAGCACTTTTGAATTAGGGCAGAGGGAAAGGCTACCATGTGCCCCTTCCCTCTCAGAAACCAACTAGAGCAACTACAGATGGAGAGCACTTCTCTGCCTCCCAGATGCTTCCCACGGGCAGTTGCATCTTCTTTTTCTTTTCCTCTCGACAGTACACCCACATATTTATGGTCTTGTTTTGCTTTACTGCCATACCTGAAGATACTCTTTTTTCTGCCTCTGAAAGTTTCTGCCATCTTCACAGAAGATCTGGCAATCCAAGGTTTGGAGCAAGCAAAATTTGAATGGAATAAGGCAAGCATTTCACCAGCTTTATGGACTCATATAAATGCTCTTATTTACTTTTTCATGTCATTTTTCTGTGTCTGCCATGACAGATAATAATCCATTTGGTGGAGTTAAACAGAATTTTTTTCCTTCATAATTCTGGAGAGTATTTGAAACACAGGTGTCTACAGGACTGCACTGCATGGAGATGAAGTGAAACAATCCTTCTTTCCCTCTTCTGGCTCCTGGTGGTGGTCAGTGATTATTGGTGTTCCAAGCCTTGAAGCTGCCTCACTACAACCTCTGCTTTTGTTGTCACATTGCTGACTTCGTGTGCGTCTTTGTTTCTTCCTTTGCTATGAGGGTACCAATCCTATACCAGGCAAATAGTACTATAATATGGCCTACTTAGTTGTATCCATAAGCACCCTAATTCTAAGTAAGGTCTCATGTTGAAATTCTATATGTGTGCAGATTTTGGGGGAAACACTATTTAATCTGGTCCACCATGTGAATGGGTCCCCTAATGTATTACTCAATGTAAGATTGTCAACCTACTTGACCTAGGAGGATCTAGAAATACAGAAAGGATGAGGGTTGCCAAAAGCACCTAGGTGTTGTCTTTCATTACTCCAGACTGGTTTGGGATATGGCATTGACATGAGCTTGTGAGAACAATTTATTTTAAATAACGGCTCTTCCCAGGGCACCTCTAAATAGGAGAAGAATTTATGGATGCAGGAATTGAAAAGTTAAATGGAAATAGGTGACATTTTAAAGAGTTCACTTGTCAGGGCAGAGCAGCATGACTAGCTTGATCATCTCAAAACCCAGTCATGGTGAGATAGCAGAGTGGCCCTGAGGCATATTAGTGCAAGGAATGAAGACAGGGTACTGCACGATGTTCCTTAGAGTCAGCACTGCAGCAATACCTTGAAAATGTTCCTGCCTGATTTCTATTTGGGAGCCTTTGCCCTCCCCTTGCTTATTTTTTAGAAGTATTGAGATAATTTTTTCCATAAGGTGGAAGGAAAAAGAAAAGAATATATAGCTACTTTGGCTAGAATTGGCTGTTGGAAAATCTTGAATACATTGGGGAGGGGATGACATTTGCACTCTTTGGCCACCTCCCAGTCCACAGTCCTTAGTGTCTCCTTACTACGTGCTGAGGAAAAGATCTTCTGTTCCACTGAAATAATGGTGGGACTCTGGGCAGGAGAGCCACTTTGGTCAGGGGAGCCTAGAAAGGGCTTTCTTGCATCAGTGAGTTAGCTCTCTGTGGGATTCATCACAACTGAAGTCAGCCTTGGCCACATAGCAGAGCTGTGGTCAGACTGAGGTCCAAAGTCTTCCCTGTCCACATTGGCCTTGGATGTGTTCTCATCTGTTGCTGTCCTGACAGATGTTCTAACTCTTGATCCTGACTAGAATTATATAGGTGTTCATTGCTCTTTTTAACTGGTGAACTGAAAAAAAAAATGCATCACTTCTGCCAGGAAGTGTTTCCTAAAGACTCAGGTGGGGGGAATTGTTCCTTTTCTGAACTCCTTTCACAAGGTGCTCATTACACTGAGCTAAGTATTAGCTCAGTACACAGAGTTATACCTGCGGGTTTTCTATCCTACTTCTCTAGCTTTCAGTGGAGTTTCCTCAAAGATTGGGCCAATGCCTTACATCTTTGCTTTCAACCACTACCATAGTTCTTGGAGTAGAATAGTTAAATTTCCATATATAATAAATTAAATGAAATGAATGTGTTAATCATGAAACCATAAAGCACAAGGCAAATCATACTAAGTGATGAATTTAGAATTAGAACTTGAAATCTGTAAGGTTTACAGATATATTAATCTAACAGAAGTAAACAAAATGTTCACTTACTATTCATTTTATGTATTACTGTCCATGAAGAAACAGAAAATGATGCATGGAATTAACATTAATTAGGCCTGGCATGGTAGCCTAGTGACTAAATCCTCGCCTTGCATCTGACGGAGTCCCATATGGGTGCCGGTTCATGTCCAGCTGTTCCATTTCCCATCTAGTTCCATCTTGTGGTCTGAGAAAGTAGACCCAAAGCCTGGGGACCCTGCACCTATGTGGGAGACCTGGAGGAAGCTCCTGGATTCTGGCTTTGGATTAGTTCAACTGTGTCCAGTGACCCAGTGGACGAAAGATCTTTCTGTGTATCTCCTTTCTGTGTATCTTCCTTTCCAATACAAATTTTAAAATCATTAAAAAAATTAACAGAAATTTAAACAGAAGATGAAGGCCCCACGTATGTCCATTTTTGCAGCACGCAGAATGCTTGTTTCAGGATATTTCAGTGTTGAAGAAGGAAAGTTGTTTGATGATTGGTCACCTGTAAATGCCCCCACTTTGCTTCTCTGGTAGGAAAGGGCTCATGTCCTACTGTTTCATCTCTGCTTCCTCAAGCTTTAGTAGGGCAGGGAACTCTTAAACAGATGCAAGGTTGACAATTTCTCTTCAGTCACTCCACTGCTATCACTCACCAAGGGTTTCCCATCCTTAAGTACCTTTTGTGAGCTCTTATGATTACTCAAGAAGATCACACATCATACATGAAAGCCCATGCTTGTTGGATTTAGAAATAAAATTTTTATTGGAAAGGAAGATATACAGAAAGGAGAGACAGAGAAAGATCTTTCATCCATTGGCTCACTCCCCAAGTGGTTGCAAGGACACAGTTGAACTAATCCAAAGCCAGAATCCAGGAGCTTCCTCCAGGTCTCCCACATAGGTGCAGTGTACACAAGACAAACATAAGATTATAGAAAAATCTCAGGAAGTGTAAGCTAAGTTAGTGAATCTGTGAATAATTCAAAAGCTAGGTACTGTGCAGAGCAGGACTGAGAATACTATTTGTGGAAGGAGATAGGATGAGAACCAGGGGCAGCTTTGTTTGAATAGCTCCTTTCAGGTAAGTACAGTGAGAAAGGAAACTTTTATACTAAGGCCATCTCTGAATGAAGTTGTAGGTGTGTGGTGACAAGCTTAAAAGACGTTATCCCCTGGCCCTCTTTCCAGATTTCCCTCTCAGTGCACTCTGATAGGGTTTTGTTTGCTGTCTTTTGAGTTCTCCAGGGACATTGACACTCTTGCCTCATGTATCTCAGCTCATTTCATTCTTTCCTCTGCTTATTGAAACACTTAGATTGCAGGACTCAGGACAAAATGTTCTTCAAGTCATAAAGCTTTCTCAACTTGCACAAACCAGTACTGAGCTTGTCTTTATCCTCCAGGACATAAAACTCTGTGAAATTCTTAGCACTGATGTCAGCTACTATCATCTCTTGTAAACATGCTTATTTGAGGTTCTAGGCAATGAATTTAAGGGTAGGGTCTCATACATTCTCTTTTTATTGATTTTTTTTAAAAAACTAGTTATTTGGTCATTATTTGTAGGAAGAAATGGGAGGAGGGGAGAAGGAAAGAAGAAGGAAAGAAAGAAAGGAGGGAAGCAAGGAGTTAGGATAAACATAATTAAATCTTGAGGTAGAAGGCAACATAAAGATCACCCAGTCTTTATTTGAATTTCATCTATAATATCCTTAGTGTCTCATTAAAAATTATTTATGCACTGACTCATATTCGAAATAGTTCAGCACATGAACAAATTATGTTATTTTCCCTTTCTGAAAAACAGTAGGAAAGAGTGAATAAGATATATTTTTAAAGGCTGTTGCAACTTTTTGATAAAGTGCAGAAACATAAAATACTATTTTTATAAGGAAGAAAAAATAATAACAATTATCATGGGACAGTGAGAGTCATTCAACTTTACTAATTTTTTTTTCCTGAAAGAGGCCACTGTTAATCATTTCTTGCTATTCTGAGCATGTATTTGTGCTGCTGCAGATTTCTGTACTCTGTCAGTTTCAGCCATTCCTTGGTACAAAAGTGACAAGTAGTGATGGTGGAGAACTGACAGAATGAGGTGCAGGGATGAGTCTTGCTCGTTTTTCCAGATGGGCTGGAGACATAGAGCATTCAAGTCTGTCTTCTCCCATTTTCAATGTAAAAGATTGGTTGCCCTATCTCAATTGTGTATTAGACAAAATCTAATCTGTATCATTCATACCATTTTATGCCTCTTCCTTCAGCAAAAGCACCCTGTGTATTTTAGAAGAGTATTAAGAATCAAGATGGCGGAATAGGGTAAGGACACATTTAAATGGACAGAAAAACATTTAATCAGGATGAAGCAGAAAGGACATATTTCAGGAAATAGGAAAGGACACAACAACAGCAGAGGGGTACCTGGGGACTGACAGACACAGGAAAGCAGCGGACAAAATGGTGTGTTGCAGTGAATGATACTCAAGCAGCATTCAGCTAACGGCGATCTGAACTCCACCAGCAGCCAGAAATCTACCAGCAACCAGGTGGGAAGAGACTTTCACTGGGAGCTTGGGAGGTGAACCCAGACAAAGAACTGTCCGTCCTGCTGGTCCATTTGATTTGACCAGGAGCAGAGACAGAATAGCAGATCTCAGACGGCCAGTGTGAGAACAGGATGGATTTCTTTATATATATATATATATATATATATATATATATTAATTATTTTGCATTATGTGACAGTTTCATAGGCTCTGGGAATCCCCCCATCCCTCCCCCCCCTCCCCCCTGGTGGATTCCTCCACCTTGATGCAATATTACAGTTCAAATTCAATCAAGATTCTTTCCTTGCAAACATATACCAAGCATAGAGTCCAGGTACTTATTGTCCAGATGGGTTGAACAGTTTCTTGGGAAGACCATTTCTGGTCCGAAGTTAGAGCTGGTAGAATATCATCCCAGTCAATTAAGAGTCCCAATATAACATCAACAGCAATTTGCAATATTATGGAATTGACATGGTTTTGAGTAACCAGTATGTTAAAAAAACAAACAAAAAACAAAAACAAAAAAAACAAAACAAACAAACAAACAAAAAAAGTCCGAACCACAACCTATGATTAGCTCATTGACATTTCACTTTTAGTTTATATTCAGGACCGGCTGCTATATACCTTAAAATGGCTATAAGGTACCATTCAGCTGTTTCATGTCTATTTCATTTTAGTATTTAGCCATTTGTTGTGTTGAAGTATAATTTTGCTGATCTTGGCAGATTTTAGGATAATCTAGACTGGCTTGTAACTCTAACAAGATATTTGTCGACATTTAAGGTGCAGAACATTTTTTTTGGGGGGGGGTGTGCAGGAAAATCCTCAACACCATGGTGAGGAGTAACTAATCTTTGTGTCCCACCCAGGGAGGCATGAGCCAATCCACGCCAGCTCTTTCAACAGGATGGATTTCATAGCCTGGTCAGCCCCCTACACTGAATTGGGCGCCATTTTGCATAAGGAGGCAAAGGCAAGGGAAAGGACTGAGCATATGCTGAGCTGGGAGTGAACTCATTTCTGACTCAGTGAACTGCAGCAACATGGCATTCTACAGGTTCCACCCAAGACAGGTCTGGATAACCCTCAGACCTGATGGCCAGCAGATCAAGAATTCTAGTAGTGGTATGTCAGGCGCCATTTTGCACCACTGTGGCAATAGCTTTAGGACTGCAGGGGACAACAGTGAAGTGCGCATGTGCTGAGCTCGCAAGAACTCACTCAGTTCCGTGGATTGCACTGGTCCCGCAGGAAAATAATACCGACTGTGGCATCATATGGGTCAAAATAGGTCCGTGTGGCACCCAGACCTAATGTCCAACAGGTTCTGACAAGATCAGAGCCACCAACAACCTAACTATATCAGACACCTGGTATCTCTCTAATCCTGGGACCTGCTCCAACTGGAAGTGGGAGAAAGGTTGCAGAGACAACAGTGCAGCCTCAGAACGGTATCATAGGAGGTGGAGACTGGTGAGCCAGGAGCTGGGGCTGTGGAGACCACAGTGGAAATCTAACATAAGAACCCAGACCTGGAACTCGCTGGAGGTTGTGGCACAAGTGGCTGCAAGCAATGAGTTGTGTACCAACTGCAATAAGTAAAATCATATTGTAGACCTGTGGGTGACACAGCTTAGAAACCTACCCCAAGGAGAAGAATCTGATAACCAGAAGTACAATGATCAAGAGCAAAAGAAGAGACAAAGGCACAATGAATACTACTGAAATCTCCCCTGCAAAGGAGCAAAACCCTGTGCCAACCTCAGAATTAACTGAGGAAGACATCAAGAAAATGGGGGACACAGAATTCATAAAACTCATTTTAAAGCTTCTGATAAAAAATGAGAAGCTCATGCAAGAGTTCAAAGAATTTAAGGAAGCAAGAAAGCAAATCAAGGCCGATATATCAGAAATTAAGAACACAATAGAGCAAATTAGAAGTACAATGGAGAGTCTCCAAAATAGAATGAAGCAAGCAGAAGAAAGAATCTCAGAATTGGAAGATATTTCCTGTCATCAGCGGGAAGCAAACAAAAAACTGGAAACAGAGCTGGATCAGGCCAAAAAAAGTATTCAAGAATTGAAAGACACTATTAAGAGGCCTAATATAAGAGTAATGGGAGTCCCAGAAGGTGCAGGAAAAGAAACTGAGTTTGCAAATGTATTTAATGAAACAATAAAGGAAAATTTTCCTAATCTAGAGAAAGAATTGGGAAACAAGATCCAGGAGGGGCACAGAACTCCCAACAGGCTTGATCAAAGCAATCTTCACCACGACACATGATCTTCAAGTTCTCTTCAATTGAACATAAGAAAAAGATCCTTAAATGTGCAAGTGAAAAAAAATCAATTGACATATAAAGGAATACCAATTAAACGCACAGGAGATCTCTCACAGGAAACTCTACAGGCAAGAAGAGAATGGAGTGACATATTCCAGATTCTAAAAGAAAAAAATTGTCGGCCTAGGATAACATATCCAGCAAAGCTTTCTTTTGTCTTTGAAAATGAAATAAAATTCTTCCACAATCAAGAAGAGCGAAAAGAATTTGCCTCTTCCAAACCTGCGCTACAAATGATACTTCAAGATGTTCTCTTGACAGAGAAGAGGAATAGCACCCGACAAAACCAAAGGCAAATGTGAAGAACATCCCAGTAAAATGACAACAGAAGACTAAATCAATGAACAACCCATTCCTAAAATGACAGGACCAAAGTACCACCCATACATATTAAACTCTGAATGTAAATGGCTTCAGCTCAATCAAACATCATAGATTAGTAGACTGGATTAAAAAGCAAAGCCCATCTATTTATTGTCTAGAAGAGACACACTTCACCAACAAAAATCAGCGAAAACTGTATCGCATGGGTTTAGTTTCATTAGTTTCATCTCTTCAAAACACTTTCTTCTGATTAAATCATTCAGTGACTCGTAGATCATACAGTAGCATCATTTTCTTCAAGAAGGTTCTTGATTTTCATTTCTTCAGCTACACGTTACTCATTTAGTAGCATGTTATTTAACTTCTTGGTATTGTTAATTTCTTTTTTCTTCCTGATGTTGATTTTGTTTTGTGGCTTTTTATTTAAGGGGATGTATAGTAGCTGTGTAATGGAGACTGTCATATCTAGTAACATGTCATTTAACTTCATGGCATTGTAAATTTCTATTTTTCTTTATTGTTGATTTTGTATTATGACTTTTCATTTGATGGGATGTACAGTAGCTGTGAAATGGAGACTAATGTCCAGATGTGAGGATACAATGTAGTATGCATTTCTACTTCCAAAGATGGACTTACAATGAAACTGTTTACTATATTTTGACAATAGGATGCTGGCTTCTCTGCCATTGTCCATACCCACAATGATAGACATATGACTGCGTATGAAGAATTGTATTTTAGTAATGATATAGAGAAACTAGGTGGGGGGGAGGGTATTGGGCCGGGGATAAGGGAAATGCCAGGAGCCTATGGAACTGTATCATAAAATGATGATAATAATAATAGTAATAATATGTAAAAAATTTTAAAAAAAGAAAAAAAGAAGAGCATCACACATTCCATAGATTTTGAATATCTAAAATATTATATGTAGTCTGACTTTGTGGTGCAGTGGTTAGAGGGGGGTTGGCATTGTGGTGTAGTAAGCTCTTGCCCGCAATGCTGGCAACCTGTATGGGACTGTTTGGAGTTCCAGATGGTCTGTTCCTTGCTAATGCACCTGGAAAAGCAGTGTAACATGGCCCAAGTACTTTGGCCCCTGCACCAATGAAGCAAAGATAAGGCTCTGGCATAGCCCTGATTGTTGTGTTGTTTGACGAGTGAACTGATGAATGGGGAAACAGAATCCTTATCACAGTGGTGGGAATATAAATAAGTGTAGACATTATGGAAAGCAATATGGAGTTTCCTGAAAAAAAAAAAATAATGAGACTACCTGAAGATCCAGCAACCCCACTAGTCAGGTACTTTTTTAAAAAATGAAATAAGTTTATTGGAGAGATATGTGATCTTCCATATTTATTGCAACACTGTGCACAATACAAATGGAAATAACAAATGAAAGGATAAAGAAACTGTATTACATATACTCAATGGAATACTACTGAGTCAGTTTATTGCAATCATTTGCAATAATATGGTGCTAAGTGAACTAAAACAAGCACAGACATACAGATAACAGGATCTCACTTCTGTCCAATCTAATAAAAAAGATTATTTCAATTTGGTGGTCAACAAGTCTGGAGAGGAAGCCCCACCTTTTATGACAATCTTAAAAAAGGAGAACATTTTCATTGATTGTCACCTCAAATTTGTCTGCAATAATACCGCCTATACACAAGTACTATGTAGGCAATGTGAAGATACAGTATTAACTGGCATTTATTGACCATTTATCACATGTTGGATAATGTGACACATTTATATACACTTAATTTTGGATCATGGTTGGGTTGGTGATATCACTATTTGTAATTTGCAAATGAGGAAATTGACACTTAGAGAGACCAAGGACATGGGTCAAGACAGTGCACAACTAGAAGGTATTGGGGCCAGAATTTAAAATGAACCAGTCTAACTCAACCTTGACTCAAGAGCTTCTATCCTTAACATAAAAGTGACTTTCCTTATTCTGGTGATTAAAATAAACTCTGTGTGTAAGTAAGAATCTGGCTAGGAACATGGAATACATAAGTGTGATCAGTACAATAAGACTGTATGATTAGGGACTAATGAAATGTATTAAATAAGCTCCATGTGCTACTGCATTCCAGGTGAGAAAGAGAAAGAATAGTATAAGTGGACAGAAGGAAGTGAGTTATCTTGTGGCTTTTGGAAGATGTAGAGATGATTGATCCTCACAGCTGAGCAGGAATGGTTTAGCTCATAGTTCGCCTGTAAATCCCAGATTGACCCATCATCTTGTGATTTCAATGCTAGTGTGGTAAGGTCAGCTTAACTTCTCAGTTCTTCAATCATCTCAGACCCTATGGCTCCCCAACCTAGTGACCTGACTCCAACATATCCAGAAGATTCTTGGACTGTGGCATATCATTTTCTTTATGTACCTTTGCTAACACTGTTCTCTCTGTGATGCCCTTCCTTGCCTTTTATTTTCTTTTCAAACATCAACTTCTTTTTTTCAAAAAAGATTTTATTTTATAGTTTTGGAAAGTCAGATTCATAGAGAGAAGGAGAGACAGAGAGGAAAATCTTCTGTCCATTTATTCACCCCAAGTGGCTGCAATGGCCGGAGTTGAGTCAATCCGAAGCCAGGAGCCAGGCAATTCTTCCAGGTCTCCCACGCAGGTGCAGGGCCCCAAGGTTTTGGGCTGTCCTTGACTGCTTTCCCAGACCATGGGCAGGGAGCTGGAGGGAAGTGATGTCATCAGAATACAAACCGTGGCCTGAATGAGTTCCTGGTGTGAGCAAGACTAGGACCATAGCACTAGGCTACCCTGCGGCCTCTGTGCAATATTTCAAGATAGGTACATAGCATAAAATAATCAATTTAGACAATTAACATTTCCATGCCCTAATTTTTATTTTTGGAGCCTGGTGGCTCATTTCATCAAGTTATTACTAAGTAGAATACATTATTGTTAACTACGGTTACCCCACTGTGCTGCAGAATGTAAACAATCTCCTCTCTTAGGGCAATTTGCAACCATTATCCTTCCTTCCTCTATGACTTTGCACTTTCTTGCTTCTAATAATCACTATTATAGGTTCAGTTTGATTGTTTTTGTGTGTTAACCATATGAGAGAGAATGTGCATTATTTATCTTTCTGTAGCAGAATTATTTCACTTAACATAATGAACTCTAGTTCCATGTATTTGCTGCCAATGCCAAGATTTCCTTTGTTATGACCGAATAATAGCAGTCCATTGCATATGTATATATTTTTTCCTTTATCTAGTCATTCATGTGTGGATACCTAACTTGATTCCATATTCAGACTCTTGTAAATAGTGCTGCTGCAATGTGGAAGTGCAGATGTCTCTTTGAAAGGCTGACAGATGGAATTTTATAAATATTAAGTGAAGAGATGGTTGGATAAAAGGAATAGAAGTGTGTTCGAATGTGGAATAGCAGCTATGTAGCTTTTGTAAGATAATAACATTTATGTATATAACGTTTATATTTTTGAGAACTTTTCTGTCTCATTACAATTTTCTGAGGTACATAAATTAGTGAAGGAAACAACTTCATAAGGATAGGATCACAAAGCCAGAGTGTAGGTTGAATTTTTCTGCACCATGGAGCTTCTAACATGTAAGTTTGACTAATTTAGAAGAAACTGTCAGGATGGGTCAATACACTAAGCACAGTTTTCAAATTTGGCAAGATATTTCCCAAGTTTTAAGGTACCATGATTCTTTTGCAGACACTGAGAAAAAGATTTCAGAGAAAGCCACATGAAAGCAAGATGAAAACTCCTATAGAAAAAATGTCAAAATCATGAAATTACTTTTTCTATGCCAAGTTTTCCTCAAGCCAGCAGGCAAGTCCCTCTCCTAGGCTTGCCAAGCTACCAAGGTCTAAATCTTAAGCCTATCTTTGCCTTTGTTTTAAGTTGGTTCTGTGATTGTACCACTGAAGGCCCAGCCCAGTTGGGTTGACAGGTGCTCGTGACTGAGGGTTAGCAAACACAGAGAGGTAAGTGCTAACAAGGTTAGCAACTTACATATTTTAGTTTTTAAGCCAAAGTTACAGTATCATTGTTAACACAGTGGTGAATAGGTTCGACTGCTTCTAAGTGCTTTGAAGGCTATTTTTATAGTTACATTTAAATATGTAAAATTGAGTATCTTCTTCTTTCTCCTTCCTCTCTCTCTTTTCTCAGATGGCTTCCCTTCATGTCTCAAGGCATAATCCATTCAGAAATTGAACTTTATCTTCAAGGTGAGAGTTGAAAGTACCAGGAGAAGAAAGTACAAGAAGCTTTTCTTACATCTGGACATCATGGAATGTGATACCCTAGATGCACTTGGAATGTTCCCTTGGATATTTTACCTTTTGTGTTGAATTTATAG
Source organism: Ochotona princeps (assembly GCF_030435755.1). Taxonomy (NCBI): domain Eukaryota; kingdom Metazoa; phylum Chordata; class Mammalia; order Lagomorpha; family Ochotonidae; genus Ochotona; species Ochotona princeps. Next base: position 42,805,439 of record NC_080840.1, read on the forward strand.
TGAATGTTCACAGTGAAAATAAAAGCGTATATAAAAATATGTTACACTTTGGTCTACATTGAAAAGGAACATAAGCATTGCTCACTGCTGAAGAACTGAATTCATGGTTCTCTCCCTGTTCCCCTTTATGACGTCACCAGACAGATTTCTAATTAATTGTACTTTTATTTTTTCAGAAATGCAAATAAATAATGAACCTACAGTACAAGAAGAAACAAATGGTAAATATTGTTGTCACTTTTCATATTTTAATCATCTGATCTACTTCTATTTGAAGATTACCTGCCTTGTACGTTTTCAGTGTGTATTCTTGAGTTAAACTGTTAATTGAAAAATACTGAAAATAATAAAGGAATATGCATTATAATTTTATTTATAAAGAAACTGACATAAAGAACTTCAGCCTCAAATGCTTTTTCCTCTTTAATGCTTCCCTTCTGTAATTTACATAATTAAGATTGGGGAAATTACCCTCCAAATGGTTAATTTCTATTAGTTGTGCTTTTTATGTTCATTTCCATCTTGGCATCTTAGGTTTTCAGCTTTCTTTGAACATCTTTGATGATTATCTTTTTTTCTGTTAGATTCTCTTGCAATTGTATTATTAAAATGTTTTGATTTTCCAAGTTGCTTGAATGAAAAGAAAAAGTGAGATTAACCAGTAAGCATACAGGTTAATAACCTTTTTTTTTTTATATCTGAACTCGAAACTAGACAAGGGGCAATACTAGCATTATTGGTTCCAACGTCATGGACTGATTCAGATGGCCATCAAGACAAGACACAAAAAGTTCGTGTAACAGTAACTTATACTAACATTTATGTGTCTATTTTTATTAGAAATTATGTTTTGAATTATATAGTGATTTTATTGTTTCACTTTAAAAGGGTAGTTTTATGCATGTGCCATGCTATTAGTATGTTCCAATGTTCTGAATTTCTTGGTAGTTTCAAAAGGCTATAAAAGGTCTGTGTCTTACAATAATTCCTTACATAACAAGAAGTTGTGATGATATTTTAGGTGGAAAAATTACCAATAATTCCAGAGCTTGATGGGTAAGATGTGAGTAAAAAAAAGCTAACAGTTTTAAGCTGAAGATTATAATTAAGGTTGGAAATGTCAGATGTCCATTGTCCACAGTAGAAGCCATACAATCAGTGTCCATGATGTTGAACATAATGAGGTCACATTATACAGCAAGGATGTCGACCTAGGAGTTTGTTTGTTAAATATCCAGGTATCCTTCATTAAGGGTAAGTTTGATAAAAATAAACATATAAAATATTTCCTTATACTAATTTCTTTTTAGTTTATTTTATGGGTTCATTATAATCCTGTTTTTTTTTTTTAATAGAAAAAAGTGAATTAGAATCATAGGCATTATTTCATAGGGCACTGTCATTAGTATGTGATCGTTCATTTTTAGTTTGGTTCATTTTTGAATTCTAAGGAATGTAATCTTTCTGCTTCTTGGAATGAGATTGTGAAAATACACTGGTAGGCCTAGAGTTATGTAGATGAGCTAGTTTATGGAGTAGAAAGCACCTGGAGAAGTGAAGTAGTCTAGTCTGTTAAGTCAGTGTTATGCTGTGGTTAAGAGCATTGAAAATCAAACACAAGTCTTCGATTTTGAAAATGTGAGTACATGATGCACATTTATGCAATTTATTCCTTTCTATATAGCCAGGGTAGGAAGTAGACCAAAAATACTGTTTCTGTTTAAAGATGGGGAAGTTAAAAAGGAATCAGCTGAGGTAACTTTTAAACTTACGTTTGAAGTATTAATGCCAAATAAAATCATGTGCCATTGCTAAATGCTATCAATGCTATCAATGTTTAATTAATTCTCACAATCATTTAAGACATATTAAGTCACAGTATAACCAATGATATTGCTTCGATAGATCAAACTTGGTTGTATGGGAAATATCCTCAGCTGTCTGAGAGATGGTCTAAGACTGAAGAAGTGAAAGGACAGCCAGACTTTATTATCAGTTTTGCATATCCAGAGCAGTTATAGCAATCAATTTATAGCCTAGCACCCAGGTCCCTTCCCCAGTTCCTCACTGGCTGAGTATGACCAGATGTACAATCTTCCCAGATGTCATCTAAGTTACAAATTACCCTTCTTCCTTTCCTACAATTTCCTCTTGTTATTTGGCTACTCCATAACATCCTGCAAGTAAGCTAGCAAGAATTTCAACACATGTGTTGAAAATGGACTACCAAACATTTTCTTACAGCTGTGAGCTAATATTTTCCCACTGGTTCACTCCCCAAATGGTTGCATCAACTGAGCTGAGCTGAGCTGAAACCAGCATCCAGGAGATTCTTCTCAATCTCCAGTGTGGGTACAGGGGCCCAAGCACCTGGGCCATCCTTTGCTGCTTTCCCACGTCTTGGGAAGCTGCATTAGAAGTGGAATGGCTGGGGCAGTAATGGGGGACCCACATGGGATGCTGATGCCCCCACAGCTGGAGGTTTAGACTGCTGTGCCATAGCACTGCCCTTGACGTATTTTAAAGTTTGCTGGACTTAATTTTTGGCCTTTTCTATGTCTAACCACTATGTTAGACTTTTATCATTAATTCTAATATATTTACACATGTTCTGTAATACTAAATTTAAGTGCTAATTGTAATAAGTGTTTTCAAACTACTTTTTGAATAATCTATGAAGGCAGCAGTATTGTATGTAGCTAATCATACTGTTTCTTGTCTTACTATGCTATCTAGATTCCTAGTACAATGTGGGATAGAAGCAGTAACAGTAACATTAATAATGAACATTCCAATATTTACTGTGCTGTAAAAGAGATGTAGATAAATCAAATTGCTTAATTTTTACAATGATTATGAGGTATCTGGTACCATTATTCTACTTTAGAAAATGCCAAGAATGGAAGAATTCAAGTAGATTATCTGTATTAAAGATTATTAAAATATTTTCTCTCTCAGGCTCTTTTGGCCTCACTACCAACATAGTGTCAGCTCAGGGAAAGAAAATTAAATTTCATAATTATTCTCAGCTAACCATAATTAAGAACATAAAATATCCTGTAGTATCATCATGTGTTCTGAATCAAATGTAGTTGGCTTTGGTTTGCCCCCTGCTCTGATCATGTAGGGCACATTTTTCTCTCGTAGTGTGAATAATGATAGGGGATATCCTGGCCTGCTGTGCTGGATGGAACTTCTTCACACGTAAAGCCATCTTTTAGCATTTGAGTGCCTGGCAGTTGGGGAATTAGGGCCTCAGATAACTGCAGAAGGTGTGAAGCTGATATACTAAAGGAACCATCCATTCAACTGCTTTCTCAGTCTCAATATACAGGGTCTGAAATTGGGTTGACAAATTCCTATGTAGATACATGGGAAAAATCAGTCACTGTGGATATGTTTGGAATTAAAAGAAGAAAAAGTGGACCTCAAGAAGCTCTTACCAGAGGCAAAAAGTTTGCCATGACTGTCATTTGGTGCCCAGCTCCTATGGCATATACATGCCAGCAACAGTTGAATGAGCAGTATGGAGCTTCCCATTCACCAGCTTGGCTTTGGCTTTATTTTCTGCTGACATTAACTAGCAAGTGCTTGGGTACTAATTTACACGATGCTGATTCTAAACCTTTTTTGCACATTTTTCTAAGAAGACTGTTAATTCAACACAGCAATGGAAAGGGATAGATTTGACACTGAAACACTAATACCGTGCTGTCAGCATCTTGAGACTATCTAGTAGCTATTTGCGGAAACACTGCCCTGGAGAGCCCACTTCTCATCAAGTTCAAATGAGATTACTTGAAAAAATTCAAGAAGCTACCTGTTATGAAACAACTACGCATTGTGTCAAAATGTTTGGAACCAAAATACACTTAGCAGTATGTAGGCAATAAAAGAAACTATCTCTTAGGGTTGCTGTGAGGACTAGACAAAATAATATCTGTAAAGCACTCCGACCATCACCTAGGACATCTCATATGGCCAATAAATGTTGGTATCTTAACCTAGTTTCACTTGTGGTAGAATGCATACCTGTTTTGAGCATTGTGGCTGTCATCCCAGTACATATTGCACTGGACTGGCATTTGAGTTGGAACAGGCACATGGTTTACCCCACATAGTCTCTGAATCTCTTCTTAGTTACCTCCAGTCAGCCCTGTAAGGTGGAGTGTCCCTTTCACATCACACAGTGACCAATCAACGGAATCACAGCATGACAAGTGTGTCACTCTAAAATCAGTATCAAGATAAAATGCATAGTGGATTTATTTATTTTCCATAATGTTTCATGGATGTTTCTTGAACTTAAAGTGGAGAAAATTAGGCATTTTGGAAATCCGTTTATTTATGAAGTATAACTGTTCCTAATTCTGTATCAAATTTTTCCAGCTCCTGTGGTAGTCAGCACAAAATTTCTCTTACTGTTTTACATGTATAATAAGATTGATGATATTTTGTCTCTAAAGAATCAAAGTGTTTGTAAAGCATTTTTAAAAACCCTCATAACCCTCTTAGGAGGTGGTGTTTTGAAGGACTTATGAATTTATAAATATACAATTATTTACAGGTAAAATTATCACAAAATGGAAGAAAGTAATAACCTTATTTATAGTCTACCAAATCTCATTGAAACACGCCCTTGAAAGTGTGGGAGCTACAAGGTCTATATTGTCTCCATTATAATTGTTCTAATAATAAGACCGATTATGAGCTAAATAACAATGTCCTTGTTCTTTATATGAAAATGACACTAATGGCACCTCATCAGAAAGACTTATTCTTTATTCATGGAGAAAGCTACATATTGTATACAAACAGTCCAATACTAATAATATCCTTACAACTTTTGCTTTTCAAAATTCTTAACAGATTCCAAGATGTTTGGTAAATCATAATTATTGCACCTGACACTGGGGTCACAGGAATATTTAAAGATCAAAACTTGTCCTACAATGGGCTTACAGTTTGGATGGGTAGAGATCAGTGCAGAGGGTACTGATAATGCCAGGGCATTTACTTGCAAGTTCAAAGCCATGGTTTATGAGGATCCATCTAAGACGTGAAGCAGAGTGGTTTATCCCAGAGCCAGGGAGGGCCGTCTCAACATGCCTCTTGGTGGAGATGATCTCTGAGCTGAGAGACATAAGGGGTTCACCAGACAGAAAGAGAATGGTGGAAGAGAGGACTTTTGGCAAAGGGATTTCAGACAATGTCCTGGAGATAAGAAGGAGCCCGAGGATAGCTAATAGGGAGCTTGGGACTCGTCCTTGTGAAGAGGCTGCAGAAGGTGCCCAGAGGCCACTCTAATGAGTGAGTGGGCAAGAAGCATTAGTTTTACAGAACATGTTCAATTAAATGTGATAAGTATGCTCACATGTAAGTAATGTTAAAATATTGTTGTAGATATAATGATGAAAAAGTTATATTTATCCTGACCTTCCTCATGGGTGAAGATAGTGATTGATTCATCACCTAGAGTTTGATGAACCTTCACAGAGATTTTTGATTTCTTGAAATATTTTTGAACTTTACCTTTTGCTATGCTACAATGCACAGATTCTCTATCACTTAAGAACCAAGCAAATGTTTCATTCACAGGGGTTTTGATTTTCTTTGGGTGATCAGCGATACCATCTATCCCTGATCGTATTCTGGTGAGGGAGAAGTTGCAATCTGCAGAGGCCCACTGTGTTCCCTCAGTTTTACTGTGTTTTATTGGGTCCTGCTTTCTCGAGGTAAGCATCACAGAACCATGCTTGCCATCTGTTGTACCATCAAAGCAAATGTGGCATCCCCTGGTTTTTAGCAGGAATTATCATGACTTAGAGCAGGCAGCTGCAAGGAGCTTTCCCCTCAGTGTGCTGAGCTACCAATTGCATGGTAAAAGCTTTATTTACCTGCATTCTGTCTATATTGCCTTGAGGATTTGGTAGGTTGTTGCCAAGTAACTGAAAAATGTGTGTAGACACAGATGTTTCTGTATTCAACAACAGGGTTAATTTTCTGAGTTGCAAAATCAAATGCATGGAATCCCTATAAGAGAATTTACAGAAAAAGGGAAAGATAAAATGTTAAGGTTTCAGGAAAATATATTGAACTTCATAAATCACAAGGGTTTGGTTTGCTAAAATAATTCAGCTGGTGCCTTCATGAGAATAAATCTCCAGTTGATAAAAACAAATTGGGAAAGAAACAGTTAATGACAGCACTGTAGGGTGTGCTTTTTTTTTTTTTTCTTTTTCTGGAACCCATGAAATAGTTGCTTGAGCCAGATTCAAATCTGATGTAAAAGAGTGTGTAACATCCTTTATCTGGGAAACATTTCCTGCAGCTATTCTACCTATTGCTATATGCAAAACTACCCCAAAACTTAGTGGATTAAAAACAGTTTGTTACTTGTTATCAGTCATCTGCCTTGCAGGGCTGACATGGCTCAGCCAGGTGATTTTCCTTGGAGAAACTTATTGATTTGAGATTATTATTATTTTTGGGCTGGTTATAATATGTAACTTTCTCTGTGTGATTTTAGGTGGATAATGCTGCTGAAGTTCAGAAACCTGAGGGCATGGTTGGGCTGGGACCTAAGACAGCTCACTTATGCAGCCAGTTGGAGACTCAGGGAACTCAGTTCAAGTTATCAGCTTATAGGCCATGGCCATCCATGCTTGATTAGCAGGAGTCAAGAGGCATGCCTGAAAACAATGTTCTAACAGACCCAGGTAGACTTTAACTTCAAAGAAAGTTACTTCTGCCATATTGTATTGACCAAAGGAAGCCTGGATTTAAGGAGAGGGACATAAACTCCACACCTTAACAGACCAGTACAATGGTCATGTTGCAAAACAACGAATGAATGAGGAGATATCAGTAAGGCCTTATTTGAATGACACAAGCTCCAGTGTAGAATATGCCTGATGTGTCTTGGTTACCTATTGCAAATAAGCCTAGTATTCTTATGGCTTCATGGGGATATATCTGGGAAATCAACGCTGTTTAATAGCTATGCACATATTGCTTAAACTTTTTATGTTCATTAAAAGCAACACAGTTTCTAATGAAGACTTAAGAGGACATTTTTTGATTTATAGTTGAAGGCATAGTTCAGCAACCTTTGATAATATAGGACCAAACAATTTGCATATTAGACTTTACAGAACACATGAACTTTGTTGCAATTGCTCAACTCCACTGGGCACCACAACACCTGTGAGCAACTTAAAAACAAATGAGCATGAGTTTGTTCCCATGAGAATTTACAAATTGGGTGATCAGCTAGATTTGGTCAATGGGTCATCGTGTACCAACCCCAATGAGTGATCACTGCAAAAAAGACTTGTCTCTTGTCTTGTAGGTGTGTCATGTCTAAGCTTGATTCTAGACTAGATCTGTAAAATGTGTCAAGTATGATTTGATGACTAATTTCTTAATTTTTGTTAACTGGTGTTTCAAAAGATGGCATTTACAATTATATGGAGGATATTTTAGACTGAAGCTCAGGATTCTCTAGCTCAATGGCAGGTACACTGTGTTCAACATGACTGAAACCACTCAAGCAGTATAACCACACCTTCTATTATACAAGTGGAAGATCCTGTTAAATTTCCTTTTTGAGGAGATACACAAATGTATTCTGAGTATTTTGTGATCATAGAGCTTATATAGACCACTTTTAGAGTTTTTAACATAAATGAAAGAAGAGCTTTCCAGGATTTTGTATCTAAGAAAAATATCCCAACTGTTTTCTCTGATAATAGATAGTAGATGGTCATTAAATGGATACCCTTGACGTAGTATCATCAATTTCTGTATGAGAGTCAATGAAAATGGGATGAAATGGGGCAATCTAATGTAGATTGTCAGCAACAATTATTGCACAAGCAACAAATGTTTTCTTAAAAACGGAATGCTCTGGTAAATGTAAGATAAATATTTAGACTTTGCACAGTATTTTCTTTCTTGCTTGGAGGCTTTATAGAAATAATTTTCAAGAGATTAACAAATAACAAAATATTTTTAAAATTTTATTTTATTTGGAAGTCAAATTTGCAAAGAGAAGAGGAGACAAAAGAATCTTCCAACCATTGGTTCACTCCCCAGATGTCAACAAAAGCCAAAATGGAGCTGATTTGAACCAACCATTGGTTCACTCCCCAGATGTCAACAAAAGCCAAAATGGAGCTGATTTGAACCTAGTAGTCAGGAAATTCTTCTGGGTTTCCCACATAGGTGCCAGACTTGATCCATCCTGTATTGTGTTCCTAGGCTGTAAGCAGGGAGCTGGTTCAGAAAGGAGCAGACTTTGCACACAACACAACAGACAGGGGACTAATATCAGCATTGATAAAGCACTTAGAAACTCAACAAGAGCAGAACAAACAACCTTCTTAAGAAATGGGTGATGGAAATGAACAGACATTTTTCAAAAGAACAAATTCAAATGGCTAATAGACATACGAAAAAAAATGCTCAGCTTCCCTAGCTAATAGGGAAATGCAAACAGAATCCATCTTGAGGTTCTACCTTATTCCAGTGAGAATAACCTACATTCACAAATCTACTAATAACGTGTGGTGGCATGAATGTAGGGAAAAAGGTACCCTATCCCATTGTTGGTGGGAATGTAGGCTACGAAGCCACTAGGGTAGTAAATATAGAGAGTGCTCAGAAGACCGAGACTTGATCAGCCATATAATCCAGCTATCCCACTCCTGGGAATCCAACCTAAGAAAGTGACATCTGCATATGAGAAAATAGCACGCAACCCTACATTAATAATGACACAATCCACAATAGTGAAGGCAAGCAATTCAGGTGTCCATAAAAAGAAGAATGGATAAAGAAACGGGTACATCGATTCCATGGAAGATTATACAGACATTAAAAACAATGAACTCCTACCATTTGCAACAAAATGATTCCAACTAGAAACCAGAATGCTTGGTGAAATAAGCCAATCCCCAAAGGAAAAATATCTCTGAAATAACACAAACTTATGCAAAATACAAGATCAATATATGTATGGGTGAATAAATGTATATATGTCCTCATGCATTGTATAATGAAGACTAGCATACCAGTAAAGAAAGTATGTTATAGTAATCATCTCTACTCCTGAATAAATGGAGAATGTCCTGTGAAACAGTTAAATATACTTTGACAATTTGTTACTAGATTTTATACCATTATTTATACACACAATTCTATGTTATATTTAAATAGCAGAATGTTAAACCTGTTACTGTTACTAAAGGACTATCCACTGTAATACGATGGAGGAAAATGCTGGGAGGGAGGGGGAATTGAGTAGGGAGAAAGGGCAGAGTGAGTGGGGAATCCCTGTACTTATAAAACAGTGTCATGGAAAATAATAAAAATAATATAAAAAAAGAAGTGGAATAGCTGGGACCACAGAGCCCATTTGGGATGTTGGCACCACAGGCAGAGGCTTACAATACTAAGCTACCACACCATCTTCATATGACAATATATTTACAAACAAGTTCTTAAAGTTGAATAGAAATTAGATGTAGGAAAAAGTATGCATAAACAAAAGATCTGAACTCGTATACTTCTGTTATTTTCTAATTTTTTTGCTAAGAAAGCTTTGTAGAAGAAAACATGTATAGGAGAATACTTGTTATTCTGTACATTTAAAGCAATGAAAACTTGATTGCACACATCATTTCCACATTGACAAACCAACAGCACAGAGAAACACCTTTTAAAAAGATTTATTTATTTTGTTGTTTTGCTTGAAAGTCAGAGTTACAGAGAGAGAAGAGACAGAGAGGCCTGCATCCACTGGTTCATGCCCCAAATGGCCACCACAGATAGAGCTGGGCCGGACCAAATCTGGGAGCCAGGGCCTTTCTCCAAGTCGCCCACATAAGGGTAGGGGCCTAAGGCCTTGAGCCGTCCTCCACTGCTTTCCCAGGCCATGAACAGGGAGCTAAGTTGGAAGTGGAGTCAGCTTATAGAAGAACCAGAGCCCACTTGGGATGCTAGTGCTAGCAAATGGAAGATTAGCTTGCCACACCATTGCACTGCGCAGAGAAAATTTTAATTACAGTACATTAAAATGTTCCTCTGTTATTTCTTAACTATTTCATAGTTTAGATAGTAAGAAATTCTGAAAAATTAAGGTTTTAAAAATATATTGTAGAAAATATGGGGAAGGACTTAGTTTATTACTGTAATGGAAGACAAAAATACACTTAAGGAAACTTAAAAGTCAACACAAATATGTGATGAGGACATGTCACTAGCTTTTCCATCCTTAACTCTATGTCATGGTGACTGTTAACTCCAAAAAGGAGGAATGCAGAAGCATGTGTGAGTCAGTGGTCACGGGCCGTTTGTCTCTGCTTTAAAAAATAAGAACCACATCTACCCACAAACTCCTTCCTGTCTGTCTGCCATGATCACCTGAGGTCAGGCTTAGATGGCACATAAAGGAAAAAGAGAATGGGACAGGAAAGACGTACAAAAGGGGGCAAATCATTTAACTTCTTCAATAGTGTATCAAAGCACAGATGTGATGTTTTCTGTAGGAATTAATATCCTATAGGATTCTTACAGGAGTGTCATTTGGAATTGATATGTTTCCTGTTTTCTCACAGGAAGTGAAGTTCCTCAAAGCAAACCAGCTGCAGGGTAGCAGTGGAAGAGGGCATTCCTCGCTCTGCTGCCCTGTGCATTTGGGTCCATCATTATAAGAAATACAACAGTATGCAAAGATTTACTTGATGCACATGTTTTCAAACTTATTAGAGATCTTTAAGTGGTGTTTGTGGATTTATCGGGGGTAGAGAAAAGGGTGTAGCTTAGTGTATTACCAAGAAAAAAAGAGAAACTTCATAGTGGAGAAGTTACTGAGAAGTTAGGTGGTCAGTATGGCAGTGATAGGTCTTGAGCACATTTTGGAAATCTGGAAAATACTAAGCTGCCTATGGGAGCTTTGAAAATCATAATAAAGACTCCTTCAGCTTGCTCCCACACTCCAGGGGTTGCTGCATGCTCCATGCAGTTCTTGCACCTTTGCTGTATTTAGCCATGTGCTGTGACTGAGCGCTACTGAGGTTTGCTGTGGCCTCCCTACTGACAGCAGTTTGCAGAGAAATACACAATGTGCTCAAGTGAATACCATCTTCATTGGTCCATCCTGCTAAACAAATGGCAGAATGACCCATAGCTGTTGCAAAAAGATGTTTTCTGTCACACTCTGTTTGTTTCCTCCTCTGTGGTACTAGTGTCACCATGGCAAGAATCTCAAAGATCTCGGTGTATCTGCTGTGTTGTTCTTCTGGATTTCAAATCCATCTTTTTTTTCTTTTTGTCTTCACTGCCCTAAGTGCAGCTCCTTTTGCTAGGATCTATTTCCCTTGTGTAAAATTTACCCCTGACATATTGGCTCATACGAACTCAAAATATACCCCAGCAATTTTCATAAAAAACCTTTTTTGGCCTTCTTTACTTTGTTTTCAGGTTTTCCTCATCTTTGTCACTCTTTCGCTAGGACCAGCAATTGTGTCATTAACCCCAGTTAGACAAGACTATTCTGTAGTCTGGGTAGTGCCTCAAGGTCAGATTATCCACTTGTCTTCCATTCCTACCAGAAGATTTGTCAGATGTGCCTCGATGCATTCTTGAAACTTTGAGTCAAACGCATGGTGCTCAATGCCTCCTACCCAGAGGACTTGCTCAAATGTTCAGTCTTCTCTGATCTTTGTTGGTGGAATGTGTCTCTTGTAGGCAACAAATAAATAGGTTTCCTTTTTTAATCCAGCCTACTAATCTATGATGTTTGATTGATGAATTTAAGCCATTTACATTTAGGGTTAATACAAATAGGTGGTAATTTGGTTCTGCCATGTTAGAAATGGGTTGTTCATTGATTGAATCTTCTGTTGTCATTTTACTGGGATGTTCTTCACATTTGCCTTTGGTTTTGGTGGGTGCTATTCCTTTTCTCTGTGAAGAGAACATCTTGAAGTATCATTTGTAGGGCAGGTTTGGAAGAGGCATATTCTTTGAACTTTTCTTGACTGGAAGAATTTTATTTCATTTTCAAAGACAAAGGAAAACCTTGCTGAGTATGTTATCCTAGGCCGACAATTTTTTTCTTTTAGAATCTGGAATATGTCACTCCATTCTCTTCTTGCCTGTAGGGTTTCCCATGAGAGTTCTCTTTTGAGTTTAATTGGCATTCCTTTATATGTCAGTTGATTTTTTTCACTTGCACATTTAAGGATCTTTTCCTTATGTTCAACTGAAAAGAGCTTGATGATCATGTGTGGTGGTGAAGATCGCTTTTGGTCAATCCTGTTGGGAGATCAGCAGAAGCTATATCTCATGGATTTTGATTTTTTTTGTTAGTTTCATCTCTTCAAAACACTTTCTTCTGATCAAATTCTTCAGTGACTCATAGATTATACAGTAGCATCGTTTTCTTCAAGAAGGTTCTTGATTTTCTTTTTTATTTCTTCAGTGACACATTAGATATTCAGTAGCATGTGATTTAAGTTCATGGTGTTAGTTTCTTTTTTCTTCCTGCTGTTTATTAAGTTTTGCAGTTTTTCATTGAAGTGGATGTATAGTAACTCTGTAATGGAGACTATCATATGTAGCAGCTTATTATTTAACTTGATGGCATTGCAAATTTTTATTTTCCTTCCTGTTGTTGATTTTGTATTGTGGCTTTTCATTTAAAGGGGTGTATAATAACTGTGTAAAGGAGATTATCATATCCAGATGTGAAGATACAACACAGTACAAAGATGAACTCCCACTGAAACTGTTTACTTTATCTTGACAATAGGATGCTGGACTCTCTGCCATTGTCCATGCCCGCAATGATGGACATATGACTTTGTATGAAGAACTATACTATAGCAATGATAAAGGAGAACTCAGTGAGGGGAGAGGAAGGGGATAAGGGAAATCCCAGGCCTATGGAACTGTATCATAGAGTGATAATAATAAAAATAAGTTTAAAAACAAACAAATCAGTATTCTCCAAAGCCCTTTTTGCTCCATATTTAAGTGGCTGTTATTTTCAAAACTTTTTTGATTGCTAGTTTCCAGAAAGAATGTCTACAAGAAGTAATTACTTTTTGATTTCATAAATTGTTTGTTTAATAATGAAGTGCAACAAGGGAATTACTGATTCTCTCTATTTTCAATATGCTTTCCTTCCATAATTCTACATTGATTTGCTTGTTTCTTTTGCAGAAGGAGACTGGAAGGTAACTGTTGTTACTGGAGATTTTGAAAATGCCGGCACCACGGCAACAGTGTCTATTTACGTCTATGGAGAAATGAGATGTTCGGGTCCTATTATTTTGGGATCTGGGAAACATCAGCTGTTTAACCCCAACAGTGCAGATATATTCAAGGTAAAATTGCTATGGCTATGTTTTATCTGCTAAGGTAGGATGTGTTTGTACATTTCCTAACATGGGGTGAAGAATGTTTTTTTTGTTGTTGCTTTGTCTTTGTAGCTGGAATAAATATTCTTGGTTATAATGGAATCTTTGATCCTAAGGGAATTCAGGGACATAGCAACAACGTAACTAAATGATTTTGGTTTCTCATTTGCTTTTTATCTATATGAAGGTAAATAATTATATGGATTTTAGAAGATTTAAAAGAGTGGAATAGTTTATTGGTTATCATACCAGCAAATTTTGCCATTTTTGAATGCTTACTCCAGTACTTGTTTGTAGCCATACATTTTTGCACATCCACTCAACTTATACAGAATTCTCAGGGGCCTGCACAGAGGCACATTGAACTAATTCTCTGCCTTGTGTTGCTGGTATCCCATATGAGCTGGTTCGTATCCCAGCTGATCCACTTCTGATCCAGCTCCCTGTTAATGACATAGGAAAGCAGTGGAGGATGTCTCAAGTCTTTGGGACTCTGTCACCATGTGGGAGACCAGAAAGAGGCTTCTGACTCCTGGCTTTGAGTCAGCTCAGCTCTGGCCATTGCAGCCATTTGGGTAGTGAACTAGTGGATTGAAGACCTCTCTCTGTCTTTCATGTATGTAAATTTGCCTTAAGTGATAAATAAATACATGTTAAAAAGCACAGAATGCTTTGCTGTGATGGCAAAACGGTAAAGCTGATGGCTACAGTGTAGTCTCAGGAGTCAAATGATTAAGATTCAAATGATATCGTAGGCATTAAAAGCATGGTGAGATGACATCTTACTTGATCTTTGTGTGCCTAAAGTTCTTCAGTAATCCTTGCCTCAAGGAGTTATTGTGCAATTAAATGAACCACTACTTAGTGTAGTACCTGAAATACTTAATAAATGTATGCTTATATACCTCACCGCTTTTGTAGTATCTCTTTCACATTCAATACTATCACACAAGTACCAAGTTTTATTGATTAATATTCCAGGCAAATGAAACATTTTGGTATTATTGGAACTTTAGATGAATTATGATAAATTATGCTGCAATAAGTCTACTTTTAACTTTAGCTTTCTCCTTTTTTTCTGTTTTTACTTCATTTGATAGAGAGATGGAAATAGCAAGATACAGAGGGAGAGAGAGAGATTACATCTATTAATTCACTTTCTGAATGCCTTCAATCACCAGGGCTTGACCAGATTGAAACCAGGGGCCTGCAACTCAAGCCAGGTTTCAGTGGTAGGGATCCAAGTACTTGAATCATTGCCTGCTGCCTTTCAGTGTGTACATTTGCTGGTAGCTGGATCAGAAGCAGAGCAACCAGAATTCAAAGCAGGCATTCTGATGTAGGAGACAATTCAACAAATGCCCATCCTTTTTCTTCTTTGTTAACCAAAATAACATTATTTTCTTACAACCAGTTCTGAAAAACAAGGCTACTATTGACTCATTTTGAAAATTGCTTTCTACATGTATCTGATTTTACAGAGTCACGTTTTACAGGATGTAGTAAAAATAGGTAAATTTTAGTTTTTGTTAAATGATTAGTATGCTCTAAATCATGGTACCTAATCCTGCCATATATAGTATTTAAAACCTTTTAATTAAAAATTTCTCAGTTCCTCTTTGCATATTATACAATGTGACTGTAGATTTGCAGGAATTTTCTTCACTTCTCTCTTTTCATTGAAGGAACTTTATTGAAATACAGTTCACTTACTGGAGCAGCTCTCATTTATTGAAAATGTACAGCTCAGTGTTTCTATATTCATAGCTGTAGTTTCAAAACATTTTAGTCACCCTAAAAGATAAACCTGTAATCACTAGGAACTCTTGTATTTTTTACCCCCAGACATAGGAAGTATTTAATTTACTTTATGTCTGCACCAATTTGGCTATTCTGAACCTTTCATACTAATGAAATCATTTGACATGAAGTCTTTCATGCCTGACTTCCATCACTGAACATGTTTTTTAAGATTAATCTATTTTAGCATGTATCATCACTTCCTTTTTTTAAAAGCTAGATAATATCTTTTTAATTTTTTAATTAATTAATTTTTAAAAATGATCTTACTTAGTTGATTAGGGTACAAAGGGTCAAGGGCTACAGGAAAGTGGGTAATACCATTGTTTCCACACTAATATGATTTTTCCCCCTGTATCTGGGGTCAGGGGAGAAACAAAGGGAAAAGCCCCACACAGTCTGCTACCCATCCCATGTCCCCGATGTGAGGCACACTCTGAAGGTCCTGCTCAAGCAGTTTTGATAGTTCAACAGTTCTGAATTGCTGCCAATCTTGCCGTTCCAATCACGATGAAACCTATTCAGAATCCACTGGCTGGCATAGTGTCTTCATGGTTGGGGTTCTGAGATCAGCAGTTCAGTTGCAGGGATCTCCAAAGAAACTTCATCTGAGATGATCCCAAACCTGATTTTTGTGTGAATTTGCCAGTACTGGGTCTGGCACAGTCCGTCGCTCCAATCAGCTTATGCACATGATGGTGGTTGCAATTGCCGGGTCAGTTCTG
Organism: Ochotona princeps; assembly: GCF_030435755.1. NCBI lineage: Eukaryota > Metazoa > Chordata > Mammalia > Lagomorpha > Ochotonidae > Ochotona > Ochotona princeps. The sequence continues at coordinate 42,821,391 of NC_080840.1, forward strand.
TTTTCAGCCCTGTCATCTACTTGAATCAATAGGTGTTGTAGTCCAGCTCAATGCTACTCACTTCATACTCAGTCCTCATGCAAATCAGTGGGAGCTTCAGCCTAGTTGGGACGACTCCCCACAACCCCCACCAGGCCTGCTCCCTTCCCTGGTTCCCATGCTTGCCAGTATGTACCGCAGGCTTGTTCAGTCTGTCCCACATCCCCTTTAGCTCTGGCCATTGAAGCCTAGTTCAACCCAGCCAACCTACTATCCAGTTCACACACATACTGGCAGGTGCCTTTCTGTCTAGCCACCCCTGCCCCTGTCCTGGCTTTCATGCTCTCTAGTGGGAGTGGTTACCCACGAGATAGGTGCCCACTATTTCCCTACTAGGCCACTTCAACTTCTGGATTGTGCACTCTCCAGGTGGTTCTGGCATTTAACTTAACTGAATTAGCCCCTAGTGCCAGCCTCGCCATCTGATGATGTGGCAAAGCCCAACCAACCCTCACCCACTCTAATTTTTGCTTGCACCAGTCGGAATAGTCAGTGCGATCTGGCCCTTCCCCACTCTTAAGCTAAATAATATCTAAACCCTTGGATGCAAAATCTATTACTTATGCAGTTTTCATTTGCTAATTGCTTGAATTCTTCCAATTTTTTCCCTTCTTTTAAAAATATTTATTTATTTGCAAAGTCAGAGGGAGAGAGAGAGAGAGAGAGAGAGAGAGAGAGAGAGAAAGAGAAATCTAGCTGATGTTCCACTCCATAGTTCACTGCAATGGCAAGCACAGAGCTAGGCCAGAGCTCTTCCATGTAGGTGCAGGAGCCCAGATATTTGTACCATTTTCTGCTGCTTCTTTCCGACACCTCATTAGCAGTGATCTAAAACAACAGGAGCCTGTGGTGATGCTTTGTCCAGTCCATCCTTCCCATTTTTCAGCTACAATATAAAAATAGCTTCATGAGCATCAACGTGCAAGGTTTTTCTGTTGGTGTATTATTTCACTGGAGTATATACCTAGGAGTAGAATTACTGGTTCACATGGCAACACTTAACATTTTTAAGAAACTGCCAAATTTTTCTTACAGTGGCTGTACCATTTTTACATTCTCACTACTGATGTAGAAGGTTTTGTCTTTTTCCAACTCATCATCCACATTCCCTATTGTTTATCTTTTGAGTCTATCCATCTCCGTGGGTGTGAAGCAGTAACTCTCCATGCTTCTGGTACATATTTCCCTAAGGACTCAAAGTATTAGCCATCTTTTCATGTACTTATTGGTCATTTGCACATCTTCACAGGAGAAAGGGCTTTTTCTAACCTTGGATCATTTCCAATTTTCATTTCCATTTTATTACTAATCTGATGAGTTCTTTGTGTGTTCTGGATAGGGCTGTTAACATATTTGTGAATATTTCCTCACATTTTATGGGTTGTCATTTAACTTTCTTGATAGTATTGATTTGTGTTGACTTGTAGTGTCCCTTTCAAATCAGCATGAAGGATTCCCTTCAGTATCTTTTTAATAGAGGAGGTCTGCTAGTGACTAATTTTTGTTTCTCTTTACATGAATATGTCTGATTTTACATATAGAATTCATAGGTGAAAACAGTATATTTTAGTATTTTAAGGATGGCATCCTACTACTTTCTAGATTTCATTTTTTAAAGCGAAATTACCTATTAATCTCTTTGAAGATCCCTTTTACGTTTTGGCTTGTTTATCTTCGGTTGTTTAGCTTTTTGTGTCTAGGTGTGGAGCACATTCATGTTGGTTTTTATAGCTATTGTGGTTGCAAGGTTATTGGTTTCCAAGGATATTGTAAAACTGCAGAGAGTGGTGGACATTATTACCAATTTATAATGCCAAACCTTTATATTCTTACCAAGGACTGAAGTTTTTGTTGAATCAATGTTCTGCAGAGTTAAAAGCCTCTGGTTGATTTCCACAGTCCTAGAAAATATGATTTAAGCAGTAAATGATTTTGTGGAGGTATGGTCTCAATTATGCCATTTCTGCAGTCTGACAATACCTCTTTTTATCACTATTACATGTTGTTCCACTTAAATTTAACACTTATATTCCTTCATGAAATTTTCAACTGTGGCTGAGATTTCTATAATCTGATCAATATTAATAAGAAGTGCATCAACATAAATTTGTATTTGATCTTAAACCATGTGACTGAATCCCTGTGGCAGAGGAGTCACCACGCCAGTGGTTGATGACACACAGCTGTGTTATTGTTAGAAAAGTGAAATTTTACCTTTCACAGAATTGATTGAAGTGATATGTGGCAATAGGGGGCAACTGCAATGTTCCCCTGAGCCAGTCTGTGCTCTTCAAGGTACCTTCATTCCAGCACAAGGAGAGAGAGGGACTATTCACAAAAGGCTTATGCAATAATGTCAGTGGCTTTGTAGTAATTTTGATATGTACCTTCCAGAGATGACAGAATATCAGCTTTCTGGTATACCGAGAATGCCACTGAGAGCCAGAATGAAGGAAATAAGACAACCCCAGCAAACACATCAAGGCAACAATGCACGTTAACAGCTCCTTATAGCAGAAAATCTGGGGAGAGCTGGTAGGGAGGAGAACCTGGAAAACATTGAGTGTAGCTCATTTGTTTAACTCTTGAATCTTAGCTATTGCCTGCAATACATGAGACATGAATAGCTGGTGAAAGCAGGACAATGACTTTGCTGAAATTTTGATAAATATTTGATGCTTTTTGTTGGGGCATTCACTGTGGGATTTCCCATGTGCTCATTCTTACCTCGAGGGCATTGTACATGCATCCCTTGTATGCTACAGGCATGTCACTGTCTGCAAATCTGTCCAGACTTCATTCAGTTTTTTATTGTATTTTTTTTCCAAACGGAAACACTAAAGAATAGTCTGTTGCTTGAAAGAATATAATGTCTGTGCCATTCATTCAGAGAAAGCCTTTTTTTGCTTCTAGTTCACTATTCTATAAAATCCATTAGCTTTGTAGATGAATAAGCTTAATATTAATAATGTCTTTAGGCATTTGCCTAATTGTTTGAATAGTCCTTATATTCCTAACAATGGAATACATAAAAAAGATAATACAGAAGGTTCATAGAAAATGTATAATTATAAAAACTACACACAGATTTCAAAAATTTTCTTGCATGAAATAAACTTATTCTTTAATTATATTTTCCATAAAATTTTTGAGACACTTTTGTATCCTTTTGCTATTTAAAAAAAAGTCTTAATCAGTGGGCCCAGTGCGATAGCATAGTGGTTAAAGTCCTCGCCTTGCATGCACTGGGATCCCATATGGGCGCCGGTTCTAATCCCGGTGGCCCTGCTTCCCATCCAGCTCCCTGCTTGTGGCCTGGGAAAGCAGTTAGGGGGTCAGCCCAAAGCCTTTGTACCCTGCACTTGTGTGGAGACCCAGAAGAGCTCCTGGCTTCTGGCATCAGATTGGCTCAGCTCCAGCCGTTTTGGCCGCTTGGGGAGTGAACCATTGGACGGAAGATCTTCCCCTCTCTCTCTCCTCTCTGTATATCTGCCTTTCCAATAAAAATAAATAAATCTTAAAAAACTTAATCAGCAGCAATTGTAAGATTTATTTTTGAGTTCCAAATCTGTGCTATGCTATCCAAGCGCCACTTAACATTCCTAACTTCAAAATCCTTCAAACTGGGTACAATAATACCTTATAATATTACAGGACAGATTTAAAGAGTTAAAAATTTTAAAAAAACCTTTAAAATATCATTACAGTCTTGAATCTGACTCTAATGATCCTGCCCACAAAATTGGGGTAGGCTTTTTGATGGGTGGGATTTAAGACAATTTTTCAAATGAATGAAGGCAGGAAGGCAGCTTTGGCAGATGGTTAGTAGGTGGCTATTGCTGGCATGGGGGTCTGTTAGAAATGTCTGGAGGCTGGAGTAGGAGGAAGGAACAGAGAGAGCCAAGACTAGGTTGGCTATGCCAGAGCAGGTTGCTGAGTACATAAGTAATATTGGGAACATTAATCTTGGGCCTTTTCAATGTTTAAAGGTTAGAAGTCCTTGTGCCTACAAATCACTGACCATTAACTAAATCAATGCCATCATATCATTTGATTCTGGCATCATGTCATTCTGATTCTCTGTATGATTTCATTCTGTACAAATTTTTTCTTTCTTTTTTCCCCTCTATCCTGCCTTTTGCTTCTCTCTCTTTTTTTTTTTTTGTGAACCAACAACTTGTAGTATGATAATATTTCACATCAGCCCAATTCAGCAGCTTAGAAATTACAGCATTGAACACTGCCCTGCTGTCACAGTCGATTTCCCTGTGGACAGCAAATGCTAGAGACAACATAACTTGATCTTTTCCTTCAGAAAGTTGAAATGTTTTTAATCATAATTTTTTACATTGGGACAATGTAATTTACACTTATTAATTCTTAGCAAGGAAAGTTGATGGAGTTGCAAACCTCCTTAATACAAAATAAACCATGGAGAAAAAGCCCAATGCGAATGACTTTAACGAGACAATGGAAAATGAGAAGGTGCTCAGCTTCCCTCATAGAAAAACTAGCTAGAAACTGTCCCCAGATGGAGTGCCTCTGTGAAACTTGCAGAAACTGAGACCAAAGCCCCCCATGAACTGTGGAACCATAGAAAAGCTGCAATTGGAGGGTAGGAGCCAGTTTTGACTCTAACTCTATTGTGCCTCCCTCAACCTATCAGAGTTTCCCTGGGTCCACATTTACTTAAGCGGAAACAGAAATAGCCTGAGGGAGATATCCAGCTTCCTGCTTGTTCTGAAATATTTTGCAGGGACCTATTTTTGTCTTGCCTCATGGACAACTATGGCAGCAGACATTGCTCTACCTCCTGGAGTTGCTCAGGATTGAAGAAAGCAGTGTTCACAGGAATTAACACATGAATCTTGGAGGTGTCGTCATTTCATCACTGCTGACATTGTCATTGTTCAACCAAATAGCTCAATCACTGGTTCTGCCTATCATGGACACTGTTTGGCCAGGCAATAGCCTGCAGGTATCCCTAGTTTGTGTCCTGCAGTTTTGTCTGAGCAAGATGACAAGCCAGAAAAATTCAGAATATAGCAGCTATCCTCACCTCACCACAAAGACCTGACAAGGACCCTACCCAGCCATGAAATCCAACCTATTGCTCCACTAGGGAAAGGAACTAAGTCAGTAACTTAACTCAGTGATGAGGCATATATATGGCCCTGATTGACTGAGGAGGTAGGGCAACAATTCTAGCTGGTCATGGTGTCCAGCCCATGGTCCCATCCAGCTGTGTAGCCCCACCTTCAGACCCAGATAACCATGAAGGCCCTGCTAGATTGCAGAGCATATCCAGTGGCACTACTAGGGCAATAAATCCAGCTAATAACTACACTTAAATGCAGAACACAGCTTGTAGTCTTACCCCAAACTCTAGGCAAAATTTGCACGTTTCCAACCTAGGAGTTCAATACCAAACCGGAATGGCTGTGGAACACAGACAGAAGCTCTACATATACAAGGGAGTCCATCCATTTATCATGCTTAACTGTGAAACACAGCTTGCTGCTCTGCCTGATTATAGAGCCTAGTTTTTGGCCACAATTAACTGTGAAACTCAGCCTGTCTAGGATGCATAGGTTGGAGTTCCACTAAACCAGGGATAAGTGTAGAACCAGCATGTAGTTCAGTCCAACTATGAGGCCAAAAACTGAGTACCATTTGGCCAGACAATGCTGTAACAACTCAGTCAGAGACAAATGTGAGTACAGCCAGTGATCTTTCTATAAAACTCAGCCAACATACCCATCAACTGCAAACACCTACTGGATTCAACTAACTTCAAGGTATAAAAGAGGCCTTTCAGGACTATGGATTGTAATAAGCAGCCCTCTATCCCTGCAGTTGCTACTCTGTGGCCCATGTAGAAACCAAGGCTGGGCTGATGATGAAGGTCTTTTCCGGATTAAGTGAATCTGTAAAAGCGAAGAAATGCCTTCTCAAGTGCACAGATACTAACGAAAACAAACAAGGATCACAAAGCATTAGGAAACGACACTATGAAAAAAATCAATTAAGCTCCAATAGCTAGCCCCAAAGAAATGACAAAGAAAATAATCCTCTTGAAGAAATTCAGTGAACTTGAAGAAAATAATCCTCTTGAAGAAATTCAGTGAACTTCAATAAAACACAGAAAGCAAAACAAAATTAGGAAAAGAACTTATGAATAAAATGAGATTCTCAAAAAGGAAACTGAAACAATTTTAAAAAACTAAGCAGAAATCCTAAAGCTGAAGAACACAAGTATTAAACTGAAAAATTGCTTGGAGCACTTCAATAGATGGCTTGATGAGTCAGTCAAGCAGGATAAAGAATCAATGAACAGGAAGACTGATCATTTGCAATTATTCACATAGAATAGCACAAAAATACAGAAATAAATACTGACAAATTGAAGAAGGCCTATGGAACTTATGGAGTATTGCCAACTGAATCAATATGAATTATAAAAATTAAATTAGAAGACAAAGAGAATGGGGCATAAAGTGCATTTAAAGAAAAAATTGAAAGGTCCCGGTGTGATGGCTCAATGGCTAAATCCTCATTTCGCCTTGCATCTACTGGGATTCTTTTTATTTTTTTATTTTTTATTTTTTATTTTTTTTTTTTTTATCGTCATCAGGATACAGAGAGTTTATTCTGAGTAATACAAAACACGATGGGACTGATAGCTGAAAGGTCAGTGAAGGTGCACACATACCTCATAACAGGAAAACATAGTTGTCAATCTTATGGGGGAAAAGCAGCCTTGCTAATAATTGGAGATTTTTTTTTTTTTTTTTTTTCTGTTCTTTTTTTTTTTTTTTTTTTTTTCTGTTCTTTTTTTTTTTTTTTTTTTAATTATTTATTATTTAACTTCAGTAATTACATTGTATTATGTGACACAGTTACATAGATACTTGGGTTCTCCCCACCCCTCCCCAAACCCTCCCACCATGGTGGATTCCTCCACCTTATTGCATAACCACAGCTCAAGTTCAGTTGAGATTTCCCCATTGCAAGCGTATACCAAACATAGAGTCCAGCATCTTATTGTCCCGTCAAGTTCAACGGTTTCTTAGGTATACCCTCTCTGGTCTGATGACAGAGCCAGCAGAGTATCATCCCAGTCAATTGAAAGCTCCAACATACCATCAGCAAAAATGTACATCATTATGGAATTAATTGACATAGTAATGAGTAACCAATATGTTAAAAGTAAATGCGGGTTCCCAGCCACCTTCTGTGACCACCTCACCTATACTTCAATTTTAGTTTATACACAACATATAACATTCAAAACATAACATGTTATACATAACATCATATCATCTTAAATTAAGGCAAACATGTGGTATTTAACCTTTTGGGATTGGCTCATTTCCCTTAGCATTATGGTTTCCAGTTTGGCCCATTTGGCCACAAAGAACTGCATTTTGTTTTTTTTAATAGCTGAGTAGTATTCCATGGAGTAGATGAACCATAGCTTTCTTATCCAATCCTCTGTTGATGGGCATTTTGGTTGTTTCCATGTTTTTGCAATTACTGATTGTGCTGCTATGAACATAGGAGTACATGTTGGTTTCTCATAGAACAAGTGTTCTGGATATATTCCTAGGAGTGCTATTGCTGGATCATACGGTATGTTGAATTTGAGTTGTTTGAATATTCTCCATACTGATTTCCATAGAGGCTGTACCAGCCTGCAGCCCCACCAGCAGTGGAGTAGGGTTCCCTTTTCCCCGCAACCTCGCCAACAAGTGTCGTTGGTGCTTTTATTCATGTGGGCCAGTCTTACTGGTGTTAGGTGGTACCTCATTGATGTTTTAATTTGGATTTCCCTTATTGCCAGGGAACTTGAGCATTTTTTCATATGTTTATTTGCCATTTGGGTTTGTTCCTTTGTGAAGTGTCTGCCCATTTCCCGTGCCCATTTCTTGAGTGGCTTGTTTGTTTTGACATTTTGGTTGTTTTGTAGCTCTTTGTATATTCTGGATATTAGCCCTCTATCACCTATGTCGTGTGCGAAGATCTTCTCCCATTCTGTGGGTTGCCTTTTTACTTTGTTGATTGTTTCTCTAGCTGTACAGAAGCTTCTTAGTTTGATGAGGTCCCAATTGTTTATTTTGGTCTTGATTTCTACTGCATCTGGAGTCTTTTTTAGGAAGTGAGGGCCTACCCCTAAGTGTTGCAGTGTGTTTCCAACATTTTCTTCCAAAAGTTTGAAGGTTTCTGGATGTAGGTTTAGATCTGTTATCCATTTAGATCTGATCTTAGTGTATGGTGAGAGATGTGGATCTATTTTTTTGTTTCTGCAGGCTATCAACCAGTTGTCCCAGCAGCATTTATTGAACAGACCTTCCCATTTGCCTGGGTTGTCGTTTGTCTTTTTGTCAAAGATTATTTGGCTGTATCTGTGTGGGTTTCCTTCTGGCGTTTCTATTCTGCTCCATTGATCTTCCTCTCTATCTTTGTGCCAGTACCACGCTGTTTTGATAACCACTGCCCTATAGTATGTCCAGAGGTCCGGAACTGTGATTCCCCCTGCTAACTTCCTGTTCTTCAGGATAGTTCTAGCTATCCGTGGTTTTTTGTGCTTCCAGATGAACCTTTGGATCATTGTTTCCAGATCTGTGAAGAATGTTTTGGGCAATTTGATTGGGATTGCGTTGAATGTATATATTGCTTTTGGCAGTATAGACATTTTAATGATATTGATTTTACCTATCCAGGAGCATGGGATATTACTCCATCTTTTGAGGTCTTGTTCAATTTCTTTTTTAAGCAGATTGTAGTTTTCTTCAAATAAGTCTTCTACATTTTTGGTTAGATTTATTCCCAGATATTTCATACTTTTCTCTGTTATTTTGAATGGTATCTTGCTGGTTAAGTCTTTTTCCATCTTGGGGCTGTTCGCATACACTATGGCTGTTGATTTTTGTTCATTAATTTTGTACCCTGCCACTCTACCAAACTCTCGTACAAGTTCTAGCAGTCTCTGTATTGAGTCTCTTGGCTCTTCTACATAAAGAATCATATCATCTGCGTATAGTGAGAGCTTGACTTCTTCGTTTCCCATTTGGATTCCTCTGATTTCTTTTTCTTGTCTTATGGCCTCAGCGAGTACCTCTAGGACTATGTTGAATAGTAGTGGAGAAAGTGGACATCCCTGTCTTGTTCCAGATCTCAGTGGGAAGGGTTCCAGCTTTTCTCCATTCAGTATGATGCTGGCGTTGGGTTTTTCATATATTGCTTTAATTATGTTGTGGATTTTTCCATCTATGCCTACCTTGGTTAGGGTTTTTAGTAGGAAGTGATGTTGGATTTTGTCGAAAGCTTTTTCCGCATCTATTGATACTATCATGTGATTCTTGTTTTTCAGTTTTTGGATGTGGTGTATCACATTTATAGATTTTCGAATGTTGAACCATCCCTGCATTCCAGGGATGAATCCTACTTGATCTGGATGAATGATCTGTCTGATGTGTTTTTGAATTCTGTTGGCTAGGATTTTGTTGAGAATCTTAGCATCAATGTTCATCAAAGAGATAGGTCTGTAGTTTTCCTTCTCTGTTAGTTCTCTGTCTGGTTTTGGGATTAAGGTAATGTTGGCTTCATAGAATGAGTTTGGAAGGGTTGCCTCTTTTTCTATTGTTTTGAAGAGTTTGTAGAGGATTGGGGTCAGCTCTGTTCGGAATGTTTTGTAGAATTCTGGAGTGAAGCCGTCTGGGCCTGGGCTTTTCCTTGTTGGGAGGTCTTTAATCACTGATTCAATCTCTACTTCAGTTATGGGTTTGTTCAGGTCGTTTGTTGCCTCTGGGCTAAGTTTTGGCAAGTGGTAGAAGTCTAAGAACTTTTCCATTTCTTGGTGATCTTCTGATTTGTTGGAGTACAGTGCTTTGTAGTAATTTCTGATTATGGCCTTAATGGATGCGGTGTCTGTTGTTATGTTGCCTTTTTCATCTTTGATGCTGTTAATTCTTGCCTTCTCTTGTTTTTTCTTTGTCAGTCGGGCCAGTGGAGTATCTATCTTGTTTATCTTCTCAAAAAACCAGCTTTTTGATTCATTGATTTTGTGTATGGTTTTTTTTATTTCTATCTGGTTGATTTCCTCCCTTGTTTTGATGATTTCTTGTTTCCTATTGTGTGTGGGGCTCTTCTGCTGTTGTTTTTCCAGTTCCTGGAGGTGTGTGTTTAGTTCCTGTATTTGGCGCCTCTCTTGGGCCTTGACATGAGCTCCAATTGCGATGAGTTTACCCCGTAGCACTGCTTTGGCAGTGTCCCACAAATTTTGGAATGTTGTGTCAGAGTTTTCATTGGTTTCCATACATTTTTTGATCTCATCTTTAATTTCTTCTCTGATCCATTGTTCGTTTAGTAGCATATTGTTCAGCCTCCAAGAGTTTCTGTATTTCCTGGGGCATTTTGAATTGCTGATTTCCAGCTTCATTCCGTGGTGGTCTGAGAGGGTACATGGTATGATTCCTATCTTTTTGAAGTTATTTAGGTTTGCTTTGTGTCCTATCATGTGGTCGATCCTGGAGAAGGTGCCATGTACTGCTGAAAAAAATGTATAATCTGTGGCCTTAGGGTAAAAAATTCTATAAATGTCAACCAAGTCCAGTTGTTCTATTGTTTGTATGAGTTCTGTTGTTTCTTTGTTGAGTTTTTGTTTTGTTGATCTGTCTATAGTTGTTAGTGGGGTGTTAAGATCACCCACTATTATTGTGTGCATATCTATGTCTCCCCTTAAGTCCGTGAGTAATTGCTTCACGTAGCTAGGTGCGTTTGAATTTGGTGCATATATGTTCACAATGGTAATTACTTCCTGATGGATCAGTCCCTTCACCAATATATAATGTCCTTCCCTGTCCTTTTTGATGTGTGTCAGATTGAAGTCCACATCATCTGAAATTAAGACAGCTACCCCAGCCTTTTTTTCTCGTCCATTGGCATGAAATATCTGTTTCCAACCTTTCACTTTCAGCTTCTTTGAATCTCTTCTGGTTAGATGTGTCTCTTGTAGGCAACAGATAGTTGGGTGCTGTTTGATAATCCATTCTGTTAATCTATGCCTTTTGATTGGTGAGTTCAGGCCATTTGTGTTGAGAGTTAAAATTGAGAGGTTGTGATTTTGCCCTGCCATACTTGTTTTTGTGGGTGTTGATATCTGTGTTATTGCCCTTCCTTGTGTGGACTTTAGTGGGGAGACCTTCCTGTTTGCCATCTTTGCTTATGATTCACCTCCTTTTTTTCTGGAATTAGTGCATTTCTAAGGAGATTTTGTAGAGCTGGTTTTGTGCTGGCATATTCTTCTAATTTCTCTTTGCTGTGGAAGTATTTGATTTCGTTCTCAAATACGAATGAGATCTTTGCTGGGTACAATATTCTTGGTTGACAGTTGTTCTGATTCAGGATTTGGAAGATCTTTGTCCATTCTCTTCTTGCTTGTAAGGTCTCTTCAGAAAAGTCAGCCGTGATCCTGATTGGTTTTCCCCGGTATGTGATCTTTTCTCTGCTTCGTACTTGTCTCAGGATTCTTTCTTTGTCTTCGTTGGAGTGGAACTTGAGCACCATATGTCTGGGTGAAGATCGCTTTGGGTCATATCTGCTGGGAGTCCTCTGACCGTCCTGGATTTGAGCTGGATTCATGTTCCAAGTGTTTTGAAAGTTTTCCTGTATAATTTCGTCGAGCACCATTTGCATTCCTGATTCTTTTTCCGCTCCTTCAGGAAGGCCAATAATCCTAATATTTGATTTTCTGAGGTTGTCTTTCATTTCTTGTATGGTCTTATTGGCTTTGTTCAGACTTGTCTCCAGCTGTTTAATGAACTGGGTGTGTTCGTTTTGTGTGTCTTCCGTTTCAGAGATCCTCTCTTCTGCTGTATTTGTTCTGTTGGTTAGGCTCTCAATTTTGTGCTCTAAGTCAAGGATTTTACTTTTCATTTGTTGTATTTCTGAGGCTATGTGGTTCTTGAATTCCTTGAAGTCCTCCCAATTCTTCTCATTGTCTCTGACATATTTTAACATTATTTTTTTGAATTCCTTGTCTGGTAGATCTTCTATGTCTTCATCTCGCATCTCCGAAATAGACATTGGCTTTCGATCCTTTATTGGTAGGGTGTTGGCACTCTCATCTGGATCATTACCTTTTCTGGTATTTCTTCCCATTGTGTTAGTGTTTCTTTTTTGAGAGACCTAGGCACCAGTGTGCTGAGGGGTCTCCAAGCACTATCCTGTAGAGATCGGAGTCTGCAGGCGTGGAGTAGCAGGGTGTGGGAATTTTCAAGGCACTTTTGGTGCGTCTCCAGAACACTGGACCTCAGGGCGCCTCTTCCAGGGCCCAGCGGATTCAAAGCACACTCTCAGCTCGTCCCCTACAGGTATGCTACCACAGGGCGTGGGGGAGTGAAGGCACTCTCTGTGCGCGCACCCTGTTTACTGGATCACAGGGCTCGGAGCAAGGGACTATAGGGCGTGTTCCAGGTGCTCTCTGGAAACGCCTCCTGCGCAGGTCCGCCCACCCCAGCACTTGCAGGGGACCGACCGCCCCTGCGCTAGCAGGGAACTGCCCAGCCCAGAGGCGTGCTTGGGTTCCTGTGGGATAGCACCGCCCAGCTGAGTGCCACACCGCAAAGGCACAGGGGAGTATCCAGTGTGCCTTTTGCCTTTCTCCCAGACACAGTTTTGGCAGTCTCAAGGCACTCGCCCTGTGTCTCTAGAGGCTGGAGCCTGGGGGGGGGAGGGGCGGGGAGGCCAATTGTGTTCAGGCTCTGTCCGTGCCCCTGGGGGGCCAACTCCCGAAGCCTCCAACCCACCACTGTCCCCACCCAACTCACTCAAACCTCAGGTTCTTGCAGTCTGCCTCTTCCTCTGGTGGGAATCCTGGCCGCCAGTGCGTCTCCCGACTGCTGCGTCCGTTGCTGGTCTCCGCGCGGGTCGCGATGGAGCCTGGAGGCTGCGGCTGGTGCAGGTCCCGGGGGTTGGCGACCAGGGTGGGCAGATGCCGGCGGGTCCCGGTGATTCAGGGTCCTGGTGTCCGCAGCGGGGCAGGTCCTGGCGAGTCCTGGTGACCAGGGTGAGCAGATGCCAGCGGGTCCCAATCACCTCCGGTCCTCACGGCCACAGCGTCTTCAGGTCGGTCTTTGGGTGGGTTCGGCGGCTTTCAGCGTCTGCCCTCAGAGGTGACTCAGCAGGTCAGGAGCGGAAAGTCGTCTTCCCTGTCCTTTGCTTTGTTTTTCCCTGGTTGCTCTTCCGAGTTGTGTGGATTTTTTTGGCTCCACACTGTCCAGGGAACTTCACGTTCTTCTCCCTGTAGTTCTGTGCTGCTCCACTTACGCTTTTGTCGCGTTCTAGCCCTCTCTGTCTGTGAGCTCTCTCACAGTCTTCCTCCTATGTCGGCCATCTTGCGAGTCTCTGATTCTTTTTATTTTTTAAAAAAACTATTTACTTTTTATTGGGAAGTCAGATATACAAAGAGAAGCAGAGACAGAGAGAAAGATCTTTCATCTACTGGATCACTCACACAAGTGGCCACAATGGTTAGAGCTTAACCCATCCAAAGCCAGGAGCCAGGAGCTTCTTCTGGTTCTCTCACCATCATTGATTGCTTTCCCAGGCTACAAGTAGGGAGCTGGATGGAAAGCAGGGCCATTGGTATATTGGCCAGTGCCCACGTGGGATCCTGGCATGTGCAAGGCAAGGATTTTAGCCACTACGCTACCATACCAGGCCCCCACCAGGATTCCATACAGGCACCAATTTGTGTCCTGGGTGCTCCAATTTGTGTCACAGTTTTGGACAGGCTATGTTCTGGACATTTTGGTCACTTGGGAAGTGAACCAGCAGACATAAGTGCGTTCTGTTTGTCTTTTCTTCTTTCTTTAAATCTGCCTTTCCAATAAAAATAACATATCTTTAAAAATAAAGGAAATAGTTGTAAAAATATTCCAAACATGTGAAATGAATGTTGAGATTAATATGTCCCAAAAATCACCAAAGAAGTTGAATCCCCAAATTTAGTTACACACTAAAATTAAATTGTCAAAATTGAAAGTCACAAAGGAAAATGACTCATCACATACAAGATAACAAAGGAAGCAGAAGGCAACATATCTTTGGAGAAATTTTACTGGTCAGGAAAGAATAGTATCATATGTTCAAAATATTTAAAGAAAAAATATAAATAGAGATATTATCACAATGGTCTATCTTTTAGAAATTAAAGAAAAAGAGTAATCCAGCAAAAGCTTAAAAGTACATCACTTCTAAGCCTGCCTTACATGAAATGCTAAAGGGAGTTGCTCAAGCTAAAATGAAAGGTTACAAATACATAGTCAAATTTAGAATTCTCTGATGTTGATAACAGTGATTCACAAACTTTCAATTCTACTGTAAAAGTTAATTAAATATATTAAAGCAACTATAACTAAAACACTATGCTGCTGAATTCACAGTGTAAATAAATGTAAATTTTGACATCAACAATCAAAATATGAGAGGATGAGGTAAAATTATGGAATCATATCATGAAAGAAAGTACAGAATCTCGTACATGATTCAATTTAAACTGTTTTCAACTTAAAATAGGCTGTTCAAATCATTATATGTTGTATGTAACATTGTGGTAATCTCTAAAGAAAACATGCAGTAAATACACAATAAAAAGATACAGAACAGCTAAATGTATTCTAAAAACAAGCTGAAGTGAAGCGATGTTTATTTGAGCCTCAATTTAGCTTTCAGGACATACACAGAGTTTGAAAATGAGGGGATGGAAAAAGATATTGCATGAAATTATCATTTAAATTTACCTGTTGGGATGATTGTTGGTAAATTGGGGAGTAAACTGGTAGATGAAAGAATAATCCTTCTTTCTCTTTGTAAATCTGTCTTTCAAAGAACTTTTTCTATTTTCATCTGAATGAAAGGAATAAAGAGAGAATACTTCAATTTTCTGCTGGCTTCCCTAATGCCTATAATAGCTGAGACTGGGTCAAGCTGAGGCCAGGAGTCTGGAATTTCACCTGGATGCTCCACATGGGACCTAAGTACTTAAGCCATCAACTACCACCTCCAAAGATGCATTAGCAGGAAATTGAATCTAAACGGAGCAACCAAACTAGTGCCCATATAGGATGTTGGCACTGCAGGAGGATTAGTCTGCTATAACTTGGTACTGATAAATCATATTGCATCAATCATATTAGAAGCAATGGGTTTCCCTACTATATTCAAAACCTACTGTAGGATATTTTTCTTTTTAATTATTATTATTATTATATATTATTATTTTATGATACAGTTCCATAGATCCTGGGATTTCCCCTACCTCCTCCCCTAATCTTTCCCACCCCCTACCCCACTGAGTTCTCCCATATTATTACAACAGTATAGTTTCCCATAAAAGGTCATAAGTCCATCATTGCAGGCATCGACAATGGCAGATTTCTGCATCCCATTGTCAAGACACATCTGACAGTTTCACGGGGAGTCCATCCTCGATCTGGAAGTAGAATTGAATACTACACCATATGCTCACATCTGTATATGTCAGTCTCCACTGCACAGTCACTATAAATCCCACCAAGTGAAAAGTCACAAAACAAAGTCAATAACAGGAAGAAAAAGTAGAAACTTACAAGGCCATGATGTTAAATGACACGCTACTTAATGACTAATGTTCCGCTGAAGAAATGGAAGAGGAAATCAAGAATCTTCCTGAAGAAAATGATACTACTGTATGATCTATGAATCATGAAAGAATTTAATAATAAAAAATGGTTTGAAGAAATGAAATTGAAAACAGAAAACATCAAAATCCATGAGCTATAGTTTCTGCTGATGTTTGTTGAGATGTAGCTCCTATAGGCAACAAATATATGGGTTTTGTGTTTTTAATCCAATCCACTAATCTATGACATTTGATCGATGAGTTTAAGCCACTTATATTCAGAGTTAATATAAATAGGTGGTAATTTCTTCCTGTCATTTAGCAATGGGTTGTTCATTGATCCAATCTTCTGTTATTATTTCACTGGGATGTTCTTCACATTTACTTTTGGTTTTGGTGGGTGCCGTTCTTTTTTCTGTTAAGAGAACATCTTGAAGTATCATTTGCAGGGCAGGTTTAGAAGAGGCATATTCTTTTAACTTTTCTTTACTGTGGAAGGATTTTATTTTATTTTCAAAGACAAAGGAAAGTTTTGCTGAGTGCATTATTATGGACTGACTTTTTTTTTTTTTTTTTTTTTTTTTTTTTGCTTTTAGAATCTGGAATAAATTGCTCCATTCTCTTCTGTCCTGTAGAGTTTCCTAGGAGAGATCAGCCGTGAATTTAATTGCCACTCCTCTATATGTGAATTGATTTTTTTCACAAGCACATTTAAGGATCTTTTCCTTACGTTCAGTTGAAGAGAGCTTAATTATCATGTGGTGTGGTGAAGATTGTTTTTGGTCAAGCCTGTTGGGAGGTCTGTGTCGCTCCTGGATGTTGTTTCCCAATTCTTTTTCCAGATTAGGGAAGTTTTTCTTCATTATTTCATTAACTACATTTTTATATGCAGCTTCTCTTTCTGAATCTTCTGGGACTCCCATAACTCTGATATTTGACCTTTCAATAGTGTCTCTTAGTTCTTGAATACTTTTTGCTTGACACAGCTCTGTTTCCAGCTTTTTGTTTTTTTGTTTTTTCACTCTGGTGACAGGAAATATTACACCACTGTCTTCAATCTGCACATATCCTGATGAGAAGTCTAAGTAATTCTTGCCTTTTCCACTTTTTATATTGCATATTTTGTACTAGCTAACTTTTTTTTTCTCTTCAATTTTTGTTGATCGAAATTTAAGTATATTGTGTGTGTGTTTTGGAGTCTATTCTGCTTAGTAAGCTTATTGGAGCTGTGATTTAATTTTTGCATCTAATTTTGATTACTTTTGGCTATTATCTTTTTAAAATATTTCTCATGTCTTTCCAACACTCCGGGAATTTGTACACAGGACTTCTTGATGTGTTTCCATGCATCTTGGATGCAGCTTTCTATTTTTTCCATTTTTTTATGTTTCACAAAACTACCTAAAACATTCATAAGTTATTTCATTGGTCATGGTAAATTCTCAATGAGCTTTTTAAAGGAATTGTTCATCTTTATTATTGTGTTATTAAAGTAAAAGTATTTATTTATTTTATTTACTTACTTCAGATACAGAAAGAAAAAAGAGAAAGTCCATGCATGCTGGTTACTCTCTAAATGCTTGCAGAAGCTGGAGCTAAAGGCAGAAGCTCTAAGTTTAATCCATGTCTTCCACATAGGTCGCAGGGACCTACTTAGTTGAGTCATCATCACTGCTTTCCAAGGTCTGCCTTAATTAGAATTTGGGATCACATACCAATATCTGATGCTGGCAGCTTAGCCATTGGATGCGTTTTTCGTTGAAGGTCTCTTTCTTTTTTCTTTTCTTTTCTTTTCTTTTCTTTTCTTTTCTTTTCTTCTCTTCTCTTCTCTTTTCTTTTCTTTTCTTTTCTTTTCTTTCCTTTTCTTTTCCTTTCTTTTCCTTCCTTCCTTCCTTCCTTCCTTCCTTCCTTCCTTCCTTCCTTCCTTCCTTCCTTCCTCCCTTCCTCCCTTCCTCCCTTCCTCCCTTCCTCCCTTCCTCCCTTCCTCCCTTCCTCCCTTCCTTTCTCTCTCTTCTGGGCTATGTGTTTTATTTCCCAATTGTTTTGTTGAAATCATCAATCTGATTTTGTGTTATTTATTTCTTTTCTTACAGACTTTAACATATTATACTGAATTTCTTGGTGATATTTTCAGTATCCATGTAAAAATCTGAGTTTGTTTTTGATTATTGCTTTGACTCTTCAGATTGAGGTTTTCTTGCTTTACTCTATGTCTTTCAGTGTTCGTGTTGGAAGTGGTATGCTCTAAAGGACAGTGGAAAGAGAAGTCTATATTATTTATACTTGGAAATATTTGGAAATAAACACACCTTCTTTCTATTCATCATTTGGTGAAGGAGTTTGACCTAGTATAATCAGTAATTGGACTAGATTTAAAGTATGCTGCTGCTATGGTTACTTTCAGTGTAGCATAGTCTTTGTTTTCTTTTGGAAATATCTTGTTTATGGTATAGTCTAATTTCCCATGAAGTTTTTCTCAATATGTAATTTCCAGTTACATTGGCTGTCTTATATCTGGCTTTGGCCCTTCTGATCTGCTTGCTGCAGGTGTATTCAGTTATTTTTATTTAACATTTCTCAAATATATCAGTGAGTGTGAGGAGGAAGGGTAAGTTTTCATTACCAGGCACTAACTGAAAACCTGGTTCTGGTAAATGAGGACTTTACCTCTATTCCCATCACTCTCTCTCTCTCTCTCTTCTCATACTTGTCCTATCAGTGCCCTTAGATTATTATTGTTGTTTTCCCCTCTGCCTATTAAATCTTGTGATAGAGAGGAGACTTAGGAGGTAGGTTTCAGGGTATCCATGATAGCTATGATTCCTTCAGCCAGCACCAGGAAACAATTTTCCTTAGGATTCTTGCCAGTATGTTCTGTAAATACCTGGTGGTGTTCATGGGAACAAGTCTGTAGGAAGATGCAAACCCTTTTACTTGCAGTAGCCCACACCCAGTCTGCATCAATCTATTGAAAGTTTTTAAGTAAATTCCTTCACAGCTGTGCAAGACATCTGTTGATTTCTTCCTGAGATAAGGCGAGTGTGTGGGCCTTGTATCCTCCACTCCTCCATATAGGCCTTTTAATGAGCAGACAAAAGCAAGACAAAATGAAAAATACTATCATGTATTTGAATGGGGGTATTTGGAAGACAGAATAAAATCTAAAGTGCTTTATCTAGCTTCTCAAAAAACATTTTAGGAATGCTAAAATTTTTACTGCTTTCTATATGAAAGGTTTTCAAAGCATGCTAATTCATTTTAATGTAGCTCAGCATGAGTAACAGAAAATGTTCAGCGTGGCTTAGGCTTTGGTAAAACACAGAACTGTAAATTCAGAAAGAATTGCATCAAGGAGAAAGGGCATATCCAGATAAAACAGGTGTGATGCCAGAAATGTCAAGAGTTAGGGCTACATTAAGCATTACAGGTATAAAATGCTTCCCGAGATCAGAGGAAAGGATACACTGTTCTCTCTTGGGATTGGCTGAAGCAAAATCCTCTCTAGCTGTTCATTACTAGACCTTTCAACTGGGATCAGAGTGTTCTGGCACTGTGTTTGATAGAAGTGAGGTAGTTTCTAAGCTTGCAGAAGAAAACAGCTTTGGCATTTTGCGTACTTAATACTAATTTTTCTTTTTATCTCTTTGTGCTTCCCGCATAGATTTCTCAACCCCAAACACAATGGTAATCTCTTTAATCAGTGTTTCCTATATCTTAAAATTGCTGGGCAACCATGACTTATTCTACTTAAAACAAAACAAAAAAATTCACCAAAAAATTACTCTTCTTTTTTCAGGTTGATTAGAATTTATTTTTCAAATGATTTTTCAGTTACTTTGGGGATATATGTGGTGGATGAACCAGGAAACTGTATGAACATGTTCATTGTCTCTAATAAATGATTAAATACAGACACATGGAAAGAAGTCTGTTGACAAGATGTCACAGATGTTACAGTTGCCATACACACACCAAAAGAAAAGAGATGATGAATATCACCTCACAACATGGAATTATACAGGGCCTTGAAAATTATACTGACTTCAGTAACAGTTAATGGAATTCAGATATGAGGAAAGCTCACCTAAAACAACATTGAGTCCAGGAAAATGACCAGTAATGGTATTACAGTGTTATCATCCAAATACTAGTCAGAAAAAAATTCTGGCAAATAATATCCTTAAAGAATTTATCATCCTTTTCTTTTTTATTGATTTACTTGAAAGTCAATGTTATCTTGTTTAAAATTCCAACAACTTTCATCTCAGAGCTGGAAAAATATGATACAAAAATTTATCTGGAAACACAAGAGGCCATGAATAGCCAAAGCTATTTTGAAGAACAAGCACAGAAATATTAAGCTGGAAGAATCACAATTGCAGATCTCGAGACATACTACAGGACAATGGCAATCAAAACAGTTTGGTACAGATAGAGGAAGAGAGAATAAATCAATGGAACAAATATACAGACATATGCACAAACAAACCCACACATATACAGCCAACTAATCTTCAAGAAGAGAACAGAAAATTGTCACAGAAAAATCCTGATCTCTTTAAGAAATGATGTTGGGACAATTGGATAGCAACTTGAAAAAGTAAAAAGCAAGACACTCACCTGTCACCTTGTAAAAAAGTAATTATACATGGATCAAGGACCTAAATCTACATCCAGAAATCATCAAACTATTAGAGGAAAATATAGAAAGCAGTCTCAAAGATATAAAAATAGGGAAAGACTTCTTAGAAACATCACCAAATGCACAAGTAGTCAAAGCCAAAATAGACAAATGGAACTACACAAACTAAGAAACTTCCATACAGCAAAGGAAATGATCATCAAAGTGAAAACGCAGCAAATACAATGTAAGAAACTCTTTGCACTCTGCACAAACTATAGACGACTAATACCCAGGATTTCCAACAAAAGCAAAAGAAACAACCCTGTGAAGAAGTGAGTGAAGGAAATGAATAGACATTTCTCAGAAGAACAAATTCAAATAGCTAATAGACGTATGAAAAACTGCTCAGGTTCCCTATCTACCAGAGAAATAAAAATGAAAACCACCACATTGAGGTTTCAATTAACTCCAGTGAATTGGCCTACATTCAGAACTCTACTAACACCTGCTGGCATGCATGTAGGGAAAAGGTACCCTCCTTCACTGTTGGTGGAAGTGTAGGTTAATACAACTACTATGAAAGTTAGTATGGAGAGTGCTGAGAGAACTGAAAATTGACCTGCTGTATGACCCAGCTATTCCACCTATGGCAATGTACTTAAGGTAAATGAAATCCGCATATAAAAAAGTGACCTGTATGCTTATATCTGCAGCAGCACAATCTACAGTAAGGAAGACATGGAAACAATCCAGATGCTTATCAAAAGAAGAATGAACAAAAATACCATGGCACATCTACTCTATGGAATACTATATAGCCATTAAGAAGAATGAAATCTTTTTGTTTGTACCAAAATGGTCAGAACTAGAGACCATTATGCTAAGCGAAATAAACCAATTCCCAAAGGAGATTGGTTTCCATGAGAATTAATTGTTGAAAATAAAGGTTGAAACAAATATGTATATTTATTGTTTATTTAGGGAAGGGTCTCATATGGATATACACACATCCACACCAAAAAGAGTGAATTAAAATTCAGTGATCAATAGAATTAAGAGGCAACAAGCTTATTTGAAGAACTTGTTTGAAATCCGTGTATTAACAAAAATCAGTGTATTTTTTCAGTGCTCACTTTTCATGAATTTTAACAAATTTATTTATGTATTTATTTATTGCTACATTTATATGAAATGCAGAATTACAGAGAAAGAGGAAGAGACACAGAAAGAATTTATAACAGAGATTTTCCATCTACTGGTTCACTCCTAAATGCCCTTAAAATCCAATAATGGGCCAGGTTGATGCCAGGAATCTAGAACTACCTGGATCCCATTGTCTACACATGTCCAACAGTTTCATTGGGAATCCATCTTTCATCTGGATGCAGGGATGCTTGTTACATTATACCCTCACGTCTGTATATGATAGACCCCAGTACTCCATCACTATGCATTACCATAAGTGAAAGCCATGAAACAAGGTCAACAACTGGCATGAGTTAGAACAACCATAACAACAACAACAATAACATCAACAATAAATTACAGTACCATGAAAGGAAAATAACATGCCACTGAGTAACCAGCACATAAGTTACAAAAAGCAAACACAGAAGTCTCTTGGGAAAAATGATGCCATCGTATAATTCATGAGCCCGTGATGAATTCGTCTAGAGAAAAGAGATTATTTGGAATGCACCAAACTGAAATAAAAAACATCAAAACACATGGGATACTGCCAAAAAGGCAAACAAACAATCAAAAAACAGAATGGATTGGACTACTGAAGTTACACTTTCCATGTTGGTTTCCTTATATAAGAGAGAATACATGGTATTTGTTCTTTTGTGATTGACTCATTTCACTGAGCATAATGGTCTCTAGTTGGGACCACCTGGTTGTAAATAGAGTAATTTCATTCTTCTTAATGGCTGGATAATATTCCATGGAGTAGATGTACTCTTGCTTTGACGCACATCTGGATTGTTTCCATGTCTTTGCTATTGTAGATGGTGCTGCTGCAAATATAGGATTACAGATCCCCTCTCACATGCAGATTTCACTTCTATTGGAGTGGGATAGCTGGGTCATATGGCAGGTTTATTTGCAATTTTCCAAGCACTCTCCATACTGATTTCCACAGTGGTTGTATTAGCCTGCACTCCCACCAGCAGTGAAGGAGGGTGCCTTTCTCCTCACATCCATGCCAGCAGGTGTTGTTAGCTGAGTTTTGAATGTAGGTCAGTCTCACTGGAGTTAGGTGGTACCTTAATGTGGTTTTCATTTGTATCTCTCTGATGGCCAGGGAACCTGAACATCTTTTCATATCTCGGTTAGCCATCTGAATCTGTTCTTTTGAGAAATGTCTGTTCATTTCTTTTTCCCATTTTGTTACAGGGTTGTTATTTTTGCTGTCTATGGATTTCTGAAACTCTTTGTTAATCCTGGATATCAGTCCCATATCACTTGTGCAGTATGCAAAAATTTTCTCCCATTCTGTTGGTTGCATCTTCACTTTAATTGTTTCCTTTGCTCAATAGAAGCTTTTTAGTTTGATATGGTCCCATTTGTTCATTTTGGATTTGATTGCCTTTGCTTTTGGCATCTTTTCTAAGAAGTCTTTCCCTGTTCCTATATCTTGGAGTGTGCTTCCTATGTTTCCCTTTAATAGTTTGATGGTTTCTGGGTGTAGATTTAGGTCCTTGAACCATTTAGAGCTAAGTTTCATATAATGTGACAGGTGCGGGTCTTGCGTCTTAATTCTGCACGCTGCTATCCAGTTGTCCTAACTGCATTTGTTGAATAGAAAAGGATTTTTGTCTGGATTGTTTTCAGTTTTCTTGTCAAAGATTAGTTGGCTATACATATGTGGGCTTCCTTCTGGTGTTTCTATTCTGTTCCACTGATCTCTGTTTCTGTACCAGTACCAGACTGTTTTGATAACCACTGCTCTGTAGTATGTCTTGATGTCTGGAATTGTGATTTCTCCAGCTTGATTTCTATTTTTCATGATAGCTTTAGCTATTTATGTTTTTCTGTGGTTCCAGATGAACTTTTGTATAATGTTTTCTATTTCTGAGAATGTTGTTGGGATTTTGATTGGGATTGTGTTGAATCTGTATATTGTTTTTGGTAATATGGTCATTTTGATAATGTAGATCCTGCCAGTCCAGGAACATGGTAAGGTTCTCCATTTTTCAAGGCCTTCTTCAATTTCCCTTTTAAATGATTTATAGTTTTCATCATAGAGGTCTTTCACATATTTAGTTAGCTTAATTCCTAGGTATTTAAGATTCCTCTCCTCTATTTTAAAGGGGACTGTATTTATAATTTCTTTCTCATCTTTGGGATTATTTGCGTACACTACTGCTCTCGATTTGTGTTCGTTAATTTTGTATCCTGCCACCCTGCCAAAGTCTCTTATGAGTTCCAATAGTCTCTTGACTGAGTATTTTGGTTCTCCTATGTAGAGGATCATGTCATCTGCAAATAGAGATAATTTCAATTCCTCATTTCCAATTTGGATTCCTTTAATTGCTTTTTCTTGCCTAATAGCTCTGGCAAGGACCTGCAATACTATATTGAAGAGTAGTGGTGATAGTGGACATCCCTGCCTAGTTTCAGATTTTAGTGAGAAGGCTTCCAATCTTTCCCCATTTAGTATGACACTGCCATTGTGTTTTTCATAAATTGCTTTGATTGTGTTGTAGAATGTTCCTTCTATGCCTACCTTATTTAGGATTTTCAGCATGAAGTGGTTTTGGATTTTATCAAATGCCTTTTCTGCATTTATTGAGAGGATCATATGGTTTTTGTTACAGGCATTCAGGGTGTAAACCAGGAATTAAAAATCTGTCTGTTTGTCTGTCTTCCTCTCTCTCACTCTTTCTCCCTGTCACTTTGACTTTCACAAACTTAAATCTTAAAAATGAAACTATATACCTTGCATATGTGAACATATTTATTTAAGAGATTTATAATTTAAGACTCATGCTTTATTTGGTGATAGGTTTGGATTTAGAATTGTAATGTTCACTGTGATAGAAACATAAGGAATGGCTCATATATTCATTTCTATTTTATTCCTGATATTTTAAAAATATTTATTTGAAAGAATTACAAAGAGAGAGGAAAATGAAGAGATAGATGGATAGATAGGGATCTTCCATCTGATAATTCACTATCTAAAAGACCACAACAGCTGGAGCTGGGGTACACTGAAGACAGGAGCCAGAACTTTTCCCATGTCTCACATGTGGATTCAGTGGCCCAAGCATCTGGGCCATCCTCAGCTCCTTTCACGGATGCATTAGCAAAGACTTGGATCAGAAGTGGAGCAACCATGAAACAAATTGGTACCCATTTGGAATGTAGGTATCACAGGCTGAGACTATATCCACTATATTACAACACTTGCCCCATTCCTGGTATTTTTTAATACATTCAAAGCCTCCCAAAACCCAAAAACTTCTTGTTCTTTTCTTTAACAAATTGTTGCCAGTAATGGTTGAAGAGAAGCATTTAATAACTCCAGATGAGATGAGTAATTCTCTTCACTCTGAGACAATATTGTTTTTAAGGTTACCAATTGCTGACCATGTTGCATTTCAAATATGCTGGGAGTACAGCAATTTAAATTGCTATTGCCTTTAAGGTCTGATTTGCCAGAGAATTAGGTTTTCAGGAGACAACTGAACAAAGCAAGCAGTTCTTGCTGGCAGAGGTATCTCATTCCTGTGTGCATGATACAATATGAGCATTAATATTGATCACCTACAAGAGGCCAGAATTGTTTGAAGTATTGTCTAATTATACATTATCTAATTCAATTTTCTTCAGCTTCTAAAATGAAAAATGCAGGCAAGTTGTCAAGAGTGATGGGCATGTATCTTTGGGAGCCCAAGTCTGTTGAATTTTACCAGTCTTCAGTCATGTTCTTACGTTTGGGCTACATACCAAGGCATGAAAATATTGCTTGTAAGTTCTTCAAAGAAAAAACTTCTTGGCAGAGAATACATTCATCTTCTTAATTGGAAGGAATCATGCTGGTTACATGGTCTTACCTTGCTAAAATACACCATGATCTAGGTCAGTCTCTCATTGGAACCATGTACTCTTTTAACTCCATTAATGTAAACATATAATGTATTGGATGCATGTTTCTGGTATTTGTCCATTCATTCATTTGCAGTTGAGTTACTCTTTAACTCAGAGTGGCACCTGTGTGTAGAGATACATATCAGTGTTGGTTCCTCAAAGAGAAAGAATTAACAGTATGTGTGTATCGAGAGATTTAATTCAAGAATTGGTTCATGGCTCTTTATTTATACAACTGTGGCGGTACAACACTCAGACTGCAGTGTGAAAGGTCAACTTCTCACTCAGGAAATAGCTGAAACCCAAGTCCAAGGCAGTGTGACCTTTAATTCCTTCTTGCCTTGGGAAACTCAATCTGTTCTATCAAGGCCTTCAGCTTGCTGGATGAGGTCTCCATCATATTTTGAAACATAGTCAGCCTCATTCTATGTCTACAGAATTAATGTTATCTTTCTCCAAAAACACATCCACAGAAATGTCCAAGTAGTATATGGTCAAATATCTGAGCCTGATGGCCCAGTCACAATGATCATCAAAGCCTTGGGACTTTGAACAATGAGGGGATTCCAGGGTGCAGGTTCTTTTCAGTGAAAGTCTGCCTTCTCCCAGATCCTGAGGTTCTTAACTTGCAAGAGAAAAAGGAAGTGGAGTTGTATTCATGAACCTCTAAGAATCCTGGAATACATCTTACAGTCACCTAGTTGGTTGCTGCAGATCATGATTATCATTGTTAGATTTCTCTTTAAAAAGTTAATTTATGGACTTGGCACAGTAGCTAACAGTTAAAGTCCCCTCCTTTTACGTGCTGGAATCTGATATGGGTACTGGTTGTAATCCTGGTGGCCCCACCTCCCTTCCAGGTCCCTGCTTATGGCCTGGGAAAGCAGTGGAGGATAGTCCAAAGCCTTGGGATCCAGTACCTGTGTGGCAGACCCAGAAGAGGCTCCTGGCTTCAGATCAGCGCAGCTCTGGCTGTTGCGGTTGCTTAGGGAGTGAGTCAACAGATGGAAGATCTTCCTCTCTTTATATCTGCCTTTTCAATAAAAATCATATAAACCTTTTAAAAAGTTAATTAATTTATTTAAAAGTCAGAATTATAGAGTTATTGGGCAGAGAAAAAGAGGTCTCTCAACTACCAGCTAATTCCTTTAGAGGATGCAAAGATGTGTCTCCCACACAAGTACAGATGTCCAAGCGCTTGCACCACCTTCCACTGCTTTTCTCAGACCATCAGCAGGAAGCTAATTCAGAAGTGGAGCAGGTGGGGCTTGAACTGGTGTCTTCATGAGATATTGGCATATTAGGTGTTAGCTTAACCCACTATATCACAATACTGGTACTTAGAATTTTTAATTAATCAAGGAGATATAAGCAAAGCTCTTTTCTACTCTCTTTTCACATGACCATTTTAAAAAACCATTTCTTTTATCATGTGTAATTCCTTTTTAGGTGGTCAAAGTCTTTAAGACGTTAATGGAAACCTGTTATGAGAAAACTAGGATTTCAGAAATTATTAATTTTCACATAATTGATTATTTTACTTTTATTTTTGATGATGTTTACATAGTTAGGAAGGATGGATGCCCAAGTGAACCACTGATTAAGGTGGGAAGGGTTGAGGAATGGAGGAAAGTGGATGAGACAATTGTTTTCAATATTTTTTCTTCCTGTATCTGGAGGAAGGGAGGAGAGAAGGGGAAAGAGCTGCTACCAGCAGTTAATTGCTTCAATATCTGAGGATGTGGGATGGCCACTCAATGTCATCCTAGGGTCCCCGATGTGCATTATGCTCTTTTTTTTTTCACAATGCATAATTTCTTTTGTCTCAAACAAGGAGAGGGCGTCATTAAACACAAGAACGCAGTGGCCATGGCGCCGGCCAGGGCGTGCAGAGAGCGAGGAGGCAACGGACGGGCACGGGGTTCAGCAAAGTAACCGAAGCGGCTGGCACCAGAGGGGGGATGCAGGGCATTGTGGAAGGGGGCTTGTTGTGAGGGGTGGTTGGGTAGTTTACTGTTTAAGTGGCTTCGATATTTCTGAGATCCATTGACTGACATAGTCCACCTTAGGGCCTCCATTCACCCAGATACTTGATGTCAAAGTTTGGCCTAAAGATTTGTCCAAATTGTTCTGACCTCAATGAAACTAGACATTCTCTGCAGGCCTCAATGATTTGTCATATCCTCTATGTGCATATGAGCATGCTCTCCACTGGGCAGGCTTCAGCAACTGAGGAGGCCCAGTTCTGACACATGCATTCCATGATCAGATCACAGATCTTGTGATTTTCCCTGTGGATGGAGTTTTGAGACCAGGGATCTAGTTTGGGGTTACCCAAAGAAATTTTACTAGTGGTGACCCCAGACCTGACTCTTGTCAGTCATGTGTTATGAGAAATCATGTGTTATTAGAAAACCAGCATTTCAAGAATTATTTTGCACCACAATAAGTTTATATTTAATTTCATTTGCTATGAGCTTTTTTGAAATATGCATGACTAACTCCATAGAATTTGGGAAGATCTGGTAAACAGATGTTGATCGCACATTTGGTTATGTCTTTGTTCTTTTCTTTTCTTACACATTTTTTTCTTATACAAATTCTGTCTATTATGTTACCAGAATAGGTCTTGATGGCCACATTAAATTCTACTTAGATCAGCTTCATAGAGTTCAGGGACATTTGTTAGTACTTTATGTCTACCAACATTATATGCTTAAAGCATAAATAATTACTAAATATAAATTTACTGTGCCAATGGAGCTAAAAGCTACCCGTGAAGCTAAAAGCTCCAGTTCTAGCAGATATTTCAACAGATTCAGTATTTATGCACATGATTTCACTTAGCACTTCAGCCTTCATTACTCAAGATTTGATCTACATCTTCCTGTTTTTATTTCCAAACCATTGACAATAACATTTGCTTTTTTCATCATCTTTACATAGAAAGGAATTTGAATCTCTGGAAGGTTAAAACTGCTTTTATGAGTTTAGATCCTTCTACAGTTTAGATGTGCATATACCTTGGTAACATCTGAAGGTATCTTACATAAATAATCTCCATTCTTACCCATGCATTTTCTTTATTTTTTGCAATGCAAAGTTTGAATCAACATCAGTAGGAGATATATATATATATATATATGATATAGATACGCACATATATACATATATCCTATATATATATCCTATATATATACTTCTAAAAGGGATCTAATTTTCATAAGCTGCCAAAATAACTTAGGGAGATAGTCTCCATAATAGGGGTTCAATGAAAGAGACTGAATCTATTGCTAACATCTGGATGGTGGAAAATAAGACGTGTATAGCATTTAAGTAGTAGGAGAATGTATTGTTCATAGATGCCTTAAATTCAAACATATTCTCTGTATTTATTTTGCCTTATGCTAGAAAGACACACTGCATATAAAGATGACAGTTTCTTCTATAACTGTTATGCTCTAAAAGAAATAAAAAAATCATATTCAATGGTTTTGCTACAAAAATTTCACACTTTTTCCAAGAGTAACTCATACGATGTACCTCAGTCCTGAGGGTTGCGTGTGTGACATATACAATGGTGAGGTCAATGAACAAAATTAAGTGGCAACTTCAGTTGTTAGCTAAAGTGGGAACAGGAAAGTTATTTGCAATGCAGTGTGACAGTGACAGCATTTTCTTTTGAACTACAGTGTAAAAGAGAAAGCTGAAAAGCATTTGACAGCATTCCAGTTGGCAAGCAGTAACATTTTAATAAGTCAGTACTGCTCAGAGTTACATGTAAAAATTCAACTGAAAGTGAAATAAAGTTATGAAAGCTCTAACAAGTGAACACTTTGTGTACTCCCTATGGAGTATGCATGCATGTCTGGAGCACATATGTAGGTACCCTCTCAAAATAAGGTGCACACCTGACCATAATTTTCCAACAAATATCATTAAAACCCCTGCTGCAATTTGCAGAAACAAATAAGCATAATTTATATTTGGCACAAACAGGAACATTTAGTAATTTTGGAATAAAAAGATGTGAAGCAATATTTTAAATTTTTGTATGCCAGAGCACCTTGTAAAGATTTTGTGTATTTTTAACTTATTAGACACATACTAGAGAGAGAGGAGAGAGAAAGAGTGAGTGAGAGAGAGAGAGAGAGAGGGAGAATGAGAAAGAGGCTGAGTTCTGACCCACTGGTTCACTCCACAAATGTACACAAAAGCTGTAGGAACCACAAACAAGGAATTGAATCTAGGCTCCCATGGGTGGCAGGAACCCATTTGGACCATGACTTGCTCTCTCAAGGTTTGAGAGAATTTGATTGAGTTTGTGGTAATTACCCAGTCTAGAGAGCAGAGTTGTAGGAAATGAGATTCAATAGAGTAAGGTTAGTGTAACAGAAGCATCAAACAGAAAAATCCTGTGCTTCTGTTGAAAATAAAGCGTCTATGTCATGTATATAAAATAAACCATGTTTAATTTGAACAGAACATCACAATTTTTGAAATAATTTCACCACTTAAATAGGAATGCTTTTTTTTCCTTTTAAGTGATTTTGAACATTTCATCATCCCATCTGTTATTCTACTGATGCTAACACATGCATTACATACATAAAGTTTAACATTTTTCTCTTAAAAGAATATGCCCTCTTCATTATGATTTATTAGATTTGGGTTGCAGTGGCATAACATTCCTCTGGCAGAAAAAGTTATAACTATTATGTAATCTGTTTCATTTTATTTTCACGAAGAAGCAATGAAAGTTGCTTCTAGTTCCTGTCAGGAAACTTGACTAAACTAAATACTGAATACTAGGGTTTTATTTTTCATAAAATAAGGAAAGAAAAACAACAGAAGTAAAAACATTTTCAACCATTTTTAACATTTCAAAGATACTATATGTTAACAACAACTGCTTAAGTCATTTTTTTATTCCAAGGTCATTTTAAGTGCCTTGACTAGAAATGAATTTGACAGACAGGTTTGAACTAAATGTTCACTGAAGGCCAGCACGCTTCATTTGCATGCTTCCTATGTATCCTGGAACTGGTTACTTTAGCTCAATTTCCTCAACTGTGAAATGGATTCAATAAATACTGTCTTTGCAGAAATGCACACTACAGCTGAAATAAGCCTTATGCTAACGATGGCCTGCTCTAACAAGAGATTTTCTGTCTTTTCCCTTCCATCAACCCTAAGAGATGCTGTTGTGTAAAAATCCGTCAGATTTATTTAGGTTGGGAATTTTTATTCAAAATGCATGTACGTTATATTAAACATAAGGATATTCAGTCACATTGAAAAATCCCAACTTTAAAGAACAAAGCAAGACAAGACTAACAACAGATCTCTGGATGAAGAAGTACTTCTATGGTGGGACAGAATAGAAATTTGGTGTCAGGCTTTTGTTGACCTGGAGAGAAAGCCAGCTTCAGGAAAGGCAGGGAGGGATGAGCTCACCTTTGCATTGGTTTTCTGAGTTCTAGTTTCAGGGCCTTTGTCTTCTGAAGATGGC
Source organism: Ochotona princeps (assembly GCF_030435755.1). Taxonomy (NCBI): domain Eukaryota; kingdom Metazoa; phylum Chordata; class Mammalia; order Lagomorpha; family Ochotonidae; genus Ochotona; species Ochotona princeps. The sequence goes on from NC_080840.1 coordinate 42,852,327, forward strand.
TGCCACCTGTGTTTTGTCCATTGAAATGACTTTGGGAGGTAAAGCACTCTTTTCTCTGTTTGCTTATTTGAGGAGGAGGATGTTTACTGCCAGGATTTCAGAACAAGGCAGATACTGAGAATCCCACAAAATAAAAAAAAAAATTAAGTACTCAAAGAGGGGCAGAAGGGAGGACTTAGGGTGCAAGTCACTGCCTTAGGAGACTCCATAGTCTCCATAGAATGGTGGGACTTGGGAAGCAAAGGAGAAAGGAGAGGTGAGGTACACCATTCAATAAATGCTTGGGTGTCTTCAGCAGAGTAAAAGAAGACACAGTCTCCAGGAATCCACAGGCAGACCCATAAGGAGAGAATATCTTAAGGCAAACCTACAAGATAAAACTGGAAAAGGCTTAGAAACAAAACACGAAGCAGAAGGAAAATTCATATTTAAGCCAGACATATACAGATAGCAATGCTGAAGATGGAATTAGCTCTGTAGGATGGGCCAGAAATGAACTTCCAAAATGAAAAAAGAGAGAAAAATAGAGAAAGAAGGTAGGTGTAAAGAAGGCAGGGAGTTTTCAAAGAAGCAGAGAATAACAGTAATAATTATAGAAAATTATGGCAATTATAGAAAATTGTGGAAATAGCTATGCAGTTGTAGAAAGATCATCATATACAACAGGATTTCAAAAACTTGTGGAAAATTGAATTAAAGAATTAATTCATTTTGGTGCAGGAAAATCCATGTACACAAAGGGTCTTCAAATAGCTCATGGAAAATGTTTATTGAAAGAGCTATACATATATTTTAAACTTGGTTGCATCAAAATGAATGATATCTATAATTCCACAAACATTCTGAAAATAAAAGCTCTAATTCCTCTAAACCTGTGTAAAGAGACCCAGCCATTCAAGTAAATACATGCTGGTCAGTTTTTAAAAGCTGAGGATAATCCCATAGGTTTGTTTAAAACAAATAGGTGCTGCCATGGCATGCAAATTTGAATGAGCACATTTACACTGATTTTGATAGGCTTATGTTGTCTAAAACAAATAACGGCTGTTCGGGGGTGTAGTACGTGTTGTGCCTTCCTGTGTAAAGGAGGAAAATTTGGTGCTTTCTAAACCTCAGCATTTTTGGTGCATAGGATGGGGGTGGGAGTACAAATATTTACCTCTTCTGTTGGCTACGAAGATAAAATGGCCAGGGCAAGCAGCCTGAGTGGTGACTAAAATCACAAACTCCAGCTAAAGCAGAGAGCAAATTAATGTATGACACTGACAACATTAGTATAAACACATGGCATCCAACAGATACCTATTGTCTAATCTGTCGCCACTAATTGTCCCAATGGCAACTGCTCATCCACTGCCCAGCAAGTCTCATGTGTCCTGTAGTGGCCTGATTTTATTGCCAATCATGCATTCAGATAAAAAGAGCTGGGGTCCTTGGAAGGGAAATAAATTCTGTGTTTTGGAGCAAGAAAAAAAAAAAACAACAGAAATGATCTCAAATATCTGTTTGTTTTCTGGAATCCATGAGAGCTTAAAAAAGTGTCAAGGGCAATGCTGAAGGACGAAAGAACCAACTTCGAAGGGCTTCCATTGAACACACTGCATGATCATGATAGCTGATGAAACAAGTTGAGTTTGTGTAAAGCTGTGAGTCAGTGACTGTATTCAAAAGAGAAAAATGAATGTAAAACGTAAAAAATGTAGTTACAATACAATTAAGGGTATACATAATAAGATATGTTTTATTATTTATTGGTTTTAAATAAAGTAGTATTGGTAATTGGGATTTCTGGGGAGTCTATGCCACTTAAAATTTTAACAAATTTTCTCCTATAAAAGGTGTAAACAATCTATAAAAATAACTACAGAGAAAATTTAGTCAGAAAGAAGTGTATTTGATTTCAGGAATCTTAGTGTTCATCACATTCACTGTGATTTTGGATAATGTTCTGATATCATTCGGCATGGCAGAGTTTTATTACCTGGAATATAAAAGAAAGAGATTAAAAAAGATCATGGGGCCTGCTGGAATAGCGTAGTGGTTAAAGTCCTCACCTTGAATGCGCCAGGATCCCATGTGGTCACTGGTTCTAATCCCGGAAGCCCTGCTTCTCATTCAGTTCCCTGCCTGTGGCCTGGGAAAGCAGTTGAGGATGGCTCAAAGCTTTGGGACCGTGCACCTGCGTGGGAGACCCAGAAGAAGCTCCTGGCTCCTGGCTCCTGGCTTCAGATTGGCTCAGCTCCAGCTGTTGCAGCCGCTTGGGGAGTGAATCATCAAATGGAAGATCTTCTCTGTCTCTCCTCCTCTCTATATATCTGACTTTCCAAATAAAAATAAATAAATCTTTACATATATAAAAAAAGGAAAGACCACAAAGACATTTAGAACAAGTGATGAGTAAATTCCATCTCTCACATTTTGCAAATTATTTTTATCTTCTCTAATGCAAATTATTAAAATTCAAGCTGTACATCTGTTCTATGGGTATTTTGGATATAGGAGTGTTTTGCCTTTTATTTTAATTATATGTCTGTTTATAAGTACAAAAACGTAGAGAAACAGAATTGTGAGTAAGCAGTCCAGGAGTAAGTAGGAAATACACCACAATGGGAAAGGATTGGTTCAGCCCATGGATATCTTCAGTGGCCATGTGAAAAGAGGTCATCAAGGGTTCCAGGGAGTTGGAGCAGCTTCATGACTTGAGGAGACCTGACTCACAGATGACTTCACACTCTTAGGAGAAGCCCTCTGGACAGCTCTGCCAATCATAATACATGACTATGCACTTCCAGGAAGTTGCAAGATTACTACAAATAGGTCTCACAATTCCCTTCACTTGGCTTTGCAACTCATGGAGAATTCAAGATCAAAACTAAAACTTTCAGTTTTATTTTATTTGTATTAATGTAGATCAAACAAATTCCATGCATTTCATAGGTACAATCCTAAGATAATCATACTTTCCCTTCCCTTGTTTCCTCATTCCATCTCTCTCCTTGATTTTTTTTAAAAAAGTAAATTATTTTTATTTATAAAAGTTAACCAAATATTATGTATTTCATATACATGGATTTGAGGGTATAATAATAGTTCTCACATACTCTTCCCCTCCACCCATGTTCTATGTTCCTTGTTCCTTCCTTGTTTTTCTTTTAATTTTTACACTGACATATTTTCAGTGTATTTTATAATCACAAGACTAATTCCTTTACATAAACAAGTCAACAAGTGGTAAGTAGAAAAGCCACTGTGATTTATGTCGCTTTATGTCACTGTGGTATATGTTACTCCATACTTTTCTGACCTGTATGGTTTTCTCTAAGAGGTCAGCAGTAAGTCTTATTGTGATTCCTTTATATGTTGTTTGACTTCTCTCATGTGCATATTTAAGTATCTTTTCTTTTGTGCCCTATCAACTTCTCCTCCATTCATTCTCTGCCTGTTGAAAATGTCCTTATTCTATTCTGCTATCTTACTCCTCCTTTCAAATCTAGTTAACTTGGATCTACCAGTTTGCTTTTGGTCAGTGGCCATGCCATTTACCAGACAAAATGCTATTTCATGATGATAACAAGTAATTAATTTCACAGAGTATTACTAAGGGTGTTTTTTCTGTTTTCCTTTGAGCTGCAGATAAGTCTTAAAGATCTTGGTGAAATCTATAAGATATGCATTGGACATGACAATGGTGGGAAGGATCCCAGCTGGTATCTGGAAGAGATCAGACTGGAAAGCATGGACAGCCATGAGCTATTTTGTTTGTCTGTTGATGCCTGGATAGCTGAGAATGATGATGATGGAGATACATGGAAAGAAGTGCCCATTATGAGAGCTAAGAGACAGCCTTTACCAGGTAAAGAATTTCAGTTTCTTTGTGATGTGAAGTCAAAATTTTAAATCAGATGATTTATTATAGGGGATGGCATATTTTCTAAGAAGAGCCAGAGTCTTCGCACCTGACATTCAATAGGTTGTGAAATATCTGTTGAAAGTACCCCCCTATGCCAGCACAGCAAGGCAGCACTTCTAGGTAACATCAGCAGGTGGTGTGGCTGTGTGTGACTAAAGCCTTACCTGCAGACATTGAAATTGGACATAATTTTCATTCACTAGAAATATCATTTTGCTTTGTAAAAAAAATGAAGGAAAATTTAAATAAAAGCATTCTTAGCACTCTGACTGCAAAGGCAAAACAAAACAAAGCAAGCAAGCAAACAAAAAAGCCCACATGAAACTGGCGCAGGTGGTCCACTGAAATGGAGCAAAATTGTAATTTTCTATCCCAGAGTTAGAACATTAGGCTCTAGGAATAACACTTGCATGTCTGTTCAAAGGTGAAAATGGGTACAAGCATCTGTGTGTATGTGTAGGTGGTCAACACAATTCCTGTAAGTTTTCTTGCTATTCAGGGAAATGTGACTTTCTTCTTAGCCTCATTGTGTCAGCAAATGATTTTCTCCATCCTTTCCTTGTATCTCTGATGGCCGCTTTGTTTCTGTCTCCACTGCTGCAGTTAAAACATTCTCATTGGGCATTGCTGACCTCTTTGTTAGATATTAAATGACAGTGTTCATGTATTGTGAGTATGTTCCTAATGTCCCTCACTCTCTGCTGTATTCTATTCTATCCATCTCTCATATGAAAAGGAGGAATTTCTAGAGTTTCTGGGTCAGAAATGCCAGGTTCTGGCCTTGGCTTGGTGATGTGTTTTCCTCCATAACCCTTGAGGCAATATTTAGCCTCCCTTAGTCAACTCTGCTTCATTTATAAAATGGGATAAAAATTATTGTGATGTCAAAAGACAGTTTTTAGTACAATTACAGTGTTTAGCATAATGTCCTTTAGACTAAGCAATGTTTCTAAACACAGTAATTACACAAAAAATGCTATACAATTTCATTAAATCTCCAAGTTGGGCCCAAAAATGTGATATCAACCTTGTTATTTGACAGTTATATTCAGTCGTATCTTTTCCTGTTTCTATTTCCACTTGGTTTTCTTTACTTTAGAATGTGGGTTTAAATGTTTAATTCTCCCCTAGACTGTATCTTCCTAATTTTCATTGTTAACTGCCCACAGAATAGCACATTTTTATCTTCATTCCTACTCTTTCCTTGTTCAAAAACAGGGAGAGCAGGCAAGAGATTAAGAGTGAGAGAGTGTTTCATCCAGTGGTTCATCTCCAAGTGCCTGCCATGGCTGGGACTGATGCTTAGAGACTAGAATTCCATCCAGAACTCCCAAGTTGGAAGAAGGAACACAATTACTTGAGTCATCACTGGATACCTCCTAGGGTGTTCATTAATAGGAAGGTGTATTGGAAGCATTATTATAATTACAATGCCTGTATTACCAGGCATTCTGATATGAGATGCAGGTATCTAAAGCGGCATCACAACTCCCCTGCCAAATACCCACCTCTCACTGTCTTTCTCTTTTTACCTCTAAGGATTGAACATTTTATTAGGTGACTTATCATCTTATCATTTCTACTCCTCCCTCTTCAATTATCCCAAGTTATGAGCATGCCAATAGGCATTAAGTGCCAAGTGTATGTCAGGAGTACTAAGTACTGGAGGAAATACAGGTGGAATAGCCACAGTTACTCTTCTGTGTGAATTCTTCTTCTGTCATGGCTGTAGTTATCACCCTTGGCCCTCTCTGTACACTTATTCATTTCTTTTTTTTTCTTCTTTTTTTCTCCTGAAAGTCTTGTTGGGAAGCTCACAGATGCTTTGAAACCACCATATCCCCAACTGTAGTCACCTTCTCTGCTCTTCCACTTCATTCCACTTTTATCTTAACTTACATGGAGTCTTCTCTTCACCAGCCTCATCATCCAACAATAGTCCCAATTCCTGTTATAATGATACATAGTACAGAGCCCTTGAGCTTGTGCCACAAAACACCTGTTATTAATTCAGATATGGTAAGAAAGATTGTATAAATCCAGCTTAATGAGAGACATACACAATAATACTAATTCATCATGTTGGTATAATCATGCATTTTGATAATCTGCAAAAATATTTTCCCACATAAATTCCATCCAATGTGTACAGTTCTAGATCCTATCATTTCAAGTTGTTCTGCAGACAAGTGGATGTAGAAGTTGTATCCAAGGAAGCCTATAAGAAATGGGGGAAAATGTTAGGAGCTTTAAAAAGACTAAGACATTTAGAATATTGGCTTTACCCTGGAAAACCGAGGCCCTGTATGTTCCATTCACCCTATGGCCTGTCCATTCTATTACTAACACCTGTCAAGAATTCATGTTTCTTTTAAACAATGGTGTTTAGAATAATTTTTGAATTAATAGTACCAACAAGAAATAGAAGAAATCTTACTACTTTACTCTATTGGTTATTTTTCAATTTGCCATGTGTTTTCAAAGGTTAAACTGCTTCAAAATGAACTTTATTTAAACTCTATTAGACAACTATTTTATATTGCTTCTAATTGCCTCTGATTTGATATATGGACAATTTTTTACATGGAAAAATACTAATTGAATAAGCTTGGGAAAAAATTCAAGACAGAAAAGAAACAGCATTGTACTTGAAATGAACTATTGATTTTGGGTTCATTCACTGGAGCTGCAATAAAGGCACAGCACATCTTCCTTGCATCTTTCTGTTCATCCTTTCTTCCAACTAGCTGATGAAACTTACCTATTAGCAGTTCCCTTTTAAAGGGGTAATTTCTTCACTGAATCACACCAACCATTTATTAAAGCATTTCTTATCAAACAGTACAATGCGATAATGATTGTTTCTCATCTGATTCTATCTTTTCAGTATTCTTAGGCTCTCCCAAATCAACCCAGACATCCCTTTTCCAGAAAGAATATTTACTCACTTAGGAAAAAATAATTGCAACAAGGAAATGGAAAAAAATGACACCTCAGTGTTTAGGAATTGGTGAGGAATTCAGACTTGTTTGTAGACAAGGAGCCATCTGGACACTCAAAATTCCACCATTTGGAAAGTAATTTTTCCATGCTACCTTCCATGGGTTAGCACTGCCAACCTGAGCTTGTTCCTCATCTTCCTCTGCATTATTCACCATTTACCATGGTGGTATTGAGAGGCAGCAAGGAGATGATCATCTGGATTGACCATCATTAAGAATCTTTGGCTAGTGGTCTGGGAAGGATGCCCAAGGAACATAAGACTCAAGCTCACAATAGCCTCCAGACGCCATCCAGGAGAGCTGGATGATACTGGGAGGTAAGGTTTGGGGCCACATTGATTGGTGAAGTAAACATTGATGCTTGACTTCAACAAGTGGACAGGATGTGTGTTTGGCGTTTTTTAAAAGTCAAGAAATGGCTGTGAATGCTTGAGAATATTGTCATGGTAAAGGTTTGCACTGATCAAACTTCCAGTGAGAAAAGAAGCAACTTCCTCAAACATCTGCTGACAACCCACAGCAAGCTTTGATAACATCTAAGAAAAAATGCTTTCTTCTAAACAGTAGATCACGTTTAATAATTATCATAACTCCAAACCATGTATTCCTTAGAATGCTGATTACATTTATAATTTAAGTTTATAAAATAAATATGGACACAGTTAAAATTTTTCTGTTCATTCCACTTGATAGATGATGAGACAAATATGATCAGCAAAACAAATAAAGAAGATACTTCTACATTATTATATGTATAGAGGACAAAGTGAATGCTAGTGTTTAAAAGGCTCGTTTTTAAATCCTCAGTGACTAGGGGCCTGACATGATAGCCTAGTGGCTGAAGTCCTTGCCTTGCATCTGCTGGGATCCCAAATAGGTGTCGAATCATGTCCCATCCAACTCCCTGCTTGTGACCTGGGAAAGTAGTAGATGATGCCCCAAAGCCTAGGGACCCTGCACTCACATGGAAGACCTGGAAGAAGCTCTTGTCTGCTGGCTTTGGAGCAGCTCAGCTCCAACTGTTGAGCCACTTGGGAAGTGAACCAGCTCATGGAGCATCTTTCTCTGTATCTCCTTCTCTCTGTGTGTCTGCCTTTCCAGAAAACAGCAACAACAACCCAAAACAAATCTTAAATCTCAGTGACTAGTTAGCTAATCAATTATGTGAGCTTAGGTGAAAACCAAAACTGAGTGCACAATAATGCCTTAGCCTTTATCACCTTGCGTGTCCACTACCATGGTGAGATGTAGAGCAAGGCAAAGCTTGATCCCCTTAGTTACTGGAGCTCGAATGAACAAAGTCTGGCTTCAGATACCCACTTTTCTCCCTTGCTTTGTAAATGATTGCAGTTCATACAAGTTTTCTGAGTCTTACTTGCTGCATGGAATGCCATGTATAATATCTACCATTGGAGTGATCACCGTACCTTTCGCCATCCAAACCAGGACATTTTGAAAGAAAAGAAGGGCTCTTTGAATTAGGATAAGAGGACATCTGATGTCAATCAGGCCATACCCCAAAATCATACTTGGGACCATTTTGTGGGGTTTCCACTAGAGCGGGCAAGGCATTTTTCATGACTCGGGCACCTGGTGAACAGTTTCTGTTCTCTTGCCCTTTAGACTTGTCTTTCCCCAAACCCACCCTTAGCACTGTTGGGAGAACTTTGATTTCACAAAGAACACTTTTGAATTAGTATGGGCTATTCTTACCATGCGGCTAGCATGACCTGCTTAAAATATCAAACGGATTATGTCATTCCTTTGTTTGTGGCTTTGCACAGCTTTCCTAACTTACTAAAAATAAAAGACAAAGTCCTACTTATGTCCTGAGTCCTGCAGGTGTGGCCTCTGCTACTTCTAGCCTGTGTGCAGTCCAATGCCTCAGGCCTTTGCATGGCCAGTTGCTCCATCTTGGGGCAGATTTAGATGTCTCCCTGAGGACATTCTATATAATATAATAAGAAGACAATCCGCTCCCTTTTCCATCTCCACCCCCTTTTCTTTCTACAACCCAGAGTGCTTCTTTCTCAAAAGTAAGATGAGTATTTCAACCAGGAAACACATGAAGATTGAGCCCCAAACAGCCACCGTAGACAGTCTTGGCCCTCAGCCCTTTAGCACAGACTGGAACTGAACTGTGAGTGCATGTTTAACGCTGAATCTCATTGACCATCTGCTTCCCAGCTCTGATTTCTTTGGGCTGTTTGTAGCAACATGATCACATCACAATGAATGCTGAGAAAGCTTAATTCTTGGAGATATGAGAGAAAGCACTAAAACAGTCCATTAATTAAATTAAATGAAAGTTCATTGGCAGAGCTCCCCAGGTACTCAGCCCAGTCCAGCAGTCCTCGCAGAGCACAGCTGAGCAGGAATGTGTGTGCATGGAGATATTGTCTCTCTGCAGGGAGGGGCTCACATGGAATCCCACAAAATCTTTTAATATCTTCTTAGTGCACTTGAGCATTATGCCAAAAGAAGAGTGACTAGGGATGTACTTTAAACACAAACAATTGTATTTTCTTTTGTGCTTTTATTAAAGAGGACAGAAAGGAAAAACACTTGAATTCATGACAATACTGTATACACCATGATAAAACTGAAGGCATACCTGAAAAGAGCATGCTCCTCTAGTCTTTCCCTGGGATGTGTTGGTTACTTGCTTATGCCATTCGAAGTTGGGAAGACTTAAAATATATCCAGAGATTGTTTTTCAGGCAAAGGCAAAGAAAGGCATTGAGGCCATGGCCTAGAGTGCTTGCTCACTGGTGAGGCTGCCTACCCTAGAGCCCTGTATCCTGCCATTTAAAAATTATGGGGCTAAATATTTGGAAGAAGGGCTCAGCAGCGTGGCCTAATGGCTAAGGTCCTTGCCTTGATCCCATATGGCCGCTGGTTCTAATCCTGGCAGCTCCACTTCCTCTCTATCTCTCCTCCTCTCAGTATATCTGACTTTGTAATAAAAATAAAAAAAAAAATAAAAAAAAATAAAAATTATGGGGCTAAATATTTGGAAGAAGACCCTTCCAGTTAAGGTCCCACTTAAAATGTCAGGACCCACAATTTTCACTGGAGTGAAATGGTGTTTTCTCCTAGCATATGGCGTGATGTGGTGTGTGTGTTCATGTATTCTCATGGTACTTATCTCTCTAAGTCCCATGATTCATTTCTCATTGACTTGGGGACTATGTACTTCATCAGGAGAAAGGTGCTGTGCGGCATTAGGGAAACATCTGGAAAATGTTTTGCATAATCTTGTTTATTCTAAGATTTATTTGAAAGGCAGAGCAAAAGAGAAGAAAATGCAGTGAAAAAGAGCGATCCATCTTTCATCAACTGGTTCACTTTCCAAATGACTACAATAGTCAGTGCTGGACAAGAATGAAGCCAGGAGCCCAAAACACCTGCTTGGTCTTCTGCATGGGTGGCAGGGCCCCAGGTGCTTGGTCCATTTTCTGCTGCCTTCCCAGATGCGTTAGCAGGCAGCTGTGTCAGAAGTAGAGCAGCAGGGACTCCAACTGGCATTCCAATGTAGACTATAGGCATCACAAGCAAGGTATTAGCTTGTTGTACCACAGTGTCAGCTCCTGATATTATTCTTTATTTAGTAAGTGGGAAGTATTTTCAGAGCAGTTTCGGAAATCTTCGGTGATCTGGACCAAAAGAAAATGACAGTGAGTGGTACTGGATGAAGTGGATGGGGTAATCACTGAACATGGGCTCCTTCAGCAGGACCTTCTAGCACAGCATCTGGCATGTAGGTTTAACAATATCTGATATTTGCCTTCTGCCCTTTTCAGTCACTCCTCAGGCAAGGGGTCAGGGGAGTCTAAGAAGCCAGACTCCACTGTCTGCCCCTGTAAGACATGTAGGCCACAATAGGCAGAGACAAAACACAGAAGCTAAGTGGACCCTAAAGTGAACTGAGGATCAGGAGACAAGTTAGAAACAAAGAGACAAGTTCTATTTACCACCAGAGCAAAACAGGCTTCTGGTCTAGGATTGCACAGTGCCTGGGAGGTTAGGCCTGGCTAGAGGCACAGCTCTGGGTAAACTGCAGTCAAAAGTACTAGTTAGATTCAGATCAAAGTGGTTCTTTGGACAACCCGCAGTGAGCAGTAGACAACACTTACTGATGGATGGGTGAATTTGTCTACATTGGCAAAGATCTAAGAGCTCCTTGTAGGTATAGAAGCACACTCTTGCAGGAGAGCTCACTGTGAGGATGGGCATCTTAGAGTGCAATCTTGCTATGGCTTCATAGATCATCAATCATTTCAGGTGACTCTGAATGACAGAATGACCTGACAGTCTTCATGCTTTATTCAAAGTCATTGTAAATTGAGAAGGTTGCTTCCCTTTATAGCGTTTCTCTGGCAATCTAGAGGGGAAGCCTTTTGCCTCAACTGTTTTACTTCCCCTTCTAATATTGGTGAATAGGAGACTGTGACTGCAGTGGTCTTTGCCTTTTCTTATATACTTACTCCATTCTAGGCTGACATTAGTTGGTCCTTGGTACTTCTTTATTTGTGATCCAGGTTGATATCATAGACTGAATGAGAACTGGCCTTTTCCTTTTGAAATAATCCTTGATGCTGTGTGCATCCAGTGACATGCGCACAAGTCCAATATGGAAGGACTCAATTCTGTCTATACAAAGGCATGGTATGTCCGCACATTTTAGTCACTTCATTCCAGCCAGCTTCATGAAGGCTCCCCTCACTATCCCAGGTCCACAACCTTAACTTTACCTGGAGGTAACTGAGAAACGGACAGCCAAGGGAATAAAAACCTTCCTTACATGAAAGGATATTAGGAGTTAATCCCTCAAATGGAGTCCAAATGAAAACCACAGAGTGATACTAAGTCGAATACAGTTTTTCGGCAGTTCATTTGCTTCAATTCTTTTATACATTCATTTAAAAAACAAAAATATATTTTGTGTGGCAATCTTTCCAGAAATGGTGAAGTTTATTTGTAGATAATGTGTCTTAAAATTCATGGAAATGTATGCATTTCTCTTAAAATTTTTCCTCCAAAATAAGCTTAACATTTAATCCCATTTCCCCACAAGCTTTGAAAGTGTCTCATACTTGCATAGCTTTTATCACCCTGTCGTGGATTTGACTCGCCATGACAATAACTCTGAGGTTATAAACTTTCCTTCATTCTCCATAACTGACTAAAATCCACTTTCCTCATGAGAAAAATTTTCAGAATGAGAAAAAAGGTCTTTCTCTTGATTGCAGCAAAAGCTGCAGGATTATAACTTTCTGTCAAAACTCATTAAACCACACATCTTTAAAGAGTAAATTTTATTGCATGCTGATTAGACTTCTCTGAATGTAAGTAGAGAATAATTCAAGACGTAATCCCACGGATGGGACCAACCTATGTGATTATAAATCAGAAGAAACTCAGTCACTTCCAGGAGAATGCTCTTTTCTTTGGCCCAAATCTGGTCCATTCAGGACGCCTCTGATCCATCTCCTTTCCAGATCCACATGACTGTCTCAGCTCTTGGATGTCACGCCACACAGGGAGGGATACTTAGTGAGAGAGGCACCAGCCATTGCTTTTGTCCTTCCCCAGTGATTCTCACTCACTTTCCTCCTCCCCTTTCACCATCTGCTTAGGGAAACCCATATTCAAGAAGGCTTTTGTTTCCAGGCCCACACAGTGTGCATGCCCTTCAGAACCTAACGTGTCCTTTTGGGACCATCACCTGATCACACCCTTTTCCACATGCCTTGGGGCCACACTGTGAGAAGTAGCTCTGGCGCCTGCCACACACCATCCCTGGGACTTGGGGCTTCCCAAGTCTCACCCTGGCCATTGTATGTTCCGTTACTGAATGCTGGATCAGAGGCACAAAGGGAGGGAGTGAAGGAGTGAGAGGAGATGGAATACAGGAGCTTCTTCAAACCTTTGTTTTAAAGACAGGACTTTTTCAAAACCTAAGATTGATAGTCATGTTTCTCATAAGCTATGACTCTCCTAAAATTCTCTGTACATCAATGAAATTCTTGTTCTAGGCCTTTCCCAGAACGGCTTTCCCTCAGGCAGTAAGTGTCACTCCTGGGAGGCCCCCAGGTCCCTAGCACACAGCAGGAAACTGTAGGAAAGGAAGTCTCAGTTACAGTGTCATCATTGTGTCTTGATATGTTTGCCAGAATGGTGACATATAATGATCTTTTTAGTGAGTGAATTCCAGTTCTGATCAACAGAAAGCAGGGCTTTGTCCAGGCTGCTTTCTTTTCAGATGACACATGGCTCCATGAGAGGAGGCTGCCGGGATCATGGGTATCAGGCACGGGATATTGACTCATGAGCAATATTCGATCACCTGTAGGTTTCTGGACTGTTTCAGCTGTCTTGTATGGCTCCTGGAGGCCCCTATAAGTCTTTGGCCTTATTTATGTGTCATTTGTTACACCATTACTCTCCTTAACTCTTTCTAGCAACAGAAATCCAACCCCAAGCCCCTCACAACTTTGATGTTTCTTTTGTTGAGGCACACTATTTTTTTCCATAGCTTCCAGTTTCTCTGTAAAGTTTAACTCACTTGGGGCAAGCGAATGACACAAAGGTAAGGGACTCTGAGTCATAATATGGTTAACAGTCCCATGCCAGCTTCCATTTCGAAAGCTTTTTCAGGAACTTACAGGCTCCAATCAAAACTAGTGATACCCAGACCACCATTATCCCAGACATATGGCAGTCTACTGTTTACCATTCCAAAGGAAACTTACTGACCCCATACCACTGACCAATCAGAGGAAGGTTATGATCATCTTGGGGCAGCTAAAAATAAGCAAATAAATAAATAAGTAAATAAATAAGTGAAATAAAGTATCTGTTGCCATTAGCAAAGACTAAAGAATTTAAGAATTTCAAAGTTATTTCAGAGTTATGCTTAGAGTTGATGCAGGTAGATCATCATTAACAGACACTTGGCAAGGATTTTAGTCTGCAGTGATGTTTGGAAAAAATGTAGGTGAAGATTTTATGAGTTTTAAGTAAAGAATAAGAAGATAATAGGTCTCCTTATATAGGTCATAAATTAAGAAGCCTAAAGAATAAATAAGTTAAAGAGAGTAAATGTCGGAAAATGCTGAATTCTGCTGGTGATAACCGCATTAAGCATTCTTGAGATATGGGGAAATTGTAGAAATGATAATAATAGGTAAATATAAGGACAGGAGTGTTAGAGATGATGATATTTTTAAAAATGTGACAATATATAATGCAGCTATCAACCAAGCTGAATGGCAGTTGTGGCAAACAGAAAGACAAGTACTTTCTTCTGTACTCTGGCAGACTGTCAGAGCGAATAAAGTGTTCAGAGGCAGTGGAAACTACTCATAATTGGCAGAAAGGAAAGTTTAATACCAAAGGGAGTATTAAAAGAAATTCATTTTGGGGGGGCAGAAGTGTCCAATATACATGGATAACCTGAGACAGTAAGTCAGCTCTCAGAAACATTTAGCCAAACAGTGGTGATGGGTATATTGAATAGATAATTCTTAAAATTGGTGTTTTATCAATGAACATTTGCAATCAGAACACTTAATTTAAGCTGTATTTGGATGTGTTCAGGCAACATGGTCTTTTCTATGCTGTAAAACTTCAATGTCTTGAAGTGCATTTCTTTCATATGCTGAGTGTTTTAGCTAATTTCAGATTCTTTCAAACATGTATTCTGAATTTATTGCTGGACTTCTCCAGGAGTTTATTTTACATTTTTGGAAGTTTCTTGGGGTAGAGATGAATTTTTAGCCTTATTAATTTATACAACACAATGGGTACTTGTCAGCAGAAATGATGATATTTAAAATAACTCATGGAATACAACATTAAAATGTAAGTTTAATTTGGTGCAAACATTGTTGAAATCCATGCATAAATGGGGTCATCAGCAAGTTTATAGAAAACACATGTTACCAAAACTAAACAAAGATTTGTTCATTTTCATTGGAAAGGCAGATTTATAGAGAAAAGGGGACAGGGAGAAAGAACTTGCATCTGTTGGTTGATTCCCCAAATGGTTGCACTGACCTCAGCTGAAATGATCCAAATTCAGGAGCTGGGAGCTTTTTCTGGGTCTCTCATGCCAGTGAAGGATTCCAAGGCTTTGGAACATCCTCCTCTGCTTTCCCAGGCTACAGTTAAGGAGCTGAATGGGAAGTGGAGCAGCCACGACATGAACTGGCATCCCATATGGGATGCTCATTTGTAAGTGAGGATTGATCTATACAGCCATGAAGCCAACCTCATATGTGTAGAATTTTTTTAAGTCACAGACACACACACACACACACACACACACACACAGATAGACAGATCTTCAATCTTGTAGTTGACTGCCAAAAATGTCTGCAATGTTGTTGGACCAGGCTAAAGCCAATAGGCAAAAACTCAACTCACGCTGCCTATGTGGGTGGCAAGGGTTGCAGCACTTAACTCATTATCTGCTGCTTCCTAGGATGTGCATTAGCAGAAGCCTGAAACTAAGTGAAGCTGAAACTTGAACTACGGATATCTTATGTGGGATGTGGGTAAATAACTGGTACTTGATATCTAAGTCACACACCTTCCCCAAACCTACAATTTGATAAGTAAATGGTTCTCCTTTTCAATCAACAAGTCTTGACATTTCAGGCGCAAGAAGCAGTATTGCTAAGTGTCCATGGCAATCTTCAATTCCAAAGACTCATTTAGCACACATGATACTCTAGGGTAGGATTTGAGTGAAATGTTAACTAAGAATTTCTTAAATTCTCCCTCTGGGCTGAGTTGGGTAAGGAAGAATTTTATGTGGCCCTGAAGATCATGAAGCAGTCTAGAATTAGAATTCATGGTTGTGGATTTAGCATTTTAAAAAAAGAATCCACATGCTTTTGTGGCATAACTTTAGCAAATGCTTAGCGAATTATATCATCTACCACAGTCAAAGTAGAGTATATCCTACAGATTTCAACAAGATGTCTGGTTCTTTGGGTTGGATCGTGTTTTTTTTCATCTTCCGTTTTAAATTATGTAATTTTTGATACAGTTTGGGAAAAAGAATAATGTTCTATTATAATAACCACCATGCTCTTGATTTCTGATACCTTTATTTCTCCTTATTTGAATTTTAGATTGCAAGTCAGAGCTTTTTTGCTGCATGTGTGTTTAACCTAATTAATGCATAGCAGCTTCTGAGATGGCTATGCTGAGAAATCACGCAAGTGCATGCAGGTTCACAAGCAAGCCTTGCCGCTTCCTCGGTGGATGTGTACAATGATTCAGACTGAATGTTTTTGTTTTTGATGTCCTAAAAATGTGTTTTGTGTCCAACACGATTCTGATGTGTACTTTTAAAAACTTTTAGCTATTCCTTTACCATGTTACTAAATATACATTTTTCATATTTTGAACCTCTCCCCTTTTAAAAAGTTGTTACTAACTTCATTCTGCCTGAATTAGAAAAAAAATTGTCAGCCAACAGAACATGGCTTTCTCTGTATAGATAGAAAGTTGTGCTTTTCCTCATTCTCATTTTCGTGGGGAATTCTAGCAGAAGTTTTGATTTCATCTCATTCGGGCAATTCTAGAGGCTGCGTGTCAGAACAGCATTCAGACAATTCTAGAGGGTGCATGTGAGAACAGCTGTTCTTCATGAGTGGCTTTGAACATTTCTTCTTTGGTTGTCATAAATTCACAAGAGGTGTTCTAATTTTCCGTTAGACTCTGCTGGATTTCTCTCTGGGGTATTTTAGAGTATGTAACACTGCACAAAGAAACTGATTTATCTTCACTGGTGATACCATTTCCCGATATACCACATTTGTCTTCTGAAAGGTCAGGCATGATAGAAACAGGCAATGTTCCTCACTTAGTTTGTTTTCTTGCTTGTTGGAGTTTAATGTTTGAGTTCTTTGGATGATGTTAATGTGGGTTTGTATAAATGCAACTGTTCAATTGCACAGAGAATGATTTATAAAGTGTTCTTGGAATAAAAAGTGCTCTTTGTATCCACGATCTTATTCATATTAGTAGTATCAGCAAGAGAAATCTCCTTTCTAACGAGTGACTCCTACCACAGTCTTGGAAATTGTGTTAATTCTAAGGTCAAATATTTGTGGGTTATAATTTTCTGGTATTTCATTGTACTCTTTTTAAAAATTACATTTAAATTTACATCTCTCTAGGTCTTTGTGGTTTTATTTTCTTTTTCAAGAGGGCTATTAAAATATCCATTATTGGAATAGTAACCTTTAAGAAGTAGCAGCACGAATGACCAGCTGTGATTAGCACACTCCAGCCTCAGGGAAAAAATTACCGCTTTCATCTACTTAACAGAGAGGAGATTTTTTTTTTTAAAGTGTAACTTCTCATAATAGTGGTTAATGAAAGTGCATAATTACTAACAGTAATTATTTGGAAACAGTAGTTTTGGGAATAGCTGAGCATGAATAGGGTAAACAATAAATAACCAGGAGTATGTCTGAATGGGAGTCCACCTAATGCGTAGAATTGGAGCCAAATACTAAAGAAAAAGTCTGTTACTTGGTTCAAGACTAAGCATGTAACTATTTCTTGTAAATAAAAATGAGAAACATAACATAAAATTGCTGTCTTTTCAGTGGTGGCTTATGAGATTTACACATACACTGGCACAAAGCCAGGTGCAGGAACAGAGTCTAACGTATTTATCAACCTCATTGGTACCAGAGGGGACTCTGGGAGACGAAGGCTTCATCAATCCAAGAACAACAAGGTCAAGTTTCTGCGTGGACAGGTAACAGAAAGGTTTCATTATATTTTACTCATAATCTTTACTTAGATTTTAACTTAAAAGACACACTAAAAGACATACCCCGAGATATTCATTTGGTCTGTAGCAGGACGACAAGGAGGTGTGCTTATTTCCTGGTGTGCTTGTTACTGTTCTGGATTTGAGTAGAGATGTTATTTATGCAGGAGCAATACAACCATAAGTCCCAATTTTCCCTATTAAACAACAATAAAATCGTCAAGATTCTACTTCCAGGTGGGGTAGACCAGTTCTTAACAAAGCTAGCACCCTCCTGAGCATGACTGAGGGTGTTTGCTAAAATGCCATTTAACCTGATTCTAAAGGTAGTTAGGGCTTGAGTGCCATGGGCACTGGATTAAACAAGGAAATACAAAAGGGAATCTAGTGTAAATGGTGCTTTCTGTCACTTGCGAGCACAAGTTTAGCATCCAGAAGCCAATCAGAAAGTCACAGCAGAGTCAGGATTGTGAGGTCGCATGGAGTGTAGTGAGAGTTAAGAGTCTTATCCAGCAGTGGAGAGAGACATTCATAACCTGGTATGTGTGAGTCCTTCATAACCTGGTATGTGTGAGCCCTGCCTAAGCAGGTCCTGCAGATGATCAGTAAGTAGGAAAGGGTATTTCAGGAAGCAGGAGTGACAGGATGAGGGAGCACAAGAAGGAAAGAGGAAAAACCAGTGCCAAGTGTGCAATGTGCAGGTCACGGTAGTTAGCCTAAGTGACAGGCTCCTTTCTGGACTTGAGCCTCAGACAACACAGACGCAGTGTTGGGAACAGCGCAGGGAAGGTAGTCTCTGTCCATATCATCATGGTTGCTTCATCCGCTTACATAGCAGTCGTTGTGACAGCCAAGGCAAAACTTCTGTATGGAGAGTTAGGAAACCTTACTGAAAAACATTTGAAAGATACTAATTTATATCTAATTTATATTTTTGGGCTGAAGACTCAATATCATAAAGTTCTCACTTCTTTCCAGTCTATGTGTAGTTTTAATGCAACACGATTCAAACATCTGAGAAGTGTTCTTTTTATGGAAACTGGCAATCTGATTATAAAATTTATGTGGAGAAGTAGAATTAGATATACCAAAAATAATCTTGAAGGAGGAAAAACAAGGTTGGTGGATATATAGGACTAGGTATAAAGACTTACTATGAAGTTAAGACAAATTATGACTGCAACACTTTGTATAAGACAGGACAAATAAAGCACAGAAATAGAATACAGTGTCCAGGAACAGAATCACACATCCTGAGACACAGCATTGGGAAAGGATAAAATTTTCACTATGATTTTATGGTAGTTGGATATTATTGCAGGGGAGAATAAATTATGTCCTTTTTTTTTAGTACTAAGTACCGGATGTCCCCTCAAATCAACTCAATGCCAGCTCAGATCTAAATGTGATAAGTAGCATAATATCTATTGCAGAGAAAAATCTTCATTATTTGGATAGGTGGCTACAACTTCTAAAAATGTTTACTTATTTTTATTTGAAAGGCATATTTTACACAGAAAGAAGGAAAGATAGAGAAGTTCTTTCACCCACTGGTTCACTCCACAAATGGCTGCAATGGCCAGAGCTGAGCTGATTTGATGCTGGGAGCCAAGAGCTTCTGCAGTGCCTCCTATGTGGGTGTAAGGTTCTAAGGTCTTGAGCCATCCCTTGCTGCTTTCTCAAGCCGTAGACGGAGAGCTGGATCAGAAATGGAGTAGCTGTGATATAAACTTGTACTCATATGGGATGCTGGAACTACAGAATGGAGGGTTAGCCTGTTTGCCCACTCTACTAACAGATTATAGAGACACAGAGAGATTCATTTCCACAAATGCCCACAATAGCCAGGACTGGGCAGGATAAAATCAGGATCCAGGAACTCCATTTGGCTGTCTCAGATGGCAGGGATTCGCGGACTTGGACCATCTTCTGCTGCTTTCCTAGATGTGTTAGAAGGAAGCTGGATTAAAAATGGAACAGCTGGGGTTTGAATCAGAGATTGCAAATGAGATGCCAGTGTTACATGTGATGGCTTATTCCACCAGAACAACAACACTCCTAAGACTATGTTTTAAATGTTTTCAACTGTGGAAAAATACATACACATTGAAACTAATTATCTTAGCCAGTTTTAAATGTATATTTCAACCACGCTAAGTATCTTTACATTGTTGTTTGGTGACTACTACCTTCAATTTTCCAGAAATCTTTTCGGCTTGCAGAACTGAAACTCTACACATTCAATAATATCTCCCCTTTATGCCCTCTTACACCCTGTGACAACCACCATTCTCCTTTCTCCCTATGAATCAGACTGTTCTAGGAACATTATGTAAGTGGAATCACAGAGTTTGTGTCTTTTTGTGACAGCCTCATTTTACTTAGCCTAGTGTCATCAAAGTTCTTGTAAATGGTGTCATGTGTCAGAACTTGCCTTTAAAGGCTGAATAAAATTCCATCTCATGGATCTATTACATTCTGTATATCCATTTATCTGTTGATGGATATTTGTATTGCTTTCATAATTTCATTTTTATAAATAATGCCATCATGCACATGTACCGATGACTATAAGGTTTAAAAAAATAAAACAGGAAGCATACTCAATGTAAAGAGAAAAATAATGTATTTTGCTCATTTCTTTAAAAAATTGTATTTATTTGAACAACAAAGCAACAGAGAAAGATAGAGAAATCTTCTACCCGCTGCTTCATTTCCCCCAGTGACCACAGCTGTCAGTGCCTATCCGGATCAAGCCAGGAGCCAGGAACTTCATTTGGGTCTACCAATTAGGTACCAGGCACACAAGCACTTGTGCCTTCTCAGGCACATTAGCAAGATGTAGTGTCATAAGTGGAACATCTGAGACTAGACCACAGTTCAACCTGCCATGCTGTGGTCACAAGTGGTGGCTTAAAATACCAGATTCCATTTCAATATTTTAATATTAAAGTCTTCTGTTCCTAAAAATACCTTTAAAACAGTAAATGGGCAAGTCACATAATGTGTAAAGATACTGTGAAATTTGCATTTTCGTAAGGCTTACTTATAGTCTATATCTGAAACACCCACAGCTCAACAATAAAAAGAGAGGTAACCCAATGCAAAACATGAGCAGGACAGTTGAAGATATACTTGACAAAAGAAGGATGTCCAAATTGCCAGTGCACGTGAAAGGCACCCAACCTTTAATCATCATTAGAAAAACAAGATGGAAACATGTTATTTATTATGTATAATCAGATGACTAAATGAGAAGAGAATGATGATAACAAATATTGATTAACCCATGAGGCACTCAAAACTCTGTGTATATTAGAGCATGGTGTATGTGGGTACAAACGTTTTGGAAAATCTGAAACTATGTATGTTAGCCACAAATGCTTTAATCCAGCTGTCTGCCAACAGAAACGTATGCAAGCATTATGAGAAGACTTGCACAGGAACATGTTGAGAAACCATTTAAGAAATAATGATTGTTCATAAACAGTAGGATAGATCTGCTGATTGCTATACTGTAACCTTTAGGGCATAATAACCAGAAAAATAAAGGTCTTAACATTTCAGTAGAGAAGCATTCTTTCTTCTTTTTTTCAAGTCTTAGGTATTTTTGATTAGTATCAATTCCAGGATGTGCAATACCCAGAGCTTAGCGGCTGCTATGTGTTTGCATACGTATTTCCACTCCATGTTTATTAAGAAACAAATCATACCAAAAGGCAAAACAATAATAGAAAGCACCTAATCTGGAGCTATCTACCAGAATTAAGTCCTGATTCCATTCCTCACTAGTCTGTGGCCTGACAAGTAAATTAACCTTGTGTGTCTTAGACTTTTCCACTGGTGATAGCAACATCTGAAAATAGTAATGGAGTGATGGTAACCTATAGCAGTACAACAACAACAACAACAATAATAATAATGCATCCTAGTGGTCACTCAGTTTCTTTCTTTCTTGTACAGGTTGATATTTTTTCCATTAAGGCTGTGTCTCTTGGGAAATTGAAGAAAGTTCTGATCAGTCATGATGGGACAGGTCCAGGTAAGATTTGGCTTCATCACAGGAAGTTTGCTTTGCAATTTTATTAAAAATAGTATAAAAGAACAGAAAGTAAAAGGTAATGTGAAAATATTTTTTAAAAAATTTACTGAAATTTTGTCAGAAAACTTTATTGAGCTTACAAAAGGACACTGTAAGGTTAATATGACAGCAATTCCTAGGCATATGGAAGCATAGAAGCATAGATTTTGTGTGTGTGTGTGTGTGAGAGAGAGAGAGAGAGAGAGAGAGAGAGAGAGACCCACTCCTATCAGACAGTGTTCACAGTGCTGTCTCCTGTGTGTCCCTGCACCTGCAGGCATGTGTTGGCTATTTCCCACATTCTATCCTCAGTAAATCAGCAACTTGAAGATCTCCTCTGCTCTTATCTTTCTTTCCCTGTCTCCCTCCCCTGATGCAACTGTTATTCAAGTTCCATCAATTGCACTTCATTGATTCCTTTTTTTTTTTTTACCATCTCTCCTAGAGTCATTGGATAGAAACCTGACTTTGTGTCACACTAGAATCTTTATTCTTTATAGTTGAAATGCAGCTAAAGATTTTAACTTACAGTACAGAATCTATTTATAATAATTTTTTAAAGATTTATTTATTTTTATTGGAAAGGCAGGTTTAAAGAGAGAAAGCGAGACAGAGACAAACATCTTCAATCTGCTGATTTGCTCCCTAAGCGACTGCAACACTGGAGCTGAGTCGATCTAAAGCCAGCATCCAGCAGCCAGGAGCTTTTTCTGGGTCTTCCACATAGATGCAGGGTCCCAAGTATTTAGAGCATCATATACTGCTTTCCCAGGCCACAAGCAGGATGCAGCATGGGAAATGAAGTAGCTGGGATATGAACCAGCATCCATGTGGGATCCCGGCAGATACAAGGCTAGGATTTAGCCCCTAGTGTATTTCCCAGGACCCTATACCAATTTTTAAAATTCCTTTTTCCTTTCACACAGATTTTGAGGCTTTTGAAACTTGGAAATAGATATTATGTATATTTATTTCTTATGAGTAGTATAGTACTTGGTAGTATATGGAGAGCCTAATTAATGATCACTTGTTGAAAAAAGGATTTAAATCAGTGATGTTGCTATATGGCTGTGAATACCATGGTAGTGTGGTGTCCCTGTAGAGGCTCCTCACTGTAGTACAGGACCAATGCAGAGATGTACAATGCTGAGCCTTTAGATTTGGAGCACTTACCCTGAAATTCCCTGCACTTGCCCTCAGATTTATCAGCTGATTTGTCACAGATCTGAGACTTTGGAAAGGATAAGAAAGGAGCAGTTAGTCAAATTCCCAGGCTTAACAGGGCTGTAGTTAAAAAAAAATCTTAGTATGAAGTATGAAAATAACAGATTTTAAACATTTCATAGATACAGTTCAATGAAGAAATCCACACTTCCCTCCCTCCTCTTTCTACGTCAGTCTGTATTCACACAAGTTATTCTTATTATTGGTTTAGTAAAAAGCAGGAAAATCACAGTAATACAGGAGTGTAAAATGGGCTAAAAACAAAAATCATATACCCAAATGATTTTTGTTTCCCAAACATTTTTTTTGTACTATATTAACTGGCACATAGCAGAGGAAACATAATACTTGTCTTTTTGATACTATTTTATTTCACTAATCATAATGGTTTTCAGAGGCATCCTTTTTTTTTTTGCAAAAAATGGGATTTCAATCTTCTTTTATGGTTGAATACCACATTTTCTTTATCTAGTTATCAGTTGATAGACTTCTGGGTTGGTCCTATATCTTAACTATTATGAATTGGGCTGTAGTAACATGAATTTACAAGTAACACTGATTTTCTTTCTTTTGGGTAACTTTCCATAAAAGAGAAGGCTGGGTCACATGATAAATCTATTTTTAGATCTCTGAGGAATCTCAGTCTGATTTCCATAATGATTGTGCTAGCATTGTTATTTTATTTTATTTTGGATGATAACCATTCTAACTGGGGTTATGTGAACCTTCATTGTGATTTTCCTTTTTAATGATTTATTTGTTTTAATTAGAAATGGGAATTTTCTTTTTTTTTAATTAATTTATTTTTTATTCATTAATTACATTGTATTATGTGACACAGTTTCATAGGTACTTGGATTCTCCCCACCCCTCCCCAAACCCTCCCACCATGGTGGATTCCTCCGCCTTGTTGCATAACCACAGTTCAAGTTCAGTTGAGATTCCCCCATTGCAAGCATATACCAAACATAGAGTCCAGCATCTTATTGTCCAGTCAAGTTCAACGTCTTCTTAGGTATACCCTTTCTGGTCTGAAGGCAGAGCCAGCAGAGTATCATTCCGATCAATTAAAAGCTCCAACATACCATCAGCAAAAATTTACATCATTATGGAATTAATTGACATAGTAATGAGTAGCCAATATGTTAAAAATAAATGTGAGTTCTTAACTACCTTCTGTGACCACCTCATTGACATTTCAGTTTTAGTTTATACACAACATATAACATACATAACATAACATGTTATACATAACATCATATCATCTTAAATTAAGGCAAACATGTGGTATTTAACCTTTTGGGATTGGCTCATTTCCCTTAGCATTATGGTTTCCAGTTTGGCCCATTTGGCCACAAAGAACTGCATTTTTTTTTTAATAGCTGAGTAGTATTCCATGGAGTAGATGAACCATAGCTTTCTTATCCAATCCTCTGTTGATGGGCATTTTGGCTGCTTCCATATTTTTGCAATTACTGATTGTGCTGCTATGAACATAGGAGTGCATGTTGGTTCTCATAAAACAAGTGTTCTGGATGTATTCCTAGGAGTGCTATTGCTGGACCATACGGTATGTTGATTTTGAGTTGTTTGAAACGTTCTCCATACTGGAAATGTGAATTTTATAGAGGGAAGAAATGACACAGAGAAAGATCTTCTGTCCACTGGCTGACCCCATAAATGGCTGCAACAGATGGAGCTTAGCTGACCTGAAGCTAGAATCCAGGAGCTAGGAGCTTCTTCTGGGTCTCCTATTGAGTGCAGTGTTCCAAGGGTTTGGCCATTCTCCACTGCTTTCCCAGGCCATAAGCAGGGAGCTGGATGAGAAGTGGAACAGCTGGTGCACAAATCGATGACTATATGTGATGCTGCCTCTTGGAGGTGGAGGATTAGCCAGTTGAGCTGATATATCTTCCCACTTCAATGCAGTTTTTTTTTTTTTTGTATTTCCATAGTGATTAGTGATCCTGAGCATTTTTTCATGTGTCTGTTGGTTATTTATATTTCATCCTTTGAAAAATGACTGCTCATATTCTATATCCATTTTCTCTTTAAAATTTTTTTGTGATACAGTTCCATATGCTCAGAGATTTCCCCTTCTATCCTCTTCATTCCCCCCTCTCACCTTGACTTCCCCTAGATTATCACAGTAGTATAGTCCTTCAACAATAACCACAAGTTCATCATTCTACTATGTAAGTGTATCCTGACATTGTAGATTTGGACAATGTTAGAAAGTTCAGCAACTTATTTAACAGGGTATTAGGAGTCCATTTTTTATTCGGGGGTAAAAATGCATACTACACTGTGTCTTCATTTTTTCGTATGCCAGTCTCCATTATACAGTTCTGCTAGATGAATATATGCATGTGCATGCTCCCTTATATATCTATTGATCTTGTATTTTTCATGAAGGTTGTGTTATATCAGAGAGAACACATGATATTTGTCCTTTTTAAATTGGTTCACGTCACTGAGCATAATGATCTCTAGTTGGGACCATTTCACTGCAAATGATAGAGTCTCATTCTTTTTAATGGCTGAGTAGTATTCCATGGAGTTGATATGCCAAAGTTTTTTTTTTACCACACTTGATCTTTTTTTTTTATTAATTATTTTGCATTATGTGACAGTTTCATAGGCTCTGGGAATCCCCCCACCCCTCCCCACGCCCCTCCCCCTGGTGGATTCCTCCACCTTGATGCAGCATTACAGTTCAAATTCAATCAAGATTCTCTCCTTGCAAACCTATACCAAGCATAGAGTCCAGCTACTTATTGTCCAGATGGGTTGAACAGTTTCTTGGGGAGACCATCTCTGGTCCGAAGTTAGAGCTGGTAGAATATCATCCCAGTCAATTAAGAGTCCCAATATAACATCAACAGCAATTTGCAATATTATGGAATTGACATGGTTTTGAGTAACCAGTATGTTAAAAAAAAAAAAAAAAGCAAGTCCTAACCACAACCTATGATTAGCTCATTGACATTTCAATTTTAGTTTATATTCAGGACCGGCTGCTATATACCTTAAAATGACTATAAGGTACCATTCAGCTGTCTCATGTCTATTTCATTTTAGTATTTAGCCATTTGTTGTGTTGAAGTATAATTTTGCTGATCTTGGCAGATTTTAGGATAATCTAGACTGGCTTGTAACTCTAACAAGACATTTGTCGACATTTAAGGTGCAGAACACGTTTTTTTTTTTGGAGGGGGAGGTGTGCAGAAAATCCTCAACACCATGGTGAGGAGTAACTAATCTTTGTGTCCCACCCAGGGAGGCATGAGCCAATCCACGCCAGCTCTTTACTGTCAGATTTCAAGCTCTACTTTCTGTTACCACACTTGATCTTAACCAAAAGGCCGAGAAACGATAAAGTTTCTTTACCAATTCTTCTTTTGAAGGACATCTGAGTTTCTTTCCATATCTTTGCTGTTGTATATTACACTGCTTTGAATATAGGATTACAGATTACTTTCTCATATGCAGATTTATCCATTTCTTAACTATTGTTTGCTTTGTTGTTGTTGAGTTTCCAGAGAGCTCTTTATGGATCCTGGGTATTTGTCCTTACATAATTTGCAGATATTTTCTCCCATTCTGTTAGTTCCTGCTTCATTTTGCTGTTTCCTTTGCAGTACAGAAGCTTCTTAGCTTGATCTAAATCACTCATCTATTTTTGCTTTAACTTCCTATGATTCTGTGGCCTCTAACTAGGTTTTTTTCCCTGTGTCAATGTAGTATAGAATTCTGCTAGTGTTTTTCAACAGTAGTTGATGATGTCATTTCATAAATTCCATTTGGAGTGGATTTTTTGTATGAGGTATAAGGTAGGCTCTTGCCTCATGTTCCTGCAGTGCCCTTGAGCCTGCCCTGTCCACAGAGACAGCAAAGATGTTCCCAGTGTGTGCTGCCTGTGGGTGCCTCACCATGGAAGTTTAACCCCTGGAGTCTGTGATAGTGTAGGGGAGATGAGACACATTCACAGTGTTAAGTGGGTCTCCAATCCCCTCCTAAAACTTGAGGATATTATGAAAGTCAATGGGTAATGTGAATTTATCTTTCTAATAAAATTCCCTGGTCACACATGTGCAAGAGCCGTCACTGCCTCTATTGGTGTTAAGTTGGCTTTTTCCTCACTGCTATTCACCATATGCTATTGGATGGATGGGTGGGTGAATGGGGACTGTGACAAAGAAATGTGCTTTCTTTTCATGAGAATAATGGATATCCTGCCCCCTGCTAGGGCTACAGACTGGTCTCAAAGTTAATCCATGGTACCAAGAGTGTCATAGGCTTCTGTAGTGTACTCTAATCTCCTTGTCCAAGCTGCTGCTTTCTTCTCCATCCCAGGCTGTGGGAGGTAAGGGTTGTGTGCCACTTGTTGTTGCATGCTTGTACTGTCCATGCAGCTCCATGGCATCTCTCTTCAGAATTTCCACTACAAACTCTTCTCCAACTGCCCCTCGGTATGCACTCCTTCCACTATTCTGTTTTCTTTCCCTTGTCAAACTGTTGCCAGCAGAGCTTGGTGGGTTCTTCCTTCAACTTAGTACAGAAATAAAAAGCCAGGAACCAGTTGCAGCCTGAGAAGTTTTATTTGCTAAGTGAACAAATGAACATACAAAAAAGAAGGGGAAAGCATCTCCCCTGAGAGATGTGGGAAATGGGGTGTCTCCTGAAAGGAGAGATAGAAAGACAGGAAGAGAGAGAGAGAGAAAAAGAGAGAAAGATGGATAGAGAGAGAGAGATACATATTTCCACAAGTGCCTTGTGTTCTTTTTAAAAATCTATTTTATTTTAGTTTAGTTTTGATCTTTCCTATATGTAAATTTTTTATTAATTGTTATTAATTATTTTTTGATACAACTTAGTTGGTGCTGGGTTCTCCCTTCTCCCTCCCCCAAGTTTCCTCTTCTCCCCTCCAGTTTCACAATGTGTATCTTTCGTGAATTTTCCCAAGTCCATCATACAGCCACTGGAGTGTCTCCCAACCATGTAGGAGACTGTCAGTCATTTCATTGTGGGTTCATTCTTGTATCCTGGGGCCCTAATGTAGGTACAATGAGGATTAGATCTTCGTTATTTATGGACGTGTCTTGTGTTCTTAAAGGTTTCCGGATTCCTCCTTGTCTGCGGGAACCTGCAAATAACCTTCCCCATTAGTGGTCTCTAACTAATTAGGAAATGGCTGGGAAATTCCTGTCTTGCACTATTCAAAGTGCTATTGGGTGCCTGATGAATGCCAGTTTTCTGACAGTGTAAGTGCAAACACGAGACAGTGAGATGGTGGCCCAGGGAGAATGACCTCATAAGGTTTGCTCCTGGATCTCACACAGAACTTTAGCAGGCTTAAACAGTCTCAAAAATTACACTATCTTCCTTATTCAGATGTCTTAGAAATCAACCAAGCTATAGTTTAAAAGAATTGTTCTAAACTATCGTCTTGGTGATGAGGGGAGGAAGCAATGTTAGTTCTAACATTTTCAGAAAGTCAAAGCTGACCTGCTCTGAAGATAATGGCAGCAGAAACCACAGGTCAGTTTTTATTTTCTTCTTTATGTAAAAGAAGAAGAGGTAGGAATTTACTGGAAAATGTAGCCTGGACATTTGAAGGGAAAGATGCTTTCAACAAGATTGATACAAAGAATGAAAATGGCAGAAGGAAGAACTAAAAGAACACTGTGTTTTTAAATACGCTTTGGAGCTAAATTGCAAATTTAGACAAGAACAACAAATTTCCAAATTCAGTGAAATTCTCAATGTTGTTTTCTTTCCATTTTAGAAAAAGAAACTATGTAAAACACTGCTGTTTCAATCTAAATAGTTCTGTCTGTGGGTATCTAATCACAAATAGAATAACCAGGAAGCTTTATGAAGTCCCAGATTTACAGCAAACTTTGTACAACTTTAGAATAAATAGAAACCATGTAAGAGTTGTGGCAAAAAATAAAAGACACATGAGCCTAGTGAAGAACCTGACCCAATGGATCTTGAGTAATCAGAAACAAGTATTTGTTTGTTTTGATATTAGCCTCTTGGGGGACCCTACACATGTGGTCTTTAGATTGTTTTCCAGTGTGAGCATTAGGCTGAGTGTCTGATCTATGCTGGGCACTTTGCCACAGACAGACAAGGTGCAAATGTCCTCTTTCCTAACATGCTGAGTTTAGTGATGGCAGACACACATGAGACACTTTTATTACATTGCAATGAATTAGAATTGTTCTTAAAGGGGTTCTCAGTTTGCTATTATTTTATTGAAAAGGGCATTTGTCAAGTTCAGAACACAAACAAAGAAAAGACCGTTTAGAGTGACAGAATGTATCTGAATATTTTGGGGGATTTTCACGGCCTTCATGAATTATGGGATTAAGTTATTCAAAAATTGGTTAAGGAAAGTCAAATAACAGAACATAATTTCAAAATTTGTTAATTACCCTCTCAATTTGCATAACCCTAGTAATAAAAAGAAAATGAATTACCAGAATGGTCAGAATAGCTAGGCCATATTTTTCCCTTTATTTGTTAAAATGTGAACTAGATGAATTCTGATGACCTCTCATCCTAACAACAGCTGAGATTCACGATGTTACCTGTATTTCACCTTTCTGACCCTTTCTTCCAAAGTACCCACCCTGAACATTTTGTTCACATTTCCTAATGTTCTTACTCCTACTTTCCAGATGACTTCGCTAGTAATGTACGCTTGCTTGAGAATATTTCGGATGGTCTTAAAGTGTTGGGCACAGCACATGAAAATGAAAGTTCTAGAAACAGTATCTTTTAAGCCAGTGAGACTGATATTGCGCATAGGCGTTCTAGTCACATTTCATGACTGAGTAATTACTCACCTGGTTTATACACAAGAGCAAAGACATCTGCAGGAATGTCAGAAAGGAGAGCGCAAGCAACAGTTGATGACACAGCAGCCTCTCCAGTTGTGGCAGATTTTCGTGGCTGAATTTCTTAATTTTAGTGCAGTTGAATTTAACATTCTTCCAATGGTCTGCACATTTTATGCTTTGCTTAAGAAAATCAGCCCTACTTGTGGATGATAGTTAGCTGGTAGGTAAATAGATATTCATATATAAATATATATAGCATATAATTGAAAGATAAAAGTGCATCAGTGCATGAAAACTAATGTTTGTGAAAGTGAAACTCAAGTGTAAGATAAGAAAAATTATAGAAAGAACTTGGAACTATAAAATGTTGATACTACCACCAATTCTTTGTTGCCCAAATTGACCTAAGTGAAAAAGAAATGTTGATAATTGATAGTGCTAATCTTCTAACTTACAATATTCAGAAGTGTCTGGGATAGTCTTGGGCTTTTATTATCCACATACATTTTATCATCAGTTAGTTGATTTTCAAAAAATACAATGAATTTGACTAATTGCACTGAAGTTTTAGGTTAGCCTGTGAGAAACTCCCATCTCTTCAATGTCTTCTACTCAAAACATGGGATGGCCTTGCCTTTGCTTGTGCTTATTTACTGTCATTTCTTAAATTTAGGTAATTTTTTGTAATTGCAGTATATCTGGTTTTACATTTACTTTTTTATTTATGATTTTTGCAAGGTAAAATTGTAATACTCATTGAATTAACATTTTATCTATTCCTCTCTGATAAAAAGAAATGCACTAAATTTTTTTATCCATTATGTATTTAACCATTTTTCTTATTAATTTTGTTTCTCTCTCCCTTCACTGCCAACTTCTTTAGCTTTCCTCATGACCTGCTTTATTCATTGTCTTTTCCTCTAATTGCATTAACTAGTGTAATAATCGATGATAATTTTTCAAGTCAGTATATGAATCTTCTACTTAATATATGTAAAATGGATTTATATAATTTGTTTCTATATCTATTTTTGGTTCATGTAGTTTAAAAATATTTAAACATTTTTTTAGAGACTTTGTGTCCCTAATAGTGAGATTTTTCTGTTTCTTTGCTTCTACAACTCTGAGTAATTGGGTCACCCACTCATGCTTTCATTTTTCTACTGACACAATTTGGATGTGCATATTTTTGCAACCAAATTACCTGACAAATGTACTTTAAAAGGAACATTTTGGATAGGGAATGACTAAAATAGATTATGCCAGTGTATTTTTAGCTAAAGATAAAATAGACAATGCTAGGACATTTTTAGCTAGAGTTAATTTCTTTTGTCAATTTGTGCAGGTAATGGATGGTTCCTGGAGTGTGTTGTTGTAAAATTTGAAGAGGAAGATGGCAGTCAAGAGGTTCTGTTTCCTTGTGACAGGTGTGTGATCCCATAATACCTCAGTACAAAAATGGTGCTCTCTTCTATCCTACTCTGTCATGCTGTGTCATATAGGAGGCCTCCTCCTAGTGTTGAACCACATCCTTCCTTCTCTCCCTTAACCAGAGCTGAAGGTCTTCTCACCTGTAAGTACATTTTTAAACCCAGCTTCTCTTTTTACATGTTCTGTAACTCCAATAACTCATATTTGGCCTTTCAATAGTGTCTCTTAATTCTTGAATATTTTTTTTTTGCTTGACCCAGCTCTGCTTCCAGCTTTTTAATTGTTTTCCCATTGTGATAAGAAATATCTTCCAATTCTGAGATTCTTTCTTCTGCCTTTTTCATTCTATTATTGAGACTTTCCATGAATTTTTGATTTTCTATCGCTTCCTTTACTTCCAATAATTCGGCTTGATTTTGTTTCAGTGTTGCTACTTGCTGTGTGATATATTCCTTACATTCCTACATGTGCTTCTTGTTGTTGATAAGAAGCTTTATAACAATGTATTTTTAATTCTGTATCTCCCAATTTTCTCAGTGTATTCCCCAGTTAACTCTGAGGTTGGCAAAGGTTTTTGCTCCTTTACTGGGGAGTGCTCAGTAATATTCATTGTACCTTTGTCTCTTCTTTTGTTCTTTGTCATTGTACTTCTGGTTAGCAGATTCTTCTCCTTAGGACAGATTTCTAAGCTGTGCCACCCAGAGGTTTGCAATTTTATTTATTGTGGTTGGTACCTGGTTCTTTGTTTATAGTCACTTGTGTCACACGCTCCACAACCTGCTGGCTGTTAGGTCTGAAGGCCACCTGGACCCATGAGCCATAAGATGTCAAAGTCAGCATTATTTTCGATGTGGGACCAGTGCAATGTACTGAGCTCAATGCATGTGCAGCTCACTGTTGTCCCTGAAATCTCAAATCTTTGCCACACTGTACAAAATGGCACCTGATACACAACTTGTGCAGTTGATCTGCTGGCTGTTAGATCTGGGGGCTACCCAGACCTATTTTGGTTGGAACCTAAAGGATGATACGTCATTCCAATTCACTGATACCAAAATGAGTTCACACCCAGCTTAGTGCATGTGCAGTCTTATCCCATAGCCTCTCCCTCCTTACACAAGATGATACCTGATTAAGCTCTACTGGAGGTACGGACTGTGAAATTCACCCAGTGCCTGCAGTGCCTGTTTGGAATTTGCTGCTCTGTCTCTGCTCCTGGTCAAATCAAACAAACCAGCAGGATGGGCAGTTCTTTGTCTGGGTTAACCTCCTGAGTTTCCAGTGAACTCTCCTTCCCACCTGTTTGCTGATGGAGTTCTGGCCACTGGTGTGGTTCAGATCACCACTTGCTGAATGCCCCTGGTGAATCGGGTCACTACTGCACCACACCGTAGTGTCTGTCAGTCTCCAGATGCCTCTCTGCTGTTTGTCCTCCCATATTTCCTAGAATGTACTCTCTCTGCTTCACCCTGGCTAATGTTTCTCCATCTGTTTACACATGTCCTTACCCTATTCCTCCATCTTGATTCCCCCTATTTTATTTTATTTTCATGATACAGTTTCTTAGGCTTAAGGATTTCTCCCTTCCATCCTCTCCCTCCCACCACCACTGCTTTGCCCTATATTATAATAGCATCATCCTTCAAAAATAGTCACAAGTCAAAATACAAAATCAATAGGTATACAGGTAAATATGTATATACCTATATTTATCTAGAGGAACTGTATAATGGAGGCAAGTATTACATGAAATGGGGATACATTGCAGTATTTAACTACTTCTGAATAAAAGATGGGTATTACTTTCAATTTCTGTGTAATTCAGTGTGCTCAAATCTAAGACAAGAACAATCCCTTTCTTTCTAGTTCACTTGAATCATTTAAACACATTGAAATTAGCTGTGAAAATGTGAATTCTAGCGCATTATGCTAACACATTACAGGTACAATAAAAGACTAATGGTAAAACATTTTAAACTTCCAGATGCGTAGTTTTCAAAATATTGTGATGAGAATATCTTCTAGAGTTGGTTGTGAACAGGAAAGCAAATATATCTTAAAACAGAACACTAAAAATAGAAATTACAAGCTCAGCTTCCTTCTATTACTAATTAATCTATCAAATATACTGATTCATTCAGTCATTGTATAAAAAGCATTGGAGGAATCCACCATGGTGGGAGGGTTTGGGGAGGGGTGGGGAGAATCCAAGTACCTATGAAACTGTGCCACAGAATACAATGTAATTAATGAATTAAAAAAGCATTGGACAACTCCCATTGTTACAAAATGGAGCAAACAATGGAGAGTCATAAGCAAGGCAATGCAGTGTCAGTGTCTATTTGTAAGAGCCTGGGGTCTCCTTAGTCTCCTAAGGGACACAGTGGGTTAGTATACTGTGAGCAAGGACTCAGGTGTCAAGGTTTTATGTCTCTATGATTTCATGTTCCTTAAATCTAGATAACACATTGTGTGTACTAATTGATTCATGTATTCGTGCAGAAGCGTTATATGGCTGTTAGGTGTCATGCATTATTTCTCCTGCACATATACAAACAGGAAATGAAGAATGCTGCCATCAAAGAGCTCCCATTCAATCATAGTCAAGGGAGGCAGCTGTGGTTTTCTGGGAAACTACAGAGCTATGTCTGAGGTCATCAGGTGTTCTGAGGTCAGCAGGTGGCTGACTGTTACTCTTCCTTAAAGGAAAGCACATTTTTTTTTCCAGACAGGTGGAGAAGCACAATAATTAATTGTGTTTCTCCTACTGTAGTTAAGTCTAGTAAGTATTTTTCTTTTAGAATTTAGTAAGAAGTTGCATCATGTGGAATCAGAATTTATAACACTTCTGTAATTTCTTTTTTAACTGTTTTTTTCCTCAATATATATTCATTTAGAGTGCAATAGTATTTATTGTCATTTAGAAAATTGAAGTTCTAGATAGAGACCTTATATTTTACTTCTAAGAAATCTTTTTAGTATTAACATGGAATGCAAGGAACAAAGATTGAGGTTTTTTAGGATTAGATTTGAATTACACCTCTTTTACTGCCTGTCTCTGAAAAACTCAGGTCATTCTTATGTCTGTAGTAGTAATGATATGCATTTTGCATGGTTGTTTGAGAATTTCAGAAATAAGGAGTTTGCAAAACTTCTTACAGTTACTTAATGCCCCATGATGGTAACTATTATTGCCAAAGGAGATATTTTAAGAAAATATTTCAATATAAGGCCATACACATAAATATGAAGGCCATATACACAAATGAGGGGAAAATCCAATTTTACTTATGGCTCATATGCTAAATATTTAGAACTGAACTTTCCATATAATTCCCTTTTATTTAAAAAAATTGTATCTACACAGTCCAATATGGTAACAACTAGCCACATATGGCTAATTAAATTTAAATTAATTAAAATCAAGTCAATTTAAAAATCAGTTTACTTAGTTACACTAGCTACATTACAAGTGCTCAATAGACACAGATGGTTAGTGACTACTACATTGGCCAGAATATACACAACATTTGGTTCTATAGCTCAGCAAGATATTTGGTATCATATGAAACTGTGTTTAATATCATATAATAGAATTTTATTGCTCGGAATGTGATGATAACTATGAAATCATGTAAGTGGTAAACAAAAGATAATTATCTTTCTAAATGTATCACACTGAACAAAAGCAAGAGCCACCCAGAGCAGGTGGTGATAGTCATATTCTCCTTAGATCCCAAGTTAATTTTACTGGCAAAAAAAGAAAACAAAAGTCAAGATTGAGTGACTTATTTCTACATGTTAGAATAATCACAACACTTGTAAATTGGATTCATGGAAACAAAATAGTGCAAATAAAAATATTCCAGATATTTTATAGTAATGTACTCCCAGCACATTAAATACTGCACACAGGCAAATATTTTACTGATATCATGTAGTGAGCTATGTCAATATTGAAAACTTCCCTTGTTCATTTTCTCTGAGGACCCAGGGTTAGCTAAAAAAAAAAGAATGAATAATTGTTTTGTGGCTCTTTCTCTAGAGATGGAATAAACATAGATAATAACATTTAGTCTTGCACCTCGCTTGATAGGTGAAAAACTGACATCTAAAGAAATTAATGATATGCATGATGCATGCCCAGCTGAGCCAGAGAGTAGGTTCCTACGATCTCTTGCCTCTCTAGAGAATTTTAATTGTGACTGTCATTTGTTGTTTCCATTATATTACTATCCTCTAAGGAAAAGATCCCTATTCAAAGTGCTGAGTTTGCTAGAAAATTGTTTTATTGGAAAATTCTACTTGGATTCTACAGTTGAGAAGACACAGATTTTATTGTCTTCCTTAGCATGATTTCTCAGCTATTTAAACTCTGGTCTTCTGCTGTGGGTGTTTGGCACATTAGTGAAGCTGCCTGCTTATACACTCCGGTTTCATATTGCAGTGCCTGGGTACTGATGTGCACCCTGGAAAGAAGCAACAATGACTTAAGTGATTTGGTTCCTACCAACCACATAATTGTTCTGGGTTAAGTTCCTAGCTTCATACTTCTGCCTGGTTCAGTCCTGCCTGTTGCAGACATGTGAGGAGTCAGTCAGCTGATATGAACTTTTTTTGTCTGTCTCTGCAGCATAAATATATAGGTAAATAAAACACCCTTCAGTTTCTTCCTATAGGTGAGATAAGAGAAGGTTTCTAACAAAAAATGAATAGCTTATGATTTTATTGTTTAGTTAAAAAATGTTGTGGGATTCCAAGGATTACACACTTGTCTTCTTACTGCTAGGGGAAAAAATTGTGAAGATTTCCATAGAGGGATTTACACACTTCTTATGAAGGAATATACTTTGTGGTAAGGCCAGAATGTCAGACTTGAGCTATTTTTGATCCTCACAGGAAGCCTAAAAGTAAGCTCTGTGGTGCTTTTGTGCACAGACAAGGAAACTGAGGCATGAAGAGTTTTAAATTTCTTGCCTTCATAGGTCTAGTGTTCAGAATATAGACCAATATTTATCTGACTTCAGAAACACATCTTACCACATAGATGGCATGTGTTCCCTACTCTTAGACTGTGGCTACTCTGAAAGGAAAAATGCCGTATATAAAGAAAACATATGCAATACAAAGTTATAGCATAAAAAGAATTCTACATTATATATTATGCTATTAATCTTTTTGAATTTATGAAAATTAATAATTTTAAGATTAATGTAACTTTTTGCCTTTTGCATATGATGTCAAAAATTCATGGGAAATACATATCACAAAATGACTAGTTATGTATTTCAAGTGGTTATGCCAAAATAAACTTATGTTTCAGTTCCATTTCCTACGCATTTTGAAATTCCCTCATAAATAGTTTGTGTCTTTCTTTTGAAGAATGTTTTCCCAGCATCTGAGGACTGAACCACTGTGTACACTTGTCAGTCACATGACAAGAAAAGAATAAATGAACTCTGAATGAGAAGTTTTTACTGATATTATGATATATTTGAATGTTTATGGTATTATCATAAGGATTTTAAAGATTCAAACATTTATGATAAACCAGTATGATATCACAAATTAAGTGTAAGATAAAGATTTGTGGATGTTGGTAACCAGAAGATAATTTGATGTGGCTTCAATTCTCAGCTGCTTTTTAAAAACTCTTGACCTTTTTCTAAAGGCCTTTTGGGTCATTTTTGTGGTTCATTTTCTTTCCTGAGTCACTTATCTTCTTTCAGTGTTCTCACGTCTTAATGATCCTCTTTTTCCTTGCTAGATGGCTGGATGAGTACCAAGACGATGGCCAGACAGAGCGGGAGCTCCTAGCAGATCTAGCCATGATGCAGGATTAGAGACCGACCCTGTGGCCTCCTGAAAGAGTTCCTTGGGGCTGTGGCTGCACTGTGATGCAAAAAGCTATTGATTTGATCCTAGAGGTGTATTTACTGTTTACTTGGAGCAGTGCACACACCTGGGGAGGATCAGACTGTGCTGGAAATGTGTCCTGCTTCTGAGAACTTCCTGAATTGGAAAGTAGTTTGTGAACATTAGGCAACGTTTGGCCAAAATCAGCTGAGGGTATCTGAGGTGCACTCACACCAACTGCTCTTTTTGGCCTCTTTCTGCTTTCAGGAGATCAAATAATTGATAAGTTTACTGAAATGTTTATTGAGATTGCCTGTGTAGGAGGTAATGAAATAGATATCTGATGACTTCTGATTAATGTAAAACACTTATATGCCATATATTCTAATTTTAAGTGGAAGCCTTTTTCTTTGATAATAGTATGTCTCTGTAAGTATCAGGGAAAATGTTAGCAGAAGTGTAAAGAAAACCAGTTTTCTGGATTGTCTTACATTCCCATTGCCCTTTGTGCTAGTTCACCTGGGACATGGTTTTCTACCATCTGGAGATTAGGGACAACAGGCAAACAGCACTGGAGCATTGTATAGATGATTCGTGTTGAGATAGACCTCTGACATCTCTGTTCACTTTTCCCTACAATACTGCAAATATTTACAATGGGGTTCCATGGGCAGCTTCAGATCCTTCAGATGGGCACATGAGAACAAACTTGGGTAAAGATCGTGGCATGGCTTTTGGTGTCAAAGTCATGTACATTTGCTTTTTGCTTCTGCTATAATGATGTACATACTGTCATCACCCATGTGTGTATGATGAAGCAAAGATTTGGAAAGGCTATGCTGCTGGAGTAAGACAGGAGAGACAGGTTCATAGCCATGTCTAAGCCTAGCTTGTGGACATCACATGATACTCCTTTCTCCTTCTGCCGTCATCCTCATGCTGTTAGACTTTCAGGAGATTGGGTAGACAGAGCCAAAATATCAAATCCCATAATCACCAGCATGTGTTTCATCATATTCAGCTACAATTTGTGCTACTAATATTATTTACTTTGTGGCTTTTTCCTTTAAGCTGTGTTTAGATCATAGTTTAAATGGGCTTAGCCTTATTTAAAACCATCTTCATAATATCTATAGAATTACTGATTTAAAGCATTATTGTATATTTTTCACAAAACAGCTAAAAATGAACCTACATCAAGCAAAAATTTTACATTAGATACATTGTACATTAAATTATCTTAGAAATATCCAGATAAGCACAATTTATAAAGGTACAGAAAATATGTAAGGAGAGACTCCAAAACGTTCACAGAAAAGTTAAGATAAACTTCTGCTTTTGCAAAAAGAATTTGAAATCCATGCACAACTTATCTGGAATACACATTGTTCACCAACCTTTTCAGTAAGTTTATATACATGTTTTATGTGATTCTGGAACTTGCTCCGACCAGCAGAGTCCGGCAGTGTCAGCAACGTGGACAGGGAGAAGGTCTGGGGATGAAGCACCGACAGGAGACCAGTGATAGTAGAAGTCTCTGTGAAGTGTCTCTTTATTGCTCCTTCACCTCTCCTTATATATGCTTTCCCCCAAGTTCTAATTTAGCCAGGAAATTGGATACAGATGAGTCCAATTAGTCTAGGTGTTTTTAACCACAAGCCCAGTTCCTGTTCCAGTCCAGTTCAATGAGCGCTAATCAACTCCTTAGCCCACAACAGGTCCCCTTTTTTTATTTTAAAGCAGACTTGAATGTGCCTGTCTTAGGTTGTGGACTTTCAGGTTATCAGCCTTACCCATCATCAGGAATCTCTGTAGAATGACGGAGCCCCTGTCTTAGACTGGTCAGTTCCTAGTCCATCTTACTCATCACTGGCTGCCATACAATGCATTGCCTGCTGCAGCTGTACAAACCATACTTGGGGAGGCTGGTAAACCTGTTCATGGCTGGGAGTATCTTTAGCTCGGAAGCAATGAGCAGACAGCAGTTCCCAGGTTTGGGAAACATTTTGCCCTTGCACAGGTGTTACATACATAAAGACATGATGATGGGGAACAAGAGGCCCTGACCATATCCCACAGCATCTGCTACTCCTCTGCCAACAAATCAACCTGCTTTTACAACATAAGCATGCCCTTCTGCACGTGTTCATCTATACAGTTCTGTTGTTCCCTAGCTCAGGCAGTAGGTTCTGCAAGCTTGTTCATGGTCTCAGCAGTAGCTTTAGCGTGTCTTAGGGTCACTGCTGCTGTGGTGGTGCTGCTGATGCCAGGGCAACCCTGACTACGATGGTCAATGTTATGTCAAAGTCTCTTTTACGCCTTATCAGGCCAACAGAGGCCTCTCATTAGCCCCGACAGGCACAGGCAGGATTCCGGGCAGCTGCATGACAACAGCAGTATCACCATTGCCATTCCAAGATGCTGATAGGGTGCAGCTGACCTCCGTGCAATTCACTTCAGAGATATTTTCTGTATGTAAGAGAGAAAAATGGGGGGACAACACAGGCAGACACAGGCTTAAAATTCAAGGAGCTAAGGTTCACCCACATGAGTGAGTCCTCAAATCCAGAGGAGTGGTTGAACTGATAATTTCCATAGGAATAATTGCCTCCCTTAATAAGGGAAGGGGGGATGCAGTGCATGCCCATTCCCCACAAAGCTGCCACATAGAAAAGGAGAGAAATATCAGGACCTTGGTGATCATAGGAGGAAGAAAAAAAGAAGGGTGCTTAACAATATACTAATATACTGATATGTTATATAAAGGCCTAATATACTTGCTTGTCCCATTGATCTTCTGACTCAAATGTCATCATCTTGGCCAGTACCCAAGCTTTCAAAGTCTCAGCAGCAGGAGCTTGCCGGACAAGCCTCTCAGGAATCCACCGTGGGCCATTTTCATTTTCTGAGAAAACACAAACCGATCCTCGCCACCATATGAGGACTGGATCTGTGCCTTGCCACTTACCAGTCAAGGGATCTTTCCACATCACATAACCCTTCTGCTTCCAAGACAGATTCCAATGACGATCTGCAGCAGACCGTCCTTCAGCATCCGATGTTAGAAATTTTAAGATAAACAATGCAAGGTTCAAATGGTCTCAGGGAGTGCTATACTCCCCTTTTTTATTTTAATAAGGTAATCCTTAATAGTACGGTTGGCGTGTTCCACAATACCTTGTCCTTGAGGATTATAAGGAATACTTCTAATTAGTTGTAGACTGTGGGAGGCAGCAAAATCACAAAACTTACTGCTGGTTTAGCAGGGGCCATTATCATTTGTAATAACTTTGGAGTTCCCAATATGGAAAAACATGCATATCAATGGGCTAGAGCATGCCTGACTTGTTCCTCTGTATAAGGAATAGCTAGAATAAATCCAGAATAAGTATTCACAGTGGCATGCACATACTTTAGTGTCCCAAACTCTGGGATGCATGTCACGTCCATTTGCAAATTATCTTAATATAATTCAATCAACCTGATTAACTCTCTCTACAAAATGAGAGACAAATCCATTGGCATTCTTGAGCCCTCATAAGAATACCAAGGGAAACCCTAGAATTTAAAATTTTTGAATTTTCGGATGCCTTTTTAAAAATGGCTAAAAACATCTGGGCTATGGAAATTTGGGGGGGGTTAATACAATTCTGAAAAAGTTGAAATTTCAAATAATTAAATGAAGAAACAAGTTGTATTTTGTCTGGGGCTATAGGTAATCCTTGCCTCAACTGAAGGGAGAGACGCTGAAATTGCTCCTCTAAATCTTTCACCGTTGGACCCAGATTTACTGGCACTAATGGCACAGGCAGCACAGAGGTCTCCATGCCTGTCCAAAAGAGATTTTTGCTCAGCACATGCTCTATGGGCACATGCTCTACAGGTGGAGGATCCTCAGCAAACTCACTTCCAGCCTCTTCCCTTTCCTCCTCCTCAGAAGAGGACCGCAAATCTTCTCTGCACAGTTTCTCCAGACTTTGGCCTGGGGTTCCTTTTCTGTTTTTACCCTGGTTTGGGGTTTCCTCTGTCTTCCTACTTTGGATTTGGATTCTTTCTTCCTGACTTATTTCTTTCTTAACCTGGATTGCAGTTCCCTTCCCCTCCTTACGGATAAATTTTCAAGGACGGGTTGTACCACCGCTTGAGGGGATGACAAAACATTTTTTTACCAAGCACCAGAGAAAAAAGGTGGCTACAAGGAGAGCAAACCATGGGGATACATCACAGACAGTTTCAATGAACTTCTGCGAGGTCTTAAGCTTAGTGTTGATGCCTTGTGACTGGAGCAGAGCTCTGATTCCCTAAATCATCTGCACTTTAGCGAGTTCATGCCCCATGATGACTTTTTCCTTATGCCCCTGCAAAATATTTAATTCTAAGTTTGCTTCCTCAGTTCCAGGGGTCCCTCAGATTGTCCCTTGTGCCCCAGGACAGGGAGAAGGTCTGGGGATGAAATCACTTATGCCCCTGCAGAGTTCCAGGGGTCCCTCTGATTGTCCCTCATGCCCCAGGACAGGGAGAAGGTCTGTGGATGAAATCACTTATGCCCCTGCAAAATTTTTAATTCTAAACTTACCTTCGTAGGTCCAGGGGTCCCTCAGATTATCCCTCATGTTGTGCCCCACGTTACGTGCCATGCTCCTACCAGCAGTGTCAGCAACGTGGACAGGGAGAGGGTCTGGGGATGAAACACCGACAGGAGACCAGTGATGGTAGAAGTCTCGGCGGAGTGTCTTTCTCTCTCTTGTTAAGATTTGTTTATTTATATTACAAAGTCAGATATACAGAGATGAGGAGGGACAGAGAGGAAGATCTTCCATCCGATGATTCACTCCCCAAGTGACCACAATGGCTGGAGCTGAGCCAATCCGAAGCCAGGAGCCAGGAGCTCTTATGGGCTTCCACGTGGGAGCAGGGTCCCAAAGCTTTGGGCCATCCTCGACTGCTTTCCCAGGCCACAGGCAGGGAGCTGGATGGGAAGTGGAGCTGCCGGGATTAGAACCGGCGCCCATATGGGATCCCGGTGCATTCAAGGCGAGGACTTTAGCCGCTAGGGCACGCCGCCGGGCCCTCAAAGTGTCTCTTTATTGCTCCTTCACCTCTCCACAAGCCCAGTTCCTGTTCCAGCCCAGTGCAATGAGTGCTAATCAACAGCTTAGCCCACAACAGGAATTGACATCTATTGGTAAGTAAACAACAGATCACTAAATGAAAGCCATTGCTCTTGTAGCTTACCTTTTATCAATCCAGGATGAAGACTGAATCTACACCTTAACAATGTTACATTTTGCATCTGAGGATGAGAGCATATCCAGAATTAAAATTATTTTTGATGATTTTTAAATAGTTGATTAGGGTGTTAAGGGTCAAGGGCTACAGGAAGGTGGGTAAAATTGCCATTTCCACATTCTCATTTTTCCTTTCCTGCTTCTGCGGGAAGGAGGGAGACAAGCAGAGAAGCCACACCTAGCCTCCCAAAAGTTTCTGCACCATGGGATGGAGGACAGCCACCAGACACTACTCCAGGGTCTCCATTGTGGGGCATGAGGCTTCGATAGTTGAGTAATTCCAAATTACTGCCTATTTCACATTCCTAGCACGATGAAATCTCTCCAGAATCCACTGGATATAGTCCACCTTAGAGTCTCCACTTGCTCAGATATTTACTGCCAACACTTGGCTGGGGGTAGTTTATTGGTTTGTTCTGGCCTCCATCCTCTGTTATGGTACCAGGTGTCCTCTGCAGACTCCACTGTACTGCCATATCCTCCATGTGTGTCTAGATATGCTGTCAATTGCTCTGTCTAAGCCAATGAGGAGTCCCAGCTCCTTAGACCATGGAACTTGCAATTCTCTCCATAGTGGGGGGTCTCAGTCCAGCATGTCAGTTGGGAGGATCCCCATAGAAACATCATCTGAGGTGATTCCAGACCGGATTCTTGTGTGTACTTGCTAATAGAGGGTCCAGCATAGTTCGTTGCTCCAATAGCTTATGTACATGCTGGTGGTTGCAATTGCTGGGTCAGTTCTGTCTCCAGCCCTGTCTTCTACGCCTACCGATGGGTGTTGCAGCTCAGCTTAATCCTTCCACCACACACTCAGCCTTCACGCACACCAGGGGGAGCTGAGGCCTAGTCAAAGTGGCCCATAATAATCCCCACCAGGCCTGCCCCCTGCCCTAGTTCCCATTTTTGCCAATACGTACAACAGACTGGTACAGTCTGCCCCACATCTGTTTCTGCTCTCACACATGTCAATGGGCATTGAAGTCTAGTTCAATCCAACCAGCCCCACTATCCAACCTAAACACGTGCTGGCAGGTGCCACTCTGTCTAGCCATGCCTGCCCCAGTCCTGGTTCTCATGCTCACCAATCAGAGTGGCAACCCAAGAAGAAGGTGCCCACTGTTTCCCTACTGGTCCCATTCCCACTCCTGGATCTTGTAAAATGGCTAAAAGACCATGCTTTGCAGGTACAGTCTGTGGGGAAGCTTGAAGAATCGCTTTTAACTAGTGGTGGCATCTCTTGTGTGGTGCTCAGCACAAAGTGGATAACACACTCACTTGTGTCTTTTGGTGTCAGACAGAGTCAGGGTTTGAAAATAGCACAGCTTCTTTTCCTGCCTTCACAAAGGCTGATGTACGTTTTCAGATCTTTTTTTGCTTTGGTTTCATCCACTTGAAAGATG
Organism: Ochotona princeps; assembly: GCF_030435755.1. Taxonomy (NCBI): domain Eukaryota; kingdom Metazoa; phylum Chordata; class Mammalia; order Lagomorpha; family Ochotonidae; genus Ochotona; species Ochotona princeps. The sequence continues at coordinate 42,896,171 of NC_080840.1, forward strand.
GAGTGATGGAAGAGAGAAAACGAGAGAGAGAATCTTCATTCCACTGGAAAGGCCATCTGGGTCTCCCAGGAAGATGGTAGAGACTCAAACACTTTAGCTATCATCTGTCTGCTGCTTCGCACAATGCATTAACCAGAAGCTTGATTTGAAGCAGAGCAACTGGGACTAGAGCCAGTACTCTGGGATACGGAATGCTGACATTGCAATGCCCTGGTGGGACTTAAGTTTGAATGAGGACCTGAACAGATGGTATATTTTGAAGCCCAGAGAGGCATATTCCTTGCCTAAAAGCAAGCTGGTTGGAGGCAGATTAACTTGTGCTGCACTTTGCAAGCTAGTTCTTGGCATACTGCCTGACTCAGAGAAGGCTCTGTCTATTACAAATGAATCATTCCTGCGTTACAACACCTCACACTGCTTCAGTAATGAGAATATCCGTCATACGTGATTCAGCTGAATGGAGTAAGTACTCACAACTAATTGTACTCAATGCCTCTGTTTTTGTACAAATTGTCTACAACAATAATCTTTACTCTTAAATATACATTTTCCCTTTCCTCTCCCACTATACAAACTGCTTTGAGATGTTTCACAGACCTATCCAGCACTACAATTAGAGTCACTCTCTTTATAAGTTACATCAGAGGTGCTAGTTGTGGTGCTACAAATTAGACCATTGCTTGGGACACCTGCATCCCATATTAGAGTGGCAGTTGAAGTCCCAACTGCTGCTACCCTTCCCATCCTACTTCCTATTATTGTACCTGGGAAGGCAGTATATGATGGTTCAAGTACGTGAGCCCCTGCCACTCACATGGGAGACCAAGAGGGATTTACTGACCTCTGGCCTCTTCCTAGCTGTGCTCTGCCTGTTACAAGCATTTAGGGTTAATGAAACAGCAGTTGGACAATTTCTCTCTGTCTCTCTCTCTTTCTGTCACTCTGTATTTTAAGTACATGTACATAAAAATTTTAAAAACTGAGCAGCAATATTTCTTAAAACTAGCATTAAATTTTAATTAGATTAAAAATTTCATTGTTCTTATTTTTATTTATGTAAAAATTAGTAGATTTCATATTTTTATAATACAGACTCAGAAGCATAAGGAGTCCATCCTCTCCTCACCCATTCTCCTTTTTCTGCCCTGACACCCCATTATTATTTTTCCCTAAATTATTATAATAGCATTTTCATTCACTTCACAGTAACACACTTAAATTACCAATATTTAAGTGTATCATGACAAAGCAAGTAAAGAGTAAAAATAAAATTACATCTAATAAAAGTAAGCTAATAATAAAGCAGAATCACTACTCTAGCTCCTAAGTATAGACACTTGTTGTGTATAGAAGCTAATTCCCAATATGCTAATCTCACAGAAATTGTTTTTGTGCTCTATTTGCTGTCATAGATCAGAGAGAGAACACATGAAATTAAAACTAACATTAATTTGAATCGTATATTTTATGTAAACCAGGTTTAAAATATTATTTCAATGTGTAAGAATTATAGAAGTATTAATGTGTTTTTGTCTTAGTTTTTTTGTATTTCTTTGAAATACTTTGTGGATTTATTTATGACCTTGCATATCCAAGACCTTAATAGCTGCATGTGTTGAATAGCACAGATTTAGAATAATATTCAAGAATCTGTGTTAATAAAGCACCCATAAGATCTGGCTCTTCCCTCATTTTCTTCTTAACCTTCACTCCATCCTCCATTTCTCCCTTCCTTCCTTTCCAGTATCTATATTATACTAGCCTAAGTTTTCCCTTTTGTGTGATGAACATAATATCTCCCACTTATCTGACACTTTCCATACATTATCTTGTGATAGCATTAACTTTTTCTTATGAATTTTATTTCTGTCTCAATCAGGAACACCTGTTGGGCAAGAACATCACAATATATTTCTGAGCAGTCAGCTAATTGATAAGAGGAAGACTAAAATCAAATGGAAGTTATAGAGTGGAGTTTAACAGAAGATGTCCTGTTTTTTAAGCATCTGAGAATCCCCACAAATAGTTTGCCAAGGGAAATCAATAGTGAACAATAAAAATGAAGAGAAATCCTGTGTAAAACAAGGAAGCATTAATCAGTGTCTGCAGAAATAACAGTAGTCCTGGAGCTCTGAAGCTTGAGAATATTGGAATTGTCAACAAAGAATATAAGAACATCCATGGTACTATATTCAGAAAGCAAACAACAGATTTAGAAGTATATTTTGGAGTAGAAAAATGCCAAAATAAATATCGCATTTGGAAAAACAGCACCAACTACAGCCAAACAGTACTTGTAGAAGTACAATGGGTAAATGCTTGTTTGTCTTTAATAGCAAGCTGGGTTCAGTTTATCAGAACACAAGTCAGAAATAATTTTCTAAAATGTAATAGAGAAAGAAAAACGAATTATATGCATCCATGACACCTCAAGAAATTTGGAGGATGAAACAGTAAGTTCTATTATGTTAGGTTTGGAGCACTGATTTGAGTCCTTGCTGCTCTGCTGCCAATCCAACTTCCAGCAGATGTCAAGCATCCTTAGATGTCAATCAGGTAATAGCTCATGTACTTTGGCTCCTATCACCCATTTGGGGTGTTAACCAGGGGAAAATCTTGCTTTCTCTGTTCCTCCTTCCTCCTGTCACTCTGCCTTATAAATAAACGAACAAGTCTTGTGTGTGGAGGCAATATTTGTAAAGATAGTAATTTAGGAGTTTCCATAGATTTTATCCATTTTACAATTTTCAGAAGACAGAGTTCAAACTGCATTTAGGAAAAGAAATCCATACTTTAACATCAATGTAGTCAAATTGCCAAATACCATAGTCACACAGAATATCTGACTCACAGCCTGAGATGGACATTAGTTACTTTTAAAGAATTGGAATGTGCAGGTTTGGATGATGTCTCAAGGATGACAGGCAATTTGAGAAGAAACCAAAGTCTTTAGTATGTGGAAGGCTTACCATAGTAATCTAGAATTCTCTAGTCAGAGAAATGAATTTTAAGGAGGCTGAAATGAAGCTGCTTTGAAACACAAAGAACTCACCTACTCACGACAGTTCTGAATGTTCACCACTAGCTATCACTGCAGGAGATCCCAGCTCAGGTACTAGAGGTGCACAGGAAGTTATTCGACATGGACAGATTGAGATGTAGGAAGAAACAGTGATCATAGCAATTATTATGGAAAGCATGAGGAATGTTTAAAATAAGTTCATTACTTAAGAATAATAATACTGAGCTAGGACAAAATGGCATAGAAATGGGAAACAAAAAAGGAATCTGTACATTTAAAACACATAAAACTCTGTTTTCTAAAACTTTGGGGCTTCCAAAAAAGGGGAAAGCTAGAAGATTAAGTTTGAGCATGTACATGTGAATTTCTAGAGTAGATGCTGAAAAAATGAAAAATAAATTAACATTTTCAAGCAATTTGTGAAGTTAATAGGTTTAATCCACCAGTAAAATATTATGGTTTTAAGTGAATGCTGCTAGTAACACAAGCTAAAATTATCTGAAACAAGAAGAATATTAAGATAGAAGTAAACATTGACACACATGTACTAATATATGTTAGGAGGTTTTTACATGTGCTTCTTTTGGTAACTGAGAAAATGTGTAAAAAGTGAGAGTTAAGAATATAGAAAAGTTAAATTATATACTTTACAAAGGATCTAACAGATATGTGTATGCAACATTGCATCCAATGAGTGCTCAGTATATTGTTTTCATATATATAAATGGAACATGATAAAAATTGGGAATTTGTTGAAGCATAAAGCAATAATGAAGCTGTAAGTTATAGATATATCCATATTAACATGTATGCATTTTATAAATGTAGGTTTGAGCAAAATAATCCAGAAATGAATATGTAATTGCAATTTAATTTATGAAATTTCAAAAGAAAGCCAAAATATCATAGCAATGTTTTTATGTATGTGTTGAAGTAGTTTTTGAAAATTTCAGAAGAGATTATCAACACATGTGGAAGATAGTGACCCCCAACTGACAAGGCACTGGCCCAGGGAGAGTCACAAGAAAACCTTCAGGGTAGCCAGCCATGAACATTTAATGACTTCTTTTGGATGGATACAAGATCCCAATTTAATGCTTAATCTTTACATTATTCATGCACAATTTTGTTGTAAAACATTTATAACATAAGTATATCGTTCCAATCATTTTTGGGTGCACAATTTATTAGCAATGAGTTCATTCACGTTGTTGTCTATCATGACTGTTATCCATGTCCAGAATTAAAATATTTCAAAAAAAAAAAAAACTGTGTGTCCATTGAACAACATGTACCCGTTCTCTCCTTTGCTTTAGTTTCTGGTAAGCTCTCATCTACTTTCTGTCTGGCCAATCTAAATAACTTCGTGTTATGTAAAGGAAACACTATACTTTTTGGCTTTTTTTTGTGACTCATTTCTCTCATTAAGCTTGATGTCTTCAAGGTTCATTCATATTTTAGTGCCTACTTGAATTTTCTTCTCTTATAAGCTTGAAAGTGTTCCATTCATGGATACCTCATTTTTAGTATGTGATTGCATGATTTAAGTTGCAGAATGCCTAAGCACAAATACATGCAGCACTTAAAAGTGATCCATTCTATCAGCTTGAGCACAATACCTAAAATAGATTCTACTCTAATTTTTTTGGAAGCCTGACAGTGAAAAAAGAGAAAAAAGTTCCATACTTTGTTGGATAACAAGTCACTCAGTTGTTCTGGAGTTGTTCTTGTCAGACTGCTAATTAGTGCTCACTTCCTGGCACCCCCGACATGTGCACAGCACAAGCAGCATTCAGTGGGCCGGAAGTTCTGCCCCTGGGGCAGAGCAGCTTTGTGGGAGGTTCAGGGCTGCCCAGATGTTTTCAAAGGATTCAGGTAGAGAGCAGCACACTATAGTGGATATGATTTCTTTGGCAGCAATGCTGCCTCATAATTCTTGGTAACCTGTAGAATCATCAGTAGGACACCCATGAAATTATAGTAGCATCTTGTCACTTCAGACAAGATAATCTCAAGGGGGTTTCATCAAAGGCCATTCCAACACCATCCAGCCAACACACACTTTTACTATGTATTCTTGTATTCATCCAAGATCTCTTTCATGTGAGAAGAACCACAAACTATGTCCTGTGGAATAGTTTTAGGGACAGCTTCTGGAACCTGAGTGAGATGTAGAGAGAGCACAGGGTGTAGAAGAGAGATTAGGGCTCAAACCCCAGTACCTTCATGGGGACACGCTGAGGAGAGTCCACATCAAACCACATGAGTGACTCTGATTTAACCAGCCTGTACCTGTGTTCATAGAAGGCCAGTGGCTGAGAGTTGTTTCTGAATTCTCTATCAGTGACTTAGCTCCGACATGCACTGCAAGGGTCTTGTCACTAATCATAGAACAAATGGTTACCCGTTCTTTAAAAAAAAAGTTTATTTATTTATTTAAAGACAGAGTGATACGGGCAAGGATGAACGGCATAGAGATAACAGAGATAGTTATAGAGAACACAATTACAGGTCATTCATTTTCCAATACACACGCAAATGCCTGCAATAGCCCTGCTTGGGCCAGACTGTCGCCTGGATCTCAGATTTCATCCAACTGTTCTATGGTGCAAGGATTCGAGGGCATGCACCATCACCTTCTGCCTTCCCAGGTTAATCTTTTATTTTTGTCCCATGACCTTCTTCAGTTATCTCCAGCTAATTTGTAATACATTTTTCCAGAAATCAAAATAAATTCGTATCTTTTCTGGAATGTGCTATATTCTTCCTTCCTTGAAAAAAAAATGGTGTTTTCAAATAGCACTTGAAATTTCTACTTCTATTTTGATGTCTACACTTTCAAATCATACCTTGCCTCAAAAATCTCACTTTCTATTTCCATTTTTGGATGACTCATACAATAAGCTTTAGCATTACTGAATATAGATTTAGAATTTAAAACGTTGACCTAAAGTTTGCCCTGTAGACCTTTGTGCCAATTGTATTATATAATATAGAGTGATTGAAGAAACAGACACTTTCTTTAAATAGAAATACAAGCATATTCAAATAAAAGATTATCATGTATAGTGAAGAAGAAAATTCTTAATCAATGATATAAACCTGAAATAATATAAACCATTTCAATTTATGTTTTATTGTGTTGTTAGCTTCAGCAAAAGGTGTTAAATGTCATCTTTAAGCACTGAAGATTTTTTTATTTCCTGTGTGTATTTACACAGGTGATTTAAGGCTGATGTGTATTTTTAAAACCCTGTATAAAAGCATATGAAAATTCAGTGTAACAATATCAAGCACTACCACAAGGAAAAATAATGTTTTTAGTAGTTTGTTTTCAATCTGTGTTCTTCCTTTTATTTGCTTTTTAAAGATTTATTTTATTTTTTATTAAAAAGTCAGATTTATAGAGATCAGGGAGGACAAAGGGAAAGATCTTCCATCCACTGGTTCATTCCCCAAATGGCAGCAATAGCAGTAGTTGAACCGATATGGGTTAGGAGCCAGAAGCTTCTTCCAGGTGCCCCAGATGGGTACAGGGTCCCAGGGCTTTGCAACTATCCTCCTTTTCTTCCCCAGCCTTTAAGCAGGGATGGGAAGTGGGGCAACTGGGACACAAACTGGCACCCATATGGGATGTTGGCACTTGCAGGTAGAGGATTAGCAAGTTGTGCCATCATGCCGGCCTCTCAATCTGTCTTCTAAAAATGTCTTTTTTTAAAAAGTGTGATGTGTAGGCTGTGGGCAGATTTCACATAAGTCTGGACTGGAGGCTTGGATGCTTTACTCTGTTGACTATATGGCTCCAGCCAGGGTAGGGGAATGGGAAGAGAATTCAGGCTAGGTAGCCAGGGTGCCAATGGGGCTGGGCAAAACCTTGGGCCACCTGGCAGTGCTTTTTGGGGACTTGGGGTTACAGGAAGTCTGGGGGATGGCACAGGTGGGAGTGGGCAATGGCCTAAAGGATCATTTACAGGTAAGAAATGACTTCTGAGGGACCTCCATGGACAAGGCCACTTACTCTAAGTGCTAGTACATGGAACCCTCCAGGGAGTGTAGTAAAAGGGAATGTGTACTGTGAGGCTGGGCTATGAAGCCAACAAACATGTGAATTAATCAGGTCTAGGGTAGAATCTACAAGGGGAATATGTGGGCATACCCATGTGGATCAGCAATCTCCATTGGCACACACAAGATCTTTGGCTGGGAATAGGCCCGGTTGGGGAGCTAAGGGGACATCTTGGCTGGATTGGAATTCCCACTGGTGAGCATGAGAGCTGAAATTGGGGAATTGGGCTGGGATGGATATGGCTGCAGTCTTCTAACAAGATTGGATTAGATTCCAGCATTAACTGGTACTCGAGAGTCAGGGTGTGTGTAGAACAGGCTGGGATAGGCCTGGACTCTTGCTGAAGCACATTAGAGCTATATCTGGGCATGGACCAGGTGTGGCTAGGCTACAACACCCAACATTAAGAACCAGAAAGGGTATGGGCTGATTGGGCAGGGACATCGTTCTTTCTAGGACAAGAGGTTGACTAAGTCAAACTCAGCCAAGGACCAATCAGTGTGTGCAAGAGCTTTCACTAGAAGAAGACTGGATAGAGCAGGTTGGTGAACTCCTGTGTTAAGTTGCAGTCTTTGTAGGTAAGCGCAAGAACCAAGGCAAGAAGCAGCTCAAACCAGGCCAGGTTGCAGTACTTGCCGACATACATGTGGGTTAGGTCTGAGGGCAGGACATCCACTGGCAGATCTGAGAACCAGGGAGGAATGGCAGAGGGGCCAGGTCAGACTACAACACTAGCCAGTTTACACTGAAACTGGGACATAGGGCTGACTGGGAAAGGCTAGGCTACAGCACCAAGCAGCATAAGCTAGAACTTGGGGCAGATTGGATTGAACTAGACTGAAGCACCCACTGGTGGATGCTGAGGTGAGTTGAGCCATGCCAGTCTGGGAGTGGTGGGTGTTGGGTCCGTAAGCCCCAGGGGTAGTGGGGTCTGGTAGCACTTGGATCACCCAGTCCAGGTCCTAGGACTCACCTGTGTGTTGAGTCCATGAGCCCTGAGGTTCCGTGGGGGTTGGGTCATCTGGCCCAGGACTTTAGCCTGCCTGTGTAGTGGGTGCAGGGTCCTTGAGCCCAATTAGTACGGGGTCGAGAGAGGTCTGGTACCCCTAGCCCAGGTCTCTTGCCTCACCTATGTGATGTGTGCCAGGTCCATGAGCCCCGGGGGGAAGGAGTCCAGTGGTTCCTGAGCCACATGGTCCAAGGCCTTGGGACTGCCAGCATGGTTTGAGAGCTCCGTGAGGGGTTTGGCAGGGCCCGGGTCACCTGGCCCAGGTCCTTGTACTCACTAATGTGGTGGCTGCTGGATCCCTGAGCCCAGGGTTGGGAGTCCAGCTGGGCCTGGGTGGCCTGGCTCAGGTCCATTGGTCCACCTATGAGAAATGGTCCTCCTCAGAGCAAAGATGGAGTGCTGGGTGGCAGATGATGGTGCACATAGAGGATATGGTAGCCCATTGGGGCCCGCAGAAGATATCTGGTACCACAGCAGAGTGGACTAAACAACAGATGGGCAACTACTCCAGCCAAATGATGACAGCAAAGATCTGGGCGAATGGAGACTGTAAGATCGACTATGTCAGCCAATGGACTTTGGAAGGGATTCCTCATCCCTAGATTGGAGAGATCGACGGCATTGCAGAACTATCACATCCACCTTGGAGCATGTGCTGCATTGTGACCCTGGATTGATATCGAGAGACCATGCCCCTCCTTGATTATTGGGATGGTTGGGAGGTTGGGTAAGGCCTCTCGCTTTGTCTCTCTTCTACCCCCAGTAATGGGAAGAAGAAGTAGAAAGTTTGGAAACGATGATCACACCTGCTTCTCCCTAACCCCTAGATGCTTCCCACCCTGATGAACCATGTAAATATCAGCTAAAATAATAAACAAAAGCATTTAAAAATGTGATGCGTAGTTTAGTCATTATTTAAGATTCACAAACATATAGGGGGAGAGAGAGAGAGAGAGAGAGACAGAGAGAAGGGGGAGAGAGAAAATCTTTCATCTGGTGGCTGACCTCTCAAATGGCTCCAACCAAAGTCAAGAGCATGGAGTTTCATCCAGGTCTCTCATGTGAGTGCAGGGGCCCAAGCACTTTGGCTATCTTACACTGCTTTCCCATGCCATTGACAGTGAGCCATCTGTGATGTTGGCGTGCCTTATGGGCACTAGAAGTAGCTTAGCTTTTTGTTTGATATAGGCTGCCTAGATTTTTAGACAGAAGCCTACCTAGTGTATAGGGCATTCAAATGCTTATAAACATCTTATTCTTTAAAGATTTATTTATTTTTATTGCAAAGTCAGATATATAGAGAGGAGGAAAGATGGAGAGTAAGATCTTCCGTCCGATAATTCACTCCCCAAGTGAGCGCAACAGCCGCTTCTGTGCCAATCTGGAGCAAGGAGCCAGGAACTTCTTCCGGGTCTCCCACATGGGTGCAAGTTCCCAAGGCTTTGGCCCATCCTCGACTGCTTTCCCAGACCACAAGCAGGGGGCTGGATGGGAAGCAGAGCTGCTGGGATTAGAACTGGCACCCATATGGAATCCTGGCACGTGAAGGCAAAGACTTTAGCTGCTAGGCCACGCCGCTGGGCCCCTTATAAACATCTTGACACTAAATACTGGTAGCTTTATTCATGGGGAAATACTCTAGGCATAAAGGGTTGGTAAAAACTGATTCACCCATCTAGGCTTCTTTCATATGGAACGACATTTTCTGAGCTCACTTTACCCTTATCATTTGTCCCAGGCGCTCCAAAAATGTGCTCTCTTTTCTTGATGGGAAACCCCTGGCACGGATTGAGCACACTGTCAAAGAACCACCATGCCCCAGCCCCAGGTGTCACTCAGCTGGTAGGAGTGCACTTATGAGCAATGCTACATCACAGTGGCTTAGAGCAGGGCTGGGGGTCTGTGGCACGATGGCGAACCACTGATCTGAAGCCTGTTTAGAGTGCCTTTCAACTAAGCATGAAAGAATTGCAAAACAAACAAGCACACACACAAATGATGGTTAAGAAATTGCAATTGTTTTTAACATACTGGTTACTCAATACTATAACTATTAGTTACACAACGAAGTTAATTGTTGCTGAGGGTATGTTGGAGCTTTTAATTGATCGGGTTAATAATCTGATGGTTCTGCCCTCGGACCGGACAGGGTCTCCCCAAGAAGCTGAGGAACTAGATTGGACTATAAGATGTTGGACTCTATGTTTAGTTTATGCTTGCAAAGAGGGAATCTCAACTGTACTTGATCAGTGGATATGCAACAAGGTGGAATATTCCACAAGGGGGAGGGCGGGGGAGTGATTCCCAGTTCCAACGAAACTATATCACATAATACAATGTAATCAATGAATTAAAAAAAAGAAATCATCTTATAGCCCCATTCTTCAGCAGTGAGATCCAAGAAAGATCAATGATGACACCTGTATTGATAATATTTTACATTCAACTTTTTGGCTGATAAATCATTTTAACAATGCTGATATGTTTATTGAGTGTCTGAAAGCACCACAATTATATGGAAAGTGATGCCAACTTCAATCTTTGCTTTGTTGGTCTAGATTTTATTTCTTTCTTTTCATTTTCCCATAATCAAATGTGCCATGGTACAGATTTGACTTTTCCATCTCAATAAACAACATGTAAAACAAGAAAAAAAAAACAAATGATCTTGTGACTGAAATGAGAGAAGACTTGCAAAGTCTACAATATTTACTCTCTCCACGTGGATAAAATGTGCTGATTTGTGATTCAAAGTTTCAGAAACAAAGCTAATGGTAAGTATGTAATTTTGATTGAATGTATTATTTTGCATTTAAAAATTATTGTTTGCTTATATAAATGGAATGTAATTTACGTATTTTATAAGAGCATAGTGAATCTTCCCACCACACCCCCTCCCTTCCTCATTCCAGTAATTTTAAAAGTAGTAAAAGGGCAGTTTGAAGAGCTATGAGTCACAGGAGTCTCCCAACCCAGAACTGTCATGAACTTGCTAAAGACTTTGGACCAGACATATGGTATTTCCAGGCTGCAACCAAAAGATGAAATCCTATCAATTCTTTCCTCTTTATAATGTGAATGAAAAATGCATTTCAAATGAAAATACCAGCATTATTCCTAATTCTTAATTGGCTCCAGATTTTCTGAACTATGTAACCACTTACCATGCCATTTGCATTTGAAAAACCACCATGAGAATAATCTATTAATGATATTAATTCTGGACCATTTGTAAACTTTATGCCAATGGGGAAAAATCTCTGTGACTTTTGAGAATAAGCAGATGTTTTCTGTACATCACCTGTAAAACAAGAAACAAAATTATACCTTTCTCTTTTTTAAGCATTTCAAACTATACAAAATTTCCAACTAGATATCTTTGTTAAATAAATTTAATTATAATGAGATTAAGCTAATTGAATGGCAAGAATGTTGAAACATCTTCTTTGCTGCTTTTCCTGAATTCATTTCTTTTTAAAGGTTGTCCTTTCATGAAACATGTGTTCCTGTACTTTGTACTACAAGTGAATTCTAATGACAAGAGCCTTTACCATGTAACAGTGAAGGACAGACTCATCAAATCTCACAGACTGTGATCATATTGTAGCTGATGTTGCATGTTTACAGAAGAACCAAGGAACCAGGGGATTTTGAAGCGGATATAGAAAATCTGCTGAGAGAATGATAAATAAGGAATTAAAATGCAAATTAGTGGGAAACACCGGTAGTAAGAATATGGGCAAGTAATTTGAAGGCATATAAGCTGGAAATGCAATAATTTTTTGTCACGTGAAAAGTCTCCTAGTAGTATGAATAGAGTATCATGATTTTTTCAGAAAATATTTTTAATTATTTGAAAGCAGGAACAAAGAGAGATAGAAAAAAAAGAGAGAAAGAAAAATTTCCATACACTGGTTCACTCCCCAAATGGTTCTGCCAGTTTGAAGGTAGGAGCTTCTTCCAGGACTCCACAGGGATGCAGGGGTCCAAATACTTGAACCATCTCCCCAGTGCTTTCTTAGACATTAGCAGGGAGCTGGATAGAAGTGAAGCAAGTGGGCCTTCAATCTGTGCCCCATAGAGGCTACTAGTACCACAAAACGGTGGCCTCTGTGTCATATTATTTTCTGCAATATATAACCTATTTGTCGATAGAAGTCCCCTAGGTTTATCTCACAGTTGAAATGCAAATTGTAAATATGAGTTGGCCCATTTGTGTTTTTAATTTACCCTGCTACTTGAGAGCAAAGGATTCTCTATCATTCTTGTGATAAGCCAGCTGTACTGCCCAAGTTATGCAGATAGGACATTCTTTTCTGTTGATTCAAGAAATTCCAATTCATTTATAAGATGACTTGTTTGATTTGAGCAATGCTGTCTCAGACACAGGTTTCACTTTTTAAAAAAAACTTCAATAAGAAAGATTCATTCGGGTATAATGTATTCATATTATTATTCATCTTTTGGGGTTGTGTAATGGGATGAATTTTGACAAATCTGTCTGTGTAGTACCATCACAACTAGAACATAACATATTCCTTTATTTTTCTTTACTGACTGCTACTTTTCATTTTATTTTGATTTTAATACAAAAAGATTCAATGTAGTTTCCGAGATTATGATGATATTCTGTTTATTACTCCCTTTCCCTTCACAACCCTACCTCTTCCCCTCTCTTCTCCGCTTCTCTTTCAGTGTTTGAGATAACAAACTATTTCAATATACTTTATAGTCAAGGGCTTAGTGCCCCACTAAATAAAGAGTTTAACAAGTAAATGTTAAGGACTCTAGTTCAGCAGGAAAATAAGGAAGAGGTATAAGCAATAATCAAATTAACTTCACTCATCTGCAAGTGAATTTTAAAATAATCATGGCTCACTGAAAATATACCATCTCCAAATTCTCCTTGTGTCCTTTAAACTCCTTCCCTTCCTCCTACCCTGGCTCCTGGCACCCACTGATGTAATTTAGTCCCTGTATTTTTGCCTTTCATGACTTATTTATCAAAGGAATCATGCAACATGAAATTTCCTATGCCTGGCTTCCTTCACTTAATGTAATGCTAAGTGATTAAATCGTTGTTTATACAATACTTATTTCTTTTTATTGCTGAGTGATATTCCATTATATAGATGTACCATGATTTGTTTGTAATTTCATCAGTTGATGAATATTTGGGTTGTCTTTGGAGATATTATTTTAAAAAGTTGCTAAGATTATTTCTGCATGGTTCTTGTGTTGGAGTCTAGCCTTTTATCTTGAATGTATTTCTAGGAGTGAGATTGTTTTGTTACCTTGTGACTTACCACAGACTGGCATTCTGTTTTTAAATGTGACCATGCTATTTCCCATTCTAATCATCTTTTGCATGACTGTTCAAGTTACTCCAACCTGTACTAAAATTTGGTAGTACCTATTTTCAAATGTTAGTCATTTTAGTGTGTGTAGTGATATCTCACTGAAATTTTAGTTTGTATTTCTGTAATTACTAGGGATACTAAGCATCTTTTCAAGGGTTTATTTTTCATCTATATCTTATTGGTGGTATGTTGTGTAAATATTATTCTCTTTTTTCATTAGGTTAAGATTTAGTTTCGGGCCAGCATGGTGGCCTAGTGGCTAAAGTCTTCACCTTGAAGGATGCCCAGGATCCCATATGGGCACCAGTTCTAGTCCCAGTGGCCCCACTTCCCATCCAGTTCCCTGCTTGTGACCTGGGAAAGCAGTCGAGGACAGGCCAAAGCCTTTGGACCCTGCATCGACATGGGAGACCTGGAGGAAATTCCTGGCTCCTGGCTCCGGATCAGCATAGCACCAGCCGTTGCGCTCACCTGGACGAAAGATCTTCCTTTCTGTTTCTCCTCCTCTCTGTTTATCTAATTTTGTAGTAAAAATAAATAAATCTTTTTAAAAAAGATTCTGTTTCAATTAGGTCTCTTGTTTATCAATGTGGATCAAAAAGAGGATACACACTCTCTCTACTTCTAGATGTCCTCTGATATGAGGAGTCATATCCTCTGCCCCAGTCCATGAGGTTATGCTTCCATTTTTTTCTTAGTCCTCCTGCACGTGTAACTACTCCTGCTCCTGTGAGAAAGTTCTGGCTCCTCAGTGGACAGGCATTCTCCATTTCTGGCCCACCCTGCTCTGCAATCCAGCCATGAGCTTCCATTCAGCTGGCTCAGAGTGGTCTTCACAGGGGAGACAGAATCCCCCTGTTGAATGCCAAATTTACACAACTCTGTCTTCAGTAGTGGGACAGGTTTTCTACTCAGTCTTACCAAATTTCAATGAGGGTATTTACAGGGGTTTAAGAAAAAAAAGTGTGCTATAAAAAGTCTTACATTTATTTAAAAAAATTTTTGACCTCAATAAACTTATTTTTAATGCCATTGTCCTAGAACTTTTTGAAGTACCCTTTGTTTTAATTGTCACGAGACTCCTGTGTCCTTTTAGTTTATTTTTGGATAAAGAATTTGGTAATCCCAACATAGTTTCCAATGCATGATCTATTTGTACAGTATCATCTTCACCCCCTTCTTGCCATTTATTCGCTAAGAATTTACCATGTACAAGTACTAGGGTAAAGAATTTTGAATGTTTATATGTGTGAGCTTGGAAGATTAAAATATACTAAAGCCAAAAAAGGAGACCAAATTTCACTGTTACACAATTTCCTCAGAGCATCTTTCTTAATCTGTGTCACTTCTATTTTCTTAACTTTGCCTTTGAGTAAAAATAGATGATTTTATTCAACTTTTTGTCTCTTCAATGAGTTGTCTATGCTAGTTTAAAAAATATATCCTTCACAAAAACCAGCCAAAAATAGTGAGTGTAGGGATAATTTCACATAGAATGTTTAATAGGTTCATTTTGCAAGCATTTTTAGCATCCAGGTTCAAGACCATACAGAAGCCACTCTTTTCTATTTAGTATGCTGTGCCCAGATAATCTTTTCCGCTACTGCTATGTGTCCTATTTATACAGTAGAGTTTTATATGATTTTCTACAGTTAGTTAGAAATACATTTTAAAAAGTTTTGATTGCAAAAGTTGCAATATAATCTGTAGTTCATTAACATATTTAGTATGATACTTCCTACCATTAGTTTTCTTTTTTAAATTTTGTAAGATGTCTTCAATTCAAAACGTGATGGCTCATGATGCCTGAAAGCCTTTTATGCCAACAGTCACTCAAACATTTATCCCTATCAAGCATAGCAGAAGAGACTGGGGGTCTAGGAGGGAATCGTCTTCATCATCTCAGGCATATCAGCACACCATTTTCTTCCTTTATTTGCGAGGGAGCTCCTTGTATTTCATGAAATGTTTTTGTTTGTTTGTTTGTTTTTAATACTATATTGTGAACATTCTACAGAAAAGGGCATTTCCTAAGAAGGGGCATAATGCTCTTTGGAGTTAGGCAGTTTTCACATCCTACAAGGATTTTGAAGGGAAAGCTTTTTAGGCATGTGTGTCTTAATTTGATCAAAAGCTTCTCTTATTCAGTTGCTACTGCAAAGTTTTACAGGGCAGATGGCCCACAGCATGGCACGGCTTTGACCTTGCCGCAGGATCTTTGTGCCATTGCTCAGATAGGTATCCATGGATCTTTCCCAACTTCTCAGGCATTGGCTAGCACCTCAAGCGGCACAAGCACAGAAAAGGATCCCCTGACCATTTTCTGTTACCCTCTTCCTTCACATGCCAAGGTCACCTTTTATTCCACCACCCTGCCACATATTCTTTGTAGAATTTGCCATTTTCTAAGACAGCACATTTATCTGCTTATTCATTGTGTTTCTCCTCCATTACAACATGGGTTCCACAGGAGCAGTGATTCTGTCCTACCCAGTATAGAATAAATATTTGTGAAGGCTTGAATATAAGGCCACTGTCAGTTAGAACTAAGCAGATAACTTCCCCCTTTCCAGTGGAGATACTTAGAATTTAATTTGTATTCCTCCAAAACTCCTCAAAAAAAAAAAAAAAAGAAAAAAAAAAAGAAAAAAAAAAAAAAGGAAGCAAAGCTTCCTGTGGCTAAAAACCCAACATATTAGGCAGCAGTGGGGCCTTCATCCACAAACTTCTGCCAATCTGTGCCTGCCACTACCATCATTCCAACTGTCCTTGCTTAAAGAGCAAAGCTAAGTTTAAACAAGAGAACCTTTCTGCAGGTGGAAATTGGTCTTTTTTGCTATTTTAAGACAAGACAGAGAAGGACTCTGCAGTACCCTTGCTAGATGTATCTGATAGTACCATCTCTCTGCAGCTGCACCTGTAAGAGCATTCTCCCCTTCACACCTGCTACCACACTCCTTCAGATCCTGAAGAATGAGAATAGGATACACAGCCTGCTCAACTTTGGGCATGCTGAAACCTTAAAGTGGCTGCAGGTTATTTCATGGTCTATTGGCTATGTAAGATGTATGTAGTGTGAGAAGGTAATGAAACACAATGGGCAGAAAACATGATTAGATTTCCACAGCCTCATAGCTCTGCAGTCAGAAATGCCTGTAACAGACTAGTACCCGTGAATCCTCCTTCACAGGGAGATGCTTCCACACACTGTTAACATTTGTTTTACTTTCAGCTCAATTTCACTTTCATATTTGCAGTAGAACTCATTGACCACTTAGAATGTCCTACTTTTCATTGGTCAAGATCCAGGAAGAAAAAATTAGTCTCATCTTTATATATCATATTCCCAGAACATTTGTCTTCTTGAATTTTTCTCTCTTCAATGAATTGTTTTGTTTTTATCAGTTGTTAAATACCAAACAAGGATCACAGCAACAAACAATGGCATGAAGAAGTTGATGCTTTATGGAAAACATTTGAGTAAGTAACTGATGCATATGCAAAGTGTTGGTAATTTTTTTTGCTGCCTTTATTAATAGAAATTTTGTGGAAAATATGCGCAAGGGAAAAGCATATCATAAGTTTTAATTATGGATTGCAGTATTGTGATGAACAGAGTAGGATTGATTCAGATAGGGCATAAATTGCTGGCATAATAAAATAAAACAAATTTTTAAGAAAGTGAAAATGAGACAGAAAAGGAGTACATTTGATAAGATTTTTGGAAGTTAGGTATGTAAAATATATATGTTCTGAGTGACAAGAAGAAAAAATGTGGCAAATAAATGGGCCAACTAACAAATAACAAGGGGCCAAAGTAAGGAGGAATTTAACTAAAATGTTAAAGCATTGAATGTCTGCTGATTCAAGAGCATTTTAAAATTAGTTAGAAGGAGAGATATCTGCTTGCAAATGTGTCTCCACTGTGAATGTATGCAATATAAAATGCCAAGAGAAAAATCATGGCTTTGGGAAGCCAAGATTTTTTTTTAAGCCATTTGACAGCATTCCAGCTCATTGAGGATAACGAAACATTATTTTAAGTGTCTTCAGGTTTATCTGCACATTGTAGCAATGTGTGTGACAGGGTCCTTTTGTGAAATGGAAGGAGAGTATTCAGGAGAATAGTTCTTACCAACCATGCGTGAGAAGGGTGAGGGATGATTCTTAGTTTGTGAAGACATTCATTGCCATGAGTGAGATGATTTGTAAGAATTATTATCTTCACCATCCAACAAAAATCAAATTAATTTTTTTCCCTGGAAGATCCAGTATGATAGTTGAGATGTAATTAGAGACCTGTGTCTAATGTAGTAGGGGACATGGAGCTCATGATTTTGCTCAAGGCCCATTGATTAACCCAGGGGAAGGATTGTGGTTCCCTTTGTTTGCTTTTTTTTATTTACTTCTAAAATTTATTTTAGAGATAAAGAGGCAGAAAGTTTCAATTCAATGTCTCACTCCTCAAATGCCAACAATGACCAGCTCTGGGTCAAGATCACAGCTAGGAGCAGGTCTCTTACATGAGCAACAAGGACCCAACTTCCTGAACAATCTCCTACAGCCTCTAAGGATGCACGTTAACAAGAAGCTAGAGTTGGGAATTGAGACAGGCCTTGAGCCTAGGCATCTGGCATAGGATGCAGGAATCTCACATGACATCATAAGTCCTTGGAAAAACTTGCACCACTATTTACTTCCAAACAAGAATTATATTCATGAGAGATGAAGCAGAACTTCCATTCTGCAAAGGTTTCCATCTGTATTATT
This sequence comes from Ochotona princeps, assembly GCF_030435755.1. Taxonomy (NCBI): domain Eukaryota; kingdom Metazoa; phylum Chordata; class Mammalia; order Lagomorpha; family Ochotonidae; genus Ochotona; species Ochotona princeps. The sequence continues at coordinate 42,914,398 of NC_080840.1, forward strand.
TTCCTGCTAACTAGGTGTAGGTTTGTAGAACCATTTATTTGTCTATTTGTATGTGTTTATGAAGGTTATGGGTTTTTTTAAGATTCATTTATTTTTATTGGAAAGGCAGATATACAGAGAGGAAGAGAGATGGAGAGGAAGATCTTCCATCTGATGTTTCACTCCCCAAGTGACCGCAACAGCTGGAACTGAGCCAATCTGAAGCTAGGAGCCAGAAGCTCTTCTGGGTCTCCCACATGGGTGCAGGGTCCCAAGGCTTTGGGCTGTCCTCAACTGCTTTCCCAGGCCACAAGCAAAGAGTGGGATGGGAAGCAAGGCCGCCGGGATTAGAACCGGCGCCATATGGGATCCTGGCGCGTGCAAGATGAGGATTTTAACCACTGTGCTATCTTGCCAGGCCTGAAAGTTATGTTTTAATTATTATGAGTATCCTTGAAATTTCCAAAAGTCTTTTGCAATGTTCAAATGGTAGAACTTTTATTAGCAAGCCAAATGAGCTGACAGTTTGGTCCAACAGTTAATCCTGTGATTAAGATGCTTGTGTCACACATTAGAGAGCCTGAGTTCTAACACAAATCATCTTGAGCTTCCAATTCCAACTTCTTGCTCATTCTCAGGAAGGCACTAACGAGGGCTGCAGAAGCAGGGATCCTGGCACCCCCAGTGGAAGTCTGAATGAATTCCAGGCTCCTGGCTTCAGCCCAGCACAGTACTGGTCCAGTCTTAACCATTGTTGAGTACTCAAGGAGCGAACTGCTGGATGGGAGCCCTCTATCTGTTTCTCTGCATTTAAAATAGCAAAAAAGCATAAGTGGGAATGCTTCCTTTATTATGCTTTGTTTCATTGTGCATTGTAGATATTGTGTTTTATTTTTGTTTTTATGAATTGAAAGTTTGTGACAATACTTTGTCCAATAGTTATTGAAGTTCAATTTTCCAATAGTCTATTTCCTATCTCAGTGTCAAATTTTGATAATTCTCAAAATATTCCAGTAATAACGAAAATAATTTGTCATGGTGGCCTGGGATCAATGATGTTTGATGCTGCTTTGTGTGTTTTCACAAACGACAGTCATGGAATGTGACTCGACTGCATTCATGTTATCAGACTTTGAAAGTTTCATGGGAATTGATATTAAAATGGATCAAATAGTCATATTAATTTTCAAATATTATTGAATAAATATATTTCATTAGGCAATAGCTGCCATTGATAGTAGTACTTCTGTCGGATCTGGGCAAAATTGATTGGAAACCATGTGGGAAGGTTTTGGCTTTCTAGATGACATTAAGAACATGTCACCATTAACAGGAGTTTGGGAAAAGCTGATTTCAACTTTCATGGACATTTTTATGGGTCTCAAGATTTCAATGGAACCATGGGTTTTATGATGCAGTAGGTGAAGCCAGTGCTTGTGATTCTAGCATAAAATATCCATGCAGCTGTTCAAGCCCCATCTACTCTACTTCTGATCCAGATTCCTGCTAATGCTCCTTTTATAGCCGTGGAAAATGCCCAAATACTTAGGTCCCTGCCACTCACATGGAAGAACTAGAGTTCTTGGCTCTGCCTTTGGCCTGGCCTAGTCCCAGCTGGTGAGATCTTATGGAGAGTAAATCAGCAGATGGAAAATCTCTTTATTGTCTCTGCCATTCTGTCACTCCGCCTTTCAAACACACAGAAAGACAAATAAGCCACTCTTTTGGAAAACAAAAGATTTCAGCCAACTACAAATGTGATGCAACCAGTAAAAGAATAAGAATTGGAAGTGTAACCTGAAGATGGGGCTGAATTGCTGCCATTTTATGCTATATATTTTAGTGGATGAGCAGTTGTTTGTTAAGTGAGTGGAGAAAGTAGTTTCTTGTGTAATGGAGCCTGGCGCTGGTGAGAATGCTGTGAAGATTGTTGACAAAAAGAGATTTGAAATATTATATAAACTTGATTGATGAAGCAGCAGCAAGATTTGAAGCAGTGACTCCAGTTGTGAGAGAAGTTGTGCTGTGGGTAAAATGTTATTGAACAGCATTGCATGCTACTACGAAATCATCTGTGCAAGGCAGATCGATGCAGCCAATTTCACTGTTGTCTTATTTTAAAGAATTGCTACAGCCACCCCAGCCCAAGGAACTACCACTGTGATCAGTCAGCAGCAATTAACAACAAAGCAAGATCTTCCATGACCAAAATGAGTAAGTCTTGCTAAAGATTCAGATGATCATTAGCATTTGTAAATAGAAATAAGCAATCTAAAAATAAGGCAAATACCTTTCTGTACGTACTACTCTTGCTCATCTAATAGGCTGTAACGCAGTATAGCATGACTTTTATATGCACTGGGAAACCAGGAAAGTGTACAATTCACTCTTCTGCATCAGTCACTTTATTGCAGTGATCTGCAACCAAACCCCCAGTATCTCTAAAGTCTGCCTGCAGTCTCGCTGCAGAGAAAGCAATCTGCTCTCTAGCTACAGTTTTCCTCATGCTGGGTGAACTCCAAAAATCCTCTCTCAACATGTGCTGGTTCCAATTATTTCTACACCCAGAGCAGTTTAGGCTACACAGAGTATACCTAGGAACAAACCTCCAGCTTAGTCTTTGTCAGGAGTTACTATCCTTTCTAAAATAGACAAAGTGGTGATAAGAATAATCATATTCTGATCACAGCATTGTAACCTGAAGAACAAGTGACCTTACACAGATAATTTGATTTCTCCAAGACTGATGTTTATCTTTGTAAAATGTGAACAATATTGGCTCTCTCTGTGGAATCATAGCAAGAATAGGGTGACATATTATGTGTAGAATTGCTCCATATGAAAATGTTAATAATAATGGAATTAGATCAATCATAGCACAGCTGATGCTAATTTTCATTATCATCATGAGATAGACACATATCCCTGATCACAACTAACTCGGTGTTGGCTGATACTCAGAAACTTCAGCAATTGTTCCACTTTTTGTGTGAAGCTTGCTAATATTTGTTCTGATTTTAGCTTTAACCTTGATTTCAAGTCCTTTTATAACACCAAAAAGAAAGAATACCCTAATGATAAGTTTAAATTCAACTGGTTCACTGTGGGAAGGCGGTGGAAGTTCTGAGAACAAATGTCCTAAATACTTCTTACCACTGTTATTTTATGACCACCATGGGTTCACTGTGAGCAAGATGCAATAAAGTGAAGGTATTTGTATTAGAGCTATTCCATGTTTTCCTTTATTTATTTAAGTAATTGGCTGCCAAGTGAGATACTGTACTGTATGTGACATGCCAAGCATTTAATTGAATCTAATGACATGGTTACCAGCATCTTGCCAGTTACTCAATACAAAGATAATTAATAAAACCATAAAAATTAGACTCCAAAGCACTTAATATTTTTGTGACCCCACCCCTGCCGAATGCACAGTCTAACCTGAAAGCAGTCCTTGTAACTTGTTGACATCCTAGGATTTCTGACCTGGAATTTTCACTGGGTGAGGTTTTTGTGGTGGTGAATGTTAGAAACGTTTTGCTTGTCTCTAAATCTACATCAATATTTTATTAAAAAAACACACTGTAGTGGAGCTAAATGCTAGTAAAAATGGTTAAATTCTTGGTCACATTGCTGGATCTTTCAGGAGATATCTGTAATTAATGGACCCTTTGCTACTACTGTCCTGGGACCCTTTGTCTCCCTGGCAGACATGTTGCCATTGAACCACAGGCAAGGTGAACAATGACAGCTCAGAGATGTCTGGAGAAATATGCTCCTGACACTGCAAAGGCAATTGTATTACTTATAAAGATCCCTGATTCTTCCTGGGAATTGTGACATCAGCTATGCTGAGCAGCTCAACAACATTTTTTTAAAAGATTTTATTATTATTGGAAAGCCGGATATACAGAGAGGAGGAGAGACAGAGAGGAAGATCTTCCATCCGATGATTCACTCCCCAAGTGAGCTGCAACGGGCCGGTGCGCGCCGATCCGAAGCCGGGAACCAGGAACCTCTTCCTCCAGGTCTCCCACGCGGGTGCAGGGTCCCAAAGCTTTGGGCCCTCCTCGACTGCCTTCCCAGGCCACAAGCAGGGAGCTGGATGGGAAGTGGAGCTGCCGGGATTAGAACCGGCGCCCATATGGGATCCTGGGGCGTTCAAGGTGAGGACTTTAGCTGATAGGCCACGCCGCCGGGCCCAGCTCAGCAACTTTTTAAAATTTGTGATGTATCAGAGCATTGTGTAGGAGAGATAAGGTGTTTGTAGAGTCTGTTGCAGGTGCCAAAAATCTGAAGACTTGCCCTGCCTTCATAGGCTCAGGATGGCATTGGTTTTTCTCATAATTTAATAAAAGTGGCCATATGCCTTATTACATAGGTAAGAAACTTGAAACTTGTGAGTAACTTAGCTTTTAGCTAATTCAGTGCTGGTGTGAAGCATGCAACAGAATTAGAGTCCTGGCTGCACTGCTTCCCATCAGCCACCTTGCTAATGTGCTCAGGAAAACACTGTCAAAGTATCTGGTACCATATGATCCAGGTGAGAGACCTGGATGAAATTTCTGGCTCTCACATGTGGTCTTTGTCATTCTCAGCCTTTGCTTGAGTCCTGGGGTTTCCCAATTTCCAAAAACAGACAAAAATATTTAGTGGAATATAATATCAATAGCTCATAATATCATTTAATTATACAAAACTTTACAAGTTTTACACAATCTGTCTTCCTTTGTTTGACACCAGCAGCATTTATGTAATAGTAATTAGTAGTAATGTACTAGTGAATCAGTTTCTGCTGCAAATGCTACACATTAGACTTCCCTAAAGTTTGTTTGTTTTAAAAGAGCTTTCTATCCACAGACATAGAAACTTCCTTCTTTGCTTTCTTATCCTGCTAGTCTAACATGCATTTAAAAAATACATTGAAACATGGAAGCAGTAAAGAAACTCAGTCAATTCTAAACAGGAACAATCAAATTCTAATATTAATCAAAATTTTCTATCGTTTATAATTGACACTTAAGTTGACAGGCAAGTAGATTTGGAAGGTTAGAATGATCCGAGCATGAAGTATTGACTCTTCTATTTAGGAATGAGCTCCAATTTTACCATAGGTAAGGTAGGCTTAAAAATATCTGGATTGGGCCTAGCAGCTAAAGTCCTCGCCTTGAACGCCTTGGGATCCCATATGGGCGCTGGTTCTAATCCCAGCAGCCCTGCTTCCCATTCAGCTCCCTGCTTGTGGCCTGGGAAAGCAGTTGAGGAGGGCCCAAAGCCTTGGGACCCTGCACCCATGTGGGAGACCTGGAGGCGATTCCTGGCTCCTGGCTTTGGATTCGCATAGCTCTGGCCGTTGCGCTCACTTGGGGAGTGAATCATCGGATGAAAGATCTTCCTCTCTGTCTCCTTTCTGTATATCTGCCTTTCCAATAAAAATAAATAAATCTTAAAATATATATATATATATATATGGATTGTAGGGCTGTTGTGAGAAGGAAATGAGCAGTACTTGTAATAATGTGTGTGTTCAGAAGTCATCACTGGTAATATCTCTAACAGTCATTTATAAAACCAACCTAAATGATTTGATTTCTTGTGTTGCGACTTTCACGCTGGAAGTAGGAGACATACACAAAGCTCAGATCAGCTCTGAGGCATCAGCCATCTTCAACGACTGATGTTGAAAGTCTTTTCACCAAAAAAAAGAGGAATATTCAAAACATAAGGTGACCTTCGGCTAGCTGCTGTTTACCTCTTTAAAAAGAGGACAGGGAATGGGCACAAGCATTCTCTGCAGAGAGAAAAGACGAGAGTTATTGCTAAAATAAATGTCAGATGAGCTGAAAGATGTGTTAGAAGTCCAATTACCTTGGAGTTCATTTAAATTACGACAAAAAGGACATGTTTTCGTGCCATATGTGCTTGGGTTTTTAAGGAGTGATTGGGACAAACAGCAAAAAGAATTGAGGAATGGTGCACTTGTGATCCCTGGTAATGCATCTTTAAAAAAAGATCTCAGCATTCTTTTACATACACACTCTTACAGTTGAAGCAGAGACATGCCTTAGGATGGTGACAAAAATGAAGGACAGAAAAGAAAACTAACCACACAGGTGCTGTGCAATTTTTTAAAAAAATTATTGAGCAAGGAAAGCAACATTGATCTTCCTGACTGATTTTATGCAAATTCTATACAGTAGTTTGACTTAAACTTAAGAATAAAATTTCACTCTTCGTTCATTTTTTGTACATGGAAACCTCCATTCCTCTCCCTACTTGGGTTCTACCTGGGAATGGCATTTTTACTGAAAAGAGAACAGTATGGCTATTTTATATTGAATTCATCAATGTTAGTATTTCTTGGGATCTCAGGAATATTTGCATACGTTACAGGTGATACAACAAGGGCAGGGACTGCTGCTAAGTTGACCTCAGATTTCTCCTGTTCATTTTGTGCCTGAATTTGTGAAACAATCTCATTCATGTTTATTTTAGTACCATTTCTCCACAACTATCTCTACAAAAATATTATGAACCTTGTCTTTGTGGAATTTAATTTAATTTAATTTGGTTCACAGAATTAATTTTTTCAATATAAAAAAGGGCAGAAAGAGAGACAGAGGGAAAGATCTGCTGTTTCCCTTCCCAAATGGCAGCAATGGACTGAGCTGACCAGATCCAAAGCCTGGAGCCAGGAGCCTCTTCTAGGTCTCCCAGATGGATGTATAGGTCCCAAGACTTTGGGTTTTTCCTGCTGCTTTTCCAGGCTACAAGCATGGTATTCACAGATATTTTCAAAAACACTTCTTTAATGTCTCCATGATCAAAATGTCATGTTCACTTTTGGAATCATTCACACAGGAGAGAATACAAGGCTGTATGCTGTCCATAAGTCAGTTTATTGTCAGATCCTCCAAACCATAACCCTTTTTCTAGGAAATTGCACACAATTTCTTCTCTGTTAGTTGCCAAAATGTAGTGTCTTCTCTGGTGATTTGTTCAGGGATGGTAGAATGTGGATAGTCATGGCTTTTCATACTAGTTGAACAAGAGTTTTGCTTTGATTGTGGCTGGGTAGTGCTGAGCCAAATGAGTGGGTGCTGGGAACAGTGCCAGGTTTGATGTGCTACCAAATCATTTGAGTTTTCCTGGAAATATGAGATGATAAATAAGACTTCTTTGTGCTTCCTTCCCACATCTTCCAGAGATTTTGTATAGAATAATATCTTTTAAGATGTTATTTTAAAGGCAGATTTACAGAGAGGAGAGACAAAGAGAATCTTCCACCCGTTGTTTCACTTCCCCAAATGGCCACAATAGCTGGAGCTGAGCTGATCTGAAATCAGGAGCCAAGAGCTTCCTCCAGGTCTGCCACAAGGATACCAGGTTCCAAGGACTAGAGTCATCATCTGCTGTTTTATCAGGCCACAAGCAGGAAGCTATATGGGAAATAAAGCAGCTGGGATACAAACTGCCACCCATCTGAGATGTCAGCACTGAAGGCAGGGGCTTAGCCTACTATTCCATTGCCTAAGCCCTAAAATCATCTTTGAAAGCATGTAATTTGTAACCTATTATATGTATCTATTTACTACCTCACTAACTTCACTTGTCTTTTATATATTAATTAATTATATCAATCCCAAAGGCTTGGGATGCAGCTTTCTCACCTAGAAAAAAGAGAAATAAATGCTTTAACATCTCTTATAAAATTAAAATTCAGTGAGCTTAGGTTAAAAAATACAATTTAGGTATCTATAGACTTCCTGTCAGTGAAATCAATTAATGAAATGATAAAGAGAAATCTTAAAGCAGCATGAGGGGAAAAAATAAAGATGATCAAAAAGAATGACAGCAGATTTGCTCTCTGAATCAATGCAAGCAAAAAGTGAAGCAACATCTGGTAGAAAAAGAGAGCCATAAATAATCATCACAGTTAGGTCTCCACAATCACTTATGCCTTTAAAATGAAAATGAAATACTTGTTCATATACACCAAACTCAAATCTCTGTCAACTGACCTTCAAAACAATCATGTTAAAGGAAATCAAACATAGAAGGAAAAAGGGATACCATAAGGAAACAAGGAAATAAAAAATGAGAAAATGCTAAATCTAAGAATAAATATAGCTGTGCTGTTCAGTCTAATGAAGATTTCAGTTATGAATATAAGACAGAAATGCTTCAATAATGTGTGAAACTTCCTAATGAACAGTCCAAAGACATATCTTCCTATGATGTTAAGTACACACAATGAAGAAAACTATTTTATAAGAAAAACGAAGTTTTGAACCCAAATTTGAACTTTAAGTTATATTTTGTTAGTTCTACTTTTAATCTGAATTCAATAGTGTTTTATTTTCCTTTCTCATCTAATTTTTCATATTTAAGATCTCTTTTTATACTTCCTCTCGTTGTTTCTTATTCATATTCGCCCATCTTTTCTTTCTGGATTCTAATTTTTCCTTTTGCCTTCTGCCTCAGCCTTTTCATTTCTTCTCTCCACCTGCAGTTTTATCATTGCATTTGTCTTCATGGCTTCTTTCTTTTTTAGCATAAAAATTCTGGAAAGCGTCTAATCTTTCCTTAAAACTGGTCACAGATTCAGCAAACTTAGAAAGATTTAAGAAAAGTTTAAAAACCTTAGCAATTGTAAACTAAGAAATTTAAAATACTAAATTTTATATTTACCATCACACATTAATTTCTTGGTCACCCACAATTTATACTTTTATGTATTTATACTATCTCAATTAATAAAATCAAGTAAGTTTTATAACTTTATTTTTGTAGCCTATTGGGATAAGAAGGCAATAACCAGTAAATACAATACATTTCAAGTACTTACCTACATTAATAGATAATTTAGGTTATGGTAAAAATAAAGAATAGAAAATTAGATGACAGTGGAAGGCATTAGTTGGGTTAACAAAAGGAGAGGTAAAGCGATGCATCTTTGAAAAAATAAAACTTGAAAGAAGACTTGAAATTACTTTCAGAAGGCCTGATAGGTGAGAACCAAAGGCCATAAAAAAAGAATATGAAGTCATCAGAGTCCACAGATCATCCAAAGATTAGAGTGACCAGGATAGTATGGTCTGGTGGGGTGCTACTAGGTGGGAGAACAAAGAAGTAAGAGGAACTGACAGTGTAAGACCCCAGAGATGACTGAAAAATCTGTCCTTTCAAGGAGAATGGGAACCATTGTTGACTCATGAGCACAATCTAACTTCAGTTTCCAAAGGACAATATGGGGACAGGTTTTGTGGTGTAGTGCAGAAAGCTACTGCCTGTGTCACTGGCATCACACATAGGTGCTTGTTCCTGTCCTGGCCATTGCATTTTTATCCAACTCCCTGCCAGTGGCTTGGGGAAAATGAAAACATGGTCTGAGCACTTGTGGCCCTGAAGACCTAGATGAAGCTTCTGGTTCCTGGCTCCTGACTTTGGCCTGGCCAAGCTTTGGCTTTTGTAGCCATCTGGAGAGTTAGTGGATAGAGGATCTTTCTGTTTCTCCTTTACCCTGACTTTTTTTATTTTATCATTGTTATTATTTTCTATGATACAATTTTATAGGAGTATGACTTTCAAAGTAAATAAATACTTTTTTCTTAAGGATCATAATGGCTACTCTATTGAGATTAGAAAGAACAATAACTACCAATGGGCCAAAGAGCATTTTGTGATTGTTCAAGCAAGAAACACCAAGGGCTCAGAATAAGTGTTGATAGAAGTGGTAAGCAGCGATTGAATTCAGGGTATATTCTGGGATTAGACTCAAAAACAAGCTGGTTAATCAATTATACCACTAAATGGGATCTGGGAGACAAAGGGGGTTCCATGAGGATGCCAGGATTTGTTTACACAATAAATACAGATTATTTTCAACTTGAGGTGAGAGCGATGAGTTGCTGTGATCTCGCTCTTACACATAAAAGTGGAAATGTTGGTGGGGATAATATATTATGTCTGCCAAAATTCAAAGGTGAAGCCCCACCAGATTGAGTAATTGCTATGAAATCAATGTAGTTGGAGAGCAGAAGCCACCAAGAACTAAGCCCTTGATGTCTCTATGACTAAAAAGTTAAACATGGAGAAAGAATCAATGAGGAAGATAGGGGTGTGTGTGTGTGTGTGTGTGTGTGTGTATTTGTGTGGGTAGGCAATGTAAACAAAAGGATATCATGCATTTCATAGTTCTAAGAACATTTCATAGTTCTTCTCCTACTCCCCTGCTCTGTCGCTCTCTGTCTTCTGTTCCTCTCTTCGTCAGCTCCTACTGATATATAATTTAATCCTTTCTGCATTTACAGTCTCTGAAGAGAGGTAGAAGCATACCTCTAGTTTCAGTTGAAACCAATGTTTCCTCTTGATGAAACTGTGAGCTTCAATGACAGCACGTGGGACTCCTAAAATTATGTCATTCTGAAGCCTGTGCAAGATTCTTTTGTTTCAGTGTCCTGTGAGGATATTCACTGGCCACACTGAGATCACTTGAGGGAATGGAGTGTTCAGTCACACTGAGGTGTTATGAACTCAAATCTACCTATTTTTACCACCTTTACAAGCTTTGTAACTTCTCTAATTTCTTGAATTGCAGAGTAAAATTGAGATGATATTTCTACCACCCAATGTTGATGGGAAGCTTAAATATATCAATGAATCAATGTGTCCAAAGTGCATATGAAAGTGTAAGCATCCAGTCAATGGGGCTATCCGTCTCCTCATTCAGCACTGTGCTAATTCTTAGAGTTCAGGTGAATCTGAGAAGTGGGCTCCCTCACTACTGATGTACCCGTATCCTCTTCAGACAGACAAATGACAACTCATCAGACATGAATAATAAAATAAAAAGTGCTATAAAGGAAACAAATAAGGAACTGGGATAAGGGTGTGGAGAAGATAGTTTTTGCATTTATTTACTTCATATTTAACTTTATAGCACTCCTAGGGGACAGAAATATTAACATGGTTTCATGATGAGGAAATTGTTGGTTGGAATAGTTAAGTACCATACTGTCAGTCCTGTGGCCACCAGGTGTCAGAAGAAGGGCTCAGAATTAGATAATTTGTTGCTCTACTGTTGCCTAGGTTGTTGCATTGTATTTTACTTGGAAATTCTGGAAGCAGGCTAAGGGTCTATGAAACTTACTGCAGTTCATTGAGTATTAAACCAATTAAATTGCTCACTCAATTGTCAACTTGTATATTCTTAGTGGGATGAAATAATAGTAAAAAACATATTTGCTGTAGGCATTGTTATAATTATTTTGGTTCATCTAATTTAATACTTGATGTTGCATAGATTATCATCCACATTTTACAGGCAAAGAAACTGACTTTCAGGTTGCCCATGCTGTTATGACAGTTGGGTTTGAATCCTATATTCTGACTATAATAGGGAATAATGCAATGGAACACCCATACCTACAGAATAATAATTCAAAAGAAGGTTTTTTTAATATACATTTTTCATGAACTTTTTGAAGACTCTCCTATACATAGATTTCAAGAATCCTTGGCATCAACATAAACTTGTGCTCTAATTCCATTTTCAGTGAAATTTAAAAAATAAGATTATAGAAGGAACTCTAACATGATACAAAACGCAATTCTGTTTGGATTTCACTGAATCTATAATATTTAAAATTTTTTTCTTAATCAAAAAGCATAAGTTTATATATGTGTGTGTGTATCTTTACATGCATGAGTAAATACATTATAATTGCTTTTTGATGATTATAATCAAAATTGTTCTTTTAATTTTTCCCCAAATTAATTAACCTACATTAATCAATTTCTCTATATTAAAAGTAAACTTTTAATCTTTGAAAGTATTTTATTACTTGGGTTAGACTCTTTTTAAGGAAAAGATGATTCATTGATCATTTACATCTAACAGTTCAGAGTGTGATGAGAATGGGATGGATCCGGATTAAGCTGGTTCATGCTAATAATTCAGAGGTTGAAGATCCCACTGTGGAGTGGTCACTTCCATTTTAGTACTGTTCCCACTCTTGCTTTGGAAATTTTGAGTTTATCATTCAATGACAGGACAGGTGTAGATTATCATGAAATTGCTAAGAACAAAACAGGAGGATAGTATAGTAGAGGATAGAAGGACACACAGCATTTGATGGTGTGACATTCTTTCCTGAGGCTGCCCTACAAATCTGATCTTAATTGTTTGCCTTCACATATAGGGCTCAAATTGAACTACACAGAAAGCAAATCACACTCTTGAGTACAAACACATACAATCAATGACATAAATTTACTCCCATTAGCAGGCACAGGAGGATTACTACTATCCATGTCTTACCAATCAGGAGCGGAAGTCTGAATCAAAGATTGACTCCAAAACCTAGGTTTTTCCTATACTCTGATATCGACAGAGTTTCATAGCGGAAGCTCAGAAGCAAAGTGAAGGGCCCACTGTAACCAGTGCAGTTCTGACGTTGTGCATCACACAAATAAGAAGCAAGTGATTATTAAAATCTCAATAAGAAAACTGATGATTAAGATAATGAACACATGAAGCAAAGTTCCTGCTAAGTCACACTACAATTTTGGCACTGGTAGGCCATTTTTGCATATAGAACTGTCCAGAAGCTGAGCTCCCTGACACATGCTGGCTCTTTGATATTTTCAGTGCACTCTTACATGAAAGATACTCAAAGTACCATGGCTAATGCAATTGTAGCCAGCTTCAAATGAGGACATATAAGGCTTATTGACTGCAGAACTTTCTGAAGTCTTAGAATTGGAATTCTATTAACTTACTGCATGATTAATTTAAACATAATGATCAAGGAGAAAGAACTGGTATTTAGAGTCATTCATTCATTCCCAACAGTTTATTAAGTATCTAGGGTGCATCAGGTATACTCTTTTAGGAAGCATGGAAAATGAAGAAGGCAAAATCCCTGTCCCTACAAAATTTAATCAATAATTACAGGCAAGGAGAACAGGAAAAAGTCAAACAGAATTATGAGAGATTATGTTAGGCTACCCCCTTTATTTGTTTATACAGCAAATAATGATTGAATGTCAACCTTATCATCTGCATTATGCAAATACAGTCTGCAAAAGGAATAAGGTCTTTTATGTCATTGAGATTATACCCAGGTAGGCTGAAGTAATAAACCATACATTTTTTTAAATGCATGTATCAGGAAATGTTATAAAAAATTAAGACAATATGATAAGAAAGAGTGACCAAGGCCAGTGGCTGTTTCAAATTGAACACCAACGGTCCATAAGAAGTTCATGGAAAATGCATATTATGGAAGAACTTTGTGTTAATTTCAAATATTTTTGCGCCCAAACAAATATTTCTTTCATTTCAACTTTTTTTGAGCCTACTGTGAACGTCTTATGTGAAAATTATCTTGATATCAATTTGTAATTTTTGTTTGTTAACACATTTTCAATTTAGAAAGTTTTGAAGATAGAGAAAACCTTTAAAAGTTAACCCCGACGGACAGCTAGGGTGTGCAGTATTTCATATTTATACGTGTGCGTTTTATTTAAAAGAACAGCTTGGCTCTGACTCACAGTTTTATATGTAGCTGGTTTGACGTAGTCTTTTGTATCTGCAGCGTAGTGGATTGCTAAGAATGTAGATCGCCCTGCCCGCGCGCAACAGACTTCTTGCGGCCCCTGGCTGGGAGGCCCACCTAGCAACAGCGGTCCCCCGCACCTGCGGCGGCTCCGGCCCCCAGGCGGGGACGGAAGGACATCGGCCTTTTATTTTTGTATCGAATTTTGACGTGAATGTAACGGGACAGCTTAGGGTTGTTGTGCGGCCTGTTGCCTCTTTTCTCTGCCTGTCGTTTTCCTTTTCTGATTGGAAACTCCATTGTAGCAACCTGGACTAAGTCAAGAAAGAGAAATGCCAAATGCTTTGGGTGTGGGTAGAGGTCCAGAACCTTCTTTTTGTTTGCTAAGCCCTGGATAAACATGTGCCTCAGCTTAGGTGTTTTGTCCTCCCTGCTGCCCCTGACACCTGGCAGTCTGACCCATCGCTGCGCCTTGCGGGCTGGGCTCCGCTGCTCGTACATGTGTGATGTGGCAGGAGTGCCCTGCGAGTGCCCCGGGGACTGCAGAGGCCTGGTGAGGACACACACCCTGACCCGTGCTCCGCTTCACTGTACATACCGCTGTTTGGCTCGTGAACCCAATTGTAAACGTTCAGGTATTTTTGTACAATTAAGGGACTGATGTTCTGTTTCTTGTACCTAGAAATAAACATTAATACAGTGTTCTTCATTTTCAAAAAAAAAATAATGATTTACTTACTTGTTTCTTCACTCATGGATCAAAGAGCATGTACATTTTTAAAGTGTGACAAAATGGGCTAAACTTCCTAACATCGGCCTGTGACACAGGCATCCCACATCCCACGTGATTAGTTCAAGTACCAGTTATTCCACTTCTAATGTTCTTGGGGAAACAACAGAAATGGCCCAAGTACTGGAGCTCCTGCCATTCATGTTGGAGACTGGAAGTACTTCTGGACTCCTGACTTCAGTCTAGCCTAGCTCTCTAGTCATTGTGGCATCCTAGGCCCTGAACAAGCAGATGGAAGATTTCTTTCTCTAGCATTCTCTCTATCTATAACTCTGACAAAGTTAGGAAGAAAGAAAGAAGGAGAGAAAGGAAGGCAAGAAGGAAGGAAGGAATTAAGGTAGAAAGGAAGAGAAAAAAGAAGGAAGAAAAATTTTTTACAGATTTTCTCATACAAGGATAAATGTTGGTATGAAAATTAGGAATAGTAAATCAAAAGCTTACTAAAGGACCCAAAGCAGTAGGCTAGTGGCTAAAGAACTTACCTTGTACATTCCAGGATTTGATACGGGAGCCAGTTCATGTCCCCGTAGACCCGCTTCCGGTCCAGCTCCCTGCTTGGGAGCCTGCACCTGTGTGGGAGAACTGGAAGAAGCTCCTGGCTCCTGGCTCCTGGCTTCGGATTGGAGCTCAGCTCCAGCCATTGTGGTCACTTGGGGAGTGAAACAGTGGATGGAAGATCTTCCTCTCAGTCTCTCCTCCTCTCTGTATATCTGACTTTCCAATAAAAATAAATAAATCTTTAAAAAACAAAAAACTTATTAAAAGAAGTTTTAATGAAATTTTAAATGGGCCAAAACATTTATTTCTTTGAAGATTCAGCAACAAACTATTAGAGGAATCACATATTTAGACTGAGTTAGCTCTTCAACTACAGCTGACTAGTCTTTAATAGATGGTTATTCAATTTGGATACCTTAATTAGGTTTATCTTTTAAAAGGCTCATTTGTTTATTTGAAAGAAGAGAAGGGGGCAATGGGAGAAACACTCACCGAGTGATTCACTTCCCAAATGACCATACACCTATGGCAGGGCCAGGTCGAAGCCAAGAACCAGAAACCCGGTGCTGTTTCCCCGTGAGTGTTGCTAGGGCTGGAGTACTCAAGCCAACTTCTGCTGCTATTTGTTCAGGCACTTTAACGATAAGTAATGTGGTAATTAATCTGTATTAGAGCGAGAACAGCCAGGACTTGAACTAGCACTAAACAAACAGCAACTTAACTAGACCACATGCATGCCCGTAGAAGTTCAGCTTTATTTTCCTTTTGCTCAGTAAATTGACAGAGTGAAAAGGCAGTACTCGCTTGAAGACAATCAAGCTCCCTATGCTTTAAAATTGAACCAATCCAGAGTTTTCAGTGCTATATTATCAAAAATCATTGCTTTTTGAATTCTCTTTGTCTTTAGCAATTTGCTGAGGTTTGAATTGTCAAACCAACAGCTCCTAAACTGCATCTTACAATCAACAAAGGATTAATTTAAGTATTGGATTGTGTTCAGGGGAAGGAGAGACCCAGATTTCCCAGTATTTTGCACATGTTGTAGGAGGTGAACTTCAACCACGTTTTCTTTGGAGAGTTTCAAAATATTAACTTTAGTAGAACCATGCTTAGATACTGAAAGGAACAAGCTTTATTAAAGTTAACAACAGAAAAAGTGATTTTTCATAAGCACAGAGAACTTCTAAATAAAATGATATCCTTTATTCCTATCAACCACTTTTAGAGATAAATTTAGGGATAATTTGTCCTTTAACAAGTAGTTATAAAAGACAACAGTGAAAATAACTTGGCAACAAGAAAAAAATTAATGCTACACAGGAAAGTTGGAAATATTTTAAGAATGCTCAAATGATAAACCCTTTCGGCAGTAAAAGCCAACACCAGTGTGATGGCCATGCTTGCAGATCACACGAGCTGTAGATCCAGTTTTGTTTGGGTTTGACAGAGTTCATCTTGTTTATTATGATTTGACCTGTGCATTCTTCTTTCTTATTCTCTCATTTCTTCCACACTTTTGAGGGAAAGGATTGATATTGGTGCCTCTGCAGATTCAAATAAAGAGACAACCCCAAGACATATGGCAGTGCACATCAGGGATATGGGTTGGACAGCGGAGTCACGATGTCATCTGCCTGATTCTTTCATGGGAACTTGAATCTCAAAACAAATGGCTCCAAAAATTCTAGAAATTGAGGCACAGGCCCAAATTGTTCAGCATTTCCTTAATCATTGAATCCTTACCTAAGAATGCTTAGTTTTGCTTCTGACTAGGAGAAATCCTAATTAATGTACAGATTTTTTTCTCTGTTGTGAGATAGTATCATTAGTAATTAGTATTCATCTCTTCCTTCTTCTGCCTTCTTTACCAAGTATGTATTCTGGGCAGCTGCCTTGTCTTGAAATTTTTTTTTTTGCCCCATAAAGGCTACTGTCATGAATTCTAATAATTTTGTGGTGTAGTTTAACTCATATTAATAATAATATCCAGCTAATCATAATATCCAGTTCTTGTGGCCAGAGATATGGGTCCCTAAATCTCTTAGATTTAATGAGATGTTTCATTTCAATTCTGTGTATACATAGGCATTGGAGAATGAGACAAATTAAAACTTTTTTTTTCATCAGAAGAGAAATGTAACCCATAGGGGATACAGAAGCAATGTAAGATGCCATGGCTTGAATATTTTGTTTTGGTTGTCCCCCTAAAATCCATGTGTTAAAAGTTTGCTCCTCAGTATGTTATGCCATTGGTTCTAAAGGACTGAAATATTAACCTTGGGAAATGATTAGATTGGATTAGGATATTAACTTTGTATACAGAGAGACAGACCTACAAGCTTTCTCTTGCCTGGTGTTCAATACGGACTCATAGCACAGTCAGGAAAATGTCCAAAACCAGTCCCTAAACCAATAGGGCCTTCCAGTTTAGACCCTGACATTCCATAACTGTGAGTAAAAATAAACCTCCCTCTTCCAGAAATAGATTTTGAAAGTATTATTTTGTTGTTGTTGTTTAACTTGGAAAAATGAATAAGCACAATCCAAGCACAGATTTATAATCTTACCCCATCATTACCCTTAACAGTAACTAGAATTCTTCACAAATCATTGATCTTTGGGAGATTAACAAATTCCTATGAGTTCTGGACATCCAGGACCAGAAATTATAACTACTATGTTATAGGTGCCCGGGATTATCTGCATTGTGATATGTATGGCTTCTTACCTATGGGACAGTATTTGGATTTAGATATTAAGCAACTGAATGTACAAATACTAATTTTGTCAGTAGCCAGACAAAAGCTATTGGTGAAACTTATTTTACTGTGCCAGATTATTTTACTTGGATAGTTTTCATAAGTTGGGCAGCATAAGAATCACCTGAGATACTTATTAAATGCAAAATCCTAGGATATTTGAAATAAATGCATACTTATCTTTAGAGCTATTGAGTTTGTCTTCCAAGGTCAATCTCAATAGTGTATATATTTTTAGACTTTTGTTGTGCATAGCAGTGAGCAATTGGGAAGCAGAAGTAATCAGAAATTTCCCTGTATTTAAATATGAAGGCTTCATTTGTCTTTATAAGTAACTTTTTTTCAAAATAAAAGAATTATGGCCATAATATATCAACTGCTGCTGAAATCTTCAGTAAATGTATGGTTGCTTAAGTCTGTTAATTTTATTCAAAACTGTATTTTTCAACTAATGTACATTTCTGTCCACTGAAACCCATACTGTATCATTTTTCTTAGTATGAACTTGGAAATTGCAGTACACTCACTAAGGCTCAGGTTTCTGTAATTTAGTTAAATGACTTGTGAGAATCAGAATTGATCACAATCTGTTGTCTTCATTCTGGTTCCACTGATCAATAACTTTAATAAATGACAAGAGAGTGAATTCATCTGGGATCTGGCACAATGAAAATGATATTGATGACTCTTACGTGATTAAGACAAACATAATATGCCTCTAGCTACTGTCAAATATTTCTTTTAATAAAATATGGTATTTCTGACTACTTCTGAAGCTAATTTCCTGGGAGAAGAGTGTGTGGAATCTTGTAAAATGCCTTTTTTAAAAGTACTTTCCTTCCTTCCTCCCTCCCTCCCTCCCTTCCTTCCTCTTTCCCTCCTCTCTCTTTTTTTCACTCTTTCGTCCTTTTTTGGTCAGATTTACAGAGAAATAGAAGAAATGCTACAGAAAGAAATCATTCATCTGCTGGTTCAGGCCCTTTCTTCAAAAGGCAGAGTGACCAAGAGAATAGGCACACACACATAACCAAGAGAATAAGCACACACATATACACACACACACTCAAAGACACACAGGAACATCTTCCATCTGCTGACTGCTTTTGAAACTCCTGCCTACAACAGCCTGGCCTAGGGCAACAAAAGCAAAACAAGGTGCCAGAATCTCCACCCCAGGCTTGCATGTGGGTGGCAGTAGCCCAAACACTTGGTCTGTCTTCTGCACTGCCATTAATTTGAAGCAGCACCAACCAGGACTAGTATCAACACTGCAATAGGGGGATGCTGGCATTGCAAGCAATGGCTTAGCCCACTGTACCAGAACTCTGTCCCATGATAAATTCTTGATTTGCATATCGAACAGGAAATCCATTCAGCTGTTTTCACTGCTCTTAAGGCAGTCATCTAGAATGTTCCAAAAGAACAGAATGATTGTTTTGGTTGAACTGTGTTTTCTTTAGCTGCTCAAAGAACTTCACATGTGATGAGGGATAAAAATTTTCAATGTTATATTTATTAATTTTTGTATTAATTGGAAAATAAGGAATATCCAGAGGAATTCAATGAGAAGAAAGTATTATAATGACTCAAAAATCTGGGGAAGTTCTCTTTTTTGGTTTCTCCTTCTCCCAGGTGGAGGAATTAACAGGGTTTAGGCCAGAAAAAACTATATATTCTCTTATAGCCTCAGCTCTAATATTTATCTCAACTGGGAACTAAGCATGAACAGGATTTGGGTTTCTTTTCCTTTCTCCTCCCCACCTCTGCCTTACTAATAAATTAGTTGCACTTAAAATGAGGGTTTTGTGTCTGTCCCATGTATTTTTGAATGGGTGCTATCCAATACAACAGCTGCTGGCCATATATCACTACTTAAGATTTATGATAATTCATATTATGAAATATATTTTATGTTTATATATTTTGATATTTACATTATATTTTATATCATATTATGTATTACAAATATAAATTTATATTTATATATCATAGAATATATAAAATATAAAATACATTCTAAATATAGACATATTTGTATAAAATGTACAAAACATAAAATCTATATAAAATATAAAATATTTATTTATTTCATCCTTTACTTTTATCTAAAAATCAGAGTCACAGAGATAGGAGCATGAAAGAGCTCTTTCATTTACTAATTTACTAATTCACTCTTGCCTGAATCCAGGGTTGTGTCAGGCCAAAACCAGATGCCTTGAACTCCATGTGAAACTTTCACATGGGTGACAGGGTGCTAAGCCCTTGAGCCATCATCCCCTGCCTCCTAGGACAGATTAACAGAAAACTGGATCGGAGGTGAAGTGGTTGAAACTTGATTATCTTTCTGATATAGGATGTTGGAGTCTAGAGCAAAAGTTCAACCTATAGAAAAAAGATCATGTCCTATTTAAATTAATATAATCAAAATAAAAGTAAAAATTTCATTTCTCTGTTAAACTCCACACAGTTTAAAAGCTCAGTAAGCACACAGCCTTGGTACAAGACATTCCTTCCTACTGGGAAGTCCTGGTTTAAATTCATGTGTGGTTACCTGGTTTAACCAGTGCCCCAGGACTTGAGAGTAGTGTACTGCACCTGCTTGGAATGATTTTTAAGAGCCTATTACACATTTTGTGAGCATTTGAAAAGCTGTTGATAATTCTAAATTGGCTAAGAATTGGGAAGATTTTCAAAAAGGCCTTTATTTTTTATTTGGGAAACCATCTGACAATGGTTAAGTACTTACCAGAGAGAAAAGATCCAAGCAGTTGATACCCCCATCCATGAGGCTGTTTAGGTGATGTTATATACAGAACCCACCAAATGCTTCTTTTCCTTCAACTTTTGTGTCCTTCCTTCTTTTAGAGTTATTCTGAAACTCATCTTTGAAAAAAATGTAATCGTGAATTGTGAAATTATATCTGTCTCCAGAAGGTGATCCCAATTTACGGAATATGCTCTTTCCTAAGAAACTACGACTGAGCTGGTATCCTCCCCTTTGGCTCTTAACGGATGGGGGTTAGATTTGTGGAGTACAGAGAGGCCTTCCATAAGGTCTGTAGACACTTGGTGTAAAAGTCTTTGGTGTGTTCAACCCAGTCTACCATGCTGTAATGCTGACTGCTGTTTTCCTGTCTGTCCACCTCATTGCACCTCGCACAAAGAACTGAAGATCCTAATGGACAGTGAAGTCAATTCTAACCCCATATTTAATGTTCATGATGGAATATAACTTATCATTTTCCTCAGAATAATCTCTAAGTTTCTTTAATGATTTTCTATAGCACTGCATATTTATGGCTTGGTAGTTTTAAAAATTTATTTGGGAGGAAGAAAGAGATAAAGTAAACTCATATCTGCTGGTTTACTTCCCAAATGTCTGAGAAAGCCAGCAGTAGGCCAGGTCAAAACTGGGAGCCCGGAACCCAACCCAGGCCCCCCACATAGGTAATAAGAACTCAACCACTTGAGCTTTCACTCCTGTCCCTCAGAGTCTGCATTAGCAGAAACCTGGAATGAGGAGCAGAACTGCAACTTGAACCTATGAACCTGGATATGAGATTCAGTGCCCCACCTAACCAACCCTAAGTAAGGCATGGTGCAATTTAATATTAGTAGCTTTAAGTAATAGCGTGTTCAATGTTTATAAAAAGTCTTGCACAGAAGCAAAAAAAATGTAATTTGTTTATTACACTAAAATGTGTCTTCTATTGTTTTTTTTAGGTTTTGTAGCAGTTCAGAAAATCAGAACATATTGTTTTTGCATAATGATACATAGCATTATGGGCATAAAACCTCTTCATTGGACATAAATTCTGGGTTTAACATACCCTCCCATTAGGGATTATCCTTTTGTTCTAACTTTATCAGGACTACGAAGAATAGTAATTTTTTTATTAGCATTATGTTCTTTTTGACATTTTAGATATATTTTAAGTAATGATTGTATAAAATGTCATAATATTTGGAATGGAGCTCCTTTCATTATATCATTCAATATGAAAAGCTTATGATAATAAATGAACTAGCTGCAGGAATACACTTAAAAATAAATGTCCTGGGGTTGTTTTTGCATCACCTGTGAGCCAAAATATTTGGCAGTCATCTTTTTTATCTTTCCACCTCTTCCTCAATTTATTTTGACTGAGTCTATCAGTCACAGTCTTTCACAGGTTCTGTACACGTCAACATTTAAACTTGTTTTATCTTGACAGAGTTAATTAAAATTGACTCTGTGGGATAGGCACTTGGCATAATGGTTTTGATGCTGCTGGGAACACACATCCCATATGAGTGCCTGAAATCAAGTCTGGTTGCACGCCTGATTACTAGGAATATGAATCCCAGTGCCTCCCAGGAGGCAGCAGGAGTAGGCTCAACTTGCTGGGCTCCTGCCATTCTTGTGGGAGACCTGAATTGATTTCTGGCACTTTGACCTCACCTGTCCCAACCCTAGCTGCTGCAGGCATTTGGGAAATAAATCAGAAGATAAATGATCCATCTGTCTCTCTGTTTTTCTGCCTTTCGGACAATAAATAAATAAACAGCCTATTAAAAACATAAAATCCGCGTTGTGATCTGTACTGTTACAGTGTCCTAGAAGAGAAGGGAAAGTACGATGCTAGGTACACAGTCACAGAATTCTCAAAAGCTCTCTCTGAATGTTCCAAACCATTCTCATTACTGCCAGAAAAGAAGGTGAACACTCACAGTCTTTGTGAATTGTCACGGTTTTTACTTTTTATTTTAAAAATTGCATCCAGGTAAAAAGCTGACTGTGTGTTCCACTCTAGAACAATCTTTTTTTTTTTTTTTTTTTCTGCTGGCACTGCACCTTTTATTCCTTTTTCAGTTTTGGAGGTTATAGCAACTCTGAAGCCCAACAATGACCCTCCATAGCATCCATAGCATTAGCTCCTAATCACTGCCTCAGACATATTATCAAATACTTAGCAAGATGCAGAAATGCAGAACATGCCTCCTGCCTTCCCAATGGGCTTGACATCTTTGGAGACATGAGAGTCAGTCCTGTCTTCCTACACACTACCATAAAAAGAAATGCTTAGCCTTGTTTCCTAAAGAACTGCTTCCATGTCCTAAACGACAATCATTTTCAGCACATGTTTCTACAGCACCTTTGGCCTTTTACTTCTCTACTTTTAGAAACTGTATGTACTTAACAGATATGAAAATTTTCTGGGAGATAAGCTTTTTCCCTAGTTGCCACTTTTTTTAAAAAATTGATTACATTGCACTATGTGACACAGTTTTATAGGCACTGGGATTGCCCCCCTCTCCCCAAGCCGCCCCCCCATGGTGGATTCCTCCACCTTGTTGCATTACCACAGTTCAAATTCAGTTGAGATTCTTTCATTGCAAGCATCTACCGGGCAAAAAGTCCAGCATCTTATTGTCCAGATAAGTTCATCAGTTTCTTGGGGAGACCATCTCTGGTCTGAAGGTAGAGCCGGCAGAGTGGTTTTGATAGTTCAACAGTTCTGAATTGCTGCCACTCTCACCACTCCAAGCACGATGCGGTTGTTGGAGAATCCACTGATTGACATAGTCCATCACAGAGTCTCCGTTTGCCCACTATTTACATTGCCAACATTTAGCTGAGGTGGTTAATTGATCTGTTCTGTCCTCTGTCATTTGATGGTTAGCGTTCTGAGTCTGAAAGCTCAGTTGGGGGGATCCCCAAAGAAACTTTCTCTGAGGTGTTCCCAGACCAGATTCTTGTATGCACTAGCAAGAACCGGGCCCGGCATAGTCCATTGCCCCGATCAGCTGGTGGTTGCAATTGCTGGGTTGTTTCTGTTTCCATCCCTGTCTTCCACTGGAACCAGTGGGTATTTACAGTCCAGCCTGGTTCTGCCCAGCACATACTCGGCCCTCGCATAAACCAGTGGGAGCTGCAGCCCAGCTGGAGCAACCCACAACAACCCCCACCAGTTGCGCCCCCTACCCTGGTCTGCCAGTATGTGTGGCAGACTAGTCCAGTGTGTCCCACATCCCCTTCTGCTCTCATACATGTCAA
Organism: Ochotona princeps; assembly: GCF_030435755.1. Taxonomy (NCBI): domain Eukaryota; kingdom Metazoa; phylum Chordata; class Mammalia; order Lagomorpha; family Ochotonidae; genus Ochotona; species Ochotona princeps. Next base: position 42,938,023 of record NC_080840.1, read on the forward strand.
TGGGTATTAAAACCTTGTTCCATCTAACCAGCTCAACTATCCAGCTTTCACGAATGTTGTTGGGTGTCTCTCTGTCTAGTCACCCCAGCCCCTGTTCTAGTTTAGGTGCTCTCCCGTGGGGGGTGGTAACCCAAGAGAGAGGAGCCCATTATTTCCCTCCCAGGCCACTCCCATTCCCAGATTATGCACTCTCCAGATGGTTCAGTGGTTTAACTTGACAGAACTAGCCCCCAGTGCCAACTTCTGCTGGAGGAAGTAGTTGCCACTTTTAATTTTCAAATTATTCTTATGGCAGAATGTTTGAAACTATATTTATTGATAGTTGAATGTGTATACAATTGAGTGTACCTGTGGTTATGATGTGAGTTTTTTGGCCTGGCTGTTAAGACACAATTTGGAACATGCACATTTCATGTCCACATGTCTATGTCCAAGTCCTAGCTCTGTTCCTACTCCTGGCTACAGCCCACTGTGTTCACAGTGCATTTAGGAAGTGAGCCAGCAAACCGATGCTCCCTCTCTCTCTTCCTCACTCTACGCCCGGACCCCAAATAAATAAATAGATAAGTAAACGTTTTAAAAGAATAACATTTTGTCAACATTGTAGAGCTGTTGAAGATATTGAAAATGGAGGTACCCTGGTTACTATGGGACTTGGGGGCACATGGTGTTAGAGTACGTGGGCTGTGTCCTCTTGAGCTTAGAAGAGCAGGAAGCAGCTTCCCTGTGTGCTGTCTGCTTGCACTGACTTTATGACATGTAGCAGGAATCTAGGTACTTCCTTCCCAGGTCAAGGAGTGGGAATCCACCAGACTGCAGGCAGATGACGGAGCTGCATTTCCTACTTCATGGCCTAGTGGCTGCTAGGGACATACTGAGTTTAATCTGCTCTTCATCTTTCCATTGAAAAGAACTGTGGTAGCTAACTCAGAATGTCTGTGTGGCAGGATGCTGAGTGTAAAGGAGGCTGCCATGTATGGGGCTCAATTCCCACTTGACTTTGGTCTATTATAATGCTTATTTGCAGCTCTCCTACCCTAGAGCGCATGCATTACTGCCCCTGGCAGTAAGCAAACCTGAAGATCAAATTCAACACTGGCTGCAATTCTAAAACCTTAAAACTCCTTTCTCTTCCTCTCCTTTCCTTCCACAATCCTCTCTGGCATAACAGTCATTTCTTTGGAAATTCAAGATCAAAATGGTAGACAGCCTTTCCCTCCCTCCAGCCATCAGAGGAATAGGTGGGGGCATCTTAGGGAGACCACAACTAATTGGCAACAGCTATCTCAACCCAAAATGCTAAATTTGAAGTCAAGGTGATAGTGTAAAAGAGTTTATTCCATATAAGTGAAATTTGGGTCCAAACTGCTTCACTTACCATCCATTTCCTTGCTAATGCACCTGAGAAATCAACAGAAGATGGCTCAAATGCTTGAGACCCTGACATCCACATCAAAAATCCAAATGGAGTTCAAGGAATCTGGCTTTGGCATGGCCCACCTCTTGTTATTGTAGCAGGATGGAGATCTGTCTCTTTGTATCTCCCTTTCTCTGTGACTCTGCCTTTAATATGCATGTGTATGTGTGTGTGTGTGCATATGTATATACCATGTACATACCATATATGTTCTTTTACAATTCACATGCTGTAATTTCTCACTTTTCTCACTCAAAGAAAAATACTAGGATACTTTCTGGAAAGAGCTTGTCTTCATTCAGTCTGTTGTTATAGTGGCAGAGGTGGAAAACTGGAGCAAAGAATATGATCACTAGCTTAGAGGTGAATTACCTCGGGAAATGCTAACAACCTTCCTAACAAATTGGAAAAGAAACCTTATTTAATGTGCCGAAAACCTTCCCATCTCTCAATTCCTTGTTTGTGTCTTGGCATGTACACTTTGAAATCCATGTGTAATTTTTCATGCCATTAATTTTCCATGAACATTTTGAAGATCCTTCATATGTAAGGATTTCAAAATTTTTGCAACAAAATTGTTTATCTTTTAATCTCATTTTCATAAATTTTAACACTATTTCCATATTTGTATATGTATATATGCTTTCTCTTTTGGGAATTTGAGAATTTCTTTTTCTATGAGAATAAACTCTAAACAATTTTTCTTCTGCCTGGTTTTAATTTGTCTGTGACTAGCTAAACACACAACTTTTTAATGCTCTCTCCTCAGGCATGGTGGTCACAAGTTTAAAGTTATAGCCAGTTATTATTTATTTAATTATATATCTATATCTATCTATCTATCTATCTATCTATCTGTCTATTCTGTCCATGTTTAATACAGAAGAATTTTTTTCCCCTAAATGTTTTTAATCTACAGTTGGTTGAGTGCATGGATATGGAGTATGACCTGTTTTCTGTTTTTGACTATTCTTCCAGGCTCTGGTCCTCATGTCCTTAATTTGAATGTAAGATGTCTTGCTACAGAAAAGACCACCTGGGGATCTTTTGGTTTAAAAGCTGAGAAGATTGACCCTCAAGGTATATGCCTCTCTTCACATAGAAATTCCTTACTTACAAACTAAAGTTTCAGAAAGAAAAATCATGAAAGAGAAAATTAAAGTATTAGAAGAATCTAGCCAAGCACCTGTGAATGCAAAGTCCTATTGGACCTCAAAGGTCCTAATGGACCTCGTGCTTAGAAATCTGGCATAATGTTGTAGACCAAATTTTAAACAAATTCATCTACAAGGAATGTTTTTTCTTCAAAATACATTTTTTTCTAGTGAATATTTATCTTTTGAAAATAGACCATTTATAGAAAATAGACTATTATAACTAGAAAGTGGATCAGTTTGGGTCTGTTCAGGCCTTCTTTTCCTTCACTGCTGGTGAGAAAGAAGCTTTCACTACTTTTTTTTTTTAACTTTCACTGTTTTAAAAGAATAAGTGAGCATAACATTGGAGGCTGAGGAAAAAACTATTCTATCAGATCTAGCAAGCAACATGACCCTAGTGCTGTGAAGGGACCCAACTCTAAGTCATTTAGATCTTTCTTTTCTTTTTTTTAAGCCCATTATGTAAATTAAAGATTGCATAGTAAAGACTTAAATATGCGTATAAACTAATGTTTATCTGAAATTTCTTGCCCATAAAATGACACAAATATTACTGCCTGTTCTTAATGATTAGATCTCAAATCTCAGTCATATATCATGTCCAATGCTTGGATTGTAGATAAGTTCCTTGTATTTATGCATATAGAACTAGTGGGTGAAATTAATGATCTGCTATACCTCTGTTCAGCTCTCTACTCCTGCATCTCCCTCTACTAGTCTTGGGAGACCATTGGCCTGTGTGTAGCCAGCCCAACCATTGGCCAAGGAATCTGGTGACTCATTACACACTCTGGGGCCTGCTGCATGCAGTTCTCTCCTCTTGGGGCCTTACTCTGTCCTTGCACAGCTCTGAGGTTGGTCTCTGTTTCTTTGGCTCAGATGACACCTGCTTGGCATGTACTCTATCCATTACATCCTGTTAAAAAAGTGCTCCAAAGATTAGAACAGAGGCACAGTAACAGTGCTATTACATCTCCCTCTCAGAGACTGAGACTCTCAGGTTCACAGCCAAGACCACCACATTCAGTCTTGTCATGGCTGGTCTGCTTGGACCATGAGTTCAGATTAAAACAGTAGTTTTTACTGTATTGGCTCTTCTCAAACTATTGTCTTTAGAGTTCCAGTATTACAAGATTTAAAAAAGGTTCTTCAATGATTTTATGGAAAAATGGTTCCTGCACTGTGGTGCTGCAGGTTGCTTGTAACATTGGCATCGTATGTGAATGTCAGTGCATGTAACAGCTATTCTGTTTATGATCTCATTCACTGATAATGCTCCTGGGAAAGTGGGAACAGATGGTCCATGCCCTCGGAACGTTTCACACATGTGAAAGACCTGAATGGAGTCCCATACTCGTAGCTCGTGTCTGGCCAGCCCTGGCTATTGTGGACATCTTGGAAGTGAACCAGCAGATGAACGATCTCTCTCAATTTGCCTTTTATTCTCTCTTTTTGTAACTCTATCGTTCAGACAAATAAATACATCTTTAAAAATGTTAATGGATCTTTTGAAAACTATGAATGGATTTTAAAATAAGTATATTTTAATTACAACTTTTGCAAACATTTGAAATACTCATCCATCCTAAGGGGACTTGAAAAGGAAGGGGGAGTGTTTTGTTGGTAGAAGGCGGGGCAGATAGGAGGGCACTTGCTGCTTTGTTATATTTTCATTAAAAATAACTAGAGCATATTGATGTATTGATAGCATTGATAACATATTGATAGTAACTACCATATTAATATAACATTAATAACTTGAACATGTTAACAATATGGCATAATTAATATAATAGTATTCTATATCATTTGCATGACAAATTTATAATTGAGCTCTATCACATTATTTTAGAATACTCACTACATATATGCTTATGTTTGAAGCTGTGTTCACAGGTAATTACTATTTTTTTGTGCTTTCCAAATAAGCCAATCCAGGAACAGTCCTGATACATAGAGTTGTGGTCGAGTCAAGTTAAAGGCTTTCTAGTTTACTCTATGATGGTTTTACATAGATTTACTAAAGAGAAATCAAGGAGAAAATTCAGTTTCCATGTGCTACTTAGTGCTATGGTCTGAGTGTCTGTGTCCCCTCTGAATTTTTATGTTGGAGCCCTTACTTCCAAGGTGATGGTCTTAGGATATGGAATCCTAATGGATGGTAGTAGTGATACCATATAAAGGAGGTTTCAGAAAGATAGTTCATGCTTTCCGTTATCTGAGGACAGAGCATGAAGGAGTACAATGAATCACAATAACACCTCTTACCAGACCCTGAATGTTCCATTGCCTTCCTCTTTGACTTCTCGGCTCCCAGAAATGTGTTTATTAAGCCGAACAGTTTAGAACAGTCTATTATTGCAGCTCAAAACGTCAAGGACATGTGACAATATAAAGATATCAAACTGAAAAGAACCTGCATCCTGGTACTTGATGTTCTTGGAACTTGTGATTGGTACTCAGAAATCAGCATGATCAAATTCCCTTAGATGCATATATGGACAACTTGTATCTTGTTGACTTTTAATCTTTTTATTTAAGTTGCAGTTTTTTTTTTCATTTACAGTATTGCAAGCATAGGTAGTTTAGCTGCTTAAAGTGTGCATGTTTCAGAAACATATAATAAAGCAATTAAGTCAACACTAAGGCTTCCATTAGAGCTTTTGTTTTGTTGTTGCTTGTTTTTGACTTAAACTGAAATGAATACCCAGCCAACTGTTGTCATGCTTTATGTTGGGCTCATTTCTGCTTATTACCCTAGACTGTAAATGAGGTATTTGTCATTTTGCTTGGATCTATAATCCCTATATGAGATGAGAATTAGAAGGGCATTTCACTGGAGTTAACCCTGAGTCCTAGATAAGCTTCAAGACAAAGCACTCATGCCTCAGTTTCCAGCACGCAATAGAAACAACGCCATTGCAGCTATCACATCACTGTATCACACCAGTGACAGTTAAGATTTCCAGGGCTCGGAAGAGGAAGAGTAATGAAATGGAGGAGGACTTTGTGAAATGTGAAAATAAGAAGAATGCTATCCCCAGAAGTAATTTGGACTTCCCTGTCTCAGAGCATAGAAATTCTTCCATCAAAAAAGAACACAAGGTTTCCATACGTCCATCGTCTAAGAAAATGTACTCTTTACGGAGTCAGGCACCCACCATAGACGTAAACTTGACCACTAAGAAAAAAGAAGGAACATTGCAGAAATTTGGAGACTTCTTACAGCGTTCTCCAACAATTTTTCAGTCAAAAGCAAAGAAGATAATTGAAACAATGAGCTCTTCAAAGCTCTCAAATGTAGAGACAAGTAAGGAAAATGTGTCTCGAGCCAAACGAGCCAAACGAAAATTATACACAAATGAAATTTCATCGCTTCTTGATATATCTGGCCAAGTGATTTTAATGGACCAAGGATTGAAGGAGAGTGACCACCAGATTCTAAAGCGAAGACTTCAAGCAAAAATGGCCAAATGAATGGTTCATGGAGAACATTATAATGTAACTTTATGTGTATAATCATTGTAACGCTCATCCCTACTTTATAAAGATAACTGTATATTATGATTCATTAAATACCTCTATATAGAGTCCAGTTTTGTGGAGTAATAAGTTAGGTCTCCTTCAGCAATGTTGGTATCCCATATAGGCTCAAGTTCAAGTCCTGCCTGGTGCTCATCCCCTCAGCTCCCTGGTAACGTACCTGCCAGTTTATCAGAGGTCCAAGTGCTTGGGCCTCTGCATCTAATTGGAGATCCCAGACAGAATGATCCTGGTTTTGGTCTGGTCCAGCCCTGTGTGGCCTTTTGAAGAGTAAAGCAGCAAATGAAGGTCTTTCTCTCTCTCTCTCTCTGTAAGTCTGCCATTTAAATAAAATTAACTAAGTCTTTAAAAAATTAAAAAAAAACACCTTCATGAAAAGTTATTATCATAGCATGGTGATGATAACAATAAGTTACTTCTAAGAAAACTTTAAATGATATTTTAATCCCTTTAGGATATGCAATATTTTGAAATAACCTGCAGCTAAACATTTAGAACAATTCCTGTACTCTTTAAAGAAAACATTTTCATTTGTCTTTTGATCCTAAACATCAGACATACATTTGTTTTTGTGCAAACAGAACAAAATTTTACAAAAAATGGCAGCAAAAGATCCTGATAGGTGGGGGAGGCTAGCTAAAGGCATATAGAAGATTCAGAGATTATAAAGAAAGAAGCTTAGGGGGAATTAATATAGACACAGGAAATATAGCACAGTATCAAAATGATGAAAGCTAAGCTTGCAGATCTGTGCAGATAAAAGCAGACATGATTTAATAGACAACTATCTCCAAGCAAATGCCCAAGGACATCTAAATCTGTAATTACTAATGACGTCATTCATGACTTTGTGTCTTAGTCAAGGGTTCCAGCTTGCAGAGCCCTGTGCTATTCTTGTGGGTTAGTGTAAGTTCGTCAACCAGCACTGATTTATAACCCGTTCCCAGAGGGGATTGGTAACATTGTTCTTTGGGAAATTCATAATATGCCAAGATTCTAGAGTTTTTATTCCAAATTATTTGTTTACCCATTTCATTTGTATACACATGCACAATATTAAATGGGTTTTTATTTCACAACAGACTTTATAAAACTAGAATTAATATGACAGAATTTTACTAGAAAGCCAAAATAACAGGTTTTAACATCACATTGAACTTTGATAAGTAGATATGGAATGTATCCATACGCCTTGCAATATGCTTTGGCTAGAGAATCCATTCACAGATTAACGATGAATCTGACTAACTTGTGTAATAAAACACAGTGTGTAACAGAAGGAAACACAAATACTGAAGTTATTGTGTGTTAAATTCAGTATTAGATAAACCTTCTAAAGAAATAGCACAAATAAAGAGAATACAAATAAAGAGAACATTCATGGCAAGTAAAGAAGGACCCACGATGGAAATGTTTGAGCTAGGTTTTGCAGCATTGATTGGAAAGTCACTGTATTGGTTGGGAGACATTATTTTAACAGGAAAAAGCAACACATGCAAGAGCATAGAAATGTGAAGTGACATTGTACTTTCTAAAAAAAAAATAGAATAAACTCCAAGAGTTCACAAGAAAGGAACAATGCCACATGGAAAGAAATAAGGCAGAAAGTAGGTAGAGCAGACACAGGTTTAGCTGAATGGAATGAGGCTAAAAAATAAAGGGCACAGACATCAACTTAGTGATATGATAATCATGAAATTACAAATCAGTGGACAAATTCTCATCAGCTGGGAAATTAATCGTTAATACTGAAGAACAGGAAAACTGATCTCTAACAACACTACAAAAGTAAATCAGAAGGAAGCCTTTGTCCTGATTTTTTTCCAAAAAATGAGTTATTAGATAACAAGCTAGGACATACCAGACTGTGCAGCTGAGGGCCCAGTGCAGTAGCCTAGTGGCTGTATCCTTGCTTTGCAACCACCGGGATCCCATATGGGCTCTAGTTTGTATCTTGGTTACTCCACTTCCCATCTAGCTCCCAGTTTTTGGCCTGGGAAAGCAGTTTAAGGATGACCCAAAGCCTTGGGATCTTGTACCCGCATGGGAGACCTGGAAGAAGCTCCTGGCTTGTAGATTCAGATCAGCTCATTTCCAACCATTGTGACCACTTGGTGAATGAACCAGCAGATGAAAGATCTTCTGTCTCTCTTTCGCTCTATAAATATGACTGTCCAATTAAAAAAATGTGTGTGTATATATATATATATATATATATACATTTAAAACTAATTCAACTGAGATGCATATATCTAAAAAGATTTATTTGAATGGCAGAGAGACAGAGAGGTAGAGATAAAAATATTTTCTTCTTTCTTTAATAATCTTTACATAGTTAATTAGGGCACAAAGGGTCAAGGGCTGTAGGAAAGTGGGTAAGACCATTGTTGCCACATTAATATTATTTGTTTTTTCTGTATCTGGGGTAAGGATAGAGATAAAGAGAGAAGCCTCAACCAGCTTCCCATCATCCCAGGTCCCCAATGTTAGGAATGCTCTGAGGGTCCTGCTCAAGCAGTTTTGATAGTTCAACAGTTCTGAATTGCTGCCAATTTCGCCATTTCATGCACAATGAAATCTCTTCAGAATCCACTGGCTGGGCTGGCGGCGTGGCCTAGCGACTAAAGTCCTTGCCTTGAATGCCCTGGGATCCCATATGGGCGCTGGTTTTAATCCCAACAGCTCCACTTCCCATCCAGCTCCCTGCTTGTGGCCTGGGAAAGCAGTCGAGGAGGGCCCAAAGCTTTGGGACCCTGCACCCTCGTGGGAGACCTGGAAGAGGTTCCTGGTTCCCGGCTTTGGATCAGCGCGCACCGCCCCGTTGCGGCTCACTTGGGGAGTGAATCATCGGACGGAAGATCTTCCTCGCTGTCTCTCCTCCTCTCTGTATATCTGACTTTGTAATAAAATAAATAAATCTTTAAAAAAAAAATAGAATCCACTGGCTGACATAGTCTCTTCATGGTTGGGGTTCTGAGATCAGCACTTCAGTTGGAGGGATCCCCAAAGAAATTTTGTCTTGTGTAAACCCTAGACCTGATTCTTGAATATGTTTGCCAGTACAGGGTCTGACACAGTCCGTGCCCCCAATCAGGTTATTCATATACTGGTGGTTACAACTGATGGGTCAGTTCTGTTTCCAGTCCTGTCTTCCACACGAACCAATGGGTGTTGCAGTCAAGCCTGAATCTGTCCACGTCATACTCAACCTTCACACAAACCAGTGGGAGCTGCAGCCTAGTCGGGGTGACTCCCCATAGTACCCACCAGGCCTGCCCCCTACTCTAGATCCCATGCTTGCCAGTATGTACCACAGATTTGTTCAGTGGAGACAGAAAGATCTTTCATCTACTGACTCACTCCCTAAATGCTCTCAATGGCTGTAACTGGATAAGGCCTAAAGCCAGGAACATCTGAATCTCCCATACCGGAAGTAGGGACCCAAGCACTTGGACCATCATCCTCCGTTTTCCCAGGCATATTAACTGGCAGCTGAATCCAAAGTGGAATCATCATAGGTGGTGGTTTAACCTGCTGTGCCAAAACAGCCTGGAAGTAGAGTTTTTAACGGATTTCTGGATGTCCTCAACATTCGGGCTTTAGTCAGTCACAGGCAGCTAACTCATCACACCAGGCCCAAACAAGGCAAATGCCTAGCGATTGCCAATCAGGGAGTTTTTCTACTCTGCTTCCACTATGTGGGAGTCTATGAATCTCTTCAAGGTTTAAGGGCTACCTACTCCATGAATCATTCTTCACTCAAATATCTAGTAGAGAATTGTTTAAAGCTTTCATTTAGCATACTGTACTTAGAATGAATTCTACTTCTGTGCAATACCAAAATTTAAGAAATGAATTTTTAGGAGTATCAGAATAAATAGTAAATATTTTTGTTTAATTGTTAAGATATCTTGATCATGACATTAAATTCATTAGAGTTCTGAACATATTATTTTATTTCACATAAACTACAACATATTTGAATTGAAACATAATCTCCTGATAGAAGATATGACTCAAGTAGGTAAAATGTTAATATGCAGATTAAACTTACGCATTATATATACAATAACATATATTAGTATTTCTATAAGAAAAACAAACACTCTGATAGGTGACTGGATGGAAATAAGGAACTCACAGAAGAAGACCAAGTGCAGGCCCAGAGATCTTTTTATTTCAGTGTTTCTACTGAATAGATGATGAAACATGAAGTGAAAAGACGAACAGTGAACAATGAAGAAATGAAGGCAATAAGACAGAAATGCTCATATATCATGATTAAGGTTAATTGGAGATCCAGTGAGACCGCGTTAATTGAAAAAAACTGAATGGTGACTAGTGTGAATGATCAAATGTAGCAGGAGTAAAGAAATAGAGTGGGCGTGTGTGGTCCACAGTGAGAATGATCTTGTACCAATTAAGATTTCAGAATTTTGAGAATTCTTGTGATCCTTGAACTCAGAGCTTGTACATAAAGGAAAAAAGCAGAGGGAAGCAAAGATGGTTAAGCTAGCAAAGGTCAAGCGCTGTTACTGGGTCCATTGAACATTGAAACTGAAAGATACTTGGTAGAAAGAGTAGTGTTTAGAAAACACCATCTACTTTTGTTACTGTTGTTCAATTTCAATTATGTAACTAATTTTGGGAAAATAAGATTGCAGGGCCCGGCGGCGTGGCCTAGCGGCTAAAGTCCTTGCCTTGAAGGCCCCGGGATCCCATATGGGCGCCGGTTCTAATCCCGGCAGCTCCACTTCCCATCCAGCTCCCTGCTTGTGGCCTGGGAAAGCAGTTGAGGACGGCCCAATGCATTGGGACCCTGCACCCGCGTGGGAGACCCTGAAGAGGTTCCAGGTTCCTGGCTTCGGATCGGCGCGCATCGGCCCGTTGCGGCTCACTTGGGGAGTGAATCATCGGACAGAAGATCTTCCTCTCTGTCTCTCCTCCTCTCTGTATATCTGGCTGTAATAAAATGAATAAATCTTAAAAAAAAAAAAGATTGCAAAGTCTTTGTTCTTTGCAGGTAAAACTAAACAAAATAATGTTTTTCTAGTGTACTGACCTCTAAATAACATAATGAAGAGATTGAGTGGGGAGAAATAATTATAGCCATGCATAGGTGAGTGGTTGGGATAAATACTGAGAAATACATTATTAAATGATTTCCTTATGTTGCAAACATTGGTGTACAGATTGCTATGATCCCACTTGATGAGCTCACAGGATAGCCATTGTATTTGTAGTTTGCTGTGACCAATGCATGATTATGCAATGAATGACTATATTCTGATGTACTTGAGAATGGGAAAAAAAACAAAGCAAAATTGGTAGCAATTCAGTGCTCTCAACCTTAGTGACTCCTCATACATTTTCTGTGGTACTTTCTGCTTTATAAAGACTTGCTAACTAATCACTTACTGATGAATATTTTTAAGAATTGTTGCATTTATGGATTTCAATATTTATTTATTCACTTACTATCGATCTGAAAAACAATGTCACACACAGATTAAGTGAGTTACAGGGACATCTTCCAATTGTTTGGTTCACTTTGTAATCCAGCCTATGCTAAAGCCAGGAGCCATGGTCTCTACCCTGGTGCTCTACATGACTGGCAAAGAGCCAAGTACTTTGGCTGTCTTGTATTGCATTCCCAAGTGTATTTGCAGGTAGCTGGATTGGGAGCAGTGCAGCTGTGATTCAAACTAGCATTAGAAGTGTGGGCATTAGAAGTGTGGCTTATCCTATTGTGCCACAATGCAAGTCCCAGGATTTCAACATATTTTTGCACCAATATAAACATTTTTCAGGGAGCTCATAATGTATTGTCATGTATCCTGCCAGTGATAAGGTCGAGAGGTGACCCAAATTTTAGTTTCTTTCTATGTACTTGGCATGCCAGTTCTCAGTATTGAGACCTGGAATCACTTGTTAGCCGTCTTCCTTGGTCCTTGAACTTATGCAAGCTGAATGTTGAGTATTTACAAGCTGTACTGATTGATAGGACTTCTAGTCCTCCTTTGAGATTCAGTTCCTCTCCTCCTCTATGAGATATCATATGTTGTCTTATTTAGTTGTTTAAGTTCCGACAGCTGACAAGCAATGATGCACTTAGTGAAACGTTCAGCAGAGCATGGAAATTTTGAAATCACTGTTTATCACAGACGGCAGAGGGGCTTAAAATTCCAAAGTACCTCTCATAGCAGAGTTGAAAGCATCTGACACGGACTCGGGTTACCTGAGTTCCAATCTGTCTCTGCACCACTGGCAGCTCAGTTAGTTTTTCTGTGCTCCAGTTTTTCTATTTTAAAAAAGATTACTAAGGATTTCAAAAATAACAGGATTGTTTGAACTGTGTCAGTGTTGCATTGTTATGAAGTCAAGAGAGATCAATACAAGCTCCAAGAATGCAAAATTTTTCATAAGTTGCCAAAAAGGTGGGTGAAAGGCTTGTTTAGAATCTATTGATACACCGAATGTTATACTGTTCCTTCAACATCACCAGTTGTTTGCATTTTGTTTTTAATTACAGGTGCCTTTTTCAGAATTGGAACAGTGCCTTGTGGCAGATTGTAACGGTTTGTGTTGTATACTGGAGGATTTTTTTTTTAAGGAGGCACAGTTTTGGAAATGAAAAATAGTTACCTGTTTGGTAACCACACCACTCTGCGATAGAGTAAACATAGTCATTCACCATGTTAACAACATTTCAAGCAACAAGAGATCACATATATGAAGGTGTTCCCATAAAATTATTCACCTATACTACCTAAGTTTGTATGAAGGTCTGTGTTGAGTAATAATAAAATCACCTAGTACATTTCTCAGAATATATCCCTTTATATCCCTGTTATTAAGTATCACATGGCTATATGTCAGGGAATTTATTTTTTAAATATTTTATTTTTTTCAAAGGCAAGTGACAAGAGAGGGTGAGAGGGAGGGAAAAAGAGAGAGAGAGAGAGAGAGAGAGAGAGGAGATCTTCCATTCATTGTTTTCTGCTTACTAATGTTGAATTTTGCATTTGGTAGAAGGTTAAGCATGTGATTATAAAGAAAATAGAAAGTACATCATCATAAAAATTAAAAGTATGAAAATAGAGACAAAACAAGGTGAGAATGAGGAACAGTAAGACGGCAAATATCATTTTGCTCTTAAAAGCATATATATGAAATATCTGAGATTTTCTCTTTATGTAAATAAAACAACAAAATTCAGTAACTTTAAAATTCAAAGAAAGAAAAATAAATTCTAGGCCTATTTTGAGATATTAGGTTTATGGTAAGTTTTAATGTAACAATATTTAATATTGAACTTTATTACAATTAACTCCATATGAGCTGCATAGATTTCAAAAAACTTATGAGTTAGGAGGTTTGGGATTATGATTGTTTGAAGATAAATTTCCAAACATGAGAAAGCCCAATGGCCTTTTTTTATCAGAAACTGCTAGCTTTCAAACTGAAGAAAGAACGGCAAATTCTTGGGTTAACTTTCCAATGACCAACCAGGGAGAAATTTGGTGAAAATGACTACAATTTTCAAACTAGTTGCTACACTTTTTAGAATATTGTTCGTGAGATTGGCTACATTTTAAATTCTGAGATGCACATAATAAAACCTCGATGAAAGCATTATTCCCTTGTCTTAGTTGTTATTTCAATTTAGAAGAGACATAGAGGGGGTTAGTGCTAAAGGACATCAAAATGCACACTTTGCCTCATCATGCCTGAATATTAAAAAAAAAACCCTGAAACATATGTGCAAACTACTTAATAACAACTCAGAAAAACATTTAATTTGTGTGTGCTCAAAAATCTAGGATCAATGATAGGATCAACCATGAGCAATATAGTGAATCTCCCATTGTCTTTTTTTCTTTTCTTTTTGAGATTTCTTTTTACTTTTTAATGATATACTGCCATAAGCTCAAGGATTTCCCCTCCCACTTTACCCGTTCCTCCTCCCTCCCCTTCACTGACTTCCCCTATATCGTTACAACGGTGTATCCTTCAACAGTCACAAGTCTCCTTTTCTCTTAGTTATACACGACACTTCAGAAACTTATGGCATGAATAACTTTTCACATTCTACTTCACTACATGTGTAAATAAACATCTATTTGTGAGGAATATAGAGGGTACAGAATCTCATTATAAGTCGAGTAAAACACTAACGCAAAAGTTTTGCAGATGTAATATGTGATGTTTCCTTCTGCTCTTCTAGAATGCTGTATCTTCCAGTCTGCCCTTTGCTTTATTTCCAAAGATTTGTTTGCATTTTTTTGTTGTTTATTTGAAAGGCAACATAACTGACAAAATGAGAGTGAGAGCAAATCTTCCACCTGCTGGTTTAGTCCTCAAACTGCTGCAAGAGACAGGGTTAGACCAGACCGAAGCCTGATGATAGAACTCCATCCTGGTATCCCTCATGGATGGCAGGAATGTAAGTACATGCACCATCATCTATGCCTTCCTAGGTAACTTAGCGGTAAGCTGGATCAGAGGTGGAGTAGCTGGAACTTGTACCAGCACATGAATACGGGATGCAGGTGTCTCAAGCTTTCACACAGCATGATGTGCCACAACTCCTTTCAGCATTCTCTGCTTTAATTTTGGGTTCTCACTGGGTGTCGGGGAAGAAGGTTTTTAGACAAAAGATTGATTCAACAGTCAGAAGAACCTTGGGATGTCATTGCATTCATGCCCAGATTCAGGAACATGGCAGAAGAAGTGTAGACAGAGATCTACAAGTGATGCCTCTGTTGTGATCCAACTTCACCTTTCTAGTTGCTCATTTAGATCACAGAACGCCAGTCATTTTCTGTCTCCTGAGTGTGCTTTTCTTGCCAGATAAACAATGAAGAGTACTCCTGTTTGTATGCATGGTTATCCTGGGTGAGGGGATACCTCACGGGGGCAAAGTGCGTCTCTGGAGGTTGAAGCACTGAGATGATCATGACCTTCCATTTTTGGAATGCACCTTCACATCAACACTTGGCTTTGCTGCTATGTTCATGCTCCCAGCAATCACAGAGAGTAAGGGTAGAGCATAAGCACTTTTCAAAGACTGTGATTAATTTCAAAACTTGTGCATTTATTTTTGCCAGAGAATTTTTTGACTCATCTAGTTCTTGGCATTCAAATCCAAGATTTTGGCAGATAATGCTGTTTTCTATCCAGAAAAGAGATATTTCCTTTTTTTCTAGCCATGTATATTTTGAAAATCAGAAACTTAATTATTTACCACCTAATGTAAAAAATAATTTTCCTCATTATGATTTCCACCAAGTGGGGACAGTTAGGAACCACTGATGACCAATGGATTTATTAACCACACTGATTTAAAAAAAATCAGTTGGAAATCTGGCTGCTTATCTGTCTTCATTTTTATAATTGTGCTTCCTTTGTATAATTTCTTTGAAATTGGTCATCATGCACCTCTCTGTGATATAATATGGCTCTAAAGCCATGCTGTTAGCTTTTTGTTTTGCTATTTTAGGCTGCTAACTGTGGTAATGTATCCAGTACAGCAGTTCAGAATTGAGTTTGAGTTAACCAAGCAAAGAGATTTTTCTTTTTTTTCCTGTCTTGAACAAGTTGACCCAAGCCTCCTGTGTTAACACCACAATGTCTCTGGATGCCCGATCTTGTTCCCAACATTAATTCTATTACTATTTTTAGGGTGGGAATCATAGGTTCATTCTCTGTAGAAAGTTGTTGGTGCTCTGTCATCACCAGTTTCAAGCAGGATGAAGGTAAAAAAAAAGAAAAAAGAGGTACTGTTGCCTAAATATCAGTTCCTGGTGAGGAGCTCCCCTACTAGCAATACCCTCCTAGTAACTTGTGATAACTTATCTCCATCCAGAATGGTATCCTTTGGGAATCTCCACACTACACAGGAGACAGGGAAATGTAAATTTTTAGTTAGGTGTGCTGCCATTCTCAACAGAATCAAGGAGTGTAGGAATGTTCTATTAGGAAGACAATTAGTAGTCTTTGATACATCCAGACACATTAAATAAATTTAGCATTAATAATCAGTTAAGTATATCTTTAGATGCATTGTCATACATATATGAATACATAATTCTTGTTGATAATAAGCTCAATGACAAATGGGAAAACAAGTCCACTGTGTCTATTTGTACATCTTCTGGCACCATGGGGCCCGTTGCAGTCAGCATTATTGAGATACACGCAAAGCAGCCAGAGAGCATGTGACACTGAGCATTGCAAGCTATTAGAATTAAAATTACTGGTAATTTCACCAAATTAAATATCTTGACGTTGTTTTTAATTTGTGTTGATTTTTTTTTCACTTACATGACATGTTAATCCTATTGGAAAGGTAAAGGTGATTATTTGTTTGCGAGTGCATTTAACCCAGATAATTGGTTCCAAGCCAGACTATCAACATAAAAGAACAAAGCTCGACTTCCTCTCACTATCTCATTTGTTGGTCTGTATCTCAATATTTCTTTGATCTATGCATTTCTTTTGAAAAAGGTAGTTTACAGGGTCCCATGCTGTGACAAATCAGGTTAAGCCTCTGCCTGTGGCACTGCCATCCCATATGGGTAGCAATTCAAGTTCCAGCTGCCTCCATTTTGATACAGGTCCCTGGTAAAATCCTGGGAAAGTGGCCAAGAATAGCACATGTCGGTGGTCCTTGGCACCTATGTGGGAGACTTAGAAGTTTTTGGATCCTGGTTTCCGATCTACCTGGTTCTGGCCTTTGCAATAATTTGGGGAGTAAACCAGTGATTAGAAACTCTTTCTCCTTTTCTTGTCATTCTGTACTTCACTGTCTTTCAAATAAAAATAAATCTTTAAAAAGTCCAACCATAGAATAAGTTTATCTAAATGCACAGGACCACTAAAAGCTTTCAGGATTTATAAGAGTTCATAAACTGAAATGCATGTGTTTCTTTGCCACCGCGGTGTGCCTAACCTTCACCTGAGCTACTTTACACTGATCTCATTAAATAATGCTATCATCTTCAGTAAACATGGGGATGCAGACAACTCTTTCATATGTTTATTTCATTTCATTTGTATAATGCCACAGAGTGGGATAGCTGGGACCTATGTCAGATCTGTCTTGCTGCAATCTTAAAGCATATTGAAGGTTAACTGTGAGAGAAATGCATGCCTCCATACGAAGCATGTAAAGTGGAGGGAGCATGTTGAACAAGAAGCGATTTCTTGTGGGGGTTTACATAGTCATTGAGACAGCTCTTATCTCAGACAGGCAGGCATGAACCTTCCTCATTATTTCCTGGTTCTAATTTTGTCTAAGACTATCCAGAATGATTTCATCTTGGTGTCAGCAATTTTCACAAACCTTTCTTTAAACTGTGCTAATATAAAATGGCTTTATCGTTCACTTGGGAACTTAAACGTCTATGATAGGTCATAAATGGTATTGTGTCTGCCAAATAGGATCCCTGATAACATGCACTCTGGGAGGCAGCAGGTGGTGGCTCTAGTGCTTAATGTCTCTGCCACTCACATGGAGACTCAGGTGGAATTCTAGAGTCTTGGCTTAGGCTGGCCCAGCCCTGGCTGCTGCAAGGATTCGGGGAATGAATCAGTCTATGAAGGCTTTCTCTCTGTCTGTTTCTGACTCTGCCTTTCAGCTAAATAAAAATAATAGGTAATATAAAGGGGAAAATTTGTTGACAAAAAAGAGTGTCCTCTACATGGCGTACCGCAAATGATATTGATGCATAGTAATAATCATTATTTCGAATTTGAGAGATAAATAGGCTCCCCACTGTGAAGAACAAGAAGGAATGAAAAGGACAGCCAGTGATGCTCCTGAGTTGTGTAACCACTTTGGAATGAGAAGAAAGTTTATTGCATTTGAAATATTATCCACACTGGATAGCTTTACTTGAAAAACATTTGTGTTAATCACATGAGTTTTATAAAAGAGAATTTGGAAAAATGTACTGAAACAGAAAGCATGTAGTGTCATAGCTCTCACCAACCTGGTATGATTTGCCATTTAACCTCTGTAAATTAAGTAAGTAGCATAATCAAGAGATGCAGAGAAAAATCTGCAGTCAGGAACATTTGGAATTACTTCACAGACATTTGGGTTTGTAGCAAAACCAGAATTGTCTAAGAAAACTTATTTTGCAAAATTATGCCAAATCCTAAATGCCAGAGAATGTTGGCAGACTCCTTGATAATTCAGTCTAGCTGCTCGAAATCAAGCTCCAGAGAGTGAGTTTTGTGATGCTACATGCAAGAGTGTTGAAAGGAAGCAAAACTGCTCAGATACCATTCTATTTTTTAAAAAAATCCAAAACTCCAAATGCTTGAATTCTACAATGGGGAGATTCTGCTTTGCAATGCCTTTATGTGCACTGCAGCTTAGCATCATGCAGGTGCTGGCTCACAGCAAGGTGTGGACAGTAACATTTCTGTCCTTTTACCTGACCTACGCCTAAAAAAGAAGAACGAAGCAACACAAGGTGCTATTCACTATTCCATATTGATCTTTTACATTTAAGTGATTAGTATAGCATATCATTAACAAAGCAAAGACTGTGAGGAGTACTATGCAATAATTTATTGACAATTTTTATAGAAAACAACTTCTCCAGTCAAGGTGATAGAAAATTGTCATGCAGGTGCCAGTCATTAGTTCATGGCTAAGGAGTTAAAAACATCTAAATAATGTAATGACTACAATATTTCTATTGGAAAAATTTCTTTTAAAAAATTGACTGAGAAATCTTATTTTTGGAATATCATGTGATTGTGGAACATGAAAAGTCCTGTCACTGAAATGGCCTAATATTTTTTCTTTTTTTTTATTACATTGCATTATGTGACACAGTTTTATAGGTACTGGGATTCCCCCCATCCCTCCCCAAATCCTCCCCCCATGGTGGATTCCTCCACCTTGCTGCATTGCCACAGTTCAAGTTCAATTGAGATTCTTTCATTGCAAGCGTATACCAAGCATAGAGTCCAGCATCTTATTGTCCAGATAAGTTCAACGGCTTGTTGGGGAGACCATCTCTGGTCTGAATGTTGAGCTGGTAGAGTGTCATCCCAATCTATTAACAGCCCCAACATAACATCAGCAACAATTTATAACGTTATGGAATTAGTGGACATAGTATTGAGTAACCAATATGTTAACAAAAAAAAAAAGCAGAAAAAAAAACAGAAATTCAAAGAAGTTTCAATAACATGATCTGAAAACATTTACAGAAAACTGACATGAGGTATAAAGACAACTTGACTGGTGAATTCGTTACAGAACCTCTTGTAATTATGAAAGTTCAGCTATTTTGATTATACTCTATCATGGTTTGTTTTATAGGGCCCAGTGCAAAAGCCCAATCCAATCAATGGTCTCTGACAAAATTTCATTTGTTTAATTCATTTAATTACCTTTTCCTCTTCAGTAGCTCTCTTATGAGTGTATAAGCAAAGTTTAGGGCATCAGTGCTAACCTAAGTTATTAATATACTGAATTGATGGTCTCAAAAAGTGATTCACAGATTATAGTATACTTTGGTCCATGCATTTTTAAAGTTCTTATCATTTCAGCTGAAGAGACAATTTAGCACTCAGCAGATGGTTAAGAGAAGATAGCTAAAAATTTTGAGAGAATATAATACACAAAGCAGATTATTATGACTGCTAGGAACAAAATACCAAGTTTAGAGCATGCTTTTCTGTCATGGTCCCCACGAACCAAACAATTAAAACCGGTTAATCAAAGAAACAACCAAATGGGAGCCAATCAATTTTATTTGAATGGGTATGTTAATTTTCTTGTACTCCAGTTTCTATGATATCTGAAGTATTTATCTATATGTGAAAACATTATCAGTAACTACAAACTTTTCCCATTTAGCTAGTAATCTATCACCCTAGAACTTAATCCAATTAAAACTGCATCAAAAACAACAGATTTCAGCAGCATTAATGTTTCCTACTGTTGGCCTTTTGTGGAAAAGTATCTGTAAAATCAGAGAACATAGACTATTTTTTAGCGATTTATTTATTTTTATTACAAAGTCAGATATACAGAGAGGAGGAGAGATAAAGAGGAAGATTTTCCATCCAATTATTCACTCCCCAAGTGGCCACAATGGCTGGAGCTGAGCCAGTCCGAAGCTAGGAGCCGGAGCTTCTCCAGGTCTCCCACGCGGGTGCAGGTTGCCAAAGCTTTGGGACATCCTCAACTGCTTTCCCAGGCCACAGGCAGGGACTGGATGGGAAGCGGGGCCTCTGGGATTAGAACCAGCACTCATATGGGATCCCGGGGCGTTCAAGGCGAGGACTTTAACCACTAAGCTACTGCGCCGGGCCCGAACATAAACTATTAGAAGAATATATTTGTATCCCGTTAAAAGCTTGAAAATGAGTGAAATATTTTTGCAGATGCTCAAATTATTCATCAGATAGTAGAAATGTATTACCTAAAATTTTGATAGCCTTCCCAGGGCTATTGGTATGATGAACATAGCATTAATCACAAATCATTTAAATGATTTTGAAACAGCTACTATTGTCAATATTTTTTCTATATTTTATACATTTTGTTCATCCCACAGGGTTATAGAATGCAAAACTTTAAAATATGCAAACTTGAATGATTCAAGAATGACCAAGTGGTGGTCTCAGTCATTCACGAATCCTGCTTAATATTGAATTTACCTCATTGGCAATATCATTTTTTTCTCCAACTCAAATGTATACCATCTTGACATGGATTAAGCACTTGGAATCCGCTCAAATTGAATGTCTCAATGATTTCAGCAATGACTAACCCAGAAGGAAAATCTGCCCAATCATTTCTTTGGTGTTAAACCAATTCCAGTTATGCCTCATGTTTATTTGTAGGCTTATGAACCATTAGTTTCTGTGTAGAGTTTCTTGGGAATTCTTACAGAGCCCACAGGTTTGCTCTCAAAATCACCAGAAACTTCACAGGACAGGTCCCTTTCAGTAGACTTCCTGAAGGCTAAACACTTCAGGATTTTATGATGATGATGATGCACCTGGCAGGGAAACTTGGTTGCTTCTGCTACAGGTAACATCCAAAAACAGATGGCATGAGAAGTTCAATCAACCATTCTTCTGTTTTCTTCTTTTCTTTTTTTAAGATTTATTTATTTTTATTGGAAAGGCAGATCAGATTTATAGAAAGGAGAGACAAAAAGAAAGATCTTCCACCTGTTTGTTCACTCCCTAAATAGCCGCAACAGCTGGAGCTGAACCACTCCAAAGTCAGAAGCCATAGCTTCTTCTGGGTCTCCTACATCGATACAGGGTTCGAAGGCTTTGGACCATCCTCTGCTGTTTTCCCAGGCCATAATCAGAGAGCTGGACGGGAAGTAGAGCAGTTGGGACATGAAACTGCATTCATTTAGGATAAAGACACATGCAAGGCAAGGATTTAGCCATTAGGCCATCATGCTGGGCTCATCTATTTTCAATAGCAGTAACAAATTCTGAACAATTTGTCTTCAGTGCTCTTAACACAATTACTAATTGTCTCTGTTTATTGATTATCTTGTATCTATGTGTGCATCTGTTTCAACCATGGCATTCCATGAGAAGAGAAACTAAATGTGCTTTGTTTTGCATTGTATCCTTGTTCCCAGTCCAATGTGTTTGCACCCTGTAAATCAGCAAATATCTGCTCGATGAAGGCATTTCATAGCTCAGTGTCTTCCAATTAGTCAAAAGATATTCCGCATTTTTTCAGTGAAGGCAGTGAACAGCTGCTTTCTCTTCAGAAAAATTGCTCCTAATCTGTCCCAATCATTAAAGATAATCAGCAAGTCCTCTAGTAATCTGGAATCTGTTAGAATCACACTGATCCTGACATCAACACTCTTTTGCAGCACATAGCACAATCAGAATGACTGAGGACAAATGAACAAGTTTCAAAGTTTTAACCTAAATATGACTTTGAAAATCCTGTAAAATCTACTACTTAATCTAATTTATTACAAATTACTGAGGAAAATTCTGAAATTATGATAATTTAATTTAGAAACTTTCATCCCATTGTCTCCAGCTAATCAAGTTGTCAATTATGTTTAGATTGTTCATAGACAAAACATCATTGAAGGAGTTCAAGGAATACCATGAAATACAGATTTTTGGCATATTACTCAAGCTGAAGTCATTTGAGAAACAGAAAAATGTAAAGCTTGTTAAGTTCCTTTCTGTGTACTTAAAGACAAAGCAATCAGAAGGATTCAGCTGTGATTAACACTACAAAAATCAATTCATCACAGAACAGATTTCACCACACTGGGACAGACCCTGTTACAAACTATTATCTATTTCTTAAAGATTCATTCAATTTTCCCAAAAACCATTCACTTTTAGAATATTTGAGAATATTTTTTCATCCTCTGAATGACCCTTTCGGAATATAAGTTGAAGCATGGAACCCCTTCTTGACTTACTTGCCTGATGATTTATTAATATAATTATGGGCTAGATTGCCCATTATGGTAAGATTTCAGGTCTAAACATCATCACTTTCTAAGTTAAAAAAGCATTTAAGTAGGAAGCCTCAATAGTACAAATGGTTCAAATGAGGTTGTTATATACACATAGCCTCATATCTGTTTGCTTTCTTCAGTGTAAAAATCTCCCCAATGAATTAGTTCTTTCTCTCCTGGGTTTGGGAAGAGATACCATCACAAATATAATTATTCTGTCTTAAAAACTGAGCTCAAAGAGGAAATAAATTATTAGCAGCTTCCCACCTGTGTTCTTTAATTAAAATGCTGAGTTCATTAGGGCATATTTTGTTCAAGGATACCCTGCATTATGATTCTGAACTTCAGATTTAAGCAAGACATGGAAGTCAGTAAAGCAGTGAATCTGATTAATCTTGGACACAGCCTCCACAAAGAATGCCCCTCCTCCCCCATTCAGTCTGTTTAAGATACTTTGGGTGCTAATTTAAAAATACACACCACTTCCAAGTGATTTTAGTCCTTTTATATATATACTTACAATATATCTTGCTGAGAATAAAAGTTAATCATTATGGGCACTGCAATTGTTTTTTGGTGTTATTCATCAACTTGCCCTCCAAAATCAGGTTTGGGGAAATATTTGAAAAGATTTATTTTATTCATTTTAAACAGAAAGAGAGACAGAGAGAGAGAGAGAGAGAATTAATTTTCCATCTACTGGTTTAATTCCCAAATGACCCTAACAACTAGGGCTGGGCCACATTAAGGAACTTCCTCCATGTCTCCCATATGGGTGCAGCGATCCAAGTAGTTGGGCTATGCTCTTACTGCCTTTGGGAATTCTTACACATAATATTGGCTTGAGTTTCAAATCAAAGAATTCAGTGTCTGTCTGACTTAGGCAGACACTACAAATCTCTCCTGATAGCACACACTGATCCTTGGTATTGACTGCAAGATTATGCATTTCCTTATTGCATAAGCTTACCTTGAGTCTGTAAGTTGAGTTCTAGACTCCTTGAACCCAGGTGAACTCATGATGTCCTCCATTCTAGTGACACTGTCCATTTACTAAAAACAAATGAGTGTTTTTGTTTGATTTTGTTTTGGCTTTCGTCTGATCCAGTCAAACATCCAAGGCCTCCTTTCAGCACAAAGTCTTGTCTCTGTCATGACTTCCAGATACAGTCTAGCCCCTAAATTGCCTAAATTGTACAACTCAAATTGCAAATTAATGGAGCTCACTATGTCAGAGAAAATCTACTCATTGTTCCCAAATACAGTAACATGAATTTGCTGCATACTTAGCCTGATTGCTGCTGTGATTAACAGGAACTCTGCTTTGGCATCTATAAACTAAGCCAAATTTGCTAAAAGTAAAAATTTGTACAACAGTTGAGTGTAATAGAGTTTACCTGAGCCAAGAAAAACAAAACAAGACAAAAATTATTTATGCATTAGATAGCTACAAGAACAGGTTTAGAGAACTTCTTTCAGTATCACGATCTGATAGCATTTACAGAAAACTGAAGTGAGGTGTACAGACAACTTTATTGTTGAAGTGGTTATAGACATTCCTTGCAATTACCCAAACCTCAGTTTTATTGCTGTGATTAAACTTGTGTTGGTTTGATCTACTGGACCCAGTACAGGAACCTCGTCCAAGTGCTTATCTTCCTACTAAGTACCATTTGACAAAGGTAGCATTCAAACTGTATCTGTCAGGATCCAGGGTCTGGACTCAAGAATAGAGAGTAGAGACATGCAGCTGAATAGTTAGATTGTTGAAAACCATCAAAGAACATTTTCATAGACCGGGAGTGGCATAAAAACAGAAGTGATTCCAGGTGACGGTGGAGCAGGCAGTCAGGGAAGATATCTGTAAGGCAATCAGGCATTTGGAACCTCTCTCTTGTAACCCACGAATTCCTCACCACTCTCTTTTCTTCACTAGGGGTCCCTTTTGCAACCTTTTTTTAAAAGTTTTTTTTTATTGCAAAGTCAGATATACAAAAAGAAGGAGATTCAGAGAGATAGATCTTCCATCGCTGGTTCATTCCTCAAGCAGCCGCAATGGTTGGAGCTCAGCTGATCTGAAGCCAGGTGCCAAGAGTCAGGAGCTTCTTCCAGGTTTCCCACAAAGATGCACGTTCTCAAGGCTTTGGGCCATCCTTGATTGCTATCCCAGGCCACAAGCAGGGAACTGTGTGGGAAATGGAGCAGCTGGGATATGAACTGGTGCCCATATGGGATCCTGGAATACGCAAGATAGAGACTTCAGCCACTAGGCTACCACATCAGGACCCCTCCACCACTTGTGCAATCTTTTAGAGACTCAGATTGAGCAGCTGCTACACAATAAGGAGACTTCTTGTAGAATAACTCTCTGATATCATACTGTGGTTTCAAAAAGTTCAAGTAGAACTCAGGGTATTAGAAGAATCTTAACCGTGTCATTAGCCTGGGTGGCCTATGTCCAGTCCAAAAGCATACAAAAGGCCTTGAAATGCTAGGATGTGAAATTGTGAACCCTTGTCACTATTGCAGCCAGTAACTTAACATTTCATAGACTTACTTCCCACATTGGTAAGATGGTTGTGCTTGCGTGTTTTACAGAATAACTATAAAACTTGATGTGGCCTTACCTGGCACTCCAGAAGATGTAGAATTCAAATTTGAATGGAAGCCCATACTCATCACTGTATTCAGGGGTAGGGAGGCATTCTGGGAAAAGAACCTGAAAAGCCTTGTCATCAGGTCAGAATCGGAATTATACCTACCTTTTTGTCTTCTCTCTTTTTTCCAATGTTATGTTCTTGCTGTTGGTATTCTGTCTCATTCTGATTACTGTGTGAGACACAGTAATCTCTGTTCTCTTTGTTTATTCATCTTTTTAATCAATTAATTTAACAGACAGAGAGAGAATTCCTACCTGCTGATTCACTCCCCAAACGCAAGGAGCCAGTTACTCCCCCATGTGGGTGGGCAGGGAACCAATGTCATCAGCCATTACCATTGCTTCTTGGGGCCTGTACATGCCTTAAGCTGGAAAGAGGAACCAGTACTGGGGTTTGAATCAAAGTGCTGTAATATGGAATGTAAGTAACTTAAACAGCATCCCAAACATTAGAGCAAATGCTCCCAATCACTCTGACTTCTTATGAAACAGTTGGGAACATTATTGTTATAATGTTATTACTAACCATGGTTTTCAGTTTTCTGCTCCATATCAATTGTGTAGCACGATAACTGCTTTGCATGTGTCCTTTTATTTTGTTCTGACTTCCACCATGAGAGTTGATTGATTCTCATTTTACAAATAGAGCAATTGAGAGGAGAAGATTTTGAACAAGCTCTGTGGCATCGAATGGCTGTCTATTGAGCACACAGTGTTTGCATCACTATTCTTACTCCTCCATGCTGACTTCTGCTGCTGTATCACACAGCTTTCCTGAAAGTGGTCAGAACACATAGTATAGTGAGTTTCAAATTTTAGGTGAAGATTTATTTTTAAGATGACACTGTACTGTAATGAAATAATGAAGAGTGTACCAAATACCATACTATTTTTTTATTATAGCTATTTGTTTTTTCTTTTTTTTATTAATTACATTGCATTATGTGACATAGTTTCATAGCCTCTGGGATTCCCCCAACCCCTCCCTGTTCCCTCCCCCACATGGTGGATTCCTCTACCTTTTTGTATTACCGCAGTTCAAATTCAGTCAAGATTCTTTCATTGCAAACATATACCAAGCATAGAGTCCAGCATCTTATTGTCAAGGTAAACTCAATGGTTTCTTGGGGGGACCATCTCTGGTCTGAAGGCAGAGCTGGCAGAATATCAGCCGATCAATTAAAAGCCACAACATAACATCAACAACAATGTACAACACTATGGAATTATTTGACATGGTATTGAGTAACCAATATGTTAGTAAAATGCAAGTTCTTAACCACATCCTATGACTACTTCATTGACATTTCCATTTTAGTTTATACACCTTAAAATGGCTATAGGGTACTATTCAGCTATCTCATGTCTATTTTCATTTTAGTATTTAGCAGTTTATAGTGTTGAAGCATAATTTTGCTGAACTTGGCAGATTTTAGGATAGTCTAAACTGGCTTGTAACTCTAACAAGGCATATGTCAACAGTTTAGGTGCAGAACAGTTTTAGGAGGGGTGTGCAGAGAAATCTTCAATACTTTAGTGAGGAGTAACTAAGTGCGGAGTAAATAATCTTTGTGTCCTACCTAGTAAGGCATGTGTGAGTCCACACTGACCGTTTCGTGTCTGGTTCTAAGCTTTCCTTGTTGTTTTCTGTCTATTCTATTTTTTTCTAATTTTTTGTTGTTGTTGTTGTTTGCCGGGGGGGCTCCAGAGTGACCCTGATGGTCATTGCAAGAGAGGGTGGGGTCTGCATCAAAGAATTTTAAAACCTAATATATTTTAAAGACCCTATGCTATCGGAAATGGGGCGGGAGAGCAGAGAAATCTTCCAAATACCATACTATTTTATAAAAATGTATTTATTTACAGGTGTATGCCTGTGTGTGTAAGTAGAATTATAACAGATAAAGGATTCACATTATTAGAAGAAAAAGTGGTTGACGATCCCTGCTATGGCATTTGTTATAATCACCGGTGGTCTTCAAAGAAGACTATGCACAAAAAAGTTGTGATATGAGCCAATGGATTCTGGGAGGAAAATGTAGAACTTTGATTTGTTTAGGTTAAATATTAAGAAAGAGATTCATTCAGATGCTTATTAGGATGGACACTAGAATTACCACAATCCATTTTACCTTATCTTTTATAAATTGTGCAAGTTTAAAAGATGTTATTATCTACTTGCAACTAAATGTACTAGCATAAAATGTACAGTTAGCTAAATATCATCTTGCAAAAAAATTGAATAATGAAAGATAAAATAACAATGGTCAGCACAGGAACAAAATAGCAACACTAATTTTTCTCCTGTATGAGTCAAAAGAGAAGTTGAAATTTGTCATTAAGTTATACAAAAACTGACTTTAAATTAAATTATGAAGAAGACTGTCCAGAATTTACACCCAAGTTCTTAAACAAGAGCGTTTTGCATGTATGCATGATATGTTCTGATGTTAGCAAGAGTAATATGAACCCATCCATGAGGATGTACAAGGCATTTGATAACAGATTATTAAAATATTTTATCAGGTTTCAATTATGCATTGCATAATATGTGCCATATGAAACTACACAAAATCAAAGGAGAAAGCATTGAAGCTTATTTTGAGATTATTTTTCTGATAACAACAGATATAAAGCCACATGTTATTGGAAACATGTCTGACTTATGGCAATAAAAGTGTGTATAGTAAAAAAAAAGATACTCTGTAAGCAAATATAGAGTATCAGAAAACACATAGAAAATTTTTTTGAAGATTTATTTATTTTTATTACAACGTCAGATATACAGAGAGGGGAGAGACAGAGAGGAAGATCTTCCATCCGATGATTCACTCCCCAAGTGAGTGCAACGGCCGGTGATGCACTGAACCAAAGCCGGGAACCAGGAACCTCTTCCAGGTCTCCCACGCGGGTGCAGGGTCCCAAAGCTTTGGGCCATCCTCAACTGCTTTCCCAGGCCACAAGCAGGGAACTTGATGGGAAGTGGAGCTGCCGGGATTAGAACCGGTGCCCATATGGGATCCTGGAGTGTTCAAGGCGAGGACTTTAGCTACTAGGCTATGGCGCTGGGCCCACATAGAAAATATTGATAATGATGAAAAATAACATGTTGGAATGTATTATGGCTGTTTAGAGAAAAAGTAACTCTATGGTTAGACGGAAGCATACCAATGTTCCCATCTTGCTGCAATGGTGGTATTTATGAAACACAAGGAAAAACACTTTCTTGTAGACCCATAAAGGAAACAGGTTCTGAAAAGGATTTAAGAAGTAAATGAGACTAGTCCAGCAAATGATGGCTGAATTGGCTAGTCCTCTGTCTTGCGAGCACTGGGATTCAATATGGGCTCTGGTTCTTGCCACAGCTGCTTCATTTTCCATCCAACTCCCTGCCTATGGCCTAAAAAAGCAGAAGAGAGTGATACAAGGGCCCGGCGGTATGGCCTAGTGGCTAAAGTCCTTGTCTTTAATGCCCCGGGATCCCATATGCGCACCGGTTCTAATCCCGGCAGCTCCACTTCCCATCCAGCTCCCTGCTTGTGGCCTGGGAAAGCAGTCAAAGACAGGCCCAAGGCTTTGGGTTCCTGCACCTGTGTGGGAGACCTGGTGAAAGTTCCTGGTTCCTGGCTTCGGATCAGCACAGCTCTGGCCATGCCAGTCACTTGGGGAGTGAATCATCGGACGGAAGATCTTCCTCTTTATCTCTCCTCCTCTCTGTATATTTGACTTTGTAATAAAAATAAATAAATCGCTAAAAAAAAAAAAGGGGGTGATGCAAAGCCTTGCCAGAGCTATTAAGCAAGAAAAAGAAATTATAGGAATTCAAACTGGAGACAAGGAAATGAAATTATCTCTACTTGCAGGTGACATGATTCTCTACGTAGGAGAACCAAAAAACTCAGCCAAGAGACTACTGGAACTCTTAAGAGGCTTTGGCAGAGTAGCAGGATACAAAATTAATGAACACAAATCGATAGCACTAGTCTACACAAATAATCCCATGACTGAGAAAGAAATTTTAAGTATAGAGCCCTTTAAAATAGCAAAGAGGAATCTTAAATACCTAGGAATTAAGCTAACTAAATATCTGAAAGACTTTAATGATGAAAATTATAAACAACTGAAAAATTTTACCGAAAATGACTGTTTAGTGATTCGTTTGATATTGGAATTTAATGGCTTAAAATAGAAAGGAGTTAGGAGAAATAGAGAAAAGTTGCAATATTCTGAATGAAAATCTGTGTACATGACAGTGTGTGCAGTATGTAGGCAAAAACAAGTTTATGTGTCTGCTTGGATGGGTGTTGATCAATAACATTGCAGAGAGCTTGCTGGACAGTGGGCGTCAGAATTTGGAAGTTCATGACATTGATGAGTGAATGTTGAATGTTGCAAAAACATGGATGTGATGTCTATCATCTCCAAGAAAACATGCCAAGTGATCATTATTGCCATGCCTGGAAAATGTTCACGCCTCTGGCAGGCACAGGAGAGCTCCTTTCCCACACCACACTCTTAAAGAAGTCAGCAATTACTGTCTTTTTATGGTAAAAGCATCTAATTTGGAGGAAAGTGTAGAAATTCTTCATTGCAAATTTTTCCTCTTCATTCATAAATTTTTAGAGAAGCTGGATATAACTAGTGAAAGTTGAGGGTTTCTTTTGTTTTAAAGCAAAATCTGAATTAGACCATTACTATAGACTCGAGTTCTTGGAGAGTACCTGAAACATGAGAGGGCATATTACAAAATAAACTCTGATAAGGGAACTCAATGTGGAAATCCTCCCAATAAAAGTTACAGCTTTAGGTACGTAACATGAACACATTTATTGCCACACTTAAAGAAAAAAAAACCCTTAACAAAATACTTATCAATACTAAATCTGGATGCAAGAAATAATGAACATCTGCCAATAAGTTTTTCTTTTCATTTTGTTTATTAGTAATGACCTTAAGGTTTCTGTACCAGGGTTTTTTCAATATGTTCTTTTATATCAGATGTGAGATTCTTGGCCTGTGTCCAGATATGGATACAAATTTTTTCTGGAACACATGAAGAAGCTCATCACCTGTGATCGATCCAGTAAAACAATCCAATGATTTCCATGTAAGGGCCTAACCTGGAAAAGGAAAGGTTAAGAAAAATACTACAAGAGAGTTGTGAATGTTAATTCTTATGTCCCAGCCGAGTTATAATTCAATGACAATAAGAGGAAATTAAAAGTTATCTACTTCAAAGCTATTTTAATATGCAGGGGGATAATTTATAAATTAGCCTATTTTAAAAAGATTTTCTAATCATATTTTAAGTTAAGATGTTAAGGTTTGGAGTATTTATGTTTTCATTTTTTTTGTTGATGCTTCCTGGATATTGGGGTTTGGATTAACATTGTAGTATGCCAGTTAAGTGTATGTTATTTGTTACTGAATTGTCAGATTTTGAAAAATACAAATTTAATGAAGTGCTATGAAGACAATAGTATATCTTTGAGCAATTAAATTGACAGCTTAAATTATCATAGACACAGTATTCACAAAACAATATACAATTCACAAGAGTAACATGGATCAAAATAAAGTCGGCTGGTACAAGAATTTTTTTTGAAGATAAATGAGAAAACCAAAAGTTTAATACAGCCTGCAGGAAAATAGCTAGCAATATTAGGAAGAGAATAAGAGAGAATTACCAGCTAACACTATAATTAATTCTAAAACATTTATTCTTCCAACTTCTTAGATTAATTTTCTTCTAGTCTAATAGAAGAATTTTTTTCTTTTAGACTTTGGATTAATTGCACATATCTTTTCACAGTTCCTGATTTTAAAAAGACAAGAAATTAGAGATAAGAATTAGTGTATTTTCCCATCTAAGCAATCATTTTTTGTTTATGAATAATTATATTTCAGTTGTACTTTTCACATAGCCATTGAGGTTTTTAAATTATAACATTAGCCTAGAGAAGGATACAATTATGAGAAAACATTAGAAGAGATAAGGATATTTTAATACTTTGCTTTAGTTCAGGTACCCTGAAAGGAAAATCCCCAGAAATGTAAGAGGATTTTTTAAGGAGGGAGCAGATAAGAAAAGTTCCATATCATAATATGGGAGGAAGGAAGATACGGGGATTGAATAGAAAAAGAAGAGAAGAGAAGGGATTGAACAGCCAGAGACATGAACTCCAGTGAAACTTCAAGGATAAGTCCATTAGGCTAACAGGGAATTTGTAGGCCCAAGTTACAGCTTTATATAGTTCCAACCTGAGTGGAATGGGGAGACCACCATTCCCAGTCGTAAGTCAGAGCAGCCAACACGGTGAACAGCAGCTGTATTCATCAAGCAGGTGTGTCCCTGGCAGCTGGCGTTCTAAATATTGTATTTTCTGCTCATTAGAGTCTACTCTCTGAGCTGCTCAGATCAACTTTTCCATAATGATTTTGGAGGAGCTCCTCCATGGTTTCCACAGGCCTATTTACTGGAGGAACATCAAGAAGAAGAAAGAGCTTAGTTGTACAAATTGCAGCCCCTGTTGTTGAAGTTGGTCTCTGTGAAAGAACAAGTTCTCATCCTCAGATCCTGCAGTAATCATTGCCAATTTTGCTCATCCTTATATGTGATATAATCAGTGGAAGTACACAGAGGCACGCAAGTGGATCACTTGAGTTCTATGGGTATTCTTCCCTACCCTAATGTGTTAGAGCAAACCTTTTTTCTCCTGCAAATGATCAACTGATTCCATTTCTTTTCTTAAAAGATTTGTTTTATTTTTATTGCAAAGTCAGATATACAGAGAGGAGGAGAGACAGAAAGGAAGAACTTCTGTCCAATGATTCATTCGCCAAGTGACTGCCATGGCCAGAGCTGTGCTGATTCGAAGCCAGGAGGCAGGAACCATCTCCAGTTATCCCACATAGGTGCAGCATCCCAAGGCCTTAGGCCGTCCTTGACTGCTTTCCCAGGTCACAAACAGGGAGCTGGATGGGAAGTAGAGCCTCTGCACATATGGGTTTCAGGCACACTTAAGGTGAGGATTTTAGCCGCTAGGCTACCGCTCCAGGTCCTTGATTCCATTTCTTATCTGAACCCAGGCATAATGGTCCAAAGTTCAGTTACAAGTTACAATTCAATAGGACATTTGGTGTGCCCCTTAAAGAGTGTGCTCCTTCTGGAGCCAAGGACTGTAGTCCAGAGCTGTCGGAATAGGAAGAACAAAGTTACCCAAGTGACTCAGTGATGACAAGTATCTGCATACATGCTTCCTCTTGGGAAAGAAACATGTAGACATTTCTGATCGTGCATACACCACATTGAGAGGGCTATCCTCTCGTCCTTTCAAAGTGCTACCCTTGAACTCTCAAATTAGCATTTCTTAAAGGAAGAGTTAAGATAGTCTGAGTCTGGTTGCTTCCAGGGGTGTGATATGTGATACAATCAGTGCTGATAAGTCCCTTAAGTGAATGCCATGATGCATAGGATGCCATACATATGGATCAGGCATCACATAAGCTACAAATAGTGGTGTTGACCTAAGATCTGCAGGCAGGAAAATCAAACCCTTATCCTGACTAGGTCTTCATGTGTGTGAGGATGTGCGAGCATGAATTGCTATCTGTGAGGAATAAAAAGACACAGTGTTGGCACCAGTACAAATACCTAGTTGCACTGATAATTATTTATGTCATGAATTCCACATTGTTCTGTTTCTTGGAACTGTATATTCAAGAGGAATAGCAGCAAACAGCCTTGGTAAGGAGGAGTGTATACTGCTGTGTTCATCATAGCTTCTATCTCTGCTTCCTTGATTACACTGTTTATACGTTCATAGTATTAGTTCTACTAGTTTTAGGTGTCAGGGAGGAAGGCGGCTTGTTGCTGTCAAATGCGCATCATTTTATTTGCATGATTGTTCCATGACCAGTGAGAACCAGTGGGATCTTTAAGAATTAGGCTTCACCTCATTTTAGCAGTTTTCCTGGATCACTCAGTATGTCTTCCGTTAGTCTGTGTCTGCCAGGAAGCAAGAACAGACAGGGTTATTCATTCAAGAGATTTATTCAAAGAGTTTTAGAACCCAACTTGTTTTCAGACAATGAAACATTTCTGATGCCCATGGAAGAATGGAGGAGTGAAGAGAAAATGAAATGTGTCCCAGAAAGCTTTTCCTAGGCTCAGAGAGAGCCTGGGAAACTCAGACTCATCCCTTAGGGGAATCACAGTGAACACAAGAACAAATTCTAGAGGCTCAGCAACAGAAACAGCAGGAAACCATGCCACATACTGCAGATACAAGCAGCACATGCTCATGGTTGTAACATCAATTATTAAAATAGGCATGGATTAGAAGCCCAATTTTGCAATGAAGCAAAACTGAATTTGAGCCTTACTGTTTAACCTTGAACAAGTTTTTCAACTCCTGAATATCAAATTTTAGCTGTAAAATTAGAGGAAAATGATTTCTTAGTTTTGTAGCAAATAGAAACTGTGATCATTTATGAAAAGCCTAAAACATGTTTTCTGTTGCTTGAAGTTGGTTATTCCAAGGTTAAAAATATGAGACCACTTTTGTATTTTCCAATCATGGAGCTCTTTCTTATTTTTGCTGTAGAATGTGTGAAATTCAGTTAGCCATTAAAAAAATGAAACTTGGTTTTTATATGTGAGATATCCATGAAACCACTTAAATTCGTTAAAAGAGTACATAAAACACTGATGCTATCAAATTACAAAGATTTTGGTTAAATGTGTGTATAGAAATTATAATTTAGCGTTAAAAATAAAATTATACTGGGTTGGAGCAGTGACTCCACAGGCTATTGCCTCCCCGACACCCTCAAGAGCACTGGCATCCCAAAGGGTGAAGGTTCTAGTCATGGTTGTTCCACTTCTGATCGAGTATCATTTTTTCATCCGGGTTTGTGACCTGAGATGGTTCAAGTTCCTGGTCCCTTACAATCACCAGGGAGACCAAGAAGAACCTCCTGGCTCCTGCCTTCGTATTGGCTCAGCTCTGGCCATTGTAGCCATTTGAGGACTGAACCAGTGGATGAAAGATTATTTCTCTTTGTAAATCTGCATTTCAAATTTTAAAAAAAAAGAGAAAAGACAAATGAAGTTATGCTAATTTTTGCCAAATAATAGTAAATACTAGACATTTTGGAGTTTCTAATGATTATCTCTTTGGAAAATTGCAATGCTCTTTGTAGTTTTCAAAACAATGTACTGATAAAATTACTTCGTGATTAATTTCAGAAATGGCAGAATTTATACTCTTTTAAAATATTTATTGTAAAGTCGAATACACAGATAAGAGGAGAAGCAGAGAGGAAGATCTGTCTGATGATTCATTCCCCAAGTGACCACAACAGCCGAAGTTGCACTGATCCAAAGCCAGAAACCTCCTCTAGGTCTCTCACACAGGTGCAGGGTGCAAGGCTTTGGACCATCCTTGACTGCTTTTCCAGGCCACAGGCAGAGAGCTGGATGGGAAAGTAGGGCTGCCAGGATTAGAGCCAGCACCCATATGGGATCCTGGCATGTGCAGGACAAAGACTTTAGCTGCTAGACTATCACACTGGGCCCAGAATCTACACTCTTTACTGAGAATCAATATTAGATTGCATATTAATTTTATGACCTTTGACCTAGCTTCCTGAACTATTATAAATGTGAATTCCAGCATTTACTTGGAAGTGTTTCATTAAGTTAGGCTGACCATTTTTATGACCATCCCAATCTAAAAATCTTTTGTTATAAATAATTATGCTATAGATAGTTATCCATTCATATTAAGAAAAATTTACAAAGGAAATAAACATAAAGCAACAAATCCTTTTCAAGAACTTGCTTCTTTTTGTTGTCACCTTCTCAGGTCAGTGTGTGTATTATAATTCCCATATTGGGCGCAACTCATACAGAATTGCCTGACCTGTCCTGATATCAAGATTGACCGTTTATAAATTACCTATAACAAAGATGTTGCAAAACAAGAAGAAAATCCTTATCTCAAATGAAAATGCAAGAAATCTGAAATTCAACCTACAATACTTAAAGAATGATCAGAGGAAGAGATGAGAACTGAGCAGAAGCTGAGAAAACACCTGTCGATAGATTTTCGGCATATTTCTCCAACACAGCTTTCCACTCAGTTTCCAAAAACAAGTGGCAATCCTAAAGAAAAATTAAAGAAGATAAATATATCCTCCACTGCTGGTTTACTTCCCAGATACCCACAACATGCAGGACTGGACTGGAACAAAACCAAGAGTCAGGAACTCCGTCTTTATCTCCTCTGTGTGTGACAGGGACCCCAAATGCTTGGGCCTTCAATCATTACCTTTCATGTGCACTAGTAGAACTTTGAGTAGAACCAGAGGAGCCGGTGCTCAAACTAGGGCTCTGTTAAGGGATGTAGGCATACTTTGTGAAGGCTAAATTTGACATTTCACAACACCAATCCCACTATGGAGGTCTTTGCTGCCACCAACAAACAAAATAATTATTCCAAACACACCTTCATTTAATTTGTCTATGAAGAAATTGGAAAACCAGATGGATTGTGAGGAAAGATTCAATATTTCTGCAAATCTTCGTAGGTGGTGATACAATTACAGCTGTGGTTCCAGATGTTTTATCTTTATTGGGGAAATAAACCTGGACTCTGACACCTATTGACTAACAAATGGTGTCTCTTTCCAAACAGCTGTCAGTATGGATAATCAGGAACAGTTGGTTGGTAAAGATATAAGTATTGCCATTGTCACCGTTGCTGATATTTGTCATCATGGAGCCTGTGGCTTTGCTGTGCAATTCTGTAGCATGTGGTTATGAACCATTACTAATATGACTGGCAGAAACAGAGACATTCTGTCAGAATAAAATATATGCCATATTTTTAACATTAAGTATGAACCATTTTTTTAAGATTTTATTTTATTTTTATTGGAAAGGCAGATACACAGAGAGGAGGAGAGACAGAGAGGAAGATCTTCCGTCTGATGGTTCACTCCCCAAGTGAGCACAACGGCTGGAGCTGAGCCAATCCAAAGCCAGGAGCCAGGTTCTCCTCTGGGTCTTCCACATGGGTGCAGGGTCCCAAGGCCTTTGCCCATCCTCGACTGCTTTCCCAGGCCACAAGCAGGGAGCTGAATGAGAAGCAGGCCACCGGGATTAGAACTGACGCCCATATGGGATCCCAGTGCGTGCAAGGCGAAGACTTTAACCACTATGTTATCGCACCGGGCCCAAGTATGAATCATTTTTAAGACTGATAACATATTGAGATAATATTCTGGAAAAAATATTACTAAAATACCTGATCTATAATGCCTAAAGTATAGAGTACAAAATTTTATTTTATATTATGAAAATTGACCTTTTGAGATTTGAAAATTATTTACAGTCAGTCTATACTCTTGATCAACAGTTTTTTTTTAAACTTACTATTTATTGAACTATTTACCTAGTGGAGGATTAAGTCTTAAATTGTTGAAGGACCTGAAAGTATGTCAGTGTAAACATTTTTTTTTTCAATAAGGGAGGAGGAGACAGTGTGGCAATACAGACAGGAGGGAGGGTAGAGTGGGAAGTATCACTTTGCTCAATCTGTATTGTGAAATACACGAAATTTGTTCACTTTATAAAAATAAAATTTGGGCACTACAAAATTTACAATGACACATAGGTGTGTTACTGTTCATATTATATTTCTACTAAATAGTGCTAATTTAAAGGAAATTAAAGCATATTGGTAACAAACAGAACATTATAGAGGCCCATTAAATGCATGCATTTAAGTAACTAAACCCATAGAAACAGCTGCTGACTGAAGGATTCAGGGACCTCTACATGTGAGAAGTAAGTTTTGTATTGCATATCACACCTAGCAACACAGTGTTTGGTGGCCTTTTTTGGAAATAACAAGCTATTTTGACCTATTTACCTGTTATCAATAAGATTGGTAATTTTGAATAGAACTCAGGGTAAATATCAAGCAAATCAACCAAAAAAAATGTCAAAACTCACTTTAGTATCGCGTACAGTTTACATGAGACTATGTTCAACATACCCAGTGATGTTAGAGGGTCTGTTGAATCCCTACCAGGGGAATCAGGACACAAATCTTTGAGTTTGAGAGTAAGATTTTTTTTTCTACTATTAAGTATTTTTCAGAAAGAATATTGTAGATAGCTGTTGTTCAATAGCTGACTAATTCTCTATCTCCAGGGTCCAGAATGCCATGTGCATCCCAATTCATGCTATAGTTGCTCCACTTCCAATCTACCTCCCTGCTTATTTCTTGTGAAAGCAGCAGAGGATGGCACAAAACCCCATGACCCTGCACCAGTGTGGGAGACCCAGAAGAAGCTCCTGGCTCTTGACTTTGAATCAGTGCAGCTTTGGCCATTGCAACTCTTAGGGAATGAACCAGCATGATGAAGGATTGTTCTCTCTGTCTCCCCTACTCTCTGTAAATGTACCTTTGCAACAAAAATAGAGAGAGAGAGAGAAAGAGAGAGAGACTAGAAGAGAAAGGAGAGAGGAGGAAGAGAGAGGAAAGAGGGAGACGGAGAGGGAGACAGAAAGAGAGAGAGGGGGAGAGGGAGAGAAAGAGAGGGAGAATGAATGAATGAATGAATGCCGGCTTCCCTGGGCTATCAAGGAATTCCTGGTCATTAACTGCATGCTGTACAATCTAGCTATTGGTGAAGCCCTGACTCTGAGAACACCAGAATGTGACCATGCTTACAGATAGGACCTTGAATATAATACATAAGCTAAAATGATATCATTGCAAGGTTTCAAACTAGTCTGGCTTCTATCATCTTAGCAGAGATTGGAGGGGAAGGCATTGAAGCAGTGGTTAGGACGTCATTTGGGGTATCGCCACCATGTATTAGAATTTCCTGGATTTGAGTTGCAGCTAGGCTCTTGATGCCAGCTTTCTGCTGCTGTTCATTTTGGGAGGCACACAGTGATAGTTTCAAGTAGCAGGTCCCTGCCAACCATGTGAGAAACTTGGATTGAGCTCCCAGCTCCCTGCTGTGTCCAGCACCAGCCTGTGTGAACTTGGGAAGTTAACCAGTAGATGGGAGACCTCCATCTGTTTCTTTTTACTGTCTCTCTGATTTCAAATAAACTCAAATAATAAAGTTGAAGGAGAAATGATTAGGACATTTGCCATAGGTGAACACACAGAAATACTCATACAAACTCACAGGAAGAAGACAGCCATCACAAGCCAAAGATAGAGTTCTCTTTGGATTTCTAGCACTCAAGGCAGTAAGAAAGCATGTCTGTTGTTTAGGCTGCTCACCCATGGGCATTTTGATTGCTCTATTAGTCTATTCCAGGCTGAAATATTAAAAGTGTAAAGTGGAATATTAGGATTCATTAAAAAAAACTTTTCTAATCTGAAAGTTTCTGATTTCATGGCGTATTTTTCAATATTGAAAATTTTGGTGGCAGTATTAAAGATTGTAAGAAATAATCACCAGGTTTTTCTTTAAAAGAAAAAAAGCTTCTGGAAAACTGAAAAAAAGAAAAAAGAAAACATCTTCCTATTCTACAATAATTGCTCTGTTCATTTTTTACTCACAACAACTCTCTCCGTTTTACCAGAACTGGGTTGCCCTGATACAACCTGCATTCTTTTTCTTTTTTTAATGTTATGTTTATATTTATTTTTTTTGCTCATTTGTTTTTTTAATATATATATTTTTATTAATTACATTGCATTATGTGACACATTTTCATAGGCTCTGGGAATCCCCCAACCCCTCCCCGTTCCCTCCTCCCATGGTGGATTCCTCTACCTTGTTGCTGTATTTCATTTCAAATTCAGTCAAGATTCTTTCATTGCAAGAGTATGCCAAGCATAGAGTCCAGCATCTTATTGTCAAGGTAAATTCAACGGTTTCTTGGGGGGACCATCTCTGGTCTGAAGGCAGAGCTGGCAGAATATCAGCCGATCAATTAAAAGCCACAACATAACATCAACAACAATGTACAACATTATGGAATTATTTGACATGGTATTGAGTAATCAATATGTTAGTAAAATGCAAGTTCTTAACCACATCCTATGACTACTTCATTGACATTTCCATTTTAGTTTATACACAGAACTGGCTTCTATACACCTTAAAATGGATATAGGGTACTATTCAGCTGTCTCGTGTCTATTTTCATTTTAGTATTTAGCAGTTTATAGTGTTGAAGCATAATTTTGCTGAACTTGGCAGATTTTAGGATAGTCTAAACTGGGTTATAACTCTAACAAAGTGCGTCCAAGGAAGAGTGGTTAAAGAAACTGTGGTTCCTCTACTCCACACACAAATTAAAGTAGAATAGACAGAGAACAACAAGGAAAGCTTAGAACCAGACAGGAAACGGTCAGCGTGGACTCACACATACCTTACTAGGTAGGACACAAAGATTAATTACTCCTCACTAAGGTATTGAAGATTTCTCTGCACACCCCTCCTAAAACTGTTCTGTACCTCAATTGTTGCCATATGCCTTGTTAGAGTTATAACCCAGTTTAGACCAACCTGCATTCTTTGTGACCAGAAGTTTTCCTCCTGCATCTTACCATTCACCACTGCTTGTATCCTACTCTGATCTTTTCTCCAGATCAGCTTGGTTTCCGTCTCTCCCTGACGAAAGTCAATGTGCATGTTCTCATTTTCAGAAAAATAAAATTAAACACTTAAGAAATCTGCAGATATATCTAGCAGTTTCAGAAATCACCAGCATGCTATAGCACACTAATTGTAGACCATTGCTATTGAAAAGGTGGGACAGAAGTAGCACGCTTTGGGATGTGATTGCAGTTAAAATCCTTATTTTAAAAAATGACTACATATTTATATTGATCTCCCTATTTTTTAAGCCCAGAAATCATATTTGCATAATAGACTTTTACCATCACATTCAAAGGCTGTTGTTCCTCTGAGAGCCTTAGGACATACA
This sequence comes from Ochotona princeps, assembly GCF_030435755.1. Lineage (NCBI taxonomy): Eukaryota > Metazoa > Chordata > Mammalia > Lagomorpha > Ochotonidae > Ochotona > Ochotona princeps. The sequence continues at coordinate 42,978,266 of NC_080840.1, forward strand.
GGAATTTCCGCTCACTGAGAACTGACCAGTTGAAGGACTTCCCTAATGTTCCACTATTGAGCAGTAAACCAATAACTGGATTTCTACTCTTTATTACTCAATCTCCTTAACAAACAGCTAGGTTCACTTATGTATTTTTAAACGAAATTGTACTTATTTGTTCGAAATGCAGTTACAGAGACGGGGCTTGGGAAGAGATAGAGTAATCTTCATTGTGACCTCTCCAAATGGTCAAAATATTTCACTGCACCAGGCCGAAGTCAACATCCTGGAATTCCATCTGGGTCCGAGCTTGTGGGCTGTTTTCTGCTGACTTCTCGGGCACATTAGCAGGGAGCTAGATCAGAAGCAGAGCAGCTGGGACTCACAGTGGTTCCCATATGGGATGTTGGTGTTTATAGGCAAAGGCAAAGGCTTATCCCACTGTGCCAGATTCTTGAAAATTTCTCTCTACTGTGTCCAACATAAAAAACACAAATTGATCTTTACGATGGTCCTTGAATGCTTTCTAATTCTTATGTTTCTAAATTTTTATATACCCATGCACTTAAAGTACCGTGTGTGTGTGTGTGTGTGTGTGTGTGTGTGTATACAACACATTTCATATTCAGGAAGCTGGGTTTAACCCTTTACCTGATTGCAGTACTTGATGAAACAAATCACAGTATTTCCAAGTCAATATATTTCTTATTTTGGAGTCTGTTATGCAGTTGGTACGCATAGAGTTGATTCTGCTTTTGCAGTCTCTATCCAAATGCTATCAAGATGTTATGATTAGCCAGTTGATTCCACATCACATTTGTGTGGCAGATGACTTTGTCCTGATTCTTTGTCTATGTAACAAATGTCTACAGTATTCCAAATGGTAACTACTGTGAAGAATAATGAAAAAACTCTAGTAAATTAGGATTTATAAATTTTAATGTTTTACATTATAATTTATCTGACTCACCTTTTATCAGTGACAACATGCTGCATAAGGTAAAATTTAGGAAAGAGGCAGGTAGACTAAAAAGCAGATGAATGTGGCAATCACAGTCATTCATTTCTAAAGTGAAGAAACAACCTCTGTGTTACTGCACATGCTTCTATTTAAAACATTTGCTAACTAATACACTAGTTCCTTTAATACCAGCAATTTCTTAAATGAAAACATCCTTCTATTCACCCACATAGAATACTAGTTTTTGGAAACTACATGAGAAAAAATTTAAAGCCACAACATTGGTTTCAAAAGCATCAATTGTAATGTTCCCTCAAATTACCTTGTCAAGCTCTTAGACTGATCTGCCTTTGAAATAACAGACGTTCAGGACTTGGCATGCTTTGAAATGGAAACAAACCATAATTTTTTACTTCTTTGTATTTCCTGAATCTATATAGGTTTCTTCCACTGCAAAATTCAAGTCAAATGACTCCCATAATGCTTTTTCATATTCAGAGCAGCAAGCAAGAGGTAAATAGTTATCAAGCCTGCTCTGACTACTCGAGTTTCCATTTAAGTCTAAGGGGACACCCTTTCTAAGTGATGCATGCATTCTCAGTGTATTTGCTCCAGTGGAAAGGGAAGTGCCCAGTGCAGGAGTCTAAAGGCCATTTAACATGCTGAAAACATGATCATGTTTTTGAACCCCAGTGTTCAAAATATTTGTCTTACAGAGTTATGTGTCATTACTTTAAGGGAGTTATAGGTAATTTGTTATAGTAATCACATGAGATAGAGTCGGAGGAGTGGAAACCAAAGACGTGCAACCCAAGATAGAGCCCAGATGACAAAGGAGGAGGAAACCACAGTAGGGATGTAAAGCTTTATCCTGTAAGATTCTAATTGAACTGGATTTTATTTATTTATTTTTTTGCTTTCATATCTAATTTCCTACAAACGTTTTGATTTCTTTATGATATCTGCAAGCAAATAATACCTTGGGATATCTCTAGAGAATATCACATCCTATTGCAATTAGGGTAGGTCAGCTCTTGCAAGATACTGTCCAGTGACATTGCAACCAAACACACAAAGCTCTCTGGAAGCAAAAATGTGTTTACAATGTAGTCAGAAGCAGAAGTTGTAATACTGGATGGACAATGTCTCAAATATGTATCAAATTCATCATCTGCATTAATATAAGCTCAAGATTTACAATGTATTACTAGAATTGTACTGTTGAATATACAGTCATCCCCTCATCTGCAGGAGTTTGATTATGTTATGGGGCCCAGAATAGACAGGGAGCTAGATTAGGGTAAGCTGAAGGATTTCCTACAGTTTTGGTCTATCTTTCCTGCATGTTGACTCCTCATACTGATATGTTATTCCAATAGTTTCCCATAATGCATCTGCATCTCCTACTACCATCAATGGGGAGACACCATGATGAACATCTGTAAACTAATTTCTACTCAGAGACATTATGAAACTCCAAGAAAACTTTACGTGTATTATATCAAGCCTCAACTCTACCCATTTTATGTATCCATTCAGGCACCACACCCTACTCCATAAAGGACTACTGGACATGTGGGCAGTCCTTCTTTCTGGCAGCTTACCCGTATTATGTGTTCTTCTCTCAAAGTCAACTATCTCGGGCCTGGGGCGTAGCCTACCAGCTAAAGTCCTTGCCTTGAAGGCCCTGGGATCCCATATGGGCACCAGTTCTAATCCCGGCAGCTCCATTTCCCGTCCAGATCCCTGCTTGTGGTCTGGGAAAGCAGTCGAGGACGGGCCAAAGCCTTGGGACCCTGCACCTGTGTGAGAGACCCGGAAGAGGTTCCTGGTTCTCGGCTTCAGATTGGCGCAGCACTGGCCATTGCACTCACTTGGGGAGTGAATCATTGGACGGAAGATCTTCCTCGCTGTCTCTCCTCCTCTCTGTATATCTGACTTTGTAATAAAATAAATAAATCTTTAAAAATTAAACCAAAGTCAACTATCTCACTTTTTCACTGTATCTTTCCCTTCCAGACTTCCCAAACCAAGTCCTGAATCTTCATTCTCTCACTTTAAATAAACCCTGTTTTCAATTACGAAACTTTATACCACTGCTTTGAACTTTATCCAAGGCAGGGCTAAAAGCTTCAAATAAAAACTGGGAAACATATTTCTATAATAGTTCTAGGACTTCTTAGAAATATCCAAATCTGCAGATGCTCAAATATCTTACATGAATTGGTATATAACCTTCACTTCTCACTCAATAAAGTTTAAATCATAGATTTTAAACCAATACCTAATACAAAGTAATTGTATGCAAATAGTTGTTAATACTGTGTTTAAGTAATAATGCAAGTAAAAACTGTTTCAAATATGTTTGGTACAAATGCAGTTTACCCCTAATCCTCTTGATTTGATATGGGTTGAGTCTGGATATGCAGAACTATGGCTATGCAGAACTGACTGCAGTAGCTGCTGGTCACACGTGACTTTTGAACTATTGAAATATGGTTTACCCAGATGTGTGACTTTGGCCTAGTAGTAAAGACATGGATAAGATGTCCTTGTCACATATTAGAATGGTTAGATTTGACCCTTAACGTTGGCTCCTGACCCCAGCTTCTTACTCAGGCATATTTTATGATGCAGGTAGGAAGGTTTAAGTAATTGGAGTTGGATTGAGGAAACCTGGTTCTATCCAACCACAGTGCCCCCATTGCATGCATTTGAGTAGTGACCAAGAGAATAGGAGCCCCTCCATTTTCTTATTTCTACTTCTCTGTCTTTAACATAATTTTCTAATTAGTAAAGTGTTTTATCCAAATTGAAGTGTACTCTGAGCAGAAAATATATCACAGATTTCAAATATTGTGCAAAAAATGTGAAAATTCTCATTAATTATTTTATATTGATGTTAAGTTGAATATTTAATAATATAAAATATTAGAATGCATTTTAATAGTAATGAAATGGAAGCATAAATGGTATTTCATATTTTGTAGTAGGTAAAAGAAAACAAATAATAATAATCCCAACACATTTTATTTAGCATAACATTAAAATGAATTGGTTTAGATCACTCTAGAGAGCAGTAAAAATAGAGATAATATCTTAGTTGCATTTTTTATTCTTGCCAATAATCTCTGAAGAATGTTCAAAGTTACTTGACTGTGAAGTTATGCCTACATTTAGAATGCTGGAGACATTCAGTGAGTGTGGCCAGGTGGGTAGCGGTGTATGTATGTTTATTTGCTATACAGGACTAGACCCTTGAGAAATCATCAGACTGACCAGTGAGACTCCTGTCAAAGTTTGTGATCTGAGCTGAGCTTTGTCATCTGTTGTGGTCAGGGCCTTTTGGCTGCAGTATTGGCCCCGACAGGGGTTCATCGGATGGCTGAGACACTAACACACCAGGACAAAGAAGGACATGAGAAAGATTGCCTGCGTGTCAGAGGTGCTAATGTTGGAGATCACTGCCATTGCTGTCAAAACACTCACTTATTTGTATATCCTTCAATCTCGTGTTTGTTTTCTTATCAATTCCTGGATGACGGGAACCATTTTTGGACTTAGGTTGCTATTCCACATAAGTAGAAATTTTACCACTTTTTTTTTTTTCAAGGGAAAACTCCGTAGTAAAACTTGACTTCTTTTAAAATAGTGCTAAGCATGTACACTCTCAGGTAGAAGTCATGTTCTTTTTAAATAGGTTAGGGGCAGGAATTTGGCCTACTGCTTAAAACACATGTGTCCCATATCAGAGTGCCTGAGTTTAACACTTGGCTCTGACTCCTGACTCCAAATTTCTTACTGATATACATTTGGAAGGCAGCATGTAATGGTTCAAGTGATTGGGTTCCTGCCTTCCATATGGGAAACCTTGATTGAGTCTCTAGCTTCCAGGCTATGTCCCAGCCCAACCCTGCCCGTTGAGGCACAAATGGGAAGTGAAGTAGAGGATCACTTTCTCTCTTTCACTCTCACTTGTGGTCTCTTGCTCTCTGTTTCACTTTCTTTCCCTCTCCCTTCCCACTGCTTTCTCTTTCTAATGAGATGAGTAATTGAATAAAAATTGAAGGAAATAGTCTAGTTGCTAAATCTCAACCTTAAGGTTCTACATGTGAGAAAAACACACCTCCGTGAATTTTTATTAAATGATGTACGAATTACAAAATTGCTTCTAACTGGAAGAAAACAGATGAAAGCTTCAGGATTGCTCCATTTCAATCGATTTTTGCTGTTGTAATCCTGGAAGAGATTACTAGCATAATTCATAATTGGCAGTTACACATTCTAGACATATAATCCCAAAGAGATGGTGAATTCAAATTCTAGAAATGCCTTTTGGCAAAAATATCTGCCACTTTGTTGACATGCTAAAAGTGAAATGAGCTATTCAAATGCCTAAGATGTGAAAGATAATACTCAGATTATATCTAAACTGCTGTGTGAATTCAGCCATAGTAAGCAGATTAAACCCTGATCCATTTGTCCTAGCAATAAGGCATTAGAACAAGAGGGGAAAAGACCCACAGATCTTGGACCTCTGAAGGTTTACAAGCCTGTCAGGTCCAAGAGTGTCTTGAAATTGTTTTGTCTTTGAATGAATGGGGAGAAAAATTCCTTTACAGTTGCTAAGTGCTGAAGCTACTAGGATGATGGAACAGAACCAAACATTCATCTGTAGATCCACCTGCCAATTTCACATTCACATGCCTGTGTAAGATGCATAAGTCAGCTGGCTGATAAATTTGAAAAGGAGTCGGAAGACTGCACAGGCTGGCGAATCTCAGTGGCAGGTGTGTAGTTAGGGCTGTAACTTTGCAGTCAACAATTGGCACAAGACCCTTAGCCAAAGATAGTGGTGATTTAAAGCATATAAAAGGAAGAAAGCTACCAGGGTAATAATAATAATTCAACTCAAAGATTTTCACAGCTGGTGTGCCAATTTGGCATCACTGCTCCCTTGAGCTGTGAAGTATGTCAGGCTTTCTCCTGACAAACACAGAGGACCCCTCTGCATGCAATGTTCATGGCTGAAGAGTTTAATGATAATCACATTCATTGACTTCTATGCCTATCTCATAGGAGCAATTAGTTAATTGCCCATAAAGCCCTTTGAAATGAATAGACTCAGAGTCAGAAGTTTTGCATACAGGCTTCAACTTGAAGGGAGGTCAGGAATACACAAAATTCATCTAATAAAAATAAGTAATTGTGCATTATGCATTAGGGTACATAACAGTTCAGCCCACCAACAAAGATGGGGTTTCTTTTAAGGTTTTTTTTAAATTCATCTAATTTACATTAGGGATCCTAGTCTTTAAAATGCCATCATTAATATTGCAATTTATAAAAATACAATGTTGGTAAGTTTTTAAACTTGGATAGTACTGGCTGACTTGATCTTCTGATGATAGGATGGACATTGGAAGCTGTGATCAAGACACTGCTTGGGGTTCCTGTATCCCATATGATATCAGAGTGATTGGTTAAGTGCTGACTCCTCAGCTTCTGGCTTAGCTTCCTGCATCCTAGGAGGTAGCAAGAGATGGATCAAGTTCGTGGATCCCACTGCCACTTGGGAGATTCAGATAGAGCCGGACTCCTAGCTTCTGTGTTTCTCAGCCCTGGTTACTGGAGTATTTGGAGAATAAACCTTTGGAAAGAAAACCTCTCTAATCTTGATCTCTCTGTCTTGCTGCCTTTAAATAATATGAAAGTAAATAACTTTTCAAAGCTGGATAACCTTGATAAACTTGTTTAAGAAACAAAAAACCAGACACCTAAGTCACAAGTGAATGTGTTACCATGCATGCTCTTTAGATGTTTTGAATTTATTTTTTGTTTGGGTAGAGGTAATTGAAACACACAATAGTATACACGAAAGAATGCTCAACATCAATCGACTGAATCTTCACCTTTATGTGTATTAACTCTTTGCTTCATGCTTTTTCCTAAGATCCTCCAGTGTTTGAGCTCCATAATAAATGTCATCATCTAGAAAACAGACCGAGCTCTTGTGCCATCACTGGCAACTAGAGGACTTGTCTGCCATTTTCTGGATCCTGCTCTGGAGAAGTGTCTCCTATAGCTGCTGCTCACCCTCTTGTTCCCATGCTTACAAATTTGTTCCATGAGGACTTAACACACTTCCCTCACTTTAAATCTAGGGTATGAAAGGCTAGACATAATGATTTATACTGACGGAGGAGAAATCGGATAATGTTTGACGTGATGGTCTGCTTCAAATGGAGTTTTAAAACCTTAGGATTTAAATTCTTGGACCATTATACAACTAACTACACAAAACCATGAAAGTGTTTTCCCATTAGCACAAGAAAGTTTAGAGAAATTCTCTTCTGTAGAGACCATATTGCTTCCACCTAGACCACATGGCCCTAAATCTAGCCAGGCTCAAAAATGTAGGAACGATGTACTGTCCTTCTGGTGTTTTAGAAGCAGAAGTTTGATCTGATGATGTTCAGGTGTCTTCCCAACACCACAAAGGCAGGGAGAATACTGCTATTTTGCAATTGGATTGCCTTAACCCCAAGTCAGTATGTGTCTCACAGAGCTTCAGTAAAATGATACAAGAATCCCTTAACTGAAGGGTACGATTTGCTTGCACTTGTGTATTACCTTTTGTCATTAAAAAAAATTGTTGTCATTTTTAAAAGAAAAATGTGGATTTCGATTTTAAGTTCTTTCTGATTAGGTCATAACATTATCACTAAGACACTGTCATAAGTTGGGTTTACTTACCAAGGGACCCAACTGGCACATTAAGTAAACAGACTTGGCACATGAGTCAGTTGGCTTTCAAAGTATATGAGCAGCCAGGTAGTAGTGATTATATTAAACTTGACATCCATGCCAGTCAATTAATTAATGGCAAAAGCAAAACAAGTGCTTTGAGATAAGGGACAATATGCTTTCTGTCCCATTAAGTAGAAGAATGTTCTATCCACATGTACCCAGTAAATGGGAAACATTGGAATTGTCAACCGAAATACATATATAAAAGCACCAAATAAAATAAAATGTAAGAAAGCTTGCATAACCCTTGATATGCATATCAAAGAGTGAGAATAATTTCTGCTGCATATAAAATACTTTTCTAAAGAATACATGAGTTAAATGCATTTATATTTATATTATAAATATTTTAAAAATCAGATAGGCTTCATTTACTCATAATCTTCTTGATTGCTCACTTAAAGCTATCTCAGTACTCCAAGCACTGAGTTCTCATCTCTAAAATCTTTGCTAGATCTGCAGAATTAATATGGAAGCAAGAAATTTTAATTCTGCGAATTTTCCTACTGTTTCTAAGTGCCCCAAAAAACTTCTAATTCAACCCTGCATTGGATATAATGGTTTTTGTAAGAAAAAAAAGCGAGCCTGGGATCAAGTTATTACCACACACACACACACACACACACAACACAAATGGTTGTACAATGTCAGAATAAACTACTCCAAAAACAGACGCTTTTGCTCCTCTGGCCATGTCACAACCTCCCCAGCAAGTGAGATTTGACTCCTTAATCTTCATGGTCGAAACCAATCTTAATGTGGCTTTTCAATCAGTGCTTTTTTTTTCCAAGTAAGGCTCTACTCTTAAAATAATCCATAATAGTTAAGTTGGCATGACTCAGTGTAATTGCTTTTGAATCAAACTAATACAATTTGCTCCCCCAATCCAATAATTCTGCATCCACTGAGTCAATCAAATATAGTAGGTGGGAAATATCTGATAATAAAGTTGCATTTCCAGTGGACATATACAGACATTTTTCCTGTCATTGTTCCCCAAACAATTCTGCATAACAATTACTTACATAGCATTTACATTGCATTAGATATTATACAAAATCTAGAGAGGATTAAAACTGTGTGGGAAGATGTGTATAGGCTATATACAAATACTGCACAGTTTTATATAATGACTGAGTATCTGCAGCTCTTAGTATGAAACTACGATCAGTTCTCTATGGACATTGATGGATGGTTGTACGTTTTATATCATTTTCCCAAGTAGGAGCCCCAAAATTTTCCTGTCCTCTCTGCACATGCAGGAGGATGTACCAGGTCTCAGTGTTCAATTCTTTTTTTTTACTCATTAATTACATTGTATTATGTGTCAAAGTTTCATAGCTACTGGGATTCTCCCCACCCCTCCCCAAACCCTCCCACCATGGTGGATTCCTCCACCTTGTTGCATAACCACAGTTCAAGTTCAGTTGAGATTCCCTCATTGCAAGCATATACCAAACATAGAGTCCAGTATCTTATTGTCCAGTCAAGTTCAACGGCTTCTTAGGTATACCCTCTCTGGTCTGAAGACAGAGCCAGCAGGGTATCATCCCGATCAATTAAAAGCTCCAACATACCATCAGTAAAAATTTACATCATTATGGAATTAATTGACATAGTAATGAGTAGCCAATATGTTAAAAATAAATGTGAGTTCTTAACCACCTTCTGTGACCACCTCATTGACATTTCAATTTTAGTTTATACACAACATATAACATTCATAACATAACATGTTATACATAACATCGTGTCATCTTAAATTAAGGCAAACATGTGGTATTTAACCTTTTAGGATTGGCTCATTTCCCTTAGCATTATGGTTTCCAGTTTGGCCCATTTGGCCATAAAGAACTGCATTTTGTTTTTTTTTAATAGCTGAGTAGTATTCCATGGAGTAGATGAACCATAGCTTTCTTATCCAATCCTCTGTTGATGGGCATTTTGGCTGCTTCCATGTTTTTGCAATCACTGATTGTGCTGCTATGAACATAGGAGTGCATGTTGGTTTCTCATAAAACAAGTGTTCTGGATATATTCCTAGGAGTGCTATAGCTGGATCATACAGTATGTTGAATTTGAGTTGTTTGAATGTTCTCCATACTGATTTCCATAGAGGCTGTACCAGCCTGCAGCCCCACCAGCAGTGGAGTAGGGTTCCCTTTTCCCTGCAACCTTGCCAACAAGTGTTGTTGGTGCTTTTATTCATGTGGGCCAGTCTTACTGGCGTTAGGTGGTACCTCATTGATGTTTTAACTTGGATTTCCCTTATTGCCAGGGAACTTGAGCATTTTTTCATGTTTATTTGCCATTTGGGTTTGTTCCTTTGTGAAGTGTCTGCCCATTTCCCATGCCCATTTCTTGAGTGGCTTGTTTGTTTTGACATTTTGGTTGTTTTGTAGCTCTTTGTATATTCTGGATATTAGCCCTCTATCACCTATGTAGTGCGCGAAGATCTTCTCCCATTCTGTGGGCTGCTTTTTTACTTTGTTGATTGTTTCCCTTGCTGTACAGAAGCTTCTTAGTTCGATGAGGTCCCATTTGTTTATTCTGGTCTCGATTTCTATTGCCTTTGGTGTCCTTTTTAGGAAGTCGGGACCTACCCCTAGATCTTGCAGAGTATTTCCAACATTTTCTTCCAAAAGTTTGAAGGTTTCTGGATGTAGGTTTAGATCTGTTATCCATTTAGATTTGATCTTAGTGTATGGTGAGAGATGTGGGTCTATCTTTTGGTTTCTGCAGGCTATCAACCAGTTGTCCCAACAGCATTTATTGAACAGACCTTCCCATTTGCCTGGATTGTCGTTTGTCTTTTTGTCAAAGATTATTTGGCTGTATCTGTGTGGGTTCCCTTCTGGTGTTTCTATTCTGTTCCATTGATTTTCCTCTCTATCTTTGTGCCAGTACCAGGCTGTTTTGATAACCACTGCCCTATAGTATGTCCAGAGGTCCGGAACTGTGATTCCCCCTGCTAACTTCCTGTTCTTCAGGATGGTTCAATTCTTACAATCACATCTTCGTTTACACAGAATATTTAGTGCTTTTCTTGTTTAATGTAAAATTCAGAGTAAGAAAAAAAGAGATATCGAAAGACAGAGATAGAAATCTTCCTTTCACTGAGTTACTACCCAGATGGCTGCAGCAAAGAGCCCTAGGCTAGGCAGAAGCCCAGAGCCAAGAACTCTATTCAGCTATCTTGCATGATGACAAGAGATTCAAGAATTTGGTCCGTATTTCACTGCCTTCTCAATCACATTAGCAGGAAGCTAGATCAGAAGTAGAACAGCCAGGATTTGAACCAATACTTAGTTATGGGATGCTGGTGTTGCAACCTGTTATGCTGCAATGCCAGGTCCAGTCATTGCTTTTGAGATAAAATACTGAAATTGAAGTTCAAGCAATGGCTTTATATAAGTTCAAGCAACTTGTATCAAATAAGCACTTGTCATCCAGTGAGTTCTTTCTTGGGTGTGGACTACTTTCAATCCTTTTTGTTAACCCAGAATCCCAAACTCTACACTTGCAGTGGGTCAGACTTTTATCTACTTTGTTTCTAAGTTTGTAAAACAACTGAACTGGACAAAATGGTGTCTACTTGCCTTTTAAGTTCTAAAATTCTATAGTTTTTCTGACAATATGCAAAAATCGGTCTTATAATACTTTTTTATGTTATTTTATTTAATGATCATTTATAGGTACATTCTTGGAGTTAAGGGTTTCCATTTAGTTCCCTGTGTAGCCAGTGTTAGATCAGCTAGAACCAATGGCTCTACAAAGAATTTAATTTACTAACACATATTGATAAAGCTAAGAAAACTGATTCCTTAAGATGTTTCTTTTATCATTTCTCTGAATACCTTGAGCAAATTTCTGTGTTTATCTATTTTCTAATTTTAGATTACCCAAATGGATTAATGAGCAGATACCTGAATGACATTGGATATAAATGACATAGATAGACATATTTAAGAAGTGAGCTATAGGATATTTGTCTTGGGACCAAAAAAAAAAAAAACAGTCAAATGCACTATGAGATGATGAACAATCATCTAGCTTCTGTGAATTTCATATTTCTCATCTTTTTATGAGTGGATTATGTCTTACGACATTCTATATGGGATTCAAAAATTCCCAATGTGAGTGTTCGGACGGGGGCTGGGATGAAAGGATCCCTTTGCAGTGTGGCAGCTGTGGGGGGTGCCCAAGCCAGGCCAGACCCCCATTCTTGGGACTCAGGCCAAGGTCACTACTGCCACGTGGTGAGCAAGTCCTAGGCTGTTGGGCAGCCAGCATGCCAAATGGCACCAGGCTCTGCCTGCTGGCTCCCGGGAGGCAAGCTCTAAGATTTTTAGGGTATGTAATTGCTGCCTAGGGACATCCAGGGATAAGGCCATTGTGAGTGTAGGGAAGGGATTAAGCCTTTGTGACTTCCAGCAACAGGGTCATGGAACTTGCTGGCAAGCAAGGGGATTGAGACCTGGATGTTTGGTTTGGAGGGAAGAGTCCATAAGATCTGTTTGGTTTGGGGTAACCAAGGGAGAGTGTGGGAGCCATAATGGGGGCTGCGTTCTGGTCTAGATATGACTACAATCTCCCTTGGCACAAGTGTGAACTGGGGCTAGGTACACCTAGCCAGGCTAGACACCAGCACCATCTGGTGCTCTGGAGAACCTGGCTAGATGCAGGACAGATGAGGCTAGGTCTCAGCCCCTACTGATTAACGTGTGAGCAGTGTCTGGGTATGGACGAACCTTGGCTGGGCTCCAGTAAGAACTGGAGTGGATTGAAGGCCAGCAAGGAAAGGCCACTGTTCCTGCTAGGACACGTGGTGGATTAAGTAGGGTTGGCTCATGGACCCACCGGTATGTGCAAGATCTGGAAATGGGAGAGGTTCTGATGCAGGAGCCTGGGAAACTCCTCTGTCAGGACATAGTCTATGCAGGTTAGCACAAGAACTGCAATAGACAGCAGCCCAGACAAGACCAGGGAAAGGTATCCAGTGGCTTACTTTTGGCGCAGGTTGGGGCCCTGGCTGAACCAGTTCACATCATCCACTGGCAAATCTGAGTACCAGAACAGTGTGGGTCAGGCCAGGTTTGGTCACAACACAAACCAGTACACTTTACAGCTGGGATTGGGTGTCTGCTGGGCTGGGCTAAGCTGTATCCCTCACCTGCATCAGTTAAAATTGGGGTTGGGCCAGGCCGGGTCAGGATACAGCACCCACTGGCAAAAGTCAAGGCAAGGCAGGCCATGCCAGACTGTGCCTCAGCACCCAACCAGCACACGTAGGAACCAGGGAGGGAGGGGGAAAGCCAGTGGGAGGGATGTGGAGAGCTCCCCTGCTGGACCGACACTCCCACTGGAGAGTGTGATTTGAGATGGGGGCAAACCAGATCAGGCAGGGCTACAACACCTGGGGGCCTCATATGAGCTAGATCAGGGAAAAGCCAGGCTGGGTTGATTGTTACTAGTGATGCAAGCATAAATCAGTTAGTTGGGCTTTGCCACAGCATCAGCTGGCAGAGGCTGGCACTGGGGGCTAATTCTGTTAAGTCAAACCACAGAAACACCTGGAGAGTGCATGATCTGGGAGTGGAAGTGACCTAGTAGGGAATTAGTGGGCACCTCCCTCTTGGGTTACCACTCCCACTGGAGAGCATGAAAACCAGGACTAGGGCAAGCATGGCTAGACAGAACGGTACCCGTCAGTATGTGTGTGGGCTGGATAGTAGGTTGGTTGGTTGAACTAGGCTTCAATGCCCACTGACAAGTACCAGAGCTAAAGGGGATGTGGGACAGACTGAACAAGCCTACAGTACATGCTGGCAAGCATGGGAACCAGGGTAGGGAGCAGGCCTGGTGGGGGTTATGGGGAGTTATCCCGACTAGGCTGCAGCTCCCACTGATTTGTGTGAAGGCTGAGTGTGAAGTGGACAGAATCAGGCTTGACTGCAACACCCATTGGTTCACTTGGAAGACAGAACTAGAAACAGAACTGACCCAGCATTTGCAACGACCAGTATATGCATAAGCTGACTGGGGCAAAGGACTGTGCTGGACCCCATACTGGCAAACATATTCAAGAATCACGTCTGGGGATTATCCCAGAGGAACTTTCTTTGGGGATCCCTCCAACTGAACTGCTGATCTCAGAACCCCAACCATGAAGAGACTATGTCAGCCAGTGGATTTTGAAAATATTTCATCGTGCGTGGAATGGCGTGGTTGGCAGCAAGTCAGAACTGTCGAACTATCAAAACTGCTTGAGCAGGACCCTCGGAGCATGCCTCACACTGGTGACTTGGGATGGGTGGGAGGCTGGGTGGGGCTTCTCCCTTTATTTCTTACCTTACCCCAGATACAGAAAAAGCAAATAATAATATTAATGTGGAAACAATGGTCTTATCCACTTTCCTGTAGCACTTTACCCTTTGTGCCCTAATTAACTATGTAAAGATTATCAAAATAAAAGAATTTTTTAAAAAGTAGAGGATTAAAAATTTCCTAATGTTATGAGACCATAATTTAATTGACACAGGCTCCAATTTGTATTTTTTGCAAAGTTAATTTTTGAGAGTGGGGGAGGGAGAGAGAAAGAAACTTCAGTTAGATTTTATCTCCAACGTCATGGACCAGAAATATTATAGGTCATGAAACCACATGGTAAAATTGTTGACATGGATGGTCTAGATTTGCTATTGCTCTGTCTCACTGCAGAAGAAAACTTGTCAGGTCAAGGAGTCATGGGAGACTTGATTTAGGTGAACATCAGTTAACAGTGTGTTTATGTTGTGATGACTACAGTTGGTCCTCCCTGTAGATACAAAAAATCTATGAATGCTCAGGTTCCTTATGCCAGAAAACATTGTATTGGCAAATAACCTGCCTTACATCATCTATTTTAATGCCTATTGAATGGAAACATAAGGAAAGGCAAGAAGGAAATAAAAACTTTTCTACACTTTGAGTACAAACTAAAAATATACAAAATTTGTATTTGCAGCCGATTTACTCTGTAAAGGTGCAGTTCATAGAAGAGAGTGCTGCACCACATTCCTCATCAGGAAAGGAGTCATGCTTCCCACCAACACTATCTAACCCAAGACTGGGTTCTGTGGCTGAAGCAAAGACTGTACTGGGCATAACAGGCTCTGCAGGAAAGAGGAGGTTAAGGAGGAAAATGGGGGATAATTTTTTTGCAGATTTTCTAGATTGAGCTTGTATTTCCTTGGTTCTAAATTGTGGTCATTTTTTTTTTCAATTTGGACATGCAGAAGCATGATCATAGGCTACTTTTTCAAGGAATTGCTTAATTTTTTTGCTATTAGCAATTTTTTTTTCCAGCACGTTTTCATCCCGTGGCGGCAATTTCCAAGGATAGGTGACCACAGCTTGCCTTGGAAGTGTAGTACACTCTTACAGCCTGCTTTCCAGGGTTATCCTAATGGAGCCTTCTTTTTCTTGCCTGCAAGCATCATTCCTGCTCTGTGAGGACTTTGCTGTCCTCTGCTGAAGTGTCTCCATCCTCCACTTTTTCCTTCTCGCTCACTCCCTAAATGCAGTCCCTGTGGTTCTGTGTATCTTTTCTTGAGACTGAAGCAGTACAGTTCGGATCTCAGACGTTACCTCTGTTCAGATTCTAGCTCCACCACTAACTCACTCTGTGCTGTGTGCTTCATTTTGGTTTGGGGCCTTTTTTTTCTTATTTATCAAAGATGAAACAGCCTCTTGGGGATTTTGTTAGTATGACCCACATAATACAGAACAGCACCCAGATTGTGCCTGCCTGGCACTTAATTAATGAGAATTCTCATAGTCTGTGTTCCTGTTCACCTTAGTTCTTGCTAAACAAAACACAGGTATAATCTCCAACACGTAGGCAGAATTATTTAAGATTGTGTCTTTTTTCTTCTTCTTTGAAAAATTAAGCTTATATGGGCGACTAGCCTGGTAGTTAGGATACCTCCAACCCATATCTAAGTACTTGGATTTAAAATCCAGCTCTGCCTCCCAATTCCAGTTTCCTGGTAATGCACACCCCAGGAGGGTGATAACTGAAGTACTTGGGTCCTTTCACCCAAGTGAGAAATACGGGTTGATTTTCTGGCTCCTGCTTTGATCTGGCCCAGCTCTGGCTTTTGGAAACATTTGGACCAGGAACCAGTGAGAAAGCACACTCTCTCTTTCTGAAAATATTTTTTTTAAATAAGAAAGAAAAGAGAAAAACAATGGTAATAATTCCCCCTCTATATCATGAGATATTTTGTGTTCCTCCAACTTAAAATTCCTTCACTTTTTTCAAGGTGAGTTCAAAACTGTTGCCAAACTCTAGGAAATGGTTCTTTCCCCCATTAATCAAATAAAATTTCAATGTCCTGAATGAGACTCCACTCCTCAAGAAAGTAAACAGAGGTATCTTCATGCATGATACTGGAAAATGACCTGAACTCTAGAAAAGCATGTTAGATTCCTGGATGGACCCCTTTCCTTGGGCTCAGTAAATATCTTACTCAGAGACAGCAAGTGCTACAAAAATCCCTACCTTGAAGATAATATTGTGTTTACAAAAGATTACAGTTCTGGGCACAAGTCTCCTGATGTGTTATAACTCATTGGTCTTAAGCAACATCAAGAGCAGCTAATGAACACACAGTGAGTAACAGACTAATTTATGTTGATTTATTAGATGAAATTGGGATTGGGCATAGTAGAAAATTGCTTTCTTCCTGTTTTTCTATCTTGACAGACATCTTTATTTCCCTTTCAGAAGTAGTAGTTTTACTCTGGGAATCATACTTTTCAGACTGAGAATCACAGATGCAAGCAGTAAGTGTGAATCAGTCCAAATCTGAGGAGGTCAATTCGGAGGACAACCATAGGACCCAGGGGGCACTGTGAGGACCAAGAGAATTATACTGGCAGAGTCTTGACAAAACTTGCCTTGTCATGTCTTCATTTCTTTAGCTTCTTTAGCTAATTGAAAGTGATTATGGTTTTAAGGAAATTGACCCCTGATGAGTGACCTCAGGAAAGGTCATTCAGATCCCTGAAGTCTGTGGAAGGCTATGAATGAGTGTTCCAATTCCAAATAAGATGTATTAACCTGACTTCGGGTTTCTGAAAAACAACTAGAATTTGATGACAAGTGAGGAGGCTCTCAGCAAAATCCTTGGATTCTGAATTACTAGATCTGAAAGTCTCTTTCTTCCTCCACCCCGCTGCATATCCATAGTTCAAGTTCAGTTGAAATTCCCTCTTCGCAATTATTTGCCAAGCATAGAGTCCAACATTCTATAGTCCAGACAAGTCCAACTACTTATTGGGTAGACCCTCTTTGGTCTGAGGGCAGAGACAGCAGAGTATCATCCCGGTCAAATAAAAGCACTAACATACCATCTGCAACAATTAACATCGTTATGGAATTAATTGACATGGTATTGAGCAGTCAACATGTTAAAAATAAATGCGATTTCTTAACCACTTTCTGTGACCCCCTATTCACAGTTCAATTTAGTTTATATACTACAAATGACATAATATCCATAACATAACATGATATGCTTAACATCATATCATCTTAAATTAAGGCAAACATGTGGTATTTAACCTTTTGGGATTGGCTCATTTCCCTTAGCATTATGGTTTCCAGTTTGGCCCATTTGGCCATAAAGAACTGCATTTTGTTTTTTTTTTTAATAGCTGAGTAGTATTCCATGGAGTAGATGAACCATAGCTTTCTTATCCAATCCTCTGCTGATGGGCATTTTGGTTGTTTCCATGTTTTTGCAATTACTGATTGTGCTGCTATGAACATAGGAGTGCATGTTGGTTTCTCATAAAACAAGTGTTCTGGATATGTTCCTAGGAGTGCTATTGCTGGATCATACGGTATGTCGATTTTGAGTTGTTTGAATATTCTAATTATGCCTTTTAAGTAGCAAAGTGCTCCACCAAGACTAGATGCTAAAGAATGTATAAGGGTAAGAGAAATGGGATTTTATTTTTAAAGACTGCCTTTGTTTATATTTTTAGATTTTTTAAAAATAATCTTACTTTGTTGATTAGGGTATAAAGGGTCAAGGGTTACAGGATGAAAGTAGATAATACCATTGTTTCCACACTAATATCATTTTTCCCTGCATTGGGGTAAGGGGAGAAACAAAGGGAAAAGCCCCACCCAGCCTCCCACCCATCCCAGATCCCCAATGTGAGGCTCTGAGGGTCCTGCTCAAGCAGTTTTGATAGTTCAACATTTCTGAGTTGCTGCCAATCTCACTGTTCCAATCGCGATGAAACCTATTCAGAATCCACTGGCTGACATTGTGTCTTCATGGTTGGGGTTCTGAGATCAGCAGTTCAGTTGGAGGGATCTCCAAAGAAACTTCATCTGAGATGATCCCAGACCTGATTCTTGTGTGTGCTTGCCAGTATGGGGTCCAGCACAGTCCTTTGCCCCAGTCAGCTTATGCATATACTGGTCGTTGCAAATGCTGGGTCAGTTCTGTTTCTAGTTCTGTCTTCCAAGTGAACCAATGGGTGTTGCAGTCAAGCCTGATTCTGTCCACTTCACACTCAGCCTTCACACAAATCAGTGGGAGCTGCAGCCTAGTCGGGGTGACTCCCCATAACCCCCACCAGGCCTGCTCCCTACCCTGGTTCCCATGCTTGCCAGCATGTACTGTAGGCTTGTTCAGTCTGTCCCACATCCCCTTTAGCTCTGGTACTTGTCAGTGGGCATTGAAGCCTAGTTCAACCAACCAACCTACTATCCAGCCCACACACATACTGACGGGTACCGTTCTGTCTAGCCATGCTTGCCCCAGTCCTGGTTTTCATGCTCTCCAGTGGGAGTGGTAACCCAAGAGGGAGGTGCCCACTAATTCCCTACTAGGTCACTTCCACTCCCAGATCATGCACTCTCCAGGTGTTTCTGTGGTTTGACTTGACAGAATTAGCCCCCAGTGCCAGCCTCTGCCAGCTGATGCTGCAGCTAAGCCCAACCATCCCTCACCCACTCTAATTTTTGCTTGCATCACTAGTAACAATCAACCCAGCCTGGCTTTTCCCTGATCTAGCTCATATGAGGCCCCCAGGTGTTGTAGCCCTGCCTGATCTGGTCTGCCCCCATCACGACTCATGCTTTCCAATGGGAGTGGTTGTCCAGCAGGGGAGCCCACATTCCCCTGTAGGCTTTGCCTCCTCCCCCTTGTTTTCTCATGTGCTGTTTGGGCGCTGCAACCACATCTGGTACGGCTCATCTCATCTTGGCATTCCTTAATGTGCGCTGGTATATGTCACAACTGAACCTGGACTGACCCACATTCTATTCTGGTGCTTGAATTCACCAGTGGTGATGTGAATGGGTTCACCCTGATCTGCCCCCAACCCATGCCAAGTGTATGCCAGTGGGATAATTTCCATAGCCTATTCTGGGCTGTTTCCTATCGTGCTTCTTGCGCTTACCTGCCAGGTCTGTCTCCTGCCAGAGGGGTTGCCCAGGATCCTCTAACAGAACCTCTCCCAGTGCCAGATTTTGCACATACCATGGGGTCCATGAGGCAGCCCTACTTAGTTCACTTTCTGTCCTAGCAGGAACAGAGGCTTTTCCTGACTGGCTTTCAACCAAATCTGGTTCTTGCTGTTGGATGTTTCAGCCCAGTCACGGCTCTTCTATACCCACATACAGCTCACACACGGCTCAGTAGGGGTTGAGACCTTGCCTTGTCTGTCCCACATCAATCCTGGTCCTCCAGAACACCAGAAGGTGTTGGAGTTGGCCCAGCTTGGTGTGTCCAGTCCCAGCCCACACTTGTGCCAAGGGAGGCTACAATCATATCCTGATTTGAATGCAGCCCCCATTCCAGCCCACACGCCCCTTGGGGGGGACCTCAACCCAGCTAGGGAGTCCCCTTAGCTCCCCAACCGGGCCTATTCCCAGCCTTAGATGACGTGCAGGCCAGTGGTTGCTCTGACTCAGCTTGACAGAGCCCCTCACCTGTCCTGGCCCCTGCCTTAGATGCCATGGCTTAGCATCCCTGGCTCACACAGATCAGTAGGTGCAAGGGCCTACTCGGCATGACCTGTGCTCCATCCTAATTTCTGTTCTTTCTTGTGAGTTAATGTTTGCTCGGCCCTGCCCAGTACTCCCCCTCCCAGTTGCAGCCCGGCCCACCCCACATCCTGTTTTAGGATGCATATTCAGGTGCTGCTGCCTCGACCTGCCTAGAGTGTTGTGAGTTCCTTAACCCATGAGTGATAGCAGGTGCCATGGTCACACCTAGCTTAGTCATCAGAACGCAAGCTTGTGAGCTAACCAGCGGGACTTGTATTTCCACAGGGTTGGGCCCACACAACCCCACAGAGTCTACCTCCAAACCAAGTTCTCTGACGTACTGGATAGTGTCTTGACCCTGCCAAATGTGACCACTCCACTATTCCACCACCCAGTCGGGCAATGGTACCTAGCCCTGCCAAACAGGCCCCCATCCATTGCTTTGATGTGGACTGGTGTGTGGCTGTCAGTGATGCTCTGTGCTAACAGCCCATCTCTGGATTCCTGATTGGGCTGGTGAATCAGTCTGACCCAAATTATCTTATGGATACTTCCCTCCAAACTGCCAGGTCTCAGTCCCCATGCATGAGAGAAAGTTTCATGACCCTGTCACTGGGAATGATCCAAAATTCAATTCTCATCTACACTAAAACTAGCCTTATTTATGGGTGTCCCCAGGCAGCAATTACATATCTTAAAAACCCCAGAGTTCACTGTTGGGTGGCCAGCAGGCAAAGCCCGGCACCACTTGGTGCACTGGCGACCCAAGGCCTAGGACTCGCTCACTGCGTTCCATCAGTCTTTGGCTTGAGTCTTCAGCATTGGGTCTGACCCAGCAGGGGCACCCCCCACAGCTGCCACACTGCAGGGAGCTGCAATTGCCCCCAACCCCAAGGCCTGAACCCCTCCCAAACACCCAGCCGCAAGATCTTAGCGGCAGGGCAGATCTAGGACTTTAATCCAGTTCCCAAGTTCCCTCATGGCGTACTTACCCTGAGAGAAGAGCTCTCTTGGGTCCTGGAGGAAGCTGAGGACTCGTTCACTGCCTTCCAGCAGTAAGACTGCCTTTGTTTAAAACTGTTTTTATTTAATTATGTGACAGGGTGAAAAAATTATAGGGTGCGTGTTTCCAACGATAACTGACTCACTAAGGAGGAACCAGGTCCTGGGAACTGGGCCCCATAAAAAGTGGAACCAATTTCCAAGAAGTTCAACTGTGACTATAACTATAGAATTGCTCATTTTGGCTCTAACTTGCTTATTCTAGCTTTTCTACCCTTGCTCGCTTGCTTGCTTGCCAGTGTAAAGGCCACTAGGATGTGAGGTTTTGGTCCCCCCCCCCTTTAAAAGATCACTGTACTGACAAGTCAGAGCTTACTCCTTAGACCTTTCCTGGGTGGAGATAGTTTCCAGCTGCCAAATAAAGACTCCCCAAATTCTAAATTGGCTTAGGTGGTCTTTTATACAATGCACCCCACAAGAAGACTTTATTCAGTCTCGAAGATTCTAGTAAAGAGAAAGCATATTTTACCATTGAAGTAAAGCGTTATCACTTTCTTAAATTAGTTACCTAACAATCCCCTCTGAGAACAAAAACATCAGGTCCGTTGGATCCCAAAAGTTAGCCAGGTATAAAACAGAATGGAAAATTTCAATATTCAGATGGATTGGCCATGAATGAAAGCTCATTTAGAAAGTGATGGATTCTTCTCTCTTGTGAGCCAAACACCAGCTGTAGGGTCAATAGAAATTAAATTTCACACTCAACTTTATATTCAGAGACAGTAACAAACAGATACACAATAAGCCAAGTGAATCAGGCAGAGAGACCACAAAAATTCATTTATAGGGTACTGTGCAGCCCCAAATTTTGTTGCAATGACATTTGGAACAACCTTCATGCACCACATGTGTGCTTAAGGTCTATTTCTTTACTGAATGAAGAAAATAAATCACCACAGCTAATCTGTACGTTCCAATAGCTAGGAGAAAGAGAAACAAGAGCGGGGGTGGGGAGATAGAGAGGAACCAAACCAGATCATTTTAGTTAAGATGCATCTTTAAAGAACACATGGAGAAGAAAATTAGCTTTTATGTGCTAGTTTTGTTTCCTCTCAATTGAAAAAAACATATTGCTTCAACTCATTAATAAGTCTAATAAAAATCACCCTCATAAAATCTTTTTCTTCAAAATTAATCTTGTTTAGGAATAGTGACTAACTCTAAAATCATTAACTGTAGCCACCATGTAAAATAATCAGATTATTTGAGTTGATAAAATTTTCTAAGGAAAAAGGAAAAAAGATGTTCAAGGCAGCAGAGTATCTCTTCCCTTATGTTTGTAGAAAGTCTCTAAAGGTACTCAGTACTAAGTGAGATTGCCTATCACTCTTTCCCTTCTGTTTCACAAGGAATGAATAGCAAACTGTATTGTGTATTTTAAATTGAGCTGATTCATTTACAGAAATACGTGATGAAATATATAAAATATTATGTGCTCTTGCCTAAATCCTTGCATTGACATTCTTTGTCCTCTTAGACTTCCCAGACCTTCCAGGAATTCCTATGTGACTAATGATGTTGCATCATCTATCAGTTCCTTTTATTGCAATATTTTTTATCATATTTACTTTATTACCTTTATTCCTGTCGCTACATATAAACAAATGTCTGTATGTATGTGTACGGTCTAGTGCCCCTACTTCAAGGACACATGCAATGTCATGAGGAGACTAAGTTATAAATGTAAAGCTAAGGATTATACAAAAAGAAGAGTGTCAAACGTAAGAAAAAAAAATGTCTCTAGCTACATTATATGACAGAATTTGAGGAAAACAAGTAACCTGTAGTACAGTTTTAGGGAAAAAATTTTTGGTAGGATTTAAGCTTGAATGATTATAGTAGAACCAGAGGAAATGAGCAATGGGGCTCTGAGGTTGGAATGTGAGAACTGTCTTCTCATACCGTTAATGATCCTAGCCTTTACCTTGTCCAAATTGTGAACTATAGCTATATACAGAATAGGATATACATATAGTGTGGGATAACTTACCAGAGTCTCTTTAACTCATCCTTCGAGTATTGCACTTATTGAGCATAACAAAATAAATATAAGCTAGCTGTTGGAATTGAGAACTCAGACAATAGGAGAGACCTCAATCAACTCCTTCCACCTTTTGGTGAGGGGAGATTTATGGTGCATTGAAAAAAGCTATTCCTAAAAAGTGATAAAGCAGACATAATAATTCTGGTATGTCCTTACATTTCTATAATTCCAAATTTACTTATTTTGAAAGACAAAGAGAGAAACATGAAGAGATGGAAATAGAGATCATCCATCTACTGCTTCATTCCCCAAATTCTCAGAAGAGCTAGGATTGGGCCATGCTAGATCCAGGAGGGAGAGATTCAGGCTGAGTCTCCCACATGGCAGCCAAGAGCATAAGCCACTTCCTACTGTCCCCAGGTACATATTAACAGAAAACTAGAATCTGGAATAGACCCAGGACTGAAACTTATCACTCTTGATATGGTGTGTAGACATCCAAACGGCATCTTAAATATTGTGTTGAATGATTATTGTTACAACTAGTATACTTTAATATATCTGTTGAGTATAACATGTTTAATCAAAAGATTTCAGCTTAGTATAATTATGTTAGTCATAAAGCTGAAGATGGTGGGGATTTGCGGGAAGGAGAAACATATGAACTAATTCAGAGAAAACATCTAGGTCTAAGATACACTCTAAAACCTGTGTGCATTTATCCATTCAAAGTTATCATACCTCTGGATGCCAGGCACTAGCCACTGTGTTGACCATAGCACAATAAACAGGCTCCCTGTGGAGCAAACAGGTTGGAGTTCAAAAGAAGTAGGCCCCTCTTTGGAATCATCAGGGCTCACCAGGCCTAATAACTAACGCTAAGCTGGAACATGGCCAAGCTATGATACAGCTTGAAGTATAGAACTGTACAGAAGGGGAGAAATGTTACTAAAAATATTGAAACGGGCAAAAGTTGCAGGTTAGATTTATGTTTACTTGAGTTTAGTATAATGCTAGTGGACAAATGAAAAAGTTCTTAAACTCTCAAAAATGTGAACCTAGGAAACAATAAATATGGTATGATGGCGTTATCATGTGTCAGACAAGAAAATAATAGGTGCAAAAGAGACATGGAACTAGATTTGGCAGACAGAGTTTTTAAAAAGTTCAACATGCTTTATGTATGTTATTTTTTCCTCTCCTTCATGAAATAAACAAAAATTTAGTTAATGATACATAAAATCATAAGCTGAGGCTACATTTATGTAAAACTGGAATCCCAAGGGGAAAAAAAATGAGCCAACGATGCTGACAGTAGCTCATTTTCTGTATTCACCAGATCCAAGTGGATTCTGTGTTTTCCATATGACATTCCTACAGCTAAAGTAAATGTGGCTAATTTCTTCATGCAGCCTTATTCCTACGGAGTAATTAGATAACTACACAGGTGTGCTGAAAAGGAACTACGGGGAATTAGTGATTTAAATCTTTGGATTAAATATTGCCTTATTTTCTCAATTATCTTTTCAAAAGTAAATATTCCTTGAGGTAGAAGTCTTCTAAGTGATTAACATCTTAGTGGAAATTAGCTTTTGGATTTTTAACTTTTAAAATATTTGACAAAGTTTGTGTGTAAGCAGGGTACTGCAATCTCATTTGGACTGCTCCTTTCCTTAGTTCTTGCACTCAGCGGCAGGGACTGCATACTGACAAAGGAGTTCCCGAAGTTCTTTTATCAAGTCTCCTCCCGGTGGCAGATCTTGTGCATACCAGTGGGTCCTTGGTCCAGGTTGACTTTGTTCACGTCTTGTTCTGATAGGAACAGTGCCCTTGCTCAACCAGACTACACCCATTCTGGTTCTTACTCTTTGGTGTTGCAACCCAGCCACACATAGTCCATACCCAGGCACAGCTCTCACGCGGTTCAGTGAGGGTTGAGACCTAGCCCAGCCTGTTTTGAACTGTATTGAACTGTTGTTTGATGTGAAAGAAATGGAAGAAACTGCATAGAAAGAATGAATCAAGTAAGGGGACACATATAGGGTTCTTGTGTGTATACTATGTCCATGTACTTTCGCAGAGGCCACCAAACCAGATGTTTTTCAGAGGGCTGGATCTGTTCCATTAGACACATACTAGACCTATTCATTGCCATACTCTTTCTAGGGTGTGACAGCCCTTAGAGAAAGCAGCCTTACCTCACAGGCCCATTCTTTATGGCTGCAACTGTTTTCTTCAGAGACATTAAAGCTGGGATCCCAGAGGGTCACCTTTAATGAACACTTCCCTATTAGGGGTGTTCACTAACGTCCGGATTGAATAAGGCTAAGCCAATCTTACTCATCATGACAGCAGCTTCAGAAAGACAATTTTCTATACTCGAATGGTTCACTAAAGGCAACATGCTTTCTTGAACAAGCCTGGGAATAGTTGAGTGGGCAGGGTCTGTGTCCACGGTCAGGCAATTCTAACTCCTAGGCCAAGGCTCCTGTATAACCCCTGTATCTGTATTAGTTGGACTGGGAAGGCCTCTCTCTGGAGCAACAAGTAGCTGCTGTGGCATACATTCCCAAAGATGTAGCTTTATTGTAAGTTAATCTGCTTCACTGAACAAGCAGTGTATACCTCTCTTCCTTGCCAAACTGATGCTAAATTTTATAACACAGAATCTTTTATCATGGTATACACTTCACAGTGTTTGAGTTTTCCCAAAGTTCAAGTGGTTGTTCAGTGTTCTGGAACAGGGAAGGAACTAATTTTTGCATTTTGTCCAAGGGCCTTCCAATACATAACATTATTACAATTGATTGGCCACGTGATTGCTCCCAAATTTCAGTGGCCTATAATTTAGGAAATTCTGTGGACACAAAGGTGTATTCTAGCTTTGGCTTCTAACTTTGGATAAACAAATCTTTTTATTTTTCCCTTTATATGTATTTTCTCCCTTCAACCTTAAATGCTTTGAGTTATCACAAGGTGCCTCTCTTGGATTGTTTCCATAAATGGCACCTTCTTGAGAATCATTGAAACATTCTGTAATACAATTATTTATTCTGCTCCTCCCCAAAAGCTTATGATCTTGAAAGAAACTTTAATAAAGCAGTAATACAATCATCAACAAATAACATCTTAAATATAAAGAACTGTGACTTGCCTTTTGTTTATGTCTGGAAGATAATAAAATAAAATGTATCCTTCTCCTCCAAATTAATAATGGCATAAGGAACATTTATTTTCCTTTGCTCCTCAAATTTGTCTTTTAGTAGTTGAAAGCAGATGAAATCTTTTATCACTATATTTAGACGTCAACCAGGCAGGTCGCTGCCATGGTAACAGCTGCATGAAGAAACATTAGCAAGGGAGTGTGGTGCTGCTCCTGGAACTTCATGTGCCTCTAAAGTGAGTGTGAAGATAATGTCCGGGTGCCTTGCTGTATGCTCCAGTGTACACCTGCAGCAACGAACAGGTCTTCACCACCCCCATGTGGCTGATATCCTTTAAGTAGGGACACATGGTTGCAAATGAGCTCCTTCATGTTTTGTTTCCCTCCTTAAACCCAAACTACTGTCTGATCTCCAATAAACCTGCTTTGGCTTTAAGCAGTCCTACTCACCTGGAATCCCAAGATCAGTCCTGATGTTGGCTTTCTAATCAAATATGAGTAAAGTAAATGTATTTCTTTGACTTTGGATGCCATGTTGTTCCAGCACATATGCCTCATTGTGAGAATTCACATGGCCAACAAATTCTTAATGAGTGCTTATCTTTTGTCCAAGACTGTTCTAGTTGCTTGGGATAGAAAACAGGACAAGGAAATTGATAAGGCTGTATTCACATACTTGGGGCTAAATTCAATGGGAGCAAGATGAATAGTAAGATGCAATATAAATATAATAAAAATAGATAGTAGACATACAATTAAAATGCCATATTTGTAAATAATGTGAAGTCTATGCAGCAAAGCAGATTGTCTAAGAAGGGTTGGATTGCCGAATGGAAAACTCTAGGGAGCAGTGCTGAATGAACAACACTGGATCTGAGACCATGATAGGAGGCCCTTACCCTGGGTGTGGAGGATGTTGTTTGCATAGGAGGCAAGTAAGTGAAGGTATGATTGGAGGATTCCACAAATAAAAGCACAGGGT
This sequence comes from Ochotona princeps, assembly GCF_030435755.1. Lineage (NCBI taxonomy): Eukaryota > Metazoa > Chordata > Mammalia > Lagomorpha > Ochotonidae > Ochotona > Ochotona princeps. The sequence continues at coordinate 43,005,265 of NC_080840.1, forward strand.
GGGACCAGAGAATGGTGAGCTCTCTGGCAATCACAAAATCTCTTGCATTTTAAGAAGGCACACTGAATACTCCCCCGTGCCTTGCAGACTGACACACAGCTAGGCGGTACTGACCCACAGGAACCCACACCTCTGGACTGTGCGGACCCGGGTGTGCCTCTGGACTGGGCGGTCCTGTGCAAGCGCTGGGGCGGGCGGTCCCCTGCACTCGGGTGGGCGGTCCCGTGCTGCTGGGGTGGGCGGACCTGCGCAGGAGGCGCTTCTAGAGAGCACCTGGAACAACCCACGCCCTACAGTCCTGTGCTTGGAAAACACACCAGGAGGGCACTGTGGACCCGCGTGCAGGAGGCGTTCCCAGAGAGCGCATGGAACCTCCACGTCCTGCAGTCCCTGACACTGGGGACACACTGAGAAAGCACCTAGAATCCTCTGTGCCCTGTGTTCCTGCTCAAAGGGGGCGCACACAGAGTGCCTTCATTCCCCCACGTCCTGTGGTCGCATACGTGTAGGGGACGAGCTGAGAGTGCGCTTTGAATCTGCTGGGCCTTGGAAGTGGTGCCCTGTGGTCCAGTGTACTGGAGACGCACCAAAAGTGCCTTGAAAATTCCCGCGCCCTGCTACTCCACGCCTGCACGCTCGGATCTCTACAGGATAGCGCTTGGAGACCCCTCAGCAAGCTGGTGCCTGGGTCTCTCAAAAACAAACACTAGACTAGGGTGAGAATCCAGCAACACCTTGGGCCACAAATATGGGAAGAAATAAGAGAGTTAGTGACGTAGACACAGCTTGCTCCGCCCCAAAAAGCCACCATAAAGCCTGGTCAATCGCAGAGATTACAGATGAAGAAATTGAAGACGTCTCTGATAAGGAGTTCAGAAAAATAATTATAAAACTCTTCAGAGACAATGAAAAGCGATGGGACGAGCTCAAAGATTTCAAAAACCACATAATCACAGAAACAAAATCGCTCAAAAACGAGATCCTAGACTTGAAGAACAAAGTTGAGAGCTTAGCCAACAGAATTACAGCAGCAGAAGACAGGATATCCGACTTGGAAGATTCCCAGAATGAAAACAGGCAGATTATTAACCAACTAGAGGCACAACTACACAAGGCAACCAAGACGATCCAAGAGATGAACGACAACATCAAGAAGTCAAATATCAGAATAATGGGGCTCCCAGAAGGAGTGGAAAGAGAGACAGGCATACAACCAGTACTTGAGGAAATTATGCAGGAGAACTTCCAAAATACCTGGAACATGAACCCAATCCAAATTCAGGAAGGCCAGAGGACTCCCCACAGGGTGGACCCAAAACGATCCTCCCCAAGACACGTGGTAATCAAGCTACCCTCCAATGAATACAAAGAAAGAATCCTAAGGTTAGCACGAACCAAAGAGAAGCTTACATTTAGGGGCAGGACCATCAGAATCACTGCCGACTTCTCAGAACAGACGCTCCAGGCAAGAAGAGAGTGGAACAAAATCTTTCAAGTACTGAAAGAGAACAACTGTCAACCAAGAATACTCTACCCAGCAAAGATTTCATTTGTATACGAGAACGAAACTAGATACTTCCACAGCAAAGAGAAATTAGAAGAATATGCCAACACAAAACCAACTCTACAAAATCTCCTTAGAAATGCGCTACTCCCAGAGAAAAAGGAAGCAACCCATAAGCAAGGATGGCAATCAGGGAGATCTCAATAAAGTCCATCCACAGAAACGACAATCAATTACCAACAACCTCAAAAACACAGGTATATGTCACGGCAAAATTATAATTTCTCAATATTAACCCTCAACACAAATGGCTTAAATTCATCACTCAAAAGGCACCGATTAGCAGACTGGGTTAAAAATCAGGACCCAACTATATGCTGCTTGCAAGAAACACATCTAACCAGAAGGAACTTCAGGAAACTTAAAGTGAAAGGGTGGAAACAAATATTCCATGCCAATGGACGAGAAAAAAAGGCTGGTGTGGCAGTCCTATTCTCAGATGATACGGACTTCAAAGTAACAAATGTCAAAAAGGATAGGGAAGGGCGCTACATCTTCTTGAAAGGGAGGATCCAACAAGAACCAATCGCCATTCTTAACATTTATGCTCCTAGCCCAGATGCACCCAGCTACGTGAAACAACTACTTTTGGACTTAAAGGGAGACATAGATGAACATACGATAATTCTGGGAGACCTGAACACCCCACTAACACCAATAAATAGATCAACGCAGCAAAAGCTCAACAGAGAAGCCACAGATCTCACACACACAATAGAACAACTGGACCTAGTAGATGTCTATAGAATATTTCATCCTAAGGCCACAGAATACACCTTCTTCTCAGCAGTGCATGGCACCTTCTCCAGGATAGACCACATAATAGGACACAAAGCAAGTTTAACTAATTACAAAAATATCAGAATCATACCATGTACCTTCTCAGACCATCACGGAGTGAAATTGGAAATCAACAACTCAAAATGTCCCAGGAAACATGTAAACTCCTGGAGGCTGAACAATATGCTATTAAACGAACAATGGGTTAGAGAAGAAATTAAAGACGAGATCAAAAAATTTATGGAAATCAACGAAAACCCAGATACAAAAGTCCAAAACTTATGGGACACCGCCAAAGCAGTGTTGCGTGGTAAGTTTATTGCAATAAGCGCGCACGTCAAAGCCCAAGAAAGGCAACAAATGCAAGAATTAAGGACACACCTCCAGGAACTGGAAAAGCAACAGCAGAAAGACCCCACAAACAAGAGGAAACAAGAAATTATCAAAACAAGACAAGAACTAAATCAGAAAGAAATTTAAAAAACCATTCAGAAAATAAATGAATCAAAAAGCTGGTTCTTTGAGAGGATAAACAAAATAGATACCCCATTGGCCCGATTGACAAAGAAAAAACAAGACAAAGCAAGAATTAGCAGTATCAAAGATGAAAAAGGCAACATAACAACAGACGCTACTACCATTAAGGAAATAATTAGAAATTATTACAAAGAACTATATGCCAACAAATTCGATAACCACTTGGAAATGGAAAGATTCCTAGACTCCCACCACTTACCAAAACTCACCCCAGAAGCAACAGAAGACCTGAATAAACCCATTACTGAATCAGAGATAGAATCAGTGATTAAAGAGCTCCCAACAAAGAAAAGCCCAGGCCCAGATGGTTTTACCACAGAATTCTACAAAACATTCCAACCAGAGCTAACCCCAATCCTTTACAAGCTCTTCAAAACAATAGAAAACGAAGCAACTCTTCCAAACTCATTCTATGAAGCCAATATCACCTTAATCCCCAAACCGAATAGAGAATTAACAGAGAAGGAAAACTACAGCCCGATCTCCATGATGAACGTTGACGCTAAGATTCTCAACAAAATCCTAGCCAATAGAATACAAAAAAACATCAGACAGATCATCCATCCAGACCAAGTAGGTTTCATCCAGGGAATGCAGGGATGGTTCAACATAAGAAAATCCATAAATGTGATACATCACATCCAAAAACTGAAAAACAAAAACCATATAATAGTATCAATAGATGCAGAAAAAGCCTTCGACAAAATTCAACACCCCTTCATGTTAAAAACCCTAACCAGGGTGGGGATACAAGGAACAATCCACAACATAATCAAAGCAATATATGAAAAACCCAATGCCAGCATCATACTAAATGGAGAAAAACTGGATCCCTTCCCACTGAGATCTGGAACAAGACAAGGCTGCCCACTATCACCACTGCTATTCAATATAGTCCTAGAGGTACTTGCAGAAGCCATAAGACAAGACAAAGAAATCAAAGGAATCCAAATTGGAAATGAAGAAGTCAAGCTTTCACTATTCGCAGACAACATGATTCTCTACATAGAAGAACCAAAAAACTCAATACAAAGACTCCTAGAACTCATACGAGAATTTGGCAGAGTGGCAGGATACAAGATAAATGAACAAAAATCAATAGCCATGGTGTATGCAAAGGGCCGCAAGATGGAAGAAGATCTAACCAACAAGCTACCATTCAAAATAACAGAGAAAAGCATGAAATATCTGGGAATAAATTTAACCAAAAGCGTAGATGACCTTCATGAAGAAAATTACAAAACACTCAAAAAACAAATAGAACAAGACCTCGAAAGATGGAACAACATCCCACGCTCCTGGATAGGCAAAATTAATATCATCAAAATGTCCATACTACCAAAAGCAATATATACATTCAATACAATCCCAATCAAATTACCCACAGCATTCTTCATCGAACTGGAAAAAATGATACACAGATTCATCTGGAAACACAAAAAACCACAAATAGCCAGAACCACTCTGAAGAACAGGCACTTAACAGGGGGAATCACAGTACCGGATCTATGGACATACTATAGGGCAGTGGTCATCAAAACAGCCTGGTACTGGCACAAAGATAGAGAGGAAGATCAGTGGAGCAGAATAGAAACAACAGATGGGAACCCACACAGATACAGTCAATTAATCTTCGACAAAAAGACAGACAACAACCCAAGCAAATGGAAAGGTCTGTTCAATAAATGCTGTTGGGACAACTGGTTAATAGCCTGCAGAAACAAAAAGATAGACCCACATCTCTCACCATACACCAAGATCGAATCTAAATGGATAAAAGACCTAAACCTACATCCAGAAACCTTCAAACTTTTGGAAGAAAATGTTGGAAACACACTGGAACACTTAGGGGTAGGCCCTCACTTCCTAAAAAAGACTCCAGATGCAGTAGAAATCAAGACCAAAATAAACAATTGGGACCTCATCAAACTAAGAAGCTTCTGTACAGCTAGAGAAACAATCAATAAAGTAAAAAGGCAACCCACAGAATGGGAGAAGATCTTCGCACACGACATAGGTGATAGAGGGCTAATCTCCAGAATATACAAAGATCTCCAGAGAAACCAAAACACCAGAACAAACAAACTGCTCAAGAAATGGGCACGGGAAATGGGCAAACACTTCACAAAAGAACAAACCCAAATGGCAAACAAGCATATGAAAAAATGCTCAAGTTCCCTGGCAATAAGGGAAATCCAAATGAAGACAACTATGAGATACCACCTAAGTCCAGTAAGGATGGCACACATACATAATACCACCAACACTTGCTGGCGAGGATGTGGGGAAAAGGGAACCCTTCTCCACTGCTGGTGGGAGTGCAGACTTGTACAGCCTCTATGGGAATCAGTTTGGCGAATACTCAAACAACTGAAAATCAACATACCATATGATCCAGCAATAGCACTCCTTGGGATATATCCAAAACATCTTCTACTCAAGAAACCAACATGCACGCCTATGTTCATAGCAGCACAATCTACGATCGCAAAAACCTGGAAGCAGCCAAAATGCCCATCAGCGGAAGACTGGCTAAGAAAGCTATGGTTCATCTACTCCATGGAATACTACTCAGCTATTAAAAAAAACGAAATGCAGTTCCTTTTGGACAAATGGGCCCGACTGGAATCCATCATGCTAAGAGAAATGAACCAATCCCAAAAGGTTAAATACCACATGTTTGCCTTAATCTGAGATGAAAAGAGAACAACTTGGAAAATAGTACCTGTATATTGTACTATTAGTGCAATCTCTTATAACCTGTATCCAATGCAATAAGATAACGCGATATAATCTATAAACCAACTATTAATGTCAGAATACTTAAGATCTACATCGAAAAACTGTAAAACCTACTATACCCTCAACACGCTATGTTAACCTGTAATGGGGGGGAGTGCAGGGAAATCTTTCAGGACCATAAAAAGAGTGAGAAAAAAGTACAATATAGCCTATCAAGATCAAATCTGGTAATTCATAGATAACAGACTCAAAGCGGCACTAAACAACAATAAAACTACTATACCAATGCATGAGGGGGGAATCGGGTGCGATCCTGACAACCTCTTAACAGGAGGTCATGTGGGTGGAGCAGGGGGGCACTCCAGAGTGGAGCAGGTGGTAAGGAGGAAGCTTGGATCCCAACCATGAAGACTCCCAGACCTTCACCACAAACTATTAATACGAGCAACAAGGACTATATCCCAACTGCCAAGGAGGCCACAGGGAATTGGATGCCCTCGGAGGCCGAGTACTCTGAGGTCACCCACCCCCAACCGGAGCTTCCACAGGGGATGGAAGAAGTCCAAACACTACCGTGCAGAAACCGACGTCATCGGAAAGACAACCAGAAGCCCTGAGTGGTCTGCAGAAACAGAAGAACAATAAACGTCCTTCGGGACCAGGGAGGAGAGCTTTCTCTGGTCCGAGCCTGGCTCCACCTCTGGACCCCCCCTCCCTTGCAATGACCATCGGGATCGCTTCGAAAACCCCTCACAGCAAACAAACAATCATACAAACTAAAAAAAAAAAAAAAAAAAAAAAAAAAAAAAAAAAACCTAAAATAAATAAACAACAGAAAGTAGAACTTGAAATCTGACAGGAAAGAGCTGGCATGGATTGGCTCATGCCTCGCTGGGTGGGTCACAAAGATTAGTTACTCCTCACCATGGTGTTGAGGATTTTCCTGCACACCCCCCCCCCAAAAAAAAAAAATGTTCTGCACCTAAAATGTTGACATATATCTTGTTAGAGTTACAAGCCAGTCTGGATTATCCTAAAATCTGCCAAGATCAGCAAAATTTTACTTCAACACAACAACTGGCTAAATACTAAGATGAAATGGACACGAAACAGCTGAATGGTGCCTTATGGCCATTTTAAGGTATAGAGCAGCCGGTCCTGTATATGAACTAAAATTGAAATGTCAATGAGCTAATCATAGGTGGTGGCTAGGACTTGTTTTCCTTTTTTTTTTTTTTTTTTTTTTAATACACTGGTTACTCAAAACCATGTCAATTCCATAACATTGCAAATTGCTGTTGATGTTATATTGGGACTCTTAATTGACTGTGATGATATTCTGCCAGCTCAAACTTCAGACCAGAAAAGGTCTCCCCAAGAAACTATTCAACCCATCTGGACAATAAGTAGCTGGACTCTATGCTTGGTATATGTTTGCAATGAAAGAATCTTGATTGAATTTGAACTGTAATACTGCATCAAGGTGGAGGAATCCACTGGGGGGAGGGGAGGGGGAGGGAGGGGAGGGAGGGGGGGATTCCCAGAGCCTATGAAACTGTCACGTAATGCAAAATAATTAACAATAAAAAAAAAAAAGATTCAAAAAAAAAAAAATCTCTTGCATTTTAAAACACTTGGCAGGTATAGGAGTCTCCAAAGTGGTGTCCTACAATATCTGAAAGGGAGAATTTGTGTCTTATGCCAAATATACCATTTCACTTTCTGCTGGAGGGCTCCACTAACCACAGCTGGGACTAAAACCAGAGGCATCTTTTCTGACTTCGGTGCCTGTCAAAGATGCAGCAGAAGTTGCTACAGCTGCTGCTGAAAACCAAGGGAAGTGCCTCTGGATGAAGCCCAGCATCATACTACTCGGGGACTCCTATGGCTTCTGCTACAGCCTCTATCCCTCTATCGTCCATACTTGAACATCTCAGTGTCATTGCTGCTGCCACAGTGACTACTTGTGCCAATGGCAGGGCAATTATGGCAAAGTACTTTCCTTACCAAGCTCGCAAGCCAGTCTTCTTTTATAGGATTCAGTCCAGAGTGTTTAGTAGGGGAAATGCTGCAGAAAACCTAAGCTCTTAAGGCATCACCCTTGGCTTAGAAACCGCTTGCATTCTCGAGCCTCTGAATGCTTTGAAAGCAACCCAGGTTTCTTTTTTCTTATACTGAATCTCTCTCTCTCTCTCTCTCTCTCTCTCTCTCTCTCTCTCCCTTCTCTCTCTCTTTCTCTCCTCTCTCTCTCTCTCCCTTCTTCTCTCTTCTTTTCCAATAACCTCCTTCATTTCTCATGTGGTGGTTCCTACCCCAATCAGTATTCCATAGGCACAGATAAGCTTACATTTGGAAAGGAAACCAAGTGGGTTCAAATCAGTTCTGTAAAGAGTATTTACTCATGAAGCTGTCATGTGCTTTCTCCCCAGAGCTGTTCCATGCTGTACAGTATATGGGCGAGCTATGCAGTCAGGACTTTGGGATCCCTATGTTTCTCAGAAAAAGAAACAGAACGTCCTTGATTTTCCTTTCCTGGAAACAAGGGTTTTCTTTTCTTATTTGAATATAGAATAATTTATAATGATCTAGGCAGCACTACATTGTCACTCTAGTGTAGTGCACCTGAGAACAGAAGTCTTTGAAAACATGAGTTCACTGGCAAAAAGACTCTCTTCCAACCTTTTACCCAGTTTCAATCCAGCCTGGTCACAGGCTGTGTGTGTGAGGAAGAAAAAAACATAGAATCATAGAAATGTGAGGAATGGGACCAAAATCAAGCACTTTGTCAGACTTTCCCTATGCGCATATTTTCCATGTATGAGTGGACAAGATAAACATGGAAACCAGAGAACTAAGTTTCTTTAAAAGGAGGATAATCCACGTAGGCAGGACATATACAGAAATAAGCTTGTGGAAAGATGTTTTACAGGCTAAAATATAATTGTTTCGTTTCAGGTGTCTATAAATTTTTTTTGAAAGAGGTAAATCTTCTGTTTGAGATGCTGGCTAAAAACAGTGGCCAGTGTGTCATCTCATTCATTTGGTTGAAATGAAACAAGGGTAGAGAATCATGACATGTTCATCACTCAGCATCTCCTTGTTAGGCGCCACTGGATAAATGGTTCTTCTACTTGCTGATTTCTTCCCTGAATATACATAACAGTTGAGGTTGTACCAAAATAGTTACTAGCCATGGACCAAATTCAGTATATTAATTATAATGGTTGTGCTCCAGTTGATATTTGTTTCTATAAGATGCATGCCCCCACAGTTTTTCTCCTGAAAAATAAATGAAAGAAAATTGCCTATCAATACTTGTTAACTGGCAGGTGATTTGTAAATAACTAAATTCCTACTAGTTCTCATCAATTTCAGGTTAAAATGCAAAACTCTTTGCATATTTCTGACTCTTGAAAAAATAATACTGCTACACATTTACATGGTCTTATTTCTTATAACTTTTGCGTCTGCAACTATTACTACAGCGATACATTTGTTTGTCAGGGTTGCTATGCCAAAGTGCTCAGTTTAAACAATCAAATTTATTATTTCACAGTTCCAGAAGCAAAAAGGTCTAGAGCAGAGTGTTGGCATGTGTGACTTCTTCTGAGGGCAAGAAGGGAAGGGTCTGTCCTTGGTCCTTTTCTTGGCTTGAAGATGGCATTGTCATGTTCTCATACTTTCTCCTTTTACCTCTATATCTGTATCCAAACTTTTTTTAAATAACACACTAGTCATATTGAATTAAAGTCTACCTTCATAATACTATTTTTAACTTAAATAATCATTCGCAGTAATCTCTTTGCACCTAGGGTCACTTTCTGAAGTACCTGGGGTCAATATTTACACATTTGAATTTAAGAGGAACACAACCTCATTTGTAACAAGGTGTCTTGTTTTATTTTCTGTGTTTTTTTTAGTACTGTAAATTCATTCATTAAGTACTTTAAGTGGCTGAAGGGATTTTTGCAGCCTTGCTATACAAGGCTGTAAGCAATAACAAGAAGGGGTTGTGGTTATTCTTCTTTTTGATAATGAACTTTTTATGCGACATAGGTCTTTGTGTGCATTGTGGAGAAGGAGAAAATGCACAAGTGGGAAGCAGGAGGTCCTGGAAAAGGTGCAACCTAGGATCTAGACTACAGCTTGTCTCCAGTAGATGCATGCCACACCAAAAAGTTACTCTTCACCTTGTTGGCTTTGGAAACTAGTTCCAGCAGCAAGTGGAGAGTGATTTATCTAAAGATGAACACACGAATGAGCTTGAAGAATAGAATCGGCACATCGATTTGGTAATTCACAGTAAGAGATGAACTGCCATGAGCAGTGAAGGGCAGTGTCTCCCCATTAGCACTATGTGAGAAACCCAATATAATCAGAAGTTTGCCCAGGGAGACCAGAGTCAGATCAAGGGAAATCAATAAGTGATTTGAATACTTAGAGGCATCAGAAGAACAGAGTCTGATACATTCATCTCCCTGTTTGTGATCATCTTGCCAATGGAATAACACTCCTAAGCCTTTTTGCCTTGGGCTATCCCTTCATTTTGTGTAATGTAATTATCCCAATTTTGCGACCTTCTGAAACTTAGGCCTTCATTTAAATGACCAAATAAAAGACTTCGGGACTTCTACGTGGCCTGTCAGCTAGTCAGCACCTTTCAGGTATTTTAGTGACCCCTTCCTCCTGCTCGTCAGGTTCTGTCTTTTACTGTCCACCAATATTCCCAGTCTCTGCTTACCACCTCACTGCTCTGCGTTGTTTCAGTTCACTGGTCCTCTTTTTCTTTCCACTTCTCTATCATCTTGTCTGTAGTCCCTAGACTAAGAGGATATTAGACTAGATTAACTAACTTACTGGATATTGGGGAATTTCAGAACCGGAAAGGAAAAAGGAATCAGCCAGATGCCAATTCTTCCACAGATTCTTGGCCGTGATCTCTCATATATCTTGACATTTCTCTGCTGCCATGTCGTAGAAATCATTAACTTATTCAGAGCAGACATCTTTCTTTTTCTCTCTCTCTCTCTCTTCTCATCTTCTCTCCTGCTCACTTCACCCACAGAACTCACAAGCTGCCTTCTCCAACCCACATGGAAAAAGTCACAGTCTTCATTGTATGATTAAACTGTCATTTCCAAAAATGTTATTAAATGCCTATTATGTGCCAAATGATATGATAAGACTCAGGGTACAATAAAGAAAAACAAATACATTCTAGAAGTATTTGTCAAAATGGTAACACAAATGACTATTTAATTATAAAGTAAGGTTAGTGTCCTAAGAAAGGCAATTTGGTAATTCAGCAATTAAAAGATACATATAACAATGATATCTGGCCTATGCTAGGCAACAGAGGGGGCCTCTGTCTTGGAGTCATAAAGATAACAAGCAGTATCTAACGAACATACAAAGGTATGAAAAGGGCAGACTGAGACCACAGTCTTAGATTGAGAAAGATATCCTTGGACCATGCTCACTGAGCACTTGGAAAGTCAAAAGAAATCAGATGTGACTGAAGACAAAGATTGAGAGAGGAATGATATAAAGTCACTGGTAAGAATGGAGGGAGACAGAGAGGCTAGAGTGCAGGAAATCAGAGGACTGTTTAAGCTCAGATTTACGTTTTCAAAGAGTCTAACTGGCTATAGTGCAGAAAGGAATTGAAGGTAGACCTGAATCTGCATGTCCAAATAAGAATCTATGGATGTTAAAACTAGCAAAACTGTCAGCTAAACCGGAGAGAGAAGGAAGGGTTTGAAAATTGCTTTTATGAAGGCTTTTAACTTTTTTATTTGATAGAATTAAAGCGTGGAGAGGGAAGAGGGGGAGGATGGATCTTGCATCTGCTAGTTTGCAATAGCCAGGGTCAGGCTGAAGCCCAGAGTCTGGAACTCCAACTGGGTCTCTTACATGAATGACATGCGCCCAAGTATGTGGCTCATCATTTGCTTCCCTCTAAGGCTCATTAGCAGAGAGTTGGATGGAAGTGGGACAGCCAGATGGAAGGTGCTCATAAGCAGTGCTGACACTGTGTCTTCACCCATTGCACCACAACCATGTTCCCAGAATTTGAGAATTATTATATAAGGTTGGGTAACAGAAATTACTGTTGCATTGGAAGTAGCAGTAGGAAGAAAAAGAGTCCAAATGTGACTCTTAAACTTGAGATTACATGTCTGAAAAGGTGGAAGTCTCATAAGCAGAAACAGGATGGCAGGATTTGGAAGCTGGATTCATGTGTTCTGTCTTGGTCATGCTGAATCTGACGTGGGTTTAAAACATCCAGGTTTAGCTCTAGGCTAGAGAGGCTGTCTTGCAGCTCAAAAGTAAAATCTGGGCTATAATTATTTAAAGAATACTTGCTTCAAGATTTGGTTAAGGAGTGTTGTAATTGTCTAGGAAGAGATACAGAGCAAGGAGAGGAATCTGAATATGAGTTGTAGATATCAACATTTTTTAGTCAGCTTGTTCATAAGATGTCTGCAAAATATTTAAGGTTAAATTAAGCCACAATAAAGGGGTCCCAATCCAATAGATTTAATATCCTAATTGAAAGAAACTTCAGTGAACTTTTGTCTCTGTCTCCATCTTTACATGCACAATAAATGAAGGCCGTGTAGGAAGACAGTGAAAAGACAATTTACTGGAAACCACAGCAGAGCTGTCCACCACAATCCAGTCATGTTGAATTTTAACAGTCAGAATGTGAGAAGACAACTTTTTGTTGTTGTTGTTTGACATCTAATCTATGAAATGTTATTCTGGCAGCCAAAGGAGACTAATACATTAATTATCCAGAATCACTGGAGACCTTGCAAAATAAATGGCAAGGTTATATTTCAGAAGCTAATTTAAAGTCCCAACTTCCCACAGCACACACACCTCTGCATCATGGGGTACACAGTCTCCCAGCAACAATCTCAGATCCAAACTTTACTAGAACAAACCCAAGAACTCAGAGAAACACTGGTATTTATTGGCGAGAAGTGACTAAGAAACAACCACGTGGGAGAAATACACAAGACCATGGTGGGTGGATAAAAGGGTAGAAGCAGATATTTCATGTCCTCTCCAAGTATGCTTCTTGCCCAGCACCTGTATGTGTCCACCATACCAAAATCCCTCTGAACTTTTCCTTTTAGAGGTTTTATGAAGGTTTCATTACTTAAAAGTAGTTCAATCAATCATTGAGCTTTGTTGATCAAGTTAATCCCTTGCTCTGCTCCATTCTCCAGATTAGCCAGAAGGTGGAAATGAAAACTGCAAGCCTCCAGTGAGGCTTTGGTCTGACTGGAGAATGTTCTCCACCCTGGAACCATTCAGGACCCCAGCAGGAATCACCTCACTGGCATAAACTCAGGTACCTCGAAAGGAGTTGGTGATGAATGTGAAAAGATGTCCCTATCTTCCTTATCACTCAGATAATTCCAAGGGATTTAGGAGCTCAGTGTCAGCAACTAGGGATAGAGACCACATATGTATTTCCCATTATACCACAGAATTATGGTTAACTTGACTTCAGGCAGCTTTGGAGATAGCAATACGAACTTCTTGGTGCTATTTTCACTGGTGGTAAACTCCTGCTGATTGATGCATGCAGCATTTACATTAATACATTGAGTCAGTTGCAGTCAAGCCATAGTAGCATAACATTTCATCTCTCTACAGGACTATCTTGTGCATCCTTTGTCCAGTCCAGGTTTCAATTTTGCATTACAACTCTTAAGAGGTATTTAGAATTCTTTTATTGTCAAGTTCCTCAAGGATACTGCTCAGTAGCCCCCATATATGCAGTACATATATTGAGTAAACAATTCCTGCAGAAATAAATAAAAGATCAAATATCTGTTTTTATATTATATGTATTTATTTACTATTAAAGTTTTATTTATTGAAAGGAAGAGATTCAGAAACAGAAAAAAAAAAAACCTGAGCCAGACCAAAGACAAGAACTAAGAGCTCGCTCTGGAAATTGCAGGAACCCAAGTGTTAGAGCAGTTTTCCACTGTTCCCCATAGTGTGCTTTAGCAAGAAACTGGAATCAGAAAGAGAGCTGGGACTGGAACCTAGGCTTTGTTATATGTGATGCAGATGTCCCAAGTGGAATATTAACAGCAATGCTAAACACATGCTCCTATTACTTTTAAGAGTACTGTCCAGAAGCCAGTGTTGTTTTAGGCGTTAGTTTCAGCTTCCTGTAATACCCCGGAAAAGCAGTGGAAGATGGACCCTTCTACCTATGTGGCAAGTGTGAATGGAGCTCCTGGTTACCTACTGTAGCAGGATCAAACTTTGGCTATTGTGGGCATTTGGGAAGTGAACCAGCAGATGGAAATTCCCCAGATTCTCTCTGTCACTCTGTCTTTCAAATAAACAGCTAAATCTTTAGAGTGTATGTATAAATATGTTCTGTATTATGATATTTTAAATTAATATGCATAGAAAGTTCATGCATCTTAATTTTGTAATGCTTAAATAATTTGACATGGTAACTGTATGTACACATCTGTGGCTTATTCCTCTGCCCTCCAGAAAGTCAGCACATTCAGATAAAAGGAGCCACCCAAGGAACCACACTTAATCTTGAAATTTTTTAAAAGGAAAGGCAAATCAACACAGTAAAAATGCTTGAAATTGTTAAGTGTCTGTGGAGTGGAAGTCAAGAGGCCTAGATTCCCATGGGTATGTTGGGCACGAGGCACTGAGTTTATAATATGTATCTGAGATTATGGATAATGGCACAATGCAAAAAAATCTTCACATGATTCCCTCAATGTTTCTATGCATTTTAAAATTTAGAAGAGAATATAGCTGCTTTTTTCCTTTGGAGACAAGTGGGAATTACTAAGGCATTCTAAGGCTATTATACATCATGTGTTTCAGAGTGAACCCTATTATAAATGGTATAATAGTAGCCGTGCTTCATTAGATAGTATAAATAACCTTTAAAAAAGCTTTAGGAATCCTAGTTTTATTATTAAATCGAGTCATATAATTTTATATATGAGGGAATTGGGCCTATCAAGAATAGTTTAGACTAAAATTTAGGCTGCAGACCCACCTTTCAGAATCACTAAAAGCCTTTGAAGGAATAAAGCAAACACAAAGTCAGCATAATACTGCCATATTCCCATTTTATATCTGGTATTTTATTGGAAAAGAGGTCAAAATTCCTTTTCAAAGATGATGTGTGGGCCTGGATCACTTGGCTCATCTTTCCCTTGCAAGTGCTAGGATACCATATAAACACTAATTTGTTCTCCAGCTGCTCCGAGTCCCATCCTGCTCACTGCTTGTGGCCTGGCAGAGCAGAGGAGGATGGCCCAAGTACTTGGATACACAGATGAAGCTCCTGGCTTCTGCATCTTGGCTTCAGTGCGGCCCAGTTCCATCAGTTGAAGTTACTTGGGGAGTGAACCAATGGATGGAAGATTTCTCTGTCTCTCCCCCTCTCTGCAAATATGTCTTTCCAATGAAAAATAAACATGTTTTTAAAAAAGATGGTATGTGGTTTTCAACAAGTTGAACTAGTTTATAAAGCTTAAAATCTCCAGCCTTGATGCTTTGATTGTACATATTTGGTGTCATTGCCATTATGTCACAAAGGCAATCTGTAAGAATTGAAGCCTGGCATACTGAGAGCAATGGATCCAATGGGACAGAATTGAGTGTGGAGTTAGGCAGGGCACCCCTTAGGATTCTGTCTTGGAAGCCAGGTGACACACTTCACCACCGAGAGACTTCAGTTACTTCTCTGTCATGTGAACAATAACTTAGCTTACAGTTCTAACGTAAGGACTATATCCTGCATGGTAGCAGATGCTTAATCCTTATCATTAGAAACCCTTAAAGTTCTATATTTTTAAATTTTCACAAATTTTAATTGGCACATACACATTTTATCATGATCAAATCAAGGCAATCACATATGTATTACTGCAAACATTTATACTACCTTGGTAGTGAGTGCTCTGCAAATGTTCTGTTCTAGGTATTTAAGCTTTTTGCATAGAAACAGAGGAGAAAATACAGCCAAAGTTACCAGATATTGATGCAAGGAGGCAGAGGGGGCAGAAGGAGAAGGAACTATTGGTCAAAGGACATAGAGTCACAATTAGGAAGAATAAATTCTGGTATCTGTTTTTTTAAAGATTTATCTATTTTTATTGAAAAGTCAGATATACAGAGCGGAGGAGAGACAGAGAGGAAGATCTTCCATCCGATGATTCACTCCCCAAGTGACCGCCAGGCTGGTGCTGTGCCAATTCGAAGCCAGGAGCCAGGAACTTTCCTCTAGGTCTCCCACACGGGTGCAGGAACCCAAGGCTTTGGGCTGTGCTTGATCCCTTTCCCAGGTCACAGCAGGGAGCTGGATGGGAAGCAGGGCTGCCGGGATTAGAACTGGTGCCCATATGGGATCTGAGCACACTCAAGGCGAGGACTTTAGTAGCTAGGCTGCCATGCCAGGCCCTTTGGTATCTATTTTGCATTAGAGTGTCTATAGTTAAGGATATTTCTCTCTTTTTGTGTATCACATTGGATTTGTGGATGTAGACAAATTATATACTCTTTCAAAATGTTTGTGTGTTCATCGACAATGTAGAGAAAACAACATCAACCTGCAAGGATTGTTGTGAGAATCAAGCAATGAACTCATGTTTGATGGCAAGTGACACTATAAGGAGACTTAGAGATATTTGTGGGAAAAATATTAAAAGATAAATTTATTTTGGTGCAAAACAATGAAAATCATGCATAATATTGTCATAATTCCCTTTTTAACATACTTTCTCTCTTGTCAGTATTATATTTGAATAATCTGAATCACTGACCAGTTTAGACTGAGTTTTAGATGGCAGATATGTTAATATCCTCATGTTAGATGATAGGACTTTGATTGTATAATTTGATACAAGAACCGTTGGTGGATTGAGATGGTGGGTTTTGCTTTGTTTTATTTATTTGGGAAGCACCTCTTTTAAGGGGTGTCTGCTGAGAGGTTCCCACTTTAAATATATATGATTTATTCTAGTTACAGAGAGAGGGAGAGAGAGGCTCAGTTTACTGGTTTACTCCCAGATGTCTGCAGCATTCAGCGCTGGGGCATGCTGAATCCAGAAGCCTGGAGCTCCATTTATGTCTTTTTTTGTGGATGACATGAGTGCAAACATTCAGGCAAACTTGCACTGAAGCAGCACTGGAAGTGAAGCACCTGGAACTTGAATTGACATTCATGTTGGATGCTGCTATTACAGGCTGCTATGCCATGGAGTGCAGTGACGCCACTACTGGAAATTAAGCAAAGCCTGTGTCAATGCCACCTAAACTAGGTCTGGTCATATGTTAGTTTTTCACACCATGCCGAAACTACTGTCTTACAAGGAGGCTCTGTTATGTTTTCCTTATGCTACTCAAAAAAAAAAAAAAAAAAGGCATAGAAGGTTAAAAAGAACATTCTTATGAGTTAGAGCAATTTCCTTATGTTCCTGGAGTTACAGTCTGGTACAATTTTGGCCCCCCAAAAAACACATTGATTTTTGTAAAACAGCTCAATTAGCATAACTTCCTTTCTGCTTGGAAGTAAGAGCATTAAGGCACTGGAAAGATACTTTGGCGGATATTTGGTGCTGTACTGCCTATATAACAATTCAAACGAAGAAAATTTTCTCTCTTACAGGGTGCTTTTGCTTTGTTTTATTTCATTAAGATTTGTTTATTTAGTTATTTGAAAGTCAGAGCCCACTAGTGTGATAGAGAGAAAGAGAGAGAGAGAAAAGAGAGAGCTCTTCCATCTACTGATTTACTTCCTCGATGGCCAGAAGCCGTGTTCAACTAGGTATCTCACATGGGTGGCAAGAGTTCAAATATTTGTGTTGTCTTTTTATTTCTTTCCGCAGACAGATAAACAGGAAGCTGGATTGGGAGTGGAGCCACTGAATCATGAAGTGATACCCATATGGGATGCCAACATGACAAGCAGTGTCTCTACCCATTATGCCACGATGTCAACCTCTTTTAGTTTAAATAATGAACACAATAGTTCTCTCACATTTACTATGTCTGTGTAACTGAGTGAGAAGACATATGGAAGATAGGCATCAAGATTCAAGCATGAAATAAGTCTGGACTAGATATAAGAATATAAATTCGGAGGATAGGGAAGGTACACTCATTTTTGAAGATAGAGTAGAAATATGTGTTTCTCTTTCTTTCACTAAGGAAAACCAAAACCTTGTGCACTGTCAACAGCCATAAGAAGATTATGAGAGGCAGAGGGAAGGATGGCTGACTCCCAGGGATTTGAAGACCTAAAATTCCTGACTTTTCTTCTTTTTTAAAAAAAGCAATTCATTCATTTATTTATTTAAATTTTAATTTTATTTGAAAGGCAGAGAGAGATCATATCAGCTGGATTGTCCCCCAAATGCTCATAACAGCCAGAATTGGATCAGGCCACAGCCAGGAGCCAGGAACTCAAATTGGATCTCCCATGTGAGTGGCAGGAACCCAGTTACTTAGCCATTGCCTGCTGGCTTTTAGGGTACACTTTAGATGGAAACTGGATTGAAATTAGAAGAGGCAGGACTCAGATGGAGGCACTTCAGTGTGAGATGTAGGCATCCCAAGTAGCAACTGAACTATGTCAAATGCGTCCACATCCACCAAGGTTTCTTGGAACTCCAACTATAACCTAGATTACAGAAGGGTAGCACACAGGAGAGCAGTGTGGGAATAGAAATATTATGCATTTTTATTGGTTGTGATGGCTATAGAATCTACATACTTGATTAAAAGCAATGTCAGTCTCATCTTGATTTCATTCTTAAGAAGTGAGAGAAGCTATGTGAGTGATATGCAGCTCCTCTGTATGCTACATTTATCATTTCCAGTGACTCTCCAATTATTTTTTTAAAAGTTCAAAGTAAATCCCATGTGCTTACCTTGTTTTATGGACCTCACGTCTATGTTGACATCCTAGAATTCTAAAAGCAAGGCTCGTCTCCTCAGGTGATAAGTGGGTCACTACCTTCCAGGGCAACATCCCTGTGACTTAGGAATGACCAAGGAACTGCTACATGAGCTACAGAGAATGGAAGGCATCCAATCTGCATTTCTTCATTATTAAAAAATGTAGAGTGAAGCAACAATGCATACTTTTAGTCATTCTATAAATAAAACGCTTCCTCTTCTTTTTAATGGAGACTGATGGATGGAGTCCTGCTGAGTGTCCATTAAGGGGAACATTGCCTGGTCGGTCTGTATCTAGATACACTGAAGATGATAAATGATTCTGGAGAATAATATCATCTAATGGGCAATTTTCTCAGAGTACTATAGTTTTGTATCTTTAAAAATTCCTGAAAAGGCCACCTACTACTCCTGGATTTCATTGTAATTATATTGGAATTAATTTACTTTTTCTTGCAGAATTAGTACAACTAAAGCTAGATTATTTTTCTAAATTTCAACATTTTCTCTTAAAGTACTATTTTATTTGTTTTTTTATCCAAAAGGGGCAGTGTAATAAACAGAGAGAACTGTTCCATCTGCTGATTCACTCCACAAATGCCTACAACAGCTGGGACATGACTAAGACAAAGCTACAATTGGGAACTCCATCCGGGGCTACCACAGGGACAGGAAGGATCCACTAATCATCACTTTTTGCCTTGTCAGGTGCATTATTAGGAACCTGGATTGGAAGTGTGGAGTAGTTGGGATTTGAATTCCATGATTATTGGATGCACACATCCCAAGTCAAGGCTTAACCACCGTGCAACAACACCTACCTTTCAAGCTTTCTTTTTAATATGACTCTCAATGTTATTTGGGAAAATAGCACTATTTGCACATCCTGCAGTATCCTATAGTGCCTCTTGCTGGTGCCAGGACAGCCAAATTGCAGCTATAGAAAATCTCACACATCATTTGGTCCAAGGTTCTGGATGTGACAGTCAGTATACATATTCTCAATGGAACAGGGCTTTTTGAAAAATGGAATCTGGATGTCTTCAAAGTAGTCATAAGGTGTCCAAACTGACCACAACACAGATGAGACCACTTGGGCCACTCCTAATATGGAAATCAGTTGTAAAAATGCTTCCTCTTTCAGAAATCTCATGGATGCAAAAACAGAGCTTGTTCATTCTCTTGCAAAACTGCCTCCATACATGTTTCAGACTTTTGCTCCTTCTTACTCCTTGCCTGTCCTTGCGTGCTAAATCCCTTACATACTGGGAAAAAGAACAAAAAACAAAAAACAAAAACAGGACCAGGTACTGGGGAGAGAGCCAGAAAGCTCACATGTACAAAAGGATTTCTTTGTGTGTCCAAAAATGCTCAAAGGAGCAGCCCAGCTGGAGACTTCGGCTGAGTACAGAGTGAGGTCTAGTTACTTAATGTGCATCAGACCCCACCGTGAGCTGCAGCTCTGCTACGCCAGTTCTCTCCCAGCCCACCCCAATTGAAATTGATTTTGTGCTTCCTGTTTTTCTGTGCTTGACAAAGAAAGCAAAAGTAACATGCTGTCAATGGATGGTTGCCAAAAGAGCAGAGTGGCCTTAAAAAAAATCACCTGCTTCAAATTTCCAGCTGCAGTTCAAAGTCAGCTGCCTTGCAAGCAGCCACTGCATTATGCTAATGCTATGTTAAATCATTAAAGCCTTCGTATTTGTCTATTGATTGTTTAAGTAGACTGTTATGACAGGGAAGTATTGGTGCTAGTAGTATCGATCCACGTGCAGTGTGTTCTTAAGCAGGCAACTCTGTTGCATGCATTACACTAACTCTGATATATCACCCGTCAAGAGCTGTTTCATCAGGACCTTTGACGTTGTTCTGAGACAGTCTTGCGGGGACTTTACATTTTTTTTAAAGATTAAGAAAATAAGAAAATATAGGTTTCATAGAGAGTCTTAAGTATAATTACATACTTTCTTTGAGGTAGACTTGATGTAGGAATTTGACCTATATCATGTGTAATAAAAAAAAAATGCTGCATCTGGGAGCTATTTATCTTCTTTGCACATTTGGGGAAGCTGAGATGTAAAACCAGTTTTCCTTCCATTTGTGACAAGATATGGAATAACAAGTCTAGGAAAAGAGGGTCCCTGAGGCAGAGTTAGAAAAATGAAAAGATCCTGGCTAGATCCGGGGAAATTTCACTCCTTCAGGAATCCAGTTACTGATATATTTCCTGCTGGAGGACAGAGGTGTGGGAGCTAATCCAAATAGACCCCCAACTACATGTACTAGATGAAGAGCCAGGTGTGGGAGCTAATCCAAATAGACCCCAACTACATGTATTAGATGAAGAGCCAGTACCTCACAGATAAGGGGTGATGAAAAAAAAAAAAAAGAAGAGATCAGACTGTCCAGCCTTGGGGCCTTATGCAGAGCTTTGTCCCTTATCTCAAATAAATTCACTTTTACTTTGGATTCTTTTTTTTTTTAAGATTTATTTTTTTTTATTGGAAAGTCATACATTTACAGAGAAAAAGAGACAGAAAGATATTTCTTCAACTAGTCCATTCCCCCAAGTAGCCAAAATGGCTGGGGCTAAGCCAATTAAGCCAGGAACCAGGAACCTCTTCCAAGTCTTCCATGTGGGTGCACATGGCTTTGGGATGTCCCCGACTGCTCATCCAGGCCACAAGCAGGGAGCTGGAAGGGAAGTAAGGCAGCTGGTATTAGAACCGACACTTGTATGGGATCCCGGTGGCATGTTCAAAGCAAGAACTTTAGCCACTAGGCTACTATGCCAGGCCCTACTTTTGTACTCGTTCATATTTTTCTCTTTATTTCCATACTGATCAATAAGTCTGGACTGAGGAATCTGATCCGTTTTCTCCCTTCCCAGGACATGACAACATGAGTTGAGTGGGACCCACAGAACAGCATCCCTCCCATTAGGAATAAGCAGCAGAGCTGAGACATCATCTTGACACTACACAGATGCTTATGCACCATGACAACTGGTCTGGACACATCTGTGACCCCGTGGTCTGAGCATCCAGGGAAGCTCAACAGAGGTGAGGTCTGAAGCAAGGAGGAAAACCAGGATAGGAAGGCTGCTTTCATACCTGTTACACAGAGTGTTCAAAAAATAAGGACAACTTAAAAAAGGTGACTAGATGGTGAGACCATTTTCATACTTGAAGCCAGGGAGAAATTTGACCAGAGAATGAGATGGAGCAAAGATGGAGTGAGGAGAAGGGCCAGAAGGCACCTGGCTTGGCACAGGGCCACTGCTCTCATCACTCTGTACCTATTAGCTATTGCCAAGGCCTTTTCTATTGCAGGAGTGAACCAAACAGTCCTGAGATAGACCTAAATTGGCTTGAAATGCTTGTAAATCACTCACAGATATATAAAACACCAACAAAATGTTATCTTACATTAACACTAGAAATTAATTTTACATGAGCCACCATTGTGGCGTGATGGTTTGTGCTTTGTTATGCCATCCTTTCAAATTGAAACACTGGTTGAAGTCCCAGCTGCTCCCCTTTTGCTCATCTCCCTGCTATGCACCTGAAAGTGGTGTTTCACGGCATAAGTGTTTGGACATACCACCCTCCTAGAAGAGCAGTTTAGAATGTCTGGCTTATGGATAGGCATAGCCTATCTCTGACTGGTGCAGACATTTGGGTAGTAAAGTGGCAGATAAAAGATCTTTTTCTCTTTGTATCACTCTGCCTTTCAAATTAACAAATGAACCTTTAAATACTTAGTTTTAGAGAAATTTATATCCTATGACTGCTCAGGTCTCTCTCTCATTAGTTAAAAGTGGGACTCTTGGATCTTTACATCCTGAGTGTGGATCTGTTTGTGGATTTTGCCTTATCAGCATAGCATAGGGTTCTGTCACTGCTTGCTAATTCTCCCTTCACTCACTACATGGATTATCCTTCTGTCAGACAAAGGGATAGTCATTATATTCCACCAAGCAATTAATAGTGACACTCTTTCTGTCAGCGAGAACTAATAGTTTTCTTGCTCCCCTAGCTCAGAGCTTCAAAAGTCTGTCTCATCTCCATGCTTTTCCCCATCTGTGATACATTCTTCGAATCCATGTCTTCATTCATCAAACCCTTCTGCATGTCGCATTTTCTCTGTGTACCAGATAGCTCTTCTTCAACCCCAGACTGTTCTATAAGCCTGGAGCTCTGTTCTGTGTCTCTAAAATATCCTTTCCCCTTTATTTTCCTTTTTTGTTTCCTAAGAGTATGGTTTACCTAAAACATTTCATAAATAAAGGGCAGAAAAACTTCTCTTCAGAATAGGCTTGCCAGCGAAATCAACAACATCTCAGGGCTATCGAAGCCACTCAAATAATACCCTTGGAACACTCCTCCCACAGCAGGGTCTCTAGGTGTCATCAAAGGACCATCCCCATTCCTTAGCTTCTGATCTTTCTGCCTTTATCAGAATCCACTCGGGCATGCATCTCTCCCCACTATGTAAACAACATTAAAAATTAAAAAATAAAAAAAAATTGTAAAAGGAGTGTCTCCAAAAAAGAAAAAAAACAAAACACAGAAACATTTGTTTCTGTTCAGAAAACACTGGTCAGGTCCCTCTCATTGAAGTCATGGGTCACAGAACATGAACTCATGAGACCCAAAGCTGTGCTCATGGCCAGAAACTTCAGTCCTGCTTCAGGAAGGTGAATCTCACAGGCTTCTCCTAATGCCTCTCTCAATTTTTTTTAAAGAACCACGTGAGTGAGGCCAGTGCCACATACACATACAAATGCAATTGATGTTCTCAGTTTCACAGCCAAGTTTAAAGAATGACAGGTCGCATCCCCTTTCCGTACTCCTTCACCTGCTACAAATGCCTAGTCCCCTGCAACTACTCTGCCTGCTTCCATGACACCCCAACTATTTCTCCCTTTTGAAAAATAGGCTCTCTAATTATTCATTCTGCATTTATTTTTATGTTTGTTCTCTTTATCAGACTGACACCCACAATGAACAGGATAATGTTTAAAGCAAGTTTACATCATGTTAAATTGCTGTAAAGTATAACAGCTCACCAACACAGCAGCTTTGGTTCAGCTGAGCACTTTATATCCTTAGCATCAAATAAAATATGGGTTGCAAAATTTAGATTCATTAGATACTCCATTAGCTGAATTAACACATACAATATGCAGATTTTAGACTTGCCATCAATGTTGGAATATGTTACTTAAAATTTGTTAAGAGGGTTTACTTATTTATTTGCAAGGTGGAGTGACAGACTGAAACGTAGAGATACAGAAACAAGACACAGGGAAAGAGAGAGAAAGAGAGGGAGAGAGAGAGAGAGAATATAGTTCATCATTGGGTCACTCTCCAAATGGACACAACCACTAGGATGGGCCATGCTATAGCAAGAGCCAGAACTCCATCTCAGTCTCCCATGTGTGTGGAAGTGGTCCAAGTCCTTGGTCAATTTTCCAGTTTTTCCAGGAGCATTAGCAGGAAGCTGATTTGGAAGCAATGGATCTGGGACCAGAACTGACACTCCAATATGGGATGCCAGTGTCCCAAATGGTGGCTTAAACTGTTGTGCCACAAATTGTCCCAGTGTCAAAATTTAAGCTAAACATACTTTCCAGCTTGTATTTTCTTAAATGTTTTGTTGCCCAAATATTTAAGAACCAAAACATTTTATTGTGTGAAAAAAAATCTGACTACATCTCAAAGTTCATGGAAAAGGGCCTTCTGAAAACCTATGAATTATTTAAACATTATGGCAAAATAAATCTTTTCATTTTCCACTCACTTTTTGAAGTATCCCGTTGTATAACAGAATTCAGAATACTATTATTTCACAAGTGTGTATGAAACCATATTACAGATCTTTGAGGTTAAACATACTTAAATCATAATATTATATAATATGTCTTAAAGTTGGAATAAAGTTTGGAACACTGTTACTTCTTTACAAAGATTGCTATCATTTAAAAGTGAATGTCTTATAATTAGAATAGAAACTGATATTTCTTTTCTTCATCAGATGTAGTAATTAAGTGTTATTTGACACTGATTTCCTGCCAATTTCTGACTTGGACAGTCTAATTTGCCTTAAAATCATTATCATTAGAAATAGTAGAGAAACAGAGGCCTAATCAGAAATTATATACATGGAAAGGAAGAAAGTTATTCCATTTTTTCTAGCTAATGTGTTTCATTTTCTTTTTCATTTCCAATTCTGTAACCAAAGTTTGATTGAAATTCTAGGTTTTGTTGTCGTTGGAGCCCTCTCTGTTAACCTGTTATATGTGCAGCATCACCACTGCATTCACAGGAGGGGAGGACCTGCTCAGGTAGATTCATCCATCTCTTATTGACCCATGGGAAACACAGTGAGCAGTAGTCCTATCACAGGAGAGTTTAAGAGAAGAAAGGAAACAAATACTGTGCTGTATACACCTTGATATATACACTTGTGTATAGTATTGGATATGAGGTAAGGTCTGAAGTTTTGCTTTGAAAAGAAAATTCAGAGTGCCTCACCTGGATGGCAGGGATCCAAATTCATTTGTTGCCTTCCCTGGATGCTTATTAATAGGATGCTGGATCATAGGTAGAGTGCCTGGGGCTCAAGCCTGGCACTGAACTGTAAAACTTGGGTATGCCAGGCAGCAATCTAACCTCTGTGCCAAATGCCTGCTCCCAAAACTCAACTTTGTACAATTCTTCTGTGGAAATGTGCGCTAGAAAAAGCCAAAGACTGTAAAGCCAGTTGAAATGAATTGGAGTTGAAATTTGTGACTTTGAACAAATTGCCTGAATTCTGGGTCATGACTTCCTCAAATGGAAACGGAAATAAGAACTCAGACTTTCAACAATGAATAGATCAATCAGACATAAAATTAGTAGAAAAACTCTAAAGATGAATTGCACTTTTTTGCCAAAAGAAGCTAACATAAAAGCACAGACTTTTCCATCCAACAGAGCAGAATACATGCTTATCTCTAGTGCACATGGAACACTCCCCAGAATAGGCTGTATGATATGCCACAAAACAGCTATTAACAAATTTAAGCACATGTAAATGATATCTCATATCATTTTACACCACAGGAGTATGAAGTCAGAAATCAAGAATGGAGAGAATTGGGCCCGGCGGCATGGCTTAGCGGCTAAAGTCCTCGCTTTGTACGCACCAGGATCCCATATGGGCGCCCGTTCTAACCCTGGCAGCTCCACTTCCCATCCAGCTCCCTGCTTGTGGCCTGGGAAAGCAGTCGAGGACAGCCCAAAGCTTTGGGACCCTGCACCAGTGTGGGAGACCCGGAAGAGGTTCCTGGTTCCCGGCTTCGAATTGGCACAGCACCGGCTGTTGCGGTCGCTTGAGGAGTGAATCATTGGACGGAAGATCTTCCTCTCTGTCTCTCCTCCTCTCTGTATATCTGACTTTCTAATAAAAATAAATAAATCTTAAAAAAAAAAAAAAGAATGGGGAGAATTTTGGAAAGACCACCAAATTGTGCAAATTAAACAGCATACTCCTGAATAACCGATGCATCAAAGAGCAAGTCAAACCAGAAATTTACGAATATCTTGAGACAAACAGTGGAAACCATACGCCAAAACCTATGGAATGCAACTGAAAAAAAAAAAACATCAGAGAGGAGTGTGTAGCAATAAATGCATTGAAAAACAGATACAAAGAAACAGTGACACAAGTCTTAAGGAATAGAAATGACAACCATTGAATGATTTTTGTGGCCTACTGTAACTCTTATTAGCAGCTGTAAGGAAAAGAAGAAGAGATTTAACTCAAAGGATACAAAATAGCACGTATATAGAACAAACAAGTCTAGGGACCAAACATGCAGTATTTAGGAGTCAGATTAAATGAGGTGATTATAGCTGTTCTTCTACAATAAGGGATATATTAATTTCCTTCACAATAATGTTTTTACTATGAATAATCCATAACATTATGCTGTATTCATTAACTGTACACAGTAACATGAATTTAAAAATAAAATTTAGACTATACACATATAGCTTTTAAAGATTTATTTTATTTTTTCATTGGAAAGACAGATGCACAGAAAGGAGAGACAGACTGAAAGATCTTCCATCGTCTGGTTCATTCCTCAAGTGGCCGCAACAGCCAGAGCTGAGCTGACCTGAAGCCAGGAGCTAGGAGCCTCTTACAAATCTCCAACGTGGGTTCAGGGTCCCAAGAGTTTGTGCCATCCTTGATCACTTTCCCAGGCCACAAGCAGGGAGCTGGATGGGAATAGAGCAGGCCAGCACATGAACCAACACCCGCTTGGGATCTTGGCAGATGCAAGGCCAAGGGTTAGCTTCTAGGCTATCCAATCAGACCTTTCTTCTAAATACTGTTTTATTCAGTAGTAGTTGATGTTCCAAAGTAGCCATTTGATAAAAAGATTTACGTTTCTTGGTGTTACTGTGAGCATTGAAAGTGTGAGCATTGAAAACATATGAATGGAATGTGTTCTTTAAGTGTTACTGGTAAGGCAACTGTTAGTCCTCTTAGTTTCCACTTGCACAGGGAAAACTCTGCAGTAAGGAAGATGAAGCAAAACCAAGCAGAAAAAGTGAATCCTAACCTGAATCTTGGCTCCTTTACTGGCAAGTTGAGAAATCTTTTCAAATTTGCTTTCTGTGAGGCAGTATGTGTAGTGGTTATTTGATTGATCTCTGTAAAATTTCGTCTGTATCAGTTAGTAGTCTTGTAACCTTGAACATATTGTCCATCCTCAATGAGTATTTATCACTTCCAAATAAAAAGTAAATTTTACACTCTATGGGGAAGATCAATAATTAGTCTTTAAATAGTTTATGAAAATGTACACTATGAAAAAAACCTACACATAGATTTCAAAAGCTTTTGTGCCAATATAAACTTATCTTTTAATTTCATTTATCATGAAAATCTCCTTGTATTTATTAATTTGTGGTCTGGGATGTATGAGATGAATGCAAATTAGTAGAACCCACATTATGCTGAGTTAGCCTGGGAACTCTAACAATATCTATGAAAAGCCAACCTGAAGAGAAGTGACTTGCATACATTCTTCAAATATATGCTACCTTCTTTCCTTTTAGCTACACAGACACTACATCTGATGGAGACTCATAGAAAAGAGCTCAATTGTGTTTTTGAAATGAACAAATAAGCTTGATCTTACAGACAATCTGGTGTGTAGGGAGCTTGGGAGAACTTTTAGCAAATATGCAGACTTCAAAATTTCCCCCATATGTGGGAAAAGCAAACTCTCGCACGAAGGGTCAAATGTTTCCACAAAGCTTACCAGATGGATTTCTTCAGTGTAGTCCTACACCTCAGGAACTGCCTACAGAGTGGAAATTTAAAAAGAAAGAAGAGTTTTTTAAAAAAAATAATTGCCTATAGACCCCCTCACTATGGACTGTCTCACGACCCCAAGGACTGCCTTTCTGGAGCACATTCATATTGTGAGAACCTAAGGTAAGTGGTTCAGTGATGATAG
The DNA here is from genome assembly GCF_030435755.1 of Ochotona princeps. Lineage (NCBI taxonomy): Eukaryota > Metazoa > Chordata > Mammalia > Lagomorpha > Ochotonidae > Ochotona > Ochotona princeps. Next base: position 43,033,380 of record NC_080840.1, read on the forward strand.
CCCTGTAGATCCTTCTGAGTCCCCAAGCAAAGGCAGGAGATGGGGCTTTACTCAGACACAATGGAATGAAAAACCTATTACTTCCCAACTCTGCCATTTGGGGCCATCCTTTGTGATTAAGAGATGCTTCTATCCTCTGTCCAGGCCATGGCCACCTAGGAAGACAACCTCAGATCTGATGTTAAGGGGATAAGGCAACCCAAGAAAGACAATGCTTATGATCAAAATAAATGGAACAGCAAATTTCCTCCACTTAGAGGTTAAACTGTATTTTCCTTTTGTGACACCAACCCAAGGGAGGCATTGTATATCCAATAAAAAATCATTATAATGAACATATATTCTACCTAAAGTTTTTCCATTGCTCTTTCTCAGAGAAAGGGCCATCAATGTTTCAAAAGATGCATCCAACCAATTTATCTCTATTCAGAAATATAGATTATAATCATAAAAAATTATTAGTCATAGAGAACTTTACAGTTTGAAAATGTTTTAAAAATCAGTTCATCTGCTTCTCAAAGCAATCCCAGAAAAGAAATGTTATGCAATAAACGAGAAAATCTGGCTGGAATTCCAAGCAAAGAGTTTTTTGTCATCTGTGTATAGTCATCACACATGTTGGAGGAGATGATATCATAAAATTGTCCAGGCAAGGAAAAGATTTCATGCAATGCTTGGATTCTAATTATTTCTACTCTGGCAAAAAGAGCTGGACTAAAGGTGAACCTCCTGCTTTCCACTGCTTTTTTGTGCATTTGTATTCTTTTAAATTTATTATTTATTTGGAAGATAAGCAGAGAAAACAGAGAGCACTTATCTGCTGGTTCATTTTACCAAATACCTGCAAAGTTTAGGGCTGGGCCAAGGAATGATCTGGGAGCCAAGAACTCAATCCATCCCTCCCATACTTACGCAGCAGGGATCCAATTACATGAACTAATGCCTCTGTCCTGCAGGGTCTGAGTTAGCAGGAAGGAGCTGGGCACCTGAGTCCAGTTGAATCCAGATACTCAGATACAAGAAACATGGAATCTTAGCAACCAGGCTAAATATCTGATCCAGTGTCTTCATTCTTTTAAACCCTCTTCTCTTGATCTTACCCTGGCTCCCAGGTGAAGATGAAGTCACCTCTCACGTATAAGGATAAATACCTTGATAACAAGGCATAGTAGCTGAGATATTAAGAAGATGGGGTGTGGGGAGGATTACCTAAATGGGAAAAGGGAATACGAACAGGATCAAGAAAGAAGTTGATAACCCAGAGTCAACAGATTCACAGAAGAGCAAAACTCATGCTCTCCATTCCATGGCTCTGCATTCCCTGGTGGCACTGGTAGGAATCTGTTTCGGCAGTTCTCTCCCACAGAAGTGAAAACCAGAAGGAGATTTTGCACTCCACTCTTGGAGGTTTCTAATTATATCAATGACTCACGTAAGAAAAGGGTCACCAGCGTACTAGAAAATTCCTCTCCAACTTCTGAGACCAATTTCCCAAACCAGCCTCTGCTTTTTTGAATCTCTTGTACAAATTTCATGTTACCCCTTTCTTAACTTCCAAAGTTCTGTTTCTGGTTAGGATGTGGATAAAGATAAGAGACCTTTATTTTTTTTATACAAGAGAAATATGGATGAAATTTGGAGCATCTTTTCTGTAGGGCTACATAGAATGGTAGAACCAATTTAACCATGATGAATTACAGAAAGAAAAAAGTAGCACTGCTTCTATAAACAGGACCAGACACTTACATAGGTGGCATCGGATAGGGAAGTTGATTAGCTATAGACACTAATCTCAGGTACTGAGAAAATGAGAAAAAATCAACTGAGCTCAAGATCATAGGGTGAGCTGGAAATACTGTCAAAACTCCTGATTTTTGATGAAAATTATAGACCCCAAAATTCAAGAAATCAAAATAAATATCTATGTATAATAACTATGAAAATGAGAGGAGAGAGGGAGATTTCTGAACCACACTGACAATTTTAAATTGCTTCAAATTAGCAAGAGGAAATGATGCATTACAGATACAATCAACAAGAACTGTAAACTGATTTCTAATCACAAACAATGTAAGGAAAGGCTGGGATGATGAGTAAAGTGTTAAAGGTGAAAAAATAATGAAAAACCCAGAATTCAGGTATTCAAAGATTTAAATCATACATTAAGATGCAATAATATTTTGAAATATATGAATGCTAAGAGAATTCATCACCATTATGCTTGCATTTTATAAAAAGCTAACGAGAGGGTCTGGTGCAGTAGCCTAGAGTGTTTGCCCACATGGGTACCGGACCATATCCCCAGCTGCTCCACTTCCCATCCAGCTCCCTGCTTGTGGCCTGGGAAAGCAGTAAAGGACACCCCAAAGCCTTGGGACCCTGCACCTGTGTGGGATGCTCAGAAGAAGCTCCTGGCTCCTGGCTTCAGATTGGCTCAGCTCTGGCCATTGCAGTTACTTGGCGGGTGAACCAGCAGATGTGTCTCTGCTTCTCTCTGTCAAATGACTCTCCAATTAAAGAAAATGAGACAAGAAAGGCTAAAGGGAGTGTTTCAGAAAGAAAAAATTACGTCTTAAAAAGTTAGACTCTACTGGAAGAAATATATATAAGCAAATAAATGATTACATTCACTTTAAATGTATAATAAATATCCCTTGTTTCATATAAAAATAATCACAAAGAATAAAGTATGAATGGGTTTATAGCATGCAGGAGGAGACAGTTGACAGCAGTACAAACATAGGAGGAATGTGAAGTACAGCATTGGATCATCTTACAATATTATTTCAAAGTAGAGACAAGTTAAGCATGTTCATGATAACTATTAGGAGAAATAATTACAAACAGAAGACATACCTAAATCAACAAAAAGAGCAGAAGGAATATTCAAAAATCCCAACAACAACGACAGACAAACAAAAAACACAATAAATCTCAAGCGTGGCAGAAAAGAAGAAACAAAGAAGTAAAATAAAAGAGACAATTAGGAAAGAAAGAAAAAGGTAGATTTAAAACTTTATCCAAAGTTATTTGTGTGTAAGCAGACCAAATTCTATCACTATAAACCAGAGCAATTTAAACTATATATCAATATAGCAGAATAAAGAAATGAGAGCTAATGGGTAGATATATAGATGATAGAGAGGTAGAAATATATTTTTATGATAAAGACAAGCTGAAGGTGATGTAAAATGTGAAGGACTTTGCAAAAGGAATTGATGTGTCCACATTAATAACAAAGCATTGACTTCAAAGCATACAATATTATCAGAGGTAAGACAGACATTTGATAATGATCAAAAGACCAGTTCATTACAAAGATATAATAAACCCATTTTTTGTTTTATTTACTTATTATTTTTGAACTCTTTATTAAGTGGAGGGTTAAGCTTGTGATTAAAAATAAATTGAAAGCTTGTTACCATAAAATGTTTTTTTTAAAAAAAAAGGAAGAGGAGGAGAATAGAGAATAGAATATTATGCTTTTAAAACTGTGTATATAAAATAAATGACATTTTTACCTTTATAAAGATTTTAAATAGTAAAAAACAGTTTAAGTTTCTACTGACTCTTTCTTGATATAGTATTTTGTTTTTAAAATTTTATCTATTTACTTGAAAGGCAGAGGTACACAGAGATGGAGAGAGATAGACACACACACACACACACACACACAAGGAGAAAGAGAGAGACAGAGAGAGACAGAGACCGAGAAAGAAGAGAGAGAAACACATTTTCAATCTACTGTTTCACTCCCCAAATGGCCTTAATGGCTGGATCTAAAGTGCAATTTAACTCTGCCTTTTCTTTGTTAATTTTATATCAAAATGCATTGTCCTTTTCAGCAACTGGAGTGTGGAAGTCCGTTGCAATTATTGCATTAGAGTCTATTTTTTCCCCTCAAGTCTATTAACATTTGCTCTATGTGTTTTTTTGTGCTTAAATGCTGGATCATGCATATATTTATAAGTGCAGTTTTTATTGATATTTCATTGTATATTTAGATTTTTTGCTATAGTTAGCATCTTAATAATACTTAATTTTCCAATCAGCAATGAGCATGTTGCATCTTTTCACTTACCTATGTGTCTTTTTGGATTTTTCACAATAATGTTTATACTATTTAGTGTAAAAATTTTATACATATTTATTTTCCTTATTTTATGTTCCCTGATGCTGTTGTCACTGGTTTTATTTGAATTTTAGTCACAAATTGTATATTGCCTAATTATGAGAACACAGTTAATTTCAAAATATTGATCATATGAGTATATGTAATGTTCTAGTGGGAGGAATGTATACTCTGCTTTTGTTGGATAGAAAGTTCTGTAAGTGTTATTTTCAGCAGGTGCATGATGCAATTTAAATCTATTGATAGTGTCGATTTTCTCTCTAGATGATTTATCTATTTCAGAAAGTTATCTAATGTACTGCATTGGTATTTATAACTTCCTTAAGGTCTGTAAATATTTGCTTATGTATTTGGGTACTGCAACATTGGATGCACACAGATTTACAGTTGTTATTTTCCCTTGTTGGATTGATTCCTTCGTTATTATATGACATTCCTGGTGTCTTTTGATTTAACATGTATTTTGAGTTAATATTTTGGTCCCACTTGCATAGAATATCTATCACTCTCAGTCAAGGTAAAGTGAATTTCTTGTAAAACTTTAGTACTGCTTTCTAATCCATCAGGGTTTTTAATTAGAGAATTTACTTTTTCAACACTTAGGTTAATTATTCCTAACTAAGCTCTTAGGAATATCATTTTGATATTTATGTTATGTTGTAGGTTTTTTTTTTAAATTACAGTAAGTGATTTTTCTCTAGTTGTATACTTTGATTCTTACTATTTTTTTTTTTTTTGATAAGTCTAGATGTAAATTTTCTTTTGTGGTTAGCTTGAGGTTTGGAAAAACAGTTTTATGCCAATAGAAAGCTATCTTGAAAAGTTAAAATTAGGAAAAGATCATAAAATTGATCATAAAATTAGGAAAAGAGGCAAACAAAAAACAAAGGAAAAAGAAATCCTAACAAAATACTCTATAATTGTGTCTCATTCCTCCTTAAATTTTCAACTTTTAATTTTTTATCTGACTTATGTATATATATCTTGTTTCTAACCATCGGGGTGTAGTAATTTTAATTGTTCTTTAAAGAAAAGCCCAGAATCATATGGTTTCACTGATAAATTCTGCATAACTTTCAAAGAAGAATTAATGCCAATCCTTATTAAATTATTTCAGAGAATAGAAGAGGAAGTCCTTCAACATCCATTTTGTGAGGCAAGCATTACTTTAACAACAGAACCAGAAAAGCACACAGAAAAGAAGGGTACTGGCCAATATCCTTGGTGAACATAGATGTACAAATTCTCAGCAAAATATTCACAAACTGAACGCAATAGCACAATCAAAAACTCATCCACCATGACCTGTTGGCAACGCCCTCGTCGCCACGTACCCCGAGCCGAGCGGAGGGACTAGGGTTACAACGCAGACAACGCAGAGAGACAAGACAAGGCAACACGCAGTACACCGAATGCCGATCGATGACAGAATGCCTTTATTGCAACTCCAGACTTTCTTTTATACTCTGCTTAGCTCCTCCCAGTAGTGGCCACCCTAAATCCCTTCAGTTCCTCCCAGTAGTGGCAACCCTAAATCCCTTCAGTTCCTCCCAGTGTTTATCCAATCCTCTAGTGGCCACCCTAAATCCCTTGAGTTTTATCCAATCCCCTGGCAGATAACTTGACAAATAGGAAGCAGGAACTTGCGGTTAAGCCAGTGGCTATATGTATCAGGCCAAAATTACCAATCCTGTTATGCTCTGAGAAACAAGCTAAGCTGTGGAGTTAATCCTTGGGAGACCGGGGCCTGCATGTCCCCCTTTTTTTGTTTTTTTAATGGACGCCTGTCTTAGGTTGTCTAGCAGTCAGTTGACGCCTTACCCGTCATGGGGAGCCCCACCTGGGGAATCCCTGTCTTAGGTTGGTCATCAGCGCTGCCAGATCTTACCCGTCTCTGGCTGCCCATCACACCATGTTCAGCCAAACTTGAGCGCTAGGATTTTCCACAGCTAAAACCATCATGGTTTGTCAAATAATGACCTGCTCCCAGGCTTGTTGCCTGCATAGGCGGCAAAGAAGACTAAACAGTACTGCAATCATGGCTATGACCATCAGCCCCATGGCCAAGATTCCGCTTTGTTCCTAAAACATCCATGCTGCCAGTTAAATGCCATTTCACAGGGGTAACACATATATGATGGTAAATCGGGGAGCAGCTGGAGATCCCATGGGCAGGATATCAGGAAGTTGCACCACTGCTGCAAGGTCTCCTATCCTGCAAGAACATCATTAGGAGTGGGATCATGCTGAGTTGGAGCCAAGGAGATTTGTCGTGTAAGTCTCTCAGGAACCCATCTAGGTGTTTCTTCATCCTGGGGAAAAACACAAACAGAGCCTCGCCCCCACGTTAGTACTGGATCTGGTCCTCGCCATTTATTTGTGGCCAGATCTTTCCATTTTACTTGGCCTTTATTCTCATTAGAAGGGCGAAGCCAATGGCGCTCTGCAGGAGCTACATCATTAGTGACAGTTAAAAAATTTAACACATAGATTGCAGATGCCAGTAAGGAATGGGGTGAGCTGCAATGCTCAGCCACAGTTTCTTCATCCTGGGGAAAAACACAAACAGAGCCTCGCCCCCACGTTAGTACTGGATCTGGTCCTCGCCATTTATTTGTGGCCAGATCTTTCCATTTTACTTGGCCTTTATTCTCATTAGAAGGGCGAAGCCAATGGCGCTCTGCAGGAGCTACATCATTAGTGACAGTTAAAAAATTTAACACATAGATTGCAGATGCCAGTAAGGAATGGGGTGAGCTGCAATGCTTAGCCACATCCCCCTTCTTTATTTTTTCTAAATAAACTTTAAGGGTGCGGTTAGCACGTTCAACAATGGCTTGACCCTGAGGATTATAAGGAATGCCTGTTTTGTGAGTTATATTAAAATCTTGGCAGAACTTCTCAAAACCTTGGCTAACATAGGCCGGTCCATTATCGGTCTTAATTTGTTTGGGGACGCCCATATAGGCAAAGGCCTGTAAACAGTGGGCTTTAACATCTTTTAATTTCTCTCCTGAATGAGCGGAGGCATATATTACATGGGAATAGGTATCAACTGAAACATGCACATATTGAAGTTTTCCAAAGGAAGGGACGTGGGTAACATCCATTTGCCACACATGATTGGGCAATAACCCTCTGGGATTAACCCCTAGGGATGGGACAGAACAATATTGAGCGCAGACTTCACAATTGGTGACAATCTGGGTGGCTTGTTCTCTAGTCACCTTAGCATGTAATCTCAGGGAAGCTGCATTGAGATGGAACCTTTTATGAAGGCGCACTGCCTGTTCATAAGGGTCCATGGTCAGGGATATGTGCAACACCTGAGTCAACGAATCTGCCCATACATTACCCTCGCTTAGGGGGCCAGGCAAGGAGGTATGCGCTCTTATATGCCCAACAAATAAGGGACAAGTGCGCTGCCAAATCTGCTGCTGTAATTGTAAAAGAAGCAAATAAACTGAGGAGGTAGGGGCTATATAGGCTGTGGTTTCTAAAGGTAAAACAACATGAGCCACATAGCAGCTATCTGTGTATAAATTCAGGGGCTCATCATGATAAATTTGAAGGGCAAAAAGAACAGCGGCTATTTCGGCGGCTTGAGCTGATTTGTGAGAGATGGAAACAGCCTGTTCTTCATGTCCAGAAACTATAGCAGCCTTGCCTTTAGCCGACCCATCAGTAAAAACCACACGAGCTCCTAATATGGGTTGTTGTCTAATTATTTTTGGAAAAACAACTGGATGTCTTTTAAAAAACTGTACTAAGCGATGGGAAGGATAATGATTAATTAACTGAGAAGAAACCGTGGCACAAAAGACAGACCAATCATCAATATTATTCTGCAACCATACCACCTGTTGGGAATCATAGGGGATGGAGATGAAATCAGGATATTTTCCAAAAATTTGCAGGCTGATCTTACATGCCTTATACAACAGAGATACAACAGCAGTGGGATATGATTGCACAATTTGTCCAGTGGATGCTGGGGAGTGGACCCAATATATAGGTCCAGTCTGCCAAAACACTGCTGTAGGCGCATGATTGGAAGGAAAGACCAACAACCGCATTGGTGCCTTATAATCCACATAATTAACATGAGCATTATGAATGGCCTGCTCGACTAACTGCAGACATTCCCTGCCTTCTTTGGACAATTGTCTGGGTGAGGAAGGATCTGGATCACCTTTAAGAATATCAAAAAGTGGCTTGAGTTGCCCAGTGGAAATATGCAAAATTGGTCGGATCCAGTTAATATCACCCAACAAACTCTGCAGATCATTCAAAGTCTTCACATCACTTAATCTGATGGTCAAATTCTGAGGGGTGACACCAGTTGGTAAAAGTTGATGGCCTAAATACTGATAAGGAAAATCTGTCTGAATTTTATTCGGGGCAACAATCAACCCGGCTGTGGCTAAAGCCTGATAAATACATTGTGCTGCTGAGGACAGAATGGAACGGGTTTCAGCTGCAATCAAAAGATCATCCATATAATGGATTAAATAAATATTTGGAAATTGTGATCTAATTCCTTTTAAGGCCTTATCCACATATATCTGACAAATGGTAGGGCTGTTCATCATCCCTTGTGGGAGCACGACCCAATGGAAACGTTGGGAAGGGGCCTTTAAATTGATGGATGGTAAGGTAAAGGCAAAACGTGGAGCATCTTCCGGGTGCAAGGGAATGGAGAAAAAGCAGTCTTTTAAATCTAACACAAGCATATGCCAATCTTTTGGTATTCCCACAGGAGATGGCAAACCAGGTTGCGTGGCCCCCATAGGGGCCATGACGGCATTTACTGCACGTAAATCTTGTAAAAGCCTCCATTTATTATTTTTCTTTTTAATAACAAAAATTGGGGTGTTCCAAGGAGAGGTGGATGGAACAATATGTCCAGCCTCAAGCTGTTCCTTTACCAATTCAATTGCAGCCTCTAATTTTTCACTTGAAAGGGGCCATTGTTCAACCCAAACTGGTTCATCTGTTTTCCATGTTAATTTAATGGGTTCCACTAACTGACGAGGCTGCTCTACAATGGCCCCTGCGAAAAATGTCCTAACCCTGTCACAGACTGGTTGGGGGTCACCTTGAAGATGTCTGCCCAAACCTTTTCCAGGAAAGTATCCCTGTCTATTAAGCATATTTGGCACAGGCTGAGAGGTCAATACAACATTCATGGCACTCAACAAATCTCGTCCCCACAGATTGATAGGAATATGTGGTAAGACATACGGCTGGAAAACTCCTGAATGCCCTTCTTGATCCTTCCACCTTAACAACCTGGCACTTTTCTGTGGCTGAGAAGTTCCTATCCCTTGGAGAACGGTTGGGGTGGCCTCTAATGGCCAGGAACTTGGCCACTGTGCCTGGGATATAACTGTACTGTCAGCCCCGGTATCAAGTAAACCTGTGAATTTTCTCCCTTCTATCTCTAACTGTAAGGTGGGTCGGGTTTGCATGTCGGAGACCCAACATGCCAAGGGGCCAGAATGTCCAAATCCTCCTTGTCTATCTCTCTTAAGAATGGGGTTGTCAGTTGGAACCTTGGGGATCAAGATCAGCTGGGCAAATCTAGCTCCTGGTGGAATGATTATAGTGCCTTTGGCTGATTCTGCCATGACTTCTATTTCTGCAGGGGTATCCTCATCTATCACTCCTGGTAGTACCCTGATTCCATCCATAGTAGCACTACTTCTTCCTAGGATCAGGCCCAAGGTATTCTTAGGTAAGGGGCCCCTGACTCCTGTTTTTATCCGTTGGGGTCCCAGGAGCGGGGTCAATACCTCTCCAGAGGTGGCACAGAGGTCCAGTCCTGCGCTACCTGGTGTTGCTCTGAGGAGGGTTGAAATGTCGGTGTTCCTCGCCTTGGGAGAGGGACTCTGGAAGGAGTCTGCGCTGTTCCGGAAGTTACAGGTGTCTGCTGGGCTCCGTACACCTGAGGTTGGGGGGCCCGGAGCGGGCCCCTGACCCCGTTTCCCGATAGGGGATTGCCTTGGGCATCATATCTGGACCTACAATCACTGCTCCAATGATAGCCTTTATGGCATCTTGGACAAAGATCTGGGGCCTGCAAGGATTGTGGGGGTGATCTTCCTTGTCGCAGAATTTTGGGGCACTGTTTTTTAAAATGTCCAGGCTGTCCACATCTGAAACAGGTTTTGGGAGGCGCCCTAGGGTGGGGCTGAGGGTGTTGAACAGCGGCTGCTATCACTTGCCCAAGGGCATGGGTGGAGTCAATATGTCTGCAAATTTTAAGATAATCATGCAGGGACTTATCTCTGTGGGACCTGAGAGCATCCTGGCAATATTTATTAGCATTCTCAAAGGCTATATGCTTAATTACTGGCATTGCTGGTTCCACGTTACCAAAGATCTTACTAGCAACCTGCATAATACGGTCCACAAATTCTTGAAAAGGTTCTGTAGGGCCTTGCAAGACCTTGGAAAGCTGGTCTCCTGTATTAGCATTAGGCAAGGCCTTCCAGGCTCCAAGGGCTGCATTTGCTATCTGTGCATAAACTCCTAGGTCATAATTAACTTGTTGTTGGATGCCCTCAAAAGGTCCAGTGCCAGTAAGCATTTCAAGGCTTCGATCTGCATGTCCCCCAGCCGCGTTCTGCTCAGCAAAAAATCTGCACCTATCTTGAAAATCCCCTTTCCATAGGAGAAAGTCACCACCATCGAGAGCAGAGCGGCACAATTGCATCCAATCACTAGGAGTAAGATTCAAACTCAAAAAGGATTCTATGAGTGCAAGAGTAAAGGGTGCCTGGGCACCATAATCTTTAACAGCCTGCTTTACATTTTTGAGGTCTTTAAATTGAAGGGGCTGATGCTCCCGGCGAGGGGGACCCCCTCGAACTGGGACCTCTATTACAGGGAAGCATCGAACCCCACCCACCGGCTGATCAGTGAGGCCGTCATTCCATGGCCGTGTGGGGTAATTATTGCGTGAATGGCCCGTGGCTTCCTCCTCAGGAGGAGCGGTAGGGGTCACAAAATTAGGGGCATATGGTGGTGGTCTTGAACTGGACAATTTGCCAGAGGAACGTGCACCTATTCCTGCTTTCTTTAACTTTCTTTTAATGTCCCTAATTTCCCGCTTTAAGAAAACCTTCTCTTTATCCTTAATTTTCCGCTTTAAGAAAACCTCCTCATCTCGTTTGTCCTCACTCTCTTCCGAGGAAGAGGCTTCATTCTCATCTGAAGAAGAGGCTTCGGTCTCCTCTAAAGAAGAGACCTCACTCTCCTCTAAAGAAGAGGTCTCACTCCTGGTGGCCTCACTCGAGGCCGCCTCATTCCAGGCTTCCAAGGACCGTAGAACTTCCCACCTCTGGATTCCTTCAAAAGTAGTCTGTACTTCTCTTAACTGTCTCTCAACTTTCACTTTATCAGTAAATAATGAATCACGGATTAAGCGCCACAAAGAAAAGTTAACAATGGGGAAATTATCTGGGTCTTTTTGTAAACAAGATTGTAAATTGGCCTTAACCTGTTCCCAATCGGGAATATTGAAGTTGCCTGAAACAATAAACCAAGGACTGCTAGATTGAATGGCTTTAACAAAATTTCTAATCATTTTAAATTTAACTGGCATCCCCAGTTGACGTAGAAGTTCTTCAAGCTCGGTGGCCAATTTATCCCGTGAGAAGGCAGAACCCATTTTATCGTCCTTTTCACTGGATAAATTAAACACCAAGACCTAACTATACTAAATCTAAAACCTGACTATACTTCAAAATAAATCGAAAACTTAAAAAATAAATCCAAAACCTAGTTATATTTCAAAATAAGTCTAAAACCTAACTCTATTTCAAAATAAATCCAAAACCTGACTATATTTCAAAATGAACCTCCCTCTCCTACCAGTTTAGGAGAGACTTACAATACGTCCCACTTACCTGAATCAGCTGGCCAGACTCTTGGGACGACCCTTCGTCGTATCCTCTCTTTCTCAATCTCGGTGGGAACCTCCAGATGTTGGCAACGCCCTCGTCGCCACGTAATCCGAGCCAAGCGGAGGGACTAGGGTTGCAACGCAGACAACGCAGAGAGACAAGACAAGGCAACACGCAGTACACCGAATGCCGATCGATGACAGAATGCCTTTATTGCAACTCCAGACTTTCTTTTATACTCTGCTTAGCTCCTCCCAGTAGTGGCCACCCTAAATCCCTTCAGTTCCTCCCAGTAGTGGCAACCCTAAATCCCTTCAGTTCCTCCCAGTGTTTATCCAATCCTCTAGTGGCCACCCTAAATCCCTTGAGTTTTATCCAATCCCCTGGCAGATAACTTGACAAATAGGAAGCAGGAACTTGCGGTTAAGCCAGTGGCTATATGTATCAGGCCAAAATTACCAATCCTGTTATGCTCTGAGAAACAAGCTAAGCTGTGGAGTTAATCCTTGGGAGACCGGGGCCTGCAATGACCTAGTAGGATTCATCTCAGAGTTGCAGGGATGGTTCAATATATGCAAATCATGTACATTGGTTTAGGAAGGAAAAAAATCAGGTGATCATCTCAACAGATGCCAAAAAAGTCATCTTTATAAAATTCAGCATAACTTCACTGACCAAAACAGATATAGAAGAAGCAGTGTAAAACAGCAAAAGGTGGCAATCTCATAGTTAAGCCATACTGAATGGGGAAAAGCTAAAATCCTTCCCACTGAGATCTATAACAAGAGAAGTTTGCTCACATTCACCACTTATATACAACATAGCATTAGAAATCTTCACTACAGCATTTAGGCAAGGGAAAGAAGGGACATTCGAACTGGAAACCAGGAAGTCAACTCATCATTGTTGGCAACTGCCATGGTCATACACGTAGAAAATTGCAGACTCCACCAAAAAGCTGTTAGAACTAATAAGCAAATTCAGCAAAGGTGCAAGAAACAAAGCCATTGTATAAAATCATTAGTATAGTTTATGACAGGAGTGAATATTCTGAAAAAGTAACCAAGCAAGTAATCCCTTTACAAAAAAAATTTCAGAAAATAAAACTAGGAATGATTTTAATCAAATCAGTGAGTGATTTCTACAGTGAAAACTGTAGATTATTGAATAATGAAATCGAGGAAGGCACAAAGAAATGAAAAGATACTTATGTTCATGAATTAGAATAACCAACATTATTGCAATGTGTATGCTTCCTGAAGTGATTTGTAGATTCAATGCAATCTCTGTCAAAAAATCTCTTTTGATATTTCTCACAGAAATAAATAGAAAAAATAGGAAAAAATGAAAAAGGAAAAACCACTAAAATTTGTGCGGAAGTACAAAAATCTCTGAATCCAAAGCAATATTGAGCAAAAAGAACAAAGTAAGAAGTATTACACTTCCTGACTTTAAAATATATTGCAAAGGTACAATAATTAAAGCATTTGGTATTGGCATAAAAAGAGATACATAGAGAAAAAGAACAGAATAGAGACCCTAGAAGTAAACTCATTCATCTAGAGCCAACTTATCCTCAACAATTTATTAAGAAGATGCTTTGGGAAAAAAAAGGTAGACATTTTAATGAATAATTATGGTAAGTAGTATATCTACTTGCAGAAAAATGAGACCAAACTCATACTTCTCACAAGTACAAAATCAGCTCAAAATGGGTTGTACCTAAACATGAGGTATGAAACTTTGAAATTATTAGATGAAAACACACACAAAAAAAACCACTTCAGAATAAGGAAAAATTGAGTTTTTTTTTTTATCAGACTTCAAAGGCACAGGAAATATGTGCAATACCATTAGAAGAAACTTTTTGCAAAGTAAACAATTAGTAGAGTGAAAAGACAAATCATAAATTGGAAGAAAATATTCACAGGCTATTCATCTGACAAGGGACTCATATCCAGAATATGCAAAGAACTTTCCTTTTTTAATATTTATTTATTTTATTACTCCACGATACAATACGATAGGCTCTGGGATGCAGAGAAGGCATTAATACAAACTCGAATACCACTTCATGCTAAAAACTTTAAGCAAGATTGACATAGAAGGAACATCCCATGACACAATCAAAATGATATACGAAAAACCAAATGTCAGCATCATACTAAATGGGGAAAGACTGGAAGCTTTTCCACTAAAATCTGGAACTAGACAAGGATATCCACTTTCAACACTGCTATTCAATAGAATATCGGAAGTCCTTGCAAGAACTATTAGGCAAGAAAAACAAATTGAAGGAATTCAAATTGTAACTGAGGAATTAAAGTTCCAGTTTGCAGATAACATGACTCTACATAGAGCCAAATGATTTAGTCAAGATACTACTGGAACTCATGAGAATTTGGCAGGGTAGCAGTATACAAAATTAATGAGCATAAATCGAAGGCACTAGTATACACAAATAACTCCATGACTAAGAAAGAGATTTTAAGCATAACCCCATTTAACATAGTGGAGAGGGATCTTAAATACCTTGGAATTAACCTAACTAAAGATGTGGAAGACTTCTATAATGAAAATTATAAGACAAAAAAAATAGAAGAGGACATTAAAAGGTTGAGAAACCTATTATGTTCTTAGATCAGCAGGATCAACATCATTAAAATGTCTATATTACCAAAAGTAATACAGAGATTCAATGCAATCCTAATCAAAATCTAAACATTCATCTGAGAAATAGAAAAGATGATACAAAATTTCATCTGGAAACACAGGAAACCATGAATAGCCAAAGCTATCCTCAAGATAAAAATCAAGCTGGAGGAATCACAATTCAGACCTCAGAAGACATACTACAGAGCAGTGGTCATCAAAATAGCCTGGTACAGAAACAGAGAAGATCAATGGACAGAATAGAAACCCTAGAAGGGAGCCCACAAATATACTGCTGACTAACCATCAACAGGAGAATTGGAAATAATCCAGGGGAAATGTCTGTTCTCTTCAATAATTGCTGTTGTAACAATTGGATAGCACTCTGCCGAAGTAAGAAGCAAGACCTGCACCTGTCACCGTACACAAAAATCAACTCTAAATGGGTCAAGGACATAAATCTGAACACAGCAACCATCAAAATATTTTAGGAAAACATACAAAGCACTCTCCAGGATACAGGGATCGGGGAAGACTTCTTAGAAAAATCACCTATGTCACAGGCAGTCAAAAACAAAATAAACAAATGGGACTGCATCAAACTAAAAGGCTTCTGTAGAGCAAAGGAAACCATTAACAAAGTGAAGAAGCAACCAACAGAATGGGAAAACATTTTTGCATGCTATATAAGGGATAGGGGACTAATATCCAAGATTTACAAAGAGCTTCAGAAACCCAGGGACAGTTAAAACAAACAAACAAAAAACCTATGAAGAAATGGGTAAAGGAAATGAATATTTTTCCCCCAAAAATTCAAATTGATAACAGGCATGTGAAAAAAATGCTCAGACTCCTTAGCTGTCAGGGAGATACAAATGAAAACCACATTGAGGTTCCACTTAGCTCCAGTGAATTGCCCTACATTCAGAACCCTACTAACAGTACCTGTTGATGTGGATGTGGGAAGAAAGTCACCTTCCTTCACTTTTGTTGAGAGCGTAAGCTAGTACAACCACTATAGAAGCAGAGTGTTGGGAGAACTGAAAATTGACCTGCTATATGACTCAGATTTTTTAATTTTACTTCTTTTTATTATTATCATTTTATGATACAGTTCCACAGAATATGGGATTTTCCTTATCCCTTCCAATTTTCCCAACCCTCACTGAGTTCCCCTACATAATTACTATAGTATAATTCTTCATAAACAATCATATGTCCATCATTGTGGGCATGGACAATGGCAGAAAGTCCAGCACGCTATTGTGAAGACATAGTACAGCTCATTGGGAGTCCATCTTTATCTGGAAGTAGAGATGCATACCGCATTGTATCCTTACATCTAGATATGATAGTCTCCATTATACAGTTACTGTATATCCCCTTAAATGAAAAGCCACAATACAAAATCAACAACAGGAAGGAAAATAGAAATTTGCAATGCCATGAAGTTAAGTAACATGCTGCTAGATATGATAATCTCCTTTACATAGTTAGTATACATCCCCTTAACTGAAAGGACACAAATCATAATCAACAGGAGAAAAAAAATAAGTCAACAACACCATGAAGTTAAATAACATGCTATGAATGACTGATGTGTCACTTAAAAAGTGAAAAAGAAAGTCACGAACCTTCTTGAAGAAAATGATGTTACTGTATGATCTATAAGTCATGGAAGAATTTAATCAGAAAAGTGTTTTGAAAGATGAAACTAGTAAAAAAAAGTCAGACACAATGAAATATAGTTTCTGCTGATCTCTGTTGCTGAGATGTGTCTCCTGTAGACAACAAATAGATGGGTTTTGTTTCTTAATCATTCTACTAATCTATGATGTTTGATTGATGAGTTTAATCCATTTACATTCAGGGTAAATACAAATAGGTGGTAATTTGATTCTGCCATATCAGCAATGGGTTGTTCATTGATTTAGTCTTCTGTTGTTATTTTACTGGGATGTTCTTCGCATTTACCTTTGGTTTTGGTGGGTGCTATTCCTTTTCTCTGTCAAGAGAACATCTTGAAGTATCATTTGTAGGGTAGGTTTGGAAGAGGCATATTCTTTGAACTTTTGTTGTCTGTGGAAGAATTTTATTTCATTTTCAAAGACAAAGGAAAGCTTTGCTGGGTATGTTATTCTGGGCCTACAAGTTTTTGCTTTTAGAATCTAGAATATGTTGCTCCATGCTCTTCTGGCCTGTAGAGTTTCCTCTGAGAGGTCTTCTGTGAGTTTAATTGGTATTCATTTATATGTCAGTTGATTTTTTCCACACGTACATTTAAGGATCTTTCTCTATGTTGACTGAAGAGAGCTTGAAGATCATGTGTCTTGGTGAAGATTGCTTTTGGTCAAGCCTGTTGGGAGTTCTGTGCTCCTCCTAGATGTTGTTTCCCAATTCTTTCTCTAAATTAGGGAAATTTTCCCTTATTATTTCATTAAACACATTTGTAAAACAAGTTTCTCTTTCTGCACCTCCTGGGACTCCCATAACTTTTATATTTGGCCTTTTAATAGCGTCTTTCAATTTTTGAATACTTTTTTGGCCTGATCCAGCTCTGCTTCCAGTTTTTTGTTTGTTTCCACCCTGATGAAAGGAAATATCTTCTAATTTTGAGATTCTTTCTTTTGCCTCCTTCATTCTATTTTGAAGACTCTCCACTGTACTTTTCATTTCCTCCACTGTTTTCCTCATTTCTGATATATTAGCTTTCATTTGATTCGTTTCCAGTGTGACATATTCCTTGAATTCCTTGAATGACTGCTTTACATGCTTCTCCTTGTTGATAAGAAGTTTTTATAAGAAGTACTTTGAATTCTGTATCCCCCATTTTCTCGATGTCTTCCTCAGTGAACTCTGAGGTTGGCAAAGGGTTTTGCTCCTTTGCAGGGAAGTCTTCAGTAATATTCATTGTGTCTCTGTCTCTTCTTTTGCTCTTGGTCATTGTATTTCTGGTTATCAAATTCTTCTCCTTGGGGTAGGTTTCTAAGCTCTGTCACCCACAGGTCTACAGTTCGATTATCTTTAATGCAGTTGGTACAAGGCTTTTTGTTTGCAGTCACTTGTGCGAGAGTTCCAAGTCTGGGTTCTTATGTTAGATTTCCACCATGGTCTCCTTAACACAAGCTCTTGGCTCACCAGTCTCCACCTCCTGTGATACCATGCTGAAGGTGCAGCATTGTTTGTTCAACCTTTCTCCCACTTCTGGTTGGAACAGGTCCCAGGATTAGGGAGACACCAGGTGTCCTATAGAGCTAGGTTGTTCTTGGTGATGATCTTGCAGGAACCTGTTGGCCATTAGTTCTGAGGGCCATATGGACCTATTTTGACCCGTGTGATGCCATAGTCAGTATTATTTTCCTGTGGAACCAGTGCAGTGCACTGAGCCATGCACAGCTCACTGTTTTCCCCTGAAGTCTTAAATTTATGTGCCACTACCAGAGTTCTTGCTCTGCTGGTCATCAGGTTTGAGGGCTACCCAGACCTGTCTTGGGAGGAACCTGTAAGGTGTCATGTTGTTGCAGTTCTCTGAGCCAGAAAACTCTCAGCTCAGTGCATGCACAGTCCTGCCCTACAGCTCTTGCCTTCTTTAACAAAATGGTGCTTGATACAGCTCTAGGTGATGGATTGGGCTATTAAATCTATCCTGTTCCAGCACTGCCTGTCCGGGATCTGCTGCTCTGTCTCTGATCCTGGTCAAATCAAACAGATCAGTATGATGGGCAGTTTTTTTGTATGGGTTCACCTCTGAAGCTCCCAGTGAATGTGCCTTCCCACCTGGTTGCTGGTAGAGTTCAGATCACTCTTCGCTGAGTGCTGCTGGGGTATTAGTCACTGCAACACCACACTGCTGTGTCCGCTGCTTTCCTGTGTCTGTCAGTCTCCAGGTACACCTCTGCTGTTGTTCTGTCCTCTCCTATTTCCTGGAATGTGCCCTTTCTGCTTCATACTGGCTAATATTTCTCCATCTGTTTAAATGTGTTCTTACCCTATTCTGCCATTTGATTCAACTCAGAATTTTTCAATAAACACAATTGGAGTATGAAATACACTGTAAATCTATACATTTTTTCAAAGAAAGCCATACAAATGCCCAACAGATACATAAAAAATTCTCAACATGATTATCAGGGAAACACCAATCAAAACTGGAATGAAATGTCGCTTCACTCTAGAGTGATTGGTTATTATAAAAATGACAAAAGGTAGCTAGTGTTGGTGAGAATGTGGAGAAAACAGAACCTTTAAACATTCTTGGTAGAACCTAAAGAGTACAACCAGGTGAAAAACTGTATGGAGGCTACTCAAAAGCCTGAAAAAGAGATTGCTGGATCAGGTGGTTGTTCTTTTTGAGGCTTTCTTCCTTCCTTTCTTCTTTTATTTTTTTTTTTCTCATTGAGATACCCCTGAAAAGAATGAGCTAAGAAATCCTCTGTTAGCACTATGCTGGTCTGACAGATGGCTGTTCTCTGGCACAGAGCTGGTCCCAGCTTTAGAAGGGCACTTGGTACTTGCTTAAACAGAAATATAAGTCATTCCTAAAGAGGTTGCTGATGCCTGGAGTTGAGCACTGGACAGACAGGGCTTCACTCCTCAGATACTTGGTAGCAGAATCAGGCTTTTCAGGTGAACAGCTTGAGCAGATGATACATGGTCTCTATGAAGTCCAGAAAAAGCAGCTTGAGCTCTCTTGCCTGTGGTGGTGGAGGAGATCCTCCTAGGCAAAAACAAAACAAAACAAACAAACAAAAAAACCCCACAAGACTTTTCATAAAGCAACTTCCAGTCTTACTACCTAAGTTTAATGTTTCTCTGACACTTCTTGGGGAAAGAGCCAACAAATCTCATTTTTACATTGATTTGCCAGGAAGCAAGTTCATTGTGAATACTAATAAATCTGAAATAACAGAAAAAAAAAACAGTCTCAGACTTTACCACTATTAATTAATAAACAAACAAAAAACGAGGGCTAACTGTGGTGCTGAAATCATTTTTAATTGTCAGGTGATGAAATGCCTGGTCACCGTATAAGTAGCAAAGCATACACAGGGTATATAGTGAGCAATGCTGACATTCACACACTTGTCTAAGTAACAGCTCATTTCTGCCTCTGAAGCCCCTCCCTCTCAGAATCACATAGACCCTTTGAAGGAGCAAAGTCTTTGACCAAACATGGCAGCACTGCTCACACAGACCCCATTTTTTCATCTGCCACCCACCCACTTTTTTCGACTGATGGAAAGAAATCATTATAATGATAGAATGTACCCAAAAGTTGATGGAAAATGAATCTGAACATGTTTATTCTGTTCCAAAACACATTTTGAAATTCTTGCATTTGAAGGATCTCGATACATTTTGTGGAAATGAATACATGAAGAAATTATGCACAGATTTCTTAAAAAATGAAAGTGTACCAAAATTAACTTGTCTGTTCATTCCACTTTTCTATAAACTCTGTGAAGTACTCTCATTCATGATATCTATCTCAATTTCCTTTTATCTTTTCCTAATACTTTGAATATTTTCCATTGCATTATCTTCCTGAGCATATGTGAAAGAGAAGCCTGGGCCAAAAATGAGACGCTTCTACAACTCAGTGAGGGTTTCATGGTGGTTAGTGCATGTCTACCCCATTCCTCAAATCACGTTCTCAAATATTTGAATCTGTGCTCTGCTTCTATAATTCATGGTCTGATGTTAATTCCAGTGCTATGGCTGTAGTAGGCACATAGATGTGAGACCATCTCCCAGAGATGCCTGATCTCCCTCCCTCGTGATCTTACTGTATTGTTCCAAGATCCTATAGAATTTCTTTGCTAACAAGAGATGCTTACATTGACAACCATAATTTACTGTACAACTCCTAAAATAGATTTGTGAAGAAGGAAGAAATAGGGATGAAGACCAATAAAGAGCCTGTTTTCCTTGCTGAAGATATTTTCAAATAGATAAACTCCAGTGGCTGAATAGCTGGAGAAGCAAGCCAGGCAGGAATGTGAAAGAGCTTTGAGGAGGATTTGTTCAAAGGTGTGGAACACACAAGATGCTGGGGGATCAATTCAGCACCTGAAAGCTGAGCTTCTCACTTTGTACATAAAGATAATAACATGCATTTCTTTCTTTTGCTTATGCACATTGCAGTAATTACTTATTGGTATGGCTTAAATAGCCATCCTTCTTTTATCTTGTATATTCATCACACTGCAAAAGACTGCTTTTATTTTGAAATGTGTTGCCATTTTTTACTAACAGATGATGAGAAGTAATTTTATATTTCAGAATTTAAAAAGCAGTACAAGCCTGAGCAACCTGACAAAGCATAAAGCACTTGTTCATTTTTATCCTCTCCTGTTCTGATCAAGTGTATACAGAGGGCGAAAACAAAGAATAAACTACCTGCATACCTTGGACATGTCTTAAATTGCAGTTGCACTCATGTCAAATCTAGCTCAGAACCCTTGGATTGAAACGCAAATCTATTTATATAAGACACAGTGTTCCCTTTCAACTTCTTCTATGTCTGAACTGGAAGACTCCATAGCTTCCCAAGTTTACTATCCAATCTACTGGCACCCCACCCCAGCTCCAAAATCTGCTTTTCAAGGCCCTGTAGATTCTTCCAAATTTATTTGTAAGACAGCTCTTGATTTCTTTCCTTTGATGTAACTCTCTTCGCTCTCTCATCTTAGAATGTTTGTGGATCTCTGTCAGGGAACATGTATGTATGTTCACCCAATCCAAAATGCCTTGAGTTATAAACTGTACATTAGCTCTGAAGGCGCATCAGTGAAGTCATCTTCCAAGCCAAAAGGTGACCATCTGTACTCTTTGGCATCCTCTATAGACTCCCATGCTGTAGGGTGGAGTCCATTTATCAAAGTATAAATGGGTATGGATTTCATTTCTTTATGCAACCCACTCAAAAGTGAGATAGCATCCATGGATATCTTGAAAAAAAATAGTGTAAGTGTTCAAAGAACAGAATATCAGCTTAAACATGTATTTGGTACATTCCCTATCCTGACCTAGTGAAAAATCTCGCCTTGGAATGCTCTTGCTTCTCTATATGTAATTAGCTGCTTTTTGCATTTTAAAGGCTGAGGCACTCTATATTAAAGAATTTGGGATGACTAGAGAGAATTGGGTTTGAACATAATAGACAAGGATTTGGTGAGTTCTTCTTATGCAAAAATGTTACTGAATTGGATTTCTCCCCAATATCTATCAGTATTTTTTATACTCAAGAAAGTGCCACTGCCTGTATTGCTAAATGTGTGTACAGGGAAGACAGAAAAGACCAATGCAACCAGCTGTCCTCACTACAGTGCATTTGAATGAAGGCTGTTCTTTCCCCAGCAGCTGTAGAGGCTGTTTGTTGAGCGCATTGCTATTTCTGATTCTGCCTTCTTCAAAAAGAAGGAAGGAAAAAGAAAAAGTCACAGTATCTGTGACAACACCATTTCCAGCATCTTCCTATCTATCTTACACTTGGGATTGCACATTAGCAAATGCTCCTGTGTTTTTCTGTTCCCTGTTTTAAGTTCGCTTTGTAGCAATTTCTGCCAATTGGATCTATGGCCACACATTAGACTCACATCTGTATCACAGTGTAGTTGTAAGCCATGATTAAATAGAGCTGGTTCACTGGCTGCCTTCCAAAATTTCATTATTTAAAAAATTTCTATACAGTAGATTTTTAGTGAGTATGGGCTACTGAACTACACTGGTTAAAATACTCAAAAAAAAAAAATCCAAGTGAAGAAGTCTAAAGCAAACCTAAGCTGCCTGGCCGCCTGGCCGCCTGGCTGCAGTTCTCAGCAACTGCTTGGTATTTAGACTTACAAGAGCTCGATACCTCATTTGACCTGGCTGCACTCCTTAGATAACACAGCCATCTTGATGGGTCTCAATGCTTCCAGATCTTTTTTAGTGAACAAAGATTTTGACTCTGTATAGATAAATATGTATCATCTCTTCCCTACTGGCTTACTCCCACTCATTGTGCTGAATGGCCAGTATAGAGCAGTTCCTCACAGAATTCAATAGCCTTCATAATTATATGCACTGCTAACTTAGCCAATTGACACTGGGAAACACCCATTTTTACTAGCCAGGACCTTCCTAGGTGGGTCATCATGATACCATGTTAATCAAAATTCACTGCGCAGAGCAAATAACCCTTTTGGTGACTCTGATACAGCATCCATCAAGGGTTCTTATTAGAAAACAGAAAGTATTGTGTGTCCTTATAAGCAGTACTTAATGGGAAACATTATAAAATATTCATATAAAACTTATAAACGCACCATGGTCTAGCTGAAATAAACATTCAACATTTCCAAAGGACAGTAGGAAAAAGGACAGTGGAAAAAGACAGTAGGGCGTAGTGTTAACCACATGACTCTGGGGCTGGTTGACCTGGACCCCTGATTGGGCTCTGCTTCAGCTCATGTTGTGTGGAAGCTACTCATCATTTCTCTGTTTCAGCTAAAATGCCTGTTTCCTGAGGATAATAGTATCTATATCACAGATTACTATGAAAAAAATACTTAATATATGGGCAAATTGAATAAATATTAATCTATACAATTTTTAATTTACTTAAAATTATGTGTAGTTCATAAATATTGATAAAATCTACCAAATCTTTATTATTCAGAATACTTCAATCTAGCAGTGGAGAATTAATAGATGATTTGCTTTGATCAGTGATTTTTATGGTCTTCACTCCACTTACTGGTTGTGATCATGATGAAGATTTTTTAAAATCTTTATCTTACTAAGGCTGCTTAACAGGAAAGGGAAAAATATGTAAAATATTTATTCATCCTTGTCTGCTCATGATTTTAAACTATCAGTTCAGACTACTTGATTTAGGGGGATCAACTCTGCATATACAATAGTCATTACTAAAATACTATCATGAAGAAAGCCATATATTGCAAAAGATTGTAGGGAGCGTCATAAATGCACTCAAATATGCTTGAGTCTACTTTTTTGTGCATGTTTTGCTATAAATGAAATCAACAAGTTACATGTCAGAAACAACATGTTTTCTTGTATTTTATGAACACAAATCACCCCAACTGCCATAACCACTTAAATAAAAAAAGCAACCATTCTTGTCTATTAAATGGCAAGATGATATTAAAATGTTTTGAAGAATGAGTTGATTCTGCTCCCATGGGAACACATGGAACATTTCTTTGGGATAAGAGCATTTCTCTAAAGTTCAGTTCAGTGGAACCATATAGACAACTTGCAATCTTAGAATTCTGTCAGTGAGGTAATCAAATTCCCAGGACGTGAGGATCACAACAGATAGTTTTGCATTTTGACCAACTCTGCTTTTTAATTTAAGGGACAGATCAGCAAAATAGCCCTTGCATAGCACAGCTAGAATAAAGCTTCCCAAACAGAAATGTAGAATATTTGCCATGTGCTTACCAACAACTCAAATCTAGTAGATGAGCAAATACAATGCTAAAGCTTACAGTGATCAAGTTTTGTTCTTTAGGTACTCAGAATCCTATGTTTCTCTCAGGAAAAAAAAAATTAAATCTCTGATGACTTTTTTTTTTACTTGACCAGATAAAGACTTACATCATTAAGATTTGCCAATGTGCTTGAACAGCCTTTCAGCATGGGAAAAAAAGTGAACATTGAAGTGTGGGAAAAGGTCCTATGTTGTCTCATGGTGCTGATCTGATGAGATTCTCTAAGCTGCTGTTTCAACTGTACTTTAAATGAGCATCACCTCAATTACCAAAGAACTTTCTAAAATGATCTGAATGCTTTGTATTATGGTTTGGTGTGGGGAATGGGAGTTATAATAGATCTTTCTCAGTCAGTATTTTTCTGAAACCTTAGGCTAGTGGTAAGAATAAAAATATGGAGAATCTTTATCTGTGTGTGAATGTGTACCATATTAAAATATTTTGTCACTTGAGTGTTTTTCCTCTACAGCTTGTCACTGTTTCTTTTTTTTCTTCAACTTGAAATTGCAGAAAGAAAATCCAAAGAGAAAGCATTGTCCTGTCTGTAATACATTTATACACAAATTTCTGTTTTACCTTGCATTGCAGCCATCTTATAATTTGTAGTCTTTATCCTTTGAAATACTTTCATTTCCTAACTCTGAGCATTCTTTCTTCACTATATTAAATTCATGAGTCAAGATGTCTTCAATGCAAGAGATAGATTCTCAAATGATCTCATCACAGAAAAGGAAATTTGTTGGATTGGATTTCTGGGAAGGCAGGAGGTGGAATTTTATCTTCAGCAAGCTGAATCTACAAACTCCTATGATGTAGTCAGTTTTGTTCCTTCCATAATTATTTCTGTATGTTGGCCTGCTCTCTCTTGAAAGTGTGTGTACTCTGGTTGCAGAATAGAAAGCATGAGAGAACTTCAGAGTCACAATATCCCAACCTGCACCCTTTATGTAAAGAGACTACCTTACTTCCTATCCAAACGTCAATCTCAAGAACGGACTCTGGAGGGCCTTCATGTATTAGTGGACTCATATCTGCTGCACAAGGAAAGGGTCTCTTGTAACCGTTATAACCAGGGCCTGGATTGAAGTAGGAGGTGTGTGCCTTATCTGATGGCTCCACTGGGACCATCAAAGCCTCAGAGAATCCCAAGGAATTTTCCAGACAGTTACCACAACCAGAAGGAAGGTGATTTAAAATGTCCGGAGGAGACTAAAAGCAGTAGCTACTTCAGCTTCAGGATTTTGAACAGGATAAGCCTGAGGCCAAGCAATGTTTCTCCAACAGGCACTATGCTGTTGCCACAAATGGCTAGGTGCTATCTGGTACATACTACTGCAACAACCATGGGATTTTCTCCAGTCCTTGTCCCTCACAGGAGCTTTCAGTTCCCTTCACTGCCACGTGTGATGGTAGATGTAATTTGTATGCCAAAGGTCAGCAGGCAAGTAACAATGGGAAAAGATAGCATGAGCAGGTTAAAACATGTTTTTAGAGCAGATCTTAAAAGAGGTGCAGATTCCAATATCACCTTGACAGTCCAGTAGCTATATGACCCTGCTTCTCTATCTTCACTTTGTATCTTATTAGGCTGCTATGAGGATTGATTGGAAAAGTATATGTTTCAAGGCCAGAGTATAGCTTATGGAGATCAGTGGGCATTAGCAAGTAGCAGTCATCTTTATTATCAATAATGTTATGATTATTTTTCTCCCTCTGCTTCTCAAACAGGGACTTAAGAATGACTATATAAGTGGTGGAACCCTCTTCAGCTAAGAGCTAGGTAGGACAAGGATGTAGACCAGATGACAGAGGTACAAGAAAGGGGCTTGCATTCTCTATCATTAAGCCTTGAAAGCCCCTGCTGTGTTCCATGTCATTAATATCCAGTTTTCAGGCAAGGACGATAATGCTCAGTGTGATTATGTTTTATCAGGTCACAGATTCACAGAGATTCACAGAGATGGGATTCAAACAAAGATTTCCTGCCTCCAGATTTTGTTCTCTTTTAATTATATCATTCTGTGTATTTTTTTTTTCTGGAAGACCAGCATGTATCTGAGCATAGCCCTTCTAATCAGATGGCACAATGGGTAGAAAGAGTGGCCTGGAAAGACCCTGAGAATTCTCATTAGGTCACCAAGGTCTTGAACATTTTTGGCAGAGATTGTTGTGAAGGTGATAATAGCTGGCAAGCTGTGACCTGTTGGAGACAAAAGAGAACAGTTATGAAGAAGGAAGAGAATTTGAGTGAAAGACAGAGGAAGGTAGAGTAAGGAAAATTAAAGTCTTTTTGATTAGAACTAGTAGGAAGTCAAGGCTGTTTTTTCAAAAGCTTATTGCACATTTTTGGTAAAAGAAAATGATTTGTTTTGATCCCAAAACAACAAATGTCATTCAAAATTCCAAGAAAGGGTGTGAGAATAAGCCCACTTTATAAATAAACTGAATTAAGTTTTTTTTTTTTGATGAATCTTTCAGGTTTTAACATTCTGAGCATGATAGCCTTAGGCATTTCTGGGAGCAAACTTATTTTGCTTATTTATTTATTTATTCATTTCCAAATCAAGTCTTCCAATTTTAATTTACATATCTGATACTCAAAATAATATCCTACCAAATATCACTTTGCCCAATATTGACACTTTTTTTATTTTTAAGTATTAGCTTAATTCTGATTTGCAACTTCCTCCAGTTTTCTCCACATACCCACCTTCTTGTAGACCAGGTCTCAAAGCACACTTGATAAGTGCAGCAGACACAGCATAAAACATACAGTATACATCAGAAAGAAAAAAATATTGAAAATGTATCCTTCCAGTAACATCACTAACTTGTCATCTGGGCTCTATATTTTCATTTATTTAATGTCATTGGTCTTTATCAAGCTTGTTCTCCACATGTGCTGTCAGGGTCTAAACGGCCTGTCATTCTTCTAGTAAGATACCATGAAGGCTATATATAGGACTCAACAACATTTTTCCATTCATCATAGAGATGCGATCAAAGGACAGAAACTCTGCTTCTAAAAGTCATGAGGTATAAGAGAGAAAGCACAGTTTAATAGAGTAGCAACCTGAGAGCAGAAACTTTCAGGGTATTGATTATTTAGGTGGCCAGGTACTCACAGACTGCAGGAGGCCCAGGGTATACAAATCCCCAGGATGTTGTGTAGTAACCATCCTCCCCAGGGCATTTATAGGGGAGCTGCTCTCCAGTGTAGCTCACTGTTTTTCTGGGTTTTCAATCAAATGTCACCATTCAAAGGCCTTCCTTAACGACCTGACAATGCTCCAGCTCCTACTTGCAGTACCCTGCCTTATCTGTCTTCTTAGCACTTTAGGGAGAAAAAAGAAATTAAAGCATAGGTTTGTACTAAGGTCAAAAAATTTTTAATGAAAACCTTACAGTTATTTTCATTATACATATTTTCTATGAACTTTTTGACACTCTAGTAACTATTCTTTTTTTTCTAAGTGACTCATTTTCATTTTTTCCCCTTATATTGGCCCATAGTGGACTCTTGACAACTATTTATGGAATAATTGGATAAACAAATGTATGAATGGAGACAAATATTGAGGGGTATCAGACTCTGCCATCTCAAAGTATGTCACTTGTATGTATCAATTATTTTCAGGTAAAGGCCACTGACAACCAACAGAGGAAGGAAAAGCTCTAAAATCAACATTTTTTCTAAACTAAATTGATAAAGGGAAATTACAAGGGAAATTTCCAGTTACAACAATATTCCCATGTACCAAGAAGGGGTGGATTCCTAACTGTCATCAAGTTTAGCCTTCATGAGACCTTACTAAATAATGCCCCAATCAGGTATGCACAGCTTAGGGGTGGAATCTTAGCATGGGCTCTAGTCCTGAATCTGATAGGTGTATGTTGAGAAAGTGGGCATTTCAAATCTACAATTAAAGCTATAGTGTTACATTGCAGAGGTACATGGTTCCAACTTGACTAAAATTTTAGTAAGTTTTTACTTATGTATCCCACATCAATACAACTGTCACCGATTTATCACGGAGGTTAAACTATCATCATAGCACATTAGACTCATACTAGAAGAGGGGGGAAAAGAAATTCAGTGTGATTTCAAAGTTGACATTCTTGGTTTTTTGACAAGCTGGCTTTGGGTAGAATTCATTCTGGAGTAGAAACAGACATGCAGGAGAACTGGAGCAACCGAGGGTATGTGGCTTCACAGCATCAGGCAGGGGAGCAAGGTGTGGTAACTGGGAGAAGAATGTGAGCAAACAAACACAATTCTCTGCCTCATGGTATGTAGGAAGACAGAGCAGCTTTCTTGACCTGGAATACCTAGTGAGCAGAAAGGAGGAAAAAGAGTTGAAACTTTATTTGATTCAGATCTCCAAGACCCACAGTATCAGCTGAGGATACTGGATCTAACAGTCCACAACAACTGGTAATTATGAACTCTGTAGAGACAGAACAGACCCAAGCTTTGTAACACAGATCTTAGAAAGCGATGTTTTCGATTGCTAATGTCTTACAACATAGCAAATACAATTTGTTTATTTGGATCTGTACTGGATGGCTTAAACAAAGGAACTTTATTTTTCACAGTTTTGGAGTTGTAAAACCAAGATCAAGGTGATGGTCAATTCAGTTCCTGGAGAGGTTTCTCTACCTAGCAGTCTAAAAGTTGTGCTCCTCTTTGGCCTTTTTGTGGGGCATGAGTTCAGGAAAGAACTGAAGGAGGGAAGAATAAGGAGGAGGGGAGTAAGAGAGCATGATAGCTCTCTGGGGTCTCTTCTTGTAAGAGCACTAGCATCATTTAGGGTCCAGATTCAGAAGTTCCTCTAAGCCCACACATCTCCTAAACACCCCATCTTTAAATATCATCCTGTTGAGATAAAGGTTTCAATGTGTGAATTTAGAGGAGCCAGCCATTCAATATGTAACATGAGTCAACCTAAAAGCAATTGAAAAATAAAATTAATATAAAATGGGTTTAGAGTCATCATGCAACTGCTAAGTTTAGTACTTGTGTGAATCAATATGATTTCAGAAAAATCTAGCACTCAAGAAGGTGGACAAGGAAATTTTAAATGTAGAAACCAAGTCTTCTTTATAAGGATGCTCAATTTGAATTTTTCCAGTAGTGAGTTCTGCATGGATGAAAATGCAAACTGCCTTGCAAATCTGAAATGCGCCTCATGGTGACGTGCCTGTTTCTGCTCAGTGTAGGTCTCACTTCCTCCCTGACTACCGCTCAAGCTGTTTATGAACCAGGAGGAAAACCTATAGCTCAAGAACCATCTCACTTAGAGGAAGCATGAAGAGTTTTTTTCTGGTCCTGAAATATCCAAATGATACATTCCTCCAAAAATGAAATAACGAATCTCTCATCTGGGCTCTGCTTTGCTTTTACTTTTGGGTTTACTTCTCAACTATTTCATTCTAGCTTACACTCAGAAAGCTACCTGTTTCTGAGTCACACACAGCAGGAAAGAGTAAGGACTAGAAATCTTCCAAGTACATTTTCTGCATCTCAAACTCTTCCTACAAATTTCATTTTAAAGCTATACAAACCCTGCAGGGAGGGTATTGACAACTTCACCACGTAGGGAAAGCAATTGAAGCTCTGAGGGATTGTTTGGTTGAACTCACTCACTAGCAAGTCAGTATTCCAGCAGAGAAACCAGGGATCATGTTCTGGCATTTATGTTACCCAAGTGGTTTCCCATAAGACTGTTATGTTGAAATCGGCAGGATTGTAGGCCCTCCAGATAGGTTGAGGTCCCTCAGGAAGCCTTAGTAAGGCTAGATTACTCTTAGTAGAGCTGTAATTAGGATATGCATGTCCCATATCATTGCACTTGGCTTCAATTCCTTTCTCAATTCCCTTACATCAGCTTCCTACTAAAGCAGACTCTGGGGTGGGGGTGGGATATAGTGATAACTCAAATAATTGGGTACCTACTGCCCAAGTGGGAGAGTTGGATTGTATTTCCAGCTTTGGGAAGCACTTGGGGAGTAAACTAGAGGATGAAATTACTCTCTCTCTAACTCACAAATAAATAACAATGAAATAAAATCCCTGTTATATCAGAATGCTGAAACACTGTTTATTAAATACTCTTAATCTAATGCATGTAGAAAGGCCTTAGAGAGAGCTTTGTCAGCGGCTCATTATCATCACAGCAACTGAATCCTCCAGTGTGCCTTCAGGCACTCCAGGGACACTAAAATTCTCCAGCTGAGAGGTGCTTTCCCTCTCCTTGGCTCAATGCTTCTGCACCTGCTGTGACATTCTACTACTTTCCTTCAAGCCTCTGCTTCCTCTCACACTACGTTTTCCAAGGCAGGGATACATTGTCCTTAGAATTTCAATAGCTGCTTTCATGTCTGTTGGTCATTACCTACCATTCATCTACACAATGGACCTACTTGATACCTTAAGGAGACCAGATATTTTTACCTGCTTAAGCCAAAGAAAGAATATTGATTTTTTAAGGGGAGGGGTCTTGATAAAAACTAAATCTTTCTTTTCTCTCACCAAACCTAATAACAGAGTGTTTTAGAAAGGAGAGAGAGAAAGAGAGAGAGAGAGAATCTTCCATCCCCTGGTTTATCCCTAAATGCTGACAACTGTTAGAGCTGGGCCTGGGTGAAGCCAGGAGTCTGGAACTCCAACCATAAAACTGCCAGGGACCCACATATGTGAGCCATCATCACCTGCCTTTCCAGGCTCCTTAATACGAAGCTGGATTGGAAGCAGAGCAGCCAGTAGTTAAAGTCACACTCAAGTATGAGGGCCAGTGTTGCAAATGGTGATTAACCCTCTGGCCCACAACACCAGCCCACAGTACATATTTTCAATGACTGTTTTTTACATGTGGTTTGGGGGTAGTAGTCTCTTACAATCTTTTTTTTTTTTTTTTTTTTTTTTTTTTTTTTTTTTTGCCACTGTGTATCTTGAGTAT
Organism: Ochotona princeps; assembly: GCF_030435755.1. Classification (NCBI taxonomy): domain Eukaryota; kingdom Metazoa; phylum Chordata; class Mammalia; order Lagomorpha; family Ochotonidae; genus Ochotona; species Ochotona princeps. The sequence continues at coordinate 43,064,533 of NC_080840.1, forward strand.
AGAAAGAGATAGAAAGAACAAATTAGTTTGTATTTGAGAACATAAGCAGAATGACTTGGCTTGAGAGGCAGGAAGGAGCAGTCTTTGCCATTAATGATCATATTTGCCATGTGTCCCTCAGACACACATTGGACCTTGCCTGGGAAACATAAGTTCTTCTTTACCTACTCACACAGGTGGTGGAGTGTGATGCTGCTGAGCTTCTTGCTGTGGAGCGCTACCCAGAAGCTTTCAATTGTTTTTTCCAGTGTTTATTTTCCATGTACTTCTCTTGTTTTCCCCCAGATAAATGTTAATTTTATTGTCTGGATTTCTTCACTTGGAAATTATAAGGGTATTGTAATTATTGCAAAAAGTGTCAAAACACAGCATTAATAACATTGTGGAGTCTAAAGCTCTTTCATATGTAATCCATGCCCAGGCAATACTAAGCAGTTTTGCTAGAATGGTGTGTAACAAGAACAACTGAAGACTCATGCTGTGCACCTCTTGTATGTATGTGTTTCCAATAAATGCAAGCTAACTCACAGCCAATTGTTTGAACTACATCATTGGTCTTTCATCCAGTAGTTGGTTGTCCATGTGGCTTATATCAAGACAACATGAGAGAATAATGATCTTGTGTGGATATGTCTTTTCTCTTGCCAAAGGATTTATTAGTGTATCTGCATGAGGTGACACAGTATTGCATTAAATTAATAGTCAGTAGCTGAGTTGGGTACTAGGTGGTGGCCATTCTTTCTCTTTCTGTAGATTTCCAGCTGTGCTATTTGAATGAGTCTGATCTCCTGTTTCAGATAAGAAGTAAGTCCAGATTTACTCAAATGGACTCATTCTATTTCTCTGGGAGTAGTCATGAATGGACACATTGCACTTTGATCTTAGGAACTATAGAGTAAACCCAGAGAGGAAGGGCTGGACCAGGGGTGCCTCTGGAGAAGAAACTTTTTCCTCTTTGGAGGATAATGAAGAAGAGAGAGAGAAAGCCTCTTTAGATAGTGTGCTATGGCTTTGAAGTTTGAATTGCTGGAGTGGTTTTGATATTGGAAGGAAGTTAAGGTGGAGATGCTGACCACATACAGGGGTAGCAAATAATCAGAGAAATACAGAAAGTTGGAGCTTAATGACCTGGGAATCTTTGAAGTTATAGCAGCCATTATTTATCAATACATTACAAAATAATTGATTCATATACAACCATTTTTTCTAGGCCCATTTGCATCATACTTCATGTGTTGAGTTTATACTGTGTGACAACCACCTTCTGTTCAAAAAGGGTGCTTCTATTTTTATGTTTTTATTGTTTGCTGACTGCATAATATTTGCTTTGAAGACCCGACTATGCTGTTAAATATATAAATAATTGCTTAGTCTTAACTGCTCACTTAAATGTGGCAAATGTAACCTTCAGGAGATTAAGTGGTTTTTCAATGATCTCATGGAACATTTCAGAGATTTAAGAAATTCTTGAATTTTTGACCCAAGATCCAGTGGTCTTTTATGGTACTCTATTCTCTGCTTGTATTAATTGTCACTACCTTCAGTAATAATCACACTATTTCTTCCTAGGTTTTAATTATAACGAAATCAATTCACTGTAAAATTGAATCTGAAAGCTAACAAGAACTGACTTTCCTATGAAATTTCTAACACTTCCTATTTTCAGACAGGCTAGAAATACCCTGTGAACAGCCTTTCTCATAAGATTTTGGCATCTGCCTCTTGCTATGATCAGAAATTAAAAATATAGATGTTATAGCAAATTAGTTAGAAAAAGTATACCTGAGAAGTCTCACTTCTGCATTCACATGGGAACATCCAAATACAAGACCCAGACCCTGATCTTCCCCTTTAAATTGAGTGTTTGTCTTGGCCTGTCCTTTTTTGACAGCAGTTATATGCTTAATTCAAGGTGTTACATGTTGTGATCACACTAATTTCGGAATTGAGATGAAACACCCCCCCCCCTTTGCTTGTATCAGTCAGATTCAGGAAGGTTCATTGGTGGATCATATACCATAGGCGGAGACCTCTCATCCAACAGAAAACTACAGGGTCCTCTTGAAAGTTGATTTTTTTAAGATTTATTTATTTTTATTGCAAAGTCAGATATACAGAGAGGAGGAGAGACAGAGAGGAAGATCTTCCAAATGATGATTCACTCCCCAAGTGGCCATAATGGCTGGAGTTGAGCCTATCTGAAGCTGGGAGCCAGTAACTCTACCGGGTCTCCCATGCAGGTACAGGATCCCAAGGCTTTGGGTCGCTCTCGACTGATTTCCCAGGCCACAAGCAGGGAGCTGGATGGGAAGTGGAGCTGCCGGGATTAGAACTGGCACCCACATGGGATCCTGGAGCATTCAAGGCGAGGACTTTAGCCACTATGCCACCGCGCTGGGGCCGAAAGTTGATTTTTTATTTCTCTGTATCCTAATAAGTAACAGACCAAGAGACTGCTGATGAAGCCACAGAGTTAAATAAATACATAATACCAGCCCATCAGAAATTCAAGTTCCTTTTGTATTGCTACAGTAGGGAGTGGAGTGGATTTAAACTCCAGTCCTAGGAGTACAGTGTGGTTACTTAATATCAGTATTCATTACATGAAGCTGCTTTGTCTGTGCTTTGTTTCGTTACTGGGCCTTCCAATTAATTATTTGTAATATTAATTCTTTTCATCTGATTTTCGTGGGTAACTAAGCCCTACCTAATTTATTTGTGTTTCATTACTGATAATACCATCCTTCAGTGGCTTACGTGATAGGGCTTGTTAGCCTTTGCCACACCTGTCCTATATGACTTGTGTGCTCATTCATCAGACTGAGCAGCATGAGAAATGCATTTTGACCTTAAACCTAACTCAAACTCTTTTGTTTTTATGGTGATCAAGTAGCAGAAATTGTATCTTCTCTCTGATTTGTCCTTGGGGAGTACACTTAAGGGCTATAGCAAGGACAGCACCTTCCAAATTATGTATATGAATGGAGTGTGGAGAAGACCATTTGAATGAATAATTAGAAAGACTTTATTTGAAAAGGAAAGAAGAAGCATAAATTAAAGAATGGGAGTGGTCCCAGCCAGAGATCCCACATGGGCACCTGTTTGTGTCCTAGCTGCTCCACTTCCCATCCAGCTCCCTGCTTGTAACCTGGGAAGGCAGTAGAGGATGGCCTAAAGCCTTGGGGCTCTGCATCCTGTGGAAGAACCAGAAGTCCTGACTTTGGATCAGTTCAGCTCTAGCCATTGCAGTCACTTGGGGAGTGAAGCAGCTGAGGGATTTTTATCTTCATGTCTCTTTCTGCAAATCTGCCTTTCCAATAAAAATAAATAAATAAATCCTAAAAAAGAAAAATGAATGGGAGTTGGTTGGGCATTTGGTCTAGTTGTAGGAAATCAGAGTGAGGCCTCTTGTGTCACAAAGCAGAGTTCCTGAGTTTGACACTTGACTCCACTGCTTAGTCCAGTTTTCTACTAATGCAGACTCTGGAAGGTGGTGCTTATGCCTCAAATAATTGGGTTCCTGCCACTTATTTTGAAGACCTACATTAATTTCCAGATTCTAACTTTGCCCTAGCTGAGGGCCACTGTGGACATTTGGGGAGTGACTGAGCAGATGGAAGCCATGCATCTCTCTTTGTCTCTAAAAAAATTTTTTTTCCAGGTGAAAATAAGTAAATATTTCTTTTTTGGAGAAAGAAAACACAGGACATCCATTTTTTAAGATTCATTTTTATTTTTATTGGAAAGATTTACATATAGAAGGAGAGACAGACAGAAAGACATTCTGTCCACTGGTTCACCCCTCAAGTGTCCACAATAGCCAGAGATGAGCTGATCCAAAGGCAGGAGCCAGAAGTTTCCTCCAGATCTCTGCTTCTCCAGGCCACAAAGAGGAAGCTAAAAGGGAAGTGGAGCAGCCAGGATATGATCTGGTGCCCATATGGGATCCCAGCACAAGCAAGGTGAAGACTTTAGCAGTTAGGCTACTGTACCAGGTCCAGTGTATCCAATTTTAACAAAGAAAAGAATTTCTTTTTGCTTCCTAAACTTTCTAACAATTCATATTGATATTGTATATGGGAGATTATTGATGGAGGTAGATGTAGGTAGTTAGAAACATTGATATATATGCATTCCCACATACATATTGGATATGTAGGGAGTACTGCAGAATGTTTATAGAAAATTTGAATTGAACTGTATTTATATCGGTGGAAAAACATTGAAATCCACAATACATAGTTTTTTTTATAATACACACTTCCTAAAAATCATTATATAGTTATGCAGCATTTTTAGTAAATTCATTACAATGAAAGTTTAACTCAGAAAGCAAATGAGCATTTTAAATTTCATTACAGTGAAAGCATCTGTAGGGAAATAAAGAAGCATTTTTATACTAGCAAATACTATTTGAATCAACCCTAATAATTTTGCTTCTGTGTTCTGTAGCCACCATTAATCTATAACAAAGTTGTAGCATTGATACTTATAAGATTTAGTTAATACATCAGATATCACTGTATAGTGAATTTTTCTAGGAGGGTGTTTCCAAAAGCCTTTTTATACACCCACTTGGTATTTATTACAGTTGTGCCTGTTATAATAAAGAATGAGTGCTACACATAGCATTATCAATAATTTATCCTATGGTGTGGCCACCTTCACTGATCCCTTGGAGTGTGCTTTCAGTGTGCTTTCTAACAAGCTAAGTAGATACCGAGTTATGGGAGCCTAAAGTCCAACAATGCTTAAGCATGTCATTCTGTAATGCCAAAGACAACACACAAAAGTCAAGTTGAGAGAGAAATATGCTTGCGAGTGACCAATGGTGACTGGTCAGTCTTGCAATCCACAATGCAGAGTACACAAAATCAAGTAGTACATGAGAGGACAAGCATAATTAGGTGCATGAAGCTATCAATTTAAAGACACAAACCACAGCTGCATATGGCTTACGTTGGCCTTCCCTACCAGATTCTGCTTAGGATGTTTGCCCTAAGGTGGGGCTTTTGGAGGCAGGCCTATTACTGCAGCCACACCAATGACTTAGAATGCTCTTTCTCATGGGGAAAGGGTGGCATAATGAGCGTTCCCCACTGTAGTAGTGTACCTCAGTGTTTTGCTTTCAAATTCTCCAAATACAAGTTCATTTTACTCATCAGTTCTCTCTGACTGATGTACTCATTTGAAAGGCCTAACCAGAGCAAATCCATCTCTCAGAGATGGTATGCCTTCTCACTGATGGCCAAGAGGGATAGCTACTACCCTGCCACCCCAAGGGAATCCGCTTAGCAACAGGTTGCATGATAATTGAACCTGACCCTGTGTTTCTGAGGGAAAATCAGTGTCTTCTTTTTCATATTTTTATATCTTAAATGTCTGTGTACTCATGTTTTCAACACAATTGGAAACAGGACTGTCTCCAGGGATGGCTTGACAAGAATGCTGGTATAACCAGTGTTTCAAGCTTGCTCTGCTAGCCAACATGTGCTATTTCCAGGGTTCAAGTGCCACACAAGATGGGTTTTAGAGTGAGCTTGATGCAGGAGCTTAAAGCTTTATCTCAAGTCCTTCTATAGAATGTTGCCTAGAAACACAGCAACAGTATACACACTGTCTCTCCTTATCCCAACTCTGCAATGATATTTTTCATTCCTATAAATTTACTTCTTGTGTTTAAATGTATAGCCAATGAGGGAATGCCATCAACTATACATTTTCTTGATTCAGAAATCATTTGACTTTCCCATGTCACAAAAGCAAAAAATCCAATCTTATCTTTCTTTACAAGAACCAAGTCTGAACTTAGTGCGTTTGAACTCAGTGACACCCACAGTTGAGCCAGTACTAGCTCCTCCATCTATGAAGCACAAGGTGATTGTCTACATAACACATTCATTAAATAATGTACTTGCATTGAATATATGATATGAGGTTTGCTCAGTAATTAACACCAGGGGCTCTCTAGTTCTTTAGATAGTGTCTTGGTTAGACAGCCACACATTACCTGTTATATACACCTACACATTTCAGTGAACCAGAATTCTCTTTTGGAATCTGCCTGCTAAGGTTCACTTCATGGAAGACCACATTTCTCTTTATACTTGTCCCATTGTGAAACAGGCAAATGTCAGTGGGCTTTTCAATTATTTCCAGTTTTATTAAACAAATATGCAACCATTCACAGTTTTGGTTTCTCTGAGGCAGCTTGAATCACCAGTTGGTTGCAGTCCTCTTTCTCAGGGAACCAGGAGACTGAATTAGGAGAAAGGAGTTGGGCATTGCTTGTGATATGACTTGGTTCTCTCAGATTTGAAAAGAGCCTAGGCTGTGAAGGGTGAGGAAGGGGTCAATGAGTGCTCTTGGATATGCTCACTCTGCCCCATTAGAATGGCAGCATCCCCAAAAACAGCCTGGAGGAGGACTTAGAAAAGCAGAAATCAACTTCTGGGAGCAGAGTTTGCTCACAACAGTACCAGAAATGTCTGTCTTACAACTCACATTCAATGATCCCACTGTCCAATAGCCACATTTTGACACCTTGAGTGTGTCCACTTTTCATTCAGTTTTGAAAATTCCTTTGTCTTTCTGTACTTAGTCTCTTGTGAAATTTAATTAAGGATAGCTCAATAAATGTGCCATTCCGTTTCATACTCTTGTGCTTTTAGAAGCAGTGACTATTCCGCTTGGTCAGTACTTCTTTGCTCTGCTTCCTGGGTGAATTCTGGTCTTCAGAAATTGCATTCTGTAACATGTCAGGCCAGCCTGATTCTAAAAGGTTTATTAAGCTGTGCTTGAGTTCTATTCTATGCTTTATGCATGCTAACATATCTTCTTGTTGTTCCTGGAATTTGTGTCTGTCTGTCACACTGAACTAGAAAACTTCTGAAGGAGCAATCCATATCTATTCCACTACAAATTATATGCTTTAAAATTTGTTTATTTATTTGAGAGAAAGGGAGGAGGAGAGAGAGAGGGGGTGATTCCCTCCTCAGATGGCCTTATGAGCCAGCTCATGGGGAAGAGATAAAGAACCAAAGGGCGGAGGTGGAAACTCAATGCAGGTTTCCCATGTGGGTAACAAGAACCCACTCACTTAAGCCATTGTTAATACCTCCTAGTGCCTACATCGGCAGCAAATCATGGTCTGCACCTGATTGTGAAACCCAATCATTCCCATATGGGACACAGATGTAATACCTAGTTTCTTAATCTCTAAATCAATTTACCTGATCATTTTTTCACTTTTTGTGCTTACCTACTGGATAGCAGTTTCATCCTTTATGCATATGCATGTAGAATGATGGACTACAACTTTCAGTACTGTCTAAGATTCCTGGTAGCTTCAGAATCATCACCGATAGAAAATGCAACATCTTCAATGTGTGTTCTGGTGGGGAAACTGAGGCTCTTGGAGCAAAGCACCCAGAATTCTAGTACAGAATGAACTCATGGTCAACAAGTTCAGAGGTAATGAAAACTCCACTAAGCTCATGTTGCACCATCTACTATGTTTACAAAGTATGTAAACATTACTAGATGAATTCAGTAAATAATTTAAAACCCTAATCAGTCTTGGTGTTTGCTATGTTCAAGCTAAGCAGAGATGCATGACTCTAGAAATAATAAAGTATACAAAATAGAGCAATGACATCCTTTTGGATTTCCAGAGAAGTCCCTAGGAATAAGTGCAGTGTGAATAGGAATGATGGAGTCCACACAACACTAGCTATGATTCCCGTATGCACACATGGACAGGTGAGGACCATGTGACTCTGGGACATGTTTCTAATTAAACAGCCCATAGTGGCAGAGGTAGCAGATAGCACTAGTATAAATTAATGTGTGACCAGAGTTGATGGTGATTTAGGTCAACAATAAACCTAGAGCCACCCAGAGCTCTGATTACTCTGTCTTTTCTTCACCACTAAGTGGTATTTTGCCTTTCTGTCTGGGTAACTGTGGGTAATTCTTCTGGTGTGCATTCTTAGGTTTTTTCAATTTTGTTTGATGCTTTGAAACCAAGTGTGGGAGGAAGAACCACGGAATGATACTTTTGGGGCATCTCCTTGAGCTCCACGAAGTTAAGTAAAACCCAGATTAACTGGAAGGCATATCTGTACTCTAGGCATTAGAAGATGAGAAAGAACTCACAAGAAGAATAAAGGACAAGATACCAATGCAGCATTGTGACACCATCACTCTTTATCAGAGCACCAGTTCAAGTTCTAAGTACTTTGCTGGAAGATGGCCCAAATACTTGAACTTCTGCTACCCATGTGGCAGATCCAGATGGAGTTCTTGAGTCTAGGTTTCTGGCTGATCCAGATCAGGTTGTTGGTATCATCTGGGGAGTGAGATAACGAAATGAAGATATCTCTCTCTTCATCTAACTCTGTTGTATTGCTTTTCAAATGAATAAGTAAGTAAATATTTGAAAACAACAAAAAAGAATACAGGACGACACTTCCAAAACAGCTTTGGCAGTAAATGCCTTCCTTCTAGCATTTCCTGATAATGCTCTGGCTGCTTGTTAGGGGGTGTTGGGTTGCCATGGTGATGGGAGGTCACTGCAGTCAGGGCAACAGAAAAGTAATCTAGAAAAAGATTAGGAAATATTGTGGTGGTGGGTGTTTTGGGCTTGCAAGTTTTGGTTGAAAAACTTACTAGAGTGAGGTTAGACACAATCAGAAGCTTATTCCTCTGATACTACCAGGCAAAAAAAAAAAAAATTACAAACATCTATGATTCTAAAATGTAGAGCCTATATCTATTTCTAATCCATTAGACAAAATACTCAAACATTCATAACAACAAAAAGAAGGTCTTAAATAACCTTGAAACCCAATTTTATTTGTTCCTCATCCAGGAACCTTGCATTCACTGCGCAATCTCTTCATGAAACAACTTTTTGTTTTCAGAATGTTGAATATTATCAGGCTTCAAAATAAAAAAAGATACATGGCTTGCAACTGTTTCCTCCATTCTATAAAGTTGTCTTTTTGAAATTTTATGGGCTTTTTTTCCTGACGTGCAATAACTTTTTAGCTTGATGATCATAAAATAATAGTATTATTAATAATAAAGAGCTCAGGAAGACATTTTTGGAGGTGATGGATAGGTTTATGGCAAGGGTTGTGGCAACTTCACAGACTTATATTGTCTGAACTCATCCAGCTGTATCCACTAATTACATAGTTTTTTGGTAAATATGAATGTACATATATTCATTTAAAGGAACTTATACAATGGAGACTACTATACCATGAAATGAAGATACATTGCAGTATGCATCTCTAGATCAGAATAAAAGATGGACTCCCAATGAAACTGTTCAATATATCTTAACAGTAGTACACTGGATTTTCTATCAGTATCTATACCTACAGTTACATGACACAATTAAATAGCAGATTTTGGCTTGTGACTGTTATTGAGGGACTGTACTATTATAATAATATAGGGCAAATCAGTAGAGTGGAGGGGAATAAGGAAGGTGGAAGCCTATGGAATTGTATCACAAAATAAATAAATAAGAAAAATGAATGTCAAAATATTAAATAAGAGAGAACACTTTAAAAAGTAACATGAGACTTAAAGAGATTGGTTTTATTGAATTTAAAATTCAATTGAGTTGTATTTTCTTAATCATGACTTGAAATTAAATTTATTTCAGTAGTTTATTTCAGAATCAGCATTCTCTTCTAAAGAAATTAGTTTCTTTAAAAAATCCTTTTTTCATGCTTCCTTTAATAAGATCCATTTATTTAATCAGTTGTGCTATTTATTTCTTATGTTTTAATTACAATTACTATTCCAGAAAGAAAAGTATTGTTGGAGTTCAGAGATCATTATTTGCTAACCCAGAACAATTTGAAAGCCATTTTCAAAATAAATTATGCTAGATAAACAAAATTGCAGTTAACTTCACTTGACTTGCCTAATGGCACACAAAAGAAGAAAAGGGCAAAGAACAGGAAGGTGTGGAGGGAGAGGAAGAAGGCGAAAGGTATATTAGAAAGGAATGTACATGAAAAAGTATTTGGTGCTGTGGTTAGGATGCTGCACATGAAACCCACATTCCAATTGAAGTGCCTAGTTCTAGTCAGCTACACTCACAATTCCAGTTTCTGCCTAATGTGCACTCTGTCAATCTCTCTGCCTCTCAACATAAGTTTTTACAGTACAGGCATATGAACAGAATCTATTGGTGCATTAAACAAAAGAGTCCTCATAATAATTTTCTTTATCTAACAAACTATATCATATGTTATGTCTTAAAACAAAATTACTATTTCTATAAATTTTAAGTCAAAATTATTTCACAGTTTTCAACAATACAGTATTTAGAGAACAGATTGGAAAGCATTCATGATTGGATAGACACAATGTCTGATAAGATTGACTCTGAAAGCATGTCTCCAGTGTAGACATCTACATGTCTCTCATAGAGAAACACGATAGCCAGTTTATTTCCAGTGTATATGTATGATTTACAATTTGTACACAGGGACATAAAATACAATGTACATATGCACAAACATTGGTGCCCCTACTTTCATAAAATTAATTGTTTCATTTTCATCCTTGCAACGCTCATTTCTTCTTTCCCACAACAAGGTGGAGGAATCCACCAGGGGGGAAGGGCATGGGGAGGGGTGGGGGGATTCCCAGAGCCTATGAAACTGTCACAAAATGCAAAAAAAAATTAATAAAAAAAAGGGGGGAAAAAAGTACATGCAAAACATGTGTGGTCCAAAGGATCAATCTGAATGCAAGAGGACTACGCAGGATGGATGCCAGGTTCTGACACCTTACCAAACCGTGGAATGAAAACAGATCACTGGTGAGTCCAAAGGGCTAGATGGTGCCATCATTATGTCATTATGACTTCCACCCTGGACCGTTTGTATAGAGGTGTGTATTACTTTTCTAGGGCTGCCATGGTAATTCTCTACACAGGTGTTAGATTGCAATATTAAAACTTGATTCTCACAATTCTTTAAGATTATTCAACATCATGGTGGCAGTAGAGTGAGACTTCCTTGGGACTGGAAGCCAGATCCCATCTCCCGTTATCTGTTAGCTCCTAGTTTCCCTCAACCCATTGTCTCATGCCTGCAGCCTCTGCCTTTATTTTCACTTTGACATCTCTGTATCTCCGTATGCATTTTTCTCTCACTAATCTAAGAACTTTTTCACTGATTTAAAGGTCATTTTAACCCACAGTAATTTACTTTGGTTATTTTCTTTAATGATTTCTGCAAAACCCCAAGGTCACAATTTGAAGTTCTGTGTGAACATCTGTTTTGGAAGGACCCTGCTTAAATTACTACAATCTGAAAAGACACAGACAAAAAAATTATCTCTACAGAGCACCTGAAGATGGCGCCTGCCAATGCAAAATGCATGGTGAACATTGTTCCTTCAGCCCTGGAAGCATTTTAACCAAAGGCCCATCCTTATCCACTTTCCACTGCAGCCACATCTGAGCTTGGGGCTCTGGCACTTGACTATCCTGCTTTGGAGTGCATTCTTAAACCACGATTTCTGCCCCTATATTCTATATTCTGCCTTCCCAGGCATATGTGAATAACTGGAGATAACAGAACCTTCAATCCAGATGGACGTTTACTTGTATGACACAGAAGCACTCAACAACGCGGAGTGGGGTGCGGACTTGGAGTTATTTCCTGTGTGGCCTGGCACATTCCCTTGTTCTGTGTTGGAAGTGCCAACCATGGTCCCTCTTTGCCTTGGACCTCCTTTGTGGATTTTTGAAAGCTCAACCCTTTATTAAAACACATTGTGTTCTTTCCACTCTGTTCTTCCCTTTAACCATCTTCTAAATTCCATCTGACCCCATCATAAAAATCTTTGCTCTTTTCTTTCTCATTTCCTCTCCCTGTCTCAAGGGAATTTTATTTGTGAGCCCTGAGTCTTAGAGATAAGAACGGAAGAGATGGATCTGTGTTAAAAGAAAGGGAGGGCTGTAGCTTTGGAAGCAAAATTAGAACAGAGAAGCTATGGCATCACTTCTAATGCTTTTGAAGTAGGAGGCTAGCCATTCTCACCCCCAAAGATAAAGACTATAGCAAAGAAGTTTTCCGAGCTACCTCCTACAAACAGAAGAGAGCTTGTTTATTAGACTGTTGAAGACAGAAAAGGCTGCTTCAGGTTCTGCCTCACTGCAGCGCTCACTTCACTAGCTCCTTTTCTCACAGAAACATGCTTGGGTAACAGTTCAGTCCTTTATACACAGCCCCCAGGTCAATGGGAGAACTGAAGGCTTCAACAAAGCGAAAGGGTTAGGAAGGGCAGTGTAAACACAGGCCTAAGCTACATCACTCAGTGAAGTTTGCTGATTGATTGTTTTTGTTTTTGTTTTGTTTTGATTGAAGCTGATTTGTTGACCTGCATCCTTATGTTTGGTTCTCATTTGATTTGGAATTCACAGAATTAAGAAGGTAAGATTTGTCATAATTACCAACAAACCACCATAGTATAAACCTATAGAAATAGTAATCCCATTGGTCTGTGACTTGGAAATCTCAGAACAGAATTAAATGTGTTTTATCAAAGTGTTCCTTAAGAATAAAGGTTCAACATTGCCATCCAAGATGGTATCTACCAAACACATGTCACTACTGGGTACTGAAATATCAAATATTAAAATGTAAGATACTGACCACTGTGTAATATTGAATTAAAAGTACTATAATACATACATTTCAGATTACAGAAAGATGGCTAGCAAAAACTGTAGTATCTCAATAATTTCTGCATTGATTGCAAAATAAAATGACAATATTTTAGACATATTAGATTAAATAAAATGTGTAATTAAGTTATAAGAAAAACAGTGAGAGAATTCCAGAAGAAATATTTTTAAAATATTTATTTGTTTGTTTATTGAAAAGCAGAGTTGCAGAGAAGTTTTCCGTTTGCTGGTCCACTCATCAGTTGGTTGAAACAGCTAGAGCTGGGCAGGGCAGAGCCAGGAGCCTAAAATTCTGTTTGGACTCTCCCTTGGGTAGAAGGGACTCAGGCAATAGGCTTGTTTTCTGCTGCTTTTCCAAGTACATTAGCATGGATATTAGAGGTGGAGCAATCAGCCTTTCATACAGTGCTCATATGGGAGGCTGGAACCACAGACAGTGGCTTAACGTGCCTTGTAACAATAGTATGCCCTCCCTGAGATAGTTTTAATACATTCCTCTTGGAATTTTTGCTAAGTTATTGAATTCATTGGCATGAAATTGATGATAATATTTGTGTGTATTTAATCATTTTTGTGCAACTGTCACATGAGTAGTTGTAGATCCCTTCCAGTCCATATGCAGAGCATTTTCTTTTATACCCACAGTGTCCTTTCTTAGTGACCCCTTTATCCTCACTCCCTGACAATTGTTAATATTTTCCTCAATGCTTTCCATTTGAAGAATGTTATACAGATGGTCTCCAACTTAGGATAGTTTAATTTAGGATTTTTCTGCTTTACAATGGTGTAAAAGCAATATGTAATGCAGTAGAAACCAAACTTGCAATTTTGAGTTTGGATCTTCCCTAGACTTTGTGAGGTCTCATCTTCTCTGGAGATGCTGGGCAGTCACAGTGAGTGCATCTCCCTGTCATCCCTGCAGTCACCAAGGAAACAGACTCTGTCGTGTGCTGTGCTGTTGAGCTAGCATATCTAGTGGGCTAGAAGATTGGATGCATCATCAACTCAAGATCCTTTGAGTTAACAATGGATTGATAGGGGTGTAGTTCCAACAGAAGCTGAAGGGCCTCGGTAGAGCAGGGATCACAGAGTATATGACCTGTTGCAGTTGGCTTTTTGCATAGTATAATTCTCTGAAGAGTCCGCCAGATTGTGCTTGTACCTTTATTGAGTGCTTTTCCACGGCAAATATGTACCATGGCTTTTACAACCAGGCATCTGTCAAAACCAACTGAATTAATCTTAGTTTGGGTGCAATTATGCATAAAGCTACCATGAACAGTCCTTTCTGTGTGACATAAAATTTCATTTCTCAGGGATAAAATCCAATCTAAACGTGTTCAATTTTATGCCTTATTTTCCTGTTAATGCCAACATAATTTGAAGAGATATCTTGTCTTTTGTATCTCACAAATGCCACTTTTGTTTCCTCTTTTCTTTTACCACTCTTGTTTTTGGCTGTTACTAATGTTTCCTAAATACTGTTTTCCCATTCTTGAATTTAATAATTTTAGGTCTGTTAAATGTACAGAAATGTTGCAAAGATGCGGTTCTGAGAGTGCCTGTATATCTCTCACTAAGTTTCCTATGTTGCTAACATCTCATTTTTTAAAAAACTGATTTTTTTTTATTTGAAAGGCAGAGTTACAGAGAGATAAAAGTAGAGACACAGATAAAGAGAGATCTTCCATCTGCTGATTTACTCCCTAGTTGTCTTCAACAAAGAAGGAGCTAGGGGTTTCTTCAGGGTCTCACTTGTGTGTGGCAGGGATTCATGCACTTGGGGCATCTTCTTCTGCTTTCACAAGCATATGAGCAGGAAACTGGATAGAAAGTGGAACGGTGGGGACAAGAACTGCTGTCCATATAGGATGCCAGTGTCACAAGTAATGGCTTTACCACTTGTGCCTCAATGTCAGCACCAATACCTATATCACATCATGTGATGAAGAAGCCAAGTCTATTACACTATAGGCTTTTTTCAGTGTGTATTGATTTATCCACTATTGTCTGACCCAGGATTTCATCCCTACCATGACACTGCATTGAGCTGTCACACCTACACAGAGTCCTCTGGGTTGAGACAGTTTTCTTATGACTGATAACCATGACTGTTTTCATTTGTTTTGAGAGGCAGAGATAAAGACAAAGAGTACTTCCATCTATCAACACTCTGTTCAAATGCCCTCACTGGTCTGAGAAAGGCCATCACAGGAGCCAGGAAGGCAATCTGAGTCTCCCACTTGGACAGCAACATGAACCCATTCACTTGAGCTGTCAGTTGCTGCCTCCCAGGGTATGCGTTAATTGGGAACTGGAGTCAGGACCTGGAGGCAGGTATTAAACCTAGATATTTTGATGTGGGACAGGTACATCTACATGGAAGGTTGAATGAACTCTGGTCCCAGTTTTGAGAGTTTTGAGGAGTTGGTGGTTAGTTGTTTCAAAGAATGCCTCTCAATTTACATTTCTCTTTTATTTCCTTGTGTTCAGACTGGAGTTGCTGTTTTGAAAAAATTAATAAATAAGGCAAAGCACAAAAATGATGCATCCTCAGCCCATCCTATGGGAGATTCCTGCCTCCACATAACTTATCCTTGATGTTGACATTGATCATCAGCCAAGAGACTGGTTTCAGTTCCTCCATAGAACCTTACTTCCCCACTTCCTCTAGTTTTTGTTTTGTTTTTGTTTTTGTTTGTATGCATGTTTGAACATTATAGCATCTTATCTGATAACCTTATTTCCCCACTTCCCCACCTTACTTCTACGAATGAACAAGTCACTAACTTGAAGTCACTCATGGGTAGGCGGTGCTGAGAGGAATTCAATCCTGAAAAGGTCCAAATAATTTCATATTCTCCTCCTTTCCTCTCAAGTACCAGCATCAGGTATAAATAAAACTCTTTTTTGTTTAATCCTGAGGCATTTTAAAAGATCATCTAAGTGTTAAGGTGGAAGTATGTGTTCTCTAATTTTCCTTTGTAAATGTCCACTTCAACTCTGTCAGAGTTAAGTAGGTTTGTGTTGGCTGACTTGGTACCTAATTGCCATTTATCATTTTGTTCACTAATACAAAATCCATTTTAATACCTAAATGACTCACTCACTAATGAGCTTCAGAAATAAAAGGCACTTAGCAGTAGGAGGCTGTTGTGAAGTACACAGGAAGACCCAGGGCTCCTGTTTCCTTCTGCACTGAAGAGAAACCTGTGTTCCCAGCTTTTGAGGCACCTCTATTTGAACCTCATACTATATCCAATGTTATTTTCTTTTACTTTGCTCAAGTTGCTAGGCAATTTGGAAATTAAAATTCTGGGGAAATTCAGTCCTTTGAATTCCTCTGATGACCAGTTGTGGTAGTTGAATCTTGGGGCACAGGTCTGATTCTTTGAGGTCTTCAAAGAGTTCATGAAAAGTGTATATTACCAAACAATTTTACGTGCATTGCATAAATTTTTACGCTTAGAATAAGCTCATGTTATCTTTCAGTTTCATTTATTCTTAAACTTTTTCTGTTGTAATTCTATTTATATATTTGAGGGGTACAGTGACAGGGATAGGGAAAAAGAGAGAGCTCTAAATCCTTGATTCTCTCCCCAAACACCCACAATGACAGGACTGTTCAGCATGAAATGCCGTTCAATCGGATGGTAAGGACCCAATTAGTTCAACTCTCAGATCTGCATTAACAGGAATCGGGAGTGAGACAGTTAACCAGTGACTATTAGCCACTATCCAAGCCAAAATGCTTGTTCCCATCATAACTTTCTGTACATTAATTTTAAAATTTTATTAACAATAATATACACATTTATGGGCAATGCTCCAAAATGTATTGTATAGTGTATCAACAAAACTTGGGCAGTTGACATTTCCCCTTCCTTGACACTATTTTTATGATTTGTAGAGGTGGAGCTCCTTCCTTCTCTTTGCTCATAGCATTTCTAATAATTTGATTTGAACACACAGCACATCACTGTACCATGTGATTCTAGAAACATATTGCTTCAGTCTAACTGATTTGGTTTCCAATTTCCTATTCCATCTCTGTCTCTTCAGTGATGGGACTGCAGCAAGTACTCTGGTCCTTCACAGTCCGCAGCTCTAAAATGTCATTTTAAGTTCTGTTTAAAAGCCAAGGCTGCTGTTGTCTCATCGTCTCGGTTGTCTACACTTGCAGAGCTTCAGCAAGCCAAAGGCAGTGTGGCAGCTCTAGGGGTCCTCAGAAGAGTGAGAGATTTTTTGCCTGGAAAATCTTCTCCTGGATGTTTAGGAAATGCCTGTCAATATGCCAAACTCTGTGTTGGACTCTGAGTTCTGAGTTACATGAGAGATTAGTGGAATACAGCCATCATTACGTTTTTACATAAGGTCTTTTTTGCTAATAAGCATTATAGTAAGCACAGGCATCATCATCTCATTTTTTTAGATTAAAAATTTATTCATTTACTTATTTTTAAAACAGAGAGAGAGAGAAAGAGAGAAAGAGAGAAAGAGAGAGAAAGAGAGAAAGAGAGAGAGAGAGAGAGAGAGAGAGAGAGATCACGCATCTTCTGATTCATTCTGCAAATGACCACAATAGTCAGGGTTTGACTGGGCTCAAGTCATGCTTCCCATATTGATGGCAGGGGCTCAAGTACTTGGGTCATGTTCAGTTGCTTTCTTAGGCATATTAGCAAGAAGTTGGACTGGAAATAGAGCAGCCAAGACTAATTAATGCTCCAGCATTACAAGTGACAGCCTAATCCACTGCACCATAATGTTGGATCTGTCACTGTTTTGTTTTAAATGCTCCAGGATTCTATATAGTTTTTGTTTTGTTTTGTTTTTGTTTTTGTTTGTATGCAGGTCTGAACATTATAGCATCTTATCTGATAAGCATTGTGATTTTGGGTTGTCTCAAAAATGTCTTGTATAAATTTACACAGTGTCTCTGATTTACACTCATAACATATATGTCTGAGTCCTTTCACAAATGTTTCATGAGGCTGTTGTAAGACAGTTGTGTTTGAAAAATATGAAACATTACATAATTGTATTTTCTCTGTGCTTTATTTTCATTTCTTAGTTTTATGTTACATTGAAAATCTATGTGCTATTGTGTCCATTTCAATTGAATCTGAAAAACAAGGGGTGTGGATGTCTGCAGAAGCAGAGGAAATATCTCCACATCTGGGGTCTTACTTCAAAGGGTGTCCTAGCATCGAATAGTGGGTTGCTGACCAAGAAGTAGCGCAGCTAATTCCAAAAGAGAGGGCTCTTCCAAGTACTAAAATAGTCCCAGACAGTAGCCTTCATTTGAAATGGCTAGATCTGAAGACCTATGCATGTCTGGGAATTGTGGCCAAAATCATAAGTAAAAGTTCTGAGATTTGGCAGATTTCTGGAAGGATATTATAGAAAAAGTTCTGGGACTTTGGCCACTGGCTAAGCTGTCAGGGAGGCTGTCTCAGCCATATTCAGTTACCTCAGCAGAAAAGGCACTTCTTTTATCCTCAAAAAATGTATTAGCAACCAAGAATATGACAGAGAACCATGAGTAACTACCTTGTAACAGTCAGCTCAGGAAGCTGTAACAAAATATTATACATAGTGTGGTTGACTAAAACCGGCCCTATTTCTCACAGTTTTGGAGGTTGGCAGTCAAGGATCAAGGTGCTGGCCAATTCACTTTATTATGAGGCCTTTCTTCCTGGCATGTGTAAATATCTCTTCCTAATGCATCCTCACAGGGCAAAGACAAAAGGAGAGCAAAAGAGCAGAAGGGAAGGAGACGAAGTTAGTTGAAAACAGCAACAGGGCAAGCCTGCTCTGATCCACCTCCCAATTCCTACAAGGACACCGATCCCATCAAGGCATTTTTTCATCCTCTTGGCCTCACTTAAACCTAATTACCTACCAAGAACCATACCTCCAGATACCATCACAAAGGGTTGATCTTTCAGTAAGTGAATTTAGACTGTTACAAACATTGAGTTTATAACAGTAATATCACAGACAGAGCTACAGCCAGTGTTCTAATGCTAACTGTCCTGGATCAACAGCAACACACCTGAGTCTGCTCCCTGTTTCTTTTCTTTTTAAATTACTTTCATATTTTCTGTGATAAATTTTGTAGTTATATGGAATAACCCCATGCTTTTTCCTTTATCTCTCCCAATTTTCCCCTCCCACCATTTCCCTTATTATTACAGTGGGACAATCCTTCAGTAACAGTTACAAGTTTAACATCCTGCTATTAATCACATCATGGACTTGTAAGTATAGACAAAGATAGAAAAATTAGTATCATATTGTCAAGGTCTATTTAACTGTTTGCTTCCTTTAATTAAAAAGTAGAGCTGTTTACTGTAATATGTCTTTACTTCTTAATATACTAGCCTTCATTATATAATTATATAGATATATATGTATTCTCCTCTTATTAGTCTCCATCTTTGCAATCAAAGAAACTAAGTCAACATGGTTAATATTGACTCTTTTTTTTTCCCTGCCTTTCTTCTAAGTCCAGAAGATGTTTGTTGTTCTCTTTTTATCATGTATTTATTGGAAAGTCAGAGAGAGAGAGAGAGAGAGAAGGG
The DNA here is from genome assembly GCF_030435755.1 of Ochotona princeps. Lineage (NCBI taxonomy): Eukaryota > Metazoa > Chordata > Mammalia > Lagomorpha > Ochotonidae > Ochotona > Ochotona princeps. Next base: position 43,083,841 of record NC_080840.1, read on the forward strand.
GTTAGGGGAAGTAAAGAGGGAGAGCTTCATCCACTGGCTCATTCTACTTGTGGATGCAACGGTTAGGGATGGGCTGGTTGGAAGCCAGGAGCTGGAAGCCGGAAGCCAGGTGCTGCTTCCAGGTCCCCATATGGATTCAAGGATCTAAGTATGTGGGACATCTTTCACTGCTTTCCAGACACATTTGCAGGAAGTTGGACTTAAAGTAGAGCAGCTGGGACACAAACCGGCATGCACAGGGATGCCAGCATTGTAGGTGGTGATTTAGTAAGTTATACCAAAGTGCCAGTTCCAGTTTTTTTTTCTATTCTATGCCATAGTTTCATTCTCTAGGCTTGTACTGTAAGGAGATAGAAACAACATCCAGTAAGTGCATAATAACAAAAACTTGTTATCTATACTTTACTTAAGTGTTTGGGGAAGTATTAGGATTGATGCATGTTGTAACATGGCTTCTGTGTTAGCACACACTGCCATAGGCTCAGATGCCAATGAGCTGTCCATAGAATGAGGTCATTCTTTTTCTCATGCTCCTCACCAAAAAGGAGCTAATCTTAGATGGGAAATTAAAATTATAATAGCCCTGCATTGAGAAGTAAATGATCAAGACCTTCTGTCCTAGCTACAGGATTTGGGAGTCTGAGTGAGCATGACAGGGCCTTGCTCATGGTAAGGATGACTAAAGGAGAGTGTCATGTGGAGACTCGAAGTGATTACAGCATGTTGTAGAGATACTTTGAGAGTGTCCTCTTTGAAGAGAACAGCAGGTGCAAAGGCCCTGGGGCAGCACCATTTTGTTATGATTGAGAGCCAGTAAGAAGAAAATCTTAGCATGAAAACAGGGAAGAGGTGAACAGCAGGAAGTGGGGCCCAAGAGAAACAGGATTTTTAAAGGCAGGCTACATTGTGTAGATTCTTGTGTGCCAATATCAAAACTTGCATTCTAATATGAGAATTTACTAAATCACTAAGAATCAGGCTGGCTTCCAGATTATGTGACCAGTGTGGACACACAAAGCTCCTTGTTTAGAAATCCCTTTGCACAGGTCTAGGTACCATATTTTCTTATCTTTGTGTTTAAAAATTATCTATCTATCTATCTATCTATCTATCTATCTATCTATCTATCCAGACAGTCAGTGATTCCCATCTGCTGATTCACTCTTCAGTTGCCTGTAATGATCAGGGCTAGAAAAGATTGAAGCTATTGTCTAAGAACTCAATTTAGCTCTTCCGTGTTTCTGTCCTGAATTCAACCATCTGATCCCTCATCACTGTCTCTCTGGTTTTGCAGTAAGTAGCAGGAAGCTGGAATTAGAATGGAGCCAGTACTCAAACCTGTGCATTCTTATGCAGGACACAAGCATCCCAACTGGCATGGTAGCTCCTAGGACTAAAGCCTGCTTCAGAATTTGTATTTGTGTAAGTGAAGTCCAGAAAGATGTTGAAATATATGAAAGGAGTTTTGAGCTTCAGCTCATGGTTGTCCTGATCATTCCCTCCTTCGAATGGAGTCTCAGACACTTGTAGCCCACAGCAGGCATAGCTTGGCCAGGCCAAAGTCAGACAAGTGCTTGAGCCATCACTGCTGCTTCCTGGGATATGCGTTAACTAGAATCTAGACTGAAAGTGGAGTAACTAGGACTTGAGCCCTGTCTGGCCACTCCCTCTGGGCTCACTGCTACTGACTGTCACAGTGGTGTTGAAAAACTGGGAAGTGCCACGGTGAAATGTACGCTCCATGGCATTTGGGGTGTGGTGAGTGTGTGGCTCTCTCCTCCTTGGGAAGGCAGCATCAGGTGCATTGAGCATGTTGTCCAACAGCTGTGCCACCTTCCCCTGCCAGGACCCAGAGTGAGAAGGGTCTCAGTAAAGACTCAAATCTCTTAAGAACGGCTTGTCTTCTATGGGTTGGAAGGGAGTCCTGTAGAAGGCAAGACTGAGTGTGTAAAGTGAAGAACAGCATGATCTGGCCTGTTTTTCACAAGGGTCACTTTGCTGTGTTGACGGTAGGATAGCAAGGATGAAAATAGGAAGGAGGCAAGAATATTGAAGAAAGATAATTGTAAATCAGACCAGAATGGCAATGGGGGCACTGTATGAAGTAGAGAAGTAAACATATTTTCTGAAAAGATTTATTTATTTCAAAGGCAGAGTTAACAGAGACACAAACACATGTACACACACATGCAAAGACAGAGAGAGAGAGAGAGAGAAAGAGAGAGATTTTCCATTCTTTGATTCACTCCCTAGATGACCTCAACAGTTGGAGCTGGGCCAGTCTGAAGTCAAGGGTCACGAGTTTTTCCTGTGTTTCCCATGTGGGTGCAGGGGCCCAAGAACATAGGCCATCTTTCACTGCATTCACAGGACGTTGCGAAGAATTGGAGCAGCCAGGATTCAAAACAGGGATCATATGGAATGCTGGCATTGCAGGTAATGGCATACCAGGTGTGTTACAGTGAAGTCCTTGTAGCAATATTTTTAAAGAGAGAATTCTAAGTATTTTATGGGATATTATACATGATTTCTAAGTGAAAGAAGTGGCTAAATATTATTTATCCCTTCTGTTTGGGGAAACTAAAAGGGCAAAATCAGCATTAATTGAAACATGGAAAGAAGAATAGATGTGGGATAAGCAAATCAGAATTCAGTTTGGGATATTTCAATTTAAGATTTCTGTTAGTCACCCACACAGAGATACTGAGAAGTGTGTTCTGGTGTCCTTGGATGGTGTCCTGTCTGAGCACTGGATTTTTATTTATCCAAACAACTTTTAAATTTATTGATTTATTTGCAAGGCAGAGAGAAATGGAAAGAGCTCTCATCCTCTGATTCAGTCACTAAATGACCACAACAACTAAGACTGAGCCAGGTCAAAGCCAGGAAACAGGCATTCAGTTCAGGTCTCCCACATGGGTGCTGGAATTCAACACTACTACCTCCAAATATGTTTGTTGAACCTGGACCTAAAGAAGTTGGATTGGAAGCAGAGTAGCTGGGACATGAACCAGGCACATTTAGTGGAAGAGTCTCATGTGGTAACTGAACCTCTGGACCAAATACTTGCCTCACAGGTAGTATTTTAAACATGAGGTTCCATGAAGTTATTAAGAGAGTGAGACTACAAAGTATTAAGGTCCAAACTTATTTAAAGGTAGGGGAAATGAGGAAAATTAAGAACCCTGGATTAGCAGAGGGTAGTCTTTTAGATGAATAATTTCCCCCATCCACCTCCCTCTCCTCTCCCACCCCTCCCTTCAGCCACTCCAGCCAGTATGTGGTATAAAGAAAGCTAAGGGAAAAACAGACCTCACTGAGGAGAGTATCTCCCAAATCACACACTGCTGAGGGGTTTAGGCAGCTGAGGGCTGAGTGGGAGAATCAAGTGGAGGTAGATACGCAGCAGCCTGGTAGGAAGTGTTCCAATGAATAATTTACTTGTTTTACTTGAGTATGCTCAAATGAGGACTGCAGAACAGGAGTCCATGAAAGTGAGGAAAGTGAGGTGAGGCCCCTGAGAAGGCACTGGACTGTGAAAAGGGCAGTGGGGGCTAGAAAGGAACTTATATCAAAAGGATCCTTGGTTTTGCTTTGTTTTACAGCCAGCAGATACACAGCAACAGATTTAAATGCTGATCTGGAGAATCCAAAACAGGAGGAAAATTTCCATAATAGAGGTTGTGGAAAGGAGTGTGTAATTACGCTGTTGAGCAGTGAGAGGGATGGAAGCTGATGCAGAGCTAGGTGAGTTGGCCTCACAGAAGCAGGAGGCTGAGCAGGTGATTACACATGCTGATAGGTGGACAGAGAAGGCACTGGAAGCCGGTGTGCATTTGATTTGGGTTGTTTTATTTTGCTCAATGTTTTTTTAGATGTTTAAAGTTAGAGAAGTGAAAATAAGAAAAGCTTAATATGTAAGAGTAGAAATGCCAATCAATGAGGAAGATGAGTGTGATTGCGGAATACCCTTGGAGTCCACAGGCTACTGATGGTCCAGGTTGAAAACAGAGTGCAGACAGCCTGGCCATGACCATGTTCCTCTGTACAGGCTCAGGTCTGAACCTGGAAGACAGAAAGCTTTACCCTGGACTGATTTTGTCAAGCAAGAGGGAAAACAGAGATAAAGATGTGGGTGAGAACTGCTTTTGGTGATTGAGTATGGTGTTTGTGTTTTTGAACAAAAATAAGCGTACAAAGTGGGGTATGAGGTGCTGAAATGAGCATCCAAGGTACCTGAGGGAGTGCGCTAACCGTTTAGTAACATTAATCAGAGAGTGAAAGGCTTAATGGTTATGTCTATCTGCCTTGACAGGTGCGTGATGACAGAACAGTAATATTCAAATCCACATCTTGAGATGTTATTGCTAGATTGATGGGATTAGAGACCCTTGAGAACAATTTTGTATACAAAGTCTAGTAATAACCATGATCTCACCTAATCCTCATATTAATCCTGTGTATTAAGTGAATTGCCAGGTCATGGGACCACTAATTAGAAGAACATGGATGTGAAAGCTCCTCCTATTTCGGTAACCTCTCAACTTAATTGGAAAGCCATAACTTTACAGAGATGGTTCAGAGATAAACTTCGAAGACTCTGAACAGTGTTTGAATAAATCTATTAATGAGGAAACCATTATTAGTTATTTCTTTTTGGAACCTAAGAGCAAAGGTCTCACAATTCTTAAACCTCGTTGGGAACATTCATTAACATCAAATGTAGCATTGTTTCTATTGTTCTTTCTATAAATTCACCCATCCATTCACAGAATGTTTATGGCACAGATAGTCACCTATGCAGGCGCAGATGCCTTTCCTGGCTCAGTGTAATTTAAAGCATTGCATTTGACCTCGAGTACACTCTGTCCCTAGAGACCCAGTTACCTAAGAGATGGAGCCTCTCCCTGATAGTTTGGCACAGAGACCAGAGGCAGCACCTGGAGATGGAATCTTAGATTTAGACTCTGGTGAACCAACCAGGGCGTCTCCCCCTGCCAAAAAAGAAAAAATGCTTTTCCTTCTCCATCAGGAGGGGGGACCACTTTAAAAGCCAGTTTAAAACCCAGCCTTTTGGCTACATTCTAGGGAATGACATTGCCACACTTCAGCTACCACTTGTTCTTACCTATGCCTGGGAGTATTAGTCTTGAAAAAGCCATTGTGACTGAGAACGGAGGCCTAACATCCTTCTGTCAAAGTGTCAAAGGCACAAGTGAAGCAAGGCACTCTGCACCTGTTCCTGAGAATAAAAGTGCACGTTCCAAATCTATGTTTCCACAAGCAGAGACCTTGTTTTGCTGTTTCATAGCTTCTAGTGCAAAAAGGCTGGGCACTAGTTGGGGCTCGCCTCGCCTGCTTCAGAAGGTGCTGGAGGTAGAGGCGGTGAAGTTGAGAATGCTTTGTTTCCAGACTTAGAAGACCCCCGGGCCTGGTGTCCTTAGTGGCAGAGTAAAATGTGCCTGCATTAGTTCCCTCAGCTCTTAAAATATGGGAGTTGCAATATAATTCAGGAATTACACTGTCTCTTCCGTTTGAAAAGTTCGGTGAAACAAACCGAGCCTGTTTTCTTTTCGAAAAAAAATTCATATTTTATCGTTTTTTAACAAATTTCTATAATCGCAACCCGTTTTACATACTTCCAAGGTTTACGTTGGTCAACCACCCCAATTTTCCTGTCCTGGATTCATTTCCAGAATGGTGGGACCACAGTCTGCAGCTCCTATAGCTTTAAGAAAAGGTAATTCTAGTTTTTAGAGTAGTGGAGGGTGGCGCCAGCTCCAGCCTCCACCACTCCCCACTCACCAGCAGGTTCTCGCTTTCCCGCGGCTGCGGGCCGCGCCCAGCTGCTCTGCGAAACTGCTAGGGGTGCCGCGCTTCCCACCTGCCCACAGTCACCGCCCCGCCCACCTCTACCCCTGGCTCTCTGTTGTCCACGTCGGCAAGAGTGTGCGAGGGACATGAGCTCGGGCAGCGTGGGCCTGGGCCGCGGAGGGCTTCCCCGGCTCCCGGAGCCTGGTGCCCCTGCCCGCGGACAGGAACTCCGGAGGCTTTCAGCTGCCTGTCCTCCCTAGGTACGGGCTCCGGGCAGCCTCGCCCACTCTCCGCGGCCACCGTGGGTCCTGGTTCCATGTCCTGGGACCTGCATGCCCTTCTTTCTTTGCTCTCTGAAGCCGGTCACGCCCACCTGCATTACCAGCACTGGGGCCGTCGTGTGGCTTAACCTGGTTCTCCTGACCCTCCGCCATCCCCGCCCTTGTCCGGACACCTGGTATGCTAGCAGAGTACAAAGAAGCCTGCTCCCCCCTGGCTCTTGCAACCTCCAAGCACGCCAGGGCCCACTCTTCTTCATGCTCCACTGGGTAGAACGCGGGGACCCCTCCTCTCGGCGCGCACACGCCCCACAGTGTCGGTCAAACCCGCCCCGCGTTCCCCGAAATCCAGTAAGCGGGGTCCTCCACAGCCACCTTCTTTCCTTCTCAGCAGCTCCTCTCGGCGCCCGGGGTCGGCCAGGTTTGCCCTCCCCACCCGCAGCTCCCCTCCGTCCCAGCCCCTCCTCCGGGGCCCTCCTCCTCCTCCGTCGCCCCTCCCGAGCCGGAGTGGGAGCGGCGGCAGCTGGAAGAGAAGGGATGAGGTCATCCTCTCCCTCGGAGTCAGCTGGTGGAGGAGAGGAAGCGGGAGGAGGGAGCAGCGCGCGTGAGGGGAGGCGAGGAATGTGCAGGTCCGAGGAGCGCCACGGCGGCCGCTGCTGCTCCTGCTGCTGGCGGCCACGGCGGCTCGGACGGCTGCGGCGGGGCCGGGCCGGCGAGGAGCGCGGGCGGCGGGCAAGGGCGCGCGCGGGGCGCCGCGGGCAGCTTGGCTCGGCGCAGGCAGCCAGGCGGCGCTCCTCCCGGCCCCAGGCGCGCCGCTAGCCCGGCCCAGCGCCCAGCCCGGCGGGCGGCGGACGGCGGGCGAGCCGGCGCAGGAGCAGGAGGCGGGGGAGAGCCGCGCGCGCCGCCAGGGAGGGAAGCCTGGGCGAGGCGAGGAGGTGGCGGGAGGAGGAGACAGCGGGGAAAGGTGTCAGATAAAGGAGGGCTCTCCTCCGGTGTGGAGGCATCATGGCCGCTAAGTCAGACGGGAGGCTGAAAATGAAGAAGAGCAGCGACGTGGCGTTCACCCCGCTGCAGAACTCGGACCACTCGGGATCGGTGCAGGGCTTGGCCCAGGGCTTGCCGTCGGGGTCGGGAGCCGAGGACGAGGAGGCGGCCGGCGGCGGCTGCTGCCCGGACGGCGGCGGCTGCTCGCGCTGCTGCTGCTGCTGCGCCGGGAGCGGCGGCTCGGGAAGCTCGGGCGGCGGCGCTGGCGGCCCGGGCGGCGGGGCGGGCTCAGCGGCGCTGTGCCTGCGCCTGGGCAGGGAGCAGCGGCGCTACTCGCTGTGGGACTGCCTCTGGATCCTGGCCGCCGTGGCCGTGTACTTCGCGGATGTGGGCACGGACATCTGGCTCGCCGTGGACTACTACCTGCGCGGCCAGCGCTGGTGGTTCGGGCTCACGCTCTTCTTCGTGGTGCTAGGCTCGCTGTCGGTGCAAGTGTTCAGCTTCCGCTGGTTTGTGCACGATTTCAGCACCGAGGACAGCGCCACGGCCACTGCTTCCTCCACTTGCCAGCAGCCTGGAGCAGAATGCAAGACGTTGGTCAGTGGTGGGTCTGCAGCTGGGGAAGGCGAGGCTCGTCCTTCCACGCCGCAAAGGCAAGCCTCCAACGCCAGCAAGAGCAACATCACCGCCACCAACAGCGGCAGCAACAGCAGCGGGGCCACCCGGGCCAGCGGCAAACACAGGTCTGCGTCCTGTTCCTTCTGCATCTGGCTCCTGCAGTCACTCATCCACATCCTGCAGCTCGGGCAAATCTGGAGGTACTGTATCAGGGCTGAGGGAAAAGGGAGGGTTTGTGCTTTGCTTTTGCATGAAAATCGTTCGGGGTTGCTGTGGAAGTAATATTGCTCACACTCTTAGTTTTTTTCCCCCCTTGTTGGAGAGCTTAATTAAAAAAAAAACTGGGGCTTGCATTTTTAAAATGTGAGCTCTCAGACTAGGGTGGGAGGGAAGTGAGAAATAAGGGAAGGGCAGCTGAGTGGCTCCGATCGCCCCATCCTTTCAGCCTTCCCACTCTGTCTCAGAAGCTTCCCTCCTTTATATGTTACAACCCCCCTCCCCATTTTTTAGTGAACAGGAGAGAATCCCTGCCACCTCTCTTCCCCCCCCCAAAAAAACACTCTTTTTGTTACGTTGTATTTGAGGAATTTGTTGCAGTTTGGACGCTTTCTTTTGTTTCCTGGGGAAAATTGCTAATTCTGGTTAGACTGGAGAGCTCACTGCTTAAAAGTGCCAGCTTTTATGGTTATGCCACAGAAGTCTTGCACTTCAAGTCATGTATGCCTGAGTTCAAGTGATATGGGCTATGCGTGTACATGGTATCTCCAGTCATGAGGAAGTACACTTTACATGGGATCCTGGCTTAACTTTTGTAGTGTACCTTTGATTATCTTCAGAGTATCTTTACGTGTAATTTCTGCTGTAACTAAGAACCCCTGTCATGTGAACTTTAATCACACTTCACATCTTCACTGACTGCTTTGAACCTTGTCATCTGATCTACCAAGTCCTTTTACGAAATATACCTTGAACTCACAAATCGGAATGCAGGCTAATCTCGTTGGACAGAAAGAAACCATCACCTGGGCAGTTACTGCTTACAGATAAGCATATAATGAACTAGTATATGAAGGAATATGTTCTTTAGACTTTGGTCTGCTTTAGAAGCTTTTTGTGGCTGTATTTTACATCTAGAAAAAGTGTATGAATATACAAAGATGCTAACATCTGGAGATTAGTTCACTTTAAAATGCTAAGTCAATATGGAGTCTAAGCAGAAATGAGGAACTTCCTAGAAAGTATGCTGATCAGGACTATGGTCTACTATATGCGTGATTGTTTTTATTTCATTTGCTGTTGTTATTTTTTGTTTTTGCAAAAGGCATTATAAATCGTTTCGAAAGCCAGAGCATCCCATGTGGAGAGTTTGTGGAACAGAGCCAAAAACTTATTTTTGTTTATGGGGCATAGCAATGTTTTCAACTCAGAAGAGTGACTGTGTGATTTCACCATGTTTCCTGGGAAAAGCGCTTTATAAAAGCAGCTTTAGCATTGTCATTAACAGCAGCATTTGGGATTGTAACTTTAGTTTCCCAAACAGATGCTGTCTGCAAAAGTGACATATGATGTGTAGTCAGACAACTTGGTGATGGAGACCTCCAGATGATGGATGTAAGGGGGATTTTTTAGAATATCAGCTTTTTGTGGTAGCTCTATTTCACTTGAATGGCTAAAGGAAGACTTCAAGCTTGTTGCTTTTCAAGTATGATGAAGAACTTAAATGCTTGAATTATCTAATGATAGCACTGTGTGGCTAGAAGGCATGTGATTAATTTTTTAATCAATAATGCAATAAAAATAGCTTAACATTCCAGCTGTTCACTTTTTGAAACTTTAAGCAAGATTTGAAATCACTTACTTTTCATCAACTTTAAAGTTTCTAGATTTATGTGAATATCGCAAATACTTCTCAGTTCTAATAACTGAAAACCATTCACATTTCGTATGAATTGACACCTTGTGAATATTCAGGAAAGTTATTTAGTTATAGTTGTATTTATTAGGCTTTCCAAAACAGTATTTTCATACTTGAAAAATATTGCTTAATTTTCTCAGAAAATTTTTGACAAGCAACAAATAATTAGGCAAGATAAAGAAACCTTAAAGTTTTTTAGTGAGATTCCAACTACTGGGTCAACTGGCCATGGAAAGAAGGAATTGAGTGAGTGGATGGAGTGATGAGGTTGATTGCAGAAAGAAAGCTGCAGGCTGCTCCCACAAATGCATTTCGTGACCCAGTCCTTGGAGACTCTGTGGTCACATGTAGGTCTTGTTTGTTAAGCATTTCTGTAGTATTTCCATAGAAGTTTACAAGTTATTCTGATATTATGTAATCACCTCAGAGGAAGTATTATTGTTGTAAATGTTATCAGATATTTGTCAATATTTTCTGAATCATGTGTTCATAGTATATAGTTGTGAATGATCATCTTATTAATTTGTCTTTGGATTCTACTTAAGATATTTGGAAGATGCCATCATAACCTGGTGGAAACAGGTTATTTTTTTTTCTTTTCAATACATATTCTAAAAGCACTTTAGCTTAGTGTTGGGAATTTAAAAGGGTTAAGAAAACTTGTTGACCTCAATACCCAAGTGTATTCTAATGTGTTCCAGTTTCTCTGAGAGTTGAGCATTCAGATGCAACTTTGGGTAGTAGAAAGACCTCTGATAATAAGCTGAGGAAATGTAACACATGTAAAATTGTTGATAATACAGCTGTGAGTTCCTAAGCTAGCCATGTCCCTCTACCTGCTCCAGTTTTTCTTTTTGTGGATGTTACACAAATGTTGCAGAAATACCAGGGTGCTGAGTAGTTCAAAATTCAGAGGCCATTATTTATGCTTTAAAATGCTACTTTCTGGATCAATAAAATAAATTTTTTTTGCTAGGTTGGTAATTGTTCATTGTATTTCCATAGACTCCAAGTTATTTTAGGGGGCGACCCAATTAAAAAACTAAAGATTTTGAAATAACACCAAAAGGGCTTGCTTGTTCACAAACAGTAATTTGAAGCATGATGGGAAGATTTACATATATTTATACATGCATTACAAATGCAGCAGCCTTACAGCAATGATACATGTTCACTTTAATGAAAATTTACTAATGGGAAATTAATGGTATCTTAAAGCCACAGGAGAAGCTGGAAATAATGAAGTAAACTTTTGCCAGTAGGTCAAAAGAACAATTAGGTCTTCAGAGGAACTCTGCCTGTGAATGAGAAATATCTTTTTTTTTCTCATATGATTCCTGAAATTGCCGACAGTACAGTTGAGCTAGTGGTAATCATAAATGACCAAGAGACACGTTTTTTAGTCCTTGTGTTTACAATCAAGTATATCCGAATGTTAATCTTATAAGTTGTTCTGCATGTACATGTGTCTCATTAGCTGGGCTTTTCTTGGTGGCAATATACATAATTATATGTTTATTTGGTGTGACAGACTTACACAGAGAGAGAGAAAGAAAGAGAGAGAGAGAGCGAGAGAGCAAGTGCTTTAATCTCCTGGTTTACTCATCAAATGGCTACAATGGCTAGGGCTGGGCTGGAATGAAACCCAAAGCTTGAAATTCCATCTAGGGCTGCCACGGTGGGTGACAAAGTCCCAGCTGCTTAGGTTATCTTCCACAGCTTTCCTGCATTAACAGGGAGCTGAATCAGAGGTGGAGCAACTCAGACAAGAAACAACAACCCTATGGGATGCTGGCGTTGCATATGGTAGCATAACTTGCTGTGCTACAATGCATCCCCCTTTGTAGTTATTTTTCTAGAAAATATACTCAGTATAAAAGTAGGTAAATTGATTTAGAGTGGGAGATATGTTGCTATTTTTACTATTTTTGGTTGTATTTGGGTATTGTCTGTCTGAAACTCACGCAAACAAGACATGTTGGCTGGGCAGTTTGTCTACTCTTGTCATGCTGGATATTCCACAGGATATTAAAGTATTTTCCAGGTGCAGATAAATTAGGAAAATGTTAAGTTAAAATGATGGCAAACTGATCTTGCCACAGCAGGACATTTCAGAGCATTTATTTTTCTTTCCTTCTTTTTAAATGTTTGTTTATTTTTTTCTGTCCATGTGAGGAGAGGGAGGGAGAAAGGAAAGGTTAGATACATATTTTCAAAATAGAATAGCTGGGACTTGAACTGACATTTTGATAAGTGACATCCTAAGTGACTTAACCTGTTGCGCCACAGCACACCCCTCTTCAGAGCGTTTAATAAGCTCATGCTCAGTTGTCAATATTTCTCAAAGGCACAATGTTGAATAGAAAGCACTTTGAGAAACATTATTCTATGCCATTCTTAAACCCGTCCAAACAAGAATAATAATGATTTAGTTGGCAATTTAAAAATCTAAAGATGTTTTTATGCTTCTTATCTCTTTGTTTTACACTGATCCAAGGGGAAATGATCAATATCTCTCTGTGTGAGAAAAATGGCTCAGAGAAGTTAACTGGCAAAGATTCTTCAACTGTTAATGCAGTGTAGCTATGCCTGTTTTATCCTAAAGTCTGTGTTTTTACGGATTACTTGGCTGCGTCCACATGTCTATTTAGATAAGAATGACAACAATATATAAAAATGGTAATTTACCTTTACCATGGTTGGGTAAAGAGAGAAGAGGAGCTGTGATACAGACAGAAGAGGTGATTTTTCCAGTTACATGATAGTAGTCACATGATAGAACAGGGCCTTGAGTTCAGATATCTGACTCCATAGACTCCTCTTTCTGACCCTTTAGACATGCTAAGGTTCTGTGATTTTGTAGTGGTATCAATAATAAAATAGCCTAATACATGTGGTTGTGCAGTAAATTAATTGCAAGAGATAAAGAGGTTATTTAAGTGATTAGAAAATAAAAGGAGTAGGAAAGTAGAGAACAGAGAGAATGCATCTTCAGCTATTGAAAAGAAGTGCTTCAGGGATGAGGTTTATCTTAGTGGTTAAGATACCAGTTGAGACACTGGTTAAAATGCCTTTATCTCTCATCAGCATACCTGTGTAGTTTATCTGATTCTGGCTTGCACCTGTAGCTTTCTCTATGCAGATATGGAAGGCAGTGGAGATGACTTGAGGAGTTGAGTCTCTTCTACCCATGCTGGAAGCCTGGATCCAATTCCTCGAACCTGGTTTCAATTGTTGCCCAACCAGGCTGTGATAGACATTGGGGAATAAGTCTGTCTTCCTGCCTCTCAAAAATAAATTTTTAAAGAGAGAAAAAAATGAAAAAGAAAGAATGCTTACTGCTTCTGAGTTAGTTCTGAATTCTGATGCTGGGCTGATAAAACTCTTGTCATGTGCTGCATTTATTAAATAATTATGTTTTGTAAATGTATGTTCTGTGTTTTTGCATAGGAATTGCTTTATTCATGCAACATATATTGAGTACTTATGCACTGTGCTAGAACCTATTATCATTATATGGGATAAAATACACATTGGTAAGGAGTCTTCTGTCTAGTAAGGAAAACAGTAAAAAATAATAATTCAGTAAAGATAAATGAGCACTGCTATGGTTTGGATATGACTTAAGGGTGGCTTTAGAAGGTTCATGTTTTGATGTTTGGGGTCCTTTCATAGGTGGAACCTCGCTGGAGGTCATTAGGTGATTATTGGCATACACTTGGAAGGGATTAATGTAGTTCTAATGAGACTATAATGGCTAAATCTCTCCTGTCTGAACATTTTCTTTTCCTTTTGCTCCTTCTCCCACTATTGTGATGCCATCTAGTGCAGCCAAGGAGGCCATACCTAGAATCAGCACTCTGGACTTTCTATCTTCAAAATCGGAAACCAAACAATTCAATTTTCCTAATGAAGAACTTTATTTCAGATACTTCATTATGGTAATGGAAAGCAGACAAATGGAAGCCCTAGGAAGGGGGATTGCAAGCACCTTAGTGGTTTCTGGATTAGCGTACAGGTGAGCAAACAAAGCTCTTATTGAGTAGACTGACATTGTCTTTGGAGCATGGATACAGTAAGCATAAAGGCAGAGGAGCGTGAAAAAACAAGATAGGTCAAGTGTGTGCTTTTAGTACAAAGTTAAGATGGGTAGTTAATGGAGAATGAGGATGGAGAATTATCTGGATTTTATTCTGAAGGCACCGAAGAGTCATTGAGGGATTTTATGGAGTGAGGTTTGTTCTGAAAATGCTGAATCAGTGTATTGTTAAATGGGATGGCAGAGCATTGAAAGTTTCAGTGGGTTACACTCTCAGTGTCTCTCTGGTTCAGTCATGTCTTTTCTGTATACAGAAATTCATTGCCTTAACAGGATCTGTACTTATTTGCTATCAAAATATAAAACAGATGCAATGTTGTGGAGATTTCTTTTGCAGAAAAACAGATGGATTGTACATTTTTGTTGCTATTATGCTAGATTTTCAGCAGAAGTTTGTTTTCAGTTGCTTCTTGAAGCAATTTCCCTTAGGATATGATCATCCTCACCTTCCTGCAATTTAGCTGTCCTGATCCATAGAAACTTGACCCTGTATTTGTACAACACTGAAATTTCCAGCGAACTTCATATTTTTTCTTATTGGAACCTCAGAGTAGTCTCTGAAATAGCACTTCTATTTTGTATATGTGAAAACTATGAGAATTTTAAAAGCTTTCCTCTTCAGGTCACATTGTTCTATGAAGATTCTGTGCTGGACTTAGTACCATTATGAGAGGGGAAAAGCAATGTAAATAAATGGTTGATGGAGCTGACTATGTAGGTAGAGTAGAATTCTGGAACTTGTGTTCTCTGGTAGGTATTAAGATATTGTCATGCAGAATAGGCACTGGATTTTTCATAGATGCCCTGGGACACAAGAAAATGTACCCATAGCAATAGATTCCTTAAAAAAATATTATTTGAAAGAGAAAGACACACACACACACACACACACACACACACAAAAACACACATTGAGAGAGCTCCTGTTTGGCGATACACTTGCCAAATCCTTAGATAGCCAGGACTCAGGCAAGTATGGAGTGAGGAGCTAGAATCTGTGGACACAATTCAGGTTTCCCACAAGGGAGGCAGAGCAAAATAACTTGAACCCTCATTGCTGCCTCCCACTGTCTGCACTGGCAGGTAACTGGAATTAGGAGCTGGGGCCAAAGATCAAGTCCAGATACTCTGTTATGCTGTTTTCTTCATCTTGTCTCAACTTTTAGGCCAAACCCTACTAGAAAGAGATTTTGAGTTGGTGCAAACATGGATTTTTAAATAGCCAAAGGATTCCTACGGTTCCACTAAGATTCCTGGATTCCTTACAAGAATTAAGTTCCCTATCATTAGAATGTCTCAGCCTAGCCTGGAAGACTAGATAGGAGTGTGCTGGAAGAATTTTAACTGTCATGGAGAGAGCTGCACTAAATAAGTCAGCTTCCAGTTCTGAGATTTCATGACAATGTTCATCATCATGTGCTGTGCCAAACATAGTGAACCAACCTCAGATTTTTTTTTTGATGGAGTAGAATACTTTTTCTTGCAATACTAGAGATGTGTCACTTTATAATATATTCATTGGTTTATGGAGCCAGTGTCTTCCCTGGAGCATCACAAATCTACACAACATCCCTGAGTGCTGGGCTTGATATTTAAATCTCTGACTTAGCTCTGGGATATAGCAGGTATAAATTTATACACAATCAGACAGCTCTTTGTGCACTTACTTGGGTTTCTGTGTGAACTAGAAAAAATTATACATAAATCTAGGTAGCGGATAGCTTTGTGTAGTGTGTATGTCTATGTGGTATCTTTGCAATTGCAACAGCAAAGGTTGTAAATTGTTTCTATTTGACTGAACCATGGACTGTTTCACAAGTGTGGGAAAATATCAGAGACTTTCCTGCTACAGCAGTTGAATGTGGTATCTATATAAATGTAGTATCTATATAAATGTATGCCCTTCATTTTGAGTAGTGTCCACAAATCTCTGGGGCAATAGCCTTGAAAGTGCTCAGTCACTTACAGAAAACTTCCCTAATGATTACATATCCAACTACACAACTTGGTATTAAATACAGTCCAGGTTTTACAGATTGAATAGCTAGATTCCTACGAATTTAAATAATACCCCTCACTTTGTGACAAATATTTGGAATAATTTCCTTTTTCAAACAACTCATTTATTTGACTTGTAGACATTTGTGTGGCATACTAACTAGACTTATGGGAGGAGGATTCAGAATTAAGATTTTGTTTGTTTTTTTTTTCTCATGCATTATCAAATGCAAACGCGGTATGGTCATGAGAAAGTTTTTCTCAATTTTTAAGATTTTAATTAAGCATGATTTTGTAGCCTGCTTCTAATATGTTGTTGTATTTAAAAAAATCACAGTCATTATTTCCAAAGAGGAAATATTCCCTTGAATGGCATTTGGGTGATTCTGGCCACCATAAAATGTGATCTCATACCACTACTTCATGGTGTCCTTCATAACTAACATGTCTGGTCAGGAAGGCAGATAGTGAATCTAAAGTCACTCTGATGGCTGTGGGATAGAAGTTCAGTAAATGTTTACTGATCTGTATGTAGAGCTCAAATATTCTTCTTCTTAATGAGAGTATTGTCATACTTGCTGCTTATTTGCTTCTATGGTGGACAGTGGTTGAGAAATCTTTTAATGTTAACCAGTATTTTTTTTTTCCTGCTATAATGTTGAGAATGGTTTTGCCAGTCAGGATGTTTTATAGAGATATAGAATTGATAGGCTATGTTTAGAGATGGGTGAAAGGAATTGATTTCTTAGAGGAATTGGTTCATGTGAGTATGACAGCTGAGAAATCCCATGGCAGCTCCTCTGCAGGGCTGGAGACTCTGGGAGGCTAAGGATGTAGCTCAGTCTGAGTGTGAAGGTCTCCGAACCAGGGAAATCAATGGAGTGATTCTCATTTCCAGACAAAAAGGCTGAGTACCAGGAAGGAGGCCATTCTCTGCCCTATGTCCTGGAGTCTAAACCCTGATGAGTTTGGGGTCCTCATGTCCAAGACAGGAGATGAGCCTCTCCCAACTCTCAGAGAGACCAATCCCTCTGCACTGATTTTCTCCAGACCTGCATCCTGTTGATGGTGCTGCCTGAGTAGCGTTGTCTTGTCCACTCTGATGTGATGATTTCATTTGGAAACAGCCTCATAAACACACCCAAAAGAACACTTTTGCAGGTTTCCTGATTTTTTTTATTCAATTTGCTTTTGACATGTGAAATTGATAATCACATTGAGGAAGTTTTAGGGTGGGTGTTCTCATTCAATTCTTATTCATGCCTGCTAAGAAAATAAGTAAGTGAATGATTGAGGTGTCTGTAGTTCTGTTTGTTTGAAGAAAGTCTGTAGCCTTTCATCATAGAACATTAATCCCACATCTTTTGTGTATAGAGTACAAATACAGATTGCTAATTGAAAAGTAAACTAAAGCAGAATTCACACGAAAATAAATCAGTGTGGAAACTCCCTAGAGGTGGCCTGGATGGAGCCATAATCCTAAAGTGATGAAACAGGGTAATGGAATACCAGTGAGTGAGCATTTAAAGTCAAATAAAAACACTTCTGTTAAGATCCACATCAAAGTATTTGAAACTGGTGTTACAGTGTTCTGTATCACAAATTCCACAGTATATGGCATGCATAAAGTGGGAAAGTCAAAATTGTCATCCACATTTCAATGCTGTGAGGTATGCACAGCTGAAGGGCTGTGATTAACAAATAAGAACAATGCCTCACAGGCTTTGAAAGAACCATCCATTATGGCAATGAGAAGACTGCTTGTTAGAGCTAGATTTGCTTTTAAATTAAAAGCTTGTCCTGGGTTGCACTGCCACTGATTTAATAACACTGGAAATTGAATTTTAACTCTATTCAAAGATATTGTATCCTGGTCTATGCTTGTTAAAGAATAAGGATGTGTTACATACACACTGTTAGAAGAAGTGCATTCCATTAACCTTTCCTGAATGGGGAATGCCTGGATTCCAGGCTGTTGGAAAGCTTCTTGTGAAACTGAGTTATTTTCCAAACTGATGCCAAATTTTAAATTTTTAAAAAATTTATGCCTCTATTTTAAGAGTATCTGAACTCAGTATGTGAAACTGTTTTCTCATCTTCATGATTCATGAGAAGGCTGTTTGAATCACTTTTACTTCTTCTGTTTAATTTATACGCATGCCACATTTCCCTGTTAGGGGAATACGTTTGTACCAACAGAGCAGTGGGTAACATGTGGGGTGAGTGAGAATTACTCAGAAAATCATGCACATGGAGCAGTAAGATCTGCAGTGACTATGACTTGGAAAAGATTTGAGATGACTTCAGTTTGACTTCCCATCAACTGCAGTGCATTTTAAGAAAGGCAAAGTCACCTTTCTGAACCATCAATCCGAGGGTTTTCATCCGTGCAGAAAGCAGTCTGACTTCTCTTTTTTTCTGCAGCTCAGATAATAGTCATGAATAAAGGACTCTACCTGGGGCTCCGAACTTTTCAGGTCTTTTGTTGTTGTCATTGTTCCCATTGTAGCAGAGAGTTAGTAATCAAACAAAGGTAGCAGTTATAGCCATAACTCCTGGCATTATTCATGGCAAAGTCACTGCATCATTGTGTCAGTGATGAGGAAATGATTCTTCAATGATGCAGCAGAGGGGATTTGCAGGATTTGTAAAGGTTTCTTGTGTCTTGATAGATTTTCAGCTCATTAATTGCCTGTTTTGCGAAAGTAAAATTAATAACAGTCACATCTAAAAATGTAGGTCAATTCCAGAACACTTTCCTAAGCAATTTAAATTACTGGAAACTATTATGGTGGCATCAATTAGGAAGCATGTCCCTATGGGTTTTGTATTTCTAATGGGTGTGTTATGACCGAGCGTGTCTATTACAGGCATCCACTGGGATGGTTTTTCTGATGTCAGATTTGAACAGTTGATTTCTAGCTAGCAAATAACCTAACAGGACCACACGAAAAGTACATTAGTTGTATTTTTACTTCTGAAAATTACTAGAGGGTTAGTTATTTAAAGCTATAATATCAAATGACTATAAAATCACATTGGAATTAAATGAGTTATGGGGAGGAAGGTTGAAGTTTTATCATGCAAGTATTCCAAATACTCTGAAAAATACCATGGAATTGCATGGTTTGTTCTACTAATCAGAGCTTAGGGTGTTGTCTGTAAAGCATGAATCATTAATTTGAGGAAGAAAAGTTTGTGAAAGAGATGAATAAAAATAGAAAATTTTATGCTGTAATCAGAAGATGGTTTTCTGTCATTGAAAGTAAAAGTAAATTGTACTGAGTCCCATTGCCAAATGCATAAGAGCAAAGCTTCACCAACTAGGCCAAACACTTCTTAGATGAGTTTAGTCTAAGGGAAAAGAAGGTAAAATACAAGTGTTGATAATTGTCAGGCTTTTGGGGTCAACTTGCTATTGAGGGTATAGTGCAATTGTAGTCTCATGGTGTCTGACATGAGGGCATTATGCTTTCAGAAGTCAGCGTCTTGAGGATACAGGCCCAGGCACATCATCAAAAATGAAGAAAACTGCAAATTCTAGCAAGGACCAGAAATAATGAACTTACACAGGTTGTATAGTCCTTCTGCAAAATGCTTTGGAGTAGAAGTGATTTACCCTTTTAAAAATGGAATATGTGCATATTTATATCTATTGAGATATCTTGAGGATGAGATCTGGGTCTAAAAACAAGATATATTTATGTTTCATATAGCTTTTATATCCAGTCTGAAGGTAATGCCATTCAACATTTTTAGTAACTTTGTGAATGAGATGACGCCTGTAAATTGATATCTCATAAAGAAACATTCTCAACCATCCATGTGGGAAATCTGAATTTTCCACTTGCAACATCGTGTTAGTCCTCAAAACATTTTGGAGTTTGGAGCATTTGGGATTTGGGTTTTCTGACTAGGGAAACTTGTAATAGAGGCTTGAAAAATCTGAAATCATGGACATCTTTACAGTAAAACATTATTTTAATGCTGTCCAATATAAAAGTAAGGAAGACTGGTTTGATTCGTGTTGTCAGCAAATAAGTTTTGTCTGGTTGGTCATTGAAGGTAAAGTGGAAAACTGCAATCATATTCCAATCCCACTGAAGGAAGGCAGAGAGCTTGCTCTGGGAAATAATCTCTCACCCAGCCTTGCAGATAGCGCATGAATTGACCGAAGGCCCATCTATGAAATCAGTGGTCACTGCCATCAGTTGTTGAGACTAGAATCACAAACATAAATGATCCATCATAACCTCTTCTTCATGGATTCCACAGACTGTTTAAAATCATACTAAGGAAAATATATTAAATCGACTGCGCTCCCGAAGTGTTTGCTGAGTAGAAATGGAAGCACATCATGTATATCTAGCCAGGTATGTCTGTGCAGATGCAGCAGGCATGGAGTTGTGCCTGGCCAGTCACAGTGGGCTCTCTCAGAATCCTTCCCAGAATGGAGAATCTCAGGTCTGTCCTTGACCTAGTGAACCATAACAAACATTTTACCCTGATCCCCAACTTGAATATCTAAACTCCTCCAAAAACTAATTTTGGGGGTGCTGACATAATCCACAATTGAAAAATTATACATTCATCTGATTGCAGATCAAAACGTAGGTACACTAAAAGTATTCTATTAAATTATCTTCAGGGCCTGGCTCAATGGCCCTGTGTCTAAATCTTCGGCTTGCATGTGCAGGGATCCCATATGGGTGCTGGTTCATGTTCCAGCTGTTCCACTTCCCATCCAGCTCCCTGCTTGTGGCCTAGAAAATTGGTAGAAGATGGCCCAAAGCCTTGGGACCCTGTACCTGGAAGAAGCTCCTGGCTTTGGATTGGCTCAGCCCTGGCTGTTGTAGCCACATGGGGAGTGAACCAGCAGACAGATCTTTTTATCTGCCTCTCTTTTATCTCTGTAAATCTGCTTTTCCAATAAAAATAAATAAATCTAAAAGAATTATCTTCAGGCCTATGTGTATAAAGTACATATGAAATTTCGTGCTATACTTGGTTCCTATGCCCAAGATAACTTATTATGCTTATGCAAATATTTCAAAATCTACAGTCCAAAGAATTTTTTAAAACCAAAACACTTGTTATACCAAGAATTTCATAAGAAAGATTCTTTTCCTGTATACACATTCTGTTGCAACAGCCATGGGAGTTATTATGCCTGACTGCAAAATGGTCAAGAAATGAAATTTTAATATGACAAATATTGTTGATCCAAATGGTATTACTGGCTTTCCATCCAATTAATTCACCTAGTATGATAGTGAGGTTTAGTTAGAAGTTAATGGAGATAGGTGTGTCACCACACACACACACAAAACTTATAAACTGTACATTAATCAAAATTGTGAAATCTTCCATTGGCAAGGGGAATAAGTTTTCTATATTATTTTAAATTTGTAATTTCATGGTTTTATGTTTCAGAACTGATCCCTAGAAAAATAATCTGTCACCTGGGCTCCCTGCCTTCATTAGTTGTATGTGGTACTCAAATTTTGTGCCATTCAGTCCCTAGGGATGCATCATTAAGAATGCACCAGAGGTGCTGAGACAGGTCAAGGCTTTCTCAGTGGGAGGAGTGGAAGCTAAGGGAAGCCTGAGCCACAGAGTGAGACCTCAAGCATAGGAAGACCTCAAGAGAAGGGTAGGCTGCCTTTTTCACAGCAGCAGGTTGAGCTGGCAGGTGCATTTGCTAGTAGCTTTCTGGATAAGAAGGAGTCGTGAGGGCAAAGAAGTCCGTGCTTGCCTTTTGGGTTGCAGGGCAGCTGAGGGAGGGCAGGCTTCTGGGCACACCTCTTCAGCTTTGAGTTGGAGATACAAGGAAGCCCTGTGTTTACACCAAGAAAGAAGAACTAAGGCAGAGGGCCCGGCGGCGTGGCCTAGTGGTTAAAGTCCTCCCCTTGAACGCGCCCAAGATCCCATATGGGCGCCAGTTCTAGTCCCGGCAGCCCCACTTCCCATCCAGCTCCCTGCTTGTGGCCTGGGAAAGCAGTCGAGGACGGCCCAAAGCCCTGGGACCCTGCACCCGTGTGGGAGACCCGGAAGAGGTTCCTGCTTCCCAGCTATGGGTTGGTGCAGCACCTGCTGTTGCGGTCACTTGGGGAGTGAATCATCAGACGGATGATCTTCCTGTCTCTCCTCCTCTCTGTATATCTTCCTCTCTGTCTCTCCTCCTCTCTGTATATCTGACTTGTAATAAAAAATAAATAAATCTTTAAACAAACAAAAAGAACCAAGGCAGAAAGAGAAGAAAATATACCTAGATATTTCCAACCATTTACAACATTATGGCATTAATTGACATGGTATTGATTAACCAATATGTTAATAGGAAAATGCAGGTTCTCAACTACAACTTGTGACTTCTTCATAGACGTTTCAATTTTAGTTTATATTCAAATATTATGTTGGGGCTTTTAATTGATTGGGATGATACTCTGCCGGCTCTACCTTCAGACCAGAGATGGTCTCACCAAGAAACCATTGAACTTACCAGGACAATAAGATGCTGGACTTTATGCTTGGTAAATACCTCCAATGAAAGAATGTCAACTGAATTTGAACTATGGAAATGCAACAAGGTGGAGCAATCCACCATGGGGGGAGGGTGTGGGGAGGGGCGGAGGGAATCCCAGTGCATAAAAAATGTATCACATAATGCAATGCAATTAATTAAAAAAAATGAAATGAAATAAAAATTTATGTTTAAAAAAAAGAAAACATTATCAAAATCAAAAAAAAAAAAAAAAGAAAATATACCTAGAGCTCGAGGCACTCAAGTCTGACCAAGGGTTAGATGGATATTTATGGAAAGTATTATGGGGAAATTGCTAGTGAACAACCTGTTCCATGCAATTCACCCCTGTACAGTGACCCATGAGGCACACAAGGCACAGATGCCCTGTGAGAAGAAATGTGCTGATAGCTCAGTGTCCTGCTTTGTTATCTGTTTTCCTAAAAGGGGCATACCACATTCAACTCTGATCGTGAAATATGCCAGCACCTTCATTTCAGAATGAAGGGATTATTAGAACGATGTCCTATAAAACATCCACTTGTGTAGATATATTAGCAATTTCTTTGTTTCACAGTAGAAAAGATAGAAAAGGATGACCTTCCAAGAAATACCTCTTTTATAGGTATTTGCTTTTTTATTTTCCTTTCATATA
Source organism: Ochotona princeps (assembly GCF_030435755.1). Taxonomy (NCBI): domain Eukaryota; kingdom Metazoa; phylum Chordata; class Mammalia; order Lagomorpha; family Ochotonidae; genus Ochotona; species Ochotona princeps. Next base: position 43,106,725 of record NC_080840.1, read on the forward strand.
ACCACTGTCACTCAGCTGTCACTCCTGTTGCTATGGTTCCTTCCCTCAAGCATATGCTCACATGTGATTATTGAGTTCTCCTTTCCTGAATGTTTTCATGGAGAGTTACTCAGCTACTTCTCCTTGGTTTGCTTTATCAGTCAGTATACTCACCTGACTGGATTCTTGACTTGCACATCTTTTCAGTATGATAGCTATAAGCTGCAGTTGCTCCCAACCACCTGCCCTGTAATTCCCTACCAAGATGTGTTCTCAAAGTGCCCACAACCTGGAAGATTGTATAGACTTAATGCGGAAGAAAAAGATGCTTGATTAGCCTACTGGTCCTTTTCATATTGCTTACATATTGAACTGGTAATTTTTGGATATATTAGGTTCAAGAAAATGCGACTAAAATTAATTTTACCTGTTGTGTTTTGTTTTTGAAATGTAGCTTCTAGAAGACTAAAATTACAAATGTTAACTGCCTTGTTTCTTTTCCTTCTTTTTTGTTAAAAAATATTATTTACTTATGTGAAAGGCAAAGTGAGAAAATGAGAGAACGGGTGGGGGATATTGTCCATCTGTTAGGTCACTACTAATATGGCCACGAGAGCTAGGTATGAGCCAGTTTGAAACTAGAAGCCTGAAATTCCATCTGAGTCTTCTACGTACATGGCAAGGGCTCAAGGGTTTGGGCTGTCTTCTGCTTTCCCAAGTGTTCTAGCAGAAAGATTGATTGGAAGCAGGCAGCCAACACTCAGAGTGGAGCTTTTATATGGGATGCATTGCAAGCTGTGACTTAATCTGCTTAGCCACAACCCTGACCCCTCAGGATGATGTTGATTTGAGGATATCAGAACTTTTTGAGGAGTGACAAAGTAGTGTGCAAATGAAAACATTTCAGGATACTGGGGAAGAGTTTATTGGAAGTTACCAGGGGAGGTGAGTTGTCTGGCTGCCCAGATGATTTAATGGATTTTGTGAATAAGATTACCTGCTGGTAAAAACTGACTCCTTATGAAACAAAACCCCTAATGTGAGGAAAGCTCATTTCCATCCCTGCTTCCTCCTTGCTTAAGGCCTAGCAGCCTGCTGTGCTTACTTGGTGGTTTAATGAATAGTGTTTGAAGATAGCAAGGACTAAATCTTTATAAATGCCACTGCAGCTTGCTAGGCACATTCATTCACAATGAACCAATCCTCTCCTTATCAGCCCCTCAAAATATGTAGTAGTCTTGTTCCCATCTGAACATGAAGCAGTTAAGATCCAGAGAAGGTAGGAAACTTATCTAAAGAAAAATAGCTAGGAAGTAGCAAACTCCTGACCCCGCTCTCATGACTTTTGTTTTCACTTTTCGTGCTTTTCCTAGTAATTTACTGTTCTGAGATCACTTCAGTCCTTGGAGAAGTGTTTCCTGATCTTGCAGACTGGCAAGTATGCTGGAAATGGCAGTTGGTTCAGTTTTGCTATGATATTATTGAAACTGAATTAAGACCAATGATGGGCTTTTCCTGTGACCACCGGGAAAAGGAGGGACATTTGGAGGGAGGCAGGTTTGAGTCTTGAGTTTTACCTGTGCTGTTAACTTGTCAACTATACAATGGTTAGGGGAGTTAAATAAGATGTCTAAAGTTGCTGCTGGCTTTGTAAGTCTATAAAGGCTGATACTTAAACATAACAATTCTTATGCAATTTAGGGGACATCTACATAGGGAAGAACATTCACTTTTTGTTAGTAAGGGTTTGGTTGCTGATCGACTAGAACTGACACTGACAAAAAATGTGAACAGTGAGACTGATGACAATATTCCATATCCAAAATGTTACATTTACTTGATTCCTACTGGTGAAGTGCATGCTATTTCCATTGGGAAATGTGTGACAATTAAGAATGTTAAGTAAGCTAATTCCCATGTTAATAGTATGTAATCAACCTGCATTTATAATCCTCATTTTGCATGCATGACAGGCATACAAGGCAGAGCCTCTCTGTCAGTCACATCTCTTTCTCAACAGGATATACATCTCTATGACATAACTTGAAATTCACCTCTTAAGACCCATGGCAGGACCAAATTTAGTAAATGTTGAAAGATTCTTCTCAAATGTGTGCAATTCTAAATATCTGGAGCACTTTTTGTGAAAGTCATTCCAAGCCATCATTTCTAAAAACCGAAAGCATCCCTTTATGCTTGTTTAAATAATGCCCCCTGAGGTGAACAGGACTTGTGTTGTAAGGGCTGACACCTGCAGCCTTTTCCTTATTTTAATTTTTCATATCCTGGTATGAAAACTGTGAGGTGTGATTTTTCTTTTTAGTTCAGTAGTATTTTTGAAACATGGCAGCTTTCCAGAAACTGAGTGAGTTCTAAGTGTGTTTTTAATTTCCATGGCATACCATAAGTTCTAATTTACTTAGATTTTTGATCCCAAATAGCACGCTATAAGAAATGTGCATACCTATGGCACTCTTTTTTATATGGTTTTCTCCTTTGTGTACATGTGATTATGTGACTCTATATATTCTGATGTGATAGAAAAGACATGTTTTAAACCTAGATACTGTGGGGTGAAATATGCCATTGATATTTTACAGCTAGGTGTGCTCCGAGCACATTTTGTTGTCCCACATCATCAACAAAGAGAGGCATAGAATTGTTTTGGGAGAACAGCGGAGAGGTAGGGCCTACTGCCTGAGAAGTTTCATGAAGGAAGCAATTTGCATGGAATCTAAGAGAATGCCAGGAACAGAGAAATGCATCAACAAGGGAGGATCTTTTCTACTGCATTGTGTGAAGAACCAAAACAGATGCAAGGGAAATGAGGTCAGCACATCAGGGAAGAGTTCAAGCCCAAGCTTGCCAGGCCCTCGGGCAGCTTCTGAGGAATCTGAACTTGGTTCTGCTTGGGAAGGGACATCACCCTCGCAGGAGGCCCCCATGTAGATATATATTTTCCAACAGTAGCCTTGATCACAGGCTGAAAATATGGGAGTTACAAACTCTTCAGAGACAAGAAAAAGGAAAGGGGAATGAGAGTTTTACTTGCAAAATATTTGTAACTTAAGAACTCTGTAAGGAGAGAACACTTACGTGAGCTTGGCCAGTAGCTCACTAAAAATTGTGATAGTACTGGTTAGCAACACTATTTAATGAGTTATTGGAAAAGGCATAAACATAAACAGAGTTGGAAGTGTGTTAAATAAAGATGTTCCGTAAATGCAGGCTGGGCAATTAGGAAAGATTTACCAGAGTACAGCTAAATACAGTGTAGCAGATAATTAATGGGCCTGTGACAACTCGGTAATAACCACCCTGAACTTTTACAAGAAAGCATAAATACATGCGCTGTCAGATGGAGGGTTTGCTTCTACAACCAACACCAGTTAGCTAGGAAATTTCTGGTCAGAGTTCATTGGCGACTGCTGATCATCAAGGCTGCTGGTGAAACAACTTCTTGAGTTACAGTCACGTGTCTGACTGTCCTTGCTGTTCATTCATGGGTTTCTTGTTGAACAAGGGGATTGACTGCCAGTTTGATTTCCTCTTTCCTAGACACTAGCTGTAGATGTGATTTTGGCCTTCATTAAGTCTTGCCATCTTATTTAATGAAATGAACTGTTCACCTTGTGGGCAGATGAACTCCAACCTGGAAAGAACCTCCATGAATGGAAGGTAGATGCATAAGTGGTCAGGGACATTCATATTATTAGGATGTGGTGAATCTTTTGACTTTGGTTCCTTCTAACCATGGATGAGGAACAACTCACTAAATGTGCCTCAAAAGAAAACGCTGTTGAGACCTACTGACCTCTTAGTTTATTCTCATTTGAGAAGTTTCGGTTTACAGAAAAATTGGATGGAAAATACAGAAAGTTCTGTTCTTTCATCTGCTATTTCTGGTTTCCGCTATCAGCGTCTTGCATTTTCATGAACTGATATTGATATGTTGTATTTTTAAAAATGCAGTTTCAGTAGGGTTTGCTCCTCATGTTGCACATTCTATGGTTTTTGAAAACTATATAATGAGGTGAATTCATTACAGTATCCTACAGAGTAGTTTCATAGCCCCCTGGATTCCTTGGACTCCACCTGCATCCCTCTGCCTTCTACCTTTTAGTCATCTTGTAACTAATATTTTTGTTGTCTGCAGGTTTGCCATTTCCAAAATGTCAAGCCACTGGAATCTTGCAGAATATAGCCTTTTGAATGGGTTTGTTTCACCAAGCACTACTCATTTAGGATTCCTTTACTCTTTGTGGATTGATAGCTTATTTCTAAAAAATATATTTACTGTACAGATTAATACTAGACTTCCTCTGTTTGGGTGATAAAGGATGTCTTGGTTGCTTCCAAATTTTGGAATAGTTTACTACATAGAATCTATAGCATTATGGTATGAATGACATAATTCTTGTTGAAGTGGAAAAGCACTACTATAAGTTACTATAAAATAGTGCAATCATTTTTGTGGTATATTTAAGCAGATCTGTATAGTTGTTCTACTTGATATTGAGACACTCGGATTCATTGGGTAAAAAAGAAACTAATGAAACAAATTTTCTTTAACCTTTATGTTAGTGATTTTCATGGATTTATTTTGCTCAATAATGATTACTTTAAAATATAGCCCTAAGGCATTTGCCATAGCTGTAAGACACTGGGTTTGGATGTCCATCCACCATGTCAGAGTACTTGGGCCAATGCTCTCCCAGAACTGCTGGTGCTATAGAATCTGGCACACAGCAGTGATGGTTCAAGTAATTGAGTTCCTGCCACCCATGTGGAACGCATGGACTGAGTTCCTGGTTTCTTACTTGTCCTGGACTATCCCTGGCCATCTTTCTGTCTGTCTGCTTCTCCACCTGGAAGACATATAAATTTAAAAATATGTTTTTATATAAACCTGAGGTGAATGCTTTTGTTTTTTAGAAAAGAGACTGAATTTGCGCATATGCACACACAGATCTTTGAAACACTTTGGAAACACATCTGCCAAAGATGGGAATACTTTCCCTGGGGTTTCAAAACCCAGATTCCCTCACCTTGCCTCTGCAGTTTGTAGGCTTGAATAGAAACTGCACATATAGGAATGGCAAAAAAATTGGTTTCTTTACTTTTCAAAAGGCTTTGTCGCATCTCTGTTTGAATTATTAAAGTATTAGAGAGGACTGAGTCAAGTTATCTTTGGGGCTTTTTAAAATAGGCAATGGATTACAGATTTTATTCTATTTGGTGAAAGCCAAGAAAGTGACAGTTATGTAAATTGTAAATCTAATCTAAATCATATCATCAGCTATTGTTCTTGTTTACTTTGTGCTGCAGTGAAACATCTGTGCTATCAAGTGTCAGTGTCCTATGTCAACGTAGTATCAATTGTCCTTACATTATTCATGAATACTTGTCTCAATTCACATTCTTTGCTTGGTTTCCATGGGTTTAGTTTAGTTTGTTGTTTCATCATTTTCATTTTGAAATCCTACACAGATATTTGTGAAATTTTTACATGTTGTGCTATGGGACTTCTAGGAAGCTTACTTGGTTGAGACAAACATTAACCCTCACTAAGTTCCTTAAGCACTTTCAGTCCTGTAGCTTCCTGTGAGGCTGTGTTTGAAAGGGACTGAGGAACCCCCCTGTGTAGTCAGCATAAATTGTAAGTGTGTGACTTGTCTGAGAGCAGTTTGTGAATACAACTGCTTTTTATTTTTCAAATTTTTTTAAAGATTTATTTATTTTTATTACAAAGTCAGATATACAGAGAGGAGGAGAGACAGAGAGGAATATTTTCCGTCCAATGATTCACTTCCCAAGTGACCGCAACAGCAGGTGCTGCACCAATCCGAAGCTGGGAACCAGGAACTTCCTCCGGGTCTCCCACACGGGTGCAGGGTCCCAAGGCTTTGGGCCATCCTCGACTGCTTTCCCAGGCCACAAGCAGGGAGCTGGATGGGAAGTAGAGCTGCCGGGATTAGAACCAGCGCCCATATGGGATCCCGGCACGTTCAAGGCAAGGACTTTAGCTACTAGGCCATGCCGCAGCTGGGCCCCTATGTTTCAATTTTTGAGATTAGCAGAAAAAGGCCCTTGGAAAATCACCTTTCCTTGTGCTTAAAGAAGAGTTTGCCTGATGTAATTATCAATGCTCTATAAGGTCATTGTACAAATCGAAGATCTGTTAGCAATAGAAAAAGAAATATTGTTCTCATGAAATCAGGATGTTGTGACTTATGGCAAAATGCTTGTCTTTCTCTTCTGTGTAAAAACTAATTACACTGGAGGAGGGGAGACCCCAGCGCCAATTAAACTGTATCAAGAACCAACCAACCAACCAACCAAACAAAAAGAACTAATTATACCTGAAGCTGGTGTGATGGCTCAATTGGCTAATCCTTTGACTGCAAGCACCAGCAACCCATATGGGTAGCAATTCATGTCCCAGCTGCTCCACTTCCCATCCAGCCCCCTGCTTATGGCGTGATAAAGCAATAGGAGATGTCCCAGAGCCTTTGGACACTGTACCTGTGTAGATGATCCAGAAGAATCTCCTGGCTGCTGGCTTCTGCTCCACTCAGCTCTGGGTATTGCAGCCATTTGGGGAGTCAACCAGTAGATGGCACATAGAACCTTTTTTTCTCTCCTCTCTATAAACCTGCTTTTTCAATAAAAATAAATACAATATTTTTTAAAAGATGTAGACCTGGGACAGATGTTATGAAAAGAAGAAGAGAAGTAGTTACACGTGAAGTCATTTGTGAGTTTTATTGAGGTCGCATGGAGAGGAGTCCCTTGGTGAAGTCAGAGGAGGAGAAACCTGGCGGGATGGGAGTGGAAAGGAGGACCCAGCCTAATGGGGTTAGACAGTTTATGAGTTCATTTAGTACACACTATTTGCATATTAGCTTGTATTTCCCAAGTAAGAGATGTCAGTGACTCTTATCAGCCTTGTGCGGATTAGTTTCATTTTTAAATTCTGCCATTTTCTGAAATATGCTCTTCATCAGAACAGAAACTGATTTATTTGGTGCAAAATCCCCACTGTATAGCATGGTGCCTGGCACATGACTGCTATTTAATATTTACTGGTTTAGATGAGAATGAAATGAAAATTATCTAGTCATTAAGGGACCTTTTTTTTCCATACCAATGAAGTTTGGTAAATTTCTACATTTTCTGTTTCACTTGTGAGTGTACTCAACAAAAACAGAAATTAGAAGAACTGTGCTGCCCAGGATAGCTTTGTAGCATGCCTAGTGCTCTGCTGTTGAGTTTTATGCTTGGCATCACTCCAGTGACCCCAAGAGTGTTGGCTCAGGGAATCCCACAACTCTCTCCCACCCTTGGCCATCTAATTTTGCTCGCTTTTTCTCTCTGAGAACCCCTCAGGGCTATTTACCCTCTGAGAAGAGTGAGAACTTTCCATCCCAGACCCTGGGGAAACTTGGCCCCTAAACTAGTGAAAGTTGGGTCCTGCTGGTGACACTGCTCCCTTCCCAATGTAGCCACAGAAACTGTCTTTGTTTACTCCTGCACTCTCAGGAAAGACACCCTGGGCTTGCAGGTGACAGCTGTGATTTATCACAGCAGGTGGTCCCATTTTTGTTTTCCCTAGTGTAGTGAGAGCAAGAGATGAGATCTGCGCCATTGTTTAGACTCTGAAGTGATGTTTTCCATGTAACAGTTCTGACTGGGCAAAGGCAAATACCAAAAGTAATTAGAGCAGTGATCATTTTTGCTCACTTACATATCGTAAAGTGTTTATTGATAGCAGTTATTCCAATGCATGCTTTGTTGTTGGGGGGTTTTGTTTTACTGTGTGTAAAATAAGAGGGATTCTCATGTTTTAACTGCAAACCCGTGCCCTCTCTTTCACTTACTCAATGCTATAATCTGGATACAAGGTACACCAGTGCTTCCACTGACATATCCTTGCCTGGTTTGGAATGCAGGTCCAGTGTTGTAAAACTGTGTTCTCCATCCATGGGGCTTATTCTTCCATGCTTCCTAGCTATATGCATTTTTTTGCTGGTGCTGTCCCTCTCATTGCTGCACTGTCTTCTCAGCTGTGTCTGCCACACCTGCTGCCCTTGCTTTCTGGCACAGAGTTTGGCTTTCTTCCCCAGAGGGGGAGCACATACAATTTTCCTTGTTTTCAGATTCCAAGATTGATTCCTTCCCATGTACGATTTTTTCCTTAAAATTGTTTTTAAGAATTTTCGTTGATTTGAAATGCAGAATGACTGAAAGAGAGAGAGAGAGAGAGAGATCTATCTGCTCGTTCACTCCCTAAATGGCTGCAGCAGCTGAAGCTGGACTGGTCTGAAGCCATGAGTTTCTTTCAGGTCTCCCACGTGGGTGCAGGGGCTGAAGCACTTGGTTCATCCTCACTGCTTTTCTCAGGCTATTTTCAGAGCTCCAGATCCTTAGGTGGAGCTACTGAGATTCAAACCGGCACTGATATGGGATGCTGACATTTAAGTAGCAACTTTATCCACTACTTGACAATGCCAGTCCTGTGTTTGTTTCTGACCACCAAATGTAGTAAGATTTAAGATGCATTGAAAAAATTAAAATCCATTTTTTTATTTGAAAGGAAGAATCTCTCTCTCACACACAAACACACATGTGAGAAAGAGAGAGAGAGAGAGAGAGAGAGAGAATATCTTCTTCCACTGGTTTATTCTATAAATGGCCACAATGTTCAGAGAAGCCAGGAACCAGGAGCTCCTGACTCATATGGGTGGGAGAGGTCCAGACACTAGAGCCATCTTGTGACTCCCCAGGTGCTTTAATTGGAGCTGGACCCAAGCAGAGTAGCCTGATTCCAACTAGAATTCTGATGAGGGATGCCGGTATCACAAGTGGTGACTTGAGCCACTGTGTACCTGTTATCTTTAATATTATTACTTCTATTAATAATAGGGTATCTCCTTAGATTGATTTTGTTTTTTGTCTTTTTCATAACATTATTACAAGCTTTTAAACCTAAATGCATTTTTATTACAATTGCTCTAAGTTTTTGAGCTTCAGAAGAGCTGTCAGCACTTGGATAACTCAAAACAATCTGTCTACTGTTTTCTTGTTCCCTGGGACAAACATACTACTGAAACCATTTTCATTTCCTCAGTTTTAACTGGAAAGTTAACACAAGTCTTCCATATGTAATAAAAATCATCATCATTTTCTTTAACACTAGTGGGTCTGTCCATACTTGAAATTCAGAGAGTATGTAAGAACCTGGAAAATGCTAGGCAGCCACTAGTGGCAACTTCTGGCTTTTGCTAATCCTAGAAAGCATCTTAACATCATATATGAAATCTTCTTACCTGAAACCATTTTTTTAGAAAGTGGTATCAATGGGAATAATAAGTATTTCAGATCTTGCTCATTTAAAAACCAATATAATGGGCCCGGCAGCATGGCCTAGCGGCTAAAGTCCTCGCCTTAAAAGCCCCAGGATCCCATATGGGTGCCGGTTCTAATCCCGGCAGCTCCACTTCCCATCCAGCTCCCTGCTTGTGGCCTGGGAAAGCAGTTGAGGACGGCCCAAAGCTTTGGGACCCTGCAGCCGCGTGGGAGACCCGGAGGAGGTTCCTGGTCCCGGCATCGGATTGGCGCGTACCGGCCCGTTGCGGCTCACTTGGGGAGTGAATCATCGGATGGAGGATCTTTCTCTCTGTCTCTCCTCCTCTCTGTATATCTGGCTTTCCAATAATAATAAAAAAATCTTAAAAAAACCCCACCAATATTAGCACTGATTTTAAAAACCTGTATTAGCACTGAAGTTCTGTTTCCTTCCCAGTTATTAACCTATTTGTTTTTCATTTCTTTGAAAATATGTTGAGTTACCCATTAACATGTGAAAAATCCTTTGCCAACTTCAAACACACACACAAAAGCTATAAACAAGCAAAAGACGTGACAACTTGGAAAAATGTATTTGCTACATGTTACTGATATTATGGTTGTTTTTCCTACCTTATGAAAATGTTCACCAACTGATAAGGAAACAAAAAGACCAATAATCTGATTCACACAGGTAAAGGGCTGGCATTGTGAAGAAGTGCTTTAAGCTGTTGCTTGCAACATTGGCATTCCCATATCAGAGTGATTGTTGGAGTGTGAATATTCTTCTTCCTATCCAGCTCCCTGCCATTGTACCTGCAAAGGCAGTGGATGATGGCCTAAGCACTTGGGCTACTGCCACTCACTTGGAGACCTAAATGGAGTTCTTGACTGCTGGTCTCCTCCTATGTCAGACCTGTTTGCTAAGGGCACTAAGGAATAAACCACCCCACAGAAGACCACTCTCTCTGTCTGTTCCTTTCTCTGTGTCACTCTAACAAGCACATAAATAATTGATTTTTAAAATGGACAAAGAACATGCATTGAAAGTGCATCTTAACAAAAATGGGTTTGTAATTAACAAATGCCCAGGTTTCCATGCTCTTGAAGTGGGGCTGTTTATAGTTTTCACCTGGAGAGGAGATCTTATTTTTTTAATTTTTTAAAAATATTTATTCATTTTATTACAGCCAGATATACACAGAAGAGGAGAGACAGAGAGGAAGATCTTCCGTCTGATGATTCACTCCCCAAGTGAGCCGCAACGGGCCGATGCGCTGATCCGATGCCGGGAACCTGGAACCTCTTCTGGGTCTCCCACGCGGGTGCAGGGTCCCAAAGTTTTGGGCCATCCTCAACTGCTTTCCCAGGCCACAAGCAGGGAGCTGGATGGGAAGTGGAGCTGCCGGGATTAGAACTGGCGCCAATATGGGATCCCGGGGCTTTTAAGGCTATTAGGCCACGCCGCCAGACCCAATTTTATTTTTTTATCTTTGTGTTTACATAGCAGACAGTATGAATTGGTTTACCAAACACCCACTCCAATATCTTTCTAATGTGTCTTAGGCAATAGAAATTGGAAAGCTTAAAAAAAAAAAAGGGGAGGAAATGGGTGTTTGGAGTAGTGATTAAAGATGTTTTCTGGGATACATGTATCCCAAATTGGGGAACCTGGCTTCAAGTCCTGTCTCTGCTGTGGATTCCAGCTGTCTGCTATTATTCACGCTGGTAGTTAACAGGTGATGTTCAAGTGATTAGATTCCTGCCACTCTTCTGGGAAACCTGGTATAAATTTATAACACGTTAGTTCAGCTATTTCTGTCCTGTTATGGGCATTTGGAGAGGATATCAGTAGATGAGAGGTCTCTATCTCTGAATAAAATATTTTAAAAAGAGGGAAAGAAAAGGTTGTGTCTCAATTTTTTTTTTCAATTAGAGAGAGAAAGAGATAAAGAGAGAGAGTGATAAATCTTAAAAATCATTCCTTTGCTGGTTTATTTCGGATGTTTCTGGGAACCAGGAAGGCAATCCAGGCCTCCCATGCACGTGGGATTGATCTCCAGCTTGAATGTGTGCATTTGCAAGAGGCTAGAATAAGGAGCAGAACCAGACTTGAACCTAGAGACTTTGATATGAGTGCTGATTTCCTACTAGTGCCTCAATTGCCATGCCAAATACCCACCCCAGGAAAACAGTTCAGTCTTTTCATATGACTCAAGAACCCAGCTCAGCAAAAAATTGTGTATTTGTTATAATTTGAGTTAGAGGAGTCATTTAAGGCATTTTAAGGTGCTTTGTTGTTATGGGGAACACCAGTAGAGATCCCGATGGATTGTCCTTCATATATGGTTAATTACTGTCCACTTGTAAAGCTATTCCTGGTCATCGTGAATCTGGAGTTGGTTCATCAATCACACCAAATTCAAGTCATGTTAGTATTATCATTCTCTACTTAAAGAAGCTAGAGAGGATTCAGCAAATGCTTTTCAAAAGAAAAATTGTGCTTTTTCAATCCTAGGGTGGAGGTGGAAAATGTCCAGCAGAACAGAGACATCTTGAGGAATCAACCAACCAAAACTCAGAGTAGTTCATTAGATTTTCAATTCTAGCAACTTCACTGCTGAAAACAAGACAGAATAAAGCAAAACAAAGCAAAACCTGTCAATTAATACTGAATTTGCTTTTAGGTCTTCTCATTGAAATCGCATACCATGTTATTTCCTAGCACTCACTCGTAGTTTAGTCAAATAATATGTATCAATCAAGTGCTTCACTGAATTAGCCACGATTATAAAATTCAGGCATACTCTGATTTACCTAGTATGTCTTCTCAAAATATACAAACAGAGGCAAAAACTTGCTATTTTCAACAAAAATCTTAAACAGAAATCCCTTTTTAAAATGAAGAAAACTCACGGCTAAACAGGATGCGGTTACTCACCCTCAGGGACTTTCATCCACTGGAATAAATGGATACAAAGGCTTCAGTCATAACAATACGGCATGGATTCTACCTGGGTGGGCTGCCTGGAGTACAATGAGATGTGAGAAACAAGTTAACAAACTTGGGATCTCTCTGCAGTTAACTTTATCATCACCTCTTTCTCTTTAAAATTTTATTTGAAAGATGGAATGCAACAAAGAGAAAGAGAAACAGAGAGATAGAGGTACTGTCTTCAGGTTCACTCCCCAGATGGCCACAACTAGAGCCGGTAGAATGAAACTGCCTTCTGGTCTCTCACAGGGAAACAAATACTTAGGTTATATTTTGGTGCCTTCTCAGGCACAGTAACCAAAAACTGGATTGGAAGTAGACTTTAATGTTGGGACTCAAATCAGCACTCTGATATGGGATGGCAATGGCACTTAACATGCCACACCACACCATTGGCTCCTTAACCCTTGCTCTCATAGTTATAAGGAACTATGATAGTTTAATACCCACCGGTTGTGCTTTAGTGCCTGACCCTAAGCACAGTCAGTGTTCTACTAGACTTTCCATTGTTTATCCTAATAGGAATGAGTAGTACCTAAAGATGTCACAAACTATGAGCTGGCCTTGATTTTGACTCCACCAAGAACATACCTTCACTCATTTCTAGCTGCAGATCTGGGAATGTAGACTGACATGGTCATGTGTGCCCTAAAGGAAGCCATAGGAGTTAGTATTCAGTGATTCCATCTTAAAAGAGCATCACGGAATGAACTGAAACAGAGACTGAGTCTGTTTCATATTATTCTCTGTACTTTAAACTCATTTACAACCTGTCAAATTGGAAAAAAAAAGTGAAAACAATGATATGGGCTTAGAATTACCTCTGGCTGATAAAGCAAACACACAGCAAACCCTGACATTTCAACTGTTTATGTTTGATCTGTGCAATAAATTGATTCTTGGTTTTGCTTTGTGGAGAGAGAATATGGAAATTCTCTTTAAAGATGAATAACAAAGGTAACCAAAGTGCAAATCCTGCTTGTTGTTCATTCAATGGTGCTGTCATTCAGGGTGCTTAAACACAGGCACACGGCCCAATGCCAGACTTAGGGATGGAAGTCTGGAGAAACATACACTGTACATTAGCATTTTGTTTGTGAGATAATCCTGGCAACAGTGGTGCATAGACTGAGTCCTTCTCCACAGCTGCAAGAAAGGAGAAAATTCTGCAAATATTCTTAACACCTCAGCTGAACTCAGGCAAGTTTTAAATAGGCAAATATTAACCTTATAGTGAACAAAAACAAGAACTTTTTTCAGCAAATTCTTAAGAAGACTCAAATGCCTGTTGAGTCTTGAAAGTGGAGAGATAAAATGAAGATCTTAGTCTTAAAAGAAAATACATATTTTTGTTTTTACTTACATGGCTGGTATTCATCTTTTGAGTCAAGAAGTGGGCTTTCTAAAATACTAAAGTGATGTTACCAAATAATTTCTCCATTTTGGACAAGTTTGAGTGAAAAAAGTTCTCCGATTCTGCCACATGCCTGATGGTGCTGGGAAGCAGAGCTGCCTCTGTGCTTTGTACTTGCTCTGAGAGCTGGTTCTGCTGATGAAGACAGGTGGAGTTCAAGTTGTAGTACAGCGTTACAGGCTGATTTTCTTACTAATTTCATTTGTGCGATTTTATCTTATTAATTGACTGAAGGATACTGTCTCCTGGCTTTGGTGATGTAGCAGAGACGCTCAGAGAGACCTGAGTGAGAGTCATTTTGTTCAAAGATGGTGGGACAAACCAGATTTCTGAAGGTGAGATTTGGGGTGGAGAGGAGCATTGTTCATGAAATAGGAAAATTTGATTTTCCTTTTTCTTATTTACTATTTTTAGTACTTTCGTATTTCTCATTTTTGGAAAGATTTGATCATTTGGAAAACAGAGCAAAAGACAGAAGAGAGAGAAAAATCTTCCATTTACACACACATACACACACATACATTTCCATCTATTGCTTCACTCCCTTTATGAACACAATAGCCAGGACTAAGTGAGCCTAACTAAAGGAACCAGGAACCCTTCCTGGGTCTCCAATATGGGTGTAAAGTCCAGGTTCTTGAGCAATCTCCCATTGTCTTGTCATTTTCCTAAATACATTAGCTGGGAGCTAGATTGCAAGTAGAATGGTTAAGACTTTGAACTTGTCATCTGATCCAGGATGCTGTAGTAGCATGTGGTGGCTAAACCTGTTATGCCATAACACTGGTTCCATGTTGTTATGTTTTTCGACTGGAAACATGTTTGAATATAATTCAAAAGAATGAGAAGTAAGGGAGAATGACAGAGTGTGTGTCTTGATCATTTTTTGTTAACACAGTGCCAGGGAGTGGATATGTTACAAAAACAGAGATTTCTTCTAGCTCATGGTTCTATTGAAGGTTGATGGATCACACATGGGGATGCTCGTCTGGCTAGCAGTGTCCATAGGCATCAGAATTCATCAGGAGGCGAGAAGCCTGGCCAAACAGGCTTTAACGGACGACACAATCTCAACATTACCATTGGCCATTGATTCATGGATGATGTGATGGGTTCATTTGCTCCAGAGGGCTGGGTCCAAGTCATTCTTCAAGGCCTTAGCTGACTAACCTCTTAATTTCTGAAGGAGGGGGTGTGTGGTTACCTCTCAGCATGCATTTGAGGAGACAAGCCGTATTCAAATCATAGCAAAGGGGGCAAAGGAAGAGAGGGAGGCTGAGGCTGAGCTTAGTGTTAAGTCAGAGGGTGAGTTTGTTCCAATTGCAATGGTTCCAAGATACAGAGCAAATGCATCCGAGCGCAGGTGGAAGGCAATGGTCTGTATTGGGTGGAGGAAGTGGGAGGGCAGTGTGAAGATGCACCAGCTGCTCTGGATGTCCAGTAACCCCTATTGTCTCTTTCAAAAGGGGGCAGAGTTACCTGTTTGGATTTGGGGTGTAGCCTAAGCCGACTTCCAAGTATGGAGATATGATGGTTGCAATAGTTGCTTAAGAGATTGGAAAAAATAGAGAAACTTAGTAAGACAAAGGGCTTTTTTTTTTTTTAGGATTTTATTTTTTTATTATTATTTTTTAAAAACATTTATTTTATTTTTACTGGAAAGCCAAATATACAAAGAGGTGGAGAGATAGAGAGGAAGATCTTCCGTCCATTGATTCACTGCCCAAGTGGCTGCAATGGCTGGAGTTGAGCCGGTCCGAAGCCAGGAGCCAAGAGCCTCTTCTAGGTCTCCCACATGGGTGCAGGATCCCAAGGCTTTGTTCTGTCCTTTCTTGCTTTCCCAGGCCACAAGCAAGGAGCTGGTTGGGAAGCAGGTTGTTCAGATCCCATATGGGATCCAGGCGCATGCAAGGGGAGGATTTTAGACACTAGGTTACTGCGCTGGGCCCATTTATTTGTTTTTATTGCAAAGTCAGATTACAGAGAGGAGGAGAGACAGAGAGGAAGATCTTTCATCTTTTGATTCACTTCCCAAGTGGCTGCAATGACCAGAGCCAAGCCAATCCGAAATCAGGAGCCAGGAGCTTCTTTTGGGTCTCCCACACAGGTACAGAGTCTCAAAGCTTTGGGTTGTCCTTTCCTGCTTTCCCAGGCCACAAGCAAGGAGTTGGATGGGAAGTGGAGCAGCTCAGGATACTAACCAGAGCCCATGTAGTATCCTTGAGCATACAAAGTGAGGACTTCAGCCACTAGGCTACCATGTTGGGCCCAGGACCTTGTTTTAAAAGCTTAATTATGTGGCAACAACAAACTATGTAAGTTTGATAATTTTTCTCTGCATTGTTCAGATTTTCAGATGCTTCCCTGATTGACTAATCAGATCCAATTGGAGATCTGTTTCTATATCTACATACAGATATAAGTGTGTATATGTCTATATAGATATAGATAGTTAACACTAATATTGGCATCTGTGATACAGCATCTAACATTCCAGAAAGGAAATACAGACAGTATTTCAAAAATGATGATAAATATTCAATATGTTAAATGATAAATCCCTGCCCCCTCCCCCCCCAAAAAAAGCAGAAGGAAATGAGTGCAGACAGAAGGCTTCTGTCCTATACAGAGTGGTGTAGTATTGTGGAAGGAAACATTGGAGAAGAGACAGGAGGATGTGAAGGAGTAAGCTCTGCAGCTATCTGAGGCAGGAGCATAACAGATAGCAGCCGTACACCTGGCACTTTCACCCAGCAAAGGTGCTTTTGTTGCTGAACCCCTCACAAATGGAAGAAGGAGAGGTAGTGGGGTTGAGGTGGTAAAAGTCAGTACTGATGGTCACTCTTTAGAGGGGGTATGGGGGGGGAGGAGGAGTGTTCCAGAAGTAAATAAAAGAGGAGCAGGAGTTGAAGGCATTTTCAAGGTGTGTGGACCAAAGCTAGATAAGAATGCATTAGAAAGAGGAGGGGTGGATTAGGAAAAGTGGCTCATGAACTGTCACACTTGTGGTCTGCAGTGATAATTGCACTGAAGATGCTTCAGGAAGCCCCAGCAGGCAGGATTTAGGAGGTGATGAGGGGCAGGTAAGCACATTTCATGCTTTGATCATAGTTTACAGAGCATTGGTTGTGTGCCAAAGCTTTGCTAGGAAAATCAATGAGATGTAATCAGGTGAGGCCTTTTGTTGAGAGGGACCCAACTTGCATTGGAGGCTGAGTGCTAGGGGCAGCACAGATAGGAAAACCTAGGCCAAGGATACCTCATTTCTCTCTGGCATCCTCATTCCATTCCTGTACACTGAGACTTAGTTTGCATTCAATACAACGTGCTTATAATCCTTGCTCTGGACACTATTTTCTGGGTTCCCTAGTCCACTGGTCTGTATGAGTAGCTAAGGAGACCCCCATGTCTATGAGAGATGTCATGTGTATGTATGTGTGTGGGGGGGTGTCTGTATGTGCATTGTGTAGACATGCACAGATGCCCAGGATACGGAAAAGTAAAAGTCAGCCGAGTCTAGACATGGCATGTTCATCTGTAGTTGACTTTGCTTCATCAAACAGTCGGGCCTTGCTACTAGCTCTGAGCTGTTTGTTAGAAGTGCAAGATCTAGGCCCACATCTTAAATATATTGGATTAGAATCATAAGGTATGTTTTAATAGGATCCCCAGGTGATTTTCATGTACTTCAAGCTTGAGAAGTCCTGTGCTAGCGATCCTCAAAGAAAACAAAGATATTTTCCTGTCTACTGAACAGTACTTTTTCCCCTAAGGAACATTTTTTTCTAAGCAATAGCATGCCTTCTCTACTTTCTGTATACCAAGTGCCAACAGTCACACTATTCCTGTGTTACAAAGTGGAGCATATATCATTTCATTACTTGTGTAATGGAAAATCATTCCTTTTTCATCTATCTAGTCTTTCAAGATCCAGATTCTTGTTTTTCTAAATAAAGAAATGTCTTCTTGCTGTTAATTGCATCAGGGGTCTTACTGCTGCTTTCCCTGAACTTCTCTGAGTTAAATAACTCATACTGCACGATTCACTTGCTCACCACAATGGCTTTTTAAAATACCATGTATGTATTTTAGAGGCAGCAAGGGAGAGAGACAGAACTCCTACATGGTGGCTCACCATCCCCTCACAACAGCAGTTCAGGACCAGGCCAGACCGGGAAGTTGGGAACCCAATCCATGTTTCCCACAATGATGGCAGAAACCCGGTGGATGAGCCATTATCATTGCTTCCCAAACTGCATTATCAGAAAGCTGGAATCAGGAATTGGGGTAGTGAAATATACTAAGATACTCAGGTGTGAGATGTGAATGTCTTAAGCACTAGAATAACCATCTGTGCCCAGAAAGTGCTGTTAGTGTTTGACCTTCTGCACAGTCTCTGTGAAAGTTATTCCGTAGGTAAAACATAAAGGTACCTGGGAGAAGCTCCTGGCCCCTTGCCTCAGAACAGCTAATCTCCCACCGTTACAGCCGTTTGGGGAGTGAACCAGCAGATGAAGAGTTCTGTTTCAATCTCAAGTTTTCCTCTTGAGATCCAATCTCTGTAACTCTGTCTTATAAATAAATAAATAAATAAATAAATAAATAAATAAATAAATAAATAAATAAATCTGTTTTTAAAAAAGTTTGAGAGACAAGTTAAGGGCTTGCTGATGAACATATAATTAGCAGGCAAAGCTAACCTTCATATCTAGGTGTTCCTGACTCTAGGAACCTATCACTGATCTCTAAGAATCCCTTGTGAGAAACTGAATTTCTCCGACAATTAATGTAATGGGCATGTGGTTTCTGGTCACAGCTTGTCTGATGAGGGATCTTTATATAGGAAAATTCCAATGTAAGGGAGGGATGGCGTATTCAAGATCTCAGGATATGATTCTTTTTTTTAAGTTAATTACATTGCATTATGTGACACAGTTTCATAGGCTCTGGGATTCCCCCAACCCCTCCCCATACCCTCCCCCCATGGTGGATTCCTCCACCTTGCTGCAGTATTACAGTTCAGATTCAGTCAAGATTCTTTCATTGCAAGCATATACCAAGCATAGAGTCCAGAATTCTATAAAGTGGAAGAGTGACAAGTTTGGGAGAATAGAACAAGTGGTAGGGATTTCTCTCTATCTCTCAAATTTAAAAGTTAAACTCATATGACAATAATAATTTGGATCAGAAACTAAGAATGTACTAACCAAAGCTGTTAAAATGTTAAATTAAGTATTTTGATATATAATGGATGATGTTTGCTTAACTTAGTAACTATCATCAATTAAAAAGAAGAAATGGATAGGGAGAATTATGTTGCACTTAATTTTGTTTGAATATTTAATCACAAATAATGGAGATGAGAATTTGTAAGGTAGCTTGACATTCAGGGAGATAACAGCAAGGTTGATATTGCTAGACAGAGCCTCCCTTGCTGTGTGGGTTTCTCAGACAGTGACGACATCCACAGGAGTGACGTGGACCTGAGATTCATAAATTCAGTATTTTACAGCTTTGGGAAGTAATTTTCTCCCACATAGAATGTTTTCCCTAAAATTGGTTGGGAAGTGGCTTCCATTACTAAATTTTAAAGGAAAATAAAAGACTGTTTATAACAACTGAATAAAGGGGAAAAAAAGTCTCCATAAAATGTTATGCTATACTGATATCTTCCACATGCAAAAATTTACTCCCACATAGAAACTGACCAAATCAACTGAGCTCCCCCAAAATTCCATACAGATAGTAATAATAGCTTATATATCATTTGTGAAGGCAAAGAAGACAAAATTTAAAACGAAAAAATATATACATTTATGGGTAAAGGTTCCTTTCTTGGACCTGTCTTGTGTGCCTGGAGAGGAGTTGGTGTTGTGTAGATGAATGAAAGGCCTGGTTTCTGGCTTTATTACCACTATTTATTACTCGTGACCTTGATGAAGTCACAATCACTGAATTGTAGCTTCCTCATTTGTAAATGTCATGTTAATATCCATAGCCCTGTTTTGAAGGGTTCTTCAACCAAGTAAAATAAGTTTTGTGGAATTAATTCATAACTTTTTCTAAAATGGTTAAGCATATTGATCCACAAGATTAGTTTTGTGGGTTATTTCATTTAAACCACATTCACAATCAAAGCTCCAGTTAGGACACAAAGACTGAAATACAGAGATCTTTTTTTTCATTATTATTACTATTGGAAAGCTGGATATACAGAGAGGAGGAGAGACAGAGAGGAAGATCTTCCATCCGATGTTTCACTCCCCAAGTGAGCCGCAACGGGCCGGTGCTGCGCCGATCCGAAGCCGGGAACCAGGAACCTTTTCCAGGTCTCCCACCCGGGTGCAGGGTCCCAAAGCTTTGGGCCGTCCTCAACTGCTTTCCCAGGCCACAAGCAGGGAGCTGGATGGGAAGTGGAGCTGCCGGGATTAGAACCGGCGCCCATATGGGATCCCGGGGCTTTCAAGGCGAGGACTTTAGCTGCTAGGCCACGCCGCCGGGCCCAATACAGAGATCTTTGATGGAACAGGCTGATAGAGAATCTGGGATTTGAACCTTTGCTATAGGAGGCTAGAGCAGCGCTGGGTATTCCAATTTTTCTGGACAACATGCATAATAGGAAGCACATTTAATGTTGCGAATCAATTCATAATAAATACACATTTGTACATACTTATGTTCACACACATATATATGTGTGAATACAAAAATAAAACAACATAAAGCAATGATCTTAAGTGATGTATACACATATGTGCATACACAGAACAGAACACATACTATATAATTTGCTTTTGCTATGATAATGAGATAACTTCACTGATGGTACACATCAGTTATTTTGCACAAATTCTCAAGCATCAGTCTAAAGCAAGCAGTTTTGGAGCACTATCCTGGTTGTTAAGATACCTTCATCTGCTTTGAAGTGCTTGAGTCAGATTATCACCTCCAGCTCATGACTGCAACTTCCTGCCAGTATAGATACTGGTGAGCATGGTGATGGCACAGGTAATTGAATTCCTATTTCCCACAAATTGCTCCCAGCTCCTGGCTGGCCCTTGTCAGCTTAGCTGGTGTTGGCTTTTGATCAGTGAACCAGTGGATGGGAGCTCTTGTTCCTTGCCTCTTTCTCTCTGATTCTCAGGTAAATAAATATACATCAATAGAAATAATGGCCACATTCTCCAGCTTCCATGTTATAGGGTCTCTTCTTTTGGTAGCAGATTTTTTTTTTTTGCACTTAGTAGGCATGTAATAAATATTTGTTGAATGTTGGATGAACAGGAACAGGAATAATAAAATCTATACTCATCTTCTAGAAGTTGCATTTGCATGCCCATCAGGCATCAACTACTTTTTCCTACTGCCATCGGAGGTTGGATGGCACCTCAAAGAAGAAAATGAACACAAATCATGTATGTTAAATATATTAGAGTTTATTTATTTTATGTTTGCTTCTAGATTTTTTTCAACCTCTTCAAGAACCTGCTTTTACTGTCAACAAATCACAATACAGACACTATTCTTTTCTAAGTGGGCGTATTTTTAGATATGCTTGGGATGTGCAGGGAATTGTGTTGGAAGCTGCAGATTTGTCTTCATGCGTTCTGCGAGAACAGCTTAAACTTTCGAAATAATCACTTACTGATCCCTTAAGGATTGGAGCTGAATGAATTACTCTTGAAATATTGCCTCAGCATAACTGCCATTTTATAGCTTTCTGTAAAAGTAGACACTTTAAACAAAAACCACACCCTTTCATTTCCTCTCACATCAGCAAAATGTTATGCGCAGGAGTTTTGTGTATGTAGTTGTACTTGGGTAATAATACACTTAATGTAGCACTTACTTATCCGTGAATAGTCAAGAGAAACCTTAATGATTGCATTATCAAGAAGGTTGGCCAGTAATGAAACACCAGTTATTGCAGCAATGCAAATCTGTAGGTCTTGATCTTTTTTTTTTCTCCCGAATACATTTTTCTTCTCTTTTTACTGTGGATAAATCTGATGTGTTCTAGCAAGTGTGTTATGCTTCTTTAATTAGCAATGGAAACATTAAACTAG
This sequence comes from Ochotona princeps, assembly GCF_030435755.1. NCBI lineage: Eukaryota > Metazoa > Chordata > Mammalia > Lagomorpha > Ochotonidae > Ochotona > Ochotona princeps. Next base: position 43,128,527 of record NC_080840.1, read on the forward strand.
ACAATTCTGAGAGCAATAGATTTTAGGCCCTGGAGCAAAATGTTGAGATGAGGAAGTTTCATGTTTAGTAATCTGTTTAATATTAATTAGTTGGTTAATTAATTAATTTGGAATACATAGTATCAGAAAAGGAGGGAGATTAACAGAAAGAAATTTTTATGAATACTCGTGCATTTCCTAAATGCAGCAATGCTGGTTCTGGGCTTGGCTGAATCCAGGAGAGAGAGAAAGACAGAAAGAGAGAGATAGTGAGAGAGAGAGAGAAAGAGAGAGAGAGATCTGGAAGGATATCAAGAATATGCACCAATTTAAAGGTTAGATGAGTTTATATAATATCAAAAGAAAAATGAAAATAGGGAAAGAGGGAGATTAAAAAGGGAATTTTTTATATTCCTGCTAGACCATCTGAAATCTGTGCAGAGATGTTGAAATTCAGCTTTTCAGTAGTTACTTCAGTCTTTGTATTATCCAATCAGTATTATCCAGTGAACATTTACTGGGATCGCAACATTTAGTTCAAGTAGAGAAATGGGATTGGATATTTGTCCTGGTGGTTAGGATACCCACGTCCTATGTCTGAGTGGGTAGGTTTGATACCAGCCTTCATCTTCCGATGTCAGTGTCCTGCTCATATAGGCCCTGGGAGTCAGCAGGGCATAGCTCAACGACTGGATTCTTGAAACCCACATTGGACACCTGTGTTTAATTTCTGACTTTGGCCTAGTACAACTCTGTCTGTTGTAGATGTTTGGGTCATGAACAAGTACATGGTAGAGATAGCCATATTTTTGTCTCTGCTTCTCTTCCACTTAAAAATAACAATGGTGCCTGCTGAAGAATGTGTGAAAGTTGATGCTAACTCCACCAAAAGAAGGAGCTTGCTTTTATTTAAAAATAGCTGCCAATGAGTGTTTTCTGCTAATAAATGTTTTCTCTTATGAAATTGGGCATATATTCTGCTTGTTCAATTATTCACAAATAAATTGAGTGTGCATTTGCCTGCTACTGTGCTATTGGTGGGAGATATGGAAGTGTCTTGATGAGGATGTAGGGCAGAGAGAAATTCTTTTTTAGCTTTAGAATTGATTGTTTTTGATGTTTTGGAAATGGAGATTTAATGTTGGCTGTTAAGAGGCCATGCAAGAATGTACGTTGAACATGCAACAAAGAGAACAGAAATAAGTGCCGAAGCAAGGCCTAGGAGAAAATGAAGCGGAAAGATGAAGAACAGATACAAATCCTCTTGAATAACAGAAGAGGTGTCTGTTCTTTCTGAAATTTTTGATTCTGTACTTACCCTTTGCAGGGTAGAGAACGAGCCTAGATGTGTAATTTAGTACAAATGGGGCAGTATTCAGAAAACCTAAATTAAAATATCACCATGACACTGCCCCCTGCCCTGTCACTACTCCTTGAACTGTTTGATTCTATGCATTCTTTAGGGAGAAGGGGTTGGTAATGTTGGTCCTCTCTTTGTCATGACATGTCCAGTCTGCCAACAAGGAAGGAAAGGGAATTCTGAGGAAAAGGAAGTAGTTTTGGTGACATGTTTTGGGCCCTCATTGAAATAGGTTTCCAGTGAAACAGAAGACATGGAGGAGGAGATACTCTGTCAGTGGTACATTCTTACATGAAGACCTTTCAAGAACAGAGATTGAATGTTAGAAAATGGGCCATGGGTATGATTATTTCCTTGAGAGAGTACTGGATTCTTACAACATCAAATTTCTAATTTGCAAAATGAGAGTCATAATAATTTCCTCAAAAGGTTTTCATGAGCATTTCATGAGCTGATGTATTTAAAGGGTATTCAGGAATGATAGCTGTTAGTCATCAATAAAAAACAATGACAAGAACCGTTTACTTAATCAAATATGTATGCATACCATTAAGCATATTTCTTTAATTTACCAAAACATGTGCAATTGAAGTTAGTGTATTTGCAAATCATTGATTCTTTTCTGCTTTAATTAGTTAACAATTGAGTTTGAAGCTAATAAAAATGATTGTAGGGCAGGGCGTGGCAGCCTAGTGCCTGAAGTCCTTGCTTTGCACGCGCCAGGATCCCATATGGGTACCGGTTCTAATCCCAGTGGCCCCACTTTTCCCCGGCTGTGGCCTGGGAAAGCAGGAGAGGATGGCCCTAAGCCTTAGGACCCTGCACCCAGGTGAGAGAGCCGGAAGAGGCTCCTCGCTCTGGGTGGAAGATCTTTCTCTCTCTTTCCTGCTCTTTGTAAGATCTAACTTTCCAAAAAAAATAAATAGGTCTTTTTTTTTTTAAGTGAGAGCATTGCTGAGAAAGTTCATATTTTGTTTTTTTAATTAGAAAAATATTTACTTTTAAAAAAGATTTTGTAAGGGGAATTCTTTTGAAATTGTTTTGTTTGCTTTTTATTTATTCATTTATTTATTTTATGAGGCAAATATAGGTCTTAGCTATTTCACTACCCGAAGATCTTGCAACAGCCAGAATGGGACAAGGTTAAGGCCAGAGACCTTGAACTCAATCCAGATCTCCCCTATGGGTGGTAGGTAGGTAGGTGTGTGAGCCATTGCTCCTGTCTCCAGGGTGCGCATTAGAAAGCTGGAATGAGGAGCTGGAGGCAGGAACCCTGGGGTGGGACACAGGGGTCTGAAGCACCAGACCCAAAGAGACCAGTCTTGCATGAGCTCTGTGTGAGCATCCTGACCAGGAACCTTTACTATTTTTTTAAAAAAGATTGATTTATTTGTCTACTTACTTATTAGAAAGGCAAATGTACAAGAGAGAAGGAGTTATAGAGAGAAAGGTCTTCCATCCACTGGTTCATTCCTCAAGTGGCCACAACAACCACAGCTGAGTCAATCTGAAGTCAGGAGCCAGGAACTTCCTCCAGGTCTCCCGTCTGAGTACAGGGTCCCAAGGCTTTGGACCATCCTTCACTGCTTTCCCAGGCCACAAGCAGGGAGCTGGATGAGAAGTGGAGTAACCAGGGCACGTACTGGCTCTCTTATAAGATCCTGGCGGTTACTACGTGAGGATTTAGCTACTAGGCTATTGTGCTTGGCCCTCTTCTGTTATTCTTAAAACTGAATTCTGCACACTCAGCCTAATAAATTATTATTATGAATTTCAAACCCTAGAGTTCACTTCAACTCCTGGAAAGTGTGACAAGTTAGGAACATGACAGTAGTGCAAGTCTGATTGAGACAGCTTGTGATTAGGTGCATGGTTGGTCTCACATGCTGTGCTGAGGCTGCCAGACAGGTGACAGAGAAGCTTCTTCATTTTGCTTATGTGGAGATGTTCCTGTTTCTGGGGTCCCAGAGGCTTTACAATGCCTGGCAGTCTCAGTTCAATCATGACTTCATCCTGACGGCAAAGGCTAAGTTCTCCCAGGCTGTCCTACCCAGGGCCCCATAGTGTCATTCTCTTTGTTGTGTTTTCGTCAAATGCATTGTAGACTCCATATCTTACAGCATTTTAGACAGTCTATGAAATATATTGCTTTGGTTAGGGAGAGAGTTTCAAGTCCTTTATGATTTTTTTTAATTGAGAGTGAGAGATAGAGAGAGATCTCATGTGCTAGTTCACCCACCAAATGCCCATAGTGGTACCAGACGAGGGACAAGTGCTGGGGCCATCACTTATTGCCTTGTAGGGTCAGCATTGGAGAGAACCTGGGATTAGGAGTGGAAATGGGACATGAACCCAGGTACCATCGTAGGAGATAATGTGTTCTGAAACTGGGTTAAATGACAGTCCCTAGCACTCTGTTTCATTGACAATATCAAACTTATGCGAGTTCAGGTATATGGGGATATATGCTATCTTACATCAACTGAGTGTGGCTCAGTGATTCCCATTGTCTGAGACATGCCTGGCCCTTGCCCTGGTCCATTCACTGATCCTCCATTATGGTGTGGTGTACCAATGGGGGCCTTGCCCAAGGAATATGGCCTACTTTTCCAAGAATAATCCCTCTTAACTCTAAAATCACTCTACAGAATTGTACTATAAAATTCAAAATTGAAAATAAAAATCAGAAAAAAAAGTTTGTAAGGCCTGTCTGGGAAGGAGTGTTCAGATGGACTCGGAGCTTAGGTGTCTACTTCATTCTGGGCAGGGACGAGCATTTCCTGCATATAGAGCTTTACTAAATGTAACTCACCTACCATACAATTTACTCATACCCCTGGTACAGCTTGGCATTTTTAGCATATTAACAGGATGGGAAAACAGCACCACAATCTTGTGGGTCTTGTACCTCTGGAACAAGCTGTGTCTATATCTGTTAGCAGTGGATCCCCACTACCTTCCTCTAGATTCCCAAGCCTTGAGCAAACCCTAATCTTGTCTTATCTGTTAGTTCTGTTACAAACATTTAATTAAACTGTACAGTGGGATAACTTGCCAGGTACCACTAATGTGACAAGATTGCGCCATCCCCTCCTTCCTGCTACTCCTTCCCCCACTATTGCTCAGTGGACCCCATCCTTTTCACCATCTCTTGTTCCATTCCCTTCTCCTTCTTGTGATTGCTTTGCTGACCCTTTAACATTGCTTTGGTTACTACAGTCACTGCCTGAGCATTGCTCTAGGTCCCACTGGCCAAAGCGGAGGTGTCAGATTCTCTCCTGGGCTCCTCCTCGCCTGCAGTATAAGCCTGGATCCCATCTGCCTTAAGATCTATTGGGTCACACTAATAGGAGACTCACAGAAGCTGATGAAAGCAAGAGACAGACCAACGTAGGAAACCCAGGAGAACTCTGATGTGGGAACTGAGACAGCTGTGGATGACGATTCTCACTGTGCACCTGGGTGGGCCTGGGCCCTTTTCTGTACCTCTGTTTCAGGGCTGTCCCTCTCTGCACGACATAGGTATTTTCATTTGAAGATTTCTACTGGATTAACTTTTTTTTTAAAGATTTTATTTATTTTATTACAAAGTCAGATATAGAGAGGAGGAGAGACAGAGAGGAAGATCTTCCGTCCAATGATTCACTCCCCAAGTGAAATGGCCAGTGCTGCGCCAATCCGAAGCTGGGAACCAGGAATCTCTTCTAGGTCTCCCACACGGGTGCAGGGTCTCAAGGCATGGGGCCATCCTCGACTGCTTTCCCAGGCCACAAGCAGGGAGCTGGATGGGAAGTGGAGCTGCCGGGACTAGAACCGGCGCCCATGTGGGTTCCCGGGGCGTTCAAGGGGAGGACTTTAGCTGCTAGGCCACACCGCTGGGTCCCTGGATTAACTATTAAAACTTTTGATTTCAAGTGTATCACAGATTGCATTCTTTTCTCAAAACTTATGTTTAGAAAATTGATTTTTGGAGGCAAAAATACTGAAAACAAAACAAAAAACAACAACAAAAGAAGAAGGTAAAAATGTGGTTTCTGGGCTTGTCACGATAGCCTACTGGCTAAAATCCTCTCTTTGTATGTGCCAGAATCTCATAAGAGAGCCAGTTCGTGCCCTGGTTACTCCACTTCCCATCCAGCTCACTGCTTGTGGCCTGGGAAAGCAGTGAAGGATGGTCCAAAGCCTTGGGACCCTGTACTCACACGGGAGACCTGGAAGAAGCTTCTGGCTCCTGACTTTGGATTGGCTCAGCTTTGGCCATTGCAGCTGCTTGGGAAGTGAACCAGTGGATGGAAGATCTTTCCCTCTGTCTCTCCTTCTCTCCATAAATATGGCTTTCCAATACATAAATAAATCTTTAAAAATGTTCCTCTAAATGTATTTATGTTAGTATTTGATAGTTTTGCTTGTATTGAAATCCGCAGTTTTGGCAGATAAATTCATGAATCTTCCATACTTTCAAGTGAGAAAATTCTTTTTGTTTGTTACTGTGGTCATTGTTTTGTTTTGTATATGCTTTTGTTGCATGTATAGTGGAGTATAACATAAACGCACAATGCATATGCATTTTGCAAACTTTCAGTATATATATGTGTGAAGCATAATGCAAATGCTCAATACAAATGCATTATGCAAACCTTCAGTTCGTACACATGAATAGAACATACATGTGTAGTACATGTGCATGATGTAAGCTTTTATTGTGTGCATGTGTGAGTGTAACACACGTGGCATATGTGCACAGTGAAGTCTGCTTGTTGAGCATCTGCAGCCTGGGCCCTTCCACATGATCAACGGGCAGAGGAAGAAGCAGCAGCCAGCCGTGCCCTTCATGCCTTGCTGTCCCTCAGGGAGGTCATTAGCATGACTTCTAACACTCTGGGTCCTTTTGTCTGTTTCTAAATTTACAAAATTGTAATTATGCAATATGTATTCATTTTTGCCTGACTTCTTTTCAGCCAAAATTAAACAGAGGAGCTTAATCCCTGATAATGTGTGTTGTTTTGGTTCATTCATTCTCATTTCTGTGTAGTAATTCCATCTGGTGAATTTATTATTAGTGACAAAGCTTGGTGTATACTTTCCTGAGATTAGCATAGAAATAAAAAGCTAGGGATTATTTGCAGACAGAGAAATTTTATTTCCAAAGCTGACCAAGTAAATGTGAAAACAAGAAGGAAGGGCAAAGGGCCTCCTAGGAGAGATCCTGGAGATGGGGTGCTCCTGAAAGGAGAGAGATGGCGAGACACCAAGGTTTCCAGAAATGTCTTGGGTCTTCCCGACTCCTCCTTATCTGCAGGAACCTGTAGAAAACTTTAGCCATCTTGGTGTTTCTAACCAATCAGAAAATGGCCTGGCAGTTCCTGTGTTGCCTACCTGAAGGTGTGATTGGGAGACTAAGATGAGAAGTTTCCCAACAAACAGTGCCTGGGCAAATGTAGGTCAGTGAGGTGGTGGCGAGGGAGAATGGCCTTACCAAGTTTGTCACATTTACCTCATGCAAGGTTTTGGTGGGCTTCAGTAGCCTCATTTACCTTAGCCTTTCGTTATTGCTTACTGTTTGGAAATCTCTTTTCCATTTGAGCCATTATAGGTAGTGCTGTTCTGATCCTTTTTGTACATCTTTATCTCTGCTGAACAAATGTAAATGCTTCTCTTAAGTGTATAACAGGAATCAGAAACATGCAGTCTTCTAGTGGGTGTGTGTTCCACATAAGTAAACAATATCTGAGCATTTCTCAAGGTTGTTTTACTCCATTATAATGATTTAAATGAGTAAAAACATTTATGTGATGTGATAAAAATTTGTTTTTCTTCAGAGTTGTCATCTTTGTATGGTAGTAACAACATCTTATTCACTTCTGGAAAAAGTAGTCATTGCTCCGAGAAGGGAATTGTTTGGAAGAAATTATAATGTTTTCACTACAAGGGGGCAAATGAGTAAGCCCCATCTAGGGCAGTTTTGAAACCAGAGCCACTTCTACATAGGGCCTGGAATGCTAATGCCATTGTGCTCCAGTCTCCCTTAGCATAACTCACTGACTTGACAATGTGGTGCAGCAGGCTCTACAGGGTTATAATCAGATAGGATCCCCATGGCTGGTGGTGTCTGTCATGGGCTTTGTTTAAGGGGATTTCTTCCTAAGGGCAGAAGACACTGCAGCCCACCTGGCTGCACTAAACAGTCCCTGAAGCGTATAGCCTTCTTGACCAGTCAGGAACTTGGACAAAAAAAGAAATGGAAAGTGACCAGAAAACACTTGTGTCTGGAATTAGTCCCTTTTTGCCTGGCCAGAGGCCACCAGACAGCTATTTTTATCCTTTCTTCCCCTTACTACTGATTGCTTCTTTCTTGTAGCCTGTTTAAACACCCTAGAGCACCCTAATGGAGCAGGGTGGTAGTTCTTGAGGCTTCAAAGTCTGCTACTTGTTTGATTCAGCACTGGGCAGAGACTGAGCTTTTGCGTATGTTTTGAGAAATGAGATCTTCATACTCAGTGATTTGAATATCATCTACTTGGAGGAAAGTCCAGATACAAGTTGCCTCCAAGTTCCTTGTTTATATGACTCTGAAACGACCTGCAGTTTTCATTGCCAGTCAGGTTTGCAGACAAGTGTAGGGTCCTTCCAGGCCAGGTCAACGTTCTTTATGCAGAGTGAAAATGTCTAGTCAAGATGAAAAATATCACCGTGGCATAGGAGCTCATCCTAATGTAACAGCAAGTCACTACACACGGTGTTTTTGTGGAGTGATTTTTTTTTGGCATTTAACAGACTTTCATCCCTAATAGCTAATCTGTCATTTACATTAAATTGGCCCTTTTCTTTTCCCTTTTCATTGCTTCCTCCCTAATTCAAATTCACAACACACCAGGACTGAATTATTTCAACAACCTTTTGGCTGCTTTCTCAACTGTATCTTCTGTCATCTCTAATATATCTCAGCATGGTCCTAATCAAATTAGTCCTTAGAAAACACATTTGTTTTCCTTCTCTTCTGAGCCCATTCTTCTGCTGTAGTTTCACATCCAAATATCCAGGGCCAGGTAATGCAGGTGTGTGAAGATGAACAGATAATGGCCTTTGCATGTTAAACATCTAGTGATCTAGCAAAATTGTGGACAGTTTTGCTGCCTTCAATTTTCCTTGACATCTAGGGACTTTTTGGCTGAGAGTTCATGTTCCTCATTTGCTGGGGACTTCATCAAATAGACATTTTCAGTTCCCTTTTAATATTACAATAAGAAAAAATAGCACAAACTCATTTGGAAACTAATAATCAAATGATAACAGAAACCCAAGGCATCCTCACTTGAAAAGTTACAACCACTCAGCTGTAGGCCAGTATTGTCAAGGGAGATTTTGTCTTGGTGTTTTTAGATCTTCCAATTTGTCAGAAGAATTTGAAAAGCTGGAATTTCTTGTGAAATACTCTGATATTTCCATTTTGGTATCTATTGTGTTAAAAAAAAAACCTTGTAAATCAAAGACAAAGCTAGAGAAAAAAATAGGAGGGGGATTCTGTGAGTGGGGTGAGTGACTGAGCTGAGCTGCTGTTGGGGATTTTTGCCCTACATTAAGTATATTAAACACACTCCTGTCACTTCAACAGTGTTGGCCTTCATCAGGAAGCCATGTCACCCTGGCTGTAAACATGATTCCTGGCAGTAAACACAGGTGCTTCACTCAGGCAACCCCAATCCTGCCTCATTCCAAACAGTTCATTTCTGTGGCTACTTCTAGCTATTTAAAAATGTTAATCTCTTTGTGTGTTCTACCCCCATTAATCCTGCTTTCTGCTCTCCTTTAATGCTAACTTACCTGGCAGTCTACTTCATCCATGAAACCACATGTTAACACATTTTGGGAAGCACCGATTTATTCTGCTTCCATATTTAAAATTTTAAAAATACTTAAGAAAAAAATTAATTTCTTTCAAAGTATTGTCTGTTCTTTTGTAACACCCCTTCTGGTAATATTTGGCAAAATTGGGGGCATTGCAAAGAATGTCCAATAGCTGGTTTGCTTGCTTGCTTTACATAAAATGTGTGATGGCATGTATAGCTTGTCAAAATCATCAAAATATTTTAACAACTATTTGGTTGGTTGTAGTCCTTACATAATTTAACTCAAGATGTTTTGTTTGCTATTGAAGAACCTGAAACTGATTTAAATAGCCTGGAGTTGGAAATAGACTTCCTTAATTACATGTATGCTCATGAAAGTGCATCCCCGTTTGAAGTCCTTAAGGAACAAGAGCTGCCTCTTTGTACTTTTCCCTCACAGATATTTTCTGTGCAATAGATACCCAACTGAATATGAAGTCAGACGGGCAGTACATTCCAGTCTCTTACGAAGCGATTTGAATAGCTTCGTTATTGGAAACCTCTGTTTGCGAAGTAGTGCCATTATTATTCCTTCAGGTTTGAAAAAAACGTTTTGTGCTTATAGATTTATTTTTATTGATTGGGTGAAGTGAGACATAGAGCTTACATCTTGGAAATATGAATGCAAAATGACATTGTATCCTGACTCAATATGGAGTGTGAAATGTGATTGAAGGCTATACTGTTTCTGTTATGCTTTTTATGTTGTGCAACGTGACTTACCTACTACGGTTCTCAAAGGTCTGGATCACTCCTTTATATACTCCTTAGACCAAACTGAAACTCCAGGGAAAAGTCCAGAGTTCACTGGGTTCTTCCCAGCTCCTTTTTCAAATATTTATTTGTTTTTATTATAAAGTCAGATATACAGAAAGGAGGTGAGACAGAGAGAAAGATCTTCTGTCTGTTGATTCTCTCATGGGTGCAGGGTCCCAAGGCTTTGGGCCATCCTCTCTTGCTTTCCCAGGCCACAAGCAGGGAGAAGCAGGGCAGCTGGGATTAGAACCAGTGCCCATATGGGACCCTGGTGTGTGCAAGGCGAGAACCTCAGCCACTCGGCTACCGTGCCAGGCCCCCAGACTCCCTTTTGACAAAAGCAGCAGTTTTGAACTTGGCAGAGACACTGATAGGACGAAAGACTTAGAATTGGGGACAATAAGAGATATTGTGAAGGAGCTTTAATAGCGTTGTAAAGAGGAACAAGTTTCCTGTATGCTAGATACTACTCTGTGACAAAAATACCATATTTTCTGGACTAGGGCTTTGTCGTGCAGAACTTTATATACTGACAGAAATATTCTGTGTTTGTGCTGCCTAGTATGTGTCTGCTTGCACCTTTGAAATATAACAAATGTGACAATTACTACTGAAAAACTGATTTTTGAAGTTTAATTAACTTTAGTGTAAATAACTACAAGTAACATGTGGCTATTACTTTAGATGAACACTGTTGAAGGAAACGTATTTCCTTCATTATTGGAGAGGCAGGTTTACAGAGAGAAAGAGATACAGAGAAAAACTGATACAGATGATCTTTCTCCCAAGCGGCTGCAACAGCCAGAGCTGAGCCCATCTGAAGCCAGGAGCCAGGAGATTCTTCCAGGTCTCCAATGAATATGCAGAGTCCCAAGCCCTGGGCCATCCTCTGCTGCCTTTCCATGTCCCAAGCAGGGAGCAGGAAGTGGAGCAGCTGGTCATGGTCCAGGGTGCATATTGAATACCGGGGTGTGGAAGGCGAGGATTTATCCATTGGGCCACTTCACCAGGCACTCCTTCATAGCTTTTAAAGGGACATAAAGTAATTGTTCTTTTTCTTCTGGGAAAGATCCCTGAATATTTTCGGAGAGGGCATTTACTTTTAAATTTCTCGAGGTAAGACATCTTCAGAGAGATTATAGGCAGTGTGATTGAGTGACAAGGCTAATCCCGAGGTTAGAAGAATGATGGTGTGCCCATTGTCTAACTGTTCATTCTTTAGTTCGTCATTCCATCCCTCCTTGCTTCCTTTCTTTGTTAGTTCTGACCAGTCACACTTTTCTTTCTTACTTTCTCCTGTTTCTTCTCTTTCTCTCTCTCTCTCTCTTTAGTGTTTTTAAAGTACATGTTTTTAAAATTGTAAATATTGTTTTCCATTAAATGGAAAATATTGTATCATGGTGTGAAATAATGATATGATCCTCCCCTCCATCGCTCCTTCTTCCCTCCTCAATTTTCTACCCCATCACCATTTTTGCCTATCTTATTACAGTAGTATAGTCCTTCAACAACAGTGGCAAGTCTAATATTCTGTGATTTAAGTTGCGTTGTAGGTATCATAGTGTCAAGGTGTATTTAATAGTTTAATTGGGAGTCCATTGTCTTTGTATGTAACTGTCCATTGGGTGGAGGGAAGCCATTTCTGTGTGTATTGGGGCTTTCTCTTGGAGAGAATAATATAGAGAGAATTCTTCCATAGAAAGAGAAGCCATACAGTATCATAATGGCCAGTATGATGAAATATTGTTTTTGAAAATAACTTGCATTACTTATTAAGGACTTTTTTTGCTAATTATTTTATAGATCAGAAAGTTAAACACATTCATACTGATTACCAAAATAGATTCTGTGGGCCTATAAAGTCAAATACCTGTGTTTCTAGCTATGCAATCCATTATTTGAGAGAAGCAGGTCCATAAGAAAATCAAGATTCAATTAGCATCTGCTTTTATTTCAACAAAAGAAACTGAAAATTCATTTGTAAATAAGCACCTCTGTTAATAAAATAACAGAATAAAGTTAATAGAAGTTAACTTTAATGAAGTTAAAAGAATATCTGTAAGTGAGAGAATGGGAAAGCCCTGTAGGGGTTAGCTAAACTAGTCTCAAAAATAAGTTGAAAATACATACATTATCCTGAGGAGAGGGTATCGTTTCTGCTTTTGGAGACATGTGCCACAGGAAGAGACCTGAAAACCTTTTTTAAAAAATAATTACATCATTTAATCATAGAATGACCTATTTGTGTCTGTGTGTCATGATTCAGTTTCCAATTTACATAATTGTCAGAGTCTCCAAACTCTTGGGTGACAGACTAAATCATTCTCAGAGCACCAGGAACCGATTCAGTGGCTTATTCAAACTCTAGGTGCTGCAGTTTGCAATGAGTGGTTCCCCCATGCTAGGAACTCTTGTTTGGAGAGAGCAAGAGTCTCTCCCCTGCTTAATATTTCCTTGTTTGTTGTGTTCTAATTCTGTACATTGGGCTTGAAATGTAGTGATTATTGCACTGAGCATTAGTCAGCTTTCCATTATCACAGATATCTAAGACAAACTGCTTGCAGTTCTAAAGCTTCACAGTTTAAGATTGAGTGGAATTATTTTTGTGATGATGGGTTCTTGCTGGCAGAGACCCAAGGCAGTGTAGAGCATCACACTATGAGTAGGAGCAGGTACTGTTGATGTGTATGCTTATCAAAGCTTCCTTGTTTGACACATGGACAACCAATTACTGACCTAATCCAGTCTAACCACTCCCTAATATAAGTCTCCACCCTATTATTACCACTGACATAAGTCTTGGGGGACCAATACTTGAATGTATCAACATTTGGTAGACATACAAACTGTTATCCAAACCACAGCTCACTACCAACTAGATTTTGGGAAAATCTCTGTGAACAGACACATGTGGTGGCAACTTAGGAAGCAACCCATTGTTGAAAGGAGTAAACTCTTAAGTGTTTAGAGCTTTCATATTATGATTCTGTTTTGTGTCTTTCTGTTTTGGTCACAAGTGGAAAATTACTGACAAAGGGAAAGATGTCACCAATAGGAATGACATACAGGAATACCAAGGACACTATGTGTGAACCGTATGTGGAGTCATGTTGTTTCTGTTCCTGGAGGACAGAATTCTAGGTGAGGACAGAGTGGGAATTCTTGTGGTGTAGATACTTTGTTCCTCTTTTCTCTAACTTGTTAATAAGCAGAGGAAGGTGAATTGCAGGCATGCTGATCCACAATACAGCATTCAAGCATCTACATTGGTTGCTTGAGGCCACATGAGAGTTAAGACATGTGAATTTTAAAAGAAACATTTGACAGAGGCATGTAACTTTCTTCTAGGAATTAACAGAGCATAGTTCAACAGAAATCTGATGATCTCCATTTCCTGATATCTGGCCTGGAATCCAGAGCTTTCTCTTTTAAGTCACTGCTAAATCACCAAGACATGTAATGTGAAATACATATCAAAGCACTTGATATCACAACTGTGACCTTTTATACTTTCTTTGATGAGTTACTTCCAATTCTCTTCAATTAATTTAGTATTTGATTTTACACAGGTTCTTCTCTCATTTTCTTTTATAATTAATGCCCAAGCCCAAACTTATGAGATAGTTCCTGAGCTGATGTTAGTTTTTTTCCTATATAGTAGAATACTCCAGCCAGCCTAGCTTTATGAAAGAAAGACTTATTTTGATTGACAGTTCTGGAAGATCACAGTCATGTAGGCACCATCACTTCAGTCTTTTGTTATAAGGTTCTTTCTAACAGAGTCCAAGAGGCTGGCAAAGCATCTCATGAAAAAGAAACAACAGCCCACCCTATGTATCTGCACCAGTGTGGTGTCTTCAAAGCTGCTTCACTAGAATCCAATAACCCTCCTCCAAAATGCCCCATCTCCAAACACAAAATTATCTTAAGCTTCCACTCTTAGCACCATTAACATGAGAATTTGGAGACCAGATTCTGTGGAACATATTTGGAAATGAGCATCACATGTGGCTATTTTAAAATTGATGGTGTTTTAATGCTCAGAACTGGAACAAAACTGCTTGCCTGTGTCACAGACACATTCCTTTAGCAGGGAATGGACTTTCCTGCAACTGACTCCTATATTTTTGAGGGTGGATGTTATTGAAAACACAAATAGAAGTCAGCCAAATTCAGGCACAGCTTAATTAGTTGGCTAACTCAAGAAATACAGTTCAAAAAAAGATGTTAATCTTTATTTTACTTTTTAACAGCTAAGAAGTAGTGTTATTTAATTTGTTATAAACAGGTTCATAATGAGTATGTTTAGGTAGTGAGCAGCGTAGCTTGCCCAGGCAGGTAGCCTTGGCTGCCTGTATGTGTGGCATAAAGTGTCTGTGATGTCTTCATGACCTGTTTGACAAAATCCATGTACTTAGTCATTCACTAAATCATCTAATTATTTCCATTATTAAGAAAAGGCCTATGTGGGGTGATGGGGAGCCTTTGGAATGGAGAAAAAGTTTAAAATTAAACCTTCCATAGACTCATCAGTATTTCTTGGTAATATGGCGGGTTGGGGGCCGGGGAAATAGAGTATAATTTTTGATAATTAGCAGGATGATTATTCTCAGAATGGTCATCAACTGGTAGAAGAATTTTCGAATATGCTGTAAGCTCTGCTCTATTTATAGTTTAGCTGTATTTGTAATCAGTTAACAAGAAGGAAACTGAAGTTAGGAAAAATTGCCTGCTGTATTTAAGCCAGATTCTTTGTTGCTTACTACAGAATCAGGCATATCTTTTATAGCAGTATACCACACTAGTCCTGGGAATATTTGCATATCAAAACACATACTAAGGGCTTTGGCTGTTTTGTTGATAGAGCGTTGGGCGGAAAGCGCAGCCATACTGACTTGTTATTTGGAAAGATGTGCCATGGTGCAGATAGGATAACCCAATCTTTCTGTTCAAAACCCTCAGTGGATATTCCTGGACAAGTCAGACTACAGACTATATATTTTTTTCATCTTTAAAATGTGGAACAATATTACCCTGATTATACAATCCATCTCTGAGATTCTATAAATACTATTTCACACGTTACTAACTAAAATTGTCCTTGGTCTGCAAAATCGGGTCTTGGCATTAATCAGAGGCACTGTTGATGCCACACACACTGCTGGGTGGCTGTAACTGCCATTTCTCTGCCATTTCTTTCTCTTCTTGTTTTGGTTCAGTTTACATTCAAATCTGCACTTATAAGCAAAACACAGCAGAGTTGTTGCAGACTGATGCTGGTATGTTTTTAGTATACTGAGCAGCGTGCTGAATAAGAAGGAAGTAGGAGGAAGAAAGTTGTTAATAGAGTCTTGGATTTAGCTATTCCATACGGATGCAGACAAAATTCAACTTGAGCAGCCCACAATGGCGTAATGCCCTTTGTAAAGCTGCCACTTATGCAGCTCCTTCATGCCACCCCATTTCTCAGCCTACTCACTCACCCCTGCCAGCACCTGCTGCCGAAGGACCACACCACAGCACTGCTGACCCATCATGCCCTGTGCATCCTTCCTGCTGCTGGGCCTGTGCTCAGCATGCACTCTGCCTACAATGTGCTCCATCTCTTTGTCCTTTCCTACTCTCTCATCTGTCCCAGCTTGCAAAGCTCAGTTCCAGTGGCATCAGACCATTAGATATCTTCCCTTCTGGACTTGCACAGTCCTTTATAGGTATTGCTGCTCTAAGGTTTACCATGTGCTACACCTGTTTGTGTGGACCAAGAAAGTGGGGACTCTGGAAGATGACGGTGTCTTCCTCAAATGGATCATCCTGAGGCCATGACATTATTTGGAAGAAAGAAGGTAGAGATGGCAGAATGGGAGAGAATGAATGCCTTTGCCTACTTTTGGGTCAGCAAGTAAGGCAGCTTACCTCACCTCTGCCCTATTATATCTCAGGTCCCTAGGGAAATCATGCACTGGTTAAATCTCTGGTTATAGAAGTGACTAATGGGCTCAAGGACTGAGGACTGAGGACTGCGGATTGCAGAGTCAGCAGAGTTCAGTGAGCTTGCAGCTTTGGACTCTATATATTTTTACCCTCTATATAAAGCTAGGTGAGACATACTGTGTAATGCTGCTGGACTCCTCAGGCAGTTTTAGGGCTTGATTTGTGTGATAAACATAATAAAAAAAAGGGTTACCAGAAATGCCCAGTGGGTTCTTCCCTAGACTTAGTATAGAAATAAAGAGCTGGGAATCTGTTGCAGACAGAGAAGTTTATTTGCGAAGGGCCCAGGTGAGCAGGGAAGGGAGAGGAAGGGGAAAGCAGCTCTGGAGAGAAAGCAGGGAGGTGGGGTGCCTCTCAAATGAGGAGGGAGAGAGAGACACCAAAGGTTTGAGGAAGGGTCTTGGGCTCTTATACCTTCCCTGGCACTCCCCCCAACCCTTGTTGGGCGGGATCCTACAGGTAAGATGTTCCCCATTGGTGGATTCCTAATCAGTTAGGAAACGGGTGGGCAATGTTGGTTCCACCCACCTTAAGTGTGGCCAGGACCTCAGCAGGCCTGGATGGTCTCAAAAGCTTACTTAAATATATTTTTGTGTATAACCCATCCCCTCAAAATGTGAAATATCTGGATTATAAACTGACATAATGTTTAATTTGTATGTGAAATGTGTGAAACATTAGTTAAAGAAATGTAATTGTGTGTAACTTAAGAGTGAGGAGCAGTGTTAAGAGGCATGTCTAAACGTGTGTGTGAGCTAGGACTGGCTGGTGAGGTCTGCAGACAAGATAATATTCATTCCCCCTCAGTAGTGTGTAAAGAGGAGATATAAGAAGGCTGAAGAGGAGATAGAGCCCCAGTGGGTATAAAAAGGGCTCAGCTGAAAAGGCAATTTGCTCTCAACTGGCTCATTGAGGAATGAAACTGTCTCAAGTGCTCTGAGCCTGAGAAGAGACAGCCGGGCACCATTGTCAATGCCACCCTTGCCTGGGAGACAACCACTTCTCTGGTACTCCCTCTGGAGACCAGAGTAAGCAGGAGGCCTTTGGGTATGGGAGCAAGTTATTTAAGATTCTATGTGTTTGTGAATTAGAAAAGTAGAATTTGAATTGGTTTGTTGTTTGCTTAAGAATAAATCATTGAAAGGTTAGTCTCTTAACCACTGGTGACAATTTGAAGTCTGATATGGTGTACGTTGTGTATCATTTATCAGCCTTCCCAGGTAGAACTGGCAGCTTCCGTTCAGAATATTTAATGAGTTAAAAATTAATAAGAAGATAATATATGGGCTGTGAAAATTCATTTTCATCTTTAAGAAACTATAAAAGAAGAGTCAGTTGTATATATCTCTATTTTTTAAAAAAAGATTTACTTATTTATTTTGAAGCCAGAGCAATAGGGATACAATCTCTCATCTGCTGTTTGTCTCCTCAAATGGCCACGAGAGTTGGGGTTGGGCTGGGCTGAAGCCAGAAGCCAGGAACTCTACCTGGTCTTCCACAGAGCTGGCAGGGGTTCAAACACTTGGACCATCTTAGCTGCCTCCCCAACTGTGTTAGCAGAACATTGCGTTGGAGGCAGAGCAGCTGGGACTGAAAATGGAACGCTTATGTGAGATGCTGTGTGAGAAGGTGACATGAGAGGCTACAGCACAACAGCCTTTCAAGTCTCCCAGTTCTGAAACGGGATGGGTGATTTGTGTTTACTCAGCTTGCAAACAATTCTTTTTTTTTTTTTTTTAGCTTGCAAACAATTCTATATTCAAGTACTTCATTAAAATCTTTCACCAGAGCAAACAAGCACTAATTCTGTGCTTTCACCCTCTAGCTCTTTTCCTCACGGACAGACCTTAGGGAGAAAGCCAGTTACTCCTCAGAGCATGTGGGCCTTTATAGAAGGATATATTCAAAGATGATTTAGGTAGTTGGCATAGGAGTTGAGGCTCCACGTGGGGAGCCCACATGCCAAAAAGAGGTGTCTGGGTTTCAGTCCTCTCTTTACGGTGAGTTCCAGATTCCTGCTAATGTGCGTTTTGGGAGGCTGCAGTTGATAACTGAAGTAGTTGAGTTCCTACCCTCTATGCAGGAGAACCGTTGAGTTCCTGTCTCCTCTCTCTGGCCTGGCCCAGACCAGACTATTGCCGGCATCTAGTGGGTTAACCAGCATATGAGATTATTCTTTCTTTCTTACATTATTCTGTCTTTCAAATTAATTCAATATGCGATTTAAGTTATAAAATAAAGATTGCTTTGTCCTGTGGACATTCACAAACTGTACGCGCTAGTATACTTGAGCCTAACAGAGTTAAGAACAGGAAGAAAATGTGATGGCTATTCCTAGCAGAAATTTCTTCACAGATACGTATCCACTGTGATGAAGAAAATGAAATAAGTGTGGGTCAATCAAATCTCGTGTTTCTTCACACTTCCGTGTACCTGATGAAGCCTGAGAAAACACCCCATACCAGTTCCAGTACAAAGCAGCATGCTTGCATTAGGAACAGTTTTTCCATCTTTGAAAGGCTTATTTTGATGCCAAGTCTTAGCTAAATGTTAAATACCAAGCTGTGATACCTATCTGTGTGTGGGGACAGAGATCAAGTCCTTGGTGCAGGCTGACCGAATGTTTCCTTTGCCATTGACAGATAAATTCAGTGCCTTTCAATTCCTCTGAGAAAAGGAAAGTCAGACTTACTGAGACATGTAGATATTAGACATGCAGACAAATCAGAGACACCTGGAAATTTGTAAAACTGTAGACTCAGAGTATACTTCTGATGGGAGTGTATTCCCTGGAAAGGTAAACATATTGATCCACTCATTGCCCTAGATCTTCCAACACAGCTTCTATTGACATTCCTTTCACCTCTAGGCTCAGATTAGAGGATGTGGGTCCCATTGATTACACTTTAAGCTCTAAATAACAGGAAAGAAAATTTAATTCCTTTCCCTATGTACACAGGGAAGGTTAATAGCATTTCTGTTTTGATATTAACACATGCCCAGAATTGGAAATTTATTTTCAGGTTATGTTAAATAATTCCATAATCGTTTTACATGATTTTTGTTGTAATTCTTTAACAAATCAATACTATTTTAAGTATGACAAGCTAAGTCATAGATTTTTGAGTCTCTACAAATAAATTTTTGAGAATGTAATTTTTTTGTGTTGTGTTGTTTTCCATCATATTGTTAAAACCTAAAGTCAGCCTGTGTCAATATTCCTACATATTTATGGAGCTTCTATCGAACCTTCTATTTATATTTAATTTTAAACATTGAAGAGTCCCAATTAAAAACATACTCATGCCACTGACATCAGAGAACAAGTTCCACCAAGCCACATGTAGTGTTGGATGTGAAATGATTAATCTACAACCATTTGCCTTGTCTTGCACTTTCAGGCCTTACAACATCTGATACATATTCATGAAACTGTTCAAAACCCAATACAAATGCTTTCCAAAGGAGATACACTGGGGCCAAAAGACCTATTCATCAAGAGATTGTACTTTAATAGAGATAAGAAACTCATTCCCATCATTAGGTTATTAGCAGCTGCAAATAACTTACACTCACTTAAAATGCCCTAATAGAAAGTGGCTATAATTAGTTTAAAGCGGCTTGTTGATTGAGAACAGAAATAGGTCAATTAAACAGAGATTTGGGATTGTGTATTGACTGGGAGAGATCACTTTAAAATTTATGTTCACCCAGGCAATGTTTCTGGTATATGGTGTCTGGACCCAGGGAGATAGCTCTGTCCAAATATGGCAGATTGCACATCATCTCTAGGGCAGTTTAGGGAGTTCCCTTCTGCCTCCCAGCAGACAGGTGACTTCTCCTCACCCTTTCTGCAGACAAGAAATTAATTCTGTAGAGAAATCAGTTCATAGGCTTTGGCCAGGGGGTCAGTAGGTCCAGAGAAGAGTAGGGCTTTCAGCCTAAGATCAAAATTAGATATAAAATATAATACAGGTCACTGACTTGGTGGGGGACCCCAAATGACCACTAAACTGCTGCTTTTAGACTGATCAGTCTTTCATTTGAATCTTTTTCTTGGAGGAAAGTGAATAACTGCAAGGAAAATGAACTCACAAATATTCTTAGAAGTGAGCAGGCAGCCCAGGATCATCAGACAGAAGAGCAACAGTCCAAAACAGATCAAAATAGAAAATAAGGGTTCTTTGACAAATGTAGAAATAGAAAAGGCACTTCAAAGTATGTTTTCTTAAAAGGTGAGGCACTGAGTACCAAAATATTGTAATAACAGGACCATAAAAGAGTTAGACTTCTTGGAACATAAGTTGATGAGATGGATATGTGAAAAAGCAAACAAACAAACAAAAAGATACAAAGGATTTGAAATAAGTAAAACTGGAAAATAAAACAAAATAAGAGATTAAGAGGAAAAAAGACTAGAACCTTAGATTATAAAACCAAACAGTTTAATATGACTGACATTTGAAAAAGAACAGATAAATGCATAACAAAAGACATTTGTCAAGAAATGAAATGGCGTTGATATTTTGGCACAGCAGGCTAAACCATCCCTTAGGATGCAGACAAACCATGCTGGAACTTGGATTTGGCTCCTGGCCGCTCTACTGCTAACTGATGCACCTGCTACTAGTTAATGTTCCTGGCAAGTCTGTTGATATGGCACGAGTACTAAAGCCCCTTGCCACCCCTATGGAATAGAGTTCCAGGCTCCTGACTTTGGAGATCGGGCAGTTGCAGCCTTTTGAAGAATGAACTAGCAGATATATCTTTTTCTCTGTGTTTCTTGCCCAGCCTACCACTTTGCCTTTCAGATACATAAACACATTTTAATACAAGAAGCAATGATTAAGTGTGAAAAAATATGAAGTACTAAAAGTAAAAGGATGCTTATACTCAGTCTAGGTGACAAAGAAAGAGCTCACATTAATTCCTATTCTAGTCAGAGCTGAATTCCTGAAAGTGTGAAGAAGGGAAGAGAGGTGTCTCCCTGGGAAAAGCAGTCAGTTTGGTAATAGTGTCTGATGACAGGAAATAGTGGAGAAAAACTTGATAGTGCTTAGGGAAATATGATTTTCAATATAAATTTTTACATTCAGCCAACTTATCAAAATTAAGAGCAGAATAAATAATCTTCAAGAAATGCAAGAACTCACACAAAATTTCTGCCCAGGTGACATGTGTTAAGATGCTGGAAGCTATGCTTCAGCCAAAGGGAGAATTTAACTGAGAATGAGGGAGACATGAAAGATGCGAAACTAGGCTTGGGTGGTCTTCAAGAGCAATGGTTTCCATTGCTGCCGAGAGGTGTGGCTGTGGAAAAGGAGCTCTTTGGGGAAACAAAACAGTAGACTGTTTTGCAATTCTCGTGCAACTGGGGGGAAAGAAAAAAAAATTCTGCCAAGTATTTGGCAGATTTGATGAAATACTTGAGAGAAAAATAGTAATAGACTTGCCTAAGACAACAAATGAGTGAAAAAGTGATACAGTTTTTTTTATTAATTATTTTGCATTATGTGACAGTTTCATGGGCTCTGGGACTCCCCCCACCCTTCCCCCTCCCCCCTCCCCCCTG
Source organism: Ochotona princeps (assembly GCF_030435755.1). NCBI lineage: Eukaryota > Metazoa > Chordata > Mammalia > Lagomorpha > Ochotonidae > Ochotona > Ochotona princeps. The sequence goes on from NC_080840.1 coordinate 43,150,071, forward strand.
GTGGATTCCTCCACCTTGATGCAGTGTGATACAGTTTTAAACTGAGGTATATAGAAGGACTTGTGAGTGAGCTGGTGGGTGTCTGGCGGAGCGGATAAAGTGCCAGTCAAGGCACTCACCTTCCCCATCAGAGTACTTATATTCAAATCCTGGCTCCTTCTCTTAACTTCTTGTTAGTGCAGACCAAGCAGTGATGGCTCAAGCAATGAGATTCTGGCTATTCAAGGAGGAGACCTGATTGTGTTCCCAGCTCCACGGTTAGCTTGGCCTACTTATAGTTGTGAGCATGTGGGAAGTGGACCAGTGCTTTGGCGATCTGACTTCTGTCAGTCTCTCTCTGCCTTTCTAACAAGATAAACAAAAAAATTTAAAGACCTGTGAGTAAGGGAAAAATATTGATGTCAGTTGTATAGTCATAATATGAGATGATAAGAAGAGGTATGAGTTGGGATGTGAAAATTAAATATTAACTTTCTGGAACAGGCAGATAATAAATAGTCAATTCTGTAATCATGTATAAAATTCATAATGCAGCAAATAGAAGCATAAAGCATTTGAAGACAAATGTTTGGGGATCTGTGTAAAGGGGTTGAAAATGCTTTTCTTTGAGGTGTTTCATTGGGCAGTCAAGCAGAAAAGAGTAGAGAATGGGTTTCACTTACCTTCTCAGTATGTTACAGCGTTTCATTTTGCGTAGTAAATGTCAGCTCAACAAGTCCTTAAATGATGAAACAAATATAGACAAACAAGAGGGCTTCAAAATGTTCTTGGAAAATTTATATTGTCTTTTTAAAGGATTTATTTGAAAGCCAGATTTAGAGAGAGTGAGAGATGGAGAAGAGGGAGAAAGTGTGAGAGAGAGGGTATGAGACAAAGAGATCTTCTTTTTACTAGTTTACTCTGTAACTGGCTATAGTGTGCAGAACTGGGCTAAGCCAAGGCCAGAAGCCTAGACCTCGTCCTGGGTTTCTCATGTTGATGGCAGGGGTCAGAACACTTGGACTATTTTCTTCTGATTTCCCAGGTTCATCAGCAAGGAGCTGAATCAAAGGTAGAGCTGCCAGAACCAGAGCTGACATGGAATGCTAACACTGCAGGCAGCAGCTTAGTGCTGCGCACCAGATCCCCAGCCCCGCATTATTGTTTAATTTCATTTCAACAAATGTTTTCAAGACCCCTCAAATTCAGTAAGTGTTCAGAGAGCCAAAATCCTGTCACATCTCCCTGAGAACATGGTGTGTGTTTGTTCATAAGGGGCTATACTAGCAACATGTCTCTGTAAATTTGTAGAAACCAATTGCCAAGAAGATTGCTCACAATGGAGCTGAACTAATATCCAAAATTCCAAATGTATTATATATTGGACCATAAAAAAATACAAAGCAGATTTTCACAAAGGAACATTACATCGTCTTCTAGATTGGTGTACAGTGACTATAGACAGTCATTTCTCATTGTGTTTTAAAGTTCATACTGTTCCTGCAGATAATGCATTGTTCCATCATCCTAACTCAAAATCTACTGTGAGGAGGACTAGAGGATTACATCACTTCTCTGTAATTTAGTTAAGTGATTTGTTGGCTCATGGAATGGGAACTTTTGGGGTTTTTGCTGCTGCCGTTTGAACTTTTAGATTATCAGAATATGAATCAAGATACCTTTTTACAGTCCTCCTACCCCAGTTGATCTTTTCCCCATGGCATTCCCTAAAAACCTTCAATTGAATGTTTGTCTGTCTTCTGATAGGTTGAAAGCAAAAGAAAGCCAAACAGAATAAGCTCACTGCCTCATCATGTGCTTTTTGGTGGTTTCTCTGACATACTGGCCCATTTTATCAGGAACATGCGGTGTATGTTCACTTATCCAGATCCCAATTAAGCTTCTTGTGGTTTTCCATTCTGTCACATTCATTCTCACCATTCCTTGCCTGTGCCTGTATCCCAGTTCCACTCTAGATATCAGTACCTACTGCTGCGGCTTCTACAGCAACTCTCCAGGACCTAACCATCCTCTGGAATTCTGTGAATTTTGGAAAGTTATAAACCAAACTGATGTCATGCCATGGCTTAACCCACTGTTATACAACACTTGCCCATGTAAGTAGGTTTTAAAGATGAAAGTGGTAGGAATCTTAGAAAGAATTTATTTTTAAGTAAAAAATGTAATTTTTCCATTGTGAATCTATCATACAATCATTATCAACACATTTCCCAGTAAAAATAAAATTTTGTATTAATATATAGTTGTATGCTGAAAGTCAACCTTTCTCTCCCATTATTGAGTGGTGATAAACTCACTGTATATGTGGTGTGTGTGTGTGTGTGTGTATAATTATGTCCTTATGTTTTTTTTTTATTTGTCGTGATAAGTATTTCTAAAACTTTTTATAAACTGCTGAGTAAATCTTTTTGGTGTCTACTCAAATGTAATTGTATTTCATTATTGTAACTTACATAAGCATTCAAGTGGGAGGTTCTGTACCATTGTGTTTACAGCAGTTGCTAGAACATATTGTTTGATGTGCTTAAATGAACTCTGGTATGTTGTCTAGTGACTTTGATCTTTATAGATCTGAATTTGCTTCTCACAGAATGTTTATGAAGAGGACAGGAACTTGCTTAGGATCAACAAAACTGTGTACCTTGAATTGTAAAGCTTTTATTTATTTATTTATTTATTGGTTGTTTTTTTTTTTTACATAGGCTTAAAGAAGTGATCAAGGAGTGCATTGTCAGAGTGAGGTGTAGTGGTCTGTTTCAGTCACTTAGAACTTATCCAACCCTTAAGAATATGCCTATTCTCCTCAAAGACATGTTTGTATCCTTAATGTGTCCACACAGTTTGTCTACTCTGTCACACATTTCAAAGAATGTGGGTTATGTTGATGAATAAAGCAAAGATTCTTGCCCTCAATGCTGGCATTCTTGTTGGAAAACACAATCTTAAGCAAAGTAAATGGCTAAATTATACTCTTATCACACCGTGTTACAAGATGATAAACATGAGAAGAACAGAAAGGTGTGATAGGGTTTGGGAGAGCATGCAAAGCCATGAGAAGACATAAGACCTGAAGAGGTCACATTGTCTGTAACATGAGCAGTTTGGTGAGGGTGGGGCACAATGAGAAAAAAAACCTGGAAGTAAGAGGATATAGGTGAAGATTGACTTGGAAACAAAGTAGAGATAACCTTACAAAGAAACTGTGATATACAGCTGAACATCAGGGGAGACAAGATGGGATTCTGTTTGTTTAATATGAAAGAGGAACCGGGAGGCACTTAGCTCAGTGATTAACATGCTGGTTAGATCACCCATATAACATATCTGAATACCAATGTTTGATAACCTGCTCTGCCTCCTGACACTGTAGACCCTAGAAGGTTGAGTTCCCGCTGTCCACATCAGAGATCTGAATTAAGTTCTGTATTCTGATTTTAGCCAGGCCCAGTCCTGGCTATTGAGAACATTTAGGTAGGAAGTGAACAAGTGGATAAGAGAACGCACTCTTTCTTTTTCTGTTTCTCTCTGTGTTTTCCTACCTTTCAAACAAATTTAAAGACAAAGTTTTCAAGAGGAAAGTTGAGAATGTTGAAGAAGTTATGGTCTCTCGGGCATACATGGCAGACCAGCTGGAGACATATGCAGGACTAGGCTGACAGTGTTCCCTTGTTTCATAGCACTTCAAATTGATTCACATGATACCATGGTGGGACAGTCAGTGTGGGAATAGAGTTGATTTTGCTCCAAATGCTCTTTTCCACTGGATCATTAGATAGGAGTTAGAATAGAGAAGAAGTCCTGAGAATTTGGGTGAACAGTAGCCATGATGGAAAACAGAGAAAGAATGCAAGAAGAAGCTGTGCCTCATTGCATGGTGGTATGAGTGATGTGGTCCTGCAGGTGATCTGAGATCCTCTCTGGTTCTCTGGTTGTGTTTTTGCTCCAGTCATGCTCAGGTTCTGGGTGTCAGCAGGAACTAGATGGGGAGTTGGGTTTAATCTGAAAGTAGTGTTTTAAAATGAGGTCAGTGCATTGGGCTATATGCAAGGAATGCTTACATATCTTGATGTATCAAATAAGCGGGAAAGGAGGGGACAGAGACGAGAATCATTGAAGAGCTGTAGGACTAGAAGATGGTGCCTCCAATAGGTTTACAGTGAGAGCTCTCAAGGCAAGAAGTGAAAGGAGCAGAGGCAAGTCAGTGCAATATCTGGGCCTGGCACTTCAGGTTGGCTGCTGCCTGAGTCTCTTGGCAATGGCAAGGTCTGCAGTGGGTGCTAAGAGCGGAGTATGCTGGGTGTGGTCATCTTGTGAAACATGGTTTCTAGCAGAACTTCCCTTAGATGATCACATGACTTGCTCTATTTCTGCAATTTCCAGTTAACGTGCACTGTGATTTATTATCGTTTCCATTATTATAAGAGATTGAATCATATGAAATTGCTGATATCTGTTTTTCACCTAAGAAGATAGTTTCTTGTGGTTCAACCTCCAATTTGCCCTAGTCTAAGTTTCTCATGGTTAGATAGCATTGACACTCCTCTCTCTGTTTATTATACTTAGCACAGTGTCTCTCATCTAACTGTTTGATGAATCCAGCTTTGAATGTTTGCTGAATCCATCAACAAGTAAATGAAATTTTATCAATAGGACCACACACAAAGACTTGAAGGCAGCAGCATCTGATATATTCCAGTGGCTGGAGTTTTTCACTTCTTTCCCCTGCAACACCAGAGATGCAATGAAAAGACAGGGATACTTTTTGGATGCACCAGTGATCAGCAATGCCTGTATTCTGAGCTTGGCTTTGGGGATGGTTTTCTTTGACCAAGTCTTTCAAGCATTTAAGCTTGTGCAGGCCAGAGGAATAAAGTGGAAGCTTTTGCTTCTGATCTTGCAGGCTCATTTATTTTTTTTCACAGATGTTTCCTGGAAAGTAATATACGTGCTTAGACTTAATAGAGTATCTATGACATTTTCCCACGCAAAAGATGTGTGCTCCGCCATTGTGGGCACACACTATAACTCCTGGCATCTTTTAAAGGTGCTTGGCTGTGATGAGCTCTTCGTAGCTGCCACCTGGAGAGATAGGAAAGGGAAGGACAAGCCTCCCTTTTGTTCTTCACTGCCTCATCTGGGAGGACTTGTGTTCATGTTAGATGTCAGTGTACCCAAGGTCTAAAGTTGCAATGACAATTGGATGATTGTGTAGTTACTCGATATGTCCCTGAGGTCAAAGAACAATGGCCTGCGACAGATTTCACCCATTGCTTTGTATGTATTAACTCATTAATCATCACTAAATCCTTTTCTCCATTTCACGGGTGACAAAATTAGGCTTAGCCAAATTAATGCGTGAGGATTTGAAATTCAAAGCATTTCTGGCTTAAAATCCACGAGGTTTCCTATTTGTTCATAAATTCTTTCATGATCTGGTTTCTCTTCTCTCTCCAGTATCTCCCTCTTCACTTCCAGCACCATGGGCTTCTCTGGCTTGCACAAGAGCAGGGTGTCTTGCTGTTTCACCGTTCTAGGGAAATATTTGCGTGTGACATTCCTCTTACCCATCCTCCTCCTCTAAATACCTGTTAGTATCTTTCAAGGCTCTTTTGAGCACCACTTCCTCCAGGAATCCCTCCCTAAGCCAGCTCACAGTCTGATTCTCCATGCACTCTTGGAGAAAACTGTTAGTTGTGCTCTTACAATGCTCATTATAGTCTGCTATGCAGTCTCCTTGCTGGGGACTCCAAGAGCTTTATGGATTCAGATCACACTTTATTTGTCTTTGTACCTGCATAACCCAGCACTGCTCAGCAAAAAAGTGCCTTTGAAAAGAGCTGTGAAGCGCACAGCCCTTGGCATCAGACAGACCTCTGTATTCATGTCACCTCCACAACTTGGTGAGAGTACACTATGTGTCCTAAGTTCTTACAATCACAACTTCTGCTGCAAAAGAAATGATATATTTTGAGAAGTGGTAGGAAGATTAGATAGGACAGAGAAATTGAAAGAGCAGGGAGAAAGCAGGTGGGAAGGGCTTCTCCATAGGGAAAAACTATAGAAAGGATACGATCTGAGGGTTTTATACCTGCTGAGAAGTTTGTACAAGGTCCTTTAAGAAAAGCTCATCCTACTTGCTTTTCTCCAATTCCTCTCATTTGATTGTGACTTTTTATAGGAGAAAGAACAAGTTTTATCTTGAGGCCTGTTCCTGGAAGGGAGTGGGCGGGGAAGGGATGCTGGCCATTACCATTTCTGCTAGTCTTAACTAGGCACAGACAACTCCAGCCTTTGGAATCGCCTTGACAAACATGTTTGCCTCCTGATCAAACCAGAAATTCTTTATGTCTCTTTCATTGTCACACTTGCTTTCCAGCTCAAAAAGATTTTCCAGCTAGCATAAGAAAATGTTTTTCCCATTACCAGAGGAACCCTTTTATTTTTGACCATTTTACCTTCCTATTCTGACTATTCAGCCGGTAACTAGATTGAACAGGAAGCAGCCAGGATTTGAACTTTTGCTTATGGAATGCCAGCATTGAAAAGTGGAAGTTTAACCCACAATGCCATAATGCCAACCCCTGTGATATTACGCTTATGACCCTTATGTTGAAAGCCAGGATTGAAACCTAAGTCTGACTCTAAAATTCCTGTTCTTTCTGCTACAACCAGATGTTCCTCCGTGAAAGCAAGGTAGGCACATGACACATTTCACCACTGTGATCTCAAAGATACAAGTAAGGCAGGTATTATTGTGTGAAAATTTACTTTTAATATTTAAATTACTAAGTTAAACATGTCCAAAACCTGCACTAGAATTATTTTCCAATAATAAATCTGTAAAATATCTGTCTATAGCAACTAGGTATTCTCAGCTAACTTCTGTTGTCTATATCTCTAAATATACAATAGGGACATGGTTTAATAAGTATAGTTATCTAAAATGTTATGAAATATGCAATGCATAATATATAATATGTAATGATTTATATTTTTATTAATGTCACTGATGCAGAAAACTAAAATTCATCAGGCAAGAGTATGTATGTTGTAATTCATGTGGGAATTTCTCGCTCCCTAAAAGAAATCCACTAACCCTCAAATATCCATATGCCTATGACAGTATCTAAAACCTAATTCTTCTAACTTGAGACTCCCATCTTGACTAGACCTTGGTAATCTGGAGAAGACTTTTATTTATTAGCAGCTACTTGCATTTAGTGTGAGTGACTTTCAGGTTCATTGAAATAGATTGCCTGTAAATAAAGGCTTCAAAAAAGTGAGTGAAGCAAATACTAGAGCAAAGAAATGGCAAAGGGGACAGCTTTTCTTTATTTTTTTATTTATCATTTTTTTTTTTAGTGAACTGCACAGTTCTAACTAGAAACTAACATCCCTACAGCATTCCCATCAGTTACCTTGTGGACTCAGTGTGTTTTGGTTTTACCATTGTACTTAATTCCCAGTAGCAAAGGTAACTGTAAATATTATATAAAGACCCACTTACTTGGTGGGTACTGGGTCCGTGATCCTCATGGGTGCGGGCTTGGCAGGTCAGGGGTCACCTGGCCCAGCTGGGTGTGGGACAAGGAGGGGATTGGGTTCAGCAGTAAATATTCTACTTGATGCTTGGACACCTCCATCCTATATCAAACTATCTCTTTACAATCCTAGCTGCTCTGCTTCTTGTCCAGCTTCCTATTCCATTCCCTGAAGCAACTGGAGTGATTGACTCTTTGTCACTCATATGGAAAAAAAGATCTACATTGAGTTTCCTGCTCCTAACTCTAGTATGATCGAACTCTGGGTCTTTGTGGAGTGTAACAGCAGATGGAAGATGTTTCCTGTGTCCACCTTTCAAGTAAAATGAAAATAAATAAATAAAAATTTTAAAGCAAAGTTCGTAGTGGGAGATAAATAAACACAGTAAGAATGAATCTAATCAGATCAATGTATAAAAAAGAACCACAGTCAGTGTTTTTCTGATTTTGGATTTTATTCCAATTCCTGCTATCAAAAGTTGGTGTGTGCTCCCCAGTGCTGTGGTGGAAGGCAAGTGCTGGTTTTTATTCCAAAAAATGGTGTGTTCTACTTTCAGTATCCGCAGAAGACATTCATGGATGCACCCTCCCTCTGCCGTATGGTTCAGGCCTGGTGTTTGGGATCTGTCCCCTGAGTTCACAGAGAACCAAGGTGGTCACTTCTTTCCAAGGTCAAAGTCTATAAAATTGCAGTCCATTAGCAATAAGGAAGTAGGAGGTTCCAGGTCCCATAGAAGATGTGACAATGAAAATGAAATGTGCATATTCTGCCCAAGTATTCCTTTTTGGATAATAGACAAAGCTGCTTAACTGGTTTTTACTTGAAATTAGGGAGGGATTTGTAAGAGCTTCTCAATGTGAAACTAATGACATGTTAGAGGTGTATTAATGAATTCAGGTAAAGGGAGACAAAGGAAGAATCAGGCCTAATCAAAATGCCAGCTATTTTAAGGTTTTTCCTTGACCATGTAATCACCTTCATACATATTATGCACCATTAATATTTGCAACAATTATATATTTTTAATTTTCTCTATGTTATAAAACATTAATCATCAGTATCAGCAAAGGAGACATTTTTGCCTCACTGGCATATGTAAAATTTGGCAATATGAAACTTGCAAATATTGTAAAACTGAGTTTTTTAAAGACCAAAACCCCAGAATAATACAGAACACATATGAAGTTCCAGTCATTGGTGGTAGCTTCTGGTGTCATAATCAGTGTCCGTGAAGAAGCATCTCAAGACCTAGTTGACCCAAATCTTCATCTTTTCATCTGAAAGCTATATTGCAAAGTGTGGTGCAGATTAAGAATCCTTAACCCACAAACCCAAAGTCCAAATGCTTCAAAATCTGATTGTTTTGAGCAGTGATATGATGAAACAAGCAGAAAATTCTACACTAGGAAGCACTGTTTTCAGGCATTAAATTATGGAAAAGTACAGCATAAAATCAGCTCAGTCTGTGTAGATAAGGTATGCATAAAATGTAAATGAATTTCATTTTTAGATTTGGGACCTATCTTCAAGATACTTCATCATGTATTTGTAAATATTCCAAAGTTGGAAAAACATCTGTAATTTTAAACTCTTCTGCTCCTAAATCGTTTTGGATTAAGAGTAATCAACTTTTAGTTGAGAGTCAAAGAACTTTGTGGGAAAATACGATGTTAAAGTTTATGAACCTTGGAGAAAGAATAACTTTTCTACAAATAAACATGTTGTGTGAGGTGTTCAGAAAGGATTTTTGGAATGTTTTGAATGGAATCCACCGGATCAGACTGACCTGCATGTATCAGAGTCCATGGGGTCTGCTCTTCCTTTCACAGAAATGAGTTGCAGGTAGAAGAAAGTAATGGGCTGGGGTTGCATCAGTATTCAGTGATCAGTCCAACTTCATTTTCCTATTGAAGAAGTACGCCTCTTTTTCTTTTGCTATCACATTCAGAAACTGAAAACCCTACAGATGATTGAACCCAGATCTACAAATAAGTTCTAGTACCACCTTTGTGCAGAGAAAACCTGAGGTTATGGGCTTGATGGAATGAGAACAGGCATATAGCCTGAGCCATAAATGGGATCTTTTTAATTTATTCATTTAAAAAAAGATTTCATTTATTTTTATTTTTGTTGGAAAGGTAGATTTACACAGATAAAGAGAGACACACAGAGAAAGATCTTTCATCTGCTGGTTCACTCCTCAAATGGTTGTAATGGCTAGAACTGAGCCTATCTAAAAGCAGCAGCTAGGAGCTTCTTCCAGGTCTCTCATGAGGATACAAGATCCCAAGGCTCTGGATCATGTTTCATTGCCTTACTAGGACAAAAGTAGGGATCTGGGTAAGAAGTGGAGTAGCTGCAACACGAACCAGCACACATATGGGATCCCGGCACATGCAAGGTGAAGATTTAGCCACTAGGCTATCACACTGGGCCCTACTGTTACTCATTTTTAAAAATGTATCCTAAGTTTCTACCATGTGCCAGTCTCCTAACACTGTGCACATTACAACAAATGCAAGCCAACACACAACGAAAATGTCTCCCATTAGGAAGCAAACCTGTTGTTTGTGTTTCCCCACTCAGGGTCACAAGTGATGAATTAAGACATGACATATTCCTTTGAACAAAATTAATGGAAGGAGGAAAACATGTGTGTAGCCAAGTCTGTGAATTTGGCTGTGTGCATGAATGATGATGACAACTGCTTGAACAAATTGTAAAACAGAGAATGACACAGGGAGTCTGTCTGGATGGCAAAATTTTATTCTTCCTGAGAAGCTGCTGCTAGTGAGCTATGACACTTGAAGGGATGGGAAGGCAGAAGGTTCCAAAACAGATCTTGCAGAACATGTGCAAGGGCAGCAAGAAGATGAGTGTTTCTGAATCAGAGTGAGAAGTAATTAGTGCAGATCAGGAGGATGAAATACAGTACCACCTTAAAGACCAGAGTAGAATTTGAGGGAGACTTAAACTCATTAAAGGATGCTGAGCAGTCATGACCAGCTTAAATTTTGTAAGAATCATTGTAGATAGTGCAGAGAACAGGCTTTGAAAAGGCAAGGGTAGAAGCTTAAAATTTTTGCAAAGTTTTAAGTAGGAGAAAATGGAACCCTAGACCAGGATGAAAAATGGCAAGAATGGGGGAGTGAGCTGATTTAGGATGTCTTTTGAAGATGGAGTTAATAGATTTCTTAATAGACTGGAAGTGCAATGTGAGGGAATGACAAGAATCAAGATGATATGTAATTGGTTAAGAAATGGGAAGAATTGTCACACAAAGTGTTAGGAGAGACTCTGGGAAAAATAGGCTTTTGTGAAGGAATGTCTGTATTAGGATTGGCCAAGATGAAGATTTTTTAGATTATCTTTTACTACGGCATCCACTTCCACCATCTTTTCTGGTCTCCTTGCTGTTAGTCTGGCAATGTGGCTGAGTTGCAGCTGTGGAATGCAGCTATAAGTGATTGACATAATTTTGAGGCAAAGTCTAAATACGTCTCCCAAGCATTACCCAGAAAACTGTTTCAGCCTTACAGCACGTTGAAAAGAAGACAGAAATACAAAGTGAGAAGAGCCTAGGTCCCCGAATTATCAAGGTTACCTGGTAACTAGAAATCAGTGTTTGTGGAGTCACTGAGATTTGGTGGTCTATCTGCTACAAAATTTAGTGTCATGCTAGCTAGGACAGTACCTAAGTTGGCAGACACTGAGATTCACCAGCTTTTAGACTCATAACAGTGGATATGATCCCCATGGGAATGAGCATGCAATGAAAGTAGAAGAGGCTCAGTGATTGAGCTCTGGCAACTCCAATGTTCAGAGGTTAAGAATTTAGAGAGGAACCAGCACAGAAGACAAAGTTGAGGCCAGGGAACCAGAAGGGTAACTGGGATTGTATGATATTCAGGAATCCACAAAAGCAAGAATTTCAAGGAAGAAAAGCAGCCAATTAGAAGTAGAGATGACACATCAAGAAAAGTAAGGCATTCGTACTTCACAATGAGACATACGAGTAGTGTTAAGGAAAAGATGAGTTTACAATGAAATTTAATACAGCTATGAAGAGGGGGAACTGGAGACAAAATACACTTTGTTTAACAAGGTGAGAATGAGCAGATGTGTTGTTCTAAATGATAGCTCATTGACGAACTCATTTTATCATTCACGTCTAAACCTGGAGTTACTGTATTTATCTAGCATCTATTTTCTTCAATATAAACAAGTATGATCTTCATAAAAGATTTGTTTTCATTTTCAATGTTTTCTTGTTTTGCTTGTAATGATGTTTCTCCTCACAAATATTCATGTTTTAAATTGGGGAACAGGTGATGATTGAGTCGAAATTGGATATCTAGTAATTAATTCTGTTTTGTTTCATTCTAAATTATAGGAATTGCTGATATGTTATTACTTTACAGTAAACTTTACTCATTTTTGTTTTAAATGTTTATTTATTTCTTAACTTTATTTGAAAGGCAGAGAGAGAGACAGAGAGAGATATTTCATCACTGATTCATTCCCCCAAGTGCCCACAACAGCTGAGGCTTGAACAGTTTGAAACTAGGGACCAGAACTCACTCTGCTGTCCCACAAGGATCAGGCACCCAGCTAGATGCGCTGCTACTGCTACTTCCTAGGGTGCTCATTAGCAGGAAGCTAAGTCAGAAGCAGAGGCAAGACCTGATTCCAGACACCCTAAGGTGAAATGACGCCATCCTAAACTGTGGTTTAACCTGCTTTGCCATAGTGCTTGTCTAAATGATTCTAAAAGGCGGTTTTTTTTTTCTACTGAAGTGCATTTTTTTCCTTTTCTATGCCTTATTTTATAGAGTCAGTTAAATAATTCTGGAATTGTTTTGAGGATTAAAGTAAATGATCTTGACCCTTACCGTAAGGAGGAATGGAAAGCTCTATAGTCTACTTACCCTACCTCATCTAATGTTTGCTTTATTTTTTGTCTACTCTGCTGTTGTTATTTCCAAGACTTAAGCCTGTTTAGTGTATTCTAGCTTGTCAGAATCATGTGAAACATGCTTTCAGATTTTCCTTGTATCTCAAAATTCTTTTCATACCTCTTGTTTCATGTAAGAAGAAGTTGTAAAAAGTTGTAGAAATGTTTGACTTTATTTTACAGACAAGGCCAGGGCAGTTAACTCTGAAGTATGTATACTGCACATGCAGACTCTACCAGTTTTTCTGCATCCAACAGTGGTCTTGTGAATAGGATTTATCACAGGTTCATGGGGAATCTACTTGGTGATTTGGTAGATGACTTCTTAAAGTTGTGGAAATGATTTTTTTTCAATCATGTTGCTTTAAAAATATTGTGTAGTTTTTTTCAGTTATTTTTAGATGTAGGTTTCATAGTAAATTATAGAAGAGGAAGTAGTGAGTTTTTTAAAATAGCATGAACTCTTAAATGTTGGTATGATTGAAAATTATATAGCTTGAGCCATTTACTAATGTCTTTATATGTATGAAAGCACATCCGTCCTACATCCCTTTCCCTCTATGCTGGGGATGGCTCTGTAGCTCTGCAAGCCTTCCTGGCTGTCATGTCTTGACTGACTGCAGAAGGAGGGAGTTGGGAAGGGCAGATAAGATGGCAACAATGTCCACCAGTGGTCTCTTCCTTTTGCGAAAATTGAATTTGGGCAGTAAATGTCAAAGACAATATGAAAGTCATCAATTCAGGGATATAGGTGAGCATAGACTCATTACCATCTCAGGGACTTCTGTGTTTTATGTTCCATTTTCCACACAATACTGGCTGAACAACGATCCAAGATCAGCCAGCCTCTTCCAAAAACAATCAGGATAAAATAAGCACCTGGATCAGGAAGTGCTTTTTCTTTTCTGATCATAAATACATACATGCAAAAAATATTTCATGTCACTCTGTGTTTTATTCAACATCTCTATTTTGATTTCAAAGGAAGCAACATTGTTATCTCTTGAATTAAATAAAAACCAAAAGTTGTAGAGACACAATGGAAACATTTCCTAATATGCATGTGCTTCTAAGAACTTAAATGAGGATATTTAAGTAGTCCCCCAAATCCCAAGTGAAGTGATGGTATTTGAGTAGCTCTTACTTTACCCCTAACTAATATTGCTTCCTATAAGAATAATTAGAATGTGGTAAAAGCTATTGATCCTAGTTTAACTTTTATTAATCTGTCGTTTTTATAATGTTGCATATATCTTGAGTTCTCAACTTACTTTTTAGAAAAGTTATTTATTTAGTTGAAAGGCATAGTTAGAGCAGAAGACACAAAGAAAAAGCAAGAAAGTGAGAGCAAGAGAGAAATCTTTCATCCATTGGTTTATTTTGAAATGGATGTACAAATGGGGCTAAGCAGGCTGAAGCCAGAAGCCAGGAGCTTCATCTGGACCTCCCATATGGGTGGCAGGGCCCAAGTTCTGCTGTTTTCCCAGGCAGCAGGGTATTAGATTGGAAGTGGAGTGGTTAGGACTTGAGCCAGCAGGAATATGAAAGAAAAACATCAGAAAGAAAAACTTTCAAACAACTGTATTGAGCAGAATAGCACTTTCTTCTCCCCTCAAAAATGTCTACATCCTTGTCCCTGAAGCCTGTGGACATATGAGTTTACAAAGCAAAGGGAGGGACACATGGAATTAAGAATCAGTGTCACAGAAATACCATTTAAACATAAGGAGGTCGCACCATGGGTCAAGACAAATGTAGGTGGCCACTCACAGCTAGACAAGATGCAGAAACTGATTCTAGCTTAGAGCTGGCAGGAGGAACAAAACTTGAGGGTTGAGACAAGTAACCCGATCATTAACATGCTTCAGTTTCACACTGAAGTACCTGGGATTGATTCCCAGCTATAGCTCCAGCTCTTGACTCTAACTTCCTTCCTATTCAGACCCTGGGAGATAGTGGCGCTGCCTCGAGTAGTTAGGTTCCTGACACCCATGTGGGAAAGATGAATTAAGCTTCCAGCTCCTGGCTTTAGTTCTCACCTCGTCCCAGCTATTGCAGGAGTTTAAGGGTTGTCTTGATTTTTTTTTTCTGAAGTGAGTAAGTAAATAAATAAGACCACTTGGAATAACAATGTTTCTTCATAAGCTTGAATTTATGAACCAAAGTTTTCCTCTGACTTTCTGAATATTGTCAAATACTTGGTAGCTGGTTATGGGTGAAACACACAGCCTGTAGTTTGTGTGTCAGACCGCAGAATGTCAAAGTCCCTCAATTTGTCCTTTAAAATGGGACTTCCTGCTTCCTATCAGTAATTTTTGGTCAATTCTTCTGTGGTATTTTTTAGAAATTAGTATTTTTGTGAATAGCTAGTATATGGACTTCACACATTTAGCTGTTTCCTTCAGTTGGGACATAGCAGGAATAATAGTATATATGCTAAAAAATGAAAAATAGCTTAGGAAATAGTGAAGGTGCAGTGGACACTTAGCCCAGTGGTTAGGATACCACTTGGAATTCCTGCATCCGGATCTGATCACCTGGGTTTGAGTCTGAATTTGCTTCGTAGTCCAGATTTGTGCTAAAGTGCAGGTGATGGCCCAAGTAGGAGGTAGTAGGATGATTTTCAGAAGTCATGATCAATAAAATAAAAATGCATTTGTGCATAATTGAAGAATATGTTAGATGAAATGTTTGTAGTTTACTTAACAGTGAGGTCTTTGATAGTAAATATATTCTTAGCATCACCTGTTATGCACCTGATAGAGGGCAGAGTGGGAAGAAGAGAAAATGGGACAGCATGGGTTTGGATCTCAGGATTCATAATTAGTCACAGACCATTAGAAAGTTTCTCAACAGCTCAAGACCCATGAAAGTTCACATACAATGTAAACAATATAGGTCATACTCCATAGGATCACTGTATCTTCCCTAGTCATCCATTTGGGTCTCCTTATTCTTTATTATGAACAGAGTTAAACCCCTCGATAGCTGTCTGATGTGACTCCATTCATCATAGTGTTCTTCAGGCACCTGAAATGAATTTGCAAAATGAAATCCTTCATCCCTCATCTCCCAAAATACTCTTTTTTTGTTGTTCTCCCTACTTGTATTTAGCACTAGCTTTTTCCAGTTCTCCCACTTGGGTTCAAGAGCTCAAGGTCATAGGCCATCTTATGCAACCTTCCCAGTTTATTTTCAGGGAGCTGGATCCAAAGTGGAACAGCCAGGACTTGAATCGGCTTCTGTATTGAATGTGAATGCTACAAACAGAGGATTAACATGCTCCACTACCATGCAGGCCCTGTCATTCAAGTCTTTTGTTTTAAACAAATTTTCAATAATTTTAAATTTATGAAACAATAATTATGAAGTAGTACAAACTTTTCTCAGATAACTCACATTGAGTATCTCCTAAGATTAACATCTCAGTATATTTGTCACAGAACTATTCAACCATTAATAATGAAATTGTTTCATTTGCAGCAAAGTGCATGAAACTGAAGGGCCTCATTCTGGGTGAAAATAGCCAGATAAGAAGGTGTTCTACATTGGTAGGAAATGTTCAATTACTAATTTTCTTTAAAAAGAAGAAGGGAAGAAAAAAAGGATAGGAAGGTAAGGGAAAGCATTGGTGGAGGGAGAAGGAAGGAAAGAAAGAAAAAGGAAGGAAGGAAAAAGAGAAATTGTCCTGTGACAATTGGTGAATTTCTATTTCCATGACTAGTTGGTTCTCTGACTCAAGGTGTTTTGACAACACAGGGAAAGATGGAAAGGCCCAGAGCTCTGACTTCCTTCATTTCTATCAGTCTGGTTGAAATAGTCTACTCCTAGTCTCTCCAGCTGGCAGGATAATCCAACACACGTTAAAGATAACTCAATGATGGTTCGTCATTCAGGACACCTTGGATGAATTGATTCAGCAGCATCAAAGTCAGCTCAGAGTGGCATATGACATGACATAGCTGCCTCTGCCAGTGCTCCCATGCTATGGCTGTCTGATTCAGGTTGTTCTCTACATCTCATTAGGATGCAACGACATGAGAACGTTCTGCTTGGGTGAGAGGACAAGAAGAGATATGACTGATGCAATAGGAGGTTTCATGGTAAATCTTCAAGAAAGGAATTTCATTAGTGGGCTTTGGAATTTTACACACACAACACACACATAATGTTAAGTGGTTTAATTAAGTAAGATGGTAAGTAATGGAACAGTTGAATTCAACTTAGAATACACTCAAAGAAACATTTTAAGCGTTGTTTTCACCTATATATACTTGATAAGGAAACTGATGAGATGGTGTTATACAGTGAGCAACTAGAGACTGAAAACTGAATTTTCATCTGGTGAATGAAAATGTTTTAAAATTTAGGCCAGTTTTAGAGAGGCTTAAGCTTTGTAGCTCAAAGTTTTAACAGAAATTGGTTTTGTCAGGAGGCAGTTTTATATCCAATATTTTGCTATAGAGTTGCTAAAGAGTCAATGTAAGCAGAACATGAATAATAGAAGAAAAATACAAGCTCTGACTTTCAGAGAACTGGCACTGTAGGTGAGAGATGCTGCCCTGTGACAGATGAACATCACCTACATTGTTAAATATGCGCAAGTGTCGTTGGACATTCCTGCTGGCCTAGGCCAGACTTATTCCTAGTCACTTCGCAACTCAAGATTACTCTAGTTCCTTCACTGTGTGTCCAGAAGTCTGTCACAGAGGTAATCTATGAAGAAGTTCATCCTGTTCAGATTTTCATCTTTCTTGATGACATGCTTATGGCATGGAAATAGAGACACCAAAGAACATCAGCAACTTCAGAATAGAAACATATACAATACTGAATTAGGCTCTATATTAGGTTCTATTTATAAGAATATTGTATGACTTTGAATCACCTGTTGTGAAAAAGACAATATCAGTATATTAATAAATGCAACAAATAGTAAATAAATAAAATAAGTGTATATTGCCATTATAAGGACGACACTCATTTTACTGCTTGCTGGTGTTAGACATTTTCCTTTTAAAATTTTGGCTGTAACTAGAGACAGTAAGTGAAATCACTTAATATTAACTGAACATTCCATAGAATGAAACTCTTAAAATCCATAAAATATGCAACATTTTTTCTTCTTTACTAGGCAAATATGAGTTAAGACTCATTTTGAGACACCTGACATCAGTGTACATGCTCTTTTTTAGTCATTTAATGAAATAAATCACAGTTCTCAGATGGCCTGTGAGAAGACGTGGATCCATGTTGTCAGAATGAAAGAATATGCTGTGACCCTAATATGTATCTCTTCATGGGAACTTCATCTTGCATCACTTTTCAAGGGGCTCAGAGGAATGTGTTGTATAGTGACAGCATCCTGGGCCAGCGCATGAACACTGCAGCACAGAACTGGGGGCTTACTTCGTTATGGGAAACACTCATAACACAGTCAACACTTTCAGCTTTGTGTTTTTTGTACACTCCTCAATCACTGTCTCTGAAAAGACACAAATGAGGTTGTGTCCTACACTCCATTGGGTATTGTGTGTGTGTGTGTGTGTGTGTGTGTGTGTGTGTGTGTGTGTAGGGAAACTTCACAATTAACTCAAGCTGTCAGCTTTTGGAGGCCCAGCAGGACATTATTCATTTCTCCCATGGAATGGTAATTTATTTGTAACAAATGAGGAATGCTTTGATGGGATCATGAGGGTCATGAGCCAAAGTTGATGGTGATGGTTCAGTAGAACTGTGGAGATATTGATCAGTAATCTCACTCTCTGGTGAATTCCTTTCCATACAGCAACTTCTCAGTCTAGAAAATTAGCACAAGGCAAATTTGTGCTCAGCTAAACTACAAGACACCCAATATAATTGCTTAGTACTTTTTAAAACACAATAGACAATATTATTAAATCCATAAGTGTCAGTGTTCAATCCTTCTTACTTATATGACAATTTGACTCACAGATTCATGGGGGTTGCTAATAAGGCAATTACATATTGAACTCCTACTCAGGATCAATCATAGGCACAAATAATTTCTCAGCAGAACCTGAATGAGGCAATGCATAAGAAAATCAGGAAGAGGATCTTGTGCTCCTATTTTAATTTCCTCCTGACTAACCCTGCACAGATCTCAGATTGGGTTTGACAGGCATGATCCTTAATTTGCGTTAACTCCCTGGGTCACAGAGTAAGAGGTTCCTGAGCTTTGCAGACATGACCTGCTGGGAAGACACATGTTCTCTTTGTTATTCCTTGCAGGAATCATTTATCGGCAGCACTGATGAGATGCCATTTTTCTGAAGTTACAAATAAAGTATTACTTCTCTCTCAAGGTTTGGTTTTCATAGCATGGCTTGTTTGAACTTGGTGATGCTTCCAGTTGGTTTTTCAATTCTTGTGCTGATTGTGTATTACTACAAAACTGGTTTTGAAAAAGTGTGATGTTCATGTGTTTCTATATTCAGCTGAATTACTCTCTCTTCAAATCCCAGTAGCAAGAACCATACAAGCAACTAAGGACTGATGTCCCATCAGGTCTATTCTTCATTCACTGAGTGATAACCCCTACCCTGCAGAGAAACCTGGAATTTATGTTATCAAACATGGAAACAAATCCCTTTCCTAGCAACGATTTCTTAGGAAGAGAAACCATCAGCACCTGTTTGTGAACTGTTCCCTGGAATTACCAAGAATGCATCCAAATGGATCCAGAGATAAGAAGCATGGGAGATATTTTATGAAAACTGCTACAAACCAGGGAATGTTAGTTTTTACATTTATTGCTCATGTTGATGTGTTTAATCCTCTCATTCTCTTGGTCAAGTAATGGCTTAGAGAAACAATCCTATTGATCACTTGCTTCAAGGACCAGGTATACTAACTTATGTTTGAGCTAACAAATTCTGTGTCAATCTCCTTATCTGTAAAATGGGGATGGGAATAACACTTAATTCATTGAGTTGTTGTGAAGGCTACAAAGTATAGTGAGAATCAAGCATTTAGCACAAGGTCTGTCATATTGTACATTGTGACCTATAATAATGATTACCTCTTTTATTACTAAGCCTGATCTCCTGACCCCATATAACAGAGAGCTTCTTTTAATGTGTTCTGCTGATGAAATATCTCATCTGGATTTGTGAATTGTGGGAGGATATAAAGCCCCGAACTGACCATCAGAGCCAGACCAGCTGGATTCCAATCTTAGCTCACCCATAACAAGCTATATTACCACAGAAAATTAACTTCTTTTATTTTATTTTTTTTAATTTTTTAAAATTATTTATTATTTTTACTTCATTAATTACATTGTATTATGTGACACAGTTACATAGGTACTTGGGTTCTCCCCACCCCTCCCCAAACCCTCCCACCATGAATTAACTTCTTTTTGCTCTTCGTTTCTTGTATACAACATAAAGAGCAGGGAATTGAAACACGTTATGGAACTCTAAGAGTTACAGCTCTATGTATTAACCTGTCTTTCAAAATCATAATATAATACTGGAGGTAGGCTACATTATAAAAGAAAAGAAGTTCGTTTGGGCTCATAGTTCAGGAGGTCCAAGGTTGAGACCCCAACATGTGGTAATGCAGTTCATGTTGATAGGATCCTGAAGCAGTGCAGAGCAACACCTACTGAAAGTTAGGGAGTAGACATTTCTGCAAAATTCTGTCTTTCCCTGATCGCGTGAAACCACTAAGATTAAATCACGGTGGCTCCACCCTGATGACTTAATCTAATGTATTCACTTTACAAAAGCCCTAGCTCTAAACACAATTAAATTAACTTTCCAGTCTTTGAATAGCATCACCATTTGTCTTTGGAAATCAAATGTCTGTGAGTGAACCCAAAACCTCATCCAAATCATAGAAGTTACGTGTTTGACAATGGCTACTCAAGTGTGTCTTTTACCACTTTGGGCTATTGTTTATGAATATAGCCACAACTATATCAGTTTATCCACAAAGAATGACCTAATCAGCTACTAATATCAGTAGCACAGAATTCAAAATATTTATTTACTTGCCTTTTATTAGTAGAGTGGCATGTGGCAAACTGTATTTGTCTGAGGACCAGTCATAGTGACAACTTGCTCTCTGTTTTTCCCAAAAATTTGAACAAGAGGAAGTAGCAAGGTCAGCTAGGAATTATGAACTCAGATAGAGTATCCACATGATCAAAGATGGCTAACAAAGAAAATTCCAGCATCAATAAAGGTAAATGGAATTGCTAAAGAGTATTTTGAATACCTATCCTAGAAATTTTAGTATATATAAAGCTCATTTCATTTACCTAAAATCGTTTAAGTACAGCTTGATATATTGGCAGGAACATAACATTTCACCCTTTCATTTATCCATTTGTCCAGTACTGAGTGCCTGTTTAATGCTGACAGGCAGGACTTCTCAAAATCCCCTTAAGTTCTGAAATTCTCCAACTTAGGGAGAGGAATATTTTTTCCCAAAATGCAGATCATCTCATATTTTCAACATGATGCCCATTCATGACTTTCCTCCATTGAACAGAATATCTGCAACTTACCATTAGAAAGTGTTCTATGAGTGTAAAGTGATGGCTTGATGGCTACATCCTCAACTTGCAAGTGCTGGGATCCCATATGGGAGTGTGGTTCATGTCCTGGCTGCTCTACATACATCTGCTTGCTTATGGCCTGGTAAAGCAGCAGAGAATTGCTCAAAGCCTTGGGACTCTGCACTCAAATAGAAGACCCAGAAGAAGCTCCTGGCTCCTGCCTTTGGGTTGGCTCAGCTCTGGTCATTTTGGCCACTTGGGGAGTGAACCAGCTGATTGAAGATCTTTCTTGCTTTCTCTCATGATCTGTCTTTCCAATAAAAATAAATCCCTTTTTTTTAAGGAAAGTAGTCTACAGCCTAAAAGTCATTAATTTTTGGAAAGGCTGAAGCTTGTAATTCACCTTCTACTAATAATTGAGGAAAACAGTTTCAGCTTTTTGTTCAGTTGTGCAACTGTCAAGACATACCATACAGGTAGGGTGCTTTTGCTTTACATGTTCACTGAGAAAACATGTGAATCTTCTTGTTGCCTAGTCAGTAGCAGATGGACTTCAGCTTTTTGGATACATATCAGTAGAAACAGAACAGAATGTTAGAAACAAGGATCTATGACTGGTGTGATGGAACACTGTAGGAAGTTTCTCAGCTATACTCTATTTCTTGTGTTATTTCCATTAATATCATGTTTTAATTAAATGTACAAACTTGGTGATATTTTCAATGAAAACTGGAAAAATTTTACATGCTTTTTAAAGAGATTTTCTTCATCTTTTAGCGGAAATTAAGTAATTATCTTAAAAACCTAGATTATTGTCATTCTTTCTATGCAGTGATGTTTAAGCACAATATCACTGTTACTACAAATGAATACTCGTATATCAGAACACAGATCTTAAACTTTTTGATTTGCTTTAAATTCTAGTTCAGATGAACTAAATCATCTTAGATTGAATAACTCAAAAGATTCATGAGTCAGAAGATATTTTATAAAGACCAACAATGGCATTGCTTATTTCAGTCAGGATTATCGAACAGGCAGAACTAATAGTATGGGAGCATGCACTGATGCACATGTATGTGATGAATGTAAAGTTGCTATATCCAAATCTTTGTAAGGAAAATAAGTATACAAGTTTGGCGTGTCTAATAAAGGCTTTATTTTGGAGGGAAATTCATCCTTTATGCACCTCTGGAGTTGTGATCACTCAGGGGAGTCTCCCATATGGGTGCAGGGGCCCAGGGACTTTAGCAATCCTCCATTGCCTTCCTAGGTCACAAGCCATTAGCTGGCTCAGAAGTAGAGCACTGTGACTTAAATCAGTACCAACATGTAACGTCAAAACCAAAGGCAGAGGCTCAGCACACTACACCAAAGCACTAGTGTTTGTGAGACTTGTGATAACCTCTTTTAAAAAAATTATTACTGATTTTTTGAATTTCTTTTTTTGTTGCTGAGTTTCTTAAGTCCCTTATGTGTCCTGGATATTATTCATTTGACCGTTGCATAATTTGCAAATATTTTCTCCCATTCTGCTGATTGCCTTTTTATTCCTTTGCTGTGGAAAAGTTTCTTAGCTTGATATAACATCACTTGTCTACTTTTGCCTTCATTGCCTGTGCGTTTATAGCCTTACCAAGAACTCTTTACTTATGTCAATGTCTTGCAGTGCTTCTCCTGTGTTTTTTTTTTTTTTTTTCTAGATATTTGATGGCTTTAGGCCTTGGATGTAGATCTCTGATCCATTGCGAGTCAAAGTTTGTGTAGGGCATAAGATAAAGTCTTGTTTCATGCATATGTATATTTAGATCCAATGTTTCCCACACTATTGACTGATGACACTGTTCCTTATTTTAGTGAATTTGTCTAAGATTAGTTGGTTGCAGATGTGTGGATTAACTTCAGGGGTGTTTAGTCTGTGTCACTAGCTGACATGTCTATTCTTGTGCCAGTACCAATGAGTGTTGATTATAACTACCCTGTAATATGTCTTGAAGTCAGAATTTAGCTATTCTGAATCTCTTGTGATCCCATGTGAATATAGGGTATTTTTCCCCCAAATCTCAGAAAATGTCTGCTATTTTGATTGGGATTACATTGAATCTTTCAATTGCTTTGAGTTGTATGAATATTTTCATTATATTAATTCTTCTAATCCTTGGAATATTTTTCAATATTTTGTATCTCTATTTCTATTTCACACTTTTTCTATTTCTCTCCTTAATGTTTTATAATTTCCATTGTGCGTATCTTATAAATCCTTTGTTAAATTTATGTCAAGTCTTTTAATCTGTGCTTATTCTGAATCATTCAGACAATATGTTATATACCCCATATACCAGTCCATCTGATGGTAATTCCATTAATTTCTATAACTTTTTCCTCTCATATCTGCAATTTTTCCTTCCCCTTTTTCTCCCTCACTACCTAATTTCCTTTGATTCTGCCATAAACATTTAATGAGGGTTGTTACTGAAATATTTTAAGACAGCTGAGAGCCTATGGCCCGATGCATTGTTAGAATGTGCTGAATCTGTGTGGAGTGAATGGGTAAATTATTCAAGTTCATTTTAGAAAGGCACCTGGGCAGCTGCATTAGGATAGAGAGGCAGATAGAGCTGTTAGGAGTCTGCTGCATCCCTACAGATAGGGGATGATGATAGTAACTTCTGGGATAAAAGGGAGAGAGAAAGATGAAAGAGGAATTGTGGTGGTTAACGTTGGAAGACTGGAGGTATGCTCGCAGTGAAAATGAAGGGGTATAATAACGCTATGGGGCAGAAGGAAGGTGATACTTTCCATCCCTGGCAATGAAAAACCTAACCAGCTTAAAAATCTGCTTGATGAAACCTGTTTGAACTCCTCCAGAGTTGCTCTCTTCATTTCCATAACATCATTATATTGAGTTGAAATTAATTTTTGTTGGCGTTATTTTTATCTATTTACTTATTTACTTGACTGACTTGAAAAGCAGAGAGTGAAAGTGTGTATGTGAGAGAGAGAGACACAGAGAGAGAGAAAGAGAAAGGTAGACACACAGAGAGAGATAGATCCCCAGTGCTCCCAAAAGCCAAGGCTAGATTGGTCTGAAGCCAGTAAGCTGAAACTCAATCTTGGCATCTCATGTGGGGCATTAAGGACCCAACTACCTGCTTCCTTGCTCAATAAGCACAGCAACTAAGTTGGTGCCTAGAGCACAGCTAGGGGTCTAACCCACTCATTCCAATATGGAATGTGAGCAACCCTGTTGTTGTACAATGTGGGTAAAGCTACCTCCAGAAACAGTGGCATCATTTAAGAATGCCGGTTCAAGTCCCATTGCTCCACTTCCAATCTCTACTAGTATGCCTGGGAAATTAACAGAGAATGACTCAAGAACTTTAGCCCCAGCATCCATCTGGGATTCCCAGGTAGAGTTCTAGGTTCTTGGCTTCTGGCTGGCCTGGTCCTAGCCATTGCTGCCCTCTGTTGAGTGAATCATCATGTTGAAGATCTCTTTCTCTCTCTCTAAGCTGTTAGACATTTTCTGGTATTTTTTCTAATGATAAGGCTGAGATTATTGTTTTAAGGAGAAAATACTACAAAGGTGATGTGCCCTTTTCACCCCATGATACTTGCCCACAATGCTGTCAGCATGTGACTTCTTACAGGTGATGTTAACCTGGACCACTTGTTCAAGATGTCTTCTGGATTTCCTACTCCACTAGAAAGATTACTAGTCTCCCTTTTGCATATTACGTCTTTGTCAGCACTGTGTTGTTGTATGTGGCTTCTTAAGTAGTGACTTGACTGCCGTGAAAAATGTCAACCCATCCAACTATTTTGAAATATTCCTTGGCATATATTTATTTAGCTATGGATTACTTTCCAATGTACTGCTTAATGTCCACATTCTTGAATAATTTTCCTGTATCTTTTTGTTACTGATTTAGTTTTAATTCTATTATTATCAGAAAACATGTTTTGCATGATTACGAATCTTTTCAGATTGTCAATTTATTGTATGCCCTGAATGTGGTAAATGTTTTGTGTATGTTTGAGAAGGATGGCTATTCTGTTGTTAGGTGGAGTGTGGTGTAAGTGTCAACTAGGTCAAGTTGGTAGAGTTGTTTGGGCCATCTCAACTCCTGCTTCTCTCTGCATACTTGTTCTATGAAGTCCTGAGAGAGGAGTGTTAAAGTCTCCAGCTACAAGTGTGTATTTGTCTGTTTCTCTTTACAGTACTACTACTGTTTGTCTTGTGATATCTGAACTTCTGTTCAGAGTGTATACATTTAACATGATGACTTCTTCTGGCCGAGTCTGCGCTTCATCGGGATGCTTTCTTGGGATGGAGAGGGATTGTATAACACTCCATAACATCCATTCTGCAACCCAAGGAATTTCAGCCTTTTTGGTAGCCCAAAGGCAACTTTAGCAATTTTTTAAAAGATGGATGTAGCTGAATCTCCTTCCCAGCTTGTCTGGCCTTTAGGTCAGCCGATGCTTGGTACTGTAGTTCCCTGCAGGTGCCCTGTATGTCCCTGAATTTGTCTTATTTGCTCTCTATCCTGTTTTCTGAAAGGTTTAAAAAGATTTGATAAATTTCCTTTTGCTAATCTTCTTCTTGAGTTAAGAAAGGAGGTAATATTTATCATATCTCCAAACTGAAACCAAATATTTTATGCATAGATAGTTTTGAGAGTTGAAAAAAACCTGGTTTTTGTTGTAGTTGTCATTTTTGTGTTTCTAGCAATCTACTATTTTACCTCTAGGGACCCGTTATTGTGGAAACCCCAATTTTGTTGAGACTTTCCCTGGCAGAAAAGTAGAGCTTGTTGGGCAGTTCTTTTTTTTTTTTTTTTGTTGGGCAGTTCTTATCACTGACTTTTCACAGGGGGAACTTACCTATTTTTCTACTGTTTCCTTTTTATCATAGTGTGTGTTTGTTATGTATGGTAACTTTGCCCTTTGAAACAAACTATCTGTATATTCTTGCAGTCAAGTCTGTGAGGAATGAGGGTGGCAATGATCTCAGGGATAACCATGCCAAACATCACTCACTTTTACAACCTCCAAAGAAATGTTTCCTGTTGACCTTCATTTTGTCTTCTGATCAGGATGTGTCGTGTTTAGGTAATAGAAATCATTCTTTTGGGGAATAGGTCTTTTTTTTTTCTTTCATTAAAGGGTAATTACTAATCACAACATTGCAGTAGGTAACTCCAGGGTCACTTAATTCCAAAAATGTCTGAGTGTTAATATTTTAAAATTCAATAGTGAACATATTCATTGGTGAATGTCAATCAGTAATTATCATGTATCTAATTGAGTAACACTTGAGATTTATTTTAAAATTGTTAAAAAACACAGACAATAGTCTCAACATATAAGCGAATCTGAGAAATTGTGTTTTTTAACAGTGACACAAACTAAATTTACCTTTTTGGATTGAGACTAGATGAAAAGGGATCAGAGAAACCTGGGGATCTTGTTTTTATTGCTTGAGGCACTCTCATTTGCAAAATCCTTTTAAACTAAAATCCATCCATCATAACATAAGCAATTTGAAGTAATTTTCCTGATATTGGTATGTTTGAGTTTAAAAATTCCTCTTCTGCCTAGTGGCAGTGAGGCAGTAATTTCGATTGAAATGTTGTCTTCATAGCTGTATTTCTTCTGTTGACTGCTTTCACAACCAATGTACATGCATTTCCATTCACAAAGTCACTGGTTCTATCTGCTAGGTTTGTGATAGACATAAACAGAAAACGACCATAATTCAAGCGACCTTTTAATAATTGTCAAAAAGCTTTTATTGCTAGTATACCCATTGATAGAATTAAGGAATGAACTCCATGTACTTTTGATAATGAAAAGCAGTTGTAAATATTTAAGTAGGTTTTGGAATTCAGGTATAACTGAACTCTTAAGGGTTTGCTGTTGTTTTTGGTGGTTAGATAAAAGATGCTTGGGTAAAATATGTAGCTCTGGAGAAAGAATTGCATGTCTTGTGGCTATTGCTGAAATTCTGTAATTATTTGCTTGTTATAGAGTATTAGATTTCCCAGAAAAGAATATGAAAGAGTTTGCTTCCACCCAGAGTGGTTCTTGGTTCTTAACTACCGTGTACGTCCTATGACCTTCAAAGAGCCATGTTGTTTTGAGTTCCCAAGAACTTCTTGGCCCCACCAAAGTCCATGGTGATGTCCTTGGAGCCAAAATGTGATAATGATAATCAGATATGATTGGTTCCCATGCCTCTTTAATGAAATCAAGATGCCTTAGAATGTAGTATAAAATATATTATCTCGAGGGAGAGTGGGGGTCCAGAGGTGGAGCCAGGCTCGGACCAGAGAAAGCTGTCCTCCCTGGTCCCGAAGGACATTTATTGTTCTTCTGTTTCTGCGGACCGCTCAGAGCTTCTGGTTGTCTTTCCGATGACGTTGGTTTCTGCACAGTAGTGTTTGGACTTCTTCCATCCCCTGCGGAAGCTCCGGTTGGGAGTGGGTGACCTCATGCCTCACTGGGTGGGACACAAAGATTAGTCACTCCTCACCATGGTGTTGAGGATTTTCCTGCACCCCCCCCCAAAAAAATGTTCTGCACCTTAATTGTCGACAGATGTCTTGTTAGAGTTACAAGCCAGTCTAGATTATCCTAAAATCTGCCAAGATCAGCAAAATTTTACTTCAACACAACAAATGGGTAAATACTAAAATGAAATAGACACGAGACAGCTGAATGGTACCTTATAGCCATTTTAAGGTATATAGCAGCCGGTCCTGTATATAAACTAAAATTGAAATGTCAATGAGCTAATCATAGGTTGTGGTTAAGAGCTTGCTTTTTTTTTTTTTTTTAAACATACTGGTTACTCAAAACCATGTCAATTCCATATTATTACAAATTGCTGTTGATGTTATATTGGGACTCTTAATTGACTGTGATGATATTCTACCAGCTCTAACTTCGGACCAGAAATGGTCTCCCCAAGAAACTGTTCAACCCATCTGGACAATAAGTAACTGGACTCTATGCTTGGTATACATTTGCAAGGAAGGAATCTTGATTGAATTTGAACTGTAATACTACATCAAGGTGGAGGAATCCACCAGGGGGGAGGGGCGTGGGGAGGGGCGTGGGGAGGGGTGGGGGATTCCCAGAGCCTATGAAACTGTCACATAATGCAAAATAATTAATAAAAAAAATATATTATCTCAAATATTTTTAAAAAAATGGATGACAATTGCTGAATTATACTTTGAGGGAAAGTATTTTCGATTTCCATTAAAACAAAAATCTCTCTTTGGTTGTAGACACTCTGGAAGTCAAAGAATGTGAGACAGGCAAACTGCAAATAGCCTGATGTTTTCATCACAACTGAAAGTGAAATGAGTCACTTCTCAGAATAATGAAAAATATCAGTATAAGGACAATAAGCTTGACCCTGTAACAAAACTTCTGTTTATGTTTTTCCTAATGGGTGTGGAAATGATAAAGTTAGCCTGTTCTGATTCCTTGTCGATGTGTATATACATCCCATTTTTGTTAACAAAGTGATCAGTTAAGTGAAACACATGACAATATCAGAAATGATTTGAAAACAAGATCTGAGTATAAAAATCCAAGTAGTGATCTTCATATTCTTGACAGAATCTACTATGAATTTTTTCATGTGGAGTATGTACTATTTTACTGCATCTTCAGATTTGTATCCTACTACATTATTATTTTCTTGAAGAAAAATATGCTCACCATAATAAGATAATAATTGTAATGAAATAATAGATTGCTATTTGTAATCAGTAATTATGCATTCACCAAATAAGTAGCCAGTATCTGGGGAACAGGCAATTATATGAGCTATGATTACTAAAGAAATAATTATGATGAAAGATAAACCTCTCTTAGTTGTGCTTTTCTTTAAGACCAGCATTTACATAACACTTTTTAATCCACAGAGAATGTTTGTTTGGGTATGAGAATGAGTATCTGACATGCACAATTTAATACAGGGACCCTTGGCATTCACGGATTTGACATTCTTAATTTTAATGATCACGAGTGATTTGAAGGACTGTGACTTATTGTAACTTTTCTAGGGCATGAATTTGAATCAGTTGCTGCCTTGTTTCCATGAAAGAAGCTAGACCAAGTGGCATCACACCCACTGCTGCCGAGGTCAGATATGCATGGGCTCTTGTCTAGCTGGAGAAACAAAGGGGAAAAAATGCATCTGCTATTGATACACACAAGTAAGGAAATAGAATGCATATGCAGAAAATCTAAAGAGTGTGGAGCTTCTTGACAGAAGTTGTTTCAGCAAGTGTATATATTCTGCATGTTCTCAGAGCATGGGCCATTAAGAGGCTTTCATGAACTTGTTAGATGTGTGAATCAAGTTGAACAGCATTCTCTTATAAGCATTTTGACGAATTATGCCACTTAGATTTGATTTTAAGTGGCACAATGTGATATAAGAACATTCCTTTAAAAATTATATCCTTAATTGTTTTATTTAGCAATAAAATGTCTATGATTTGGGTAGAGTTATAAGATTCTGATTACTCCTTAGATTAATTCTGTGTTTTTATTTATTTTGCTCATATAGCTTTAAGAAGCAAAAGCTATAGCAGAACGGAGAGAGAGAGATAAGACTGAATCCAAAGCATAAGAAAGAGAAAGAAGCCATAGTTTAATTCAATAATCCTTTGCCAGAATGTTTCCATCACTTACCCTGGTCATACACTCTTTACAAATGTATATTCCTGAGCCCACTCCTGAACTAGTGAATCAGAATAGCCAGAAGATGGACTCCTGGATATATACGTTTGAGAAAAGCTCAGATGATTCTTACAATCATTTCAGAATAGAAAACATCCTATGGGCTCAGATAAAAAAATGAAGGGAATACAAATATGTGTGAAAAGGAATAATCGTTTTTGAAGGATGACATGGGATACGCCGAAACAGAAAGAAATCTTTAAACATTTTAAAGTAGGTTGAGTCAAGATCAGTAGTGCAAAGAGCTTCTTTGCTTTATGTGAATACACAAATGCAGTGCAGCCCTGACATACAGAAGTGTTATTTTTTTGAGAAAATTGAGAGTAGAGACTTTTCAATCTCTGTAACACTGCAGTCCAGGATTACCCTTTTGTCTCTCTTGACCAATGTTTCACCTTGTACCAGTAACTTTAAGCTTTGTGTTTGTCAGCAAAAGGCTTCCATATGATAGACTGAGCACAGCTCCTCTATGTAATCATGAGATTGAGAATTTGTTTCTTGAGATGTAAGCATGTGTTGATCTTAGTCTGTAGCTCCGTGGAGCTTTTCTTTAGGGCCCAAAATGGACAGGCTTGTTTCAGAGCGTTACCTCTGCATATCTGGCGTGAGAGCCACTGTGTCTGCTATGGATGGATTCAGAAGCTCCCTTTTGGCTTGTCACTTGCTAGGTTCATGCCTCTAAGCTCCAAGTCATGGAGCACATCTTAAGAAAAGTAGAATGGTCAGGCTTCAAAATGGTGGCAATATTTTCTTCATTTCATTGACTTAAATAGTGTCTGGTTGGAGAAAACAAAGATGAAGTCCATTGAGATCACCAAACTGAGGATTTAAATCTGAAAAGAGTGAGTTGCTTGAATCTGTTTTTCTGCAAACCCAAGTTTGGCTACATGTTTTATAATTTTTTCGGAGTTAGTGTGTGCATTCAATTGGGTTAAACAGTGCAGAATCCTGTGCACTTATCAGTTATATTGAAAACCAAAGAATACTTCAATGGGAATTGAAGAACAGCTTACAAATTTGATTATTAATTAAGAAGGTGCATTACATTCCTACATTCATCCATATGTGCAGTGTGCTGTCTGTGTAAAGAGAGGCCAACCAAAGCATTGTCCGTCACTTTTCCTGCAATGACACTTCAGACAGAAAGTTCACTCCTCAAAGTACAGTTGATAGTGTCCTTGGTCAGTGTTGAGTTTATTAAAAGGCCATCCTACTTGGAACGCAGCTGCAGGAGGCCTTTCAACGTGAGTAGCATCCTGATTTAGTCCAGGATTTCTATATACTGTTTTAGTCACTCGGATTGCACCCAAACCTAGACCTAAGCTATTAGAACTTCAGACTCTTATTTATCCGTTTGGGACACCAGACTTCCTTCTATAACCAGCACTTGGCTTTTACTAAACATAGGATCTGCTTTCCAAACATCTGTCCTTTCTCATCACAATCTTAAGTAAATTCACACCATACCCCTGCAGACTGGGGCTTGCTTCCATTTCCTTTCTTTTCTTTCCGTCTTCCTCTCTCACACAGTTCTTGCAAAGCCCGCTAAATTTGTAGATATTCCTGTGCTATTCATTCTTCAAAGCATGGCATTCAGAAGTGACTTGGAACATAAACCCAAAAAGCTATATTAAATATAAAAACACGTAGTGGGGTGGTTCTTTGGTACAGTGGGTAAGATGCCAATTAAGATGCCCACATTCTATATCAGAGTGCCTGGTTTTGGGTACCAGCTCTGCTCTACATTCCAGCTCCCTTATAATATGCACCTAGGGAGACAACAGGTGATATCTCATGTATTTGGGTCCCTGCAATGATGTAGGAGAACCAAACTGAGTTCCACCTGGACGAATTCTGATTGTTGTGGGGATTTGGGGCGTGAAGCAGCAGATGTGAGATAGATATATGATATACATACACACACACACACACACACACACACACATATATTTCAGATATATTTCAAACAAAGGAACTAAATAATTTTAAAATTAATCAGTACAACACAGTGACTCTGATGTTTATATAGACGAAAAGTCTGGGAAGGTGGATTGTGATTTAAAATGAAATTATTTAAAATGAAGTTCCAGCTTTTTTCCAACCTGACCTAAAAAATAAATCTGAAATACAAGCGTAAGACTCATTTCTCTTCCCCCATAATTGATCAAACTGCGCTGCCTGGGGCAGACATATTTTTGATGTCTTTATGTCCTTCTTTCTGCTTTTGAAACTCTAACTCTCCTATGATGAATAATCTCAGGGATACTGCCTAAATTTCCACACTTCTCATTTCCACTTCCTGTCTTCTACTTCTGTTTCTTTGTTTTGTTTTTCACTTAGCCCAGTCTCTCTGCTCTTACATCTTTCCACCAGTGCCAACAAGTACACTCTTTCTTTCCCCGTGTGCCTGTCAGTCTACCTGTCCCAGTTCTATTTATCCTATCAGACGCTTGTTTCTCTCAGGGAACACGTACTCACAGTTGCTGTCTTGCATTCGCATAGGGTGCCACTGGGAGCCTTTCAGCTGCACTTTTGGCTCCCTGCACTTATGCTCACTTTCTTCAGCAAGCACTCAGGTACACATGCCTCAGTTCTTTCTTCTCTAGAAAAGAAGCAGCAGCTCAGTTGTAGCAGCATTGACTGATTTTCCTAGGACTCCCCAGAGCATGAGGCTCCTTCAGGTCCTGAGTCCTGCTCCTGGATACGCTGGCTATTGCTGGCAGTATTCAGAGTCTCTGAGTGTAAGACAATCCTAGGACAGTGTGCCTCTGGCCACTGACAGCACCCTCCCAACTCATGCACCACCGGCGCTCTCTTACAGCTGACAGTGTAAGCTATTGGAAGCTTCTGTCCTTGTCCTTTCTTTTCCTCAGGCAAAGTTGTGGCCTTCCTGGCACTTAGTCCCAGGTGGCAGTAGTAGCTGCTCAAGTCCTCCTTTTGTCTGCGTGTATGCACTGTAGGGTACTCAGTGTTGAGCAGAACAGTCACAATGTGGGGAAATGGTTGTTTCTGAGTAACAAAGTAAATTACAGGTTGGCAAGCCCTGGCAACTCAAAACAACAGTGATGCTGTGGCCCCTGTGTGTCAACCTGGCTGCCCTGCAAACTGAGAGTAGTGCCCCCACCAACCACTGACGTGATGTGTTTCTCAGCCATGCACATCACTGCACTAATTTGGTCAGCTCCCTATGTGGTGCCTGTCTTTTCTATCTCTCTCTTTGAGCTGATTCAGAGAAATCTCCGGGCTGACCCACTTAGGGACCTCACAGGCAAGGCAAACTGGCATTGCTGCTCTCCAGCTGGATGTAGGCCAAGGTGTCTTCTTCCCATACATCTCCATTGTCTGACACCATTCCTCCCTTAGCCAGGCACCCTGTGGGTGACAATCTGTCCCAGTAAGAATCTTGCATTCTGTAAGGCACTGGTTTTCAAACTAGTGTCAGTACATCTTGGGAGAAACATGATGACTGTCCCTGAGAAATATGGGCTCCTAAAATTAATCTTGCAATTCTCCTTTCCCAATATGTCTTTCACTGTCATTTTTCTACTTACAAGTGGACACACATCTTTGAATCCTCTCGTGGTACTGAGCTAGAAAATAATCCCCTAGGTGTGGTATCAAAGGGTTGACTTGAATATTTGTTGAAAGAAATCACTAATTAATGAGTAGCTAGCAAATTGTTTTCCAAACTCACCATTTTCCAAGTCTGCACTTTCAACAAAATTGAAGGAGGATCTAATCAAGTTGTCAGGTGAAGATAAATAAAAATATATGTTTCCTGATAGTTGGCTGTGACTTGGAGCGAAGAGCATGGAAAGAGGATAATGAATTGGGTAGATCACTACTGCTTTTGCTTTCACCTGTGTACATGAACGATGTTTTTTAACATTCAATTTTTAAAAAGTAAGGAAAAAAGAGTTGGTATTTATCCCTATCCTTTGCAACAATAAATAATTTTGTACATTAAATGCATGAACTAATTCAAAGAGAGTACTGGTCATCTCATTAACAATTTTATTTTCCCTCAAATATTATGTAATATTAAAGTTATCTTCATAGCTGCAATATATCTGTAGTTTAGGTGAAATTTATACTGATAATAACATATTTAAAATAAAAGAAGCAATTCTTTAAACATTTAGAGAACTGTAGTCACGCGACTGTTTTTCCTTTTTTCCCTTACCTTTGCATACTTTTTTAAATTTCAGGGGAATCTAGCAGTGTGATCAATTAAGTTTTCTAAATAAAATTTTATAATATTGACTTGAAATAAAGGGAAATGAAGATGAAAATTCAAATAACAAGATGAATTATTTTTAAAAGTTAAGCTGTTTAAATAAAAGTATTGTTTGCATTTCTTTATGATTTGAGAGATAGAAGTGGGATGGAGGGGGTGGAATGGAGAGAGAAAGAGAGAGAGAGATCTCATGCAGTGGTTCACTCCCCAAATACCTGCAATGCTAAGTTGAAGGTAGAAGCTGGGCTGTCAAGCCAGATCTCCCATGAGGGTGGCAAGAGGACGTGTAATTGAGCTGCCTTCCAGAATCTGCATTAACCAGAAACTAGAATCAAAATCCAGAGCAGATTCAAACCCAGGTATTCCAACAATAATGCGACTGAACTACTAAACCAAATCTCTAATCCATTTCGCTTTTTTTTTTAAACAAATGGACTATATTAGCTCTCAAATTACTCAGATATTTAGATTCCATTTCTTCCATTTAAAACAATGATATAAAAGTTAGTTAAGGGCTGGTACTGGGCACTGTGCAGGTTAAGCTTCCACCTCTGAAGCTGTCATCCCATATGGGCACCAGTTTGAGTCCTGGCTGCTCCAGTTCCCATCCAACATCATGCTTATGACCTGGGAAAACAATGGAGCCTGCTTGAAATCCTCAGTCCCCTGCACCCACACAGGAGATCCTGAAGATGCTCCTGGCTCTGGACTTTAGACAGGCTCAGCTCCAGTCATTGCAGCCATCTGGGGTGTGAACCAGCAATTGGAAGATCTTTCTGTTTCTCCTTCTCTTTATAAATGTGTTTTTCAAATAAAAACAAACATAAAATAAATCTTTAAAAATAATTAAAGCTCATGACATCAGTTTTAGATTTTTCATGTTTGGTGTTTGTCAGGTGCTGTTTCGGGTGCCCCATCCTGTACCAGAATGCCTGGGTTTACGTTTCTGCTCTCCCTGCTCCACTTCCATTTCCAGATTTCTAATAATATACCTTGAAAGGCAGCAGTGATTACCCAGGAATACAGGTGCCTGCCACAAACATAGAATACCAGGTTGAGATTCAGATTCCGATTTTTATTCTGGCCAGACCCTGGCTGTTGTGGACATTCGGGGAATGAATCAGAAGATGGACACTCTTGCTCTTTCTCTTTTCCTCCATCCTTGCCTGTCTCTCTGCGTTTCAAATATTTAAAAACAAATAGCAAATTGTAAAATGAAAGTTTTAAGATAGTATTAACTTACACATTAAAAATGTGTAACCTTGTTATTTTCAAAGTTTATCATGAAAAGTGTTAGACTTCCAAGCATAGGAGGCATCTACTTTCTGAAATGCCTTTCCTATGGAAACAAATACTTTAAGAATGCAGCTGATGCTAGCGGCCTGATTTCTCAATGACACTGCTTCTCGGAGCTGCTAGAGATACTTTCACAGTTTTACTAGTGTTAAAGTTCAGGCTACACTTCCAAAACTGTCATCATTCTCTCAGCATGTGGCCTGGTCTGTGGTTCCAAAGATCTCCCTGGGTGGTTCAGTCTGATTGAGGAGGCAGCTTCCTTCCACTCCTTCATAGTAAATACCTTCACCATCAAGGCAGTACCATGGCTGAACTTTCACTGGGGACATTTTAAATCTGTTTTAAAAGTTCATGACTGAACATGTTTAAAATATTGTATTAGTTTCTTACAACTTTAGAAACACAACTAGATTATGAATTTGCAAGAACAGATTTCATATAGAGATCATGATATGGGCCCAATATGGTAGCCTAGTGGCTAAAGTCTTCGTATTGCACATGCTGGGATCCCATATGGGTGCCAGTTCTAATCCCGGTGGCCCTGCTACCCATCCATCTCCCTGTTTGTGGCCTGCAAAAAGCAGTGGAGGATAGCCAAAAACCTTGTGACCCTGCACCCAAGTGAAAGACCCAGAAAAGGCTCCAGGCTCCTGTCTTCAGATAGGCTCAGCTCTGACCATGGCGTCTACTTGGGGAGTAAATCAGTACATAAAAGATCTTCCTTTCTGTTTCTCCTTCTCTCTGTATACCTGACTTAAAATTAAATTAAATTAAAGTTTAAAAAAATTGCCTTCTAGGGAAATTTTTAGAACCAGCTGAATAAGTTCAATAAAAGAAATAATAACAGAATATGTGCCAGAACTCTGGATTTGCATTCTAGTCCAGTAACAAGAATGAATTGAAGAGAGAAAGAATGAATTTGAACCTTCAGGACAGCATGGCATGGGTGAGCAGCAGGGTGACATTCTTCCCAGGGATTTCCTAAATGCCTGCCTCTGGGTCTGCACACAGTGGGTGCTATAGGAAAGACCCACAGAGAAGAAATCCAATATGATCTCAGTAGACAGAAGCTGGGCTGCCTTGTGAATGCCATTTCTGGAATGATTTATGTGGAGAGGTGAATTACCAGCAGCATGATCCATGATAGAGACAAGGTCTCTGGAGGGAAAACCCACTCCTATTTGCATTCTGTAACTGGTTCAGTGTGGATGTCAGTGGGAGAACCCTGGACCTGATGGGTTATATTACTGTTTGAGGTGCTATGTTTTGATCTATGCTTTGAGTAACACAGTGAAAGCTGATGACTTCTGAGGGTTCAGTTCAACCACGTCCCAGTCCTTTTCATAGAGGAAGTCCTCTTTCATGATCTGTGAGGAATGGGGTCCAGAACCTCCCACAGATAACCAAATCTGCAGATGTTCCAGTCTCTTCTGTAAAATGGCATGTTGACGTATAATCTATATACATTGTTCTGTAGATTTGAAATAATCTCTCCAATACCTATGATACGTAATACAATCTAAATACTTTTGTTGTACTCTTTATGAAATAACAAATAAACATATATATATATGGGTTCAGTAAATTGGTAACTTTCTTCTCTGCTGCGATTTGAATTCATGGATGTGGAACCTATGGATACAGAAGACCCAATAGCATTTACAGTGTTTTAAACTTTGATTTATTTCTATTTATCTGAAAAAGCAAAATCATGCACATGCAGAGAAAGACAGAGGGAGGTAGTGAGGGAGAGAGAGAGGTAGAAAAGAGAGGAAGAGAGAGAGTGGAAAGAGAGAGAAAACGCTTTATGTACTAGCCTCAATGCTTGGCAGAGCTGGGAGTAAGTCGGGCAGAATCCAGGAGGCTAGAACTTAAATCTTCCATAGTATATTTCTCATTATCAATTTTAACTTGTTCTTGTACTGATTGTATTGATTTTTTTATCAATTCCATGGAGATATTATTCAAATTCATGAAGCCCTATTTCAGATTCAAAATCACACTACAAGTTGTCCTGGTAGAATGAATGATTAAAATTGTCATGACCAATCACCATTACAATAGAACAGGAATTATAGGGACTGATTATGAGCAACAGAGATTCAACCTAGTTGAGAGACACAGGGAGGGAACTGTTAAGCCTTCATCATGAGGCTACTCTGCAAACCACTGGAAGCCATGGCAGACCTGTTCCATTCCAGTGCTCCCTAGAGGAATAAACTATTGATGGTCTAAATCAAGAAGAATTGTAAACATCAACTCTACAAACACATAAGTTATTTTTTAAAGATTTATTTATTTTTATTGGAAAGGCAGATTTACAGAGAGAAGGAGAGACAGAAAGAATTCTTTTATATGCTGGTTCCCTGCCAAAAGAGCCACAGCTGCCAGAGCTAAGCTGATCAGAAGTCAGGATCCAGGAGCTCAGGACAGGTCTCCCATGCAGGTGCAGGGTTCCAAGACTTTAGGTCATCTTCTGCTGCGTTTCCATGCCACAATCAGGGAGCTGGATGGGAAGCAGAGCAGCCAGGACACGAATTGATGCCATATGGAATCCTGATGCTTGCAAGGCGAGGATTTAACCCATTGAGCCATTGTGCTGGGACCCACAAATTTTTTTTATTATCTATTATCTATCTATCTATCTATCTATCTATCTATCTATATGTACTTATATATCTATATTTATACTATATTAAATATTATGTATTATATATATGAAGCATGTATGTATTTATGTAAATGACCCTTAGTAGATATCTGCAAGTTAAGAAATGTTGTCCATGGTTGAACATTTTATTTGGCATCAATTAGAAAGTTTCAGTAAAGTACTGATTTTGCTGGAAAGATTGTATGTATAATTTTTTTAACATAAAAGCTGTTCTGTATGTCTAAGCTATAATTTTGCCTGAAGTTTAGCAAATCCACATCATAGCCTTTGATCTATGAACACTCAAACTTCCTGAAGTCGGAAAGAATATGTAAAGTAATTTAGCTATCAATAGCCTGTCTCAATGTAGGCAACAAGGTTAGGCAGTAACTGCACGTATAGTATGAATTCTTACATGTTGATGTAGAATTGTAAAATGGTTCATTAGAGAACTAGAGGTAATGATGGAAGGTCAAAGGCATTTTCAGAATCTACAGTGAACCTGGTCATACTTTGTCTAGAAGGGGGTGGGGAGAGTTTAAAGAAGACAAAATCAGCAATTTTGCTGCTCATAAATTGAAAACTGCATGCTTCCTTTATATGATCTCATATTACACATAGGGACATATCAATGACCAATTTAGGGAACTCCAAGACTACAAGCTGTTTAATAATACCAGCTAACATTATTCAATGCTTCTTATTTCACAATTATTGTACTAAACACTTTATTATTCAAGAGTCAAAGGAATGAGAAAGAGATGGAGAGGACTTGCCACTCCCCAAACATCCACCGTAGCTGGAGTTGGACTGTAGTCAAAGCTGGAAGCTGATGGCCTAATCAGATCTCTCACATGGTGTCTGGAGCCATCACCTGGGAGCAGAATCTGGACTTGAAGCCATGTGATACGATGGTCTTTGCCAGCATCTTAACTACTAGATTAAATGTCTATATTGCATTGTCCTTTAATCTTCTCAACATTCTTTTAAGTTAGATGCTATTATTTTTCTTATGGAAAAACTATGGTTTAAAAAAGCTAAGTTACTTGCCTGAGGTCACCCAGCTGGCAAGCAATAGTATCTTGCCATAGCTTCAGTCCTTCACCACTTCATTATGTCACTTCACATTAGCTCAACAACACCGTGTGGACAAGGCTGTATCCTATTTATAGATTCTGTAAGAAATGATGGTGATGAAAGTAGTCAGATTTTTTTTTTTTTACAATACAGCTAAGTATTCAGAACGGTGGGGAGGGAGCGGGTTGTCAATAATTTAGGCATTGCTACAGTTCATACTGGGTCTATGTGGCCAAAGTTGAACATAAAAATAATACCAAAAATTTTTGCAAATTGAAATGATCAAATTTTCTAAACATTTTTGAAATGTGAGTTTAAAATTGTATTTATTCAATGAAACAAGTACTCAATATGTTGACACAGTAATATGATTTATCGTGATTTTTACTAATAAAAAAAGCCTTGTTTTTGAAGGTGTGTGTGGCATAACTATATTGCAGAGTATTCATTTGACCTCTTTGACTTAGGCCTACAGAAACAGTGATATTTTCATGTTCCAATATTCACTACAATGGCCGGTGCAGTGGATCAACAGGTTAATCCTCCACTTTCAAGCACCGGCATCTGATATGAGTGCCGGTTTATGTCCTGTCTGCTCCACTTTCCTTTTAGCTCTGTGTCTGTTGCCTGGGACAGCAGTAGAGAATGGCTCAAGTCAGGGGGGCCCCATACCCATGTAGGATAACCAAAAGAGGCTCCAGGCTCTTGGCTTTGGATTGGCTCAGCTCTGGCTGTTGTGGCCCTCTGAGGAATGAACCAGCAGATGGAATATCTTTGCTCTATCTCTCCTTCTCTCTATAAATCTGCCTTTTCAGCAAAAATAAGTAAGTCTTAAAAAAAGAATGAATGACTACACAGGACAAACACTTGATAACAAACCAAGTCGGAACTTGAAACTCTACCAATATTGAGTCATAGTTAAAAATAGACAATTCAAGTGTAACTAAACTATCTTCTTTAAAAAAAAACTATCTTTTTAGTTTCTATTAACTTAGAGAGGTTCTACTTATCTGAGTACCATATCCTATGGCAAGAAAGGATATAATAAAGCTTGACAGTAGGAGACGGCTTCCTGTCATTGCCTATACTTACAATGCCGTGATACACTTAAACAGCAAAAATTTAAACCAGTAACTGTTACTAAAGGATTATACTATGGTGATAACACTGGAAAAAACGATGGGAAAGGAAGAGGGCAAGGGAAGAAGGGGATTGTACCTTCTAATCCTGCTGAACCTGGGATGGTCAAAATGAATAAAGAGGAATAAAAAATTTGGGGTGGCAGTTGGACTGGGAAGTCAATGCATCTGAAAAGTTGTTGTATCTTGGGCCATTTTTTATGCCAATGATTAATGTAGCAATAGTACATGCTGTGAGAAAGCAATTTTAACATAATCTGAAGAGTAAAGGCCATATAGTGCTATATTTATATGTTCCTATCCTCTCTGAACTCCAAAGTAATGTAAAAATTGTCATGTCTCTTATAGCATTTCTGGCAATATAAAGAAGCAGAGAATGTCTTATAATTTACCAAGGAGTATACTGTGAGATGGGCAGACTTTCTGCTTTCCAGGTTTACCTCTTTACCCTCTATCTAGGAGAACTTGCTATTTTGTTAATGTTTTTAACTTCACTGGGGAACTTTGTAATCATGAGTTATAAGGCATGTAACCTTAGTACATTTGTTGCTGGGATTTTCCAGCCTTCTGTGAGAAATGGGGATGATTGTATGGCCAAACTGAAATGCACTATTCCGCTGGCTCTAGAGAAGTACAGAAACTTCCCCTGCATGCCTATTGAGTTGGTACAGAAGAGATGACTTGTAATCATTGCCCAGTTGTCTATCTGGGGCCTCTACTAGTCTTGATAGTCTAATGTGCTATTAAATCAAATGCCCTCTATTAAAACTGGGCATCATTCTTTGTTGTCTAAAATTAAGACATAGTCTCTTTATTTACACCTTGAAAGCTTGGATCTTAGTTTAACTTAGTACTACCCGCAATAGAAAATAGTAAACATTTGAAAATTTTTTCCCACTTAGCCACATACTGTGAAGCGGAAAGAATTGGTGCTGACAGCTATTCAGATTATAGTAAGTATGAAGCCCTAACAAGGAAATTAGTTCTAAATATGAAGGATACTTGAGAGCTTAGAGTTGCCTTTTTAAAGCTAGTGGATATGTAATCAGCTAGAGGCAGGAGGGACCTGAGGTACAACATGTCATTATAGCCAGTTGGCTGATACGCTTGCCAGAGTGAAATGATTTATGGAAGCAGAATAGAATGGCTACTGAGGGAGGCTGGGATTTGCCTCAGGAGACTTATGGGAATAGATTGAACAGCGTTATTTCTAGACTGGCTAATCCTCTGAAAGGGTGGCCTCTCCAAGGGCCCCTTCAAGGACTTTGGATTCATCTTCACTGCCTGCTGAATGATTCTAGGCAAACACTTAGCACTCAGGATATACTAGTAAAAGCTCTGCTTCTTGGGAGCACTGGTTTGCTGCTCAGCATTTTCATTCTGAATGTATCTTTTCACTCCTGCCAAGGAGCAGCATTTTTGCCTGGAGGTCTGTGGTCTCTAGCGTTCACAGCCTTACTTAGGAGTCTTGAGATATGCATGTGACTTGGTTAAGAAATAAGATACTTCTACCCAGTCCCCAACAAGGTCCATGCCTGCATTGTATGAAGACACTTCAATGGCAGCATGATGGACTCATGAATGTTTATGAAAGACACCTATTGTAAAACTAGAAGGGAAATAAGTGGGGTGGGAGGAGGGATCTTGGGGAGCGGGGATGGGAAATTCCAGTGCCTGTTAAACTGAGTTAAAAAACAAAATTAAAAAAAGAGTACTTCTATTGAGAAGGACTCAATTTTCCAAAGGGGAGGCGGACTAAATGTACCACTGATAAAGAAGAGTCAAAAGAAAGGCATGAAACAGTTTCTGATTCTAACGCAAACACCATTTCTTACAAGATTCAATAGAGAATCATTAGAAATGGGGATTTTCCAAGTCACAGTACCCAGAGCAGCATCCACCATGATGTCTAGGGAGAGCCTTTGGCTGCAGTCCCAGCAGGAAAGTTGGTAATCTCTAACGGTGCAGGCTTTTGAGATGCCCAAGGAGACTATTGCATTGAGTGCCTATTGGATGTGTGGCCATGTTCAAACAATTCAGACTTAGCAAAATGGGGTAAGAAGCTTGGCATAGACGAGCTACCAGAGTGTTAGATAAGATAATCAGCATGCAATATGCATGCCACAGTTGGCACCAGCTGAGATTCGTTGTCTGTAATAATGAAGTAGATGCGAACAGCCTGCCATTCATTGCCCTGCATCCAAACACTGTAACATGGCTCTGGATTATTGTATCATGTTCTACTCCCTTCCCTGCTTCCTTTACTCCCTGAATTGCATCTTAGCACAATTCATATCTTCATTCCTAGAAACAGAAGTACTTGAAGGTTGGAATTTAAAGTAACATGACCCTGTGAACCATCTTCCTTGCTGTTCCAAATTGCCTAAGGGTATAAATGACTGAAGATGATACCCCAGTGCAGACCAAGTGGAGGAAATTGATATAAGATAGACATCCAAGTCATTCTTCTCAGAGAGATTAGAGGCAGGGTGAACTACAGCAGTGATTCTCCACCTGAGCTGCAGAGGGATTAGAGAAATCCCAGTGAGCAAGCCATCCCCAGGTTCCACAAGCTTTCATGAATGGATCCAGGGCACAGATAGGCATCAAACTGTCCAGGTAACTTGAATGTGTGGCCAAGATCAGAAAGCACTGAGCTGGAAGAAAAGTCTCAAAAACAGGTTTCTAGCTCATGGGAGAATCTGTGTGTTCACAAGCATGTATTGTGTATTTGTGGATACAGCCTGTTGGAAGGCCCTTTGAAGAGATATGGCCTTATTTAGATGACAGATAAATGTCTGGTTTTCTTGAAACCATGGATTGCCTGAAAGAGCTCTTGTGTACATGGAAGGACTCTAAAGTTCCGCAGACAGCATGAAGCAGTGGTAAAACTGAATTAGGAACAGGTTTTTAGTGCAGTAACTAAGATACGTTCTACATTGAAGTGCCTGGGTTCGAGTCCTGGATCTGCTTGCAATTCCAGCTTTCTGACAGTGCATACACTGAGAGAAAGTGGTGACCACTCAAACACTTGGTCCCTGCCATTTGTATGAGAGACTTGGAACAAATTCTGGGCTTCTGGCTTTGTTGTGGAGATTTGGGGCATGAGTCAGATGGTGAAAACCTCTATCTTTTTGTCTGTTTCTCAGCCCTTTAAATAAAATAAAAATAAATGGAGGATAACACTGTGGATTAGTAGGTAAGGCCACTGCCTGTGATGCTGGCATCCCATACAGGAGCCAGTTCCAGTCTCTGCTGATCTGCTTCTGACCAAGTTCACTGTTAATGTGCATGAGAAACCAGCAGAGATGGCCCAAGTGCTTGGACAATTGCATCCATGTACAAAACCTGATAGAAGATCCTGGCTCCTGGGGCTTCTGCTCAGCAGAAACCTATCCATGCAAGCATTTTGGTTGGTGAAATAGCTGGCTATCACTCTTTGTGTGTGTAACTTCACCTACTTTTCATACATATGGGGATAATTTTTTCCTAGGAGTCAATATTTAGATTTGAAATGGTGGAAGAAATAACACACACTGATCCAGATAGAAGTGAAGTTAAACTAAGACAAAACAATGCAGAATTATAGACAATTCCTGCAAAAAGCTTGTTGAGAACCATCTCCTTTGGCTGAGGAAGAGACACACATCTGAATGCTATCCTGCATCATAGGACTAAACGATTAAGCCTGCTTGTTATGGAGAAACTCAGCCATGTGTAGTCCTATGAGCCAAACCATTTTTCTACTAGCAATAGGGGATTGGGAGAAAAATTCACATTTCCTGACTCCAAAATGGCATTGCAGGCACTGTTCCTTTCAAAAAGGACCCTAAATAAAGAAGGGAGGCACACTGGAAATGAAGTGTTGCTTTGCCACCTCCTGTCTCATGGATCTCTGTCTCAGTAGAAAAGACTACATTTCTCTGCCGCCTCCAAGTTCATTGTAATGTAATATCTAGTACACATGTCCCCTAGACACTGGGCAGGCTGTTGCTGGTGGGGTGATTTTCTCAATATTCCTTTCAATTGTTCCTACTGGTGCACCGTTTGTCCTCAGAACCACTCTACAAATGATGGTTGCTGCCCCTTCTCCTTGCTATGAGCCTGACCTTCCCTCCATATGCTGTGTAGATCTTGCATTTTCCATCACCAATCCGTATATTCCATAAAACAGGTCTAGCCCAATGAAACAGAACTAATTATAGGAGCAAAAAGAATACAAGGAAAAAAACCCAACAATTTCCCAGCAGCAGTGTGATTAGAGCTAAGGAAACAGGAAGTCCTCAAATGCCTACACTCTGCCCTTTACCTTACTCAGCTCAGACCCCGAGTTCCTCTGGCCTACTCTTCTTTCTCAGCTGCATATCAAAACCACTTTGGGAAATGATTTCCTAAGTGCCCTGAACAAAGGTTTAGCTAATAAGCTTTCTGTTGCCTTCCTGCTTTAGTCCAAACCTGCTTTCAGTCCTCCTGTGTTAGCTGAATGATAGAGGCCTGTAGTCTAGTGAGATACTCATGTCCAATGCTTTTATGTTTTTATCATTATTATGTTATCATTTATACATAGGCTATGTAGAATATTTTTTTAAAGATTTATTCATTTTTATTGGAAAGCCAGATATACAGAGAGGAGGAGAGACAGAGAGGAAGATCTTCCATCCGATGATTCACTCCCCAAGTGAGCTGCAACGGCCGGTGCTGT
Organism: Ochotona princeps; assembly: GCF_030435755.1. Classification (NCBI taxonomy): domain Eukaryota; kingdom Metazoa; phylum Chordata; class Mammalia; order Lagomorpha; family Ochotonidae; genus Ochotona; species Ochotona princeps. Next base: position 43,194,964 of record NC_080840.1, read on the forward strand.
GCTGATCCGAAGCTGGGAACCAGGAACCTCCTCCAGGTCTCCCACACGGGTGCAGGGTTCCAAAGCTTTGGGCCGTCCTCAACTGCTTTCCCAGGCCACAAGTAGGGAGCTGAATGGGAAGTGGAGCTGCCGGGATCAGAACCGGCGCCCATATGGGATCCTGGCGGGTTCAAGGTGAGGACTTTAACCGCTAGGCCACGCCGCCAGGCCCTGCTATGTAGAATATTTTAATGCATGTAGTTAAGAGAAGAGTATAGATAAGCCTATGAACATAACCATCATATCAGAATTACCTCTTGATATGTGGTAAGAGTTTCTAAAATAAAATCTCGGGAAGGTTCTAGGACACAATACAAAACGATCAATATATAATTCTTCCACCATTTATTGTTAAAGGAATTCAAGTCCATGGAAGTACATTGGCTTATTGTAAGGTACAATCATTGATGAAACGTGATAAAATTCCTCATATTTTGCAACTATTTCACAATATACTACTCAAAAGATACCTTTTAAGTAAAGGATTTTTTTTTACCTTATTGCTCAGCTAAAGTGATTAAACAGGAGTGGAGTTTCTTGTTGACGTAGGTTGCTTTCTTATTTGAGGGGAACCTTAGAACTCTGAGTTGTGGGCCACCACTCTAACCTCCCAGGAGCCTAGCTGTGCTGACAAATGTGAGTAGACAAGTTTGGGCTGGTCCCGTGCTAATGCAGAACATGATCCTGCCCATAGGCAGAGGCCTATCACAGATTCACTAGAGAGAATGAAGAAGAAAGAGGTTCTCCCTTATCAGTAGACTATAATTTGGCACTATCTTTGATTTTCTTGGTGTTTTCTCCACTCATGCATAAAACTCCCCTTAGCTTTATAGGTCTTATATCAAAGCTGGTTGGCCAAAGAAGGTCAATCTATTCTAGCAAATCCTCACTTGGACCTGCTCATCCAGTTCTGCAACTTGAGTGTGCCCAAAAAGAGATACACTGCTGTCCATGTGTGATTTGTCTCTCCTAGCCTTGAGATTCTTGGGGACAGACATGGAGCTTAGAGATGGGCTTATGCTTGGTATCTCTGTTCCCATTTTATAGACGAAGAGACTGAATCCTGAGAAAACAGCCAACCTTCTAGTCATACTCAGGGTCTCCCACTAGCTAGTATAAGTCTAGAATACAACTCCAGAGCTGTCTAGCTCTGGAGCCTGAGCTGTTACATTTTATCCCATGGGGCCTTTAGCTATTCCTCTTAAAATATGTTTTTGTCCAGATAGAGAATTTTGCTAGAAAGCCTAAGAAGATGAACAGCAATTTGTTAAAAAAAATTTTTTTTTTGGAAAGGCAGTGTTAAAAGGCTAGGAGGAGGAGAGAGAGAATTTTCCATCTACTGGTTCACTCCACAAATGGCTTCAACAGCAAAGAGTAAGCCAGGCTAAATCCAAGAGCACAGAGTCTGGATCTTCTTCCAAGTCTTTCATGTGGATGACAAGAGCCTGATTATTGATTTTTTTCTTTTTAAAGTAAAACTATTGAAGAGCAGGTGGAGCAGTTAGTAGTCTATTTCAACATGGGGTCATGGTCTGACATTATTTTTGGTTGCGAAACGCATATGTCAGTTATGACAAATGACAAGGAAGTGAATCTTGCAGTTTTTGCGTTAAATGTTCTCAGCAGTTAGCTTGAATTTTCTAAACTCAACCTCATGGTTCTGTAAATCAGAAAAACTCACTTCAAACACATGAACTTTGACTCCATCAGATGCAATTTCGGTTCTTTGAATCCCTCATGACGACTGTTTCTCTGGTATTTCTTCAATTGGACACAGCATGATATATTTTCGCATCAAATCAATCATTTTTATAAAGTGGATCAACCACTTTTCTTTTTGGTTCTCTTTTTTCAACCTTTGTTAGACTCTTATTCTTGCCAACCAGCATGGTCGTATTTAGTGAGCCAAAGGTTACCAATCTAATTTTAAGCATTACTCTTTTCTTTTATATAAGTCAATTTGATTCTCCAAAAATTTTTAGTAATTTGCCCAAATGTCCATCTTACGGATAAAGCTGCAATATTAAAATCGTGGTACAGACTCCTACCCAGAATACCCTAGGTTAGTACAGAAACTAATACATTAAAATCAGGTTCATTCGGTAAATATGTCATTCAATTAATTCAAATTGTAAAAATATTAACCTGTTAGTTTCTGTTGTAGCAAGAAAAGATAGGATTTTTTGAAATTACTCTTCATTGTTTCTTTGATTTTTGCCTGAAAAATGCAGATGACTATGTAAACATTATTCTTGTAATTCAAACAGCATTGAGTTTTATTAGAACAGTGTTCTACACACACACTGTTGAATGTTATATGTTGTGTATAAACTAAAATTGAAGTATAGGTGAGGTGGTCACAGAAGGTGGCTGAGAACTCGCATTTACTTTTAACATATTGGCTACTCATTACTATGTCAATTAATTCCATAATGATGTAAATTTTTGCTGATGGTATGTTGGAGCTTTCAATTGACTGGGATGATGCTCTGCTGGCTCTGTCTTCAGACCAGAGAGGGTATACCTAAGAAGCCGTTGAACTTGACTGGACAATAAGATACTGGACTCTATGTTTGGTATACGCTTGCAATGGGGGAATCTCAACTGAACTTGAGCTGTGGTTATGCAACAAGGTGGAGGAATCCACCATGGTGGGAGGGTTTGGGAAGGGGTGGGGAGAACCCAAGTATCTATGTAACTGTGTCACATAATACAATGTAATTACTGAAGTTAAATAATAAAAAAAAAAAAAACAGTGTTCTACAAGGGTGATGTATTCCTAACTTTCCTCTACTTTGAGGACCAGGTTGATGTTCACATTGTGTGGTAGCACTCATTCCCAGGTTCCTATCAACCTTTAGCAGTAGATAAGAAGAGTGTGCTACTTATTTATTAGAGGACATTGGAACTCCAAAACATAGTTTGGAGGTCGTACATTAGGGCAAGAATAATCTCTAATAAGTACAGACATACGTATAGAACAAGAATGATTATTTAGGAGAGTGACAATGGAAAATTTACACCCTTTTTTCAGTAGATATTGATGGCAACTTTGATTCAAATTGTGCTGATTCCTTTCTGTCCTACCCAAAATAATATCAATTCTCTCATTCTGAGTTGGAATTTAGTATTTTATTATGTTAGAGTCTTTGTATAGGAGACAGTTCTTTATCTTTGCATCTTTTACATAATTGTTAGCAAGTTGGATACTGAGGAGATTGACCCCTTCTCTATCACTCAGAATTTCTGGTTTCCTGGCTGATTCGTTGCCCCAGAATTCCTGCAATATGCTTGCATTGGCTTGCAGTTCTCATTAATCTACATATTCCTCCTTTGTGTGTTGCTTGATTTTTGTTCTTGTTATTCATTCAGCTAGTGAGGAATATGATATGGAACCGATTAGAACTCCTCATGAATATATTTCTATGTAGTGCAACTCCTGAGAGTTTATCAGTTATGCCCTGAGTTACCCAAATACATATAGGCTATGTGATTTTATCTGGCCCAGTTGAGTGCCACAGGTGCATTTAGCATAATAAGCATTTATCTGGAGTAAGTGGTTAAGAATTTTTTAATCTATGTTTTTGGCAAAGAATAGGAAAAAGGTAACATTTCCCTAATTCATTCTATGTTGAATTTTAAATTATATGAACTGTACAAGATCAGTAAGAGAATGAAAAACTAAAGGAAATTGTACTCATAAATTCAGATGTAAAATTGCACTGCAGAATACCAGCAAACTAAATTCAGTGGTGATACTGACTTAATTTTATGAGTGCACAAAATCAGACCATCTTTATTTTAACATTACAAAATTTGCAAATGTAATTCACCATAACAGTGATAGGTGTTTAATAGTCTGTTTTTAGATTTCTAGGTTAAAATATTTGTTTCATAACAATATAAGATACAGGAAAGTGGATAAAGTTGAACAGATAATCAAGATTTTAAAAAACACAGTATCAGCAACTAGGACAAAAACATGCTTCTTTAAACTGATTAGTGTCATTTGCCCAAATGTCTAACAAACACTGTTTTTAGTCCAAAAATATTGGAAATTTCCCTTTAAAATAAAAAACCAAAACAAATATGTAGTGTATGCTAAATTTAAGATCTTCTTTGAAGTCTTAACTAATTCAACAACACCAGAAAAATACCCATAATAATTGAAAATATTTTTATAGATGTCACAATTGTGTACATAGGGAACTTCCCTTATCTGCAAAATGGATAGCATTTTCTTTTAAAGATTTTATTATTATTGGAAAGTCGGATATACAGAGAGGAGGAGAGACAGAGAGGAAGATCTTCCATCTGATGTTTCACTCCCCAGGTGAGCCACAACGGGCCAGTGCGCGCCGATCCGATGCCGGGAACCAGGAACCTCCTCTGGGTTTCCCACACGGGTGCAGTATCCCAATGCACTGGGCCGTCCTCAACTGCTTTCCCAGGCCACAAGCAGGGAGCTGGATGGGAAGTGGAGCTGCCGGGACTAGAACGGGCACCCATATGGGATCCCGGGGCTTTCAAGGCGAGGACTTTAGCCCAATGCCTTGGGACCCTGCACCCGTGTGGGAGACCCGGAAGAGGTTCCTTGTTCCCGGCATCGGATTGGCAGGCACCGGCCTGTTGCGGCTCACTTGGGGAGTGAATCATCGGAGGGAGAATCTTCCTCTCTGTCTCTCCTCCTCTCTTTATCTGACTTTGTAATAAAAAATAAATAAATCTTTAAAAAAAATAAAAATAATTAACTACTAAATAAAAGATATATATGACATAAATAAGCAAGATGTGTATTAAATAATTTCATGTTTTTTAGAACATTTCAAAAGGAAACAAAGTGGAGCCATACACTACATTCATGGATAAGATTTAGGTCATACATGACCAAGTCATCATAAATTGATAAAGGGAAATAAAGTCAAATTTGATAGAATGCTTCCATAAATACTTGAGGAAAAAAGATTTTAAAATACATGTGGAGAGACAGGCAAATGCAACCCAAAAGTTTCTTGAAGGATTAAGTAAGGTGACAGATACCTTCTGTGTCTGATACTAAGATCTAGTAACCAAGGGGTATCATGAAAGATCAGGTTGGGGACAAGAAAATGCACTAATAGAACAAAATTCAGAGCTCAGATCAAAATATACTCATTTGTGGTCACTTGATTGTAGTGCAGGTGGCATTGCAGATAACTGGAGAGAATGAATTACGCAGTATATGCTACTGGAACCATTCTTTATTAACAGGGGAAAATTGAATATGAATAAACTTGATACAATGTAAAAAAATAAATTTCACATTTATTGAAAATTTAAATACTGATGTTAAAACATTGAGAAGGTTACGGCGGATATGTTTGTGAACTCAGATCAGAGAAAGATTTAAGACAAGAGGGAATAAAATGTTAGCCAAAACAGGTTGATGAGTTCATCAATGCTAAAGTTATGAAATTCTATTCTAAAAAATACTGCAAAAATAATGAAAGAAGAAGTCCTATTTTTAGAGTAAGATATTTGTTCTGCATATAGAAATAGATACAAGAGATATGGAGAGTCTTTTCAATGAAATGTAAATGAATGACTTATAAGCATATGATGCCATGTTAATCTTTACTAATAATCAGAAGTTTCCATATCAACATTAACAAATGATACTGTTTTATATTCCCAGAAGACTGTCTATACTAAGCATTAGAGGGGATCTTAATCCATATATATTTTACTTATTGCAATGGAAGAGTGTACTGGCACACCCATATTAGAAAATAATTGGCACTATCTTATTCAATTGAATTTGTGAATGCTATTTGATTTAGTCATTCCATTTCTGTATGAATATGTACTTGAGTGTTTCCAAGCAATGCAATAGTACTCTAAATGAGTCATCAACAACTACTAGCAAATGAGGTGTGGATAAAAGCCAGTTGCAGAATTTGAAGTAAGTACTACAGTACTACATCTTTTTGTTTTTTACTGAGAACTAAAATACATAGGATGATAGATAGATAGATAGATAGATGATAGAATATATATCATATATTATGAGAAGATGGGTTTGCAAAGATAATGTCAGAAGCACAAATCTTAGTCGTGTTTTATCTAATGTGATAAAAAGTAATAAAGCGAGGGTGAACATACAAGAACTTTACTATTCAGCACTTAGAAACAAATACAAAAAAACATAATTTTCACTCCCCTTTCCTCTTTTCCTGATTATATCCAAAGTTTCACTCTTACAAATTAATAGGAGTCAGTGGAACAATGGGACTGTGGATTGCACTTGACAATCATTATGTTTTCTTCCTCAAAAAAACACAATTGGCTGTATATTGCTCTGCTTCTTTTAAGGCTACAAAAATTAAAGCTGGCAAAGGGTAACTATCCATTTAATGACTAAAAGCTCTAAAATAGTGGAGCTGAGATTGGAGTTCACATGTTTCACGAAAGCACATTTTTGTAAGTGATATGATTATGTCCTGTGATGTGTGGTTATTAACTTTTAATTCCACAGGACATTTTTGTCCAGGAGAGTAGTTTTATGTTTCTGTTTTACCAACAGTCTAAAGTCTTTATGAAACACAGTATAATGTAAGATGACTACAAACTAAATGGAAGTTGCCCACATATCAGAAGAAACTAAGAGAAAGTGTTACAGAATTTTCTGCACAGATTTTGAATGATATTCCTACTTTTTACCTTGTTGAATACTGCTGTTAGTGGTATATTGAACCTGTAAATATGGAGTGGATGAAAATTATGTCTTGTGGGGAACTGATAAAGAGGCAGGTTGTAGAGGAGGTGGGGAGTGAGGGAAGTGTGGTTATCTTCTTGAATATACCTATGGGATGCGTAAAATCTGCTACCTTATTAATAAAACCATTTCAAGAAAAGGAGATGAAAATCAACACTAGCATTAAATTTAAAGAGCAAAGCCTGATGCCCAAACCCTTGCAAACAATTTCTTGTTCTATAAAGTAAGAAGATCATGCATTTCCTTTAAAATTAATTTAAAAATAGGTCTCTATTTTGTGGGCTCACGGATCTTGTTTTTCTGTGATTTATCATTCCTACAGATCATTTCAGTGTTCAATCATAAGGCACCTGTGTAACAAGCAATCATATTCTTTGTAGCAGGTATATATTTGAGCAAACAGTAGATAATCATTCCATAATTTCAGAGATATTGTTACATTTCTGCAGGAAAAAAAGAAACCAAGCATCCTTCTCCTCTGTTCATTTGTGTACTGAGGAACTGTTAGAATTCAGTAGGAATTGCTCTAACAAGTGAGACACATAAGAGCAGGCGTTCCAAACACCTGCAGATTCAGAAAGACACTTATTAGTCATCAAGGTGGTAACAGCTGCCTGGCAAAGACTTTAAGACAGAGTTCCTCATTTTGGCAAGAACCCTGAAGAGGAAAGACCCCAATCTCTCGTTAGATTTGGGCCTCTGGAGGCCATTTCCCAAACCATCAGGTGCTCAGTCCTCACCCTCTGGAAGTAATTACAGGAAATGATGGTAATGTCTAACGTATCTGTCAAAAGCACTGTTGTTTGCCAGGCTCCCAAATAGTAACTGATAGCTGATTCATTCACGGCCCTGCCATGGATCCTTTTGTTCCTGCCCATTCAGAACTGCTCTTCCACTTCACTCTGGCTGTTTGCAGTTCCTGCTGAGAGCAGTCATTCATATTTGGCAAAGGCTCTCCATGGCTAGGATTACATAGCTACTGTGCAGCTGAGCCAAGGAAAGTACTGTGGAGGAAGTGAGTGGTGCTGAAAATCCAAATTATCTCAGGTATTTTGGCTGTATTTTGAAGAGGATGTGTGTGTCGCTGTATCAGGCATTTTCCTGATGAATCTGGAAAATGCCTGTTCTGCAGCTATTTAAATTAAAAACCTTTCTTCCTACCAATTGTCACAGACAGATACCCCCTGGAACAAATGTTCTTTATAAGGAGCCAAAGCTGAGGCTCATACATATGGAAACTGTCCTACAGACTTTTGCCTTCATTTTCAAGTTGAGAGGCAGAGAGACAGAAATAGACCTTCAGATAGAGACCTCAGATCTGCTGGTTCACCCTCCAAATACCAGCAACAGCTGGGATGGGACCAAGTCAAAGCCAGGAGCCAGTCATCCAATCCAGAGATTGCCACCATGTGGATATCAGGGACGTAACCACCTAAGCCATGGCTTGCTTTCTATGTGGCTCTGTGCATTAAGCAGGAAGCCAGAGCAGAGCCTGGATTTGAATGCTCTCTGTATAACTTTCACTACTTGCTTTGCTTTGGTCATGAGGAAATACAAGTAAAATCAAACTTTTATGTATTTTATGTTCTATGGGGAGTTTTAAGGAAAAAGAATATTTGCAAAGTCCTTTTTTTGTTCCTCCAGTACATTTTTTACGTGCATAAACTCTAAAAATTTTCTAAGATGTCCTAATTAGGCAATGGATTTGCTGCAGGACATAACCCAGCATCTTATGCAAACAAGTTGTCATGATTTATGGCAATTTGTAATGAATAGAATTAACAACAATATGTTGTATATTTTAAAGTTGTTACAAGATAGTAACTGTTCTCAGCGTAAATATAGTAGTGGTGAGGTCATGGACATGTTAACTAACTACCCTGAATCTTTCTTTCCTAAATTTTATCTATCTGTCTATCTATCTATCTATCTATCTATCTATCTACTTTCATGATGCAGTTCCATAGGCACAGGGATTCCCTTCTCCACTCCCTCTTCCACATCATTTTCCCCCATATTTTATAGTGTAGTCCTTCAGCAACAATCTGCATCTCTATTCCCAAATAGAAGAATGCCCAATGAAACTGTTAAATATACCTTGACGACAATAGGATGCCAGATTTTCACCATTGCCTATACCTGCAATGTCATGACACACATAGCAGAATGATACACTTAGATAGCAGAATGACTTGTGACTGTTGTTGAATTTTTCTACAGTCTATGGTAATCCTCCTGTTACACTGCAAACTGCTTAGTATGTGCCTAACACCACTAGGTAGTACTGAACCCCAAATGCTGCGTTTTCTCCTATGCATAAAGGTCTATATTAAAATTTAATTTAAAATGAGGCAAATAAGTGATTATCATTGGCAACAAATAGAACAATTATAACAATTTGTGAATGTGATCTTTCTTTCTCTCGAAACTGTCAAAACAAATTTATCTGTCATTTTCCAAATGCATTATCTGTCGGTAAACCACCTACAGTGAAAATGCAGATAAACAAGAACCACCGTCTTCACAGACAGAAACATCACATGGGACTCTGTAAGTAGCACAATTATTGTCAATTATAAAATCAGTTAATTCATTTTGTATGAATGGCATTGAAAACCACCTATTTCAAATTTTGGCTAATATGACCAATAAATAGGATAACACATGATAATGTGCAACAAGTGTAAACCCTCTGAAAATTTCGAATTTCGACTCTAAGGGCAATGAAGCTGGAAAGTCTTTCTGGACATTAAACATCTTGTATAAGTACTGCAGTGCCAATGAAAGTAAACTAAAATATTTTGTTTCCTTGGGACACAAAAATAAAATTGTTCAAAAGGATGTAACAGTATCTGCTTGTTTTGTTACCAGTCAGCTTCAGGTACTGAAACCTTCAGTTCCTAAGCCAATGCCCCTTGAGCCTGGTTCTGTGGGCAGTGGAGAAAGTCTAAGCTCCATAGACTGGGAAGCACTTCACTGTTTCTTCCCTATGTGGTTTACAATCCCACTGCTCACTGGGTCTTACCATCCTTCTTTCCCAGGGCCTCAGGCTACATTCTCTATTCTCAGCATCTGAGTTCTAGCTTTATGTTTTACTTACTAGGTGATTTTAAAATACATATACATATTTTAAATATATGTTTTTAATATTTTTAAATATACATATATATTGGGCCAGGCGGCGTGGCCTAGCGGCTAAAGTCCTCGCCTTGAATGCCCCGGGATCCCATATGGGCTCCGGTTCTAATCCCGGCAGCTCCACTTCCCATCCAGCTCCCTGCTTGTGGCCTGGGAAGCAGTCGAGGACGGCCCAAGGATTTGGGATACTACACCCGCGTGGGAAACCCGGAAGAGGTTCCTGGTTCCCGGCATCGGATCGGCACAGCACCGGCCGTTGCGGCTCGCTTGGGGAGTGAATCATTGGACAGAAGATCTTTCTCTCTGCATCTCCTTCTCTATAGCTTCCTTTCCAATAATATATATATGTATATATTTTAAAGATTTATTTTTATTACAAAGTCAGATATACAGAGAGGAGGAGAGACAGAGAGGAAGATCTTCCGTCCGATGATTCACTCCCCGCAAGTGGCCACAATGGCTGGAGCTAAGCCAATCCAAAACCAGGAGACAGGAATTTCTTCCTGGTCTCCCACGCAGGTGCTGGATCCCAAGGTTTTGGACTTCCTCTGCTGCTTTCCCAGGCCACAAACAGGAAGCTGGATGGAAAGTGGAGCAGATCCCGATGCCCATATGGGATCTCAGCACATGCAAGGCAAGGATTTAGCCACTAGACTATGGTGTCATGGCCTAACTAGGTGATTTTATGAACTTGGCTCACAGATGAATCTTATTTTAGTCTTTATGCAAAAGTAATAAGATACAAAGAGACAAAATGATGATAATGTTAGTCTTTAGGAAAAAAATCAGAAAGATTGATTTTTTTCAACTTATCACGTCTTTGTGTATTTTGGAGTAGTTAGATTGAGAAACATGTTCACTGACTTTCATCACAAACATCCTTAAGCCACTGATTGAGTCAGTAATTGTTTCGACAGATGAATAAAGATGCTGAAAATGCCACATAAGTATTTGGACAGATAGATTATCTTATATTGGAAGGTAGTGGCTATTTGGTTCTAAGAAGAGTTTGGATTTGGGCACAACAAGGTCTATATGTTTGATCGCCATCAAGTTTCATTTTAATCTTTGTGCATGATTGACTTGCTTTGCCAGCAGAAAATGAAAAGACTCAAAGGAAAGAAAAAAATTAAAAATTGTTAAACTGCCAGACATGCAGGAAAATTATCTAAAATTATTTGTATTTCTTAATAGGTATGTTTATATATTCTCCTTCTAAATGTTCTTTCTTATTCCTGAATATTACTTTTCCAAATTCTCTTCCCCTCTTTATTTAACCTCTTTCCACTGAGGAGGTAGGAGTAGCCCATTTCTTTTCATTTCACAATACAAATGGCTCTGACTTACAGTGGTTAGGCATGGACAATGTTCAGCTTTATGATGGTATGAAAACAATACACCCTTTCAGGAGAGCTTGCGGTTGGGATTTTGAATTTGACTCTTTCCCTGGACCAACATGGACCTAACTTCTCTGGTGATGCTGTGTATTAGTAGTGAGCACAGTTGCCAGACAGCCCTGCCATCAGGAGAGCAGCAATCAAAGCTCTTTTTGTACTGTGCTACTTAGCTGGAATATCTGGTAGGTCAGGTGGATTCTGGACATTTGTTGTTAGGTTGAGCAGAACAGAAATGACTCCACTACCCTGAGGAAGTCAAGTAGACACTTCATCCAGGAATGTTGGAATGCCATCAATCTGACCTTGTCTCTGTGCAGTATGCCAGCATCCAGCCTGAAGAGTACCCTGTACTGAAGTCATATGCATGCCCAAGCTGAGGAGCTGCTACCTTCTGTCATCCCTCATGTCTAAGATGTAGAAAAGTCAAATGCTGTACACCTGGGTGGTAGGTTCCTTCACAATGGTCACCCTGCTGTGTTGAACTGTTCCTGGGCTGTGTCCCTCCAGGGAGCAGTCTGTCAGACTCTCTCCCATGATTAGTAAAATCCTTTACCTAAAGTAGCATTCTTTATTTCTTTCTCCCTCCCTCTCTCTCTATCTCTCCCTTTCTTTATTTCTTGCTTGCTTGCTTGCTTGCTTGCTTTTTTCTTGCTTTCTTGCTTTCCTGCCTTCCTTCCTTCCATCCTCCACTGGCAGGCTACTGCTCCCTTTAACTTTAAGAGACAGCCTTATTGGTAGGCCCTTGTTACTGACAATAAATCTCTTGTGCATTATGTGGTGTATGGTGTGCCAGTGTGGCCAAATTTGCTAACATTTGTTGCTTACAGTACTTTCAAATGTCAATGAATTTTTAGGATGTAGCCCAGTGTAAGTTCAAAAAAATCTCATCCCCATTTTTCTAGAAATATTAAATATCTGCCTTTTAATTGGTTCCAGTTAATGGACTCCTAATTAGTAAAATTTTAGAATTAAGAATATGAATGATTCTACAACAAAGAGTAGGATAACTGTAGTTGCAACTTGAAAGGAAAGTACATTTCTTGGTATCAGTTGTAGAATTTATGAACAAATCTACTAATGTAGATATTAAATGATATTTGATTCATAGTCCAAAGAACAGACTTGATGATTATAACATATGACTTGATTCACTCTTGACATTGTCATTCATTTTTCTTTTTTCTTAAATATTTATCCGTTTATTGTATTAAAGGCAGAGCAATGCAAAAGGAGAGACAGAAATAGAGAACAGGGAGAGATGGAGATCTTCCATTCCCCAGATTCACTCCCCAGAATGACTGGTGCTAATCCCATCTGAATGTCCTACATGGGAGGCAATTATCCAAGTAGTTGGACCATCATGTGCTGCCTTTCAGCTGCATGAGCAGGAGGCTGGATCATAAGCAGAGCAGCTGGACCCAGTCTGGTGCTCCAGTATGGGATGCTGGCATTGCAAGTGGTGACTTTAAATGCTGCGCCTCAGTGTTGGCCCCTTAATTATTCATAACTTTATATAATTGATTTTTCAAAAGAAACAAAACAGGGAAATTTAATTTAATAGAAATTTAGTTCTCAATATTGTTGATAAAATGATGGTTTAGGTAAGTATTAGTGAAAACAAATTTGGCAAGCTTTACTTTTCATGTGTATTGATAATCACCAAGCTATAATACATAAAATTTCTTAGATTTACTCACCTGTACTCTTTTTTTAAAGCCTAAAGAACATATTAAGATTCATTTTTTCCATAGTAAATACTTTGGGATATGCTAGCTTATATTGTCTGAATAGTACTTATTAATTTTTCATGCCACAAAAACATTAGTTTAAAATAATAGCATTTACTATATTTGATTTCAGAAGCACTGAAGGGTTTGTAAATTAAATTTCTAAAAAAAAAAAACGTTTAAGTTTCAGGTTTCCCAATAGTAACTGCCATTATTGGTAATGTTAAGATCAATATATATCTTCATTTTGGTATTTGTTATTGCAGTTGTCAATTAAATATCATAACTAGCTTTGTTAAGTATTTATTTAAAGGCAGAGTTACAGAGAGAGAGGGAGTGATACAAAAAGAAACACTCTGTATCCACTGGTTCACTCACTGCTGTTGATCACAATGGCCAGGCCAAAGCCCTGTAACTCCTTTTGCATCAGCCACATGGGTAAAGATGCAAGAACACTAATGCCAGCTTCTGCTGCTTTCCTGAGTGCATTTGCAGGAAGCTAGATCAGAAATAAAACAGCTGAGACTCACGCCCACACCTGCATGGGATGCTGGCTTTGCACACAGTGGCTTAACTGATTGTGCTACAATGCCGACCCCAAAATAACATAATTTGAAAGCTCACCAATACATTGTAACTATTTATAGTGTAATAGTATATAAAGCTTACTATATTCTTCACCTTTGGTAAGTGTTTGCTTCACTTCCCTTAATGTATCCAAGTGACTGTATCTGTCTCATTTTGTATTTACACAACATAAAATCAATCTGTGTGATCACATATAGTCTAGATTTCCCAAACTTGAATGACTCTTTTATACTTCATTTGGCTATTTTAAATGTTGGTAATATATAATGTTTCAATTTAAAATGTGCATTTTAAAAAGATAATGACTAACACCACAAGTTAAACAGTTCCTCGCAGATAAGCATATGTATTGAGTACACAATTGTAATATTTAGAAATTGCACTTTAGTTGCGTTGGATTGTATAATGAGCCAGATGACATCTTTCTCTGTTAGTCAGTTTGTATAGCCTATAGTCTAAGTGGGCTGTGTAGTAGGATCCTTGTTATCTTTGTCTCCTTTTTTGTGCTCTGGAACAAATGCCACACTCACGATATTCTAGCACTAGAAAAAATGTGCAGAAAGAATTCCTAGGGATACAGATGACAATTTAGCAATGACCCACGAGGGGAGCTCCCAACCTTAATTTTAGCCATGGTTCTTCCAAGCCAAATGTTGTACTGTGTGTGAATCAGTTACATTCTTAGTCAATGTCCACATGCACTTGTGTACATAGAACTTGTTTGAAATGGCTGGTTGTACCAGCAAGAACAGTGTATTCTGTGTTGCTGACAGTTGATTTATTGAGAAAATAGCAACAGACACTATCTAGTAAGTGACATTAGAAACTTCATATGAATTTCATTATTAAAAGGTTTTAAATGTCATATTCTGGCTTTTTTTTAATTATTTATTATTTAACTTCAGTAATTACATTGTATTATGTGACACAGTTACATAGATACTTGGGTTCTCCCCACCCCTCCCCAAACCCTCCCACCATGGTGGATTCCTCCACCTTGTTGCATAACCACAGCTCAAGTTCAGTTGAGATTTCCCCATTGCAAGCGTATACCAAACATAGAGTCCAGCATTTTTATTTATCTATTTATATTAGAAACAAAAGAAATAGGGAAGGAAGGAAAGAAGAAAGGGGGAGGAGGAAGGAAGGAAAAGAGGGAGGAAAGAAGGGAGGGAGGAGAAAAGCTCCCATTCACTGATTCAGTTCCAAGTTTCTGCAACACCCAATGCCAGGAGCCAAGTGAGTCGCAGGAGCCAAGTACTTGAGCCATCACCGCTGCCTGCCATGATACATGTTAGCACAAATCTAGAGTCAGGAGCCAGAACTGAGTGTTGAACCCAGGCATCTGTGATGGAACATAGATATCACTGCCGGCCTCTCTAACACTAGGCCAATACCCATCCAATTTGGTCTTCAAAGTAGATAGGTTTATTTCGCAGGTGATGTAGGTTATGTGACAAAAGAGTCATTTACTGACCAGAGTGGGTAAGAATAGTGTCAGTAAAAAGCTTTGGATTCGTTTTTCCATATGAGGTAGAAAACTGTTCTTCACCTTAATTTCCTAGTCTTCATTTACCAGGAACTATGGTCCACACAGTTTGCCTGAACCAAAACAACTGATGACTCAGCATGAAAGTCCTTCAAAATGTAAAAAATGTTAAAGTACAAACCCTGATAAATATCTTTAAACAGAGACAAGCAACATACAATTCATTTGAGCATTCATGAAAGCAGACAAAAAGGAAGATAAGACATTTAAATTTCAAAATTAAGGACAGATTATCAACCTTTTCTCCAATTTAGAGTTGTTGCCAAAAGACTAGTAGGAAAATTGAACATATGAACTGCACCGAAGGAGACATTTTTCTTGATGTAAAATTAAAAGCATGATAAAGGAAGGGTTTCACATGGCCTATGTTCTTACATAATTGCCTGTTCACAGAATGAAGCAGTTTTACTCTGCAAATCAATTAGAATGGCCATGATGCTGAAGCTAGATAAATAAGCAGTATTATCCAATGGAGCGAAAGAAAAAGAAAAACTTTATACCTGCTTCTTCCTTGAAACTTCTGATATCCAGTAAATCATCCAGTGTGATCTGCCTACTTCCTAATAATGTGCAAACTCATGCTTTTCTCTCTATCCGTGCCTGCACAACTTTCCATAAGGCTCCCATCTTCCTTGCCTGGATTGTCGACATCTCCTTCTAGCCTCTCCTGCCCTCATTCTTCCCTTTCAGTACCTCTTGCTAGGAGGGCTCTAATGTTGACAGTGATGTTTCTAAAACATGGCTTTGACCACATCCTCTATTCCTCAGCATCCTGGACTTCTTATCCATCTTTCTAAGGGAAAGATCGAGATCCTGCACAACAAGTGGGGGAAAAATTGTTGTTACCCTGAATCCTTCTATCTGGGTCTCTTCCTGAGATGCACCAGTGCACATGGCCATTGTGTTTATTTTTTTATGCCCTAGGAGTTCAACTCATTCCAGAGGCCCTCCTAGAATGCACCTCCCAGTTTTTGGTAGGAGACCTCTGCTGTCTTCCAGTACACAACATTCTCATGACACTAACTACTTGCCCTTATGACTATTTAACCGGCTGCATCCACTGTGGTCCATGAGTGAGTTTTCCACTTGCATGGTTTCAGTTATTAGTTACTGATACAGTTGTTAATGACATAACAGCCCCACTACTATCCCCATGAAGATACAGGAATTTTCACTTGCTCAACAGACATGATTTATAGTCAAGATATTGTTCAATAAATGGCCACTCTAGGGTCAAGACTTCCCATATATGCACCCTCCTCTCCCAATGAGCAGAACTCTGGCCTCTGGCTACTGCAGACATTTGGGGAGGATCCAGTGCATAGTAGATTTTTTTTCTCTCTTTCCCTTTCCAAATATAAGTAAATAAATCTTGAAAAGAATCTCCTTTACATCAAACAGTAGCTTATTTCTACGTTGTCTGATGTTCTAATTGGACATGCTCATTTAAAAAAATATTTATTTTTATTGGAAAGTCGGATTTACAGAGAGAAGGAGAGACAGAAAAAAAGATCTTCCATCTGCTGGTTCACTTCCCAAGTGGCTACAATGGCCTAAGCTAATTAGATCTGAAGCCAGGAGCCAGAAGTCTCTTCCAGGTTTCCCACACGGATGCAGGGTGCCAAGGCTTTACGCCTTCCTCAAGCCGTAACAGGGAGCTGGATAGGAAGTGGAGCAGACAGGACATGAGCCAGCACCTATATGGGATCGTGGCATGTGCATGTGCAAGGATTTAGCCCCTGAATCTTTGCACTGGGGCCCTGGACATTCTGCTTTGCATCAACCATATCCTCAAACCAGGTGTTGCTGTGATCAATTAATTAGGACTTTTTCTAACTTTTTTCCAAGATTTTCCTCATTTCTGTATGTCATGATAGTTTTGGGCACCGGGGCTGGAGACATACTGCTATCTGCATCGTGCCACCTTTTCAAACCTCACTACCTCCATGCTAGCTCATTCTACTCACGCATGTGGCTTGTGTTGCAACAGTGTTCTAAGCAGCTTCCTGATTCCATTTTATTCCAACTAAAGCTGATAGTATCCACTAAAGAATAATTAATTTTCCCAAGTTGCAGCGCTGTTCATGGTACTCCCTGTTAAAATTCCCTAGTGTCTATTGTGGATTAAGGCAGTGGTTTTCCAGAATGTCTGATATGACAGAACAGTAAATAAAGCAATTAGAAAAAAACAAAATGTAGAAAAGTATTAGAAAGGAAACTCACCCTCTGAGTTCTCCTAATATATACCTTTTATAGATTTCCATCTGTGATAGCCATTATTACATTTAGGGAAAAATGTTGTAATAAAATGAATGATAATGTTAGAACACAGGATAACTTAAAAGTAATGGAATGTTTAAAAATAATGCTTTTATAAAAAGCTTGATGCACTGGTCATCAGTCTCTCATTCTTCTTCCCACTGGTGATAATATTCTTGCAGACACACAGGTGGCCCTGAACAGTCCATGTGCTGCGAGGCGGCGACTGCTTTGCAGTCCTGCTGTGTCCGTCCCATCTTCTGTAGCTGCTTGCTCTGAAAATTTTGTTTAAAAGGTGTACGCATATCGCCTGACCTCTGTAGGTCTTAGCCTACTCCTGCTTAAAATGAAGACCTGAAGTTGATGCTTATGAGATAATTTTAAGTGGTCAAGTCTGTTACTGAATAATGGCCGACTGATTGCTTTATCTAATTAAAGGTGGCTACACTGTATTTTCTTAAATCTATTTTTCCGTTTCATAAATTCAAATAAAATATTGAGGATTGTGTGCAAGGATTTTACAATTGGAAGATAAAGGATAAATAAGTATAATTGAAACCTTTCTTTAGTCACACTTGTTAGGTGGCTGCAGATAGCAATTCCCACCTTTTTTTTTCACAATATTTAAGTGTGTTGGAGGGTAACACATAAAAGAATATTAGCCATTAAATTTTAAAAAAGAAGAAATCATGGATTTTTCTTATATTGTTGTTTTGGTCATCTTAATTTTACTTTATTTTCTAACAGTCTGCTCCCTTCCTTCCCACCTGAACCAGAGTAGAGTTCAAGTTGACATAGTAAAAACAAAAACGAGGATAAGAAATGATTAGTCAACCAGAACAATTCATTCTTACGCAAAAGGAATTTCCAGGCAAGAGATCTCTAATATTGGCAGATGAATGCAATCTCCTGCCTCTGTTTTATTGATATCCAGCTCTATGCTGGAAGAGCCAAGTGAAAAAAATGGGTGCAGAGGAACTTGGGGTTTAGAGTGAAGAGTCTAACCTGCAGAGTAGAAATACTTACATATTCTATAAATTCTACCCGATTCCTCAGTGTTTAGGGATTCCTACTGCTTGCTGTTTGTGAGGAGCAGAGCATTGACGCATTTTGAGGTACTTGACTATATTATATTCACATTCACATTTCCTGCCTGAGGAATAATTATCAGCTCAAATTTATTTTTTTGCAACTGTGAGCTTCACAAAGAATTCTTTGATATTGACATCACTATCAAACTGAGAGATGAGCTCATAAAAGGAAGATATTGTTTCTTTTTTGGTTTTATGTCTCCCTGACAAGGCACTGTTGAATCCCATCTCAATCTTACTAGTCTGACCACAGATCACATCTTGTTTGTCAGTATAGTGCTGTACATACAAGCCCTTTGGTTTGTGTGGCCAAGAGCAGGGATCTCTGGGTAGGTCTCTGCAAATACTAAAGAATTCTCACTTTGGGGATGGGCAGACAACTTGCTGGTCATTAGTGATGCTTGAGTGAATGCCAGGAAGAGGCCATTAGCTGGTGCACTGCTGGGAAGAGACCATTAGCACCCAGCTGCCAGCCCAGGGTTTGAAATGTGGAGCAAGCTGTATATTCACAGACCAAAAATTGTGTTTCTCTCAGGATCCTGCAGATGGCTTGGAAAAGCATGCAAAGATGAATCATACTCTGTAATCATTTTGATGCTTTACCCCAAGATATCAAAAAGATAGAATCAAAATGATAATTGTGATCAGTCCTCCAGACATTCGGTATATGTGAGATTTCTTTGAAAATATCAGGCATTTTAAATCTTCATGAAGAGAATCATATAAAAGCACCTTGAAGTTGCCTGAATTTTTCCCATAACAGGATTTTGTTAAATGCAAAACACATACTTTAAAATTATTCATAAATAAAAATAACAAAGAATTAGACACTTGTCCTCTCAAGCTTAGTCCATTATCTGTTGCTATATCAGATTACCTTAGGTTGAGTAGTTTATAGAGATATTTATTTGACTTATGATCTTGGTGGCTGGTGGGTCCAAGCAGCATGACATGGGATCCTGGTCAGACCACTCAGTTGAGTTACAACGTGGCAGATAATCTGCAATGGAAATGGCAATGTACAGAATTTAGAAATCACACAGTGAGACAGGAAACAGAAAGGATGCCTGGCCAATTTCACTCTCTTACAACAGTCCCTTCTTTTGGTGACCAACCCAGGCCTTGAGATAATCTCTTCAAAAGAGTGATGCCCAAAGTGATCTAATTAGATAGCACTAGTCCCCCACTACATCAAAGCTCTGGGGGCCAAGCACATGAACTTGTGGCGACTTCTCTCTCAGACAATATTGAAACCACAGTATATTTATTTGGAAGCCAGGGACATAGATCCTCAACCTACTGGTTCACTCTCTAGATGGCCACATCAGCTGAAATCAAGAGCCCAGCACTCAGTGTGTGTCTGCTGTTGGAGAAGCTGTTGCCCAGGTACTTGAGGCATCCCAGCAGGTACATTAGCAGGCAATTGGAATGCAGAACAAAGCTAGGACTCAAGTCCAAGCACTTAGTGTGGAAATCAGGCATCCCCAAAGACAGCTGAACCACAGTGCAAAACGTCTACCTTCTACCTATTTTAAAGATCCTTCATTTGTCTTTCAAGTCTTCAGACTGCCTTTCCCAAGTATTCCCAATACGATGAAAGCCTGGGCCTATGTCTGTCTTTGAGCTCCAAAAGCTGCCTGGCTGACTTTCAGACAGGGATCTTTTCTACTCTGTGCCATCTTACTCTTTCTAGGAATCTCTCTTCTGGCTCTCTGTGATCCTTGGTTTCTTGCAGCTCTTTGTGCATCCCGTTCACAGTGTTCCTCTGTGACTTTGCTGCCTAATGTGAGTGCGCATGGGCAGGAAGGAGGCAATGTATCAGCACAAGAGGAAGTGGGTACAGAGAGGACTAGGGAGATAGCTTTCAAATTACTTTACACTATACTTGAATTAGATGCAATTAATGATGAATAAAAGTCGCTCGATTAAAAAGGAAACTTCATTATAAAGATGTAAAGAACTTTTACAGAAACCCAAGGGAAGCTGCAAGCCTGACCTGAGCAAGGGCTGAGAATGGAGTATGCACATTTGTGGATCCTTGCATCAATAGTTCACAGACTTTCCATTTAATTTGCTACCAATACCACAAAGGAAATGTATATTCCTTGTGACTTCTAGTTTCTATCCAGCTCCCAACTGAGTCTCTAGTCACACTCTAGATACTCTTCCACACTATGCTTTCTTTTCACCAGGCCACAGTCACAGTCAGGATGTGATGATCCCTTTCATGTCAAGAAACAGCATTTTCCAATCTGTAGGAGGAATGATATGGCTCATGCCTGCGCTCTTGTTTGGCAGCTCACCAGAAAGTGGGCTCTTTGAGATAGCATAAACATGCCATGTATGCTGAGTACTCCTAATTACATGCCATTCAAGATCCCTGACACCTACCTCATTGATCCTTCTCCAGTTACAGGGCACCTTTGTGTACGAAAAAATGCCCCCAACACCTGTAAATACCTGATCTGTGACTTGAAGAAACACCTGCGAAATTGTGGTCAGACATTTTCATGAGCTTTCCCCACAAATGCTTGAGTTCCTTAACTCCTTAATCACACTCCCATTTTTAGTGATTTTTAAAAATGCAGGTAGCATAAACCTGTAGTACAATTTGGGTAAATTGTGAAGAAAATTCAGAAGAGCACAACGTAGTATTTGGGAGGCTGCAGTTACTACATTTATGGACTATAGAGATGAATGAAAAAAAACAATTAATAGTTGCCCAAAGTGTGAACCCAAGATTTGGCAGAGCCAGAAAGAGCTTGTGAATGAGTCCCAGGTCTCATGCCATTATTGGTCTCTGAAGTTTGAATTAATAGCATGCAGGATTTAGGAAATTGTGGTCAAGATGGATATAAGCTGATGTAATTCTTGTGGATCAAGGAGAAAAAGCCATTCATGACCTTCATAAGTGCAATTTTCAGTATCACACCAGTGTAAATGTTCAGATCCGATGATGCTTTCAGTCTTGTCCCTACCTATAAATTGACTATGCTCAGAACAAGGCTGTCCTATTTTATTTAAAATAATGCAAAATCAGATTTTTTGAAAATCTTTGTTTTCTCCTTTTCTATTTCAAGTGGATTTTAAAAACCTTTTTCATTAAACTTAACTCAAATTTTGAACTCTAATAGTTGATTCTAACAGAACATGTCCAGATTTTTAGGTCACCCCAAATCCGTATCCTTGGTTGCTGGGTCTGAACTTGAATGTTTTCCATCTGAGCCAGACTTTGCTGAATTTCTATCCTGAAATCATTCTACAGTGAACTTCTCACAAAATCATTTTACCTATTACCTCCGAATTCAAACTCTTGTTAAAATGTGTGTCACTGCAGTAGTTTTTCTCAGTAGGAACACTAGTGATAGAGAGTGATGTTAAGGAAATGGAAGCATGTTTACTTTTATGGGCACTATAATCAGCCTGTGAACCCACTGCAGCACTATTGTCATGAAAGGGGGACACTGAGTAGCCTATCACGAGGAATAAAACCATCAAGTACATTAGAGACACACAGTGAAAACCAAACATGATGACTCTAGGGAAGCTTCCCAGGTCATAGCTTTGTCTTCTGATTAGTGAGATGGCATGATGGAGTAATTTGCCATATACACAAAGATTCCAAATCCTTGAATCTCTTTTAATACCTGTGTGTACTTGGGCAAGGAACTGCATCAGTTTATTGTTTTCCTGTGGCTGCCATCACAAACTGAACAAACTGGGGAGCTTGAAATTATCCATACTGATTTTCTTGGGGCCAGCATGTGGCGCAGCACATTAGGCCACACAGATCTCAATGCATGCCAGCATCCCATAGGAGTGCTGGTTCAAACCTTGGCTGCTCTGCTTCTGATCCAGCTCACTGCTGGTGTACTTGAGGTGATGGAATAAGTTCTTGGGCCCCTGCCATTCACATGGGAAACCAAAATGGAGTTCTAACCACCTAGTTATACCTTAGCTCAGTCTGAACCAGTGTGGTCATTTGGGGAGTAAACCAGCATATTGAATCACTCTCTCTCTCTCTTCTGTCCCCGCGTGTGTGTGTATGTGTGTGTGTATCGCACTCTGTATTTTGAACCAATTAATCAATTGATAAGTACTTACAAACAACTTATTCTCTCACAAGCGAGGAAGAGGCCCAAAATCTAACATCTAGGATAGGTGAGGTTGTTTCCTTTTGGAGGCAGGGAGGGATAACCTACTATATGTTCTCTCACCATCATTGGTTGTAGATGGCATCACTCCAGGCTCTGAAATCCTCATACCTGCTCCTTTTCATGAGAACATTTGCTAGATTTAGAGACTCCCTGAACCTGGATTCTCTGCTCTCCATCCCTAGCTTAATTCCATTGGCAGAGAACCTGTGTGCAAATAGAGTTTCTACCTGAGGTACCTGGGAGTGAGCACACATTTTGAGATCATTATTCAGCCCACTGTAGCTGCCTCAATTATAAAATATATATGCTTGGAATATCTGTATCACTGATAGTTGCAACATATTTGATAATGAAATAAAGTATTCAGAATAGTATTTCATATGTAGTAGGCAGTATATGGATTTTAGCCAATAATTGTGATAGCAAGTCAAAAGATCACATTAAATAAACAAATTTGTTTTTATTTGTCATGTTTCTCATATGTAGGTTCATTTATAAGAATGTCATCTTTCTTCACGGGTCCAACCACCTTGCTATTTGCATCTGCAAACTGTGCATGCTTTGAAAACAGAAAACCCAAAGGCAAGCCTTGGGCTGGAAGGATGCTGTAGCAACAGCATAGGAGAAATAAGCCAGACCAATACACAGTCTGATCCTGAGTGATAGAAGACAAAAAAGTCTGTCAAAAAGTGCATGGCTACTGGTTGCCAGGTTACAAATTAGCAAGCCTTGTTGAGCTCAGATAATCAACTCACTTTAATTAAATTGCCTCTGATAGAGTTTTGGCTGTGATTTCTCCTACTGAGTCTGGCTCGGTGATGAGCCAGATCAGATCTCTTTGCATTAAACACCTCAGAAGTGTATTCACCTGACTGTATTTCAAACCCCTAATCTTGGCACCTTCCACACCCACTTGGCTGATACAGTCATGCTAGCTGGTTTGTACTGATCCTAAACTGCAAAATGTTCACAGCCAACCTGGCCAGTGTGGTCTTTGCATGACACAATGAGTCAGATACATGGAGAAGAACAGACACCAATATGGAACCAAGCAGGCACAGGATAGTTGGAGGCAAAAGGGAGTAGAAACAAAATGGAAGCAGGTGAGTTCACTGCCTTATTGTATTACCCAACCACCCCTTGCCTTTGTGTAGGAGATTACCTTAACGTAAGGCCATCTGGGACTACAGACAGCCCAGCACAGGCCTGGGTTTCCAGTGGTTTTTGCCTGGTATCTGCCAGTCCATATGGACAAGCACTTCTTCCTTAAACAAAATCACTCAATTTGCAGTGAAATCCAGATGAAGCTGCACACCTTTCTAAGTGCAAATGAGCGGGAAATCACCTGAACTTGTTTGTTCAGAGGAAAGGTAACCAAGTGACTAGCACATGCAATTGTTCTGCAAACACTGACTGATCATTAGACTGTCCTCTAGGTCTGGAAAACTGGCCCCTAGAGTACAGCACACAGAAGCTGGATAGTGGCCAGAAAATTCTAATGTCCAGAGTGTGGCCAAGAGCAGCAGTAGCATCTCCAGACAATGGGAGTGTCAGCTCATGCTTGTGTGACCCAACTACCTGGAACAAGAGGCCTAGTGCATTTTACCACAGTGC
This sequence comes from Ochotona princeps, assembly GCF_030435755.1. NCBI lineage: Eukaryota > Metazoa > Chordata > Mammalia > Lagomorpha > Ochotonidae > Ochotona > Ochotona princeps. The sequence goes on from NC_080840.1 coordinate 43,219,277, forward strand.
TTTAGAAGTACATAAAATCTTGAACACACTAACCCTAGACAATTTGAGCAGCAAGGATTGTGTGAAAAACATGCAATACAGTACATACTATGACATGATCAAGAACAGTCATCCTGCTGTGCTAAGAAACACTGGAAGTCTATTGTCAGACTATGTTTTGTGCATGTTGTGAAACCTCTCCCTAATCTTTCCTAACTACCCTACCAGTTTCTAGCAATGACTACTCTAAACTCACGACAACTAAGTTTGTATATTCTGAATAAAAAAAACCCTGAAGGATAGGAGTGGATAGGCTCTAAATGAAAGTGGCAATACTGGTTTGATTGCTGAATGCTATGTATATGTAACAAAGTACTATCCTTTCATAATGAAAATGTATAAGTATTACATATTGACTTAATTTTTTTGTAAATAAAAACTAACACAATTGGTTGTTCCTGCATCATTATGTCCCTGCATCCATTCCCATCTCTTGTTCCCGCTGCTCATGTTCTTTCAGTGCAAAGTTTTCCTTTTCCTTTTTCTCTGTGGCTGTACTCCCTACCTCTCTTCTAAAAAAAAACTATTTGTCTCTTCTGTAAGCTGCTATTTGTCTCTCAAGCAGGAGCAATAGTAGGCAGATTTTCCCACCTTACAGAGAAGCCAGGAGTAAAAGGTAATGTGAACGCAAGATGCGTATTGCCTACCCAGTCTGCAGTCTTTCTTTCCAGTGAATTCATCAGTCATTGTTTCTTTTCCTGAGGATGGTTTTCAAAATCTTGCAGCAAGCTTCATCTGTTTATTGCTTAAAAGAGCCTACTCAGGTTAGGAGAGTGTTTTTCCTCTTACATGTGTTTGCTATGCTTCTGCTGCAGGTCTAGTTCAACTGTCATCTGATTTGAGGACATTTTCATCTCTCCAAGGGAAAAGTAATTCTTTTGTTTGTTTTTTCCTTCTCTAAGTCCACAGAACATTGTAGAGAATGTGATGGTCATTTGGTTTTACTTCACTGAGCAGACTTCCTTAGGTGTGGGTGAGGAAGGCACAGAGAATATGTCTTACTCTCATATTTTGGTCTTTAGCAGAGTACCTGGCATATAAGCTCAGGAGAAGGATCAAAGAGAATAAACACTCTTATGCTCTTATATTTATGTTACATTGCTAAATCCTCCCATAGAATGTCAAAATCTTAGCCCAGAAATTCGGTATAAAATAAAAAATTACCTTCTTTGATTTTGGACTGTGACATGATTTATGTCAGTGATTCCCTCATGCTTCTTCGCTGGTGGAAAATGACCTTGTCTTGCTCTACGTTTCTTTCTCTTTTAGCCCTAGAGTAGATTCTAATTCAAGATCTTAGGTAATGCTAAAGCACTAGTGTGAGTTGAGGTAAGTTTCTGACTTTGTCAAGAATTAGCTGACAACTCCACTCTCTTGAGTGGGCCAAGTAGACTCCACTGCTCATGACTACACTCTGCACCTAGAAATTCTTCTTTGCCACCATGTAGAACCTTTTTAATCTCTGATCAGTAGGGGGTCTGCTACCCACAAGAGGAATGTAAGAAGCAACAAGAGAGGTTTGAGATATTGGATTATAAGGTGGGTGACATGAGCCCAGCTGAAATCTGTTAGAAAGTTGGTTTTATTACGGAAAGAAGAGACTTGATAACCAGACGACTGGTCAGGAGTCACATAAAGTGAAAAATTTAAAAAACATAAATTAAAATTTTGTATATCATAGAGCCATATTGGCAATATAGCCATCTGATTCCATTTAAATGATGGATAAAGGAAATTCAGCAGCCTGAGTCATTTATCTAGGCTCATGTCTGCAACACATAATTCAATGATAGGCTTAGCAGATCATCCTAAATCTAATGTCAAAATCTCTACAATTCCACTAGCCTGTTCATTTTAGGGAGCAAATTTTAAGATCATACTTGAATTTGCATAACTAGCTACCAGGTTCTTTTTGTTGTTGTTGTTGTTTTCATCTGTATGAAAAATGTAACTTGAGTTCTGGTCAATGCTTTTTCTTACAATGCTCAAAATTGTTACAGTGATGTTTGAAAATATCAACATACTGTTAGAATCTGTAGCTTGAAAAACACTATTAGTTTCACTTGCCCATGTTATGTAGAGATGTCATGAATTTGTGTCACTTTTACAGAAGTATCTTGTTGGTTGGTCACGGGTGATAGCTCAAATTGTGTTCAGATAGAAAATGAAGGCAGCAAATCAATATCAATAAACTCTATGCTCAACCGTATGATGCTTTTTTATATGCAAAAGACATCCTGCTTGCAGCCCAGAGCAGTTTAGAAATGTCTCCTGTTCATTGACAACCAAGCAGCATCCTTAGGCTGACTTCCAGCTCCAGGGATTGGAATGTGTCTTTGTTTGATTCCACCTGCTGTTTTATGCTTTTTTCTCAGTGGCTTTCCCCTCTATTCTATTTCTGGTTGCTTTAGAATTGAATATATTCCTCTCCACTACTTGGTCTTTCTGTGTGGACATTCTTCTAACATTGTACTTTAAAAAAAAAAAAAAAGACTTGCTTGTTTGAAAAGCAGAGTGACAGGGTGAGGGAAGAAGAGGAGAAAGTGAGGGAAGGAGGGAGAGACACAGAGGCAGGATAGGGGCGTGAGGGGGGGATTCTTCCAGCTACTAGTTCCCTCCCCAAATGGCTAAAACAGCAGGCATGGTCAGGTTCCAGTCAGATGCCATTAATTCCATGTTTGGAGTTCTAAGAGGGTGGCAGGGGCTCAAGTATTATAACCACTCCACTCCCTGTCATTTTAGGTGTCATTATGACAGCCATAATCCCACTGTCATTCAGATGCATTAACAAGAGTTGAGATTAGAATCAGAGTAAACTAAACTCTGATTCTAATATGGGATGTCAATATTGCAAATGCCAGATATAACATATGGCACCAGGAAATTTGCCCTGTCTTAACATTCTGTCCTACAAATTCTCATGCTGGGCATTCCCATTCACTCCACTTTTTTAACCATTTGGAAAAAATATCCAACTTGATATATCTAATTATGACCTCTGCTGACCCTACTCAACTATCTCTTGATAGCCCATCTGCAATTTTCCTACCCAAATTCCTCCTGCAAATTTCAAAAGGGTCTCCTATACAATAGACAGGGTTGATGACACCTCAAAGAAGTTTGCAAAGAATTCATTTGAAACACAGTTCCCCAAAGATCTTACCATTCACACTGAACCCACAACTTCTCCTTAATTCTTTGGCCGTCTAACCTCATCAGTGTAAGTGAGTACCCTTCTTTGGTCAGTTCATAGATCTCATCTATGCCTCCATTCGTAAGATTATAACGAAGCTGTAAAATTCCTATTGCCTAGTGATAATGTAGCCATCTTAATATTGTACACAAGGCATTTGTGATGATATGGATATAAAAAAACTATGATGCTGCCAGTTGAAAGAAAGTATAGCAATACAATTATCTGTAATGTGTTGTTTGAAATGATAATACACCACTGTATTGCCAGTTTATGTATTTACCATATTGCGCCTTCTTTCTTTTTCTTCCTCTTGACACTCAAGTATTTTTAAGCCAATGAGGAATGAGTAGGCTAATATAAAGGTGCTGTGAAAGTTAAACTGCATCTAATTGGCAAGCAAAGCCTAGGACTGCAATGAAAATTGGATGGGAAGATGGGGAATTCTGAGCTAGAAGTCTTTCTAAAATCATGCAGGAAAATGACCCCTTTTCTTATCCTTTAAACTACTTCCCAGGCTGTCTGACTCCAACCTTGCTTTAGGACATCTCAACATTATGTATATACAACAGGCTTCATTGCCATTTTGCTGATGAAGAAACTGAGTCTTAGAGCAAATGGCTTATTTGAGCTCTTGTGAGCAACAGATGCTTGCTATAGCCGATGTATACCTGGATCTCCAGATTGCAAATCCTATATTCTCTGGGAATGGGATCCTCAGGAACTATGCCAATACCTTTATAATCTCCATCTCCTTTCTTTACATTATATGCCAGCATAAATGTGCAGATCTCATCTCTCTGCTGCTGCTGAAAATCACCAATATCATGCTTCATTTTTTCTCTTGTGAGTCACTGATTTCTACTGGTCTACACTTTCAGCAATCAGAATAAAACAGCTTATATGATTTGCTTGTTATGATTTATCCCTACCAAAGATCCAATGGAGAGAGCCAGGATGCCTCTTCCTGGAGAGAAAAATGTTCACCTTTCACATGGAGCAAAGCTTCCAATGTCTTTAATCTTTCTTTTTTTTGCAGCAAATTAGTACTATATGTGCTTTAAAATAGTTGATTCATCCCCACACAAAAGCGTTCCTCATCTGTTCTGTCATTTCATGTTCACATCATAGCTCAGAATTAGAAGACATGTCACACACATTGGAAAACCAAAGTATATCTTGGCATTTCCCTCCTTGACCCTTACTTAGTGATGAATGTCTATTTTGTACCTAAATAATGTATAAAGGTAATAGTGCCTTGTGTTTATAGAGCACCTACAGTACTTCTCAAAGTGCTCACATATTCACTTTGCCTCATTTATTTTTAGAGTCGTTTGTCTTTTTCACAGATGCACCTGAATGTAAACGATTAAAATGTTTATGTTCAAGTTAATACACGTATTCACATATTTTCAAACTTAATACTCTTTTGTATGTTAAAAACTTTTAGTTTGTGTCTTTTCCCAGACTCCTGTTTTCTCTTTTATAAACTTTGAACGCGTCAAATTTGTTAGTGAACAAATGGGGCAGGTTAAAGATTCAAAGCAGTGTCATCTGCCTTTAGCTTATGAGCTGCTTCTTTGTGCTGCCCTCCATTGTTTCTCTGCAGGGACCTAAAGACAAGTCTTCCAGAACCTCAAGTTGGCAAGGAAGATGGAATCCTCACTATCTATCTTTTTGGATTCTTTTGGAAGACTTTATGTCTCTCTTGAGTTCGTTGTCAGCTAATTCAACCATGTTTGTTGATTTGTAAGTATGGTTGTAAGTCATGGTTGAAAGAAGTAACGTCCATTAATTTTTTCTGGTAAAGTATTGTTCAGTTATAACAAAATGAAACTAACTGATGCCAATCTAAATAAACAAGATCACTGAAATAGGTATATCATGCAATCGAAGGGCAAAAATGTTACCAATACTCATGAAGAATTAGTATCCGAAATCAAGTCATTGGAAACAAAGCAATGATTCTCCCTCTAATTCTTTTTACTAGAGTACTACAGGCATTGTTGCCTTCTTTTTTGGAGTGCATGGCAACATTTTCATCTCTATAGATTTGCTTCATCTTTTCAAGTAACACAGTCAAACTGATTGTCCAGACTATACTTCATGTGACCTTCCAGTTGAGCCTTTAAATACTCCCTTCTTTCTTGTGTCTACGCAATAAGCTGATTCCTCCTTACTCAAGATGTCATGACTGACTGAGGTGCATGGCTCGCTTCATATTGGGGCAACCACTCCAATTTGCCACTTAAATATCAAGCTTTGGGTACTTAAGTACTACTAGGTTATGTTCTTTCCAATAGGCTGGTGACTTTATCATACTATGCATCAGCTAAGATACACCAAAATATTTCCTGATAAAGCAGCATCAAAATCAAATAGAAAGGCATTACTTTCAATAAGCCAATGAAGCAGGTAGCCACAATTAAATTTAATGACATAGTTAAGGCTGTTTAGTATTCTGAAGAATTAATTTGCAAATTTTTTTCCTTAAATATTCTAACCACATTGACCAACTATATCTGCAGTTACATATTATTAAGTAGCATTATTTAATTCAAAACATTGTAAATCATAAGAATATGAATTGGAAACTAAAAACTTCCATAAAACAAGAACTAATTAATTATGCTTTTCATGCCCTCTGAAGTAGAAGATATCTAAAAATTAAGTGTACATGTTTGTGTGTTTGTTTCTAGCCTTTTGTCATGCACTAAAATCCCAGGGTAATGTAAACTGATAATTATTTTTCAATACTATTTTTAGGTTTTATAATTCTTTCAGAGGAAGTGTCAGACAATCTGATGGCTTCACAGTGAAGTTATTAAGATTAATTAGATGTGAGTTCTAGAGACTGCTGAAGGAGAGCTACCTGTGAGTCAAGCAACATATTTTCTTTCTTTTCTAATTTTTTTAAGGCTGCGATAGGTCAGTTTCCCAATGCAGAATCCAAATTGGGAAATCCTCTTCTAAGAATAACATGACAGGATGAAACTTTCATTCTGAAAATCCTGTGGCTTCTGAGGTGGTCTCTGTAAAAGAAAGTCATACAACTCTCCTTTTTACAGACTTTTTTTATATTCTAGGTCAAGAAGCCCTGCTTTTGTACCTTTGAGTGTCTAATTCAGCATGTACCTAGAGACTTTCTCAAGAGCACCGGAGGAATGTCCTATGGAAGTGTTTTAAATCACTTTGATTAAATACAACCCACTCTTCTTTTTCAGTTCATCTTACCTCACCTAGCTTCCTAGGGCCTTTCCTAAATTAAGAATATTTAAAATATGTGTCATTTATACCATTTATACTTCCAAAAATCCAAGAAATTCTTTGGTGATATTTTTATTTGTGGATATCAATTTTAGAATATTAAGTTAAAACGGAAATGAAGAAATTGTTTAGTCTAGATTAGGCAATTTGTTCATATTTTTTGAAAAAATGATAAATGATCCTCTATTTTAACATCATGAAAAGCCTGTTATTAAATGTGCATATAATAAGTTGTAGATATGTTACTTTTAGTGGTCATTATAATTCATAATTATTTCTGGTAGACTTGTGTGTGTTTTTAATAGTATCTACAAATCTACTCAGCACACTGACAACATTAGGAATCCCAGAAGGACTGGTATGTATTCCAGAATTTGTGGGTGTAGGTGCAAGTGTCGGCAGGTAGGGGTATTTTGTGTAGAGATAGTCATAACTAATGATTTGATCCTTCTGTGTCACCTGTTTGCACCAATGTTACAGATATCTTCCAAATGTCTGAAAAATGACCCATATTCATTGAAGGTCAGAATGAATCCAGATGAAGGTTAGATAGCTTCCAACTGCTGCATCCTAGAAGGAATTTTGGATTTCTAATTGCATTTAAGGGGCTGCTGACTTGTCTGTAAAGTTTTGTCTCTGTCACCACTCTCTGCATATCAGTGCTCTTCCAACACAAATATTATTGAGTGAGATAATTAGTTATGGAGCTGGGATAGCTTTGGTAGATAACAAATAGCTGTGTTTTTTGGTTTTATTTATTTGGTTAGTTTAGTCTTGGTTTGGTTTGATTGTTGTTTTACAAATCATTTGGAACCTTGATGAATGTAAGAATCCACAAACTAGATGGAAAACATGAAGTCTCTGAGTCTTTAAACTGTAAAAAATGTCTACTATCCTTTATTTGATTTGAATACAGTGGGCTTGAAGAGTGAAAATGAGCACAAATTCATTGTTCTAATGCTTTTGCCTTTAACACTTTTTCTCAACTGCAGTCATGACAGTAACATTCATTTTGCCTTAGAGACTTCACAATTGTTTTACCTGAGCCACCAGTAAAATAATGTGCCAACAAAATTTATCAATCTCTACAACAAATCTATCAACCTTCTGCCTCACTCCAATATGTGGTCAGTTTTTGTATTTTGCAATTGTTCTGCCATTATTGGTCAAGATAGTTGTATTTTTCTGGACATATTATACTGATGGGAAATCCCATTAGTACTAGAAGCTTTGTAATTATATACAAGTTATCAGATCCTGGTCAGATAGAAAAAACAAAAGTAGTTGTCCTGCCTCAGATTAAAATGACTGAAACTTTGTAAGATTCTCTTTCTGCCTCCAACAGATTTAGATTGTATATTTTGGAGGACTTTCTAAGCAAATTCAGAATGCCCCAATGCTTTATAACGGATAATTCTTTTTTTTTAATTACATTGCATTATGTGACAAATTTTTATATGCACTGGGATTCCCTGTTGGCAATGCCCGCGTCGCCACGTAATCCGAGCTGAGCGGAGGGACTAGGGTTACAACACAGACAGCGCACAGAGGACAACACAACACAAGACGCAGTACACCGAATGCGGATCGATGACAGATTGATCTTTATTGCAACTCCAGGCTTTCTTTTATACTCTGTCTAGCTCCTCCCAGTGTTAATCCAGTCCTCAAGTGGCCACCCTAAATCCTTCGAGTTCCTCCCAGTAGTGGCCACCCTAAATCCCTTGAGTTCCTCCCTGTGTTTATCCAATCCTCTAGTGGCCATCCTAAATCCCTTGAGTTTTATCCAATCCCTTGGCAGATAACTTGACAAATAGGAAGCAGGAACTTGCGGTTAAGCCAGTGGCTAGATGTATCAGGCCAAAATTACCAATCCTGTTATGCTCTGAGAAACAAGCTAAGCTGTGGAGTTAATCCTTGGGAGACCGAGGCCTGCAATTCCCCCCACCCCTCCCCAAACCCTTCCCACACGGTGGATTGCTCCACCTTGTTGCATTACCATAGTTCAAATTCAGTTGAGATTTTTTTCATTGGAGGTATTTACCAAGCATAAAGTCCAGCATCTTATTGTCCTGGTAAGATATAACGGATTATTCTTAAGGGTGGCAACAACTGAACATGGAGAATAGGAAAAGCAAATTTGTGCTTGACATCTCCATTTCCATTGGTATCCTGACAGTAAGTTGAAGAAGGCTATTGAAATTTTCTCTTATAAGCTAATATAAAACCATATAAAGTATCTGCCTTTTGTTTCCCAAATTTCCCCAAGCCTCAGGATTTCAACTACATACACCAAGAAGCAGGAACAATTTCCACTTTATCGATGTATTTTCATGGCCTGTGTTTGGAACAAAGTTGCCATTTATATGTCTGCCTAATATGTGAGCAGTTGGCTGGAGATGAGGGTTGTAAACACGAAAAGCCAGACAGCACAGAGTAATTTGTCACAGATGGAAAGTCAGGAGTTGATACAAATAATAATTTGATTTCCCTAAGATCCATCATTCCACATTCTTAGATGTAAACTGCTCAGGCTTTTTCCTGGAAAAAAAACCTGAGCCTTTCCCAATTTGCACTGCAACAAGGCCCTCTAAGTCAAAAGCGAAGAAACTTGTCTATGCTGGCACATCCTGGCTACTAGACTACTGATCTGCTGGTCTAGGGGACAGTCTTGAGGAAAGACACTCTAACAATCTCTTAGGTTATATGTAAAGTGAGATTTGGGGACTTGACTTAATACTCAGTGTATCCAGCGAGAGAGAGAATGTGAGGTAGGTGAATAAATGTGGATTCAAATGAGAAAGCACACAGAGTAAATGAGATATGCAAGGCTATTTCGGGGTGCATTGGCTTTAATATCAGACATCAGATGACACAAAGCACCATTTTGACTCTCAGGTTTGCTGAAAACTGGAGCTTATAGAGCTTGATACAAGAAAATGAAGGACAGTGGAAAAAACACATGTTAAATGAACTTGCATGAGAGGCTTACATTGTAATGCAGTGGGCTAAGCTGCCACCTGGACCACAGTGTGCACAGCATCCCCTTTCAGAGCTCTGCTTCCAATACCAGCAGCTCTGCTTCCAATACCAGTGGTTCTGCACCCTGCTAATGTGCCTGGGAAAGCAACAGAAGATAGGCAAATACATGAACCCCTGCCACCACATGGGAGACCAGGATGAAGTTCCAGGAACCTGGTTTTGGCCTGATTAGCCCCAGCTGTTGTGGCCATTTGGGAAATTGACCAAATGATGACAAATCTGTCCATCTCCCTTTCAAATGAATAAATAAATAAACATTAAATTTTGTTGGAATTGGCTTTGTAATGCAGTATGTTAAGCCACCACATGAGATGCCAAGTTCTGACTGTTCTATTTCTGATAATTTCCTTGCCATTGTATCTGGAAAAGCAGCAGAAGATGCCCAAGTGCTTGAGTGCCTGTCACCTGTCTGAGACACCTGTATGACACTCTGGGCTCTTGGCTTTACCTTGGTCAAGCAACCATTTAGGAAGTGTGAGCCATTAGATTGAAGATTTCTCTCTCCCTTCATCCCTTTCAAATAAATAAATATTCTACGTATGCATTTGCTTAATTTAGCTGCTCCTTTGAAGAGTTTTGTGTACAACAGAAACTATTTCCAAAGAATGGAACATTTGGGTGATCAGAAAATTTCCTGTGCTAAGTGTTTTCCTTCGTAGGTGAATATTTTCTTTTCATCTCCATGATAGTAAAGCATCACCACTAACACTTGTCTCCTCCATGGAGACCAAGCACAAGTCAATGGTGAAATATACCATGCTGTTTATCAGATATGCATCTTCACAAAGATGATGAGCTTAACTCATTGATCATGTGGATAGTAGAAAAAACACACCTAGAGAATTTTTATTCATGATTTTTACTGGGCATGTTTGTATAGGTGCAAATGCACATTCCAACAGAATAACATCCAGCCCCACAATTTTTCAGACCATCATGAGAAGCAAAAGAACAACAAAGTCCTGTAGTATTTGTTGCCTATTACTGGATAGATTGCATCTTCTTCCAATCGTCCATCACTTTTGTTAGGTCTAATCTTTATTTTCAACATATCAAATGTTCTCTGCAGTGACGTTGTTAAATTGATACAGTTTTTTTTTTCAGAAGAATCTGCATTATGTCAAACAGAGGCAGAGAGAGAGAGAGAGAGAGAGAGAGAGAGAGAGAGAGAGAGAAAGAGAGAGAGAGAGAATATGTCCTCTTTCTGTATGCTCTTCCTCCTGTTCTCACAGCCCTTTCTTTCCTTTTTTCAACATGAAAAATGATTACTCACTTGTATAGTACCTGTGAGAATGGACCTGAACAAATTTTAAACACACTGGAACTGCTTGTTCCAACCAAATCATCAGAGTATGTAATCCTGTCACAATTGATCGGTTCATATCCATTGCCCACGGTTGTCATGGCTTGGCTGTGTGGCAGCTCAAAGAGTACAAGATGAAGTACAACTTGAAGTGTTTTTCTTTTTCTAGGAAAAATCTATAAATGACCCCTTTTCAGTGCTTTGCCAAATAGCCTCTCAGAACTAGTGATACTTTATTTTAAAATAGAAAGAAATGTTCATGCTTTGATAAAGAAAGTATTGATCTCAGAACTGCCCCACACTGTCCTTTATACTGGAAAGGCATTGGCCAGGGGCTCCAGTTAGATTTAGAGACTGTACGGATGTGCAAAGTTGTTCCCATGAAGTTGCAGAGTTACAGACTCTCAGAGTTAGCCAGTTGTTGCACTTCCTGGTATGCTGAGGCTCTGTGTGAGCCTCCCACACATTTCAGTTGTCTCATTTGCTGGTTAAAACTTCCTAACTTCGAAAGATTTCTCTTACCAATTTACCCCATGAGTTCAGCAATACTGAAAGATTTTCTTTACCAACAAATTTTATTTCTAAAGTCAAGACTGATTTTTCTCTAACAGTAAGTATAATAGATGACGTTCAAGTTGAACTTCATACAGAAAAGAACCAACATCACTGCACTGTTTGCAGAATTTAAACTAAAAAATCAAGCAAAATTCAGACATTTTAAATTATTTTGCACAACTTTCTTCTTAAATATATATGTAAAATTGTCATTAGGTATCTGTGTGTCTTCACTATTGTATGTGGGCTCTTTAAAGAAAACTATTCTACTCATTAATGTCTTCTGGCTGTAGCAAGAATGGCCTGGCTTTTGAAGCATGTCAGGCTCATGTTTATATTTTACTAGCTGTGAGACCATACAAGTTAATGTTGCTTCTCACAACTTTTAGGAATAAATGAGGAATAATTTTTGTAAGCCAAGAAAGGGCTTGGCCAGATTGTGTTTGACAGGATGCCCCCTGGTGGTTCTGTGGAGGATAGATTTTAAGAAGACTAAGCATGGTGGTAGTGTTTCCTAGAGATGAGTGGGCATCAAAACTGGAGTTGAGAATAAAGGAAAAAGAGAATAAAGAATAATTCAGAGGAAGGGAGACAGCTATAGAGAAAAAAAACAGAAAGATGTTTAGGAAGGAGAGGGAGTTCCTGTTTGTGGGATTTTGAAGATGGTCTTCACTACTCATTGTCACACAGAGAACCTTGTTCTGTTTTCCTCAAGTGGAGAAACTTAAACTTCCACGCAAGTCTATACAGAGCCAGTATTGTATGTGCACACCAAATATTTGTGGGTTTCATTTTTAACTTTTAGGGTGTGCTTATTTACATGACACTATTAATATTGAATTGATATTGTGTCTGTTCATTTTTAACTGCAGGAAAAGCAAACATTTCCAAAGGCTTAAGAAAGGGAAAAATATTTTTGCATTTTGGTATTTTTGCTGATCCTCTTTGACATTTAAAATGTATCTCAGGTCGAATTTGTTTTTTTCATGCAAGGATACTTTTAAAAGTTCATGGAAAAATGGAATTGAAAGCTAAGTTTATTTTTATGCAAATGCATTTGAAATATATGCATAGTTGATACATAATATACATTTGCCGTAAACGTTTGGGAATAAACAGATTAGTTTCTGTCCTCTTATTGGCCCAGACTTCCTCCCGCTTCCAGGAGGCACTGACAGAAACCATGCCAGATGGAACAGTCAAGAAAATGAGGCCGGCTGCAGATCCCAGCTCTGGCTTGGAGTGGAGGATTCTGGGCCTGTGATCTAACAGCAGAGTGCTGTGAGAAACGCAAAGCACAGATGCCAGCCTCCCAAGGCTCACAGAGCTGTGCTGGCGAAATGAGGAAAATTCCTGTAGATCACCTAGTGCCATGTCTGCTAATGGGGAAACATCCTATGTAGGCAGATCACATTATTTATTTAATTTATACTAACCTTAGTTTCATGGACAATTATTGATAATCTATCTTCGTTTTCTGAGAGACAAAGAGAGCTCTTGCCCACTGACTCATTTTTCAAATGTCCTCAGTGGTGGCTCAAGCTTGGCAAGGGTTTAAGAGAAAAAGTGGAACACAATCTAGTTCTTTCACATGGATGGCAGGAACCCAATTACTTGGCCCGTTTCTGATTTCCTTCTAGGATGTACATTAGCAGGAAGCTGGTGAGAAGCCAGAGATGAGAATGGAATACATGTGCTTCGAAGTGAAACAAGTGCACCTTAACCACTGGACTAAGCACCTACTCACCTTTGTAGTTTTATTGTTATTTTAATCATCAAATCTGTACTCCAGTGGAAAAGTCCTCTAGAACTATTCTCACAGCCTTACTGTCTTCTTGAACTCCAAATTCTAAAGCTCTTGGACTGGTTAGGATTTTAAAGTGATCGTGCAATCATAAGAAAACTGAGATTAATATTAGGATCTACCCCAATTTGAGAATAATGCCTTCCCTTGGCCAGAAAGCAAGTTGAATGTCATTATCACAATGAGACTAAAATGTCAAGATACACAAGAAGACATGGCTCAGTTACAAGGCAGGAAGAGGCTCTGGTGTTATTTCCCAGCTTGTGGGGCTCCCCAGGTGTCCTGGGATGGACGGGCCTCATTGCTGAGAGTCTGCTTGCCGAGGACCAGGAAGCTGCCCAGATGCACTTGGGGAGGGGGATAATGCCCTGATCCCTATTATGACTTTTCTTAGGACAAGTAGTGCACTGATGATAAAAATTTAATTACAGTTTTTCCCATGGAAAAATCCTCTTGCAAGTCTCTGGATTTTTTTGAGGCACAGATATATCTTTCTGGTTTACTAAAGAAGACATAAAAATAACTTCTTGAAAAGCAGTTTTGCATGGGGTAGTTTCCTTCTATTAAGCATTGCCCACAGTAAAGTTGCACCCATATCAAATGGGAAGATTTAGTACGGATATACTCTCACTTCCAAGTACAGGGGTCCTTCACCTAGACTCCTGGGACCAGTCAGGGATCTGGGTGAGACTGTGCTTGGAGAGTTCATGGGGTGCACTAGAAATGTCTGGTGAGTGGGGTGCCCATGCATTGGAATATCAAGGGCTGTCAGTACTGCTGAATACTCCAAGCCTTTCCTTGCTTGCCTTCACATGCTGTCTGTCATTCCACACAACTTTCTCCTTTTCTTTTCTTGTGTCTGTCTTCTGGCCTATCACTTTCCCATCCAAGTTTGTGGAAATACCTTACATTCAACTCATTGTAATATTCTTTTTTAGTTGTATTCAAGAGAAACTCCAGAAAACCCAAGAGCAATCCTGACTCGTTTTCAATGTGACCCTGGCTGGGGAGACTGGGATTATTGCAGAGCCTCTGAGTTATCATTTGCCTGTGGTAATCTTCTAGGTTATAGAGAGAATCATTATAGACATTAGTTAAATACAAGCTTATCTATTTATTGGTATCAGCTGCACCTATACTAAAGGAAGGGTCTCTCTGATGCTAATGGTTCAGCAATTCACTTCCCTAACTCTAGGAAATCACCAGTCTTTTGGAAGGCTTCAGTAAGCATGATGGCCTACTGATGGGCATGCTTGACATTGTGGAAATGTTTGAGAATCTTGAAATCACCCCATACTACAATATAGTGCAGGAAATGAGAGAAGTGGTTAATGTTGTCCCAGCACAATCTAAGCTCTGGATCCTAAGATGGCACCTGCATTCCTAAGAAAGAATGTATAAGTAGACGATGCATCCTGCAGCAAGCCTTGGGACATCAGAACCATGGTGTGGAAATCAGATCTATCTTGAAAACTTTGTTTAGCCATTCTAACTCTTGACATACTTATCTGTGAAGAAGCAATGAAAACAATTACTTTAATCACTAGGATTAGGTTAGAAAATTATGTAAAGGGCTTCACATCATGGTTGGCCTCTAACAAATTCTACAGGTAGAAATGGTAACTAGTAATATGATATTAACTTATTCAGTGTTGTAGTACTGTTAGAGTTGACCTGCCAAGGCACACAGTATGAATGGAAGCTGCCTAAGGTGCAGGGCTGTTAGAGAAGCAGCAACATTGGCGATGATCTCAGGTGTATCTGCCTCCAAAGCCCACAAGCCCAAAGCTCTGAAGAAGCTCAGCTAGAATGTGTGGGAACCCTTACTTTCCCTGTAAGAGAGTAGATCCCTCACAGAGAGCTGAGGGTGAAGTATTATTCCACACTTCCTGTATAACAATAATGCAAATTATTAGCCCTATTGATGCACCTGGTGCATCTGGTGACTTTTATGTTGCTCTTTAGTACAAAACTTGAAGGCTTACAATTAATTAATTGATCTGAATTCTGGCAGGCTGGACATAAGAAATTTTTATTAAATGTAATTGAACCTAGTTCATATCTGGCCTTCATTCAAACAGAATCCCAATAAGCTCAGCCCTAGCCATTCTTGCTGAAACTCCACACAAATGTGTGTATACAAGATTAACATAAGAAACTTCCTGTGACTCTTACCTTCCAGAAATTGTCTTCTTTGGCACTCAACAGCATCTAGGATTGGCCACACATATGTATTTTTGTTCACTGTCTGTCCCCTGCAATAGAATAAGCCTTGTGAGGGCTTTGCATTTTGGATTTTCTCTGACTGTGTCAACAATACCTGGAATAGTCACAGTATGGCTGGTGTTCAAACAATGGATGCTTGAATGACTTCTTTGTTTTCCCTGTACTTGTTCATTCTTCAGCCAGACTCTCTCACAGAAGAAAAGTCTCCTTCTAATTGAGCCGTTTCCCTTCTTTTACAATTTGATCTTAAAACTCCATGGTGCTTCATTTCTATTCTATCACCTATTGCCACCTCAAATGAGTAAATAAATAATCCAAGTATGTTTTGCCTGAAGGGTATTTTAATGTGTTTTGCTAAAATTATGAAAAAGTCAGCTTGATGCTTCTATTATCCTGGCTTGGGAGGTGGAATGTTAGAGAAATCATACTGAAATAAAAGAGGGAAAGGAAAACAAAAGGAAAAAATACATAGGGAAGGATAGCACAGCAGCAGTCATGGGACCTGGCCTCCAGTGTGGGCAGTCATTGATTCTGTGCCCTTGAGAAAGCTCTGAACACTCCCAGGCACATGCTTCCTCCCCGGAAAAGAAATGGGTCAAACTGGATGCTTTTTAAGCATTCCAATTGTCTAACAAGTCTAGCAATCTTAACACAGGCTTTCTAATAGCTGGAACATTTTTCAGTTTTCACTGTGTTTTACAATGTTAAAGGAATGGTTCTATTTAACAGAAGTACCTTTTTATTTAGTTATTTTTATGATAATTATTTTTATTTCTGATGACTTTTACATAGTTGATTAAGGTACAAATGATCAAGGTCTACAGGAAGGTGGTTTAGACCATTATTTCCACATTCTCTTTTTTTCCTTCCTTTATCTGGGGAAAGGGGAGAGATGAATGGATAAGCCACACCAAGCCTCCGAACTGACTCCATACCCTGTGGTGGAGGACAGCCACTCGATGCTATCCCATGCTCCCAGATGGGGAACATGTTCCAAGGATCCTGCTCAAGAGGATTTGATTCTTCAATAGTTCTGAATTACTGCCAATCTCACCACTCCAAGCACGATGAAATCTCTCCAGAATCCATTGGTTGACATAGTCCACCTTAGAGTTTCCATTTGTCCAGATATTCACTGCCAACACTTGACTGGGGCAGTTGATAGATTTGTGCTGTCCTCTGTCTTCTGTTGTGGCACCAGGTGTCCTGTGCAGATTCTAATGTTCTGCTATATATGCTCTATGTGCAACTGGATATGCTGTCCACTGCTACATCCATGCTGAGCAGGGCCAGCTCTGACACATGCACTCCATGATCAGACCATGGTACCTGCAATTTTCTCCATGGTTGGGGTTGAGTCCGGTAATTTAGTTGGGGGCGGGGGGGAGGGCAGTGTGGGAATCCTCAAACTTCATCTGAGGTGATCCCAGACCTGATTATTGCATGTGCTGGCCAATACAGGGTCTGGCACAGTCCATCGTCCTAATCAGCTTATCCTGGTGGTTCCAATTGCTGAGTCAGTTCTGTCTCCAGCCTGTCTTCTATAAAAACTAGTAGGTGTTGCAGCCCAGCCCAATACTGCCCACAATTCCTGGGTCAGATCTGTTTCCAGCCCTGTCTTCTAACACAAACCAATGGGTGTTGCAGTCCAGCCTGATCCTGTCCACCACACACTTGGCCCTCACACAAACCAGTGGGAGCTGAAGCCTAGTCAGAGCAACCCACAATAACCCCCACCAGGCCTGATCACAGCCCTGGTTCTTGTGCTTGTCAGTATGTACAGCAGATTGTTCTAGACTGTCCCAAATCCCATTCAGCTCTCCTACATGTCAATGGACATTGAAACCTAGTTCACCCCAACCAGCCCAGATCTTTGGCCCACACACGTGCTGGCAGGTGCCACTCTCTGTCTAGCCATGCTTGTCTCAGTCCTGGTTCTCATGCTCACTAGTCAGAGTCGCAACCAAAGAAGAAGGTGTACAAGTTTACCTTGTGGGTTTTTTCGGGAGGAGATGCCACTTGAAGAAATGGGGGGATAGTGATCTCTTAGGCAAAGTTTATTTCTAGGGATTCAGTTCTTACATCTCGTAAAACAATAGTTCAAACATAACTCAGAATTAGGTCATGTGGGAACACAGAGTACAAAGAAGGTAATGAGGCAACTTGGTCAAAGCATTATTGAAATAGGAAATAGATAAAGAGTGCTGACCATTCTTGGTTAACTAGATAGAGCACAGATGTTCACTTATCTTTAAGGAGAGCTCCCCAACCAGGCCTGTTCCCAGCTACAGATCTTGCATATGCCAGTAGTTGCTCTGACTTAGCTTGGCATAGTCTCTCACCTGTCTTGGTCTTTGCCTTTGGGTGCTGTAGCCTGGCATGAGTCGTTCTGTCCCCAGTCCCAACTCTCACTGGTGGATGCTGGAACCTGGCCCTGCCCAGTCTGCTCCTATACCTGGTTCATGCAAATCGGTAGGTGTGACAGCCTAGCCCAGCATGATTCGAGTTCCAGCCTGGTTTCTGCAGTTTCCAGTGAGCTAAGGTTTGCTTGGCCCTGCCCAGTCTGCCCCCTTACAAAACCAGTCCACATACTTGTCAGCATATGGAGTTATCCTGCCCAGCCTGCCCGACCTCCAGGCCTGGACCACGTGTGCATCAGCAGGAGCTATGGCCCATGGGGTAGTTTCCAAGATCCCCAACTTGGCCCACTCTGAGGCCCAGATCTCATACATGCCAGTGGGTGCTAGGCCCTTGAACAGCATAGCCTGATTCTCTATCCTGACCTTTGTATGAGCTGGTGAATGTTGCAGCCCGGCCTGTCCCACACCTTATTTTAGGATGTACATGCAGTTGCTTCAGCCTGGACCTGCCCAGCCTACTCTCAGCCCCAGTACTCATGAGTGTTGGCAGGTTCCGTGGTCACATCTAACTCAGCCCATCAGCACACCAACTCTAAAGCTAACCAAAGGGACTTGTATTTCCACAGTGTTGGTCACAAATATCCCTTGCAGATTCTAACCCCCAGACCTGGTTCTCTCATGTGCTGGTTAGTGTCATGGACCTGCCTAATGTGACCTGTCCCCTGTTCTGACTGTCAGTCAGGTACTGGGATCTAACCCTGCTAGACAGGCACCCAGCCCTAGCTTTCATGTGGGCTGGCAAGTGGTGGTCAGCAATGTTCTGTGCTTATAAGCCCATCTCATGACTCTCATGTGGGCTGGTGCATTGGTCTAACCCATATAGCTCTTCTGGTCATTCCCCTATGAACCACCAGATCTCAGTCCCCTTGCTTACCTGCAAGTACAGTGGCCCTGCACTGGGAGTCCTTCAGGATTCATTCCTCACCTACATGTATGGTGATTTTATCCACGGATGTCCCTAAGCAGTAATTCCACATCCCCAAGTCCCCAAGCTCATTGCCAAGTGGTCAGCAGGCAGAGTCCAGCACAGTTGATGCCCTGGCTGCCTGAGCAAAGATTATATTAGATGCTTTTAAGCAGCCATGCTAGGCTACACTCCCTTCTTACCAGCCAAAATCAGCCGGTGGAGTGGAGGGTACTCTTCACACGCCCAGCTCCCAGAAGTAATTGTTAATCTGATAGTCTCATGTTGAAGGTGTGTGTGTGTGTGTGTGTGTGTGTCTAAGCCAACTGTTCATTTCTGAAGAGTAATAGAAACAAAACTGTCAGGATTTTCAAAACTGATGGATGGTGGCCTTTGGTAACCTTTTAAATTTATTCTTCAGGCTCATGCAAAACATGAAAAATAAAGCTTCATACTTTCATTTAAAGTAAAGGTGGTTTGAAACTAATATGGTGTTTCAAAAACAGACAGCAGAGCTGCTTTCCTTTTATAAATACCACATGGATTCTCCATAGGCACAGGAAACACAGAGAGTTCAAAAATAAGTTTTGTCCAAAGGTCTCTCTTGGGCCAAAGGTCTCTGTTCTGGAGCACCAATCATTTTGGGTAATATTAAGTTCCCTTGCAGAATGCAAGATTTAGTTACATAAAAACAATGATAAGCATACCATTGTCAATATAGACAGCATCCTACTGTGAAGATATATTTAGCAGTTTTACTGGCAGTCCATCTTTTATTTCGATGTAGAGATGCATACTGAAATGCATCTTTGCTTCCCAATACGCTAATATCCATTATACAGTTACTCTATCTGTGTCTATACCTGCAATGTCATGATGCCTTTCAATAGCAGAATGTTGGATTTGTGACTGTTGCCGAATTACTATACTATTGTGATACTATAGGGGAAAACAGCAAGGCGGAAGGTGAATGGGCAGGGTGGAAGATGCGTCCCTGAGTCTGTGGAATTATAACATGAAAAATAAAAAAAGCCATTTTTAATCCATCTAAAGTTATAAAAAATGGATAGACATATCTATTATCTCCTTTAGATTACTGTCATTGTATGTATCAATGTCCAAGAAGAGAGAGTGAGTAGTTCTCATGAGATCAGAGGTCATGGTAGCACTGAGTTGGGGCACTTTGCTGAACAAAACCAAGACCAACATTTCCCTGACATCATCTGGAAAGCTGCCTCGAACAAATTGAAGCGGTGTTCAACTTTGCATAATATTTGATGTGAATGTGTACATAAAACTTTATAGACATTAAAAGAAAGGGAACACTGATACCCATCAATTCATGAATGCTGCATGTTGCAAAAAAAAAAAAAAAGACACTGATACTAAGCATCTTTAACAATTCCACCATTTAAGTTGTCAGTATTAACCAACGAAATAAACCTATGGGAGAGATATAATTTTCTTTTTTTTTAAGATTTTATTTATTTTATTACGAAGTCAGATATACAGAGAGGAGGAGAGACAGAGAGGAAGATCTTCCACCCGATGATTCACTCCCCAAGTGAGCCACAACGGGCCAATGCGTGCCGATCCGATGCCGGGAACCTGGAACCTCTTCCGGGTCTCCCACGCGGGTGCAGGGTCCCAAATCCTTGGGCCGTCCTCGACTGCTTCCCAGGCCACAAGCAGGGAGCTGGATGGGAAGTGTAGCTGACGGGATTAGAACCGGCGCCCATATGGGATCCCGGGGCGTTGAAGGCGAGGACTTTAGCCGCTAGGCCACGCCGCCGGGCCCAAGATATAATTTTCTTATGAAAATCGTAAGAAAACATGCTCAGTAAGGTTCAGGAACTTGCCTCAGAATGAATAACTAATAATTAATTGTTACACATTAAGCATTTATGCTCCTCCAAAATTCTGTATGTTGAAGTCCTAAACATCAATGTGATGACATTTGGAGGTGGGACCTTTGGAATGTAATTAAATTTAGATGAGTGGTGTTTCCACAATGGGCTAAGTAGGCTTATGTAAAGAGAGCAGAATTTGCCCATGTTGCCTCTCTCTTTTCCTCTCCCCATGTCATCCCCCTCCGTCTACCTCTCCTCTCATTCTTTCTATCTGCTCCCTTTCTCTGTTCTTTTCCCTTTCCCTCTCTCTCATGAAGCAAGTGAACAGCCACCAGAGCGGAGCCCTCAGCAGACACTGAATCTCTCATCTCCTTAGTCTTGGATTCTTCGGTCTGCAGCACTGTGAGCAGTAAATTCATGGTGGTTAAGCCAAATAGTCTGGCGGGACCCTCAGGCTGTCAGATCTTCAAGTCTATGTTGACAAGGCTGTAGATCGATGAATTAATCATGGGTTAGGTAGGGAGCATTGCATGAAAGATGCAGATGCACCGAAACAGTGTGAACTGTCATGGCCCATGGAAGGAGAGCCAAATGAAAATGAACTCAACGCACACAACAATGGAATCTCATGGGTTGTCATTGTGATGCAGCCGATTAAGCCACCTCTTAGGAATGCCCATAACTATATTGGAAAATGGATTTCAGTCTCAGCCTTTCTGTTTCTAATCCAGCCTCCAGATAATGCAGGAAGTTAGCTGATTATGTCTCCAGTGCTTGAGTCCAACACCCATGAACACCTGAATGAGCTTTGGTTTCTTGGCTTTAAACTGGCTCAGCTCTAGCTGTTGCAAGCCTTTAAGGAGTCAGTGAACAGGAGATCTTTCTCTCTCTGTCTCTGCATCTGCTCCTATCTTTCTATCACTGTCTTTCAACTACATAGAAAGAAATAAATTAACATTTTATTGGAAAAAAACTTACAGAACAAACTAATTAACTATCCCAGCAAAGCTTGACAGCAAATTTCTGGGCAAATGGAGACTTGGACTATGTCAGCCAGTTGAACTTAGAAGGATTTCCTCATCCTTGGAGTGACGGTATCAGCAGCATCTCATAATTATTGAAACCGCTTGAGCAGAACCCTCAGAAAATGCTCTACCACGGGGACCCTAGGATGACATCAGGTGGCTGTTCCCTTATCCCTGGATACTGAGGCAGTTGGGAGGCTGGGCATGGTTTCTCCTGTTGTATTTGCCCCCCACCCACCATATAGGAAGAAAAAAAGAAAATGTATGCAAACAATAGAAACTCAGAAAGAAGAGAAGCTACTCCTTCACCGGCCTCTCACTTCCCAGAACATGTCTCTGAGAGCTCTGGCTCTTCTTTACCTGTTTTCATAACTGCCTCTCTATCCCCTTTATTCTTCCTTTATTCTTCCTGCCTCAGTTTATCACCCTTTCCCTCTACTGACTTATCCGCCTGGTGTCTAATCCAAAAGAGATCCTCTTAATTTTATTTATGTTGCTTTTATGATTCAATTGTTTGGAAATACAAGGAGAGGACATAAATGTGTCAGCAGTAGGAAGCATCCATGTCCCATTCCAAAAAGTATGTGTAGACAAAGACAAGTGATACTGTTGTGGATGCTCATGGTATCACAAGACAGGACCATGTTCCAGGTTCTGCATCTGGCCTCATGTAGTTGGGTACATTCCATCATGTCTTTATGTGACCTGCTAATCAATTCTTGTTTCTTCTCTTGCTTTCCCAGTTAAGATCAACCAGATCTCATGAGCAAGGATGCTCTTCTCAAGATAGAGACAGAAATAAATAAAAAATAGGCTATTAAGATTGTGCAGTTGAAATTGTATGCAGATGTAAATAATGCATATTTAAAGTAATCAGTGCAATGCTATTTATATAAAACCTGTTCACCAAAAGATGGCAAAGTAGTTTACAAATATTCTTTCTGTAATTCTTGCTGCTCTTCTTTAAATTGTATGATCTGACCTATTTCAAATCATGACTTTTTTTCTCCCTTTCACCTTGTAAACCATCTCTGGATAATTTCTTAAATAAGCTAGCATGAGGGCCACAATGGAGATTCGGTGTCCTTTCGGTGAAGACTGAAGAGTAGTGTTCTGAGTGCGTATCATGAAATAGAAAGAACAACAGTGAACCATTAAGCATAGAATCTGTCTCATGCTGATTAAGGCCAAGGAGACACATAAAGCCAAGGGAAGGAGAGAAGGATGGTTGGAGAGAGCGAGTGAGTTGTGATGGCTGGAAATAGCCTATAGGTAACAAAAACAAGTGCAAAGGTCTGTGAGTGAAGAACACCCAGAAAAGCTAGAACAAAATTGGCAAGGAGAGGACTGGCCAGATCTGTTGGGCTTGCTATTGCATCCTTTGTAGCTTAGCATTGTGTTAAAAATATGAAGGTCCCCAAGAAATATTTGATGAATGACTGAACAAATGGGTGAGCAAATTGCCCCTAGCTAATATCTGTAGGGTAATTAGAATAACCTGTGTGGTTATTTGCAGTTGTGGCTAGATTTATTCAAGACGAAAATGTCAATATTTTAGCCACATCTTGCACCTTAATCTATGAAATTGTGTTTAAATTTCCAATTAAGTTTATACCTTCAGTCAAATAAAAGTAAGATATTTCCATATTTTCCAATTTATCATTATGGAAAACTCTCTCATATAAACAGTTAACTAGATGAGATTATAGAAGGTCCATCTTGTATTGAATGGGGCACTGTAATGCATGAATATGAGCATAATTCATCATTCCTTTTCTGTGCTTTATTGCTTGGATAAAGAATTATCTATCTATCTATCTATCTATCTATTTATCTACCTGCACACACACACACACACACACACACACACACATACACACACACACACACACAGACGTAAGCCTTCATATACACTATATATAAAAAATATAATGTATAATACATAATGTGTATTATATGTTATATATGAAATATACAATTATATGAAATCCACATGGTATTTATTTGCTTCTGGAGAGGAAATTTTAAAGCCTGCTTATATATAAGAAAAATTTCAGTCATTTCCAATAAATATCCCTTCTAAGTGTTCCATGCCAGATGGTTCTATCTGTTGCAGCTGTTTCTCAGAATTCTACAGATTGTCCACATTGTCTTAAATAACAACTTTGAAGCACTTTTTCCCCCATTATAATCACAATCATCACAGTACATCTGCTTGTGCATTCTACTGTCAGCCAAATTCTATCCTTGTCCAGAAAGCAGAGGACATTCCAACAAGTAGGGCTTTAGTCCTGGCAGGGAGATTATACTCCAAAATCTCATTCCTGGTAGTTATGCCAATCCCGTGACCCTTGTAGAAAATGCCCTGTCATTGTGTGGCTCCGTTCTCGATAGGATGATTCATAGTGCCCTCTCTGCTAAATATTTCCCAGTTTTATAAGAAATAAGACATAGCAGCTCGGTGTCACACTATGTCTACAACTGTTTCCAAAAAATGCATTAGGTGGGTGTCTGTGTCATGGCCAATGTAGATTATGCTTTTAGGCTACTTGAGGGAAACGAAGAATTACTCCAAGAGGTCAAGTTCCCATATATGGCTTCAAAGCAGGCTGAAATACCCCCCATCCCAGCAGCTGGTCTCAGCAATGGGATCCTGAAAGCCAGTGCTCTGTATGTTGGATAGGGAGAGCTACCTAGAGACAAAGTGGAAAAATAATTTGAGAAGGTGTACAAGCCTCTTTTAAACGAAGATGAAGAAATGGGAAATTGGAAGTTTGATGTTCCAATTTGATGGACAAGTATGAAAGCAGCTGGGAGGCAAGTTGATTCGTAGGAGGTAAAAGATTTTAGCTGAATGGGGGCCCAAGAGAGATACAGAAGACCTCAGTGTTTCTAGTAGCCCGTGTTGTCAAACTGCTCTTTTGTCTCAGTTTACTACATGGCCCTGGATTAATCTACCTTATGAACAGACTTTTAAGATGGACAGTTTTCCACCATGAACAACATGATGGAGTAGAAAGGATATCTGTGACATTTACTAATGACAGCACACCGAGATAAGAGGAGTGTTCAGTCCAATCAAAAGAAGATGGAAATTCAATACACTCTTGAAAAAGTGGAATACCAGGGTGTAGTCCAATCAGTATTGAATACGAGATGCACATGCATGAGAGGGAAAAGCAATTTGCTCAAATGGAAGATCATTGAAAGTTTTGTGTCTTTCCGGATGGTGTAAACATGTGTAGATGTTAAAGGGAAACGGAGGCTGTCAGTCAGTGATCAGAAAAACCTTACTCTCAGGATCTGGGCAAATTTGAGTCTTTCAAGGAAGATAACTTCTTGCTTTGAGTTTTGTAATGCATATAAAATAGAAACACATAGGAAACATTGCGCGTCATGGATAAAGGACCAGCATCACATGCCTAGTTACACCCTCTATGCAATCATGGCTGAGAGAGGAAGTGCAGATATGAATTGTCAACATGACTTTGCTGCCCTTTCTATTATTCAGAAAATTAGCAAAGACCTGAAAGAACAAAGAGAAATGGAGAACTTTGAGAAGATTGGAGTGGGAAGCATCCCGCAGACTTTAGTATAACCAGAGGCTAAGAATAGAATGGATACCCAATGAGTATGGTGCAAAGGGAAAGTCAGACAATTAAATGAGCTAATTTGGATTTAGACAAAACTAAAATACAATTGACATTAGTTATACTGAAAAATAAACTGCAAGAGTTACTAGGTAATTGGTGTCTTTTAGATGTTACAAATAAAAAAATAATAATAGGAGTAGGCATTTGATCTAACAGTGAAGATGTTGGCTGTGACACCAAAATCTCATGTTACAGTACCTTTATTCTACACCTACCTCCACTTTTTATTCAAGCTTCCTGCTAATATAGACCTTGGGAGGCAGCAGTGACGTCTCAAGTGATTGCGTCTCTGCCACCCAAGTGGGAGAGCTAGATTGAATTCATGGCTCCAGGCATGGGCTCCAGCTGGGAGCCATTGAGGGGATTTGGGAGTGGGCAAGCGAATGGAAGTTCTCTCTCCTTGTCTCTCTCTTTTTCTAGCTGTCTGTACTTCTGTTTCTCAAATAAATAAATGAAAATTGAAATAATAGTAATAATAATATTCTATCACACAAGAAAGACCAATATTAGTAATATGTTTATTTTTTTCCATTGTTAATATTTAATTTTGTTATTTTTTTCTTCTTTTTTCTTTTCCTTTTCTTTTCCTTTTCTAAATTTTATCTTATGACACAGTTTCATAGACTCTGGGATTCCCTCAACCCCTCCAAAAAGCCCTCTCCCCATATTGAATTCCTCCATATTGTTACAGTAGTACAGTTCATATCCAGTCATGATTCCTTCATGGCGGGCATGGACCATGCAGAGGGCCCAGCAACTTATTGTCCAGATAAATTCAACAGTTTCATTGGGAGACCATCCCTGGTCTAAAAGTAGAGCTGGGAGAATATCATCCCCTCCAATAAAAAGGCACTACACAACTTCAACAACAATTTACAACATAATGAAATTAATTGACATGGTATTATTGAGTGACCAATAAGTTAGAAAATGCAAGAAAGACCAATGTTAGTGATATATTAATAAAGAACATTTATATATAATGCAATGTAAACCTTGCTTTTTCCAGTAATCCAGTGGACTGTGGGGTTTTTATCCTCCCTTTGCAGGTAAAGAAGGTAGCCTCACAAAATCGTCAGTGGCCATTCCAAGGACCTAGCCATGGGACTTAGTTGGAGGAAGACACACTAGCTTCTGAAATAATCTCAAAGTAGAGTGATTTAGAAGGGCCTATGTTTTGCAATAACCTAATAAATTCAAGCAGAACATCATGAAGAACATTGTGGTGTTTGCTTGTAATCAGTTTGCTAATAAGGTGATGACAGCTTGGTGGCTTTATGGGCTTTATTCCTTTTATCTATTGCTGTTCCATTTTTGCAATAGAATTTTATTATTTCCATCACACTTCCTAATTGACATGTTTACATTACAAGACATTTGTAATCTGACAGATGATCCTCTCATTGCTCTCAACCGTAGGAGGCTAGACGGACCCAGGACTGATTGTCACTCTTACGCCCCATGGTGTCTACTTTTCATGGTGCGCCTACAGATCCATTTCAGGAAGAAAAGTGATTTCATAAAATGCTTGAAGAACTGCTCGACAGGTTATTTCTTTTTTTAAGATTTA
Source organism: Ochotona princeps (assembly GCF_030435755.1). Classification (NCBI taxonomy): domain Eukaryota; kingdom Metazoa; phylum Chordata; class Mammalia; order Lagomorpha; family Ochotonidae; genus Ochotona; species Ochotona princeps. The sequence goes on from NC_080840.1 coordinate 43,246,128, forward strand.
TTTATTTTTATTGAAAGGCAGATATAGAGAGGAGGAGTGACAGAGAGGAAGATCTTCCGTCCGAAGTTTCACTCCCCAAGCGACCACAACGGCTGGAGCTGAGCCAATCTGAAGCCAGGAGCCAGGAGCTCTTCCGGGTCTCACATGTGGGTGCAGGGTCCCAAAGTTTTGGGCCGTCCTTGACTGCCTTCCCAGGCCACAAGCAGGAAGCTGGATGGGAAGTGCAGCCGCCAGCGACCACATGGGATCCTGGGAGTGCAAGGCGAGGACTTTAGCCACTATGCTATCGCACTGGGCCCATGGACAGGCTATTTCTATTTAAAGTATTGTTAATATAGAAAAGAAAGACCAACTGAGGAAATGAGAGAAAATGAAAGACTGAAAGATTAATTGGAAGAAAAAGGCAGCTATTTGGCCCTGCCCTTTATTCCTTATTCCTCACAACAAGTAATGGGTAATACATAATTCCGAAAAGGCATTTCAAAACACCACACAAGTTTATTGATTTTGCCATCATGAGTGCACTATGCTGTTACCTGTGAAAGACTAAAATGAATGGAGAGATTTATGACAGTCTCCATTAATTAGAATCATTCATTTTAATTCTGAGGGAGTTATGCTACATTTTCAGCATTTTAATTGATATTCAGCAGATGTGAATTTTAAGAGACAATGACTTTAAATTTCTGTCTTCACAGTAAATAAGTATTTTATAACATTAATATTATTCTAAAGGAAAAATTCAGAGATAATGTGTATTGCTATAAAGCAAAGACAATTTGTCATTGATATTGATGCTCAGAGACTTGAAAAATTCTTGGAAAAATAAGGTTAAAAGATAAGTTCACTTTTGTGCAAAGATTTTGAATCTATGACTAGTTTTACATAAAACGCATTTCTTACAGGCTTTTTGAAAATCTTCAGTTTGTGCTATCAGCATTTCTGAATATGTGATCCATAAAGATGCTAAATTATATAATTATATAATTAAACATGTAACATGTAATTATATTTTCCTCATCAACTATCTACTATGTTCCTATCAAAATCAAGACTCTGACCTAACTGATTTAGAAAACAAAGAACCTTAATATTAATTTGGTCTTTACCTTCAAAAAAGAGGTGATGCGGGAGATAGCCCATAGTAATAGCTATAACAACAGCACCATTTGTTGTATACTCCCAGTGTACCTGGCCTTGTGCTAATTTCTGTCCCATTACATTAAGTCACTGAATTATCACAGTAGCCAAGTAAGTGGGTCATATTTCTATTCTTATTTTTGTAGATGAGGCAGCAAAGACTGAGGCTTTTCCAGCTTTGTCAGAGGATAAGTCACTCTTGGACACATATCACTAATAATATGTTCTCAGTCCCCACCTCTGTATTTTCTAATTGTACTTTCTTATGAGTAATAATTTTAGACCAGCTTGTGCTAAGCTTCCAGAGCAAGTGCTGCTTCAATAGAATTCTGGGAATCTTTCTTTGAGTGTCTTGGGGTCCACATAATGTTCTTTTGATGTGATGTGTCATGTTCTTTAGTTTTTTTCATTTACAGGCTACTCTGACAGGAACAAAACTGACAGGAAACAAAATAAAGTTATATGAAAAATCAAAGTAGATTTTCTTTGCATGAAGTTTGAATGAATTTCCCTTAAACAAAGTAATGCATCTTATTTTAAAAAGAAACTATAGGTATATGACTGCTCTGTAACTGTCAGTGATTGCTTTGCTTTTATTTATTTATTTGTTTGTTTGTTTTTTACTTTTTTCATTCCCTTTGAGTTTTGTTTCTAAGCTAAATTTTGAGTAATGACACTGTATTACAATACTACCACATATGTTATAATGAGAAAACATAAGCAGTTTTTTTATTTCCTATCATTCATTTAGGGTCATCAAACCCATTTATAAATTGTTACTCTGAAATCAGTAGCATGGTATTGAAAGCGATCATTTTCAGCTTCCATTACTAACAAATGCTTTTATTTGTGTATGGTGTTACTATCATTGCTGAAGTAACTTCATCCAGAATACTACATATGTTATTGGTTGCAGAAAGGATAAGGAAATGAGAGGTTTGGGTAAAACCTGGCATCCAATTCCTGTGCCATGGCAAATAAAGGCTGGGCTCAGAGGAAGCTGTCGTTCCTCACAAAGGTAGCCCTTGATATGTTGGTCTTGCAGAATTAATTTTGTTTTCATTCTCTTAAAGCTACCCCAAGGTACAGAGCAGATTGGGAAAAACTCAAATGGGTCCCAGAATGTCAAACCTGGATGGCCTGTTCATTGTGGATTTCTGTACCTTTTCCTGCTTTTCATGCCTGGAGTCAGTAAATCTGGAAACCTTGGGGCTGATGTTAAGGTGCAGTGGGGAAAACTGACATTGCAATTATGGATAGTCCATATGAGAATACCTGTTCAATTTGGCTACTCTGCTTCCCATCCATCTTCTTGCTGATGCCTCTGGGAAAGCAGCAGCTGATGGCCAAATACTTGGGCTCCTGCTATTCATATGCGAGTTAAGGATGAGTGCCTGGCTCCTGGCCTCAGTCTTAGACTTGGCTGTTAAGCCCCTTGGAGAATGAGCCAGTGGATGGAAATTGCTTTTCGGCCTCTGGCATCTCATTTCCAATCAATCATTCTGCCTTTCAAACAGAAATAAATAAATTGTAAAAAGAGGAAGCCTTGAGACCTTAATTGCAGAAAGCCCAGTCAGTACATTCTGAACACATGGGCCAATGATGTCGACCATGTAAACTGATGAGGCAGTTGTGGTATTTGGTGAAATGTTATTTTGGAGTTATTGGAAATTCTCTCTATATCTTTATGGTGGTATTTATAGCAGCAGACAAATTGGGGATTAATCATTCACCCTGTAGTTCCCTTGCTTCACTGCAGGGAAACTGGGGATAATCCCAGTGGGCTATGTTCAACAGAGGAGGAAGTCTGTCCTGCAATAGGGAGATATCTATGTGCTCTGCTCTGTCACACAGAGGCATGCATGTCACTTGGCTGGGCGGCAGCATGGAAGACAGATGTGCATCAGATAAATGCTGGATTTAATTGCCAAGATCCACTTAGCTTCTATTAAGTTCTCTGCTCTGTGATTTGCACTGTGATCATTCCTTTTACTTTAATTTGTATCTCCTCTAAGTTCCTGGCTACTTGGCAACCTCCTACTCATCCTTCAAATGATGGCTCCCAGGTTTTCAGTCTTAAGCCCCATCTTTGGGTCCTAGAAGAGTTGTATTTCCTCCACAAACAGCCCTAGTGCCTTAAACTCGGTTCTGCTGGAGGTGTGGCTGCTCCTGTTATCTCTGAGATGGTTTGGCTTCAGTTCTCTTGTAAGAGATGCTGTGAATCACCAGACTTAGATTCCTGGAGTCTAACAATATCTGGGACATTACAGGCACTCAAGTAATATTGTTTGAATTTTATTATACTCCTCCAAGAATATAATCATCTCTCCAAAATTTGTGGAAGTTGCATCCACGGATTCAACCAAAGTTTGAAACTGCTTAGGAAAACAAAATTATATCTGCACTGAGCATACACAGACCTTTTTTTATCATTACATCCCAAATAATGTAATATACCAGCAATTTCTATTGTATTACATATTATGGAATAATCTAGAAATGATTGAGAGTACACAGAGGATGTGTATTGATTGTATGCAAATATTCAATCAGTTTACATATAAGAGACTTGAGCATCCACTCCTTGGGAATCCCTTGAGTGGTCCTGGAAGCAATTCCCCATGGAAACTAGGAGGCACATGTAACGTGACTCAAAATTCTCTATATTATATAATGAAAGCTGACTTGCTTCAAAAAGAATCACTAAAATTATTCAGGGTTGTAGAATTTGGAACTCTATTTTCTCACTTATAGCAAAATAGGTGCTGTACCTTACTGAAAGAGTTTTTCATAAAGCCATTCATTCTTTTTAAACAGATAGCTTCCAAGTCACTCTGCATATGGCTGTCAAGGGCGGAAGAAGATGGCAAATACAGTGTAGACCTCAGCTTAAAAGGCCCTGGTAGGTAATGTTCCAAAATGGTCTACAACACTTACCTTTAACGCCTTTGTCCAGAGCACCATCCTCTGGCCATGTCTAAGAGACAGAGAAGCTGGGCATGCAACTTTGCCTGTGTGCTCAAGAAGAAAGCCAGTAGTTTGATGAACATTGGCATTTGATGTAGCAGACCTTTCTCCTAGACTTCTGTTTTTAACATTTAGAAGAATCTGCCTATTCCCTATAATTTGGCTGTAAAATACAGTCAGACTTTCCTTTTTTAATTCTTACAATTAAGAATGAATAATTATTATTTATTTGAAATGTAAAGAATAGGAGACATTGAGATGGAGACCTCAACGGGAATGGTCCACTCATTGAATCACTCTTTAAATGAGAATGAATGCCAAACTGAATCAAGCTAAAGCATTGAATCCAAGTCCCCCAGGTGGGTGGCAGGAATCCGCGGACTGAAGTCACCTTCTGTCTCCCAGAGGGCTCATGAGTGGAAGAAGATAGAAGTGATAGTGGAGACAGGACTCAAACCCAGGTTCTTCAATATGGCTGCAGACTTTCCAAGCAGCATCTTAACTACTCCCTGTACCCACTCTACCATGTTTGATTTCTAATTCTTCATCTTCACCTCACATCTAGAAATCTGGCAGGTCCTATAACTGGCTTTGGAAATTTCTTCTCTGCTGTTTCCTTCCTACTTCAACAGAACATAATGTGGCAACGTTAATTATTACTTAATGTAAAGCTGCAGCAAGGAAAGGTTTGGAAAGCAGAGTGAAGATAGCAACAATCACTAAACAGATCAATTTTTCTCAGAGACAATAAAATCATGACGACAAGGATAAGTACGCGTTTGTTTCTGTTTTCTAGTGCAAAAAAACCCAAAATAGATGGAGAAGACAGGAAATAATGGCAGAATAACCACATGGAAGAAGTCTATTGCAAGCAGATCAACTATAATACCAGAGTCTCAAAGGCAGGTAGAGGATTCAGAAATTTTCCCCATGATAAAAAGGAAGGCTTCAGGTGCTGTCTGACCGAGGCTGTTGGCCTACAGAATCTGTGGTTGCCCACCAGAAAGAATGCATGTTTGGAGTTCTCTGCATTGTATTGAATTGAAAGCAAGTTGTGGAAGTTACCATTTGGCTTCCTGAATTCTCACAAAAGTTGCAATCTGACCTTCTGAAAGCCTATTACATAGGTGTTTATTGTTGATAAGGAGTTGATTTTCTAGGCAAGTTGTTACAGATGCTGGATAAAAATTCTATTTGTGTATGTGGTCTGTCCATTGTATCTTGTGTCTCTTAAGACAGAAATATGAGGGAAGAGTCCCCCTCCTTTCTTTGTAAAGGTTTTGGGAGATTGTATGGCTGGGAGAGCAAGTGAAGTACAGCTGTTTCCGTAGAGCTAAGCTCTGAGAAGCAATTATTAAAAGAACAAGGGATAAGAAATCATGTCACTGTATACATGACAAACAGTGACTAAGGTGGTCAGGGGCAGTTTCAAACAAGAATAGATCAAGCTGTACCACTCTCAGAGCAAGTGCAGAATTGAAGTCTTTTGATCTCAAAAAATGAAGAAGGAAAAAGAGTCAGACTAAGTTGGTAATCTAAGGTTAGCAAGGAATTTGATGTTAACTTTAGACCTATGTGCCTTGAAGATGCTGCTGGGCCATGCCAGTGTGCAGTGGGATAGCCCAGCAAAATAATTATCACAAAAGGAGATAGAAGGCTTGCAGCAGAATGTGTGGGCCTTAAATTCTCATAACCTGAATGACAGTTCCTGGTTTTAGAGTCAAGCTTGCTTCATAGATTGCAGCTTTGGAATGTCTTTGATGAGGTCTTAGAGCTTCACACCTTATTTCTGTTTAGTTATCTGCCAGGCACCAGTTCTGCCCGAGGCATCGCTGACCAGTTGTGACTTTTGTGCCAACATAATTCAGTGCTGGCTGCCTCTCTGCCAGTTTCTGTCTCTCCTAACCCCAAATTGTGCTGAGGGAGCATATTAAGTTCCCTTTTACACATAGGTATTCTTGTGCCTTTAATATTTGCTACAGGTGATATGTCTGCTTAGCTACCATTTATGGCAAATTATTAATTAATCTTCTCTATTCTGTCCTTTAAAGAACAAATGCAAGGACTGTATTTAGTATGGATTTTTTTAATTAGCTGTAGAATGACTTACTTTCCTCTATTAATTAAGCATGTCTGGAGATATTGAAACTATTGCACATAAACTCCTGTGATAAATACCACTACCTACATTGGGGCAATTAATTGAATTTCCAACAAAAATGTCAAGGGTGCCTCATCCTGTCGCTAAGAGGATGATGTGGTGATGTTCTCCAAGGGAAGAACAGAACACTATCTGTTAGCTTCATTTTCTTCCAAGTATAGTAGGAATACCATAGAATGAAGGTCATGTAGTACTGAGCAAAGACGTGTGTGTTACATTTGTCATGAGCCATTACCACCAAGTGAAGCTAAAATGGGGGTAGATGTGAAGTGCTCTAATGGTAAATTCTCACCCTCTGAGATAAAAAAATGCAGGAGCAAGGCTTCTTTGCCCAGTATGATTTATTTCACTATTTTCACACATAATATATTCAGCAAACTGAAGTGATGGCGTGGCACAAGTTCAAGACCTGAAAAAAGTTCCAGATGATTACCAGATTTTTGAATCTAAAAATGTGAAAAACAGAATATCAGTGTCACTGTCAGTAATAATATTCAATTGTCTACTGTTGTATAATTTTCCAGGGCTACCATAACAAATAACACAGACTGAGTGACAGCAAAGCAGATTGCAGCAAACAGATACCCTGGTGGTGATTGGCGTTTCACCAGTAGTCAATTGTGAAGAGGAGATCACCAGGAATGCAAGAGATGAATCCAGGCATAGAATTCCAGAGCCTATGGCTGATATTTTTAAAATCCAATCACAAACAGAAGCAGAGTAGTAGAGCCTTATTGTACAATTGAGTTAACAGGATTGATTTCATGACCCGGATACCCACCAGTGCCACATCAGGTAGCACATTTACTTCTGCAGCACAGCCCCTGGCTTGTGGGGGAGAAGGGGTGGAGGAAGGAGACAACACGATGTGTGAATGCACTGAATCAGGAGAGAGCTTACTTCCTGCTTAACTCATTGCACTTGTCGCATAGGGAAAAAATACCAACTTGGTATCCCATGAGTTCCATCCAAAATAGGTCCAGGCTGCCCCCAGACCTAACTGCCAGTAGGTTCTGTCAAGAAGAATAAAAACAAAGGGTTGAATCTAAAAATTCATGCAATGGTTGCCCCTGACAGCCCTGTAACCCAGCTTAAAGTCATAGCTGACGTCTCCCTAATCCCAAGTACTGGTGGAACCTTGAGCAGGAGAAAGGCTGAGCAGAAAACGGTGTGGTCACAACACAGAATTATAGGGGGCGGAGAGTGGTAACACAGGAGTCCCAGCTGCAGAGGCTATGGCAGAAGCATTGCATGAGAGCCCCAGACTGAAACTCACTAGAAATGGTGCAAGTGACACAGAAAACTGGACAATGAATGAGAACCGTAACATTGACCTATAGACCTGCAGACAACACTGCTTAAAAATTGACCCTAAAAAGAGGAGTGTAATAATGAGAGTTGCAAATGCTAAGGAAGACATCAAAGAACTGTTGGAAAAATTAGAAAAAAAAAATATAAAGCTCTTTAAAAAAACAACAGGAAGCGCATACAAGAGTTCAAGGAATTTAAAGAATATGTGACGAGAAACAGCAACATTGAAACAAAACCAAACTCAATTTTTAGAAATAAGGAATACCATTTAGCAAATAAAAAATTCAGTGGAAAGCCTCAATAACAGAATGAGTGAGGCAAAAGAAAGAATCTCAGAACTGGAAAACATTGCCTGTGAAGTGCTGAAACAGAAAGCTGGAAGAATAACTGAATGAACCCAAGAAAAGCATACAAGAAATAGTGAATCCATCAAAAGACATAGCAAGAGTTATGGGAGTTCCTGACAGTACAGGAAGAGAAGCTGGGTTAAAAGATGTATTCAGGGGCCCAGCACGATCGACTAGTGAATAAATCCTCATGTTGCAATTGCTGGGATTCTATGTGGGCATCAGTTCGAGTCCCGGCTGTTCCACTTCTTATCCAGTTTCCCACTTGTGGCCTGGGAAGATAATGTCCCAAGGTCCTGGGACCCTGCACCCATGTGGTAGATCTGGAAGGAGCTCCCGGTTCCTGGCTTCAGATCATATCAGTTCAGCTCTGGCTATTGCAACCACTTGGGGAGTGAACCAGCAGACAGACTATGTGTCTCTGTGTCTCCTTCTCTCTGTAAACCTGCTTTTCAGTAAGAATACATCTTTAAAAATAAAACGATATATTAAATGAAATAGTAAGTACAGTAAGGGAACAGAACACCAAATAGGCTCAAGCAGAAGCAATCCTTGGCATGACACATCACAACCAGGCTCTCTTTGTTGAACACAAGTAAAAGATGCTTACAAATACACAAGAGGAAAAGAAAAGAACAAAATAAATCTGATAGTAGAAAAAATAAATTACATTTTAAGAAGAGCCATGCATACTGCAGTATTGCCATGGAACAACTGCTTGTTTGTTTTAACTGTTTATAGAGAACTCAAGCCTGGAAGGTCTACATTTTTCAGATACATTTGTTTTGAGAAGCCTGCAGTACCGAGGAGAAGCCAGTTAGAAGCCACACTGGATTACTGAGCAATGCTTGACAGAATGACTCCCTCCCAGGATTTATGCATCAGATCTTACCCTTATGAATACTAAATGCCCATACAGATCAATATGCACTACAGATGTATTAGCTACCAAATGATTCTTACTCAGATATGTGTATTTCCCCAAGTAACATAATTTGTTTATCATACATTATTTGTAAATCCATGATGCTAAGGTGCTACTAATAAAGGTTATGGATACACATTTAATGGAATAAAAGAGTAAATGTACCTCAGGAAGCCCATGGAAAAGGAATTAAAAGATGTTTATTTGAGTGCAAATAATTTGATTCATTTTTTTCACATTAACCATTTTCTATGAACAGTTTGGAAACTCCTTACACTTTTTAAATATATGCATACTTAGTACACATCTCCACACACATTCCCAGGATACAAGAATACAAATAGAGTACCATGTACATGTCTCAATACTTAAAAGCATGAATCAACCTAAAAGTTGTTCCGTGAAATGCTTCCTATCATGCTTATCCTTCTAGTTAGATACATATACTTTCATCTGTCAAAATCAAAGCACATAAATATTACTTATAGTACTTATATGACTCATTCAGAAAATTATCAGTCATGACTGAGCTTCATTATTAATACACACATTTAAACATTAGGCTATATATCAACAGCACTTGCTAAGTAATAAAGCATACATAATTCAGAATTATCATATACTTAGTCTATGACATCATTTTCTTTGCTTCTATAAAATCACTACATGTCTTACTATAGGTATTGTCCCATAACATTTGTTATAAGGATATTAGTATCATATTAATGTTTTCTTTAGTCATTGTGATTTTTACTTTGCATTTCATTAGTTTATGTTTGAAGAAACTTCACTCTACCAATGAAATGCCAGATGGAATTTCAACACTTTTAGAAATGATTTAAATTTCAAACTTAAGAGCATATTCAAATATCATAAGTATTTATATGATAAGTTATAATTAATTTATAAAATATTTTGGGTTTGTTCTATAAGGAAAATTTCTCACAATATAAAAAACAGCTGGATCCATATAATAATGTAAAGAATTGTTCTGGAACTTCCCTTATAACTATACCAAGAAACATGTGAATTGAATTTTAAATGCATTGTTCAATATTCTGAAATGCTTTAGCTTTGATAGCTGCCAAGAGTTTCATAGGGAACTACAAACCGAAATATGAAGAGGAGAAAGAAGAAAGAAGGGAGGGTAGAAGGAAGATGGAAAGAAATAGACTTTGGATAGTTATTTAGAAATAGTTAAGAACCTATTGTGTCTGTTTCTTGTAGGAAGACGTCTGAGATTCATTCGTTTTTGTCTCCTCTGTTCAATTCCTCCCTCCTACACTAAACGAATGCATACCACCACCAACAAAGTAGCAGAAAGCATCAGGGCCCTGGGCCATTGTCTCCCTGTCCAGAGAATGCAGGCAGTGCAGAGAAGTGTCTCCCCAGTGCCAAAGAATGGTGGGCAATGAGTACGTGTGAGATGCAGGGCCAGTCACAAGCTGCTTCTTCCCAACTTCATGATGCTCTGCAGCCAGACATCCTATGTCTATAACTAAATACAAAGGATGCTGGGACAGGAACATTCTCAGTGGCCCTTTTCTGGCTTGGCAAAACCATTTGAATGATTTCAATAGTGATGTGAACATTTCCTCTTTTTTCAAGTTACCAAGGGGAACCTGAGATCTTCCCCCCTCTGCGTTCTGGCCTGTTGAAAGGGCTCCAGGTACCAAATTCACCAGTAATGCACACTGCTGATAATTTCAACCTCACCATCAAGTTTTGCTGGATGGTAGTAGGTGGAAAGATGTGAGCCACCACTTGCTGAAATTCCAGGTGCAAATGAACAGGAAGCTAGAGCTTAGAGCAGAACAGGAAGCAGCTTAGAGCAGGCTTGAACCCAGGCACTTGGATATGGGATATGGGCAAGTGACGTCTAAACTACTGCATCACATGCCTGCCTTGGAGACTGGTCATTGCACTTTTGCATTCTTTAGTTGAAATCACTTTCAATCCATAGTGTGTTTTTTAAGTACTTGTTTTTAGATGTGAAAATAAACATTATTTATGGCCTGCTTTATAATGAGGCATCACTGGCTTTATTGAAAGTGAAATACTTTGAAAGTAGACCTAAATATTTGGTCTGTAAGTTGAAATATTAAGTACTCTGCATCCATGTTTGCAAACTAAATATTTGCCCTAAAAACCCACACACTTTTTTGTGTAATTTCAAAACAAAAATCTCTCAATTAACAGTTCCATAATGGCCCATGAAGATTTTATTCTGAATTTGAGCTAGCAGCTTTGTTAGCATGTTATCTCACAAAGTACTGCCTGTTCCATCACTTCTGATGTGTCTCAGGGAGAAGAAACAGCTTGTTCATGGCCATTAGGGTTTCATATGACGAGAGGACAATAGGTACTAGTGGAAAAATAAAATGCTGATTTGATTCCAGGAAAAAGTCATGAAACCTTTCGAGTTCCAAATTTTCCCTAATAGAAGCTGGACCTTGGCTTTGCTAAAAGAATTTAAATGCTACTTCTTCATAATTTTTGGTAAGAAATTATAGATTGCATAATGGTTTTTGTGAACCACTAAATGATTTTCTAACCTCAAGTTGGCTGGTGTACTAAAATCACATAGTTCATGACAAAGGCTCGTGTTCTTATTTGGTGCAGTGAGTCATTTTACTCTTTAGGATTGTTGGTTTCTGTGTGTGCCACTGATCCAAAGGAATAGGTGTGCAGTGGGAGAAGGGGAAAGAGGCACTCCAGGGCTGAAACGAAAGTGGGAATTCCCATTAACACGTGTGTGTGTGTGTGTAAGCTTTAGAAATACATGGCTACCTACATTGAACTGTGAATCTTAAAACCAAGGTCAAGATTCACTAACCTGTAAGAACAGAGGAAGGTACAGATCTCAGGAAGAAAAATGTCTTTTAAAAAATTTCTATTTTTTGAAAGACAAAGCAGGAGAATTTTGCATCCACTGGTTCACTGCCCAAATGGTTGTAACAACCAGGGTTGGACTAGAGCAAGACTACAGCCAGGGCTCCACTCATGTGAAAGGCAAGGACCTAAGTGTTTGGGCTGTCACACCCTGGTTTTCCAAGCACATTAGCAAGAAGCTGTATCAGAAGTGAAGCAACAAAGACTCATGCCATGCCAGGGTTATAGGCAGTGGCTTAATAGCTGTACCACAGCATTATGCTCAGCAGGACAACATTTCTCTAAATTAAAAGTTTGTTTTGCTATTTATTTGAAAATTAGAGTGACAGAGACAGGGAGAAGGAAAAAGAGAAAGAAAGAGATCTTCCTATCTTCCGGTTCACACTCCTCAAATGGCTGCAAGAGCTAGGCCAAAGCCAGAAGTCCACAACTCCATTTAGGTCTCCAGTGTTGGTGACAGAAATGCTTGCAGTTAGACATAATTCACTACATTCCCAGACACATTAGCAGGAATTAGAGCAACCAGCACTCCAGCAGACACTCCCATACAGGCTGCCGGCCTAGTGTTGATTTCATCACTTATTCCTGATTTCTGGAGGTATATATATTAAATGATGGGATACTTTATGTAATTTCTTTCATTGCTTATATTCCAGGATCTTGGTACATTTGATAAAAACAAAACAAAAACTCCTACCCAAATGACCTCTTTGGTGTGATTTTTCCCCTAAAAATACATGGAAACCTTGTTTCATGCCTCTTACAACCACCAGGCTGTGTTCTGACTACAAATTTGGAGTTTTTTCTTTTTTTCCTTAACTAAACCTGTGTAATTTCAAAAGCAAGTGGGCAGAGTTGTAGGACTTGCTTAGTGTCTTCTTTGGCTATTTGTTTCTTTCCAGGACTGGGTCAAAGGATACCAAACCCTGATGTCAACCTGTGAAGTCACTGGGAACCCAAGAGGTGTCCTCATAGTCCATTGGCAGCAGGGCTCAGACACTCATTCCATGGGCTTTCCTGCAGAGATACTACATGTCCTCTTCTCCCTGGAAAAGTGTGTAAAGGAGGGGAGGGGGAAGGAGCAGGAGAATGTACAAATGAACTATTGCACCTGTGACAGGACACATACCATCACTGCCACTGCCTTCTCTTCATTAGAAGCATATCACTAAGTCTACCCAGTACAAAACCAATGGGAAGGGGAATTAGAATCCACTTTTTTCAGTATTGGATTGTCAAAAATAGTGTGCATGTATACTGAATCTTTTGCACCAGCCTTGTCTCTTATTTCCCTCACAATCCACATCTAATCCACTAGGGAAGCTTGCTGGCTGTGCCTTCAAAACACATGCAGAATTCACCCTCTGTTGCTACTGTGCTGTTCCAGCCTGGTTACCTGGATCACTTCTTCTGCCCCAAACTCTATCCTCAAACCACTTGCAAAAAGCAGTGAGAGTTGACCAGTTAAAATGCAACTGACACCATTCAGCTGCCCACAATCTATTTCGCAAGTTCTCAACAATGCTTTGTGAAACCAGGGACTTTCAGCTCGAAGTTGGAACTTGCATGGCCTCTACTTTCTTCTATGACTAAGTTCTGCTGTTTGGGGTCACCAACAGTTAAGTAGAGTGTCAAACACACACACACACACACACACACACGCACGCACACACACACACATATATATATATATGATTCAGTATCTTACTCTGTAAAATTACTAATTACTCAGGAATATGAATATACTGGACATGGACGTCTCCCTAAAGGAATGCATGCGAGAAGGATGAATACAAAAGAGTAGGGATTTCAAGCCTAAGTTGGAAAGTGAGAAATCCCAAGTTACATTAAATTGGGAAATATATTTCAGATAAAAATTAGCAATGCTCATTTTTACTAAATAAAGAATTTATTTATTTAAAGGACATAGATGAAAGTCAGGTGGGGACAGGGCAGAAGGATGAAGCTGTATTAAATGTTTAAAGGAAGACTTGTTAATAGCCTTTATCTGAGATGGAACAGGGGAGAACCCACGGAGAAGACTCCTATTTCTCCCATTATTTCACATTATACACACGGCTCCCACCTCTGTCAGGGATGGTTCAGGAACTCCAAGCAGTCATACTTCACTTTATTTTGAGCATGTATAGTGATGGCTTTTTCAGCAGACTACAGACAAGGTATGGGCACATGGGGACCGCTGTTTCTGAATCTTTCTTTTACACCCTCATCCTCACCCAGAAGCAGCCATTCTTGATGGCAATTCATCACACATTGCCATTTTGCCAGGCAGCTCAACTGTGATGTCCCAGCAGGACCTTGGAAATTAAGCTTGGGTTGGTTCACTGATAAACTCAAGAAGGAACTCACAGGACTCTGCAGACATCACTGACTCCTTGTCCAGCATTATTGTGTGTCTGTTGTTAGAAATGACTCAGGGAGCCCTTCAGCACCTGGCATGGGTCATGTCATCTGAAAATAAAAAGTATGAAGAATGACAGATTTTCTGGGGAGGTCAGAAAAAAGTGGAATTGAGCCACCAGGGAACAGTGGAGTTTGTTAAAGGGACAAGAGCCAATCCGGAGAATGTCCTTTATCTTCAGAGCTAGTATGGACGCCAGGCAGTGTCTATTATCCTTCTTCTGTTGGTGAGTGCTAAGTCACTGTATTAAGGGTCTGAATTGGTCTGCAAGCCTGGATATGTAGGCTCATGTCTTGGCTTTGTAGAGATCTGGAGTGTGTGGAGATTGTTTTTTGAGAGGTGAGCTAACATGAGGTGGGACTGAGCATCCTTTAAGAGGAGTCCCACTCTTCTTGACAGAATTGGCTGATGTACCTGGGTGCACAAGGCTTTGGGCTGTCCTTGACTGCTTTTCCAGGCCAGAAGCAAGGAATTGGATGGGAAGTGGGGCCATTCGGATTAGAACCAGCACCCATATGGGATCCGGGCACATTCAAGGCAAGGACTTTTAGCTTCTAGGCTACTGCGCTGGGGCCCATGGTTTCATAGATTTTTACAAAACATTTATTTATTCATTTAAAAAGGAAAGAGGGAGAGACTAAACTCTTTAATCAATTGGTTCTCTTCATTTGCCAACAACAAATGGAACTGGGCAAGGCTAATACCAAGAGCGACGATTTCTAAGCAGCAATTGAAGTCCCCTCGAGTAAACAGGCGCAAGCACTTGAACCATCATTTGCAGCTTCCTAGGTACAATAACAGGGAGCTGGATCAAAAGCAAGGTAGTCAGGTCTGGAGTGAGCATTCTAATATGGGATGTCAGTGTCCCAATCATCAGCTTTACCTGCTGCACCACAGCACCTGTCTGCTTTATAGATTCTTTATGAAGCACATTAACTCCAGTCATTCCATAATTGCAAAAATGAAAAGCAGGTAAGCAATATCCAGTTGTTTAGTGGCTCTCGACTTTTGGCTTTTGAAGATGACTGAAACTAAAGGTAGAAAAGAATGCTACACTTTGAGGTTGAAACTTAGTCAAAACAAGTTATCTCAAATATTTCTTGAGAAAAACAAGCACATCCAATAATCCAGGAAGAATTTCAAATTTTAAAAACTACAAGTACAGAAAACAAAACGTTTCTGAACACACTCTAATCACAAGGTAAATAAGCAGATTAGTGGTGCCAGAAGTTGGAGTGTGGTCTGCATATTCTATAATCAGAGTCTGGTGCATGGAGAATTTCAAAAGGGCAGCCTTGCATATAAGCCCGTATTTAGAAAATCAGTTCAGCTCAGCTCTGAGCGCATTTGTGTACTGGCAGCTCCAGGCTCCACCCTGGTGTCATGGTGGGTGTAAGGCAACAAGATGTTGCATTAGGATTTCAGGCAGAGAACCCAAAGCAAAGCCAGTTTCCACCTAATGCAAAGGTTTAAGACTGTGCTGTGAGCTCCAAGATGCTGCAGCCCTGACAAAGCCAGCACAAGTTCCTGCCAGGCTGGCTTGGCAGAGTTGCAAGTAGCTTTCTCTCTTGGGGGAATAGGGACCAACTTGTCTATACTCCTTTTTCTTTCCTCCCTTTCCCACTTCTGAGCTCTTGGAGGGCCTTGCACAGAATATTCCACTCCTTGGGGCTTTTGCTAGTAGGAATTAAATACCCAGCTAAAGACAGCTGCATTGTTCATGAACAACCTGCTAAGCAGAAACTTGCAAAGAGGTTTTCTCTGAGTGCTGCTCACCCATTAGTCAGCAGTTAGAGAAATGAACGCTGACGTGAATAGAACTTCACTAGATTTACCTGGCACAAAGCAAGTCCTGCCTTCTTTTCGTCTTCTATGTCTGTGAGGACCGTGGGGATTCTATAAGTTCCCAAGGGGCTGTGTGATCCACCAAGGGGATGTTCAGTCACACACAAAGCCTGCAGTTCAGCTTTCAAAGCTCAGGGAAAGAGTTGTGTTGTTTGTAAAGACTGTAATGCACAGTGACTTAATTTTGGGCCTTTCTGTCTTTACAGTACTTAAAAATAACAATAAAATATGTTGCCAAGAAAAATAAGGGAGGTAAATTCATTTAATTCACTTAAGAGCCTTATGCTTAAAAATTTCAAAATAATGGCTTCTATCATGCATCCTTCAAGGTGCTTTCTGGAATGAAACCAGCTATTTTAATTCACTTGTAAAAGTAATTCCAAGCTTATCCTCCTAGTGCCAAACAATAACTAATTTTATACTTGGAGAATATTTAAACTCAGAGCAGAGCAATGTCTAAAAACAAATTCTCATTGGTTCCTCTAACTGACATTTTTCTATTATAGCTTTATTTATTTACTATGTGTTTATTTAAAAAACAAAGATTGGTGCCAAATCTAAGAACCATTTGCCCAGCCTTGAACTCCCATGTTTTTATTTATTTTTTTTCCCTAAAACATCAGGCATTTAAGTTTTCGCTAAGCCATTTTATATACAAAATGAGAAGTTTACATTGAGAATTTTTTATGTTTTATGTTTTGTTTCTATTTGTTGAGAGGCTATTTTGCTGAATTTGTCAAAATCAGAAGAGCAACATTAAAAAATTATTTGAAATTCCAAGTTATAGAGAAAGAGAAAGGCCTTCTATTCACTGGTTTGCTTCCCAGATGGCCACAAGAGCCTGCACTGGGCCTTGTTGAAGCCAGGAGCTAAGAGCTTCATCAAGGGTCTCCTGTGTTGGTGACAAAGGCCCAGAAAACTTGGACTATCCTCTGCTGCTTTTTTTCCCCAAGCTGCTAGCAGGGTGTTGGGGTGGAATTAGAGCAGCCAGAATATAATCCCATGCCCATATGCTTGCTGGGGTTACAGATAGTAACTTTATCTGTTATGCCACAATGTCAGCCCTTAGAATTGCATCTTTATGTAGATTCCTTTTTTTTCACTTATCTGTTGTCTACGCCTCTTCAATGTCATGATGTCTTGATCACTGTAGCTAGATAATAAGCTTTCAAATTGTATTGACCATTTCACTCATTATATTTTTCTTCATTGCATGAATTCATCTGTTCTGGTTTCTTTTTTCCTCTATATAAATTTTAAAATGCTGGTGTATACACCTGTAGTCTTGCTAGAATTCCTATAGATATTTTGTTAAAAGTGTGTATTTACTATTCTGAATCACCCAATCCAATGATCCCACTTATTTTTCAATTTATCTCTGATCTTATCAGTGTTATATCACTTTCAACGAATAATTCTACACATTGTGCTAGATTTATAAATATTTAATTTTGTTTGAGTGATGCTTGAGTGATGGTAGAAGGTTATTGTATTAGTTTTAGGATTCCTGTGTTCACATGTACACATGTAATTGAGTTTTTAGGTTACCTCATACCTGTGGTCTTGCTGAACTCTTTTAGAAGAAAGAATGATTACTTAGCATTTTTCTACATAGATCTTCATGTCATCTTCAAATAGAAACAAAGAAAAATTTTGGTAGATTGTTCTGGTCAAGTTGAGAAAGTATTTCTGTATTTCCAATTTTTGTGAACTTCAAAAAAAATTATTAATGGTTATTGAATTTTGCCCACAGGATCATGTAGTTCTACTTCAATAGTCTGTTAAGGTAGATAATATGGATAGATTTTCAAATATAAAAACAATTTTGCATATCTGGTATAAAATCTCATTTGCATTGTATGTTTGTATACACAAATCCATACACACATATGAAAAGCTGCAGACATGTATTTCTGCTTATAAACATAGAAAATTGTATCCATTTTTAAAGAGAATATCTTGGTTGAAATAATTTACCTTAAAAAAAATCAAGTGTTAAGTGTGCACCACTTTTGTGTGTTTGTTTCCTTATACAGATGGGCGCTTACAAAGTTCATTGATAATAGTGAATGTTTAATGTTAATCTGATTATTTGGTAATAATCAACTCAACATAGAAAATCTTAGCTAATAGTGCAGAAATAAGATACTTTAGGAAAAAATGTCAAGACATTTTTTTAATACCTGCACATAACTTCGCTTCTGAAGAGGTCAAAGGTTTTGAATGAACATGTTTCTCTCTGCTTGTTTCTGTTGCTTTTCTCTCTCCATGTCTAATCAACAAAACACTTGAGATAATTCATGAAAAATATATCTGAAATGTATGCATTTTACTGTAAATGTCAAAGGATGCATTAATGCCAATTATAATACACTATCCTAACCTCATCAGGAAGAAATAAAAAAATGGCATGAATCTTTTCCCAATTGATTTTAAGATCTGCAAATGAGGTAAGAAAAGAAAAATACAAACTTATGGGTAAAGGAACCAATGGCATTCTGGGCAGGTCAAGGCAGCATCACCCGAAGGCGCATTCTAAAACAGGATGTGGAGTGGGCCGAGCTGCAATTGGAAGGGGGCTGACTGGGCAGGGAAAAACAAATTTCAACTCACAAAAAAAGAATAGAAATCAGAATGGAACACATGTCATTCCAACCCAGGCTCTTACAACAACTGGTCTACAGGAGGCAGGGATACCATGCCACAGCATTGAAGGCAAAGGCTGAGACAGGTGAGGGGAACACCTGTGGGCCTCATGTGAGCTAGATCGGGGAAGGGCCTGATTGGGCGGACTGTTCCAAATGGTGCAAGCAAAAATTTGAGTGGGCAAGGGTTGGTAGGGCTTTGCCACATCATCAGATGGCAGAGACTGGCACCGGGGGTAAATCCTGTTAAGTTAAATGCCAGAACCACCTGCAGAATGTACAATACAGAAGTTGGAGTGGCCTAGTAGGGAGATAGTGGGCACCTCCCTTGTGGGTAACCACTCCCACTAGAGAGCACAAATACCAGGACAGGGCAGAGGTTGCTAAACAGAAAGGCACCTGCCAGTATGTGTGTGGGCTGGATAGCAGGCTGGTTGGGTCGAACTAAGCTTCAATTCCCATTGACAAGTACCAGAGCTAAATGGGAGGTGGGACAGACTGAACAAGCCTGTGGTACATACTTGCATGCATGGAACCAGGGTGGGGACAGGCCTGGGGGGGTTATGGGGAGTCACCCCAACTAGGCTGCAGCTCCCACTGGTTTGTGTGAGGACTGAGTATGAAGTGGGTAGGATCAAACTGGACCACAATACACATTGGTCCAAGTGGATGACAGGGCTGGAAACAGAACTGACCCGGCAGAGACCAGTCACATTAGGCAGGACCATGACATTAACAAACACGCTAGAGAACCATACCTGGGGGAAGATACTGTGGGAGATGTGTGGGCGAAACTGTGTAGAAATTCTAGCCCCACTGGTTAGCTCAAGAGATGGAGTTGTGGTGGACTAAGCTAGGTGTGACCAAGGAGCTTGCCATCAATCACAGGTTGGAGAACCGATGGCAGTCTGGACTGGTCAAGGCAGCATCTGAATGTGCATCCTGAATAGGGTATGGGGTGGGCTGGGCTGCAACATTCACCAGCTCATACAAGGCCAAGGGGAGGGCCGGAATGCGCCAGACACTGGCCTAAAACCCAATGGCATGTATGAGAACTAGGTCTGGGAGGGGATCAGGGGGAGAAACTTGGGAAGCTCCCCTGGCGAGTCATAGCTCCCACTGGTGAACAGGTGGTCCAGACCTGGGGGTCGGACAAACTGGGCAAAGTAGCTCCAACAGCTGGCTCATCAGTCTATGAAAAGGCAATGGAACGGGTACACTGGGCAGGACTGAGCAAACCTTAGCCTACAAGCAAAACTAGAAACCAGGATGGAGCACAAGTCATGTAGAGCTAGGCTGTTGTACCTACGGGTCTGTGTGAGCCACAGACGCTGAGCCACAGTGTCTAAGGCAGGGGTTGCGACAGGTGACGGACTGTGCCAAGCTGAGTCAGAGCAACCACTGGCATGCTGAACACTGGCTGGGAACAGGCCCGGTTGGGGAGCTAAGGGGACACCCTATCTGGGTGGAGGTTCCCACCAAGGGGCACGTGGGCTGGAATTGGGGCTGAATTCTGATCAGGAAACGGTTGTAGTCTTGCTTGGCACAATTGTGGACTGGAACTGGATACACCAAGCCGGGCCAGACTGCAACACCGTCTGGTGTTCTAGAGGACCAGGGTAAATGTGGGACAGAATAGGCTAAGTCTCAACCCCAAAAGAGCCATGTATAAGCTATATGTGGGTATGGGCAAGCCGTGGCTGGGCTGAAACATGCAACAGCAAGAACCAGGATGGGTTGAAGGTCAGTCAGAAAAAGCCACTGTTCCTGCTAGGACAGGAGGTGAACTGAGTAGGGCTGGCTCATGGACCCACTGGTATGCGCAAAATCTGGCACTCCGAGGGGTTCTGATGGAAGAGCCTGGGCAACTCCTCTGGCAGGACACAGACCCTGCAGGTAAGCGCAAGAAGCATGGAGGGAAACAGCCCAGAATAGGCCATGGAAAGTTTTCCACTGGCATACATTTGTCATGGATCAGGGGCAGACCAGGCTGAATCAGTTCACGTCATCCACTGGCAAATCCGAGCACCAGAACAGAGTGTGGGTCAAGCCAGGTTTGGTTGTGACAAAAACCAGTGCACAATACAGAATGCCAAGGTGAGGTTGCCTGTACCAGATGTGACCACAGCACCCAACCAGCACACATTAGAATCAGGAAGGGAAGGGGCAGAGCTGGCAGGGGAATAACGAGTGGTTCCCTTTCTGGACAGCTACTCCCACTGGAGAGCATGAGCTGGGATGGGGGCAGACCAGATTAAGCAGGACTGCAACACCTGTGTGCCTCATGTGGCCTAGAAAAGCGAAAAGCCAGGCTGGGCTGATTATTCCTACTGGTGCAATCTCCAATTAGAGTGGATGAGGGTTGTTGGGGCTTAGCCACAGCATCAGCTGGCAGAAGCTGGCACTGGGGGCTAGTTCTGCCAAGTCAAACCACAGAACCACCTGGAGAGTGCATAATCTGGAAGTGGGAGAGGCCTGGGAAGGAAATAGTGGGCTCCTCCCTCTTGGGTTACTACTCACATGGGAGGACATGAAAACTAGGACATAAGACTAGGAGTGTGGTGGCTAGACAGAGAGGCACCCAACAACATCCATGGGGGCTAGATAGTTGATCTGGTTAGCTAGAACTAAGCTTTAATACCCATTGACATGTATGAAAGCAGAAGGGGATGTGGGACAGACTGAACTAGTCTGCCACACATACTGGCAAACCATGGTAGGTGGTGGGCCTGGTGGGGGTTATTGTGGGTCGCTCTGACTAGGCTGCATCTCCCACTGGTTTATGTGAGGCCCGAGTGTGTGCTGGGCAGAACCAGGCTGGACTGTAATACCTATTGGTTCCAGTGGAAGACAGGGCTGAAAACAGAACCAACCCAGCAATTGCAACCACCAGCTGATTGGTGTGATTGACTGTGCCGGGCTCTGTACTTGCTAATACATACAAGAATCTGGTCTGGGAATACCTCAGACAAAGTTTCTTTGGGGATCTCCCCAATTGAAATGCCGGACTCAGAACCCTAACCATCAAAAGACAGAACAAGCCAATCAACCACCTCAGCTATATGTTGGCAATGAAAATACTGGGCAAACGGAAACTCTATGATGGACTATGTCAATCAGTGGATTCTTCAACGACCTCATAGTGCTTGGAGTGGTGAGAGTGGCAGCAGTTCACAACTCTAGAACTATCAAAACCACTTGAGCAAGACCCTCGGAGTATGCCCTACATCTGGGACCTGGGGTGGGTGGGAGACTGGGTGGGGCTTCTCCCTGAAAATCCCCTTTTACATCAGATATTAAGGAAACAATATGGAACTAATTGTCTTGCCCATCTTCCTGTAGTGCTTAAACCTTTTTACCTTAATTATGTCAAGATTGTCAAAAATAAATAAATAAAAAGGAAATAGAAGCACTGAGAGAAGAATAAGGCATTTATTGATCTGACCCTTTGCAGGAGGTGTTCTCTGCCATGCACTGAAATTCTAAGTTGCATCATGTTAGAATTTTATCTTCTAAGCACATTGCCAAAAGGAAATAATAAAATTGCTCAATGGAGCATAAATACTAATTATCTATCTACTCCTGACTAGCTTACAAATGAGGCAGATTTATTGGTCAGATATATTCACTTATGTTCAAATGTTTAGGCAATATTTTGTTTCATTTTTATTATTTCATGTGCCACCAAGCTATTAAGAATTTGATCAAGTAACATTAAATGAAATTGTATTTCATAGACTGTTTTCCTGCTATAACAGAAGTTCAAAACAATGATGACACGATAAATAAAAGTTTATTTCTCTCTCATGTGAAAGTTAGGGTAAATGGTGCAGAGCTGGGGCATCATAAAGGATTCAGGCTCCTAACACTTCCTTACTCTGATGCCCTGTTTACACCTCAGGCAGCTCACGTTGAAGGTTACTGCCCCACCTACTGGCAAAGTAACAAGATCCCAGTGCAAGGGGGAAGAGAAAAGTTAAAGGCATATTTTTTTCTTTCTAAGCCAGTAATATTTCACATACAACTTATCACTTTCATTCCATAGCATAGAAATTGTTCACACAACACAAGCAAGGGTTTGACTAAAAATCTATATTCTCAGCTAAAATGTGGCATCCTCTTACTACACGCAAGTGTGGGTTAGCCATTGGGCAGGGTTTAATGGATTCTGTCCTCTTCCCCGCCCCCCTTCAGGCATTTCACTGATGAAAGCCTAGATATCTTTTCACATTTTTGGCTGATCATTGCTACTCTATTTTTCTAATAGAGAAAACAAATGTGTTCATTGCACAGAAACCCATCATTGGAATGCAATTCTAGCACACAACTCATGAACAACTGTGAGCCAATTATGCATAAGCGAAAAGGTCAAAATTGAACTCCTTTTGAGGTCAGAAGATGGATTAGATAGTTCAAGATGGGAGGAAACTGGCTGATACTAGTAGAATCAGAGAACACCCCAAGGCTAGGGGAATCAGTCAGACTATCAAGATGATAATCACAAATCTTTATTTTCACAACAGCTGCTATTCTAGATGAAACTCTTGATGGGTTTATAAAGGTAAAGAAGTGTTCAAAAGAAAGATCTGGATTATGCATATGCAAGTATAAACAATGAAAACAAATAGGTGGCAATGAAAAAGTCTAGGTTTTCAGCTGTGTCATTACGTATTAACTTGTATGACCCAGCAAAAGATGACCCTTTTTCTTCATCTGTAAAACAAAGCATAAGGAAACCTATTTAGACTTATAGCAACAGAAAACACCTTTCCACAATCTGTTAGGAGTTAGATAACATTCTAGATGTGTACGGGAAAACTTGTTGAAAGAGCTCTCGGTCTCTTGGTTTGGCACTAACAGCTTCATGCAAACTAGTCACATACCACCCAACATTCTGATCAATGCAATGTTAGGAAAAGAGCTTGCAGAATACACTTATAAAGAACTCCAAATTCATATTGACAGTAGTGGATTTTATGAATGGGTAATATTGGTTGTGTCTAAACCAAAAGTTTAAAGCTACATTCAAATTGGCAATTGGGCCTGTGCTATGGCATAGCAGGTACAGTGACCACCTGTGATGCTGGAATCCCATATGGCTTCCAACTTCACTTCCCATTCACCTCCCTGCTAATGTGCCTGGAAAAGCAGCAGAGCATAATAGTTCAAGTTCTTGGGTCTCAGTATCCACTTGAGAGACTGGATGAAACCTACCGCTTCCAGCTTCAGTCTGGCCAATCCCCAGGATTTTGTGAAAATGAACTGGAAGATGCAAGAATCCCTCTTTCTATGTCTCTGTCTTTCCTTCTCTCCATTTCTATAACCCTAATGTTCAAATAAGTAAGTAATCTTTACAAAAACATTACAAAAACAAGTTCGAATGGGCATAAAATGTTTAATGAAAGCAAGCCAGGTTAGAATGGTTCTATTTTTGCATAAAATATTTGTGGAAAACCAGTAAACACTGGTTGCTCAACAGATTTTAGAAGAGGCAAAATTTGTGGCTTCAGGAAGTTTACAACCCATAATGCTGGGGTATGAGATCCAGAATGCAAGGTTTTTGAGATTTGGGAGGAACAATAATGTAACTTTTCAGGATCGTAAGATGTACATAAGCCATGTCCTTTCATAGCAAAGTACATTGCTGTTTTATTGGGAAGTTGATAGAAATAAGAGGAAAATGCTTGGAAAATTGTCATAAGTTAAAATTTCAAAAGTTCTGTGAATACTTCTTTCTTTAAAATATCAGACTCCTTATATCCATGAAAAATTAAATAATCCAAGACAATTCGAAGGAAAACTGTCCAAAGGTACATTACTTCCTTTGCCTTCTGAGATTATGGGGGAGGCAGGCCTACTGGCTTTCATTTGCTTTAATTTGTTAAATTTATTTCCCACTTTAGTAACCAACTTACACTTATGTTTTGTAGTAAACTGGAGAAAAATGTATGGTGAGAGTGTTAGAGACCATTATGCTGTGTGAGATAAACCAATTCCAAAAGCACAAATATCCTATGTTCTCTCTGATATGAGGCAACCTTCATTCAAACTACAAGATCGATAGATATATAGTTAAACATGCACGTACATGCAGTCCTCCAGAGGAACTGTATAATAGAGACTATCATATCGAGAAGTGAAGATATGTTGCTCCCGAATAAAAGATGGACTTCCAATAAAACTGTCAAATGCATGTCAACACTAGCATGATTGGCTTCCTGCCATTGTCTGTATGTATAATGTCAGGATATACTTAAACAGCAGAATGATGGACTATGATTGGTTTTGAAGGACTATACTATTGTAATGGTATAAGAGAAATCAATGAGGGGAGGAGAACTGGGGAGGCGAAGAGGGGAAATCCCTGAGCCCATGGAACCATATTATAAAATAAATAAATTTTTAAATATAGTAAAATAAAAGAGCAAAAAACCAGAATATTCAAATTGCATCGTTTCTTCCATTAATGTTAAAATTATCTCAAATACACAGAATTTTCTTAAATATTGTATTTGACTAGTTACAACCAACAATACATTCTCTGGCTTTTACCGTGAAGTTTTTTAAAATAAAATACTGCACTATATGAATTTCTGAGACACTTTTTAATTTTAGCTCTTAACGTTCTAAAAATAATGACAAGAATAGACTGTCTCACATTTGCTCCACAACAGCTACATAACTAGAAACCTGGGAATTTTAGAATTTCCTTTTTAACTTTTTGGGGGAAGAACATTTTAAGCTTACAGAAAAGTCACATGAATAAAACACAGTTCTCCTATTTCCTTTCCCCAAATTCTCCAAACTGAATATATTGGCACATTTGTCCCATCATTCTCTCCTTGCTCTATGTGTCTATATGTGCATGCATCTATGTATGCCATCATAAAACATATATGGATAAAATTTATTCTTTTTTAAGACATTTATTTATTTTTGTTGGAAAGGCAGATTTATAGAGAGATGAGAGACATAGGGGGAAAAAGCTCCTATCCGATTCACTCCCTGAATGGCCACAACAGCCGTAGCTGAGCTGATCCAAAGTCAGGAGTCAGGAGCCTCATCATGGTCTCCCACACAAGTCCAGGGTCCCAAGACTTGGGGCTGTTTCCATTGCTTTTCCTGACCCTAAGTAGGGAGCCGTATGGGAAGTAGAGCAGTCAGCACACAAACTGGTGTCCATATGAGATCCCAGAACTTGAAAGTGAAGGATTAGCCAGTTAAACTCATGCACCAAGCCCGTAAAAATTACTTTTTGGACTGTTTGGAAATAGCTCGACTGTGTGATGGCACTTTTCAGTTTAATACTACATTATTTGCAAAGAACAAAGACATTCTGTTATGTAATCATTCTCAAATTCCAGAAATCAACATTACTACAAAACATTTTTCTGACCTACAATCTATACTCACTATCTTCAGTCATCTAATCCAGTTCTTAAGACATCTTTTCTCCTTTCATATAGGGTCCAATTCAGTGCCACACGCAGCGTTTTGTCCTGGCTCTTTGGGTTTCTTCAATTTGAAGTAATTTATTTGCCTTTTATTATCTTCAATTCTGACAGTGCCAGTCAGTTATTTTTAGAATTCCTCTTAAAATGGATTCATTTACTCTGTTAGTTTTAAGAGGCTAATACTATTAAGTTCCCTCAGGACACAGGGCAAGGCAAGGAAAGGAACAGGTGTCACAGATTAGGCCATGCTGGAGGCTTGGTGTTTATCCTCACTGGAGTGAAAGGGTGAGGGGGGAGGGAAGCTGTGAGACCAGAGACACAAACCGGAGTCATGATGTGAAGCATTTCAAGTGTGAACTTGACTCTGACAGAGGAACATTGCCTATTTTAATTAAGCATACAATCATTTTAGTTCCTGATAAAGATTTGTCAATGGATCTGGTTGAGCCAATCATGGACATGGGAGATAGTTCTGTTGAAGCTCTTAATTGACTGGGATGATATTCTACCAGCTCTAACTTTGGACCAGAAATGGTCTCCCCAAGAAACTGTTCAACCCATCTGGACAATAAGTAGCTGGACTCTATGTTTGGTATATGTTTGCAAGGAAAGAATCTTGATTGAATTTGAACTGTAATACTGCACCAAGGTGGAGGAATCCACCAGGGGGGAGGGGCGTGGGGTGGGGTGGAAGGATTCCCAGAGCCTATGAAACTGTCACATAATGCATAATAATTAATAAAAAAAATTAAAAAATAAAAAGCCTATTACCAAAATTGAAGTGCAAAGGTAGATCATATTGATAGACGTGTGCCAGTCATTTGAAAGAACTTGGTGACTTTGATGTTTAGGTTGAAGGGTAGGAAAGATTAGTGTGATCACTGGAATTCTGTGATGTGCACTGAATGCCAGGTGTGGAGTCCACAAACACCATGACAGAAGAAGTTAGATACTGTTTTGGACAAGGTACAGTTGAGGGATCTGTGGGACATCCAGGGCAGCTATTTTATATGATAGATTCATGCTGGACATATATAGATAATCATGTATCCACAGTCACTGAAATTTCAGGCTGGAGGAGAGACTCCCCAGGTGAGTGAGATCGGCTTGGAGGTAGGAGGAAAGCAAGTAGAGGCACTACCAGGATATATATAGCACTATTAATGACCCTGCTGAAATTGGAAAAGTATGAACTCATGCTTACCAACAGGTAATAGGGAGACTCGTTCAGTAGCACATTATAGCTCCAGTATGTAAAGCAACAC
Organism: Ochotona princeps; assembly: GCF_030435755.1. Taxonomy (NCBI): domain Eukaryota; kingdom Metazoa; phylum Chordata; class Mammalia; order Lagomorpha; family Ochotonidae; genus Ochotona; species Ochotona princeps. Next base: position 43,273,502 of record NC_080840.1, read on the forward strand.
AGATCAATAGAACTAGGTTGGACAGGTAGATGTGATATGGAGCAATACATGCAGCTGAAGTTATTGACAAATGTGCAATTGAAATCAGATGAGAGACACTTGAGAAGAATACAGAAAGAGTTAAAAATAGAGCCTGAAGATTAGTGTCTACATCTGAATACTAGCTGTATGTAACAAAGAGAAAAGAGTTCCGTACAGGATATAGAAAGAAAATGTTGCAATGCTTAAAGCTATAGAGCTTATTCCTTTTTATAAAACTTACGTATGTATTTGAAATGTTCAGTGACAGAGAGGGAGATTCTCTCTCTCTCTCTCTCTCTCTCTCTCTCTCTCTCGATCTCTCTTGATCTCTCACACATACACACACACACACAAACACACACACACACACACACACACACACACACACACACACACACACACACACTTGCTGGTTTTCTTGTCAAATTGCCACAACAGCCCAGGCTGCTGAGACCAGGAGCTGGGAACTCAATCCAGGTCTTCCACATGGATGGCAGGTACCTAAGTACTTGGTCCATCATCCACTGCTTTTCCAGGTGCATAAACAGGAAGCTCAATCAAGTGGAGCAGAAAGGACTCAGATTTTCATTCTGGGATCCGATGGCAGCATTACAAGCTGCAGTCGAACCCAACACACCACAGAGTTGGCTCCTCTACAGTTTCTTTCTAGTGTTGCTGTGATTTGTCCTCACCAAAATTCATGAAATTTGGTCCCTGATACCTGAGTTCAGAGATCATGTTATCTTTAAAAGGTTTTTGGGTCGTGACAGCTCTCATGAAGGAGTTAATAACACTCTCAAATGGCCAGGTTACTGCTCACAAGAGTCAGTTCTTGCTGCCATGAATCTGAAATAATTATCACAAAAGCAAGACATCATAAAGCAAGCTGCCTCTCATGTGTTGTGTCTTCCGTGTACACACACTTGCCTAGAGAGGCTTTTCCACATGTTGTAACACAGCACAAAACCCTTAGTAAATGTGGCTACCCTGACATAAACTACTTGCCTACAGATTCATGACATAAACACCCCTCTATTCTTAATAATCCATTAGTCCTGGGAACAGTGGAGTCCCAGCTATTGTCCTCATCGAAGTTATCTGGATAGCAATCAGTTTTAAAATTAAAAAAAAAACAAGGCTTTGGGCAAGACACCGAACCCTTCAGCGAGGAATGACAATGTGGGAGAAAGGGGCATTGCAGGAAGGAGGGGAAATGAGTGTGCAGAAATGACTCAAGGTGGGAAGACATTGGCCCACCTGCTAGGAAGGCTTGGCTAGATTCTTCTACCTAAGAGGATGCAGGACATGAGGCAGATTTTTCAGGGCAGGACAGTAACCCCAACAACTCAGAATACGGCAGAAGCTACTGATGAATGGACTTTCCAGGGCGCAAAGTGTGTGTGAAAGACAAATGAGGAATGAAGAGAGACTGATCATCATGGGACTAAGAGTAAAGGAGAATTATGTTTTAAATTAAAACTAATAGTAATGAGTTGAGATCCAGAAAGAGGTACTTTCTTTTCTCATCACACTTTATTATCAGAAGCAGAAAACATAAGCTTCATATTGTTAGAAAAGAGGGCAAATTAAATCGAGGTTACTAGATAAATAAATTTTAAAACAGTTGTAGTCCTCAAAGTCCTGAGAATAAGTTACAATCAGAAATGATGGAAAAAGGGAAGGCATGCAAACTGTACTCAATCAAGCAAGATGGGAAGGTAAAGGAAGGGTCTAGAGACTATTGTTTTACCAGGTATTCACTGGTTATGTATGGCTCTTCAAATTTAAGTTGCAATTAGCTATCGTTGAACACCAATGACTAGCAGCACTGCCTTTCAAATATTCAATACACGCATGTTGCTATGGTCACCTTGCTGGACCACACAGATGTAGGGCATGTCTGTCACTGCAGAAATTAATGCTGAACAGCATTGCTCCAGAGGGAAAATTCCAGTCGGGAAAGGAGCAGGATTCTGTATTAAGAACTACTGGAAACATCATTGCTCTAGGGAATCCAGGGGAAGGAAGTGGAGACAGGTTGCAGATGGAGGCTCTTACTAGCAAATTCCTTTTTGCTTGTTACAGCAAAGTAGATATGTTCTTAGCCATGTAAAGACCTGTTAATTAATGATGGACCATGTAATACAGTGGTCCTCTAAGGTGATATTGCCTAGTGGCCCCAGCCAGCTTAATTTGCATAAGCGCAGGGAAGAAATCACTAGCTGCAATTCTTGGGAGCACCTTGATGTTAAGTGATGCATCTTCACAGGATGGCAGCAGACTTTATATGGCCTCACGCACATCACTTAGCATCTACAGTTTTCACATGTTTTTTCTGGCTGAATTGGGTAAGATAAAGACCTCATAAGGGTTATCAGAAACACATTTTAAATATTGTCTAAAACTGCTTATTAACAAAACAGCACTGTATGAACAGTTATGTATTATAGGTTGGGGAATATTTTAGTATGCCCCAAGGACCCATGTACTGGAGGAGCTTGATCCCCAAAGTCTTAGGTTAATGGGTGATGGATTAGCATTAGTGATTTGGATGGAGACTGAATCCCACTCCATCTCAGAGGCAGGCCTGGTGGGGAATGTTTGGGCCAATGGGACATATTCACAGAGGGTATTTTTCATGAGGAAGTTGGTTATAACAGCTAAGCTGTTCCAGCTTCTGGGCTCTTTTTCTGCTTCCTGGTTTAGCTTGTGCTCCTCACTCCACACATAATTATGGACATTAGGCTTGTGGAGATGTCCAATTTGAGACTATAAACCACACCTAACTGTGAGCTGAAATAAACCTTTTCTAAACGGCTTCTCTTGAGTAACCCAGTTAACTTAATGAGAGGCTTACTAACAGGGAATGATATTAGTAACATCAGGGAAATAAGTCAATAGAATTCCAGCTACCCTACTTTCCAATCTATCACACCCAGGGTATGCCCGAAATCACTGATGGAGAAGAAATTCTGACTTGTTTATCAAATCATGAAATGTTTTTTATTTCCACACTTCCTTCAATGAAAAAAATCATTCCTACTTCAATCATATACCAAAAGTCTTAAAAAAAACAAATTAATAGAAATTGATAGCAGATATTGTGTATAAATAAGATGAATGCCAATGTACTCAATAAAGAAGTTCAGATAAGTCTTGTGACTGTAGTGAATTAAACCAAGGGCCTGGAAACACTGGGGAGACTTCTCAAAGATCCCGGGAGAATTGTGAGATCATGATGCTGCTTGTGGAAGGCGAGCTTGATTATCTGCCTTTAGGCATAGATATGAAAGGCTACAAACACTTTTTTCAGAGGCTGTGTGCATGAGGGAGGATAAACTCGACATGGATTATAAACACTGGGAATAGCACTAGTATGGTTTAAATTAAGGAAATGCTTATGGACACATTATTATACTTTGCTGCTTACCATCTTCTTATAGATAGCTATTCAGCTTTCAAGTAAAGAGACCGACAAAAAAGATAAACTACAACTGAAACTGGGGAATCAACTGCTCATTCAGTACAGAAAGAACACTGGAAATGGTAACTTGGAATAGAAGGTTGTGAATCCACACACATGCCCACTTCACTTTAGACAAAGGCACAAATGCAGTTCAGGGGAGGAGGAACAGACTTGGAGGAATTCACACTAAGACAAGAGGGTTCCTATAGGAAAAGTGCAAATTTCCTCCAATTACTATTTTAGGTTCAGAGCAATTGGATATGATTTTGGAAAAAGAAATAAGTAAATCAACCTCAGTCACACCCTATTTGCAAATTTAGTTAACATGAATTGTAAACATATACATAAAAATAAACCAGCAAAAAACATTAATAATTCTTTGATGAAAAATCTAAGAAAACTTAAGAGATCTAGTAGACAATGAGTTCTTTTTTTAGTCATTTTTATTACATTTTTTACAATCTTTACATAGTTAATTAGGGTAAAAAGGTTCAAGGGCTATAGGAAAGTGGGTAAGTCTATTATTTCCATATTGTTTCCTTCATGTATCTAAAGTAAAGTGGGATATTCAGGGAGAAGCCCCACCCAGTTTCCCAGCCACTCAAGGTCCCGGATGTGGGGCATGCTCTGAGGGTCTTGCTCAAGTGGTTTTGACAGTTCACCAGTTCTGAACTGCTGCCAGTCTCAATACTCCAATCACTATGAGGTCGTTGAAGAATCCACTGATTGACATAGTCCATCATAGAGTTTCCGTTTGCCCAGTATTTTCATTGCCAACATATAGCTGAGGTGGTTGATTGACTTGTTCTGTCTTTTGATGGTTAGGGTTCTGAATCCGGCAGATCCCCAAAGAAACTTTGTCTGAGGTATTCTCAGACCAGATTCTTGTATGTATTAGCAAGTACAGAGCCCGGCACAGTCAATCACACCAATCAGCTGGTGGTTGCAATTGCTGGGTTGGTTCTGTTTTCAGCCCTGTCTTCCACTGGAACCAATGGGTATTGCAGTCCAGCCTGGTTCTGCCCAGCACACACTCGGGCCTCACATAAACCAGTGGGAGATGCAGCCTAGTCAGAGCGACCCACAATAACCCCCACCAGGCCCACCACCTACCATGGTTTGCCAGTATGTGTGGCAGACTAGTCCAGTGTGTCCCACATCCCCTTCTGCTTTCATACATGTCAATGGGTATTAAAGCTTAGTTCTAGCTAACCAGATCAACTATCTAGCCCCCATGGATGTTGTTGGGTGCCTCTCTGTCTAGCCACCACACTCCTAGTCTTATGTCCTAGTTTTCATGTCCTCCCATGTGAGTGGTAATCCAAGAGGGAGGAGCCCACTATTTCCTTCCCAGGCCTCTCCCACTTCCAGATTATGCACTCTCCAGGTGGTTCTGTGGTTTGACTTGGCAGAACTAGCCCCCAGTGCCAGCTTCTGCCAGCTGATGCTGTGGCTAAGCCCCAACAACCCTCATCCACTCTAATTGGAGATTGCACCAGTAGGAATAATCAGCCCAGCCTGGCTTTTCACTTATCTAGGCCACATGAGGCACACAGGTGTTGCAGTCCTGCTTAATCTGGTCTGCCCCCATCCCAGCTCATGCTCTCCAGTGGGAGTAGCTGTCCAGAAAGAGAACCACTCGTTATTCCCCTGCCAGCTCTGCCCCTTCCCTTCCTGATTCTAATGTGTGCTGGTTGGGTGCTGTGGTCACATCTGGTACAGGCAACCTCACCTTGGCATTCTGTATTGTGCACTGGTTTTTGTCACAACCAAACCTGGCTTGACCCACACTCTGTTCTGGTGCTCGGATTTGCCAGTGGATGATGTGAACTGATTCAGCCTGGTCTGCCCCTGACCCATGACAAATGTATGCCAGTGGAAAACTTTCCATGGCCTATTCTGGGCTGTTTCCCTCCATGCTTCTTGCGCTTACCTGCAGGGTCTGTGTCCTGCCAGAGGAGTTGCCCAGGCTCCTCCATCAGAACCCCTCGGAGTGCCAGATTTTGCGCATACCAGTGGGTCCATGAGCCAGCCCTACTCAGTTCACCTCCTGTCCTAGCAGAAGCAGTGGCTTTTTCTGACTGGCCTTCAACCCATCCTGGTTCTTGCTGTTGCATATTTCAGCCCAGCCACAGCTCGTCCATACTCACGTATGACTCATACATGGCTCTTTTGGGGTTGAAACCTAGCCCAGCCCATCCCACATCTACCCTGGTCCTCCAGAACACCAGACGGTGTTGCAGTCTGGCCCAGCTTGGTGTATCCAGTTCCAGTCCACAATTGTGCCAAGCAAGACTACAACCGTTTCCTGATCAGAACTCAGCCCCAATTCCAGCCCACGTGCCCCTTGGTGGGAACCTCCACCCAGATAGGGTGTCCCCTTAGCTCCCCAACCGGGCCTGTTCCCAGCCAGTGTTCAGCATGCCAGTGGTTGCTCTGTCTCAGCTTGGCACAGTCCGTCACCTGTCGCAACCCCTGCCTTAGACACTGTGGCTCAGCGTCTGTGGCTCACACAGACCCGTAGGTACAACAGCCTAGCTCTACATGACCTGTGCTCCATCCTGGTTTCTAGTTTTGCTTGTAGGCTAAGGTTTGCTCAGTCCTGCCTGATACATCCCATTCCATTACCAATTGACACATTAGCCAACTGTTGGAGCTACTTTGCCCAGTTTGTCCGACCCCCAGGTCTGGACCACCTGTTCACCAGTGGGAGCTATGAGTCGCCAGGGGAGCTTTCCAAGTTTCTCCCCCTGATCCCCTCCCAGACCTAGTTCTCATACATGCCATTGGGTTTTAGGCCAGTGTCTGGCGCATTCCGGCCCTCCCCTTGGCCTTGTATGAGCTGGTGAATGTTGCAGCCCAGCCCACCCCATACCCTATTCAGGATGCACATTCAGATGCTGCTGTCTTGACCAGTCCAGACTACCATCGGTTCCTTTACCTGTGATTGATGGCAGGCTCCTTGGTCACACCTAGCTTAGTCCATCACCACCCCAACTCTTGAGCTAACCAGTGGGGCTAGAATTTCTACACAGTTTCACCCACACATCCCCCACAGAATCTTCCCCCAGATATGGTTCTCAAGTGCTAGTTGATGTCATGGCCCTGCCTAATGTGACCCTTCTCGTGAGCCATCATTATGTCAGGTAATAGGGTATAATCCTGCTGGAGAAGCCCTGAGCCATAGCTTTTGCATGGACTGGTGTTCGGTGCTCAGCATTAAGTGATTACAACTACTTCAAAGGAAGAGTTATTGTTATTGGAAATCTTTGGGATTGATTAACATTCCAGAAGCACAGTGGGTTCAACCTGGAGCTACCTAAGCAGCAATTCAAAGAACCAAAACCCCAGAGCTCCCGGCCGGGCCACCAGCAGGTGGAGCTTGGAGCCAACTGGCACACTGGTCGCCCAGGGACAGCTCACCAAGTGCACCTGGTGGCTGGCGTCAGGAATCCAGGCATGAAACGCCCCATCCTGAGACCCACCCACAGTCGGGAGGCTGCAGGAAGTTTAAACCACCAGGCCCAAGGTAGCACCTCTCCCCAATCCCATCAACCACTCAATGAGGGTGGTGAGTGGGCCCAGGGCCTGCCCAGGCATGGAGATTCCTCCCTCAGTGTACTAACCCTGAAGGGAGCAGCCCCCAGATCCCAACAGGCCTGGGGACAGCTCACCATGTGCACGTGGTGGCTGGCGACAGGGATGGCAATGAGTTCTTAAATTTGACACACAAAGGTCATGATTCATAAAATAAAAATTGGTAAGTTAGACTGTGTCATGTTGAGATTTAAAACTTTTCTCTGGGGAAGTCCCTGTTAAGGAGATGAGTAGATAGTCTAAGGCTGAGAGAAAGTATTTGTAAATCTCCTATCCAAAAGGGAATTACTACCTGGGAATTATGAAGAACTTCCAAACAGTAGCTAAAAACAATCCAGTTAGAAATTGGGCGAAAGACAGGAAGAAACATTTTAATAAATGTATACAGATGGAAAATTAACACATAAAAAGATGTTCAGCATCATTGGCAATTAGGGAAGTGCTAATTAAATCCACACTGAGTATCTTTACATGGCTGTCAAGTGGCTAAAATTAAAATTAGCATCAATATCTACTGCTGACAAGAATGTGGACAAGCTAATTCATTTACATGTTGCTGATTGGGAAGTGAAATGGTAGAATCATTCTGAAAAGCTATGTGGTAGTTTTTTATGACCTAAGTAAGCAGGTTCATGGCAACTTTTCCTGGAATATCTAGAAACTGGAATAATCATACATGTTTTTCAACAATGAGTAAATAAATTGGAGAACATGTACTGTGATGACATCTCTAGGTCACATCAGAAACTAAGGTTACAGAGGGAGTTAGGTTGCTGATGAATTGACTTGGATGGTGAGATTGTATTGCATGTTGTGTGAGAAAGATGTGACTCATTGATGACTATGCAAATGTAGGAGTGATTCGCGCCAAGGAGCACAGGTGGCCTCTGGATGCTGTTGAAATCCCCCAAAAGGGACAAACACATGCCTATCAGCACCTTAATTTTCATCCTGTGAATTCTACAAGATGTATAATTTTAAGGCACTTAGTTTGTGAACATTGGTTACAACAGTGGTGGAAAATGGCAGGCCACTTGGTCATAGAATGCACTGGTACTTACAGCAAATTAAACAAATTTCCAGATAATTATGCTGAGTGAAGAAAACCAGTTCTAAGAGAATAGGTGTTTGTCCTTAGTGGCTTAAATGTTCCTACATTATAATGACAACATTGGAATATCTGGATTTGATTTCTAGTTGTGGCTCCTGACTCCAACTTCCCACTAGTGCAGATCCCAGAAGGCAACAGTGGTATCTCAAGTTAATTATTTTCCTTTATATTTTTTCAAAAGAAAAATTAATCATCTACCTTTAAGTGCCCATATGTTATATAGGCACTTGTTCATGTCCTGACTGCTCCACTTCCCATCCAGCTCCCTGATTATGGCTGGAAAAACAGTGGAGAATGGCCCAAATCCCTGGGACCCTGCACCCACATGGAAGACTCCAAAGAGCTCTTGGCTCCTGACTTTGGATTGGCCCAGCTCAGGCCATTGTGGTCATTCAGGGAGCGAGCCAGCAGATGGAAGATCTCTCTCTCTCTCTCTCTCTCTCTCTCTCTCTCTCTCTCTCTCTCTCCTCTTCTCTCTGTAAATTTGGCTTTCAAATAAAAGTGAATACATCTTAAAAAATAAAATAGGGCCCGGTGGTGTGGCCGAGTGGCTAAAGTCCTCACTTTGAACATGCCAGGATCCCATATGGGCACCGGTTCTAATCCCAGCAGCTCCACTTCCCATCCAGCTCCCTGCTTGTGGCCTGGGAAAGCAGTCAAGGACGGCCCAAAGCTTTGGGACCCTGCACCCGCATGGGAGACCCGGAAGAGATTCCTGGCTCCTGGCTTCGGATAGGCCTAGCACCAGCCATTGCGCTCACTTGGGGAGTGAATCATCGGACGGAAGATCTTCCTCTCTGTCTCTCCTCCTATCTGTATATCTGACTTTGTAATAAAAATAAATAAATCTTAAAAAAATAAAAATTAAAATTAAATAAAAATGTAAAATGAATATGAAGAGGACAAATTTCATGTGTTTTGTATATATATTATTTTAAGAACATGATGATACTTTGCACCCTGTCTTCCCTCCATGCTACTTACTTTCTCATTTCCTTTTAATTTTCACAATGAGATACTTTCAATTTGCTTTATAATCACAAGCTTAATCCCTTACACAGTAAGTAGAAAAAGCAAAGTTACTCAGAAGTATGGCTTCCCGTTAACCATGTGGCAGATCTCTATGTTCTCTAGATCTTGACTCTAGAAACTCAGCATGTAGTGGTCATCTGGGGAGTGAATTTGCAGATGGGATCTCTCCCCCTTACAGGTGAATAAATCATTTTTTAAAAGTCCAAAAGATTACCTACTATTTTATTTCATTTAGATCACATTTTCAATATGTCCACATTTTCAAAATGAAAGGTAGATGGCATGGTTGCAAAGCAGCTAAGATTGGAGTGGATGCTTGGTTTGGGAAGGCAGTGGAGATTATTATGAAGGGTAATGGATGTCTGTTTGAGATGATGGATTTGTGGTACCTAGACTGCTGCAGTTTGCACATGAACTTAAACAGGAAACGAAATTGTGTAGAACTCATTACACACACAAACACATGAATAGATTAATCCAGATAAAATTGGTGGATTGTGCCCTCCATCTATATTTTCATATCACAGATGAAGTATGCAACTACAAGAACAAGCAATCAATAATCAACCTCATTAAATTTTCAGTAAAAAATATTGTAGGAAATTGTTATCTTTGATGCTTAATATAACTGTGGCTTTGAAATACCTTAGTTAAAACCTAGGATATATGAGTGTGGCTATCTAATTACTTTTACCATAAACTGCCATTAATTATGTAGAGACTTTCTTATGGTGATGATAAATATAACTCTAACCTATCACAGGAAATCTAATTTTTTGTGAATTTAGGGAAGCTTAATTCATCTGGAAAAGTATATTCAAGATCATTTGTGGCATGAGCATGTATGCATCTTTATAAGGGATTCTATTACCTCTTTTAAAATGAAAATCAAGGACCACACAGGTTCTCACACAAAATATAAGTCAATATATTCTGGAATATTTTACAATTACGAAGTTGAAAAATTGCAAAATTGCAATGCATATTTTTGTCACTTTTAAAATTTTTATTTGAGCAACAGCAGTGGCAGGAGAGAAGGCAAGAGAGAAAAAGAGAGAGAACATGCCCATGTATTGGTTCATTCACCAAATACCGGCAATATCAGAGTTGGGCCAGGCTTAAGCCAACAGTTGGACCCTAGTACTTGAGCCATTGGGGTTTTCATTAGTAAGAACACAGAGCTGAGTGTTGAACACAGGTACTCCAGTGTTAACACACATGTCTTAACCAGCGTCTTAACTGCTAGATTAAATGCATATCCCTGGATCAATATTTTTAAAGAGAAATGTGCATGGTCTTGGGTAGAATGAATTCTAGAGTCAGACATCCAAGTTTCAAACCCAGATACGTTACATATAGGGTGTGCTACCTTCAGTGAAGTTCTTACCTTTCTATGTCTTGGGCATCTCATTTGTAAAATGAACAAAATAATACTTCCTACTTTGTAGGTTATTTTTAATTTTAAAGGATATGCTTCAAAACGCTTGTGTGGAATAGAATTAAAAGTTAAGTTTATTGGGAGGTGAAAAGTTTTAAATCTATACATAGTTACTTTCATGATATGCATTTTTCATGAAATTTTGAATTATTCCAAAAATTCTGTCCCAAACTGAACTATCCTTCAGGAACTTCATTTTAGCCAAGTGCCTGACACATAGTAAGTATTCTGTACCTATTAACTCTTGTTTATTTTATTACTTTTGTGTTTCCAATGGAAGGAATAAAAGGTTCTGATCATTCTTTTCTTATGCAACTTTTCCAAACAATAGAGTAAGTGGCACATAATTTAGGAAAAGCACTAGCAGACTGTTTCTACCCTTGACTCACTGACTGATTTTGGACAAGCCACACTCTCTTGTAGTCTCCATTCATAAACTAAGAGGGCTAAAAATGTGTGATATGGAGCAATTCTGAGTCCGCAGAAGAAGCAGGTTGCAAGGATTCACTCAGTGAGCACTTAGGATCTTTGCTTACTTAGCTCTTGGGTCAAGTCTTTGAGCATGAGTGAAGAATTTATGAGAAAGTATTTATTCAAGGTGTTTCAGGGAAAACCTGGGGAAAAGAAAGTGGAAGAGAGAAGGGAAGAAAGTAAAAACCCAAACAGGATGCCTTATGTCAGCCCTACAGAGAGTTTTAGATTTACATGATATAAATAGCTGCCTGGTGTTATCTACACCTGTTGAATGAGGCATTTGTATCCTCACACTGTTCTACCTGCTCTGTATTTAAGTCAACTGAGCAAATTCTGACCACCAGAGGGCAGCTCTCTGGTGTGGAGATGTAAGCATAGGCTTTTCTAGGGAAGGCAGACTGGGGTGGTACCTGAAACTGGATAAAACACCCCGGGGGGTGTGGAGGACACTGGCCCACTACAAATGTTAACTACAGGGCAGAACTTCCCTCTGCCTATTGGTGCAAAGCATTTAGTGGGAAAACAATATGTAGCCATCCAATTGAAAAAAATGTAAACATATTAGGGGCACTAAAGACCTGCATAGGAGAGAACATAAATTTAGGTTGGATGGAAAAGAGAAGCTTACAGAGGACTTTCAGGAGAAAAATGGAAGAGAAAAACCCAAGAAAAACAGGGAGGTGGTGAGAACTGAGAGATTCCACTGTCTAAAGAGGACATGACATCCAATTTCATGAGCTCCAAGGAAGAAGGAAAAATTGTGTATGACGTTGGACGAGAAGGCTGGTGGACCACAGTCTTTTGCAGGATCCTGGAGCCCAGCAAGTATCAGCTAAGAAGATCTCAATTTCTTCATATACACAGAATGATAACCTAGTTTCCTGTTAACATCCCCAGTTTATAAAGAAAGCAGCCGCTGGAGACCCAGAAAACCATCTTTAAGAAATTGAAGTTAGGCAGGTTAAAAATTCTTGTTTCCTTTGTATGTGGAAGGTAAAGGCATATTTTCAGGAAGGAAGAAATAACTAACAAGTCTATAATTTAGTTGAGAAGAAAAGAACTGAACGTTGGAAGAGCTTCCACGGTTGATTATGTCAATAGTGCTATGGATTTTCCTCATTTTGCTGTCCAGCGTCATCTACATCTAATGAATTAAATCTGTAGGTTCTGCTTTAGATTTGTTCTGAAACAAGCTGTTCTAGTACAATTTAATTTCATGGTCAAATAAGGATAATTATCCCAAGAAGCTTTCAGCCATAAGCCACTTATGACTTTTCAATTGGTAATAGAGCCACTTCTAAATTTGTTCTGTGGTGGTAAGGTGCAGAGACAGTAGAGTTCCTGCTTCTGCTCACTTTGAATCATGGTTTTTTTTTTTTCAAAAGGACAAAGCAGAGATATCCCTTACTTACCAGATTAGCCCAAATTTTTCTGTTGATAAAGATTACTAATCCACTTCCTCTTGCCAATTAGTGGTAATCCAATCATTCCTACCTTGCAAACTAAAACTTTTGTTATTTTTCAAGGTTTGTTACATGAGACTTTTAAGTAATAAATGTGATATGTTTATTTTCTGTATTTATATGATTACAACAACATCACCATTGTTTTCCAAATTTGACAGCAAATTGCAAATCTCCAAACTACAATTATTTCTGCTACTTCTCAGATCCCTATCCTGGAAGCACAACTCAGCACTCTTGCAAAAGTTGAACAAATAAGCAAAACCACAGTCATTAGAGTATAATCATTAGATGTCAGCATGGACTATCATATTCTTCACATTCAAATATTGACAGAATTATAGTCCATCACTGATACGATTAAGGCTTACCCAGACCTAATTCTAAAAGGGTCTCTTTTCACGAATTTCACAACTATCTGTTTTTAGGCATATTGTTAATGATCTTTAATTTTGCTGTAACAAAACTCCTGAGGCAGGGTAGTAGATGAAGGAAAGCTACTGATTTTTGCTTGTCATCCTGAAGTGCAAGAACTCCTGTTCCACTTCTGATGAGGACTTCATGTTAGAAAGCAAAAAGCCAGGTAAGTGCATATGGAGAACAGCACATGTACAAGGCAAGCAACGAGTGACAGCTGAGAAAGGTGAACTCACCTGTATGCTTATGTGTGGATTTCAATTGTTTTGTATCAAATTCAAGCCATCTTTTAATTCTATTTCTCCATGAGCTTTCTGAAGTCCTCTGGCATTAAAAATATCTGTTTCTATTTTAACTGGTCCAGTTCTTTGGAATCTAAAAATCAGTCACTACTCCAAGAAAAGCACTAATACAGTCTTTTTTCTTCTTCTTTTTAAATTTTATTTATTTATTTATATATTATAATATACTTCCGTAGGTCTGGGAGTTCCTCTCCCAATCCTAAGTCCCCACCTCCCCATACTGATTTCCCCTATATTATTACAATGGTAGAGTCCTTCATAAATGGTCAAAAGTCTATCATTCTGCTATTTAAGTGTATCCTGACACTGAGGTATGGACAATGGCAGAGAATCCAGCATCCTATTGTCAAGATATACTTAACAGTTTCATTGGGAGTCCATCTTTGATTTGGAAGTAGAGATGCACACTGCATTATATCTTCACATCCGGATTTGATAGCCTCCATTACACAGTTACCATACATTCCTAATACAGTCTTTTTTTAAATGATTTTTTTTTATTGATTACATTGCATTATGTGACACGGTTTTGTAGGCACTGGGATGCCTCCCACCCTTCCCCCAACCCCCCAGCCCCCAACCCCCCACCTATGGTGGATTCCTGCACCTTGTTGCATTACCACAGTTCAAATTCAGTTGAGATTCTTTCATTGCAAGCATCTACCAGGCATAAAGTCCAGCATCTTATTGTCCAGATAAGTTCATCAGTTTCTTGGGGAGACCATCTCTGGTCTGAAGGTAGAGCCCACAGAGTGGTTTTGATATTTCAACAGATCTGAATTGCTGCCACTCTCACCACTCCAAGCACAATGCGGTCGTTGAAGAATCCACTGATTGACACAGTCCATCATAGAGTCTCCGTTTCCCCAGCATTTTCATTGCCAACATATAGCTGAGATGGTTGACTTGTTTTGTCCTCTGTCATTTGATGGTTAGCGTTCTGAGTCTGAAAGCTTGATTGGGGAGATCCCCAAAGAAACTTTGTCTGAGGTATTTCCAGACCAGCTTCTTGTATGCACTGGCGAGAACCGGTCCCGGCACAGTCCATCGCCGCGATCAGCTGGTGGTTGCAATTGCTGGGTTGGTTCTGTTTTCAGCCCCAACTTCCACTGGAATCAATGGGTGCTTGCAGTCCAGCCTGGTTCTGCCCAGCTCATACTCGGCCCTCGCATAAACCAGTGGGGGCTGCAGCCCAGCTAGAGCGACCCATAATTAAGGGGCCGGGCGGCGTGGCCTAGCGACTAATACAGTCTTGAAGGTAGACGCCTCATAACTCCCAGTGCATCTTAAAGGCCAAACATTCCTAAATACTACTAACTTGGAGCCAAAACCTCAGAAGTCTTGTTGAGATTAAACCAAATCACAGTAGAGTATTTTTTTTTTCTGTTTTGATGGATTAATTTAGTTCTTTCTGATAAAGAGCTAGTCCCTAGAATTGAAAAGCATGTCATAATCTAAGACCCTTCTGTTCCCAGGTGGGAACAAGACAGGAAGAAAGACCAGATTTGTGAGCCATTAGCTATACTTTCTGCCTCCTCCCTTAGGATGGCTCTGCAATGATTCTTTAACTACAACAGGGCATATGATGTTTTTTTTTTTTTCACTGAAAAAACTTCATGTGGCACAGTTGTTTGGTTACATTATTCTGCTTCCTTCTCTGGGTTCATAGCATTTTAATTGTTATTGTAATTCTGTTTTTTTATATAAAGCATCCATAATACTCTTGGTGGTTAGAACCCATAGAAGTAAAAAGTGTTATTATTATGCATTTCCCAGCCTGTTAGTGCTTTGATAGATTCTTTAATCCACTCTTCAAAATAAAATTGCTATATTCATTGTGTTCTTTTCACAACATTACTATCATGAATAGGAGGAATATTTTAGGGTGGGATAAACAGTAATTGCCAAGAAGCTATAACATTGATTTGTACAAGCTTCATGTCCAACCCATCCAGAGGATGCTATCAGAGTAATGGATGAAATGAAGGGAGAGCTAATTTGCTAAAATTTACTTCACAGAATGAATAAAGTGGCATCCAGATTTTGGATGTAATACCTTTGGCATGTTCCTGACATACTGTCTAGCTCCTGGAAATATAAGTATCTGAGCATCATAATAATTTGGGCAGCAGACACCCAGCATTCTGAGCAACCAAAGGCTGGGTACTTCTGAAGCCACTAGATGGGGGTGTCTGCTTATTTAATCTAGTCTAATACCCATAAACCATTTGGTATGTAAGACAAAGATTAAAATGAAGTATAGCCCACATTATTCAATGACATTATTGACAGAAAGGAAAACGTGCTGAATCTCAAAAAGCCAGTTCAAGGTCAGTGCAGCCACCAGCTTCCTCCAATAATTTGGCTAGGGAAGGATCATCACCATTAGGCCTCACACTGGAATCCCTGGGCTTCTGTTTCAGAATAGCATTCCTCTGGAAACCAATGAATACAGAGTGGCTACTTACAATACTGGTGAGATTTTTTTGCTAGTTTTTGTCTTTCTTGTCAAAGTCATAAGTGTTCTTGACCTAGTCAAAACCTTGTCGTTTTCTGCATATCTATGCACAGACTAATCTTTGTCAGTCGTAACCACTGATTATGAAAATGACTTGAGATTGATAACTGTCCCCCCCCCCACATAGTCATTAAAATAGCAGTGTCCAAAGAACTGCCGCAGTAGCAATCACAACTTCAGGATTCTCCAACACCAGATGAATGTTCCAGTCTGGTTAAATCCTTCTAAGACTGCAGCTGACTGGTGAACTTGGCAACCCAGTTACTACAGCAATTAGAATTTTTAAATCTAAGTCAACTCACAATCCAACCTCATGCCAAAAGTTGGCACACAGATATCCTGAATTTAGGTCATGGATGCTGTTCCTTGTACCAGAGGTAATTCAATTGCATTGCAGCCCCAGGTGTACAGGTGGTAACCCCAGGAGACCTTGTGGTCTTAATAGGTCTCCTCTGTGCTGCAAAATCACTGGAATGTGCATCCTGGCTCGAGGCCCCATCTGTGGGACCTGAAGGAATGTAGGTAAGACCATGGTTTCTTCTGATGTTCAACTCCCTGGGAAGCTTCCAAACTGAGACAAATGCCCTTGAGAGTCAAATTTGCTTTTACTGTATTTATAATGGAAAGATTACTGGAGAGTTGGTTACTATTTTGATATCAGAATGAAAATACATTTTTAAGAGCTAGATGGTTTTTTGTTTGTTTAATTTTGGGTTTTTGTATTTTTAACATTTAGTTTTTTTGAAGTCACAATTGCAGAAAGGCAAAAGACTGTGAAAATTGACATTTCAGCATTAACATTGTGCCTTTAAAGCCCTAGTAGTTGTTATTATTACTGGTTATCATTAGTTGGATGTTCTCTCCATGGTACAAATTTACATGTAGTCTTTAAGGCTTTGTCTACATTTCCAGAAGGTTCAGGCGAAGCAGGAATTCAACATTATACTGATTAAAACGGGACAAGAATATCCATTTTAGGAGACATGTTCCAGTGTCTTTAGCACTTAGGTGTAACACTCATTCATGCGCCAGCTGTTGTGGACTTAGCAGTGTGCAGAGATCCAAGGGCACAGCAATGGGTGGCCCAGCATGAGTGTCAGCAGCATACCTGGTGACTCCTATGGAGTTCTAGAAATGTGATAAATGATTGAGTTTCCTGCCAATCCAAAAAAAGGACAGATATCATATGTTCTCGCTGGTGTAAGACAACCTTCTTGCCAAATATAAGATCAACATGTATCTATACCTATATCTATATCTATATATATATGCATATAAGCATATATATGTTCATTAAGATAGCTGTATAATAGAGACTAGCATGCTGTGAAGTGAAGATAACATTGCAATACGCATCTCCACTCTTGAATAAAAGATGGATTCCCAATGAAACCATTAAATATATCTTGACAGTAGGATCATGGACTTTCTACCATTTTCTATTCCTGCAGTGTTGGGATACACTTAAATAGCAGAACATTAGACTTGTTGAAGGGCTATATTACTGTAATAATATAGGGGAAACCAGGGGGAGGGGAGGGGAAAAGCAGGTGGGGAAGGGAAATCCCTAGATCTGTGGAACTGTATCATTAAAAGCAAATAAATATACTGCAACAATATGGAGGAATTAACTATGGGAGGAGGGCTTTTTGGAAGGGTTGGGGGAATGCCAGAGCGTATGACACTGTGTCATAAAATGAAATTAAAAGCAAACAACACACAAATAAATAAAAAGGGCATGGGGGAGTAGTGTGATGGCCTATTGGCTGAATCCTCACCTTGCATGCGCCAGGATCCCATATGGGCACCAGTTTGTGTCGCGGCTGCTTGACTTCCCATCTAGCTCTCTGCTTGTGACCTGGGAAAGCAGTAGAGAATGGCCCTTGGGACCCTGCATGTGCATGGGAGACCTGGAGCAAGTTCTTGGCTCCTGGAGTCAGATCAGTTTACTTCTGTCTGTTGTGGCTACTTGGCCACAATCAGCAGATGGAAGATCTTTCTCTGTGTATCTCTTTTTCTCTGTGTATCTGCCTTTCCAATGAAAATCAATAAATATATAGTTTTAAAAAGATTGGGTTTCCTATGCAGCATGGTTAGTGTCGGTGAGGAGCATTTCCTGAGCAGTGTTGCAGAATCAATAAACAGAGCTTTACAATAACATTAACTTGCTGTGAGACAGACCCTGGGCTAGCTGCTGCTGCTAGTGCGCACTTGATCAGGGTGTGGCATTGTCTGAACAGATCAAAGTATGCCCAGCAAAATCGCATCACTGTGATCTGTGCTTTGGCAGTGTACAAAACCCAACAATGTCTTTCATCATAGCTACAGAATCAAGAAATGTTCATGTCTTAAATGCACTTTCTGTATTTTCAGTGCTCTTCACCAAAAAATATGAACACACAAGCACACTGGCTTCTTTCGTGCTCTGAAATGTTGGGTTGACTTCCATGGTTTGTGTGATTTAATCTGAAGGTAGCAAGACTCGAAGATGAACCTCATGATGCTCCTGGATCTGAGGTCTTGTTTGTAGCTCCACAAAGCCAAAACTATCAACAAAGAAGCAAAAAAAGCATTCAAATACAAATTCAGAAGTTTAGTGTGTACCATCTGACCAGGGAAGGATTTGCCTTATTTCAGGGAATTCCATTTAATGGGGACCTCCTCCACTATAATGATGACAACTCACACTGACCTTTGATCATTTCCAGGACACATTCCTCTTCATGCTCTTGTTTCACAAATCTGCTGAAGGAAGTTGTTCTCAAACAATGACTCTCCCAAGCCTGGTGTGCCATAGAGCCCAAGAACACAGTTCTGCCTCAGGGTTATCATTGTGATTTGTCTAGATAAACTCTTTAGTGAAAGTTTATATTAGTACAAATATATTTGTTATAACATCTCTAGTAAGTTTTACCATGAAGCTGCTGTTCTGACTCATCAGGTAACGCTACCCCATGCAACACAGGCATCCCATGTAAGTACTGATTTGAGTCCTGCTGTTCTACTTTTAACCCAGCTTCCTGTGAATGCCTTGGAAAGCAGTGGAGGATGGCCAATTAACTTGGGCTCCTACATTCATGTGGGAGACCCGGATAAAGCTCCTGGCTCCTGGCTCCTGGCTTCAGCCTGACCCAGCTCTAGCTATTGAGGTCTTTTGAGAAATAAATCCATGAATGGAGGATCTCTCTCTCATACACACACAGTTTCTCTCTCTCTCTCTCTCTCTCTCTCTCTCTCTCTCTCTCTCTCTCTGTAACTCTGCGTTTCAAATAAATAAATATATATTTTTTTAAAAAAAGGAAGATTTATCTTTATAAGAGGAATTATATAGGGGCCTGGCATAGTAGCCTAGTGACTTAAGTCCTCACCTTGCATCCACCTGGATCCTATATGGGTGTCGGTTTGTGTCCTGGCTGCTCCACTTCCCTTCTAGCTCCCTGCCTGTGAAAGCAGTAGAGGATGGCCCAAAACCGTGGGACTCTGCACCCATGTGAGAAACTGGAGGAAGCTTCTGGCTCCTGTCTTCAGATCAGCTCAGATCCAGCCATTGCTGCCATTAGGGGAGTGAACCAGCAGATGGAAGATCTTTCTCTTTTTAACTCTTTCTGTAAATCTGTTTTTCCAATAAAAAAAAAATAGACAAATCTTAAAGAAAAAAAGGCATTAGAAAAAGAGAACATTGATTTGGGTTTTGGAAAGATGGTTTATAGGAACAGACATTTAGCCTGACTGCTCAGATCTCTTTTGAGATATTTGCATCGTACATTGGAGTGCCTAGCATCAAGTCCCAGCCCCAGCTTCTGTCTCTGACTTCTTGCTAATGTAGACCAGGGAAGACATTGGGAATGGCTTAAATGCTTCAGTCTGGCCCACTAATGCCTGGCCATTTGGGAATAAAGCAAAAGATTGGAGTGTTCCCTGTCTCTCTCTTTCAAACAACTAAAAGAAATAAAAGAAAAATTCGATAAAGAAAGATGGCGTACTAAACCCAATGGAGTCCTGAAAGCACATGTTCAGCTAACCCACTGGAAACCACAGTCAACCCTCCGCTCCTTAAGTCTCTCTCTGTGCCCTGCCCACATCACCAGTCCGTACTCTGCAGCCAAGCCCTCTGCATAGCCAGCTTTTCTCCATCTTGTCTCTTACTCTGTCCCTCTCCGTTCCAGCCATCCTCTGCCTCAGACCCCAGACATCTTGATGTGACTCAAAAGCATTAGTGATTGGGATTGAATTGAAAGAATGGATTTATAAAGAAATTCTTACACTATTTGTATCTAATGAATTTCCCTGTTGTAAATTCAATATTAAATGCAAAGTGCAGCCAAATGGTTCTTCAGGGAATAGCAGAAGATCAGATTTTAACGGGACTGCTAATTGAAGCGACTCATAGACTGGGAAGCTTTTAATAAACATATACTTTCTGCAACTTAAAAATAAGGCTTCGGGGAGGATGGTGGGCCTTAGAAATACCCTGAGACTGATTAACATTACTGGTAATACTTAAAGACTTACCTTTCTTCCCTGACATGTGAGAGGCACTTTCCTGGTCAATACAATCTGTAACCAGTTTCTTGGAGGAAATAAATGCTTCAGGAGACTTGAATTAGTGGTGATCTGAGCTCTGCCCATAACTGATAGGTCTTCCATCTATTTGCTTAAAGAATTCTGACTGTTTAAAGCACTTGTGTATTACAGTTACAGTTTTCTACTTTAGCCAACATTTCCATGATTTCCTGGCTCCTTTCACTTTGCATTTCCCCTCTCCATTAATGGGCTATCTTTCCTGGGCCTTTTTTTTTTTTCAAAAGACACAGTAACCTTGAAATATAACTAAGTATCCAGAGAGATCTAAATATCTGTCTGCATGGATGTCTAAGTCTCCGAAGGACATGATGGCTACAGAATCTCTGTAGTGCTCCAGATACATCTGAATTCTAATTAGTGTGTTATTTATTTATCCTTGGAAAAGAAAGATGGGACCTCTAGTGGCTAAATCCTTGTTTTGCATGTACTGGGATCCCATATAGGCATGGGTTCATGTCCTGGCTGTTCTACTACCATCAAGCTCTCTGCTTGTGGCCTGGGAAAGCAGTGGAGGATGGTCCAAAGCCTTGATTCCTGCACCTGCACATGGGAGATTCTGGCTCCTGGCTTTGGATCGGCTCAGCTCTGGATGTTGTGGCCACTTAGGGAGTGAATCAGGGGATGGAAGATTTTTCTCTCTGTATCTCTTTCTCATTGTAGATCTGCCTTTCCAATAAAATAAATAAATCTTTAAAAATAAAAAAGAGATGGAGAGAGAAGGGCAAGAGAGACACAGTGAGAGAGGGAGAGAGAAAGAGAGAGAAAGAGAGAGAAAGAGGGAGAGAGAGAGAGAGAGACTCCCTTCTACTAGCTAACTCTCCAAATGCCCGCAGTGGCCAAGGCTGGACCTTGCAGAAGGATGTAACCAGAACTCAATTCTGGTCTCCCACATGGGCAAGAGAAACCAAGTTACTTGAGCCATCATTGCTGTTTCATAGGATCTGGAGTTGGGATTCAGAAGCAGGATCTTGGAATTGAACCCAGGCGCTCTGGGATATGGAAAATTGACATTTTAACCAATAAGCTAATTGCCTGCTTCTAATCCTGGTACGTCCTGTATTCACTTATTTAATGGGCACTTAGTTTCCTCATGAACAAAATAAGAGTTGCCTGAATCAAATTTATAAGATTATTCTTGGCAAACTATTTATGGCTTTGTACCAGATTCTTATTAAAATAGTTGAAGTTCTTACATTGTGTGGGTCACAATGGCACAAAACCTGAAGATAATAAACACAACTCAACAGATTTTTAAACATTGTCTTTGTTTTCTTTCTCATGCTCCCTCTTGCACTCTCATATGCCCTTCACTACACATAGTCTCTCCACTACCCTAGCAAACAAAAATATCATTCAATGCTATTTTATTTGTAGACATTTATTCTGGAATGTTAAAAACTAAGAAAAAAATAAAATTGTAATCATCTTTAGTTTGCTTATTTTAGAAAATTTTTCTAGTCCCTCATCTGCAATATTTGCCTGATTTATCTGGCATCCGATCAGTAATGATGAGCAGCCAAAACAATGACTTGCAACTAGGGTAACATCAAATCAGTCTCAGTTGGCATCTAAATGTCTCTGAAATGATTGATCACAGATAAACAGATTAAGAAGCCTGATCGTCTAATTAGCCATCATTTTTCTTGTATCTGATTGGATTTCTTTGAATCTGTGATGGTCAATTAAAATCACCCTCCTACCCCCAGATACACAGACCATTCACTTTTTTAGAAAAAAAATAATAATTCATACCACACCTGAGAAAGCGGATTCATAAAATACAGACTTGCCATGTGAAATATTAACACTGGCTTCAGCATCTTTGTAGATGAGAGTTTGCACTCAGAATTCCTTGAGAGTAATTACTCACCTGCCAGCTAGTGGTCTCATCTTTTTTAAATCAAGGGTAGGCCCAGTGGTAATGGAAGAAGGCTCAGTATCTGGAATTCACTCTAAAACTGTGCATGACAGGAGACTGCTCGGAACAAACAGTGCATTCTCGGGAAAATCATAAGTGCCCGAAGATACAGTGTGAATAACCTAGCAATAGAGTTGGTTAACTGTACAGTAAGGGGCTTCAGGAGATGACAGAGTCCTGGTCACAAGGACTGTGGCTCAGGAGTAGATCTGGGAGCCAGGCTATATGGTGTGGTCATGATTGAGACAGAAGTTTGAGAATCAAGAGCAAAATAGGAAGTCAGTTTAGAAAATGAAGTATCAGGCTGCAGTTTATTTGTAGGGATCAAGGAATAATTCAGCTTACTAGAACCAGTGGTCAAGGTTGGACAAAAGCCAGTGCAAAATTCGCTTGATGCTAAGTTCTTTCAGCTGTTGACTTGTGTGTTTGTCTTTGCAGACACTGGATCATTTTGCATTTGGAAGTAGGAGGCAGGCAAGATGATCATCTGTTTTGGAACTGTCTTTCAAAAAAGTTACCCTGAGTAGCCTAATTTGGTAGCTCATCTCATCCATAATATTTAAATAAAAACACATAATAACAAAATATAAGAAAATTCTGAAACTAATGATGTCTAAAGTAACAGCAATTTTAAGTGTCAATAAATGATTATCATCAGGACTGGTACTTGGCCTTGCAATGAAGATGTCACTCTATGTCCCTATTAAAGCCCCAGGTTCAATAACTGCTCCAGCTCCTGATTCCAGCTTCCTGCTAATCCAGACTGTGGGAGACAGTGATGGCACCTCAAGAAACAGGAGACTTAGACTGAGCTACCAGCTCTCAGCTTCAATCGGCTGAGGTGCCAATTGTTGTAGTTATTTGAAGAGTCAACAAGTGGATGGGTATCTCTCTCATACACTATCTATAAAATAAATAAAATATCTTTTCATTCTAGTTATTGAGGATTATGAAATACAATTAAAATTGTCTATTCATGTTAGCAAAAGCTTCTTGAGCACTTATTATCAACAATAATTAGTTCAGGAGGTTTTGACCTCAAAGTCTCTTCTTACTCTTTTTAGCAGTCTACTCCAATCTCAAATAGAATCAAGGAATTTCTCTCCATCGCACAGCACAAACCAAGGAGGCAACCATTGGCTTGGGGCTCACATCACCCTTTATGTCGAATGAAAAATCTCTGAGATCAGGAGCTTATGTTTGCTCTCTGCGAATCTACTATATGTCAAACATGATACAGAATATTCTAGATGAAAAGATGGATGTGTAATAGTTATTGACTTGAAAGAGCTCACTGTCCAAAAAGGCCAATATACAGAGAATAGTTTCCTAGATAGAAAATGCTTCATTCTGATAACCCCGCCTCCATGTTCGAGACAGCACCCCCAAATTTGCAGTCAGAAACAGTTTTAGAGGTTCTGTTACCAGATGTAACAAATTAGCACACGGGGGAAAATAAAGACACAATAAGAACATTTTGAGATAAAAGAATAAACTTCAATATTGAATTTCATATCAGAAGAAAGGAATGTTCTAGTACAGTACATATTGTCAACGAAGAAGAGCAATGCCTCCCAGGAAATTGTAAATTGTGACTTTTGTTCTTTTTTTTCTCTTTGTGTCAGCTTGCTCTCTCTGCAACTAATTTTTGCCAAGGAAAACTATCAAGGTCATTGTGACACCCTATTTTACAGAAAGAGGGAGAAAGAGAAATACATGGGGGGAAATTCATAATCATGTCAGATCAAGGGAACTCTTACATAATCTGCAGTTTTCCCTGTGGTCTTTTCCTAACAAAAATTCAAGAGAGTACGAAAACCTAAACTTGTAGGTTCTGGCTTGATTCTTAGAGGTGAAGTACATTTTACAATTTGTGTTTCTATGATGAATTTGAATTAGTGCTTCTACACAAAAGCAAGAGCACTGTGTTTAGATCATGAATATAATCTACATGAAATATAAGTTTCTGAAATCATCTCACTATCACATGCCACTCTTGTTGTGCCTTGCACTGTTAGGCCATGATTCTTTAAAGAGAAAACATGAACACACATAAGTGAAACTCAAGGTGTACTGCATAAAGTACTATAAAATATAGACTGGCCCCCATATCCATGTATTCTGCATCTGCAAACTCAACTAAGTATATATGGAAAGTAATTGAAAAAGAATGTAACTATATTGAATATGCAGACTCTTTCTTGTGATTTGTATAAAAGTTATAATAAGGGAAAGAGAAGGAGAGAAAGAATCTTCCATTTGTTAAGTCACTTCCCAAATGGCTATTACAAACAGGACGGGGCCAGACAAAAGCCAGGAGCCAGAAACTCAGTCTGGGGCTCCCATGTGGGTGGCAAAGACCTGCATATTTGGACCACAACTGCAGCTTTCCCAAGTTCATTAGATAGGAGCTAGTATGAAAACAGAGTAGCAAAGACTTAAACTACCATTCCAATATAAGGTTGATAATATTGCAAGAAGCACAAAAACTCCTTGTATCATACTGCCAGCCATGACACACAGCAATGCACATCGCATTAGGTATTGATTGAGAAAAATGATGGAAAATTTATCAGAGTATGCATAGGTTGTATGCCAATGCTACTCTGGGTTATGTTAGAAATAAGTATCTGCATATTTTGTTGTCCACGGTGGTCTTGGAGCAATCTCACTACTGGCATAAGGAGGAACACACCATTCAAGAAGTCTTTAGAAAGTTCACTGGAAAAGTGTATTGTGAAAAAAATGTACACAAATTTTTCAAAAATTGGGGCACCACAGTACTTATTTTTCACTATGGCCTTTCTATGGAAATTTTGAAATATTCTTGTAAATACATATAACAAATATTAAAGATCTACATTAGTAATATATCTTTATCTCTTTACATTTACATGGTTAGCAATTAAGTTCTTATTTTTATTTTAGACATAAAGTTATATGACAGCATAGAATGATTTTTCCCTCATTTTCTCAGGTAAACAGTAGTATAAGTGAAATACAACTCTCTATGAATGTATAACCCATATTGTATACCTCTTATCAAAGCAGCATCATCAAGAAAATTAACTGAAGAAGTAGAATAAAAGTGGACCGTAATAGCAGTTTTGTGATTTTTCCTACTGTTTCTGGCTGTTAAATTGAAGCTGGCTTCTTCCCTGTCCTGTCCCATTTCCGCATTTAATCTCCCGTGTTTCCTTCTTGAAGAACATAAGGGCCTAATAACCCAGCAACCATTGCATTCAATGGGTTCTATTAGGCCAGAAAGAATGGGAAACCTTATTATATATTGATCTGAAACACAGTCATTGAAAAACTGTGCTTTTAACTGTGCAAAACAACAGATCTAATAGTCTGTTCTGACAATGGATGTTCTTAGAATAAAAAGTCAGACAACTCACTTGACTTCATTATACTCTCCAGACCTCACCCTTTTGGTTCACTAATAATGTGCAGGATATAATGTATTTCCTAGCCCTTGACTTTCTATTGATAACAATTCAAGAGATTTGAGTGCAATGCAAGCTGGGTTACTCAATAATCAAATAAAAAGTAGGCAATCTTTAGTGAACCAACATGCAAATCTGGAGTCTGTATCTCTGAGTGCAAGTTGGTTATTTGGGCAAAGGATAGAAGGAGACACGATGGTTAATTTGAGAGTATGATAGTCATTCAGTGTCTTTAGAGATATTACTTGCCTTGTCAGGGTTCTGATATTTGCACAACTATAGAAATTCACAGGGTTTACACTTCTTTTCACAATAATGGAAATATTTTATCCAGATTTAAATTAAGAGAATTACATAAAGCCTGCCTAACATTCTAGATTGTGAGAGAATATCCCTTTTTGCTATTTTCACTAAATATTGTCTGATTCCATTCTGCCTGACTGTTGTATACAGTAGATAGTGAACCATTAATCAAAACTGACTTCAGTTGTAACTTTATATAAAGTAAAACTTGCTTGTGTTACCATGATGTAACCATTTTCTTAGTGCATTGCAGACCAGGCCTTTATCATAGTTTTCAATTTATTTGCATGTTTTCCTTTAAATTTAAGGTTGCCACAGTTTCCTTGAATGAAAATAATCAGTGTTCTTTCTTCACTTTAAAATAATACTCTCACTAGTATTTTAAATTCCCAGCATCCTGATTCAGTCTTTCATACACACATAAGAAAAGTCACAATTCTGGATGAACCCAGCTCTGAGCATTACCAAAATTGTTCCACCAACAAGGTAGAAATTGATGGCCACCCACCACATGCACTTCCTTGTGTCATTTGCCAACTCTACCTTGTTCTTTTAATCAATTTATTCTCCATACCCACAAAGATTATTTCAGACCTTCTCCACACCCCTCAAAACTATGGCATCTATCTCTGGACCACTGTAAAACATTTTTTTACAAGTGAAATTCCAGTTGGAATCTCTCACCGTCAGCTATCCAGCTTCCACTCCACATCCTAGACCCAATCCTTTAATCTCTTTATCATTGCCTTCCTGTGAAAAATCTAAGCACATCCTATATCTTACCTATTTTATAGATTTATAGGATCTTCTGAAAGATTCCTTCTCATAAATTTAACATTAATTCACTTTCCCTCATGAAAACAACAAAGAATGACAAACATTAAACTCCCAACTTAATCTTCATCTACTCAACTCCTTGTCTTTCCTTCATAGAAGAACTTATCAAAGAACCTCTTATCAAAGCAGCATCATCAAGAAAATGGAGTATTAGCTGAAGAACTAGGAGAAAAGTAGACCTTAATGGCAATTTTGTGATTTTTTCCTCCTGTTTTTTGCTGTTAAGTTGAAGCTGGCTTCT
Organism: Ochotona princeps; assembly: GCF_030435755.1. Lineage (NCBI taxonomy): Eukaryota > Metazoa > Chordata > Mammalia > Lagomorpha > Ochotonidae > Ochotona > Ochotona princeps. The sequence continues at coordinate 43,300,673 of NC_080840.1, forward strand.
TCTCCGTCCTGTCCCATTTCAGCACTTAATCTCCTGCGCTGCCTTCTTGAAGAATATAAGGGCTTAATAACCCAGCAACCATTGCATTCAGTGGGTTCTATTAGGCCAGAAAGGACTCTCAACTAAACTCTTTGCTTCTATTTCTTCACCTTATCTTTCTACCCAACCCACCTCACTCATTTACTACCTCATCAAAACTGCTTACACTGGAGGCAACCATGAACTCCATGATAATTAACTCACTGGAGAAGTTCCTTGTCCCTCATTTTCTCTTCAAAAATTGTCCATAACCTTGGTTTCCATGACACCAAATTCTACTTTCCCTTCTTGATGAATAGTCTTTGTGGTTTCTTACTTCTCTATCTTGTATTTAGATTTTTACCTTACATGGCGAAACAAAAATGTACATAATGAATTATATAAAAAGAACAGTACACTTATGAAACTATCACTTAATTAGTATGTTTCATAATCCTTGAAATACTTTCTTCATCTTGTTTCTCTCCTCTATGACAACTACTACAATTTGTGTACTTTATTCTGGCCACGTTCTATGCATGTTTGTTTATGTATGTGTGTATGTTTGTATGTATGTATGTATGTATTTAAGAGGCAGACCTAGGCTAAGAGAAAGAGAGAGAAAGGGAGAGAAGAGCTTCCACCTGCAGGCTCATTCTCCAAATTCCTACAATGTTTAAGATGGCGACAGCAATGGGCCATTCAGAAGCAAGGGGCCAGGATCACAGTTCAGGTCTTCCATTTGGGGGCCAAGGACCTAGCTAATTATTCCAACATCACTGTCTCTCAATGAGTGCATTATCAAGAAGCTATAATCAGGAACTGAAGCTGGGTATCAAACATCAATCTCGTGATGTGTAATGCAAGTATCTTAAACAGCTTCTTAACTGGCAGGCTTAAAGCCTGCTCTCTATCGATAGTGTTGTCACATACTTTGGATTGCTTAATTTTCCATGTTTTGTGAATTTGGTAAAAAATGAAGTCATCACAAACATTTTTCTTGTTTCTTTTTCACTAAATGTATGTTTCCAAGTCTCACTTGTATTCTTGCTTATAGATTTAACTCCTTCATCTGTGCCTACATAAGGATATTCTATTTATCTCTCTCTCTCTCTCTCTCTATCTATCTATCTCGATATACTAGTACACACACATACATATAGAGAAGTATGTGTTAAGTATATCATCATATCATTTATTTAATCTCCTTTTGACACAATATGAGCTATTCTGAGTCCTTTGCTATGAAAAAAATTAAAAAGAATGATCATGAGCATTCTTGTACAGCATGTATGCCACTTTTCACAAATGTGCCAATGTTTCTGTGGGTAATACCTTTGACTGAAATTAAAAATCCATAAGTTCCATACATTTTTAAATTTGTCTGTTACCATCAAATTGTTTTCTAAGGTAACTTTAAAATGTTTTATTAATATAGAGTATTCATGCAAAGAATGTATGTTAGTGTACAGACCAATGAGTTTTTAAATCTGATCACTCTCATAACCAACACCCAAATTAGACACAAAGCATCACTTTGCTCCAAGCATCCTCACTATTCCCCTCTACTTCTTTTTTAATATGTAAAATAAAAGCATTCAGTTATTTACATAGTATAATACAATGAGGCAACATTTATAATTGTACACTAAATAATCTGACATCTCCAAAGTTTTCACCCTCTGTCTCCATATATTAACTACAATAAATGAATAGTAAACATATGGTACATGTCTTTTCAAATACGACTTATTTCACAATGCATACATTTTACGACAAATGTCAGAATATCATTCTTTTAATAGTTGTATAGTAATCCATCATATTTTCCTTCTTCAGTCAACGCTTGATGGTCTATTAAAGAAAAACAGTGCCCTTTGCTGTATAATCCTGCCAAACACTGCTTCATTAGATTGCATTGCAGCTTGCCATTCAGATGAGTATAGAATTGACTGTGATTTGGATATTCATTCCCACTGTCTTGCTGCAGACTGTTTTCTAACTACATTCACCTTGGATTTTTGAACATTTATTGATACAATGCAAATTTATTAGGATTCTTATTATTTTTCTTAAACAGATTTTGGCAAATGCAAAAACAATCTATCATCCACACAAAATGACAGCATTATTCCTCAATGTCAATTTTCATATTTATATTTTCTTTTCTTAACATTTTTTTTATGATGGGAATTCCTGAGTAGTGTTGATTAAACTTTGCAAAAACAATGATCATTGCAATTTTTCTGATATTCATTGAACTTTGTGTTTTTTCCTAAAGATACAACTTAATGTTTTACCATTCAGTGTGACTTTTCTGTAAAGATTTTACACATATCATATACTGGGTTAAGAAATGTCTTACAGTAGCAAACATTATTGCTCAGCAGATAAAGCTGCTGCTTGGGACGCCCACATCCTCTTTCATGGTGCCTGGGATCAAGTCCCACATTCACTTCCAATCCAGCTGCCTAGTAATGTGCAACCTGGAAGGAAGCAGCTAACGGCCCAGTGTTTGGGTCCCTGACTTTCACATGGGATGTCTGAACTGATTTTCTAACTTGTGGTTCAGCTTCACTCAGCCCTAACTGTTACAGGCACTGGGATAGTGAACCAATGAACAGAAGATCCCACTCTCTCATTCTGAATTCTCTCTGTCTGTTTTTATCTCTCTGTCTCTCCCCCTTCATTGTTTTAATTTCTCTATCAATATGAGTTTCAAACAAATAAAAATAAAGAAATAAAGTTTATGAAAAAAGTTTTCTTGGTTTGCTAAAGAATTTGAAGTTGAAGCGGAAGCATATTGCAGGTTTGCAAGTGATTTTTATCCATTTATTGAGATGATTGGACTATTGCATATTTTTGCACCTTTAACTTTTTAATGTGGTAAATATTTATTACTGTTATTATCCTTATTTTGTAAATAAGAAATCACTTTCTTAATACAGCTTCCTGCATTTGGACAAATATACATAGTCCTTTATGGACCATTGCAGCCAAGATATAGCTGGTTTTATCTCTCACACATCTAAAAATGAGAACTCTTTACAGCTAACCCTGACTCCAGCTCTTGCCCTTGGCAATGACTTACTGATTTTTGGTCTCAATAACTCTATATTTTCCAGAAAGCTAAATGAATGAAACCATGTAGCATGTAACTTTTGGGATAGAATGCTCTAAGTTGATACTTAATATTAAATTTCCTAAGGTCACATAAATAATGAGAGTCAAACTTAACAGGAATTCATTAAAAAAAATCATTTTCCTTTTTAGTACTTACTACACACGGAAGCTTACATGACCACATGAAACTTTAGAAATGCTTCACTTGACCTCCTGAACAAATATTCTGTCACCTTTCTCATCACATAATCATCTAAAGTCTTGAACTAATTAATGTTGATCTTAAAACTTTTTAAGACATACTTGCTTGAGAGAAGGAGAAAAACAGAGACAAATTAGACTCCTCGCTGCTGATTCATTCCTCAAATGACAGCAGTGGCCAGAGCCAGGCCAAGGCTAAGGCCAGAGCCAGAGGCTAGGAACACAGTCCAGGTTTATCCTGCATGAGCCACAGGGACAGACTGCTCCAGCCACCACTGCCACCTCCCTGCATCTGCATCAGCAGGAAGTTAGAGTCTGGGACTGGAGGAGCCAGGAGCAGAACTCAAGAACTGTGACATGATATAGCACTTCAATGTCCTAAAGCACTAAGCACCCACTCTGCATCACGTATTGTGCGTGTCACAAAATTGGTATGAACCACACAATCAATGCTAAATAATGCTCATCAACAATGCTTGAACAGCTAAATTTTTAAAATTTTGGTCAAAGGGTAAAATATGCATGATTTTAGTGCCTGAGTTATCCTTTTGAAGACTACCAATAATAATATGATACAATTAGAAAATAAAAACCTGGAAGAAAATGTTTTAAATGTGTATTTGAGTTGAATGGATTGGGTTTAGTTACACATACTAGTATGAATAATCTTTTAATCAATCTCCATGACTCGCTTGCCTCTGGAATTCCAAAATGTTACCAACCCAAGCAGGAAGACTCTAAGTTTCGATTTTGACCCCCAAATCTCCCACTGAATTAATATATAGGCATGAAAGAAAATGTTATGGTGTGAGGTCTTTTGATTTTATTTTACAACAACAAAAAAACAGAATTCAAAATAAAACTCTTAAATTTCTCCTTTAGGGTGAATGTAACTATAATGTGTTAAAATATGAAGAACTTTGAAGATTTTGTAGGAAAAGCTTGATGTAAATTACCTTTATGTCAGTTTTAATTTTTTTTCTTTCTGAATTAATCACAAAAGAATTCAAATAAAGATGACGAAAGAACAAAAGCCAAAAACAAAATACTTCCTAGTTTCTAACATATGATTCCCTGCCCCCAGCATTGTTCTATGTAATTGCCTGAAATGCAGTGTTTTTTTTTCTTTCAATCTTCAAAGCCAGAAGTGGATTTCAAGCTACAATCTTATCCCTGCCAGTTGAAGTTTTCTCTGTAAGAGCCACTATACAAATAGATTGTATGGGGAAATTTTCACAAAGGAGTTAAGACATAGTAATTTTTCTCTGAGAAATTCATATGTAGTTGAAAAACAAAAATTATTATACTTGGTAGAATATGAGAAGTTTTAAATCAGCAGTGTAAATATCCAGGGTTTATAGGCTAAAGCTAAAGATGAGGTGTGGATTGATTCAAAATGTATAGTTTGTGAATTTGAATAAGAAACTGAGTATTTTGTGCTTGATCCTGTATACAACAAAATCTATTGAAGAATTAGGAATTTCAGAATGACTAGAAATGAATGGAATTTAGGGAAATAAATACAGAAGAAAGAAAACTGGAAGCAGGTGGATGTGTTAGGATCGCATTGCTACTGTCCAGTCAGGAAGCATGGGAAGGTGGATGATGGTGATAAGCACCATATATTTTAATACCTCCATGCTAAGCCCCACCGTGGGCACCTGACATGAATTCCAATTCTTACACTTACCAAGCAAGATGTATACCATTGCTTCAGTTTCAGAGGAAGAAAGAGTTTCATAGTGGATATTATGTTAGTTCAGTGAAAGCATATACTGAATCTTTCTGGCTTTTAAAATACACCACACAGGGTGATGAACATAGGCTACAAGATTCTATTTGGACTTCTGTGCCTAATTGTTTTGAGTTTTCAAGAATGTGAAAATGCAAGAAGGCCTGAAAATGAATATGACCAACAGATAAATAGGACCCACAAGATGATTTTCAGGAACAATGAGGAAGAGACTTTCTCCTTTGCGCTTGAAATAATTTATAATGGCCAAGACTTAGGATGCTGGAAGTCATTCACCAGAAATACAGTCACATGAAATACCTGTAAATCACATATGAAATGTATCCGATCATTTCTGACCAAAAGCTTCTAACTTGTACAGAAATCAAAGCATAAGGTTAGTAGGTACCTGATATGATTCAAGCGCATATCCCCAAATGCATGTGATGGAGCATTAATTCCTCATTGTGGCAGGGTTTTAGGAAGTGACCAGGTCATTAAAAGGGATGAATGCCTTTCTCCCAGGAATAAATTCTCACTCTCTCAAGATTGGATTAGCTACTGCAAGGATGGGTTACAATAGTGAGTGTGCCTTGTGATTTGTTTCTTCTGCAGGTGCTTGCTTGCCTTTCTGTTTTCTTTCATGAACTGAAACAGCACAAGGCCTTCACAAAATGTGACCCCACCTTGGACTTTTCAATCTTCAGAACCCTGAGCTAAAGTACACCCATTTTCTTCATAAATCTCCTAGTCTCAGTTTGGCTGTAGCACAGAAAATAGACTAGGACAGCACATACATGAGAGAGCAAGGAAATAATTAGGACCATGACTTACTTCTCAGTGCATAAATGGCCCTTCATGTCATGGTGATTTTATTGAAGTTGCTGAGTTTTTCCACCAATTAATAAATAAAACGCAATATGCATTCAAAGTCCATTTTTTACTTTGAAGAATAGGATTAAAGAATCCACCATGTATTTCTTTGAGAAATTCTTTTATGCTCTTCACAAGTCAAGAATGTAAAGGAAAATAGGTACCTGTACAGAACAGAATCTGTCCCAAGTACTTTGTTTAAGATCATTTCTCCTTTAATTTCTAGCAAACAATAATATTACTTGTTTACTACTGGAGACTGCATATAGGTAAACTGGGGTTAAGATCAGTTTTGTAGTTATTAATAGTTAAAGTCATTATAGGTTTGAATTGCTTCAAGGTTGTAGTTTGCTAAAGCCATTGTTGAATGAGACCTTGCAATAGAACATATCTGTGAACTTTTGTAAACATAATTGCACTATAATACCTTTTCAATTACTGTGTTAATCTTAAATTTGTTATTTAGTCATAAAGAACCATATTTGATGTAGCAAAGTATCTGAGAAAGCAAATGTTCTCTATAATAGCTTAGACTTTAGTGACATTTTGAATGGAGAAAAGCAAGTCTGACCTTTCAGTCAGCACAAATAAGATGCCAGTTTCCAAATTCACATAGTTAACTCTAGCATCAGAAAATAAAGTACAGCTTAACCACAAAAATGCTACTATATGGTAGGGATGCATGAATAAGGAAGAGGCAACGCCCTGTCTGCAGGTAGCCCACCTTCTCCGGAACCTGATGTCAGTGTCCAAAAGAACATCACTGTATTAGCTTTGCATTGCTTCAGCCAAAACACCAGATAGAAGCTTGTTAGGAAAAAAGAAGATTGATTTTGGGCTACAGCTTGAAGAGTTACAGTCTGAGATGAGGCAACTTCCTTTGTTTAGGCAGCTAGAGAGGCAGAGGCTGATACAGAAATGATTATATTATGCTCCAAACAGCACAGATGGGAAACATGCTCAGCTTACATGAGCAATGCTGTCATGGGAACTGCATTCTGAAGGCATGACTCCCATGATCTGAAGGCCTCTCCACTAGGTCTGCCTCCCAAATGCCATAATTAGATAAAATCACTGCCGTTACTGCTTCAACTTTAACAACAATCCATTAACTGTTAATGCAAGACATCTACATGAATTTGGAGTCCTAAATCATGTACACCTATCCTTAAATCATGTTTGCATAGTGCTCCATGTTACTATCTTTGCTTTCCATATCTACTCGCCGTCAACTTTAGCTTTAACCACAATGCCTGAGAGGAGCTTCTTGAGAAGGATAAGATTTATTTTGAATTACAGTTTAGAGTTCAAGATTAGGCAACCCCAGTAGTCTGGCATCAATTGGAAGCTACAATGACAGACAGAATGTAGGGGAAAAATTGTATGGCAAGCAAAAAGCTGAAGAGAAGCTAGGCCAGGTTCTGCTGGCATAACCAATCCTCTCAACGAAATTACTAAAAACAAACCCTCAGTGACCTAAATGCCACTCACCAAGCTCCACCTCTCAGATGCCATAATTCAATCAAGTTAATCCATTAGCTGTTCACATAAGACTTTGAGGTTTAAGCTTCTACATGTGTTTGGAGAGCCAAGTCCTGTTCAATCTGGAATATACCCCTATGAAAACATTCTTACTTTGGCTTCCAGAAGTTCGTCGACCCCTCTAACCCTTTCAACCTGTCTTCCATTGTGTCTTACTTGAAGAGCATCAGAACTACTATCTCTGTTCTCTACAATCCAGTCTCTGCAGAGTAGCCCGCAAACAGATTCAGCTTGCATAGAGCAAGACACAGACACTTAACGAAAGCTGCTCAGTGCTTCCTGGCTTTTGTCTCCTGTCCTCATCACCTGTTTCTCGCTGTGATTCCACTTTATGAACTCTGTATGGGTCAAACTCTTCCTCCAGCTTAGAGTCCATGCACTTGCTTTCTCACACCTGCCACTTCTGTCTCTAAGCCTTCACAGATCTAGCCCTGTGACTGCGTTCAGATCTCCATGCCTGTTTCTCCTTCTTAGAGACCATTCCTTAAGTACTCAATGATCTATTTCACACCCCCTCAACAACAGCACATCTCACACACACCCACACACCCCCCCACACACTCACTGTGGTGTCTTCCTCATACAAATTATTATTCTCTGAAGTTAACTTGTTTATTTGTGTGTTTGTGCTTTCCCTAGTGGCTTTGCCTTCACCCTGAGACAAGGGACTCTGACGCTATTGTTCACTCTCCTGTCTCCAGTGCCCAGATCAGTACCGGGAAAAAAACAGGTCCTATGTGAAGTGTAGGAAGCCTCTAATACAATCCTGACTTCACAGCACCACGTTGTCTCTTTAACCATCAAAATCAGGTTCCTAATTGAGCTCCTGTCCCTGCTCTAAAGCGGTAGAACTCACAATTGATACGTTTAGACTTATATTGAAGAATAAGGAGAGGGTTTAGGGAAAAGAAGATCTACAGTACCATATTAGCTTATAAATGTCTGCAAAAAAATGTGGATCTAATTAAAGCAATAACATGTTGCGTGCTTAGAGCATACTGATTTCATTCAGGCTCTTGTCATGCAGTCACACAGGCATTCTAAGTGCTGACATACATAAGTTACACAAAATGCTGCCAAACTTTTTCAAGAGGTGAGAGTGTGTGCAAATGTGAGCAATTCCAGCATGAGTGGGATTGTGGACTGGAAAATTGTCTGAAAGCAGAGATGAAGGAAAACGAAGAGTGCACCCTCATTGCACTACCAGCTACTGGCTCCAGCAGGAAGGGGAGGAGAGATGGGCAGGGGCAGAAAGAAAGGCAGGCCTTCCAGTTGTTGGCTTCCTTTATGAATTAGGTGATGGTGTCTCTCATCTGTGCAGGCATGAAGCCACCTGATAATTACATTTGATGCATCCACCATGTTCTCTGTAGAGCTCAATATCCGTATTTTTCTGGTCCCCCTCCCCCTTTTAAGTGTCAGATGAAGCAGATCCATTTTGGAAAAGAGGGCATTTTGATTGACAGGTAGGAAGTTAGAATTACTTGGGGACTGTGACTTTAGCTCAGCAGACCAAAATTCATGACCTAGCTGGATGTCCCACATCAAATGTAGTGCACTGAATAAAAGGAAGCACAATCACATGTGACAGGTCTTAGTAATTACAGGTTCTAAGCGGTGAGTTTCTATTTATGTGTCTGTGCTTTATAGGATTGCCCTCCCTTCTCCTTCTGTAATATGCATCAAGTTTCCTAAAATTTAATTTCTTCTTCTTCTCACATAATAAATTCTATTGTTTTATCATCAAGGATAGTACAAATATATAACGGGTCTTCAAAAAGTTAGTGGAAATGTGTATTATGAAAGAAGGGCCATGACTTTCAAAAAATTGAATTAAGATAAAGTTGCCTTTAAATTCCATTATTCTGTAAACTTTTTGAAGTACCTTCATATAGAAATATTGTTTTGTACATCCACATCTGGGCCTGTTTTCAGCTATCAAAAGGACAATCTCTCCAGTACATGAAGAAACAGATATAATGATAAGTATAGGACATAGATGTTCACACAAATATCAACTCTATAATATTCTGGTTTTCGATTTAAGTTTCCAAACCATAAACTCCAACTGGAAATTGGAAATAATTATTGATTCACGGGGTTCTGTAAAAGAGCTTTAAGGATTGAGTGTGGCTATAAGTCTAAGAAATAACATCATTGCTGTCACTGTTGTCATTTGTTGTACCAAGTTGTATTTTACATTCCTTATCACCAATATCTTTCTGGGAAGAGTACAATATCCAGGAAGCACAGTTCATATTAAACACTGAAGCAAAGGGGTGGACATTATAACAGAGTGAATTAAGCCACAGCTTGGGACGCCTGCATCCCATAGTAGAGTGCTGGTGTAAGTCTCAGCAACTTCTGATCCAGCTTCATGCTGATGTGCCTAGGAAAAGGCAGATTATAGCTCATTCCTCCAATTCACATGCAAGACCAGGATGGAGTGTCCGACCCCTGGCTTTAGCCTGCCCAGTGTTGGATGTTGCTGTCACTCATTGTCACTTTGCTTTTCAAATAAATGAATCAAGAGGAAAGGAAAGAAGATGTGTAAACAAATATTTTAATAAAGGTGTGACAAGGAAAGGTTTAATTGAGCAACAGAGTAAAAATGGAAAATTTTATCAGGCATTGTAAAAAACGGAGTCACATGATATAAGAGAGATCTGCCCTTAAAAATCAAATAATTCATTTTTTAAAATGCTCATCTTGGGTCCCAGCATGATAGCATAGTGGTTAAAGTCTCGCCTTGTACACGCCGGGATCCGATATGGGCGCTGATTCTAATCCCGGTGGCCCTGCTTCCCATCCAGCTCCCTGCTTGTGGCCTCGGAAAGCAGTCAAGGACAGCCCAAAGCCTTGAGACCCTGCACCCGCGTGGGAGACCCGGAAGAGCTCCTGGCTCCTGGCTTCAGATTGGCTCAGCTCCAGCAATTGAGGCCGCTTGGGGAGTGAACCATCGGACGGAAGATCTTCCTCTCTGTCTCTCCAATAAAAATAAATAAATCTTCAAACAAATTTCTCATTTCTCCCACAAATGTTGTTTAAGATCTGCATTTTTCATTTGGGCAGTTGTGTGTTTGCCTACTTCTCTCCACTCCTTGCATAATCTTTGATGAGCAAACTAAAGCTCTAACCTTACTTATGATCAACAGCTTACCACAGATCCTCCCTAAGTAGTTCCTGAGACAGAATGAATTTGTATGTGAGTGTACATTATGTCGTGTAGCCATCTCATAGAGTGGGCGTGGGAGATAATAAATGATCAGCCCAAATGCATTCATGGATCTGTCTTGCATTACTCTAAGGAAATACCTCATGCAGACAGCTTATTCAGATAAGACGTTTGTTTAGTCCACTGGTCTGGGGATTCAAGAACACAGCACCTGCATCAGGTCAGCTCGGATAAGAGCCTTGTTGGCTGTGTCTTACAAGGGCAGAAATACATGTATGACAGAGAAAGATCACATAGATAAAACAAAGGCAGAGACAACTGAGGAGAGAAAGGGCTGTCAAGGATCTGAAAATTTCCCACCTTCACCTTCTAAAGGCTCTGAACACAGCACACAGGAGACCAAGCTTGCAAAATGTGATTCCTTGGGGGGGCTGAACGGACAAATCACAGTAATTTTAAAACTAATCATTACTGTGGGCAACTGATGCTGGACCCATTAAAGGGTCGGATTGTTAAGGTTGTTCCTGATAAAGTTAAACAGTAAATTGAAATGTGTTCCTTAGCTGTTCACCAGCAAACAGTTTGGTACTATGACTCAAAGCTCCTAGACTTGATTTTTGAAAGCTATCGATTTACAGGCTACTCTGAAACATCATGTCCTAGGTCCAGTTCTGTAGGACAGATACTAGTTCTCTTTCACCAAAAGAAAAAAATTAAAACAATTATTTATTACTGATAGAGAAAATGGATACATCTTCCACCCTCTAGTTCATTTCTCAAAATGCCAGAAAAGCCAGGGCTGGAATATGCTGAGACCAGGAGCCTTGAACTCAATATGGGTTTCCCACATGGATGACATGAACTCTGGGGCTTAACCCATCATCCACTGTCTCCTAGACATATTATAAGAGAGCTACATCAGAAATCAAATAGCTGTTACTGGAAACTGATTCACTGATATGAAATGTGGGAGTTCCGCAGGGTAGCTCAAGCTGCAGCGCCACAGCCACCTCAAGAACTAGAAAGTTTTGATCCAAATAAAACTTTAACACAAGCAGATTTAGTGGTAATTTAGGCATAGGAAACCAACACATTTCCCTGGGCAGCAAAGCCAAGGGTATTTGAAAACTAAGGAAGCTATAGAAGTGAATCTGGATGGGCTGTGATGGCATGAACTCTGGTGGCGGTAGAAACAATGTTTCAGTTCAGCTCCACTGTTCATTAGCTTTGTCACATTTGTGGATGACCTAATCCTTCTAAAGGGAGAATTTTTTTTGGTGAGTCATAGATACACAAGGTAAATAATGTTACCTCGATAGAACTTCTGAGAAGCTGTGCTAAAAAAAAATAAACCCTATAGGGAGCATTTTACCCAATTGCCACCTATTGTATACAAAAAATTATTGCCGACTCTTTTTGATCATATACACTACTTCCAGAAATCTGAATGACAGACACCTTCCAAGTGCCTTTGGAATTGAAGTAGGAAGCTTGGGTCTGGGTGGTGTGACACCTTCTTTTTTTAAAAAATGTCAACAAGTCTAATTTTAATATGTCCTGCACTATGTTAAAAGAACAGAAGGATGTAGGCAGTCTTTTGTTATTTATGCAGCATGCTAAAAATTATGTGCTAGACAGTAATTAAAAATACTTGTCCTGTAAATTTCAGTTAATCACATATTGGACTATTTAATATACCATAACTATTCACATTTTTGTAAAAACACAACGGAGATTCAGTAAAAGGACAGAAGCACGTGGTTGATTTATACTATTATGATTTTTCCTCAACTTAAGTCAGCCTTTATATAAAGCTTGACATAAGTTGACCTTCCTTTCATGACCTGAAAAACGAAGTCACATCTTATTGATCACTGGCATTGCTGTGGTCAGAACACATTGTGTAACCTCAGTTCAATAGGGATCAGAAGAGCTCTAGAGTGTGTATACATGCCCACTCCTTTTTGGCTTGCTTTGCGATTTTAAAGAAAATTGGCCCAAAGCACTGGTTAAAAGCAAATTATAACATAGCACAAGAGAAATGCCCAAACACAGTACAACAACAACAAAAACAACAACAACAAAATGGCTTAAACTTCTTACTGCTTGACTGCATGTACCTAGGTATAAGCTCACAACCAACCAATACACACTTAGCACTAAGCTTGTGTAATGTGTGGCTGTTGTACTGGTTCCTAGTATCTGTGTATGTATATATACATACTTCATAATTCAGACTGAACTTAGATTAATACAGCCACACTTAGAATGGTCAATTGGTTAGGCACAATGGAGAGACATTCTGTACACATTATTACTACTTTAAGGAGCTTCTGATCTAATGAAAATACTACAAGTAGCAAATTTAATTTGTACAAATATCTGTTATGCTCCATACTGCCCATAAAATGAGAAAGGTCACTGATTGATCATAGGAAGTTCCAACCTTGGAATCCGTCTCCACAGTTGACTTCAATGGATCAGAGTTAGCATGTACAAAAAATCTATGTTTTGTTCATGAATTAGGAATCCTTGGGAGTTAAAAATTTTGGTGCTGGGTGAGTTCAATAGAATCTCATGAGTTAATTGCTATGATTGTGGCTGGCATTGCGGCACAGAGGGTTAGGCTGCTTCCTATAATACAGGAAACCCATATGATCAGTGATTCAAGTTCCAGCTACTCCTGTTCTTATCCAAATCCCTGCTACTGTCTGTGCCTAAAAAAGAAGCAAATGATTGCCCAAGTTTTTGAGCCCCTGCAACCATGTAGGATATATGAATTGAGATTGAGGTTCCTGGCCTTTTAAGCCCAGTCTTACCCTTTGAAGACATCTGGAGAATGAACCAGCAGATAGATTTCTCCCTCCTTCTTCTTCTTCTTCTTCTTCTTCTCTTCTTCTTCTTCTCTCTGTAATTCTTTCAAATAAACAAATATCTCAAATTAATTTTTATGATAGCAATAGTATTTAGGGAAGCTTGAACTATGTCTATAGACGTGGCCCTTGGATTTGACTGAATATTGAACATAAGGAGCACTCCCTCAGGGATTGTTCAGGGAAGCATGCAAGGCCTGGACAGAGCTGTGATCACGGGGTACACATACATCACCATCTGACGACACAACCTGTGATGTTGGGCATGGTAAAGGATATCCTGCAGAACCAGCAGAAGAAGCAAGACATAATGGGAAGCCTAGAAACAACATGGGGATTTTAAGGACAATACTGATATGATACTAATGGCATATCTGTTGGATTTATGTCCAGAGGAAGCAAAAACATTTTGTGTTTGCTGCTTGGGGATTCTTTGTAACTGAGATAAGGATTTGACTGTAAAGCACTGATGTGAAGGATATCCTAGAAAATGCTGGTCATGGGGGCAGGAGACTTGGTTATGAAAGTACAGTAAGGAGAGTAAAAGACCCAAGAGTATGTGTTAACGAGAAAGTCACCACGGGAAAGTCCTGGACTCAAGCCCTTTGGAGATTCTATAGAGCAGTGATCAATGTACTTGTGTTAACTATGTGACAAGTAGGGCAGCTGGGGACCATTGTTGCCAGCAGAGGGCCTGCTCCAAGTACATTAATTTCCCAACCCTTCAAGGTAGCCCTGAACATGAAATGAGACAAAAGGCTTATCTGGTTTGAGAGTGTGATTGCTAAGGGCTTGTGGGCAGGGCATCAATATCTCACACACTTCTCTGGATATAGGCCTGTATCCCTGTGTTTCCTCTCCACCTCTGGCAACTGAGATGCAGCACAGTCATTTCTGGCTACTTCACAAGGAAGAACATTTTAAAGATAGCTTTATCATTTTCACCTGCTTCTTTACTGAAAAAAAGATGGAAAAGTGGTCTGTAAGTTTAAATGTTATAGAAATCACATTATCTAGTTAATTTCAAGCCTACACTTCTCAGTGTGCACCAAAGGGTTTGAAATAACCATATTGGACCTGTAGGTAGACAAAAGGTCCTTTTTCTCCATCCTGATCTTGGGAACAGAGAGATGCCATGACCATTTACATTTCCCCAAGAGATGCTGGATTCCCTACCCCATGGGAATTCCCTATCCTAAGCCATAGAGGTATGGAATCTTTTGAAATAAAAATTTCAGTCTTGATGAGAATCAAGCTCACTCCTGGTAAGGATACACATTCAGCTTGTTAAGGTTGGCATTATAAATAGAATGATCTTATCTTGTTTGATGGCCTTTAATACTATAATGTCTCCGGAATAATTCCTTAGGTTGGGCCTGAACTCCAGACTCATACATCCAGGTACTAATTACAGATTTTCTGGATATTTAAGAAGCGTTTCAGACTCAGAATGTCTAAAGCACAGCATCACCTGCCAGCCTACCCCTTTAAATGTCTTTATACCTATGAATATAGCCCATTTTTTCTAGCAGCTCATAGAAAGAGCGTCATAGATAGAACATTGTCTCCTCTTTTTCTTAGACCCCTTGTTGGCCATGGGGATTACACAAAAGATAACATGGCAGCAAATCCCATCATCTCTAACTTCACAATAAATAATTAGAATCTGGTTCCCCTGGTCCAAAAAACTGTCATCGGTTGCCAAGGTTATTGTGCCAGCCACGTGATTCTAAATCTTTTCCCTTCATTCTACTCATAGCAGAGCTGCCAGCAGACCCTTAGGAAATGATGGCCTAACCACATCCCTTGCCTTCTATAACCTGCAAATGATTTCCTTTCTCGCTTATGTGGTTTGTTCAGACTCTCTCTCATTTCCTCTTATCTTTTCTCCTACTACTCTTCTTTGGTCATGATGCTTCAACCAGAGCTAACTGGATCTGGCCTACCAACCCCTAGGAGCTTTTACCTTCTGCTCTTTGATTGGTATGTTCTTCCTCACTGTCCTTGAGTTCTGACCCAGATTTCAGATCTTCCTTGAATTGCCTTGATGGCACATCTCACCTGGCATATATCCTGCCAAGCCTCATTCTCCTTCCTGGTTTATACCACCCTTGGCACTTAGCACAAGCTGATGTATTTCAGTTTTTTAAAAAGATTTATTTTTTTTTATTGGAAAGGCAGATATACAGAGAGGAGGAGAGACAGAGAAGAAGATCTTCCATCCAATGGTTCACTCCCGAAGTGAGTGCAATGGCTGGAGCTGAGCCAATCTGAAGCCAGGAGCCAGGAGCTCTTCTAAGTCTCCCACGAGGGTGCAGGGTCCCAAGGCTTTAGGCCTTCCTCTACTGCTTTCCCAGGCCACAAGCAAGGAGCTGGATGGGAAGCAGGGTTGCCGGGATTAGAATCAGCACCCACATGGGATCCCGGCGTGTGCAAGGCAAGGACCGTAACCACTACGCTATTGCACCAGGCCCGATGTATTTCATTTTGTATTTGTTTTCCTTGCCTGATGCTTGCCCTTTCCTTTTGTAATGTTAATGCACAGTTCTTCTGCTACTCTGTTCCTAGTCGGGCGTTGGGAGGACTGCCAGTCTCCAAATCCATGCTCTGTACATAGTAGTCAAAGAAATGAATTAGTGAATGAATAAATCACTTTAGTGAAATGAGACAAAAAAAAGCCCTTTTACTTATAGGCATAATTGCTAGGATAAATCAGTATAGTAACTAATGAAGCAGATAAGAATTTGCCTGGAAGAGACTCAGCCTGCCTGTAGACTATTTGGATGGAATATCCCTGACCCCTGCCACGTTTAGCACATTGTTTTTCACAGCCCATTTAGAAAACTCACAGCTGACAGTGTTCCCGGGAGTAGTAAAAACAGTTGAGGTCACAGCTTGCTGGGCAAATAGAAGAAGAAGAGAATTTTATGATGTTGGAGAAGGGCCTTTTTCTTTCTTGGACCCATCTCCTTGGGCCCTTTCGTGCTACGATATATGGAAGGTTTGCCCAGAAACACTATGGGCTTAAGACAGGTTCCAGCTCTCAGCACACACAGCTCACATGCTTTGTTTCCTGCTGAATTCACGTCATATCCTCCATCACTCTACTGTGATGTCTTTCAGTTCTGTAATGAAACTGATAACCTTATACCGAAGCAGCCAATGTGAGTCTGGAGTGGACAGTTCTCCTGGAATCTTGCTCCCCAGCCATGGCTGATGATCTCTTTGCAAATGGAAGCCTTCTCAACTTGCATGGTGCTAGCAGTGTGGAGTCCTGCTGCCTGCAAGAAAGCCCTAACAGATGCAAACACTAAAATGATCTGCATCCTGTCCTTCCAGACCTCACTACTTTTGTTATCTCCTCCTCTTTCTACAGGACAGTAGTTTATATTTTCTATCTCTGCTATGATTCTTCAGAGATATAGCTGGAATTTCTTCTTCCCCTACAATGGGTGAATGAATGGAATAAGCAACACAGTGAGAAAGCATCATGATCAGTAATGAAGTGTTTTAAAAAGATCAACAAATTAATTGCATTTAGACCTGCACAGTTCAAAACATTCAGAGGAGGTGGGTCATGTTTTTCAATGATAAAGCTGTAGACACCTGAACTGTTCAAACACTGTGGAAGTTGACACTTTACTAATATGATCAGTTCCTGTAACATAAATCTGCTTGGGGACAGTTGAGATAGGACTGGAGACACCAGGACTACAGAACTCCTAATTTGTTAAATTCTTCCTACTCTCCCCCTCCTCACTTGCCTACTTATTGGGCAAGAGAGGTCAGAAGCCATATGCCTCTGGCTAGTTTACTTAATTTTTAAATTGATTAACTTGACAGGCAGAGTGACAGGTGGAAGGGAAAATGAGAGAGCTCTACTATGACCTAATTCACCCCTCAAATGCCCACAGCAGACAGTGCTGGGACAGGCTAAAGGCAAGAGTCAGGAAATTCCACCAGAGTGGCAGGGCCCAAAGTAGTTGAAACATCAGCTGCTGCCTCCCAAGAATCAAAGGGCTGGTAAATTAAGTCACCCCTTGCGATGCCAGCATCTCGTATCTCATATCAGCACTGACACGAGAGCTCATGTTCTTGGCCTCTGGGCATGTGGAAGAGACCCAGGTGGAATTCCTGGCCTCTGACTTCAGCCTGGCAAAACTATTTGGGGAATGAACCAAAAAATGAAAGATTCTATCTATCTCTCTATCTACCTACCTTCTATCTATCTCTGTGTTGATTCTTCCCTTCAAGGCAATAAATTGTCAAAATGAAACAAAAAGTAGAGCCAAGTATCAATTCCAGACGCTCTGCCCCAGGATGCAGGTGGCCTCAGCTCTAACCTTTGTCCATTGTGCCATAACACTTGCCTCTCAGTTATTTTTTTTCAAGATTTATTTTATTTTTATGGAAAGTCAGATATACAGAGAGGAGAAGAGACAAAGATTTTCTGTTCCATGATTTAATCCCCAAGTGGTTGCAACAGCTGGAGTTGAATCCATCTGAAGCCAGGAGCTTCTACCAGGTCTCTCATGCGGGTGCAAGGTCCCAAGGCTTTGGACCATCCTTGACTGCTTACCCTGGCCACAAACAGGGAGCTGGATGGGAAGCAGGGCCGCCAGGATTAGAACTGGAGCTCATATGGGATCCTGGAGCATGCAAGGTGAGGACTTTAGCTGCTAGGCTACCGTGCAGGGCCCTCAGTTATTTTTCAAAACTGTAAAGATTCAGGAATCAAAAGGCTGCAAGACACTATCCATGCTTTAAAAAAAAAAAGGTAAATCTATTTATACAAGATCTTGGCATTTTCCCTGTTTGTCTTAAATTCAATTGAATAAGGCTCAAGTTAGAGGTTCTAATGCTATCACAATCACAGTTTCCTGAGCAACAGAAGCAATTACTCCAATAGCCCTCTTTTGCTTAAAATGTTGGTAATAATTTCTGCTCATAATCTGTTCGTCACATGAGGTCTTAGAGTATAGTTACCATGTCAGTATTATGTCAGATAGCAATCACTGCTGTATTTACCTCATATTTCTTGTCTGCACTTTAGTGAACGCATTTTGCTGTAAACATTTAGTATAGGGAAGTGTTGTATTAAAGAGTAACGTAGAGAGAAACGCTCTTTCACTCCTGCTGAGGCACCTGTTGCTGCGGGGTGCTAACAGTGGCTGAAAGCCCTCCCTTCCATGCCCAGTCACTTTCCTTCCCGTCTCCACGTCACCTGACAAGGGAAACACATTGAGCAGAGGGAAAAAGAATTCTGTGCAATATCTTCCCCTCAGTTTGAGGAAATTCCAATACCATTTGCATAAAAATATTTTTATGAGAGGTATGTATGGAAAACAGGGAGATGACCATATGTTGTGAGTAAATGTTATTCTTATGGAAAAATAAAAATGCAGTCAACACAAAGGGGCCTCTATCCAAGACCAGATGCCAACTAAGTGTGACTTGACTTTACATGGGCTTCCACGCTTGTACATAGAAATGCTGCTACAGGAGCAGTTGTTCCTTAAGTCCACAAGTTAGTTCTAATTATCTTCTGTCTGTGCTGGACAGCACTTGGGTCAAATGTGAGCAGAGAAAGAGCACCTTTGAGAGGCAGTGCTGTCCCTGGGAAAGTGACAGTGCATTAAAGGGGGACAAGGTGGCCAGGAGCAGAGTTTAGGGCCCTTAGGACACTGTCCTGTCTCTGTTTTCTTATTGTTCATGTGTCTGATATGCACTGGGGAGAGCTGCTGCCAACACCAGATCTTTTGGAGGAAACTTCAGTGCCTCTGGTTAGAAGTGGTTTCCCTAAGACAATGGTGACAACTACAAAAGGTAGGGCTGTGTGAGAAGGTGGCTTAAAAGTATCAGGTGACAGTTCCCTAGGATCCCCTTGGGGTGGAAGGCAGCCCAATCATTCTGGCATAGCTGTGGTCCCCTACTGCTTGTGTCAACTGGAAAATCATCCATTCATTCTCTTTCTTCCCAAATACATATTTTTCCTCCCTTTGGATGATCAAAGGGAAGTATAATCTAATGTTCAAACAAAAGTCACCAGGAAAATTTTCTGCTGTAGAAACAGGCCAGACATTGATGTCACATTTCCTATTACTCAACATGGCCTGGAAATGGCAGCCAGCACTCTGATGTTCTGGGGTTAAAAAATGGTGGTATTATGGTGGTCGCTGCTGTTTAACCTGTTAATTTAAGGCGACAAATCATACAAGTGTGTTACTTCACAGTGGCTTTCAAATATATGTGAATATACATACAAACACGTTCAACTTATAATGCAAAGTTGTATAGCCAGGCAACCAAAACAAATGCCTCTTGCTGGAATCACTGCTTATTAATGTTGTTTATTTGAAGACCCTCTACAAAGCTTTTACAAAATATTTTCTTGATGATAAAAATTAAAAGCTACTAACAGCTGCATTTTTCATGTTCTAAAAGAGAGTAAAAAAATATTCAGTATTAGAATATATCAGGGTACTATCCACATCTATTAGTGCTTTGGATATATTTCAGTGCCATGGATGTAATAGCAGTTAGCATATAGCACTTTGTCAAGTGTCATTTCAGAACTTAAATATTAATCTTACATATGGACTATTTGAAATATGAACTACATGTATCCCATTCTCCCACTAGAAATGTAAGGATTATCACAACCACTTTAAATTCTAGATTAGCTGTCTTAGCTATGTTATGCTTGGCATTTTGAATGTTTAGGATTTCTGCTCCTCTCCCCATCTGTATTGTTTCTGCTAGATGATATTTTGTCTGAAGTTAGTGATATGGAGGTATAGGATTTAAGTCCAGGTTGATGAAAAAGAGCTGATGTGAAAATACAGTCTAATCTTTAAACTGTCATTGAACTTGATTCCAGGTCTGTGTTACAGGAGCTTGAGTTGTTTGTGTCTGTGTGTACATCATACAAAATGCTGAGGAAAATATAAAATGTGTTGTTAGACAGAGATGATTTGGATCAAGTTGGTGCTGATTTCCTGGTGACCTTGTGTGTGTTCCGCAAAACTGCATCTTTCATTCGCTGATAACAATGACCCTATCACAAAATGAATCTGTTCTGCAGGAAGAAAGGCCAGTGTCTTGGGAATGTGTTTACCTCCAAGGAGGAGACAGAACACAGTGACATTTCAGAGAGGGCTTTTATCAAGAGCATCTCCCATTAGCACTAATGAGAGCTGCGTGTTTAATCCACTGCTCTTTCGAGCTCAGGGCATATTTCAGTCTTGATGGCAGCGCTTTGAATTTTTTTCCCCTCTTAAATGATACTCTTCAGTAATTATACTGAATTTTTAACTGTAGCTATGGCTTTATGCAAATTCCAGCTACCATCTGTATGAACTCCAATGAACTGAAGCATTTCATTTCGTGAACTCCCCAGGCACCTGATGTTCTCCGCAGAGATGCTATATTTCACCCACACAGAGAAACAGAATCCTCAGAAGGAAACCCCTAATGGTCCCTCACCTCCACTTCAACTGGACACTGCTGGATTCCCTGGTAATCAGGAAGTGGCATCATTCTGTTGTTCGGGGTGGTGACAGCTTTCCTTCTCCTTGGAATGCCAGACCCCGCTTGAGCCTAATCTAGCACAATCCAATTGAATGTAATGTGACAGAAGCACTATCCAAAATAAAATGCTAAAGAAAATGATATGTAATGCTGTGTAAGCATAGCATTTTTTTCTATTGTCAAAGAAAAAAGATGAAAGTTGTAGATAAGTGCTTTAATAACTAACCTATGTGATGAGTGAAACAATGTCTCACCTAACCCGCACAGCATCCCTGGGGAGGCACCATTACCTCTACCTCACACAGGGAGACTGGCTCAGAGGCTGTGCAGCTTTAGCAACAGGAGGAAGGGTATAGCTACATTTTTAATGAGTGAAATCGACACATATTAAGAAGACAAGACTGCTTGGCAGTCTCCACAACTGTGCAAATAGGTGGGTAGATAGAAGGATACAGATGAGAAGAGCATGGTTGTCCGTAGATTTTGAGTTCTCTAAATAACATGTCTCCACTCCACATATCCTGAAGTCTCCAAATATCTTAGGTCCCAGGTAACTTGAAGGGAAAATCAAAGGTTAGGATATTATTGCTGCTCTCTGATTCATTCTTGGAAAAAACAATATCTTAATGACAACTAACACGCATTTATTAATCACTGCTAATTTATACACTTCATTGCGTATGTTTGTAAAATAAACAATTTTGTATTTGTTTATTTTAATTGAAACAAAGTCAGAGAATTAGAAAGAACTTCCATCCACCTATCTGCCCTCTAAATATCTGCAAGAGCTGGGACTGTGCCAGGCCAAAGCCAAGAGCCAGAAGCCAGGAACTCAATCCAAGTCTCACACATGGATGGCAGTGATACAAGTATTAGAGTACTTGCTGCATCCCAGGATTCACATTAATAGAAAGCTGGTATCAGCAATCCAGATGGAACTTGACCCAAGTACTTCATATTGAATGTGGACATCCCAAGCTGTATTTTAAACACTGTATGAAAAAAAACTCTCATCTTATTTTTAATTACTTCAACATCTCTCTTTTTATTTATTTATTTTATTTGTTGTTTGTTTATTTGAAGGGCAAAGCAACAGGAAGAAATGGCAAAAGTGAAGTAAGTGCACACAAGAGAGATATTTTGCCCTCTGATTCACTCTGCAAAATGCCCAAAGCAGCGAGGGATGGCAGGCCAAAGTCAGGAGCTGGGGACTTCACCAGGTCTCCCTTGTGGGTGGCAGGATCTCAAGTAACGAGTATCACCTCCTGCCTCTTGGGATGCATATTAGTAGAAAGTTGGGTAAGACACAGAGGAGCTGGAACTCAAATCAGCTACAGAGACTGCAGACATTGCAAGCAACAGCTTAACCTATTGCCCAACAATGCTTGCACAGCATCTTCCCTTTTTAATGGAATGGAAGTGTAACGCTTAGAAACTCTTAAATAGTTCCCAGAATCCTGGAACATGCAGTACCAAGATTGAAGCCCTATTCTGGGCCCAGAACCCAAATTCCTATCCTTTATACCTGTTGTCTCTAAGCAGAAATATGGTGAATTCTATCTGAGTTGGTGTTTTTTTGGCATATGGTGAACTCCAGAATAACTGAAGCTAAATGAATATGATGGACGTTGGTAGGGCTTTGCTTAAGAAAGTTTCACATCTTGGTCCAATCACCATTTGTCAACTATGTGATCTTGTGTGACTTAGCCCTAAATCCCATGAAGCTTATCTTATAATATAAAATACGAACCTGAAGTAGATCAAAGATTTCATTACCACAGTCAATGTAAAAAACCAGTTCTGGGGATTAAAACCTTAAAATTAAGAAATTTAACTGAAAATAACCTGTAGGCAAATCACCAAACAAGTAATCAATTGATGTCAATAAATATGAAGTTTCAGTGAGAATAAGATTCACTAATTAAAGTATATGTCATTCTTCACCCATGAAATCGGCAGATTTTGCTTTCAGTGATAATACCCAAGGGTTTAGGAAAGCAAGGGCATCCATTCACGGCTGATGGGTAGTCTTTTCAGAGAACAATTTTACAAAAATATCTAAAACGTTTCCACAATATCAATGCTATGTTAGCATGAAAGTTCATTACAGCCCAATTTGTGAGTTTCAGAGACAATAACCCCATAGTCCCATCACCCAGAAATTGACACGTTAATATTTTGGTGTTAAACATTCTGAAATTTGCTCACATAGTTGAAGTTATCGATGGGATCTACTGTATAAACCATTTTAACTGGCCTTTTGCTTTAGTGAGTAGCTGGCCCTCCACATACGTGGATTCCATATGCATGGATTCAAACAATCATGAACTGGAAATACATGAAAAAATAATCTGCATCTATAATGAACACATATAGACATTTTGTATCACCATTCCCTAAATAATAGCATGTACACTGTAACAATTGTTTGCATGGAATTTGCATTTTATTCTGCATTATATCCTTGCATTATAAATAATCCCTATTACTTAGAAACCAGATTAATTAAAGACTACAGAAGGCTTTGCATAGTTTATTTGCAAATACTACTGTAACTCTTACAGGATTTGTGCATCTGGAATTTAGCATCCTCAGGGATTCTGGACTCTATCCTTTGGTGATACCAAAGGATATGCATGATGAATAATTGTATGATGATTTTAAAAATGTTTTTAACAATATAATTATTTACTTGAAATATATTTACTCACTTGAAAGTTAGAGAATGTGGGACAGGCAGAGAGATGTTCCTTCCGCTGGTGCATTCCCCAGGTGGCCTCAACTACCTGGGCTGATCCAGACCAAATTCAGGAGTCCAAAACGCCACTCAGGTCTTCCATAAGGGTGACATAGACCCACATAGCACTCTGCCAAATGAAGTGAAATCTACCTGCAAGAAAGCAATCTGTATCTCTATGTTTATAGCAGCACAATCCACAATAACCAAGATATAGAAGCAACCCAGATGCCTGTTGAAAGAGGAATGGATAAAGAAACGTTGGTGCACCTACTATTCAGCCATCAAAAAAGAATGAAATTCTATCATTTGCAACCAAGCGGTTCCAACTGTAAATCATCATGCTCAGTAAAATAAGCCACTCTCAAAATGACAAATACCATATGTTCTGTCTGATATAAGGCAATCTTCAGGCAAAATACAAAATAAATAGATATATAGGTAAACAAGTGCATACATAATATAGTCTCATAAGCATACTGTACATGAGCGACTAGAATAACAGGAAATGAAGAAGCACTGTAATATGCATCTCTACTCCCAAATCAAAAAGGATCCCCAGTGAAACTGTTAAACATACCTTGACAATTTGATGCTAGATTTTCTTCTATTACCTATATTTGAAAAGTCACAAAACATGTAAATAGCAGAATATTGGAATTATGAATGCAGTAAAGGACTGTATTGTAGTAACACAAAGGAAAATCGGGGGGAGGGGAATAAAGGAAGTCCCATATCTACAAAATTGTATAATAGGAAATAATAGGAAGAATTTAAAAGTCATACACAAAAAAACAAATAGAGCAGCTGGATCTGAATCAGTGTTAATATAAGATGATGTCACTGCAAACAAGAGCTTACCATGCTGTGCCATAGCACTGCTCCCAATTTAAAAAATATTTTTTAAATATTTATTTTTAAGATAGTAAATTTTAAAGTTAAGTTATGACTTAAAAGGCTTAATAATCATTGTAAGTATACACCTGGCTAGTACGAAGCAGATTCATGGATTTTGCTGGAGCTCTACGGGCTGGCTTTCCCACTAAGCTACGATGCTGGTCCCCAGGGTTTCAGTTTTGCTGGAAGAAAAGCATTCTGGTGATGATTGACAGTGATTACTGCACAACTGCGTGAATCTGCAAAGCACTATACAGCTGTACACTTAAAATGACTCTTAATCCTACCAACATGTACTCTGGGAGGTAGCAGGTGATGGCTCAAGTACTTGGCTTCCTCCTAAGCACATTAGAGAAATATATGGAGGATCTCTCTCTCTCTCTCTCTCTCTCTCTCTCTTTCTCTCTGTTTTTTTCTTTTGGTAAAATAAAAATAAAAATGGTAATTCAAGATGTATCTTATTTATTTGAAAGGAGAGTTACAGAAGGAGAAGAGACAAAGAAGGAGAGAAAACGTTTGTCCACTGGTTCATTTCCTGAATGGCTACAATGTATGGGGCTAGACCCGACTTAAGCTAGGACCCAGGAGCCAGCAGCTTATTTCTGGTCTCCCAGGTGAATGCAGGGGCCCAAGCACTGTACCAGGTATGTTAGAAGGCAGTTGAAAGAGTGTTAAGGCTTCAGTTGGATCCCTTCCCAAACGATGTTGAAGTCTCAGCACTCAAAATCTGTGAATGTGACCTTATCTGGAAATAAAATTAAGTCTCTGCACATGATCAAATTAAGATGGGATCATTGAAGTAAGTTCTCATCAAGTACAGAGTGTGGCTTCAAAAAATCAGGAATTTAGGGGCTGGGGCAGTGGCAAGCTAATCCTCCATCTGTGGCCCTGGCATCCCATATAAGCACCAGTTTGTTGTCCCAGCCACTCCACTTTTGATCCTGCTTTTAACCTGGGAAAACAGCAGAACATGGGTCAAGTCCTTAGAGCTCTGCATTCATGGTGGGAGGGAGGGAGGGAGGACCTGGAAGAAGCTCCTGGCTCCTGGCTTTGGATCAGCTCAGCCCAGCTTTTGCAGCCATTTTGGATTGAACTGGCAGATGGTAGATTTCTCTCTTTCTCTCTGTTTCTCTCTCTCCTCTCCATAACCATGTCTTTCAAAACAAGTTAATAAATCTTTTTTAAAAAACCATAATCAGGGATTTAGACAGAAGTGGACACACACATAGGAAGAAAGTCATATGAAGATGAAGGGTGAGATAGCATTGGTGCACCTCACAGCCAAGGATATCAAAGCTTGCCAGCAAGCCACCTAAAGTGACAGGAGAGAGGGACAAAGTGTATTTCTTCAAGGTCTTCATAAAAACCAAAAGTGATACTTTGATTTTGGGTTACTAGCTTGCAGAACTGGAGATAACAGGCTTCGTGTGCGCATGCCACCAGTTTGCAGAACTTCGTTCAAACCACCTGAGAAGCCAATACCGATGGGTAAATGGGTACCTCTTCACGGAGAACTGAGGAATCACTGATGATGAACGAATGGAGATTGTTAGTTTGAAAGTGAGTTTGTGTATCAAGGATATCAGAAAGCTATCCTATGGAAAGAATGAGACTGTGAAAAGATGTGGAGATATGAGAAAGGAAACAGCAGCAGTTCACACTGTACTGACCAAAAGCTGTACTTGGCAGCGGGGGGAGAAGCAATGATCTGTTCATAATAAGGTTGAAATCCCTCTAACCTGCTCTATAGAAAACTTCACCTTATAGCTGCATCTATTCTGAGCCTTAAAATGAGCACAAATATGGAGACAGTGGCAGAAGATGTTCAGGGTGACCACAGAGGAATGGTCTCTAGAGCTGTGAAGCCAGCCAGTTGTTCTAGCACTCCCCTCCCACAAGTACACAAACACTAAATGAACAAGAAAAAGATTGGAGCAAATGTAAGAAAACAAAGTAAGAAGACAAATGATACTTTTCAGACAAAGAAAAAAAAGGCATGTGCACAAAATAGGAAAAGAAAAACACGTGAGCTGGCATTTCAAGGGTGAGCTGAAAGAAATTATCAAACGTGTAAGAGCTATTTATAAACAATGTAAGCCTGAATTAAAAAAAAATAGGAAAGGAGTAGGAAAAGCGTGACTTGCAAAGAAGGATGACAGAACTCAACACAGAATTTTAACTTTAAAAAAGCAGGTCAGAATTAAAATTCAACCTTAAAGGAGGTGACACTATTCAAACACCAGAGTTAGAATATAAACAGTAGATGGGAAGGAAGAGAGTAGCTTAAATTTAAAAAAAATGGAGATGAAAAGGACTCAAGAAAAACTAGTAGAAGATATAGGAAGATGTTAGAACAGATATAAATAAGAATTCTCAAAGAAAATTAAGGCAATGAGTTATAACAAAATACCGCACACAGTGACTTAAGACACCTTTTTGTATTGAAACATGAGTCTTTATAATGAAGAGTTAGACTGCACTCCCGAATCAATGTCAGGATACATTCTAATAAAACTAGAAATCTTTTAAAAAGAAACAAAATATTCTTTGGGCATCCAAGCAAAAAGGTCAATTAACTTACAGGACAAGTATCGGATTTTGATCAGACTTTGATGTGGAAACATTTGATGCTAGCAAACAGTAAAAGCACAGACTTAAAAAATTCCAGTAAATGAACTGCAGGTCTTGCCTTGTGCAAAATACGCAGATATTTTGCATCTACCCATGAAAAGACAGCCCAGGATTTTCTAGTCTTACTATTTCTCCATCGTCCCTCACTCTTAGGAGCTGAGAATTTCTGCATTTCCTGTGTTCTGTCATTTCACAGACAGCGGAAACTGTGAAACTTCAGAATCTGCAGAAGCAGAAGCACCTTATCCCAACCCAGGGTGCCACTGATAACCACATACTTGTCTATAAGCAATGACTTGGGAATGTTGTCCCTTTGTGCTTTGCTTGAGCCATCTGGATAGGCAAAAAGCTTCAGACAAGCAATACAACAGACATTGACGAAGCACTGAGCAAGCATTCTACCTGGAAAATAAAGGAGAGTGATGAACTCAGACTATCACCATTTTCCGGCCCTGATTGCAATACTGCCAGTGGATGATAACATCAAAGCAGACAACTAATGATACTGTGCTTCCTGGTGAGCATGCACAGCATCAACTGCCCAAAATGATCAAACTCAAATCTGATCAACATTCTAGCACTAACTACCATTTTCAGAAAACACAAAGGACAAATACAGTTGTTGTGGCCATTTGGGAAGTGAAACAGCAGATGGAAGGTCTGTGTGTGTGTGTGTGTGTGTGTGTGTGCTGCATGTGTTGTGTGAGTGTATGTGTGACAGCTTTGGCCCCCTGGTGGTTGCTGTTATCTGGTGGTAAATGAGCAGAAGGGAACTCTCTTTGCTCTCATTCTTCCCTCATCTTCCTCTCCTAAACAACATGAACACATATATCAAATAGTAATGATTTGTGGACCTTGTTTAAATTTCATTTTAAAGAAACTTTAAAAATTATATCTGATTGAAAATTTAAAATGAGTATTTTAAAATATTTTAAAATTATTGTCACTATAAGTGTGATAATAGCTTTTAAGCTATTTTCTACAGTTATCAATACAAATGAAATAATGTTATATCTAAGATTTGCTTCAAAATAATGTTCAGGGCCCGGCGGCATGGCCTAGTGGCTAAAGTCCTCGCCTTGAACGCCGCGATCCCACATGGGCACCGGTTCTAATCCCGGCAGCTCCACTTCCCATCCAGCTCCCTGCTTGTGGCCTGGGAAAGCAGTAGAGAACGGCCCAAAGCCTTGGGACACTGCACCCGTGTGGGAGACCTGGAAGAGGTTCCAGGTTCCCGGCTTCAGATTGGCGCAGCACCGGCCACTGCGGCTCACCTGGGGAGTGAATCAACGGACGGAAGATCTTCCTCTCTGTCTCTCCTCCTCTCTGTATATCTGACTTTGTAATAAAAAAAAAATGAATCTTAAGAAAAATAATGTTCAGCTGGCAATAAGTGCAGATAGAAATGAAAAAAATTGGCAATACATTGGCAACTATTTAATCTCAGTGAAGAATACGGTGGATTCAGTTCTATACTTTTTTCTCACTTTACAGGTTGAGAGTGTGCAGCAATAAGAATTTTTCTTTTTAAAGATAAATAAAGTTTATAAGTATATATCGTTTAGTATTTGAGATTTATGTGGGGGTTTAGAGGAAATCTACTTCATAAATCCTGTTGGGGGCATAGAGGAACTCACAAGATAAAATGTATGTGGTTCTAAGACGTAGCGCATTCTGAAAGACCAATAAATAAAAGAGCAGAACCTTTCTTCACCTGAGTGTCCAACACCTACCTGTACCTCATGCATCATCATAGTGCAACTCGGTGGCATGCCTTTCAGGAGAATCAGAGCTACTGTGACTCCCGCAAGAGAACATTGCTGAATAATAGTACTGCTACACTGCTCACCTTAGGCTGTAAGTGGGAAGCCACCAAGGTCAATACCTATGTGCTGGCTTGAAGATGGGGGCTTGCAGAAAAACAGTCCTGGAGTTTGAACTGCAAACTATCATTCATTTCTGTTTTCCATATTTTCTTTCCAGATATTTCCACACAATATACTTAGGTATTCGAAGCCGGCAGAGTGGGGAGAATGACAGATGGAGGTTTTACTGGAAAATGGTGTATGAGTATGCTGATGTGAGTATGCTGCATTTGCTAGCCACCTTTCTGGAAAGTGCTCCACAGCTGGTCCTGCAGCTCTGCATTATCGTACAGACTCATAGCTTACAGGCCCTCCAAGGTAAGGGCTTGCAATTTGGTTTCTGAATTTGGGGAAAGATTGGCTACTTTTTCACAATCCAAGGAACTGTCCCAATACCGTTTGTTGACCCAGGCCTGTTATATGTCTGCTGTTGCACTCATGATTTGTGAATAATGTATGGTTTTTTCTTCACCATCACTAGCCATTGATAACAAATAGTAAGATCATTCTTTTTTGCCTCCCCATTGCCTTCTTCGCAAGAAAACAAAATGTGATGATTTCATACTTGGTCAATACAGCGATAAAAAACAGTGAAGGCTTTCTTATATGATAATTTCCAAATGCTACAGAGAGCAAAATCACATACATATGCTTTGTCTTTCTTTAGTATAGAAATAAGATTTGGATAATACTTTGTGTTCTGTTGTCTTCTTTGATAACCTCATCCATAAGATCCTTCCTTTATTGCTGCCCTGTTGTTTCCTGAGGACCTGCTTTTTACCTCCTTTCTAGAATAAGGTAACAAGACCAAGCATGGGTAGAAAGAGTGGGAAATGGATGGAAGGATGATGCCTATGAGGTCATTCTCTGAATAAAGCATTTCCTGTTCACTTGCCATCCCTTCACTATATAGATGCTGTTAGGCAGTTAGTGTCTGGCATTGCATTCCTTTTGCTAAATCTCAGCAGAGCCCTCGGTTACCTCTGAGTATGTATACACACAGCTGTTGTATTCTAAGCCAGGTTTCAGCTTGAGCATTAATCTAGTTGCTCTGAGAAGTCTCTACATCAGCATGGCCTGAGTGTTTTTCTCTGGATGAAGAAGTGCACAGGTGCATATCAGAGGAAAAGAAAGACCACTGGTACATGCTCAGCCATCAACCCATTTATTCACAGATCCCTGCCCTGCCTTCACACTGGAAGTGGTTTGTTCTAAGCAGCTTGAAAGAAGGGTGAAACAGACCATAGGATGTGATTCTCAGGTGCTGAAACACAAATTGAAAGAATCATAAAGTGATTTCTATGCATAGAAAGGAAAAATGCAGGGCAGGTCGGGGGGTGCCTACAAATCAGTTGTGGGTGGCTGCTCACTGTCCTGTAAGCCTTAAAAGGCCACAACCTCTGCAGCAGAGGGTCCAACTCTGCTTATCCCATTGCCTTTAAGACTTGAGTAAACCTCACACTCTTCCTAGGCCAGGCTTCCCAAAGATAACAATACATGTGAAACTGAATGATCCGCAGACCTCACGGCAACATTTTCAGTCCTTGAGTTGGTGGTACCTGGCATGAACTGGAAGAAACAGCCAGTGAACAAGCAGACAAGTGAATTTGAAAGCAACATAGAACTAAATATTTATCCATGAACCCATTACTCATCTCCAGAATAATTTGGCAACTTCTGAGTACATTTGAACTATCTGTAACTAGATAAGGAAAACCCAAGGACAGATGAAGCAGGTTGCAAAAAGTTTCCTGCAACCTAAGGTCACTCAGTGTCTATTTTTTAAGAAGTACTTAGAAAATTAGAGGAAAAACTTCATCAAATGATGGAGCACAGAGGAGGGAAGATAAGAGGTGGTCTAAGAAACTAAAATCATCTTTTAGTATGAGAAATGTATGTAAAATGTTAACAGAAAAGAAACAGAAAAGTTAGAGGAGTCTTCAGTGTGTATCCGTTTTAACATAGGATTCAGTCTGTATTTCTTGGAGTTTTAGCTTTTCCCTAACCCTTGGCATCTCGAGCTCATCTGCTACACTGGACACACTCCAAGCAGATGAGGTGGGTTTTCTGTGCCAGAGTTTGTTCCAGTCAAGGTGAGCCTGGCTGTCAAGCTTCAATATGCTGCAGGGGAACCGTGTTCTGTGTCATTCCCACAAAGGGCTAAAGGCAGATGGATCCCAGATCACCAGGGTCAATGCAAGCAAGCCCTGGAACATCAGATGAGAAATAGCCCTCTCACCAGATCTCACTGGTGCTTTCTCTTTTGCTGAGGTTATGTGGATAACAGGTTGTGTTACCAGATCAAAAGCGTGAAAACACAGCAGACAACAACCCATAAATGCTTCAGCCCTGAGAGAGAAACTCCACCAATACCATGTGATTCCCTGGACACTTTTCAAGAAACTTGTCTTTAGAGCAGAGACACCAAGCCGTCTCACTTGAGAGAGGAACCCAGCTGGTAAATCATGAGAGCTCAGAGTCAAGCTTTTCCCTTTAGGTAAAGAAAAAGAAAGGTGGTAAAAAGAATCAGATTGAACAGTTTGAATATCTTTAGTATTAAAACAAACAAAACTCTTGAGGTGGAAATGTAAATACAAAACTCTCAGTGACCAAGAAACAGTTTAATTATCTACAAGTAACTCAGAATTCAAATTCCTAAAGGAGTCTCAGGTAGCAAGTGAAGAAGGGTCCCAAGTCTACAAGTCATTCTGTAAATGACCCTCTGAAAATATAGTTCGCTGATAGAATGAAAAGTGTTTTTTTTTTAAAAATCTATCACTTTCTGAAGGACACTCTATTGGAACAATAAAATCAGACAAGAAATATGACATCTTAACACAGATGCTAAAGATTGTGTTCTCCTAGTGGATGCTGTGGGCCCAGAGACAGAGCTGTGAAAATCCATTCTTGTCTGTCCTGGCTCACTAAGCCTTTCAGGCAGAAGTTCTGAGATGTTCTGGCACACTACAAATTTAGGGCAGAATCAGTAGAAGCTGATTGCTTCTTTGTTTCAACTAGCTGAAGCAGGACGATGTGGCTCCTGTTCTAAGACAGAAAATCAGGGCACAGCTGAGTCCAAGCATGACCAACCATTCTTACCAATTCATGTAGTCACCTGAGGCATGTCAGAAGATACTAGCTTCTCTTCATGAATCTGGAGTTCCAGATGTTTCTGCATCATAAGAAAGGATTGGAAGATTATACTGCACACATCACTAAGACAGCACTGCATAGTATACCAGGAAGAAGTATGAGGGAGAGAGGAAGAGGGATGGAGGGAAGGAGAAAGCCTCTGCTCATTGAGCATAGATGGACAACAAAGTTCTCAACCTCCTTCACTTTCATTTTAGAGCAAAGTCTCAGACTCACCCATGTCACCCCATCTCTATAGTACTGCCCTAGCAAACCACCTCCATGCCATTCAGATCCTTGAAACTACTGCTTCTCTTCCTCTCCTCTTATTCCATTCTTCTTGTAGTAGTCACAGTCTCTAGACTCTGATTGTTCCCTGCCTGTAGTTAATGCTGTCCATGTTTCTTCTGACACTCACTGAGTATTGAAGCAAGATTCCCAAGCTGGCTGCAAAGACCTTTATAGCAGCACACATTACTCACTGATCATGACTTTACACCCATACTGTTCCTCTCTGTTCTGGGAACAATACTACTTCCTTCCCACCTCAGAGCCTTTGCACATGCTGTTAAAGCTTCTCTACAACACCCCCCTCATCTTTTCCTTAGTCTCGCTGATTCCTTCTCCTCTTCTAGAATTCAGCTTAATTTCCTTAGGGTGGCCTCTCCTGGGTTTCCACTCAGCTTTTTGTTCTCTTGCTGATTATTTTCTCATAGCACACTGAATGTTAGCCAGTGAATGTAAGCAACTTTCTTACCATGGCTAAGCTTCAATTCACCCATGTGTTCTGGGGATAATGCTAGTGTGCAATTCACAGGACTGTCAAGAGTATTGATACAATAAACACAAACTGTTTGACAAAGTCTCTTCACATACAGCTCTGTAGACTGCCGATACCAGCAATCTTAACTAAAAATGGAGATTCTGATTGAGTTGAAATGGGCACTGATTTTCAAAGCAGGAAAAGAGCAGGTGAAAATTTTGATGGCATGTTGAAAACAGGCAGAATATTCCAAATATGAAATCATGAAACCTGAATTAATGTAATGTGCTTGTACTACAAAGGAGGTATGAAAAATATTGGCCTTTAATAACACAGGAAGAAACCCTAGGCCTGACTGTATTTTACTGGGAAAATCCAATGAAACAAAGGCAGACAATACCAAGAGAGAAACATAGTTTAGGGAAAAAATATTTTAGACATTCTAGGTCTGAAATGGTGGAGGACAACCAAGTTAAAAAGTCTTGGGATAAAGCAAAGAAAACAAGACTTCATACATGGGGAACATAGGATGTCTTACTCTCTCCAAAGCAAACCAAAGTAAAAGTCTGGTTGGACAATCTTGATGCTGTAAAATGGCCAGCAAGGCAAGGGGATCTGTGAAGTTGCTTTAGTTTTGATTGTCATTATCTAAATTCAGTCAGTTTTCTACAACTGTGGGTTCTTCATCCAGGGTTTCCACCAATCTAGATAAATATCTTTTTTTAAAAAAATTGTGTCTGAGGGGTTAGAATTGCGGCACACAGGATTAAGCTGCTACCTGCAATGTCAGAATCCCATATGGATGTCTATCCAAGTCCTGGCTGCTATGCTTCTAATCCAGCTCCTTGCCAATGTACCTGGAGAAGCAGCTAAATATGACCCATATGCGTGGGTGCCTGCACCCAAATGGAAGACCTAGAGTTTCAGACTCTTGACATTGGCCAGGGCCAGCCTCATCCATTGGGCCTATTTGAGGAATGAACCATTGATGAAAGCTCTTTCTCTCTTTAAGTAAACTGTGCCTGCACTTACACAGATTTTGTTGCCTTATCATTATTTCCTAAATCATACAATGTAAGAACTATTTATGTGGCATTTTCATTCTGTTAGGTATTATTAGTAATCTGGGAGGATTGTGTAGGTTGTATGGAAGTAGACAACTTTAGTTTATTTTTTCTTAATTTGAAAGAGAGTGGGGAGGAATAAGAAAGAGAGAGAAAGATGACTGCAATAGCTGGGACTGGACAAAGCTGAAGCCAAGAACCTGGAAATCACCCCAAGTCTCACACGGGTGGCAGAGATCCCAGCATCTAGACCATTTCCTGCTGTTTCCGAGAGCTTGCGTTAGCAGGAAGATTGAATCAGAAACAGAGATGGGGATTTATACCAAGGTACATCAAATACCAAGGCCTCCTCATCCACACCACATCTTCAGGATTTCTCTAAGCATCTACTCCACAAGTATACCTTTTGAACAAGTGATATGAACACCCATGATGATGGGATCTGAGGAAGTGTACTGATACCAAAATAAAGTGATAAGCCCCAAAGGATAACAAGAGATTTCTATACTTGATTTTGTTGGAATAGACCCAGTCTCCCACCATTGGTAGTGAAGATACTAATTCATATACAGGCAGTTGTCTACACGCCTTATCCAGCAAGGCAGCACTATACCTTGTCATGCTCCATGTGGCTAAGTAATATGCTCCTCAGAGCAGCTACAGAATGACCATGGACAGTTTTCAATGAGTTTGTCTACACAGCATAGACTTTGCACAATAAAACCCCTGCTTTAACAGGCAGGTGTGTACACCTGTGCAATGGAGCCATTGTGCAAAACATAATGCCTCTTGGTAGAGGAACCACCTAGGAGACACAGACAGACATTAGATCTCAGTAGAAACAAATGGGTACCAGTCTGTTCACCTAGATGCTTCCACTTTTATCAAATGGCCTTAGAATATGTTTCCAAGTTCTGCCTTCATTTGTCAAGATTGAAAAATCTTGTTGAATCCTCTAACTGTATTTAGGCTTTGGTGTACTGAGTGAGTTACCAACAATCACCTTTTGCACAGGCCGTGAACCCAGGAAAGTTTCCCCAAGCAGGAAACAAATCACTTGTCCCTACTTCCAGTCTCAGTTCTTTACTTTTCAAGAAATCCCCTTGTGTTGTGTGCTTTGCCAGACAGTTAATCCTGAAAACTTTGTGAATAGAAAAGAGGATAAGAAAGAAGAAATTTCTAATTCTTCTTCCATCTCACATCCCACGAGGCTACTAAGACAGTCAGGAGTGAATAGAGCTGCCTTCAAACACCCAGCACACATGGCCGCAGGCTCACTCAGCTAATAAATAAATCCCCAAAGTGAGAAAGCCATCTCATTTGTCATGTCCTGATGGAGACTTTCAATCAGAAACCCCTGAATTTCCAATGCCCACATCATAATGGAGCTGGTAGAACTTGGCCTGGCTCGTGTTAAGAAAGACCCCCGCTGCCTCCATGCCTGAGTCATTTCCCCTCTTCCCCTGTCTTCTGAGTGTGTCTGGTTTCATCTCCCTATCTCTGCAGAGGAGAAGCGCAGGCGAGAGTGCCAATCTGTGAGGGGGACTGTGTTCCAAGCCCCTTTGCATCTGACTGCCTTGCATTTGCTATTTTTGTTAGTTCGTTAACACATTTATTAAACATCTATTGTGTGTGTGATGGTGTGTGAAGCTCTTTGCAAAAAACATCCGAAAAAATAAAATCACATTTTACCAGAAGTTTACAATGTGACATGATAAGCAATGTGACAAAACATACTCATAAATATCTTATTTAGTTTGTTTCTTTTCTGGAAGGAATATTCTAATTTACTAGAGGAAATAATACACAATAAGATGATTTTTTAGTGGGTCTCTAAGTAGATCTTTGTCCATTCTCTTATGATGCTGAGTCTCAGTGTTCACATTGCAAGGAACAACTAGTGCTTCTAGTCCATCACTCCACTTGACACATGACTGTTCACATCTCCCTCATTCAACACATCCAACTCCAGGCCCACCCTCTGTCTAGTAAGGCTGTCCAGTATCACAAGGGCAGTCCACGACAGTTCCTCTCTAGATCTTGCCCAACAACACTCTGTTCCCTCTGTGCCATGCCCTTCCCAATGCCCTTTGAGCCTTGAACAGTCAACAAGAGTTGGCCTTTGTTTCTGAAACTAGGCATTTTAACATCTATATTGTTGTTAACTTTGGTTTATGTTATTTTGCTAAGTTAAGCTAGATAGAGTATAAGCTGATGAAATCAGTGGACATGATGAAATATGGTGAATCTTGGGACAATTTTGAGAATGTCAGGTAGGATCAAGGCAAGATGGTGTGTTGCTAAACCTCTGGGCTTCAAAGCATCAGGTCTGCGGGGAGGAGGTTTTGTCCTGACCTAAGCCATGGGGATCTTGAGAGCCCTCTTGATTTTGATTTTGATCTTGATTTGCCCTCTGCAGCCTAATATGTGTTTGCTGACCACTGGTCCATCTTAGAACAAGAGTGAGAGCTGTGTGTACAGTCTGCCAATGAGCTCCTGTCCACTATGGATTTTACTATTGGACTTTATAGCCTCAAATGCCAATTTTTTATTTAATGATGATCTCTTTTTATTTTTTTTATTCATTGATTACATTGTATTATGTGATACAGTTTCGTTGGAACTGGGATTCACCCCACCTCTCCCCCCGCCCTCCCCCCATGTGGAATGTTCCACCTTGTTGCATATCCACTAAAATTTATTTGTTGGAGAAGCAGAAACAGAGAGAGTAAACAGAGAAAGTTCTTACCTTTCTTACCTGCTGATTTGGTCTCAAACTATGCCCAGGTGTCCCTCATAGGTGGCAGGAATCCTGCAACTTAAACCATCACTACTACCTCTCAGGGTCTGCTTTACTGGAAAATTGGAATCAGGAGCCTGAGTGGGTAAGGAACTGAGTATGTTTGACTGGGAGGCAGACATTTTAATTTCTGTATTAACCCGTAGACTTAAAAACATTCCAGGATGTTACAGCAGAAATCAAAGCCAAGTCTTAAACTCAAACACTCCAATATGGGATGTATGTGTTCCAAGGAGTATTTAGCCACTTCACCAAGCATCCCAAGTGTCCTGTTTTCTCTGATTTCACATATCTTAATGGACCATATTTGCATATAGCTAGAATCAAACCTTCCTCTATACCTAAAAAGGCTCAAAGGCTCTGCCCTACCACTTGCACAGGTTATATTTATAGTTAGATACAAGGAAGTAATATTGGAAAATGCAATCCAAGTAGGGAGAGTCCAACTGTTTGTTGTTCATGTCTGTCTTACCTGACTGTGATTTGAATAGTTGTCTGCTTGTGATCAGCTTAGGAAGCTGTTCTACATCATGGAAGATAACAGTCTGTTTACACATTGAGTTAAATTGCAGTTCCCTATGTACTGACAAACTTTTAAGCCAAACATAAGTATGTACAGAGGCAGCTTTAGGCCAACCCTACCACACACCTGTACTGTTCTTATTGCTGAAGGCATGGGCTGGATTTCCAATGATAATGGGATGTTGATCTAAGCTGGAAGCCAGAGAAAAGCTTCCTATCCTCCCACCTTTCGTCTGCTACCACTGCCACCTTATGGTGGGGCCCTTGGGGCTTCCAGAAGTCAAAGTGTCTGGGAAATGGATTCTGGGCTCTCAGCTCCACTGCTTGGAGTGGAGGGAACTGGCACCACCTTCAATCTGTTGGTTGCTTTTGAAGCTTCCATGTAGAAAACTTGATGAGTAAACGGGTTAGAGTTGGTTTTGAGTGAAAACCTGTGAGAGTCGAAGGCATGAGCCCTAGATCATGGAGATTGTGTCATGGGAAAGGTCGCAAGCAGTAACTGAGTCTGGTAGTTGGCCTGTGTCCCCCTAAATGTGTGGCCCACAAAACTCAAGTGGTCATTTAGCATGCTTCAGCCCTCCCACATTACTTCTCCTTAAAATTCACTGTCTTGTCTTCAGGGTCTTCACATTTCCAGGGGTCAACCCTGTCACTATGAATTGCCAACCTCACTCCTGACTTCAGTAAAGAATGGAAACAGTCAGACAAAAGCTACACTACTTTTCCGCCAGTATACCTGTTGACCTACTTGTTGACCTACCTGTTTCTGTCCGCAGGTGTCCTGTCCTCCCACCATGGAGGACTGCCCCTTTTGTGGGCACTCCTCTCAGATACCTTCCCCTCTGCACAGGTCCTTTCTCTCACCTACCCCAAGGTCTTGTTTATAACATCATCTTTCTCCCTCTCTGGCAAATCAATTTTTCCTTCCTACTTTTTTTAAAGATTTTTACTTTATTTTATTGGAAAGTCAGATATACAGAGAGGAGAAGAGACACAGAGGAAGATCTTCTGCCTGTTGATTCACTCCCCAAGCGACCACAATGGCCGGAGCTGAGCCAATCTGAAGCCAGGTGCCCCCAGGTCTCCTATGCCGGTGCAGGGTCCCAAGGCTTTGGGCTGTCCTCTACTACTTTCCCAGGTCACAAGCAGAGAGCTGGATGGGAAGCTGGGTTGCCGGGATTAGAACCAGTGCCTATATGGGATCCCTGTGCGTGCAGGGTAGCTGCTAGGCTACCGTGCTGGGCCCCTACTGGATTTTTGTCATCAGCACATAAACAAACTCTAATAGTTCTTTTATTCAAGAAAAAAACCCTGACAACTCATCACTATGATGGTACTTCAAAAAGTTCAAGAAAAGTTTTCATTTAAAAACAGATATATTTCAGTGCAAAACAATACTTGAAATCCTTGAGCAGTCATTTCATAACAGTCATTTTCTGTGATCTTTGTGCAAACCACTCAAATGCTTGGATTTCAAATCTTTGCACCAAAGCAAGCTTTACAAAATATTTTAATAATATATTAACTTATTTGAATGACACAGTGACAGAGAAAGGAACAGATTAAAGGAGAGAGAGAGAGAGAGCATGCCAGAGAGCGAGAGAAAGAGGGAGCTCTTCCATCTGCTGGTTCCCTTCCAGTAACGCTCACAATGGCCAGCGTTGGGCCAGACTGAAGCCAGCAGCCAGGAATTCTATCCAGATCTCTCACATAGTGGCTGGCACCAAGTACTTGAGCTACCACCGCTTCTTTTCAGGCATGTTGTCAGGAAGCTGGATCAGAAGCAGATGAAGGACTCTCTCCCAGGCTCCCTGAAGTGAGGTAGAAGTGTTTGAATCAACAACCTAAACCCCTCTATGTCACAATGAAGGTTGTGTTACCTGACTACATTTTCCACAAATGCTTTGAAGTACTCTCATACTTTCTGATCAGACTTCTAAGATTTGTTTTATCCTGTCTCTTTTTCCTCATTTCCCATCCTCTAAATCTCTTCCAATTATGATTTCTAAATACTACTTTTGAAATAAAAGATCTATTCAGAGAAGTACACAGTTTTAAGAAACTGCCATCAAAGTTCACAGAAGCTCTGTGCCTGCCCCTCCTCACTAGGACAACTTTTCTTGGTTCCAGTCTGATCACTATTCTGGGGGGAAAATTTGGGGATTTTTGAGCTTTGTGTAAACGGAAACAAGCATCTTTATTTATGTGTTATTAATTCTTTTATTCAACATTATGTTTGTGATTTTTATAGTTGTGTGTAGCTAAAGCCCATGCATTTTTATTACTCTAGAATAATTTATTTTTAGCTACTCAATGATTGCTGTTGGTCACTGGATTCCTATATCTTTGATACTCATTGTTACATATTTCTATTGCTGAGTCTTAGGGTACAGGCACACTGAATTTTAGGATATAATGTTTAGGTGGTGGCCAAAAGGATAGTACAAGTTACATTCCCACCAGCACTGTGTGTGCAGTGATGTTGCTCCAAATTGCCTCCAGACATTAGCATTGTGTGACTTATTTCTACCTCTGTGAAGTGTCAGCATAATTTTAAGTTGTGGCTCCTAATGATGATCAAGGTGGAAAGTGTCCTTGATGTCTTTTTTTCTCTTACATTGTTACAAAGTTCATTATTAAGTTCTGCCTATTCCAACTTTAAAATACTTCTAAAACCTGACCATCCTTCGGTGTCAGCACTGATACCAGGATAGTCCACACCACTGCCCAGGTAAACTTCCCAGTGAACTGGAATCTTTCTATTTACCTCCAGCCTGTCTGCGATCCAGCAGCTATAGTGTTCTGATCACTTCCCTCCAGCCTTTAAAACTTTCAGACGACTGTTAACTCCATAAGGTTGTAAACTGTTGTTGATGTTATGTTATGGCTTTTAATCGGTCAGGATGATATTCTGCCAGCTCTACCTTCAGACCAGAGATGGTCTCCTCAAGCAACTGTTGAATTTATCTGGACAATAAGATGCTGGACTCTATGCATGGTGCATGCTTGCAATGAAAGAATTATGATTGGATTTGAACTGTAATACTGCAATAAGGTAGAGTAATCCACCATGGGGGGAGGGTACAGGGAGGGGTTGGGGGAACCTCAGAGCCTATGAAATGGTGTCATAAAATGAAATGTAATAAAATACCTTTCAGATGACTTCTTAATGCAGTAAAATGAGATGTAAACTTTCAGCAGTGAACGTGAGACGACATCCTTTATTTGATACCCTCTTGTCTGCCTTTCGCCCCGGTTCCACATGTCCAGTGGTGCTGGCTCACCCCTCAGATAGCATGATTGCTTCCTTACCAAGAACTTGCATTCGCTGGTCCTTTTTCATGTCATGCCCCAGATGTCACATACGCCTCTCTCCGCATGTAGTTTTGTGCTCACCCATCACTGCTGAAACTCACTGCCCCGTCCCCACCAACTGCTTCTCCTAGCACCTTACACTGCTTCATTGCCTCTGTAGTATTGGAAATACTACCCATTTGTACATGTATTATCATTACAAATTGTGTTCCCTGTCCCTTCTACTAGAAGGCAGACTGTATGCAAGCAGGCACTGTAAGAAAAAATCATACCACTGAAGAACCCCCAAAACTACTTGATTCATCAATTCTTCATTTATCATGCTGAGAAGTTTTTTTTTAATTGGTTTCTTAGTTGAGCTAGGTAGTACAGACTGCTGATAAGTTTCTGTGGAAAATCATAGGGCTATTTTATATACTTTAAAAGCCATACAGTTTCCTCAAAATATTATTTATGTGAAACTTGTACATATGAAACTTTTCAGTGTTATTTTTATTCTGTGTCATATAAGCAATTGCAGATAAAATAGGAAATGTCAATATTCAAGGGAGAACACGTAAATCACGGTCCTGTCATTCAGAACTATTAAAATTCCTATCACTGAAAAATAACTAGGAATTATATGTTTTAAAAGATTCATTTATTTGTTACAAAGGTTGAATTATGGAGAAAGAAGCAGAGACACAGAAAAAGCAAAGAGATAGTCCATCCACTGGTCTATTCCGTACGTGGCTGCAGTGGCTGGGGCTGGGCCAGGCCAAAGCCCCAGCCAGGAACTCCGTCTTGGTCTCCCATGTAGGTGGCTGGGCCCCAACCATTTCCACCATCTCCTGCTGCTTTCCCAGATACATTAGCCGTATTGGTAATGGACTAGCTGAAACTCTAACCAACACTCCTATGTGATGTCCACATTGCTGCTGGTGGTAGTCTACCATAAAGCCAACCCTAGGAATTATATTTTCTTGATTATATTTACAGACTTCTTTCAGCTTTTAACATAGTATGTTAAAATAGAATCGAAGTATGGACTAAAACTTGTGACCTCTGCTTTGGATAAAATCATCAAAAGCACATACCTAAACTAATATATATGTGATTAGTGATTATGTATTGCTTTCAATGACTTCTCACATATACTGTAGTCTTTTCAAGTTATTCTGTATTTTTAATGCCAGAAATTGTTATGTATGTTTTCTATAGTAAGCAATACTATGACAAATACATAAAGAACTTAATCTTGAAAGACTTTGTTTCTCAAAAATAAATACCTAAAATCACTGAAAGTGAAGGCAATGCAACTTTAAAAGTTTTCGAGACATAGTTTTAAATCAGTCATTTTCATGTACATTTCCTAGGAAGAATACTGCTGTGTCTCAAGTTTCTTCTTTAACTTCACAGGGAGTTGATGAGGACAATGAATGTGACAATACTGAGAGTATGGCAAATTTCTTGAGACTTAAGTCAGTGTGCTTAATAGCTTCTTATGTGAATTCCAAGAAGTCTCATAACTCCTTTCTTACTTCACTGCATCCACTTTCACAAGCTACTTAAATATTCTTTTGAACAGAAACGATTCAATTTTTTTATTGTATTTGATTTTATAACACAGTTTCATAGGCTGTGGGATTTCCCCCAACCCCTCCCTGTACCCTCCCCCCATGGTAGACTTCTCCACTTAGTTGCAGTATTACAATTCAAATCCAATCATAATGCTTTCATTGCAAGCATGTACTTTGCATAGTGTCCAGCATCTTATTGTCCAGATAAATTCAACAGTTTCCTTGGGCAGACCATCTCTGGTCTGAAGGTAGAGCTGGCAGAATATCATCCTGACCGATTAAAAGCCACAACATAACATCAACAACTGTTTACAACCTTATGGAGTCAAATGACATGGTATTGAGTGACCAAATGTTAGAAGATGAAAGTTCTTAACCACATCCTGTAATTACTTCATTGGCATTTCAATTTTAGTTTATACACAACTGGCTGCTATACACCTTAAAATGGCTATAGGGTACTATTCAGCTGTCTTGTGTCTATTTTCATTTTTGTGTTTAGTAGTTTGTAGTGTTCATGCAAATTTCTACTGAACTTGGTGGATTTTGGGATAGTCCATGTTGATTTATAACTCTAACAAGGCATATGTCAACAGTTGAGGCACAGAACAGTTTTAGGAGGGGTGTGCAGAGAAATCTTCAAAACCTTAGTGGGGAGTAACTTATGTTCGTGTCCTACCTAGTAGGGTGTATGTGAGTCCAGGCTAACTGTTTCCTATTTGGTACTAAGCAGAAATGGTTCAATTTTAATGAAACTTATTTTAGAGGTAACTTCTTGGAAGACTTGATTCAAACCAAAATTGTAACGAAAACAAACTTAAATTCCTCAAGGCATATGAGAGAAATCTGATGAGTCAAACACTACAGAACTGTGAAATATCAGATTCCGCATTAGACAGTTGTGATTTGTTTTTGTTTTGTGTGGGGTTCTGTTCTTTGTCTTTTTGTTGTTGTTGTTGTTGTTAGGCATATTAATGTAACAAAAATATTCACGCCCTAAGATGATACAAGAGTAAAGTTGTACGTTGCCTTCTAAGTAATGACACATTCATTAGAGGCAAAACAAACAAGGATGGTGAGAGTGATGATAATTCCAACATTTAAGGGGCTCTCTGGCATGGAGGGGAATCACCATTCACAGCACAAAGAAACCAGTCAAGGATATGTGTGGATCAGAAGAAAGAATGGATGACTGGTTTGTGACAAAGGTCTATGCTGAGAATCAATATTGAGGCATAGTAGATAGAGCTTCCACCTGTGACCCTCACATCCCAAACATGTGTCAGTTCATTTCCTGGCTCGCATCCCAAACATGTGTCAGTTCATTTAGCTCCTGTTAATGTTCTGGGATAAGCAGAAAGATGGCCCCAGTGAAACCCTGCCACCCATATGGAACACCCTTATGAAGCTCCTGGCTTTCTCCTGGCTCAGCACTGGCTGTTATGCCCACCTAGAGAGTGAACTGATAGATAGAAGACCTCTCTGTCTCTTCCATCCCTCCCATTTCTGTCTACAACACTTTCACAGTAATAACTAAATCTTCTGTTTTTAAAAAAAGCATTCTATGCAGGCAAGATTGACACAAAAACTACTGACATGGCTCTTACTCTCGAAGAAGTCAATCTAATGGAGAAGAAAGACAAAAAGCTATTATACATGCATGGACCATGTCCTACTGGTGG
Source organism: Ochotona princeps (assembly GCF_030435755.1). Classification (NCBI taxonomy): domain Eukaryota; kingdom Metazoa; phylum Chordata; class Mammalia; order Lagomorpha; family Ochotonidae; genus Ochotona; species Ochotona princeps. The sequence continues at coordinate 43,344,707 of NC_080840.1, forward strand.
CCATTGCGATAGGCAGTACAGGGGGACATAGAAAGGTACATTATTGCAGTTTGAGCAAGGAGGACATCAGGGAATGATGAGCTGGATCACAAAGACTCCTAACACTTTGTGGAGAGACAGGGGCAGGATGTTTTGTAAGGAAGAGACACCAACATGAACAAAACCAGAAGAGAGGCCAGTAGTCTGGCCCTTTTCCATATGTGTTTAGCGGTGTTGGTGTTGGTCCACTCCTTAGAGGGAAGGAATGGTGCATATTGCTTACATGACACAATTAGAAGTATTCCTAACAGCTGGAGAGCTCTCTGGTGGCAGTATATGCTCTTGCATACACACTTAAATAGTGTTACAGACTACTCTTTTACATTCTTTACTTTTTAACTGTGTTCCTTCATTGTTCAGGACATGAGGAGGCCAGACAATATAATTAATGATATCAACAAAATGATTGCTCACCAGTTTGCTTTCTCAGTGCATAAGTGGAGTTCAGTATTGAAGACCAACAGCTTTGTAAAGACAGAATCCCAAAACTCACGTGGTGGCTGGCCCTCTTGCTCCACTTGATTTACAAGTGTTGGTGGACTAAGCAGTATGTGCCATGTACAGAATGCCATTGTTGATCTATTTAACATTGAATAGTCTCTGCTACATGGTATCCAGCCTCCCTTCAAAGTTACACTGAGAAGTACAGAGAGAAATTGCATCTGCTTGTCACTGATTCAAGTGCTGAGAATCAGCTCTCAACATGTCAGCCCTCAGCCCAGCTGTGAAGGCCTATGGATTTGCATCACTGTGAACATAATATGAAACAGGGGGCCTATTTTTAGACTCTACTTAATTACTTGCAATTATCAAGCACAGTCTTGGTATTTTCCCCCCTTAGTATTCCCTTTCTCTGCTCTCTGTCTTTTCCTGGGAGCTGTGAGATACCCACAGGGGTGTACAAAGTCATTTACCTCGTGAGCCGACGTTGCCATCAGTGATCTGTACATGGCCACAGGGAGAAGAGACGTGGAACAAAGACCCTGAGTGATTAGTTCTCCCATGTTTGAGACAAACGCATCAACTGAGGTCCAGACACCTGCCATGAGTACTGCCCCAAACAGTCGCTGCCCCTTGGTTTTGCTCACGACTTTGTTCTTTGCCCACTGTCAGCCTCCCAACATTTCACTAGTGGTCCAGCACTTTGCACATTCAAGGAAACAGATGCCCATTAACTTTTCATATACTTGATCTTCAGCCAGTGCCCAAACTTAGAAATGATATTTGCTTTGACTTAAAATCATACTGTAATGTAGTATTTCTAGAGACTAAGAATAGCCATTGTGAATAGCAATCAAAATAGTGCTGAGCAGAAACAAAAGGGAAGAAGGGTGAGGTCAACTTAATAAAAAATTCAAAAGCAGCTTACTATGGTATTTTCCCAAATAGATTTGCTTTTTGCCTAGGAAACCACAGATGGTTACATTATCAGGACTTTCTAACTCATTTACAATTGAATGGGTGAGCCAGGGATGCCCACATCATGGAATGTGCATTCTGATATAGAAATATATTCTCATGTATTTGTCAGGCTCAAGTTAGACTGAGTTTAAATTGATGCTTGTGAGCATTTTCTTGATGACTCAGGAGGAATAGAGCCAGGATCATTTCCTACTGAATATTTTGAGGAAGACTTTTTCTTAGATTACTACTCATATGCACAGGACTGTGTGTGTGTGTGTGTGTGTGTGTGTGTCTGTGTAAGAATGAGACAGACAAAGAGCGAGAGAGAATATTCCTGCATACTGTCAAAGCCAGATGCAAATGCAAGTTATGGTGTGGATAAGGGAGGAGCCAAGGACGCACTGAGTATGTAAATGTTGGTTAGGAGAAAATCACATGGAGATTCACTCTTCAAAGCTCACAATGAGCCTCTGATTGCAGAAGGATAGGCCTGCTGAGCACTGCCTTCCTGAGGTTTTGTCAGCACTTTCATTATGAAGCTAAATTTCCAGGGCTTACATCCAGCTGTAGAAAAAACATGAGACTAAGGAGATTCCACAATTCCCAAACTTTTTCAATACCAATGAAATTATCTGGACAATTCTATAGGGCATGGAATTCTCCAAGGGTGGATTGTAAATCAGAATTTCTGAGATGGAAGCTCCCAAAGAAGCAGGCATTTCTAGATTGTCATTGGCTAAAACATTGCATCAAAATTCATATTATAGGCAGTCAGCTTTGTGGTACAGTAGGTAAAGGTTCAGCCTGCATTGAAGATAAGGGCATTACATAGTTGTGTCAGTTCCAGGAGAGTCTGCTTCCTTCCAGCTCCCTGCTAAGGCACCTATGAAAGCAATAGAAGATGGCTCAAGGGTTTAACCCTCTCCCACACAGATGGGAGACAGAATTGCAGGCTCCTGAGGAAGGGCTGACCCTGCCCTGGCTGTTGTAGGCATTTGAAGCATGCACCAATAGGTGGAGCATTTTGCTTCGTTGTTTCTCCCTTTTCTGTCATTCTGCCTGTCAAATAAGTAACTCATATCTTTGTTTTTAAAAAAAACTGAAATTTTAAAATATGACACATTTTCTCTGATATATTGGAAATGATTTTAATAAAGACTTTGAAACACAGGCCTGGATAAACACAGCTTCACAGATTTTTTTAAATTAGCATAGGTAAGTGAAATTGGGAGTGAACTTTGGGAGTAAATTTCATTTTCTAAATATTTTTTGAACACAGAGGAAGATATTCATTTCAAGTTCAAATGGAAGAGGATGTGCTGGCCATTGAGAACAGAACAGGATGATCTTAGATATATTTATTTGGGAAGGAGATATGGTAAGTGTCAGAGAAATGTAAATCAGGTGGGAATAATGTAAACTTAAATTTGAAGCCTCAGGAACCTGACAATCACTCATCCTTCTTTGCTTTTGTGTTTTTGTTGTTGTGTTGTTTGGTTTTTTTTTATTTTAAAAAAGATGTATTTATTTATTTAAAAGGCAGAGAGAGAGAAAAGAGAGATGGAGAGATATCTTTTCCATTTACTGGTTCACTCCCCAAATGTCTGCAGTGACTGGGACTGGGCCTGAGCCTCGTCAAGGCAAAAACCAGGAGCCAGAAACTTTGTCCAAGTCTCCCACATGGGCTCAGGGGCCCGAGGACTGGGCCATCTTCCACTGCTTTCCCAGGCCATTAGCAAGGAGCTAGACTAGAAGCATAGCTGTCAGAACTAAAACTGCCATCCATAGAGGGTGCTTGCACTCCGGGCAGTGGTTTATTTCATTGTACCACAGTGCTGGTAAGGTTCAGTAATACATCTCTCAAACACACATCCTACAGTATTTTAGTTAGGACCTGAAGAAAATATTCATTAATTACTATACTTATTTACTGAATAAAAATTTAATGACCTAGGCATAGAAAAATGAAGATGACTAAGACCATTTACCCATAAATAACTTAAAGGCAGAGGGTGCAGAAAGTAGAATGTGAAGGAGTAAGTGCAAAGGTTGCCACGAGTAGATCAGTAGGTCAGTGCACAGGGCACTGATTCCATCTGCAGAGAACTGAGAAGGCTGTGTCTTACTACATCATGAGTCAAGTGGATGGTTGAAGTGGTACAAGCAGAAAAGACCATCAAAAGGCAGCTGACGAGAAGAAAAGGCCAAGTACGGACTGGAGGACACCAAGTCAGGGTTTGGAGTGAAAGGAGATCCAATGAAAATGAAGGAATGCGAGAGGGCTGGGCAGATCAGAAAAGCATGGGTAGGTTGGGCATTTGGCACAGTGGTTAAGATGCTGCTTGGATTGCCCTCTTCCCAAATCAGAGTGCCTGGGTTCAAGTCCCAGCTGCATTCCTGATTCCAACCTCCTGCTAATGCACACCATGCAAGATAGTAGGTGATACCTGAAATGGATGGGTCCCTGAACCAGGTGGGAAACCCAGATTGAGTTGTGGTCTCTTGGCTTTGACCTGACCTATTTCCCGCCATCAAGGTATCTGGATAGTGAACCCATGGGCATAAAATCTCTTTCTCTCTCAGTGTTAAGTCTAGGAAATAAAGAATGCAAAGTAAAGGAGAGGAAATGGTAGGAGCAACATAAAATTTCTACGGTACAAAAGAAAAAAAGTAAAGCCAATGAAGTGCCTAAGAGTACACATTATAGGACAAAGGCATGAATATGTACATAAACCATGCAGGAGAAAGAGTTAAAGAAAAACATGGGAAGTACAACAAAAATAATAGTTTTCTAGAGTATATTTCCTGCCCCATCCACTGGGATGTAAAGAAACTTGCTGTGGATCATCATGAATGATCTTTTGCATGCTGACTCACTAGGCAGCCCTGAGAGCCTTTACCAAACTGAGCCTTAAATTCTCTAGAAAAAAAGACTGAATGATCTAAGTTGCAATACTGTGCCATAAAGAAAAAAAGAATAACCTATGTAAAGAATCTAACAATTCAGACACATGCAGGATACTTTAACTGTCTCCAGTGTCCTCTTACTTCCTTTTTTCCTGTCTCAGATGGAAAAGTACCATCATTAGCTCAATAACTAAAGATCAAACAGTCCAGTGCAGAAACAGGCAAAGGACTGAACAGATGCTTCCCCAAAGAAGATAAACAAATGGCTAGTATGCACCTGAGGAGATGCCCACTGCGTTAATCATTGAGAAAACGCAAGTCAAAACCATCAGGACATATCACCTTACAACTATTTAGATGGCTGCTATCAAAATGAGAAATATTGTTCAGAATTAATTACAGAAATCACAATGCTTGTGAACTTCTTGCAGTGTAAAAGGGTAAAAGGGAGTGTAAAATGAGGGTGTGTAAAAACAGTGTAGATACAGATGAAAACAGCACGGCAGAATCAAAAAAAATTAAAAGAATTACCATATGGTCCAGCAATTCCACTTCTGGGTATACTAATATATCTGAACCAAACAAGACCTCTAGGAGATGTTTGCACACTCAGGTTTATAGCAGTATTATGCACAATAACAATAACTTGGAAATAATTGTCCATCAACAAGTGAATAAACAACAGGCAGTATCTGCAGATGGATCAAATATTCCTCAACTTTAAAGCAGAAGAAAACCCTGCCCTATGCTATAGCAAGCACGAACCTGGCGGACATGCTGTTCATGAAAAGAAAAATACTGTGTGATTCCGTTTTTATGAAGTACTTAGACTAGCCAAATTCACAGACACAGCAAGTGCAATGGTGACTAATGAGGTAATCAAATGTGAGTGCCTAATGGATATAGTTTAAGTTCTACAAAATGCTACAAGTTCCGGATATGAGTGGAGGTGATAGTTGTACAACATTAAGATCTGTTTAATACCATGGAACGTAAAATGATTCATATGGCAATTTTTGTGTGAACACAGTATATATATATATATTTAATACTTAAAAAAAGAATATATATATATATATATATATGTATATATATATATTCAAGATCCCATTCTAAAATGAGCCTAAATCTTTGGTCTGATGTATAGAGGATGCTCAGTCCATCTGTGTTATTTGTTTCTTTCTTTTGTTATTGTATCTATTTAGCTGAGAGACAGAAAGGGATAGACATACCAGTCTGATAGTGATCTCCCACTCCCCGCTAGTTCTCTCTCAAAAGTTTGGCAAAGCCAGGGACCAGAACTTCAATCATGGGAGACCAGAGTCTCCCATGCAAATGGCAGGAACCCAGTTACTTGAGCTAGCACCACTGCCTATCAGGGTTTACATTGCCAGGAAAACAGGAATTCTGACTCCAGCCAGGCGTCAGCAGCTGGAGTCAGAATTGAACCTGGGCACTCCCACGTGGGATGAGGACTAGGACAATATTAAATACCCACTCCCACATCTTATCTTCTTGCTTCTTTTTGTTTTCTGATTTCCAAGCAAGAAATTTGAGCAATATTTTAACTTTAGTAAAAAATTATTTCCTAGTTCATTCCTTATTTTTCCTTTAAGTGAATGTAGACCAATTTAAAATCCTTGTTCCTAACTTTATAGCTAAATATCGATTTGTCCTCTGTCCAGTTCTTGTCTGACATTACATCACTTAGGCACTCCACAGCCAGCCCCCACTCCATTTGTTGCAACCTTCTGCCCTCAGTCCCAATTGTCCCATAGGGTTTTACAACCTCAGAAATCTTCCAGTAAATGGCACTCAGGCTTGGCTCTGTCCACTGACCTGCATTTTTAGCACGAAGTATGTTCAGCCTTGATATTTCCTGAAACAATTTACACTTATGTGTAAAATGTTGTGTTTTGTGGCCCAGTGCAATAACGTGGCAACTAAAGTCCTCACCTCGCATGCCCCAGGATCCCATGCAGGCACCAGTTCTAATCACAGCAGTCCAGTTTCCCACCCAGCTCCCTGCTTGTGGCCTGGAAAAGTAGCTGAGGACGGTCCAAAGCCTTGGAATCCTGCACCCTCATGGAGACCTGGAGGAAGCTGCAGGCTCCTGGCTGCAGATCGGCTCAGCTCCAGCCATTGTGGTCGCTTGGGAAGTGAACCATCGGATGGGAGATCTCCCTCTCTGTCTCTCCTCCTTCCTCTATATCTGACTTTGCAATAAAAATAAATAAATCTTTTTAAAAAGTTGTGTTTTCTTTTAAAGATTTTTAGTACATCTGCTTTCTGTTCGACACCAGAAAGCAATCTGTGTCTCATAAATTCATTAACATTTATATCATGTGTTGGGATAACTTCTACAGTCCTAGGTTCAGAATGCAGGATTCTCCAAACTGTTGGCTGTGTCTTCATGATGTTAATGAGTGACAGTTCAGGCTGGGTAAGGAGCTTTAATCAAGTCAATTATCAAAGGTTATTTTTTAAAAGGTTTATTTATTTTTATTGCAAAGAGAGAGGAGAGACAGAGGAAGATCTTCCATCTGATGATTCACTCACGAAGTGACAACGGCTGGAACTGCACCAATCTGAAGCCAGGAGCCTGGAGCTTCTTCCAGGTCTCCCATTCAGGTGCAAGGTGCCAAGGCTTTGGGCTGTCCTCGACTGCCTTCCTGGGCCACAAGCAGGGAGCTGGATGGGAAGCTGGGCTGTCAGGATTAGAAACGGCACTCATGTGGGATCCCGTCGTATTCATGGCACGAATTTTAGCCACTAGGCCACTGCCTCAGGCCCAAAGGTGATTTTATTTCTTGTATTCCTTGTCTCTGCTGCTCCTCTGTCTCGCATTCACATACATACACATATACACACATACACAATAAGAACACAGACTCTGGATGTCAGGATGCTCGCTCATTCTCAAGCTATAACACAATATGCCCGATGACAGTGGCACCTGATCCCACTATTGTCACCATCTGTAGAATGCAAGAGCTGTGCAAGCTGCCTCCTGGCATACTGTGGTAGAGACATTTCAAAGTCAGGCAGTCCTTGTTGCAAATCTTGTTCCACCACTTAATAACTTGGATTGATGCCAGGTTCCCTAACTTCTCTGTGTCTTTCATGAGAGGAGAGAGAACTCTGTGTCTTCTGTGTCTGTAGGGCAGATATCTGGGAGAAGTTGGTGAGACAATGGGCAGGGCAGATACCTTGGCACATAGCAGATACACAAAGAGTGCCCTCTTTGTCTTTGACCCGTGGAAAATATTTATTTCTCCTGCAGCAGACTTGCTGACAGAGAAACAAACAGCCTCACAGTCAAGGCTGCTTGGTCACATAAACTCAGGAAATGAGTGAGAAATGCCTTACTGTTGTTTCCTTCAAGGGAAGTGGAAAGGAGGGGAAGGATGGGAGCAAAAGGGGAGACTGGGCAGGGGAAACCCAACAAGCTGAAATGTGGAAAGTCAGACGAGCACCCAGGAACACGTATGTCCATGGTAACTGTGTCACCTGATGCTCCTGCACTTCAGCCTCACTGATTTGCCTGTACTTGGTGGAAATAGTGGGTGAAATATGGAGTAGAAAGACGATCTTATCGGACACCAGAAAGGCACTTTCGGAAGTGCTAATTTAATTTCCTGCAGCCTTTGTTAATGCAACAAGTTCTGGGACCTCACACCTCTCATAACACTTGAAAAACAAAATTTGTGTGCAAGACCGTACAGCAGTAATACCTGTTCAATGCTCCAGGCAACATGTTGCCATGATAACATTCAGATTCTGTCTTCATCAGGGAATGAAAATGAAAACTCGCAGTGCTTGAGTATAAGTGTTTTCTTTGGTCCGTATCAGCAGGTTAATGTTACAAAGGGCAGAAGTCTGAGTGTTGTTGCTGTTGTTTGCTGGTTTTGAAACAATAGTGCATGAAATGTGTCGGGTATGGTAGTGCAACGTTCATATGGAAACAAGAACTCCCCCAGAGGAGCCCGAGCCCATTATTCTGACAAACGTACATTACCAAAGGATATGGAAAAAAACAAAATGAGAGTTCTGAATGTCAGATTCAGTGGTGTCATGTCAGAACCAGAGAGTTGTCGGTAACTGATGGAAAGCAAGTGCAAGATTGATCTGGAAGCCTAATTGGCTATTTTTATGGCTGTGAGATTCTGATCTTATATTAGAGCAATAAACTATCCACTGTGCTTCAGGGAACATCTGTGCATTTGGCTCTTATAATAAAAAATATTGAAAATCAAGAGAGGTAGCCATGCATGGAGAGAAACAAGAGGATGATTAACATGAATCTCAGGAAAAAGGTTGCAGGGGGCAGTGGAGAGAGGTAGAGGGAGGAGGGGCTTCCTAGGCCTCAGTAATGCTCAATTTCTTAGGCTGAAGAGCATTTTATTATTCCCTCGGAGAACCTCATGCAGGCATTATTTACACTCAAAAAGCTAGACAGAAAGAAAATAGAATTAATGGCAAGAAAATAGGCTAAAGGCAGTGAAAGAACTGTAATTCAACTACTAAGTGGCTATAATTGGGGCACAACACCTACCTTGGCTGAGACTTATCTTTTTTTAAAGATTTCTTTCTTTTGCGGTGTGTGTGGGGGTGGGGAGGCAGATATACAGAGAGGAGGAGAGACAGAAGGAAGATCTTCCTTCCGATGGTTCACTCTCCAAGCGACCACAACAGGCGGAGCTGAGCCGATCCGAAACCAGGAGGTCTCCCACGAGGGTGCAGGGTCCCAAGGTTTTAGGCCTTCCTCAACTACTTTCCTAGGCCACAAGCAGGGAGCTGGGTGGGAAGCTGGGCTGCCTTGATTAGAACTGGTGCCTGCATGGAATTCTGGGGCATGCAAGGTGAGGACTTTAGCTGCTATGCTGTCGCACCGGGCCCGAGACTTATTTTTTTCACCTGTAAAATGAAGGTGTGGTGAATGATCACTGTACTAGCTGGTAGCACGAAAAGTCTTTGGCCCCATGTATATCACATGAAATATCTCTTAAGGAAATACAAGTACCATCTTGTCTTCATGTAAAAACCAGCAAACAAATAAACAAAACCAGTGGCTACCAGCCAATCATGTACGCCAGTTTGACCGGCAATGTGAGTTATCCTTTTATTTCCACCAGCTCCTGTGGGCAACCCTACAATTTTTTAAGCAAAATTGTAGACATTGTACTTCAAACAAGGTTTGATAAAGTCATCCACAGGACTCAAAGATGTGGGAATCGGACACTGTGTCTGTCACAGATGCTCTAGGCTTCCGTCTCTGTCAATTGACTTGACACCTTCTCTGAATTCAAAACAGCAATGTAACAGACTCAATAGGCGTCTGATTATTCCATGCTCATCAAATGTGCAACCATTGCTGTCAGGTGCTGCATATTCCCCCAAATAATTACACTTTTCAGAACTGGGCTAATATCCCGTTGTAAATGTTTGTATCAAGAAGACAGAGCATCTTGTTCCTGTGTTGTTTTTCGGTAAGAGTGGTCATTCATTAGTTCAATTCATTGATGCTGGAAGTGTTCATAGAAGGCCAGGTGGGAGCAAGTCCTATGCAAACCTCTGTGATGTGATTGAGCCAGATGTGGCCTGGGGCATTGCGATAACTTCCCAGTACCTACTCACTCAGCCCCTTTGGGTTCTTATGTGAAACGAGAACAGATGGATCTGCGCTACTATCTTCCACTTCCTGCTTTGTTGCAGGATCAGATGCAGGCATCAGCTCCATCCAAAGTTTAGTAACCTAATATACCCTGCGAGTGTCGCAGGCCAATGCCTTCTTCTCGGATGTCTACAGGAATGCAATGCCCAGCTCTGAAACCTGGGGCAAATTTCTCAGCCTCTGAGAGACTGATTTATTGCCCTCCTGAAATAGAAAGACCTCTCCAGGGTAACTGAACTCAGTGAAGGTTGATTTATGGTATCATGCACATAGGAGCTGGAATCAAGGGCTGGCACTTAATATGGTCTCAAAGAACATTATTTGTGCTGCCTTTACTGTCCAGCTAGCATAATTACACACATGGTCATGCAGTAAACAAAAGTAACTGTCCTGAAAACAACTCAGTTCTGGTGACAGCCTGAGTGAAGGCACCAAGCAGTGGTGATCTTTCTCGAGTATGTTCAGGCTTCCTTAAGGAATAATTAAAGCCATGCACAAGGGCAGTGTTCCTGTGCGTCAGATAAAACTGCTGCCTGTAGTACCTGCATTCCATGTCTGAGAGCTGATTTAAATCCTGTTTACTCCACTTGCAGACCAGCTCCCTGTTAATGTACCAGGCAAATCAGAGAATGATGATTGGAGTTCTTGTGCACCTGCCACCCATGTGGGAGACCAGGATGGAGTTCTTGGCTCCTGGCATCAGCCTGAATCAATTCTAGCCATTGCAATCATTTGGGAAGTGAACCAGCTGATGGGAAACACACACTCTCTCTTTCTCTCTCTCTCTCCTCCCACACACACATGTCTTCTACATTTCAAATAAATAAAACAAATCCTAAAAACAGTTAAATACACCCTTAAATGAAGGGAAGCCATACATGGCACCAAATGTGATACGGTGTCTTGGGAAATTAACTCAAAAGTGATGGCATTATGAGGCTAGTTTGAAGTAGTCTCACCAGTCTCCTTCAATAAGAATTTAGTATAATATACTCAGTCAGTGAGAAAACTTCAAAACACCTGTGATAACATACAGATGAATACAAGCCTTTATTCTTTTAATACTCAAAATTATCAAGCAAGGCCATGTTCATTCTAAATGTTGAAAGAAAAGAGAAAGTTCTCAAGAAATGAAGTTTGAATTCTGTGACATCCATCTCATACAAGTATCCAGAGGACAACAAATACAAATCCACAAATCAGTTGAACTCTCAGCTGAGGGTCCCTAGGCTTTGGGCCGTCCTTTACTGCTTTCTCAGGCCACAAGCAGAGTGCTAGATGGGAAGTAGGGCTGCCAGGATTAGAGCTGGTGCCATATGGCATCCCGATGGCATGCAAGGCAAGGACTTTAGCCACTAGGCTACCACACCAGGCCACAAAGTGCTCCTAGTTAAGGGAAGGAAACAAAGGAAGTTACTTTGGAATCAATAATAAAGTGTTCTGGTTTCTGAATTGGACTTGTTTTCTGGATGTTTAACATTTAAATGCAGGTTCTGGAGACAAACATGTATGTATGCAGCAGCATTTCACTGAAGCATTGCCATCATTTCATCTCTTTCTTTTTTAAGATTTATGCAATTTATTTTACTTATTTGAAAGGCAGAGTTGCAAAGAGGGAGAGAGGGGAAGAGAGAGAGAAAGAAGCAGAGATACAGAGAGATCTTCTTTTTCATGGTTCGCTCTTCAAATGGTAGCAACAGGCTGAAGTTGGGAGCCAGGAATTCATCTTGGTCTCCTGTGTGAGTGGCAGTGCCCCAAGCCCTGGAAGCATCTTCCATTGTCCCTAGGTGCATTAACAGGAGGAGGAGTAGTCAGGACTGAAATGGAGTGCTGGCATTATTAGTCTCAGATTAATTAGCTGCACCACAACATCAGCCCCAGTCTCACATCTTTCTATCACCACATTTGGAGTATGTTTTGCTTACTCCTGGTTGCCAAATGGAAAATTGAAACCCGAGTTGAAAGATCAAATCTGGGTCAGAAAGAGAACCTGTGTTTTGTTGTCCAGAGTCTTTATTATAAAGCACCTCCAAAATAACTAAATCATATGCAAATCCTAAGGGTTATTCTTTAAATCCTAGTAATATTATTACTGAGATACCCTTGTCAACCTTTCTCATCTTAGACGGACAAGAAAGGGCATCAGAATTATTATTCTGACGTCAAGGCTTGATATTTTAGTAGAATTCAAACACTGACTTTTACTTGACTATATTCCGATAGGAACTTTAGGTAATGAATAAAGCAGTCACTGACCTGGAACAAGATCTCATAGAACATGACACTAATACATAGTGTGGAAACGTTTATTTTTAGATAACCACTTTTAAAAAGCACTTTTAATACATTCCAATTACCAGGATTTGAAAAGCAGAATAAAATGTAATTCTGAGTTACTGAAGGCTTTTATATTTGAGGTGATATGGCTGAGGTGGTTAGTTTTAGAGTTCACAGCAATAAAATCAATCAGATGATTGTTAATGTTGCCAACATAATTGCAGTAGAGACATTAAAGGAAGAAGGAAGGAAGGAAGGAAAGAAGGAAGGAAGGAAGGAAGGAAGGAAGGAAGGAAGGAAGGAAGGAAGGAAGGAAGGAGAAAAGAGGGTATTTAAAAGGGCAAAAGCTTGATCCATTTAGTTGTTGATTCCATTGACAGCATCCTACAGGTGGAAAATTAGCATGTGTGTTATCCAGTGTTGGATGTGTTCCTAAGTAATATCAAGAGTAAGCAGCTGGTATACTGGAAAGTTCCATTTATTAGTGCTTGATTTTCTTAACATCTTTTTAAAATCACTCGAGATTGTAGGCACATGGTCTCATTAACATCCCAAATATTCCACGCTGAAACATGGAAGGCAACAAATGTGCAGATGTGTGTACCACTGACATGCAAATATTGAGTGACTAAATATATGAGCAAAAGTTCCAACTAAAACCAAGTGCACTTGCCTGGCCTTTGAGCTACATAGTTACACCTGTTACTTGCGAAGCTTTTTACCAAACTCATGTTTCTGGTGCAGTTTCTGATTTTTGGTACACAGAACAAGGAAAGACATAGACTTCTAAGTGCCTGAGAGATAAGGAATAGGGCAGCAAATCGCTTACTTAATCAAGGGTAATGGTTACTACCAAGGGGCTTTCAGACATTCTGAGTTTTGGGGAAAGCAGGGATTTGAGATTCTTAATTTTTGTCTTAACTTTTATTTCAGGCAAATTAGAACTATAACTTGGAAGTTGCTAAGAAGATAGTTGAAAGTTCTGAAATTATTTCTATTTTCTAATAATTAGAACAGAGTTTTGTTAATGTATAATTTCACTTAATTCTCTCAACCACTTTTAATGTTCTATTATTCACCCAATTATGTGTGGGTCTATAGAGGTGATTGAGTAGACACTTTATTATCCAAGTGTCACTGATCAGAAAACAGAGATGTATAAATGTAGCTTACTTAAAGTTATATTAATAAAAGTGACAGAGTCAAGTGTCATAATCAGGATACCCAGCACCAGAGCCAACATGTATCCCAAAATACCTTATATCAAGCCATTTAGACTCAGATATCACCTCAAATTTTATCTTCTATGTTAATGTAAAACTACTGTGAGGAGGCACCAAATGAGAATTTGGAGCTATAATTTGCAAGTCTCCCTGGCAAATCATTTGTGTGGTATTATTGCATTGATTTGATTATATGGAAGATGACTCAAAAAGGGTGCTATTCAAGGAGTACACATTTCAGCAGGAAGAAGCAGCACCTATCAAGGTACAGGGCCATTTCAGGAAGAGCTAGCTGATTGTTCGCTGGCACCTGCAGGTAATAAGGGTCCTAGATAGGATGTATGGGCTAAGTTTGGAGTACCTTATTGGAACAGGTCTTCCCTCAGGTCAGAAAAGGCATAATTCATACAAAACTACTGTATTGGGCAGAAGCAAAACCGAATTGGAGAAAAAAACTGAATGAGGCAGAAAGTGCATGATTTATTTCATATTATTTTTTCAGCCATGTTTTGCTCAGCACATTGTGGTAGCATAAGATTCGTTGTAGAGGGCCCACCATGGTGGTGGCCTAGTGACTAGGCCACCTTGCATGAGCCAGGATCCCGTGTGGGTGCCAGTTCGTATCCTGGCTGCTCCACTCTCCTTCTAGCTCTGCTTGTAGCTTGGGAAAGCAGTCGAGGACAGCCCAAAGCCTTGGGACCCTGCACCCGTGTGGGAGACCTGGAGGAAGCTCCTGAATCCAGGCTTCGGATCAGCTCAGTTCCGGCCATTGTGGCCACTTGGGGAGTGAATCAGCAGATGGAAGATCTTTTTCTCTGTTTCTCCTTCTCTCTGTAAGTCTGACTTTCCAATAAAAATAAAAATAAAATCTTAAAAAACAGATTGATTTTAGAGTTGTGACATAATTTCTGGAAATACTAGCCTCGTAGTGCTCCATTTGAACTACTGAAGTATGTTTACCACAGGAGAAAGAATAGGCAAAAAGTCAGCTGAAAAAATGGCAAGTTCAGGTGAGAACTCACTACTTTTGGCTGTTTGCTTTTAACTGAAGCACTGGGTTGACTGATTGGGAGTTAAATTTACTCTGAGTCGTGGTTTGGGGAGGGGGGAGAGTCTCTGATAATAATGAGGCAGCAAAAAACCTAGGAGACATTCCTCCACAAATTAGTAAACAGGGAATTAGGCATAATGACAGTAAATATAGGCTGTCGAGAAAACCAATCAAAGCAAGGAGCTGACAGCTACACAGCAATTCCGAAAGCAGCTCTCAGCCCACACATGTATGTGGATAGAGATGCAAAGCTGATTCTCTAGGAAATACATCCAGCTTACAAAATTCAGGCATCTTTTGTCTTACCTCTGGGGCAGACACCTCAAGCTCACAGTTATTTTCATGGCTATCAATTCACTCTGATGATTACATCAGACTGGTGACCATTTTTTCAATAGCCTTATTACAAAAGTAGGTGTCTTTTCTGTTTATCAGTAGATGTGATTTTTTTAAAGGTCAAAATAAATCACAGAATTAAATCGGGTGAGCAACAGCATGCATTAAGACAAATTAAAATTATTATTTCATTTTCTTAAGATTTATTTGAAAAGCAGAATGACCCAGGGAGAAACAGAAAGAGATCTTCTATCTGCTGATTGCTAAAAACGGCACAATAGTCAGGACTGAGCCAGGCTGGAGTTCAGAGCCCAAAACCCCATCTGAGTCTTCTCCCATTGGGGTGGCAGGGGCGCAATCATCTTCTGTTGCTTACTCAGGTGCGTTAGCAATGAGCTGGATCAGAAGGAGAACAGCTGTGACTTGAAGAACCAATAATCTGATATGGGTTGCCATGTACCCACAGTAACAATGCCTAAAAATTGTGATTTTTTTAGAAGAAAGACACAGGTGTTTCTGGCTGGGTCATTTGCTAGCTGTCCCTTTGATGTTGGGCTGGGTCAACTTTCTGCTCACATCTTTCCTGATCCCTCTTCAGATTTTATGAGAATTTGTGTTGGTAGCTTCCTCAGAGTACCTAGCACATGATAGCTACTCAGTAAACATTTATTTGATCAATCATAGCAGTGAACTGATTCCAGAGAAGATTAAGCAAGGTAGCATCAGAGAAGGAGGATAGATAGTTTCTCAAGAAGACTGCCTTGAAAAATCAACCTTTCTCATGTTATATGTATGTTTTGATACATTCGCTTAAAAGCTGATCTATCTGTAGAGTTTTACCATTTAGAAAGTACTTAACCACACTCATAAGTGCATATTATGCTGAATTCCTTAGAAAGAATCAAGAGAAGAAACATTCCATGACAGCAACAAAAAGAACCCTAAACAAAAAGAATTCATGGTATATGTGGTAAAGAACAAAAATGCATCTTACGTTTACAAGTTGCTTGTGCTACCTTTATTTTTCTTCACAGTTGATTGCTAAGGTATCTCATCTGTGCTTTGATTTATTTTTTCAGGATTTATATATTTATTTAAAAGCAAAGTTACAGGCAGAACCAGAGAGGACAGTGGGTAGAGAGAGTTCCTCTAGCTGCTTGTTCACTCCCCAAATGGCCATGACAGCTGAAGTAGGGATGATCCAAAGACAGGAGCTTCTTCCTGTTCTCCCATGTAAGCGCAGGCACCCCAAGCAATTAGGACATCCTCTGTTACTTTCCCAGGAACATTAACAGGGAGTCAGAGCAGCCATGACACAAACCAGGGCCCACATGGATGCCTGCATCTCAGTGGCAGCTTTACCTCCTATACGACAATGAAGCCCCTTATCTGGGTTTCTAAAATCTTTTCCTCCAGAATGTGCTTAATGTGTGTAAAAAAACAGAGTAGCTGCTGTGTGAAATGAAATACATTCATGCCTAAAAAATGTCAAAAGATCAGAAATTCCATCCATTAATTATTGGATGAGGGAAGAGCAAGTAACCATCAATGTGAGCTGAAATATCCATGGGGTTGAAATCAGCAACAAATTCTCAGGGCCCACCCAGGTTTCTGTGGGGGAGTGGTGTTACATTCGCTTTGTTTTTGTATCCCTGGCTCCTCTCTGAGCTTGCCTCTGAGTGCCCCTTCCATATGGGGCCTTCATACATGATGGGGAAAGCCCAACATTGCCAGCAGAAGGGGCACCTACTCTCAACTTCCTTCACGGCTGCTTGTCTCCGGGAGCTAATTAGCATACCTCACAAAGCACTGATTAAAGCCTTTTTATAAAAGTCTCATCTAATGGTCTGGACAGAGCTGAGCCAGGAAGGCATTCATTCGAGTAACGGTCCAGCAAATTGACACCTTCGACAATCTGGGTTCCTACTTTTCTAATTGTTGGTTCGATGTAATTTCTGTAGTGTTGAAGTTCTGCCTGATGGAATTTTAGAGGCTATTCTGAAATTTTGAATTTCATACATTCGGGAATATAGTAGCAAAAATAAGGGTGCAGTTGAATAAATCAGAAAACCTCAGCATTCTTTCTCTTCACTGTGAAAAAAATGGAGCACAAATCAAGAGTACAGGACACCGTGCTTTTAAAGAGAGGTTTGCTCTTCTAATGTGTTTGTTTCCTTTTATTTGTTTTTCATTTTCCTCTATGAAGATCCTTTATCCTATTAGCATGTATTATATGGGAATTATCCCTTGTTTTTGGAGAGCATGCCCAAGACCTATGGTAGGAGTCTGAAACCTTGCATAGCACCAAACCTGTAGAAAGATTCTGCAAGTTTATGGAAATGAAATCATAAAATAGGTTTACTTGGGGGCAAACAGCTTTTGAAATCCATGCAGTTACTTTCAGTTTCCATGAACTTTTTGAATACCCCTTATGCTAACAGATTTCAGCAAATTTTTAAGTTATTTTTAAGTGCTCTCCTTTGAAAATGATTTGTTTACTTATTTGAAAGACAGCATAATAGACAGAGAGAGAAAGGCAGAGAGAATCTCATTCTCTGGTTACTCTTCAAAGGTTGCAATGCTGGGGTTAGGTGAGGTCAAATTCAGGAGCCAGGAACTCCACCTGGGTCTCTCACATGGATGACAGGGGCACAAGCACTTGGGACATCATCAGCTGCCTTTCCATACACATTATCTGGGAGCTGGATAGGAAGTAGAATTGCCATGGCTTGAACCAAGAGTCATATAGGATGCCAGCACTGCAGTTTGGGTCTCAGCCCACTGTACACCATTCCTAGCCCATTAAATACTCTTTAATTTACTATTTTTTTCTATACATACAGTGTAACAAGAAATGGTGGGCAAACAAATGACTCATATCCTAGATCAAGATGGCTTTGGACAAGCAGCATGAATAACACTCATCAATTGCTTCTGGAATTTTCCATTCAATATTTTCAGACCATGCTTGCTCATGGGAGCTGATATTTTGAAAAACAAAACCACAGATAAGAAATGATTCCTATATACAGCATTCTCTCAGTTCTCAAAAATCAAGATCTCTCTGTCCAATACCAAATATCTGAAACTCTAAACATTTATTAACATCTACTACATGTTGTACAAAACACTGTGTGAAGTCATGGGAACTCTAAATCTTCGTATTGATTTGACAGTTTCCAGTAAGTTCTAGCTGAACTGTTTCCATTTCTTACTTTGGTCTCCCTATTAATCTTTGAGGAGGGAAGGGATCTTCCCCTGTGGTATCACACCTGGTTGTCAGCCTCTGTGAGCTAACTGCTTTTGATAACATCCACAGCGTAAGCTGCTTCAGGGTATGATCAGATGAATGTTGTATCCCTCTGTAGGGCAGGACATTGCCCTTCTTTGAGGATACTTTGACGTACTACTGGTATCAGTCCAAAACTGCCCTTGAGTCACTCTGTTTAGGTTCTTGCTGGTTTACATTTTATTGTCTGTGTCAGCATCGTGGATTACCGTTTTTTTGACAATGCCCTAGGGCATGGAAATTAGTCCTTACAGACAAATATGCTGGCATTCCATCTACTGAATGCTGCCTCTGCCCCATAGCAAAGTGGTTATGCTACTACTGTGGGGCTGCTGCTAGGAACAACAACCCACTCATCCTGGAATAGCACCCCGATCTATTTATGAGTCTCTGGGGAACAAACCCTAGTCCTAGAAGCTTGTGTTTCTCAGCAAGAAACTTCTGCTCTCCAAGTGAGCTGGAGCAAGAAAAACCAAGACCTACTGTTCTCATTCAGTCCTATCTAGATTAGAGTTTTGAAGTGGAAATGGGGTCTGAGTCAGGAAAGGAGCCACATCTTTTCCATTGGGCCTATTCAGAATAGAGCTTCTACAAAACAAAGCTGGGAGGATGAGCTAAATTAACAACCTGACCTTCTTAGAGTGACTGTGTTGCTCTAGACTGAGTGATAAGCAAGGAGAATGCCTCCCTTGTAGTAGGCAGCGTGGCTCCAATTGAGCTGCTTCTAGGTTCTTTCTTCCAGAAGAGTCAAGAATTCAAGAAAGAGGCATAAAGGAATACAGGGAAAGTGGGATTAATATAAATGGATAATGTATACTCAACAATTAATTGCAGACAACCTCTCTTCAAAAGGAAGAAAGAGCTCCTACCCCATCAAAGTTGGGGTCAACCTTTTATAGTTGGGGTAGGGAATAGTGCCCTAAATAGACTCATATGTGTGAGACTTGAGTACTGCTCTTTTCAATGTTCCTTTTTTTTTTTTTTTTGGAATCGTGAAAGTGTACTGATGTCTCTATATAGGACTGCAGCACACAGGTGGTCAATTCTAAGAAGGAGTTATGACATTTCTTGAATGATGGGAGGTGAGGCTCAAGTGCATGACGGGGAATGGGTGTACTGACCTTGCACCCGTGTTGGATTGGGTTGAACGGAAATTGTGGTTTGGGTGGTATGGCTCTTGGGCATGGATGCTGGCAGGCCCTCAGCTCCTGTTTGCTCACTAGCTACCTCCCTGCTCACATCATGCCCACCCAGAAAGCAGCTTTTATTGCACTGAGTTGGGAGAACAGAGCAGTGAATGAGGACAAATGTGGTTCAGATGTCACATTTTCCTGCTGTTCCTATGAAGATTTAGAAATTTTTTTGACTAAATGCTTTTCCATTTGGTGTAGTTCTTTGGGACAAGTTTCAGAGATTTTATATATATATAAACATATATAATTTTCATTAATGGTTGTTTACTGGGTAGAGAGTTTCAGCATCTGCTCTTCAGCCTTTTAGAATTCAGTCTGTGCATTTCAGTACTTGTAAACCTGGTGACCTCAACATTTACCTTCTATTCATTACAAGTTTGGATAGGTGTCATTTGGTATTAGCCTGTATACTGCTTTATAAATTTTAATACACGCATTTCACAGTCACAAGAAGAGAATTTTCTTCTATGGCTAAGAAATATCTCTTATTTTTAATGACACGATCTTAAAGACTTTTTCTGGAGTTAAAAAAAAGTGAAATATTATACCCTTATTCTTTCCACATTGACAACTCTTTTAGTTTGTTCAGACTGCTAAGTAAACTACTGTAGATTGGGTGGCTTAAAACAACAGATGTACATTTATCACAGTTCTGAAGGCAGGAAAATCCCAAACCAAGGCCATTGGTTCCAGTCAAGTGAGGGTCCTCCTTGTGGTTCAGAGATGGCCGTTCTTGATGTGCACTCCCAGCATGAATGGATAGAAGAGCTCTTCTAGGGACTAGACTTGTGACCCAATAGGCTAAGCCTCCACCTTTATCCCGTATTAGAGTACTGGTCTGAGTCTCAGCTGGTCCATTTCTGACCCAGCTCCCTGAGAATGTGTCTAGAAAACCAGTGGATGATGGCCTTAGAGCCTGTGACCCTGTCACCCACATGAAAGACACAAATGGAATCTTGGCCCTTTGACTTCAGCCTGGCCCACCCCTGACACATTTCCTTAGGTAATTAAAACACAAAGTTTGAGAAAACACATTCAGAGCATCGCAAGGAACTTCAGCCAGGCCTATTTCACAGGACAATGAGAAGATAGTGGATTCTATCAGACACATATTGAATTCAGTCATTCTAACATTGCACTCATACATAAAATGATAATCAATTGATTTCCACTGATGATCCTCCCTCTGAAATTTCTGATATTGGTTGAATTGTGACACCCAAAACTCACAGTGTGATGTCCTAACCCCAATATATATCAGGATATGATGTTATTTGGAAATAAAGTCCCTGAAGATTTAGTTAAAAAGAGGTCATTAAAATGAAATATAATCTGATGACGGTTCTCCATTGAAAATGAATGTAGAATTGCTTTATTTAAAGTAATAAATATATGAAATGCAGAGTGACAAAGAGAAAGAGAGGAACAGAGAATGAGACACCTTCTACCCATTGAATCACTTCCCAAATGACCACAAGGCTGAAGCTGGGCCAGGCCTAAGTCGGGAGCCTGGAACTCCATAGACATCTCTCATGTGGGTGTCAGTATCCCAGATACTTAAATCATCATCTGCTGCATTAGTGAGGAGCTGGATCAGAAACCAAGCACACAGAGTTTGAATAGGAGCTGAGATCCTGGATGCTGGTACTGCAAGAAAGCAGTATACCAATACACACCACAGAAAGTACAGGGAATTTGGATACAAACCCATGCATATAGAGAGAATACTAAGTGGAAACTGGAGAGATACTGACACAAGTCAAGGAACTACTAGAAATTAGGAGAGGTGCCTAGAATACATCTTGGCTTAGCACCTTGAGAAGGTACATGTGTCTGATACCTTAACCCAAGACATCAGCCATTATAGCTCTGAGACAAGAAAGTTCCATTGCTAAAGCTCACTCTGTGTTGTAACACCTCTCACAAACTGGACAATCTTCATGCTGATAGAAAATAGTTTCTGACTAGTATGTATGTCACTACAAGTTACCTATAACCTACTAAGAATTTATATAATGGTCATAAATCCCCCAAATTATTGTAAGTTACTCTTTAAAGTGTAATAGAAAATGAAGACTATATAGTGGCTAATTGGTTCTGTTTGTCTCATGGACTATGTTCTGGGCTGAAGGAAATTAATTTACTTTGAAATTTCTAGAGAAGATTGAATAAGTTCACTATCAAGTTAAGGAAGGTATACAGAACCATCATCCAGATGAGAGAAATGAAGAAAGCCTATCTTTTGTAAGTCCATCCGAAAGTTTTGCAATGATTTGTTCACTGAACAAATGTTTACCAAGTGTCTCTTGTTTGTCAGGCACTTTGAGTCCCAGTGTTTATTAAATGTCTATTGAAATACAGTGAATTGTAAGGGAGTCTGTACATCCCTGGCCACACACACTCATTTCTGCTTGGTTACTGCTGTTTCCAATTCCTTGGAAATGTACTGTGTCGTCAGGTTTCCAGTGCCCACTAGAAGTTGTGCATCTGATGTTTCTCATTCTCTCTCTCTGAATTCCTGGTCAAAATCTCCACCAAGCTCATGATCAGAATCTCCACCAAGGCTGCTGTCTGTTTCACTATGTGCAAGCCATACGAGGACCTCAGAAATAAGTCCGATTTTAGCACAGGAATGCTAAAGGAAAAAAATCATACCTTGACAAATGGAAAAGTTATCTCAGGTTCCATAAATATCATCTATAAGGTCAAGGGATAAATTGAACAATTTACTGAAAAGCAAGTAGGGGCTACTAATTCAGATAAATTAAAAGTAAACAGATATAAATTAGTATTTTGGTGCCATTAACTTAGGTCTAGTCTAAAGAAACAAACCTGCAAAAAAATCTTCAACCTTAATAATCAAGTCTGTCATTTTAATATTAGTATCTCTACCTTATTCTACATAAGGTATAGAATGATGAAAATCAGTCATTTGTATTATTAGAAAACAAATACTATCATTATAAAAAAGTAATAAAATGACACAAGAGCTTTTATTCACGATTCAAATTTAATACTTCATTATAAGCTCATGATCCTCAAAGCTATGTATTTTGCAGATATGTCCATAAAAATGAATAGAAGAAATGACAGTTCAAATGCAGGGTACTTACCAAGAGCACCACCCGTGAAGCCTATCTGTCATTCCCAACTGAACAGGGATCCTTGGGAATGGTTGATTTCCAGGCCATGGAAGAAAATATACAAGATAAACACAAAATAAATTTTATGAAAAAATAAATTTATTTTATTTGAAAAGCAGAGTGAGAAAGAGGGGGAGAGATAAGAAAGGATCCTCCATCCACTGGTTCACTACCGCCTAAATACCTGGAATATCCCAGGAAATCAGACCAAAGTCAGGAGCGGGACTCAATACATGTGCCCCACACAGATGACAAGAACTGAAGTACTTGGGCCATCTTATGCTGCCTCTCAAGACATATTAGCAACAAGTTGGATGGAGCCTGGGACAACTTGTCCCCATGGACAGTCAAGGTAAAGCTGGGGTAAAGGAATTTTCATTATCCAAAGATTAGGCCATTTTAATTAAACAAATAATAAATACAATTTATTAAAATGTGTTAAACATATGCAAACAATATTTGATTTAGTATTTGCAAAAATGAGAGCGAATCAAAGCTCTGAAGGGAAGGACATTATGAAAGACTGTGGAAATTGCTAGAATGTCAACTTCCTACTTTGAATGCTGACAACTGAAAATGAAGAACTAAATCTTTATCTTACTATTCTAAAACCACATTTTAGGGTGAGCAATTTCTCAAATTCCCCAATTGATGAATGGAGGTTCTTGTTGAAAAAGAATGTTAGCTATTCAATTGGGGGGGTGGGAAATAGCAGAATTTGAAGCATCATGGTTTTGAAATTCTAAAGGAAACAATAAATTCAACAATGATCATTCAATAGATGAAGATGTTTGATTAAAGGTTGATGGAAAGCTTTAGAGAACAGATTGTCTTAGCATCATGAAACGTAGGGCAATAGATGTTGTGTGTATGCTAAAGTAATGTTATTTGAAGAACACAGCACTACTTCCCTCCCGAAGGGAAGAAAAATGTAATTGGGTTAAACAACATTATAAGTGATCAAGCAGCAAATTCTGAAGTATGAGATTTCTAAAGGAAAATTTACCATTTTTATCTCCTGATGTAAAGAAAGGTAGTATATAACCCTTAAGCAAAACTTGAAGGAAGGAGGGAAGGCAATAGGTGAAGCATTCATGGCAAAATACTGAAAAAAGCTGATACTACGTGATCACTAAATGAATGCTTACTATACCCATGCTAGTCTCCCCACTCTTGTCTTATTTGAGATAATAATTAAAAGTTAGGAAAATGTTTTATTCTGAGATATATAAATCTTACAGCAATTTTATCTGCTCTATTTTCCTCAAATCCATTGTAGAATGTGCTACCACTGATAAATAAGTCAAGGTGGGGAGTTGGCAAACTGTCTATTAGTTTCAACTGAACATCCCAAGCATAGCAGTTGGGTTAGTAAAGATAAATAAACATACCTTTCAAAGAGACAACCATCTCGAAAAACTATTCATAACACATGAATATTCACTCTTCGTAGATAAATGAAACTAACACTTTCTCTTTTTTTCAAAAATTACAACTGTACCAGCCTGTCTCAAATAATCCTCTTCTGCCCAAGAAATTTATCAGCTGAAATCCTCCAGGGAGAATAAGAAATGAAAGAAGATCCTAAATCAGAGTCTAAGCAAGAACTGAGCCGGGGTCAGTATTGCTGTGCAGTGAGTTAAGCCAATGCCTTTTATATTGGCATCCCATATAAGTGCCAGTTAGAACCATGGCTGCTCCATTTCTGAACCTGCTCATGAACAAGCTAATGTGCTTGGGAAAGCAGCAGAAGATAGCCCGAGTGTTTGGGACCATGCCAAACACATCAGAGATCATGACAGATCATGACAGATCATGACAGAGATCATGGCCTTCCCCAACCCCAACCACTGAGGCTCTTTGGGAAGAGAAACAGTGAATGCAAGAGTTCTCTTTCTCTCCCTCTTGCCTTTCAAGAAAATAAATCCTTAAAAAGAAGGAAATAAAAATCCCATGGTAACAAATACAATAACAAATATATACATGAAAGGGAAATCACTACATTTAATAGCCAAATAATGGAACTACACTTTTCCAAAGCCCCAAAGGATAGTATTTTCAGTGTGCTTCTAAGCAAAGGAAAACGAAGCCATTGTTTACACTTACAGGTAACTTTAACCAATTTCCCTTCACTCAGTTTCACTAAATGAATATCAAGTTTGTGTCTGCAAGGTGCTTACCACATACTTTGGTATCTAGACCTCTTAGTAAATTCTATTGGGTGTTCTTAGGATTAAAGAAAAGCCAGTATCAGAAAGAACAGCTTAAGATAGCTCCCATAGGGGCTGCATAATGGCTCATTTGGCTATTCCTTCATTGTAAGCACCAGGCTGGCATCCCATTTGGGTGCCAGTTTGTGTTCTGGCTGCTTCACTGCCCTTCCAGCTCCATGAATGTGACCTGGGAAAGTGGACGAAGATGTCCCAAAGTCTGGGAACCCTTCACCTGCATGAGACACCCCAAGGAGGTTCCTAGCTCCTGGTTCCTGGCTCCTGGTTCCTGGCTCCTGGCTCTGGATCAGTCCCAGCCTTAGTGGCCTTTTGGGAAGTAAACCAGTGGATGGGAGCTCTTTCTGTCTATTGCTCCTTCTCTCTGTAAGTCTGCCTTTCTAATAAAAATAAGTAAATGTTAAAAAAAAAATAGTTCCCATAAGTAAGGGCTAACCCTTTATATTTCTGAGAAAAAGAAGTTAACTCTTTACCTTGAAAAACAAAAAACCCCCAAATCATGAAAATGAATTTGCTTTATGTCATTTAATAAGATCTAATTTAGAGTTAGCACATGTATTTATTCATTGAACAAAGTGTTATACATGCTAATGGAGGTTGTGGGTATAATTTTAACGACAAATTACATACCACAAATGACGTACCAACTCCCATTTCCTGTTGGGCTTTCACAGCATAATCCTCTTTCCCTTTGTTAATGAAAGGAGTTATTTTAAAAAACACCCAAGTTTTACTACCCTTCCTACGCACACTTCTTACTCAATTCTTTTCCAATAATTTTGCTTGAAAGTACCTATCATGTCATTAAGTATCATCTGGGGCTTTCACTTCCTCAATTAACTGATCTTTGTATGCCAATAATCATTTCCCCTGCTTTTGATTTAGAGTTCCCTAGCATCAGTTTTTTAAACCTCATGAAATTCTCCATGTTTTCATTCTCAGTTCACTATCACTTTGTGTTGAATTTTCATCCCCAAATCATCCAGGCTGACCAAGGGATACCAATACAGATGTTAGTATTAATCAGGCAGGCAGGATAGAGTCAGCTAATTATGTAAGTGGTCAATTTGTTGGTGATATTTTTCTTTCTTTGGAGTGGTACAATTTCAATGATTTGGATAATGAATATGCAGATAATGAACTCCTCTGGATAAATCAAAGCAATAGTGTACCATCACTTCCATTGTGGTGAGCTATAAAATCACCTGAGGAGTTTCATGAAGTGATCTGAGGTAGGGGAAAGAGGATTAGAAATTTCCAGAGAAAACTCTCAATAATGATGACAAGTGTGAAGAAGAGTGAGTCAGATGTTGAGGAGCTCATACCGATTGGATAAGGGTTCATGGTGGATATTTGTAGAGAAAGGAGTACAGAGATTGGAGGGAGTAGCAGCTGATACCTAGGGAAGGATTTGACCATCCCTGGGTAGATAAATGCAGGTATTATTTGAGAAATCTTGATCAGTGTGATGGCACAGTAGCACTGGTGTCATTAAACAGGATACTCTTGAGACTAGTACACTCTGGTCAGGGGACACCTAGTACCACAGAATAGGGAGTAGGTGATATCTAATCAGTGAGACTTTTTGACAGGAGAGTGGCCTTGCTTCCACTCTGCTGGAAGGTCACTGAAGAAGCAAGAGATGAGGAATAAGATCAAAGACCATGGTTGATGCGGTTTGTGAGTAATGGGGTTCATCCTGCCTACTCCATGTGAAAACCAGGAATGCATCCAGGAGGCATGCTTAAGCCAACCGTGGAGAAACCTGCCTTCTTACAAGGACATAAACTCCATCACGAGGAAACTGATCATACACACCCCACAAGGCCTCACCTCCTGATACAGTCGCACTTGGTGGTGCAAGGATTACAACAGACCAATTTGGAGATAAATGCAATAGCATTTCCATTCAAAAACTATTTCCCCGCTAGCATGATGGCAGGTTGATTTAATTCAGTAGTTTGAGGTGCTGTTGGGGAAGACCTCCAACAACAAAGCTATCAGTACCTGATCTCCCTGGTTTATCACTAGGTGAGGCGGAGGAACTGTCAGTAGGTTGTTGTTGTCTTGAGGGTGGTGTTTTTTGGGGGGGAGGTGGAAGGCAGGATGCAGGAGGGAGGTATGGTGGGTAAAAGACTGAGGGGAAGGGGAATGTCTGATCCAAAGGATAAGGTCAATGTCATGGGAAATACAGAGTTGTTGGGGTGAGAGTGAGAGCATGAAGTGGCAGAAGGAAAGAAGGGAACACATTCATGTTTCAGTGGGTCAGAGGTGAACTATCCAAAGGGCCTGAAGGAAGGCTTTGCCTATTTCAGCATGGTGAGAAGATAGGGCAGTGTTGTAGAGCAAGTTAAGCTCTGCATTCCACATCAGAGTGCCTGGTTCAAGTTCCAGCTCCTCCACTTCTGATCCCTCTCCCTGTCAATGTATTCAGGGAGGCAGAGGATGATGGTTCAAGGGCTTAGGACCCTGCATCCATGTGGGAGACCTGGATGGAGTTCCAAGCTTGTGGATTCATCCTGGCGCAGCACTGGCTGCTCAAGCATTTAGGCATTGAATCAGAGTTTTGAAAGTCTCTCTAGCTCTTGCTCTTTCTCTATTGTTGTGCCTGTTAAGTAGATGAAAAACAAATGATAAATGTAAGTCTATGGGGCCCGGCGGCGTGGCCTAGCGGCTAAAGTCCTCGCCTTGAAAGCCCCGGGATCCCATATGGGCGCCGGTTCTAATCCCGGCAGCTCCACTTCCCATCCAGCTCCCTGCTTGTGGCCTGGGAAAGCAGTTGAGGACGGCCCAATGCATTGGGACACTGCACCCGTGTGGGAGACCCGGAAGAGGTTCCAGGTTCCCGGCTTCGGATCGGCGCGCATCGGCCCGTTGCGGCTCACTTGGGGAGTGAATCATCGGACG
This sequence comes from Ochotona princeps, assembly GCF_030435755.1. Classification (NCBI taxonomy): domain Eukaryota; kingdom Metazoa; phylum Chordata; class Mammalia; order Lagomorpha; family Ochotonidae; genus Ochotona; species Ochotona princeps. The sequence goes on from NC_080840.1 coordinate 43,372,378, forward strand.
GAAGATCTTCCTCTCTGTCTCTCCTCTGTATATATCTGGCTGTAATAAAATGAATAAATCTTTGAAAAAAAAAAAAAGAAGTTCTTCTCTTTTTAAAAAAAAAAAAAAGTAAGTCTATGCATAGTTTTGTTCTCATACTATAGATTCTCCACAGGTTTTTTTTAATACCCCTCGTACTTAGGACTAGAATATCCACCACTCTAGCTCTTTTAAAATAAATAAATAGATAGATGAATAAATAAACAAGGCTTCATAATACCGCAATAGAAAACCATGCTTTAAAGAATTCATGTATATATGTGTGTACATATTATGTGTGTGTATATATATATTTGCTTTTGGGTTTTCCTACTATTGTAATGAGGAAAGTTGCATTCTCTAATTCTTCTGAGATATCTCTTTGAATGTATTTTCCAACATCTAACAGAAACCATTGTTACTCTTCCAGTTTCAGGGCAGTAATTTACGTAAGGCATCCAAAGAAAAGTGCAAGGTAAAGAAAATTTAAGTTGAATTCAAAGTCAGTCTTGTTAATTAAATCAATAATTCATCATTTCTCAGAGATAATCCTTTGTTTTATGATTTATTTGTGTTAATGATTTATTTGTATTACAATGTATTTCTCAAAGAGAATCCTTTGTTTTAGAATTTATTTATATAGCTGAAAGAGTTACAGAGTGAGTGAGGGAGAGAGAGAGACAAAGAAATCTGCCATCTCACTGGTTTGCTTCCTAAATGTCCACAATGACTGGAATTGAACCAGTCCAAAGCCAGGAGGCAGGAGCTTCTTCTGGGATGTACACATGGTTCCAGGGACCCAAACAGTTGGGTCATCGTTTGATGCTTTCCCAGGTCATTAGTGGGGAGCTGGATCAGAAATGGAGCAACCAGGACATAAAAAAGAAAAGAAGGCAGCTTTGCCTACTATGTCATGGCAATGGCCCCAGCTGACCTAATTCTATGTCTACAAACAAAAATCTAATACATAAGATAATCTAGACAATATAAAACAAGATGAACTTTTTCGTCCCGGTTTGAGTTATGTGGCCATTCACTTCCTCACCAGCCCCTGCAAATGTGTAAATAGCCCCAGTCCTGTGAGAATTCCTGGTTATGGTGATTCTTCCCTCTTTCGTGGTATATTAATGGGAAGCATTTCAGGAAAGAATGCAAGGAAAGCCCTGCTTCTGGCTGCTTTCAAAAGGCAGCCACTTTCCATGTGTGAACAACACAGCCAAGTTACAACAAGCCTCTGTCTGCTTGTGCCCAGAAAGCAACATGTAGCTGGGTGGCACAGTCAGGAATAACTAGAATCAATACTGTGCAATTAGTGAGGTGTGACTTTGTCACCAACATAACTGTGAGTTAATGAGTGTGACTCTCTTTTATCCTCCCAGGAGTTCTTTCCTGCCCTGCTCGCCAACACACACACACACACACACACACACACACACACACACACAGATATATGCAAATATGACCATATGTAGACACATGGAAGCCTAGGGGTGCCTCCTATATGCCATAATCACTGTCAGCTAGTTTTTGACTAAGCCTATTCATCAATGAGCCATTTCACTGTGAATCCTTAAAAATCCTGGAGCTTGAGCCCAGCCTCATACCTTCCGATGTGTATAAATTTGTTGACTCAAACAAATGCATTCTATGTAGTACCAGTGCAACACTGGGCAAGAGTTCTCTGCTGTACCTCAGCAGAGACCCACCCTCAGGGGCTCCAGTCAGGCACTCAGGAAGTGATCTCCTTTATAATACACCTCCATGTATGCATAGTATTCCAACCCAAACCACTCCCTCCCCAATTTTGGTACAAATCTAATCATTTTCTAGTAACTTAAGAACAGATGCAGTCTGAGGTGGTTTTGTTTGTTTGTTTGTTTGTTTTGTTTTTGTTGTTGTTGTTTTCATATGGAGAAAAGACCCAAAGTTCCTTCTGGCTATATGTGCATGCTGAGAGGAGGGCAGGACAGAATGTTTCTCTCCCTGCTAGAATCTGTCTGTTTGTCCAGAAAGACTTCACAGATTCTAAAACATTCCCCAAATTTAACTCAGGCCTTGCACTTGCTAGACTGTGCCAGCCTCCTCACTCCAGTTGTTTCAAGTGGGGAGGTGACAAAAAATTCCATGGGCCACCACAAACCCTGATCCTGCCTGATCCCCCCAACAAATCAAGGAGTGAATAGACGTGAACCCAAGGATTAAGGTCCTTGATCAGCTGTCATTTAGATCTATGTCTAGCACTGTCACTTGCAGATAACATTTCATGTCTTTATGAACTGTCACCTCGATGTAAAATAGCACACCATTTAAAAATACATCGGACTTGCAGTGGGCATTTGACACAACAGTTGAGACACCATCTGGATGCCAATATTTTATATCTGAATGCCTGAGTTTGAGTCCCATTTCTGTTCCCAATTTCAGAGTTCTGCTAGTTCACCCCCTAAGAAGCTGCGAGGATGTGAATTCAGTTCTTGGCTTTTGGCTACAGTCTGGTCCAGCCATAGCAATGTGGGCATTCACTCAATGAAGCAGTAGATGGGTAATTTCTGTCTGTCTCTTTCTCTCTCATCTCTCTCACTTTCTTCCTCCCTCCATCAAATGAATAAAATAAATAATTTCAAAGGCATCAGAATAAATTTGTCTTTATTTGTTGGGATAAAGCTTTAAGAAGACATACATCATGCTGTGAAAGAAAACACAGAAGAGGGTGGGAATCTTCGCTGGAGGCTTGTTTGATCTGCCTCTGTGGATATAGGTAAATGATTTCACCTCTCCTTGGGACCTTCATTTTTAAAAGGAAGTCACTAAATAAAAACTCAACAACAGATTTATGGAAGAGACAAAACTGGATTCAGAATGAGAGAAATCGTATAGGGTTGTAAAGAAATAGGCCTTGAGGTCTAAACTGAAAGAATTTAGATTTAAAATCTTAAAGGCAAATAAAACATGTTGGAAAATTCATTGCAAGCGAAGTCCAGAGGCCCTTTTAGAGTCTTCACAGTTTTTGCTACCTTTGAACATTATCACCAGGAGAAATCCTGTTTGGGCCATTATAGGAATGGCAGTGGGGGTGATGGTTTTCTACAAAGGTCTCTGTACCTCCTGAAGTTTTTAATATTTCAACTTCAATACTTTATTATTAATCGTGATGTTTTAGTTTACTAAAACACTGTATCCTTTATCCCTCTGAATATCACTAACAAAGGGTTTCTAGAAGTTCTAAGATACATTGTTCTCCAGATCTAACTCAAGGAAGGAGACATATAATAAGTAGAATTGTAGTCTATCTCTTTTTTGTAGCTTTATTTTATTGGGAAGTCAGACATACAGAGAGGAAGAGAGACAGAGAGAAAGATCTTCTGTACATTGATTCACTCCCCGAGTGGCCATAGTTTTTATTTGATGATATTTATTTGAGAGGTGGAGAGAGAAAAAGAGACAGAGACAGAGATCTCCCATATACTGGTTCACTCCACAAATGCCCATCGCAGCTGAGGTTGGGTTGGGCTGAAGCTGGGAACTAGTAACTCAGCACAGGTGGCTCACATGGGTGACAGAGTCCCAAGCCGTTCAGTTACCACCTTCTCCCTACAAGGGTGTGTGTGCATTAGCACAAAGCTGAAATTAGAAGTGGAACTGACACTTGAACTCTGACTCACTGGGTGGGCATTCCAGGTGGTTTCCTAAGCACTGTGCCAAACACTCACCTTTTATTCTATTTTATGACACTGATTCCCTGACAGGACTTCAGATTTGCACAGAATTTGTGCTGATGGGATGATATGGGGCAATCATGTCACACAGTCTAAGCTAGAATATATACTGTATGGAACATCTGACTATCTTGTTTGGAAGGATATAGAAAGACCAAAAAGAAATGAAACGTGTAATTCAGTCTGAAGTACAAATGGCATTTAAACACATGGTTTTTTTGTTTGTTCTTGTTGTTGTTGTTGTTGTTGTTTAGAACAAGCCAGTGGCTAAACAATAGGCTTGTGAATGAACTTCCTTCCAATGACAGCACATAAGTTTACCTGTTCTGCTCTGTGGGCAGAACAGTCCTTGTAATCTTGGGTTTTACTTGATTTTTGTCAAATTCCTCTTGATATTTCTGCCATTTAAAATGCATGTTCCTCTTCTCAGCCTCACCCACAAAATTTGTAGAAGCACATGGCAACCTTAAGCTCTTAGGATAAGGGCACAGACAGGAATCCACATGTGTAATCCCAGTTGGCCTTGAGAAGGATAGGGCTTGCAGTCTGCTCTGAGATGCACGTTTTGTACTGGAGTCCCAGGGAAGGCAGAGTTTGGCAGATGACGATAAGAATCAGAAATAGGATGGTGCTTTCTTCCTAGGTAGCAAGGCTGGGTAACCACCATGAATACAAAAGCATAAGAGCAATGGAAAGTGAGCACAGAAATCTAAAGCAGAGACATGATGGGGCTGTGAGGCTATTGTGCAACAGCATCAAGACAGGAGCAGCCAGGCTTACCCAGACTCTATTGATTGGCAACTTTAATGAGGAGCTTCAGATAAGGAAAGTAATAGTGACTTGTTTAGACTATTCCTCTTAGTCAGCTGTCAATGGGGAACAAATAAAAAGTGAATTTATCTTTTAAAATAATGTCATTTGATTGCAGACAAGTGTTTGCCTTTTGGCAGTCAGCCATCACCCTTTGTTTCTCCCCTGACCCCAGATAGAAAGAAAAAAAATTATATTAGTGTGGAAACAATGGTATTACCCACTTACCTGTAGCCCTTGACCCTTTGTACTCTAATCAAATAAGATTATTTTTAAGAAGTGATTTAATTAGTATGAAAAAAAGACGAAGAAATAAATCTTTTGAAAAGAATATGCAGTTCCCTCCAATCTCTCTACCCTGATTACTCTGATGTGATGTATCCAAGGTGAATTCTTAGCAGTGTGGGATTGCTAGGTCACCCTTAGATAACTGCAGGAATTGCAAGACTTACACCATCCCTGAAGGTTTGTTGGATCTTTGACCTCTTGGGGACAAGGTGAAAGAAAGAAACCCCTCCAGATGGTGATGTGTGTAGGCTGAGACACTCTGAGCACTGATGATCAAATGAAATCTTCCATGCTTCTGAGCTCATTGGAGTAACACAAATCCTGAGAGACTTTCATTTCAACAGGGCAAGGGATGATTTGAGGTTCCGCACAAGGTGTTCCAGAGTCTGCTAAGTGGCACAGACCTGAACATAAGTGCACAATGCGTTTAATATCTAGGGGAGTCCTGCTTTGTGTTTATCATTCTATCTGTGTTCATGCAAATCCCTCACAGCATGACTATTGAAACTCTGAGCACCACATGGAAATACCCAGAGAAATTTAAAATCATAATCTTAAAGACAGACCCCTGAAAGAAACAAATGGTGCACCAATTAACTCAATACGTACTCTACTTCCCGACTCATAGGCACATGGCTGTTCATACCTTCTCAAGTGGATAGCATACCTGGAAAGGTCAATGCCAGGTACCAACCACCAAGAAAGCATAAATCTGGATCCAGTGATCATGGGCCATCACCAAATGGACACACAGAGGAACATTCATTTACATACTCATCTCTCAAGTTCATAGTGCACCTCTCATCCTACTTGTAATAACAGTCATAAAAGTCAAGCTGGCATTTGTTTTGGTTGTCATGAGGATGGACTCCTTTGTCAGTGAAGCAATTTACTTCCTACCATCCTACCAGCTTCTGGCAGAGCGCCAGCTGCAGGTTTGTCTGTAACAACTGCTCTCAGAGTGTCTACTTGCTCTCCCTGCCTTGCTCCTTCATCTAGCCTGCAGTCTCATCACTGCAAAGACGAGTCAAAGAAGAACTGTAACTCCAGAGCCCTTGGTGATAGAGTAATGCATGAGGATGCCCGTTTTGTTCCAACAGAAGCTTTATTCTATACATTTACTTTTTGTCCATATGATTAACACTGCTTTAGGTAATGATATCAATAAATGGCAAGTTGAAAATAATAACAAATAACATAAAAAATTAACAAAAATTTAAAATTTCTATCCCTCAGAGGTATAAGCAAAGGTTCTACCCAGTAATCAAATCTCAGAGTGTTACTCTCATACCTCTAGATCACATTTTTGTACTCTCTATATTAATTATCACAGAATAAGGAAAATATATCAGGAGGACTGGTGCAATGGATCAACTGGTGAATCCTCTGCCTGTAAACACCAGCATCTCATGTGGGTGCCAGTCTATGTTCTGTCTGCTCCCTGCTCACGGCCAGGGAGAACAGTGGAGGATGTCCCAATGACTTGGGTCCCTGCGTCTGTGTGGGAAACCCGGAAGAATCTCCTGACTCCTGGCTTCAGATGGGCTCAGCTCTGATTGTTGCAGACACTTGGGGAATAAACCAGTAGATGGAGTATCTTTCTGTTTCTCTCCTTCTCTTTGTATGTCTGCCTTGACAATAAAAATAAATATTTTTTTATAAGAGGAAAAACAAAACATCATATTTATCTTTTTTGGACTGGCTTACTTCATTAAGTAAAATAGTTTATAATCACATCCATTAAGTTTCAAAAGACAGGGTTTCATTCCTTCTCAGGGCTAAGTAGTCATCCCCATAGTAGAGTATTTGTATGTAGTTAACTGTATCATGACTTAAATATTGTACATCTTTTTTGAACTATAGTTTGAATTAACTTATTAGTTTTGTCACTTTTGCCTTGGATAAAAAATTACTTCTTGCCAGTCAATAATGGACTTCTAGTTCTCCTTACATTTTTTTTCATTTTCTAGCCCTATTGACTGATTACTTAAATGAGGAGCTTCAGATAAGGAAAGTAATAGTGACTTGTTTAGACTATTCCTCTTAGTCAGCTGTCAATGGGGAACAAATAAAAAATGAATTTATCTTTTAAAATAATGTCATTTGATTGCAGACAAGTGTTTGCCTTTTGGCAGTCAGCCATCACCTTCTTGCCAGAATTTGAGCAATTAAAGGGTTGTAGTTCCATTGGTCTCATGGTACTAATCAATCAAGCATCTGTTTCAGGCAAGGTCATGGAAAGTAAGCTTGCTTGTTGAGACAGTTTGACATTTCCGGTCATCTAAAGACTTACTCAGAATTTGTACTCACATCCCCCTACCTGTTTTAGTCTCTCTCCCTCTTTTTCTTTCTACCCTCTTTCCTTCATTCAGTCCATTAAATTTAGTAAATACAAAGCCTTATGACCTGGACTGCAAAGACTAGAAAGTATCAAATCTCAAAAGTTACTGCAAGGTCCAGCGCAGTAGCCTAGTGGCTAGAGTCCTCACCTTGCACCAGGATCCCATTTTTTGTCCTGGCAGCTTTGCTTCCCATTCAGTTCCTTGCTTGAGGTCTGGGAAAGCAATTGAGGATGACCCAAAGCCTTGGGACCCTGTACCTGCGTGGGAGACCCGAAAGAGGCTCCAGGCTCCTGGCTTCGGCTGAACTCTGGCAGTTGTGGCCACATGGGGAGTGAATCAATGGATGAAAGATCTTCCTCTCTGTCTCTCCTCCTCTTTTTATATATAACTTTACAATAAAAATAAGTAAATTTTTTTAAAAAGTTACTGTAATGTCCAGAGCACTGCTGGCTGTATCTTGTAGACAATATCAGCCCCTTACTCTGCTGAGACTCTATGCATTTCACTGCCTGCCATAGCATTGGAGAAAGAGGAGTTCTGAGTGCAGGCCCAAGTGTATCTTCTGAAAAAGTAAACTTGAGCATGTATATCTACAAATGTTCATTACCTTAACCTCTGTTTTATAGTTGCCTTATTTTACTTCAAAATACTAACACTGCTACTCTAAACCTATCTGTTAATGTTAGGAAAACCAACTTAAGTATGTGTGCACAGAGAAAGATGACAGAGAGATAGGTATAGAGGAGAGACATAGATGATTGATACATAGTAGATAATCGATATATCGATGACAGGTAGATATAGAAAATAGTGTGTCACTAATTTTTAGCAGTAAATCTTAGAGCTTAATCCTTTCATTCTTCATTTAGTGATCAGAAAATTAACCTAAAGTCAAATTTAGCAACCAGAAGCAGTGGCAAACTTTGCCGAATTCTGCTGCCAAGTGTTTTGGGAGCCATCAAAGGAGACATTTCACCAGGAGCCGCCAATCAGCAGAGAGAACAAGTCAACAAATGCCTATTTCCATGCTAGCTACAGAACCGCCTTTGTCTTCATTTACTTTCCAAGTCCAATTGTTATTTTAATTTCTGTGACCAAAAAATGACAAATTCAATGGCCTATGTGACTGAATCTGCTCAATGGAGAGAGGCAAATTTAGTTACCGTTTCTTAGTAGTAAGATTTTCATCAACGCTCTTCACAGATAGGACTCACACCCACTTTGGTGTTGTTTTGCCGAGGAAAACAAATACGGAGGGACAAAGGAAGCCACTCACAACTCTTTCCAAGCCATTCGTCTGCCCATTGCATTGGAGGTACACACTGTGTTTGGGTTCCATTTCCCCAGCTGGTTCTATTCATGGTAACTCCTGCCTCACAGGCAGACAAGTGTGGATTATGTCTCTGATGCTGAGTTGTGCTGCAGCTTTATGTAATTTGACATCTTTGAGAAATCCCCGTCTCTCCACAATGAAAAAAAAAAGGTCTGGTACAATTTGTGCAAAAATGTGATGGTAGACAAGACAATTTAGACATTTCTTTGAAAAGCATTTCTCTGCTTCATGAGAATGAAGACCAATTTGCCCGAGATACCAAATGCAATCTCAGCTCTTTTCACACTAGTGGGACAACAGAAGAAGCCCTGTCATCTGCTTGAAAGTCAACTTGTCACTGTGGTAATGGTCAGGTTGTGCATGTGCAGCAAAGAATGAGGACTGGCAACCTGGAAGGGTAAAGAGGGTCAGGAAGTCAGACAGGAAAATCTAATAGATGTACTCCTGAAAAAGACATACATTCCAGTGATAATGGCAGTTTCCCCACTAGTTCTCACAGTTTGCTTGCTGAAAATCTCAAAATTCCTGTAACCTTTCTCATGGGGCCAAGGGGATGAGGTGAGCATTGTCAGCATGTCAACGGCTCTTGTTTTCAAGATTCTATCAGTTGTGTTGTTCCAAGTTAAGAGAAAATAGTGCTGTTACTCATGGCCTTTATGATGGTGCTTCAGAAAGTTATGGGGAGAAAAAGGAATTTAAAAACAAGTTAGTTCTCATGCAAAAATAAAAAAATGACTACATCATTCATAACATGTTTTTTTGCATGAACTTTTTGAGGACTCCCAACTATGCACTAAGGTTTCAATTCTATTTCTTCCATGAGATTTCTGAAGTCTGTTTGTATAGTATTTGAGGATTTAGCAAGGCAGCATTTGCTGGTGAACAATATGCAGACTGTTGAAGATTATGTATTCTTATACACTCCTCAAATTCCTTCACTCTGCAAATTTCTTCAGTCTCAAAATAAGGCAGCGTCTGGGTAGCCCAGAGAAGGAAGTGCATTCAGTGCATATCATTGATGCAAGCAGGATGATTTATCCGAAGCAGAATAGTTGTACAAATATAATTTCCCTGCTGCCACTCCATGCTCCATTAACAGTGAACAGATAATGTGTCTTTGGAAATAGGCCTCTGTAAGGTGTTGGCTGGCCTCCTTCTCCCTGGGTGAACCCTTCAGTTTGCACATAGGACTGACCACTATCTGGAGTCCTCAACGACAAGGATTCTCAATGCCAATTATTCGTGGGCTTTTAGGAAAAAGTATGTGAACTTCACAGTTTCACGCAGTTTGCAATAGATCAGCTGACCTTTGGCTCAGTAACAAGACGCCCTTATTCCCACCTTGCTTCCAGCTGTGTGAAGTTGTGTTCCAAGCAAAGCATTTGGATAAAAAAGATTTGACAGGAGTAAGGTCTGTGAAACAAATTTAGCTGTTATGATAATGCAGGCAATCAGTAACATTAATGTGATAGTTTCACTTTGGTTTATCCATATAGCTGCAGTTACTGAAACATAAGTGCTTCCTTAATTGTGTCTTTTCTTCTAGCACCTCACATCAGTATCAGAAATAATGATTAGAAAATAATAGCCCTAAGGCTGGAATTTTGGCATAGCAAGTTAAGCATGGCTTGAGAAGCCCACATTTTGTATCAAAGCAGCAGTCTGAGCCAACAGCTGCTCTGTTTCTTGCTAAGGAAGTGGGAAAGGCCCAAATGCTTGGGTCCCTGCCATCCATGGCAGAAGATCAGAATGGATTTCCCAGGTCCTGGCTTTGGCTTGGCCCAACATTGATTGTTGTGGCCATTTGGGGAGTGAATAAGTGGAATGAAGATACCTTTCTTCCTATGTCCCGCCCCCCTTCTCTCTCTCGAGAGGCAGAGTTACAGAGAAAAGGAGACAAACACACACACGGGGGCAGGGAGGAGACAGAAAGAGAGAAATCTTCTATCTTCTGGGTCACGCCCCAGATGGTTTTAAGGGCCAGTGCTGATAGTAATCCAGGAGTCAGGAGCTTCCTCCAGGTTTCCCATATGGGTGGGTGCAGGAGCCCAAGGACTTGGGTGTTGATACTGTATTCAGAAGCTTAGTCTGCTCTGTCATGGCAGCAGCTTCTTACATGAACTTTTAAAAACCTGCTCGTGTATGACACAGCAGGACTTGATGGATCCTTGAGACTAGGGTCAACTGATGCTATTTCATGGTGTACCTGCTTAATGCTCATGTATTAGTAACCTGAAGACCTGAGACCTGCATTCAGAAGCATCCCTACTGAAAGATGAGCAGTGGGTTTTTGAGGGTCAGGTATGTTCCATAAACTTTTTAATCTGATTAATTTGAGTGAACCCTTGAAAGTCAATACTATTATCCTCATTTTTTTTAATGAGAATGTTGTCCAGAGAAATCAGAGTTCAGTGAAAGTTACATGGGGTGGCTGGTGCCTAAGCCATAAGGAAACAAGAGAGAAAGCATGATGTAGTGGAAGAACAACTACAAAAAAATGCTGTCGTAGATAGCAGGAGTTTTGGATTTACCACTCACTGATTCTGTGTCATATCTTAACATATAGCCCAAGGAATCACAGCAGGGTGAACAAAACTAGGGATGCGGGCAGGGGCTATAGGAGAGAAGGCACAGATCCAGGGGAGCAGGTACAATCTCCCGACAGATGCTGGAAAACCAAGCTGCTAAGCTCCACGGTGTAGGGACAGTCTTGAAAGAGCACCACAACCTTCTGGCCACTAGACAAAGCTTGGTAGCCAGGACAAGAAAAATACGAGCCTGTGCACTGTGCAGAGGGTGGGGTGGGGATGTCAGTTCCCTAACAACTGGTCAGAGGTCACAGACAGAGTGCCTTATCATGAAGAAGGCAGCCAGGAACAGAGCAGGTTCTGGTTCTAGTGGCCAGAAAGGGCCAAGTTCCCAGACAACACAGACCAGAAAGACCTTTACTTACCAACCTTGGGAACATAGCAGCCAGTCCTCAGGAATGAGGCTGAAGGCATGTTTGAAACCTGGGTCAGAAAGGTTCTGTGGGTTTGGAATCTTTAGACATTTATGAAATCCTTCCTGACTGGGTCCAGCTACACCTATCAGCAGTGGTGAAAAAGAACTGCAGCCTTAAGGAACCGTAGGTGATATGCAGAAATTTCTGAGCTCAGGACTTTAGGGGAAGTCATTTAACCAGAGTGAATGTCCATGAGTAAGAGAAGGAGATGGGACATAATCATAGTGACAGTAATGTTCAGCTGTACATCTTTGAGTGTTTAAGTAAATCAGTAAGAACCATAAGAGCAGATATTGAAATGAAATTTGTGTGGAGACATCAATAAAACCTGAAAAAATTTGAGATTGCTTGCCTACCCTACAGTGTTAAGTTTTAGAATAGGTTTTAATTTTTGATTTGCTCATCTATGAGGTGGGGATCAAGGAACGCATTCCTAGGCATGCTAAGGTTTATCAGCACTGCACTCTAATCAACTGAGCTAACTGGCTGCCGCACATCATGCTAAGATTTAGATTAAACAAAGCAATCCTGTGCTTAGATGGTCCTCAAGGGAGTAGGCCAAGCTTGGCTAATTGTACTATATTGAATGTTTCAAACAAAAAGGGAAAGATTATTGAGTGTCCTTCCCAGGATGAAATGGTAGATTTATCAGGTCATAGATATGCTAAGTAATCCGATTTTATTATAACACATTGTACACATACATATGTATACACCACACTGCATCCTGTAAGTATGTTCAAAAAACTGTGTCAAATGAAAACAATATTTAAAAACTAATGAAAAGCAATGACCCTAGGATCTGTTTAAAAACAGAAAACCAAACCAAGGTGTTGAGTGATGCTGTGCTGATGCTGTGGCCCAGCAATTGAATCTCATGACCTCCAACACCAGCATCCCTGAGGTGTGCCAGTTTGAGCCCCAGCATCTCTACTTCTATTCTGGATTCCTGCTAATGCATAAAGAACTTGGCCACTTGTCACTCATGTGGGAAACCTCCATCCCAGCCACTACAGTCACTCGAGGTGCGAACCAGCAGATGCAAGCTCTCTCCCTCTCTTTAATTCTGTCTTTCAAAAGTACAAAATATACATTTTTTTTAAGTCTACGGAGAAAATGAAGTGGCTTCTATTCAACTGCAACAGCCAGAGAGGATGAAAAAAAAAATCCTGATTGCTGAGATGTGTAGAGAGCACAGCTGCAGAAGAAACTAAAACTTAAATACTTTCAATGCCGTCACTTTTCTGCCTTTAATCTCTTTAATTGACTGCTCCCAGCTATGGTGAAGCACATCTTCATGCATTTGAAATAATGCTGCTATGTAGTCTGGAGCTGGAAGGTGTTGGAGAGTTGCTGTATTTCTGCTTTCCAAGGCTGCTTGATTCCTCTCATTGCTTTATCTGTAATAAAAAAGAAAGGCTTATGATATAGAGATGGTGAAAGTCTCTATCCTCCTTGAAGTCTTTTCCTTCATCTCTTGCTTCAGCCTTTTGCTCAGGCTCCTGTACTTCTACCCTTGAACCTCCAGAGGGCATGTGGTGAGACTCTGCCCTTCATGAGACGTAATGCAGCTCTGGCTCTCTGGGTCTCTGTTGTGTCTCAGACATGCTTGCTATGCTATGACACAGTCCAGGTTAGAATTAAGTTTGTCTAACTCATGCTTCTGTTTAGCATTGTTTGTGCTGTGAGTTAGTGATTATTTAAGATTTATTATGCTCTACTGTTAGCCATTGCATTCTTTGCTGAAACTAGAAGAGGCTTGAAACATGGAAGTCCCGAGTGTCTTCAGTGATCAGGCCTTGCAGAAGGATCTCTGTATTGGAAAGCAGAGTTCATCATAAACAGGCTGTAGATTATTGAGTGAAGGAACCAGTCACTCTGGCACCAGTTTTGTAATGTGTAGATGAGTATCCTGACCCTACCTCCAAAGTTTTGCGATGATTCCATGCCATGTGCTATACAATGCTTAACTCAGGGTCTGATCCCTAATGCCTGCTTAGCACAAGCTTTGACTTACTATTTCTCAGTGCTGTGCCCAGAATAGTAGATAAACATTTGAGGATATTCCCAAATGAATTCTCCTAGATAAAAAAAAACTGTTAAATTTTGGTACTTAGGGTCGCCTGCAGAGTCTCTGGGAGTGACATGAGATTGCCATGCTTCTATTGGTTCTTGGTCAGTTGATCAGTCACTTGGCTAACCCTAATACCCAAAAACAAAAATGGAAAAGTAGGCTAAAACTCAGAGACGCTCTCTGGTGGCCCTGTCGCAATGAGGCCAACCTATGAAGGGGTCATCATTTTCCTCCCTGTTTTAACAATCCTTGTTTTGACAATTTCCTCCCTGTTTTGACAATCAGTTTCTGTATGCAAGCTAAGTGAAATGAAATCCATTCCATTAGCAGTGGCATGAAATGCCCAGGTGAAGTAATGATAGGCCACAGTGGGCGCCAGGGTCCCTCAGGCCCACCATTGCCCGGCAATAGTTAGATTGCTCTGCATCATGAAGATCTGTGGTAGTGTAGGGACACATGCTTGCTTCCAGAAAATTTCCTTGAAAACTCTATCTTATAAGATTCACATTTAATTTTTCTTAAATCAAGCATAAAGACAATTCTAGAAAACATGGCCTCATTTTTTCTTCTTCCTATTTTTATTTTATAATACATTTCCATAGGTTCTGAGATTTCCCATCCCCCTCCCCAATTCCCCTCACTCTTTCTACTGATTTCCTCTCTAGTATTATGATGGCTAGTCTTTCATGAACAGTCATTAGTCCATCATTCTGGTATTGAAGTGTTTCCCAACATTGTACACATAGACAGAGAATCCAACATCTTACTGTTAGGATGTATTCAACAGTTTCTCTGGAAATCCATCTTTGGTTTGGATATAAAGAGGCATACCACACTGTCTCCACATCGGGACCTGTCAATCTCTGCTATACTTGTATATACATCCCCTTAAATACAAAGCCAGAAAATACAGTCCACAACCAGCATTGCCTCATATTTTAACCACTTTAAGTTTTCTAGAAAACTTCACACTGCTTCAGACCCTAAGATCCTTCACAAACTTGCAGCTGACAATTGAAAGGGACAGCAGGGTAGAGACTAATTCTTCTCTCCCCTGACCCTGGAGTTGTTTGAAGTCTCTGACCAGTCACTGAGCACAAAAATGAGAGACAGAGTGATGCTGGGTGGCTTACGGACTCAACTCCAAACCTGCTGTCCCAATTCTGGCATTCACTGGCCGCCTGTCTATAAAACTGGGAAGGGAGAAATCCAGCCACAGGATTCCTGACGTTCTTTTCAGCTACAAAATCACAATTCTGTCAACTGTTTGTAGTTCTGAGATGATAAAATAGGAAACATAGCTTTTCAATGTAAAATAAAAGCTAAAATTATTGACGTTAAAATGGCAGAGCTAAGACCCACATCCAGGGGCCTGACCACAGCTGCACCCAATGCTGAGTTCACAGTACACACCACCTATCCTTCAATCACAGAAGGCTATAATAATGCACATGCATAGCTGAAATTGAAATATTTGACAAACTCAAAACATTCCTTAATTGAAAAGATATTTGAAAACAAGTCACTAGAAGCCACCACTCTGGTCAGCCTGATTTGGATCAGAGACTCTGGCTCAGGAAAGCTAGCTCCTAAGGATGTGAAAGGCATGGGAACTGCCCTCTTGTTTTTATCTCCACCGTATATAGGCAAGACCTGAGGAACCTGATCCAATTGCCAACCCAAATGATTCCCTACCACTCTAATGAGCTGAATGAGGAGAATCACTTATTTGTCAGGGGTCATAGGAGGCAAGAAGAAACTTCTGAAGCTGCCCAGTGTGGCTCTAATGAGGCAGTAATTAAAGCACCTGCAGAACCACTCTTATGCTTGAGTCAAATAACAGTGCCATTGAAAGCAATGGTTTACACTGAAGGATGGGAATTAAAGGACAAATGAAGTCAGACTACCCTAAATACTGTTATTGACATTTTCATTTGCTCAGTTAGTAATACTTAGCTCAAAATCCTATCTAGCTAAAGCAATGTTTTGCTGATTGTTTCCTTCATGTGAGAAGAAATGACAAAGAACCACTTCCAGATTGATCCTGCGACAATTACATACCTTCAATTTCCTATGACAATTTTCACTTAATTAAATTCTCTGTTTCTTATTACTTCTTTGTGTGATGACCTCACAAGCACAATCATTAGGAGACCTTTAAAATAGATAAATTGTTTTTAAAATCCTAGTTCTATTTAAACCCTTTTTAAAATTTGATCTCCCAGTGTGCATAATTACCAAAGACAGAGGTCCTTTAATGCAAGAGCTTTCCAGTCTCAATAAATCAGTTCCATGACTTTCTCCTTCCTATAGCAGCAATGTCTTTTTTAAAAAAAAATTATTATATTTTTATTGAAAAGTCAGATTTATGGAGAGAAGGAGAGACAGAGAAAACAATCTCCCATCCACTGGTTCAGTCACCAAATGGCCGCAATGGCCAGAACTGAGCTGATCCAAAGCCAGGAGTTTCTTCTGGGTCTCCCATGCAGGTGCATAGTGCCAGTGGTTTGGACTGTCCTCTACCTCTTTCCCAGGCCGCAAGCTGGGAACTGGATGGGGAGTAGGCAGGACACAAATTGGCACCCACCTGGGATCCCATCATATGCAAGGTGAGGATTTAACAACCAGGCTACCGTGCTAGGCCCCCAGCTATGTCTTATACTATACGTAACAATGATGAAGTATCGGCAGACATGAGAAAATTTTAAAGCAAAATACTGCTTTGCTCTTTTTGGTAACTGTTCTATGTATTACTGAAAAAGGATAATCCCACTTTCCATAGACTAACAAACTAGGGCTCATGTTTATGGATATGACTTTCTTTTCCTTAAAATATTTATCTATTTTCATTTGAAACATGAATTTCACAAAGAGAGAAGGAATGATATACAGATAGATAGATAGATAAGTCTTCCATCTGCTGGTTCACTTCTGCAAATGGCCACAATGGTTGGAGCTGGGCCTATCCAAAGCTAGGAGCTAGGTGCTTCTTCCAAGTCTCCCCTATGGATGAAAGGGTCTCAGGACTTGTGCTACATCCACTGTTTTCCCAGGCCATAATCAGGGAGCTGGATCAGAATGGAGCAGCCAGGACACAAACCAGAGCCCATATGGGATGCCAGTGCTGCAGGCAAAGCATCAGCAAGCTATACCACTGTGCCAGCTTAAATTTACTTTTAAAAAGATTTATTAATTAATTTGAAGGAGTAACAGAGAGGGAGGGAGAGCCATTCTCCATCCATTGATTCATCTCCAAATGGCCACAACATCTGGAGCTGCCTGGAACTGGGCTAGACCAAAGCCAAATGCATAGGACTCATTCAGATCTCCTGTGTGGATGGCAGGGATTCAAGTGTTGGATCATCATCTGCTGCTTTCCCAAGCACATTAGCAGGGAGCTGGATAACAAAAGAAGCAGCTGGAATAACCTACTAGGCCATAATGCTGGTCTTCATTATGCTTTTTGCAGGCAGAAATAGAAATCCTATTTTGATTTATGATTGTGTATTATAAATTTCCTCCATTGTAAAGAAAGGACACCATGTCATTTACTCAAGCTTGAATTATGCCATCCACAGTAAGAAATAGAAATTTCTAACAGAGATTATGATTGGAAGTCAGCTACAAATATATGAAGATTTGTGCAGAACTAAGGGAAATGGCTAGCAGATCAGAAAAAGGCCTCTCTCATATAGTTAATCAGCTGTCCCTGAGCTTTAAATGCAAAGATTTAGTCACATATTTACAAACCAGATATTTAATATGTTCCATGTTCACATCTCATTTTGGGAATGCCCAGGAACTTAAAAATTGATCTTAGTGAAGGTTCTCCAGAATGTTAGAGACGAACAAAGGAAAGGACATACATCTGTTTTATGGGTCAAAAACGCAGATGTCATAAGGAGTATGTTAATATTTTACTGCAATGTGCAATGTGCAAAGGACAAAGATGCTGTTATATGTGGCATTATTTATCAACTGCAGTTTTTAGACTGTTCCAAAATTCAGCAATTAAAAGTAGCAAACCTCGGTTCAGTAAGAGTTTCTGTTGTGTGGGGCCTGGGTGTGGCTAAGCAGGATTGCTGTCACAGGGAATTTTACAAGATTGCATTCTGGTTGTCAGCCATGATGGTGTTCTCACTGGAAGGTTCTTCAGGAGAAGGAATATCTACTCCCAAACTCAGTGTGACTGTTGGCCAGTCTCAGCCTCCACAGTCTCACAGGGCTTTGCACAGACCTACTTCATAATATGACAGTAGCTTCCTCCATAGCGTGTGGGTTCAGGCAGAATACCTAGGATGGAAGCCACAGTACTTCTTGTTTGTTTGCTTAAGAGGTAGAGAGACAGACAGCCTGGGCTCACATCTGTTTGTGCATTCTCAAATGCCTGCAATGGCAAAGGTTGGGCCAGGCTGAAGCCAAGAATCAGGAACTCAATCCTCGCCTCTCCTGTGGGCTGCAGGTACACAACTACCCGTGCGTTCACCACTGTTTCCAGGGGTCTGAATCAGCAGAAAACTCAAATTACAAGCCAGGGTCAGGGATCAAATTATGGAATGCAGGTGTCTTAACTAGTCTCTAAGTCAAACTCCTGCTACAACAGGTTCTTATGATCAAATGTGATCTAATATTATATATACTGTACTTTATTTACTAAGCCCAGGTCACATTGGAAAAGAGAAAGAAAAGAAAGAAAGAAAGAAAGAAAGAAAGAAAGAAAGAAAGAAAGAAAGAAAGAAAGAAAGAAAGAAAGAAAGAAAGAAAGAAAGAAAGAAAAAAGAAAAGAAAGGAAAAGAATGCATTACACAAACTCATAAAGACCAGGAACTTCAGTCAGAACTCTTAGAGACTGCAGACTATATTTACACTCTTTCCTGTCTCAGTGCTGACACAGAACCACAAAGTCCACTGTTGTGTCTGGAGTTGTCCGTACAATTTTTCAGACCCATCTGGAATCAGAACTCTATTAAGTATGCTGGGAAGAGAATAAAAGTGTCGAGTGTCCTTCCTCTGCCTTCTGCTCATGATTAAGGAGTAATCAGTTCTCTCCAGTCATCATTTTTCTCCAGCCGTCCCAAAGCAGCTGCGAAGAGGAGGTGTAGTGTTCAAGTGCCTCCGGGACAGAGATCGAGGTATGCAGGACAGCTCTACAAGTCTGTGCTCCCTGTGTCTGGGTCAGAACGCTGAGTTCTGTCAAAGCAGGCAGGGAGAACTGCATCAGTAAGAGCAGTCTGTGATCACGCAGTGCAGAGTGCTGAAACCTCAAGGACAACCTGATGGAAAAATGGCAGGTGACATGTGCACTGCCTGTTCAATGCCTTGATTGTTAGCAGATATCATTCTGATCAGGAGCCAGGGTCGAGTCAGCCCTTCAGAATGTCACCTTTCCCCGTGAAGTACGTGTGAGGCAGGGAGGATGAGGACACTACACTTGTGCAAGAGAGATCTGGATGTGGAAGGAGGTTGGAAAAAGAAACACAATTGTGAAAAGCCATGATTATGCATAAAAGTTGAGTGATCTTCAAACCTACAGGAAAAGAAATAAATTTATAAACTTACCTTGCATTCAGTAAGTATCTATTGTATTCCTATTATGAGCTGCATGTTGAGTTCAAGGACAAAGAAGAAAAAACACCTGAAAAGGTCAACAAATTATTACAACAGGAAGTCAGCACCCTGTTTTTGCATTTGTAAACAATTATATTTGCACATTTTGCTGGTGTTACATAAAAATTTCTGGTCTATGTTATTTTTATTTCCTAATTTTCAAGCAATTAAAACCTCATTAGAAAACTGAGGTTTCCAAACTAAATCCATTATCATCATCATCATTATTAGAGAGAGAGAGCGATGTGCTATCCACTCCTTTACTCCCTAAGTACCCACAGTGCTCTGGCCTGGGACCAGGTTGCTCCCTGGAGCCAGAAATTCAATCCAGCTCTCCCACATTAGGGGAAGAATCCAACTGCTTCAACAATCATTGCTGCCTCTCAGAGTCTGTATCCACAGAAATCTGGAATGAGGAACAGAGCTAAGGCTTGAAAGCAGACTCTCTGACATGGAATGTGGGCGTTTCAGGCCAGGGCATTAACCACCAGGCTAAATGCCCATCACAGACAATTGTTTGAAGAAGTGAAAAACCCATAGATTATTCAGTCTAGTAGGGATAAATCATGGAATGCAAGTTTAAAACCATGAACTTGTACAACGGGCTTGCATTTGTAAAGTTATGAGAATTAAAAATATGGAAGTCTTGAAAATCCTTTCCCACAGTACCTAGCACGGCATAACCATTTAGTACATGGGAGCCATTTTATGCTAAATAATTACAGTGGGAAAAAATGCTGATAACTTTATGCCTTAGAGTGATGACAGAACTGAAGCTACCCCACTGGAAAGCAAGCAATGCTGTCTGCAGCAGCAGGCACAGTGCTCACCACTGTGAGCTTGTTCTATTTCTACTCATAGTGCGATTTTTTTTTTCAGCTGGTAATTAAAGGCCTGTCTGGGGCCTTGCAAGTGAAATGAGTGTGGAACTCAGTGAGCTCTCTAAGTGAAGGCAATAGAAGCCATTAGAGGCCTGGAAAACGGGCCAATAAAAAAAAAAAAAAGACTGCAAGAGTTGAATCTGGAGTCTGGGAAAGAGAAAACGATGATAGCTTCTAAGAGGTTATTCATTTCACTTATCTTACATATGTAAAACATGTCTGGATTACCATAGGTTGTTTCAGAATTTCTTTCGAAGAACTTTTTGCTGTGAGTTTACATGCCCACATCTTACTTCCTCTACCATTTTTTTTTCACTTTTTAAGGGGATAGATAGATAGATCCTGTATTTATATATGTTTATTTATATTTACATTTATTTATATTTATATTTTAGTTGGAAGGACAGAGAGAGAGAGCTGCTGTATGCTAGTTCACTGTCCAAAGGCGCACGACAGCCTGACAGATATGCATGAAGCCAAGAGCTTGGAATTCAGTCTAACTCCCACATGAGTGACAGGAGTCCAATCACTTGAAATATCAGTGTTACCTTCCAAGTCCTATATTATTAGGAGGATACTGGGGCCTATTGAACCTAAGCACTCCAACAGGGAACCCAGCCTCTACTCTGCCAATTTATGGACATGTCTGAACCAAAATCTCATGGTCTCACCTACTGAAATTATAGTGACTGAAGATTGCTCATACATCTGGCCAGATTTGATTTAGCTGACCTCAGTTTTATTGATAGATACTTGGTCAATATCAGTGTGCTGAAAGTGATATAGGGCATATGGTTGTGGGCAGCAGGCAGAGTTTGGCTTCTTGCAGAGACAGCCTGGCTGGACAGTACCAGAAGAGGAAAGTGCCAGGGTATGGAGCCAGAGCTCATCAGTGAGCTTGCTTTCAGTAGTTGCGTTTGGTTATATTGAATCTGGGCAAATGCTATTTTTTTAGCCAAATATATACCATGGGACCTTAAAACGCTCACAGAAAAGTGAAATTAGAAGCACGAGTGCATATTGGGTGCAAAAACAATTTTGAAATTCATGCAAAGTTTTTCATAAAACACACTTTTCACATATTAAGAAAATAATTTTGTGCCAATTCATACTATTAATTCTATGTTTCCATGTGTTTGCTCAAACATCCACATATTTTATCCAATAAACTGATGATTCTCAATCTGGTGTGCATATTAGAACTATCACAGGAATTTTGTGAAGATTCATTTTTACTTATTTGAAAAGCAAGTGAGAGAAAGAGAATGTTAAGCTATTGGTTCGCTCCCCAATGGCCTCAATGGCTGGGCTATGCTGGGCCAAGATCTAGGAACTACACCTGAGTTTCCCACATGAATAGCATGGGCCCAGGCTGTTGGGTCATGTTCTGCTACTTTCCCAGGTACATTATCAGGAAGCTGGATTAGAAGCATAGCAGTTGGGGCTTTAACTGGTACCCACACAGAATGCAGGTTTTGTAAGCAGAGGCTTAATCCACTATGCTATGAAGCCCCTTCTGGGAAAGTTTTACGTACCTGGATACCCAGGCCATACCCTAGACCAGAATCTTACCTGGTGGCATGGCAAGGGGGAGAGTGAGAGGTGGGGTAGGACCTGAAACCACAGGGAACAAAGACTTCACAGAGAATTCACTGAGCAGACAGGCCTGCAGGGTCATAATGTCTGATGAAAGGAACCTCCACAATGTCCCCTGTGTTATAAGCACTCAGAAAATTGTTTTCTCTTTCACCCTAAAAGCAGCTTTTAGACATCACACGGGCGTTCCCCAGAAGGCAGCTGGAATGGACTAGACCATGCTGTGCCTTCTGCTCTGCATCCAGCACACATTGATGAAATGTTTTTTTCTGCTGTTGTCTTTATTACCATCTAAATGGCAAAAACAGTTAATACATGGACTCAATCAGTTTACAGATAATTCCATTCAAAGAACACAGTTGAATCTGATTTTTTTTTTTTTTTTTTTGCTATAATACAGACAAAAAGTTGCTTCCTATAGCTGGGGTTTTTGTGTTCTCTAATTTTAGGTATAGTACAGATCCAAAGGAATAGAGGACAGAACCAATTATTTGCAAACTGGTCATCACACTGGACTGACAGCGTTCAAAATTTCAAGAAAACACCAGCTGTAGGGCGTGAAAACTCTGCCTGATATGTGTGAATCACTAAAGTGCACAGACATATCCTAACTGAATTGAAAACTGCTGCTTTTCATCTTTAATTTTTGCTTAGAGGCACGGCAGCTATCTGTTAATCACATAATAGATATTTAGCCAACACCTTCAAAGAATAAACTACAGGAAAAAAAGGCTACAGCACTGTATGCATTTAATAATGTAGCAGTTGAAAAGGTAATACAAAATTACTTCCAAAAGGTTGTAGAAAAATAGGATTAACAAATAAGTTTAATTTTTGTTTTTGCAACTTCTGTTTCATTATTTATTGGAAAGGCAGACAGGCAGAAAGATCTTCTACTTAACGATTCACTCTGCAAACGTCTACAACAGCCAGAACTGGGCAAGAATGAGCTAAGAACTCCATCGGGATCTCCTGCATAAATGACAGTCACCCATCTACCTGAGACATTGTCTGCCACCTCCCAGGTGTACATTAATAGGAAGCTAGACTTGAAACAGAGAAAGAGTTAAATCCCAGGCACTCCAATATGGCGTATGGGCATTCCAAGAAGTAGCTTAATTCACTTTGCCACAAGATACGTTTACCTCAAGATAAGTTTATTTTGGTAAAGAAAAAATTTACATATCCATATTTTTTTCCTGGTTTGAATTTTCCAAGTTTTTGAAAACCCCCTTGTATGTTGTTGAACAGACAAGGTGATACTGTCTTTATCCATAAGGAGAAAGATGCTATTTCTATTTGGATGGTCAATGGAACATATATTAATGTGGATCCATGAAAAAAACCCACTGAGATCTGGGCATCGAGTGTGCATTAGCGAGTGCTTTCCAATCACAGGTAAAGGAGGCAGAACTGAGCATCATTACCACAGTGGCCTGAGCCAATCCCCCTGAAAAGGGAGGGGTGTCACAGTTGCTCCCTCATCCAGATTCTGGTGTGACACCTCTAATGCTGATCTTGATCAGACTCACAGGGGAGGCACACACTCAGCAAGGCAGCACCCTTAGAGGAATTTAGCTAAGAGCCACCAGCATGCTTCAGACTGGCCAGGACCTTGTAAGAGCTCACCCTAATCTCATCAATATTTATACTTTCCCTTCTCAGTTAACAGTACATCCATCATTCCGGTGGTTCAGGCTAAAAGCCTCGTGGTTCTCTCTCCTATCTCACATTTTTCACACCTACATCTCTTCCTTCAGCAAATCTCATGGGTTTTTCACTTAAAATAGATCTGGAATTTAACAGCTTATCACACCCTCCACTGTCCCCATCGTGCCCTGAACTGCCCCAGCTGGCAGAAGTGAGAACACTGGTCTGACTCCTCTCCTAATTTTTGTCCAGTCCCCTCAGTCTGTTTTCAGCACAGTGGGCAAGCTGATGCTCTTAACATGGATGATCAAATCATCTTCCTCTTCTGAGGAAAATCCTCCAGCATTTTCATGGAGCTTTTCGTAGAGCTTTTTAGACCTTCAGCAATCCAGCCAAAGACACTGCTCAAACCTGGGGGAAGTATTGCATAGCACTCATCTCTTCTGCAAACGCTCATTTGTCGGCTGCTGTTCCTTTCCCTGGAGGTCCTTCCCAACGTGATGGCAGCCAGCTCCAGTACTACTTTCCAGGTGTAGATGTAATGATGCCATCTTAGCAAGGTTTTCCTGGCTGTTTCCCTCAGATGCTTCCACTGGTGGGCTTTCCCCAACTTTTTTATTTCATTAGCATTTATTTCCTTCCAACTTCACACACTTTAATTTTTAAATGTGTTTATTGAACATGTTTCCTAAGAAAATATAGAATGTGTATAATTTTTGTCTACTGTGATTCCTAGTTGTCCTCAGACACTTGTACAAGGGTCTGACCTCAGGCTCAGGCTATGTTAGTAAGTTCAAAATCAAGAAAAGGACATTGGGTTTCAAAACTAAAGAAGAGAGATGAGAAAGATCACTTTCTCATCTCTCATCTTTCAATTGATTCCCCAATGTCTACATGGCCAAGATGTGACCAGCTAAAGCCATGAGGTTGGGACTCAGCCTAGTCTCCTATATGGACGGCAAGGATTCAACTACTTGAGGCATCATTTATGTCTTCCAGAACCTGCATCAACAGGAGGCAGGAGTTGGGAGCCAGAACTGGAACTGAAATCCAAGCACTCCAAAGTGGGACTTAGACATTCCAAATCCTGGATTAACCACTATACCAGATGCTCACCCCAGACTTACATTTTAACAATCATTATTCCAGTTTGCGCCATCCAAAAGAAAGTACTAGTTCTAACCATTTTCACTGTAGTGTGCTGTAATTGTATTGAAATATTGTTAATGCGTGATGTAACTGAGCTAGCTCCCTAAGGCTTTTATAGGGAATGATCCATGGTTAAGTAGATAATGAATCAATGAAATCTTGAGATTTTGTTAGAGTTCTTGTTAGAATTCTGAGATCTTGTTAGAGTTCTGTCACTTAGCAAATTAATAATGAATTGATTCTTTCTTCAATAGTTTCCCAATTCTCATTCTCTTCCAGAGCCAGGTATTCTTTGCTTTACACAAAGCATCAAGAAAAGCTTTGGTTTGGTTTCGATTTGATTGTTGTTTTTTATCAGGATATATAAGAGAATTGGATGGGTAAAACAGAGAAGACTGCAAAACTGTTCCTATTTTCCATTTGCTGTTTCTTTGCTTTCTCTTCTATCTAGCTCTTAAAGTAGCACAGTGACAACAAAACAAATTCCTTTTGAAGTTATAATGAAATTCTTACTGCTTGGTTTCTGAAATAAGGAGCACTTGAACAATTTTACTATAAAGCCTTGGCATCTTCAAACATTGCAAGAGATAGAAAGCCCTTTAGTGGCTTTGTTTTAATGTCATTTGCATTTTTGTTTCAGGTTGGCTGGTGTTGTTTTTGCTTTATAGATTAAATCTTTCTAAGAAGGCAAAAGAACGATAATGTGAGTCAAGCTCTCAGAGTCTTAAGTGATATTCTTAAGAGAAAAACATGCCATTTGTCTAATTCAAAACAAGAAAAGTCCAGAGAGATACCTGTCTTTGGCATTTGTAGTCCAGAAAGTGTGAAACTACAATTTTCTACTCTGTTTGATTCTCTTTATAAATCATCAAAGTTGCTACTCATTCTCTATTTAATTATTAAATCTAATTAATAAGCTTGATAAGTGGGAAACATTTGCAAACAGTTCTTCCGAGTAACCTAGCAAGCGCTATACTATCACACCCTGTGAAAATGTTTTCTTAAAATACCAAACAGATAAGTTAATTAGAATTTTAATTCAAACGTTTTACAAAATTAAACCAAAACCCTAACTTTATTTTCATCTTCTAATTATAGTAACACTTCACTTTTGTGAAGTGCTTTCAAGTTTATTGAGTGTTTTCTCATATTTTATTCTGATTCTCCCAACTTTGTTTAGAGATTAGGTGAACAAACTTCTTAAATCATTTTCCTGAGGTCACAAAGCAGTTGATAGCAGAACTGAATGAAAGAGAAAAATTGACCTGTGTCCAAGCTTCCTACTGCCTCAGCATACAGCTTCTTGTGGATGGCAGAACAAAATGAAAGGAAGTTTGGATCCCAGCAGAGCTCCACAGTGAGGGCACGCAAATATTAATGCCTCTGTTCACTCTTTGCTGAAGTCTCATCAATGATGACAAAGAATCCTGATACTAAGAGAAAGCACCCAGATCCTCCGCAACTCTCTTCCTCTTGCTCTTTTTTCTCATGAACAGGGTGACTGGAACAGGCTTGCCTGCACCAACACCCATGAAAGTCCAGAATCAGTAGTTAGCAAATTTAGACTGTAAGGATAGATAATAGATAATTTGGGCCAAGCACCTAGGATTTAAGTCAGAGACTGACTGCTTACACAGGCTAACATGTAATTTTGCTTCTCAATTTGTCATAGTAACCATGTTCGATCATAAACTCAGTTGGTATAGAGTGAGAAGATACTGATCTCAGCAATCACTTTACATTGAACTGGGTCTTCAGAAGAAAGAACAAGACACTAGAGAAGCAGCTGCAGGTATAAACATCAGGGTCCAGAACTGAAGGTACTTGATTCCAGTCTTAACTGTGCCCCTTAATATCTCTGAATTCCTGAGAGTTGCTCCACCTTTTCCCTCTGTTTGCACCCCTGAGATGCTATCTGGTTTTATGTAATAATATCCATGAGCCTTAGGGCTTAAGAGAACAATGGACTTGCTTATAATCTGTATGTACTAATCATATACAAGCAATTTTTAATTTGTGAGTCCATAAATTGAGTTTATTCCAGATACAATTACAGAAAATCAAGGGCTTTCTTTTTCATTCATAAACATAATTATCAGGAAAGCACTCTGATAGGCAGCAACGATGGCCCAAGTTCTTGAGTTTGTGCTACCTACACGATTAGCTGCACCAAGTTCTCAACTTCTGGTTTTAGCCTCATCCCGACCCAGTTACTGTGGGCACTGAGGGACAGAAGAGGTGGTATTATGAATCAGCAAGTAGGATGTTTCTCTGTATGTTGTTCTCTCTTTCAAATACATAAATAATTTTTAAAAATAAGAGTTACCAATGAAAAATGTTACCAGTTAGTAGAACTGATAGGCTTCAATAAATATTAGCCATCCACAACATGAATAATCCTATGCTAAAGCATATTAAAATACAGAGCTAAGGAAAATGCAGGTTACTGTGCTGGGCCCTGTATGATACCCTTTTGAGAAGTTAAGGGGAAAATGGAGTTAAAAGGTAACCTGACATCTCCAAAAGCTTTTCTAAGTATCATATGTCTACATATTACATAAATCAATGCATGGTTTTTCAGGTGTATGACAAAGGAGATACACATAATATTGTGCATGTCACTCTGGGCTAGGACAAGTGGCCTCAAAGGAAAGATAGAACACAGTAGTGGGAGTCTTGAGCTTGATGCACGACTTTCCAAACAGCGGAGCATCTGAGCTGGCTCACTAGGTGGATATTTCAACAAGTACTGACGGGGAAGCAGGTACCTTTTAAACTGAAGAATGTTGCCTCTAAAGGCTGATGAAACAGCAATGCAGAAGAGTGGCCAGTGTTTTATGTTGATTTCAGAGAAAAGGACAGTGCGCATCGACTGAGAAACATGGCCTGGAAGCAGGGCTGAGTCAGGTGGAATGGCTTACTACTAACATCGCAGAGGGGAGAGCTCTTCTTGAGCTCTTTTCTTAATTGAAGCCAAGGATTGATAGAATCAAGGTTTCACTTCAGGAAATTTAATTTTGGAGCATAAAAAAAGACACTGAAGTAGAAAAAAAACTTGAGGCAAGGAAATGAGTGAGGACAGTATCACATTAGTTTAATAACAAGTAACAAGACATAGACAAGACATGTGGCAAGGGATAAATGGGTCATGGGTTACTGATCTTTGTAACATGGATACAGACACAAATGTCATTGAAATCTAAGAAAGTAACAGGCAATACTCTCGTTTAGATATAGCATTAAATGCAAGAGTGTTCCAAGTCAACGAGCATTTTAATAATCTAATCTGCTACATCAACAATGTGCATCTTCAAAATTAGCCTGAGACCAAGGTTGTACTCATAATTAAAAAGTGATGACTCACCGAGCAAAAAGATGCTTGATTTGACCCTGCTGTGCAAAAATAATCTCTTGTTCCTGCTCATTGTGCAGATTTCATAGTCTTTCCTTGTCTGGCTTATACTATCTACTAGATTTTAACTGTCAGTTTTCCCAGCCATCACTTGTTTTGGGAAGCCATTACATTTCCTAAAATCAAATGTTTCTGTGTATTGTACTAAGGGCGTCAATTCATGCTATTTGTTAATCAACAACCATTTAGATTACAAATTCCATGAAGACAGAGATTTTATTATCCCCAGCACCTGCCTCAGTTGTTGGCATATAGAAAAATATTACTTTTCACCGAGTGAATGTTTTACATCGCAAGGCCAACCTCGTCAGACCTAAACAAACTCACAGGTAATATCTCATGAAATAGGCAGGGACTTCTCACCACAGAGGAGCATGAATTAATTCACCATGAACCAGTTCACTTAAAAGACAAGAGATATCGATTTGTAGGGATGGGAGTAAACTCTCCTAGTGCAATCCCATTGTCAAGGGCATCCCCTCAGTCTCCACAGGATGCACATATACATTTGTGCCTTCCAAGGAGCTCAGCTGAGGGATCTCATTTCTATCAACATATGCAATTGGTTGGCAATTAATTTAAATTTGCACCTGCTTCAGATCACCTCAGGGCTTTTCCCTGTACCCCAGGAATCAATTTCTGTGCAGCACAGTTTTTAGAATTATATGCTGGCCTCTCAAAAGGCCATTCACACCTCCATAATCCTAAGTGTTAATTGTATTTTGTAAACATTATAAAATCTCTTCTTTTTAGGCACATAAGCATAATACCAGATCAGCCACTGTTATAATTACTTTAACATTTTATACTTAATACAGGCCAGCTCATGGACTTCAAGGTTGGCAGACATTATCCCTCTTTACTCTCGCAGCAATTCTATCAATTGGTATTATCCTACAACATATTTTAGAAGTTAAAAAAGGAAGGGAACCAAGGGGATTTTGGGTGCCTCTCCTGAGTTTGTTTCCAATATTTGCAGAACTAAACATGTGGCATCTAGTAAGTGACAGAACTAGACTTGAGCCCATCAGACCACGGCAGACAAGTGCCTGCCCAGTTCTTCCATACAGGCCCATACAGGCAGCAGGGTTTGTTTCAGGTACAAGTCAATATCCCACATAGAACAACCATGGTAAATGGGAAATAGATTTTGTTGGCAATTCATTTGGGTGGGTGGGTTATTCTACTTTTTAATCCATGGCTAAATCTCTTGCACCTGGCGCACATTAGGAATGAAATAATGGTAAGTAATTGAGTAATACTGATGAATAGTATACAGTCCCTGCAAACTTCCTAACCCTCCACATTACTCTTTTTTTTTAATTATTTATTATTTAACTTCATTAATTACATTGTATTATGTGACACAGTTACATAGATACTTGGATTCTCCCCACCCCTCCCCAAACCCTCCCACCATGGTGGATTCCTCCACCTTGTTGCATAACCACAGCTCAAGTTCAGTTGAGATTCCCCACATTACTCTTGATTACTGTAATCCAAGTGGCAAATCACAGTCATTTTTATTTCCCCTTTGGCTCTTGACACAGGGCACTGAATTTCGGTTGGCAGTCAAGACTGAAGAAGTGTCGTACTTTTACGCAGAAGTCTGGATTTGTTAATTCACATGAAAATCAAAAGACGTGGCAACCCTGTTTTGTATTCTGTGATGATAGCAGCTGTGGTTGTCTCTTTGCATGAGCACACATTCCAGTTTGCCTCATTTGGTGAGTTCCTCACCACATCTGATTGTCTTAACTAGCCTAGAGGCGTTGATGAATATACCCACAAATTTATCTTACAGCCAAGAAGCCTTCCTGATGGATGTTACTAGTGTGCTCTCTGGAGGCACATAATGAACTCAGATGGAGAGTAAGTAGGACTCCCATCTAGACTTAGGTCTTGCTCACCTCTACGTTAACTACTTACCTTTGGAAAGTCTAGTCTTAAACTCTGGCTTGTCCAGTTCTTTTCATTCTGTCCACTCCTAGTCTCTGTCACTCTCTTGATCATAACTACTTGCCTGAAGCCAACAATTATCTATTAGAGAGTCTTCCAGTCCTTGCCCTTCCAAGTCTCAGGTTGCTGTCCACTAATTCCTTTATTATCTTCACCGCTCCATTTTAGATTTGCCTTCAGTTCAAGATGCCATATGCTGAAACTGCATTTTCTTCCACAGTTTCTCCAACCTGTATTTAATGCCGTTTTTTATCTACATCAGAAACTTCAACATCCCATGGCTGTCTCCATTCATCTCACCACATGCAAACCTGAGACCTAACAAGTATCAGATCTTTGATATTCCTCCAAGTCTTCATTTCTTCTCCATTTGATATGAGCAATTGCAGAGTTTATTTTCCTATAATGCAAGCTCAATTTGTTTTTTTGCCTCTATCTTTGCCTGGCTAATTATTATCCAGCATTTAAAGCTTTGTTCAGGTGTTTTCTCCTGGCAGTTTTTCCTTAAAATCATGACATCTCTCACTTTCTCTTGCTCTATTTAAGACACACAGACACACATACTGTGTATATTTCTCTTAATATATGAACATATGTTTCCCCCAAGGTCATGTCTGCATATTTATCATGAAACTTAACAAATTGATTATCTTTTTCATGTGTGTGTGTCTCTGCTACTAACCCTATAAAACATATCACTCATCTCAGATATTAACAGAGTGATCTGATATTGAATGAATTAGTAAATGACCAAGCAAATGATGATGGCAGAAATTTACCCCTAAATCAATCACAAAGCACAAAAGACTGATTAGCACTCTTCCCCTGTGATAAAATTTTAATTCCTGACTGATTTTTCTGTAAGTTTATACATGATTTAATAACATTTGTGGAATAATGATTTCCTACCACCACCTAGCATTGCTATTCATAGCAAATTACTTACCAGAATTTCAAGGCAATAAAATCAAGTTATGTCAATGCTATATGTAAAATATGGTGATAGCAATATTATTTTAAAATATTACTGTAACATATTTTACACTCATATAACAATACATAATGTATGATGGAAGCATTATTGAATTTGATGCACAGATTTATCTTAAAATACATTAAAAAATGACCTGCTGTACATAGGATAGATATGCAGTAAGTGAAAAAG
This sequence comes from Ochotona princeps, assembly GCF_030435755.1. Classification (NCBI taxonomy): domain Eukaryota; kingdom Metazoa; phylum Chordata; class Mammalia; order Lagomorpha; family Ochotonidae; genus Ochotona; species Ochotona princeps. The sequence goes on from NC_080840.1 coordinate 43,403,382, forward strand.
ATTTGCTTAAGATTAAAATATAACATGATTATCAGCATACTGATTACCAAAATTGTTATAAAGTATCCATTTTATAGATTAGCTAAGATATCAAAATTTACGTATTTTAGTATTGCTAGCTAGCAACAAAATGTTTGTTATAAGCAAGTATTTCACATGAGAGCAAATTCTTGTCATTTCTCTTCAAAGTGATGCTGACACAAGGACTGTTTGTCAGACACATTCTGCACAAGCTTTGTGAATTTGTCCATATTGAATTCTAAAAAGACTAATTCACTAAACTATAGAATAGACTTTCTCATTTAAAGAACAAACGTTTTGAACAGATGAACTTCTGATATCTCACTTTCTACTTAATGGTTACATCATCCCAGATATGTCTGTTAAAATACATATATTCTATAGTTGATTAGCCCTTAATATGTGACTCAGGTCAATGATACTAAAGAGGAGGCATGCCCTACGCTCTTACAGCTGATAGTACTTAGCCCTGCCAGCAGGTGATCTAGTTTGGAGACCAGTATGTGGGTTCTCGCAATAGGCTACCCTAAGCAATCTTTGGTACAGATCATCATTTGTGTGAACTCAATCCTAACAAGGCAAACAGAATGTGATGCAACTTTTTTTGGATTGTGAAACTATGCATAGATTATACAATTTGCTGTACCTTCAAGAAACTGTAGAACTTTTGCTTCCAGGAAGAGAAAGAAGGTGCACATACTTTTATTACTCCCAGTAAGCAAATTAACCCTGGAAGTCCCCACACATGAGATAGAAAAATGAACAAAAGACTGAAATGTGTGGAGACAAGGAAGACAACATAAAGATATTTGATACCTAGTGAATGACAATCAGAAAGTTTCCTATATTTTATTTCTGATTCATATATCCCAACTTTGGTCCTGAAGTCTGGCAACTTAGTTCTGCAAAAATCCCACTTAAAGAGGTCACTGCCTATTGCTGAATGACAGGAAACATCATTTCCCCAAGACTTAAAGCTTTTAGATAATAATCATTCTACTCCAGTCAAGTGCTAGAGTAAGCACCGGTGGTCACAGCAAAACCAAGAGTGAGCCTACTTCCATTGTGATCAAATTATGACAAGCTCTGTCAGACCCCATGGGCTAATATTACAGAAGGAATCTGAATATCATGCCCGCCAGGCGGTAACTCTCCAACTACTCCCGTTTTAGTAGACATTATGTGGGGAAGTTGAAAACTCTATTCCGACTCAGTAATAATGAGGCATCCCTCCCCTTTCAGTGTATTTGCAGCAAAACGTGCACAAAACATGTGCTGCCAAGCATAAGTTGCTCCTAAAAGAAATCAAAACAGATCTGAGTAAATGTAGAGATATACCATGTTCATTGATTTTAAGGTTCAACACAGTAAAGACAACAGTTTCTTCTCAATTAAAATGAGTTTAATGCAGTGTTCACAAAATGATCAGCAATGACATAATAGATATAAATAGCTGTATTCTAAGATTTATATGGAAAAGTAAGGAAACTAGAATGGTTGAAATAGTTTCAAATGGGAAAAAGATGGAAGAATCAATCTACCTGATTTCAAGACCTATTGTTATATGGCTATGGTAATCAAGACTGGTTATGATCTGTACTACTGCAACAACATGGAGGAATTCAATATGGGGGGATGGTTTGGGGAGGGGTTGGGAGAATCCCAGAGCTGATGAAACTGTGTCATAAAATGAAATAATAAAAAAAAGACTGTGTGGAATTGTTACAAGGTTAGACAATAGATCCATGGAACTAACCCGAGATAAGCGTGCAAACATTTCTAGCTGAACATTTTTATTTTCTTTTACAAAGATGTCAAAGGAAATCAATAGTACTTCTTACAAATGGTTCTAGAGCGACAGGCTATTCATAGGCAACACAAATAAAACCTCAACCTAAATATCACTTATACAAAAATTAATTTAAAAAGAATTATAAAACTTCAATTTGTGATGGAAATCTATAAAGCCCATTAGCAAATAACACAAATGAAAATTTTGAGAATCGAAGGCTGTACCAAGTGTTACGTTTATAGACTCAAATGCCCAAAGCCAGATTCATAAAATAAAAAATTGATATTTGGACATCTCAATATCTCTGCAAAAGATCAAGTTCACTAGGCATTTATCAGAAGAAAGTATTTACAAAACAAGCATCTGGCACAGGACTAGTTTCTATAAAATATAGAGAACTCTCAAAACTCAACAGGTAAGAAAAGAAAACTCATACAATACACATAAGACACTGTCAAAATCTGCAATCATTTTACCAGTGAAGATACATAAATGCAGCCTGCAATAAGCATATGACCTGATGTTCGACATCACTAGCCATTGATAAATAAAAGCTAAAATTATAATGAAATATTTCTATACATCTGTTAGCAGGGATCAAGTAAAAAATAATGACACCATCAAAAGCTGATGAGTATATAAAGAGAGTATCTGCTTCCTGGATACCATTTAGTGAGAAGACAAAAACGGTACAGGCATTTTGGAAATGAGTTTGTAAATTTCTTTAAAAAATTAAACATTCTAATATCATGTGACCCAATCCTTGCACTCCTGAACACTCCTTCTAGAGAAACTGAAGCTACGTTCACACAAAAAATTGTACATCAATTCACAGCAGCTTTAGCTATAATAGCACAAAACTAGGAGTAATTCACATTTCCTATAACACATGACAAGAGCAACAATCTCATGGTTCTATTTCTTAAACATTGTTGAAGTGATAATACAAAACAAGCTTATTTGTTGTCAGAGAATAATGGTTGGATAGAGTTGTATGGAGGTAGGCATGGTGGTACATGAAGAGCAACTTAGTGGGAATGTTTTACTTTGTTATTCGATTGATGTATATATACTAATTTGACCGTTGTATTATGGTTTTATGAGATATTATTACACTCATTCTGACATTCCAGTATAAAATGTCACAGACTAACTGGTTAAGTAACAAGAACTTAGTTGCTTATAGTTCTGGAGGTGAAAGTTCATGATGAACGCATTGGCAGGTGGATTTTTTTCCTAGGGCATCTTCTTGTAGCATCTTTGCATGTTCTTTCCTCTATAATCACTCATATTGAGTTAGGGCAAACTCTAATTACCTAATATTGACATAATTATCTGTTCAGATAGCCTATCTGCAGATATAGCCACATAATGAGAAACTGGGCACTAGACATGTGATTACAGGGAGGAAAGAACAAAACCAGTGCAATTGAGCCAAAAGTTATCATATTGTATGTGTATGGGTTGGAGAACGGGAACAGTATATGAAAGAAAATGGTACATAGACTCTCTCGGCACTATTTCTTGTAATTTCATGTGAAGTTATAATTATCTCAAAAGGAAGACTTTAATTAAAAATATTTTAAAGGAGTTTGATTAATAAGTCAAACGTAATGGAAGTGGCGGACCTTGATTAAATGGCAAAGTAATTAGAATTTGCTCTCATTGAAGTTAAGTCCTTTCCCCAAGTGAAACATTATTAGAGAAAGATCATGTAAGAGCCTCTGTATGCTTTAAATATGAAAAGAAGGGGTTCAGGACTTTAGCATGCAGAATGTCTTTAATCCCAGATATATCATCAGGCTAACTCTATTTACAGATCGAATGCAGATTAATTTCACACTGAAAGGAATTCAAAATCAAAGCTCACAATGTCCTCAAATATCAGTACTTAACAATATTAATAAGCACAAGTAAAGATCAATTCCCTCAGCATGCTGAGAATTTAGAAACGTAGATTCATTTTTAGTTTCTCGCTTGGTTCCAGTTATTTTGAGAATGAAGTGTACACATCTATACTCTTCAATGTGAATTGATTGTCAGTATTTATAAAAAATCTGATCCATAAATTATATATGTAACTTCTCAAATTCTCAATATATTTGAGAACTGTCATTAACATAGAAGCTTCTTCCTATCTAAACATTGACTTCTGTGTGTGTGTGTGTGTGTGTGTGTGTGTGTGTGTGTGTGTAGTTGAATGGCTACGGCATGGGTTCCAGAAGTTCACATTGCTTTCTATTAGTTCTGATGAAATGGAGTGGAGCAGTCTGGTGCTTTGACTGAACTCAGAAACTTCTCTCTTTGGCATCCTTCTTTTTTCTGATCACTTTTCATCACCTGTTTTAGGTAGTTATCTCAGCTCTTTAGAATGGTCAATGTGCCCAAAATGCACTCAATTCTTTCAGTAAGACTCTTGTCCTTAATTGATTACAACCATTGCAATAGCATGTGTGGTCACACTGTAGACCTTTCCAATGTTGCCACTGTAACATGAAGGGGAAAATCCTTTTTGAACAGTATTCATTCCTTTGACGTCTACAAAACACCGTTCTCATAGATGTGCATGTATATGGCTAAAGGAACAACACTATGCATTCCAAAATGTCAAAAGAATATGTATTAGATCCCTCTCTTCTTCTGTATTTATCACTTTGGCAAATTCCTGGAAGCTGGTGGTTCGATCTGAAAAGTATACTTGCTTCCTTCCATTCAAATATTGAGGCTAAAAGGAAACAGCAAGAACTGAATATCTCAATGCAATTGATTTATTATTTTTTGTTTTTTAAAAGATTTATTTACTTTTATTGCAAAATCGGATATACAAAGAGGAGAGACAGAAAGGAAGATCTTCCATCTGCTGATCTACTCCAAAAGTGACCACAAAGGCTGGAACTGAGCCAATCTGAAGCCAATAGTCAGGAGCTTCTTCCATGTCTTCCATGCAGGTGCAGAGTCCCAATGTTTTGGGCTGTCCTTACTGCCTTCCCAGGCCACAAGCAACTAGCTGGATGGGAATAGGGGCTGCAGGGATTAGGACTGACACCCAATTGGGATCCTGGTGCGTTCAAGGCAAGGACTTTAACTGCTAGGCTACCATCCTGGGCCCAACTTATTACTTCCTAAATGCCAATTAACAAACAAGATTTGCCTTAGAGTCATAACACATTTTCATTAAAGGTATGAAGAAATAGTGAATTTATGCTAAAATCACTAATTACAGCATTACACATAGAATCCAGTTTCCTCAGCAAGAACCAGAATGGGTTGAAGGCCAGTTAGGAAAAGCCACTGTTCCTGCTAGAACAGGAGGTGAACTGAGTAGGGCTGGCTCATGGACCCACTGGTATGCGTGAAATCTGGCACTCCGAGGGGTTCTGATAGAGGAGCCTGGGCAACTCCTCTGGCAGGACACAGACCCTACAGGTAAGCACAAGAAGCATGGGAGGAAACAGCCAGAAGTCATTGAAAGTGTCCCACTGGCATACATTTGGCATAGGTCGGGGGCAGACCAGGCTGAATCAGTTCACGTCATCCACTGGCAAACCCGAACACCGGAACAGAGTGTGGGTCAAGCCTGGTTCAGTCACGACAAAAGCAGTGCACAACACGGAATGCCAGGGTGAGGTTGCCTGTACCAGATGTGACCACAGCGCCCAACCAGCACACATTAGAATCAGGAAGGGAGGGAGCAGAGCTGGCAGGGGAATAACGGGTGGTTCCCTTGCTGAACAGATACTCCCACTGGAGAGCGTGAGCTGAGATGGGGACAAACCAGACTAGGCAGGGCTACAACACCTGCGTGCCTCATGTGGACCAGATCAGAGAAAAACCAGGCTGGGCTGATTATTCCTGCTGGTGCAATCTACAGTTAGAGTGGGTGAGGGTTGTTGGGACTTAGCCACAGCATCAGCTGGCAGAAGCTGGCACTGGGAGCTAATTCTGTCAAGTAAAAACACAGAACCATCTGGAGAGTGCATAATTCAGGAGTGGGAGAGGTCTGGGAGGGAAATAGTAGGCTCCTCCCTCTTGGATTACCACCCCCAATAGGAAGGCACGAAAACTAGGACAGGGGCTGGGGTGGCTAGACAGACACCCAACAACATCCATGAAGGCTGGTTAGTTGAGCTGGTTAGATGGAACAAGGTTTTAATACCCATTGACATGTATGAGAACAGAAGGGGATGTGGGACAGACTGGACTAATCTGCCACACATACTGACAAACCAGGGCAGGGGGCAGGCCTGGTGGGGGTTACTGTGGGTCGCTCCAACTAGGCTGCAGCTCCCACTAGTTTATGTGAAGGCCGAGTATGTGCTGGGCAGAACCAGGCTGGACTGCAGCACCCATTGGTTCCGGCGGAAGACAGGGATGGAAACAGAACCAACCCAGCAATTGCAATCTCCAGCTGATCGGGGCAATGGACTGTGCCAGGCCCTGTGCTTGCTAGTACATACAAAAATCTGGTCTGGAAATACCTCAGACTAAGTTTCTTTGGGCATCCCCCCAATAGAACTTCCAGAATCAGAACCCTAACCATCAAAAGACAGAGGACTGAACAAGTCAATCAACCACCTCAGCTATATGTTGGCGATGAAAATACTGGGCAAATGGAGACTCTATGATGGACTATGTCAATCAGTGGATTCTTCAGCGATCTCATCATGCTTGGAGTGATGAGAGTGGCAGCAATTCAGAACTGTTGAACTATCAAAACCACTTGATCAAGGCCCTCAGAGCATGCCCCACATCTGAGACCTGGGGTGGGTGGGAGACTGGGTGGGGCTTCTCCCTGAAAATCCCCTTTTACATCAGATATATTAAGGAAACAATATAGAACTGATTGTCTTGTCCCCCGCCAAAAAAGAATCCAGTTTCCTGTGTTTTAAACAATGGCTAACATAGGAGTAGACAATAATAAAAAATTGTTAACTCAGGCTTTATTTACTTTTTCATACTCATTTTCAAGGCTACTGATTTAAGTGATAACCTCCCTTTCATGGACCATCCAGTAGTTATTTATGAATGAAGACAAGTGTGGCCCTCTGGGATTTATATTTTACCCTGGAGAAAGGACATTGTCATCTCTCCAAAGGGAAAACATCCTTGAAGAGATGAAGGGTAGAAGGGCAAGTGGAATCAAGGGGATTCAAGTGTACTAATTATCTGCCCTAGAGAAGATACTCAGTAAATATTGCTAGATGAAGAATGGGAAGAGGAGAGAGCATGCATCAGTTCTTTTTTTACCATCACCAAGTAAAATCAAGTGGAAGATGATGAGTTTCAACTTTCATTTTAAAGGTCTGTTTGTTTAAAATTTGCATACATAAAATGTCAGCTATGATCAGGTTATATACTAGTACATGAAATAAATTAACAGTGACCCACAGTTAGAAATGCAAATGGATCATCTCTGAGAAGAGCCTTCCTATGCAACCATTAAAAAAATTAGTGGGGCAAGTATTGTGGCATAGCTGGTAAAGCTTTCATCTGAGCACCCATTCGTGTCTCAGAAGCTCCACTTCTGATACAACTCCCAGCTAATGGACTGGAAAAAGAAGCAGAAGATGTCCCAAGTGCTTGGGCCCTTGCCACCCACATGGGATATTCAGATGAAAATTCTGGGCTTCTTCTTGCCCAATCCCTGCCATTATGGCCATATGGAGAGTGAGCCAGCAAGTAGAGGATTTCTCTCCCTTTCTGTTGTGTCCTCTTTCTGTGTAACTTGGACTTTCAAGTAAATAAACAAATCTTTTAAAAGTTAGCATTTATTTATTTGAAAGGAATTAAGTAATTTGAAAGTAATTAGAACTTGTTTTTAGTTAATTGGGGGAAATCTAATCATAGTATGCAAACCAGATTTAAAGTGAAATTCTATAATGGGATTGGTTGATGCAGACCCAAAATCTACACCTCATTAACATGCACAGAATAAGCAGTCCTAAGACGTTGGTTTTTGCATTATTATTCATCACGCAGTCTTTGCAGAAGCTCCTGCACAGATGGTGGGCTCGTGTGTGTAAATCTGTTCATGGTAATAGGATTTGCACCCCATCAGTGTGACAATGATTAACCCCACTGTGTTTCCACTAAACTGCTTTTTTAATTTTTCACTGGACAAGCAATTTAATTGAAAAATTCTTAATGCAGTTACGATGTGCCCATTTCCTACCCCAAAGCTGTCCTTGCCTGTCTTCAAAGACCACCATATGGAGACACCCACAGTCAGCTCTCCTTTTTTTATTGTGCACCATGAGGTTAACCATGAAGCCCATCATATAACCGCTTGCCCCACAAACATCAGCTATACACACACAATAGAATGCTTACTCTGTCACATCAAAAAGTCTAAAGAACACACACACACACGCACGCACATACAGCTGTGCCGGAAGTCTTAGTTGATCAAACCATGTCCCTCCCCGTTGCTGGGGTGTGTACCAATCCCAGCTTGGTGTCTGCTGCCTAAAGATTTTGGAAGATGTGTGCATTTTGTATAGGTTAAAGCCTTTAATCTGCCTGTACTTGCAAGGGTTGAGATACTAGTTTGCTGACTCATGGGCTAGCATTAGTTTGAATGATTGCTCATTAGTATTACACATTGTGTCCTAGATCAGAGGAAGGTTCTCCTTCCTTAAAATTTGGAATGTTGGAGGGACACATCCATGCATTCAACTGAAGCAGAAAGAAAACAACTTTAAGTTGCATTTTGCCTATTTCGTAGTTTTTCTTTTTACTAGACTTAATGGACATTTTGCTTTTCAATCAATTCAAAATACATAGAGATAAGTTAGCTGTCGCTGGAACCTTCCAGCCAGTTCACAAGGACTATTAGTGTTCTGTTTGAGAAAATTCTCATGTGCTGGATTTTGCACACATCGAGCTGACCCCAAATAGGCTGCCTTGTCACAAATTACATTCAACACAGCATCTTTATTTTTTTACATATTTATCAAGTAAAACATTTTTCCTGCAGATGTAAATTTATTCTCTCTGTGTGTTAATCACTGATGCATAAGCCATCTTATGCTTGAGTTTAAAATGAACCATATAAAGTATCCAATCAGAAATGTTTTTCTTATTAAGACAAATAAACAGATTTTGGATTTTCAAAGAATGCTTAGGTGGTCTACTTTACAGCCGTTCTTTTTTCAGAACAGTACCCAGCCCACCCAAATTTAACCCTTGAAACTCCTTTATTGCTGAGAAAATTAGGAAATGAATGTGTCACTGATGTTACAGCTTTGCTAAGAATAGTCCGCAGATGTGCTTTAAAGCAAAGAGGGATTTAAAAATAAATGTATTTGACAAGTTGCTGATCAGAAGTCTATATTTACCACTACCAACTTAGAATGGTATTACACAGAACTTGAAGTTTATCCTGGAAAATTTCTGAGATGTGTTCAGGTTTGACCTCGGAAGTCTTTTCCCACTACTTCAGAAAGACAATTAGATTCTTTGTGGCCACACCTTTTCTGTGTTTCCTCTACATGGTATTCTGACCTTCACCCTCACATACTCACAGAACATATCAGAAATGGGTCAAGCTCCTATCCCTGTACAAAAAGAGCCTCACAGGTGCCAGGCCAGGGGTCATGGATGGAATGGCCACTCAGTAAGACTCTTCTAAAAACTCCTTTTAACCCTTTTCAAAGTAAAATTACCAAATTAGATTATCTCCATGGGCCTTGCAAATTTCAGCAATGATCAGTTCAGAGCCAGGAGTTTGATGTAGTGGTTAAGATGTCAATAGGGAGGACCACAACTCATACTGGCGAGTCTCAGTTCACGTCCCAGCTCCATTCCCCCTTTAAGCTTCCTCGGAGGTAGCAGAGATGGCTCAAACACTTAGGTTCCTGTCACTCACTTGGAAGGCATAGATTTAGGTTTCAATTACTGGCTCAGGCCTGTCCTATGCATGCTGAGGACACCCAGATATACACATTTGTTCTGACCATATTCCATTATTTCTTTTGCTACATCTTCTCTATCTAAAAATATTTTCCTAAACAAGAAAAAGAAATGTATGTTGTAAGTTATAAGGTTTGCTGCTCATACTCAGAATTCAACATAGAGTTTGAATATACATTATTTATAATAAAAATGTGATGTTTTTGTTAAGATAGTTGTGCATTAAGGTCTTAAAAGCAGGAGTCCAACAGCAAACTAAATCAACAGATAATTTTATCTAATATCTTATTCAATTTGCTGTATTAAGAGGATATTAAGAGAGGCATTTTCTAGCCTGAATTAGATTTAAAAGTTCGTGATTTTTTTGAATCACAGTTAAGTAGCAACACATCCGACTGTCTAAGGATTCTGATCCATTCTCAAGTGTTTACAACATAAATCCAAAGCTTCCTTTATTATAATTACGTTCTTAGCAACCTCCTCTTGAAAACTTGTGGTGAAAAATCCCACCACTCCCCACAAAATCATATGGATCTGAGAATACGAATGCTCCAAAAAGGAGGAATAAACACTAGCTAGGTACCCACTATGTGACATAACTAAAGCTAGTTACTTAAACTGCATGATCTTATTGTGAAATGCTGTTCATAATGCAAAATATTGATTCTGAAATCAGACTGTAGTGTACCAAATTCACCCACAAACACACGAGTGATCATTAATCCACCTGTGCTGTAAAATTGGGATTTGAAAATATCACCTGCTTCTTGGAAGAGTTGATAGAGTTAAATGAGACGAAACTACACAGTATCTAAAGCAAGGGATAGCACCCAAAAGGCAGTCATAGGAAGTTAATAATATTCCACATTGGTTAAAATTTATAATATAATGAGAATTGTTTTGCACATGGTTTACAAACAGACCTGACCATTGCAATTTAGATGTGTTAACAATAAGGAATAGGAAAATTTTAAGAAGGAAATGTTGAGAGAGTTGCAAAGAACAGAGAATTAGCAATGTGAAAAATCTGGAACCTTCTGTGAGGAAACTAGGGAGGGGCAAAAACAAGAAGAACAAATTAAAATTGAGATGGTCTGGGGTGAAATAAGGAGAGAAGATGTGATAGCTAGGGCTGCTGCAAGAGTAAAGAGCCTGGATCCAGAATGACTCAGTAAGTAGAACACCAGGGACACATTACTGGACAAGAAAAGCTAACTTAGCCTGAACTCAATTCGAAGGGGAACACCTAGAGCGAGGCATCAAAATAGCTCTGCATGCCCATGAGTGGTGACTCACAACAGGCTCCCTTCTTGCCTGAAGGTGAACAAAATATGGAAATAGGAAGCAAATCACAAAGAGAGGAGAAAATGGGGCTTATATAAGAAGATGCCAAGAAATGGACCTGCCCAAATCAATAGAGAGGTGGTCTGCTATGCTGACAATGAAAACCCTCCAACAGAAGCTCATAAAATACTGGATGAAATATGTTTTAAAATATTGAGGCATAGCTGAGTTGGCAGGAATATAAAGACAAGAGAGGCTATAACCACAGGAAGATATTATCCAGAGCAGTGACTGTGAAGGCAGCTTTTAATTCTGAGAACATCTGCTCAATTTCAGTTGACAGAGGACCTGGGCTTTATGAGCTCAGATGGAAAAGAGGACAAACCAATCAGAGATGCACACACAAACCAGAACCTCAAGTGTGGGGGAATGGAAGGCAGAGGGGAGGAAGACAATAGAGGAAACAACCTTGCATGGAGGGACTTGCAAGGCTCAATCCAAACTCTGAGCAGAGGAGTAAATAGGATTAATACGTCTCTTGTGAGAATTCCCAACCACTTGCCCCTTCTGTGATTTCTGCCATTATTTTTGTGACCTTAAAATCCTTAAATTAAAATTTTAATTGACTGTACAATGAATTGATTGTCACCTGCAAGCCCTTTCAGAAGCAAAGAAATATCCTCTGGAGAAATGCACATTAAATTTCTCTCTCAAAATATGCCTATGTGTAAATTTCCAAGAAACAGAATCCCCCTCCCAATCAAAATTCACCAAACACATGAGAAAACAGCTCACTATGAGTGGGAGATAGACTTCAGAAACAGAACTGTAAAGTCATCACACTGAAAATATCAAATTCAAAATAGAAAATGGGGCCCGGAGGCGTGGTCTCACCCTTGAATGTGCTGGGATCCCATATGGGCGCTGGTTCTAATCCCGGCAGCTCCACTTCCCATCCAGCTCCCTGCTTGTGGCCTGGGAAAGCAGTCGAGGATGGCCCAAAGCCTTGGGACCCTGCACCCACGTGGGAGACCCGGAAAGAAGTTCCTGGTACCCAGCTTTGGACTGGCACAGCACTGGCCGTGGTGGTCACTTGGGGAGTGAATCATCGGACAGAAGATCTTCCTCTCTGTCTGTCCTCCTCTCTGTATATCTGACTTTGTAATAAAAAATAAATAAATCTTTAAAAAAATTAAAAATGAACATTTTAAGATTTTCATGTAAATGAAAGCATGGTGCAGAACCAAAAGGAAATCAGGTACAGTAGGACCAAAAAGATCTTCTAGAAGTAAAAGATTAAAGCTAAAATTATAAGCTAGCACTGTGGCACAGTGAGTTAAGCTGCTGCCTGTAATGCTGGCATCTTAAATCAGAACACTGGATTGATTCCCATCTGCCTACTTCCCATCCAGCTCCCTATTAATGCACTTGGGAAAGCAATGGAAGATACTCCAAGTGCTTAGGCCCCATCATTTATGCGAGGACCAAGACAGAGTTCTTGGCTCCAGGCTCTGTCCTGGTCCAGCCCCAGCTGTTTGTGACCACTTGAACACTAGCCAGGAAATGAAACTGTTACCACTGGAATCATGGCCACATTTTTTCTAAACCACTTATCTGTGAAGAGTTAGTCAATCCAATGAGCCAGTGGGAGATTACTGCCTCCACCCTATAGCAACTGATTTACTAAACTTCTTCCTGCTCACCACACACATTAAGACCTGATTCATCCTCCACCTTAAATTCATGTGTTTTGTTTTCCTAAGAATACAGAGGGAAGGTGTAATGAAATTCCAACTTACACATCACAGGAAGATTTGGGTCTCAAACTTATTTTGGAGCTCATGTCCATTGCAATGGCTTCTCAACGTCACCCTGGAGCTCACTCTGAAAATTATCCACAGCTATATTAAAGCAAAACTGCCTTAATGTGTTATTTTCAATAGAAGGTTGGTTCGTAATGCCATTAAGTAATGTCATCTTGTTTCACCAAATAAATATCCACTCAGTGCCAAACAAGCCTTTCTGGATGAGAATTCTGCAACTAGCCAAGGAAGCAGCCACATGATAGGGATACTGAATCCCTAGGGAGCAAATCTTCACAGGAAATGAGACATTTGCTCACCATCTGCCTGTTTTTTGTTTTGTGTTTACTGTTGTTTGGTCTGAAATTTCAACCCCTACCATGAAAAATTGCATACAGAAATATTTATTAGCTCTGGAAAATAAATATTTTCCATCTCCTAGCCAACTTTTTGAAATGATAGTATAACTTGTTTAGTTGGAAAATAAAAGTAAGTTAGAGGTTAGGAGAGGAGAATAAATCAGATAATATTATAAAATACACAAATCTAGACCATGTGGACCTTTTACCCAAACAGAACCCATCATGTAAATCATGACTAAATCAATGGCCCATCATAAAACAAAGCTCAGCTTAGGAATATATTGACACTTCAAAGATCAGTGATGTGTAGAGAGAATATTAGAAACCATCGTGGTTGGCAAGAGTGAAAATGGGACACCACTAAATGAGATACACAGTGAGAGCCAAATTCGTGAATCGTTGCAAGGTTGAATCTGAGAGGACTGATGGACATTACTATCACAGTGGTAATTATAAGCTGAGAGGGGAAGAAACAAGTATAGCAAATACAAACTGGCATTGCTTGAAAGCTTGACAAGAAAGACAAGACAGATCCAGCATGAGAGCAAGGGCAGAAAGGTTCTACGCAATGAATTCTACTAGGTTAATATCTCCACTTACTATTACCAACATTCTTGCACTGAAACCACATTGGTGCCAGTGAATGGTACCTGCCCTCTACTACCAGATAGTAGCATATGTCTCCCTTCAGAGAAGACAGGCTGCTAGTTACCAGCATGCAATTCAGGCAAGATTTTTTTTGCCTTGAGGACTTCACTTTTAAAACACTGTTTTCTTAGCTACAGAATTTTAAGGGACGGCTAATAATCTTACATTTCCAATGATATTTTCTGTCTAGCTGAATAATGGATAGGCTTATACTGGGGAATGTGAGGCTTTCTTAACTCAGCTTTGATGCTTTGCTTATTAAACTATTTGTTTTAAAGAAGGGTAACATTAACCTTTTTATACAGAATGGTGCGTGTCTGACAAATCCCCCTGCTAGGATATCAATCAGCAAGTGAATGACACAGAGCTGCCACACTTACTCCTGGGATTGAGTCAGCCTGACTTACACAGCCCCTTGGCAGGCAAGCTGCCTGTCAAGTTTGCTAAAAAGAACAGCCAAGCTTGTATAATTTTGCAGTGCCTTTCTTTGGTATATTTTTAGGTTGCCAGGAATTGATTTCCTCTTCTATGCTTTATACATTTCTATTCATAAGCCTAGCATTACCAAACGAGTTATTAAACTTCATTTTACTCATATAAAGTAGTCACTGCTCTGGAAGAGAGTGACTCAATAAAGGGCTCATCTTCCCACACATCTGGACTTCTAACCAGGGAACAAGATGCAGTGTGCACAATGATCAATCAATGAAATGAGAAACATTTTATACAGAATAAAACTTAGCCTTGGGATCTAAACATTTCTTTTATAAGTCGCTGATTGAAAGGATCTTTCAGTAAAATTGCATGCATAAGAAATGTCTTCAAAAAGTTCACGAAATGCAATTTTGAAAAAAATTGGAATAGATGTCAAATTTTTGTACCTAAATGAACTTATTTTTTATTTTACTTCCCACTAATTTTTAAGTGTTCCTCATGAACAGTATATGAATTGAACTTCCAGTCATGAGGACCTTAAGAGGTCAGCAATTTCCCTTGAGTTAAAAATATTGAAGTATAAAATTGAACAAAATGGTTGCGAATTGGCCAAGAGTAGATAAATTCAAACACCTTTATTTTTTAAGATTTTGTAGCGTTTCAGGAATGGACAGCAGGAATCAGTGGTAGCCACAGAGATTGTTCCCATCACTGCATTAATGTCAGACAATAAGAACAGCAACTTTACCAGCCTGAAATTGAACCGTCTCAATTGACTGGGGGAAACTCAACTGAAAAGTGGGTTAAATGTCCATTTCAACATGGTTTCACTACATATTATGAGTACTGAAGGTCTAGTTATTAATTGTAATTCCTTCAACGCCACAAGGGTCACACACTAGCATTCATTCCTGCAAGATTTTCGATTTCCATTTTCCCGCTTGTGATCATTTTTATTTTTGTAGCTCGTTTGTTAACTTCATGTTGATGAAAATTTATTATTTTCACCCTGTTGTGCACTGTGCTCACTGGTTTTGTATTTTAGTGGATATATAATGGAAGTATAATGGGGATTCCCCATTATAACGTTTAGATATGGAGACAAACTGTTGCATGTCTCTATGCATACAGACCAAAGATGAACTCCCAGTGAAAGAATTTAATATATCCTAACAGTAAGATTATGGACTCTCTGACAATGTCCATACCTACATTGTCAGAAAACACTCCAGGGCCCGGCGGCGTGGCCTATCGGCTAAAGTCCTCGCCTTGAAAGCCCCGGGATCCCATATGGGCGCCGGTTCTAATCCCGGCAGCTCCACTTCCCATCCAGCTCCCTGCTTGTGGCCTGGGAAAGTAGTCGAGGATGGCCCAAAGCCTTGGGACCCTGCACCCGCCGGGAGACCCGGAAGAGGTTCCTGGTTCCCGGCTTCGGATCGGCGCGCGTCGGCCCGTTGCGGCTCACTTGGGGAGTGAAACATCGGATGGAAGATCTTCCTCTCTGTCTGTCCTCCTCTCTCTGTATATCTGACTTTGTAATAAAAATAAATCTTTAAAAAAAAAAAGAAAGAAAGACAAGAAAACACTCCAGTAATAGCATGATGGACTTGTGACTGTTCATGAAGGACATCCATTTTAAAACTGGAGGGGAAATCAACAGTCAACAGCGAGGGGCAAAGGAACCTTGGGAAGGGTATGGGCAACCCCAAAGCCTATGAAACTATGTTATAAAACAAAATAAAATATTTTAATGGCAAGCAGTAGGAAAGGAATGAGAAACTGAATCTTCTTCAACCTGAAGTTGCAACAGTTTTTCCAGCCTGAAATTGCAACCCCAGTTATATAACAGATCAATGAAAACATACATAGAGATTCTGGATAGGAGAGATTCCTACACTCTTAGACTTCAGAAAAGCTATTCTTTTGTGCAGTTGATATTCAAGGAGATGTGGCAAAATGCCAACACTAAGGTAAACTTGACAATTATAAATGCAATTTCTGATCTACATAAACACTAGCCTGCAGAGAGCAGCAGCATTGTGAATTCAAGACGTACAACGAAAGTATGCCCAAGGCTTGACTGATATCTAAACCATGCAGTCAGCTGGGGAGCCTTAACAGCTATATGTCATGGTAAAGAAGGATTAAATATTTTAGGTTCATTGAAACTAAACAGAACAACAAAATCCTCAAACAAACCTGAATTCTGAGTTACCAAATCTATTAACTGAATTTCCATTCTCAAGTAAAGCCATTATTAATCTGCAAAAGAATCAGGAAAGTGTGATCCATATTATGCAAAAAAAAAAACAGTCAACAGAAATTGATTCATGAGTAGGTACGGATGATATATTTATCAAACATATTTAAAGAACATAATATCTATGACCCAACAAATAGAAGATCTCATTTGAAACACAGAGATAATATTTTAAAAATTAAATGAATAAAATAGAATCTCTAGAGCTAAAAAGTATAATGGTGTAACAAAATTCACAATGGATTTGAGATGAAAGGAGGAAGACAGAACAATAAAAATTATCCCTGTCTGGTATATGCATACATTCAAATATTTTTAAAAATAAATGTATTTGAAATATGTGGAAAATATTGACCATACTCACATATGTGAAATGACAGTCCCAAAAGAAAAAGAGAGAAATAAATGAAAATAAGATGCATATGAAGAAATGACAGTTAAAATTTTCCTAAATATAATTAAAAACTATCTACAAATGTTAAAAGCTTCACAAGTAGGATAAATACAACAAAATCCTTGCAGGTAGACATGATCATCAAACCACCAAAACCAAGAAAGAGAAATTCTTAATCACAGTAAGAGAAAGATGACTTATCACATACAGTCTAAATATTTTTAATGGCTGATTTATCACTATAAATAATGGATGTCATAAAGCATTATAATATTATATTCCAGTGCTAATAAGTTAAACTGTCAAAGATTCTAGATCTACCAAAACTACTCCTTAAAAATGAAATCAAAATAAGTATGTTTCAAGAGAAACAAAAACTGAAAAAAATGCGTTATTAAAACACCTTATCTACAATCAATACTAAAGGAAATCTTTCAGACTTAATAAGATATTCTCAGGGAAAATTGCAGTACACTGAAAGTACTAAAATATCATTAAGTCACAAGACTCATTCTTGTTCTTAATTTCCTGTTTAGAAAATATACTTTTGCTTCTGTTTGAGTCAGAGTTAGAAGAAAATATCCCATTAGGTGGTTCACCCCTGACACTTCTACACCAGTCAGGGCTGAGCCAGGCTGAATCTGGGAGTTAGGAATTCCATCTGGAACACCCATGTAGGTAGTAGAAACTCAATAGCCATCCTCTGCTGTCTCTCAAGACATGCATGAATAGGAAACTGGAATCGTAACTAGAGCCAGCAGTGCTGAGAGGATATTTGGGTGTCCCAGTTGGCCTCTTAACAACTAGGCCAAATATCCACCACTTAATTTTCTTTAAAATAGATATTTTAATATTTAAACAATGATGTTCATTATAAAATTATGAAATATTATTGTTGAGATGTTTTCAGCATGTGTGTATGTGCATTTTCTGTATATATACTGTGTGTGTGACAGCAGTGGCTCAAAACTAAGGAAAGAAATGAACCTCCACTGGAGCAAAGTTGCTGTATTTCCCTAAAATTAAGCATTAGCCTGATATAGATCTATACACCAAAAACTACAAGATATTGCTGTTCAACTTTAATATTCTAAATGAAAATGGAATGGGAGCCATTGTTCACGTGACAGTTCTCTCTACATTAAAGCTTCAACTCAATCACTACAAAATTCTCAGCAGTCATTTTTATAGGCATTGACAAGTTAAACATCAAACCACAATGCAAATGCAAAAGACTTGTAATATTACAGCAATTTTAAGTAAGACTTACAAATTTCATTAATGCATATGGACTGACTTCAAAACTAGCCAAAAAAGCTGGAGTAATTGGGAAAGTATAATGACATAGAAATAAGGACAAATAATGGAATGGAATATATGAAGTTCAGAAATAGACACATTAATGGTTTATTAAATTTAGAGAAAGGGCCATGCAATTGAAAAATAATGCTAGAACAATTAATTTAGAAATTAAATTTAAAAAATTAATTTAGATTCCTGCCACTTATCAACTTTTTTTAAATTGTTTCTTTTTTATTGGAAAGACAGATATACAGAGAGGAACAGAAACAGAGAGGAAGGTCTTCTGTCCGATGGTTCTCTCCTCAAGCGGTTGCAATGGCTGGAGCTGAGCCAATATGAAGCCAGGAGCCAGGAGCTTATTCCGGGTCTCCCACGTGGGTGCAGGGTCTCAAAGCTTTGAGCCCTCTTTGAGTGCTTTCCAGGCCACAAGCAGGGAGCTGGATGGGAAGTGCAGCTGGTGGGATTAGAACCGGCGCCCATATTAGAACCAGCGCCCATATTAGACCCATGCGTGTTCCAGGTGAAAACTTTAACTGCTACACTATCACACTGGGCCCCACTAATCAACTATTAAAACCACTTCAAAATAGAGCATAATATTAGGTCATAAACCTGATTGTAAGAGCTACAGCTATAGAATCTCTAGAAAAGAACATGGAAGGAAATCAGGCGCAGCATGGAAGCCTAATCGCTAGAGCACTTGCCTTGCATGCACTGGGATCCATATGGGTATCGGTTTGTGTCCCAGCTGCTCCACTTCCTATCCAGCTCCCTGCTTGTGACCTAAGAAAGTAGTGGAGGTTGGACTGGGGCCTTAGGCCTTGGGATCCTTTGTGTAGGAGACCTGGAAGAAGCTCCTGGATCAGTTTCAGATCAGCTCAGTTCTGGCCATTGCAGCCACTTTGGGACTACACCAGTGGATGGAAGATCTTTCTTTCTGTCTCTCCTTCTCTCTGTAAATCTGACTATCCAATTTAAAAAATAAAATAAAAATTTTAAACAGAATTTGAATTAAAAAGAGAGAAGAAAACGTACGAGGAAATCAGTCTAAACTTGATTTAAGCAAGCAACAACAATAATAATTCATAAATCAATAAACTGTTCTTCAAAAGAAACTTAGGAAAACTAAAAGAGAAGCTGTGGATTAAACATGAAATATTTGGAAATTCACTGTCTGATAATGACTTATTTCTAGAACAAACAAAAACTCATACCACTCAATAATATGGAAAACAATCCAGAAAAAAGGGGGCAAAAAAATTGAGTAGACATTTCAACATACCAAAAAAAAAAAAAGACAAGAATTACGAGTAAACTCATTAAAATATTCAATATTGTTAACAGTAGACAAATGTAAAATAAACCATATATCAATTAGAACAGTTGCAAAAGATACCAGGTACTAGCATGAGTGTGAAGAAACCAGAATACTTATGTACTGCTAGTGGTAATATTTGGAAAGCAAATAATTCTTAAAAGTTAAATATATGCTTTACATGGAACTCCATCATCCCATTTCCAGGAATCATCCTAAAAGAAATAAAAACATGTCCACACAAAATGCTGTTCACAAACATTTACAGCAGAATTATTTACAATAGAAAACCACTCAAAGAAAAGCTCTATCAACTGAACACCTAACCAAAATGTAGTAGATTTCCTCTGAGATGTCAGCTGTGAGTCTGATTGAGATTCCTCTCTATGCCAATTAATTTTTTTTATGTGTACATTTAAAGATCTTTTCCCTATTTTGATTGAAGAGAGCTTGATTATCATGTATCATGGTAACGATGACTTTTAGTCAATCTTAATGAGAGCTCTGTACCCTTCCTGGATATTGTTTCCCAATTATTTCTCCATATTAGCGAAGTATTCATTTAATATTTCATTAATACATGTTAATGATTTTTACATAGTTGATTATGATGATAAGGGTCAAGGGTTACAGGAAGGTGGGTAGAGCACATATCCACATTCTCCTTTTTTTCTCCCTTCCTTCCTGTATCTGGGGGAACAGGAGAGACAAGGAGAGAAGCCGCACCCAGCCTCCCAAACACCTCTGCATTTTGGGATGGAGGACAGCCACCTGACACTACCTCAGGGTCCCCTATGTAAGGCGTGCTCTGAGGGCTCTGTTCATGAGGTTTGGATAGTTCAACAGTTCCAAATTACTGCCAATGTCGCCACTCCAAGTACGATGAAATCTCTCCATATTCCACTGCTTGACATGGTCCACCTTAAAGTCTCCGTTTGCCCAGATATCATGAATACATTTTTAAACCTAGCTTCTCTTTCTGCACCTTCTGGAACCCTCATAACTGTTATATTCAGCCTTTTAATAGTGTCTCTTAATTCTCTGAATATGTTTTAGCTGGATCCAGCTCCACTTTCCAGCTTTTTGATTGTTTCCCCATTGTGGCAAGAAATATATTCCAAATCTGAGATTCTATTTTCTGCCTCATTCATTCTGTTGTTGAAGCTCTCCACTGAATTTTTTATTTGCTCCATTTTGTCCTTTGAAAATTCTTTATCTTCTCCATTTCTACTTATTTGAGAAATTATAAAATACTATGGCCATTTTACTAGTTTTGAAGTTACTGAATTTCTATTGAGTTAAGAACAAGCTACACAGATTGTCCCATTGCTATTTCCACCACAAAGTCCCAACATTATTTACTTCAGCATTAGTTTTTTAAATTTTATCTCCCCCTGCTTGTGTTATGTGACTTAGCATGAAAATATTTGATATTTGCTTGACATAACCGCGTATTTTGAACTTTCTTTGCCTTATTAATTTGATTTTGATTTCTTATTTTTATATTTAATCTTTCTGTGAATGCTTTTGAAATCTACTTTAACAAACATGAGAAAAATAACTAGCAATAATTTTTCTTCGTTACCTAACTTCTGAAGAAACTCAATATTTTATTTTATTGGCACCAGGTTAATTACATTCTCCATCAGTATTCATGAGGGATCGACTCCAGGTCTCCTGTTGATACCAAAATCCATCATACACAATTCACTTGCATAAAATAGCATAGAATTTGCATTTAACTACACACATCCACGTGTGTACTTTAAACTCTAGATTATTTATAATACCTAATATAATGTAAATACCATTGTGAGAAAGGGTGCCCTCAGTTGGATTTTTTCCAAGTTCTTGCCTCCACATTAGAAGAGAATTTGAAGCAAAGTAAGAGAATGAGAGCAGGATTTATTTAAATAGAGTAAAGACAAAGTATACATCCAGAAGTGAGTATGCCACATGCGTGAAGAAAGAAACCTTTCTTCAGGGTAGTCATCCCCTTGTAGGGTAAGGGCTGATTCCCTAATAGAATAAATAAATGGGATAAAATCTTGTAGGGAGACAATGCATGTAATGAACACTTGGAAAGTTTTAGGGCATCTCCACTTAGAGCTCCATTTATATATGCTCATCATTGGGTTTTCCTTGAGATGGATGAGGCTCTGGTGCATCAGAGATAAGTGGATGTGCTGCAGAAAGAGAATGGATTTATGAGTGTAAAGCTGTAGCACAGAGACTGCTGTCCCTCCTTTGCCCTCATTAGTCTTCTGCTTAGCCCACCTCATATACTACATAAATGGCTGTTACAGTGAAGTTTTTAGTGAATTATCACAGGGAAAAAAAAACAGGCTGGCATGGTAGCCTAATGGCTAAATCCTTGCCGTGCATGTGACAATATCCATATGTGCACCAATTTGTGTCCTGGCTTCTCTACTTTCCATCCAGCTCCCTGCTTGCAGCCCAGGAAAGCAGTTGAGGATGGCCCAAAGTCTTGGGACTCTGCATCCATGTGGGAGACCCAGAAGAAACTCCTGGCTCCTGGCTTTGCTTTGGCTCAACTCAGGCCGTTGCAGCTACTTGGGGAGTGAACCAGCAGAAAAATCTGTACATAATCAGTATAGGCACAACAGTCGTAGACCTAAACATGCTTTCTGTTGGTAATTATTTAATTTGTACATGAAGAACCAACAAGTTAGAAAACCGAATATATTCCATGGTTGTAAAATAGAGCAGAACCTAAGATGCAGTAATAACCAAAGCATCAGTGGAGAAGACAGTGAGTACTAACTATGAGACAGTTGGACAGGCTCTAGGTAGCCTCTGTTCTGGTCTCCCATTGTAGGGGGTCAGTGAAGGGAGTGGGCTTACTCAAGGGGACGTAGGCAATGGGAACACATCAGGTCTGAATGGTTTGCTATAGCTCTGAAAGTTACCAAATTCTGCCTGTCAATATGGGATCTGGTTCACTCATCAAAACAATGTTTTACTGCCAGGAAATTGTCATCTGCTGGGTCTTGGAACACCAAAATGAAAAGTGGTCCTGGTGTCAAGAAACACAGTCCAAGGAGAGAGGCCATGGAGGCAAATGGATAAAATAAGATGCATATAATAGTAGATACAAGGTAGAAACATTGCATTACAGACACAAAGAGGAGGAGGTGGTCTTCCCTCTTTGGGTGACAGCGGAAAGTGAAAGGATTTAGTAAATAAAATAACACTTGGGCTTCCTTTAAAAACACAAGTAACATGCACCAAGGTACATCAGTAACAATCAACCCAGCTAAAATTACAGAATCACACAGTATATGAGAGTATTTGGGAGGAACGCAAACAACCTAGAAAGTCAAGAAGTCAAAATGCAAAAGAAGGAACATCAAAATTGAAGTTGGAAAACAGGGCAAGCATCTAATTGTGAAGGCATTTGTGAGGTTTACAAATGTGTTTGGAGCAATAATTATTGTTCTTCTCATGATAATTAATGGATTATATTATTGATAACTGCTATGATCAGGAAGAAAAGTGGTTTACATTGACAGATAAGGAAGCTGAGCTTCAAAGATTAATTCATTTACCTAAAGCTACCCAACTATTAAGCTCTGGAACTAAGGTATGGGCTCAGGTGTTAGGATTTTCTAAACCAAACTTGGTCCACACTATTATCCTTCTTTAACTTGGAGACAATGTGAAACCACTGGAGCATTTTAGATATAATGGGATGTTATCCTTGAATATCCTGGCAAAATGTAGAATTGTGCTGGCCATTGCTTTAGCCACAACCATGTTGAAAGATAAATAATGATTTATTAATTGTAAAATTCAGTTCCCCAGTTGCAATAGCAACATGTAAAGCGCTCTACAGCCACTTTTGGCTGGTAGCCTCTAGACTGAATAGCACAGAATGAACATTACCTTCGTCACAGAAAGTTCTACTGGGATGGTTGCTCTAGTCTGAAGGATGCATTGAAGCTGTGTGAGATGGGGTAGGGAGAATAAAGAGATCATTACCAAGGACAAATGAAAAAGGATTAGAGACACAATTAAATTAGCAGTAACTGATTTAAGCCATTGCCTGCCAAAGTGACCATGCTGCCTGATACACTCAACAGCAGCTTCAACTTCACCTGGGAACTTGTTAGAAATGTAGATTTTCAGCTCACCCCAGATGCAGAGCAAAAAAATCCTAAGACAGGGCCTAGCCATGTGTGTGTATGCGTGTGTGTGTTAGAACAAGCCCTCCCAGTGATTCAAGAGCTGTATGTAAATGTTACATGTAAAGGCCATCAACTAGGAGGAAAGGACAGATTTGTAAAGGTGAGCAACATGTTGACTTCAAAGTCAAATATGGGATCTATGAGTGAAGAATCAGTCTAGGAAAAACTCAGGGGCGGGGGGATTGGTGAGTAGACAAAGGGAAAGATAATCAGAAATTTGAGTATAATTCTTTAGAGTATTCAAGTAGCATGATGTCACCGGAAATGTCAGCCAAGAAATCCAGAGAAAGCATAGGAGGCAGATACAGCTTTTAGGTCAGGAGGATTTATAGGGCAGATTTTCCAGCAATGGACACAGCAGGTAGTTCTCATCTATTCCTTTTACACAGATTATTATATTGTCTGTAAAGGTTCATACATGCATCCAGATTTGTATGTAGTTCTCCACTACTTCCCAATTCAAAAAGTCCTCTCAAAATGCAACTTCAGTCAGAGAGATATGAGCATGTTCTATTCTGAAAAATAAATAACATTTGTTGTTTTGCTGGCTATTATTAGAACGTACTGCTTGTCAAACAAGATACGTAATATCCAAAGGGAAGTGAAAGGAAAATAGCTCCTAGGGCCAGCTTTCATTATTTCCAATACTGCAATGTTGGCTACAGTGGAAGAAGCAGCCAGGAGGAGGAGGAGAAATAGACAAAGGGGTAAGATAGTGTCCTGCTAGTCTAGAGAGAACATTTCATAGTAGTGATGAACACTGCTCGAATCTAGAGAGCTGGAGGGGACCTTGGATTGGCTGTTATGGAGGCGTTACTAAACTTTCCCAAACCCACTTCTGTTTAATATCTGGTGACAAACAGACCAAGCAGCTCAAGAGGATTGGCATGATCTTAAGAATAAAAAGAAAGTGAAGTGATGAAAAGGAAAGGCTAGATTGATGCTTTGCACTGTCAAATGACAACAGCAAAATTGCCTCACATTCTTAATTTTATGGAGAATTTAGTGAAACAATTCTTCTAACCTTTAAAATTATTTTATTTTAATTTTATTTGAAAGGGGAGAGATGTCTGCATTCACAGGTTCACTCCTCAAACACCTGTAATAGCTAGGACTGGACAAGGTCACAGCCGGGAGCTGAGAATTCAATCCACCTCTCCCATTGG
Source organism: Ochotona princeps (assembly GCF_030435755.1). NCBI lineage: Eukaryota > Metazoa > Chordata > Mammalia > Lagomorpha > Ochotonidae > Ochotona > Ochotona princeps. The sequence goes on from NC_080840.1 coordinate 43,428,282, forward strand.
GTAGTAGTGACTCAAGCCTTCCAGGAAGCTGTTACCAGGAGAATGGATCCAAAAAGGCACCAGGACTGGAAATTAGCAACCTAATAAGGGATATAAGTATTTTAACTATTTAGCCAAATGCTAAGCCCCCAAAATACGAGGTTTTATATCTCTACGCTAACTGTCCATCAGTGATAAAGTAGGTTAATAAGGGTACTTGTGTTGTAAAATGCATTTAAACTTAAAGGTTGGAATGAAATTTTATCAAAGGAAGACAGCAGATGCCACCATGAGAAGTGTTTCACTGCACTTGTTCTAGAAAGACCTTGTGTGTAGAGATGTACATTGATTCCTCTGAGAAATTGGCATCTTCATTCCTTTTTGAAAACAGGAGCTGCAAACTTGACAATGTCTGCCTTTTTGTCTGGCTTCCAAAAAGCTTTGAGCTAAATATAAAGCTCAGCTCTGCCAATGGAGAGAAGTAACCACTGAATGTCCGTGTTCTTCTACCATCTAGTCTTGTCTTTCCACTCTTACTGTTCAGATGCCCCTTACCCGAAATCCTTTGGTGGTACTACATAGAATGAATGCATTCACATAATATAAAAAGATCTCTATCCCACCTTAGAGGGATAGAGACAAAAGACAAGTTCCTGAGCTCCAATTTTCACCTGTGAAACATGTACAGTAACACTTTCCTCCCCACACAGGATGGGTGTGAGTATGAATTTAGGTCAGGTCAGTTGCAAGGAACTGTGCAAATGATATTTTGGTAGAGACTGTCCCAGCTTTTAAGCTTGAGCTATATTTATGCTGAAGTTTCAGAGATGTCACTAGGGTGTGAGGGGCAGGCCAAGTGAGCCTGGGAAGAATAGGGAAGACTCCTAGAATAGAATCCATCCTGGGTGACAGGAGGACTACAGCGAGCTCATTTTAAGGGAGCAAAGGACCAACAGCAGCGGGGCAGTAATGCTATTTATTGAAGGTTATCCTCTTCATGTCATCCTTATACTGGAGCCCTAGGGGAAAAAAGCATAAAAGTTAGAAGAAGGACAGGAATTCGGTGCACTAGTTAGCACTATTTTGGACATTAACACCCTATTTGAGAGCATCTATTTCTGGTTCTAACTTTTTGCTAATGTATGCTTTAAGTGGCAATGAGTGATGATACATTTTGCTCCCTGCCATCCACATGGGAGACATGAATTGAGTTCCTAGCTCTCGGAATGAGCCTCACCTAGCCATGCTGCAACTGATGGCCGAAGGATGTGGGCATGTAAACAGAATTATGCCATATACCAAGGAATTTCACAACTGAAAATACTTTGTCCTGTTTCAGACCAATGACTCATTGTAATACACTGTTGCCTTACTTTTGGTGTTTGAAGAATTACAGGTTTCAGGATCACTTACAGACATTGGGTAGTACCTAGGAAACTGTTGTCATCGTCCTGAGGGACAGAGTTAGTTCTAGTAGCCCAATATGAAGCCCAGTAACTAGAACAGTGACCTACAACCAGCCCATGTGCGACTTAAGTGGGGATCCAGTCAAGGGATTCACTGTGTGTTCAAACACTCTTAGGAAGCATCACATAGTACAGAACAGAATTCTTTGAGTGATCCCACCATGGTCAAAACTCTTCCCATAACAAAAACCAGTTATACTTTCAACTGGTGAAACTTCATGTTAAAAATTACAAACACATGCTTCTGCATAGAAGCATAGAAAAATATTATTCTATGGTTCATTTACTAACCAGGGATTTTACTGGATGATTATATGTTCTGTTTTGTAAAAAATCATTTAATTAAAACTCTTTGAATTTAAAAAAGAGTGCAATATAAATTCAAATGGTTATAATAAAAGAGAATTGTTTGCATTAGATTTACTACCTGATAATTTTCAATGAATGTATTTTGGGTTTCCAAAAAGGAAATTTTATACTTTATTATTCAGCAGGGTTCAATTAGATGCATTTGTTCTCTCAGATTAAAGACTATAATCATATTCTGTAAAACCTCATGCCGTGCTCTTATTAATTATATATTTTAAAAATTTTTGAGCAGATGAAGTTTTTCTTGCCCCAGGCTTTTTGCAAATGAATAATTATTAACCCTGTTCAGAAAAAGCACTGAGAAAACCTGAGCAGCTTATTCAGTTTCTAAGGCAAAAGGAATATGAGTGTGAATTGACTGTACAGTCGCCTGTTCAGATGGTGGAAGAGAGTCATCCTGCTAACTCAGGGAGTAGTGTGGTACTTGTTTGACAAAAAGTTGGGACTATGGTTATAAACTATTAAAAAAGGCGGGGGGGCTCCGATGAGATCACTCTTTCACTTCTAAGTTCCGCTGCTCATTTTTTTCCTGCAATTTCAGTCACAAACTTGCTCTAAAATAAAAAGTACAGTGAGTTATAAGATAGCCTTTAAGTAACTTTACAATTGTCATTTAAGAAATGAGAAAAAAAACTTGATCACCATGGAATTTTAAGTATAAATACAAATGGAAATCCAGAAAGACTCACATTTATATTCAGAGCAAAATATGACGCATCAAATTTGGATAGAAACAGGGATTCTGTTGCAAACCGGAATGAGAAATAGGAATACAGAACAAATTGAGCCATATCTGCAGGATGGAAAGGCCAAGGAGAGCCCCTAATTGTCAAGCAGCAGTCAAAAATTCAATAATACACTTCTTAATAATACATGAGTCAAAAGTAAATTTTTAGGGAAATTTTTAAACATTTAAAAATTTTTTAAAATTTTAAGCAAAATGAGAATGCAACATAGAAAAATTCATAGACTACAGCCATAGTCCTGAGAGGGAAGTTTACAGCACCATTTGTATCCTTTAGGGGAAAAAAAAAAAGCTATAGAAAGAAGAGGAAAATAAACCCTCAACAAAAGAAAGGAAGTAATAAAAGTAAGGGTAAAAAATAAACATTTTGAAAACAGGGGGTAAAAAGATCACTAAAAAAAGTTAATTCTTCGGAAAATCAGTACAATCAACAAATCTCCAGTAAGAGTACCAAGTGGTTCTACTGTAGCATATGGACTTAAGCTACTGTCTGCAACATCAGCATCCCATGAGTGTGCTGGTTCTGCTCCATCTCCAACCCACTGTCCTGCCAATGTGCCTGGGAAAGTAACCCAAGTCTTTGGGTCCCTGCATCCTTATGCAAGACCTGGAAGAAGCCCCTGGCTGCTAGCTTCAGTCCGATCCAGCCACAGCCATTACAGATGGAAGGGGTGTGAGTGTGTGTGTGTGTGTGTGTGTGTGCGCGCGCGCGCACGTGTGGTAACTGCCTTTCAAGCAAATGAGTAAATTAAAAAGGGAGAGCAAGAGAGAGTGAGCAAAATTTTGACATGAGAAATGAAGCAAGATACCAGACCATGCAACCTCCAAACTATAATGAATGATGAAATAAAGATTACACTCATATTTATATTGTGTTTTTAATTTTAGTTTTTAGTTATTATTTGACAAATTAGAAACAATCCCAAGAACACAATGACACTTCCCTCACACTCTTCCCTGTCTTCTATTTTTTTTAACTTTTTTACAGCATATTCTGGACTTATACCACAGTAAAAGGATTAATACTTCACCAAATAAGTTTATCAAACAAAAAACAAAATTATTTTAGTTTAGTGGAAATACAGACAATAGCTACAAATAATAATTAAATAGAAAAATGATCAATTCACCCATGCACAGTAAAGTATAAAACAATCACAAAACACTAAATTGATTTCATTATACTACTTAACCACTTGTCTGGACAAGATACAAAAAAATTTGCACAATCATGCTTGCAGTAATACTGATTTTGTTTGGTGTGGTTTGGTTTTCTTTTTTTTTGTTGTTTGTTTGTTTTATTCTGTTTTTTCAGCTCCCACATATAAGGGAGAACTTGCAATATCTGGGTCTGGCTTATTTCACTCAATGTTATATCCTCTAGCTGAATCCATTATGCTACAAATGGTGGAATTTCATTCTTTTTCATAGCTGAATGATATATTATTGTGTGTATAGCTATCACATTTTCTATTCACTGATCTTACAAAGGACACCCTAATTGATTGAAAATTTTGGCAGTTGTGAATAGTGCTGCTATTCATTGTGTTCTGGTCTTTTGGGTATATACCCAGTCTTGGGATTTCTGGATCATATGGCAATTCTATTTGTAGTTTTAAAGAAACCCCATACCCTGTTTTCCTCAAAGGGCACACTACTTTACATTCCCACTAACAGTGTAGGAGTGCCTCCTTTTCTCCACACCCCCACCAACATTTGTTTCTGTTATTTGGATGTTAGTCATTTTGATGGGGGCAGGGTCCAATGTGTCTTTGGTTTGTGTTTTCCTGATGACTAATGACATTGCAAATTTTTCCATATATTTGTTGGTTCATAGCATATGTTCTTTTGAGAACTGTCTGTTGAAGTCCTTTGCCTGTTTCTAGATTAGAGTTGCTGCTTTTTTCATTTTGAGGTTTTTAAGTTGATGATATATCTAGGATATTAATCCTTTTCAGATACGTGGTTTGCAATTTTTTTTTCATTATGTTGGATGTGTCTTCCCTGTTTTAATCATTCCTTTGCAGTGCAAAATCTTATGATTTTGATACAGTCCTATTTGTTTAGTTTTTATTTTGTTGCCTATGTTTTAGGGGTCTTTCCCAAGACTATACTTTTAGGGATTATTTCTATAGTTCATTACATGAAGAAATTTGACAAGTTAGGAGAAATGAACCAACCCCTCAAAAAACAAAACTATCCCAAGCCACCCAGCATGAACTAGATAATTTGCATAGTCCTATGTCTACAAACAATATTGAAGTAGCAACTTGAAACTCCGAGGGACTTTTCCAGAACCAGATGATTTTCCTAGAAAATTTTACCAAATTTTACAGAAGTGCCAATCTGCAGTCTTCCAGAGCACTTAACAGGTACGAACATTTTTTAATTCATTTAGTGAAGGTGGTATTACCATAACTACAAACCAAAGAAGGCTAAATGACAAAATTTCATATTAATATCTGTTGTGAATATAGATGCAAAAACTCATAACAAAGTATTAGTCATTGAGATTCAACAATATATTTAAAGCTATACTCTATGACTTCTTAGAGTTTATTTCACAGATGCAAGTAAAGTTCAGTAGTTGAAAAATCAGTTCGTAGGGTAAACCTAATTAATGTGCTGAATGAGAAAAGTCTCTTGATAAAATATCAAATTTGATATGTCATCTTTGTTGTGGTATAGGGTGCCCAGATATTTATTAAACACTATTCTGTGTGTACTAGTTGGTGTGTGGGGTGTTTCTGGGTGAGATTAGCATTTGAATCCGTAGACTCAATCGGGCCAGGCCTCATTCCATCTGCTGAAGTCCTTAGAACAGGAGGTTGAGTGAATGAATGCTTTTTGTCTGCCTGTCTTTGAGCATGTTGATCTCCTGCTTTCAGGTCTGGCCTTGCACTTGAATGTCTGTACTTCCGCTTCTCAGACCTCTGGACTAAGATGAAATCCATATCATCAGCTCTCTTGGATCTGGGCTTCTCGAGGCCCACAATTATGGGTTGATTCTGAATGTGTGTGTATGTTTGAAATTTACAATGAAATCCAAAGGAACTAAAATAGCTAAAACAGTTTTGAACAAACCAAAGTACAGTGAGAGGAATCTCCCCAAATTAGAGGAGTCTAACTACTTAAAACTCTTACTAGACAGCTTCAATATTCAATGATGAGTAGTATTAGAGGACAGATATACACAGAGTTCACTGGGACAAAATAGAGGAGAAAAACCCACACTATTAAGGCTTGCTTGACAAAAGTACAAAAGTAATTCAACAGAGGAAAGACAGCCTTTCCAATAAACAGTACAGGCTTATTGTCTCAGTTTAGAGAAATAAGCACAGTAATCTAAAATGAGAAAAATAAAACTATGTTCAATCCTGATACCTTTTATAAAAATCCACTCAAGAAAGGATTATAGACTTAAATAGCAAATGAAAAATGCTAAAACTTCTAGGAAACATAAAATAAAATATTGGTCATCTAGGGTTAAGCAAATAGTTCTTAGACTTTTCAATGAAAAACATAAGCATCAAAGAAAAATTGACCAATCAAATGTCATCAAAATTAAAAATTCTGTTGTTCAGGAAATGAAGAGATAAACAAGAAAATGAGCTAGGAGATGAAGATGAGTAAATAAAGATCAGGTTTTCATGATAGGGCACAGGGACGAGTAGACATGGCCTTGAATACAATTAGGAGAAAGGAGACATTCTAAGAAAATTATTAGCAGCATCCCTTGTTGCTGCTGGAAACCAGTCCCAAGACTGCAATAGCAGAGAGTGGTCCTCACTCCAAGGCTGAGGTGACCACGTCCTGACTGCAGCTTGGGTTTCCTTGCTTGTCTCTTTCCTGATATAAAGAAGAGGCCACTGAGAAAAATGGCAAAGATCAAAATTGAAATGACAAAGATTTGATTAAACCAGCAGTTCCCAACAAGAGATGTTGTGCCTAAGTTAGAAAAGGCCCGGGGGGATGGCTAAAACATAAAGCAAGGGCTTGTCCAAACCTTCCAGAAGGAGACCCAGGTGCATTGCACCACCTGGGGGACAGGAAAGGGAGAAGCAAGTTAGCTTCAGAAACGGAGAAAATCTAGACACATCCATTCATGTAGAAGAATTTCTAAAGAATGAAAGCATTTTCTGACCAAAAAAAAAAGTAGGTTTGTAGACAGTGTTTAGAGTATTAAGCACTTCACTCCAAAAGCAAAAAATTAAAACCTTGCTTAAGTCTGACACTTTTACAAGAATCCAGGAAGGAATGAAGTGTTTGTTACTGAGGGGGGAAGGGTGGATGAAAGACAGAATATGGAGAGAGATCAGCAGTATTACAGCCGAGTACACAATCCAGAAATGCTGCTGCGAAAGAAACAGAAATAACAAATGTATTAAAAAGGTAGTTATATTGAGTGAATAATTTTAAAAATCAAGAACTGTTCAAAAACATACAAACAGGAGATATCTGGCAAGTTTTATGACATACGGACAGGCATTTGGAAAAAAAGAAGGTGGAGATGATTGAGAATCGATGCAGTTAAAAATATGGAAAAGAAAACAGCATTCGTGTGAGACAATCAATTAACCTTCTAACCAAAGATGCATACTCCAAAGCAGAGGCTAGAGGAGAGGGTGGGAGTAAAGGTAAAACTGTGCCAGGAGCAAGGATGCAAGATGAGACCTTCTGTTATTGCGTTCACCGTTGTCTCAAACCCAGAGCGTAAGAATAAGAGAGAAGTCAGGATGGTTAGCTTCCTAGTGGGAAGTCTGAACCGCTGGAAGTATAGAATATTCTACAATTTGGAGAAACTGATTCCTGTATATTCCGTTTCCTCAGTTACTCTGCAATTTAGTGGCATCAGAGCAGGGAGAGAGAGAGAGAGAGAGAGAGAGAGAACGAGAAAAAGAGAGGGAGAGGGAGAGAAGGAGAAAGGGAGAGAGAGAGAGAGAGAGATGGTCCATTCCTCAAATGTCTGCAACAGTTGAGCTGGGCTGGGCCGAAACTGGGAGCCAGACACTCACAGTGGGTTTCCCAAGTAGGTGTTAGAGACCTAATTATCTAAATCATCGTCTGCTGCCTTCCAGGATGTTCATTACTAGGAAGCTGGAATTGGAATAGAGGCAGGACTCAAACCCAGGTGCTCTGACATATGACACTAGTGTCTTGACTGCTAGGTCAAATACTGCCTGCATCCTCATTTACCCTTAATTAAACTGACTTTCCATGGGAAGCCCTTCTGGAGGCACATCCAACATCTCCATCTGCTCCCTCTTACAAACCTCCTTTCTTCACTTCCTCAAATGATGCAAGTTTCCCATCTTCCCTGTATATTGCACAGATGTAGAGATTTCAAGTACATAAGATAAAGGAAGAATTCATAATCGCATCCATCTGATTAAGAAACTCTTACAGGCCCAGCGCAATAGCGTAGTGGTGAAAGTCCTCGCCTTGCACGTGCCGGGATCCCATATGGGCACCGGTTCTAATCCCTGCGGCCCTGCTTCCCATCCAGCTCCCTGCTTGTCACCTGGAAAAGCAGTGGAGGATGACCCAAAGCCTTGGGACCCCACACCCACATGGGAGACCTGGAATAAGCTCCTGGCTCCTGGCTTCAGATCAGCACAGCACTGGCCATTGCAGTCTCTTGGGGAGTGAACCATCGGACTGAAGATCTTCCTCTCTGTCTCCCCTCCTCTCTCTGTATCTGCCTTTCCAATTTAAAAAATATATAAAATATAAATAAATAAATTAATTAAATATTTAAAAAAGAGACACTTTCGCAATAAAATGTTGGTTTAGGAAATATTTCTCAAGCACTGAAATATACTGGGAATTTCCAAAAAATCTCATGCATAGGGCCAGCATTGTGGCACAGTCGATTAAACCACCACCTACATTGCCAGTATACCATTTCACGGCACCAGTTTGAGTCTCACTGTTCAAATTCTGATCCAGTATCCTGCTAGTGCATCTGGGAAACCAGTACAGGATGATCCAATGAGTTGGACCCCTGCTACCCAAGTAGGAAACCTACATGGAACCTCTAGTTCCTGGTTTGGGCATGGTCCAGTCCCAGATATTGTGACATTTTGGAGAGTAAACCAGCACATTGAAGATGTCTCTTGTATTCCCTCTCATATTATCTAACAGTCTGTCTCTCAGATTTTAAAACAATGTAAAATATTTATTTTAAAAAGTTCATGCAAATGTCTATTATGAAAAAAAACTGCTTGAATATAAAAAATCTTGACACCGAAATAAATGTTTAAAGTCTTCTTATTCAAGAAATTTTTGAAGCATCTTTGCATCTATGTTTTGAGCACTCTGTATTTATGATCATTTTAATGATAAACCAATTTAAGAAGAATGTTTTAACATATGAAGTTTTGTAGTTGTAATAAATAAAGGTGAATGAATAAATAAATCTTTATGTGTTGTTACATAGAAGTCCAGAATATTATGAATAGATATTAAGTATAAAAATACGTTGGGATAGCTTGGTGGAAGTAAATTGCATAGATGAGCTCCAGAAGAAAAGGGAATAAAGTAAGGTTTCTTCCTGTTGAAAAAAGAATGTTTTGTGTTTAATTCCAGGCGTCAAATTACCATGATATTTCTACTGCACTGTATTCATTTAAAGGAGCTATGCAACAGTTTTATTAAAATGTCAGTGTTACAATATGCCAGAAAGTATATTTCTTAGGCTTTTTAAACTTCTGTTACAAACTTTTCCATGCTGATTTAAAATGTATAGGAGTACAGAGAAAATTTCTAAGTTGTTTTAGTATATAGTCCAGGTTACATCAATGTGTTCTAGGGAAACTACAGATGTGAGTAATGAGACTGATAAGCAGAAATGTCTTCCCAAGTGACGTTCACATGAACATGTAATAGATCAGATGGGTAAAACTCTAGCATTTCCTTTTTTGAAACATTTTTTTTTATTGTAAAGGCAGATATACACAGAGGAGGAGAGACAGAGAGGAAGATCATCAGTCCGATGATTCACTCCCCAAGCAGTCGCAACAGCTGGAGCTGTGCCGATCCGAAGTCAGGAACCCGGAGCTTATTCCAGGTCTCCCATGTGGGTGCAGGGCCCCAAGGTTTTGGGCCATCCTTGACTGCTTTCCCAGGCCACAAGCAGGGAGCTGGATGGGAAGTGCGGCTGCTGGGATTAGAACCGGTACCCATATGGGATCCCGGCGGTGCATTCCAGGTGAAGACTTTAACTGCTACGCTATCGCGCTGGGCCCTCCAGCATTTTCCTTGGTGATGGTCTTTAGTCTGGAAACAGAAAAGAAGGATAAATATAGCAATGACACAGAAGTGAGCCTGGTAGGACACCAAGAGGGCTTTGAGCATTGATGAAGATGGGGTGAAATTACTGAGCCTGGACAGAGAAGTAAGTGAGCACATAGAGGTTTTCTGGATAGTGCGTGGTGGCAGTATTCCAAGAGTTCAAGGCTGGATTGTGGCTATAGAATGAAAAAAAAGTCAGAGTGGTGAGCCTGTGGCAAGCTTTCAAAAAGAGAGCAGGAGAATGTGACAACAAGATTAATGTTCTGTGGCAGCCATGGTCAAATGTTCAAGATGATAAGGGTAAGGAAGATGGGGCTAAGGGTAGTGATAAAAGCCCAGTGTGGCCACTGAAGAACACTAAAATGGCAAGGATGCTTTCAAGAAATGAGGTGAGGGGAAGCATAAGCAAGTGCTTCTAGTTAGCAGACCTCGCAATGGACAGCAAGGTTGGTAAGAGGGTACCACAGCTGCACAGAGCGGACTTTAAAAACCAAGGATATATTTCATGTTCTCAAAGTCTGGAGCTTGTATAGCAATTGCCAAATCTTACAATTTGGGCAGAAATAGAACTTTCTGCACACCTTTTAGTTCACTTGCACTTTCTTCAAAGGCAGATAGAAAAAAACATCTTAATTCTACTCACCCATCTCAGCTTTTTATTCCTGACTTTCAATTTGGTATATTCAAAATCAATATTAGGTTAAACCCAAATTCCATTCAGAATGTGATCCAAGACTCTGCAACCAACACCTAGCTCTAATATTGTTCAGTGTCAGGAAACATGGTCCATGACAGCACCCTCTTCCACTTAATCTCCAAGCATTAACCTGCATCCCTGCCCCAATAGCTTCTGAGACTCAGGAAAACACACACATGGCAGCTGAAGAAGTGACACCCCACAGCTCCTGGTCTCTTCTCTGTTGCATTCCTGGGAGTTCTCACTTCCCTTGTTAGATGAAAAGGGATTTGAAGCTTTTCACGGTCTTCTACTGTGCTATTATTTCTCCAGCATCACACCAATCTTCTAGGGACGAGGCTCTAAGATCAATCTTTCACAATCTAGGAGCTTTGGGATCTAAACCACTGGGAATCAAAATTAAACTATTTGTCTCTTCTGAGACAAGATCTCAACTATTGAAAATCAAATTTCATGGTCCGTGTTTGGGAATCCAAAATCCTGAATCACCGTGGACATCCAAACCTGTCCCAGGGACCAGCACACATGGAAAGCCTGGTTATGTCCTAAACAACAGAGAGCCAAGACTTGGTTCCAGAATGCCAAGAAAACAATAGCTTCTGCCTATCTCTAAACACTTGCTGCTTTGAAATGGAGACCACAAATGGCAATGTGATATAATATCCAAGGGGAACAGCAAAAAAATTCCATTGCCTTCTGAGGAAGTAAATCTTCCATTCAGTAAATGAGTACTCATGGAAGAAGATGGGAGACAGTGATGAACCAGCCACATTCTACACCCTGAACTTACTATAACATAACCAATGGGGTATCAAAAAAAAATGGCCTTTCTCATGGGTATCCAGTGCGTTCTCACAACCAACACGTATACAATGAAACTGATCTTTTTCTCATGACTATGTCTTTAAGGCCAGTAGCCTTACTCATGAAATAAAGTATTAATAAACTAGTTGGTCTGCATTAAAGTTGAAGACTTCTCTACTTGGAGAGATGCTGTCAAGAGAATGAAATAAGACACAGCGTGGGAGAAAACGTTTTCAAGAGATATTTGACAAAGAACTAAAATATACAAAGATCCCTTAAATTTCAACAGTAAGTAAGTAAAGAACACAATTTAAAAAGTGAAGATGTAAAAGATACTTCCTTAAGGGAAGATAGGGAAATGATCACTAACCCTACAAAAAAGATTCCACATCATATGTTGTCAAAGAAATGCCAAGTAAAGCAATAACAAAAGATACTAACACACATTTATTACAAGGCTGAAACCCAAAACAATAATGATGTGGAGTAACAGGAACCCTCATTTACTGATGAGAACGTGTGTGTGTGGCCAGTTTGGAAGACTAGTTTCTTACGAAACTAAGTGTACTTACATAACTAGATACACACATACCATAGTAACGTTGTTCATTGCTATGTACACAAGTGAATTGAAAATTGTATTCACACAAGAGACTACACACAAACTTTTCTAGCAGCTTTAGTCACCCTTGTAAAAACTTAGAAGCATTCAATGTATAAATTCAGTAAGAGAACAGATAAATAAACTGTATTACACACAGACAATGGGATAGCGCTAAATGCTTAAAAGAAACAAGCTATTAAGAGACAGTGAGAGAGAGAGAAGAAGGAGCAGAAATGGAGGGAGAGAAAAGAGAGGAAGGGACAAAGAGATGAGGAGGAGAGGAAGAAAAGAAGAAAGGAAAGAAGATGGTCAGACAGATGGAAAGGAGGAAAAGTAAGAAAGAAGGGAATTTTCAGGCCATTAAAAGACATGTGAGGACCTATCTGTGTTACTAAGAGGAAAAAGCCAATCTCAAGACAACATAGTGTATGATTCTATGTTGGTGCCACTATTTTTAAAAGAGGCAGAACTATGAAGATTGTTTTAAAAAGATGGTAGAAAAAGAGGATGATTAATCCTGACATGAAGGATTTTAGAGTGGGGAAATCACTCTGTTATTTTACAATGAGGGATGCATGAATTATCAAAACTTATGAAAGAGCACATTAACAATGAGTTCTAATGGAAAGGTGGACTGTGGGTGATATTGATGTGTCAGTGCAGGTTCAGCAACTGTATGCATCTCTACTTCCAAATAACTAAATGGTGAATTAGGATTTTAAAAAGGGAAATGTCAAGTTGTCCACACATAGTGGAAGGGGCATTCAAGAGTAGAGAAATCTAAAAACGTTGGCGTCTCTTGAGCCAAAAGGAGAGCTCAGAACATTGCACCATCTCTCCCATGCTCTGTGCTTACCTGCCCCCATTATAACAACACAAGTGTACTTTAAGAAGTTCTTGGAAAATGGAATTAAAACATATTCTGGTATAAAAATTGAAATGTATGCACATGAGGGCTCTTCAAAAAGTTAATAGAAAATGTGTCTGATGAAAAACCAGAATGGATTTCAAAATTTTATTGGCATCCAAATCAACTGATATTTTAAATTTTTCTTTTTTACAAACTTTGAAGTGCTCCCATATCCTTACAGGTAGGCAAGGCACAGCTAAACTTAGCCAACAAGACAAAACTAAATATTATTAATCGAATAATAGAATGAAATTAGCATTTCCAAACCTGTCCAACTTTAGTAAAGCTAGATAAGATTGATGTGTGTGGTTATACAAGGTAACGAATATTTTCAAGGTTAATTAAAACTATGAGCAAAATTTTTTTCGTGTTGGTTTTAGAGCTTGCTACGGTCTCAAACAGTCCAACATCCACTGGGAGCAGCTTTTGTGCTCCCCAGCGGCTGAGCACAGAATGCTCAGAAACAAATCTCTGTCCTAGTTCACTTTAGAGTAGCCATGCTGAGGAAGCAAGTCAGGGCTTGGGAGAGGAAGAGAAATGCCTGTTTTCTAATTGTACCCTAACCCATCTGGGCGAAAAATCCATTGCAAGCTGGTCTGCAGAAGGAGAAGAATGGAATTTCCTAGTGACTCTTCCAGGATCCGATCATATTCTGTTTCTCCACAGACAAGTGACCTCAATTATCACAAAACACCACTGTGTGCTCTCAGGGTACTGGGCCCTTACCTTTCAGTTTTTCCGCTTCATCGCTGCAAGGATTCTGCCTCCAGAAAACAGGAGTAAGTTTAACAAGCTAACAATTCAGGAATATGGTTCCATTGTGTGGACTGTAACATATTAGTCAATAACATTGAAAACAGTCATTTCTCATGCTGTGTTACCACAACACATTTTCTAGGACGGGCAAAATACAAAATACAAGCAATGCTGAATGTGACAAAGATGTGAAGTGACAGGAATTCTTGATCACTGCTGAGAAGAATGCAGTTGTACATCCACTTTTGTTGAGGACAATTTAGCATTTTAAAGCAAAATATAAAGATACTCTTGCCACAAAACCCAAAAATCATATTCCTGGGTATATATTTTCCTGTATGTCCATACATAAGGGTGCCCATGATCATTTGTGGAAGCTTTGTTCATACTTGCAAAAGCTTAAAAGCAGCCAAAGTGTTTTTCCATGGGCAAAGGAGTAAGTAAACACAAATATACATCCAGGCAATGAAATCGTATTCAGAAGTGAAAAACAACGAGCCAACAAGCCCCAGAAAGACTTGGGGAAACTCTAAACATGGATTACCAACTGAAAGAAGCCAATCATAAAGGCTCCATACTGTGTGGTTCCAACCTCACAACCATCTAGTAAACAGAAAATCTTTGGAGATAATAGAAATATGATGAGATGGGTGTGGCATCATTTGAACCACCATACCTCTCATCAGAATTCCTGGAATCAAATCACACTTTCACTTCTGATAAAGCTTCCTGCTAATGCATACCCCAGGAGGCAGCAGTGATGTTCCAAGTATTTGTGTCTCTGCCATGCACGTGGGAGACTTAGATGCAGGTCCTGATCAATTGCTTCCTTTCAAATAAATAAATAATTTTTTAAACGGACAATGTTTAAAACACAACTAATGTAAACAAAAAGGATAAATAAACTTTATATGTGTGTGTATGTATATATGTATATATGTATTTGGAAGACAGAGATTCAGAGTTTACTCCTCAAATGCCTGCAAAAGACAGAATTGGCCCAGGCCAAAGCCAGGAGCCAAACACTCTATTCAGGTCTACCACATGGGGGGCAGGGTCCCAAAACTTGGACAGTCAGCTGCCTTGTTCCCAGCCACATTAGCAGGTAACTGGATTGGAATTAGAGCAATAGGGACATGAGTAAGCACTCACATATGGAACGCTAACAACGCAAATAATAGCTAAACCCACTGTATCACAATGCTGACCCCAGGATAAACAAATAAACTAAAAAAAGGACCTAGATCATATTTTAAACACAAAGTATTTTCATATTAATAATATAGTAAAAGAATTTATTTGCAATACATTGTTTGTATCATATATAATTGCATAAATACATATACTTTATATTCTATGTATCAGAAATTGCCAAGGTGAGGAAGGACGAGCAGATAGAGCACAGAGGACATTTAAGGCAGTGAAAGTTACTCTGTAGAATACACATCACCATATGTTTGTCTGATGGAATACAACAAAAAGAATACAGCCCATTGTAAATTGTGGGATGGAATTGAACAATGGCTTACCCATTGTGATAGGTGCACTGTAATAATACAAGACAGTAATCATAAGAAAAACCTCAGCAGGGGGAAGGCCATGGGAACTCTTTGTACTTGCACTCAATTTTTCTATGTATGTAAAAATATTCCAAAAAAACTGTCAAGATTTTTATGGATGGAGCTTAATACTTTTTACCAGGTTTTTTTTTTTCACAAAAGAGGATTATAAGTGCTTCTTAATCTGCTAATAACATTTCTAATAAAGACACACAGATATTTTGGGAAATCAAAAAATCATGGAAAGATATATTTAAAGATAAAACCAGCAGTGAAGAATTAAAATCCTGACTCATTATATTGCATTATTTTGGGCAAACTGCACAACCTATCTAAGCCACAGACTAACACATTGTGGAGAAACAAAGTTGGAGGATAATCTTAATGCATCAGAATACTTTAAATCAGAACTATACGTTTAATATTTTCACATACCAAATTTTGCAAATGCCATATAATTTCTAATACTATATCCACTTATGAATATACCAATGTCTTCACTTGCATAAACTTAGTAAGTTTTCAACACAAAACTTAAGTCAAAAGCAATTACCCACTAAATTGGTTATACCACATATCATGGCAAAATCTACCAACCCACTTTACAGTGCTTTATGCACTAAACTTGGCACTTCTGCTTATCAGTTTTTGTGTTATTATCACCATGCATCC
Organism: Ochotona princeps; assembly: GCF_030435755.1. Lineage (NCBI taxonomy): Eukaryota > Metazoa > Chordata > Mammalia > Lagomorpha > Ochotonidae > Ochotona > Ochotona princeps. The sequence goes on from NC_080840.1 coordinate 43,444,136, forward strand.
ACTTCTGCATATATTATAGACTCCATAATGTCATGTAATTATTTTGGTCTGATCATGTTTTGAATAAATTAAATGTGAGTATTCACATTAATATTGATGTCATTCTGCACTATTTTGTGTATATTGTAGTTTTCTTCTGATATTTCTCTGCAACTTAAATTGCCTACAACATTTCTTTCAATGTCAGCCCATGGGTGACAAATTCTCCCAGTTTTTATCTGTACTATATTTCTTTATTTTTCCTTCATTTTGGAAGGAGGGTTTCTCTAGGTGAAGGTTCTAGTTGGCTGGATGTTATTTGTTTTCTGCTTGGACTTTGAAGAGCCTTCCTACTGTCTTCTAGAAGGTCCCATTTTCAACATTAGCGGTCCTTTTTACCTGTGTTCTGGAGCACGTGGAATGTCTTTAGTCTCTGGCTGCCTTCAGCAGGTTTTAACCGCAACTGTTTAGCATTTTGATTGTGAATTTACTGGAGCTTTGTGTGAGTGCATGCATGTGTGTGTTTACATGCAGATATGTGCTTACACTGTTTGTGGTTTGTTTTGAGTCTTCATTTAGGGTTTCATAAAAATTGAAAATGTTTTAATTATCCTTCCAATATTTTCCTGCCCCCTCTTTTCTAGTGTTCCAATGGCACACACACGTAAGACAGCTCCTTATTAGTTTGAAGGTCATTGGGATCCAACTTCTTTTTCAGTTGTTTTTCTTCCTGCAATTCAGATGCATTCTATCACTGTACTCAACTTCACTAATTTTATTTGAATTTTACAACATCAAATATTCTGTTAAATATACATAGCTTTATAATCGCTGAACTTTGGTTTTGATCCATAAAGTTTCATTTGGGCATCCTTTGTATCTTCTATGCATCTCCTCACCATGCTCAGGAGTATGTTTATTTGTTCTTGAGCATGTTTATAAGAGAAATTTCAAAGTTTTTGTCTGCTAATTTCATCAACTTTGCGATTTCAGGATCTGCTCTTATTGACTGATATTTCTCTGTGTTGTCACAGATTCCTTTGTCTATAAATGCCCAGTAACTTTGCAAGTTGGATGTTGTAAATCTGAATCTTGTCTCCTTTGAACAGATTTCTGACAGTGAACTAACTGGTGGATATTTAGATGGGTTTGATATTTTCAGGACTTGTTTCTACTTAACTGTTTTGAACAAGCCTGGAGCACTCCTTACTCTAGGGTCAATTTAACCATATGTTGCAAGGCATGATCTTCTGAAGTATTTTTTGAATGCTTCAAATATCCAGTGAGGTGTTTCACTTATTTTCTTTTTTATGTATCTGAAAGACAGAGTTGAAAGAAAGAAAGAGAGAGAGAGAAGGAAAGAAGGAGGAAAGAAAGTAATCTTTTATCTAGTGGCTACAATAACCAGAATTGGACTGGTCCAAAGCCAGGAGCCAGGAGCTTCTTTCTGGTGTTCCATGTGGGTCCTGGGGCCCAGCCATTTGGGTCATCCCCCACTGCATTTTCTTGTTGTTATTGTTGTTAAAATTTATTATTGGGAAGTCAGACAAACAGAGAGGAAGAGAGACAGAGAGGAAGATCTTCTGTCTGCTGATTCACTCCCCAAGTGGCCACAGTGACCTAAGCTGAGCTTATCCGAAGCCAGGAGCATCTTCTGGGTGTCCTACATAGGTGCGGAGTCTCAAGGCTTTGGACCATCCTAGACTGCTTTCCCAGGCCACAAGCAGGGAGCTGGATGGGAAGCCGGGATATAAACCAGCACCCATATGGGATCCCACAGCATGCAAAGCAAGGATATTAGCTAGCCACTAGGTTGTCACAACAGGGCCCTCCACTGTTTTCTGAGGCACATTAGCAGAGAACTTGGATAGGAAATGTAGTCGCCTTGATTCAAACTGGTGCCCATCTAGGATGCTGGTACCATAAGCAACAGCTTTCCCTGTTGTTCAGAAACTAAAGACTCCCAGCCCAGTGTCAGTTCTGAGAATTGTTTGGTTTATAGCTCCTCAGTCATCTTATTTTTCATAGATTATGCACATCAAATAAATCAAACTAACCAAACTAAATCATGCCTCTGCAAGTTTCAGGAGCTTTCTCTGCATCACTCCTGCTTCCTGTCCCTGTCTGCACAAATCACAGCCATCTCAGCTTTCCTGAATACCAGCATCTGTCTCTCTCAAAGCAATGAGAACCCCTTCCTGCACAGCAGTTTAGAAGGTGCCTTTAGGTACAATGTCCAGGCAATTACCGGCCTTACCTTTCTATCTAGGACATAGACCAATCCTGTTGTCTAGTATTTGAAACAGTGTCTGCTCTGTTTTGTCCAGTTGTTATGGCAAGAAAGAAAACCCAGAAGCACAGTCAATGCTTCATAAGTTCAATAAAAGTTGTAAAATTGTACTTCTAATAGGATGCTTGCCTTTTTAAAAAGATTTATTTATTTGAAAGACAGTTACAGAGGGAGGGAGGGAGGGAGAAAGAGAGAGAGAGAGAGAGAAAGAGAGAGAGAGAGAGATCTTCCATTCTCTGGTTCAGTCCCCAAATAGCTGCAATAGCCAAGGCTGGGCCAGATCTAAGCCAGGAGCTTCTTTCGGGTCTCTCACATAGGTTCGGAGGCCCAAAGAATTGGGCCATTTTCTACTGCTTTCCCAGACACGTTAGCAGACAGTTGGGTTGGAAATGGAGCATGCAGAATTTGAACCATCACCCACATGGGACACCAGCACCACAGCAGCTTTCCCTATCGTGCCATGGTGCCAGCCCAACAAAGTATTTTCTTTAAATTCACAATACTCTGAGCACTAAATTTGCCCATATTCCTCATTATTATACCCCCAAATACTAATATTGTGATTTTTCTCATAATTATTGTTACATGTAATTTTGTGTTTTGTTATGTTCATAGATTGTCACCCATTAAGTAAAAACAATTGTGGTCTTAGTAAATTGAACAGTTACTATCTACATCACGTTCTTTTGAAAGTCCTGAAGGACCCTTGTCCTGCTTATAATTTCCATGTTAATAATGTCATGATCCATAAACAATGTCATTTGGCTCACATCCCTAGACTCAAACATGTCACTTCTTCATTCTAATCACAGGTCCACAACTCCTATTTAAGTGGACCCGTTGACCAGATTCTGCTTTTATTATTGTTTCTACAATATAGATATGCCTTTCTTTATGTCTTAAAGATCTTCCATTTCTAAAGAATTCTGAATTTTTTCTGCCTTGAGAATTATGCATAATTACATTGATACGAGCAGGATCTTAGCACACGAGGCTTTGTTAAACTGGCAGCTGTGACCTCTGAGGTCCTTCCACTGGTAAAGGCCCTATGCATCTATTAGCTACATTCAGCATGACCTGAAAGAGCTGTGGCCCAGGCAGACTGGCAGGATTCTAAGCAGCCAGGCCACGTTGACTATGCCAGCATTAGCTCTTTGCATTTGGTATGTTTGTAGGGTTAGGGGCGGGGATGATACTGCTTACCCACGCTTACAGTGCAAATAATGGGCTTGGGAAGACAAGTGTGGGCCAAATGGATATAATATTAATTCCTCAGGAAAGCATACAGTCATCTAGAAACAGGTGGATAGTGAATTAGGGAATCAAGAAACAAAACTGGGTATGGGTCCTGAATCAGCAAAAGAAGGAAAGTTGGTGGCATCCAGAGATTAGAAAACACAGAAAGCACCAACATTCTAGCAGGAGCAATGCTCATCTGCCTGACACAGCCCGCAGTCTCCACAAGGCCTTGATGTACTGGCCTCGGCCGGCATACGTGCTCGTCTGCCAGAGCTACTATCACGCTGGTGCTACTGAATTCACCTGTCACTGCTAGAAACAGGGCAGCTTCTGTTTTCTTATTACATTTAATGGATTGTGACTGCCCCCTGTCGCCAGTAACAGATCCCAGCCGAGCAAAGAATCTGGAAGACGGCATTTTGAGATTTCCAGCCACATGGTTCAGGGGAGACTACAAAAGGCTAAGTATAAGACAGTGTCAGTAGACAATATATGGAAATATCGATTTGGCCAGTGACTCTATCTACTAATTTCTGTTATTCTTATCCAATAAATAGCAATGCAAAATAGTAGCTACTTCCTAATGGTACTATGAGAGTTAAAGGAGCAATAGCTTACTCCACGAAATAAATTTTTTAAAATGCCTGGTGTACAGGACACTCTTAATAAGTCATTGTGATTTCTGTTGAGTTTAGTAAGAAATAGTAGAATGGAAAGTCAACCCCTGTCTGGGCTGACCACATTCGAGAAAATTGTTAAGATGGCCATCCCCTTTACCCAATGGTGCTATCCATCCACATAAGCCTCATTTTTTCACTTCAGGGAAATATAAAGCAAAGATGATATTGGTTTCTTGCTCACCATGATATTAATTGTTTGTGATCCCCAAACACAATGTAAGTTAATAACCTTTGTCCCCGTCCATTCACAATTTAAAAATCTGAATTTGCTGCATATTTTCACACACCTCAAAAGCACCATATGTGAAATGTTTCAGAAAAATGGCCTCAGGCATAGCATCGAGGTCAAATTAACTTGTGAATGTGAACTCAGAAATGTTTGCTTAGCAATTAATTCAGTCAGTCAATCAAGGCTCCTCTGCTGGCCCTCTGGAAACTCCAACTGAGTTGGAAGAGCACAGATGATGTGCTCTGAAAGGAACTCAAGGCACAGTAGGTACTTGATAAATATTAGGTAGTAATAATGAGCACAGTAAGTGTTTGGCTACTGAGAGCATGGGGCCACTTAAGTGCAAGTGAATCCTTCTAAGCTGAGATGCTTAACACGTAGAAGGCTGGGTGTTGAAATAACAGTTAAGATACTGCTTTGGATGCCCACATCCCATTTTAGAGTGCCTGATTCACTTTTGATGACCACCCTAAGAAGACAGCAGATGATAGCTCAAGTACTTAGGTCCTGGCACACATATTAGAAGCACAATCTGAGTCCTTAAACTTGTAGCTTTGACCTGGCCTATTGCAGGAATTTGTGGAGTGAACCAGTAGATGGAAAATCTCTCTCTCTCTCTCTCTCTCTCTCTCTCTCTCTCTCTCTCTCTCTCTCCTGCCTTCTCTCTCATTAACTGACTCTTCCTCTCTCCCTCTGTCACTGTCTTTGCCTTTCAAGAACATATTTATTCAGAAAGATTGAGATCCTAGAAACTTGTCCACACCCAACAGAACAGTTCTCTCTATTACTCAGCATCTCAGCTAGATCCTGGACCAGAACTACAAAAATGTCTACATGAGCAGTCATCTAGTGCAACTCCCTTTGTCATCAGCCTCTGATTTATGAATTTTCTAATGCTTTGGTGTGTCGATAGAAGCAGTGCTGTTAAAAGTTAGAGATGGAAGGAATGACCAGCATTAAAAATTTGATAGTATTCAGTTTCCTTTTCCCTTCCTTCCATCCTATGACTGGGAAGTTTGAGAGAGAAGGTGGGAGGAAAAGCTTGTACTGCCTGCAGCATGGGCATAGGGATTCTGTGTGCCCAGGGAGGAAGGGCAGCCAAGAACAAGTTAATGAAGCACACTGTGGTGCAAAAGATTAAGCTACCACCTGTCCACATCCTGTATTGGAGTTTCAGATTGAATCCCAAATTCTCTACTTCCATCCAGCTTTCTAATAATATCTTGGATCACCCCAGGAGAGAACTTACATAAACTAATGAACCACCCTCCTCTTCCCTTTCCTACCACTATCTATTGAAGCTGCCTGACAAAGCCCCTATTCTTTCTCATGGGAAGACTAATCTCTTTTGGGACAGAGGAAACCTACCTGGTTTCTGACAGGGCCCTGCTGGGTGTTTTTTGGGTTTTTTTTTTGTTTTTTGTTTTTTTGTTGTTGTTTTTTTTTTTTTTTTTTTTGCAGGCTAATGAACCCTCCACAAACCCTGAACAGTTAATACTGTTATCCCTACTTTACAGATGAGGTAACTGACATGCCCTATACAGAGTCAGCATTCAAATTCTGGTATAAACTTTGGTCCAGGAGAAGGCATTTAGCTAAGATGCCAGTTAAGTCACACATGTACCATCATCAGAGAACCTGGATTTGGCATTAGGCTCTGACTTCTTACTCAAGCTTCCTGGTAAAGCAGGCCATTGGAAGAAGCCACAGTCTCTCAAAGAGTTGGATCCTTGTTATCCATATGGGAGACCTGGACTGAGATCCTGGATCTGATCAGGTCTCCCATTTCTTTATTGATCTTTCCAATTGCTCAGCACCTTATCTTAAGAAAAAGTCCTAGAAAAGCAAAAGCAGATACTGGAATACTTGAAGTGATCTGTTTTAAGTCAGGACTTGTCCACCACAATATTATTTATTCTTCCTTTATCAACATCTACATTTGAATTTCTGAAGCAACTATTTCCAGGACTATGATATTTTGGGCATACAGATTGTATGACCCAATAGAGCTTTGTGCAACTTCTTGTACTTCCAGGAGACCAGCAACTAACGTTTTATGGTTCTGAGTATCAAAAGGCAGGATAAGCTTGCCCTCCCAACATCCGCTGCACCTTGGCAGAGGTTTGGGATACTGCACTTTCATAATGCATGAAATGCATATGCCATCCAACTCCTGCTTTCTCTCAGCACACAGAGTACCTTGGGAAGGCTTAGGCAGGTGAGTACTGTGGGGAGAGGAGTAGTAAATCAGTGTGGGGTCTCAACAAAGCAAATACTCGGTGAATGGGCCTGATGGAGCTCACAGCAAAAAATCATAGAGTAGCCTCAACGTCTTCCATTCACAACCTCAGCTAGGGGACAGTAGCAAGTCAGATGCACACAATGAAATTGCATTGCAGCGCATCACCCCAGTGGCAGCAGTCTTCACTTCATCATGTCTTACTTTCTCTCAGCATCATATCAGGAATCTTGTAGAATGTATGACCTCACTTAAAAAAAAGATGAACTCAGAAAACAGAGGGCCAACAATGTGGAGCAGCTGGTTAAGTTGCCACCTGCAACCTGTGCTTCATATGGGCACTAGTTCAAGTCCTGGTTGCTCCACTTCCAACCCAACTCTCTGCTAATGTGCCTCAAAAAGGAGCTGAAGATGGCCCAAACTTCGGCCCCTGCCATCCATGAGGAAAACCTAAGTGAAACTCCCGACTCCTGGCTTCACCCTGACCCAGTTTTGCCTGATGGGGCTGTTCAGGGAGTGAACCAGTGGATGCAAAATTCTTTCTCTGTCTATCTGTATCCTTTAAAATAAAATCTTTAAAATACTAATAGAAAAGATGTACAGCATAAAATGAGTACAGGATAGATGTTAACTAAAGGGTACAAAATCTCAAATACACAGGAGGACTCGGTTCTGAAATCTAATGCACAGTAAGGTGACCATAGTCAGCAATGTTGCATATTTTTAAATAAGAGTAAATTTCAGATGTGTAACCATAAAAATGGTAGACAAGGAAGATGATAGGTATATTAATTAGCTTGATTAATTATTCTATGTTGTATACCTATGCCAAAACATTATATTGTATCCCATAAATGCACATAATTATTATGTGTGAATCAAAAATTAATATTAACAATTAAAAAAACTGGTGAGTCCTTGAAGGTTTACTCCCTATCTTCTATCTAGTGGTATTCACTGACTTTCTTTATAATCTCCTCTTGTCAGAGTGAAGAATGTATATTGGCCCATTATCAGCCCATGATCAACATCCCCTCTCTCTCTACTAATAACTGGCAAAAGCATGTCTACTACATACATAGACTAGGCACATTCTACTTTTGTTTAATCTCATTTCTGGAGCAAAAGTCTAGCTAGACGTGCAGTGTATATGAATAGGGCTTGGCTAATTCTGATAAAGTTTAGAACACAAACAATAACCCCGAGCCCAGCATTTATTTTTACTCTATGAGAGGTGCAGTGACTGCTGATTAACTGCTGGGCAAATTGATGATGAGTGCTAACTGTTTTTACCAAATGATAAGAATTATTGGAGCCAGAGCCCTGGCTTCATCTTTGCCTGTGGCACTAATAGGCTCAGGCTTTGCCTGTGGCACTAGCATTCCATATGGGCACTTGTTTGAGTTCTGGCTATTCATCTTCCAACCCAACTTTATGCTTACGGCCTGGGAAAGTAGCAGCAGGTGGGTCAAGTTCTTGGGCCCATGCATCCACATAGGAGACCCAGAAAGAGACCCCGGTCTCTAGCTTTAGAAGTACTTGTCTCCAGTAGTTGAAGCCATTTGGGGGAGCGAACCAGCTGATGGAAGATCTCTCTGTCTCTCTTTCTCCGTAATTTGGCATTTTAAATAAAATTCAATCTTTTTTCAAAAGTCATAGCTTTAAAATGAAGAATTACTTAACTCAGTTGATCTTTTTCTTCACTTTGGTTTCTTGGAAACTCAAACATAAATGCTCAATACAATAATTATTGTTAACCAGGGTCATGATATAACTTTTTATTCTCTGTTAGTAATTTAATTCATTAATAGTAGATGATTTATTTCATAATTATCTGCTTCAAGTGTTCTTTATGCTGTTTATCATTGAGGAGTAGATGCTACAGTGATTAATAGCATCAGAATGGTCACATAATTCTCATGGATAGTGAACAATGTATATAAACAGATTGTAAAGTTCACTTCAGATTGTAAGGTTCACTCAAATTTGAAATGAGTATAATTGCTGAGTTTTTGTTGAGAACTCAGACTTAAATATCCCTTAATATAAAATCACCCCTCTATTTCAAAAAGCTTTAAGTAATTTATTCTCATTTATTCAGAACATTTGGAGAGAGCCTTGCACCTGGAGTTGGTCGTTACCATTTAAAGGTCTCAGTCTTGGGAAATTACTGTTCGTTTACTGCTTCCCAGAATACAAAATCCTAATTGAAAATCCTTTATACTAGGTAACTGCATGAATTTAATTTACTTCTGTCCTATTACGAATATGTCTTCGTCAGGGAAGGCATGTGCTCTGGATTCTTGATGATCTGTGTTTTGTACAATCTATCCCCCAGTGATATTTCATCCCCCAGGCCACTAATAAATGACCCCAGATCTGGGTCATTTGTATCTTTATAGGCAAGAGTGGCACCCAGGCAATACTTCAATTTAGGACATCTCCAAATTCCATTCATCTCAATCCAGTGCAATGTATCAAGCAAGTACCAAATGTACTAGTCACTTTTTGAACCCCTAGGAACTCAGCCTTGAATAGAATTGAGTCCCACAAGAGGAAAGCTGGTAAATAGCTCTAAAACTAAAATCAGGGTCCGCATGAGATTGCATGGCACATGAAGGGGGAGCTTTTGACCACCGAGGGTGGGGTGGCAGAAGGGGTTTGGCAAATAGTGGTGATGTGGAGGAAATGATGGGTTTCCCAGGGAGATGAATCAAGTATGCAGCCCAGGTTTTCTGCCTGGGGGAAAAAAAGGTGTGATCCATTTGGAGGTCTAGACCAAAAATAGCATCTGAGAATCTGAAAGGCTCAAAACAGGTGGAAAATGAGGCTCTCCCTAACCATTCCCAGAGTCTAGCCAATGTGTAGACTCAAGATGGGCACTGCACTCAGTAGGTGTTTGCTGATTCATTGACTAGTTTGTAGGGAACTTTGAAAAGAAACATAATAGTATGAAAAGTTAGTTGAATACTTCGTCACAGTAGTGCACTAAATCTGAGCTATAGGCTAACTAAAAGGAGATTAAAATATTGACTTGATTATAACTGTTAATATAGAAAACCTTCTAGTTTCTCATTGAAAGCAGATATATACATAAAATAGTTCTGAAGCTGACTTAAATAATTACACAATTTTGAGAGTGGAGATGAGGTAGCTAAATGTCTATATTATTTACATCATCAAACCCACATGTCAAACAATATACAGTCCACAACATGGATTGCAGACTATTCATTCCATCGACATATTTTTTGAAATAATTATTTATTTGAAAGTTAAGATAGAGAAACCTTTTATCCATTAGTTTATTCCCTAAATGACTCCAACAACTGAACTATTCCAAGGAAAAGTCAGATGCTCAGAGCTCCAACTAGGTCTCCTACAAGGTTATCAAGGGCTGAAGTACTTGGGCTATCCTCTACTGCTTTTTCAGGCACATTAACAGGGAGATGGTTCTAAAGTGGAATATCTGGGGTTCCAACTGGTGCTTCAGTGTGGGATGCCAGCATTACAGGTGGCTCTTTAAATCACTGCACCCCAGTGCCAGCCCCTGTCCTTGTTGGTTATTGTACTTATTAATTTTTTGACTTGATTGTTTGAAAAGCAGAGACACAGAGAAAAGAAACAGATCTTCTGTTCTTTGGTTCACTTCCCAAAAGTCTGCAGCAGGTAGGGCTGTGCCAGCTGGCGCAAGGAGCCAGGAACACTCAGTCTGGATTCCTTACACAGGTAATAGAGACTCAACTACTTGGACCATCACCTGCTGCCTCCCACGGTGTGAATTATCAGGGAAACTGGCATCAGGACCAGAATCAGGCACTTTAATATATGAGTGGTGAGCATCCCCCGGCAGCTTAACCACTACACCACCCAGCACCTTGTCTAGTCCATTCTCGGTTATCTAGCCCACTATGTGAAGTAAAGTCTTCCCCTCTACCTGCGTTAATATACAGCCTGGTGTTGAACAGATGTTGGAAGCTGTTACAGAGATTACAGCACCTGGCAAAGGTTCTCTTTGCTATTTGTGGTTTCATAAAAAGGCCGATTTGTAAACACATACGCTTCACTGTGAATTCATACTTCCAAAAATGACTCCTATTTTTTGTTTGCCAATTCATTTTTTTCTTTCTTTTTTATGGAACCAATTCCTAAATCTCTATATGATCGTAAATGTGCCATGATTGAGGTCATGTCCAATGTGTCTTCCCACACAGAATTTTGTTGTTCCAAAATAGAATAGGAAACAACCTTAAAATATGACGGAAAAGATAAACAGTAACCCTCTGGATTTATGTGAATGTGTATGGGGGGAAAATATGCTATCCTAGTCAGGAGTAGCAAATATAGGGCTAACTCATCCCTGCTGGCAAAAGACTTATTTATTTCTCAAGATGAAGCTCTTCTAAGAAAGGTCTGTGGGATTGGTGTCAGTACTCCTGAAGCTGGAAACCAGGTATCACTCATGTTTTTGCGAGCTCCCATTGTGCCAGACACTTTGTCATGTAAGAATCCTCTACCATAAGGATGTTTGACAGCTCTGATCATCTGTCTTCTTTGCTCAGAACGGCATCACTCAAGCCCCGGGGGTTTCTGAAAGGGAATTTTGCAAGCTTCCTGAGTTACATAGATAGTGAGGTCCTTTGCTTTGGGTTTTCGTTTTTGAACAATGAAAACAATACCCACAATAAGGAAAGACTCCTTACGATTCATAAAGCACTGGCATGGCCACTTCCCTGCCTTTTCCTGGCATAGTCCTGGAAGTTAGGGACAAGACCATCTTACTGGTGATGAAAATGAGGCACCTATAGGCAACTGGAAGAATGAGCTTCACTGCATCTTTCTTCCCTGGAGAAAAAGAACGATCCCAGCCAGGCTAGAGAGCAGGGCACATGGTGCCAGAGGTAGTGGACAATGCACAGAACTAGGGGGAATGGTTGTGGGGGACTAGCCTAGCCAGGATCTTTGAACTGGGAGCTGCGAGTTACTCTCTCCTCTCTCTAAAGTAATCTTCATTATGCATTAGATGCTTTTACAGACTTTCTGTGGGGGTGGAGGTAGAGGGGAAAGGAAAGGAGATGGGACTCTTTTTTTCTTCCTCAAGTCCTAAGCATGGACATACCAGCAACCCTCCATGTGTTGGAGGAGGAGAGCATGGGCTGTGCCATCTTTAATGCCCTGAGATCCTGCAGGCTCAGCTTTAGTATAGCTGGGCCAACCCTGAGGACAGAGAGTGCCACAGTTTGCATCCCTGGGGGTGTCAAGTCATTCTTTGTCAATCACCTAGAAAGGCATTGCTGAATTTTGAAAGTACAATTTGTTGTTGCATTTTTTAATGGCCCCAGCAGCAAGCCCAGCTCCTTTTGTTATCAGTAAAAACAGGCAACCTAAATGGCGGCACACTGAAAATGGGGGTAGAAGCTGGAATGTTGGCTCCCCACGCCTCCAGAACACACAGAAAAGGCTCTTTGCTGCTGCTGTTGAACCTCTCAACCCACAGAAACAACTCTGCATTTCAGACTTAGTGAAAAACAATGTAAAAGGCAGGGGGTCTTAAGAGACATCCACTTCTGTAGACAGGGTTGGAGAAAAGCCAGCAAGCAAATGGGAACAGACAGTGAAGGTCACTGGGACTTCCCAAGGGACTTCTGAAGGGTTAGGGCCAGCCACCCCTTATCCCTGCTGTCTCTCCCATCAGCTGTCTTCCCTGCATCCAGCCCTTCTCTCACTGCCTCCTCTCCAGCTTTAGGAGAGTTCCCATGGCGTAAAATCCCCACTAGATGCTACATAACAACATACTCCGCTTTTCTGAATATGATCTAGGAGATCCATACGGACAATTCCCCCGGTACCTGGACTTTTCCAAGACAAACCTGCTTCTGCTTCACACTTCTCTGCAAATCCTGGGTCAATAGAAACCCTGCCATTCCTTTCTTTCTACTAAGTAGCCCAATGGAAAGAAAATCAAGGTAATTATGCTAATTCTTTTTCCTCCTACTTAAGGGTGATTTTTAAGATGTTTTTCTATCTAAAGGATTTCTTTTATGTCTCTGTGGAGGAAAAAAAATCTTGGCCCTCACTACTGTACCTCTTATTCTGATCTTTTTTTTGTGATTCAAAGCCATTATCCTTCCATTACACTTACTTCAATTCCAGATGTTCAAGTTCACCTAAGATCAAAGCTAGAATTAGGAGTGACAGATTATTTACACAGATAGTTTACTGTCCCCCTAGTATAGAGGTGTCTGGATTACTGATGGCGTACACCACAATAAACCCGTAACATACTGAAAATACCATAATGCCATTGATTAAACCTAAAATATTGTGCATACTAGCTGAATAGCACTGTGCGCTGGAAGGAGTGGGCTTTCCCCCTCAGGATCACAGCATCACCAGAGAGGATCACAGTGCATAGAACTAGCCTAGAAGTCCAAATGCAAAGCTCCAAGGCCAGGTTCTACTTCATCGTGGAACTAAAAATTAGAAGCCAAGCCACTGTAAGTCAGGAACTCTCTATACTATAATGCACAGATTGTTTCTCTGGATCTCACTTACATGGTCTGGTGCAGAGGCACAGAACTAGCAGGTGTGAAGTGTGCTTGCTGCGGAGTCTCCCATAGTCATTCTTGCATATTCATTGTCATCTTCCCAGAGAGATGCCCATGCCTGCAACATTTACCTGCAGCTTTTACCACTTTAGTTTGGTCTGCACCCTCTCCTCACAATCACATGTACTTTGAAACGTGGTGCCTGGAAGTGTCCTGAGTCTTTGTGTCTGGGATGCCATAAAACTAGTATCCTGAGGCCTGGCATGATGGCTCAACTGGCTAATTCTCTTCTTTCAAGCACTAGGATCCTATCTGGGGACTAGTTTGTGTCTCAGCTGCTCTGTTTCCCATTACCTCTGTACTTATGGCCTGGAAAGCAGTAGTGGATGGTCCAAAACCTGGGCCACCAGAAGAAGCTCCTGTTTCCTGGCTTCAGATCAGCTCAGTTCTGGCCATTTTGGCCAAAAATATCCCAACTCATTTCAATATGAATTGTTTCAGCAGTTCACAAATATTTGCAAAAAATTCAAAACTACAGTTCAATGTTAGAAAAAGTGTAAAGAGTAAAGTCAGAGAATGGGGATGTGACTCTGACACTGCTAGTCCACAGTCGTCTGGGCCAATTTCAGCACCCTGCCCACAGTTTCATCCATTGAACATTTGTCTAAGGCTACAATGGAAGAGTCAAGCATTTGTGATAAAAACTTATACATCACGCCCACACAAGTGACAGGGGCTCAAGCACTTGGGCCACCTTTTGCCGCCTTCCCAGGCAAATCTGCAGGGAGCTGGACTAGAAGAGGAACACCTGGGACTCAAAACAGCACTCATAAGGGATGTCAATACTGCAAGCCATTGCTTCATTAACTTCACCACAACACTAGTCTCTGTCTTTTAACTAATAATTTGTATTATCACTTTTATGTTTAGTGCAGAGTTGTACAAAGAACAACAACTTCTTGCTTTGTCCTGTATCTGATATTTTTTCTCCTAGAGAAAGTTTATTTAGATTATGTCAAGTTCCCACATGCAAATTGCTTGTGTTCTTGGAAAGTGGTAACAACAACAAACAAACAAACAAAAAAGCTAGGCATTCTGAAGAATGAGTAAGTGAGAGCAGTGATTATCTGAGACTTTTTTCTTCCAGCCAGGATGAAATAACTCCTCAGGCTTATGAAGAAAGATACTTGATTCCCCCAACGCATTTCTTCAACTACTTTCATATTAAAACACGTTTAAAATTTCAATTCATCTGTTTCCCTTATCACCTCCTTAGCAGCCTGACAATTTGCCTTGCAAAGAACTTGAAATCCCCAGGAAGGATTATGAAAAGAATGCATATCCCTACCCCAACTAAACATATTAAAACATTTAAATATTTTTAATCAGAACTATTACAAGGTTTTAAACAGCGATAAAAATGGCTTCAATGCAAGAAGACTGAAAAAGGCTAGTGTTGGTGGAGCTTGCATTTCCTCACTTTCATCCTGCTCAGCACAGATCACAAAACACAAGGCTTCATATTTTTTTCAATTTTTACCTCTTTCAACTGGATTAATGGGATATGATTCCAGCCAAGTAGATCTGCTTTTATACTTATAACTAAAAGACAAGCTGTGTGTGTGTGTGTGTGTGTGTTGAAGATGTAGGAAATTTCTAGACTACAGAAAATTTATATTATCTTACCATTTAAAATTTATGTCTTGTTAGTATGTTTGGGAACTGAGTGTGCAACGAGTGTGATTAATGTGATGTGTGTGATGAGCAGACTGTATGTGTCATGAAGAGCCATATGCTAGTTTCACCTCCACAGAGATCATACTTTAAATTTCCTTCCAAAATATTTACAAGCAATGGGCAAAGGAAGAAAGTGGCTCAGAAAAAGAGAATTCAAGATTTTGTCAATCAAGATGGTCAAACGGCATAGAAAGATGAAAATGCCTACTGGATTACCAAAACATTAATTCAAAAATAGAGAAATGGGCATGTGTCCCAGCAAGTTAAGCTGCTGCTTGGAGCACCAAGTTCCCCTGTCAGAGAGTGCCAGTTCAAGAGCCAGCTGCCCCACTTCCAATCCAGACTCCATGTGCCTGAGATGGTAAGGTGAATGATGCCCAAGTATTTGAGTCCATGTCGATATGTGGGGAGACCCAGATGGAGTTCTTGGCTACTGGTTCTGGTTCGGTTCAGACCTGGCTGTTATCAGCATTTAGTGGAATGACCCAACAAATGGAAGATCTCTCTCTTTCTCTTTCTTCTTTCTCTCTGTCTCCCATTCTTCCTCCTTCCTTTCCACTCTGCCTTTAAAATAATTAAAATTTTTATAAATAAATGCATAAAACACAGACTGGCTAATGCTGGTGATTTCAAGGATACAGACCTGCCCTTTGGCAGATGTAGTCTACGAGGACACCTCATTAAAAAAAAAAAAAGATTTAAAATATAAGTCTATTTTCTTGCTAAAAAAAATGTGAAATCCATGCTTGGTTATTTTGGAGGATACAATTTTCATGAGCTTTTTGCAGACCCTCCAATAACTACAGTAGGTGTGCTGGGGTACACAAGAAAGAACACATGTAATGTATATGTACAAAAATAATGGAATTGAATCTAGATCAGGGCTGGAAAGTCTTCCCTGAGAAAATGAATGATGCTTAGACTGAAAACTGAAGTATGAGACGGGATTAACTGGAGAGCAGCCCCTAAGCATGAATTATAACACTTTACTTATCTAGGAAGAAATCACAGTTTTACATGGCATTTGAGAGAAGGAGTGCACCTTGCACTGATTGACAGAGACCAGATGAGGCAGGGGAGTCAGGTGGACCTGCTGAGAGGAACCAGTGAGGCCCCAGCTGTGAGCTCTGAAAAATGTGTTCAAGACTCATGAAGAGCACTTTTGCAATTCATCATAAAGTACACAAGACAATACTTTGAACAGTTCATGAAAAAATGGAATTAAAGCCTACATTTGGGTCAGGCGAGTGGACTACTGGTTACTCATGTTCCATTTTCAGAGAGTTTGAGTTAAAGTGCCCATTCTGGCTCCAACCTCCAGTTTACTGCAAATGCATACCCTGGGAGTCAGCAGATGAAGCAGTTCAAGTACTGGGGTTCCACTTACCCAAGCTGCCGGAATTATATTCTTGACTTTGGCCTGACCCCATTCCAATAGTGTGGGTGTTGAGGCAATGAACCAGTATATGAAAAAGCTCCTTGTCTCTCTCTCTGTTGCTAGGCCTCTAAATTAAGAAAGTCAGAAAAAGAAAAAAGAAGAGACAAAGAAAGAGAAAGAAAGGAAAAAGGAAAGGCTTATTTGGGGTTTAAAAAAAATCCATGCATAACTTTTACATACAACTCATTTTCCATTACTTTTTGAAGACCCTTTTTATGCATGAATTTAATTTTGCACCAAATGACATTTTAATTCCATTTTCCATCAACTTTCTGAAGTACTCTCCTGTTGCAGTGTTGTTTGATTCTATATAAATTTGATATTTTTCATAATAATATATTTAATTTTTTTTAAAAAAGAGTCCTTTCTTACCCACTGATTTCTAAATGTGAAATGGGCCAATGACAAGATATGTCACTGAAATGGTAGACTCTGGCCAGCTTACTGCACAGCAAGGTTATAACATTCCCAGGAATGTGAAGAACAGGCTCATTCTCTGCATTGAAAAATCAAAAGCTCGGTGTCCTCAATTCAATTCCTTGAACTTCCTACATTAGCGAATTTGATGATCAATCCTATGAGGAGTTCCCTGGAGTACTTCAGGTATTTTTGCCTACACTCAAACAACACGACAGGAATACAGATGTTATTTCATAGTGTTTTGGCATTTATGGCTTGAACTGAAACTGCAAGGAAGCCAACTAAACAAAGCCATGAAGAATTGTGCAAACAGCTCATTCTCTCTATGGCTCTGTCTACATTTGGAATACTTTCTCTTCTCTGACCCAGCCTCCATTCCTTTGTATCCAACCGTCAATTATTTTTATTTTTAATTGTACTTCTTATCATTATCATTTTATGATACAGTTCCATATTCCCTGGAACTTCGCTTATATGCTCCCCAATTCCCTGCCCTCTCGCTGAGTTCCCCTATAGCCTAACTATAGTATAGTTTTTCATACACAGTCATATGTCCCTCATTGTGGGCATGGACAATGGCTGATAGTCCAGCATCCTATTATCAAGATATAATGAACAGTTTAAGTGGGAGTCCATCTTTGTCTGGAAGTAGAGATGCATACTGCTTTGTATCCTCACATCTGGATATGATAGTCTCCATTACACATTTACTGTACATCCCCTTAAATGAAAAGTCACAATACAAAATCAACAACAGGAAGAAGAAAAACAAAAGAAATCGACAACACCATGAAGTTAAATAACATGTTACTGAATGACTAATGTGTCACTGAAAAAATGAAAAAGAAAAATCAAGAACCTTCTTGAAGAAAATAGTGCTGCTGTATGATCTATGAATCATTGAACAATTTAATTAGAAGAAAGTGTTTTGAAGAGGTGAAGCTAACAAAAAAAAAAATCAAAATCCATGAGATAGTTTCCACTGATCTTTGTTGGTGAAATGTTTCTCCTGTAGGCAACAAATAAATGAGTTTTTTTTTAATCCAGTCTACTCATCTATGTTTGATTGATGAGTTTAAGCCAATTACATTTAGGGTTAATATGAATGGGTGGTAATTTGGTCCTGTCATTTTAGCAATGGTTGTTCATTGATTTAGTCTTCTGTTGTTATTTTACTGGGGTGTTCTTCTCATTTGCCTTTGGTTTTGGTGAGCACTATTCCTTCTCTTTGTCAAGATCTTAAAGTATCATTTGTAGGGCAGGGTTGGAAGAGGCATATTCTTTTAACTTTACTGTGGAAGAATTTTATTTCATTTTCAAAGACCAATAAAAGTTTTTCTGGGTACGTTATCCTGGGTCGACAAATTTTTGCTTTTAGAATCTGGAATATCTCAATCCATTCTCTTCTTACCTGTAGAGTTTCCTCTGAGAGGTCTCTTATGAATTTAATTGCCATTCCTTTATATGTCAGTTGATTTTTTTCACATGTACATTCAAGGATCTTTTCCTTATGTTCAATTGCAGAGAGCTTGATAATCATGTGTCTTGGTGAAATAGCTTTTGGTCAGGCCTTTTGGGAGTTCTGTGACCCTCCTGGATGTTGTTTTCAATTCTTTGTCTAGATTAGGGAAATTTTCCCTTATTATTTCATTAAATACATTGGTAAAACCAGTTTCTCTTTCTGCACCTCCTGGGACTTCTGTACTTCTTATATTTGGCCTTTTGATAGTGTCTTTCAATTGTTGAATACTTTTTTTAAGCCTTATCCAGCTCTGCTTCCAACTTTTTGTTTGCTTCTCCCTGGTACAGGAAATATCTTCTAATTTTGAGATTCTTTCCTCTGCCTCTTTCATTTTATTTTGTATCCTCTCCTCGCCACTCTAGTTATAGTTTGCTCCACTGTATTCTTCATTTCTGATACATCAGCTTTCATTTGATTCATTTCCAGTGTGACATGTCCCTTAAATTTCTTGAATGCCTGCTTTACATGCTTCTCCTTGTTGATAAAAAGTTTTATAACAAGTGTTTTGAATTCTGTATCCCCAATTTTCTCAATGTCTTCCTAAGTGAACCCTAGGTTGGCAAAGGGTTTTGCTCCATTGCAGGGGAGTCTTCAGTAATATTCATTGTGTCGTTGTCTCTTCTTTTGCTACTGGTCATTGTATTTCTGGTTATCAAATTCTTCTCCTTGGGGTAGGTTTCTAAGCTCTGTCACCCACAGGTCTACAGTTTGATTTTGCTTATTGCCATTGGCACATGGCTCTTTGTTTGCATTCAGCTGTGCCACTCCCTCCAGCAAGTTTCAGGTCTGGGTTCTTATGTTAGATTTCCACCATGGTCTCCGTAGCCCCAGCTCCTGGCTCACCAGTCTCCACCTCCTGTGATACCATGCTGAGGCTACACTGTTTTCTGTACGACCTATCTCCCACTTCTGGTTAGAGCAGGTCCCAGGATTAGGGAGACACCAGGTGTCCTATATAGCTAGATTGTGGCTGTTAGTTCTGAGGGCCATACGGACCTATTTTGACCCATACAATGCCGTAGTTGGTATTGTTTTCCTGTGGGACCAGTGCAATACACTGAGTTCACTGAGTTCTTTCCAAGCTCAGCACATGCACAGCTCGCTGTTGTCCCCTGCAGTCTTAAATTTTTTGCCACATTTTACGAAATGGCGTCTAATGTGTCATTACTAGAGTTCTTCTTTTTTTTAAGATTTATTTTTATTACAAAGTCAGATATACAGAGAGAGGAAGAGAGACAGAGAGGAAGATCTTCCGTCCGATGATTCACTCCCCAAGTGAGCCGCAACGGCCGGTGCTGCGCCAATCCGATGCCGGGAACCAGGAACCTCTTCCAGGTCTCCCACGTGGGTGCAGCGTCCCAATGCATTGGGCCGTCCTCAACTGCTTTCCCAGGCCACAAGCAGGGAGCTGGATGGGAAGTGGAGCTGCCGGAATTAGAACCGGCACCCATATGGGATCCCGGGGCGTTCAAGGTGAGGACTTTAGCCACTAGGCCAAGCCGTCGGGCCCCAATTACTAGAGTTCTTGATCTGCTGGCCATCAGGTCTGAGGGCTACCCGGACCTGTCTTGGGTGGAACCTATAGGGTGGCACGTTGTTACAGTTCCCTGAGCCAGGATTCAAAGGAAACCATGGATTATACCATTTTCAAGGGTCTAATATCCCATACCAGCCCCTTGTCCATTATTTTTAAGAGGAAATAATGCTCATATTGACCCAATAGAGTTTTTGTACACCACTGCTCCCATCATGTCCTCTATCAACCATACTCTGGCCTAATTCTCATTTTCTGTATACCCAATACAAATAATTCCCTGTGTCTCTCATTAAAACTTCACTAAGATACAAACTAGTAAAAAATTGTATGGAAACAAGTGACTTGTGCTGAAAAACAGAGGCTACTGATGTCCCGTCCATTCAAATGGAGCTGTGAGAAGCCCCAAAAGTCAGCCTGGACTTTGGAACAATGCCACAGGATCCAGAGCGGGGATAAGAGAAGAATAGCTATGGCAGACTTAGTCAACTTTTTATTGAAAAATAAAATATTTGAATGTGGGTAATTAACAAAGGATAGAAGATCACTGGGTCCACATTTCTGGGGGTCAAAAGCGTGATGGTGGTACCTTCTCAGCTCTGGTGGGGAACTCACAGTAGGTGACATAACATGGCAGGAGTCTGGGTGAAACTGGGGGAATCAGGGAAGGGGCCAGGCAACACATTTGTAAGGGAAGTTGATTGGCATTCATCCATTCAAGAGGATGGATCCCAATGACTTGAATACCATCCAAAAGTTCCTCCCAACCCCCTTTACAGGTTCATTGTTTACACACTGGGAACCAACTTCCTTTGGGGACAGACCACATCCAAATCATATCACAGTCCACTAACATTTAAATAAATTACATTTATTTCTTATTGTGAACAATATCCAATTGTAAGAGTAATTTTACAATTAGCTATGGCCAACATCAAACATTTTATTAATATAACCATTTCCTTAAAAATAAGAAAAAAAGAGTGGGTTAATCTGATGCTTGCAACGCTGATATCCCGTGTAAGAGCCAGTTCAAGTCCCCAAGCTGCTCCAGCTCCTTGCCGATTACAGAGGACAGCAGTAGAAGATGGCCCAAGTAACTGGGTTCCTGACTCCTTATGAGAGACCTGGATGAAGCTCCTGGCTCCTGGCTCCTGGCTTCAGCCTCGCTTATCTCCCATTTGGGGAGTGAATCACTGAATAAAAATGTTTCTCTGAATAGCTCTCTTTGTCTCTTTATGTAACTCTATCCTTCAAATAAGTAACTTTTTTGAAAGTTCGATTCCGTATTATATTCATTGGGAGCAAAAGAGAGGCAAAAAATAAGAAAACAGACACAAGCAAAACATGAATGGAGAAACTAAGGGAAGACAGAAGAGAGGAAAGAAAAAAAGCATGAAGAGAGGTGCTCTATGAAAAGATAACCTTAAGAAGCCAAAAGAAAAAAGGGGGAAATGTGAAATCTTTGCTGCTCACTGGGACTGCATGATGTTGACTTCTCTCAGTTCCCTTTGAAATGTTAAGCAGCTAATGTCAGACCTATAACCCTTACTTTGAAAAATCTGAAAAATCTTTATTCAAAATGGGACAATGTTTTAGACATCCTCTGAGCAACTGGACTCTGGTTCACTAAGCCATTCCTGTAATAATTCATAAGCACTGATTTGAGGGGCCAGAAACAGCTCCCTCCAGTCCAAAGACTTCCGGAACAAAATTCTTGGATCATAACAGTTCCAAAGTGTATTATGTCCTTTATCAATTTTTATACAGAAAAAGGAGCTCTTACCTCTGGATAGACAACCAGCTCAAAATGACAAACTAAAACTTAAAATCATATCAATTTCACAGTCACTGCACTTCTGCATTCAATGTCATATCAACCACTTGGGCTGCAGTGCGAAAAAATAGCAAAGAACGTGAATCCAATTGGTCAGGTAACAGAGGCAAGCATCAGGGTGACATCATTATGAATACTTGGGTTTGGAAAGCTGTGCAATATTTCAGTCAAGCTGTACATAAAACCCTTTTCTTGTGACTCTGGCAACCTAATTGGAAATTCATTGTCTTGCTATACTGAGAATGACTTTACACTGACAAAAGAGGGACAAGGAAAGACCCATTGTGTTAATTTCATAAGGCCAATGTTGTCATCAACTGACAGGTGGCTTCCAGATGGCGCCTCAGGTGGACAGACACACAGATTAGGAGCTCTGCAAGCTGATGGTCTGGATGGGGTTTGCTGCCTGCAGAGCTAGGAGATTTACTGAAAGCAGAGAGTGAGTGAGACCACAGAGAGAGGCTGAAACAGAATATGACTAAAGTTGCAACCTACTCAGTGCCAAAAGCGCAGGCAAAAGCCAGACAAATAGGGAAGTAAGGAACAAACAAGAGGGAAACCAAGAAACTTGGCTAAAACATAGGGGGTGGGGTCGAATCACAGAAAGTGAGTGGTGTTTGGGTGACTCAGGGGAACTTGTGGCATGTTTGTAGAACCCGGAGAAGATCTCCGGGAGAGAAGGAAAATGGGCTAGAGTGTGGCAGAAGCAGAAAGAGCCACTCTGTAGAGAAATAAGAACTATTTTCATCTGACAGAAAGGGAGAGGAAAGAAAAGGGAGGAAAACTCACTCAGCATTCCAAAGTGAAACACAATTTCTTTTCCTTAAAATGAGACCATTGCACTGATAAGCTCTGAAGTTTAATCATCTGTTTTATCATTTTAGGAAATCATATGATCCCTTGGAGTTGAATCTGCAGTTTGATTTTAGAATAATGTTCGCAGGAATGATACACTATTCATTATTTTCAAAAGAAAATACAGACAGACACACAATGTATTTGTCGGGATCACTGAAGTAATGTTTACATTTAAGTATCACAATGATTTTTTAAAACTCTGTTGTTCAGTGTCACATATTGTTGTCTGGGACTCAAACTGAATATAATTGTGAGGAAACAGCAAAAGATTTCAAAACCAGAAATTCACTTATTTTTTTCTCTTCTTTGTTTCTTTCTTTTTCCGTTTCTTCTTTCTTCCTTCTTTCCTTCCTTCCTTCTGTCCTTGCTTGCTTTTTTCATCTTTCTTTCTCCTTTGCTTTCTTTCTTACTTTTTTTCTGCCCCTCATTCCTTCCTCCCTTCCTTCTTTCTCTCATTCATCCTTTTCTTCGTTCTTTCTCTTTCTTTGATTTATTTCATCTTTCTGTCTTGACAGAATGTGATAGCTTAATTATGGTTATGACAAAGAGTATTCATAAACAATAAACACTGGTATATCTTAATGTATTACATATGCATTTTAAATTTAAAAATGTGTTTTACTTGATCTGTGATTACATGCATATAGTATCCACAAAATGAAATCTATGTGAGCTAGATTGACATTCTGGGATCTGATGGTTGTGGATAGCCTTTGTCTAATGAAGTGTTAAGCCTGTGACTGTAAAATGAAATGGAAGTACACCACTATAAAAAATTAGAGGAAAAAAGAAATGAGGAAGGAGGAGGTAGGTGGTTAATGTGGGCAGCAGGGAGGATAGAGCAGAAAGTATCACTATGCCTCTAAATACATATACTGAATTTTATTTGCTTTATATTTATAGAATTTAAAAGTTAAAATTTTTAAAAATTAGGTCTACATAAACAGCTTTTTACAAAGATTTTTTTTAATTGACCCCAATAGATAGGGGTTGTCTAGACCAAAACCAGAAAGCCAGAACTTCATCTGGGTCTCCCACCTGGGTGGCATGGGCCCAAGCCAATGAGCCACCTTCTGCTTTCACAGGCACATTACCTGGAAGTTGAATCAGAAGTGGAGTAGCCATGGCTCACAATGGCACTTTGATATAGGATGTCTATCACAGATGGGAGCTAAATCCACTACGCCAAGAGACTGGCCCCAATATACGCAATTCATTCTCAAATGAATGGGGGTTGGCAGTTAATGATGTGGCAAATGAGGCCACATGACACTCTGAGTAAAGGGTATGCAGATGCTCAATGAATTGTTTATCCTTACAAGTAATTTTGAAGTTGTTTCCAAAGAAAAGCTTAAAATGTCAGACATTAACTGAGGGAGGCATCATCAGAGATCCATGATCTAACTGCAAGCATCCGTCAGAAGCTCCGGAAAACTGGGCAGGTGTTACAGTGCAGCGAGTTAACGCAAGGCTTTGGATGCCTACATTCCATGGAAGAGTGCCAAGGATCCAATTCCAGGACTGATACTCACCCTGATTCCTGTAGTGGGCAGGCTGAGCCATAGAAGATGATAGTTCAGATATTTGCATCATTGTCACCTACATGGGAGACCTAGACAGAGTTTTTGGACCTTGACTTTCTCTTTTTCTCTTGCCCTCTCTGCTTTTCAAACAAGTGATTAAATAAGTCTTGCATAAATGAAAATTCTGAGGAACCATGCTCCAATAATAAGGTGGTGCCTTGCTGATGGAATTTATCTTGGTGTTGCAATCAATTGAGAGGAATATTGAATGTTCCATGGTAAGCATAACTTTTTAACAAAGAGTGCTGAGCGAGTTAACTCCTAAAATATTCAATATTCTCTGTTCAACCATGTGTTTGTTTAATAAAAATTTATTGCTAAGATGAAGAAAATGAAATCATGAAATGAAGAAGAGAAATTTGGATACTAAAGCCAAGAACTCAGTAGTAGAGTGGCCACAATGGACAGACAATGTCCCTTTGGTATAGATTATGTCTTAATTTTAGCCTATATGGAAAATAAGCTAAAAACCTTAACTTGTGAATTGTCAAAATATTACTGTAGTGAACATTTTGTGTAATGCTCCTAGAGTGCCAGACATAGGCTGAATTGCTTTTACAGGACATGCAGTAAAAGGGCTGAAGATTACCAGGGAATTTGGATGAATCTAGTTTTTCTATTCTTTTAAGTATTTCCACAGATAATCCTATGTAATTAAAGTTTGTTAGTATTTTTTCACTGCTTTGAAAAACGCCCCCTCCAGGATGACTGCCAGGATGGAGTTAGCTCTGTGTGGTTTGCAGGAGCCCGAGCAGCAACACAGCGACCTTCCTGAAGGTGGCGCTGTGCTCCAGCGCTTCCTAAAGGAGGCCAGCTGAGGTAGAGTAGCAACTTGGCATCAGAGCTAAGTGTCCAGCTCAGCCTAGAAAAACCTGGTGACTCAAAAAGCTATATATCTGTGAATAGTATTTGTAGGAGCAAGATATCTGTGGCTTGTATGCTGTACAAAAGTACTCACTTTAAAAGGCTCAACCTGTGTTCGTACACTGATAATAAATATGGTGTTCACATAATCATCATAAAGATGATAATCCATTATCTTGTTTTGTTTCCCATCCTCACCTTTCTCTCTTCATTTTATAACTACTTTTCTTTCCATTTTTTCACTCCTGAACTTGCTGTATAATTGATATAGTATCTTCCATTTTATAGAAATTAAATTAACATAAACTCCTTTGTTTCTGGGCTCTAACTGATCTATAAATACAAGAATACTTCAAAATGTTTGCGAAAAATGATCTTAAAAGATGTTCATTTTGTGGATGCAATTGGAGACCATCATGTTGAGTGGAAAAAACAAATGAGCTGGTCACAAATACTGCATGCTTACTCTTAAAGATGAGAGCTAATTTTGAAAAAGTAAAGTATGAAAGGAAAAGAGAAATAATGCCTGTGTGTATCAATATTGTGATAAATACAATTTTGTTGTTTTATGCTTTTGTCAAACTAATGGATAAGAATAGTATACTATATTATACTTTTAAAATGATATGTGAGTTTTTAAATTTACTGTATATAGGTGAAATGGGTCGTTTTCTATTCAATTATTATTTGAAACCATCAGATATTGTTCCACTAAATATGGAGAAATTGCTTTTTACTTGTTAAAGTTCTTATCTCTTATCTGGTGAAGTATTAACCCTTTGTATTGTAATGGAAATTTAAAATCTGTTATCTCAAAAACTATAACAAAAAAAGGAAGTGGAAAGGAGAGCGGAAGTGACAAGGGGGGAAGAGAGACAGAGACAAAAAGGAAATATCACTGCATTCTTAGAACTGTAGCTATAATTCCCAGAACAGTAGCTTTGCAGCTAGAATCCTCGCCTTGAACGCACCAGGATCACATATGGCCGCTGGTTCATGTGCTGGTGTCCCTGCTTCCCACCCAGCTCCCTGCTTGTGGCGTGGGAAAGCAGTAGAGGACGACCCAAAGCCTTGGGACCCTGCACCTGCGTGGGAGGCCTGGAGGAGGCTCCTGGCTTCAGATTATATCATCTCTGGCTGTTGGAACCATTTGGGAGTGAATCAGCAGACAGCAGCAGACAGAAGATCTTCCTCTCTGTCTCTCCTCCTCTTTTCAATAAAAATAAATAAATCTTAAAAAAAGAACTGTATCTATAAACCATATAGGATCTGTTAAAAATTAATCAAAACTAAAAATAAATAAAACAATTTTTTAAAGTTTATTTTGATGCCAAAATTTTTGAAATCCATGCATACAATGCATCTTTACTTGTTGAAAAAAATGATTTACTTGTTTTTATTTCAAAGGCATGCTTTTTTTAGAGAGAGAGAGAAGGAGAAGCAGAGCGAGGTCTAATATCTGCTGGTTCACCACCCAATACCTACAAGGCCAGAGCTGAACTGATCTGAAACCAGAGGCTAGGAGCTTCTTCCTGGTTTCCCACAGGGGTGTGGGAGCCCCAAGGCCTCCACTACTTTTTCAGGCTACAAAGAGCAAGTCTGGCTGAGGAACAGTCAGGACATGAACCAGTATCCAGATGGGATGCCAGCACCAGCGTGGGGAAGATTATCCTGCTACACCACGATGCTGGCCCCACAATACATCTTTATAAAGCTCATGGGAAATGAGTACTCTGAAAAACTAAAGAGGATTTCAAACTTCTTACACTAAAATAAATTTGTTTTAAATTCATTTTTTCATGCACTTTCTGATATCCATTCAAACCCCTAGTGTCTTCTAGAAATGAAAGATTTTTATATTTTCCAAAAAGCATCTCAAGTTCCCAAAACAGAATGTCTAATTTTTGTAACTGTTTTCCTAAAAGATGTCAAGAGAAATGATTGTGAAAAATACTATCTTGATAACTGCTTTCTGGAAGTCATCTTATTGAAGGTGGATATGTAAGAAATAACTATTGGGATGGAATATTTTTGCTACCAATTAGTGAGGCTATTTCCACAAGAGTCACTTTTAAAATCCATGTTCAAGGCTTGTAGATAACAACTTATCTGTCTAAAACTATATTTTAAAAATCTTCTAATTCTGGGCCTAGCACGATCATCTAGTAGCTAAATACTTTACTTGCAACTGCCGGAATCCCATATGGATGCTGGCTCGTGTCCCACCTGTTCCACTTCCACTCCAGCTCCTTGCTTGTGGCCTGGGAAAGCAGTACAGGATGGCCCAATGCCTTTGGACTCTACACGCCAATGGGAGACCCAGAAGAAGCTCCTGGTCCCTGGCTTCAGATCGTCTCAGCTCTGGCCATTTGCAACACTTGGGGAGTGAATGAGCAGATGGAAAATCTTTCTCTCTGACTATCCTTCTCTCCATAGATCTTACTTTTCAATTAAAAAAAACACACAAATCTATTAATTCCATTAGAAGTGCTTGTAATCAAGTCACCTAATATTTGCAAAGAAGAAGAAAATTTTATAATATGTTCTACCTATGATTTATAAGCTCTATCCTGGAGAAAAGCCAGCTGAACTCTGACATGAGATGGTGCTTAGCCTTGATAAGTCATGCAACAGCTCATGAAATGAAGCAGCTGCAAAGTAGATTGATGAGACATTTCACTACCTGGAAATCTTTCAAAGCACTGTCCTAAAGGAAGTCGATGTACTTTTAGGGAGTTCTTATCCCCATCTGGACTTCAGGCGTGAATGTGGTGCTGTGGGAGACAGATCAAGAGTAAGGAAGAGCAATGCAAATGAGTTTTAAAATTTGAAAGTCTGTTCTTAGAGAGAATGTTGGCCAAATGGAGGTGATGAAATGATAAAGAGAAGTGACAGCAAAACCATGTCAATACAATTCTCAAGGGTCCTGAGCGGTAGCCTGGTGGCTAAAGTCCTCACCTTGCATGCACCAGGATCCCATTTGGGTGACAGTTTGTGTCCTGACTGCTCCACTTCCCATCCAGCTCCCTGCTTCCTCACAAAACTGATTTCTTGGTGTGTTTACGTCAAACACACAAAAAGTGAAATCCCTCCTTTGCCAATGTTGAGGAATAGTCTCCTTTGCTTCCTGACTTTTCTGTAGTGCCAAATCTTAGAATTGGTAGTGCGCATCCCCAACAGAGTATTCAATCCCATAACAAGTCAAAAAATATTTGCTTCTGCTCAAGTCGCAGATAGCTGTCCTAACCCCACTGCTGTGTGTGACTTGACTTAAAGGCGGTATCACAGCATGTCACTGTTGACAGAATGTCTTCCCATTTGCCTTTGTAGGTTTCACAGCAGCAGCCTCCCTGGTGTCCTTGGCATGGGCCCTGGCCTCTTACCAGAAGGCCCTCCGGGACTCTCGTGATGACAAGAAGCCCATCAGCTACATGGCTGTCATCATCCAATTCTGCTGGCACTTCTTCACAATCGCTGCCAGGGTCATCACATTCGCCCTCTTCGCCTCGGTATTCCAGCTCTACTTTGGAATCTTCATCGTTCTTCACTGGTGCATCATGACCTTCTGGATCGTCCACTGTGAGACGGAATTCTGTATCACCAAATGGGAAGAGATTGTGTTCGACATGGTGGTGGGAATCATCTACATCTTCAGCTGGTTTAATGTCAAGGAAGGCAGGACACGCTGTCGGCTCTTTATTTACTATTTTGTGATCCTGTTGGAAAACACAGCCTTGAGCGCCCTCTGGTACCTCTACAAGGCGCCACAGATTGCAGATGCGTTCGCCATCCCAGCGCTCTGCGTGGTATTCAGCAGTTTTTTAACCGGTGTGGTTTTTATGCTGATGTATTATGCCTTCTTTCACCCCAATGGACCCAGATTCGGGCAGTCACCAAGTTGTGCTTGTGAGGATCCCGTCGCTGCCTTCACTCTGCCGCCGGAAGTGGCCACGAGCACCCTACGCTCCATCTCTAACAACCGCAGCATGGTCAGCGAACGTGACCAGAAATTTGCAGAGCGGGACGGGTGTGTCCCTGTCTTTCAGGTGCGCCCCACTGCCCCATCCACCCCATCTTCTCGCCCACCACGGATTGAAGAATCGGTCATTAAAATTGACCTGTTCAGAAATAGGTACCCAGCGTGGGAGAGACATGTTTTGGACCGAAGTCTCCGCAAGGCCATTTTAGCCTTTGATTGTTCCCCGTCTCCTCCAAGGCTGCAGTACAAAGATGATGCCCTTATCCAGGAGCGGTTGGAATATGAAACAACTTTGTAGATCAAAAGGACTTGCAGGAGCCACACTGTCCAGTTGAAGGGTGACAGCAGGGCTGTGGCAAAAAGGACACTTCATCCTGAAAGAGCAGTGAGCTAGGATGCTCTTAGTCTAACCATCATCATGATTAGCATGTGATCCCCTGTCAGTTGACCGCCTGCTGGTGGTCTCCTTTCAACCAGCAGCACGGAGTTTCTGATTTCACCGGAAGGATGAGGCCAGCTGAGTGCGACTGTGTTTACCACAACCCTCCCTGCACAGTCTTGGAGCACATCCACCAGATGCAACATTATTATGGAAAATTCTGCCTCCAATCAATAGGGTGTCTTGCTGGAGTTAACTGGTCATTGCATAAAAATATATTCAGTCATGTTCACACATCTACACACATTGACACACATATACATAACACCAGTTCTCTGTCAAAATGGGTTAGGTGGTTTTTCTTGATGCTCTGATTCCTGCAGGAACACATAATCCACAAGGAAGGGAGACTATATCCCTCAAGACTTCAGAAAAAACGTCATAGCACTTAGTAAAGAATTCATGAACCACTTTCTCATCTGGAAACAAATACCCTGTGTGAGACAACTAACCAATGGAAAGCACACTCAAGTGTGTTTACACGAGTACTGGCATTGACGGAATGGTTCATGTTCTACATATCTCTGGATTTGGTAGTGGTATTTTAATTTCTGGTTAAGAACATTCTTTTTGAAAGAACTATGCAGCACATGTCTGGCTTTTGACAAGAGCTCAATGACTTCATCATAATTATGTCATCATAATTCAGTATTCAATTGCAAAAAGTTAATAAATAGATGAAGAGGAAGTTGGGGGAAAGGCAAAATGAGAATCTGGTTCCTAAGCCAGTGCAGCTCACATTGAAGTGCTGCTGGGCCCAGATGCAGACCAAGAGGCTCTGTGAGCAGAGGCAAGAACAATACAAAACGATGCCATGCCACAACTTCCTAGTGCCAAACACTGTCCAAACACAGAACTGACAGGGAATCCCTTAGCAACTGAGAATGAATGGCTTGAGTCCCCAAAAGTGGACAACAGAATGAACGGTCATGTTCTCCACTGTGTATAGACTTCCCCCATCCCATCTGAGGTCCAAGTGATGCATCTTTAGAGGCTTTGGGACACTGTTTTAGCAAATGTAATCAAACAGGTGCAGTAAATATGCTATCAGAAAACCCTTCCAAACTGATTGAGGGCTTATCACTATATCCAGCTAATATTTGTATTTGAATCATCTGTAAAGTCGCACTCTTGCAACAAGCTTCTGGGTTTTAAATACCTCCGCACAGCAAGTAACCGTTCCTGCTTTCAGTTCTCAGTGTCCTCGGTCATGGTGCTTTTTGTTGCATTAAAAGTGCCAGTCAAACTTTGATAGTATTTTTTTATAGTTGGTGCAGAGTGGAATAACTCATGGATTATTTCAATATTTTTGTAATAAAAATATAGGGTATACACATAGATATCATCACTTTTTTTATAGACCTGGAATTATTTAAAATACATTCAACATCATAATTACTTGGGATGTCAGAAACTGGTCCACAAATTCCATCAGCCTGCCTCAGCAGATTGCAAACACCTGTCTCTTGCAAAATCACTCTGTTTTTTCAAGTCGGTGCCCCAGGAACCTGGCCAGGGGTGCTATCAGTGTGTCAGGTGAAGAGAAAATCAGCTGAGCTAGAAAGGGCTTTTAATGACTGGCCAATGTTTCCCAGGTGGTCAAAGATGTAAATGATTGCTTTCATCCATCCATTGCAACACACCTGACCACAGTGGAAGATGTCTTAAACTTCCTTCCCTGGTTTTATATTAACCCAAGTGATATATTAAATGCCAGTCAAGATACTAAACAGAAATAAAAAGTTTAATTAGTTATTCAGTTATTTGGACTGTTGGATTCACTTAAAATAGTCATGTTCCCCAGCCATCACCTCTGTTGGTGTTGTCATCCAGAGATCACTGTCCTTATGATGACATCCACAACAGGTAACAAAGGTTCAACCTAGGACTTCTTTTGGTACAAAACCTCAAAAAAAAGATAATTTTTATTAATAGTCATCTTTCCTATTACTCCATGATTTGATCCTCCAAGCAAGATTTTCACTAGAAAATAATCCTTTGGTGGGAAGCAGGATTACCTCGCCACCAGGAAAGGACCCAGAGGACACTCTTCTTGTCATCAGCTGGTGAGAACACTGTACCCCCACTTTAGAAGGACAAGAAAAGATTATTTGGGCAAATTCTTCAATTTTGGCCAGAACCATGAGTTGTTAGTTTCATTACTTCCAAGACAGCTTTTAACTGATGATTTTTGAAATTTGAATCTCTCAGTTGGACTATATCTTTGATTCCATGAGTAAATAACAGTATAATAGTGTCAATCAACACAAATCCAACAGGCCCCATCACTCTTCAATCGCGTAAGTTTCAAGTTCTTTCTCAACTTGATCCCTCATGCAACACATTAAGAATTGAAACGGCTACTATGTAAATAAAAAGCAATGTGCTGTGCTTTGTCTTAAAGGTGATGCTGGTGGTCAGGATCTTGAAGTTTCTCCAAAACTGTAGACACTCTGTCATATAACAAACTTGAAGACCATAATGTTTTAATCATAAATTGTTGTTAAAGATGTGACATATCCACCATGATATAAATGACAACCGTTCAAAGGATGAGAAGAACAAAAAACTTACTTCCAAGGGCCATTGTAATAGTACCATGTTGTCATGATTCAAAAAGCATTGCACAATCAGATTTATGTTAAATACACTTATGCTGCTTTCCATATGCACAGTGACAGATTTTGTCTGTAGTTAAAGCAATGTAGTCAACATACAAAGGAAGTAAGCTTGAATTATGTATTTCTGTTCTAATTTTTTCTAAAATTTAATTTTCAATTTTAAGATAAATCCTACTCAGGGAGGAACTGACAAATCCAAAACAATGAGCTGTGGTTAGCATACAGATCAGAACCAATGAACTTATATCTGTAAGCTCTAACTTCCTGACCTTCAGGGCTTGAATCCACATTAATGTCCTTTGGAGGCAAATCTGCTCTTTGTACCACTTGTTGCATAGAATCTTAAAATCTACTAAAAGAGAATGACTACCACTTTTACTTTCCAAAAAGCATTTTGAAATGAGACTATATATTAAAGAATCTATATATATATATATATATACACAAAAATGTACAAAAGACACTTCAATTTTCTGAAAAAAAAAAGAAAATTTTAAGGGCTTTTGGTTTATTTGGCAGAAAATTTTGAAATTATTTCATTTTCTATATATGTATTTTTATAAAGCTAGATATAAAATCTTAACATGAATATATATGAATATATATCTTATATATATAGCTTAAAATAGATATTTGCTTTAAAGTACAAATAGATATCTATCTTAAAATATACACTTATCTTAAATATAGATATCTAGCAATGAATACTGACACTATATGTGTTTGGAAGGAAAAAGAAGTTCCCGTATAAATCAGGTTTGTGCCGCTAGCCTGACTGTCCTCTTGGTCCTCTAACATGTTCCTCCTCATGCATGGGTTGTCTGGGCTGTTTGTTTCAGTAACCCTGATTTTAAAGACATGCAATTACTGATGACTTTGTAGACACTTATTCACGATGACGGCTATGAACCCCATAAATAAAATACATTTCATTAATGATGGAAAAAAATTCAGGATTAGCTAAAGATAAATACAATCTAATAAAACTACTATGAAATATTTATGACAAATTTCTAAATCCCTAACTTATTTTTCCTCTAAGAACAACTGAAGCAATTGTAAGTGAACAGTTAAAAGTAAAGAATAATTTAAAAAATTTATCACAAAGGATATGTTTTCTCGACTAAGGTAACACAGGACAGGAGAGTGGAGAATTTAGTGTCCTTTAATTCATAATTCATGTACAGGGGTGTGGTTTTGACACATGAGCTTTTTTCCAACACCTTTTGCAATCTCAGTCTGTGCTTACAGGGCACAGCCTCAGACCTTAGGACATGTGCTGACTTCAGTTTAAAAAAAAAAGAAACCTGGACAGAATTACAGAATTTAGCACTTCTGAGCTTGCGTGAACTTTCTCCTTACCTGAGGATCTCACCATTTAAGGAGATAAACATGATCGCTTTGCCATTTCAATTTTTTCCCTGAACAAATAAAGTTGAGCAAAGTAGCCCTCTGATGTCCTTGCCTAGCTTGTAGAAGGTTTCGCATTTGCTTTTAAATTGCAAATGCCAGCAAGTAGAAACAAGCTCTGACAAAATGTTTGGACAAGAACCCAGTGATTTTTTAGTGAATCATTTTCTAGACTAAATATATGCTCTCCTGCTCTCTCCACACACTTTTGCCACTAACCATTACCATTTTATTAAAAAAGGAAACTCGTATGAGACAACTGTGGTTTTGTGTTTCTAAGGAGAGTTTCTTAAAGCCATTTAAAAATAGCTCAACCTCTCTTTCAGAATCTAGCTTAGAGGGTGGTTGGCATGCACGGTGACACTGCTGCAGGAATGAAGTGGCCTTCCTGGAATTTCAGGGAAATCAAATTCCTTCGTTTCACCATTGCAATGTCATTTTTGAAAGCAATCAAAATCATTGCTTTGCCAGCTTTGTAACTTGTAACATTCCTCCCACTTGATGCTCAAGCTTTTCAAAGGGGCTAAAGATGGGTCTTTGTATTCCAAACCATGTCTTTGCATCTCTGGTCAGTCCAAGATATAGTCTACACACATTGACATCAGCATATCCCAGCACTGGGCGACTGCATATCACTCTGCCTACATATGTCTTGTCCAGTTGCTGTCCTAAAAATGGGCTCATGAAAAGATTCCTGGCACGTGAATATGATTGACAGCCTTGACAGGTTCATTACTCATCCTAAAGGAAAACTGCAGAGTGTGCGTGGAAGTGTATAACAACATAATGAGCCATTTAATTTTACTAATTGTAGCAATTAGGCTAACTCACAAGCCGCCTGCTCCAGAAACACAAAGCCAAATGGAAGAAGTGGCCAACAGCCACGTACCCACGAGAATAAAGGACTCTGAAACTGTCCCTTGAGTGCTTGTGGTATCAAGTGGTTGCATTTTCTAGCTGAAGCTCTGGCTATGGATTCCATGAGGAAAAAAAACAATCAGACTTCTGCTGCAGTAATTTGTACAGAAACTTAAGTCAACCTGTGGGCTATTTTAAGCTAAATGAAGAAGGGCTTAATGACTGGAATGTACGATATATTGACAAAATCAGAAGCAAACTGAAAAAGTTAAATTTTTGCTCTGTCCATCTTATTTTCTCATAGATTTTGTTGCATTTCCATTGTCCATGTTGAGAGTAGTTCACCAGGATTAAGAGCTCCCAATGTGATCACTGCTGTGCTAAGGATCTATATCTATGTGTTCTCATTCAGTCTGTACCACCATCTTTGGGTCAAGTGGCACTTAGAGATGGCAAAATGTCAGCTCAAGGACAGTAAGCAACTTGTCAAGACTCCACCATTGACACAGTGGAGCTGAGAGTCAAGTGCAACCTTTCCTAACTGTAACTCCTTCTATAAGAACAACAAATATCCCCATCAAAATAGATTCCTGATTTGATAGATTTTTAAGGGAAACAGAATCATGGTCTGATGATCAAGTTTTTCAAAGAAAATTTTATTTGGAAGATAAACATGTCTTTCAAAACATAAACCTAGATATAAAAAATCAGCAAAGAGGAATGAAGTCTCTATCACCTCTAACTGAATTTTACTTCAGCCCTAATTGATAGTAGGCATATCAGTCATAGTCTTTCATTCCAGAAAATGCTCCCTTTTCCATGACCCTACTCTGCCTTAAATTAAGTGATAAAAATACATTAAAAATACATTAACCTGATGCATCTTCTAATTTTTTAGTAAGTGTATGTCACTGTCACTTAACTAGGCAAAAAGAAAATTAACTAACTCCCACCTCTTTAATAGAAAATGAGAGTAAAAAAGACAGAGTGGGAGGAAAGAAAAAAATAAAGCTTGGTCACCTCATAAAAGTGACATTATTTTCATTTTGTAAGATAATTCTGTTACATTGTCATTGTTTTTTCCTAAATTATACTTACTATCTTGTAGGTCACAAAGTTAAATTTTTACAAAGACCCATCTTAGATCAAAGGGCTAGATGAAAAGAATAAAGCAATATAACAAATATTTCTAATTGGAGTATAAAATAGTTGATGTAGGGCGTCTAAAGGCCTGAAAGATGACTGGGCTGTAACCCATTCAGTAATGTTGAGTAGGCACTGTGTGTCTTATTTTAATTGATGCGAAAAAGGTAACCAATAATGAATCAGACATTTCCTCAACGCTTGATGTTTATTTTCTAAAAAGCTTCGATGATCCTTCTCAGTTTAATATATTAAAATGCAAACGATCATCTTCTTTCATCGATTTGATTTAAGCAGAGCTTTATGAACTTACATGAGATTTTAAGTCAGTAATTTGTACAGAAAATAGCTTTAGAAGGAAATATGTTACTTCATCCACCTCATTTTATAGGTGAGACAACTGGGATCCCAACAGAGCAGGTGATTTTTGTGTTCAGAGTCACGTGTTGCACTTTTACTGATTCCCTCCAGTCATTCCATCTGCAAGGATGATCTCCAGACCAGACCACTGCACCATGCGCCCTCATGCACTAAAGGGATCCTGCACCAGCGCCATTCACCGCTTGATAAATAGTGCCATCAATTTTCTACTTTCAACTCTCTTTTTTACTGTACACACAACTACTCTGCTTCCTATTATCCATATTTAATTTTGTCTCAGAACAGGCATCTGCCACAGCCATAAAGATGCTGTTTGGGAAGCCCACATCCCATATATGAATGCCTGTTTTGAGTCTTGGCTCCATCACCGCAGATCAAGCTTCTTGCTGTTGTATACACTGCAACAACAAATGATGGCTCAAAAACTTGGGTCCTCACCATGCCCACGGGGGACCCAGATTCAGTTACAGGCTCCCGACTTTGGCCTATACAGCTGTTATGGATGTTTGTGGAGTAAATCATCAGATAAAAGATCTCTTTCTATTGTCTTCTGTCTCTGTCTCTCTACCTTTCAAATACAATTAAATAAACAAGATTTTCAAATAAAGTTTAAAATGCTGCCAATAATAATTTTATAATAAAACCATAACCAAAAGTTTCTCCCAGACTATGTTATAGTAGCCTTACAATGAGCAATTACCACATCCAATAACAAACATAATGATGTGCTTACAACGACAAATCAACACTTGATAACTACCAGTAAAAAGGAAAGTAATTTTATAACTTGTTTTGATATAGCTCCAATATCAAATAATTTTGAGAAAAAGTGTCAAAGCAACAGAAAAATTAAAATATTCTCTTGACACATAATGTTTAACTCAGAACAGTCGTCTCTGAATAAACTTTGGATATTTTCCTGAGAATTTCTTTTTTTTTTAAAGGCACAAAATTAGGGATTCCTTGGGGGTATCTGTAGTTTTCTAAGACTAGCTACAGTTTTGCAGATTATTAAAGACCAATACTAACTTATAGGGCTAATCTTCCCTAAGTGAAATGATTCCTATTCGGAAATGTATAAATCCGTTGGTATGCTAGGCACTGAAAGAAAAAAAAGTGTATTAATCTTTGTGAGAGCAAATAATTCATAGGATTCCTTACTGAGTCTCATTAAGCATTAACAAAAGAATTGATGTAATCATGTTGTCCCAACTATACCAAGATTTCTGGGTTTGTGACACCATGACTGTGTCCATTACCTAGACTATTGCTTTCTAGCCATTGTGCCACAGAAGATGCAGTTAGATAAAATGTTCACAGAGTGAAGATCATGTTTAACAAAACAAATCAATGTCAAATTAGTTAATCAAAATGATAAGCTAATATCACCAGCACTGTGCCAACATAAAATTTCCTCTTGTGTTGTTATTGAAGCCTGTCATCTATGTTGTCGTTAAAATAGAGGAAAAATTAAGATTTTGTGTTTTTATTATTACTTAATTGACTGAATTAAGCAGGATGGCCCTCTCCTTTCTTTTCATCTTCATTTGCATTAAAATAGATTAATCAAATTCATACTTAATTGAGGGGCTACAAATATTAGCAGACAGAAATGTTGTTCTTAAATCAATTTAATTTAACTGCTCTCGTGGCATATTGGCGTACAGATGCATCAAAGCAATGCTATTAATTATTTCAACAAATTCATTTATCAGTGTAAGTCCTAAAACACCCCTAAATCACTTGAGAACATATTTCTGATTTCCGTGATGGCAAGAATTCCTATTTCTATCACAAACCAGCAAAACATGTCTTAATCAACAAATGCATTTCAAGCCACTAAGCTTCTGGAAAAGAAGGCTGTGTTCAGGTTGTTGATCAGGCTATATCCACTTGGCAATTAATCTTTGACCTGTGGCTTTTCATTAGTTTCCCTGTGATTTCATATTCAAGTTATGAGCCACAGCACATCACAGTGTAACCAATGGATACCTGTTCCTAGTGAAAGAATTGTCACTTTATGTTTTACTTTCAAAGAACTCAGATATTCAGCCTCCCTTGCTAACTCTTCTAATACATCGTACACAAAAAGGAAGTGAATCTCTGAAGGATGTTTGGAAAACTTGTGATGAAACATTTTCCTTAATCTGAAT
This sequence comes from Ochotona princeps, assembly GCF_030435755.1. Taxonomy (NCBI): domain Eukaryota; kingdom Metazoa; phylum Chordata; class Mammalia; order Lagomorpha; family Ochotonidae; genus Ochotona; species Ochotona princeps. Next base: position 43,482,117 of record NC_080840.1, read on the forward strand.
CAGAGGTATGGCACTCTGTGAAACGGAAGGGGAAGGGTGGCCAAGAGGCAGTCACACTCAGAAACGAGGTCTCACTTGTCGTCAAGGTGCACATTGCTGATGTTATTGATTCCCTTCTTTTTTTTACAGAAACATCTTGGAACTTGTCAAGTTTTACAGGAAATGATTTGCAGTTAATTAATTCAACAGACACTTTACACTTGCAAATTCTTGACTTGTAATATTATAATCAAACTACTAAAAGGGAATATTAATCAGTTTGTGGAAAGGGAGTACTTTCTTCAAGGGCAAACCATGAAGTGCCCAGGCCTGAAGAGAAGATCTCTATAAAGCAGAGCTAATGAATTCCTGCAACCTGGTTCCTCTTCATGAACATGCTGCTGCTTCTTCTGTTAATGCCAGTAACCATTGCTTTGGGACAGAAAAAAGCAAAACGTATCAATGGATTCCTGGGGGCTTGTACAACTCAAAGAATGTGTATGGGTAATGGAGACTTGTTTTAAATGAATTCAAACCACCTGTTTAGCAATGAAAAAAAAAGTCACAGTCATCTGTTTAATCATTGACCTATTTGCATATTGTTACTACTTTTATTGCACTTCTGGAGACTACCACTATCAGCCTTGTAATAGCCAATGTGTAAAAATTGAGTTTATAATTCAATTTCAGAGCTACAATCTGCATGGATATAGATAATGACTGGTTTGATTTCTGCCTTGCTAGTGGTGACCAGTTCCAAACCAAGATCCATTTCCATGTGGAATCAGCTAACCTAAGGCTTCTCAGATCTCACAAAACTTTGCTTATAAGCTCCAAGATCTCCATTCTTTCTTAATTGCCTCCGTGTTCTCCTAGAAGTAAACAAGTGGTCTCATAATTTTAAATCATGGTTCTTTTCCACTTGCTTCTCTTTTTTCAAAGAAGTAGTCTAGTTATAAGGTAAGAACGGACTTGCCAGTCATCAATCAGATCATAGTTTCAGAATATTCAAGAGAGTCATACATCCATGTATCTTAAGAAGTTTTAGTCTGATCTTTTGAAATCACAGTTTTAGGATTTAGCCCTAGTTGAATCAGTGGAAGGCATCAGATTAAGCCAATGGCAGTTTAGAAGAAAAATAAAAGAAAGAAGCAGGAATTATTTTTTCTTGTGTTTCAAAGATATTTCTCTTCCTACATGATTATCTTTGTGGTTGTCTCCAAGATATACCAAGAGCTGCTAAGTGATAGTCCAATTTACCAACGGTAGGATCACAGCCAGTCATTTATTAGAACTGGCTCTTGGAATGAGTGCTAAAATTGGGTGGTAGAAAAAAGGCCTACGACCATGTGAATTATTTTTAGTTGCAAGGCAATGAAAATTTGCAAGTTGAAGACAATGTTCGTATTCTGAGTGCTGGAGAGAACATAAGCACAAAAGATGCTAGGTGACATACAAGGAGGTGGTTGACTGTGGGGATATAGGAGCAGTAAATAGTCTTTTTGAACAAGACTCGTAGGTAAGAGTGACCACAGCAGAGTTGGGTGTTGGGACAGAGGGTTTCTTTTTACTGGAGAGGTCCAAAAATGGTGATGGAAGAGAAAAATCTGTCAGTGGCTTGTCAGGAATATTTGCCTTTTTACAGAAACAGAAGCTCAAGATAGTCATTGCCATTCCATAGCCATGACAACAGATTTGAAAAAGGCCAGGGATGAATTCCATGAGAAGATGGAGCAGAATTCAGTGACTTAATGTCTGAGACTGATTGTCTCTTTAAGGGCACTCTCATTCTCTGACTATTCTTGGTCATTGGCCCCATACGCTGCTCTTCACACCGAAAGCTTCTGGAGGATTCTGAGATCGGATATTTTAAGACATTGTGTCACTCTTGCTTATGGAACACGAACAAAGTAATTGTCCACCCTTCCAACAGCAATGAGATTCAGGGTTACCATGGCCTTACTCATTATCCCATTGTAAATAGACCATGATATTAGGAGTCTGTGTTCAAGCTCACCAAACCAGGTTTACAGGTATTAGAATCTTTTAGACAATATTTTGGATCTTGATTCTGCCAATTACTTAGTCGATGTCTCTATTCCCAAATTGGAAAATAAATCTTGTGGGAAGGATTTTTCAGAATAATCGAAACAAACAAATGAAAAAGGGCAGTTCAGCATTTTTTTTTCCAACCTAGATAAACCCACTGGAGCATTGCTAACTCGAAAGCTCTCATTTTTTCCTCCTGAATTTTCCAGTTGATTGCTGAACCATCTTGATTAAACCAAAGTAGACACTACGATGTTATTAAAAAATAAAGACTGTCCACATAAATGCAAACATCCCAATGAAAAGTGAAGAAGCAAGTCACTCACGTGGTAAATTTGGTCTTCATGATACCAAACATCTGGATACTATTTGGAAAAGTGCAGATATTATAAGTGTACAGTTTTCTGTTTGACTGTCTGGTGTTGTCTCAACAGACCAAATGCTCAGGTGATGTCTGTAATGGACCAATTGCTGGTGGTATTCTGTTGCTAGCAGTCTCTTTGTTGTCCAAAGAGAAATAAATAATACAACGCAAATGTTATTTTATATTTATTTCCTGTTGACAAACGCATGAATGGAAGAAGTTCAGAGGCTGTCCTTGTAGATGTGGACTACAGCATTGACCTTTTTCAGAGGGGCATTCCAAGGGGCCAGCCACTTGGCCCCTTTTAGACAATAAAACTTTTCTCAAGATTTTATTACATGTAAGATTTTTATCATTGTACTTCTGTCATTTGTATAACCTTAGTTGTTCATAATTACTTCCTGTCATGATTCAAGGTTGGCACAAATTTGTTAATTTTTTTATTCCTCAAATAGAAGTTTTTACTTAAATTATTCCTTACTATTCTTTTTAAACCTATAAATTAAACTGTTTGATGCACTGATTTTACAGTGTCAATAAAAGTAAAAGCTATTTTCCCCAAATCAGCCATAATCCATGATAGCTCTGCTTGATTATTGATATGATTTCAATTATCATGTTTAACTGGTCTTTGTGAAAATGGGAATATTAGTGTCTTTATTTGTAGTCACTGCTTAAATTCCTAGAAAGAAAGTTGACATTAAAAAGAAATGTACTTCCCAGAAAGAACATGTGAGATTTTCATACCAACTCTTGTATTTGTGGACAATTTTTTCCTTCTAAGGCTAAGAAACCGATCTTATTTCTTCTTGCTTGGCTCTGGGTTGCTGAGCATCTGAATGTCTTGAGATTGCGTACTTTGCTCATTTACCATTCAGAAGCATTGCAGGAAAGCAAAGAAATTTAGAACAATTTTCTCTTAGGAGCAGGACTTGCTTGGAGGCGTTGACTGAGCAGGAGCAGGAAGCTCTGTAAGGTATTCAACTATGCAAAGACATGAGGGGACTTCCAAAGAAAACCTGAACACGTTGAGGATTGTTAGGCAGTATTTTCAGGTGTCAAATTCCGTACTAGTGCCAAGTTAAAGCAACTTGCTGAGCTAGGCCATGAGGTTCTTTGTTAGGTTTCTCATTCGCTCAGATGCAGAAGTTTCCCTGACGTCAAATGCTTGCTCCATTTTGTGGCAGCATTGCTTTGTGCTAATTGTGCCTTTGGAAGGCAGGTTATGGTTTCCTTCTAAAGACCTTTAAGACCAATAAGACTCCTCATCATCAATATGTGCAGCAACCCAAATTGGTTTTACTTTGTTTTGTCTAGATTTTCACTTCCCTATATCCTTTCCCCCAAATTTTTACTTTCCTGCAACAAGAAGATAATCAACTGATAACAATACAAATATTGGTATTGTTTTTCAGTGTCTTTGAATAGATACTCTTTGAAAGGAACTTATGGTTTCTTAGTAATCCAAAATTCCAGTGTTGAGCTTAATAACCATCTTCAGTAGACATAACTATAGTCTATGAAACATCATGCTTGTACCCTGCATTCCTGGACACAGGAACACGAGGGGGTCAATGGTTCAGTGATTGGAACAAGGGGACTTGGAGTCTGTACACACGAATCCTAATCACTGGACCATCTTTTCAGCTTCAGAAACTCATTTTCTTCATATGCAGAAGAGAGATCAGACTTATGTACCTACTTTGTGGGATGTTAGGGAGATTCATGATAGTTGGTGGTGTATTCTGAAATTAGACACACTGTCACTCTTGATGACTGACTTAAATGCAGGGAGAGATATTTACAGTACAGGGGTGGGGCAAGCTGGAGTTGTCTGAGAAACTCACCAGCAATAACTCACTAAGCAGAGAACGATTATTCTTCATCATTCAATATAGATAGAACTTTCCCTTCAAAGGTCTGTAAAATTTTTTTAAATGATCAGCTTTTTAGTGAGAAAATCAGCTCCTTTCATATAGCCATTGAGAAGCTTCATATAGAACAATTTTCTTCTTAACCAAACTGAATTTTATTAAATGTTTATTAAAGCATGCATCCAGAAAACTTGGCTCCTTCTGATAGCGAAAGAGTCCGCATGCCTGACCCCAAGCATCATTTTCTATAACATGTGGATGGCACCTCCAGGCCAGCACTAATGATTACCAAATGGCATTCTGAAATCCGCAGATGGAGGGATGTTCTTCACAAATATTGCTGAGATGAGTTTTTGTATCATTTTCTTCGGGTTTCCTTCTCATCTCTAAGAGCACGTTTCTTCCAATAAAAGAATGGGAAGGCCCATTTCTTCTTGGAAGTCAGTTTATTTTCATGTTACAAATACTTCAGAGAAATGTTGACTCAAGGGCTTCAGCTTTGTATCAGTGTACTTGTAAATGCATATGAATGACAAGAGAGAAAGTGGACGAACAACCTCAAGGGGTCCTAGATAACTTCCTCCAAGTATGTGTTTTCTTTTACTTAAATGATCCATCCTAATAAGATCTAGTGTTAAATAACATGCTTGGGATTGTATTTCCAATTTTTAATATAAAGAGGCAATATTATGAAATAAGGAGACATCTATGAAACAATACTAACAATGTTGATAATGTTTTGATGATGTGACTTTGTAAAGCAAAGTGGTACATAAATATTATCATTGTGCATTTTTAAATAATTGTAATGCTTTCCAAAAATGTTTTTACATGCTCTTAAAAAGAAGTTTTTAAAAAGTTTATCATGAGAAGTGGGGCTAAAATTATTCAGTGCTTGGAACTGACATAGGCAAAACATACTCATTGCATACAGTTTCGGGATTCTAAAATCTGCTTGACTGCAAGCCTTGCAAAGTCTTAAATTTTCCAATTCAGTTAAACATTTCTAATGCACAGCATTAAGCATTCCACAGCATCAATTTACCAGGCAATTATCTGATTCATTTAAAAAAAGAGCTGTGCTGCCATTCAAGACATAAGCATTGTTTCGAAATCAGTACAATAAGTTGGAAAAATCATTTGACCTTCCTTTGCATTTTTTCCCAGTTCCAAACTACCAATATTTTTTTTCTAACCAAAAGTACAGCAGAGGATTCTTTTTTTCCTGTGAAAGGAAATTTTTCCATTTTTATTTGGTTTTGCACAAACAAAAAACTGAAGTTGACAGTCTGAGCCAGATGCAAGGTGGTGAAGTGAAAACTGGTGATTTTTCAGTTGGGATTGTGAGGATGAGAGGAAGGAAGTAGGAAGACTGTGTCATGGTGAGATTTGACCCAAAGAAATATAAAACAGAATCTGTAAATGTTTGGACTGGGCAGTTCTTTGAAAAAGTTCATCATCAAACAGGTGATAAAAACAATTAGAGGCAGCGTGTTATTTAGATAAAAACTAAACTTGTAGCTTCTGAGAGAGCAATGACTTGAGCCTCTTTCCATGCTTTCCGAAATACATGATGCTTTTCATAAGTCTCCTTGTAAAACAGTCTTTGGATACATCATTACATCATTCTGTAACTATCACATATGTGGTATAGTATGAATGTAATTGTCAAGTTTCATGGCTATTTCTAGTTAGCATTCTATTCCATGAGAAAATGATAGAAAACATGTGGGAATATTCTTTTGTTCAAAGTGATTGCCTACAAACTTTATGTCTGCTCATAGCACTGGCTTAGTATTATCACCACCAAAAAAAAAAAAAAGTATTATCACCAAATTGCTCTGATGCCTACAAGGTATGGGTTAAATGAAAGAATAAATCTTTTGGTCAATGTTTATTAAGAATCTCATCTGAAGCCTTTCTTTGGTAAAAGCAGCTGGAAGAAAGGGGACCACAGTTTTCCTTTGATGAGAACTTTGTCTCTACTAAATAAGATTTTCTGCTTTTCTTCTCCAAATCCAGAGAGCTCAGTAACCTTGGCAGAGATTCAGTGAGTGAAATGCAAATCAGGATTCTCCCATTCTCAGAACAAAGAGAACACCACCAGCCAATGTGCCAGAAACTCTCTTACTCTCAAACCACATTGAGCAGAAGGCTCAGAAAAAAATATTAAAGAGCAGAATCATCCTTTCTATTGATTCTCTTCTCAGTGTCTACTCAATTCTTTCTACAGTTTGGATTGGGTTTCCTAACAATTATTGTTCATGCCATAGTATGATAGAGTAAATGCAGAAATGGCAAGAGATGAGTTACAAATAAGATGACTGCGGATACACACTTCATCTGTGCAACATCCTACCAACCATATCAGAAATAAATACCGCTACCACTAATATTTCAGTTTAATTACAAACATCTAATAGAAAAATAAAAGTATTTGCTTAGCATTTAATCTGCTTCTGTATGACAAGGATTGTTGCTACTGACATATGTCCTCCAACCTCCAATTATTTTAAGTAAATAAGTTCCACATCTAACTACCTCAGCAACTACTATTTTATTTAGACACATAAGATCATGCACTTTGTAATCAATCAGTCCTTCATTTAAAATTTCAAACAGATACTTGGTGCAAAGCAATCTTTAAAAGTTTGTATGACATCAGCAGCCCAACCTCAGAAAGTTATTCTTCATTTTGTTTGTTTCTAAACTTGGTTTACAGACAAGTCCTCATTTCCACTCAACACCAAAAGAAGCTGCTCTGTATTTGCTTAATTTGCCTTAAATATTTTGTGCTCCTTTTCCTATTCAATTTTTTTCTTTGTTTGTTTTGGTTTTAAATCTATCTCCGAAAACAGTAACAGGTGGCAGATGAACAGCAAGCTGAAGAGTTCGGACCAATAATTTCTGAGTTCCCTCTTGTGAACTATTGCATGGCATTCTGATTGCACAACATTGCCATTCCTGTGTGTCCCTCTCTTTATAGAAATAACATCTGAGAGTCCATGTGGAAGTGTGCAGGTGTGTGTGTGTGTGTGTGTGTGTGTGTGTGTGTGTCTATAGAATTTCCCCCTGTAGGAGCACAGTGCCTGGACCCGAATGACAACCTTGGCAGTTCTTGTGCTTTTACTTTGTAAACACTGTACAGATATACTTGGAGTTTTATTTGAAATGAAAATTAAATGAGTTACTACATTTTCCTTCCTGTAAATATATATATTGAAATCCCATGTATCCAAACATTCCTTTAGCATTCAGATTGTAAGCGTGTTTTATTGGTTGGGGGCCACTGCCTCCGGGCAGGGACCACCATGTGCTCTAGTTCCAAGCACAGTGTGTGGAGTATTTGATGTACTACAGTACCATAGTTATTTTGGTCTGTTAAATAAGTTACAATTTGTGATGAAATGAAGTGGAAAGTAGTACTTCATAATGAACAAATTTCCTTGGTTACATAATTTTTCTTGTAAAACTTTAAAAAGGAAAACTTGAAATTTTATATATTTGGATTTTGTAGATTTTTTTTTATTTTATTGCAACACAAGGTACCAAAATCATTAAATAAAGTACACTGTGGTCATTTTAACGGAAGAGTGTGTTCTTGATTCTTTTGAAGTGTACAGTGTGAGCAAGCCACCGATTTTGTGAAGATAGGAACAGGCATACAGGTATATGCTCATGATCATTGGATTTAAATCTCAAAAAGAGTACATGAAGCATACTTAAGATTAAGTTGTTTATCTTTTAAGAATATGTTTCATTTAGTTGTTTTATTTCTGAGAAGTGCTAAAGAGTGTTTATCTAGAACCATTATGAAAGCAATAAAATCTTTCCAATCACAGTCACATAAATTGCTAAAACAAGGATTAAATATATCAAAATGAAGTTTTAAAAGATAATATGTCTAAGGGACTATTTCGTTTGCAAATTGGGGTTTATGCTTACTGTAACTGTTTTGCTTAAAATTGCTTTTAAAAAGAGCTGTCTTTTTGACTATGTAGAGGTAAGTTCCATTATCTTATAAATCCCAGGTTTTTTTTTACAAAAATACTAAAACTGTAGCATAAGATCCAATTATAGAAACTGATATGGAAAGCAAAACCCAACAAGGATATGATTAGCAAAAACAGATGAAAAAAATAAAAATTGTCTTGTTTTTTTTTGAGTCACTTATTGAAGCTATTGCCCTAGTAACAATAACTTTTGCCAAATGTTAAAACACTTGAAACCCATCATTTTGATGTACGTCTTTCTTGCCATCTTTCGCGAGAAATCGTTTTTTCCATGCTGTCAATTTAAGAAACTTTTTTTTAAAAAAGTCACATCTACGGTCTTACACAGTATGAGGATTATAAATATGAAAAAGTACATTTTCTTTTTTAAAATATCATGAGGTCATGGAAAAGGTGTAGATAGACTAATTTGCTATTATTTGAACTTGATAGCACAAGAAGAGAGGGATTTAGACTGTGACGGGGACCTCAAGTTTAGTCTGCAGGAGACAGATCAGGAATGGTCACACCCAAGCAGGACCTGGATTTCTGGATCAGTGACTTGGTCCAAGCTCCCATCTCACTCTTCCTGGACATGAGTGACACAGCATCCTACCCAAACTGAGCCACAAGTGCCGGGCTGTTCGGTGACAGCAACTGGCCTCCCTGACTCTCACAAGAGCACCCCATGCAGAAATAGTTCAGTCAGAAACGGGACTAACTCACTTCACTTGCCAAGGCTCAAAAATGGGAGTGTGTGTCATCATTACACTTCAAAAAACAAAAAAACTTAGAGTTAAAATGAATTTTTTTAAACAAAGAATAAGCCAGGCCAGCACCATGGAATGGTGGGTTAAACCTCCTCTTTTGAAGCCAGCATCCCATATGGGCACCAGTTCTCATTCCATCTGCTCTGTTCCCATCCAGCTCCCTACTGGTGTGTCTAGAAAAGCGGCAGAGGATGGTTCAAATCCTTGGGCCCCTATAACCACATGCCAGATCTTGGAGAAGGTCCAGGCTGTTAAGCTTCAGACCAGCCAAACGCTGACAGCTGTAGCCATTTGAGGAGTGAACCAGGAGTGGAAGATCTCTGTCTCGCTTTCTAGCTCTGAAAACCAACCATTCACATAAAAATAAATAATCTTGAAGGAGAAAAAGAACCATAACCTTGAATTTTCCCTCAATAATCCAGAAACACAATACAAAGCCAAACAAAGCCACAAAGGTATTCTATAAAACATGACAAAATGGTTATAAAGTTCATATGGAAGAATAAAAGTGCTAGAATAACTGAGTATTTTTGAAGTAGATATTGATAGTCAGGAAGGCCAGCTGCTGTCACTGAACTGAAGTAGATATTGATAGAATCCTGTCCTCCCATCCCATTATAAGTTAATATAACCACAACAATTTGTTTCTGGAACAAGAACATACAATCAGTAACTATGCCTCCACCCCTCCACACATACACAAGTCCACAAATGGAATTCACATAAGATAAATAAATGAATTTAATATAATATAGGGTCATGTACAATCAGGGGATAGTCTAACCTCTTCAACAAATGGCCTTAGGATAATCAGCTCACCACCCAGGATGTATTCTTGCTTGAAAATAACATCATATGGATTAAAGAAAATAGCATCATAAGGATTGTGAAAAATGCAACTATAAAATAGTGTATAAATATCATACTGAATTGAGCAGCACTTAATTTTATTTCACAGGGAAGAGAGAAAGTAAAAATATTGTCATTACTAGGAATATATATGTTTCCTTTTTAACGTATATTCCTACATTTACATACAATTTTCTTGATTTTCCTTAAAGGAAAACCATTAAAAATGAAAACAAAGTATAGTATATCCACAATTGTAACAATCCCTAACAACAACAACAAAAAAAAAACAATATAAAAAAATTGACATCACTTCTCTGCCTTTTGGCTAAGATCAAGTATAGTATCTGTTCTTATCAGTTTAATAATAAAATAGGCATCATTTTTAATAAATAATAATAGTGATTAAAAACTTATTTTGAATGTAAAGGACAATGGAGTAAGTTTCATGAAAAATAGTCTGATCTGATGCAATCAGTTGACTGGTGAGTAAGAAACTGTCCACAATACTAGGTGTAAATTGAATTTGTTTTGATAGGTTTCTGCAAAAGGACTAACCACCTTGGGAAATAATTGAATGTTCCTCTGAAGAATTTGTAACTATACTGGTTTATGACACATAGTTGGGTCTGAAGAGATTCTAGGAAAATCTCGTTCTTGAAACAATCAAGTAAGTACTAAAAAAAGATAAGAAACAGCTTTGGACCAGCAATTGAGGCTTCTGCAAAGGTCTTGCAAATAAACTGCTTGGCTATTCAGTGGTAGTCAATATTCAGAAATGTGAAAGTAGCAATAGACTATGCAATTGAATACTAGTTAACGAATAACAGAAGCAATAGCCATGCCTCACTCAGCAGGTTTGATTTTTTTTTTATTCATTAATTACATTGTATTATGTGACACAGTTTCATAGGTACTTGGGTTCTCCCCACCCCTCCCCAAACCCTCCCACCATGGTGGATTCCTCCACCTTGTTGCATAACCATAGTTCAAGTTCAGTTGAGATTTAATCAGTGCTGGCTTTAAAGTCTTCTGCTGTGGGTTGGATGTTTGCTCCCTCCCAAACTCATGTTGAAATTTAACAAGTATCCTTGCAATATTAACAGATAACGTTCAAGACATGATTAGGTCTCAGGCTTTGCTCTCTTCTTATGTGTCAGTCAATGCCAATATAAGAGGACTGGGTTCTTTAATAAAGGAAAATTGAATCCTTTCTCTCTCTTCCAATCTCCTTTCATTGTACCATGCTATGATGCTGCAACAGGACATTATCTGATATGGCCCCACAATTCCGGATTTCCCAGCCACTGAAACAGTGAGTCGGTAAACTTCTGCTCACTGTGAATTACTTGCAGTATTCTGTAACAGCAGCACAAAAAAATATGCAAGGACATCTTTCTATGCACTTCAGGCAATTTTCTCTCCATATGGCCAATTTGCCAAGTGCCTTAGTCTACCCTGACCCAATCACATATTCAATGCCTTGCTGCCTTCTTATCTCACAGACAAAATATAGCCACAAAACCTGTCCCATCTCCTGAAAATCAAGCTCCATCTGTAGGTGTGGCCAACTTTACCACCATCTCTCACAGACATCCGACCTTTTTCCCCCAAGGCTTAAACTTCCACCTGTGATTTTTAAACTTAGCTTACTTCATTTATGGCACAAAGTCCATCTGTTCTCTCTGTCTTTCACGTCTCTTCTGAGGTCATCTCCTTCTGAATGTCCTTGAGCTGAAATCACTACAGTCAAAAACAGTCCTGTTTGTTCCCCCTTTTTTCTCTGTCTTTCCTTAACTCTTCTGTCTTCAACCTTTCACTTCATTTTATTCTTGAGAGAATTACTTACAACTTTATGTTTTTCATTCTAAATTAAGCTAGTATAAATTCATTTAGAGTGGGGATACACCATAGTTTATTTTTCTTTTCTATTTTACCCCTGCCTCAGCATGTGACTGCCACATATTCAAATTCTTTTATTTGCCCCCTCTTTTCTCACTATCCTATCAGTTACTGAGTTGAGTCTACCTTCTTCAAATCTAAATTTTGGTTATCATCACCTCTGTCATCTCCCCCCAGGATTGTTAACAATCTTTCCGGTACCAGGTACCACTGCTTCTTGTTCTATTTCAATCCATTTCGCACAGAAACTAGAACAGTCTTTCCAAACACACCAGTTTGTTCCTACTCAATATTGATGGTGTATCAGGGCCCTTAAAATAGCATCAAGGGACTTGCATAGTGGTGCAGTGAATTCAGCTACCACCTGCAAGATTGGCATCCTCAATGAGCACTGGTTTGTGTCCCAACTGCTCTGTTTCCAATCCAACTCCCATTAATGTGCCTGAGAAAGCAGCAGAAGATGGCCCACACACTTGAGTTCCTGTCACCCATGTCACAGACCCAGATGGATTTCCAGGTCCTTGGCTTCAATCTGACCCAACCCTGGCCATTGCAGCCACTTAGGGAGTGTTAATGAAGATCACTTTGTCTCTCCCACTTCACCATCCCTGTAACTCTGCCTTTCAAATAAACATATAAACCTTCTAACAAGTAAAATAAACTTCAAGAGTGAACATTTGGCTTAAATGTTAAGATGCCTGATTTCCACATCAGGATACCTGGGTTAATTTCCCAGTGGCAGTCCTTTACTCTAGCTTCTTATTAATGAAGACCCTAGGAGACAGACATGATGGCTAAAGTAATTGAGAGCCTACCAGTAACATAGATCTGGGCTGATTTTTCAGCTTCTGATTCCAACTTTGCCCCAGCCCTAGCCGCTGAGAACATTTGGGGAGTGAACCAGGAAATACAATCTCCTTCTCTCTTTCTCTCTTTGTCTCTTTCTTTCTCTCTCTTTTTCTTCTTCTTCTTCTCTCCCTCCAAACTTCAAATAAATAAAAAAATTGCAAAAATAAATAAATAAATAGGTAGGTAGTCATATTAATTAATTAATTAATTAATTAAGACCTTTCTGATTTAGAAGGTTGCATAATTAGAAGGGGGCAATTCGTTCAGGTCCATCTCTTTCACAACTCTTTTGCACTTTTCCACTCTTTCACATCTGCATATCCTTGCTACAAAGCAATTCTTCCCATGTCACAGCAGTTCTCTGCCCATAACTGCCTCTGATACCCAGACTGGTGTTCTGAGTCACAATCTCTCTTATTTTGTGTTTTACTCTCCTTCTAGAAGCTTCTGAAACTCCTACTGCATCCTGTCCCTCTCAGTATACAACCCTTCTTTGTGTGTTCTACCTAACAATGCATAAGTATGACAATGGAGGTCACGTGTGTCTCTGCCACTGCATCCCAGGGCTGAACGCACAGAAAACACAGAAATATCAATACCAAGTCTTTGATCCCTGGTTTTATTTTAATCCATGTTGGGGAATCCCTAATGAGATTATGAAAGCAAAACTGAGCCGCATTTAAGGTTCACCTAATAAGGAACAACATTTACTGTTTCATGGGCAGACTTTTCTTTTCCTACCTTGAAAGTTCAGAAAGTTCAGCAGAGTTCCTGAAAAATATGATCAACATGTATGAATAATCTGTCCTAGTTCAAGTTGGTATAAGAGTTGATCTGTGTTGCTGAAACAGTAGACATCTGTATCTTACACATATGGAGACCGGAAAATCCAAGATTGAAGTGCTGCAGATTTGGGTGAGGACTCTCTTCCTGATTTGTAGACGCTGCCTTCTCTGTGTGCCCACACATAGCTTTTCCTCTGCATGTGCAAGGAGAGACACACAGAGAGAAAGTGTGAGCCCTCTGGTCTCTGTTTACACAATCGCTGATGCTATCATGAAGGCACCCCCTCAGATTAGCTTTTTAGTTAGGAGCACCATAGAGGTGTAACAGCCCCATCAACCAAATCTCTTTTGACTAAATCTTATTAGATAACATTTTTTTTGAAATATTTCTTTGGATTAACACTTCCCTGAGAACACTGCACTTGCTGAAAACACAAAGTTCTTGCTGATTTATCATATACTAAATTTAATTGTTAAACATCTCCTTTTTCAAGAAAAATAAAGTAGGAAATAAATTCTTTACCAAGAAGAGTGGTCAATTACCAAAAAAAGCAAAAGAAAACTGAAAGAATTCTTAGTAAATGTTGTATTTACTAGGAATTATTGTATTTACAGGTGCTGTATTTTGGGAAGCTAATACAAGTTTCAAACAAAATCTATGCCCATATTTTTCATGTCTTTCTATCACCATAGCATTTGTTTTAGAATCTAACCATTGCGACGCTGCCATCCTTGGTAAATAACCGCTCTGGCACTCTATTTAGAAACTGACTTTCATGATTTTAAGCAGTACTAGATATTCATTGACCATTGGGAAAATTTATTCCAATTTGCTCAAAGAAGATGCATATTAATTATCATCATTTGCCAAGTACAGTTGAAGCAGAAGAAACAGAGTCAAGAACTGTAAACTCCATGCTACATTGTGGTTTGTAGAGGCCTGCACATGTGTAGCTGTTTCTAATGCTAAAGGATTCAGAGAGATGTTTCAAGAGTAAGCCTTTATGGCACTCTGTTAGAAGAGTTTGAAGTCCTTAGTGCAACACTTATAAGACTGACGTGCTCTGTTCTACCATCATGACTATACCTGATTGCTCTTTACAAAAATGCTCTGAGAGCATCCTTCCTGTTTTGCCAAACTGCTTTAACTTTAAAAAAAAAATGTTTAAATGCCCGCAATAGCCAAAGATGGTCCAGGCTAAAGCCAGGTGTCAAGAATCCTGGCCAGGTCTGTCACATGGGTGGCATGGAACTCACCTAAGTTGAGCCATCACCTGCTGCCTCTCAGGGCAAGTATGAGCAGCAAACCAGAGTCAGGTGTGGTGCCATGACTAGAACCTAGGCTCCTGGATATGGGCTGTGGGAGTCCCAGGCAATATCTTTACTTCTACTTTTGCAAACATATACTCTCCAAAGTGCTTCATCTTAAGTGTGACAAAGATTTGTAAAGTAAACCTGCAATCTTGTGCTTCCAAATGATTCTCAGGACTGCCTTCCCAGACCCCACACCACTGGACAGGGTCAGGGAGGGTCTAGACAAGTTGAAGAACAGAATGGAACAGAGAAGAAGAGAAGGGCACAAAAGAATGCAAAATAATTAAGGTTTGGTTTAACAATTTCCCTTTCGTTTCTTCCTTCATTTTGAAGTCCCACCCCAAATACAAATCATTTATGGACTTAATCTTGTCTCTGAAAAATTCACATATTGGGACCTGGCGTGGTAGCTTAGCAGTTAAAGTCCTTGCCTTCCATGCACCAGGATACATAAGGGCACTGGTTCATATCTTGGTGGCCCTGTTTCCCATAAGCTCCTTTATTGTGGCCTGGGAAAGCAATAGAGGACGGCCCAAAGCCTTGGGACCCTGCACCTGTGTGGGAGACCTGGAGGAGGCTCCAGGTTCCTGGCTTTGGATCGCCTCAGCTCCGGCCATTGCAGCCACTTGGGGAGTGAATCAACAGATGGAAGATCTTCCTTTCTGTCTCTCTTCGTCTCTGTATAACTGACTTTCCAATAAAAATAAAGAAATCTTTTTTAAAATTCACATATCAAAGTCTTCAATCCCACATACCTCAGAATATGACTATACTTTGGAAATAGAGCTTTAAAGGCAATGAAGTTAAACCGAGGCTGTTAGGGTGGGCCCTAAACCAATACTATCAGTACCCCTGAAATAGGAAATTTGTGCAAAGAGATACAAATGAATGAATTGGGAAAGACACAGAAAGAAGATGGCTAGCTACAAGCCAATGAGAAAGGCCTCCAAAGGGATTGATGCTTCAGGCATATTTTTAAAAATTATTTATTTATGCTGTGCTGGCGCAGGCTTGCGGAGTCTAGGGGCTCACACATAGGCTGGTGAAGCAGGACTGGGGACTTGTGTATGTGTATGGGTCCCAGAGAAGGTGGGCAGGCAGTGGGGGAAGGGAAAGATTAGGGCCCCAGGCTAGCATGCTGGTATGGTGTGCTGGTGAACCATGCTTGGGAACTTAATGAAAGTGCTTGGGTCTTAGATGGGTAGAGGGGCAGGGTATCAGGCCAGGACGTGTACCAGCGGATTAAATCTAGGAAACTGCACAGGCTTGGGTACCAAGTGGGCAGGCAGGGCTTCAGGCCACCATGCCACCCTGGCAGAAGACGGAGCTGGGGAACCCATGTGTTTGAAGGCCCTGGACTTGTGGATTGCCAAGAAAGAGAGTATGAGATATGGGGGGCGGGGCAGGAAACTATCGAGAAAGTACATTGCAGATGAGGACTGATTGGGGAGGGGACTTCTACCAATAAAATCACTATACTTGCAGGTAAACAAGGAGCCTGAGGGAAACTGGAGGACCTTCTTGGGTCAGACCAACGCACCCAACTACATGAAAGACGTAAGCTGGGCTAGTTAGCATCAATCACCAACCACCGGTGTACAGAAAAGCTAGGGAGGGGGACCTACCTGGCAGGACTTGACCACAAAGCCCTCCAGTCAGTGTTAGAACAGAGGATAGGTCACGTCAGGCTGGGCCATGACACCAATCTGGATTGGGGGCCAGATTTTTTCAGGATAAGTGGGCTAACACCTGTGGGACTGCAATATCTCTGCTTTGCTTAAGAGCTGGGAGTGGTGATGGGCCAAACTAGGCAATACCATGTAACTCATCAACACTCATAGCTACTGAGGTTCAGAACAGGCTGACTAATCCAGGCTCCAGCAACCACAAGTGCACCCAACTATCAAGTGTGTGGTAGGCCAGGCGGCAACATCCACAAGCACTCATAAAGACCAAGATTGTAGGGTGGCCTATGCCAGGTAAATGCCTAGTGCCTGCTAACAAGCATGAGATCTGGATCTGGGAGTGGGCCTGGTGGGGGAACTTAGGGAATTCATGTAGTGGGCTGCAGTTCCCGCTAGGGAGAACATAATTCAGTACAACAAGGCTGCTCCACATATTGGAGGGTATGGGTTGGCTCTAGAGGGGTGGACCGGAAGGGTCAGATCAAAGCATTGCCATGAGCAGGAGCCAGGATGGGATGTGGACCATTTTGGATTAGGCTCTCACACCTTACTAGTTTACATGATAGCTGGGCAGGAGTAAGCTGTAACACTAATCAGCAAGAGATGGGACTGGGGATGGGGCAGGCTGTAGTATCCAATGGCAAAGGCTAAGCCAAGGGTTAGGCCATGCCAGGCTGCATCAGAGAAATTACCAGCACATGCAGGTCTGGTAGGGCGTGCTCCAACTGGGCTGCGATTCCCATTGGTGAGCACAGGAGCAGAAATGCAGGCAGCAAAATGGGCTGGACATGGCTGCAGCATCCTTTATCATGGGTGTGGATTGGGTCTGGGGTGTCCCAGACTGGACTAAACTCCAGAACCCTCTGGTGCTCACAAGAGCCAAAGTGGGTATAGGTGAGACTGGGTTAGGTCTGAGCATCAGCTGAATCACACGAGAGTTAGGTCTGGGAGTTGGCCAGGCAGGGCTGGGTTTTGCACCCAATGGTAACCACTGACATGGGTGTGGGCAAGACCACTGTACATACCGGGACAAGAGGTAGAATAAGTCAGGCTGGGTCAAGAACCCACCGATGTGCACAAGATCTATGACTGGGACTTGACCTAATAGAGGAGCTTAGGAAACTCCTCTGTCAAGACACAGTCTCTGAGATGAGCACAAGAACTAAGATTGGGTGCAACCCAGATCAGGCATGGTTACAGTACCTGTTAGCATTGTGTGGCTCACATCTGGGAATGTGTTAGGCGGGGGAAGTTCATAGCACCCACTGACAGATGTGAGAACCAGAAAGTGGTGTAGGACAGGCTGTGTTACGTTGCAACACCAGCCAGTTCACATTAGTGCCAGGACTGGGGGCCGGTTGGCCTGGCTAAGGTGGCAGCACTCACCAGCATGAGCTAGAACTGAGGGCAGGGTGGGCTGAGCCAGGCTGCAGTACGTGCTGGCAAATGCACATGTGACCCACCAACACATGTAAGACCAGGTTTAAGGGTGGTTGAACCTGGCAGGGGAACTGCAAGGGCTTCCATACTAGATCACTACGCTTAGCCAGGCCTGTAAAACCCATTGGTCTGCATGTGAGATAGGTTAGCAGTAAAGCCAGGCTGGGCTAAGCAACCATATGCACTGGTACATGCATGAACCAGGTGCAGGCTTGTCAGGCTTTGCTGCAGAATGAGCCGGCAATGCACCATGTGTGGCCAGGTCCTGAAGGCTGGGCTGCAGTACCACATAGAAAGTGCAAGATCCAATACATTGATGTGTATGAAAGCCAAATGGGATGTGAGATGAATCTGCTACACATACTGGCATAGGCAGAAACTGGGGCTAGGGAAGGCATGATGGGGTTTGCTGGAGATTACTTCAACTTGGCTACAGTTCCCATTGGTGTGCATGAGGGCCAAGTGTGTGGTTGGCAGGGTTGGACTGGGCCGCATTATCCACAGGTTTGTGTATGAGAAGGGGTTGGAGATAAAACTGACTAGGTGACTGCAAACACCAATGTGTGTAGTCTGATGTGGGTAATAGACTGAGCCAGGCCCCACACTGGCTGGCACACACAGAAGTCAGGTCTAGGGTCATCTCTGGTGAAATTTGGGGACCCTTCACCCCAATTGGACCACTGGCCTCAGAACTTTAACCATGTGGAAAACCATAGAATCTGTGGTCTGACCCTGGAGTGCATGTGTCAGAACTGGACCTCCTCAGTGCAAAGACGGAGCAATGGACAGCACACACAGATGAACATGAGATACATGAGAAATCATTGAGGTCTGCAGAGGACATCTAATATTACGGAAGGCAGAACAAAATGGACAACACTCCTGAGTGAGCATCAACAGCAGGTATCTGTGTAAATGGAGACTCTTAGGTGGACTATGTCAGCCAATAGACCTTGGAAGGAATTCCTCAGTCTTGGAGCAATGAAATAAACAGCATCTCAAAAACTATCAAAATCACTTAAGCAATAACCTCAGAACGTGCTCCACATCGGTGACTCTAGAATGACATCAAGAGTTCATTCCCCATCCTCAGGTACTTGTCTGGTTAGGCTGCTAGGAGAGGTTCTCTCCCCTGCTCTCCTCCCTCCTTCCCCAGATACAAGAAGATTAGAAAGGAAGATTGGAAGTAGTTGTCTCACCTACTTTCCTCCATTCCTTGACCCTTCCCACCCTGACCGGTGGTCCATATGGGCATGCACCCTTCTCAACTATATAAACATCATCAAAAATAAATCTATTATGAAAAAAAATCCCAACTCTACTCTTGGTTTCAGCTTTCTAGGAGGCAACAAGAAATGACTTAAGTACTTGGCTCCCTGCCATCCACATGGAAGACATGGATGCAGTTCTTGGCTCCTAGCTTCAGCCCTGGTCAAGCAGTTCTGGGTACTTGGGGAGTTGACCAGCAGACAGGAGATTGTTGTGTATTTGTGTGGATGTGTGTGTGTGTGTGTGTGTGTGTGTATTTGTGCATTTGCATGTCTCAGCTTTGTAAGTAGATGAAATTAAAATTGCTTTGTGGGCCAACACAGAGGCATAGCAAGCTAATTTTCTGCTTGTGGCACTGGTATCCCATATTGGCTCTGGTTCATGTTCCAGCAGCTCCATTTCATATCCAGCCCCCTGCTTATGGACTGCAAAAGCAGCAGAGGAAAACTCAAGTGCTTGGGCTCCTGTACACAAGTAGGAGACTGGAAGAAGTTCTGGGCTCTTGGCTGTGAATTAGTTCTGCTCTCGATATTGCAGCCTTGAGGAGTGAATTAGGTGATGAAGATATCTCTGTAATTCTTTCAAATAAAAACAGATGCTTTTTTAAAAAGAAAATTGCTTTGTGGGTCTGGCTTGGTGGTGCAGCAAGTTAACCTACTGCCCTGTGGCACTGATATCCCATATGAGCAACTGTTCATATCTCAGCTACTACACTTCTGATCCAACTCCCTGCTTGTGAGCTGGGAAAGCAGAAGAGGATGGCCCAAATCCTTGGGACCCTGCACCCATGTGAGAGATCCAGAAGAAGCTCATGGCTCCAAGCTTCAGATCTGCTCAGTCAGGAGCTGGGAGTTCCTTCTAGGTCTCCCACATAGGTGCAAGGTCCCAGGTCTTTGGGCCATCCTCTACTGCTTTCCCAGGCCATAAACAAGGAACTGGAATAGCTGGGGTGCTCCCACCCAAATGGGAGCTCGATGCTTGCAGGCAAGAATTTAGCCACCAACCCATTGCACCGGCTCAACAAGGAAACCTTTTGCTTAAAGGGCACAAATTTTCAGTAATGCATGCTGAGTACATTCAGAAGACCTAACCTACAGGATGATGACTATAATGAATAACCTCAAATTGTATAGCTGAAATTTGCTTCAATTACCAATTTTAATTATTTTGCTATAAAAAATAACTATATGAAGTAATGAATACAATATTTAGCTTAATTACACCTAAGTAAAGTTGGTAGAGAAGAAGAAAGCAAATTCCTTTCAACATACAAAAATAGAAAAGAAAGAAAGAAGAGTTGTTTGCATTAGAAACAAAGATAAAATCTGTGATAGGTAAGCCTACTCCTTCATAAAACAATTGATTTTCATAAACTAAAGTAAATATTAGTTATTTCAATAACATGCGTTTGAGATTGGACACATATATTTATTTTATGTACAGTGATTATATGTATATGATAGAAGGAGAAAAATGTACCAAAAAGTTTCTATAAACCAGAAATCTTCCATTTCCTATGCCCTACTTGACCAAATTTAAGATCTACAGCTTTAATCATCATTTAATCTACTGTATAATTTTTTCTATTTATTTTACTCAATATCTATCTCACTCAACCTCAGGTAAATTTGATAAATGCAAGGATTTTTCTCTCAACTACAAAATGCCCAGGGTCTAGAAATTATATCACTTACAGCACTTAATCAATAAATATTTTGCAAACAAAATAAGAATCTTCCATGAAATGGATTGCTACAATTATCTCACTGGAAAAGTTGGCAAGATCAATAAAAATTGAAGAAATTGAAAGGAAAGTAAAAAAATGTACCTTAAAAAAAGAAATAAGTACGCCAAATAAATTTTTATGTGAATTTTTTGTAACTTTCAGAAACACTGAATATGTATATTTGTATATGGTTCCATAACAAACAAAAAAGAAGAAATCATCCTAATTTATCCCAGGAAGTTGATAGAATCCTCAGTTAAAAATTGTAAACAATCACACAAACTATATCTATGTTTGCCATGAATGCTAGCTGCAAAAATTCTATTAAATATGTTCAGTACAAATGTATGGTTTACTCTATTTTGCAGTAAGATTTATTAGAGAAATTTAATGGTATTAATTTAACTGGTATTTAAAAAGGAACCAGAAAATCTAGTACATTAAAAAATTCATCAAACAGAAGTTTCTTCTGCTTTGTTCCTTTCCTATTGCATTTCTAGAAGACCGCAAGTGGAACTTACACTATGGCTCTTTGAAGTTGGCACAAGGTCTATTCCTGTAAAGGGACTAAGGCTTTCTCCTGATTTTTGTTACTACAAATTGCATTGTTTCTGACTATGAAGCATCAAGCTCTATTCTTAGACCACACAGACATGCTTTGTGCTGCCTACAATCCTCTGAAACTAGTTAAAGTGAATTCAACTAAGAACTCGGACCAGTAGATGGCATTACCCAGGAAGAAACAGAAAACAAAGTATGAAATATTGAAATCATGAATTAGTTAGACATAAAGACAGCTTTACCTACACACAAGCAAGACTATTTCAGAGTCCATGCAGTGCAACAAGGAAGAAAAAAAGAAATTCGCTGCATAAATGCTTTGAACCATATGTGAAATTGTCATTATTAGTATATGACAAAGTTCATACGCATATTAAAAAAACAGCTGAAAAGCTACTAGAGTTAATAAGTGACTTTAACAGAGGGATAAGTACAAGCATACAACCCTTAAAGCAAAATGCTTCAAAATTCCAGGCATTAAAAACTTCTCACTTGAGTAACAAAAATATCTCAAAAACATGTAAAGAAGAAAGTGCAATGCTTTTCAAAATAAACGTCCTTCGGGACCAGGGAGGAGAGCTTTCTCTGGTCCGAGCCTGGCTCCACCTCTGGACCCCTCCTCCCTCGCAATGACCATCGGGATCGCTTCGAAAACCCCTCACAGCAAACAAACAATCATACAAACTAAAAAAAAAAAAAAAAACCTAAAATAAATAAACAACAGAAAGTAGAACTTGAAATCTGACAGGAAAGAGCTGGCATGGATTGGCTCATGCCTCGCTGGGTGGGTCACAAGATTAGTTACTCCTCACCATGGTGTTGAGGATTTTCCTGCACACACCCCCCCCCCAAAAAAAAGTTCTGCACCTAAAATGTTGACATATATCTTGTTAGAGTTACAAGCCAGTCTGGATTATCCTAAAATCTGCCAAGATCAGCAAAATTTTACTTCAACACAACAACTGGCTAAATACTAAGATGAAATGGACACGAAACAGCTGAATGGTGCCTTATGGCCATTTTAAGGTATAGAGCAGCCAGTCCTGTATATGAACTAAAATTGAAATGTCAATGAGCTAATCATAGGTTGTGGCTAGGACTTGTTTTCCTTTTTTTTTTTTTTTTTTCTTTTTAATACACTGGTTACTCAAAACCATGTCAATTCCATAACATTGCAAATTGCTGTTGATGTTATATTGGGACTCTTAATTGACTGTGATGCTATTCTGCCAGCTCAAACTTCAGACCAGAAAAGGTCTCCCCAAGAAACTGTTCAACCCATCTGGACAATAAGTAGCTGGACTCTATGCTTGGTATATGTTTGCAATGAAAGAATCTTGATTGAATTTGAACTGTAATACTGCATCAAGGTGGAGGAATCCACCGGGGGGAGGGGAGGGGGAGGGAGGGAAGGGGGAGGGAGGGGGGGATTCCCAGAGCCTATGAAACTGTCACATAATGCAAAATAATTAACAATAAATAAAAAAAAAGAAACAAAAAAAAAAAAGAACATTTTAAAGACTTGAATAGAGGTGCCTCTACCTGGGGATTTAATATCAACATTTTAACTCCTTCCAACTTGATCTCTACATCTGATGTGATCACGGGAAAAGTAGAACTGCTTCATGAGCAATTTTTTCATTATATATTTTAAAGTTTATTTGTTTGAGTGGCAGAGAAATGGAAACACAGAAAGAAAAAATAAACAATCCTAGCCACCAATTCCTTTCTCAAATGCTTGTAACGGCAGGCGCTAGGCAGAGAATAATACTGGGAGCCCAGAACTAATCCAGGCCTCCCATGTGACTGGTGGGAACCCAATTACTTGAGCCTTTGCCTGCTGCCTCCCAGGATTTCCTTACATTAGCAGGAAACTTGGTTCAGGAGCCAGAGTCAGGTGTCAAACCCACATATACTGACAGGGAATATAGGTATCTTAACTGGCACATAAACCAGTAGGCTGACTGCCTGCCTCTGTGAGTAGTTTTTTAAATGACCACAAAATCTTTGATACTCTTAGCAAGAAGCAGAATCTGTGCTTCCTATCCTCAAATGATGCTGCATACTTTCTAGCCTAACTCAGTCAGACATGTTCCTGAGCTAATTTTCTTTTCTTTTAAGAGTGATTTCTCTGTCACATAATGCATAACAATTAATAAAAAAAAAAAAACAAATAAGCAAGTAGTATGAACCTTAAAACCCTGCTTAAAAATAAAAAATATTCTTAAAAAAAAAAAAGAGTGATTTCTTTGAAATGCAGAACAACAGAAAGAGAAGAAAATACGAAGGGATGTTTTACTCCCCAAATGTCCACAGCGGCCAGGGCTGATCAGGCCAAAGCTAGGAGCCAGGATGTCCATCTGAGTCTCCCACATGGCTGGCAGAAGTTCAAATTATTAAGCCAGCGCTTGCTGCCTCCCAGGCGCAATAGAAGGAAGCTGGGTTAGAAGCATAACTAATGTTGTGGGGTTTTCACTTTGAAGAAGGACAGATGCCATTTCTGAAATTTAGTTATCCCGAGGAGGTAAATATTTGCCCTGTAACTTAGAGTCCCAGTTAAGCTGCCGGCCAGTAGTCAGCATCAGCAGCCTGGCATCCATGTAAATGAAGAGCTCACATTCACCCACTCACCCCAACCCCACTGACACCCAAATGCACTGGAAACCCCAGGTGAGAACTGCTGGTGAAGCATTCACACAATTATCTACTCAAAAGCACAAGCAAACCAAAATAGCAAAATAGCTGATGATATTTTATGACCCCAGGTTTTAGGTGCATGCGTGTATGTGTGTGTGTGTAGTAATAGAAACTGATGGTCTAATTATAAATTCATGCAGGAAAAAAAGGTGCAAGATGCCCCAACAGCAGTCAGTGATAAATGATCAGAGTTCCAGTGGTAGCCAGGTCAGAAGGGGAGTTCATTGGCAACTTAGGAGGTGATCCCAGGCATAGAACTGCCCGTCCTACTAATTTTCTTAATTTGACAGAAGGAAAAGCAGAAAGACAAAGCCCAAGCAGGCAGATGCAGTAACAGCATGGATCCTCACCAATGTGACATCATGCACCATTTGGTGTAAAGAAGAAAAGGCTGTGGGGCCAGGAGGAAAACAGCACATTGCACATGTGCTCAGCCAGGAGCAAGCTCATTTCCAGCTGGCTGCATTACACTGGTCTTCTAGGAAAAACAGTATTGAATTGGCATCCTACAGGTTCCACCTAAGATAGATCCAGGTGACCCCAAACCTAACAGCCAGCAGACCCAGAGTCCCACAAGGGCCACAACGGGTGCCATTTTGTGTCCTGAGGAAATAACTGTGGAAGGGCTGGAAGAATATCAGTGAGCTCCACATGTGATAAACTGGGAGAAAACTCACAGGATGCTCAACACATTACATTGATCCCAAAGGGAACACAGTACTGACTTGGCATCCTATGGGTTCCAGACAAGACAAGTCCAGGTGGCCTACATACGTAACTGCCAGCAGATCCATAACTCTGCCAGTGTCACACTGGGTGCCATTTTGTGCACTGAGGAAATGGTTATGGAGCTGAAGGAACAATAGTGAACTGCACAGGCTCTGAGCCAGGAGAGGACTCACTTAGAACTCAATGCATTGTACTGGTCCCACAGGAAAAACAGTACCAACTTGGCATCCTGCAGGTTCCACCCAAAATAGGTTTGGGTGGTTCTCAGACTTAATGGCCAGTAGGTTCCGGCAAGATAAGCACTGCTGACAACCCTGTCATTTAGGGCAGCTGATGTTTCCCTAATCCCAGGCACTGCTTGAACCAGAAGTGAAAGGAAACACTATGCAAAACAGTGAACATACACTATGGGATCTCAGGGGATAGGAAGTGGCGAGTCAGCAACTGGAGTTATGGAGACTATGGTGGAAGCCTAGCACAGAATCCAGAATTGAAACTCACTAGAGGGAGTTATACAAATGATTGCAAAGAACCGGGTACAAAACACAATAAGTAAAATAGACCTATAGATCAGTGGGCAAGACAGCTTAGAAACCTGCCCCAAGCAGTAAAATCTACTAACCAAAAGTGCAATGACCAGGAGCAAAAGAAGAGTCAGAGGCACAATGAATATTACTGAAGACTCCCCTGCAAAGGAACAAAAGCCTTTGTCAACCAAGAGTTAACTGAAGAAGATATCAAGAAAATGGGGGGAAAAAGAATTCAAAAAACTTGCAATAAAGCTTCTTAATAACAACATGAAATACATACAGGAGTTCAAGCAATTTAAGGAATATATCACACAGGAGATAGTAACACTGAAAAAAGATCAAGCCAAATTATTAGAAGTGAAGGACACAGTGGAGCGAATTAAAAATTTGGTAGAAAGTCTCAGTAATAGAATGAGCAAGGCAAAAGAATGTCAGAATTGGAAGATGTTTCCTTCAGCAATGGAGAAACAATCAAAAAGCTGAAAGTGGAATTGAGTCAAGTTAAAAAAGTATTCAAGAATTAAGACACAGTATTAAAAGGCTGAATATGAGTTATAGAAGTTCCAGAAGGTATAGAAGAGAATGTGAGTTTAAAGGTGTGATAGATGAAATAATAAAGGAAAACTTCCCTAATTTGAAGAAAGAATTGGGAAACAATATCCAGGAGGGGTACAGAGCTCCCAATACGGTTGACCAAAAGCGATCTTCACCACTACACATGATAATCAAGTTCTCTTCAACTAAGACTATTAAATACTACCGTAAAGATACTTTCCAGCTCATCAGAACAAAAATAGACTCGCAAAATCAGACCCACCCAACCAGGGATACCAGAGATACACTCATCTCTACCTCAACATGTGTCTGTCTGGTAGCAGAGATTGTTCCACCCAGATTCAAATCCGTTAGGGGCAAAGTATATACATACTTTGATAGTGATAGACTCTCATCCATTCTTCTGCTGGAATCACAGGGGTTTTTTTCCATAGGTCTCCAGAAAATTTGTCTGCACTGCATGTTGGCCACTTGTCCATTCTCTTTGCAAGTGAGCCAGAGACCCAGAGACAGTGTCATGTTCTTGGTAACCATGAAGAGACTTAGGCAAAGGAGAAGCTTCTCCATTAGAAAAGTTTAGGATTGGTGTGACTGGTAAATAGAACCTCCCTTCCTACTGATCAGCAGCCATCTGAACTTGTGTCATTTGTGTCATTGCTTTAGCTTCGTGGGATCCCCATTCTTCATTTTTCCTCTTCACTTGCTTTTATCTTTTTTCTCTTTATTTCCTCTATTCTTTGGTTCCAGTTGTTTGCTGCCAGTTTTTGCTTTCTGGTTGGAACTGTTGTACTAGCCATCTGCAATGGGCAGATTGAACAAGGAGCTTCCAGAACACCTGAACAGGTTACACCTCTTCACCACCCTCTGCCTGTTATTTTGAGCCATTTTAGTAGACATCTAAATAGGGGAAGATTGAAATGATTGACTCTGGAAACCACAGTTCCTGGCTTCAGTTTTGATTTAATCCTTTCTGAAAATGCCTCTCACTCCTTGTGTCTTTATTTTGAAATTTTGTCCACCTCTCTTTCTCCACCAATTGTGTCTGCAGGTAGATTATAATAAGGAATGCTCATATGCCCCCGCAGACATCATGTCATGGAGATCACATCTGGTCTCTGGACTTTAAATAGTAGATCACAAACTCTACTGAAAGGCCCATACTGGGAAATGTCCTGAATATACCCAGGAACTCTGTTAAGGTGCATTTTAAGCAACTGGGAACAACTTAAAGTAGATGACTTTAAAAGGAAAAATATTTAACTATAGATCCAGCTTCAATGCAAACTAAAGGATCAGGAGACATGGGCCATATAATACCACACTCCAGATGGATTTGCTTTGTGAATATAAAAAGAAATGGAAAAAGATGGTCTATATTTAGTATTTCATGAAGCTATTCAGAAGCCCAAGCATCACGATTCCTATCATATCTAGATTACTACCTTTCTTCAGCCATCTGACATGCAGACCTAGCCCTGATCCTCTTACCAGCTTGAGATAATTTAGCTTTCAGTCTAAGAGCCCCAATAAGTTTCTGCTCCCTCCTATTCATCAGCATCCTGGAAACTAACTCTGGTGTCATCATTCCTGAAATCTTCCACTGTAACTTAACCTTCACTTTTGGAACAACACGAGTTTGGCATCTTTCCCAATAGGGCTCCCTTCAGGGAGAGAGCCCCACTGAAATTATGAGGATCAACCTAATAGGAGTAGAATTTCACACCCATTATCCATATAAAGGGAAATGAATGAAAAAAATTAATGGAAAAGCCATTAATGATGACAAGGTTAAGGAGATCATTTGAGGAAAGGAAGAGAACATAGCTATCCTTCTGAGCCAACCTTCTTGGGCCTTTAGAAAATACACTAGCATAGACCTAGAACCTGTCAAGGGTGAAACTTACCTTGCTATGAGTTTTCCTACTCAGCCATCCACTGACATCGAAAGAAAATTACAAATACTTGTCCCAACCTGCAGGACACGATGCTCAAACCCTGAGGGTGGACTGGGAATGCTGGGCTACTAGCCCCCGGGCTGCTGGCCCAAAAAACACATGGACACAGGTACTTGGTGAAAGACAGTGTAAATGCCCTTTATTTTATTCCTCATATATATACCATCTTCTCTAGGGGAGGAGGAGAAGGGAAGGGATTTCCTTGAACTAAATATCTTCATTGAAACAGGGAAGGAACTAATCATCTATATTGAAAAAGGGGAGGAACTAATTATTTGAACAGGAACAAGAGTGGAGGTTCTGTTTTGCTTGCTTTGCACGGGATGGACTGACCGTAATATCCTGCTTGCTGTGGCCCTGCTTGCCCAAGGTAGGCTTTGCAATGCAGCAGATTGTCAGGCATGCCAAGTCTAGCTCCTAACAAATACTAGTGTCACAGACCAGCACAATAAATCTGTAAAGAACAAGATGTGAGACAGGCATAGAAAGTAGAGACAACAACAGAATTCAATCAAGCAGAGACCATGGGACCCAAGGCTTTGCTAAACCAAGAGCCTTAAGTAACTTTAGTATGTTATGAATTTATTGACCAGTAATAAGATTAGGCCATATAACTTATGTGAATGGTTATCTTCTATACAGAAAACGTCAAACACATGCAGGAAATTAGTAGAAAGAGTCTGAAATATACATGGTGATTGCCAGTTTTGTCTTTTAGACCTTATATGCACTCACCCAAGGTCTAATTTCCTTGTCATGACCCTCCTCATTCATTACACCTGTGACCTCCTATACCAAGAGTTCCCATAGATACCAGCCTTTGTAAAAGGCATTCCTTGTGTCTATTCACATAACTTGCTTGCGACAGTCTAAAAGTAGCTGGCATACCTGCACTCAACCATGGCTTCACTGGGCAATTCCAAGGACAATGATCAGCCTCAGGTCAGTTTCAAAGAAGCCTGGACCTAACAGGGTTTTGGTTTAAAAAGAAATCACCTCCCCACCCACAAAAACACTAAAGAACTGGAGATACCATTGTCAACCTTGGTTAAGGTAGCCTTCAAGGTCTCCAACAGCCAGAAAAAGACTGAAATAGTGAGCAAAAATAAGAGATGGGTTAAAATGACGCAGTTTTTGGCTGTTCCAACTAATCAGCCACTTTAGGAAAACCTCTTCAACATCCCAAAAGACTGAACAAATGGAGAGAATGCACCAGGCTTACATGCAACCAATACACCTACTGCAGGAGAGAGGGTCACTGGGAGAAGGGATGTCCAGGTTGCTCTGGGTTGGGAAGTTCAGACAAACTTCGAAAGAGACCTCTCTTGGTCAACATCTTAGGTATGAAGCAGACACTCACAAACATACATGGCCCAGCTCCTGCTAGGTCCATCACTCTAACAGAGACTCAGGTCACTCTAGAAATGTCTCCTAAGAAAATTGAATTTCTTATGAGCACTGGAGGCACCTATCCTGTTCTGACTCATGCTGTTGGCTTCCTCTCCAGCCGTGATAAGGATAATTGATGTTAGTTAGCATGAGGTAACATAGTTTGCTTCCCTCTTTCCTGTGAGATTAAATCTAACTCTGTAACTCGTTAATTTTCATGTGCCTCTGAATATCCTATCCCATTTCTGGGTAGAGATTGCTTAGGCAAATCCAAGGCCACCATCTCCCTAGAAGAGAATCAGGTCCAGGTGATAGTAAGTTCCATCTTCCAGTACCTCTCAGTCCTCAGAACCCAGAGATTACCAACACCCCTGAAAAAAACATTAAAAAGAAAGTACATCATCTGAATGATATACTTACACCGCTATGGATAACTTGTAACAGCCTCTCTATAGATACTATGCAATACTTCCCTTCACTCAAATGGCATTGTGTGTGTGTGCGTGTGTATATGAAAGTAATATATATATATGTATATATAATATACATATATATATATATATTAGACTCACAATATTTTGTTGTCTTTGAATGGATAAGCCCCAGAATACACCTGAACTGTATCTTCAGGTTCTGAGAAATAAGCCCACGTGTTTGGAGACATTTTGGGAAAAAAAAGAGTTAAGGAAGCAAATTCTGAAAAATAGTACCTTGTTGCCATATAGATGAACTTATTGACCACCAGCTCCTCTCAGTGAGATTCAGAGTATATTACTATAAAAAACCTAACATTAAATTTATAGGCTGAATGGAGATACAAAACCTCTCCCACAAACTCTCAGATCTCCCTACAGTGAGCCCAATACCTGGGTTTTATTTTGACTCCAAAGTCTCATGCTGCAGCTGTTTGGGGAAAAAGCACCTTCTCCCTAGCAGTCTCTAAAGCCAGGAAGTAGTTTCAGGATTCCTTAGAATGGCAGGTTTCTGATGCATCTGGAATACTATGAGTTAGACGAAGCTGCAGCTCTTGGTCTCCAAAACTGAGAAAAACTATTCACTATATCTGTGAAAGGTTGGGAATAGCCTTAGGAATTTTTATTCAAAGGTGAGGACCTCTTCAGAAATTGGGGACCCTGTGGCTCAGGGATGGCCCAGTTACCTAAAAGTAGTAGTGGCCACCATCTTGTTGAGCCAAAAGACCTCTAAATTAATACTGAGATAGTCCACGGGATTACAAAAGTCTATTTGTAGGTAGAGTTAGAGCTCAAAGGCCATCATTTATTGATAACAGGGAGACTCAATATCAAGTTCTATCAGATACTCTAGAATCATTTGGAAGGCTGGAGATCCTAAAGCCACTCATTATCCTTCTGACCAGAAACAGGAGACTCCACAAACCATTGAGTTGAAATTAAAGGGGAAAAAACCTACTCCAGCAAGTCTGACCTCCTGGGGAAGCCCTTCAAGAATACAGATACTACATTTTTGCCAATGGTGGAGGTTTTACTCTGAAAAGGGCCCAGAAGGCAGGCTACATTGTGATGAATTTAACTAACTCTGGAAGGGCAGGGTACTCTCATGCCAAACTTCAACACAAAAAGTAAAACTGATTGTCCTAGTTCAAGTCCTATATTTAAGAAAGGTTAAATCAACATTTATGTGATTTGTGGGTTTCTGGTACCAATTACCAAGGGAAATGTTGTAAACCAAAGACACCCTATAAAACCTGAATGCATAATCTTGCTGCTTTTAGAGGCAGTGATCCCCTCAGCAACTGACAATCATTCACCTAAGAGCCACCAAAAGGAAAGAATAGGGCAGATAATTTTGCTAAACAGGAGGTTAACCTCAGAAGTCTGACTAGCCCTAATGATATATTCTTCCAAGCTTCGTAGCCATCTCTAGTACTCTCCAAAAGAATGAGAAGGCTAAGAGACTGGCATAGGGGGAAGAGTATCCTGGATAGTTCATCAAAAATGCTAAGGTTCTTGTCCCAGGGAAAATCACTGGGATCTCATTAAATACTTCCATGGTGCCACCCACCATGAGAGAGATACCTTGCAGAAACGGATTATTAAGGTGTTACACAGAAAGGTCTCAGGAATATAATGCAGTTGATCTGTGAAATAGGTGCCTGGCATAGTCCTCCAGGCCATCCTTTCTTAACGTAATTGATAAAAACACACCCAAAGAAAATTGGCAGCTAGATTTTACTTAGATGTCCATTAGATCAAGAGTCAGACACCTTTTGGAATTTGTCAATACCTTCACAGGATGGGTACAAACATTGCCTTCATGCCCCAAGATGGAAATGGGTGTTTGTCAACTGAAATAATATGTCAACTTGGACTTCCCAAATCCCTCCATAGTGCTAACTGATCTTCCTTTGTAGAAAATGTGATGCAGACCTTTCGACTTCTCTGTGAATATGCTTTATAATTTACGTTCATTCTGGCAATCCCAGTTCACTCCATAGGTTGAAAATTTAATTATACCCTTAAAAGAACCATAACTGAGTTGCTGAGAAACTCAAGAGGCATGGACCAAAATGGTGTTAAAATCACTTCTAAAAGCCACATTTCCACGGGAGAAAACTTAGAACTTAATCCCTTGGATAGGATTAATGGAACATCCTTCCTAACTGCTGACATTCTCACAGGTGGTAAATTAGCTCAGAGTCTAAACCATGTAATCAACCTGGGACAAGTCCAGAGAGCTATTCTGGAACATGAAAACCAGGTATTGCCAACACCCAAATAGGAGGCATTATTCCATACTCTGGTTCAGTCAGAGGATAAGGCTGTGTTTAAACTGAGAAAGACGGGTCCCCCAGACGCATCAGAAGTAAAATCAAGCCTTCTGAATAATCTTGCCATGCTGACTGCAGTAAAATTCAAAGGGGACCCATAAAGGTCCACATCTCCAGAGAGAAAAAAAGCAGGTCCCTTCTAAATCCATAAATGGTCTTCTTCATGAGCCTGCCTTCTCCTGGGGTGAACTGGTACAGAGCTTGGGGACCTCTTAAAAAAGGATAGATGATCAATGTGAGAAATACACATAGGTCTTGTGATCATCTTATGCTTGCTTTCCATGAGCTTCCTAAGCTGGCACTGCCAGGGAAGCATCTCTTTGCCTTTGCTAGACTTAAAATAGACATGACTTCAGAACACCTGTTAAGCCTTTTAAGTACTGCCATGGAAAAACCTTGGAAGCCTAACTACTTCATCAATCTTTCTTGCATAATAGATGAGGGAAACAACCTGACTAACTGCTGGCTATGTCATGTTCATCCTTAAACAATACATAGCTGGCATTTCATTTCCCTGCTCCCACAGCTTCATCCACAACAGTGCTCAGTGGGAGTCCAGTGGCCTTTCATCTCAGTCTTCTCATGGGTACTCAAAGTAATTCTTTCACATGCTAATACCTCCTCCTGAAGCCTATGAACTAAACTATGCATCTCTAACTTCTTCTCATGTCTCATGTGGTACTGATGCAGGTGCCAATGAAACTACATATCCATTCCAACTAAACAGGTCAGCCCAATATTTCCCTAACTGAACTCAACTGTAGCTCCTGGAAGGGCAGCAAAAAAAAAAAAAGAAGAAGAAGAAGAAGAAGAAGAAGAAGAAGCAGCAGCAGCAGCTTTAGACTGAACAATGTAAGGAGTGATCAGGAATAAGTAAGTCAGAGGGGTCTTGGAAAATGGTGTGTAGAGCAACTCCCTTGCCACAAGAAGTCCTGTTGGCAAGGGAACTAGCAAGTATTGCCTATCTTTTGCACACCTGGCAGCACAACTTAAAGTCCTGATAATTCAGTTACTCCAGGCACCAAAATTTTTCATCTTTCATACTAGTTCACATACTGCCTAAAATAGTGTTTGTTTGTTGGTCCCTGCATTGCAAGTTTTGAGATTACAAAAGGCGGGGCATGGCATGATAGCCTAGTGTTAAATCCTTGTCTTGTATCCACCGTAAGTAAGTTAGTATGGCTTCATGAATTTAGGCAAAAAAAGATACAACCTTTATCACTAGAAAATAATTGAAGTGGTCATATCCAATTTTACTTGGATTGTACTCCTTGGAGGACCCCTGGTCACTAACCTGCTATTATTAACCCTCAAGCCCTGTCTTTTTTTGTCAATATTTATTCTATTTATTTGAAAGACAAATTAACACAGAGAGTGGGAAAGAGAGAGAAGGGTAGAAAGAAACCTTCCATCCACTAATCCACTCTCCAAATGGTCACAATGGCCATAGCTGGGTCAGGCCAAAGCCAGGAACTAAGAGATTTGTCCAGGTGTCTCCCAATGGTGAAGGGCTCAAGTACTTGGGCCATCCTTGTCTGCTTTCCCAGGAGGATTAGCTAGTTAATCTGCTGTGCCAAGCCCCTCCACATTTTAACTGCAAAAGTGAGTTCCCATCACTGTCTCTCTTTCTCTCTCTCTAGCACACCCACACACACCCACACACTCAGAACAACCCTACAGAAACAATAAATGACCTTCCTTTTGGTGGCAATTGTGAGTAACAGTGCCAATTTGATCATACCATGTGTAAAAGAAAAAAAGGTTATATCTGCGCAGAACACAAGAGTTGATGCAAACCAAACATCTGTATGCTGAGTGGAATCAACCAGAAACCCAGAGAGTACAAGCATGTCTCCCAACTTAATAAACACTTCTTCTGGGACTAGCATGGTGACATAGCATACAAATTCTCCAGCTGCAATGCCAGCATCCCATGTGGCCACCAATTCGTGTCCAGACTGCTCCACTTCCCTCCCATCCAGCTAGCTCCCTGCTTAAAACCTGGGAAAGTAACAGAGGATGTCCCAAGTCCTCAAGCTCATGCACCCAAGTGGGAAATTCTGTGGAAGCTCCTGGCTCCTGACATCAGATTGGCTCAGCTCCAGCCATTGTGACCATCTAGGGAGTTAACCAGTGGATGGAACATCTCTGTTACTCCTTCTCTCTGTAAATCTTCCTTTCAAATAAAAATAAATAAATCTTTAAAAAGAAAAAAAAAACCTTTCTGCTTGACCCCCTTTGGAGAGGCAGTTGGAAAAAGCTCTTCCCAATATGCAGTCTTCTTTGTGCTCAAGTATAAGCACCTAATAATCTGTGCCTGGGTTGAAAGTTGATCATCTGGGGTCAGCATGATGGCTCAACAGGATTATCTTCCATTTGTAGCACCAGCATCCCATATGGGCACCAGTTCTAGTTCTGGCTACTCCACTTCTGATCCAGCTCCCAGCTTATGAACTGGGAAAGTAGCAGAGAATAACTCAAGTCTTGGCCCTCTGCATCCATGTGAGAAACCCAGAAGAAGCTCTTGGCTCTTGGTTTCAAATAGGCTTAACTTGACCGTTGCGGCCATTTGGGGAGTGAGCCAACAGACAGAAGATATCTCTCCTTTCTGTGTGTGTGTGTGTGTGTGTGTCTGTGTGTCTGTATGTCTCTCTGTGTGTGTCTTTCTGTAAATATGCTTTTCAAATAAAAAAATAATTAATTGAAAAAGAAAGTTGATCCTTTGTCTAATTCTAGTTGCAGATAAAACCCAGGTGAATATCATTCCTGCTATATAAGCCACCTGGCTTGTGTTCCTGTCTTTGACTTGATACATGACTGACAGGCTACTGAAATCTGAGGCATGAACCAGCTGATGGGATGTCTTTATGTGTGTGTATATTTATGTCCCTCTCTCTTCTCCCATCAAATAAAAAATAGCAATTAAAAAATTGAATGAACATTCTGAGACATTAATGATATTTTATAATATACTGAGTTACCAGTAAAGAAAAAATTGTACTGCTGAGTGAATGAGATCTCAAAACAGATGAAAAGAATAGTTTTCTTCTTTTAGGCAGCAAGATGAAAGTCAACTGACTTCAGTGATTAACAAGTCATTAGCTCCATATATTTAGATTGTAACAGTGGTATTTAAGTTATAATAGTGTTTTGCTGATTCTAAACATAATACATAATACATGATAGCTTCTAACATGTGGAAAACATAAAATTCCAGGCCTCAGAGTGAATGGTGCCTCCAGAGGCTTACATCAGCTGGGATATGGTCCATGCTGAGAAGATTCCATGCAGTCAGTTCATTAGATCCAGCCTGACTTATCCCAGCTCTATCTGTAACTAATGAAACATCTGCTATACCATAAAAAGGAGTTAGCTTTATATGTTAGAGCCATTGTAAGGAGTGTTTAATGACCTCATTGTCAAGAATGATTAATGACCTAATTGTTTGCCTCTCCCAGCAGAGAGCTACTGCAGGGATGGGGGAGTGCAGTCTACCACCTGGATCAGTGACGAAGCCAGCACCCGGTATACCTCTCCGATTTTAAAGTGATTGACAACTACAACATCAATCTGTCTTGTATGGATCTGGTTCAACTCACCACCGTTCCTGCAGAAGAAAGTATAAAACTGTAGCCAAACAGAAGCTAATAAAATAGCCAATTCAGACTGCTTCTGATTTTAAGTCCTCATTTTGTCTTACTGATTAAATTCCAGCTTTGATTCTCCGGACTGATCATTTCAGTGGCAAGAAAGATCAGAGATGTTCTTGTCTGCCCTCCAGTGAGCACTCATTCCCTCTACTCATGAATACCACCAAATACTTTCTGTATTAACATATTTATAAGCATTATTTGCTTATACAAATGGAATCATATTATATATTGTTTTGAAGCATGTGTTTTAAGCCACAAATAGATATGTCATTTATGTCATTTAATTCCATAAATTCCAACTCCTTTCCAAGATTGATTTTAGTTTTGATATTGTCTATCCTTTATTCTTGCAGATCAATAAATATGTATATAACAATATACAATCCCTTTCTCAGAAGACAAATCTTTTCATAACAATTGATTGCAGGGCCAACAGGGTGGCACAGGGGGTGAATCCTCCACCTGCAGCACTTGCATCCCATATGTCACTGATTTATGTTATGGCTGTTCTATTTCCAATCCAGCTCCCTGCTTACAGCCTGGGAAAACATGCCTACACCCATGTGAGAAACCCTGGTGGAGTTCCTGGCTCCTGGTTCCAGATCAACTTAGCACCAGTCATTGTGGCCAGTTGGGGAGTGAATCAGCAGATAAAAGACTTCTCTCTGTGTCTCTCCTTCTTTCTGTAACTCTGCCTTTCAAAGACTAGATTTGTCTTCTCAAGGACTCTTCAAACCTATTCTCCATTTTAACTGAAAAACTTCATCGTTGATTCTTAAATATTTTATAGTCTGACCCAGTTACTGCCACATACAAGTTTGAAGTTGAATTAAAATCAAAGGTATTTTTTCCTTTTCAATAAAAAAAACACGTTGGGTTGAGCCAGTTTGTGATGCTGGATCTCATGTGAGCAACAGTTCAAGTCCTGGCTTCTTCCTTTCTGGTCCTGCTCTCTGATACTGCACTTGAAAAAGTGGGGGAAGATGCCCACGTGCTGGGGCCTGTACCCCCTGTTGGAAGTGACAATGGAATTCCAGGCTCCTGACTTTGGCCTAGAGCAGCCCTAGCTCTTTTCACCATTTGGGGAGTAAATCAACATTCTCACTCTATTTCTCCTTGTCTGCCATTAAAAACAGATAAATCTTTTAAAACAACTGTAAGAAACTACGTTAATCCTTATCAGCTAAAGTACATTAGATACCGCTCAAATTCCAGACATGAGAGAAACTTAATAATTTCAATCATGAAAGTATTAAATGCTTTTTATAAAGAAAAATCAGAAATAATGAGCCATTATAAATGTGTACAAAGTCAAGAAAGAAACACACATTCCTCCTGGACCAAGGGAGGAAAGCTGCATGGGACTCCCTCCACAGCTAGAAACCATCTTCAAAATAATTTCCCAGGACACGGGATCATGCTCTTT
This sequence comes from Ochotona princeps, assembly GCF_030435755.1. NCBI lineage: Eukaryota > Metazoa > Chordata > Mammalia > Lagomorpha > Ochotonidae > Ochotona > Ochotona princeps. Next base: position 43,519,268 of record NC_080840.1, read on the forward strand.
AGGCTACATGCACGCCATGTCCATAGAACCACCACAAAACACAACTCCCCAGCTACAAACCACTGAACAGCTCAGAAACACCACTCAGCATCCTGCATCCTCTCTCTTCTCTTTTAAACAAACACTCATCAGATGCAGCAAGTTCAACTGAGCTCAGAACCTACTTTCCACAACCCTGTAGCTTTTTCAAAAGTAGGAAGGCTGACATTCATACATTTTTGGTGGCCCACCATAGAATTTCTGAACAGTTATAAATTTTAAAAAGATTAACACATTTTTGGATCTTTTTCTCCCCCAGGTAAACTTTAACAGCCACGACTGGTTTTTAGCATACACTACATATTTATCAATAAATAAATTGCAAAGTAGATTGAAGGATGAATATAAACTCATACATCTAAAAGTCCCCCAAACAATGGTTTTAGAAAAACTCTAAATGTAATAAGCATAAAAATGTTAATGAAAATTGAACTTGTAGATGTTTCCTTAGGCTGAATTGCAGTTTGTTTGTGTCCTAAAAGGTGGGAACCCTGCCTCAAACTTCATAGTCTTTCCACAGGCAATTAAAGTAATGGTTAAGACATCTACTCCTCCATAGACGTGCATGAGTTCAGGTCCTGACTCTGGCTCCTGACTCCAGCATCCTGCTAATGCAGTGCCTAGAAGGCAGAAGACAATGGCTCAAGGAACTGGGTTCCTGTACCCTAAAGGCTTGGATTGATTTTTCCAGCTTCCAGCTTTGCTCAGAGTGCAGCCATTGTGGTCATGTTGGGAGTGAACCAGCAAATGGAACATCTAGCTCTTTCTTCCCAACTTCATGTCTTTGGAATACATTAAAAATAAGAAACCATTACAGTTGAAAGAAATTAATTTTATGAATTTATGTACAGGAAAAAGTATGCTAGGAAAATGTCACACTAACTAAATATAGAAAACTCAAATTAATGAAGAAAAATGAAATAATCTCACAGTGACTTCCTGTCTTTGCCCTCCCCCAACTCTCTCTGCTAATAAAATGAATTCTGAGTTCCAGCTGAATGGTCACCTTTCTTACATCGCAACTGGCCCAAGGGCAGATGCTGACCACAGCAGAGGGATTGCATTGCTCCAGTGCCCATCTCAATAGTGTTATCTACTATAGCCTGGCTGTTAGGGGAGGCTGTTGGCAGATATGCTAAGAAAAAAAATCCAACTCCAGAAATAAGCAAAGAAGGAATAATACGTGTCATTAGAGAATTTGAAGGGTGTTTTTGCTGATTTTGAACAAGGTTCCCAATGATTTCTTTTTGCACAGGAAAAACACCCTTCAGATACTCCAATGACATGTATTGTCCTTTGATGCATGTTTTTTTATTTATTTATTTTTATTGCAAAGTCATATAGAGAGAGGAGGAGAGACAGAGAGAAATATCTTCCCTCTGATGATTCACTCCCCAAGTGACCACAACAGCTGGTGCTGCGCCCATCTGAAGCTAGGAGCCAGGAGCTCTTCCGGGTCTCCCATATGGGTGCAGGGTCCCAAGGCTTTGGGCTGTCCTTGACTGCTTTCCCAGGTCTCAAGCAGGGAGCTGGATGGGAAGCAGGGCTGCAAGGATTAGAACCGGTACCCATATGGGATCCCGGCACGTTCAAGGGAAGAACTTTAGCCACTAGACCATGATGCCAGGCCCTAATGCATAGTTTTGTTCCCATTTTTTTTCTTTTAAAAACTTTTTAGTTTTTAGTATATAGACCAAGAAATGCAACTAAGTGTACAAGTGAAGGTTTTTATTATCTGATCACACTCCTAGTCAACATCCAAATTAAGAACAAAGCATTACCAGTACTCTGAGAGTCCTCACTACTCCTCTCTCATTTTTTAATCTGTGATACAAGACCACTTACATGTATGATCCAGTGAAACAATGCTTGTGACTATAAACCAAATTATCAGATATCCACACGATTTTTTCCCTATTTCTCTATATTCAGTACCGCAAATATGAGAAAATAGGTGACATTTTTCTTTTGGGGTCTGGTTTCTTTCACTTAGTATAATGATCCCCAGTTGTATCCATTTTCTTGCAAATTTAAGGATTTCATTCATTTTTATGGCTGAATTTCATTGCGCATACGTCATGTCTTCTTTTTCCAGTTGTCAGTTGATAGGCATCTGAGTTAATTTCATATCTTAGCTATTTTAAATTGGACTTCTATAAATGTGGGAATACAGTGATTCTTTCATAGCTAATTGGATTTTATTTGCTCTTGAAGGTCAGACTCCTGGGGAAGAACAGTCCCCTGATAGGAACAGAGCACAGCACCTCTTCCCACGCTGTGTGCAGGAGGCCCATGGAGCTCCTTAATGAAAGAGTAGCAAGAGGTTCACCCCCAACAAACTTACACATGTTCCCAGCCTGGAATCACACAGAACCATTTGAATTCAACCCAGCTGAGGGCAGCAGAGGGGAGAGGATAGCAGGTAAAATGAGAACATCCAGATACAATTGAATTTTAGATCAACAGACTGGATTTTTAGGGCATTCGATGTATTATTTGGAACATTTCATACTTTAAAATTAATTATGATATTCAAATCTAACTTTAAAGTCTGTTTTTATTTGTAAATTCTTGTTGAGTTTTGCTAAATCTGTCCATTTTAGCCCTGGGCATCGGAGCTTGGGGAGCTGGTTGTGAGAAATCCTGTCCAGTCCAGGCAACTGGCCCTGTGAGTCAGTCCTCAAGTCTCTGATCCACTGTCAACTCCTCAGCCTTCACCTTCAAAACACAAATGTAAAAATAAATTATGAAAAGTGGTAAAAATTCTAAATACAAAGAAATTATCTATGTCTGAGGTAATAAATAGGCCATTGCCTGGTAGGTCTATTACCCACTTTTACAACTGCATTGAAATGCCTCAGTGTAGCCCATAAACGTACATTTTCAATATGTCAATTTAAAATATAAACATCACCACAGGGCAGATTAAGCTGCTGCCCGAAATGCTATCATCCCATATGAGCACAGGCTTAAGTTCCAGCTGCTCTACTTTCAATTGAGTTTCATGTTAATGAGCCTGAAAAAGCAGTAGAACACAACTCAAGTGCTTGGGTTCTTACGTCCATGTGGTAGACTTGAATGAAGTCCAGGCTCCAGAGTTTGGTCTGGCAGAGCCCTAGCTGTTGTGACATTTAGGGAATGAGCTGGTATACAGAAAGTCAATCTCTCTCTCTCGCTCTCTCTCTCTCTCCTCTCTGTTATTCCACCTTTCAAATAAAATACAAATGCACACATGAACCTAAATATATTCATACATAAGTATGTAAACATTGAGGAAGAAAGAGAAAGGTGCCAAAAAGTAAAAATATGAAAGAATGATACTCTTCCACACCAGGACCCTGTTCAGCGACTTCTAGATGCTAGACCCTATTCAGGGTCTCCTAGCTGCAAGACCTCAATCCTCCCTGCTGAACCCACAGAGTTCTCCTTCATAACCTAGACTCGGTTAGCCTGGGAGGATTCTGATTACTATCTCAAGAGGCATATTTGTACACCAACAGGCCCATATTATGCATTTACAATTTCAATGGAACTGGTAAGATCTACAATTTCTTGAGAAATTTTTATTTTTTGCCCTAGGGAAAACATTTTTTAAGTCACCTGAAACTATGCTGTACTCAAATTTTGAAACATTATTGCTCATCTTTATTTCACTTCCAATTTTCATGCAGAATGGCACACTCCTTTCTCAACCATAATAAATATCATTAATTAGAGCAAGTTTATTAAATTATATATATAATGTTTCTGTGAGAATTTTTCAAGTTATTCAAAAGGCTTTTTTTTCCCAGTGTCATCAGTAATAAGCTATTTTCTGAAGGCATTTTTCCTAGTTTCATTTCACATCAAGTCCTAAGGGTACAACCTGTTTGTGGTAGATATTATCATTCTTGAACAAACTTCAGATGTTGCAAAAACTTCATAGATGGGAACTTGCATTGGAAGGTGTGCCTACTCTGCAGTTCTATCCTTCAAGGATGCCACTGGAATCAAAACAAAACATATCGGGCTAAACTCATTTATCACCACAAATATAATGATGTTAAGTGACAGATTCTGCATTAAGTCAGGAGAGAGTATTTTTGCTGGTTTGCTGCCAAGGGAACAGTATGTTTGACTGTTTAATAATTGTCCTTTGCCTATCACCATTCTTAATACCAGCAACTGTTTATATGGGAATTCAATATTGTTGGTCAGTTACCAATAAAGAAAGCCTCACAATAGATGTGATAGTTCTATTTTAAGATGAACAAAATTTGTGAATAACAACAACCAGATGTTCTTTTATAGGAGTTCATCATTATATCAAATATAAAAAAAACTTTTAAAAATTCTATTTGCAAATGCATAACATTATTAATGATATCATCCATCATGGAAAGATTTTGATATGACCGTGGCCGTGGTACCAAAACAATTGGATTATTTGTTAATTTGGAGAGGAAAAAAATTGCATTTTGGTGACTATATTTTGATCACTGTTCACGTTTTTAATGGTAAACTTTGCCAACATCCACTTCACCATCCTTTTCAAACTATCGCTGGTGCGTCTTGCCCCTAGTGTCACCTTCCCTGGTAGACAGCTTCATCAGCTCGTGTGTTCCTTTTTTGATTCAATTGCCCTTTGCATTTTAAAAATGGTTGATCAAGTTGTTATAGCTTTTGTACAAACAACTCCTGTGTCTAGTCAGCTCAAAGTATTATAATAAAATACTATAGACAAAGTAGTTTGAACATGATTTTTGTTCCTCAGAGTTCTGGAGATTGGCAAGTTCAAAATGAAGGTGCCACTTAATTTGTTCCCTGGTCTGGATTCTCCTCCCTGTTCATAATGACCACCTCCGAGTTGTACTTTCACATGCAGAAGAAAGACAAAGCCAGCTCCTTCCTCTTGTTGTGAGGATGCTAATCCCATCATAGGAGTACCGCAGTCATGACACCACAATGCATGAGACATTAATCACTAATTGAAAAGTTGAATAATCAATAAACAAGTCATCAGGGTAAATGTATTATATCAGAAAATGTTGAAGATCATGCAGAATAGGGGAAGTTATATAATAAGAAATGGAGATACAGAAATAGAGGCAGGCTTCCAGGCACATTATTAAAACTTTCCTTCTAAAAAATGAATAGGTTTGAAGAACTCGTCTAGCATTTTGAGTTCAATAATTTTATAAAATAATTCCATATGGCAACAGTGCTTGGTGAATGAATACTACCCTAATTTAAAAAAAACAAGAAAATATTATAGTATCATTAGAAATACATACAAATGCAGAAGGTTAAGTAGGATTGAAGAAAACCATAATCAGAATCATAAGTAAATATTATTAAAACAATATTAGTGCCAATATAGTGGAATAATGCCAGATGCAAGGATTCCCTGAGTGTAGAATTTTTGAAGCACTTGAACAGGAATGATTTCACCAACCTTATTCAGTGAATTTCAGTTAATCTAATGTATGTCCAGCCCAAATAGTTTGATATGGTTTGTCTCCCAAGCTCATTAGAAAAATGAACCCTCAAATAGAGTGGAAGATTTATCTGATCATCTTGTACAAGATAGGTACTCTGGAAATACCTGGCAGTGCTCACCCTGGATCAGGATGCTAGGGCAGAGTCTTAGAGGTTGAGTGATGGTGCTTTCATACGGAGAGATGATAAGCATGCATGTCCTTTCTCTGTCTGCTTCCTGGCTCCTGGCTCGTCATGAGAACAGTCCTCCACCATGTCCTTTGACCTCATCAAAAGCCTGAGCTAAAGGGATTGTCCAATAGCGGACTGTGAACTTGCAATACTTAGACCCAGATAAACCTCTTCATTCATCAGTATCCCCTCTCTGATACTTCCTATTGGAATGAAAAGCTGACAAAGCCATGTACTTTGTCACTTAGATCCCAAATATACCTGTATTAGCTATGGTTCAGCCAATATTCCCCCAATGATCTATAAAAGAAAGCAAAGTTAAAAACAATTATTATTTCCCATACCAAAATAACATTATTTCTTTTCAAATGAATGGTTCTTGAGTGTCTTTCCAATTTTTTCTGTATTTTGCAACCACTTACAACAAAGGCTTGGAATATGTACACAGATAGGTGTATTTATCATCCCAAAACAGAAAATAGGATTGTTAAGATCATTATTTTCATTTAATGCCTTTGCACTTAGCAGAGAACTCTTTTTTAAAAAGATTTATTTTTATTTTTATTGGATAATCAGATGTACAGAGAGGAGAGTCAGAGAGGAAGTTCTTCCATTCGATGATTCACTCTCCAAGCGGCTGCAATGAGCACAGCTGAGCCAACCCGAAGCCAGGGGCCAGGAACTTCCTCGAAGTCTCCCACGCAGGTTCAGGATCCCAAGGCTTTGGGCCATCCTTAACTGCTTTCCCAGGCCACAATAAGGGAGCTGGATAGGAAGTGGGGCTGCCGGGTTTAAAATCGGCATCTAGATGGGATCCCAGCGCATGCAAGGCGAAGACTTTAGCCACTAGCCTACTGCACAGGGCCAAAACTCTATTTTTTACTTCATTCTGAAAATGGGCTGTATTTTAGATTCTCTTCTTTGTTGGGTTTAAAATTGTTTTAATCCAAGATCCCTGAATTTTGCATGCTTAGCCTCGACACTTAAATCCTATATTATCTTTTCTCAAGAATCTGATGCAGACCTGACTGTTGTCTCAAGAATTCTTAATCCCGGTTATGGTTAGAAAAATATTTAGAGGCAGGAAATCGAAAGTGTGAGGGAAAGGTAGTGTTATTTCTGGTATTTAATTAAATCTTCATTAAAGCCGTAAAGGGAAACTGCTACATTAGCTCCCTTTTATTCACAGTCCCACTTTCTGTTACTCAGGGTGAATTATCATCCAAAAGCAGTACTTAGGATATTCAGAAATAAACAATTCATGAATTTGAAAGTTTGCACTGGTTCAAGCAACATAATACTATTTTGTACAGTCCCACTTCGTCATGCCTAGGACATAAATCATCCTTTGTCCAGTATATCTATTCTGAATGCAATACCCACTTGTTATCCATTTAACCATATCTGTTCCCAGATCAACAATCACTGTATCACTGTTCTTGTGTTTAAAAATACTATTAATGAAGTTAAATAATAAGTAATTAAAAAAAATACTTATTTTACTTTAAAAATGTCCTTGGAGTGCAAGAGTAGTGATGTTAGTGATTTGGAGATGCCGAAGAGAAACCTGAAGTTCTTCCTTTTAATAAAAAGGTCAAAGTTTAGAGTAGATATGAATACACAGGAAATAAACAAAGTACTTACACAGTTTGTTACTAGTTTAAGGTATCAATTGCAAGTCTTAAACAACATTTCTCACAGAAAACAGGGCACTTCTGTGCCATAAACATTTGCAAATGTGAAACAGGCCCAAGGATTCCACAACTTGGCCAATACAGGGTAGATAAGAAGTGGTAGAGCCCAAGTTCACATTCAAGGTGGTTGTATTCTAAAGTCTGTGCAGCCTCGTTTCTTCTCAAGCACTTATCTTTGGTCAAAAATCTGTAGCCTACTTCACCAATGCATATGACACTGACATACGCCTGGAGGCAGGGGAAGGTCAATAATACTAGATAAAATGATTGTTTTTGGCTTGAAGTCTTTGGGAAAACAAAATACACATTTGAAAACTGTTTGATGAGAAAATGGCTCTAAAATGGGACAGGAACTATGGGACTTGATGAGCTCTTAAATGTGATATTCCTTTAACTTGATCAGATCCATCTCTGAATATTGCACACATGGAGAAATGCTGCCTCAAACTTCTTCCTAAGCTCTTTGTACTAGATGTGTCCAAATCAAAATCTGCTAAGTCTAACAAAAGCTGCTTTGGTATAGCCTAATTGGACATGTTTGTGCCACTTAATAGCATCACAGGTCCTCTTCTAAAATGACAAGAGAATCTTCTGTGATATGATAGGCTCTGTGCCTTTTCATAGTGACTTATCATTGAGCAAGACCTATATGGTTCCCACCTTCCTGTCAGTGAATGGACATAATTAAAAACAAAATTAATATGGCTTTTGCCGAAAAAGATAATTACCAAATTCATAATATATGCCTTGTAATTTAACCTGAAGTGAACCAACTTGAATAAAAGAGGTAAGTCAGTCTTTGCTGAGCAGTTCTTTTGTGGTCTCCCCAGGGACCTTTCTCTCTCAATATTCATGTTCTTATGTAGTTCCCATCCTTATCCCTCTCGCAACTTTGGCCATAGCTTTAAAAGTACCTTGGCAAATACAACACTGAAGTAATAAAAAGGAAATACCACAACATTCTGGAGCTTGTGCCCTTGGGGTTCTCCCAGCCAGTGAGAACCCTTAGAAAGAGGAAGCAGAGCTCCCTGCCTTCGCCTTGGATTATTGAATAGCCCTCCCACCTGACACAGCAAGTGGAGACCAAGTTAAATACGTTTGTCTAAGAAATGTTAAACATACATTTGTTTCCTTTCATTCCACCATTATGGAACAAAATTACACGGTCACATTTACCTTTGGCATCCAATAAATGTCTAATTCTATAAACTAATTTAATTATATCTGTGTACTTTTCAACTAAAATAGTCAAACACACTTCTTTTTGAAAATGTCAAACTGCCCCCTATGATCTTGGATGATATCGACAATTCTACCAAAAGGTTTCTGCTGATTTCAGGAGCAGAACGTTTAATTAGTATCAAACAATTTTCCAGCAGCAGGTGGAGCATTCACATCAAAGATGAAAGAAGTCTGATAGAAGGAAAGGATGTGGACTGGGTCATACAGACAGATTCATCCCTGCTCTGATCCAGTGTGTCCTATTTCCAGTGCTATTCTGGTCTATAAGGAGAAAACCTTAGCTCACTTATTCATATGCTTCTCTTTTCTAAGCTTTGTCTCTAGCATTTAGCCCAACGAAAAGTGATACAGAATGTTGGCTCTACAGAGTATTTTAAAATGTTTATATAAAGCAGAGTTAACAGTTAAATTTATTTTGCTGCTACAAATTTTGAAATCCATGTATTCAAAGGGTCTTCAAAAAGGATTACTTTCTTATAATAACAAATCACCATTTAGTGGGTGATTTCAAACAGTGTAACTTTATCATAGCATAGCTCTGAAGGTCAGAAGCCTGAAATAGCATGACAGGGCTTCCTTCTAGGCTTCTTCCTTCTGGTGGTTTTAGGGGGAGAATCTGTTGTTTCTTTCAAGCCATGAAGCCACTTGCATCCCTAAATGCATGGGCTTCGTTGCCACTTCTTAATCGTGTGTGCTGCCTGCACTGGCCTCTTCCTCCAGAAAAACCTTTGAGATTGCATTGTGGTTACCTGAGATAATCTCTCCATCTCAGAACTCTTTACACTTACAGATACATAAGATAGCACTGTCACAGGTTCAGGGATTAGAATATGGACAATTTGGGGAACTATAATTCAATGTACATGAGGTTCCAAATGTCTAACACAGACACAACTGAAAAAGCAAAGCATAGCTACCAAGCTCCATGAATGTAGTAATGGTGGCCCAAGCATTTTCCCATCATCAATAACAAACTCATCCTACCACAACTTATGTGCTGAAAGCTCTATACAAATGCATTGCACTTTCTTTCCCAAGTACAGCTATCTAAGTAATTTTCATGGCCTTGAAATGAAGAATAATGTGGAGTTACAGAATGCAGATATTCACAAAACTTAGGAGAATCAGTATCTGGTCAACAGTGACTCAAGAAGAAGATATTTCAGAGCTCCTCATCCCTCGGATGTGTCAACTGATATGACCAATCCTGATAGCAGTAAAACTACAATTTTTATCAGGTCTCTAGAAAGCATAATCAAGAAGAGTCAAGGCAGAACGGAATTATCCCCAGCAACTCAGCACAGTGATTTTTTTTTTCCATCCACAATGTCACCAGATAAATGAAATTTTTTCTAGATGCTTTTGACTGTTGTGGGAATCTACTTCTTTCCCATCACAAATATTTGCTAACTACCTTGTCCTATTGGAAAAATTATGACTTCTGAGAATTCGGGAAAATAAGCATTTATTTACTGCTTCCTCTTTACACGGGTGCCAAGGAGAATACATAGATGTTTGAGCTGTCCAAGGGCTGCAAGTATTATGGGAGAGACAAACACATACGCAAAAAAGCTAATGTTTGGCAACTGTGAACTTTAGGATAATAAAGATACCAACAATTGCAACATAAGTACTGGGAGGGAAGAAATTCATGAGGACTATGGGACCTGAAATACACTAAGAGGTACATTCTGTACAAGACCTTAGAGATAAGAACTATCTTTAGCAGAAAACTATGATTTTAACAGTTGGAATAGATAACAGCATTTTCAGGTTTGCTAGGTTATAAACTATAAAAGAAAAAAAAGGTTTATTTCCAGTTGTATTATCAAGGTATACACAATGCTTCATATTTACAATCCAATGGAATAACTTCGCTATCCCCAAATTTTGCTTACCTGTTTGCTACTAATGTTGGTTTGAAATAGCAATTTTGTTAGAACAAAAGGTTGTGGAAGAGGAGGGGAATTCTATTCGCGTGTCCAATACCTACATGTGTAACTCTAGAACCCCTTCCTCAGCTTTCCCACATTCTATCTTTTCACTAAAAACTCCAAGTGGGATTCTCAAAGCAGTCTGAAAACCTGCTGTGCAGCTATCTGCCTTACTCATAGAAACAGTTCACTGAGAACCCAAACCCCTAATGCATTTCTGTAAACAGCATGGTTACAGAGAGTGGCATAATGTGGTGTCATGTCTACACCAAGTTTCTCCTTCTTGAGTGTATCTGTTATTCTGAGGAGTTCTGACTTTGTTAGTGGAACTGAATTTTGAAATAATTAGTGTCACATTAGCTTCTCACACACTCCCCTCCAAAAGATCTGCTGGGATTAACTTTTATTTCATTGCTTGGAACAGTTTATACCGGCAGCACTTCCCTTTGACATTGCTATCAAATGGAAGTGGGCCTAGTTGGTTTAAAGAAAGTTCCAGAAGACATGGTAAATAAATGCATCCAAAGGCACCATTGTCAAGATGTTCATACCAACCATCTCTCTCAGGAGCAGGGGTTGAATTAAGATGATGGTTAGCATACTCATGTCTCACATTGGAGTTCCTAGGTTGAATACCTGCCTCTGCCCCTAGATTCCAACTTCCCAGCAACAGAGACCTACCAGAAAAACACGATGACTCACTGCCACACACTTGGGAACCTGAACTGAGTACCCAGCTCTGACTTTGAACTGGCCTCAACCCTGGTTATTGCAGGTTTTGGGGGAATGAACCAGCAGATGGAAGCTAACCTTCATATGCATTTCTTCTAGTATTCACCCAATCTGATGAATGTACATGGCTCTTTTAATTTTTCTATTTCTAATCCCACTCATCTGCTATTACTCCTGCATCCTTAACTCTTTTTTTGTCTCATTTCCTTTTTTTACTCCACAATCTATCCTTTAAATTACTCCTTTTTACATTTATGATCCATCCCCTACATATGAGACTTTTTAGTACATCTTGATAAAGTTTCCTTGTGTTTGTGCAGTCCAATGGCTAGCACCTTTCTCTCTCCATCTCCTCTGTTTCTCTTTCCTACCCCTACTGACTTCCATTTAATGATAGAAGAGCTCATTCTTTTCATTTCTTTCCACCAATCTCAATATTCCATCTCATTCTCAGTGTAAGAGTCTGAAAAGGCTCCTGAAACATCCCCAGTGACCTGCTTTAATTGTAATAAATACATCTTCCTCATTCAGTTCACTTTCTAACCTTGTGACTACCTGATGACATCTTTATCTATAAACAAAACACATCTTCCTATCCCTTTAGATGCTCTAATTAACACAAGCTAATTGCTAACCCTCTGACTAATCAGAATAGCTGCTCAATAGGTGGACAATGCTATGCCTAAAAATTTAGGTGTTAACTAGGGCCCAGTGACATAGCCTAGCAGCTAAAGTCCTCACCTTGAATATGCCAGGATCCCATACGGACACTGGTTCTAATCCTGGTGGCCCCGCTTCCCATCTAGCTCCCTGCTTGTTGCCTGGGAAAGCAGGCAGTCAAGGATAACCCAAAGGTTTGGGACCCTGTACCTGCATGAAAGACCTGGAAGAAATTCCGGGCTCCTGGTTTCTGATTGGTTCAGCTCCAGCTGTTGTGGCTGCTTGGTGAGTGAACCATCAGATTAAAAATCTTCCTCTTTGTCTCTCCTCCTCTCTGTATATCTGCTTTTCCAATAAAAATAAATAAAAACTTAAAAAAAATTTTTTTTTAAGGATTTAGGGGTTAATTGCAGGCAAATGGCTGAAACAGCAGCCCTCACATAAAAAGAAATTTAAGAACGCCAGCCCAAACCAGTCAAGGTCTCATATCAAAAAATGTGCCCTTGATTGAAATCAAGATGACTACCTAACCAACCCTAGAAACCTGCCTAATAGCAAATCACATAGACTTATTATTTTCTCTAACATCCTTTAAAGCAGTTCTCTTTAAAATTCCTACTTAAAAAAAATTCCTAATTGAAGATTTCTGCCTTTCCCCCTCAGATCACTAGCCTCTCTATAAAATCTATTTCCCTGCCTCAACTCTAGCAAATTCATTATCCAGCATCTTAAGAGACTGGTTCAATTTTGTTTTTAAAGATTTACTTATTTTACTTGAAAATCAGTGTTACACATGGTGTGAAAGACATCAGAGATCTTCCATCCACTGGTTCTCTCCCCAAATAGCCACAATGGCCAGAGCCAGGCCAGTCCAAAGCTGCGAGCCAAGAGCTTTCTCCAGGTCTCCCATGTGGGTACAGAGGCCCAAAGCATTGTGCCATTTCCTCTGCTTTTCCAGGCCATTATTAAAGAACTAGATCAGAAGTGGAGCAACCAAGACTTGAACTGGCACTAATATGGGATACCAGTGCACCAAGCAAAAGATTAGTGTGCAGTGCCACCAGTCTTGCCTTGACTGGGCTGAATTGTAAAGGTATCATTGCAAGTCCTAAAATTTCCTTCTCTGTTTTGGTATGCTTTCCCCTATGTGAGCTGACACAGCTAATACCCACCACTTCCCCCCTGGACGCAAAGAACTCATGCTTTCCTAGTCCTCTTTTTTTCTCCACTTGCCCACTCTCTCGAAATTACCTCTCACTTTCTTCCTGAAGCTTAAACTGAGACATTGCCCAGATCTTTCTTCATGTCAAATCTTCTTTAAAAGAAGCAGATAAAGCCATTTCTGTCATTCAATATGGGTGTCAATCATGCCCCAGTTACTCCAGATCCAATCCAGCTTCCTGCTAATAGTGTGAGGAAATCAGTGGAAGATGTCCCAAAGTGTTTGGGTCCCTGCCACCCATGTGAGAGCTCCAAATGAAATTCCTGGCTTCTAGCTTTGGCCTGGCCCAGCCCTGTCCATTGAGCCTTCTTGGGGAATGAACCACAAGAAACAAAATCTCTCCATCTCTCCTCTCTCTCTGTCTCCGACTTTCAAATAAACAAATCTTCAACAAAATACCCCATCAAAATCATGATTTTATATTTGCAATACAGCAATGACCCCTATGTCATGCTTTATCTTTTATAAGAGAAGCAACAGGCAGGTTGGTTCCTTCTCAGGGTTAGGTAGGAGCATCTCTTTCATGTACTTCCTCTAATTTTCATGGTTTTCTGTTAACTGGTGGTGCTCCTTAGAAGGTAGAAGCAACACCCTAATCTTTACACTTATCTTTACAAGATCTTCTTGGGGTAGGAGTGTGTGTGTGTGTGTGTGTGTGTGTGTGTGTATGTGTGCACATGCATGTGTGTGCCTATTTCCAATTTCCTCTACTTATAAGAACACCAGTCATATCTAAGTAGGGGCCTAGCTTTACTCCAGTTAAGACCTCATAACTAATCACATCTGCAATGGCCTATGTTCAAACAAGGCCATGTTATGAAGTCCTTGGGGTGAGAATTTCAACACATGCATTGGAACGGCAGGTGAGATTTTTAATTTTGTTCATAAAAAAGACCTAGGACATCTTAAAGGAAACAAAAACTTAAAATCTCTTTCAAGCATAGAACTTGAAACCTCTTTTCTCCCTATAAGATTCACATGTGTTTGAAGCTAATATTTCCTGAGGATCAGGGGGTGACTGTACTGCTCTGCACTATGAATTGCTGTGTGTAGCTCACCACCTGCTTCTATAAGGGGCACGCATGCAGATCTCTGTATCTTCTCCCCAGAAGCACTTTCAGAGCAGCCCTCCTGCATCCTACCCTTTCAGTGACACTAGAAGCCACACTTTCTCTCTTTATGGCTGGAGAAGCAATGTGGTCTATTTGTTGGCATTTATCAAAGTTGGGTTTCCTGCTACATAAAACATTTAATTCCCCTACTAAACTAGACAGCTCAGTGTGAGGAAACTAAGGAGGTATCATAACATCCTCTGCGATCAGAAGGTGCATAATACCAGGTCAGTTATTAATACTATTTCTCTGCTTACTGTAGAATTGCTTTTATTAATGAGGGTGTGAAACTTCAGTCCTTGCATCACTGGTAGTGTTATCAAAGCATAGTTTTACATTTTTTTCTTTTGACGTTGCAGTCAAGTTTGGGAAAGAAAGAGCTGAAAATACTAATAGAGTTTCAAATGCATTTTCACATCTTTTCTCTAGGAGATTTGAAAATTTGCTAAACAAAATATTTTATGTTTATTTTGTTGTGATTAAACCTTTGGTTGTTGCTGCATAAGTTTGTGGACATCTTTTTCCTCTACGGTTCAATATCAGTGTTTAGTATAGGTTTGGCCCTGGACATCCCTTCACTGAGCAAAAAGCTTCTCTCAGATTCTTTCTTTAAAGTGTGGCAAACAGTGTCTTTAAGGGCTCATTATGCAGGCACTAGCCATAAAAATTTCATAACAGGAACTGGGCAGGTCATCTTTCCTGTGGAATCCAACGGAATGAGGACAGCTATTTTTGTCACTAAATATGTAACATACCCAATTAGAAGGACAATGACAGGTTCATTACTGTCTGAGGCGATGGACTGAGCACTCATAATGGCAGATCTCCTGTCCGGCCATACAGGAAAAATTTTCTTCAGAGATACTCAAGCACCCTTCTGCTGTGCCACTGGATTCGCTACATAAATTTCTGCAGCTCATAGAACTACTATAGACTCATTTCTATCTCTTTAGTAGACTATAGGACACATCTATAAAATGAAGGTAGAACTAAGTTATTTAATGAAAATTCTGGAATTAAAATTTTTTAATACTGCTGAATCAAGACAAGGACAAAAAAAATTAAGTGTAAAGTTGGAAGTTGGCAAAGTGCATGAGACTTCATTAGACAATCTACAAATGCTATCAAATTTCAAGAAAGGTCTCTCATCAAAGAGAAACCAATAGTGATTTAGAAATACATGTAGAAGCTGTAACCAACATTTTAGGAAAAGCAGGAAATGGGAGAAGAGACAAGAGAATGTTGAGAACAGATGGCAAAAGTAGAACACTTTATAAATAGCCATGTGCAACTTCCAGACTGTGAACATCCCATAGACTTCACTCTGGCCAGGAAGCTCGATATCTTCTTGGACTAAGGCAGGCATGTCTGGAAAATGGCGCATAAAGACATGATGCATTTGAAAGAAAGCTGTAAGTGTTTGCTTCACATTTTAGCGGATTTAAACACCTTTTATATAAATAGAAAATAAGCCACACTAATATACATCGCCCAACTAATAGACATGACATGCTGGGATTACATTTTATTTAATTAAATTTTACCCTAGGAAGTTAAACTTGGGTCCCAAATGTCTTCAAAAGTTTTGACTTAGAGGATATCTGTTTCCTTTTAAAAGGATTTATTTATTTTTATTGAAAAGTCAGATTTACAGAGAGACACAGAAAGATCTTTTATCTGTTGGTTCACTGCCCAGGTGGCCACAATGGTCCTAGCTGAGCTGATCTGAAGCCTGGAGCCAGGAGCTTCTTCCAGGGCTCCCATGCAGAAGCAAGAGCCCAAGGGTTTGACCATCCTCTACTGCTTTTCCAAGGCACAAGTGGGGAGCTATATGGGAAGTGTAGCATCCAGGACAAGAATTGGTACCATATGGGTTCCCAGCACATACAAGGCAAGGATTTAGCCACTAGGCCACCACACCAGGCCCACCTGTGTCTTCTTAACTATCTGGAACTATTATTTAAACTTCTGGTATGAAGTGAGTATGCATTTGGGGTTTATAATGTGTAATGGTTGCTCCCAAAGCAAGCTCACAATGACATTCACAGGGAAACTATGGAGATCCAGAACAAATGATCTCTCGGCTACTATGATTTCCAATGTATCCCATTCTCCTCTCTTCATTGCCCACCATGTTATTGCTGCTTTGGGAAATAAGGCAAGCTCTAATTCTCTGTAGATGGTCTAGGGTATTTTATCAATGGGGACAAAACTGAAAAACCCTAGAGGAAATGTGTTATAATCCCTCTAAAACATGAGCTACCTTTCTTTAAAAGCCAAGACATTCTAAGGTTTCATTGCTGTCCCCGAATCCTAATGTGCCAAGTGGGCTTTTATGGATAAGGAACAGACCAGCATTTTCAGATCTGCGTTTGTTTCTCACATGAACTTTGTATGGACAGTTTAAAAAGGAGAGACTATGGAGAACTGCTTTCATGCAAAACATCCACTCTTTCTAATGATTCTGGTAGGACTTGTCTATCAAATAAACATGTGACTGAGAGGAAGGGGACAGGTCTTCACTCTGCCATGACCAAGGCGCCACAGAATATAAAGGTCTTAGATAATAGATTTCAATTTTCCACAGTTCTGGAGGCTGATGACTCCAAGATCAAGACATAGACGGATTTTGTGTCTGGTGAGAAAGAGGCCTGTTTCCTGGTTCCAATTAGTGGGTTTTTTTTTTTTTACTATGTCCTCATATGGAATCCTGATAGTTACATCTTCTTTTCTTGTCATAATTTTATCTTAATGAATCTATATTCCTTTCTTTTCAATGTTTATCTAACAAAAAACAACCTCTGATACTGTGGATTGCCTGTGATTGGCCCAATAAATAATAATGGCTGCTTGAGAATTTTAGGAGCCTACTGGAAGAAAATTATTGGAAATATCACACCTTATGACCAACTATCAAAAACCTCCTCTTCACTGAAGCTAAGCCCCACCCACCTGGCTAATGCCCTGGATTTCTCAGATAGAACAGAATACAACATCTGAAGATGAAAGCTTAGAACTGTACAATTTTTAATAGAATAGATTCATAGTTTCAATTTTTCCCCCAAACTTCCCCCTGTAGCTATCCATGTCCCTTTAAAACTGCTTCTTGCTGGCTTGTTTGATGTAAAGAGCACATTTGAGTCCAGAGATCACTTTTTTCCCCATGACTGTCTTCTCCTTGAAATAAATCCTTTCCTCTTTACTGACTCATCTCTGGTGAATTGGCTCTCTGAGTGCCAAGGGCCTGATGGTTTGTCCAGTGATAGTCAAAGGGACAGGAGAGCTCCTGTAGAGTTCATGAAGCCTTCTTCCCCATCATCAAATCACCATCCAAAGCCCCTGCTCTGAACACATCTCATTAGCGATTAGGCTCTCAACCTGTAAATTTCAGAAACCCACAAGCCTTAGGTCACCAACATATTCCAAGTATCTTCTATGCTCACTGTCGCAACTCTTCCATCAGATAGCACAAAAGTAGTCTCTTTTAGAACTATGAGCAGCTCACAGATTAACAGCAGCTCATGTGTCCCCACACCCCAAGTGAAGTTATTCGTGGATTGTGCTGTCATTGTTATCTTAACTAAAATCCCATAGAAGGATTTCTTGAAAAGGAGATCTACTTCAACTTACACTTTGGAGGTTCACAGCTCAGGAATGGGTGACCTCATTAAACTGTCATGACAGAGGCTGACTAAGGCAGAGCAGGCGCAGAAGAACAACCACATGGTGAGCCAGGAAGTAGAAAGAAATTAAACCAAATCTGACCTCAATAACCAATACTTTCACAGGAACCACCTTCTAAGGGCATTTCTTCAGTGCCTAAAGACCAGCCCCTGACTCCCTCCTAGATGCCATAAACATTAAACTTTTCTTCACTTTTAATTTCTCCATATTTTCTTCATTTTTAAGATTTGTTCTATTTATTTGAAAGGCAGACGTTGCAAAGAGATATTTTTTCATTAGTTCATTCCCCAAATGGCCATAACAACCAGGATTAGACCAGGCTGAAGCCAGGATCCTGGAATTCCATTTGATTTTCCCACAGAGACCCAAGTATTTTGCACCAAGCAGGTGCCGAAGTACCTGATCCATTTCCACTGCTTTCCCAGGAACATTAGCAGAAAGCTGGATCAAAAGTGCAATAGCCAGGACTTGAAACTGCTCATTAGCATGCCAACAATAGCAATAGCAACTTAACCTGCTAAACCGAAACACCAGCCTATTAGTCCCCTCCACCCCACACACCAACTAATAATGGCAAGATTGTGACATTTAAACATCTTTGAGTCTGTTTCCAGTACATGACCTCCATGTCATCTGTAGGGGAAAGAAATGTGGTACAAACATACAAAAACAAAGAGTGAAAAAAATTTCTAAAACCAAGAACAATGAAGATGATCCAGTCCTTCTCTGAAGAGTTACATAAATTACAGAATAATCACAATTAACGAACAGTGCTGATGTGTGAATAGATGGGACACCAGGACAGAAGAGAGTCTGGAAATAAATGTACATACAGTCAAGCACTCTACACAGGGAAAAGACAAGCATTTTATATCAGAAACACAAGGACATGCCTATCAACAAATAGTGGGGGGAAATAAGTTGATCTCTATTTTCATCAGTACACCAAAATAAACTCCAGATGCCTGGTAGATAGCAGCATTTTTTTCTTAATGGGAGAAAAGCACTTTATAAGAGGATTAAAGGAAGTCTTGGGAGAGTGTTTCAATATCCCAGTGTGGAAAGACTGAAAATTCAGAAGCTATTTGAGAAGGAAAAAATAGATTTGATTATATAAATTTATTTTAAAATACCTTCCTGTGAAAAAAATCTCACACAGTCAAAAAGAAAAAATAATATTTTCAATTCTAAAGCCCCTGAGTAAGAAAAAAACAACCTGTCTCATGGTGGCATCCAGTCTCATGGACTTGCTTCAAGGGAGACCCAGGGTGATGCTACTTCTGAACAAGTGTCAGAGCCTCAAGAAGCCCGTATCAGAAATGGGGGTGACAATGACCACTTCTTCTGAGGCTGCTACTGGGATGAAAGGCAATGATGCCTAATATAGAATGTTCTTGGCCATGTGGAGTGCTTGTTAGTTGTTCACTCCCAATGGATAGTCTTTTCTGTAACTCTTGAGATCACATAGTGAGAACTGTGCTGTGCAAAGAGGAAAAGGGGAAGTCATATTCACCTGGGAAATGAACAAACCAATAGATCAGCAGGTAGAGTAGAAACCCAGAGAATATGGGCAGGAGCAGGCCCAGTGCAGAATGCATCGCCGTATTTCCACACAGGTGCCAAGGGGAGAGTGTGAGCTACAGCAGTGAAGGCTGAAGGCATCCCCCACAGACCCAGCCATTCAGCACATGATTGCCATTCTCTGTAAATAGGAGTGCTCTGCCTTTGCCATCTATATTTAACTTTGGGATTGAGCAAGTTAGCAGATTCATCACAGTGAGATCAGTGCCAAACAGATGCCAGCTATGCAATTAGTTTTCTATAATCTCAAGCTATTAGAGCTAGAATAAGAAAGAGTAATGATGAGCCTTTATTTAGTACCTTTCATGTGCTAGGCTCTGTGCCAGGCATTTGCATCCACATTTAATCAAATATTGATGGACTAGTCCTCACAGGCCCATTGTTTTCATGCATGTGGGGAATAACTGTCCCTGACACTTAGCATCTTTGTGGTGCTCATGGGGAACGTAGCCCAGTCAAAAGAGAGCAATGGCACAGTGTGGTGAGCACCTAGGGAGAAACAGGGAGGGCACCACCCTCACCTGAAGCTCAGCATACAGTTCTAAAAGGGCATCCCATGAGGCTAGGACTGAAGGAAGAAGAGAACAATGAAGAAAACAAGATGACTTCAGCAGATGGCTGAGGCAACTGAAAGTGACTTTCATAACTTAATGAACTTGCTGCCTCCACATCCATTTTCACGACAAACACAGTGGTTTTAAAATTCAGATGATAGCCCAAGTGACTGAGCCCTATCACTGCCATGGGAGACCCAGATGAAGCTCTGGGATCCTGGCTTTGGATCTTATCCATCCCCAGCCATTGTGGTGGTTGAATGTGTGTCTCTCCATCTATGTCATTCAACCTTTCAAATAAATAAAATTAAAGAAATAAATAAATAAATTTAAGGGCTACCAGCCTTGGAATTGATAGATGTGGCACACATACTGGCTTATTCACCCTCTAATTAATTGGCCTTAAGCAAGTTTTTAAATTTAGATAAGTTCTCTGATTCTTTTTTTTTTTTTTTTTTTTTTAGAATTATATAGCTACTCATTTAAAGGCAGTCATGAACAAAGCTCCCACATGCTGACTACTCCCTAAATGTTCATAATAAGTAGGATGGTCCAATGCTAAAGCCAGAAGCTTGGAACACAATTTATGTGCAGAGACCAAATCATACAAGCTCTTGCTGTTTCCCAGAGTGTACATCAGCAAGAAGCCAGACTTCTGGACCTTAAGTGCCAATCAAACCCAGGTATTGCAATATAGATCATTGGTACCTTAACTACTAGACCAAACACTTGTCCTTAAAGAAGTTCTTAAAATGGGATACTATTTTATTTGATTTTTAAAATAACATCAGATTTTATATGCCACATCTTACATAGTAGGCATTCAACAGGTGCTTCTCATTTCATATTGTTAATCAAAATGGTACATGTGTGTTAGATAGCAATTTACTGGTACATTTAAATTCTTCTATTATTTATGTTGAGATTATTGTATGAATTACACATATTATATTAGTTATGACACATTGGGGACTTTGAAAGAAAAGAGGCATTCACAATGAGCATGGAAGGGACCAAGGTGGTCACTCTTCCTTGCATTGTAATGGTGGGTGAAAGAATCTAGGGAGAATGTCACTAAGTAAAGTTGACTGTTACCTCCCATACCTCTGTGACAGTTGTAGCCACTACCCAATCACTGCTCTCTTTTCTTCCCAATTCCACCATCAGTGTCATTGGGAGAGAGGAGGCCTAGTGCTGCCTGTCACTTAACTTAGCTTTTCTGGAACTGTAGACACTTTCCTCAGGACCTCTAAACCACTTTGCCACAACAGTTTGAGTAGTAGGATACATATCAGGTTCAGTTGTCCCCATGATCTTGTTCACTTTCTTTATTTGCTAGATCTCTGCTTTCTCAGTTGTAAAATGGTCAAATAATGACCTCACAAGCAGATGCTGAGCACTAAACACCTAGTACTGTTCCCGGCAGGTAATGACTGCAAGTGTTCCTCCACTCACAGAAGGTTAAACTGCAATAAACTCATCATGTGTGGCAACTGTTGTCAATGGAAAATGCATTCAAGCCCCCCAACCTACTGAGCATCCTAGCTCAACAACACAGCACACTGCGGGCCATCCATGATTTTCTCTTCTGATTGAAGAGTGGGAGGATGCTGACTGAGGTATGATGATGGATGCGGCCAGTATAAAGAGAGATTATACCATGTATAGGGCCCAAGTAAAGATTAAATGCAGATTCCGTTACAGCTTCTCCTGAAATAATATTTCTTTTGCATCATGTTAAGGTAAAAATCACCAGTCACACCATTACAAGTAAGAGACTGTCTGCAATTTAGTAAATAATAACTTTAAAAAGATATCTAGAACTTCAGCAAATTTGCATTCAGTACAGGTGGCTGCGACATCTATTGAATTTTTAAACAGAAGTAACTTCTTAATGCAGATATTATTAGTTTTCTACAAAATGAACTGAAGGATTTTTTAGCCTGCATTAACTGACACTTTCCATTTCATATAAAGCAAAATGAGGTTAGCCATCAGGTTCCAGCCTGCAGCTGTGTGAAGGAAAGTTCTCACCACATCTCCATGCTGAGCTAACAGATCCAAGTGGCCTATCTAACCTTCCTGGGAATCAATTATGATCTTTTAAGCTGGGCATATAAACTAAAACTGATGCCTCCAATATTAGCAGGTATCTATCATGAATGACATACCTGTATAGATATGCAAGGCCATAGAGCCTGAGCATACAATGGAGCTTCATAAATATTTCCTGTAAAAGAAGCACATCTCAATATGTAGACTGAAGCAGTGAGGCACAGACCAAGGACTACTTCAGGATCAAGGCCAAGGCGAAAATTCATGATCAATATTTAGTTAGTTATTGCTCTAAATAACCCATTCTGTATGCTGAAACTCATGGACAGAAGAAATGGGAAATCAGACAATAAATTTCCTTTAGCACGTGTGGCGTTGCGCTCATGGTGAGCACTGTTCTGTTTTTCATCGCTCCTGGAGAACAATTTTGCACGTGAATTCTCCCTGTCCTTTTTCTATAACAAATGAAAAGAAACCATATCACTGCTCTAATGGCTTTTATACAGACCTAACATGAAGTAAACGCTTGAAAACCCCTCAGTGGAGACTGTTTTTACCTGTTTTGTGTCCCATGACTTGAGAACTCCTTATTGCCGGTTTTTGCAGTGTGATTTCTTAGCTCTTGCACGCTAACTCCTCCCACCCCTGCTCCTAATCATTGTGGTAACTGCTTCAGGCCCCTTTGCAGACCTCTTGCACTTGGTAAGCACCCCCTGTAGGTACTAAGTTGCTCATTTTCCTTCCTGATCAGATGGGTTTCTGCAGCTCCCTTATACCAGTGGTATAAATGTGTGTGATTTTATTTCAATAGTTGTGTTTTTCTCTAAGTCCTCATATTTAAACATGTGTGGTTTTTGCTTTGTCACCATAAAATGATGACTAGCAGGATGAGATTGCATACCCCTTAACAAAACAATTTAATTTTTCCCAAAATCGGTTTGGAAATATAAGAATTACATCCATGGAATAACAGAAGGGAAATTAAGTCAAGTAGCTCCATACTGTTTGGAGTGCTTTTTTCTTTTCTTGTCTCTGGTAGAGCAGGCAGCAGTGCAAGTGGGGGTGGGAGTGGGGGGCTTCTTCAAAAACTTTATGGATAATGTGTTTTATAGAGACCAACATTGTGGCACAGTGGGTTAGCCACTGCTTATAACAGTGGCATCTCAAATCAGAGCACCAGTCCCGGCTGCTCTGCTTCTGACCCATCTTCTACTAATGTGCCCGGAAAGCAGTAGAAGATGACCCACTGCCATCCATATAGGAAATCTGGAGTTCCTTCCTTCTGGCTTCAGCCTGGCCCAGCCCCAACTATTGTGGCCATCTGGGGATTGGATCTGTAAGTAGAAGGTCTATTTCTCTCTTCATCACTTTGCTTTGAAAATAAATAAATCTTTTAAAATAGAACAAAATACATTTTATGAATAGATTATGCATGGAATTCAATCCAGTATTTTTATAGCAATATAAACCTCTATTTTAATTCCATTTTCCACAAATATTTTGAAATGCACTGGCATTTCTTATCCTGATTTCCAAGGAGGTAAAAATGTGGTATTTGCTTGTTCCCTGATGATATCAGATGTCTTTCCACTTAATTACTCTGTTTTGGATCCTCAGACTCTCATCTGAAATGAACAGGCAGTAGGAGGCCAAATCTGTTCTGCAACTAGACGACACAGTAGATGCAACTTTCAGTCCTGAACAGCCACCTGAGCACTTTGGCAGGAAGTGGAATGCCATCACCCAGTTCCCATCACTGCCAGTTCTCATGACGTGATCCCCTGTGGAGGTCCCCACACACAGCTCCTGGTACTCTGTACCAACAAGAGTGAGTCTGTCCAGTGTGATCTTCATTTTTCAGAGATAAGAAAAACAAGAGGACTAGGAAGTTTGTCTGGGGCAAAAAAATTGAATTGTTTGATGCATACTGAGATTACTGTTTGTCAAGAGAGCCAAGCAGAGGCCACTGCACATTAGACAGAGCTGTGGGTGGGATACATAAACCTGTCAATCAATTATACCCGAAAGAATGATTGAAACTGCAGGAGAAGAAAGCAAGAAGGAGGAGGCCTGTGAAGGCACTCTGAAAACCACCAGCAATGCTCTGTGTTACGAACATAAGAACAAAAGTACCCAATGGCAGGGCAGGTGTCTGGCTTAGCAGTTAGACAGCTGTTTCCCATACTGGAGTGTCTAGGTTCAGTACCATCTTTGCTCCTGATTCTAGCTTCTTGCTATTCCTGAGAAAGCAACAGTAATGGCTCAAGTAATCAAGTTCCTGCCATCCACAAAGGACCTTAGATTGAGGTCCTGGATCTCTGTTTCAGGCCCAGGAACAGGTCACTGCAGGCATTTGGAGAGTGGTCCAACAGATGGGAGCTGTACCCATCTGTCTTTCTGAATTTCAAATCAATTTCTTCTTATTGTTGTTATTATTATTTTTATGATACAGTTCCATAGGCTCTGGGATTTCCTATCCCAAGGCTCCTCCCCTTAACCATATTAGCAATGAGCATCATGAGAGAACAACTACTTAATATTAGAAATGAAAGAAAGTTGTAAATGCCTCTTTCAGCCCTGTTCCTGCTACACCTCATGGGCATAGATATTCTTGTTTTTATTTTCATTTCTTCAGCTCCACATGGGTCATACAGTAGAATCAATTTTTACAAGAAGGTTTTTATTTTCTTTTTCATCACTTTAGTGACACATGGGTTATTCTGTCGCATGTTGTTTAACTTTATGGTGATATAAATTCTCTGGTTTTCTCCCTGTTGTGGATTTTGTTTTCTGGCTCTGTATTTAAGGGGATGTATAATAGCAGTGTAGCAGAGACCGACATATCCAGATGTAGATACATAGTGCAGTATGCATCTCTGCATTCAAACCAATGATGTTGCATATATCCTGACAGTGGGATGCTGGACCCTCTGACATTGTCCATGCCAGGAAACACTTCAATAGCAGAATGATGGACTACCCATGGTAATACTAGAGCGAAAATCAGTAGAGGGAGATGGTTCCAACTTTCTGCTCTTTACATGGGTCATGATACTGTTGGCATGTGCAATAACAGAGATTCTATTTTTTTTTTTTTTTGGTGTCTGGGTATATTTAGAAGAGTCATTGGGAGTCTACCTTGATTATTAAAAGAATATCCAGTAGAAATATAAGGACAATGATCTGAGAAATACTGGTACACAGGAGACTCTAGCACCACAGGGGAAAAAACAGAAAACTGACTGAATAAGAGAGGACATCACTAAGAATGAAAAACATTACAGAGAGATGCAAATTTAAAAGTGTCTGTTGCTGTTTTTATTTAGATGTAACTTACTTATTATAAAATTCATTATTTCAAAGTTAAGAACTCAGTGAGCTTTACCACATCCACATGCTTGTGCGATCGTCACTATAATCTCATTCCAGAACACTTTCATCTTCCCGAAGGAAAGCCCATACTCTGGGGCTGGTGTTGTGGCATAATGGGTTAATGTTCTGTCAACCTATATGGCAGAGGCATGCTGTTTTGGTTTGAATCTCAGCTGTTCTACTTCCAAACTAACTCTCTGCTAATGCACCTAGGTAAACAAGAAAAGATGGCCTAAGTTCCTGGGCCCCTGCATCTATGTGGGAGACCTGAAAGCAGCTCCTTGCCCTGCCTTCATCCTGATCCAGCTACAGCCTCTGTGGCTACCAACAAATAGATCATCTCTCTGCATCATTCCTGTCTTTCTATAGCTCTGCTATAGAAATAACATAAATAAAATAAAATTTAAAATAATGTAATATAATAAATAATAATGAAATTTAAATATAGATAAAATAAATAATATAAATAAAACAAATCTTTAAAAAAGAAAGAACACCCACTACTTTAATTTCCATCCTATTCTAAATGTTTCCTATGAAAGGACTCACATAATGTGTAGCTCATTCTGTCTGGTTTCTTGTTACCTTTCCAGACTTCATCTATACTATGTCTATCTGCTCGAGGCATTGCTCATTTTTCAGAAAGCTATCACTATCCTATTTTAAAATCTATATACAAGAAATCATAAACATGTTATATTTTCTCCAACCCTGTGATTTGCCTTTTTAATCTACTTAATAGTGTTCTTTGAAGAAAAATTTTTTATCTTGATTTTTTTCTTCTACTGTTAGAGGGCTTTGTGTCTTAGAAATACATACCCCCCTAAGGTAGGTCAAAGATTTTGCTATATTTTTCTTATTTGTAATATCTACATTTAGGACAATAATGCATGTCAAAATAAAGTTTGTATATAGTGTGATACATGGGATACAGTACACTTTTGTATTCAGTCAAACTACATTTAACTGCTCAAAAAATTTCATCATTGTAAAAATCAGCCAGCCATATATGTGTAGGTTCATTTCTAGGCTCTGTATGGATATTCTTACACCCATAGAAACTCTTAAAATCAAGTCATTCAGCTCCTTCAACTTTGTTCTCCCTTTTCAAAGTTACTTTATTTTTCATATCAATTATAGAATAAGGTTTTGAATTTCTAATGGCTCTCAAAAGAAAGCATTCTGTGATTCTTTCAATGCAATTTACTTTGACTCCTTGACTTGGTGTGAGAAGACTTTACATTTATCTATATTGAGCTTTCCAAAATAAGAGCATGCTATATAACTTTTGCACTTATGCAGGTCTATATAAATTCTTCCTAGATATATCTTATAATTTTTGGCATTGAGAACTTGTCCATATAATGTATCTTGACATTTGAGGCTATCCAATTTTATGTCTGTCCCAAGATATATATGTTCGTAGTTTGCAAAACAAGCAAAAACTTCTCAAATGCTTTCAGTATATGTGGCTTAACAAAATATCTACTGAAACAGAAAATTCATAAGAACCTGCACTGCTCCACTGGCTAATACTCTGCCTGCAAGTACTGTCATCCCATATGGGTGCTGTTTTGTGTCCCAGCCACTCCACTTCTGATCTAGCTCCTTGCTTATGTCTCGGGAAAGCAACGAAGGATAGCCAAAGCCTTGGGATGCTGCACCTGCATGGGTGATCTGGAAGAGGCTCCTGACGTCTGGCTCCTGGCTTCAGATCAGCTCTGCTCTGGATGTTGCAGACGTTTGGGGAGTGAACCAGGGGGTGGAAAATCTTTCTCTCTGTCTCTCCATCTCTCCGTAAATCTGCCTTTCCAATAAAAACAAATAAATCTTTATTTTAAAAAATAGAGAATTCATACGACATGGTTTTAAAAAGTTGCAAAGCAAACCAAGTGTACATTAATTGTAGACAGAAAAAGATGGGACCAATGTTGTGGCACACTCTGTTAAGCCACCACCTGTGATATTGCTAATCCCCTTCCCTCATGATTTGCCCAGGAAGATAATCAGAAATCAACCTAATGCCTGGGCTGTGGACACCCATGTGGGAAACCTGAACAGAGTTCCAAGTTTCTGACTTTAGCCTAGCTAAGCTCCAGTAATTACAGACATTTAGGGAGTGAACCAGCAAATGCAAAACCTTTCTCCCATTTTACCTTAAAATAAGTAAATAAATATTTTTAAAAATAAATATATCTAGACAATAGGATACTGAATTCTCTACCATTACGTATACCTACAACACCAGGATTCACTTAATTTGCAGAATGATGGATTTGTGACTTGCTGAAGAACTATACAATTGTAATACAATATAGGGGAAGTCAGTGTTGGGGGAGGGGAAATGCAGATGGAGGTAGAGGAAAACCCTGAACCTGCATAACTGTGTCATGATTTTTCTTTGGAAGTCTAACTCTCCAGCCACAATATGGCTCCAGCTTTACTTTGTTCTCCATAGCAAATATCTCACTGCATCTGTATTTGTAATCTCAGTTCTTTGTTTTTGACCAATTCATTTATTAATTAATTTATTTTATGATGCAAGGCTCTGCGATTCCCCTCTCCCACCATTGATTTTCCCTATTTCATTACAGTAATATAGTCCTTCAAAAACAGTCATAAGTTCATCATTCTGCAATTAAGTGTATCCTTACATTGAAGTATAGAGAATGGCAGAGTCCAGCATCCTATTCTCAAGATATATTCAGCAGTTTCATTGGGAGTCCATCTTCGTTTTGGAAGTAAAGATACATACTGTTTTGTATCTTCACATCTCAATATGATAGTCTCTATTATACAGTTCCTCTAGATGACTAAATGTACATGAATATTTACCTACATATCTGTTGATCTTGTGTTTTACATGAAAATTGTCTTATCTCAGAGAGAACATATGATATTTGTCCTTAAGGATTGACTTATTTCACTGAACATAACTGTCTCAAGTTGGTACCATTTGGTTGCAAATGGTAGAATTTCATTCTTTTTAATAGCTGAGTAGTATTTCATAGAGTTCATACCAAAGTTTCTTTATCCATTCCTCTTTGGATGAGTATCTGAGTTGTTTCCATGTCTTTTTGGAGATTGTGCTGCTGTGAATATAGGATTGTTGATTCCTTTCTCATATGAGGATATCATTTCCTTTGGATATATTCCCAAAGGTGGTCATACAGCTGTGTCCTATAGCAGGTCAGTTTTCAGTTCTCTTAGCACTCTAGATACTGACTTCCATGGAGTTATTTGTGTTTGCTAAAGCTATCAATTTATACTCATTAGTTTTGTATCCTGATACCCTGGCTAATTCTCTTATGAGTTCCAATAGTCTCTTGTTTGAGTCTTTTTGTTCTCCAAAGTAGAAAATTATATCATCTGCAAACAGAGATTATTTCATTCCCTCAGTTTCAATTTGAATTGTTTATTTTGTATTTCTTGCCTAATAGCTCTGGCAAGGACTTTCAATACTATATTGAATATCAGTGGTGAAAGTGTACATCACTGTCTAGCTCCAGATCTTAGTGAAAAATCTTCTAATCTTTTCTGATTTAGCATGATGTTGGCAATAGGTTTTTCATATATTGCTTTCATTGTGTTATAGAATGTTCCTTCTTTGCCTATCTTGCTTAAGATTTTGAGCACAAAGTGGTATTGGATTTTATCAAATGTTTTCTCTGCAACTATTGAGGTGATTATATGGTTTTTATTTTTTTATTTGTTGATGTGGTGTATCACATTAATTGATTTGTGAATGTTAAACCATCCCTGCATGCCAGGGATAATTCCCACCTGGCCCAGGTGAATGATTTGCCTGATATGCTTTTGGATCCTGTTGTCTATTATGTTATTGAGGATTTTTGTATACATTTTATCAGGAATATTGGTCTGTAGTTCTCTTCTTCCCTTGTGTCTCTATCTGCCTTTGGTATTAAGGTGATACACCTTCATAGAGTTTGGAAGGATTGCCTCCCTTTCTACTGTTTTGAATAGCTTGTAGAGGACTGGGGTAAGTTTCTCCGGAAACAATTTGTAAATTTCTGCAGTGAAGCCATCTGGTCTAGGACTTTTCTTGGTTGGAAGGGCTTTAATTACTGATTCTATCTCAGCCTTTATTATAGGTCTATTAGATCGTTAATTGCCTTATGATTCAATTTTGGTATGTGTCCAAAAATCTATTCATTTCCTCTAGCTCCTCTGATTTGTTGGCATATAGTTGCTTGTAATGGTTCCTGATGTACTCTATGTGCATTCAAGGTATCCATTATTGTATATCCTTTCATGTCACTCATCCTATTGATTCATATCTTCTCCCTCTTTTTTCTTGATTATTTGAGCTAGTGGGGAATATTTTTTTAAATTTTATTATATTTTTGACAATCTTTACATAGTTAATTAGGGTAAAAAGGCACAGGGCTATAGGAAAGTGGGTAAGACTATCATTTCCATATTGTTTCCTTCATATATCTGATGTAAAGGGAATATTGAGGGAGAAGCCCCACCCAGTCTCCCACCCACCCTAGGTCTCGGATGTGGGGCATGCTCTGAGATACTTGCTGAAGTGGTTTTGATAGTTCACCAGTTATGAATTGCTGCCAATCTTGCCACTCCTAGCACAATGAGGTCATTGAAGAATCCACTGATTGACATAGTCCATCATAGAGTCTCCATTTGTCTTGTATGTACTAGCAAGTTCAGGGGCTGCCACAGTCCATTGCCCCGATGGACTGTGATTGCAATTGCTGGGTTGGTTCTGTTTTCACCCCCGACTTCCTCTTGAACCAATGGGTGTTGCAGTCCAGCTAGTTCTGCCCAGCACATACTCAGCCCTCACATAAACCAGTGAGAGCTGCAGCCCAGTCAGAGCGACCCACAATAACCTCCACCAGGCCTGCCCCTACCCTGGTTTACCAGTATGTGTAGCAGACTAGTCCAGTCTGCCCCATATCCCATTTGGCTCTCATACATGTCGATGGGTATTGAAGCTTAGTTCCATCTAACCAGCTCAACTATCCAGCCCTCACGGATGTTGTTGAGTGCCTCCCTGTCTAGCCACCCCAGCCACTGTCCTAGTTTTTTTGTGCCCTCCCATGGGAGTGGTGACCCAAGAGGGAGGAGCCCACTATTTCCCTCCCAGGTCTCTCTCACTTGTGGTGCTCTCATCACCGATCACCAATTGTTGCTGGAGTATCTGATCACAGCAATACTGCTCTGTTGTCTCTGTTGCTTCCCCATGTCCATGGGTCTCTCCCAATCCTGCTAACCACAGTGGGTCATTCACCCTGGGAACTCAAGCGTGCACACAGCTGCAACAGTTGGGGGGGGGGGGTCAGCTAACTGCTCTCTGGAGCCTTGCATGGTGGTAGCAATGATGGGAGCATGATGGAGCCACGAGCTTGGAACCCCTAGAGGATCTGGTTTCAAGCCTATTGGGAACAAAATTTTAAATGAAAAAAAAAAAGAAGAAACAAAAAAAATTGTACAAAAAATGTCTGATAAATGTTTTTTGACTTACAATGAGGTCATGTCCTTATAAACCCATGGTGAACTGAAAGTATCATTAACTTGAAAATGCAGCTACCTACTGCACAATCCAGCTCCTACAGTGCTCTGCAGTCCCCTTGTGACTGTAGGGCCATCTGAGAGCTGCATTCACTCTTGCTGAGAGAGGGTTGGAACAATTACCATTACACTGGGGAAAGAAAATTCAAAGTATACACCCTCCTGAAATCCATATAGCCTTCACTCCATGGAAAAGTCAAAAACTCATAAATCAAACCATTGAAAGTTGGGACAGTCTATATTCATAAGGCACCTGTGCACTAAATATTCATGATACAGTCAATAAACTGAAGGTACTAAATATTCAGAATATATAAAATATGTATGAGACATATGCAGTACTAAGTATAGAAGCAGCAAAAAAATATTCAGCTTACACTAAATATTCATGGACTCAATATTCAAGAATCTGTAATTTGTCATCCATTGGTGATAGCCATTCTGATTCCAAGAGACACAAACTCTGTAACTGTTCTTGTGCCTGTAGATTTCTGACAGGTGCAATGTGTGTCACACTTTCCATCTGTTTTCATGCTCCCTCCAGTCTCAGACTTGTTCTTGTAACCAGAGCATCAGAAGGTAAAGCTGATGAGGCCTGTTTAGCTTCGATTGTTGTGGCTATTTGGAAAGTAAAACAACAGATGGAAGATCTCTTTATCTTTGTCTCTCTTTTTGTATGTAACTCTGACTTTCAAACACAAATAAATCGTTTAAATTATACTTTTTTTTCTGCTCCTACATCACTGAGAAATTTTACCATGACTGGATGTTGAATTTTGTCAAAAGCTATTTGTACATCTATTGTTTCTCTTTCATTCTACCATATGATGATGTAAGTTGGTTGACATTTTAAATTTTCATATACATTTTACCTTTCTTTATGATGCATTAATATTTCTCTACACATAAGAGTAGACTGGTGAAACTTTTTCACAAGTTTTTTACATATAGATTCATAGAGAATATTGGTCTATTTCCTCTAGTGTAATGTGTCAGATTTTGATATCAGCTTTATGCCATCCCCATTATGAGTTAGGTTATGTTTTTCCTTCTATTTTTTTAAACAGATTGTGTAATATTGATAGATTTCACCAGTAAAGATTCCAGGCCTAGAGTTTTCTTTGTGGGAAGGTTTGTGATTACGAATTCAACTATTTAATACCTGCAAAGGTATTAAAATGGTAAAGGTATTTCTTCTTAAATGAGCATTGGCAGTTTGTGTCTTTGAGAGAATTTCTCCACTTTATATATGTTATTGGATGTATTGACAAAATTTCTCTTAATATTTCCTGACTACCTAATGTCTTTATCTGTGTGTGTTGGTATAATAAAATACCTAAGATTGGGTAATTTATAACCAATATAAAAGTATGTCTAACGGTTCTGAGGTTTAGAAGTCTAAGATCAAGCCTGCAGTAGGTTCTGCCTGGTGAAAGCTGCTCTCTGCTTTCCAGAAGGCCCTAGTGGCTCTGTGATTGGTGGGGATGAACACTGTGTCCTCATGGCACTGATGGAAGGGTAGATCGGTTTTCTCAAGCCCTTTTATGAGGTGCTAATCTATTTAGGAGCCAGATTCTTGTGATCTAATCACCATCTAAATTCCCCACCATTTTGCACTGAGGACTGTTTCAACACAAATTTTGGATGAGATATAAATATTTAAATCATAGCATCCAATCAATGCTGAATAATATTGTTGACACATGCTTATACTATCTTTTCCTTAAACTCTTCATTGGAGTTAATTGATCTTAGTAGTCTTTTAAAATAACTAATTGGTTTGTCAGTTTTTAGACTGATTTATTTGAGACAGAAACAAATTACATTCCACTTACTGGTTCACTCCTCAACTGGCCCCAATGAACCTGTATCTCCATCTCCCATGAGGAAAACTGGGGCCCAGGTACATGAGTCACCTCTCACTGCTTTCCCTGGTGAATTATCAGAAAGTTAGATTAGAAGCAGAGCAATCAAAACTAAATTCAGCACTCCAACATCGGACAATGCTGTTGCAGTCAGTAGCTTTGCCTACTATGCCACAACACTGGCCCCTTG
The DNA here is from genome assembly GCF_030435755.1 of Ochotona princeps. Taxonomy (NCBI): domain Eukaryota; kingdom Metazoa; phylum Chordata; class Mammalia; order Lagomorpha; family Ochotonidae; genus Ochotona; species Ochotona princeps. The sequence continues at coordinate 43,552,406 of NC_080840.1, forward strand.
TTTGTTCATTTTATGAGTTTACTTTGTTCTTTGGGAACTGGCAAAAAAAAAAAGTCTTAGATCTTTTTACTTTTATATACACACCATTACAGCTACACATTTGTTCTATAGCTGCCTTATTTTTGCCGCATAGATTTTTCAATATATATTTCTAATTATCATTTACGTGAGTATATTCTCTTATTTCCCTTAGAATTTCTTCTTTCCCTGTGAACTGTTTTTAAATGTTTGCCAGATTTCCAAATATTTGTGTGGTTTTGAGGTATCTGATTGCTATTGCCTTCTAAATTAATTTGTTGTTGTCAGAAAACTTGCTGTGCAAAATTTTAGTCTTTTTTTAAGATTTATCTATTTAAAACTCAGAACTACAGAGAGAAGGGGGAAAAGAAAGAGAGCGATTTCATTTGCTAGTTAACTCTCCAAATGGACACAATAACCAGGGCCAGATTGAAGGCAGGAGCCAGGAGCTTCATCCAGGTCCTTAACTTGGATGCAGGGTAACAAGTGCTTGTGCCATCCTCTGCTTCTCTCCCGGGAGCATTACCAGGAAGCTGGGTCAGAAATGGAGTCAAAACGCTAACAAATGCTCATATAGAATGCTGGCATTGTGGTCAGTGGTTTAACCTGCTGCGCCACAGAGTTCACCCTGAGATTTCAGTCTTCTAAGTCTTGTTTTGTACTCTAGCATACACCTTAGTGAACATTTCATAAACACCTGAAAAACATGCATTTTAACACTGGCAGTTATGGTATTATATAAGTAAAACTAGGGCTAAACAGTTCAAAAATCACTTTCTGATTCTTTTTCTACTTCTGAAAAAGATTATCATATTGTCCAGCTATGATTGTAGATGTGTTTCTTTTGTGTGTGTGTCAGTTCTTCAAACAGTTTGAAACTGTTAATAGATGCAAACATATTTAGGATGTTTGTGATTTCCTATTACATTTACCTTTTATCTCTTAAATTCTCTCTCTCTCTATCTCTCTATCTATCTCTCTCTCTCTTTCTCTCTCTCTTTTCCTCCTTCCCTCCCTCCCTTCTTCTCTTACACACACATACATAACACTGTTATGTGGAATTCTACCTTGTTACACCAGGTGCTTTGAGTACATTGTCTTCAAGGTACACCTTTTGCTATCATTTTAATTTTAACCCAGCTATGTCTTTGCATTGAAATCTCATCTTGGCTTGATCATTGTAATAGAGCATGTTAAGCCACTGTTTGCAGTGCTCCTGTACCAGAGTGCTAATTTTAGTTCTGGTAACTCCACTTCCAATCCAGCTCCCTGTCAATGTGCCTGGGAAAGCTGCAGAAGATAGTCCAAGGGTTTGGGTAACTGCATTCTTAAGGGAGACATGAATGGGGTAGGACACATGTTCTTGGCCAGTCTTGACTACCATACAAAGTTTGGGAGTGAACCAGCAGATGGAAGATATCTCTCTCTTTCTTTCTCTCTCTCTCTCTCTCTCTCTCTCTCTCTCTCTCTCTCTCTCTCTCCTTCCCATGTCTGCATGTGTGTACCTGTCTTCCTTTCAAACAAATACGTAAATAAATTGTTAAAATGCACCTCTATGGAGAGTAGAAAGCATATTATTAAGTTCTCACAGGTAAGGTTCTTTCAAAGGCAAAAAGTGAGCTGGTGCTTTGGGGCAGAGTACTTCTTGGAATCAGCAGATGTAGAAAGGAGGGGGATTAATCAGGATGGAACAAAGGTGAAACTCAAATTCTAGTGCAGTGTCACAGATCCTTAACCCACCCCAAAAGGGGGCCTGACAAAGCTGTCCCTTTTTGAGCTGAAATGGACAGTTTTTTATGCTGCTGACTCAATCAGTAATTGGAGGAGCATGTTTGGATCAGCTGATTCTCTAGAGCTGAGGTAAAACCTGAAGGAGCTAAAACCTGAAGGTAAAAGCCTTCAGTCCATAAACAGAGTGACAGTACTTCCTTAAAGTGGACATGGTGGCACACCTGAATGCTTACCATAGTCCTGTCTTCCATCCAGCCTGTCTGTGACTAGCGTGTTTGCCTCATTTACGTTTAATGTAATCACTAAAACAGTTGGCTTTATCATCTGTTTGTTTTCCATCGTTTCATTTGATTTTGGTTTTGTTTTTTCTTTTCTTGTTTTAATTTCAGTTAATAGAATACTGTTAGTATTGAGCTTCATTGCAAGTATTGGCAATAAAACTGTTTCCTATTACTTTTAAATAGGTACATCTTTAATTCAGCACAGGGCACTGGCAGAGCTCTATTTCCAGGCACAACATAATGACACGAGCTGGATTTACCTTCTAACCTGAAAAAAAACTAAAAATTAAATAAAATCTATGAAACCAAAGTTTTCAGCTATTGAATGTCTATTATATGCACAGACAAAATGTGTTTCTTACGCTGTTGCCCAAGTGTTACTTTTTCACAGTGGGAAGGCAAATCACATTATTACTATATTTTCTGATTAATAATAGACTGACAGAGTAATTTCACATAATTTGCATTACTCAATATTTATTGATTAAGCCATGCAATTCAGCTTGAGTCAATTGAGCTGAGTCTTGTATGAAGAATAGAAGCTCTTCACCCTTGTAAGGTAATAATGAAAAGTCTGGCCTCCTAAGAACACGCACTGTATTACAGTCATCTAATTTTGAACATCACCAAATAATTCCTCACAAAAATCCGGTGATTTCTATATTACTATTCACATGTTTTAATGAGGAAATTGGACTCCAAGATGTATGGCTTTTATCCAGTGTTGGTCAATGAAAGTTGAAGTTGGGTGCTCAAGCTCTTAAGGCCAGCACTCCTTATCTATGCGCAGTACCTTCTCCCAGGCTCTATTTTGTCAGTGGCTTATGGAGGCAGGATTCAGCAGCTTAGAACCATTAGTAACATGACCAGAGTACTGATTTGCCAATTATTTGATGCAAGTCCCTTTGTTTTTAGATATAGAAGATGTCAAAAATAATTAAGTATGGAAAAGGTCCTTTTCCATTCCATTTTCTTGTCAAAGCAATTACTTTGCAATAATTCAACTCATCGCAGTATGTCCTCTCCTGTGATGAGTGAAATCTTCAGAAATTCTGCAGTTGTTACCACTGACACACTATTAAGGTACATGGTGTCCCAGGAGTGTCCTATTAGCCACATAGTTAGTATTACAGATGGATAAACTTTATGTATCGGATGTCATTTCATTTTTCCTTTGATTATCTGTGATCATGTTGATGAGTTAGTAATAGAGAATATAGTCTAGACAGCAGCTGTAGTACAAACACACACACACACACACACACAAACGCAGGCACAGCATGTGGCTTGATTAAGAAGGTATGTAAAACTCATTAGTATTCATGGTCCACTCATCACTACAACACAACTTGGAAGACAAGGATTATACATCCTGCTCTCACCATATAAATTTCTCCAGAGACTTTATATTATGCACACCAACCAGAGAGACAGAAAAGGAGAAAATATTACAGTAGTGTGAAAGGTCATGCTCCCTCTGCTAATAGTACTGGGCTGGAATACTCTCTGAAGTGGGTAAGTAAATAAATAAAGATGAGAGGGTTATGAATTGAATCTCTTCTGGGATATGAGTGCAGCTATCACTTGGTGATAAATTTGAATCCTCTGCTGCATGTGACACTCCAAAGAATGATCACTGGGTGTCTCTTGGCACTAAACTTAAAGCAGACACTAAACCTTGATTAACCAGAAATGTAAACCCATCAGACTTGTTTATAGTTTATGACTTCTGGGTGGAAAGCATGGGTCTTGAAAAAATCAGATTATGTTTAAGATTTATTCACAGGACAGTTGTGCTGGCCAAGGCCTGGGATCAGTACAGACTTAGTTGTATTTCTCCATACATTTTCCAGAAGAGAGCAGGCAGGGATCTGGAATTTATGATGGCGTCTAGGCATTACACTAGCTTCAATCTTCAAAGAAAGGTTTCATTTTGTTCAGAATTTTTTACTTAGAAGTTGAAAAGAGATTTTTGGACAGGCATGATGGAAACAAAAAGAATGTGGGCCAACTGATTAAGTGATGAGATAATTTTCTCAAAGCATCTCAATCACTGCAACTTCTGCCCATTATTCTCCAAAGCAGCAGAAAATGAAATGTCAACATGGATGGAGGAAGAGCAAAGCAAAGTGAGTACTGGTCTTCTTTCATTGTGGTCATGGCCTTGTTTCTACTGAGAATGACTTCTCTCTTCTCCCCACTCTTTCTCCTCAAGTGGTCTTAGTGCATCAGGACCTGTTATAACTTCTGGTTAGCTGTCAGTGTTTCTGGTATTGCTTTAGTAAAGCCATATTTGTTATGTGTCATTCATTTATTCACTTTTGCAAAACACGTTTTGGGCAAGCAATTTGGAGATAGCTAACTGAGCTGAATACAGATAAGCCTATGGTCCAAATAGGGATGTTAACGTTTATAGTCAAATATTCTCTAATTCCCTGGCATGGACAGGGACAAAGCACTGTGGATACACAGGGCTCACAGTGCCTATAGCTATGGGAATCCAGTGTAATCAGGTCAGGCTTCATAAAACATCATTTGAACTGAGTTTTGAACAACAATGGTAAATCCTCCAGCTTAAGAGGAGATCATTGCCAGCCCCTACCCCAGCCCCACTCCCACCAGGAAAGTTGCCCTGTATTTGTGTTCCTCTGCTTCCTCTACCAAGCAGATGGTAACAGATTGTCCACATCCATTGTTACATGTGGCACTCATTTTTTTCTTTTTTTGGTTTCAGTGGCAATATTATCTCAGCATGGGTAGAATGCAGAACTTGACAAGATCCCTACAGCCATGAGGATTGCTTGCAGACCCCTGGCTAAGCAAATAGGAACGCGTGTGGGATCCGCTTTCTTTTCTGAGCCCCCAGACCCAGTAAAAATCCAGAGACTAGCAACGTATCAGACATTTGCCTACAGCAGAAAAAACAAACAGTTCAACAAGCCCTCACATATGCACAGAACTTTATGAGTACATAAGTAAACCTCACAGGTCATGACGTAGAGATCTGTCAGCTTCTCAACATTCAGTGGTAAAACACAGACCTTGCCCCATGAAGATATCTCCTAGAAGAACTTTGAATTTGACTTTCATGGTTTCAAAAATCAGTTAATGCAATATATCAATGCCCCACCTGCTGGGGATCACGTAAGCCTGGTTCATCCAGGAGAGGGGACAGAGATCAGCATTATTCTGTGCTCAGAGCCATTGCGCTTAGCTCTGGGTGTCTTCAAGGCTGGCAGCTTTTCATTTCTGTCTTTATCAGAAATGAGTCATCCTGAGCACAAGCATTCAGCTTCTATTCAAAGCTCATTCCTTTCCCAGGACTCTTTCCCAAACTGAATGAATCAGAGTTTTTCTTTTGCTATTTCAGCTAAAATTTCTTTTTTATTTTACTTATTATTATTATTATTATTTTATGATACAGTTCCATAGGCCCTGGGATTTCTCTTATCCCCTCTCAATTCCCTCCCCACTCACTCAGTTTCCCTATATTATTACTATAGTGTAGTTCTTTATACACAGTTGTATGTCCATCATTATGGGCATGGACAATGGAAAAGAGTCCAGCATCCAACTGTCAGGATACAGTTAACAGTTTCATTGGAAGTCCATATTTAGTCTGGAAGTAGAGATGGATATTGCATTGTGTTCTCACATCTGGATATGATAGTCTCTATTACATAGTTACTATACTTTTCCATAAATGAAAAAGCCACTATAGAAAAATCAACAACAGGAAGAAAAATAGAAGTTTACAATGCCATGAAGTTAAATAAAATGCTACTGAATGACTAATGTGTCATTGAAGAAATGAAAAAATAAAATCAAGCACCTTCTTGAAGAAAATGATGCTACTATACAATCTATGAGTCATTGAAGAATTTAATGAGAAAGGGTTTTGAAGACATGAAACTAACAAAAAAAATTAAAATCTGTGAGATGCAGTTTCCACTGATCTTTGTTGGTGAGATATGTCTCCTGTCGGCAATAAATAGATGGGTTTTGTTTTTTTTAATCCAGTCTACTAATCTATGACATTTTATTGATGAGTTTAAGCCATTTACATTCAAGGTTAATATGAATGGGTGGTAATTTGGTCCTGTCATTTTAGCAATGGGTTATTTATTGATTTAGTCTTCTGCTGTTATTTTACTGAGCTGTTTTTCACATTTGTTTTTGGTTTTGGTGGGTGCTATTTCTCTTCTGTCACGAGAACATCTTTAGGCTAAAATTTCTAAGGTGGGCCACTGAGAAAAGGTTTATTTCAGCTGAAACTTTGGAGGTTCATAGTTCAAGACCAGACAAAGCCGTCAATTTAGTGAGAGTAGTGACGGTGAAGTGTGTGCAGAGACATGATCATCAACAAGCCAGGAAGCAGAGAAATATGGAAAGTGCTGTCTTCCCCATTCATGCGTTCTTGTTTCCAACAGCCACACTGATTTAATCATGCAGCCCCACTGGAGTAAGCTAATCCAGTCTAATCACTTTCCAAAGTCCTACCTTCAGGCACTATTATTTAAATGAAGCTCACCCCTTACTCCATTAACCAGAGATGCTAGACATTAGCCCATGGGCCTTTTGTGGGAACCCAAATTATTTTCCAAAGCATAGAAAAACATCATCATCATTTAATGACTTTGATTTTTTTAGGAGTAATGGAAGCATTTGTTCTTGGATATTTGCGTTAAGATGCACTGAAAGCAAAATTCAAAATAATATATTGATTAAAAGAAAATTGCTCTTATATGCTCAATAATGGAGAAGCAAAAACATTATTTCCAAACCAACTGCACAACACAAATTTGACCAAAGATGAGTCCAATAAATTGTGATGAACTCCTCTCATGCTGTTTCATCTTACTTTGCATTTGCTAGAACTGGACTTGAGTATTTACATCAAGAGGGAACATGAAACAGAAGACAGGACAGTTAGCCTGAGCATGTTACAGACCAAGAACAGGCTGAAATTACCATCCACAGCCCATGAATGGAGTAAATGGCAGACTCGGGATTAACTACGTGTTGTAAAATTGGCAGTAAAGTTGGTCAGAATGATATGGGGTGCAGCCATTGACAGTGGGCAAATGAGATTTGGCTGGGTCCCCTATTCTCTGTCCTGAAGGTGGGTCCTAACAGCAATGGAATGATAATTCAATCCTCAACCACTTCCCCCATGTCTTAATTTACCCAGGATACTGGATGCAGACAAGTCTAATTAGTCTAGGCATTTTCAGCTACAAGCCCAGTTCCTGTTCCTGCCCATCCCAATGAGCACCAATTAACTCCTTAACTCACAACACTTAGGTATTCACCCCTGCCTACCTGTGACTCACCTATCAACTGAGAGGGGATGGTATTGCATTGTCATGTAACCACTCCCCTCACAAGCCCCTTTAAAAGGCCCAGGAAGCAGGGTCTCTGTCTCTCTCTCTCTTTCTGGACAGGTGCTTCCATTACGCTAGCACCTCGACTCTTGGCTGACCCAGGACAGGTGATCCCCTGAGCATGGTCCCTGTATACTGCTTAGATGGAGCAATGGTTATAATAATGTTGTTTCTGGTTTGTGTGCTGTCAGGAGTTCCAGGAGAGGTGAGGCCTAGCAGTAATAGAATGTGGGCAGAGAAGCCAGGGAAAGGTGAATGTCTGCAGCTTTGTAAGTGTGTCCAGGTTCTTTGTAAGTGTGTCCCGGTTATTCGTTGCATGTCTCTTAGGATAGCTTATATTGTTGGGGAAGCTGGGACATAGGTCTTCAGCTTAATGGATGGAATTAAGGATAATGACCATTTGTTCCTTTTGGGATTATGATTGGCTGGATTATGATTGATTGGATTGCTGTATGGACTTGTGATTTGCTATTGTGCTCTATTATCACCAAGCTTGTTTAGTAAAGACTCCTTAATAAGCCTTAGCCATGTCTGGTGTGATCTCGCTCGCACCTTGCAACAAGAACACTCACCAGATATTTCCAGAGAACAAATAACTCATTGTTGCCTAAGTCTCCACAATGCCAAAAAAATCCATGTTTCCCTTTCTGAGAATTTGATTATAGGGCAGGAACAAACACTTCAATGGATTTTTATTGACTGAATTGCTTTCCATCTATGTCTTTCATTAAGTTATAAACTCCATGAGAGAAGATTCAGTGCTTTTCATATACATATTTGGAAAGACAGATTTATAGGGAGACAAAGAGAAAGATCTTTCTTCCACTGATTCACTCTCCAAATTGCCCTGATAGGTGAAGCCAAGCTGATTCAAATCCAGGAGTCAGGAGACTCCTACAGGTCTCCCACATGGGTGCAAGGTCCCTAGGTTTTGAGCCATTTTCTGCTGCCTTCCCAGTGCACAAGCAGGGAGCTGGGTGGGAACTAGAGCAGCCAGGACATGAACAGTGCCTACATGGGATCCCGGCACTTTTAAGGGGAGAATTAACCAACTGAACCACTGCACCGGGTCCAACAAAGTGCTTTCCTACTTTACTGCTTTAAATCCAGAACCTAGTCAAGTGTCCATAACATGATAGGGATCCAGTCAACACTTGATAATGAACACCAGTTCAAAGAAGCAGGTAGAGCTTCAGGAGAAAGAGTCAGGCCCCTGCCAAGCCTAGTGAAGCAGATGTGGCAGCTGAGGGTGTTTTTGTGAATCAAGTTCTATCCCAAAAAGATAACTCGGTCATCACTGCACCTTATGGTGAAAATAAAAATGACATAAATGTTAACCAAGAGGAACAATGCAAAGTATTCTTCCAAATGGTGTTTGAAGAGGAAGTACAGCCTTTTCTGCATAACTCAATCTATCTCCACAGAGGAGTGTTATGTAGACAAATGTAGAATGTTTGTAGATAACATGAGCCTGCCGAGTACAATATAAGTATGAAATTGCTTTATATTGACTCTAAAGATGGGAAGATTGCGATGATTTCAAAGATATGAAAAGATTGCAGTTATAATATTAGGGTATAAGTTACTTTAGAGAGAATATTACTGGGGCTAATGAGAGTTAAACTCCTGTTTGATGCACAACTTTTTTTAAAAAAATGTTTTTCATTTTGAAAGGTAGAGTTAGAGAGGTGGGAGGGGAGAGACAGAAAGGGATCCCCTACACTCTGGTTCACTTCTCAGATGGCATGGCCACAGTGCCTGAGACTGGGCCAAGCTGGAGCCAGGAACCAGGAACTCCATGAGTGGCAGGGACCCAAGCAGGTGTATTACTCAGAGACTGAAATCAGAAGCAGAGCAGCTCATATGAGATGCTGGTGTTACAGGCTGGAACTTAACACACCGCACCACGACAATGGTCCCAGAAGTACATTTGAAACCCTTAAGCAAATCATTGACTATTGATTAAAGGGCCTTCTCTTAAGCAAATGCAAGTTTCACACTATACCTGAAAATCAGAGCTTTGTTGTTGTTGTTGTTGTTGTTAAATCAGTATGCCCCTTGGTGTGAAATAACCAGCTCTGATTTAGAGAAAAGTGTTACTTTTTTTTTTCCAAAGGCTTCATTTGTCTGTGGGTGTGCCAACCCTGGGCACTTCGCTTGCAAGGCATCTTTTCTGAATGTCCTCCTGTGGATGAAACATGGCATGTTTAGGGGATAAAGGAAAGCACTATAATGCATTCAGCTGAGTCTTCAGCTTGGAAGTGATTAAGTGAGCTGAAACTAATTCAGGGCTCCATTTTACATTTTTGGCAGTTGAACAAATATGCAGATTCACACCAAACAGATGTGCCTGCCGATTACCCTAGCAGCAGTTCCAGAGCCGAGGTTCACTGAGCTCCTGCTCCAATTAGGGAGAACATCATAACAAGTATATAATTATTCTGGAACCTGTTGAGCTTTCATCTGCTATCAATTTCATTTCATTTAAGCCCAATTCAGGCTGAACTTGCAATGAACTCTTTTATTTAAAATGGAGATCTTAGATTGGTACAACTTTGGTGTCTGACGAGTGCTTGGGGGTTGTCAGGAAATTGCTTTTGAGATGATCACAACTTGTTTTCAAATGGACTTTCTGACTGATTATAGTGTTTTATTGGCACTGCAATCATAACTATTTACAGTGCTTTCCCAATATTATCATAACGTTTGCTTCCCATTAAAAGTATGGTAGGGATACCAATGGATACCTTGTGCATTCAGTTTATTCAGTTACTCAGTCACAGTGCCCTCAAACTTGTGCCAGCGTAAAACAGTGTTAATGTGTGGTTTCTGTGGTCATGGAATTTATAATGGAAGGTCACTTGCAGAGCAGTATGGTGAGTATCAGAGAAGTAAAACAAACAGAACATTGAAGAAACACTGAAGGTTTCAGCACAGATTACTCCTGGGGTAAGGGAAGTCCAGCAAAGTTCTCCAGCAAAGGTGAAGCATGAGCTGAGTCTTGAAGGGTAAGTAAGTGTTTCAGGGAAGAATGGAGTGGCAACAAAGGGGCTGTAAGTGGCAGCAGAACATTCAAGGAGACAAAGGGTAGAACATGTTTTACTACAGTAATGTGTAGTATTCTTAAAAAGCATGTAAACAAATGTTTGGTTATTTGATTAGAACTAGCATTATGCAGGGCCTGATGGACATGAAAAATGAGGTTATACATTATACCCAATTACCAGTCACAAAAATTTAGATTATAAAAATTATCCAGAAATCAGTACTTCTCACTTAACAATATAATTTTCATATTATAAATATGTATGGAATGCTCAGGTTATTTTCACTGTTCATAAAGGCTTTGTAGTATTATTTTGAGTAGACATGGTATAATTTTCTTAGTTTTTATTATATTTATTAATAGCTCAAACTCATTTTGCTGAGCTTCAGTATTTTAAGTATAATATAAATTTTTTCATATATTTTATTTTTCATCTATTTTTAGGCAGAGTGACAGAGACGCAAAGACAGATCTTCTATCTTCTATCACTCTTAAAATGCCTTCAAGGGCAGGGCTGGGCCAGGCCAGGGCCAAGAACCCACAGTTCCATCCAGGTCTGTTGTTGGCAGGTTCCCAAGCATGTGATCCAACAATTGCTGCTGCTAGTGTTCATCACCAGGATGCTGAAAAGCAGTGTAGCTAAGTCACAAATTGGCACTTCCTTGTGGAATGCTGTCATTTCAAGTGACAGTTTAACCCACTGAATCACAGCGTCTGCCTCTTACTTACATTTTAAATTGTTTATTTTCATTTTACTTATTTTCACGTTATTTGCAAAGCAGAAGCAGGCAGAGAGTGATCTTATCTCCATGGATTCACTCTCCAAATGCCCAAAACAGCTAGAGCTGCGGCAGGTAGAAGCCAGGATCCAAGTCAAGCTGAGTTGATTATGTGGGTGAGAAAGAGATTCAAGCACTTGATCAATCACCAGTTGCCCCTCAGGGTTCATTAGTAGGAAACTGAATCAAAAATGAAGCAACTGGTACCTGAAAGCAGTCCCTATAATACAAGATATAAGCATCTTAACCACTGTCTCTTATTGATCCATTCAGAAGAGCTATTGCCCAATGGCAAACAAGTGATCAGCTTTTTCCTTAATAATTATGTTTCAAAATATTAATCTAGAAAATGTTAAAAAGAAGAGCTTATTATTCAGGCAGAATGTTTTAACAAGTTATAGTAAACCCTGATGCTAAAATATTCATTTTGTACCTCACGTCACACCTACACAGATTGTGGTCTAGTAACTACAGAATGAAGATGCCAGGATTTTTTCCCTCCTTTATCTTACATGTAATATTTCAGACAAGTTTCTTGATATTTTGGGGTCTTCTATAGAGAAGTAATATTTTTACTTGCAATTGATGGGTCCAGCTGCCGCTTGCAATACTGGCATCCCGTGTCTAAGTTCCAGTTTGAGTCCCAGAACCTCAGCTTCTGATCCTTCTCCCTGCTAGTGAACCTAGGGAAACAGCAGATGACGATTTAAATGTGTGGATGTGCACTGCCCATATCAGAGACCTTCTTCCTCATTTCTGGAGTTTCTTCCTCATTTCTGGCTTCAGCCTGGCCCAAACGTGGCTGTTGTGGCCATTTGGATAGTAAACGAGTGGAAAAATGATATTCTCTCTCTCTCTCTCTCTCTCTCTCTCTCTCCCCTCCTTTGTCTCTCTCTCTTTCTGTTACTTCGCCTTTCAAATTTAAAAATACACTCTTAAAAGGTTGCTTAAGTTATCATTCATAAAGCACTTTGTTTTCAATGAAAAGCAGCTGTATCAAAACATAGTAATAATGAGGAATAACCCAAAGGTAAGTGGACATAGAACACCCAGTCCATGCAATGTCTCATGCAGGGTACACAGGGTAAGTGTGTCCTGTCTGAAATGATCAGGATTCAGAGAATTTCAAACTCTGATTTTTTTTCTTATTTTGGAATACTTACAAATATAAACCGAGTATCTTGGACATGGGTCTCATATCTAAATAAGAAATTCACGTGTATTTCGTTTATACCTCTCACTCTCCCTTTTGCTCTCTCTCTTTCATGATTAGTATTTTTAAAGATGTATTTTATTATTTTTATATTTGAAAGAGTTACAGAGAGAACGAAAGACAGACAGTCAGAGATAGAGAGATGTATAGAATCTTCCATCCTCTGGTTCACTCCCCAGATGGCTACAATGGCCAGAGCTAGGCCAATCCAAAACCAGAAGCCAGGAGCTTCCTCCTAATCTCCCACATGGTTTCCAGGGTCTAAGGGCCCAAACCATCCTCTGGTGCCTTCCCAAGACATTGACAGGTGGCTGGATAGGAAGTGGAACAGTTACGACATGAACCAATGCCCATCGGGATGCCAGAACCACAGCTAAAGGCTTAGCCGAGGTGCTGGCCCCATGAATACAATTTTTAAAAGAGAAGGAACGACAAAACTGTGGTGGCTGCTCTTTAGAAGTCTGTTCTTTATGAAAGCATCCTTGCTAATTATATTTCTGCCTTATCATAAATATCTCTACTTATTTATTCATTTACTTCATTTCTACTGAATATTGATTTTGTGCTATGTATCATTCTAGATAAATAAAACAACAAACCCTCTGTCCAACAAAAATAATAAAATAAAATAAAATAAAATAAAATAAAATAAAATAAAATAAAATAAAAATTTTAAAATGTGTTACCTTTGGGGCCTGCATCTTGGTATAATAGGCTAAGCCTCTGTGATCCCAGCCTCCAATATGATTCAAGTCCCAGCTACTTTACTTTCCAAATAGCTCCCTGATTAAGGACTGGGTCAGCAGCGGAGAATAGCTCAGGTTCTTGTGACTGTAGGTTCTGTTTCCCACATGGGAAACCAGAAGAAGCTCCTGGATCCTGGCTTCCAACTGACTCAGTTCTGGCCATTGTGGCCATGTGAGGAGTGAACCAGCAATGAAAAACCTCTCTATTTCTGTTTTTCCTTTTCTCTGTAACTTTGCTTCCAAATAAAAATAAATAAATCTTTTTTAAAAATGAATTATTTTAAAAATCTATCCCATTGAAGTGACAATCATCTCCACTTTAAAGAGAAATGAAGAAGGAAGACTGAAGACACTTGGGGCACTAGCAATGTTTTGTTCTTGTTTGTGTGCTGAGCACACCTGATGAGTGTGCTCAGAGGACAAAAACTCACTTATCTCACTTGTCTGAATGTTTGCAAGCATTTCTTGGTATGTATGCTGTATTTCAATAGAATGTTCTTCAGAAATCAATACAGATATGAACAGGAATTGAAAAAAAATTTTCAGGGTGGGGTGAGGGAGAAAGATTCAGCCACGTGGCTAGCACAGTTGCACAGAGTGGCCATTGAGAAATTGTCCACAATGGGGACACTGAATGATCTGGAAGGACAGGAAGTAGTCTGGAATCCTGCCAGTAAATCATCCCTGCTTCTTCAGGCCTTGCTGAAATGCTACACACTCAAATGAGTTGCCAGAGTGAGCTTGTGGAAACCAGCCAAGGAGACACGGTTACCCTTTCATTAATACAGACTAGGGAACAACTGACAGAAGGACGATATTCAAGGGCCCCCCTGAGGCCAGAACTTTGAAACAGAACTGACTGTAGGAACAAAATCATTCTGGAATCCAGAGAGCCCTTGGGGAAGATACTGGATTTTTTCCAAGATGTGAAGCAAGAATTTTTACTCACTTTGTATTCATCTCAAAAGACAAGCTGATGTCAACTAAGAGCTGAATTACTCAGGACAAATTAATGCTTGGAACAAAATGGACAAAAGCCAACCTAAGTCTTGTAGGGATCTTGCCAATGCCTGGATTGAGAACTTGGTTATGAGACATGTGTCAAATTTCCAGCTTGTCCTGTGTCCCACTCCTCCCCATCCCATCGTGACCTGGGAAGTTAGTGCCCTCGGTGGCTCAGAGCTTTTAATATGCAAACCAAAAATATCAATGATAGCTAGCTCATTCATCTTTTGTGAGGCAAGCAAGCCTGTGTGTACTGTGTAGAGTTCACGATTGCTCTCAGCTCTGCAACTAATATTACCCATTGGTCGACTTTTTAGTTGTGTTCTTAATTAGCATACTTCCAGATATTTTACACACCTTCTACAATGCACTCATTCACTCAGTAAAGACTTGTTAAATGCCTGGTTTATGCAGAGCATGAGAAAAAAAAAACTTAATTTGTACATATCACTATTTTTAGTTACCAACTATTAAACTTCATTCACAAAGGATTTATAATCTTCCCCAGATTATAAAGGACCATTGGATGTTGTGGCATAGTAGGTTAAGATATTTGTTGGGTATCTCACATCCCATATCAAAGTGCAGCTCTTTTGCTACCAAACTAGATACCTGCTAATACATTTGGAGAGGCCACAAAAAGTGACCCAAGGGCTTGGACTCCTTCCACGTGAGAGTCCTTAACTGCATTCCTGGCTCCTGGTTTTGGACTGGCCTAGCCCCCTGGCTGATGTGGGGGCATTTGGGAAGTGAAGTAACAGATGGAATATTTCTCCTTTCTTTCTTCCTCTCTCCCTCTTCCACTCTCTTCCACTCTCCTTTTTTCTCTCCCTCCCTTTCTCCCTCCTCTGTATCATTCTTAATTTCAAATAAATAAATCTTTTTTAAAAGCAAATGCTAAAAATAAAGTATATTACATAATGAGATATAAATGATATAAATAAGGAAAAGTAATATTATTTAAATACTATTCACATTGCCCTTACGTTAATTACTGGAGAGGATGCAGCTGTCAGCAGCTGTGACACCTGAAAAAAATCACCCTAGGTGATAGTAAATGATGTAATAATAGTGACCGCAACCTTGAAAATATTTCTACAATGACTACAACATTGTATCTAATGACTAAAACAGAAATGAAACTGGATATTTCTTCCAAGACCTGATAGAGGAGTATGGGAGTTGATTCTTGGCCAAAAATGGAAACGAAGAATTAAAATTCCTCAATTTTAAGTGGGTCCCCACTTATACCAAGAAAGGTTGTACCGTTCCCTCAGAAAATCAGATGCTCTCCCCACACAACTGCTTCTTTCATGTTTCTGAAGGCTTAACACCAGGAGAGTATTTAGTAAAAAGGATGTTGTGGCTTGCGTTAGTCCCACGTCATATAAACTGTCAAGCGCTCAGGCCCTCAATTTAGAGAATACCACTGCCCGTTTTGTTACAGATATGTTTGCCCCATCGCGGAGATTCAGAGTTCATGGCTCAAGAATGAAGCCAAGGCCTTCACATTTATAAAGAATCTCCAAGGACCCTATGTTCTGAAGCTGTAATTTAGGGAGAATGAATGAAGCTCTCTCTGTGCCTGCATCAGAGATGTGGAGAGAAGTAGGTTATGGCCAGGGTTATACCTGCTGTCAAAAATCCAAAATACGTATTCTTTTTTTAAGATTTTATTTATTAATTTTATTTGAAAGGCAGATACACAGAGAGGGGGAGAGACGGAGAGGAAGATCTTTCGTCCGAAGGTTCACTCCCCAAGTGGCCATTACAGCCGGAGCTGAGCCAATCCAAAGCTAGGAGCCAGGAGCTTCTTCCCTGTCTCCCACATGGGTGCAGGGTCCCAAGGCTTTGGGCCATGCTAGACTGCCTACCCAGGCCACAGGCAGGGAGCTGGATGGGAAGCAGGGCTGCCAGGATTAGAACCAGTGCCCATATGGGATCCCGTCACGTGTAAGGCAAGGACTTTAACCACTAAGCTATCGTGCCGGGCCCCAAAATACATATTCTTGCTCCAAGTTTTTACAGGAGTTATGAATCTTTAATATATTTGAATCATCTTATAATAATTAGCAACATAGTGAGACCTAAGTCAGACTAGAGGATGAAGCAGGAGGGATTATCTCATGTTGAGCTCAACAAGTCTTTCAATGCAGAATTCAGAGCCAACTTCAAAGGTAGCCCAGAAATTCTACACTAACTTCATCTTGGTTTAGAAAACAGTTAAGTCACTTGTCCACTGCTCATGATTGCTATTAATAGGATTCAATGATTAATCTGTGAAACAGCTCATTTTAAACTGTGCCGTCATAGACTCTACAGCAAAGTCAATAGTACAATTAACCCCCTGGGTATCTAAACCAGTGGAACCAACTAGGTCTGTTGGTTGTCAGCCAATTGAACTTTGAAAGGCAGTAATAATTGCTGATCTGAAAAGTTTTAGGATAGCTGGTTATAGAATACTCTTTCTGACACTTGCTATAGAGCAGTCCTGCTTTTTAGACTGATTCTATTTGTGATAAATCCCACCTCAGAGTGGGATCCCAATATTACCTAAATGTGGTTCTATTCATGACTTTACATACTTTATAAAGCGATATGAGAATAAAGCAACTTGTATCCCTCTTTTAAACCGCTTGTACTCAAAATGATCAGTATATACCTCATCCTTTGACCACTGATTTTTTATTAATTTTCATCTTTTATTAATTTATGTATTGTATGTACATACCCCTAGTCAAGGTTTTTACATAGTCCACATTACTTGATTTTGACTGGTTTATGTCTATTTTTTCAAGATTTATTTATTTGAAAGGCAGAGTTCCAGAGAGAGAGAGAGAGACCTTCCTTCCAGTGGCTCAATCCCCAAACGGCCACAAGCTAGGAGCCAGGAGCTTCTTTCAAGTCTCCTACACAGGTGCAGAGCCATCTGCAGCTTTCGCAGGTGCAGTAGCAAGAAGCTGAATTGGAAGCTGAGCACCTAGGACTCAAACCAGCACCCACTTTGGATGCCAGCACTGCATATGGTAGCTTACACAGTCACACCACAATGCCAACACCCAGTTCATATCTAAACTAAAGGCAACCCAAAACTAACTGTCCCCTCATCTGCTTATCCGTAACAATAGTCAACGGCAGAATCAGTTGCCAAAGCTCAACCAAGACTAGGAATGTCCTGCATGACCTAGCTCCTGTCTTTGCCTCTCACTACTCTCTTGCATTACTGGCCTTTCAGCCACAGCTAACCCAAGTCTGTACTGATTGTTTGCACAGCATGAATGGACCCATGTTCATTCTCTAGCAATCAAATAGCAAATATCCCCACTCATCAACATGTGATACCAAATGAGCAACCTGTCAAGGAACAATTGCAGCCCTTAGATGGACTGTCCTAAATGGATTAGTAATTTGGGACAGGAGCAGTCAGAAATTTCCTGGTTAAATGTGACATATACCAACGCATGCTTAAGTGGAAGCACATGAAAGAACAGTCAGGAATTTGGGGGGTCTGATCCATCTGTTTGCTTTGGCTGTTCTTTCAGCCAAAGAAGTTTCCATCTAAGAAAAAAGAAAAAGTTGCAACATGAGAGATTCCAATATAACCTAGAAAAATTACTCTCAATCCATCCAGAAATGACTCCAACTGCATTACTGTAAATAAACTAAGTAACCATCCATTAAAACAGACCATGAGGACTTCAGGTAGCAAGCATTATTCACCAGGTGTTTATCATGGAAAGTGGAATTAGAAGATGTTTTTTTTTTTTTGGTGCAAAAAAGTTTTGAAATCCATGCACATAGATTTAAAATAGACAGATAAAGCTTTAATCCTTTAAAAAAATCTACTTAAGGCAGAGACAAAGACAAAACCATTTCTCCCATTATTCCCCTGATGCCTGTATCAGTCAGAACCAAGCTAAGCTAAAGGCAGTAGCCAGGACCCAGAAATCCAGTCAATTCTCCCATCTGGATGACTGGGACCCAGTTCTTTGAGTTATCACCTGCTGCCTTTTTGAGTGTCTACTAGAAGGAAGTTGAAACTGGAACAGAACCAGACCTCTGTCCCATGCTTCTTGACACGGAATCTGGGCATTCCAAGTGGTGCCTCAGCTACTGTAGGCTGCTTTCTTCATGACATACATTTTTTTGGAAAATCTTTAACTAGAAGGATATAAAACTTTTCTCACCAGAATAAATTGATTTCTAAATTCCATTTTCCTCATTTTTTAAGTACCCTATTAATGAGGAAGCACTATGAGTCCAAATATTTCAAATAATTTTTTCCTGGATTACATAACTAGATCAAGACTTCAAAAAACATAGTTAAAATTGTAGACTCCTACAATTTCATTTCTGTGCCATAAAGCTCACATTAGAGCCTCTCATATGGAATTTGCAAGCCTGTAGTTTCGATGGAATTATGGATTTAAAATCAAATCTGTGATGACCTTTTCAAATTGTAGTTCACATCCCAACTTCAACATAGTCAATCTGGGAATGTGTTTAACTTGTCTGTTTCTTTACTTTCACCTTAAAAGAATCCTTGTCAAGTCAAAAAATTAGAAGGAAAGGATTAATAATTTCTCTAACTATGAAATGGATAAAGTCAATTTGAATTGTCCACAGCTTTTTGAAAACAAAGAACAAACTTTTGAAAGAAATTGAGGCTCAATTTTAAGATCTTTAAAGAGTAAACAGTTAGTAGTGAAACTAGAAAGCACTTATCCTACCTCACTCTACACAACTCCAGAGAAACCATGTGTTCCTGTATGGAATAAATAAGAAAAGGTACACCATTTGTTTCTTTAACACTAGCTATTGGGGAGAATTTAGATTTACTGTATACTTGCTATAGATGTACACTTCTTTTCAAAAGAATTATTATCAATGGGGTTAAAGAAAAATAATATCACTCCTTAAAATTTTTTAAAGATTTATTTTATTTTTATTGGAAGGTGAGATACACAGAGAGGAGGAGAGACAGAGAGGAAGATCTTCTGTCTGATGATTCACTCCCCAAGCAGTTGCAATGGCCGGAGTTGTGCTGAACCGAAGCCAGGAGTCTCTTGCAGGTCTCCCACGCGGGTGCAGGACCCCTAAGCTTTGGGCCATCCTCAGCCTCTTTCCCAGGCCACAAGCAGGGAGCTGGATGGGAAGCAGGGCTGCCGGGATTAAAATCAGTGCCTATATGGGATCCCGGAGTGTGCAAGGTAAGGACTTCATCCACTAGGCTACTACGCCGGGACCTTAAATTTTTAAACATTTTCATAGCAAAAAGGAATATCTTTATATTAATGATAGACTATGATGTATGTAAGATTATGCCACTCACAATAAAACATGGGTTCAAAGGGGTTAAAATATCTATTTTTTTTATTCATTGATTACACTGTATTATGTGATACAGTTTCGTTGGGACTGGGAATAAAATATCTATTTAAAACTCACTTGCTTAAAATTTCTAAAGAGACTTTAAAATGAAAAACCTCATTATCCATCCAAGATAGGAATTTCATCTAATCACCTGCATTAGCGATTGGTTATCCTATAAATATTTCTGTGATTTTAGAAAATAATCTTATTTTTATAAACAATAGAAATCTCTTCCACCATAGGAAGGCAATTTTCAGGTGAAAAAAGAAATAAATAAGCAAATAAATCCATGGTATTAGCAGATTTGTGTATGGTATTAGTATAATCATTTTTGAATCATTGCCATACCTCTGTGCATGTTGCCTGCTTTTTAAGGCGTACAAAGTATTAGAGAGATTAGCTTTGAGATTTTACTTGATATTTAGAAGAGCTTGATTAGTAAGTTTATAATTAATGTTTAAGCATTTGGTAATTTAAATTGTCAAATGTGTAAGTTTTGATTTATTCAAGAACTATGTAAATACTTAAATGAATATAAATAATTTCTATTTGAAAGAGCAGTTGCTTAAATTTTGGAAAATAGACATTAACTAAAATATTAAAAGGCACAAACACTGTTTACTATTTCAGGTGCTTTCATTCATGAAGAGGGTCAATAACTTTTTTTTCTTTCTTTAAAATTTATTCCCAGTGGAGGGGAGGAGACTTGGGCTGGGAATAGAGGAAATTCCAAGGTCTACAGAACTGTATGATAAAATGATAATAATAATAAATAAAAACTATAACAAAAGAATATTACCCAGAAAAAAAGATTTTTTCTGAAAGGCAAAGTTATAGAGAGAGAGAGAGAGAGAGAGGGAGGGGCAGAGACGGAATCTTTGGTTTGTTAGTTCACTCACCAAATAGCTACAATAGCCATTGCAGAGCCAGGTCAAATCCAAGGGCCTGGAACTCCATCTGGGACTGCCACATGAGTAGCAGGGCCCCAAGCTCTAAGGACATCTTCTGCTACTTTCCCAAGCACATTATTGGTGGGATTCAGCAACACTGGGATGGTTGGGACTCTTTAGGATAGGAGCACCACAAGCAGAAGTTTTAACCAGCTGCTTCCCAATTCCAGTCCCCAATTTTTTTTATAAACAAACATGAACAAAACACAGATAGAAATGGATTTTAATGTGCAGATTTCCATAATACCATATAGCACAGTATTCAAATCACTAATGGAACCACATTTCTTCCTTTCATGTTCCAAATTCCATTTTCAGAAAATCAAATCTAATCCTGTTCAGACAAGGGTGATAATACAATATTGTCTCAGCAACTAGAGCTTCAGTTCAAGGTAAACATTAATTTTTGCGTTCTTGGCTTGGATTCATGCCCTACAAGTAACGTGTTCGATGTTCAATCATTTTTCTTTTGAACGGCAATATCTAACCTCATTGTTAGGCTGGCAAACAGCCAATGTACAAGGTGATAACCAGGTTCCAGTGAAAATAAATACCAAACAAGAAGACCCAAAAGATGAATTCTTCATCTTGACTGCAAGTGTCATTTCTCTCTACACATATCTTTTATGCTCATAGATATTTTATATTTATTTACAAGTTTAAATAATAATAATAATGAACTGGTTCTATATAAATAATAATAACAGAATAATGAGTTGGTTATTGCCCACACAGCCTTAAAGCATGATTAGTGAGAACTTAGTATCATAAACCTACAAGTTTTAAGATGACCTAGATCTATATGAATTTATTACATTTATTATTCTTTTGATGGCCTAATTGCTATTTTTGAATTTTTTGCATATGTGTTTACTTACTTATTTGAGAGACAGAGAAACAAAGAGGAATAAATAGATAATAGAAGCTCCCATATGCTGGATCACTTCCAGAAGGACTGCAGTTGACAGCTGAAAGCCTGTGCTTGGTCCAAGTCACCCACAAGAATAGTCAGAGCCCAGCTATTTGGACCTACTGCCCGCCAGATTCTGCACTAGCAGGAAGCTGGAATAGGGTACCAGCTCCAGACATCAAAGCCAGATACCCATATGTGGGATGTGTGAACATCTTAACTGCTAAGCCGCATGCCTGCCCCTGCCCTTTGTTGATAGATGTTTTCTGTGTACTTTAGAGATGACCTTCATAACTGTTTAAATTGGATAAACACAGTCTCGGCACAATATTTTCCATCATAACAGTCTTTAAGTGCATAGCTGTGTGGCATTAACTACATTCACATAGTTGCAGTCAACATTTGTTTCCATGATATCTTTTATCTTCTTAAACAGAAATTCTGTACCATTAAACAATTCCCCATTCTTTCTCTCCCCTAATATGTGGAAATCATCCCTACACATTCTATCTGTATGAATCTAACTGCTTTAAATACCTAGTATAAATGGAATTGAATAGCATTTCTTCTTTTGTAACACTTAAGCCAATATCTTTTAAGGATATTAAAACTTCCTTCCTTTTAAAGACTAAATAGTATTAATGTATCTATATCTATATAGAGATATAAAGATAATATCACTTTTGTGTTTATATTCTGCTAATGGACATTTGATTTGCTTTCATATTTAGGTACTTGACACTGATGCTGTTATAGAAGTGAGTATATCCAGATCAAACTTTGAATTCTTTTGAGCGTATATCCAGAAGCAAAATTTCTGGCTTATGTGACAGCTCTAAGTTTAAGTTTTAGTGAAACTATTATTCTGTTTTTGACAGCAAGTACACCATTTTAAATTGATATCCTACAAGAACATTCTTACATTCTGGCTGAGATTGATGTCCCAAAAGAAACACATTCGGTGCTTGATTAATTCTTTTTTTTTTTTTTTTTGAAATTGTTTTATTTTAACAATCTTTACGTAGTTTATTAGGGCACAAAGGGTTAAGGGCTACAGGAAAGTGGGTAAGACCATTGTTTCCACATTATTGGGGTTTTTTTTCTGTATCTGGGGTAAATGGGGAGATAAAGGGAGAAGCCCCACCCATCCCAGGTCCCTGATGTGGGGCATGCTCCGAGGGTCCTGCTCAAGTGGTTTTGATAATTCAACAGTTCTGAATTGCTGCCAATCTCGCCATTCCAAGCACAATGAAACCACTGCAGAATCCACTGATTGACATAATCCACCTTGGAGTCTCAATTTGCCTAGATTTTCACTACCAACACGTAGCTGGGGTAGTTGATTGATTTGTTCTGTCCTCCATCCTCTGTGGTATCAGGTGTTCTCTGTAGGCTCCGATGGACTGCTATAGATCAAGGCACGAACCATACATTTGTGGGTAAAAGTTTGATGTAAAACAGAACGTTTACAATATTTCAAAGTACCTCCCCACAAAGTACCTCTCTATAAGGTATCTATTAATTATAAAGAATAAATAGTGAGTGTAGAGAAACCAGGAAGACATCCCCTTAACCAAGTGCTGGTTGAGACTGACCCTTTGACTCTCCTGATATGTTGGACAGAGAACACAACAGCCTGCACATCAACGGTTCTGCTACCAAAAGACATAATCTGAATCTAAGGATGAAGAAATATAATAAAAACACAATCTGAAAATAGATCTGCCATACAACCCAAGCATCCTACTCTTGGAAATACATCCAAGTGAAATTAGCATAAGAAAGAGTCATCTGTAAATTCCTATGTTTACAGCTGCTCGATTCTCAGTCGCTAAGATATAGAATCAATCCAAATGTCCACCAGCTCATGACTGGATAAAGAAAAAGTGGCATACATATACATTGTGGAATACTGCTCAACAATAAAAAAGATGAAATCTTTTTTGCAACAAAATGGAGGCAAGTGGAGACCATTATGCTTAGTGAAACAAGCCAGATCACATCCCCAACCAAAAAGCACAAATATCATATGTTTTCTCTGATTTGTGCTAACTAATATCGAGAATACAAAAAACAACTTTATGTGTATGAGCAAAAATAGAATAAAAAACAAAAGGTGATTTAAACCACTTAGAACAATAAGAAATATTCCTTCTCTTTATAAGATGCTACAGATTTAATTAGCTCAGTATTTCTTCCTGTGTGCTGAACTCTGTCCACCTTAGCTTATCAGTTTAGTTCCCCTATGGTTGCAAGACGGTAGCTGTGGTAGAAACAACAATGAACAAGAGACATGAGAAGTTATTTTTAGGATTTGTCACTTTGATCAGTAATGAAGACTCTGTCATAGTGATCCTCTAGATCTTTGGCCAAAATGGTTCACATACCAATCCCTGAGCAATTCACCAACAGAGGGAAGGACATTTCCTAAACAAGCCCTAGAGTCACTCTGGAGCTCCCTAAGGTGAGAGGAGGAAGAGTGGACACCCAGACCAATGCGTGAGTGCTTTATCAAGGAGCAGACAAAATGGTAGATGGACAAAATACCTTGCTTCAAGATCACCTGCAACACAGTGTGAGATGATTCACATTCATGTCATTGTAAGGACCCAGTACCATAGTGTAGAGAAGGGCTAATGAGACCTGGTAAAATACATCTAGAAGTCAGGAGACAACAGTAACCAAGAGAATGAATGGTGCTATCATCAACATCAACACCCTGAAAATAATTTTTTCAAAAAGAATTTTTTATTCTAAAAGCAGAATGAGAGTAGAAAGGGAAGAGAATCATCCATGTACTAGCTTAATCCCCAACTAGCTGCTATAGCTGGAGATGTGCCAGAATGAATCCAGGAAGTGTGAACTCCATTTGGGTCTCCTACATGAATTGCACAGGCTCAAGTACTCAAGTCATCTTCTGCTGCTTTCAAAGGTACATTAGCAGAGAGTTGAATCAGAAACAAAGCAGCCAGGACTTGAACCATCATGCTAGTATGGGATACTGGCACTATAGGTAGTGGCTTTAGCCCGCTGTACCACAACAGGTTTGCTTTTTCTTAGGAAAATGATAACGGTTTAAAAATGCCAAGAAGCAGGCTCGATGTGGTAGCCTAAGGATATATATATACTTTTTTAAATATATGTATACTATATATAATATATCATTGCTCCCAAATAATAGTAGGATTCCCATTATTATTTGTATACATATATACTTTTTATTTTTGATAATGTTTATGTGGTTAATTAGGGTAAGAGGGAGTCAAGGATTAGCGGAAAGTAGGTGAGACCATTATTTCCACATTTTCTTTTTCTTCTTTCTGTATCTGGAGGAAGAGGAGAGATAAGGGAAGAAGCCACACCTAGCCTCCCAACTGCCTCAGTCCCCATTATTATTTTTTTAATTATATTTTCACAGTACTTTATTTTCATCCTTTTCCTACATTTGTAATGTCATGATAAGTTACATATCAGAAAGTTAAGCCTTAATGATGAAATGGATGACCATACCATTGTAATAACATGGGGGAAAGTCGTAAGAAAGAGATATTGGGGGGATGTGGGGGAGAAGGATGAAGAGGGCCGATCCTGTATGCATGTAAATCTATATCAAGGAAAAAAATTAAAATCTTCATATGTTAAAAAAAAAAAAGGAAAAAAACGAAGCTTGAGCAAAGCACAGTTGCCTAAATTTAAGGTCAATTATTCTTTGTCAATCTTGATCACATATGAATCACTAACGTTTTGCATTTTATTTATTTCCAAACGTCACCCCACATAGGTATCACAGATTCTATTTAATTGTATTCTGGAATACTTACCAGATAGTTCCTTATATCATTTCATCCTGACAGTACCAATCAATAAAAATGAACAGTTCCTGGTTTCAATTTGCGGAAAACTCAATACAAGACATTTTACAACAAGAATCTTTTTGTTACCTAGCCTCGCTGTAGTCCATAGCATTGATCTTTAGGGAAATCAAATTCTTTTATTTAACAATAGAGTTAAGCATTTTTCAATTTATTCTAATTTCCTAACTAGAAGGACATGTTGCTGGAGATTTATATACACTAGTGCATTTTTATAAATCAATTAAGCTGTTTTAAATTTTTTTTAATTTATTTATGTTTTAAGTTTTTGAAAAGCAAAAGCCTGCTGATTAACTTCCAGAAGTCTGCTGGTTCAGCATCAGTCATGGCTGAACCAAACTGAAACCAGGAACCTGGAACTCAACCTTGTCTACCACATAAATGGCAGGGACCCAACTTCTGGAGCCATCACTTGCCTCCCTAAGTGCGCATTAGTGGGAAGTTAGATCAAAAGTGGAGGAGCTGGGACTTGAACCAAGTAATCCAATATGAGCTACAGTTGCACAAAGCAGCATCTCTTCACTACAGCAATCGCCCACCCTTTTGTTAATGTGACTTCATCCAAAAGATTTTTATCACAAGAAAACAATTTAAGGATGAGCATTTAACCTTGCTGACAATAGTTAAGTTTCTTATGAATCACTTCAGTGTGGCTGGGTTCAGCCCTTGACCCTAGTTTTCAGCTAACGTAAACTCTGGGAAGCCTTGGCAATGGCCTAAGCATTGGGGTTCCTGGATTGAGTTCATGGTCTTGTGCTGACCATCGCAGGCATTTGAGGAGTGAGCCAGAAGACAGCTTCTATCCCAACTCTCCCTCTTTCTCTGTTTCATGAGCTCTCTGCTCACAAACAATGGACACTCCAAAAATAAATCTAATCTTTCACACCATTTAATTCACTTATCCATTCAAATAACTATAACCTGATAAGTATTTTGGAAGGAACTAAGGACATAGTATTAAGTCAGTGATACAAATCATTGCTACCAATTATATTAGCAATATAGAAAGTATATGTCAAACACTGTGCCAAATGAGTTACATCTGTTTTTCACCTGATTAATGCATCAAGGGTTAATATTATCATCAACTCCAATTTACACACCAGGAAACTGACACTTACTGAAGTAATGTGAGTCTCCCATGCTACCATAGTTAGGAAATAGAAAAGGAAAAAGGCAAAAATCAAACCCAATTGGCCCTTCTCTGGCAGATACAGTGTGTAAGTATTACAGAGTGATAAATGAAATGTGAGCCCATCCTTGTAAGAGGGAAGAGAAGAGCATCATGAACACTGAGTTTCAGCCAGACAGAAGTTAATCAAGGAAACCTGAAGTGACTGAGGCTGAGGGGACTTTGAAGCTAAGGAGAGGAAATTAGGTTCACAGGGTACAGAGAACTGCAGGATATAAGTGTTTGACAAAAGCCTGGTGATGGGAAGAAAGTAAAAAGGAGCACAAAGACCCAAACCTACTTAAAATTTTGTTAACAACGCAGATCTCTCCTAAATTCATAGATCATTCTACCACCAGAACACGGCATTTCTGAGTTTTTTTCTTTGCACTTTTAATGGAATATTTCCAGTTTTGTTTCATGAAATGTATTATGAATAAAGTTGTTCTCTCTGCCTTTTATGTACAGATGCCCTCAGCTTCAATTGGAATACATCCTCATGTATGCATCGTAAGTTGAAAATATGGTAAGTAAAAAAATGCATTGGCAAGTAGAAAAATCGCACATTGCAACTGAGCAGACTAGCCAAGCTCGGTCCCCAAGTCTTAAGTTACTGGTGCTAGGACTGTGCAAGCTTCATCTAATTCTGGAGTTCAGAGCTGGGGTCTTTCAGAGGCCCTGAGATTGGTTTAGGCTTTTACGTAAGATCATGGTAGCACTGTAAGGAGAAACACGAGCACATGTTCCCTCTTGTCATGTGCTGCTTTGCGCTACCTCAGGGTTTTGCCATCACCACAGGCTGAACCATTAAGGTTGTTCAATCTCAACTGTGAACTTCCAAAACTGTGTTCTTTTCTTCTCAAGGAGCTTGTCTTCAGTATTTATTATAGTGACATCAGTGACTACTACACTCACAGAACAATATCTACCAGCTAGAGAGGCTGGCATGATGTGCTTAGCTCAAAACCAAGGCTCCCAAGTATGAGGAAAGGGAAAGGGCATTGGGATTAAGTAAGCATACCTTGTAAGAGACACTCCAAGGAATTTGAAAAGTGGGAACATTTGGGGGATGGCGTGCACTCACAGTCTGAGTTTAGTTCAAATAGCCAAAACTCAGATTAAGACAGCAGGAATCCAAAATTAAGCAACTGAAGCAAGGAGTCCCCATCAATGAGATTTTACGTGATAAACCACCTGACCAGCTATAGCTACAAGGCGGGTCAAACTGATCAAAGGAGAGAAGCAAAGTCCACTCCTTCATTCTCGATCCAGAGGCTACAGTCACCATCAACTATCAGAAATCAGTTAACTGAGAGATAGCAGCTACTGATGGAGATCCAAGTAATGAAACATGAGAAAGGTC
This sequence comes from Ochotona princeps, assembly GCF_030435755.1. NCBI lineage: Eukaryota > Metazoa > Chordata > Mammalia > Lagomorpha > Ochotonidae > Ochotona > Ochotona princeps. The sequence goes on from NC_080840.1 coordinate 43,580,248, forward strand.
AGGCCTTGGACAGGAGGCAGTGGGATGGGAGGTAGAAAAGTTGAGCACGAGGCCAGATCATGCAGGTTAATTTGCAAGAATCCAGACATGTAGCCAGTGCTATGGTGCATCTGATTAAGCCTCACCCACGACTCATATTCTACATCTAGAGTATCAGTTCTCAATCAAGCTCTCTCCTCATGCACCTGGGAAAGCAGCGGAAGATAGTCATTCATTGCACTTCTGCCTCCCCTGTAGGAAAAGTGGATGGAGTTCCATTCCCCTGGCTTCAGCCTGACCCAGCCCTGGTCATTATAGCAATTTGGGAAATTGAATCAGGATAGATTTCTTTCTCTGTCTCTTCTTCTCTCTGTCACACTACCTTTCAAATAAATAAAATAAAGTCTTCTATTTGAAAAAAGGGATCAACATGTATACATAGGCCTGTGTGTTTTAGAGCTTCTCAACTCCACTTCTGAGATGTTTTTAATTTTATAATGAAATTAAAAGGAAAAATAGAAGTCTAATAGACTTTCAGGTGATGTTTGGAGCAACGTTTGCTGCTTAAGCCCTATAACACAAAAACATAGCAGGTATTTTGAAGGAAATAATCTAAAGGTACAAATTTTAAAAATAGAAATCCTGTATTCTATCTTTCCTGAATCTGTGAGGTAAGCACTTTACCTACCTGGTATGCAATAAGTACTATCCTCTTCCTCTGTCCACAAGTAAACAAACATACTCAAATAATGATTATATTCTCTTCAATTTGTTGAAACAGCTTTTTGATAGTGGACATTGAAGAACTCATCCAACAGTCACCTATATTAGGATAGCTCTGTTCTATGTAAGAGGCTTGCAGATAAACTCCATATACAGTGGACTTTTCCCATATGCAAAATGCTTAGGATCAGAAGTGTTTGGAATTTTACATATTTTTTTTAATTTCTGGAACATTTTGTCTTAAAGAGGGCTCATTAGTTGAGCACTCATCATTTACCAAATGCCACTTGAAAGCACTTTCATGTCTTTCTTCAATTAATCTTCCCAAGAACCCCACAAAGTAACTAAGCATTTATTATGTGCCCAAGCACTGCTAGATGTCCAAGAAGACACAGACAGTACAGGTGAACTTCAAAAGCTCACTGGTAAAGGATACATGAAGGCAAGTATTTGGTTTGTTATGAATCCAGTTAGTATGCCCACATCCTACATGGGAATACCTGACTTCAAATTGGTTCAGGATCCTAGCTCCTCCAATTTCCTGCTAATCCAGAATTTGAAAGGTAACAATGAGGGCTTAAGTAGTCCGTACCACCCATGCTGGAGATCTGGATTGAGATCCTGTCCTGGCTCCTGCTAGTCCCAATTGGTGGCCACTGTGGGCATTTGGAGAGTAAACCTGTGGGTGGGAATGCTTTCTCTCTTGCTCACTCTTTCTCTCTCACTCCACTCTCTCTTCTTTCCAAATAAACAAATATATTTTTTAAAAGGTAAGTTTACTCCAAGGGCAGTGCTGTGGCACAGTGAGTTAGGCCACCTACTGCAATGCCAGCATCCTATTTGTTTCACGTCCCAGCTGTTACACTTCTCAGCCAGCTCCTTTCTAATGGGCCTGAGAAAGCAATGAAAAATGGACTAAGTCCTTGAGACCTTGCTCTCATGTGGGTGATTGGGAAGGAATTCCAGGCTTCTGGTTTCTGCTGCCCTAGCCCTATCATTGTGACCTTTTTGTGAAATAAAACGGTGGATGGAAGATTTTTCTGCCTCTCTCCTTCCCTTTTTTCTCTATCAATCTTTCAAACACTTATTCTGCTAAAAAAAATTAAGTCCTGCAGTTTTTCCATAATATGCATTTCCTAATAGCTTCTGAAAATGTTAATATTTAGAGATATCAATTGTTTGCACTAAAATAAATTTACCTTTCCATTTTGCCCAAAATTTTGAGGTGCCTTGGTGCAAAGACATCATCACAGTACTGAACAGTTTTATACTCTAGTTATGAAGCTGAGATCAAGAGGTTTGACAGCAGCCTAGCCTAGCATAATATTTAATTAAATAATGTAACAGTGATACAAGTGCAAGAGGAATTTAGAGAAAAAGAAATGCCAAAGGGCTTGTATAGCCTTAATTTTATAAAAATGAATGCCTATGGATTCTGTTGTGAACACAAATTATTTCTTTGAAGATTCATTACTCATTATTCTCAGATAATGGGTTAACTCTACCTTGGATTGTGAACTTCAAAAACTGTGACCCCCCTCCAAAAAAAAAGCATGCAAACAAACAGACAATAAAAAACCTTTTCATTATAAGCACCTTATCTTGGGTATTTTGCTGTAGGAGCAAAGTCTGAATAATATAGTAGCACCATTAAGAGGGTCATGGTGTATCAAGTTAAGCCTCTACCTGAGGTGCTGGCATTCCATATGGGCACAGGTTCAAGTCCCAGCTTCTCCATTTCCAGTCTACTTCCCTGAAAATCACCTAGAAAAAGCACTAGGGGACCACACAAGTGCTTGGGTCCTGCACCCAATGGGAAACCCAGAAGAAGTTTCTGGCTTCTAGCTTCAGACCAGCCCAGCTCCAGACAATATGGCAATATGGAGCGTGAACCGGCCCATGTAAAATCTCTGTATCTCCTTCTTTCTGTGTAGTTCTGCCTTTCCAATAAAAATAAATAAATATTAAAAATAATAATTAGTCCTTGTCCAAATGCTCTATAAAGCAAAGCCTGCGGCAAACATCAAGGTGCAAGCCCAGGGGAATGAGAGTCATGAAAAATAGAGTTGAGCTCAAGGAAGAAACGATGCTCTGTGATGAGAAACATTAATGACACTGCAGGAACCAAGAACTTTTCATTCAGTAACAAAGAAAGACAACAATTTGCTCAACAGTGTATTTCCTAATTATGTGTGATTTTCTAAGGGCTCAAAGAGGAGCTGCATCTCAGAACAGACCATGGAAGAAAGGAAGGGATTGCCTGGGTTCCACTCACCTCTTGTTTCCTCAGAGCCAAGATTCACCTCAAGCAGAGTTAATTCCCTGTGCACCCATGTAGTATGATGTGGCTTGTTGGCAGCCACTTATAAGGGCAAAACCACAATACATATCCCCAGCTGTAGGCAACTGCCTAGGTTGCCTTGTACTTAGGCAAGTGTTACACTGCTGGGAAAAAAGCATCCAATAGTTGGTGGCTTTAGCTAATGCCAAGTTTGTGTTGACTATACCAGTATGCCAGCATAGTTGCTTATTCTTTTCTATTATTCCTTTTTTTTTCTTTCTTTCTTTCAAGATAAATGGGGAAAGTTGGGAATTCCAGGCCATGACACATCGCCCTGGACCCCCAGGTTGGGGGATTACAGATTAATTGGAGAAGGGATCTGGGGACATGTTGAAGCAGAGCAGCTGAGGGCATGTTTGACAGGAAAGGAATGCTCTGTGGGACTTCCAAAGACCAGGCCACTACACTTGCAAGTAGGCAAGAGAGCCGAGATGGAGTGTTCAGATGAAAGAAATCAGAGTATGTCTGAGTCAAGCCAAGGAACCTTCCCACATGGGAAACCTGGGCTGGGCTAAATAGCATAACCTGCAGCCCAATGGAACTCACAAAAGCTGGGGCTGGGAGCCTTGCCTGGTTGAGCTAGGCCACAGTACCCACTTGTGAGTGTCAGAGCAGGGTGTGGGCCACATGAGGCTGGGCCACAGCACCAACTAGAATGTGAGAGAACCAAATCTTGAGGCAGACTCTGTAGAGGACATGTGGGCTAACCTCTGTGGGACTGTAGCACCCACCAGTTTACATGGGGCAGATTCTGTAGAAGACTTGTGGGCTCACTTTCATGGAACTGTAGCATCTACCAGTTTTCAGAGACAACTGGGGCCAGGCTGGACCACAGAACTCACCTGAGAGAATTGCACCTGACTTGAGGGAGCTAGGGCTAGGAGATGGCTCAGGCCAAGCTACAGCACTCACTGGCTCATGCAATGGCTATGACTGAGGGAAAACTGTACCAGACAAAGTCACTGCCTCCACTGGTACATGTAGGATCCAGGGCTGGGAAAAGGCCTGATAGGCGAGGTTGGGGAACCTGCCAACTAGTCTGCAGTTTCATCTAGTGAGTACAGAGCCAGAGCTGGGGACAGGCCAGGCCAGGCCAAGCAAGGCTACACCACTCATCAGTGATTGCATGGACTGGGTCTGAAGTAGGCCAGGTGGGGCCAGGCTTTAGCACTTGCTGGCATGCACAAGAACCAGCACATGGTATGGGCCATGCCTGGTTAGGCCAGGTTGCAACACTCACAAGTGAGAGCTGAGATTGTGGGTAGGCCATGTGAAACATCTGCCAGAATGCACAAGACCTATGGCTGGGAACGGACTTAGTAGGGAAACTCTTAGACTCCCCTGCTGGGTTGCAACTCCCATTGGTGAGTGCAAGAGCTGGGGTGAGGTCGGATCAGACTTGGCAAGGCTGATGCACCCATCAGCATGCATACAGGCTTGGTCTGGGGGCAGGCCAAACTGGGCTGGGCTCTTGAACCTTCTGGTGCTCATGAGAGCCAGAGTTAGGTGTGTAGGACAAGCCAAGCCAGGCTGTGGCACCTACCTGGTCACATGAAAGTTGGGTCTTGTGATAGGCCAGGCTGAGCTAGGCTTTAGTACCCATCGGTGAGAGCCAGAATGGGTGTAGGCCAATATGGCTAGGACACAGTACCCACCAATGAGTGCCAGGGTGGAGGAAGATCATGTCAATCTGGGCACATGCGAGATCCAAGCCCAGAATGGGCCTGGTAGAAGAACTTGGGGATTTCTCCTGCAAGACAAAGCTGATGCATGCAACACAGGGCTGGAAGCAGGCTAGACCAGGTTGGGCTGCAATACTTATTGGCACATGCATGAGCTGGATCTGAGGAAAGATCAGACAGGGTCAGTGTACAGCATACACTAGCACAAGTGAAAACCAGGATATGGTGCAGCCCAAGCTGAATCAGACCACAAAACCTGCCAATTCATATGAGGGGTAGAAGTGGGCTGGACTGAACTAGGCTGCTGCACCTGCTTGCAAGAGCTGGAACTGGGTGAGAGCCAGGCTAAGCCGGGCTGTAGCATTTGCTGACAAATGCCAAAAGTGGGGTTGGCCATCTCAGACTTGGCCACAACACCTTCTGGCACATACAAGAACTGAAGCTAGAAGCAGGCGTGCTAGGGAATTTCGGGGGCTCCCTTAATGAATGCTTCCACTGGTGAGCATGAGAGCTGGGTCTGGGGGTGGGCTGGCTTAGGGTTAGGTCAGACTGGACAAGGCTGCTACACATCCTGGCATGAAGAGAGGAAAAATGAGTGGATGTAGCACCAACTGGTAAGTGCTGGGACTGGGTGTGAGTCATGTTAGGCTGCACAGCAGACCCCTCTGGCAGACACAGGATCCAGGGCTGGGGGCATGCCTGGCAGGAAACCTGTGGGTTAGGATGTACCTATCATTGGGAGCATGAGAACCAGAACTGGGAATGGACCAAGCTGGACAAGGAGGTGGCATCTGGTGGCATATAAGTCTGGGCCAGGTCTGTAACATGGTGGAATGAGCCAAGCCACAACATTTATGTGTGTGCACAAGAACTAGATGAGTTGTTGCTGGGTCAAGCTAGACAGCAGCAGAAGCTAGCATGAGCAAAAACCAAACCTGGGGGCAGGCTTGGTGAGGGTTCTTGGGGATCACCCTGGCTAGGCTGTGGCACCCATTGGTATACATGAGGACTGGGTCTATGACAAATTGGTTGGACTGGCCATGACACCCATAAATTCAGATATGAGACTGAAGCAAAATTAATCAGATTGTACCCACAGTATGTGCATTGGCTGGTGCAGGTGACAGACCAAACCTAATCTTGCACTGGCTGGCATACATGAGAATCAAGTCTGGCAAGGTTTCTTGGGGAACTCCCCAACTGGACCACTCGACTCAGACCCTGGCCATAAGGAAAATCACAGGATGTGTGGTTCAACCTTAGAATGCATGTATTGGGACTGAGTTCCTCAATTTCTGGTGCCTGTGCAGGGGACACTATGTTCAGATGCACACAGGGGACACGATGTCCAGCTCATCTGGGTCAGCAAGGGATGTAAACTGCCTTGTCAGAGGATGGAAAGCAGAACAGATTGGAAAGTTCTCCTGTCCAAACTTTGCAGCATGTTTCTTGGTCTGTATAGACACTTAGGTGGATGTTGTCAACCAGTAGACCTTAGAAAGATTTTCTCAACCCTGGAGCAATGAAACCAACAATGTCTTGAGAGCTATTGAAATCACTCAATTAACATCCTCAGAACACTTCTTCCCACATCAGGGTTTCTAGGGCATCATCAAAGGATCATCCTCATTCTAGAGTGCTGATGTGATTTGACAGTAAGGATTGACCTCCTCCCGGTCGTCCCCTGTGGAGACAGCAGGAAAAGAAAAAAAAAAAAGACTGAAGCATGTATCCCACCTTCCTCCATATCTGACCTTCCACATTCTGATCAGAGGCCTACATGCATGCTTCCTTCTCAACCACGCAAACAATATTAAAAATAAAATTTTGTGTATATATGTATGTATATATGCACACACACATGAAATGTTACATGGTTCCCTATAACTCCACAAGCAAGTAGAATTTTCATGTATCACAGATTTTTAGAAGTTAATTTGAGCATTTGGCTTAGGGTTAAGACATCAATTAAGATATCTGCTTAAGATCCTGCATAGGAGTGCCTTGGTTCAAGTCTCGGCTTCACTCCTGACTCCAGCTTCCTGCCAGTGCAGACCCAGTGAGGCAATGGTGATACATCAATAATTAGACTCCTGCCACTCACATGGGAGACCTGGGTTAAATTCCAAGCTCAGCAAGGATCAGGATATCTGAGGCGTGAACCCAGTGGTTGGGAGACTCCCTCCTTTTCTCTCTCTCTCTCTCTCTCTCTCTCTCCCCCTACTTCCCATTCTTTCTCTCCCCACACTACCACGTCAAATAAATACATTATCTTTAAAGTGTTAGTTTAAAGTTTAAAAAAAGAAAAAGGCAAATATCACATTCTCAATAGTCTTCGGAAATAAAGGATGAAGTGAGAAAGAAGCAGTTAAGGTAGTCTGAGTTACATTTTGGAGAGTTATATCCTGACTGGATTTGGTTAAAATATCTTTGCTGTCATTTGACTTTTAAGTTTTTTTAAAATCATTAAGTAATTTTTGCTATGATTTTCAGTATTACAGTCACTCTGATAGTAGTAACTACTAACACATCTGGGCAGGAGCTGGAAATGGGGGTAGGCTGCACCAAGCCAGGGTGCAGCACCTGCTTGTGGATGCTGAGGTGAAGCAAGCCATGCCAGTCTGAGTGTGGTGAGTGCCAGGTCGGTGAGCCCTGACGGGCGGGGGTCCAGCAAGGTTGGGTCCTTGGACCTGCAAGTGTTGTGGGTACCAGGTCCACTATCTCTGGAGACGGGGGATTTGGTGGAGCCAGGGTCACTTGGCCTGGATCATTTGGCCCACCTGCATGGTGGGTTCTGAGTCCATGAGCCATGGGGCCAAGGGCCTGGGTCATACCCACTTTCCCCTAAGCTTTGATCCTTTCAACCCTGATCAACTATGTAAACATCATCAAAAACAACAATTTAAAAAGATTACCGCTGTGATTCAAGTTTTACATGCCCCCTGCCCCTGACACTGCAAAACATAGCAGTGACAGAGATGAAAAATATTTATGCAAATTCATCTCCCATGGAATTATAAGTAGAATACCAATACATTCAGTCATCCTTACTGGAAAAAATGCTAAATGAAGTATGTAGAATATGTCACATGTAGAAAATATAGCAAACCTTTGTGATAATGGGTTAGGTTTCTTTCTGTTTTGGAGAAAAGTAAACCTGTGAGAGTACAGCAGCTAACACAGAGAGACAGAATATATTCCCAACTCCCTCCTAGCTAAGATCTTATAACAAATAATCAGGTGACCTGACTCAGCCAACTGAGCATTCCTTACCTAAAACTTGAAATCTTAAGGGAAGGGTAGGATAACCAATAATTTGTGATCCCAGAGTAAGTGCCTGGGAACAATGGTTTCCTAGCAGATTGCTTGTCTCCTATGTTTCCTAGGTTACTTCCCAGTTTCAAAGTTCAGGAAGCGAGACAAATCAAGGATTATGTAAATTACGCAACATCCTTACAAAATGTTATCTCTGCTTATGAAACAAAGATTCTACTATTTACAATCAAGAATCCAGATAAGTTCCATGTGCTTGCATCCAGAAGGAGGCTACAAGATCTAAGAAACAGCAGTAAGGAGACTACAACATTGCCTGCAGATATATCAATCTTCCCTGTATATCCTCAACTTCATCAATAACATCTGAAAGGAGCTGAGTACAGCCAGAGAAAAAGTGCTTCTTTGTTATCCAGAGTCAAAAGTGGAGCCCACATAGTGAAATATAATCATGCAGACAAAATAAATACAAAAGATGATGAGAAAATGGAGGCAGAGATTAGAGTTATGTGACTACAGGCTAAGGCAGTTGGCAACCTTCCCAAAGCCGGAGGAGGTGAACAATAGACCTTTCTCAATTGCAGCCTTGCCAGCACCTTGATTCTGAGGTTTTCACCCAAGCAACTGTAAAAGAACACACCTCTATTGTTTTAACACACCCAGTTCATGGGAATTTCATACGGTAGCCGTAACACAGTTAACTCCCTGATACTTACCCAAGTGAAATGAAAACCTAACACTTACACAAACATGAGCAGTTTTATTTGCTATAGTCCCAAACAGTTTAAACATCAATGACCCTTCACTGGGAATGGTTAAACACATGGCAGTACCTCCACACAAGAGAAAGGAATGAAATATCAGTACCCCTAAAAATATGGATAAATCTCAAATGCATTAGCAAGTAAAAGAAGCAAGACTCAAAATGACTCCACTTAAAGCACATTCTATGGCCCGGCAGCGTGGCCTAGCGGCTAAAGTCCTCGCCTTGAAAGCCCCGGGATCCCATATGGGCTCCGGTTCTGATCCCGGCAGCTCCACTTCCCATCCATCTCCTTGCTTGTGGCCTGGGAAAGCAGTTGAGGACGACCCAATGCATTGGGACCCTGCACCCGCGTAGGAGACCTGGAAGAGGTTCCAGGTTCCCGGCTTCAGATCGGCGCGCATCGGCCCGTTGCGGGTCACTTGGGGAGTGAAACATCGGATGGAAGATCTTCCTCTCTGTCTCTCCTCCTCTGTGTATATCTGGCTGTAATAAAAGGAATAAATCTTTAAAAAAAAAATAGGACATTCTAGAAAGGGTAAAACCTTAGGGATGGAGTCATTAGGAGCAACTACCTTAAGCACAGCACGAGGAGATTTTAGGGTGTATGATGCAACAGTCCTACATTATTTGTAGTAGTAGGTACCTGGGAGTACATTCAAAATCCATGGGACTGTACATCAGAAGAGATGAATTATATTTTATGTAAATTTGAGTGGTGCACTGTGACAAATCACCATATAGAAACTAAGCATTAGGTAGCTAGACTGTCAATCAAATGCTAAGCCTGAAAATTTAGGTGGATCTTGTTTTGCCTTAAAAAATCACTAAGGATACAGCATGGCTCACTATCATTTATCAAAAACAAACCTTTATTGAGGATAAAATTCATAGGTGATAACGACACTATTGGTTAAAGTGTTTTCAAAGAAATAGTTCAACCTCTTAAGGCACTAAAAACCTAAAGAAAATTAGCATGATTTTAAACATGTCAATAATAAATTTGAAAAAAATGTGGTATCAAGGGCCTGGTGTGGTAGCCTAGTGACTAAAGTCCTCACCTTGCACGTGCCAGGATCCCATATGAGTGCTGGTTCTAATCCTAGTAGCCACACTTATCATCCAGCTCCCTGCTTGTGGCCTGAGAAAGCAGTTGAGGACAACCCAAAGCCTTGGGACCATGCACCCACGTGGGAGACCTGGAAGAAGGTCCTGGCTCCTGCCTCCTGGCTTTGGATTGGCTCACCACCAACCATTGCGGCCACTTGGGGAGTGAATCAGCAGGCAGAAGATCTTCCTCTCTGACTCTCCTCTCTGTATGTCTGACTTTCCAATAAAATTAAATAAATCTTTAAAAAAAAAAAGAAATGTGGTATCAAAACATGTCCCCGATTAGCCTACACTTCCCCATGTACGTATCTTATAAGTAACATAAGTATTTTTTTCTTCTTGTTTTCCTTTGTTATTTTGTTCCTTCCTTCCTCATTTTTCTCTCCTCCTTCCTTTGTTTCAGAAAAAGTGCTGTTCATCATACTTTTTTAAATAAAAGAGATTCGAAGTGACAATACATAATAACAGAGATTTTATAAGGCAGAAAGATTTAAACAAAACAAATGAAGGAGAAAAAGCTCCCTTCCACAATCACCAACTGGACAGAAGACAGCACAACACGAAAAATGCTGAGGGTCTCATCTGACCAAGATACAAAGATTCTGAGTCTTTCTGGGCCTTCAGGCCAATTGCATCCTGCAGTCATCCAAGACAGGCATCCAAAGAACTGTTCTAACTCAGATGTGAACAATAGAAACATGTTGGCCAGGTGAAAAGCAATGAGAGCTTGAGGCAAGGGTTAAGCAAGGGGATTCTGAACACAGTCATTTCTGACGTTTTATTTTTTTAAAAAAGTCACAATTTTATGTCTGTAGGTTCTATAGAGGTAGATGGCTGAGAAAAAATGACACAAAACTCATGTCTTCATATGAAAATAAAATGTGAAAAAAAACTTTTACTGAATTTATATAGTAACAACAGTTGCCTTCTTTATTTTGAAAGCCACAGCAACAGAGAGAGGTGGATTATCTGTCAACTGGTTCACTCCTCCGATGGCCTTAACAGTCAGCACTGGGCCAGGCTAACGCCAGGAGCCAGCAATCTCCTCCATGTTTCCCATGTGGGTGTGTCAGGGCTCACACTTGAGTCATGATCTGCTGCTTTCACAGGCCATCAGCAGGGAGTTGGATCAGAAGTGGAGCAGCCAGGACTCAACTTGATATGCCTAATGGATACAGTGTTGGAGGAGTGATTTTATGCATAACACCACAACACCAGCTCCAGCATCTCAACTTTGAATAGAACATCTATGAAATATAAAAGTAAATGGGGGCCCAATGCAATAGCGTAATGGTTAAAGTCCTCACCTTGAACGCACTGGGATCTCATATGGTCACAGGTTCTAATCCCGGCGGCCCTGCTTCCCATCCAGCTCCCTGCTTTTGGCCTGGGAAAGCAGTCAATGACGGCCCAAAGCCTTGGGACCCTGCACCCATGTGGGAGACCTGGAGGAAGCTCCTGGCTCCTGGCTTTGAATCAGCGCAGCTCCAGCCATTGTGGACGCTTGGGGAGTGAACCATCAGACGGAAGATCTTCCCCTCTGTCTCTCCTCCTCTATATATATCTGCCTTTCAATAAAAATAAATAAATCTTTAAAAAAAAAGTAAATTGATCATTTAACAAGTTCCCAATTGGCATGACAGGGTATTCTACATCTACATTCAAGGCTGATGATCCAAGGACAATGGTTTAGGACTCTGCAGAGAAACAGAAAATGCAGAGACACAGGCATACTGCTTTATCTACATAAAGACATCTATAATGAGGAATTGGCTTACAGCAATTGAAGCTAAGAAGCCCCACAGAGAGCATGCTGCAGTGTGGATTGCCTGCAAGCAGGTAGTTCCAGCCCAAGCTCAAAATGCCTGAAAAGCAACAGTGTAAGCTCCAGTCTGTGTTCAGGAAGAGAATGATTCCAGCCTGAAAACGGTCAAGCACAGGGTGTCACTTCTCCCTTACCCCACCTTCTGTTCTGCCCAGACTCCAGCGAATTGAGTGATGCCGACCCACAATGGGGAAGCTCATTTTCCAAAGTTTAATCTCACAAGAAACACCCTCACAGACACATTCAGATAGTTGGGCACCCTCTTGACACATAAAATTAGCCATCACAGATAAGGAAAGAGCATCTTAAAATGTCAGTAAGACCAAGCTGTCACAGTGATGGGCAGAATGTGACAACACAGTGGGAGCAAGCCCTGGGCAGAGGCAGATAGCAATGTACACAGTGCAGGATCCTGGGAGAGCTCTCTCACCAATGGGAACCTAAAATGCAAACATTTCATATGCTTTATGATGGAGATAACAATGCCTACTTCCTAGAATCAATAGAGCACAGTGACATCTCTAAAGGATGTAGCACATGAAGGAGCCCATCAATCAAGTGGTAAGGGTTGTGTCTGGGAGTTCTCGATGTCCAGGGATTATGCTGAAGTTCCTCACCAGAGAGCGCCTAGAGGAAAGAACCCTGACATGGCAATGATTGCCTTACACTTGGTCTTCTGGGCCTTCACAGCTCCCAGTTACTTCCCCTCTGGCCTTTCGAGGACACGGAGTATCAGAATCAGAGACCATATTGCACAGGTGCCAAAGCCATGGGCTTTTGCAGAGGTCGACTCTTTCATTTAATCACTTGGTGCCTCAGGTTTCCTCTACATCTGTGTAACACTTAGAGTGAGGATATGAAAGCACCAAGCATAAACCACTAGCACTGAGCAAAGTATATAGGGGTCTTCAAGAAGTTTATTAGATTTGCATATTATAAAAAGACTATATCTAGATTCCAAAATTGTGTTTATTCCAGCATAAACTTATTTTTTGATTCTACTCTTTCATGATCTTTATTCTGTTTTTCAAATGGTCCATTTTCAAGATTTATTTTATTTACTAGAAAGGCAAAATAACAGAAAGGGATAGAGAGAAAGATCTTCCATACACTGGTTTACTTCCGAAGTGGCCATAATGGCCAGGGACTGAGCCAAGAGGAAGCCAGGAACCTGGGACTCCATCCAGGTATCCCACACGACAGTCAGAAATTCATGCACTTGGGCCATCTTTTGCTATTTCTACTGGGTACTTTAACAGTGAAATAGATTGGAACCAGAGAAGCCCAGGCTCAGACAGGATACTCATATGGTATGCTGTGCCACTGTGTCACTCCACCAGCTCCCTGCACAAACTTAAAAAAAAAAAAATTTATTGTTTTTAATTGGAAAGTCAGATATACAGCGAGAATGAGAGACAGAGAGGAAGATCTTCCATTTGCTGATTCACTCCCCAAATGGCCACAACAGCCAGTGCTGAGCCAATATGAACAAAGCCAGGAGGCAGGAGCTTCTTTCAGGTCTCCCTGTGGGTACAGGGTCTCAAGGCTTTGGACTGCTTTCCCAGGCCACAAACAGGGAGTTGGATGGGAAACGGGGCCACTGGGATCAGAACTGGTGCCTATATGGGATCCTGGCATGTGCAAGGTGAGGGTTTTAGCCACTAGGCTACCACGCCGGGCCCCCTCCACAAACTTTAAAGTACCCTCATCTAATATGTACTTAATAATTGTTACTTTTATTTCCCACCGACTCTATGAAGGTCACTCAAAAAGGGGGGAATTAGATAACTTGTGCAAAGGAAAGAATCAGAATGTAAAGGCTTGAAAGTAAGCAGAGAAATCACCAAAATTAAAAAAAAGTTATAATAATAGGGCAAAGGGACCACAGCTAGGCATTTACTGGCGATCTGAATTAAGCTCCAAAGAACTGCACATGAAATCTGAAGATAAATCAACAGTGATCATGTATCTCACAAAAGCTATTAAAAGCAAATATAATTACATTGTTTTAAGCATTAACATGTTGAGTGATCAATCACAGAGATCATTAGAACATGTTATAACAGGTGAAACAAAACTGGCACAGTGAAACGATTTATATTCAACAGTTAGCATGCACACAAACACACACACACCCCACAGGTAAGGAAAGCAAATAATAATAGCTGGAATTTATTGACCCATGCTTACTGCTTTATATGCAATCAGATGGCACAAAGTGTTAAACCCTTTATACAGATGGCTTCATTAATCCTCCAAACAAATGTTTGAAACAGGAACTCACCCCTTTGCTCTTCATGAAGGTGAACTACCTGGAGGGAGAGTAATTCTGCCCAAGTTGACACACTTAGCGTGGTGTGGGAGTACAGCCAGGACACTGAGCATCTTGCCTTCCTGGTGAGAGAGTAAAGACATTTACAGGCAAATGATCTCAGGTTCCTTCAGTTGATCCCCACATTTGTCAGGATTGTTAGAATCATAGCAGGGCCTATACACTTTCAAATTTTTTGAAAGCCAAGAACCAGGATGTTCTTTTAGATCTCCTACATGGGTACAGGGTCCCAAGGCTTTGGGCCATCTTCCACTGCTTTTCCTGGCCACAAGTAGGGAGCTGGATGAGAAGTGGGAGCAGCCTGTACACAAACTGGCACCCACATGGGATCTTGGTGCTTATAGATGGAGGATTAGCCAATTGAGCCATCACATAGAGCCTGAATTTTTTAAATTTAAAAACTTTATGGGCCTGGCATGATAGCCTAGTGACTAAAGTCCTCACTTTGTACATGCCGGAATCTCATATGGGTACTGGTTCTAATCCCGGCAGTTCCACTTCCCATCCAGCTCCTTGCTTGTGGCCTGGGAAACCAGTCGAAGACAGCTCAAAGCCTTGGAACCATGCACCCACTTGGGAGACCTGGAAGAGGCTCCTGGCTTCAGATTGGCTCAGCTCTGGCTATTGTGGCTGCTTGGGGAGTGAACCATCGGACGGAAGATCTTCCCCTCTGTCTGTCCTCCTCTCTGAATATCTGACTTTCCAATAAAATGAATAAATAAATCTTTAACAAATTGTATTTATTGGGGACCAGCATTTTGGGTTAAGCCCTGCCTACAATTAGGGCATCCCTTATGAGGACTGGTTTGGATTCTGCTGCTCCACTTACTTTATTTTATTTTTTGTTTTATATTATTTTAATTGGTGCTGTTTACATAGTTGACAAGGATACATGCTCATGAGGACCAGTGAATTGTGTGGGGAGTGTTGAGGCATGGAGGAAGGCAGGTGGGACAGATGCCTCCAATTTTCCTTTTCTTCCCTTTATTCCTGTGTCTGGGATGAGAGGGATAAGGAGGGGACTACTTCCAAGTGTCAAATTACATCAGTACCCTGGGATAGGGGATATTCACTTGATGTCTTCCATGCCACCCACTGAAAGCCCTGATGGGGGTGAGTCTTAGGGGGCATCAAAAGGCAAGGGGATTTTTAAATTATTTATTTAGTTAGTTAGTTAGTTAGTTAGTTTATATTACAGTTCCATAGTCTCTGGGATTTCCTTGACTCCTCCGCAAATCCCTTGCCCTCAGTGGTTTCCAAGAAGGAAGAGTTTTGTTTGCCTACGAAGGTTGAGAAAAGGAGCCAGGATTTATGTGTATGTGGGTTAGGTGGAGGGCTGAGGGAGTGCATAATAGCCTTCCAGGCCTTGAGCTGAGAAAATGGATCATAAATTAGAATCTGGAAGTCCCAAATATGAAGTAAAAATTGTGCTCATGGAAATGTTTAGCACGTGGTCTCACTCATTCCTAGCAATGCTGCAAGACAAATATGATTGGTACCTCCATTTTCACTGGAGCAATCTGAATGAATTTATACAATTTGCTCAAATCCACACAAGCAGAAAACAACTGCTGGCATTTGAATCTGCAGCATCTTCCCACTTAGAACGAAGCTATGCTTTTCACCAATTCCCTTTCTCTAGATTTATTGTACACAGATGTGCATCCTGGCTTGCCATGTGCATGCCACTTGAGGGTGCAATGAAGCCAACTGAGTAGAGACTTGCAGACATCACTGCCATTCTCTGCATGGGCATCCAGTTATACCCCGGAGTGTGACTGAATGAACCAAGCCAGCCAGTCCCCCTTCTGCCCTGTCTCACCTAGTGCTTCCCTCAAAAGCCGCAATAAAGACCCTTGTCCACAGTTTCTGCAGGCAACATCCTGTTGTATGGCATCTGCCCTCCTGTGGGCATCTGTTAGCCTAATAAAATCTCCTCATCTGATGTGTTGACCTCACCACTGCTAACGGAAAAACACATTTAAACACCCCTTTTGGGGTTGGCATTGTGGCATAGCAAGTAGGACCACCTATGATGACAGAATCTTGTGTCTGAGCACCGATTCACGACCCACCTGTTCTGCAGATCCTTGCTAATGCCTCTGGGAAAGTAGCAGAAGATGGTCCAAGTGTTTGCACAGCTACAACCCTCGTGGCAGGCCCACATGGAGCTCCAGGTTCCTGGCTTCAGAAACACACCGAGGTAAGATAACTCCTTTATGCTGGTTCATTCCCCAGTTGAACGTATTGACTAGTTCTGTACTTAGGAAAACTGAGCCTTCATGGTCTCAGAGAATGAAGCCAGCAGGAAGTAAGGAGTGACACGAAAGCAGAAAGGTTTGAAACGGAGGCTCCAAATGCCCTGCAAAACAGGGTTGAGGAGAACAGGCAAAAGAGAAAGTCATCAAAGTTCAGAGAAACAAAACTCAGGTTTACATCTTGGGGAAACTGAATCGGAAAGGCTTTCATTTGGGCATTGACATCACAGAAGGAAAGCAGGGACTACATTTGGACATCGGGTTCACTAACAAGATATCTTCGCAATGGTTAGACTGGGCTCCAGCCCCCAGGCCTCACTTGGCAAAGACAATCAACTCTTCCAATGCATTCAGTGTGTGTCCTTTTCTTTTTTGCATGCTTTTTTGCAAACCAGGTGCTATTTTAGAATGCCAGTATTGCATAATTCATTGTATTTCTTATTTTTTATTTGCTCAACATTTTTTTAAAAGATTTATTTTTATTACAAAGTCAGATATACAGAGAGAGGAGGAGAGACAGAGAGGAAGATCCTCCATCCGATGATTCACTCCCCAAGTGAGTCGCAACTGGCCGATGAGTGCCGATCCGATGCCGGGAACCAGGAACATCCTCCAGGTCTCCCACATGGGTGCAGGGTCCCAATGCATTGGGCCGTCCTCGACTGCTCTCTCAGGCCACAAGCAGGGAGCCGGATGGGAAGTGGAGCTTCCAGGACTAGAACCGGCGCCCATATGGGATCCCGGGGCGTTCAAGGCGAGGACCTTAGCCGCTAGGCCACGCTGCTGGCCCTGCTCAACATGTTTTTAAGATCCACTCATCTCACTCTGTTTACCTCCAGTCAGTTTCTTTCAACTGTTTTGCAGGCATCCACACTTTTACAACTTGAACAATCAGGCCACCATCAGCTGTGCTTTGCTGCAATTGATACTGGGATGAGTCCTCCTCCAGGTCTCCTTACGGAAGGGTGGGTGGTATTTCTGCAGTGTGTGTCCAGGAGCCCAACTGCTTGATGAGTGGGTATGCAGATATTCACATCACTAGGTACTAATGGCTCTGTAGAACTGCTGACTGACCCCTTCCGTTCAACAACAATACCACCGCTTTCCTATATTCCTCCTTCACTTCAGTCTTTCACTTTCTCCACCTTTCTATTTTGTGTCAGTCTAACATAATATATCATTATTGCCTTGAAACTATCTGTAAAAGGGAAGGTGGCGAATGTTAATATCCACTGTGTGAACTTAGGCATTTGAGCACCTTTTCATATGCTTTTGGTCATTTGTTTTTCCTTCTCCATAATTGTCTTTTCTTCCATTTTCTTACTGATATCTCTGTGCTATTTTCCATGTTGATCTGTAGAAGTTTCTTGCACAATTAGAAAATTCATGGAAATGTGTATTCTGTAAAAACAATAAATGATTTCTCCAAAAATCAATTAAAATTAGTAAAAGCTCAAATTTACAACTGCAAAATTTTATAGAAGGAAAAAGCCCCCAAATCAGTTTAACCAATGCTCTATACTTTGTCTTCTCTCTGAGACAAACACAAGCCAGACTTTGTTTGTTTGTTGTTTTTTGCAGAAATGCTATATAAATGATGTTGTGTTCCTCCTAGGATATCCCATCACAGTGCACATATGTTGATTTGTGTCACTCATAGTGCTGGGAGCTGTGTGTGTTTAAGATAGTGCCTACTAGGTGCAGTGCAATAGTCTAGTGGCTATACCTCACTTTGCATCTGCTTGGATCCCATATGGGTTCCAGTTCGTGTCCCTGCTGCTCCACTTTCCATCCAGATCCCTGCTTGTGGTATGGGAGAGCAGTGGAAGATGGCCCAAGGCCTTGGGACCTTGTGCTGAAGACCTTGGGACCTTGTGTCCAAGGGGAAGTGCTTCAGGAGGTTCCGGGCTCCTGGCTCCTGGCTCCTGATCAGCTCAGCTCCAGCTGTTGCGGTCACTTGGGGAGTGAATTAGCAGACAGATCTTTCTCTCTGTATGTCCCTCTCTTTGTATATCTGACTTTCCAATAAAAATAAATACATTTTTTTAAAAAAGAGATAGTATCAACAAGTTTTCTGTCTTATAAAATCATTTGCCACTTTGTAATGAGTTCATTTGATTGACAGCATAAGAGTATATATAAAGGGTCTTCTAAAAGTCCGTAAGAGTGTGTATTATGAATGAAGCCATGCATGAGACTCAAACATGCATTGCTCCTAAATGAATTTCTTTTAATTCCATTCCCACATTTTTTTAACTCCCTTTGTGTATCTGCTTCTCTTCAAACTCTCTCACCTGCTAGATTCATTTTTCTTCACTGCATATTACACAGGATAAAACTGAGAAGCCCACATCTGTGCCAAGGAGAAAGTTAATGGAGACTTCTTTATAAAGCTGTGATGGCAGAGGCCAGACAGCCTCACAAGGCTCATAATGCAGAAGGGACAAACTTATTGATCTTGATGCTTCTGAAAAAAGAAAAAAAAAAAAAACCTCTTAGGATGAGCTATAACCACAAATTTACCTTGAGTAGTTTTCATTTGGATTGGGATATGTAGAGCAAATAGATACTCTACATGAGGCCCCAAAATTGCTCAGGTTGAGAAATGAATTTAATGCTATTCCAGGAAGGGTAATGTCCCCAGGCAATTGGCGGCAGTTGATCATCTAAGGGGAAAGCAAACTTTAAGCAGACCTATCTAGGACAGGTGTTTCGCCTAAGGTTGCTCATTCAGGGAATGAATCAGCAGATGGCAGCTCTGTGTGTCTCTCTACCTTGCAAACTCACTAGGCCTATCAGTTCCTCATAAAAGTTCAGATTCAAAATCAAAGATCACCTAAAGTACCAATGTATCATGGATTTCTAAACCTTGGCACTGCTGGAAGATGTGTGATGCGGTCCTGTGTATTATAGTATGTCTATTAGTAGCTTTGGCCTATACTGAAATAATATCAATACTCCGCTCTTCCTCTCCCCAGCTGTGGCAAATAAAAAGGTCCCACATCTAGCTTACACAGGCCTTGGAGGTCAAAAATGAAATGATTCAGAAATCTGAGTTAATTACAGAACACACAATAGAACCCGACATTTAAAACTTTGTATTTAGGGATTTTTAGCTTATCAAATCCAATAAATGAGACACTTCCAATAAAGAGAGGACTTAAAATGTGATCAAACAAAAAGATGCTATTAGTTTGGATCAGGCATAATTTTTGTGAAAATACAAATAAAACTTACAAAAAATAAAAAACAAAATATAATGAAATTATAAAGCAATGGATGTGTATTGAATAACAAACAGACGCAGCCAAAGCAAAAATTAGGGTGCTGAAAAATCTACCAAAATGAAGAAAGAAGAAGTAAAATAAGAGCAACAATTAAGGTGCATGGGTGAAGAATGAGTAGGGCTTAGTACTATGTCTTAATTTTTGGGAAAAGAGAAGAAAAAAAGGAAGAAAAGACTGGCAGGAAAACTTCATTGACCTGAGGCTGTGGAGCAGTTGGTAAAACCAACTGCTATAACCCCAGCATCCTCTATGGGTGTCAGTTTGAGCCCTTGCTGAGAAGCAGTGGAAGAGAGCCAAGGTGTTGGGGCTTCTACCACGAAGTGGGAGACTTGGACATATTTCTTCCCATCTATCTTTCTATGAATTTTATTTCAATTTCGCTTAAGAAATGTGTTGTGCTGTGATTTTCTTTTTTATCTTGATTTACTTATCATTTATTGAAAAGTCAGATATACAGAGACAAGGAAAGACAGAGAGAAAGATCTTCTGTCTGCTGATTCACTCCCCCAGGGACCACAATGGCCAGAGCTGTGCCAATATGAAGCCAGGAGTCAGGAGCCTCTTCTCGGTCTCCCACACGAATGCAGGGAACCAAGGCTTTGGGTTGTCCTTGACTGCTTTCTCAGACAAGCAGGGAGCTGCTAGGGAAGTGGAGCAGCTGGGATACGAACCAACATCCATATGGGATCCTGGCACATGCAAGACAAGCTACTAGATTACTATGCCAGGCCGATGTAGTTTTCAAATGTTTTTGTATTTTTGAACGCTTGTCTTCTTTATTATATTTATACCTAAGTATTTTAGTCTTCTTGTTGGCTTTATAAATGGGATTGTTTCTTTTTCTTTTCAGTTGTTCACTTTTTAGCATACATATATGCAACTGATTTCTGCGTATTGATTTTGTTCCTTCTATTTTGCTGAACTTGTTTGTTAATTCTAATAGCTATTTGATCTTACATCTTTAGAGTTTTCAGCTTTTAGGATCATCCTGTGAAGAGATAAACTTATTTCCTCGAGTTTGGATACTTTTTTTTTCATTTTGGATACTCTCTATTCTTTCGTTTGCCTAATAGTTCCTAGAATTTCTGTTTGCTCTGGTTGTCACCATTCTGGTCTCAACCTCTAGGAGACCAAGTCTGATTCTTCATAGAAGTGTTTGAATGCTGACACACCTCAGTTCTGGGGCACATATTTGAAAAGCACCTGCTGATTAGGATCATGGAGAAAGAACAATTTATAAACTTTGAAACTCACCATATCAGTAGAATTATTTTGAAGCCTGTAACACCTAAAATATGTACTACAAACAAAAAACTTTAACAAGCTTTGTTCTATAGTATCAGGGGAAAAAAATAAAGAAGAATTGAGTCAGAGACAGAGAGAATAAGAAAAGCACAATTACCAATGCCAGGCTGAAAGAAATATCACTAGAAATGCTGCAAAATATTATGAAGAAGTCCATGAAAAAAAAAGTTCAAATTTTTCAGAAATGGGCAAATTTCTAGATGATCATCACTTTTGTTGTTTACAGATTTACTTACTTATTTGAAAAGCAGAGTTACAAAGAGAGGGAAAGACACAGAGGTAGAGATCTTCCATTTGCTAGTTCACTCCTGAAAAGGCAACAACGACCCAGCCTGGAACTCCATCCATGTCTCCCATCATAACTACTACTTTCCCAGGCACATTTGTAGGGAGCTGAATTGAAAACAGCACAGCAAAGATTCTGAGCTGTGCTCCTATAGGATGCCTGCATCAAAGGGGCATCTTAAGACACTTTAGCCAACCTCTTTAGACAGACAGCTTATCAAACACAATTACGAAAAAAATAGAGAGCTGTAAGGCAAGAGTGCTTCCTTGGTGAATGCTTCCATTTGTTTAAAGAAGAAATAGCAATGACACAGAAATTCTTCCAGAAAATAGGTCATTCTATTATTAAGGCAATCACCTCAGTACTGAAGTCTGGCAAAAGCATGAGAAGGAAAATTACAACTAGTGTTAGTTATGTTTATATAAATTCTATATTTTACAATTTAAGAGTTCATACTTTAAAAACAAAATAGAAAAACATCACTTAGAATTGCATTTCTAGATTAAAAGAACTTACTAGAATTGAGCCGTACTTAATTCTGTAAGACAAAGTAAGTTTTTAATGAGCTCAGCAAAAAAAGCTGGTTTTATAAATAGAAAAGGAATGAAGAAAGCAGGAATAAGGAACAAAGAACAGATTGGTAAAATCAAGGACATTTTCCAGGAGCAGGAGTTTGGACAGTGACTAAGATGCTGCTTGAACGCTTGCATCATCTCTGAGTGCCTGATTAAAGTCCCAGTTCTGCTTCCAATCCAGCGTCCTAATCATGTGTATTCTATTCAGCACAGAGACCTGGATTGAGTTCCTGGCTCTCGGTTTCAGTTCCTGCCTGTTGCAGGCATTGGTGGACTGAACCAGTAATTGAAAGAGAGCTGCCTTTCCAAAAAATGGAAAAGGAAGTTACTTCCTGTATTAAGCAGGTACAGTGAGAAAGGAAAATACAAACATTGGTTAACATAAAATTATTTTGTGTAAACCTTTTCATTTTTTAAAGTATCAAAATAGAGCAAACTTCATTATGCCCCTGAAACTGATTCTCTCCCTGTATCTCTCTCCAGATTGATGACAACAGCTAAACAATCACTTAGTTCTAGTTTTTTCTAAGATTTATTTATTTTCTTTTTTTATTATTTTTATTTTCAGTTTATGATACAGTTCCATAGACCCTGGGATTTCTCTTACCCCTTCCCTAATTTCCCTCCCACTCCACTGAGTTCCCCTATAATATTATTATAATATAATTCTTCATAAACAGTCATATGTCCATCATTGCGGGCATGGAAAATGCCAGAGTCCAGCATCCTACTGTCAAGATATAGTAAACAGTTTCAGTGGGAGTCCATCTTTGTCTGGAAGTAGAGATGCATACTGCATTGTACCCTCACATCTGGATATGATAGTCTCCATTACACAGTTACTATACATCCGCTTAAATGAAAAACCACAATACAACAGGAAGAAAAATAGAAATTTACAATGCCACAAAGTTAAATAACATGCTACTGCTATATACGATAGTCTCCATCACAGTTACTATGCATTCCCTTAAATGAAAAGCCACAAAACAAAATCAACAAGAAGAAAAAAGAAATTAAAAACATCAAAAACATCGTGGAGTTAAATAACATTCTACTAAGTGATCCAAGGATGATGTCACCCTCCCAATGTCCAGTGACTCCATTCACCAAGATTTTTTGCTGTCATTGTTTGCTTGTTTGGATATTTGTCCAGTTTGTTCTGTTCTTCTGCTACAGCATGAAATGTGCTGCCATATTCTCCTTTTACAATAGGGCCTGTGTCCACTGTTCCACCTTTTTCATTAAGTAGGACATGTTCTTGCAGGTGAGTCCAAGTACCTGGGCCAGGCGTCTCAAGCATTACCAGATCCCCCTCCCCTGGGGCTCACAAACCCACCACCCACCTAACAGGCGGGCCCCAAGACCCAGGCCAGGAGACCCAAGCCCCACCAGATCCTCCACTGCTGGGGCTCAAAAACCTGGCACCCACCTTGCAGGCAGTCCCCAAGACCCAGATCAGGTGACCCGAACCCCAGCAAATCCTCCACCTCTGGGGCTTGTGGACCGGACATCCATTAGAAGTTGGGCCTCCAGACCTAGGCCAGGAGATCCAAGCCCCACCATATTCCCCACCCCCAGGGTTCAGGAACCCAGCCCCCCAACACAGGTGGGCCCCAGGACCTGAGCCAATGTACCTGAGCCCTGTCAAAGCCCCCCGTCCTTGGGACTCACATACCTGGCCCCTGCTGGGCTCAGGCTGGCATGACTCCTCTCACCTCAGCTTCAGCCCAATCTTCTTGCAAAGCCTGGCCTAGTCTAGTCTGCCCCATTCCAGCTCCTGCTGGTGGATGCTGCAGCCTATCCCAGCCCAGCCTGATTGCTGACCCAGTCCTAATGTGAACTGGCTGGTGTTGTGGCCTGATCTTGCTCCTCCTGCCCCTGACCTGATTCGCAGATTTGCCAGTGGGTGTTATGTGCTGGCTCAAACATATCTGTCCCCAGATCTGACCCACCTGTATCCCAGCAAGAATTGTAACCTGGCATAGTCTTGGCTGCTGCTTGTCTTGTTTCTTGTGCCCTCCTGCTGGGTCTGCATCCCAATGAAGGAGTTTCCCAAGCTCCTAAATTGAGTCTCCTCCCAGTGGCAGTTCTTGCACACACCAGTGAGTCATTAGCCCAGGTTGATTTTGTCCACCTCCTGTCCTGGCAAGAACAGTGGCCTTGTTCAACCGGCCATATCCATTCTGGTTCTTGTTGTTGGGTGAAGCAGCCCAGTGATACTTGGTCCACGCCCAGACACAGCTTTCACAGCTCTCATGAGTACCAGCGAGGGCTGGAGTCAAGCCCAATCTGTCACTCCACAGTCCCAGCGCACACCCATGCCATGCAGACTGTAGCCATGTACAGCCATGCCTGCTGCCCTCTATCCTACTCTCATTCTCAACAGTGGGAACCCCAACCAAGCTGGGGTGCCCCCTTAGCTCCCCAGCAAGGCCTAACGCCATCTGCTGTTCTTGGGCAAGCCAACAAAGAGTGTAGTTCCACAGGGGTGAGCCCATATTTTTCCCCACAGATTCTGCTATCAGACCCACTTCTCTTACTCTTGGTCTCCCCTCCTAACCAATCTGGTGTCAGTCCCCTACTTACCTAACACATGTTGTGAACTTATCTATGGAAGTCCCTCGGCTATAATTCCTAACCTTGGCATAAAAACCACAGGTCATTTCTGACAACCACCTGTGCGATCCCACCATCCCTCTGTAAATCAAGACCCTCTAATTGTGAGGGTGTGCCGCCAGATAGCCCAAGAGGCTTCATGCAGTACCTTTGGCTCTCAGGGCATCCAGGGCCTTTTAGGGGAGCCATCTGGCCCAGCTACAGGCACCCGTGTGGGTCAAAAAAACCTAACCTCTTCCAATGCCAGATCTTGGGAAAACAGTGGGCGCCTCCCTCTTGGGTTACCACTCCCACTGGAGAACACTCGAAAACAAAATTGGGGCAGTATCAGGATAGACAGAACAGCACTCGCCAATATGTGTGTGGGCTGGATAATACGGCAGGTTAGGTTGGGTTGCACTAGGCTTCAATGCCCATTGACATGTATGAGAGCTAAATGGGATGTGGGACAGACTGAACAAGTTTGCAATACACACTGGTAGGGAGCAAGCCTGGTGGGGGTTATGGGGAGTTGTCCAACTAAGCTGCAGCTCCCACTGGTTTGCGTGAGGGACAAGTATGAAGTGGGCAGTATCAGGCTGGACTGCAACACCCATTGGCTCACGTGGAAGACAGGGCTGGACACAGAACTGACCCAGCAATTGCCAACAACCAGCATGTGCATAAGCTGATTGGGGTGACAGCAGTGCCGGACCCTGTACTGGCAAGCACACAAGAATCAGGTCTGGGATCACCTCAGACCAAGTTGCTTTGGGGATCCCTCCAACTGAACTGCTGGTCTCAGAATCTCAACCATGAAGAGACTATTGCATTCTCAAGAGAGTTCATCGTTCCTGGAGCGGTGAGACTGGCACCAATTCAGACCTGTTGAACTATCAAAACTGCTTGAGCAGGACCCTCAGAGTATGCCCCACATCGGGGACCTGAGATGGGTGGGAAGCTGGGTGGGGCTTCTCCCTTCATCTCTTCCCTTACCCCAGATACAGAAAACACAAATAACAATATTAATGTGGAAACAATGGTCTTACCCACTTTCCTGTAGCCCTTGACCCGTTGTGCCCTAATCACTACCAAAAATTACCAAAATAAAAAAATTAAAAAAAAAAAAACCTGACCTCCAGGATGGGGTGGTCCTGAAGGCCCACTGAGCTTGCCTCCCTCCCAGGGAACCAGTGTGCTCAGCTGCATGTACTTGCTCTGGGTTCCTAGTTTTAGTTTGGTTTTAGAGTACTTTAAGACAGAGGTTCTTTAAAAAGTTCGAAGGGGTTTTTTTTGCACAAAAATACTTAACCTTTCAATTCTATTTTCCATGAACTTTTTGGAGTACTCCCACACCAGCGACTCCGTTGCATTTTTAGTCCAGTATTTGAGGTCTGGTGTAAGAGTTTAGTCCAAATCAATAGTCTCCAAAACTTAATGGCTTCTGTTTCCCGCGTCTCTCTTCAGAAAGCCACCACAAACTTCTTATACTTTTCACATAATGTCTAACCTGAATTGAATCATCAAGAAATATCAGTAAAAACATATTGAGGACTTATCTACAATATAAGACCCAATTTCTCCAAAAAGTACAGTATCTTTAAAGATAAAAAGATTGAGGAATCATTCTAGGTTAAAGGTGACTAAAGAGATATAAAACTAAACGCAATTTGTGAGCCTGCTAAATCAGACAGATCAGGAAGAAAAACCAGAATAAATTATACCATTGAGACAATAAGTGAAATTTATAGTATTATCTGAATAATAAATTTTCTGATTTCCATCATTGTTCATGTTCTGTAATGGATGACCTCACAGTCAAAGTAACAAAAAGACATGGTATTTGTAATTTACTATCAGATGGTTCAGGAGGGAAAAAAATAGATATATACTCAAAGAGAGAGAGGGAGGACAAGGGGTGTGCAGAGAACAAAATAAATGTGACAACATTAACTGTGGTCGAATCTGGGTGGAAAGTATATAGTGATCTTTTTCACCATTATTTTAAGGTTGTTGTCCTGAAGTTATTTGAAAAATATCAACTTCTACACAAGGGCTTGGCACATTTTCTCTTAAAGTATGCCACGTTCATGCTCCTGCAGTCAGCAGTATGCTTGCCATCTTGTTCCAGCTGTGAATACTGTCCCCCAAAACATTAAGACCTTTTCAGCATCACTTCTATTTCTATATGTAGTCGTATTCCCTCTTAAAAACAGTATTTATTTCCCTTCCCTCAGGAACAACAAGAAATGGCAATTCATCCAATTTTCCCTAAACCTTGATTCTTCCCACCCTGATCAACCATGTAATAATTATTTTTAAAAATAAAATTAAAAAAACAGTATTTAAATTGAAGTGGCAAAGATAATGATCTTATTGATATTTAACAGAAAGTCATCTGTAAGTCTGAGTATCAGGGAACAAAAAAGTTTTAGTTAAAGCGAAGTTGAAATACCATAAAGCCAATAGCTTTTTGATACATAAATTTCAATGCTCACCTTTTGGTCTTTAAAATTCAAAAGTTTCCTAAATATGATTTTTCTCACTCATTTATGATAGTTTATTCACTCTTTAAGAAAATATCTATTTATTTATTTATTTATTTATTGTTTTTTGATATGATTTAGTTGGCGGTGGGCTCTTCCCCACCTCCCCAAATTCCCTCCCATCTCCTCCGTTTGAACAAAGCACCATTTACTGGTGGTAGGAAAAAAGTGCAAATTGACTCTTCAATGAAACTTAAACTGTATTTATTATTTTGGAAAGTCAGGCTTACTCATCAAGGCTTACCTAGGTAAAAGAATATAATTACAGATTAGAAATTCACAAAGTAAAAAAACTGGATTAAATTTTAAAAATATTCAATTTCACAAGAGAACAAATTCAAAATCATTTTTTATTTGTAGTTTTAGTTTATATATACCAGACATATCATAAATATACACTTGTAATACAAAAATCTATACAAAACCTCAAGTAATTTAACATTGAAAAAAAGGAGATAAACTGCATTAAAGATTTCTGACAGTTCCCTTGTTTAAATACTTTTCAAAACTAATTTTCAGAGGCAATCATCAAAAGCCAATTTTTCAGAAAGCACTGTGTTCATATAAATCTGTCATTCAAGTACATTTTATTGGAACAACAACCATCTGACTGGCTGCAAAGTCTAATGGAATAAGCCATGATCCTCAGCCCAGAAGCAGCAGCTAGTAGGAGCAGTAGTAGAACACAAGAGTGATTCTGAGCCTTGCAGTATTTAAGCACACCATGTACTCATATTGTTAACTTACCAGCTCTTGGTTAAAAACATTATAACATTAGGAAATGTAACATTTCTTAATTTCTTTTTTATTCAATTTGAAAAACAGTACATCTTATATATTGTGCTTGGCAACTGGACATTATACCTGAAGGAATAATTTATGATTCTGATGCACAAAAAATATATACAACTAAAGGATTTTTGTATTGTTTAAAGAACAATAATTTTGGTTCAGTAGTTATCAATCATAGCAAACACAAATAACATAATGCTCCTCACCACAATTTTGCCATGTTTTTAAAAAGTGAACTATTGAGGCACAGAAACATTAAATGATTTGCCAAGGCCATGAACAGAATTAGGGTGAGACAAAAGTCTTTTGTTCTCTAGCTGAAGCAACTATATTATAACCTAGTTCATCCCATCTCTGAAAACGAGCTCATTAAACAAATACAGAAATTAGATGCATAATTCAGGAATGTGTTTCCCCTAAACTGTTCCTAGTGATAAAACTTAACTCTAAGGACCCTATTTTCATATATTATCAGAATTTACAAATTAAATATCATCAGTTTTTTACTTATTAGGCATGTAATAAATTACGTATTACATTTGCCACAACTGATTGCAAAAACAAAATTGACAATATAATTTTAAACAAATTATAAGAAAGATGCTTTTCAACACGATTCTTACAAAACACTAATCACAGGCCTATAAAGTTTAGGAGACAGTACAGCAGATGCAAACCTCTTAATATAAACGTATAAAGTCATCTTCTAGTTGACGTTCTGCTTATGAAAACGTTCTAACAAAGCACTCATGATGTTTCCTGGTATTCTTTGGTGCTTATCAATCAAAGCTTGAACAGCATTCTTTGTCTATTAAAAAAACAAAGGAAACACCATTATTCTTTTAGTTATCAATAATGGTCATTTATTTCATGATGACTTTTATGTATTGCTACTTTCAAGAAGTACTCCATAACTCAGCCCTCATTTCCCCTCAAAATTCATGATTTCCTTCTCAGTATACCAACAGTGTATTTCTTCTTTTATTAAGCCTTGAATTACAGTTGTCCATTCACATGGTTATTTTCTAAAGACTATAAGCTCCTTAAAATAGCTGTTAGTATTTCTCCATCATTCAGCACAGCCATGTCTTGCACACAACAACACTAAAAGGAGCTGAAGAAAGAAAATCAGAAGGATAAAGTAGTAGGGAATTTTCTGACAGGCAAACGAAAGGTCCCAATCTTTCTAGATAATAATAGACTGCAGTGTGTATTTTGTTTTATCACCATATGGGTATATACCAAGCAATTGTATCAGTAATCTAGCAGGGAAAAGTAAGGGAAAGAATACACTGGTATCGTTTAGTCCATTCTTACAATTTCAATACAGTTTAACAGGAATTTTTATAAAGCCACAGAAATGGAAAAGTCAATTACAAGTACTGAAAAATTAGCTGATGTTATTTGTCTCCCAAAAAAATTATAAGAAATTTAAACCCCTTTTAAAAAAATTATTTATTTGAAAGATTTATAGAGATGGAGGGAGATAAAGAAGAGCTCATCCATCTACTACTCACTTTCCAAATGATCAACAGCCAAGATTTCTCCTGGGTCTCCAATGTAGGTGGCAGGGAATCAAGCACTTAGGCCATCTTTCACAACTTCCCTGGTGCATTATCAGGGAGCTAGACTGGAAGTGAAGCAACGAGCCCTCAAACAGGAGCCAGCACAAGAGGCTGGCATCACAGGGAGCAGGTTCAGCAGCTGTGCACAATGCCATCCACACAAACCATATCATTTTACATCCATTTATGGCTAATCAAAATTGTTTTTTATGCATATGCTATATGCATATACAGATAGAATCCATTTTTTAAATCTGCCCTATAAATTAGTAAGCCCTAACCTAATGATATAGTTTAGAAAGGTCTTTCTAAATGAATTTTCACTGCTGCAAAAACAGGAATTACTTCACACTATTAAAAAGTTTAGATGAAAATAAAATGACATTCTCAGATACTTAGCACAGTCACTAACAAATAATGCTCTGAAGTGTATTATTGTATTTCCAAAGTTATATTCATTTCATTAAAAACAAATTAGACATACTGGAAACCACAACCTCAGTGAACCACAACCTCAGTGAACCACAACCTCAGTGAAACAAGCTCCTAATCCTCAGGAGTTTATAAATTAATAAAAAAATTAAGTATAAAGTAATTAAATGTGAGATAATCCTAACACACGTTATCTGAAAAATGAAGTGTTCTCATACGTTCAGACACCAGGTGGACAGTAAGTGGGGAAGACACAGCTTGGCTCATGAGGACCAGTAAGACACCAGTAATCAGGAAGAAGGAGCATGAGGAAAACAAATAACTGCTTAAGCAAGGGTGAGTTGGCCAACTTGGCTGGAGTTTCAGGTATAAATCCCAGAACTGGGCAGTATAAGACTTCTACACTTAAAAAACAAAAAGACACTAATAATAAAGCACAAAACCTAACTGGTATGCTACAGTGTAAAAGGAAGATTTTGGAGTGAATACCCAGATTGTGCAATCAGAAAGTACAAGATCACCAATGATCTGCTCTGTGACTCAGTGGGCATTCTTTAGTCTTCAGCCTTTTGTTACAGCACTGGCTGCTCTGGAACCTCACCCTGTCCTCACTTCCCAATATCTCTCACACGGTTCCTTCCCATCTTCCTTTGCAGACTCATTTTCCCCAAGCCAGGCATTGACTGGAACCTCTAAAGGCTCGGAAGTCCCCTCCATTTCCACAGCTCTTATTTCTACAATTTGCTGATGAGTCAAATTTTCATCTATAATCCCATAAGCTTCAGCTTGGTGTGTTCAAGAGTGTTTCCCTTAAATGTTTTAAAGGTACCCACACTTAAAGGCCAAACTAACATTACCTCTCCCTCATCCTTTCCTTGATGAGTTCTCTCCGAATTTCAGTAAAGACTGGCATGAATCTAGCCAAGTAAGCCAACATCTAGGGGTTCTTCCTAACAACTGCTACTTCCCATTCACAACAGCCAACCCATCAAAGGCACCAAATAGTTTTTCTTCTGATAATGATTCAAATATATCCACTTCTTTTCATCTCCTCTCCACAATAATAGTACATGTGCATATAGATAAATCTGCACTTGTTTTAGATGGATGGATATATGAGTGTGTAGTTTCGGAAGGGCACAGGGACAGAGAGAGAAAACATGGACACAGCACCACAGAGGTGGAGAACTCCCAGCAAGCACCCTCCCTGCACAGATGTTACTACAGCATATTTTACTGTAGATTCAGTTTTTAGAAAATAATTCATCTCGGGCCCAGTGCAACAGCATAGTAGTTAAAGTCCTCACCTTGCACACACCGGGATCACATGTGGGTGCCACTTCTAATCCCGGCAGCTCCACTTCCCATCCAGCTTGTGGCCTGGGAAAGCAGTCAAGGACGGCCCAAAGCCTTGGGACCCTGCACCTGCATGGGAGACCTGGAAGAGCTCCTGGCTCCTGGCTTTGGACTGTCTCAGATCCAGCTGTTGTGGCCACTTGGGGAGTGAACCATCAGATGGAAGATCTTCCTCTCTGTCTCTCCTCCTCTCTGTATATCTGCCTTTCCAATAAAAATAAATAAGTCTTAAAAAAAAAAAAAGAAAATAACTCATCTCTACAAACAAATGCCTGAATTCTCTCCTAACTTAAAGTAACGTTTCCTGTCTATATATAAATATTAGTTTATATGCTAATAATTTCAAAGTCTGATAATTCAGGAATTATTACTATGCTGTAGTTTATGCTTATAAATGAACAAAAAAGACTGGAAAATCATGACAATATATTCGCAAAAGGAGAATTTTTAATATTCTTGATTTCTAATTTAGTTTGGTTAAAAAATAAACTTACAGAATATACCATCTAAAGTGATACTAAAGTGTAGTCAAATAGTGAGTATCAGATCCTAAAAACACAGAACACAGATCCTAAAACTTCCAGGCCAAGATCTCTTTTCCTCTCCATTACTTTCTGTTTTGACATAAAAATAGATGATATTTATAAAAAAAAGTATTGCTAACTGGTTCTGACCCACTTAAACACTAATAAACAGGCAGGGAAAAGAGAACAATAGAAGTCAATTCCATCCTAACGGAGAATGCATATGTTAGGAAGCAGCAATGAAACATTAGATTCACAACAAGGCATGTTGGGCAGCAGCAATGTGAGAGTCGGGTCTCAGCCCAGGCATGGGGCTCCTGCAGCGCCTAGCGGGGCTTCACTGAGGATGAGAGAACAGGCGTGATGTATGGAACAGTACTGTTCCTGAAAGCTGCTGTCATGCAGTTGTACTTTCAGTTGCAGGACAGGTTTAGCAGGGCATCTACTTGATGAGCCAGTACGACAATTGGAGACAAGGGGACATATGTGTCATGAATGTGGCCTTTGTGGACCTTCTACCTTATCAGTTGCTCATCTAAGACATAGCTGCTTCAGCTGCACATCCTTTTCTTAATGACTCAACTTGGTGAGTTCCCATATGGCAAGTTGTATTGCAGTCATTTATTTCTTCTCCCTATCAGGTCCCTCTCCTGGAAAATTTTCGGTCCTCTTTGACAGAAATGAAGTATGGCTATGTGACTGCTCTGGTCAATTAAGATGTCGGTGGGAGTGAGTGAAGTGCTTTCAAACAGAAGCTTAAAGGGCACCCCGTGGTTCTTCTCTTGCTCTTTGCCTTCTACCATATGTAGTAACATCCCACAGGCCTCTGCTTTCAGTATGAATTTCAAAGTAAAGCGGGCATGGATAAAACTGCAGCTGAGCCTTGAGAAAACAACCAGTAAGAAAAGGATTTTATGGTCACAAGCCTCTAGGAGTCTATGGAAGTTAACCTATCAAAGATGACTGAATCATCCTATTTCCTCATGCGTTAAACAATGAAACAAGATCTATTTTATATGGTTGACACGAAGACTAAATCATACCATACATGAAAAGGCAGAAGTTAAACTCTGTTGGTGACATGACCTTAGTGAAGAACATACTAAAGTTTAAATACATGAGCAGACACATATACACAAACAGAATGAACCTACTGAACCAAATTGCAAGACTCCAAATCAGCACACAATATTGTGTTTTTATACACCAATGGTGAACAATAGGAATGGATAGTAACAGAACAGTCTCAATTAAAGAAGCACCAAAAAAGGTAAGATCATAAAAAACGAATTTAACCAAAAAAGAAAAAGAGTTGTAAAGTGATAACTATGAAATATTGCTGAAGAAAATAAAAACCATAAACAAATGTTAACATGCAAGCTAAATACACAGAATGGAAGACTTAATATGGTTAAAATGTCTAGACTACTCAAAGTAATCAACAGATTTAATTCAATCTCTCTCAAAATTATTGTGGCATTTTTCACAGGGAGAGAAATAAAATCCTATAATTCATGGATAATCTTAAGGGACCCCAAATACTCAAAACAATCTTATGAAAAGAAGAACAAAAGCTGAAAGACAAAAAATTTCCAATTGCAAAAGATATTACAAAGCTACAATAATAAAAAGAGTACGATACTAGCATAAGCACTACAGCAGAAAGCCCAGAAGTAAACTCTCATGTGTATAGTCAAATAATCTTCTATGAAAATGCTAAGATCACATAACAGGAAAAAGTCTTCTACAAACGAGGTCAAGATCATTTTGTAAGATAGAAATCTAGATATCTCTTATTCAAAGCTATGTCCTGCTTAAAAGCAAAAGGCTATATGCTAAAAAAAAGTTACAATGGTAGATTTATATATTTTAAGATAATTAAGAAAACTGTTTAACTCAGATTAAACATGTATGGATGTACGAATGTATATATATATACATGTATACAAAAGGCATAATCCAAATACATCCTTGGGATTGGTGCTGTGCTGCACAAGCCATGGCCTGCAGTGCTGGCCCTCCCGCAAGGGAGCTGGCTACAACCCTGGCTGCTCCACCTCTAAACCAGATTCCTGCTAATGTACCTGCAAAAGCACTCAAAGATGTTCCAAGTATTTGGGCCCCTGAATCCACATGTGAGACATGGATGAAATTCCTGGCTTATGGCTTCAGCCTGACTCAGCCCTTCTCCTTGTCTCTATAACTCTGCCATTCAAATAAAACATTTTTTTTTTAATCTCAATTTTTTCAGGATAAAGAATCTTGAAACTTTGCAACATTTGTTTCACATGTAATTATGGATACGAACATGCTACTTTTCTTAAAAATGTATGTGTATCACATAACATGGAGTTTATGACAAAGGTTAGAGCAAGGATGAAGCACATATTACTACATAAGAGAGATATTTTCAGTCAAGGAAACATTTTTAGGTATTTATATACCAAACAATATGGTAACCATTTTTTTATAATACACATTACTGCGTATGTTCGCATATTAGCTTCCACATATGAGAGATAACGTGGTATTCTATCTTTCTGAGTCTGGTTTCTCCACTTGGCATAATGATCTCCAAACACATCTATCTTGTAGCAAATGTCAGAATTTCATTCTTTTTATAACCAAGTAATACTCCACTGTGTACATATATTTTTATCCAGTCATCTTCTGATGGACATCTAAGTTGATTCCATGTATTTGCTGTTGTAAATTGGGCTACCAAAAACCCTGTGCAGGTATCTCCTTCATCCACTGACTTTTATTTCCTCTGGATATACTCTTAGAAGTGAGACAACTAGGAAGATTTGCTACTAGTTTTTGAGGCATCTCATACTGGTTTCCTTTTTTTTTTATTAAGATTTATTATTTTTATTGGAAAGGCGGATATATAGAGAGGAGGAGAGACAGAGAGGAAGATCTTCCATCCGATGATTCACTCCCCAACTGAGCGCAACGGCCGGTGCTGTGCCGATCCGAAGCCAGGAACCTGGAACCTCCTCCAGGTCTCCCACAAGGGTGCAGGAACCCAAAGCTTTGGGCCGTCCTCGACTGCTTTCCCAGGCCACAAGCAGGGAGCTAGATGGGAAGTGGAGCTGCCAGGATTAGAACCGGCGCCCATATGGGATACTGGCACGTTCAGGGCAAGGACTTTAGCCGCTAGGCCATGGCGCTGGGCCCTCACCAAAAATGCTGCTCTACTCTGCCCTTCTTTTTTTTATTTTATTAAACTTATTCATTAATTACATTGTGTTGTAATTTCATAGGAACTGGGATTCTCCCCCACTTCCCCACACCCTCCCCCATGGTGGGTTCCTCCACCCTGTTGCGTAACCATAGTTCAGGTTCAGTTGAGATTCCCTCTTAGCAAGCATATGCCAAGCATAGAGTTCTAATCCCGGCAGCTCCATGGAGTATCTTTCTACAGACTTTTAGTCTGGGTATGCCTTCACTGATAAAGTACATAGCTTGTAGGAAGAATATTGTTGGGTCGTATTTTGGTAATTCATTCAGCCAGTCTGTACCCTTTTAGTTGGGAAACCTCACTTTTTAAATGAGTCAATAATATTACATACATTAGGGTGGGGTTTCTTTGGATAGTTTTATACTCCATGGAATTGCAAGTCGGTCTTCTATCTTTCTTCAAAAACTAAAACTTAAAATTCCCACTTTTAATTTTTTTTAAAATCACTCATTGACTTCTCACAGATTTGTTTTCTGACTTATCTGCCAGCTTCCCTTTGGTCAATTTTGGTTGTTCTCCTTGTTAGTCTGTTCCTTAAATAAGTCCATTGCTTGCTCACTGCTCTTCTTTCCCTTACTGCCTTGTAAATCTCACAGCTTAAGAAACTGTGTCAGTGTAAATGATCTCTAGCTCTGCATCACCAATTCTAACCTCCCTCTCAGACCCTAGTCTGGTATTTCAAAACTCCTATGTGTCAAAATGCATTCCAACATATCTTGTAGATAATCATAAATTCTATGGCTGCCTGCTAAATGTCTGTAGTACCATCTATCCCCAACTCCTCCCTTTGGTGACAATTAAAAAAATGTCTCCAGATATCGTCAAACATCCCTTGGGGGACAAAAGTCACCAATGGTTGAGAACCACTGACTCAGAATCTGCTTATAGAAGAGATAAATAAATTTTACATAAAATTGAAAAATTAAAATCTGTCCTAATATTACAGAAAGACCAGCTCACCTTTTCAGCTAATTCTTCTGCTGTTACCTTTGGATCGTATGGAATAGGATCACCTAAATAAGTTCTTAACTTCACTGGAAAACCTCCATACATGGGAGCAAATGGATAGCGGAATTTTTCATAAAGCCACCTAAATAATCCTGTTTTAAAGCAAACAAAATTATTTTAAGTGGTTAAGCATTCAGATCATGTAATTGTAAACTTTATTATAAAATAGTTGACAGGAAAGTAGTGGAAAATATCACATCCTGGGAATTAGTTTAACCTTTTAAAAATGAACTTCCCATCAATTGTAACAAATATGCCATATTAACATACGAAATCACTAAGAGGGAAACTATGATGTGGGAAGAAGAGATGTAAGGACTCTACTTGCTATTCCAGTTTTCTGAATATCTAAAACTGCACCCCAAAATCAGTAGATTTTTTATTTGACTTAATTTTTAAATGAGCTTTTAAAACCAATTTAAAAAAAAGCCAATTACTATCATTACAAAAAAAAATATTAAAGATTGTATCCCAAATCCAAAAGCTAAAAGTCTAGAGGCTCACAAGTAAGCGACTTATATAAACAAAAGAAAAACATAAAATAAATTTATATAAATTAAGACTACAGTGCAGTAATTAGGTAAATTGAAACATTACTGTAAGTAAGGAAAACAAGATACATCAATAATTAATAACACTAAATGGCAAGTGTGAAATTTTGTAAGATTAAATTAAAAAGAAGCAAATAAATGTGAAATAAACTGATGGTTTATATTTAAGATGTTAACAACAAAAACATTTATCATCAAAAAAATCCAAAAAAATGGCAAGCCACGTGGAATACTAGTCAAGGATTATCCAGAATGTTGCAATTATTATTTACTTAGGGAAACACAAAATACATCCCAAGATCCAGAGTAACATTTGAAAGAAAAATCACAAGAAAGTACTTTTTCTTTTATTTTCAAGGCAGAAAGACACAGTAAGACAAAAACATTTTCTAACATGGGCATGTGTCATTCCACAAATGCCCGATCAGCAAGGACTCGGCCAGACCAAAGGCAGGAGCCCAGAACTCATCCTGTGTGTCCCCCATGGGTAGCAAGGACCTGAGAGGCTGAGCTCTCACTGCTCCCACATAGGAGTGCATCAGAAGGAAGCTGGAATCAGAAGCAAAGCCAGACTTGAACCCAAACATGGGATGTAGGCAAGCCAAGTGACATCGTAAAGACCATGCCAAACAACCACCCAAAAGGCTAATTTCTGATACGTTCAGCCTTGAAATGACAAAAAATAAAGAAGTAGCCAAAATAATTTTAAAGCAATTTTAATTAAAGAAATATAATTTCTGGAGTAAGTTCTGGTTTGTCATTTAAATTCTAAAGAATGAGCAGATAGAAATTTTGAATGTTTCTACAACAAAAGCTAAAGATGAAATCAAACTCTTCACATTAAATCTTAAATAAAAAAAAACCTGCCTAAAACAACATAGGAAAATACCAACAAAATATCAACATTATACATAAAAAGAGTGATAGCAGCTTAAATCTCTTTCAAGAAGGGCTTAAATGTATATGGAAATATTAATAATAGTGCTAGAGATAAAAATAAAATCCATCAAATATACAAACTAACAAGAACAAACATCACCAATTTCAAAATAAGATACCAATAATGCAGAGAAAAAACATTTCTAATTCTTACAATTTTGCTTTCAATTAATAAATTAAAGGTAGATAAAAAAGATTTTTTCAAAGTCATATGCTAATCTTCAAAATATCAAAAAGTAACAAAACATAAACTAAAGCAAATGATGCCTTCTTATGAGGTTAACTTCAGTCCAATATTCTTAGTCAACGATTTTTAAACTTGTAACTTCTGCAGGGTTGAGTTCAAAAGATAGTTTGGGTACTATATAAGTTTTTTCTAAACCTCAACAACATGGCTTTAAAAAATAAAGTAGAAAACTCACTCTGAAACTTTAGAAGCACACTACAAATAAACTTCAGTATGTATATGATACTTTTAACAAGAATAAATCTAAGAATTAATATTACTTAGAATCAGATAATTAGACTTAAAATAGAAAAGCATCTAAACAGTATCTGAATTTTCTAAAGTTAATAATCAATAGGATTCATTGTGGGGTTCAAAAGCCCCAATATTGTAAATATCAGAGTAATTAAAAATCATGAGAGTAAAAACTTACTTGTTCCTCCAAGTGATCTAAATCCTTCTCGTATATTTTGTGTAAACATAGGAATAATGGGCTAAAGAAAAGAATTTGAATTAAAAAGCAAATAAATTAAACAAGTCAATGTCTCCGTTGAGTCACTAATGCAAAGTTTTGCAGATCTGTTTGAGACTGTGAAAATAAAATATTTTAAAGAGAAAGGCATATCTGACTAACAGGATTTATCAAACTAAATTTAACTTGATCATTTATAAAAACATAAATTGAAAACACCGCCCTCCTGTGGTAACATGCTATATTTCACTATCCAATTTTCCTATCTGTTGAAGCTTTAAAACTCAAAGTAGTGACTATATCAATCACTAATTTCATTAAGTAACATGAATGTGTGAAATTGAACTGATTTTAGTGGGCTACTGAATATGTACTTAATAAAGAAAAATGACAAGATAAAGATTCTAAGGAAAATTAATACAAATTTAAACAATACATTTTGGTAAGATGCTGTCTGAACTTTGGTGAGCCTATTATAAAATATTCAATATCAATGAACAGTAAATGTAATACTCTCTGATCCACCCCCAAAAGGAAAACCATAACTATTAATATTAAAGGAGTTCTGCCCTCAAATTCTTGGTTTTTGCTTTTCCTCCAGTACCAAGGACTAAGAACATTTTTTAATAGTGGACACCTTAGTTAAATGCCATAAAATAACTGAGTATCATGTAGGGAGGCTGTAGCACTGTGAATACTGAAGTACACAGAAAACTGAAGAGAACGCTTCTAAATATACTGAGTCAAATGTTTTAAAATATATGACAACATGTATGTATACAGGTCAAGTATCACATTGCTTACAGTCAACTACAGCATATGCCTGATACAGAACCACCAGCCTTAAGAGCAGAGTTTCAAAACCTTGAGTAAGGTTATCTTTCACAAAACCATTCCTACTCAGCACTGGAATGCAAAATGATGGACTGAAGGAAATTGATACAGGCCTATCTTTCTTCATAAGGCCACTTTAACTAAGTGACCATTCATTCTGTTTTCTCCCTTTTCTTCTCAGAAGAAAAACATCTAATGTCATAGAGGGGATCATTTTCTTCACAGTTGGCTTCCTAGACATCTCTAGAACAGTGCCTGAACTACAATATGACAGATGAACTAAAAAAGCAATGGAGAAACAAAGCAAAAGATGATATTCCTAATGCAGGATCTAATGAAGAGTGTATTGTCTGAATCAAAAGTCAGAAATAGACAGTAATAATCTCAAAATCAGGTAAAAAGAGAGAAGGCAGGTAAAGAAAAGTAGTCATGTGAAGAATTTAAATCCTGATACAGTTAATTCACAATATTAAAAGATAAAGTGCCCCAAATTCTTCTGTCAAAAAATTCTAATTATGATTTAGGAAATCACTGGTTTTGTAAAATAAAATGATGGCTGAAGTCCTAATGTTTTAGTTATAAAAATGTCGCTAGACACACTGAAAACTTAGAATGGCTAAGAAGCAACACAAACTTTTCAGTTCATGTAAATATATGCACCATTTTTCCTCCTCTGATCAGGACAGCTGGATTTATTCCTAACAACCAGCATGATACCAGGAGTCCATATTTAAGTGTATAATTTATTATGAAGGCTAAACATCATTCTTTAAGTAGCTAACTCTCTGAAGGCTGGACGTTTGTAGAATCTACTAAATAAAAGTTGACCCTAGCAGGCTCAATATTCCAGGCAGTGTCTTGGCATACAGTTTCTACCAAACTTGCATGCTTAAGTCATTAACACAAGTTGATTTGATAATAAAAAGATTCATTCCTCTCCTTGTGCATCCTTAGTATACAAGGTAGTTACATAAGTGACCTAGAACACAATACATATGTGTACACACATGTTAATGTGCAATTCTTAAAACTATTTTTGGAAAATCAATTCAACATCATTTTGGAGTCTTACCTCTGCTACAAAATAGGGGAACCACTGGGCCAGACACTTATCCTGTCTAAGCCTCACTTTATTCATGTATAAAACTGGAATGAATAATAATTATACTCACTACAAAGAATCTTATAGATTAAATAAACAATTGTATTAAAACAAAATGTTCTCTTTTATACCTGCTATTTATTTTTTAACTGGATCAAATGGACTAAATTATGTCCCACTATATTTAGATACAAAATTATTTAAAACTTCCTATCAAGGTCATAGTTCTCAAGCTCACAAAATAACAATAACACGTATCAAAAAGCCTATCACTTCAGAAATGCTTTAAGTATTTTCTACAAATATCTGAACTATCAATGACAATCTGGACTTCCCCTCTTAAATTGTATTACTATCCCACAATTGAAACGTAGTTAATCCTTCAACAATTTATGCAGAACTTATAATAATTTTGTGGAACCTATAAAGGGATTTTTCCCAAATGTGATATTCATGCCATTTACATCTACATACATTCAGTACTCAAAGAGTTTCAGGTAGACCTGGGAGGCCCCTTCAATCTCAGATGTCAGCAGACTCACTGTGAAATGTCACCAGGGATGGCTACGGTCCCTGCGGGCCCAAGTCCTGACCTGTGTGCTCTGTCTGGCTGCTGACATTGCTGAGTGAGTAGATACTTCAAGCCCTCCCTCTCTGTAACTGAGTCTCTTGGTCTGCAACATTGGAATAATTAAATATGTCACCTCCTTACTGGATGAGTACAAGAGTAAGCCCTCAAAAATGCTACAAAACGGGCCTGGCATGGTGGACAAATGGCTAAAGTCCTAGCCTTGCATGCACTAGGATCCCATATAGGCACTGGTTCTAATCCCGGAGGCCCTGTTTCCCATCCAGCTCCCTGCCTGCAGCCTGGGAAAGCAGTCAAAGACAGCCCAAAGCCTTGAGATCCTGCACCCATGAGAGAGACCTGGAAGAAGTTCCTGGCTACTGCCTTTGGGTTGGCGCAGCTCTAGCCGTTGCAGTCACTTGGGAAGTGAATCAGCAAACAGAAGATCTTCCTCTCTGTATATCTGGCTTTGCAATAAGAATAAATAAATCGGGCTTGGCGGCGTGGCCTGGTGGCTAAGGTCCTCGCCTTGATCCCATGTGGCCGCTGGTTCTGGTCCCGGCAGCTCCACTTCCTCTTTATCTCTCCTCCTCTCAGTATGTCTGACTTTGTAATAAAAATGAAATAAATCTTTATAAAAATAAATAAATAAATAAATAAATAAATCTTTTAAAAGAATTTTTTTAAATGTTGGTTTGACGTAGTATTTATCAAATTTATGCTGTTTTGTTAATCCATGGCATTGAAGACTTTAGGCTTTTCAAAAACTTGTAAGAAACTGCATCTTAAACTGTCTGAAGTTCATATAAAAACCTTAATTAAATTACATAGTAACTTTCAAGAACTGGAAAAGAGTTCTTTCCTTTATATCCTTTCTTTTTTTCAGGTCATCTTCGAAGCAGTATGTTGCTTAAAACTGTAAATTTAAAGAGTAACAATTAGAATTCCATGGTGAATTTATGTGATTTCAAGCATTTATGTTTTCTTTATCTTAAACTTTTGAAGAAATAATTCTTTCAAAATTTAAACTTAAAAAATAAATCATCTTCATCGGGTTTTAAGCTTTCATCATTGCTTTAACATACATTACATTCATTATTTTTAATATTTGTATAACTCCATATCTGTTTTAGAATTCTATTAATCTTATAGTCTCAACTGTTTTTTCCTATATAGGTACTAAAGACTTTTTATAAGTAACTGAATCTTGATATAAATCAATTTTCAATATCATTATTAATATAAAATTTAAGTCCAAAAGTTGCTTTTCACTAATTTTTAACATTTCCTGTTTTAA
Source organism: Ochotona princeps (assembly GCF_030435755.1). Classification (NCBI taxonomy): domain Eukaryota; kingdom Metazoa; phylum Chordata; class Mammalia; order Lagomorpha; family Ochotonidae; genus Ochotona; species Ochotona princeps. The sequence goes on from NC_080840.1 coordinate 43,622,041, forward strand.
AAGTCAGTTTAATCAAACAATACTTAAAACCTACTCAATGTTGGTCATTATAGTAGCAACGTGTAATAATGACAGCCTTGGGCCCAGCACGATGGTCCCGTGGCTAAACCCTCACATTGTACTCCCTGGGATCCCGCACGGGTGCCAGTTCGTGGCTGGCCACTCCACTTCCCATCCAGCTGCCTGACTGTGGCCTGGAAGGTAGTAAAGAATGACCCAAAGCTTTGGGACCCTGTACCCATACGGGAGATCTGGAAAAATCTCCTGGCTCCTGGCTTTGGATCAGCTCTGCTCTGGCTGTTGTGGCCACCTGGGGAGTAAACCAGTGGACAGAAGATCTTTCTCTTTGTACCCCTTTCTCTCTGTAAAACTGCCTTTCAGTAAAAATAAATGAATTAAAAAAAAAAATGACAGCCCTATCTGTCTATAATCTACCATAGGACAATACTGGTTAAAATTTTAATGTTACTACTAACCACTTGCACAAAATACGTTAATTTGTATTAATGTAATATCATCAAGCCATCATAGCAATAACTTTCCAAATAGTGGGTTAGAATTAATCCATAATCTCTCCATGTTAATCAAGAGCAGTCTATACTGGCAAGATGGGAAGTCAATCAATGAGTGAATACAGGTCTTCACGTGGCAGTATTGGACAAAAATTCTAAAGTATGAGAGTTACTTTTGCAGGGAAAAAAAAGAAAGAACCCTCTCAAAGTACTACAAGTTCTTCTGACAAACTAAAATGAAAATAGAAGTCTAAGAAGAAATTTTAAATAAGTAACAGATAAGTGTTTGATAAGACAAGAATAACATGAGGTCAAAGCATTGAGAAATACTTCCAAACAGCAAAAGAACAAAATGATATTCATATTCTCCATTCTATTAAGTTGAATGATATGAATCCCAAAAGATTTAGCAATTTTATAGACAAGTTCATTTGCTCGTAAAGTCTTAAAATACACAATTACATTAGTAGCTATTTACCTCTATTTCTATTATTAGATAGCTCGTCACGTTTGCTGGTAAAAAATGACAGCAATCATATATTACTTGAGTCTTGTTGTTAAAAACATTGATCACATATCAATGAAACTAAATGGAACTACAAGGAAACAAAAAACCACCACTCAAATCTGATCATACCTAAGAGTTAAAATACAGAAAACTGAACTGTTTCATTTATGAAAAAAATACATATATGTATAGCTGAAGGAATTAGTTATTTATCCAAAATTATAACTTTGATTAAAGAAAGCTAGGTTGTGAAATATAAAATAAAATTTTGCAGGTGTTTCCCAGATTTCAGGATTGATTATTTTTTAATGTATGTCTTCAAATTGCAGCAATATTGCTCTATAAGTACTTTATGGCTATATAAAATATGTATTAATACATTACAACGAAAAGACCTAAGTTTCTATATACACTGGCTCATTATTTAAACATTTATTGTAACTAAATGCTGTATTATTAATTAATTTTGTATAACTCACCACTTTTGCATCAATTGCGACCTGAGCGAAGCCTTTACGATTACCCCAGACAATGTTGTAGGTTTCATCACTAATTAAGGCTTCTCGAACTCCACCTGGTGAAATAGCTAACAAGTGACCACTCCTCAGAATTTCAACACATTTTTCTCTTGGTCCATGGAGAGCACAAAATACATCAAGCAATAAACTAAACCCTGTTTCAAAAAAGAAAAAGAGGTGCACAAAGATATACTTAGGCATTGCTGATTCTCATCATTCAAAAACAAAAATCCTCACAGCCTACAAAATCAACTACCTATGCTTAAAGCAGTGAACTTCCTATTTTTTTTAAATCAACAAAAACTCTATAGGTTAATATAAGATTAATACTGGCTGTGAAATAACAGCTGCAACTTATTGGGTATCTACAATTAACCACTTTACAGATCATCTAGTGCTCTGGTTACTTTGCATATTCAAACTCTTAATTAAAATTCACAACAATTTTGGGCGCTAGCTTGCATCCCGGTTGCTCCACTTCCCATCCAGCTCCCTCTTTGTGGCCCATGAAGGTAGTAGGGGATAGCCCAAAGCCTTGGGAGCCTGCGCCCACCCACGTGTGAGACCAGGAAGAGGCTATTGGCTCCTTGCTTCGGATCGGCTCAGCTCTGGCCATTGCAGCCTTTATGGGGAGTGAACCAATGGATGGAAGCTCTTCCTGTCTCTCCTCTTCTCTGTAAATCTGATCTGCCCTTCAAATAAATAAATAAATTTTAACAAAGGAAAAATTTTTTTTACTGGTTTTTATTTACTAACTTCCAATTACAAAATAAATCACAGCAAAATTAAACTACAAAAATCTGTATCTCATAGAAGAGCTGATCATACAAAAAATCAAATATCTTCTTTACCAAGACTAAAACTTCTGGCAAAAATTACAACTAATTTTTCAAAAGTTAAAGTTCAGAATCTATCTTAGCAGTGTATCTGCCCAGCACATGGTACAGCACATTAACCTTCCACTTGCAATGCTGGCATTCCATACGGGCACCAGTTTTAGTCTTCCTGGACATGAATTGGTGCCCTTATGGGATCCCAGTATGTGCAACGTGAGGTTGTAGCCACTGAGTTGGTTTGCTGGACCCAGCTGCATCACTTTCAATCCAGTTCACTGCTTAACACCTGGGAAAGCAGTGGAGGATGGCCCAAGCCCTTGAGCCACTGCACCCACACAGCAGACTGAGAAGTTGTTCCTGGTTTCTGTTGTAGCCATTTGGGGAGTGAACCAGGGATGGAAGATTCTCTCTATGTCTTTCCTTCTCTCTGCAAATCTGCCTTTCAAATAAAAATAAATATGTTTTTAAAACTGTCTACAAATCACATAAAATCTATTTTAAAAACTAATTAAAATTAAAATTTAAAGAATTTTTTTAAAAAAAAATCAGGATTTCTTAGAAAAATAACACCTGTTAATAAAGAACGACATTCTGTAGCATTTTCGGCCATGGTGTTTTTATTTTTAGATACATCGCTTACACAGGTATTCCCAAATTAGAGTTCCAAGTGTACTTCTCTCAAAAGTAAAGGGCTCAAAGATAAAATCCAACGAATAATGTGATCATAACTAATATTTCTATATCATATGTACAATGAAAGTTTACCTGGAATTTTAAACACAAAGTGATCAGCTACTACTCGGCAAGTTCTGCCTTTTTGGATAAAAATTTTAGCCATGAAATAGTAAAAATCTATGGGAATAGCTCCATGGTAAAATATGATAAGAGCTGGTCCTTCTTCTGGTATTTTTTCCATTCCATGAACTTCATAACCTGTTGGAAACATAAAACACAGATTCTTAGGAGATGATTATTACCTTGTATTGACCATAGGTCAGTAATCTTAGAATCTTAGTCTTACAAAAGTTCATGAACCTCCCCGGTTCTCTTCTTCCCTCTCTTTTCCCTTCCGCTTCTCTCTTGAATAAATCAGTCCCACTGTCATCAGGTGGACATGAGTGAAGAGGTGGTCTGGAGGGAGGGTTGGTGCCCAAGCATGGTGACTCAACGCTAGAGCACTGAGGAGAGCACCCAAACAAGAGCTTGTCTCTGTGTGATGGGGCTGATTCCCTGAGTGAGGGAAGAACAAGATCCGAGGAGAGCCTGAGTGAAACAGGTGGGAGTGGGAGGGCAATCACACACACAAGTGTCCAGCACATTTGTCGACATGCACAAGTGGCCTGATGTAAAGCATGGCAACCTAAGCAGGTAAGGAGACAGCATGCACAGGATATGAGAGTCCAAGCAGAATAAGAAGACATCTAGGAGTGGCATTTGGTGGCAAAAATGGCATACTGGTTCCAGAAGAAAACAGAGGAGCCTACACACTACATGCCAGTGTGCCAGGTTTCTTACTGTTGGAAGAAGGGTTATAACTGCAGAAAAGGAGAAAACCAAAACAAATTCTGTAGTCAGAGAGCACTACTCTCTCCCTAACCATGAGAAAAAGTGAAATAGTAAACAAACCCTAACATTTCTTGACCATGCCAGAGAGCTGAAGTTATCCACAACCAGGTGGACTGAGCTCCCAGGGTGAGAAGCCCCTCTCAGCAAACACAACAACTGAGGAGATAAGGAAGAAGCTGTACCCTGAAAGTGGGTAAGTAGAAGAGAGCTGAAATGGTAACAAATAATTAAAGGTCAAGTACAGTCAACAATGCATGCAGAATCCTTAGAAACCCAAGAAGCAAATCAAGAGGTCCACACTCACTGCTTCGACTGCTTAGCACTTCTCTTCACATGTCAAGAGTGCTCAAAGAAAAGTTAGGTGTATGAAGAGAAGTGCAGGTTCCATAGTCTGCCATGGAGTGCACATGCCAGAGCCAAGCCTCCTCAGAGGCTCAGACAGAGCAGTGGACAGCACAATCAATGAAAAACTGGGCAAACGGAGGCTCCAAGGTGGACTATGTCAATCAGTGGATTCTGCGACTTCATCGTGCTTGGAATGGCGAGATTGGCAGCAATTCAGAACTGTTGAACTATTAAAGCCACTTGAGCAAGACCCTCGGAGCATGCCCCACATTGGGGACCTGAGATGGGTGGGAGGCTGGGTGGGGCTTCTCCCATTATCTCCCCCTTTACCCCAGATACAGAGAAAGAAAAGAATGTGGAACAATAGTCTTACCCACTTTCCTGCAGCCCTTGAACCTTTGTGCCTGAATTAACCATGTAAAGATTGTCAAAAATAAAGAAAAGAAAAGGAAAGAAAAGAAAAGAAGAGAAAAGAAGAGGAAAGAAAGGAAGGAAGGAAGGAAGGAAGGAAGGAAGGAAGAGAGAGAGAGAGAGAGAAAAAAAAAGAAAGAAAGAAAGAAAGAAAGAAAGAAAGAAAGAAAGAAAGAAAGAAAGAAAGAAAGAAAGAAAGAAAGAAAGAGTGAGTTAGGTATGAGGCAGGAGACTACAGAGGTACAGAGGTTTCCTGCTAAAGAACAAGAACAAAATCCACCCACTTACTAGAGTTTGGCTTATACATAAAAAGCCTGTCAGACATGGGGAAAGACAGAGGAAAGGTCTTTATTCCCTCTAAGAAAAGGGTATAGGGAGGGGACGAGTACAGTGCAGGTTAATCCTCCGCCCTGCAGCACTGGCATCCTATATGGGCAGCGGCTGCTCCATTTCTGATTCTGTTCTCTGCTTATTGGCCCAGGAAAGCAGCAGAGGAGGGCCCACATCCAGGGGGCCCTGCACCCACATGGGAGATGTGAAAGAGGTCCCTGGCTCTTAGCTTTGCATCAGCTCAGCTCTGGCCATTGTGGCCACTTGGAGTGGACCAATGGATGGAAGACTTTCTCTCTCCTCTCGGTGTGTTGTAGAAAGCTTTCAAATAAAAATAAATAATCTTAAAAGGGGGGGGGGGGAGTATGGCGATGTTTCAGATAATTTATGGAAAACGAAATTAACATACACATCAATTTCAATAACAATACATTTTGAAATTCACGTGTGGTTTTCTCATGCATTTTCTATGAAGTTTCTGCAGCTCCCTCATATATGCAAAAGGCATCTGACAGAACTTCACTCCCATATCCCCATGATCCCCATGTCAAGTAAAAGACCACCAGTTCCAGGGAAAGGGTAGAAGCAAAAAAAAAAAAAAAGTCTTTAGGAGTTAGGGGATGCGCAGCAGAAAACTCACTGAGTCCCAAGCCCTAAATGACATAAAGCAGAGGATCCACCACCACTAAGAGGATGGGCCAGAAACGCTCTTACCAGAAAATCTCTACCTCTGCAAGACAAAGTTTGCCTGCCACAGGGAATAGAGAAATGCTGAGAAAGCATGGCCTCTGGGTCCAGGCATATGGGGCCTCATAAGATGTTAGCTCAATCTGAAAAATCAAGGAATGCCTTTCACCTCCTAGAACCCTCACATGTAGTAAGCAAAGGACCTCTTTCCTGGGGCCATGGAAGAACCATGTGAAACAGGCACACAAGGCTGAGGGTGCAGCAGGAACACTAGCAAAAGAAAACTTTTTGGTGATCCAAGTCCAATATACATATAAAAGAGCAGCCGGAGTATGAAGCCTGTGCTGATTGGAAGGTAAACACAGCAATAAAAACCAATGCAATTCAACTACTCTGTAGTATGGATCAACCTGCAGTCACTCCCTTGGGGAGTGAACCAGTGGACACAAGATCTTTCTTTCTCTCTCTCTCTCTCTCTCTAAATCTGATCTTCCAATGAAAATAAATATTTTTAAAAAAGAGAATAACTGATAAATTATACATAATTACACATAAATTATACATATTAAATCTTTTGAGTGTCTACCTAATTAAACCATTGCATTACTTTTGAATAAATTATGCTGGTATAAGTTAAACATAAACAACATTTTCAAATAATGCCATAAATTCCTTTGTTAAACAAAATTAAATACAAATAAAAACCAAATAAACATTAAAGCAAAGTAAAACACAAATATATATATATATGTATACACATATAAACACAAGATAAAACAAACAAATCAGAGCTCCAAAGACAAACAAACATTTCTCATTTCCGTAAAATAAAAGCTATATATGTTGTTTCTTTATAGTGGTGCAGGGGGACATGAGGAGGCTTGTATCCCAACCCTGAAGACTCTCGGTACCTCACCAAGAACCATCAGTATGAGTACCAAGGACTACATCCCAACTACTAAGGAGACCACGGGGAACTGGAGTGCCTTCGAAGGCCAAGAACTCTGAGGTCATCCACTCCCGCTTGGATCTACCATTTGGGATGGGAGAAGTCCAAATCCTTCCTCACAGGATCCAAGAGCATCAGAACAACAGCCAGGAGCCCTGAGCAGTCCGCAGAAACAGAAGCACAGTAAACTTCCTTGGGGACTAGGGAGGGGAGCTCTCTCTGGTCCTCGCTTGGTTCCAACTTTGGGTCCCCACACTCTCTTGCAATGACCATCAGGATCGCTCCAGACACCCCTCAAAACAGACAAATAACCAAACAAACAAAAAAACCTAGAATAGATAGAAAACAACAAGGAAAGCTTGGAATCAGACAGGAAACGGTCAGCGTGGATTCACTTATACCTTACTAGGTGGGACACAAAGATTAGTTACTCCTCACTAAGGTATTGAGGATTTCTCTGCACACCCCTCCTAAAACTGTTCTGCACCTAAACTGTTGACATATGTCTTGTTAGAGTTATAAGCCAGTCTAGACTACCCGAAAAAAAAAGCCAGGTTCAGCAAAATTATGCTTCAACGCTATAAAATGCTAAATATTATAATGAAAATTGACATGAGACAGCTGAACAGTAATCTGTAGCCATTTTAAGATGTATAGAACCCGGTTGTATATAAATTAAAATTGAATTGTCAATGAAGTAGTCACAGGATGTGGTTAAGAACTTGCATTTTTTTAAACATATTGGTTACTCAATACTATGTCAATTAATTCCATAACGTTATAAATTGTTGCTGATGTTATGTCGGGGCTTTTAACTGATCGGGATGATACTCTGCCGGCTCTACCTTCAGACTAGAGAAGGTCTCCCCAAGAAGCTGTTGAACTTATCTGGACAATAAGATGCTGGACTCTATGCTTGGTATATGCTTGCAATGAAAGAATCTCAACTGAACTTGAACTGTGGTTATGCAACAAGGTGGAGGAATCCACCAAGGGGGAAGGGTTTGAGGAGGGGTGGAGGGAATCCCAGTACCTATGAAACTGTGTCACATAATGCAATGTAATTAATAAAAAATATCACCTAGATATCTTACTGAGGACTCTTTTTCAATATATTAATTTTCAGGGAAAAAATTAAATATAAACAGTACAACTTTTTAAAAATGTCATTCAGAGTCCAGCTGGTAGCCTAGAGGTTAAAGTCCTTGCCTTGCACATGCCGGGATCTCATATGGGCACCAGTTCTAATCCTGGTGACCCTGCTTCCCATTAAGCTCCTTGCTTATGGCCTGGAAAAGTAGTAGAAGACAGCCCTAAGTCCTGTGATCCTGCACCCATGTGGGAGAACTAGAAGAGGCTCCAGGCTTCAAATTGGTGCAGCTCTAGCCATTACAGACACTTGTGGAGTGAATCATCAGACGGAAGATCTTCCTCTCTGTCTCTCTTCCTCTCTGACTTTGCAATAAAAATGAATAAATGTTTAAAAATATTTTATACATAAAGGCTGTTAGCAACAGTGAGGTATAGGCTTCACTGGCCCAGCGCTAAGTGAACTACTTAGAGATGTAGGTATTTGAAAACATCAAGTAAATATTTTTGAGGTAGTATAGACTACATGAAGCATAGCATATTAAAAAAAAACACAGAATGCTTTCAAAAACAAAGTTATATTACATAGTTTGAGGGTAAATACATAACTTCAAAAAAGAAAGATTGGAAATTTTTTTTTATAGAATGCCGAATTAAAATAGTAAAAATAGATCATGAACAAACTACTGTTCACAGGCAGGTATAAGGTGGAACCGTTAAGGAAGTGCCTGGGAGCTCATGTTGTGACACAGCACATCAAGCCCCCATTCACAACACCAGCATCCCACATCAAAGTCATGGTTCGGGTACTGGCTGCTTCCCTTTCAATCTGACTTCCTACTAATGAGCAAAAGATGTCCCTGCCACCCACAGTGGAAACCAGTATAGAGTACCTGCCTTGTGATGTCAGCCTGTCCCAGACCTGGCTGTTACAGTCATTTAGGGATTAAAATCACAGATGGAAAACTTCTCTCTCCCCTTAGCTCTCCTTCTATCTCTCTGTTGCTCTGCCTTTCAAATAAATAAATAACAAACAAATAAATAAATGTTCTTTTAGAAAAAGAGATGGCATTAAAAACTACTTTAAAAGTTTTTAAAAACTGAAATAAAAAAAAAAAGAAACAGAGTGGGATACCCACATTTTATACCAGGTTGAATTCTTGCTCCCAATTTCCACCTTCTCTGAAGAGTACTCTGGCAGACACCAGGTGACGGCTCAGGTACTCTGCCACCCACATGAAAAACCTAGACTGAGTGCCAGGAGCCAGTGTCAGCCTGGCCCAGTCCTCACTATGGCAGGAATCTGGAGAGTGAACCAGAGGATAGTAGATCCCTGACTCTTTCTCTCAATAAAAAGTGATTAAACCTTAAATTTAAAGAAAATTTAACTACTGTTACATAATGGCCAACATATCAAATTACTTACAGGATTAAAAGAATCCTATGCATTCATTAAGTCACACATATGAAGACTTAGTGAAATGAAAAACAGTAGTATGCTACGCCTAAGGAAATACAACAGTAACTGATGCTTGGTGGGGTCTGGGTTCAGTCCTGGCTCTGCATCCAAGCACAGCTTCCTAGTAATGAAACCCTGGGAGGCAGCAGTAAGTACTTCAGTGCTCGGGTCCCACATGGCAGACCCAGGCTGAGTTCCCAGAGCCTGGCTTCAGCCTGGCCCAACTCCAGTTGCCGCAGGCACCTGAGTGAAGCAGCAGATGGGAGATCTCTCTCTGTCACTCTCTTAAACACACGTTAAAAAAAATTGTTTTCAGGCCCAGCAGCGTGGCCTAGCAGCTATAGTCCTCGCCTTGAACACGCAGGGATACCATATGTTCACCAGTTCTAATCCCACCAGCTCCACTTCCCATCCAGTTCCCTACTTGTTGCCTGGGAAAGCAGTCGAGGACAGCCCAAAGCCTTGGGACCCTGCACCCGAGAGGGAGACCTGGAGGAGGTTCCTGGCTCCTGGCTCTGGATCGGCACAGCACCAGCCGTTGCGCTCACCTGGGGAATGAATCATAGGACAGAAGATATTTCTCTCTATCTCTCCTCCTCTCTGTATATCTGACTTTGTAATAAAAATAAATAAATCTTTTTAAAAAATTGATTTCAAATCTTTATACTGGTGAAATCAAACTTACTCCAACAGAATAGAAACAAATGCTAAGAAGTTAGAGTATTTTAAAGATACTTTGTGGGGCTGACATTGTGGTACAGTGCATTAAGCTGCTGCCTGAAATGTCAGGCTCCCAGGTTAGAGTACCAGTTGCTGTCCTGATGCTGAGCTTCTGGTCTGCTGTCCTGACGATGCTCCTGTGAAAGCACAGGATGACCTGAGTGCTTAGACCCCTGTCATCCATGTGGGAGACCCTCCAAGTTCCTGGCTTCAGTCACTTCACAGAACAGAGTCACAAACTCTTGCCTTTTAAATAAATAAATAAATCTTTAGGGGAAAAACAGTCTCATTTTTTATATAGATTAGCTTGCCAGCCCCTGAAAAAACACAGTTGTTGTTCAGTTTTAATTAGATTTTTATTCTTTCAGATGTTCTAAATTTTAACTTTACTATTTTGGCTTATAATATAACAGTCTACAGTGTTGTTGTTCTTTGCCAACAGAATTTAATGTGTATGGGGAAAATCATTTTAAGAAAAACACACACATATGTACAATTCACAAAAACAGACAAGACACTGTGCTATCGTTTTTACAATCGTTTCAGTAAAATGGAATGAAAATGTCTTCACTGTTGCCCACGTGGCTAACACCATAAAGAGACCAAAGCATGCTTGTTTACCATGCCAAACTGCCGCGTGTCCGTCCCACAGGGTCGCCACCGTTTTCCTTGCACCATCCCACAAATTATGAGAATAAGCTTCCTTCAACACTTTCTTCCTCTTATAAATATGCAAGAAAATAATGGTAAGGTAGAGAAGAAAGATTGTAAAGTACGGAAGTATCAAAAGTATTAGTGGTGTAAAAACCCACAAGAGATAATTTGCAAAATTCAAGTAGTCCTCTAATTGTTCCACACCAAGCCATTCTTCAAGGATATGAATGAAACAAGCCAGATAGGGGGCAGAATCCTGTCCTGTAGCACAGGTTTGATTTCTATCTGTCATTTTTCTTTAGGTAAAAGTGACAAATTCAGTCTCTTCATTGCCGTAGCAGGTCTTTAATTTGGCACTGTAAGGGGGAAAAAAAACTTAACGTTAGTCTCTTCAAAGTCAAATGCTTTTAGTCTACATAAATACTATTTAGAACCCTTTTTTTATTTACTGTTAATAATTTATTTTGTTGCAGATTTAAATGCAAACACTATAAGGTTTCATCTGTTCACTCACGCAGTACATTGATTTAGTTTTGAAGTAATATCCAAGTTATACTTAAAATAAAGCAGACAAAAAATGAACTTTTGGGCAGATCTTAATAACTTCTTCACAAAAGAAAACATCAACATCTGGTCAATAAAAGTAAACTTCATTTTTTAAGGAAAGAACAACACAAATTTTTGAATATTGGTTTACAGAGAAATTTATTTAAAGCTATCTGTTCTAATGATTTTATGTAATAAAATGTTATCAGTACTTTTTAAAAAAGATACATTTATTTTTATTGGAAAGGCAGATTTCTCAGAGAGTCCTCTATTCCACCTTCCCTGGCCACAAGCAAGGTGATGGATGGGAAGTGGAGCAGCTGGTACACAAACGGGCACACATTGAGGATCCCAGTGCAAGCAAGGCAAGAATTTAGCCACTAGACTATTGCGCTGGGCTCTATCAGTACTGTTTTTATCTTATAGTCACTAAGATTTCACTTATTTACGTGACTAAAAATATTGCTGTCCATTTTATGAACACACTCTCTAGTCACTTGACTTACCAGAAAGCAAATGTCTTGCAACCAGCTACAATGTAGACACTCTAGAAAACATAGTAAAATGTTATTACGTACACTTAAAAAGATAATCATGAATTCTTAAAGTTAGAACTTTTATAAATGTCAAAAGATATTTGACAAACGTTAACGGCTCCACACTAACACATCACGATGATCACATTCATGCCACTACTGTTCAGTGAGGACAACCACTTAGTCTCACTATTGAAAGGACCACTTAGTAAGCTTAACATATACAAAAAGTTTTCCTTCTTCAAAGAAAAATAAATGAAGATGTATACTTAACCAGTCCTCCTTTTTTAAAGATTTTTTAATTTATTTATTTTCATTCTAATTGAAAGAGAGGAAGACATTCTATCCTCAACTTAACTCTTCAAATACCTGCAAAATCAAGCCTGGGTCAGACCAAAGTCAGGATCCTTGAACTCCAGGTCTCTCGTGTGGGTGGCCAGAACTGCAGTGCTCAAGCCATCCTTTGCTGCCTCCCAGGAGACACCAGCGGGAAGCTGGTCTGGAAGCAGGGCCACTGGGACTTGTACCAAGCTCTCCAATCAAGGAGGCACACATCCTACATATCTTCTGTTTTGTCTTTTGAATATAACTATACCACTGAGAAAACTTCTTGTTTAAAAATTCTTGCTGCCCTCCCCTCTGGATGACCAGATGTTAATAACTTTGCCAGATAAGCGGATGGTCAAACATGATATTTGGTGATACAGTTTTAGCCCTATGACCATAATTTTCCACATAAGATTTACATCTTCTAATCATATTTTTCAATTATTAGAGATATCATTATTCTATGTTACAAAATCTTAATGAAGAGGATCTCAAATCCGTCATGGCAAAGGCAAAAAATGAATATGAAAACTGAGGAAAAGACACGTAAGAGCAATTCTTTTATTTGTCTTTCTGTCAAGACTATCTTATTAAAGGGCTTATTAGCAGAGTATACTCTGACTTGTTCTTCCAGGGATGGAGAATTTAGTATCAACTCCTTGCAACCAATAGCACATAACCTGTGTAAAATCTAGGGTTCTTATAGCAACAAAAAGTGAACAAGGCATACTTTTAGCCCATATGCTAGGCCTGCCTTATTTATTTAATATTTTAGTCAATCTAAGAATCAAATCACCATAGGTCTAATTTTCCAGTAAAACACAGGAAATATAATACTTTTTACAACAGAAGCTTTTCCAGTAGCATAGCTATATTTTTTTTAGAAAGACTAATATGTTGATGTGAAAAATTATAATCTTTATACACTGTTCATAGGAATGTAAAATAGTGTGACCACTGCAGAAACTAGTTTGGCAATTGCTCAAGGAGTTATTCCTGAGTCACCATACAACAGCAATTTTACTCCTGGATATGTGAGCACACCTCTAAAAAGCTTGCAGAAAAACAGAACTAAAAGATAATTTTATGTTGATGCAAAACAAAGTTAAAATCCATGAAGGTTTTCATATTGTACATCTTTTAATGAAATTTCTGAAGTTCCTTTAATGAAGCTAATGAAGTTTTCTAAAGAAAACTCAAAGCATAGATTCACACAAAAATTTATATGTACATATTCACAACAGCATTATTCATAGCTGGCAAAGAGCAGAAACAACTCAAATGCCGACAAACTGATGACTGGATAAAGAACACGTGACATAGCCACAGACTTTTACTCAGCCATAAAAAGGAATGGAGCACAAGTTCATGCTAAATAAATCTTAAAAACGAGATACAAAAAGCCGTGTAATGAATGAGTCTATTATATGAAAGACCAAAATCATGCAATGCATAGAGACAGAAAGATTAGTGGTTGCTAGAGTTGGTGAGGGGAGAATGAAAACAGACTGCTAAACAGAACGATGAAATGTTCTGGAATTGTAGGAATGACTGCACAACCCAGCAGATATAGCTGAAAATAGATGAGCTGTAGAGAACTGCTTTACAATATTACCAATAAATTATATAATTACAAAAGCATCTCATGGATTTTAAAAAGAGCTTGTCCTAGGATCAATCAACATTTTGATTAACAGCCTCTTACTGCTTAATACAACTACCCAAAAAATCTAGTTTCATTTTCCATTTTTAATAGGATTACAAAATATTGTGATTTTAAAACATCTTTCACTGGGCTGGGGTGGCTAGACAGAGACACCCAACAGTATCTGTGTGGGCTGCATAGTGGAGCTGGTTAGAGGGAACAAAGCTTTAATACCCACTGACATGTACGAGAGCCGAATGGGATGTGGGACAGACTGGACTACTCTGCTACACATACTGGCAAACCAGGGTAGAGGCGGGCCTGGTGGGGGTTATTGCAGGTCACTCCAATTAGGCTGCAGCTCTCACTGGTTTATGAGAGGGCCAAGTATGTGCTGGGCAGAACCAGGCTGGACTGCAACACCCATTGCTTCCAGCGGAAGCTGGGGCTGAAAACAGAACCGGCCCAGCAATTGAAACCACCAGCTGATCTGGGAGACGGACTGTGCCGGGCCTTGTACTTGCTAGTACATACAAGAATCTGGTTTGGGAACACCTCAGACAAAGTTTCTTTGGGGATCTCCCCAATCGAAAAGCCGGACTCAGAACCCTAACCAAGAAAAGACAGAAGACAGAACAAGTCAATCAACCACCTCAGCTATATGTTGGCAGCAAAATACTGGGCAAACGGAGACTTTATGGTGACTGTATCAATCAGTGGATTCTTCAACGACCTCATCGTGCTTGGAGTGGCGAGATTGGCAGCAATTCATAACTGCTGAACTATCAAAACCACTTAAGCAAGAATCTCAGAGCATGCCCCACATCTGGGACCTGGGGTGGGTGGGAAACTGGGTGGGGCTTCTCCCTCAATATCCCCCTTTACTTCAGATACATGAAGGAAACAATATGGAAATGATAGTCTTACCCACTTTCCCATAGCCCATGAACCTTTTTACCCTAATTAACTATGTAAAGATTGTCAAAAATGTAATTTTTAAAAAAGGAAAAAAAAACTCTTTCACAAGATCTAGTAGTTCTTCAATAGTGCAACATGCAAGAACCACTCCATAAATGGTCATTTGGCCTTCCTTGGTTTGGTTTTAAAATTTCCCAGAACAGAAAACTCAAAAAGATTTTCAAAACTAATCACTCAAGTACTAAAACGTTCTTCTACATACTTAGCTCACTTCAACTTTCACCTGCTGTATCTAACTGTACTGTGTACACTCTTCCATTAGACAACCTCTGAGAGCTTTGGAACAGCTATTAGCTACAAAATCCCCTAATCAGATTACTTTCAACACTCCTCAGACTTTCATCTGGTATAGACAGGACTATATCAGGAACCTCTGTGCCTCATTTTACTAAGATCTTCAAATTTGAAAAACTTCTACCCCATAGGTTACTCTAATTAAAGGGACTGACCAGGACAAAGAACTTGGGGAAAGTGACATGTAACAGGTGCTACATGCTTGCTGTCACTACTCTTTTTTTTTTTTTTTAATTGGAAAGTCAGATATACAAAGAGGAGGAGAGACAGAGAG
The DNA here is from genome assembly GCF_030435755.1 of Ochotona princeps. Taxonomy (NCBI): domain Eukaryota; kingdom Metazoa; phylum Chordata; class Mammalia; order Lagomorpha; family Ochotonidae; genus Ochotona; species Ochotona princeps. The sequence goes on from NC_080840.1 coordinate 43,637,225, forward strand.
GAAGATCTTCCATCTGACTATTCACACCCCAAGCTGCCGCAACGGCTGGAGCTGAGCCAATCCAAAGCCAGGAGCCAGGAGTTTCTTCTAGTTCTCCCACGCAGGTGCAGGTCCTAAAGTTTTGGGCCATCCTTGACTGCTTTCCCAGGCCACAAGCAGGGAGCTGGATGGGAAGCGTAGCTGCCGGGACTAGAACCCGTGTCCATATGGGACCCCGGGTGTGCAAGGTGAGGACTTTAACCACTATACTATTGCGCTGGGCCCTGTCACTACTTTTTTTTTTTTTTTTTTTAAAGATTTATTTTTATTCTTATTACAAAGTCAGATATACTGAGAGGAGGAGAGAGAGAGAGGAAGTGGAGCTGCCAGGACTAGAACCAGCGGCCATATGGGATCAAGGCAAGGACCTTAGCCACTAGGCCACGCTGCCAAGCCCCCGTCACTACTCTTAAAAGATTCAAAGCTCTGTAACTTTTGGAGTAGTTCTACCTCAAGTCCCGTTTTAAAATATCAAACTATTCTCTACATTTCTATGAATTCTACTAAAAAAAAAAAAAAACTTTTCTTGAGCCTGCAAAGATTCTACATTTTATCCTTACTAACACTCATATTCTAAGACAGTCTATTCTTTTGGCCTACTTCTGGAATGGGGTTGGGAGCCAAACTGCAGATACTAAAATATTGGTTTACAATATCAAGCAAATTATACCTCTTTGTGTGTCAAATTTGTCTTCAGAAAATAGGGATAATAATCCATTCGATAAAGACCTATTTGTCTCAGGTACCTACTAGGTACCTGAGCTAGGTACTAGCTTTATTTGCACAACAGCAATTAAAGCAAAATCTGTAACTTGAAGCTACTTAGAATCTACAAGAGAAAGATATACAACAAAGCATGAATAAATATATACAAGGCCAGATGATGATAGGTGTTGTGGAGAAAAACACACAGCAGCATAAGAGAACACGAAGCTCTCTGGCAGGCAACGGAGGAGGCTTGGGGAGGTACTTTCCATTTTATAAAAGGTGGCAGGGGAAGGCCTCCCTAGCAGAGACCCAAGGAAGGAAGCCAGTGAATCATATGGACATCGGGTGGAAGAAAATTCCTGGCTAAATAAAAAAGCAAGTGCAAAATATGTGCATGTGGTGCAGTCTGAAGAACAAGGAAGCCAGGCAGAAGAGCAAGTGACAGTGAGGACAGTCAGAAACAGGCACAGTGTGCTGGCACTGTGGCACCTGCACCATCGACTGTCCACACAGTTATCAGTTCGAGGCCCAGTCTCTCTGCTTCTGATCCAGCTCCCTGTTAACAGAAGATTGATCTAGCTCTCTGTAACCCTCCTTTTTTCAAATAAATAGACATATCTTTATAAAAATAAAAAACCAAGAGAATAAAGAAATGGATACAGAAAGGAAGTATTCTCGTGTGAGTCTAGTGTGTCAGCATTGATGTAAGTGGGATGGAGAGGGCATCAGAGGTGAGACTGGTTGAACTGGGGTATATGGGACTGCTATGTTGATTAAATGTTATGGAAAGGACTGCGCATGTGGCTGAGCCAGACACTTCAGACACCCACATCACATGCTGGAGTACCTCGGACTGAGTCTTGCCTTACTTCCAACCCAGCTTCCTGTGAAGGCAACTGGTAGGCAGCGGATGATGGTCTGAGTACTCAGTCCCCTCCCACCCACACAGGAGACTGATTTACTGGACCCTGGCTTCTGCCTGCTTCAGCCTTGGCTGTAGCGAACACTTTGGAGAGTGCAGCCAATGGAACGAAGAGATCCCTCACCTACTGTCTCTGTCATTTTGCCTTTGAAATTAAAAAAAAAAAAAGGAGTAAATAAACAAACACTGTAGAGGGAAGGAGGTGGAAGCTGCTCAATGATTGAGGTGACGAATGAAAAGTAGCATGTATACAGTAGAGCAAAGGTGACAGAAGATGGTCCATTTCAGGACACAATTTGAAGACATAGCCATCGGGATTTGCTGTTGAACAGATAACAGAATGCAAGTCAGAAAGAAGTCTGGGATGGAGTCAGCAAAAGGCTCAATTGGCTAATGTTCTACCTGCAAGTGCCAGCATCCCATATGGGTGCTACTTAGTATTTCAACTGCCCAACTTCCAACCCAGCTCCCTGCTAGTGGCCTGGGAAGGCATCCAAGCATGGCCCAAAGCCTTGGGACCCTGCACCCATGTGAGAGACCTGGAAGAAGCTTCTGGCTCCTGAAGCTTCGGCTCAGCTCCAGCTGTTGCATGATTTAGGGAGTGAATCTGCAGATGGAAGATTTTTCTATCTTTCCTTCTCTCTGTGTATCTGCCTCTCCAATAAAAAACACAAATAAGTCTTAAAAACAGATGGACATGTAGAAATCTGGGATGGCCAGTTGTTTTTGCTTTTATTGTTTTGGTAACCCAGGGTTGTATTCTGGGAGGCTCTGTCATTTACTCTGTGATGTAGGCAAGTTACTTTGCTCTGCCTCAGTTTCCTCACCAGTAAAATGGAGACAGTATCAGCACATGACTAATAAGACTACTGTGAAGATTATATGTTTACAAAGCTTAGCTAGCTTTTAGTAGATTACTAATCAAGCACTGCTATCATTATCAGTATTACAGCTTGTCTATGGAGATATAGAAAGAGCAGATTTGGGGGTAGAATGAATATAAGGAATTAAATGAAAACATTAAGCTTCATATATCTATTGGACACATAGGTAAAGATATTAAATAGGCAGCTGAGCACATTCCAGCTTAGCAAGAAGCTCAGGGGTGAGAACCACATCTGAGAACCGGCAACATAAAAACAACAGAAACTAAAGGGCCCTCTAGGAAGTCAGCCTACAGTGAAAGAATTCTATAAGTAAGGAAAACAATGAGGCTCCATCCTCTTCCTTCCACAGGGGAATCCTGGGGGTCCAAGTAACAAGTGCCTCAAGAAGGAATGCTCAAAATGTTCTACACACTCTCGAGAGGTCAAGGAAGAAAAGCAGTAATTGGTCACTGGATTTCATAGTACAGAGGTAACAAGCAAGCCTGATGAGAGCTGTTTTAGTTTAATGAGATGAAAATATAGTTACATTCAGGAAAAAACAGGAGGGAATGAATTAGAAACAACAAACAAAAACAATTCTTCGGGGGACCCCTATGGCATAACAGAGTAAAGAAGCTTCCAGGTAACCAGAAAGGGTCCTAGATCAGCAAATCATCGTCACTGTTCATGACTTGTAGGCCTTTAGGCTTAGATCAAGTACACTGCCACTGCTATTCTAAGATGAAAGAAAACAGATGAACTTGTAAGGCCAATGCACTACTGGGAGAGTGAAAAATGTATAATACAGAACAGGAACCTACTGGGGGGAGTTTGGGGCCCTTGACTAAACCAAAGGAGACATGGTGTACCAGAAAGTGAAGAGCCCTGAGAAAAATTATTCCACTGGTTTCTTCATTTATCTATTCAACAAATATTTACTGAGTAAGGAAACTTTGATCGATATCATTCTAGACAGAAAACAAGATGTAATCTATCAAAACATATGTAAAGCACTTACATAATAAAGCCTAGCACATTACAACCATGGAACAAGCATCTAAAAGTAGATCTCAGCTGCTTCATGCCAAACTGTAACAAAAATGTGACGCAAGATGGTGTCCCAAAACCTGCCACTACAGGACTGTCAAAGGCACTGGAGTAATATGCTTTTGAACGGATAAGCACCTATTTTTTGAAATTGTATACTTTTTTTAATGTTTGTTTATTTTCACATACTTGAAAGGCAGAGCAAGACAGTAAGAGAAAGAGAAGCTGCAGCTGAGTCAGGCCAAAATCAGTGGCCAGGAACTCCAACGCGCCCGAGACCTGAGCACTTGAGCCATCGCTGCTGCCTCCCAGGAGCATTACAGGAAGTTGGATTGGAAATAGAGCAGCTGGGAATTGAAGCTGAGGGATAGCTTTAACCCAATGTGCCACAACTCCCGACCCTAAAATACTTATCTTTAACAATGTAGAAAAAGGAAGTCTCTAAATTCTATGAGTCCAGTGCCTGGGATTGACTTCCACCCCTGCTTCTGATTTAGCCTCTTGCTAATGCACCCTGGGAGGCAGAAGACGGTGGCTCAAGTACTTGGGTCCTTGCCCCAATTTGGGAGACCAGTCTTCTGGCTTCAGTCTGGCGCAGCACTGGAATTTGGGAAGTGAATCAACAGATTTGGGTCTCTATCTCTCTGTTACTCTACCTTTCGGACAAATAAATAATGAACTTATAAAAGTGGGGGGAAAGGGACCCGGCTGCTCTATTTCCCATTCAGCTCCCTGCTTGTGGCCTGGGAAAGCAGCTGAGAGCATTCCAAAGCCTTGGGATCCTGCACCCACATGGGAGACCTGGAGGAAGCTCTTGGCTTCAAACTGGCTTAGTTCTGACTGTTGTGGCCATTTGGGGAGTGAATCAATGGATGAACGGTCTTTCCCTCTCTCTTTCCTCTCTGAAAATTTGATCTGCCTTTCCAATATAAATAAATCTAAGGGAAAAAAAGGAAGGAAGGAAGGAAAGAAGGAAAGAAAGTGGGGGAATGGTCAGGCCTTGTGATGTGGCATATTAAGCCACTGTTTGCAAGTCCCCCATCCCAAACTGTGGTTCTTGGGATGAAGTCCTCCGCTTCTGATCCAGCTTCCTGCTAACATATCTGGACACACGTGGGAGTCTGAACAGAGTTCCTGGACTCCTCTATGTTTTAATCACGCTGAGAACATTCTGAAAATGCTATTTAGAGAAATATATCATAACACAAATTAGTTTTCCCCGTTTCTGAATATTTAAGAGTTAAACAGGAGCTAGGCATTCAGTTTTAGCAAGCAACTGGTTTTACTTCAAATCATGAATAAAGCTGCACTTCATCTAATATTTCAGTCTAGGGATCTGCCAAATCCAGTCCTCCTAAATTTTAAAATAATACACTTCACACTTGAAGCGTCAAACTCCAGATTCTGCTAACAATTCCCTTTCAAGATTTTTTTGAAGTCCCCAAATGCCCTTCCACCTCCAGGTAAACTCTTCCATTCTATTTAATCCTACTGTTCTTCCCTTATTTTTCAGTCCTAGGAATGGAACTAATACCAATAATGCCATCCATCTCTTCACATCACATGTCTAACTCCTTCTCAAATAACCAAAATCAGCAGATTTCTGACCTAAAAAATAGGGCAGCAGTAAGAAGGCATTTCACTGGAAAACAAATTTCTATTCCCAACCACTCCTAAATATCATCAAAGTACTGGTGTCCAGTCTAAATGTCTGGATTTCACCTCGGTTTACACATAACTCTGCTCAAGCAGGACAAACTAAACCCTATGTGTTGACAAAACCTTGCTGCTTAGGCAGTCCCACAGAATATAAAGCTCCAAACACTACTTTTTCCAATTTTGCATGTTGATTCAGCGTACCCTATTTGTGTGCCAAGATACTTTTCTTAGCAGATCATTAGCAGCTTGAAGGCTGAGACCTGCTTTACAGAAAGGACACCCCCAGGGACCGCAAGCCTGGAACGCCCAACTATCAACACCACAAAAGAAGTGTTTGATATACATTGTTAGCTTCAGTGCTGCCAGCAGCCCATCAAAGTGGTTATGATCAAGCATTCCCATTTCACAGATGTCCAAAGTCGAGCAATTGCCCAGGTGCCACAGCGAGCCAATGGGTACAAATCCACGTCTGACCTGTCAGGACCCTCTAACCCACCACCCATGCAACCATCCCACGCACCCACGGGCTACCACAGGCTTTCCTTTCCCTTTCCAACACAGGGGCTCGGTGAGGCTCCCGGAGTACGGGCGTCCCATGGCAAGCCTAGAGGCCTCTAGTAAGGACGGACTGACACACCTCTCCCGTCAAGCCAAGTGTCTACTGGCGAAAGTGGAGGTTTCAGAGCTCCAAGGGAGACGGGGGCCAGGGAAGACCGGCTCCTCGTGACCCAAGCAGGACCTCCTCGCACAGCCGTCCGCGGGCCAGCGCACGCGGGGATGCCCGCGGCAGCTGGGACGCGCGCGGCCCTCGGCGCCCTCAGTCTAGCCAGACGCGCCGCGCGCTGCAGGAGGGCGTGGAAGCCAAGATGGGGACCGACGCACCTGGGACGAGAGGCAGTCGCCTTCCCTCCCAGCGGTAGCGGCAGCTCTTCACTGGGTCAGCAGCCCAGAGAGGAAGGCAGGATGTGTGCAGCACCTTTCGCCTAGATGTCCTTTGCGAGGAAGGAACCAAGCCGCCGCGGCTGCAGCCCGGGCCGCCTTGAGTGTGGCACCGCCCTCCACCCGCCCCTTCCCGCGGCCGCCCGGAGCCACTTCCGGCGGCTGCGACCGCGCGCTTCCCCGGCGCGAGCGGCTTCGGGCGCGTTCCTCGGCGGGCATCCCCGGGCCAGCTCTCCTCTCGGCGTCCAGAGAGCGAGCCAAGGCGGGGAGACTCGCGAAATGTGCTGCGAGCGGTGGAGCCGCGTGGCCGAGATGCGGCTGTTCGTGGAAGCCCGGGAGGAGGAGGAGCCCGCCATCCTGTGCTTGTGCTCCCGGGCGTTCGTGGAGTAAGTTGGGTCGCGCGGCGGGGCCCCTGGCGCAGGTCGCCGGGAGAGAGGCGGTGTAGCCGGGGTGTGTCCTGCGGTGAGGAGAAATCCAGATGCGTTTGAGCCCGCGGGGGTGGGGAGGAGGGCTTTCTTTTCCTTACGGGAAAAATGAGGTTGCGGAGGCCGTTTTCTTTATAGCTTAAACGCATGTGATAAGCAACTGGAAGTTGTGTTTCATAGCTAAAACTGATAGGTTTACGCTACACTCACATGCTACTTTTAAACGAAAATCCTTCCGCAAATGAATTTTATGTGACTAGCTTTTAATACAGTTTCGTAGAGCTGAAGTTTGAAGAAATTTTTCATTATAATTGAAAATTAACCCATAATGTTTCCACTTTAAAGCTAGATGCATTCGGTAGGAACTATGCTTTCCTGGCTCCTGACGAGCTGTGTGATCCTCTCACAGTTCTGTTAAGACTTGACCCCGGCAGTGCTTACATACTCCATCCTGGTCCCATCCTGGGTCCAGGAGCATCTCTGTAATGGGAAGATCTGAAGCTAGAGAATGAAATGATCAGATTTGGGTTGTTCAGAGATAACCTTGGCAACAGAGTGGATGACGACTTGGGGGAAGAGAGCCAGTTAAGGTTATCACCCAGGCAAGGGACAGGTGGGAAAGAAACTGCGGCCCTGGGGAATATATTGGGAGTGGAGAAATAAAGGAAAGATAAGGGACAGACAACAAGACCAGGTCTAGCTGACACCTTGGTGTCTGCCTTGTGTTGCTGCATTGTGCTGAGGTAGCGATTATTGGAGAATAAAGAGTTTTATTTAGGGGGACAGCAGTGCAAAGATCCTGGGTTCCATTTTATACATTTTGATGTTGAGGTACCTATGGGATATCCTAAGATACATACATTAGTAGTTGGATTATTGGTTTGGAGTCCTGGAGTTAATCTTAAAAATTTGAAGCATTCACCTTTAGTAAGCAATTTAAGCCAATAATGGGGGAGAAGGAATTCATCCTTGAGGAATTCCAGTAATTTTTCAGGATGAGAAGAGGTGAAGTCACAGGGAAACAGCAGGCAAGCCCAAGCTGGTGTTTCAGTGGAGCAGTCCACACTGGAAAGCTGCCGAAGGCAATGGGCTGGTTGATGCTTTATCAAACGCCACCACTAAATGTTTTACCTTTGCTAATGAAACTCCCTGACCAGACCTCATACGTATCTTCTAAACGCTCTTTTTGGTTAAGATTCATCTCTTAGGGCTTGTCTTCAGACTGCATGGCCCAGTTTTAGCCAGAATTCTGCAATGTTGTTTAATGAAACTTCTCCCACCCTTGGAATCTGACCGTGCTGGCCTGCCTTCAGCAGAAATCGTATATCAGTTTAGCAAGAAGCCCTGCATCCTTAAAATCTCAGTAAGCCCTCATCCACTGACCCCTCTTCCTGCTCATTGAATATAAATTCCCAGCAGTCTTTTCTATGTTAACAGTTGAGCTGGATCTCCAACTAAGTCCTTAGGCTTGATGCCTGTCACAGGAGTCCCAAGTGAAGCTCTCATTGGTGTTTTAACACATCACAATAATTTAAAACATTTTTTTTTCTTACAAGCCTACCAAGAGCTCTTCTAGGTAGGACTCAGAACGTATTCTTGCTTATTCAAGGTGATTGAATCTCAAAGTTGCCCCTCCCCATAAAATCAGAGCCAACAATTGACAACCCTAAACTTCTGCCCCATGAGTAGTGATTCCAAATCCTTGTCACCTATCTTAAGATTTTAGTAACTGTTGTGATTAAGGCACTTAAATAGCCTAATTGTCAGTAGGACAAGTAATGTCCTGCGGAGATACTTTAATATAAGGGTGCTTCAAAAAGTGTGTAGAAATGATATAAAGATATATTTATTTTGATACAAAAAATAAAATTTAGAAAGGATCTTCAAGAAGTAGGGATTATGATGAAATTAGGTGTGAATTTCAAGGTTCTTCCATGAAAATATGTCATTTTCCCACAAACTTTCTGAAATACCTTCGTATTTATATAGAATTTTGGGGACCTGAAGAGCCATAGCTACCTCTGCTAGTTCTCAGGTGGCAATATTTCTTATATTTCATACACTGAAAGCACAGCAAGTTTATTTGATGTGTTCCCCACCTCCCCCCCCCCAACAAGATCCAAGCCAGCATTTAAAATAGTACTGACTATACAGGCAGGGAATCTGCTTGGGTTTCATGGCCCAGCTCGACCAAAAATCAGCAATGTGGCCTTAGGCAAACCACATAAAATTTGTGTGATCTTATTTCAGCTCTTCCAGAAGGGACTTGCTTTCCTTTTTTCTGCTTGAAAATAAAACTCATCCCAGTCATGGAGGAATTATTCCTTACACTTGAAAATTTCCAAGTAATTTATTCATCTTGTATTTTTTGCCACCAAATTGTTTCTGCATTAAAAAGCTGACTTAAACTTGATAATGATGACTGCTGTATTAAAGCATTAATTGTAACCCACTTAATAACAGCTTGAGGAAAATCCCTTCTGGGTAATCAGGCAGAAGAGAAACATCAGAATGTGTCTCTCAGAGGAAAACATGCGATTTCAACCAAAGAAGTAGGTGGCATTGATGCTCAAGAATCTGGCCGTAACCATCCATAATAACCATAGCTGGGAAAATTGAGCGTATGCAAAATGCGGTAGTTAATCAAGAATGAACCTTTCTAATTTTGTTGCTAAGATCTTTGCTCCAAGAGGGACTTAAGCCTTATTGCCATGACAGGTAGCATATTTGTAACTGTGCTTCTTATTTTTTTTTTTTTTTTTCTTTAAGACTTATTTAATTTAAAGGCAAAGTTACAGAGAGAGACCTTCCATACACTGCTTTACTTCCAGTGGCCACAGTGGCTGAAGCTGGAGGGGTCTAAAGCCAAGAGCCAGGGGTTGCTTCCAGGTCTCCCTCCTGGGTGTAAGGAACCAAGGGCCTGGACCCTACTCTGCTGCAGTCCCAGGCTGTTAGCAGGGGTTGGATCAGAAGTGGAGAGCTGCTGGGAATCACAAGGCTTCAGCTTTGCAATTCAGATAAGCAGTTAAGGTTGATTATTGGTGGTTTCTTTTTTTTTTCCTAATGATAAGTTTATTTTTGATAATGTTTACATAGAAGGATGTTTGCTCATGTGGACTACCAATTAGGATGGGGAGGATCGAGGAATGCGGGAAAGTGGATGAGACAGCTGGCTTCGATCTTTTTTTCTTCCTATATCTGGTGGAAGTGGGAATAGAAGAGGGGAGGACCGCTCCCAGCAGCCCAACCACATCAGTACCTGGGGATGGGAGATGACCACCAGATGTCATCCCAGGGTCCCCGATGTGGAGCATGTTCCGAGGGCACTCTTCAGATGATTTTGATAATTCTGAGATGCTGTTGATGTCATTGCTCCAAGGTTGAAAAAATACTTCCAAGGTCGATTTGCTGACATAGTCCACCTTAGAGTCTCCACTCGTCCAGATACTCATTGTCAAAACTTGGCTGGAAGAGCTGTCCAATTTTTTCTGCTCTGCATGGTGCTAGACATCCTGTGCAGACCTCAGTGAATGAGTTGTCAAGTTCCCAAGAGCATCTGGGCAATGGCGTCAACTGCAGAGGCCTCAGCAACCATGGAGACTCAGCTCTGACACGTGCACTCCACGATCAGACCACAGATACTGTAATTTTTCCCCGTGGTTGGAGTTCTGAATCCAGTGGTCCAGTTGAGGACTCCCCAAAGAAACCTCACCAGAGGTGAATTCAGACCTGACTCCTAAGCACCAGCCAGTGCAGGGTCTGGTTTCATTCCATCACCCACATCAGCCTACACACATACACTGGTGGATACAGTCATCTGTTTCTCTCCCCAGGCCCATATGTAAACCAGTGGATGCTGTGCCCCAAACTAGTCCTGCCCACCGCACACTCATCTCTCACATACACTAACAGGAACTGCAACCTAATTTGAAAGACCCCCAGGACCCCCCCACACAAGGCCTGCCTCCAATCCTGTTCCCTGTGGCTGTGTGCAGCAGACTGCAGTCCTGCATCCCATTCAGCTCTCATACACATCAGTGGATTTTGGAGCCTAGCTCAGCCTGACCAACCCCGTTATCCAGTCCATTCATGATGACGGATGCCATTTCCTGTCCTGCCCAGCCAGACCTACCCCCAGCCTTAGTTTCCATGCTAACTGGTGGGAGCTGCAGCCCATCAGAGGGGTGCCCACAGTATCCCAACTGGGCCTACTCCCAGCCCTGGATCTTGAACTTGCCAGGGGGTTTTACAGTCTAGCCTGATAGAAGTTATCCCCAGTCCCAGCACCTGCTAGCCAATGCTGCGGGAAAGTCCAAACAGCACTTCACTCTGGCTCACGCATGTACCAATGGATATGGTTATTTAGCCCAGCCTGGCTCTCCCCATAACCCAGCTCACATGCTGCAGGCCAATGGGTTTTATAGCCCGGCCCAGCAGGGAAGACGTTACAGCCTCCCTGCCTGATTTACTCTCAGCCACAGATCTTTCTGCATCTAGTATTTGCTCCAATCCAGCCCTGGATAATCTATCACCCAGCTTGAACTTTGCCATCAAATGCTGTAGCCTTACCTGTCCCACCCATACTCCCAACCTTAGCTGGTGGTTGCTGCAGGCTAGCCCCACCCAACCTGCCCCCATACCTAGCTTTCATTCAAACCAGCAGATGTGACAGCCAAGCCTAGCCCAGCATGGCCTGCACCCCATCCTGGCTTCCGCACATGCCAGTGTTCTATGGTTTGGCCTAGCCTTGTGTGGTCTTTCCCCACCACCCCCTCAACAGCCAACCCGTATACCCGCTGATAAGTGAAGCAGTCCTGCCTGGCCTCACCTGCACCCAGAGGACTTACCATGCTCCATATTCGCCAGCAGGAGCTACAGCCCACCAGGGAAATTTCCAAAGTTCCCCCAGCAGACATACTCCCAGACCCAGATCTTACACGTGCCAGTGGGTGTTAGGCCTTTACATAGCACAGACTACCCCCAGTTTCAGCCTTTGTGTGTGCTGGTGGGTGCTGTAGCCTGGACCAGCCCAGCCTGTTTCCAATCTTAATATTCATGAGTGTTGGTGAGTTCCATGGTCACACTTAGCTTGGCCCATCACCACCCACAGCTCTCAAGCAAACCAGCTGGTATGGTGGTCCCATAGGAGGGACTCCACAACCCCCACACACACAGAGTATGCTCTCAGGCCCAGTTCTCTGGTGAGCTGGTTAGTATTGTACCTAACGTAATCCACACTGTGCTCTAACACTCTTTGTTGAGTGTCAGGGCCCTGTGGTTGAGCCCTGCCAGGCAGGACCCCCAGCTATGGCTTTCATGTGCACCCGTAGGTTGTGGTTGGTATCAGCCAGCCCAGCTCAGATGTCCCATGTGAGCAGGTGTATTTATTGGCCCTCAAAGGTCCTCTGGTTTCCCTCCTAACCACTGAGTCTCAGCGCCCTCCCCCTCCCCATTTACTTAAGTTTAGTAGCCTGGTTGATGGAAGTCCCCCAGAAGTCACTCCTCACCTGTCACATTCTCCCTCAGCAATCCTTTCACCTACACATATCCAGACCTGCTTCCCTGGCTATCCACAGCCCCCACATTCATGAGTGTGCATATCCCCAAGCCCAGTCCTCCAGTGCTGTGCCAGTCTGGAGCCCTGCCTGTCTACCCAGGGCCCACTCACACCTGTGCAGGGGTCTCTAGATCCTGTCTGCTGGTGTGCCAGCACCTGCCCACCACATACTCTTTAAAAAGAGAGAGAGAAAGAAAGAATACTCAGTTATGCTGGCACACTGGTATAGTTAACACAGATTTGGCATTAACCAATTCCAGGATGCCTGCCAGCTATTATCTGCTTCCCCCCCCCCCCCCCCGGCAGCGTGACACTTGCCTAGGTATGATGAAATCTAGGCAGTTGCCTACAACTGGGGAGGGTTGATTATTGTTTAGTCCTTATGTTGTGTGGATTGAGTTAAACTAACCAAACTCAACGATGACTTCATAGACATAATGAAAGCTCTTGGAGACTCTTGAATATTGTCAAAAATAAGAAACATTGTTTTTAGGGGCCCACACTTTGGCATACCTCCTAACGTTGCTGTGGCACCTACAGCGCTAGTATTCCACTTCCAATCCAGCTCTCTACTAATGTGCCTGGGAGAGCAGCAGAGGATGACCCAAGTGCTTGGGTCCCTATACCCTTGGTGGGGACCCAGAAGTTCCTGGCACCAGACTGGTCCAGCTCTGGTCATTGCATCCATTTGGGGAGTGAACCCTCAAATAAAGTATCTCTGTTGCTCTGCCTTGCAAACCAATCAATAAATATATATATTTTAGTGACATGCTTAAATAGCAGATTGTTGAACTTGAAACTATTCCTAAAGAACTCTACTACTGTATTACTGTAGGGGAAAATGATGGGAGAAAAAGTAAGGAGGAAAGGGGAATCTTTAGACCTGCAAAATTGTATCATGGAAAATAATAATAAAAAATAACTTTAAATGGAAAAACATTGTTTTCGTACAAATTTAGCAGCTTGTTCTCTGGTTGCCGCCTCAGCTGTAGACTTGGAACAAACTGGTAATAGCCTTGAACACCTGCTTAATCCCTCAACCAAGAAATGGCTTTGTGCTGCTTCCTCCAAGCTTGATTAGGCCTGTTGACTAGACTGGGTCCCTTCCCCAGGGGCTTGCAGGCAGCACTATGGGTGGAACCAGGGAGCCTACCCAGCAGAGTAAATGGCTATGTGTTAGCAGTCCTGGGCAAATAAGTAGTCAGTTTGCAGCTGTGACAGCCCAGGTTGTGTGTTTCATTCTGAGCCTGCAGACTGGTTAGTCCTGGCACTGCCTACAGGAAGATACTTTTCCAAAAAAGAAGAAAGAGGAAGTGTAAGTGATAGAATAGAGAAAAGCTGAGAAATTTTCTTAAACATTCCTCTAGAAAATATTTAACAACATTTGCATTAAAATAGCTTTAAAAAACAATTTATCGGCCATGTAATCACCAATCACAGTAAATTTCGTTTTTTGAATTGAACATATATTCTTTTCATTACAGATGATCATGTGTGTACTCTTAAAATCTGTTCTTCACTTTTAGACGCTACATTAAGATTAAAATTGGTGAAGGGGAAAGAGTGGCTTTTTTCCTGTAAATAGTTCTTAGTTATAACTCCTCTGAACCAAAAGAACTTCAAGATAGAATCTTGGAATTGTTGCCAAGAGTCATTGGGAGGCATTTGAAAATAGGAAACATGCTCGAAGTTCAGTGACTAGTAAATATACTCCTGCATTTCAATATGGGAGGAAATGCTTCAGAAACAAAAGTAATAAATATGAATGCAGAAAGAGATTCTGGTTAAGTTGATTAATATCAGTACCATGTGGCAGAGAACAGAAAATGATACCAGATGTCTTCTCAGCGATTGAGTTGATTTCCATACTAAATAATTAGTGTTATTGCAGCGCCTCCTTCAAAGGCAAGAAATAAAACGTGATGTAACTGGTTTTTTTCTATGGCATTGTAGTATCATGCTGCCTTATAAACGCTATAATTAGAATAATATTCTGTTTCATCTGCTTATTCAGCTTATGCATTGTGTGTGCAGAGAAGATGTTATTGGAATATTAGGGAGATCTTAAATAACCATTAGAATGGTTGGATAGCAGCAGGAAAAAATAGCTCACATTGAATTATCATTTTAGATATTGTGTCCCAAAAATTTTATGTGCACATACAAAGCCTAGAATAGAACATAAGAAAATGATGAACCAACGAGCTTATTGGTTTTTGTTATAAAGTCTCTTGGGCTACTACAAAGCGTGCTTTGTTTCATAGCTGTTTCATTTTGAAATAATTTCAAATTTAACAATAAATCAAACAATTATCTTCCTCACCCTTATTGACCAAGTGTTAATAGCTGCATTTGCACTTTCCCTCCCTCTCCTTAGCTAAACAGTTGTCTCTCTGTCACTGGAGGTTGCCCCTAATACTCCCCTCACCAGAATTAAAGGATGCTCAAGCTCCCTATGTAAAATAGTATTTGCATATAACCTGCATACATCTTCTGTTTCTTATAATATCTAACATTATTATCAATGAATGCTATGCAAACAGTTGTTACACTGTATTGTTTAAGGAATCATAATAAGAAAAAGGAAATATGACCATGTTTGTGTATTTCTCCCAAATAAGGAAACCTGTTAAACCACTGTAGAGATTCAATTCCCTAAGTTTTTCGCTGTATGTATTTCTAATCTAGCATTCCAGGTATCTGTTATGTTTACTTATTTGTGTCTTGGCAGTCTCCTACAGTCAGGAAAAATCCCTCCCTGTTACAGAAACTATATTCTAAACTTCCATGTCCTCAACAGATATATAAAAAGTGAAAACCTTACGAAAAATATCTTATAGGATGACCTCAGCTAACCTGTGTCTGACATTTTATCAAAATTTGAGTAATCCCTTCAGCAGGAATGCCACAGAAGGGGGGCTACTTTATGTAGGTACAGTCACAATAGTCCATTTTGTTATTTTGTGAGGCATGTTCCACTGTTACACCAACACCCTGTTTCTCAACAAATCCACGGCTTCTGCTGGCGTCAGCTACCTCTGTGAAGGATGCCAAAGGATAAATCTTCATTCTGCCTATGTTAGCTGGTGCTACATAAGGAGCGGTTTTCCTTTTTTCCTCTTGCATGTGTTTAGAACAATACTTTCGTTGGCCATTGTTAGGAATCTTTCTGGCCTTCCTGTTTCTGGGCAGTGTTTCTTGAGGCCACCATGATTTTCAGTAACTTCCTTTGAACAGAATCATGACTCTCTTTGTTCTCAGTGCATTTACTTTATAGCTCGTTGTAATCAGTCTTCAAACCATGTTAGCTCTCCCCTGCCTTCCCCTGGATGCCCCTCGGTGCCCTGTACCCAACAATGCTGGCAGACACAGTGGTGATGCCCTCTCTGCAGCTCCCGTTCTCCATCTCACCCCGTTACTTGTGCTCCCCGGGGCCAGTGGGCATGCTGCCAATGCATGGTTGCTCCATGCTCTCTCCCCGGTTCTGTGACCTGAAGTATCACCCCTAAAGGCAACAGGTGGATATGAAACAGATGAGAGTCATATTTTGTTAAATGTGTTTTGGCCCTATTTGAACAGTGATGTTCATAGTGACTTTGGGGAGGGGTAGTTTCCTTGGAATTTATTACATTAATACAACTCAGTTTAGAGATAGGAGCAGCTAGAATACACGATCATACATTTGTAAATCATCGTTTAGGCTTACTATGGTACTGTAATCTCCTGTCACAGTAGGTTAAGAAAAAAATTTATTCTCTATTTTGAAGATTCACTGAGACAAGATTGTTTTATGTTGATTTATTTTTGAGGTTGATAAACTACTTAAATTTAGTAACTTGTTAATCTCTAAAACAGTATTTGCTCAGACCACAAACTCTGTACTGGACAGTGGATAGTTTGGCTTATTTGCAAAATGGACAAGGATCTGCATCTGGATGTATGTGTGTGTGTGTGTTAACAAAGTCTGCCCACTATTGTTTTATGTCCACTTGTTAAAATTTAGAGAATTCCTCATTGTTTATATATTATAAGAAAAGATTCTTCTTCTGATATCCAGGGGAAATACTTACAAATGCTGCCATGCCTAGGAACTGTGTTAAATGTGCAACATACAGTGTGCATCCTTACAGAATGAAAAATGTATTATTACCTTTGTATTATAGAGGATGAAAATGCATTAGCAAATTTACTTTGTGTTGCTTATCTTGTTTACTAATTCATCTATGTTGTCTTGAGCATTTTTTCAAAGTTTGTAGTTTATTTTAATATGGACTGCTTAATTTACCTTCACAGTGATCGAAAATTGTACACTTTGGGACTAAAAGGCTACTATGTTAGAAGCAGTGACAACAACACAGGTAATATAAAACTGTGTTGCTCTTTTCTTTTCAGATTAACCAATATTCCATGTTAATTTATGTATAATTTGTTGTAATATTGTATTAACTTATTAGCATAAAGTCATAGATGATAAGTGAAAGAAATCTGAAATTATAGTGAATTTATTTCTTTACTCTTTCTAAAATCTCTGTCAAAACAGATCTGTTATTTTCTGTAGCTCCCATGTTGTTTTTGTGTAGCCTCGTTTGTCCCTGGTAGCGTTCCTTCTTGGGTTGTGACCATTAGTAAGAGCAACCTAGAAACTGCAACTTTGTAAGGAAAAATATAGGGCCAGCCTTGTGACAAAGCAGATGAAGCCGCTTGTTTCCTACAACCTGGGCATCTCATATGGGCACCAGTTTGTGTCCTGGCTGTTCTCCTTCTGATCCAGCCGCTGCTAGTGGCCCTCTTTGCCACCAGATGAGACTCCTGACTGCTGGTTTCAGCCTGGCCCAGTGCTCACCCATTGTAGCCATCTGAATAGTGGAGTTTAGATGGAAGATAAATCTCTCTCTGTTTGCACTCTGACATTAAAAATAAAGAAATGTTACCAGAAAAGGAAAAAAAAGTAGAATTGTATAGTTTCCTTTTCAAAAGAATTTGTATAAATAGTGACTCAGTAATTCCAGGCGAATATCCATTGCCTTTTTTCTGAAGTAAAAAGCCACCATCAAAGTTAACTTTCCCAAATAACAAGATTTTTGTGTTGAGCTTTTCCTTTGGTCTGTCCAACTTTCCTGCCGTCTTCGTCCTTCCACATGGACCCTTAATGTTTTGAGATTCACAGACTGCACCGTAGAGTCAGAAAGCAAAATGAGCCCCCAAAGACTGCATATCTCATTAACATTTTAAACCCCTTAACTTGGACGGTGAGGAAACACAGCCCTACATGCTCAGTGGAGCACTGGGTGAAGCATTTGCTCTGTGTGTTCGTGCTGTCCAAAAACACTGTGCTGTCACTGAATGAAAGAAAATCAACACACCAGGAGAAGAACCTAATACTAAGCCTTTCACTTTCCCCATTCTGTGCTCTCCTGAGCTTTTTCAAGTTTATTGAATGAAATGCTGAGTAAAATCCTCTTCTATATCTGTTTTGCCCTCCCAGGTGCCTGTTCAGTAGAATTTGCACATGGCAGGTTTCTTTTCTTTTTGTCTCCATTTTGCCATGTTAGATTATGTATGCTATTACCTGAGATCATCAGACTTTTGTTATAATACTGTCTTAACTCAGTATCAAGTGGCAATTCTAGGAAGTCTTTATCTTTTTTTTTTCTTTAATGAAAAGTGTGGTATTCAAATTGAATAATATTAAAGGACAAATATATGGAGTTGAAAGAATCATGTAACCTTAATTATCCAGCAAAGTATCCTAAAGGGATCAGTCATTCCCAACTTAAAGATTCGAGGCAGTTGTTACCTTTATCTCAATGAGAACATATTTGGGTGAAGTAAAACGTTTAGCTGTGATAGTGCTTTTTGCTCAGATATGAAATTGGAGAGTCTGTAAGAACCTTCTAGTTTGGTGAATTTAAGCTTCTGAGAACAGAATGCTTTCAGTCAGGTGTTCGTTGGAATCCTGAGACCTCCGTCCCCATTGTATCTCTCCTACAAAGCTCTCCTACCTCATACTAAAAAGCTCCTGAAGCAGTTCCACAACTCAGGATTTTAGATCTACTGAGCTCAGACAGCAGTTTTGCAGATAAGCAATATGCACATGGAAATGTTTTCCCCACAGTTACACTTCCCTGTCCCCTCTCACTTCCATCCTCAGTGCTTTGTGTGGTTCCTGGTGCAGAGCAGACACTCAGTCAACAGCAGGGCAGCAGGCTAGAAAGTGCCAGATAGAGCTAGAGAGTTAACATTGTCTCAATTCTGCAATGACTATTCTTGTGAATCATAATATTTACAAATGGTATAATCATTCTAGTTCTTTAACATGAGGATAAAGAAAACTTGCCTGCAAATTTTCTCTAAAACAAAGTCAAAAATGCTATCTCTAGGAGACCAAGCTACAGAAGAGGAGGAGGAGCATATTTGTTCTCAGGGCACTGTGGAATCACGCAGCAGTAAAGGCCTGGGTCTGGATGAAAGTGAACTTGATTCTGAAGCTGAACTCATGAGAAGTATGGGATTGCCACTTCAGTTTGGTGGAGTATCTGCACAAAAGCATTTTGAGGTAAAGATTAATATTCTTTTTTTACTTCTGTGGGGAGCAGGGTGCTAAAGCCGCTCCTGGGATTCATAGGGGCCATTGCAAGATGGCAGCTGGCCCAGAGGCGGAGTTGGTTTCGCCAGCAGGTAAAGAGGAAGTCACAGGGATAGGCTAATGCCCTCACTGCGATTATGTCATTGCTACTGGCCTATCACATAGTGCCAAGTGGACCCACGGGGAGAAGTGATTGGTGGAGAACGATGTAAAAGTAGCCGGTAAAAGCAAGGACGGGTAAAAAGACGGACTGGGACTATGCTGAGAAGCACAGACGAGGAGTAGAAAGACTGGGGAAAGAACGAAGGACGGACAGCAACAGGGGCAGTGGGGAGAAGGATTTAAATGCAGCCGCTTTTGGCAGTGAAGGGTCCAGTTGCGGTTCCGGCTTTTCCCAGACCCTCCAGAGTGTGCTTCAGCATTTTAGTGCCGCTGCTGGGCAGCGGCAACTTCTATTTCTTAGTTTTAGTTCTCATAACATTTCTTTTTTTCTTTTTTTTTTTTTAAAGATTTATTTTATTTCTATTACAAAGTCAGATACACTGAGAGGAGGAGAGACAGAGAGGAAATGGAGCTGCCGGGATTAGAACCAGCGGCCATATGGGATCAAGGTGAGGACCTTAGCCACTAGGCCACGCTGCCGAGCCCAGTTCTCATAACATTTCACAAACAATTTTTATCCCTAGAAAGGGATATATTAGTAAATTTGCTAAAATTACAAATTGTGACAGTTCCATGTGTGTCTTTTCCTCCTCTTGGGAACAAAAATGGTAAGTCACTTGTTAGAACTCAAAGCCCAGGATGGGATTTTGTATTTTGTTTATTCCAATGTTAAAATACTCTTCGATCTCACTTTCTTTTATAGTTAATGAAGTTATTTTATATCAAGTTATCATTTATCTCATGTAGGTATCTGTGAATACTAGAAATAAAGTTAAAATAAAAAAGAAAAAGAAAAAACATCAAAAGAAGTACTTAGATGAAATGATAAAAGAATCCTTGAGAAAGGAATCTGAAGAAGATGACATTTTGGCCTCAGATGATCCTTGTACAGTTGAACACTGTGAGAATAAACTTCAAAGTGAAAAAGACATTGAAACTGAAAATCTTCCTGTTGAAAATACAACATCTCCAAAACTAGAAATTACGGAGAAATGGGAAAAGTATTGGAATGAATATGGAGGAGGACTGTTATGGCAGAGTTGGCAAGAAAAACATTCAGATCAAACATTGTCTTCTGAACCTTGGAACTACCCGGAAACAAAAGAAGAATGGGAACAACATTATAGTCAAATTTATTGGTATTACTTGGAACAGTTTCAGTATTGGGAAGCGCAGGGTTGGACTTACGATGCCTCACAAAGCTGCAATGCCGATACTTGCACAGCTAGAACAGAAGTCGACAACCAGAAAGATGAAGATTGCATGAAAATTGACTTAATATCTCTTCCATCATCACCTAATGCAGTTAATAATGAAATCTGTAGCTGCAGTGATAAGGATCATAATCAAATACTTGATGGAATTAGTAGTATGACTCTGAATTCAGAGGAAATCAGTCAGAGCCAGTTAGATTCCTCAGTAAGTTGTGGTGCTCATCAACAGCTGAACGGGGACAGCAACCAAAAAGAGTGCCCTGCTTCTGGCCAGAAGGAACCAAGTAACGGAGAAACGAAGGAGAGCAACTTCTGTGAGAATACAAACACAGACCAAGCAGCCCAGGGTAAGATGAGACAAGACTGTTTCTCTACTAAGTTGTAGTTAGCAGTATAACTACTGCTAATCCTTTATGGTAGAGTTAAATGATAGCAGCTTTATTTCATGGTATAGTATTGAAATTATATTTCCATCCTATTTTTAGATCATAGTTGTGCATTGCCCTTATGTATTGGTATGAATATTTGCATTCAAAGGTATCATTCCTTCTTACTCCTTGGTAGTAGTGAAGGAACCCTTGGCAGTCACTTAAGTTTAGAATGAGTTTTGAACTTTCACAGTTTTCCAAAACAAATGAGATGGTACAAGGTATTAGAGAATGAGTTGGAATATATATTTGAAATTGTACAAACTTATGAGTCACATGTAGCATTCATTTAGAATAAGGGAAGTATTGCTCTATAGAGAATCTCAATAGGGCGTGATATTCATGTATAACCAAAAGATTGGATTTGAGGAGATATTTAGATGAAAATCCTGGAAAAATGGCTGCTGACATCTGTTACAGAGATAACTTTGTGGTTAACTTGTGTAAGTTTGCACAGCTATGAAGTAGTAGTACATACATTTTTAAGCCTTATGAACAGTTTTTCTAAGCTCAGATTCTGCATGTAATAAATAGGTAGATGTTGCCAGGCACATTCCTTGATGCACAGGTACAAGTCATTGCAAGAAAGACTCTAAAATATCTTGATTACTTTGGTGAATGACAGAAAAGTCATCAAACCAAGAGGAAAATCTACTACATTATCTCTTCCTCTACAGATTCACAGGAGTCTTTGGGAGCAAGCGAAAGCAAAGGGAGATCCAACACCAGTGGTGTTGATGGAGATGAAAGTGAAGAAGATCCACCTGAGAATAAGCCAAGCAAACTCAAGAGGAGGCAAGTTGCACTTTACCTCCCTCTGCAGCATGCTAGTTAGCATGACATCATGAATGAATGGTTGTTAAATACTTACACATACAGCTCTGCTGATCCTATGAGGTGAAAAGGCAGCCCTACATACAGCCCTGAACTTTTGGACCTTTGGTCAAATCCCAGCTTTGTCATTCACAAACTCTTAAGTACATTTCCTAATCTTTCATCTACAAGATTGAACTAACCGCTTTGTGAGATCATTGGGTAGCCTGGAGCTGACATGCAGTATATGTGGCACTTAACAGCTGTCAAAGGGAAGTGTAGTGTAAGGTAGATATGGTCAGATGTTAGCGCTGTAAATAACAAGGAATAGATGAGCCATTTCAGAATTTAGACCTTGATAGGACACATTCCATTTCTCAGATTGGATGTAAATATTTCATACAGATTTTGAGAAAGTGGTAGGCAAGCTCTGAAAACTCAGTGATTTGGTCCGTGCATCACCTTAGTGGGGGTGTTTGCTGTGCTCGTTAAAATGCTCATGTCCCATAGCTAAGTGCCTGAAGTGTGTGTTCAGCTCTAACTCCCAGTTCCAGCTTCTCCCCAGTGCAGAACCTGGGAGGCTCCCATGTCTGGGTCCCTGCCACCCATGTGGAAGACCTGGACTGAGTTGCAAGCTTCTGCAGCCAGCTGGAGAGTGAGCCGATAGATTGAATCAACCAGTCAGTCTCCCCCATTCTTTCCTTCCTTTCCCTCCCTCTCTTCTCAAGTAAAATTTTTTTAAAGCCTGCCTCTATTCCCTCAGTAGAGTAGATATTGCTGTTTTAGCTTCCTCATTAGTTCCTCCTATTTTCTGGAGGAAGAGACCATGTGTGTACTTACATTCCTAGGCCCCAATAGGTAATAAATATTCAGTGAACTTAACTGAAAGATCAAATACTGTAAAAATTATTTCCCTTGGAACTTGTGTTGTGGCCCAGTGAGATAAGCTGGCACATGCTATGCTGGTATCCCGTATAGGTACCAATCCAAGTCCTGACTATTCTGTTTGCCATCCAGCTCTCTGCAAATGTGCCTGAGAAAGCAATGCGACATGGTCCACATGCTTGGGTCTCTGCACCTATTACAAAGACCTGGAAAGAGTATTTTATTTTTATTGGGAAGTCAGATATACAAAGAGGAGGGGAGACAGAAAGAGCTCTGTCCACTGATTGCTTCCCCAAGCATTACAATAACCGGAGCTGAGCCGATCTGAAGCCAGGAGCCCGGAGCCCGGAGTCTCCTCTGGGATTCCCACGCGGGTGCAGGGTTTCAAGGCTTTGGGCTGTCCTCTACTGCTTTCCCAAGCCACAAGCAGGGAGCTGGATGGAAAGTAGGGCTCCAGTATAAGAACCAGTGCCCCAAATGGCATCACAGCACGTGCAAGGCAAGGACTTTAGCTGCTAGGCCACTGTGCTGGACCCTGGATTTTAAGAAGGAATTATTTCTCACCATCTTTATTTACTTGCTGTTATATTGTTACTAAAAGGTATTCCTGATAGATTCTCCTGGGTACTAACCATCACTTTATCATAACCTTATTCTTCTCACTGATACTTCTTTTCAATTTCTTGTTTGTTTTTTAAGGAAAATCTGAGGGAGGAAGTCACTCTAGTAGATTAAGGCTACAGCCTTTATGACCATTGTTCTGCAGGACATTGGAGAGATCTGTGTTTTGTGCCATGTTCTGGAATAGAGAATTACTTGACCTGTTCTAAGATATAAATGCCTGTTGTGCTCCTGTCTGTACTTAACATCATTTGGAAAATCCTGACCACAGTTCTGTTTCTCCTGGCTACCAGAGTTTGTGAACTATAATACATTAGTTTGCTGGCAACATAGGATTAATTATATGAGCTTTTTGATGTTTGCTTCCGCTGTGGGTAATGGCTTATCACTATTTATCTTTGTTTTTTTCTCTAGCCATGAACTGGACGTCGATGAAAATCCATGTGCAGAGTTAGATGACAACGGTGCCCTTCTAGGATTCAAGCATGGCTCAGGACAAAAGTAATTATTTGTAAAAGCTATTGTCTTCCAGAAATTCTGACCACTTCTGCTAGTTAAAGCTGTCTGTTAAGCAGGTAGCTAATAAATATTACTATATTTGATAGTATTTTAAGATGTTATAACTAACCTGACTTGCAGTCAGATTTGCATTAGATATGCATAACTCGTTGTACATATGATTTATTCACATGAATTATCTCAGTTGTGCTTCATAGCAATCCAGTGTTGTTTTTCCATTTCAAAAAGCAATTGAAGTTCACAGAGGTATTCACCGTGGTGAAAATCCAGTCATTTACAGAGAAGAGATGTTTTATAATTCCAAAGCTGAGTTGTCTTGTTACCTCTCACACATGTCTAACCCTGTGTACATATGAAGACCATTAAGAGTATAAGTTCACATCTGCAATAGCGTCTTTTCCTTACGACAATGAGAATACTGAAGTACGCAAAACAAAACATCAAGTAAACATCTTCAAATTATTCCCAGAAGTGTAAAATTTGACATGTATCCTTCTGACTTTACTCACATGTTTTCGTGAGGATTACATGCAAACATAATACTTCCTTTTTAATAAAGCATATAAAATGCAATCATATATACATGCTCTGTAGCTGACCATACATGGCTTCTTTGTTAATGCATAAAACGTTTCTACCTGGCCCTTTCAGTCGGAGTATTGTGCTTAGTTAAGCATCCTAACTAGTGGTATCTGGACTATTCCTAAGGTTTAAGCCTAAGGCTGTGAAGTTCACAGGTTATTGCACCTGTAGATCATTCTTTCCTTCTTATTGCTGAATAGTAGTCCAGTGTATGGCTACCAAAATTTGTTCATGAAATTTTCTCCTGTGAAAAGGCATTTGGATCCATTTCATAAAGATATGTGAACCTTTGTATGTGGAAAATCTGTGTTTTCTCTGGGATTCAATTCCCAAGCATGAAATAGAAGGAAAGTATGAATAAGTAGGTAATTGTGTAAGGAAAAGAGGAGTTTTGTCACCCATGACATTAAAACTGAAGTAATAGTAGGTAGAAAATATTGAAGACTGAAGTAATAGTAGGTAGAAAATATTGAAGACCTGTTTAGGCTGACTTGAAATTTTGACCTAAGCTGAGGATCTTTGTATCTCAAGGTTGAGACATCAGATTTTTCTTCCCTACCTTATAAATTATAAAAAATTAAATAAATGCCTACACTTAAGGAGAAGAACGTGTGAAGGACATGGAAAATGGCTCTGATTAATCTTCACATCAAATCCAATCTCATAGAAGTACATGTTGGTCAAAAATAGTTTCTAAAGAGTACTGGGGTTTTTTTATTATTATTATTATTATTTTAAGATTTTTATTTATTTAGGGCCTGGCGTGATTGTGTAGTGGCTAAAGTCCTCGCCTTGCACGTACTGGGAACACATATGGGCGCTGGTTCTAATCCCGGCAGCCCAGCTTCCCATCCAGCTCCCTGCTTGTGGCCTGGGAAAGCAGTCGAGGACAGCCCAAAGCCTTAGGACCCTGCACCCATGTGGGAAACCTCCTGGCTCCTAGCTTCGGATCGGCGCAGCTCCAGCCATTGCAGCTGCTTGGAGAGTGAACCATCGGACAGAAGATCTTCCTCTGTGTCGCTCCTCTTCTCTGTGTATCTGCCTTTCCAATAAAAATAAATAAAAATATAAAAGATTTATTTATTTTTATTGCAAAGGCAGATATAGAGAGAGGAGCGACAGAGAAGAAGATCTTCCATCTGCTGATTCAATCCCCCAAGAGACCACAACAGCTGGAGCTGCGCTGATCCGAAGCCAGGAGCTTCTGGGTCTCCCACGCTGGTGCAGGGTCCCAAAGCCTTGGGCTGTCCTCAGCTGCTTTCCCAAGCCGCAAGCAGGGAGCTGGAAGGGAAGCAGGGCTGCCAGGATTAGAACCAGTGCTCATATACGATCCCGGTGCATGGAAGAAGAGGACTTTAGCCGCTAGGCTATTGCACCAGGCACCAGTTCATACCCTCATTTAAGTCTTATGATCATAAATTTCAGCAGTACAACATTTTAAAATTTCTATATAGACTGTATTACTATGCACATACAATCTTAAGAAATTAGCAAATAGGTTTTGGAAATACACACTTGGAGATTTCTGTATTGTTGCCTAGGTTTCAACTTAACTATTGTCCTACTTAGAGCATTCAGTTTTATTTTTAAAAGATACAAGATGAGATATTTTATGATATTTTATAATAAAATTTATTTTATTATATGATTAGAATACATGATATTTAAAAACAGGCTTTTCTGGATTGTTTAAGTGCTAACATGTAATATTTACTCCTCAGTCCATGGTAGTTAATAGGAGAGGGAGTTGAATGAAACTTAGTACAGTCAAAGAAAACTTCACAGCAGCTATACAAGCATATATTAAAGAACTTCTGGGGTCCCAGTGTAGTAGCCTAGTGGCTAAAGTCCTAGCCTTGCACGCTCTGGGATCTCATATGGGCACCAGGTCTAATCCCAGCAGACCTGCTTTCCATCCAGCTCCCTGCTTTTGGCCTGGGAAAGCAGTTGAAGACGGCCCAAAGCCTTGGGACCCTGCACCCATGTGGGAGACTCAGAAGAGGCCCCTGGCTCCTGGATTCAGATTGGCTAAGTTCCAGCTGTTGCGGTCACTTGAGGAGTCATCAGACGGAAGATCTTCCTCTCTGTCTCTCCTCTCTGTATATCTGACTTTCCAATAAAAATAAATAAGTCTTTTTTTTAAGCTTGTGAGAAATGAAGTCTGAAAGTAAATATTTTGATGCAAAAAATTTTTAAATCCGTGCTTAGCTTTTCGTAAATACATTTTCTGTAAATGTTGAAGACTATGCTTTCAGGATTGGAAAGATTCAGATAACTAAATCAGGTGTTCGCCAATCATTTGGATATGAGTTTGCTTTTTTGTAAGCTCGGGTTCATTTAGGTTAAGAATTTA
This sequence comes from Ochotona princeps, assembly GCF_030435755.1. Lineage (NCBI taxonomy): Eukaryota > Metazoa > Chordata > Mammalia > Lagomorpha > Ochotonidae > Ochotona > Ochotona princeps. The sequence continues at coordinate 43,663,550 of NC_080840.1, forward strand.
GTTGCTGGGCCCAGTGTGATGGCCCAGTGGCTAAATCCTTGCTTTGCACATACCTCTGTGGGCACCAGTTCGAATCTGGGCTGCTCCACTTCCCTTCCAGCTCCCTGCTGTGGCCTGCAAAAGCAGTCGAGAATGGCCGAAAGCCTTAAGATCCTGCCCCTGCCTGGTGGATAAAGGTCTTGACTCCTGGCTTCGGATCAGCTCAGCTCTGGCCGTTGCGGCACTTGAGGAGTGAACCACTGGATGGAAGATCTTCCTCTCTGTCTCCCTTCTCTAAATCTTGACTTTCCATAAAAATAAAAAATCTTAAAAAATTTAATGGCCATTCTTAAAAGAGTTAGAATATATCCAGCGACTTTGAAGATATTTGATATTTATTACCCTGCCATGAGAAAATGTTTATTTTCTCAAATAATATAGTTTCCCCATGCTGCTCTGTCTTTGTTGCAACCCACTACATAATTTCTACTTTCCTGTTATGTAAGCTTCATATTTGCTTTAGAATTCATATACACTGTAAACCTTAAAGTCTTATGTAATTTGAACCTTGATTATTTTATAACTTACAGAAATTTAAATGGTGGCCACTAATAGTAAAATGCTAGTAGAAAATTGTTAGCCTATTCTCACATCAAAGAAACAGTCTTGGAACTTGTGGTGTGAGTCACTTCTTTTGTCCTGGTCACAGGTACGGGGGAATTACACATTTCAGTCGTCGGCAGGTCAGGTATCTGGAGAAGAACATGAAGCGTAAGTCAAAGTACCTGGACATGCGCAGACAGATAAAGATGAAAAACAAACATATCTTCTTTACCGAAGAAGCAGAAAAATCATTTTTCAAGAAAAGCAAAACTCTGAGTAAGGTATGTAGAAATATTTTTTGGACTTATATGTAGAGTCACATTTTGTGAGCCTGACCCCTTAAAACTGTAATATTTGATTGTGAAATTTATTTCTACCAGATAGAAAGGTACCTAAAATTCTTCTTCACTTTCTTCCTGAAGGCATATATTGCATAATCTTAAAAAAAAAAAAAAAAAGTTGAGCCCTGTAAAATGGAAGACAGGAGTGTTGGAAAGTTGTAAAATAGCCATGGCTCAGAAGATAAGTAAGACAGATTGCTTTGCCTCTATAGCAACATGCAATGATAAGGAAAACTTTCAAGTGTTTCAGGCTGAGTAGGACCTTGGTAGTCCAGTTCTGCTATGGCTTTTGCTATAGGCCTCACTTCTGACCTGGTCCAGAAGTGGTCAGTCATGCTTTAACAGGTTCACCATGATGACCTGAAACGTAAGGCCAGAGTGTTGTTTCCTGTAATAATCTGAAGCATTCAAATTCCATCTCCTGGACTTTGCTGTGCCTGCCATGCAAAAGTGTAACTAGAACACTACTGGGTTGAAGAAGTTATTCTTCTACATTCTAGGGGGAATAAAGCACCCTCCAATGAGCACAACCTTGATCAGGGCAAAACCTATTCTTAGACTTCATGATAATTTTGTTTTATCCTCAGAGTACATTTTCCTTTCTAACTTAAGTATTCTTAGAAAACAGGCTACAAAAAAAAAGAGAAAGCAGGCTATGATTTTGTAACTAGTTTTGTTATTGTTATTTCACATTGGTTGGTACCTGATGTGTTTTCAAATATGTTTTAGGGGTCAGAGCATAGTATACAGGCTAATCCTCCATCAATGGTGCCAAGATCCCGTATGGACGATGGTTCAAGTCCCAGCTGCTTCATTTATATGAAGTATATTCTTGTTACTGAAAATGCTGAGAAATAATTCATCTTAACTTGAGCTTTTCATGAACATTTCAAAGAATAACTATAATTTGTTAGGACTGGTATTTCTGACCCTGTTGCTTCATTAAAAGACAGCTCTCATTGTTTCCAAGATAGCATTGCTTTTGTTCTTAAAGACAAATTAACACTGAAGTCATTTTAGAATTCATCCTTGACACTAACGTTTAGCCTGGACTATAGCTTGGCAATTGCAACATGCACTTATATAATTTGAAAAACTAAAATTGGGGCCCGACGGCGTGGTCTGGCAGCTAAAGTCCTCGCCTTGAAAGCCCCGGGATCCCATATGGGCGCCGGTTCTGATCCCGGCAGCTCCACTTCCCATCCAGCTCCCTGCTTGTGGCTTGGGAAAGCAGTTGAGGACGACCCAATGCATTGGGACACTGCACCCGCGTGGGAGACCCGTAAGAGGTTCCAGGTTCCCGGCATCGCATCGGCGCGCATCGGCCCGTTGCGGCTCACTTGGGGAGTCAATCATCGGATGGAGGATCTTCCTCTCTGTCTCTCCTCCTCTGTGTGTATCTGGCTGTAATAAAATGAATAAATCTTTAAAAAAAAAAAAAGAAAAACTAAAATTGGTGGTTCGATTGTTAAAGCCTTTATGGAAAACTACCAAAGGAGTTTATTCCTCTTAAGACTGATTGATAACAGGAAGTATTTCATCAGTGTTTTTCTTCTTTTTAAAGAACTCTTTTATAAGGTCATGGTTTGCACAGATAACAAATTCTAATTAGCTCAATTACACTGATACAGTAGACTTCTCAGAGCTACTAACTACGACACAATTTATCATTGAAGTCAAAAGTGGTAAAAGATGGGACAGTTCTTTGTAGTTTATAATTTATTCTGATGATTATGTCTTAATATTGTAGGTGGAAAAGTTCCTCAAATGGATTAACGAGCCAGTAGATGATGAGGCATCCCAGGAGTCGTGTTCTCACAACAACACACAGGACACTTGCACGAGCACTGATTCCGAGGAGCAGGATATGTCTGTTAAGACAGTGGGTGACCTGCTGGGAGCTAGTAAGGCAGAACCTGAGAAGGGTCCGCCTGCATCTGCAGCTGCTGAACTTGAACCTGAAAAAAGTGAAGGTGACAGTTTGGTGGCAGCTGTTGCAGACAAGCAGGATTGTGTTACTCAAGATAACACAGATTCCCTCCAGGTAGAAACTGAAGGTAAGACTGTACCAAAGCTGGTTAATGGACTTCACCAAGTACATTGTTTCCTTCACCTGTTCCCCTTTAGTGTTCACTTTGAATCATCTATATGTAAGGGTTCACTGTTTAATATTAAGAGGCACAAAGGCATATTAAACATAAATGTGCTCATTTGCATCCTACCGTCTGAGCAAGGACAGTGAATTCAAAGGCAAAGCACTTGGGGACACTGCATCCAGTGACTAGCTCAGCTTTTCTCTTTGATGATTGTTTCTTCCGCGTGGTTGTTGCTGCTGGTAGTTTGGTTTTTGCTGTTTCATGAACATTGAAGTATTCACAGTAAGTGGCTATAGTAAGTGGAGGACAGGATAACACTACAGTTATGCCCTTTTGCACTGGTTGTTTATAACGAAAGTTCTTTTGTAATTAAAAATAACTATTCAGTGGGACATTGTGATCTATAAGATAATTTTCATTAGACATAGCATTCTATTTATTAATGAATTGTTTCATACTAGCCTTATGAAGCAATTCTACTTATTATAATCCATCAGTCATTTCTGAATTTAGTGTTAAAAATAATACCTTGAGTCTTGATTTTTTTATGTTTGTACCTATATGATCTGTGTTTATCTCTGATCTTTGTATCGTGTTTTTCTCTTTTTCTCAATGACAGTTAAAGCTTTTCATTGTCAACATCCTGACAATTCATGTTTATTTGATACTTGCAGATTTCTGAATTGCTTTCTCCTACTTTATTATTTAATCTGTTAGGTAGAATTCTCTGTTCTGGAAATACAAAAAGAACAGCTGAATAGAGTTAAGAAGCTAGCCCAACCAGCTGGCCTGCAGTCTTCCATTTTCCCACACGTCCACATTTCCATGCACCCCAGGTGCCCGTGATGCTGGTAAACCTCACCTGGGCTGCTGCTGCCTTCACAAGGGCGTCTGCAAGAAGTCGATTGTTACGATCTATTCTGGCATTTAGTACTGAGCTCTTACCTTTGTGTCGCAAATAGTCTTACACAACAAATTGTTCCCCCCCCGCAAAAAAAAAAGTTATGATCACCTCTGTTGATAGTAATAGTGAGTGCTGCTATTGATGACTTCTCATGTGACTTAGAGTAATCACGTTACCACATGAAGACAGTTCTGTTCTTGAGGACCATTTACTATAATAAGAGTTTTGCTTTTTGTCCACTGTCACCTTGTTTTTATAGTTAATTTTGACAGCACTCTGGTGTTTGTACATTGCTGCTTAAGATCAAGTTGAAACTAAAACCAAATAACCAAACTAATAAATGTGACTGTCTAAAAGGAACGTGTCTTCTGAATGAGCAGAACCTTTTCTGTGAAGTGGACTTGTGACCCATGTGGCGCGTTCTCGGACACCACCCAGCCTGGAGTTGACATGACTGGGAGCCTTGCCTGCTTTCCTGCCCTGTTCCATACTTATTCTGGAGCACAATCCAAAACTCATTATTTGTCAAATTTACCTATGCTTTTCTTTTTTTATGGTGAGCATCTGTATCTTTGCATTTTATTTTAGCTGAAATCAAGAAGAAGAAGAAGAAACACAAGAACAAAAAACCAAACGGCCTGCCTCCCGAAATAGCTGCTGTCCCTGAGCTGTCGAAGTACTGGGCCCAGAGATACAGGCTCTTCTCCCGTTTCGATGATGGCATTAAGTTAGACAGAGGTAAAGTGAATTTTTAGACATCAGGAGGTCTTGATCTGTAATGGAATTCCAGGGGTTCTGTGAACCTCTTACAAGAAGTTGCCAAATGCTGCATCTTAAGGAAAGGACTTAGGTGTTTCTTATGAGAAATGAGACTAGGGACAAAACCTTGTATTTCAAAGTTTATGTTCTTAATCATCCTTGAGTAAAATGCCACCTGAAGTTTTGGTAAGGAGAAGGAGTAGGAAAATTAGCCCATGATTTTGTTCAAAGAAATGCCTTTTTATAATCGCAGCAACTATCCTGCCGGGCGGCAATGAGAGCAGTGTTCCCTTTGCTCTGGTGTGGGCACAGACCTCATTTCTGGAAACCCTGAGGGTTCTGCTGCTGCTGCTGTTTGCGGCCCTGCAGCCTGAGCTCTCTGCTGCTCTGCCTGACCCTTGGAAGAAGACATGCCAGTTTTTCCAAAATGTCCAGTGTAACTCTGAATAATTACTTTTCCATTAGGAATTAGATGATTTTGAATGCTAGTGGAGAGCAGGGAGCATACCAGTTAGAACAACTCGCTTCTCATTTCCCGTAGTATATAGGCAGTGGTTAATTCTTGCACCAGAAACATCGCAATTGCATTTAGTTACAGCAGAGTAGGGTGTATTACAAAACAACCAGGTTAATTAAGTACCCATAAGGATTGTTTCTTTGGACATTTGGAATAAGAAAAATATCACCCCTTTCCATAACAAGTTTTGTAGGATTCTTTTTTTTTTTTTTTTTTTAATAGACTGTGTGTGTGTGTGTTTAAGGAAAGTAGGCTTTGGCTTTGTAAGAGTATGGCATGTAGCAGTGTTGATCCTGCCTGCTTGGCCTGGCTTCTCAGTTCGGAGCCACCTGTTGAACAGACACTCTTCCCTAACAGAGGGCTGGTTCTCAGTCACTCCAGAGAAGATCGCGGAGCACATCGCCGGCCGCGTGGGTCAGTGCTCCGGCTGCGATGTGGTGGTGGACGCCTTCTGCGGAGTGGGAGGAAACACCATTCAGTTTGCCTTAGCAGGAAAGAAAGGTAACTGGCCCTCAGAGGAAGATCACTTTATTGCTAATTCATGCAGTAGAGGGTTTGTTTTGCTTCCACCTATGTTTTGATACAGCAATGCTAAATTAATATCAAGTATTTAAAGTAATATTTTAATAAGCAATGATGTTTTAATTGCCTTTTAATTTAAAAATTTTTGAATGACAAAACTAATGGGAAACTGAACATTTCATTGTATCATTTGCTGGTGTACATTTCTACTGTGTATTTATTTAATTCACAATCTTAGGATATGTCTTTTACTGTCTCTCTTTAACCGATGCATAAGGACTACAGAAGACGAAGTAACCTGGCTAGGATTATGAGGCTAGTAATTGATTGGACCACGGTCATTACATTCCATACAGTCAGACATGGGAGACGCTTCTTCAGAACATGAGAACAGAGTTCAGGGAGGCCCAGCTTCACTGCTCACTCACTCTCCATGACACACACACACATGAGAAAATGGCTTTGTGCAAAATTGACCGTACCCTCTGTACCAAACTATGTTTAAGATTTACTTTTTTTTTTTTTTTGTATTGGAAAGTTAGATATACAGAGAGGGAGATCACTCCTCAAGCAACTACAATGGCCATATCTGAGCTGATCCGAAGCCAGGAGGCAGGCGCTTCTTCCAGGTCTCCCAGGCAGGTGTAGTGTCCCAAGGCTTTGGGCAATTCTCAACTGCTTTTCAAGGCCACAAGCAGAGAGTTGGATGGGAAGCGGAACCACTGGGTCACGAACTGGCACACATATGAGATTCCAGTGCGTGCAAGGCAAGGACTTTAGCCACTAGGCTACCGCGCTGGGCACCTGTATCAGATTTTATACTTAAATCTGTGCGTGTATTCAGCTGAATGGTTAAGGACTTTTCAGAATTATGTGTTTTTCATGTTAAAAAGTTTTTTTTTTTTAATTTCTGTTTTCTAGTGTTTTAGTGCCATTTCTAAAATATAAGAATTTCTGATCATGATGGAAATGTTCCATATCTATGTTGTTCAATACAGTAGCCACAAACTGTGAGGTTACTGAGCACTTGAAATGTAGTGGTGTGGGAGAATCTGTATTTTTAATGTTACTTCATTTTAGTTTAAAAGTAATAGCCACATATGACTAGTAGCTACCGTTATTGGACAGTACACTTTTATGTAGTGTTACCAACAATTCTTTATCCGTGTGAGCACTGGAGTTGAGCATGTTAAGCTTCTGTTTGGGTTGCTCACCTCCCATATTGGACTGCGGGTTCAAATCCCAGCTACTGTGCTTTCAGTTGGACTTCCTGTTGATGAACTGGGGGTGGGGTAGCAGCTGATGGCTGGAGTGCTTGACACCGGCCACCTATGGGGAGACTTGGATGGAGTTTCAGCCTCCTGGCTTTGGCTTGATCCAGTTCTGACTGGAGCGGGCATTTGGCATTCCCCCCTCCCTTCCTCTAATTCTTCCCCCTCTGCTTTTTAGGTAAATGAAAATAAATATACATTTAAAAAAATACATTAGTTAGGGCCCAATGCAATGACCTAGTAGCCTTCTCCGAGCTAATCCGCTTCCCATCCAGTTACCTGCTTGTGACCTGGAAAAGCACTAGAGAATGGCCCAAGCCTTTGGGACCCTGCACCTGCATGGGAGACCCGGAATAGGCTTGAGGCTCCTGGTTCCTGGCTCGAAATCAGCTCGGCTCCTGCCAGTGCAGCCACTAGGAGAGTGAACTAGCAAATGAAAGAATTTTTTCTTTGTATCTCCCCCCCATATATATATATATATGCTTTTCCAATATAAAAAAAGTAATTTTAAAAAATATGTTTGTTAGCTTCTAATGTGTGTATTAGATGAGTGCTTACATTCTGTTAAGCATATAAACAAAGTCTGTCTCCAAAAGAAATAAAAATGAAAATAGGATTAACTGAATAGGTTAGATGTTAAGTGTCACTTTTTTTTTCATTTTTGATATTGTCATCCAGTCTTTTCTATTAGAAATATAGCTGATTGAGTTGTAATTGCTAGTTTCTTTATGATAGGAAAAACAACATCATAGCTGCATAATTTTGCAACACATAATTGGTGCTTGTCTTCATTATACAAGTGACTCCTCAGTGCATTATTCCCCAAAAGCATTTCAAATTTTGAAACTAGTATTTCCTGGAAAACTGCTACATTCCCATGATAATGACACTGTATGTGTCAGGGTTTCACTTAACCTTCTCAGACACAGAAAACTACTTGTGACAGCAAACAGGTCCACATACAGTGCACTGGAGTAATTTGCTGCAAGATATGTGAATGTGTGTGAGCTAAAATCAACCTACGTTTGCATTGCTTGCTAATTATGAAATTGTGATGAATCAAAGCCCTTCAGGTGAAAACAACATATTGCCTCTACCTGAACTATCTCGTTAAATATCAGCTGATGTTTTCATGTTTCTTTGTTTCTTGGCTCTGCAGGTTTATAAAAACATGTCTATGTGTGGTTTTCTGGAACACTTGTCAGATTTATCTTCATCTGAGCATTCGTTTTGAGGCAGTTTGTATTTGCTGAACGTAGCATCATAGTGTGTGTTGTCCTGGACTGAGCAGAGCGCTGCGCCATGCTCAGTGCGTAGACTGTGGCAGTTCTGGTCACTTGCTTGGGCAGAGCTGGCTGGCTAAGATCCTGGAAAGGTGTAATGCAAGCGAAACTTACTAATTTAAGTAGAATGTTTATAACTAAAGCTTCTATACCTCAGGTGTATATTGGCCACAAGAAATAAGAAATAAAGGTTCTTATGCAGAAGGCAGAAAAATCTATTAGAAAGACAAGCTGTGCTTTGTTTCTCGTAAGTACTAATCAGTGTCAATTGATTATGTTCTTTTCCTTTCCCAATTTCAGTGATTGCCATCGATATTGACCCTGTTAAGATAGATCTCGCTCGTAATAACGCACAAGTTTATGGGATAGCGGACAAGATAGAGTTCATCTGCGGAGATTTCCTGCTGCTGGCTCCCTCTCTAAAGGCCCATGTTGTGTTCCTGAGCCCACCCTGGGGAGGGCCAGACTACGCCACTGCAGAGATCTTCGACATTAAGACAATGATCTCTCCTGATGGATATCCTTTGCAAGCTCTAAGAGTGTACTCAAATGATACTCGTGGGGAGGAATGAATCTACTAAAGAGAAAGAGAAATTGGTGAAGAGGGAAGATAGTTGTTAATGGCAAGCATGGAGTCAAACTTTCTTGCTTACTGTCCAATTTTACCTTTGGAACACAAGAATACACCCGGATTATTGTCTGGAAATTAGGAATGTTCTCCAGACCTATTCCTAAAGTCTTTGGGGGACCCATGTCCTGTTCTGCTCACACTTAAACTGACTGATTCACTGTGTATCTTCCAAATATTGATTTTTATTGCAAAGAAGTGACTTTGTGCATTCCTATTTTGTGTTCTATTTTCTCTGTAAAGAAATAGCAGAGTAATAACCAGTGCATTTCTGGCTCTTGGCTGCCTTACACTAGGCTAAATGAATACGTAGATTTAGCTTGTGTTCTCTAACTAACCTTTGTTGCTGAAGTATAAAGATTTCTTGATTAACTCTTGACTCCATTAGAGAAGTAAATGTACACCATGTGAGAATGAGTAAAAAATCATCTTTCTGATCAGAAAGTAACCTGTTTTTGTTAGTTTTCCTTAACTGTTCTCTACTTTTGAAATTTTCAGACTTTCCCAGAAGATCACTAATAATATCATTTATTTTCTTCCAAGAAATGCTGATATTGACCAGGTAAGCCATTAATGAAGAAAAGCAGAAAAGACAAGGACTTTGCATTACCAGGCAGCATGTCTGTGGCTTACAGTTACGAGAAAGCAGGAGGGGCCCGGCGGTTAGATTCCTGTTCTGTCATTTTCCTCTGCATACCTCTGGCATGCAAGACACAAATGGAGCACTCTAGACACTGACGAGGACAGATTGGAAGGATGATAGAATATGTTGTTTCAAATGCCGAACCGTTAAGCTGACCATGATCTGACTTCACAAAGCTTGCTTTGACAATGGAGGTTTTAGGTATTCCTGAAACGAGGAGCAGAAACAGAAAAATAAGGACAGATAAGACTTTAGTTTGGCCAGGAGCAATTTTAGCTATGGCCTTGTAATTTAAGACACTTGACTCGCCATGATATGTCCTTTTTCAGTTGTTACCATTTTTCATTATACCTTTTTTCCCCACAGAGTTAGACTGGTACGATAATTGCCTCAAAGGTTTAATGATAGCTTCATTTCATGCTTTTGCTGATTCTTTTGTAAATACTTGTTACGTATTTGCTTCGTGCCAAGTATCATTTGTCATCTTACTCTAATTTCCCTCTAATGTTACTGGTTGTGGGTTCTTCTTTCCATGCCTATTCCATACTCAAAATTGACTCTATCGTTTTTTTTTTTTTTTAATTCTGAAGAATTTATCTTCATTATTTCTTCAACTGTGTTCTTGTCTTTTTTCCTCCCTTTGTAAATATCTTATGTAAATGTTAGCCTTCCATATCTATATTTTCTTTATTGCCTTGATCTGGTCTCTCAGGCCTGTCTGTTCTATTATCAGGTCAAATTTGTTCTTTTTCAATGTCATAGTTAAGGGTTTTATACTTTTAGCTGAATACACTTAAAACTACTTGCTACCCTGGTCCGCTAGGAAGGATTGGCTGTGATTCATTTCCCGGGACTTAAGTTCCGTGAGCTGACATAATGTTCTCCAAAGTTGTGATCCTCTGGTTTGAAGGAAGACCAAATGAAACTAACAAGCCTGAACTTTTTTTTTTTTTTTTTTAAAGATTTTATTATTATTGGAAAGCCGGATATACAGAGAGGAGGAGAGACAGAGAGGAAGATCTTCCATCCGATGTCTCACTCCCCAAGTGAGCCGCAATGGGCCGGTACGCGCCAATCCGATGCCGGGAACCAGGAACCTCTTCCGGGTCTCCCACGCGGGTGCAGGGTCCCAAAGCCTTGGGCCGTCCTCAACTGCTTTCCCAGGCCACAAGCAGGGAGCTGGACGGGAAGTGGAGCTGCCGGGATTAGAACCGGCGCCCATATGGGATCCCGGGGCTTTCAAGGCGAGGACTTTAGCCGCTAGGCCACGCCGCCGGGCCCAAGCCTGAACTCTTACTTTGTACATGAGAAGAAGCAGAAATTAAATCCTGCTGCCTGTCACAATCAGCCCATCATGTGTCTAAGCATTAGACCTTCCAAAGTAGAGCGTGTTTTCTAGTGATAAAAGGACACTGTCCTTTTGCCTCATGAGTTGTTACATCAAAACTGATTTTTAACCCGGTGTCTGCTATTCATGCAATTCAGAGCTGCTTTCTGGATTGCCAGTTAGGGCCCAGCCCTGAGGCATGCTGCATTACTTATCTCAAAAGAGAGTTCACTGGGCTGTATCATGACTTTTACATTAAATATAAATAAACACATTTGAGTACTTAAATGACAATAGGAAGTTCAGTGTTTATCAGAAGTAATGCTACAGTAATTAAACTTTGAGAGTTTAAACTCAGAGAGAGAATGTAATTTTCCTGGTTTATCTCAAAAGCCTGTCGGAGAAAAGGTTGTTCAGATTTTCTGCCACTAGGGGGAGCAATACACTAGCGTATAAGAAGTAAGGGAAGATGAGAGGTTCCAAGTACATTGTTTCATAGTGGTGAATTTAGATCAAATTCTAGTAGAGAAATTAATTTTTTATGTCAAAATGAATAAAATTTATCCATATACTAGGTTTTTAATGAGAGGAAACAATACTACAAGAATGAGAAAAGTCGAATTTGTAAAGAAGTTGTCCCCTTTTTTCTTAAGGAGTATTTAAGATGCCACAACATACTAAACTTAGAAATGTGTTGGATTCCCAAAGTCATGATTCTGCTATTTGAAACCAAGGCTGCATTTTTCGCAATGGAATGTCTACAAAGGACAGTTAACTTCCCATTTAAGGAGGTTGTACTGAATGATGTTTATATTATTCTAAAGTGAGTGTGGACAGGACACAAACACAGCTGCTTGCCTTGCGGCTTGTCTGTGTGCAAGAGGATGCTGATTATGTGCTGTATCCTTTCTCTGTTTGCGAATTATTGCATCTCTGGATATCCAAACTTCTATTATCAAACCCAGGAACTGAGTAATTTAAAAACATTGTTGCTGAGAGGCTGTTGGAAGTAAGGTGTCCCTCGCCTTGCTACGGATGCCTAGACTAGCCTTGCCTCAGACAGCCCAGGGCGCGTGTGTTAATGTATTACACCTTGCTTTCCTCATTGCTTTCCTTTGACAGAAATGTTTTAATCTACCATGCTTTGCAACCATGAAAATTTTATGGTTTTTTGTGCTTTTTGTGAAAGATCTATTTATTTGAAAGAGAAAATGACAGATCTTCCACCCTCGGGCTTGTTCCCCAGATAACTGCAGGAACCAGGGCTGGGCCAGACTGCAGCCAGGAACCTGGAACTCCAGGTTTCTCTCTTGGGTGGCAGGATCCAAGAATTTGGCAAATCTTTCATTGTTTTCCTAGGTTAACGAGCAAGGAGCTAGACTGAACACTGAGCAACTGTTTCGCAAACCAGGGCTCATGTGGGAAGCCAGTATTGCGAATGGCAGGTGCGCCCCAACACGAGCCATGAAAACATGTATTGAGTAGTAAAACCCTAACAGGTGGGCACAGGTCTCTGAGCAGACTGTGATGTTTGCTCTCCTGAGGGGAGCAGCAGGCAGCAGCTGTCCGGCACCACCTTGTGTGAAATCCCTGCCAGTAGACTCTAACATGATTGGTCTGTCTTAGCTGGGCATGATGCAAGGAGTGGCTCCTAGTCCGTTTGATAAAGTAGCTCCTTCCTCTTTTGATTTTATTCTAGACACAGGGTGCAGCCTTGCGGTGAATACTTGTGATAAATACTATAAATACAGTATTCCAGCAGGTGGAAGATCATTGGTCCTGGTTCAGGAACCAAAGCACATGAGAGTAGAAAAGGGGGTAAGAACTGGATTGGACTTCTGCTGCATACATGATCACTGTAGGTGGGGAGGGGACTGCAAACTGATGGACCTCACAGGGTGGACAGTTGCAGTTTTGCCTAAATATTTCTAAATGTAACTTGTATTTTCTTCACTACTGTCTATGCATTCATCTCAGTAAATGATATTGATAGGAAAAAAAATTACTGGAGTGCCCAATTCTGTGCCTACCTGTTCGTGTCTTACGCTTCATCCAAAGATTTTCAATACTCTGGTCTTCTGTATGCTGTAGTGACTTACGGAATTAAGAACAGACCTTATGTTTCCAGAATCTACACCTAGGTGTAGATAAGAGCGAGTGAGCCAGTAGATGAGAGAGCTCTCTGTCTTTCCACATGGGTGGATAAATAGAGCTAGTGAGTTAATTTAAATGTTGCCTCGTTTTCCACTGATAAATGTTTTCTTGTACCTGTCATGCTTTTAATCAACTGACTTACTTTTTTGTGTAGTTTTTAACTGAATGGAACAAAGGAACATGGGGGCTAAAGGACTTGGGAGTGAGCCCCTCGTTTGTTCGTCATGAGGCTTCTAATCACAGCCAGTGGTTCTCTAGCTTTGTGCTCCTGTCTTTGTATTAGGCTGACATCTGTCGACCTCATAAACTACTGTTCATTTTTACCTGGCACCAAGGTCTCAACCCAACACTTTGCACTTTGTGGATACAGTCACTTCTCTAGTGTGGATACAGTTACTTCTCTGTGCTGTAGTTTTAATGCATCTCTGTTAGAATGAAGTGTTCTTGTGTTCTTGTCATTAATAGTCATTATATAGTTTTGTTTTAGGACCAGTCTGGAAGGTTTCTTTCATCCAGTTACTATTCTTTGTTACTTTAAATCTATTTTCTTTTTGTGTGTTTGGCTTTTTTAAAAGCAGAGTTCCAGAGAGATACCTTCCGTCTGCTGGTTCACTCCTCAGATGGCAACAACAGCCAGAGCTAGGCTGATCCGAAGCCAGGAGCTTCTTCCGGGTCTCCCATGTGAATGCAGGGGCCAAAGGGCTTGAGACATCCTCCACTGCTTTCCTAGGCCATTAGCTAGGAACTGGACCAGAAGTGAACCATCCAGGACATGACTGGCACCCATATGGGAGGCCAGTGCCCCGGGTGGAGGCTCATTAGCCTGCTCTGACATGGCACCGGCCCTGAGTGTTTGACTCTTACATCTTCTATACTTTTTTTCACTGAAGTCATCACTTTTGCTGTCCTTTTTCCCGTTTCTCCTTTGTGTAGGTGATTAAAGTTTAGTCCTTACTTATAGCCCCCAACCAAACTAATCATGGTTTATTTTGGTAGAACTGATATGCTAGGTAATATGCCACAAACAACGTGAACTATAACCCAGAACTACTTATCGTTACCGATTTATCTATATGCTGTTCTCCCTATCCCACCGTCCTTCCTTCTTTCTCTTTGCCAGGGCTAGGGGCATGCTCGTCAAAGCAGCAGCACCCTTTAGCATACCTGTGGGCTGGGTCTCAGGGTAGGGCGGACTGAGTTAAGCTGCAGTACCTGTGGGTATGCACAAGAGGCAGATGTGATGTGGGATGGACCAGGCTAGGCCTCAGCACCTACTGGCACATGCCAAAACCAGGGCTGGGGTGGGCCTCATAGGGGTTTCTGGGAGATGCCCCAACCAGGCCACAGCACTCATCAGTTCACGTGAGAGATGGGGCTGGGCTGGAATTGACCAGATAGCTGCATCCTCCAGTATTTGCATTGGCTGGTATAGGAAAGAGACCAAACTTGACCCTGTAATAGTTGGTACACACAGCCAATGCTGAGGTCACCCCAAGTGAGATTTCTTGGGGGACTCCTCTACTAGATAATTGGACTCAAATCCCAGGCACAGGGAAAATCAGGACATGTGGTCTAGCCTTGGAGCACATATATCAGGACTGGACCTCCCCAGTTGCTGATGCCTGTGCAATGGCCCAAATGCCCAGATGCACACAAGAACCCTGACAGGCAGCTTAATCTAGGACAGCAGAGGATGGCAAGTACCTTGTCAGAGGATGCAGAGCAGAACTCTCCTGACCAAGCTTGGCAGCAAGTGTCTGGGTCTGTGGATGTACTGAGGTAGGACTTGGTCAGCTGATGGACCTGGGAAAGATTTTCGCAACGCTGGTACCACAAAGCCAGCAATGTCTCAAAACTGTCAGTACCACTCAGGAAAATTCGTCTCTACATCAGGGTCTCCAAGACATCATCAAAGGACGGTCTCCTATCCCTGGGCGCTGATGTAGTTTGACAGCCAAGAGTGGTCCCCTCTCCCCAACCTCCTCTTCCTCCCACTGCACCCAGCAGACCAGGAGAATAGAGAAAAGAATGGGGGAGGGGGAGGAACAGGAGCAGTACCACACCTAAATCATACCTCATTCATAGAGAAATTATTGAGAAATAGTTGTATTTTAGATACAGTGTCAGAATGGGTTTCATCAACTATAAAGACAAAATTCTTTGTTTTTCGTTGTCTTGTATTGTGAAGAATATGAGTGACTTGAAGCTGACCAAATGAAATGTGAAACAGCTATTTTTAGGCATTGACACTGAAACTTACAGTTTTGATTTAAAATTTTTATAGGGTTTTTTTTTTTTTCTGTCATTTTAAGGGACACCATGTTTGACTTTTATATTTATCTATCCCTGGTGGTAAAACACAGTCTCTTTGGTGCTTGTTTAAGAATGGGGATAAGTATTGATGTTGGCATTACTGACTTGGAGAACCAACTGTTTCTTTTCAGAACATACCATAAAATAAATGTACCATAAAGTGATCTACTGGTTCTTCCCTATTTCTATATCTGTAACTTCTTTGCTAAGAGGAAGTTCAATTATTTTAAAATTCAGACTTAACTGGTAATATAGTACATCTTGCCTTCTACCAAATGCGGCTGCACCATGTTCAGCGAAATCATGCTTCAATGCTATAAACTGCTAAAGACTAAAATTAAAATAGGCATGAGACAGCTGAATAGCAATCTAAGCCATTTTAAGGTGTATAGAATACGGTTGAATGTAAACCAAAATTGACATGTCTATGAAGAAGTCACAGGTTGTGGTTGAGAACCTGCATTTTCCTATTAACATATTGGTTAATCAATACCATGTCAATTAATGCCATAATGTTGTAAATGGTTGGAAATATTATGTTGGGACTTTTAATTGATTGAAATGATACTCTGCCGGCTCTACCTTCAGACCAGAGATGGTCTCACCAAGAAACCATTGAACTTACCAGGACAATAAGATGCTGGACTTTGTGCTTGGTAAATACCTCCAATGAAAGAATGTCAACTGAATTTGAACTATGGAAATGCAACAAGGTGGAGCATTCCACCGTGGGGGGAGGGTTTTGGGAGAGGCGGGGGGAATCCCAGTGCATAAAAAAATGTATCACATAATGCAATGTAATTAGTTTTTTTTTTTAACTGATCTTTTTTTTATTTATTATTCATTAATTACATTGTATTAGTTTCATAGGTACTGGGATTTCCCCCACCCCTCCCCACACCCTCCCCCCATGGTGGATTGCTCCACTCTGTTAGCAGTGTAATTAGTTTAAAAAAAAAAAAAAGGAAATGCAATAAAAATACATGTTAAAAAAATAAATAAATAAATCTTAAAAAAAAAAAAAACAAATGCGGCTGCAGTATATGTAACACCTCAGGTAGATTGTCTCAGCCCTCAAAACCAAACTACACCGAGTAAGCAGCTCTACAGAATCCATAGCTACGGTGCCAATTACTGTGACAGACGGTGTGTGTCTCCCTGCGGTTAGCCTTGGTCTCTCAGCGCCCTCTGTTCTCTGACTACCTGTTGTTCTTTCTGTTCATCTTATTGCTGCCTGGTAAACTGGATCTCTGGGACACATCTGCATTTGCCAATTAATGGATCTCTTAAGAGGCTGGATGAAAAAAAGTGCTTCACCAAAACAAAGCCTTATCTCTGTAGGAATTTAGGACAAGGGCCGAGGACCCGCATTGTAGTTCTGCAAGTGAAATCTCTGCCTGTGACACTGGCGTCCCATGTGAGCACCTGCTCGAATTCAGGCTCGTCCACTTCCAGTCGAGCTCCTGCTAGTGTATATGAAAAGACAGCAAGACAGGCCCAAGTATTCAGGCTCCTGGCTTCAGTGTGACCCAACCCCTGTATGTAGCGTGTTACCCAGCAGATGGATCTCTCTGTGTTCCTCTCCCTCTTTCTGCCTTTCAAACAAATCTTTAAAAAAATTAGGACAGAACATGTGTGGTTTAAAGTGCCACAAAAGTGTGTACTATTGGAGCAAGACATGGGCTGTTGACTGCTCCTGCTGTTAACAGTCATTTGATAGTCCTTTGAATGGTAGCTGTATGGAGGAGGTGGGAAGTATGTTCAGCTTCCTAACCAAGGGATTGGTCCCTTTAATCTGTTAGTCCTGGAAAACAGCAGGAATTTGCCACAGATTTTTAAATAGCTACACAAGACTGCAGCAGGTGTAGGAAGTAGTCTGAGTTTAGGAAAATGGGAAGTGACCAGTGCAGGAGGGATAAGTCATTAGAAATCATTAGCAGAAGCAAGACTGGGATAGTAGGCCTTGCAGCCGCAAGCACAGCTGCCCTGCTCTCACATGCGTTCCTAGCAGCTGGTAGCAAATACTCTGCAAATACTTGTGAATGAGACAATAAGATGCAGAGAAGCTGAGCAGGACGAAGATTGTCAGGAAAGTGGGAAATGGAAGGTTGGCTCTTTAAATGTCCATAAATCTTGAGTTTTAGAATTTGTTCGTTTTTTTCTTCAAGTTACTTAGTTTATGTCATTGGAGAAATCAACATTGGTGTTACCCAGAAAAACAAGAAGATCTGAAACCAGAATTTCTGTCACAGGATGGAAGTGACGATGGATGTTTTAAAAACTGGACCATTTACTTGATTCATGTTGAAGGAAAATGGATGTTTTGAAATCATGCTTATTACATGGTTCTCTTCTGTTCCATGTTTGCAGGTGGCATCCTTAGCTGGCCCTGGAGGGCAAGTGGAGATAGAACAGAACTTTCTTAACAATAAACTGAAGACAATCACTGCATATTTTGGTGACCTGATCAGAAGACCAGCCTCTTAAACCTGACTGTGTAGCAGGACAAGGACAGAGGTGAGGCACTTGGAATGTCTCCTTCACTCACTGGCACTGTGTACTCATGTTCTTCTATCGCCACCTAAAAGGGAGGTGTATGGATGCTTCATGAATATAAATAAAGTGCCTTGAGATTTTTGTATAGAATTACCATGTATATTTTACGGTATTGTAGTACATGCTGTAAAAAAGGGAAGCTTCCCCCTGTGGTTAATTTCAGGGTGTGTCTTGTTTTTCTAAAATTTTGTATGTTTTTACATCTTTGTGGATATGTATATGAAAACAATTACTGCGTTGTTGGTTCTTTTTTTTTTAATATAGATAACAAAGAAAACAAATAAGGTATATTCTACACATTTAACTGCTAATGAGGAAAATAATGTTAAATATTTCAGGCAATGCCAAAGGTACGAAGTGAAATATTGAGCCTCCCGCCCCCTTCCCTACCCTGTATCCTTCCTTCAAAAATAATCACAGCTTAGCAGCATTTATAATTGGAGGACAGGAAGGAATTTTAGTAATACCCTGTGACACTTTTTTCTTTGTTGCACTGTTGAATTCTTGTTTTTTAACTTTATGTATTTTTTTAATATACGGATTTTTTTTTTATCTTGCAGACTTTGTGTTTCATTGTATCTATAGATCTACCTCGTTGTTTTTTTTAATGACTGCTTTACCTCCATCATCTGGATTGTTGTGAATTGTTTAACCAGTTCCTTACTAGTGGTCTTGAGCTATTTTCAACAATTTTGCACTGAGCTTGAATATAATGTGTATTACTGACCAACTGTCCCCACAGGTTGGCACAGTTTGGTTTTGGTAGATGGAGTCAAATTGCTTCAATAATGATGGGCCCACTTGCACTCAAACCCACACTAAAATGCATGTTTCTTTCCACCCTCGCTAGTTGGGAACATCATTGGGTATTTCAGTATCATGGGTAAGGAAAATGATGTCTTACTTATTATATGTGTTCCCTTAATTATGAATAAGACTAGAGATATTTTCGTGTAGTTCTTTCCAGTGAAATTTTTCCTTTGGAATATCATTTTCCTGTTAGTACAAGTTCTGTATAAGCTAAAGAGCCCTGTGTCTTTAGTAGATGTGAAAATATGTCTTTCCAAATACTCCCTTTGAACATGTTTGGGTTGTTTTTATTTGTATATGTTTGCGCCGCAAAAAAGTTCTTAACGTTAATGTAGCCGGGCATGTTTTTCCTTTGTGCCTTCTGGATTTATGTCTTTCAAGCACATTTCCTCCTAGAATACACACAGTCTTATTTAGGCCTTCCTCTACAGTATTCTTGTTTTGATGTCTTTGCTTCATCTGCAATTTGTTTTTTAACATCCTTTTATTTTATAAAGTTATTGTTTTTAAAATTTCCATTGTAGAATCAATATACAAAACGTTTTGTAATTGAATTTTGTACTCTTCTATTAAAGTGACGATGAAACAAGGAATATGTGTTTAATCATTCATCTAAAAAATGTATTGTCATCTTTTTTTAAAAAAGATTTATTTATTTTTTTTACAAACCCAGATATAAAGAGAGGAGGAGAAACAGAGAGGAAGATCTTAGTCCGATGAGTCACTCCCCAAGTGAGCCACAACAGCCAGTGCTGTGCCGATCCGGAGCCAGGAACCAGGAACTTCCTCCAGGTCTCCCACACGGGAACAGTGTCCCAAAGCCTTGGGCCGTCCTCGACTGCTTTCCCAGGCAACAAGCAGGGAGCTGGGTGGGAAGTGGAGCTGCTGGGATTAGAACCGGCGCCCATATGGGATCCCGGCGCGTTCAAGGCGAGGACTTTAGCCGCTAGGCCACGCCGTGACAGACCTGTGTATTGTCATCTTTATGAGTAGATTAAAAGAAGCATGAAACTGTGAGCCATGTATTTTGGCTCTGAGAACTCTATCTTTTAATAATGTGAGCTATTATAGAGGATGGCCAAAGCCGTGGGACCTAGCACCCAGTTGGGAGACCAAGAAGAAGCTTCCAGCTTCAGATCAGTGCAACTCCAGCCCTTATGGCTATCTGAGGAGTGAACCAGCAGATAGAAGCGCTCGCGCTCACTCTCTGTCTCTCTCTTCTCCCTCTCCCTCCCTCTTTCTCCTCTCCATAAATCTTATCTGCCTTTCCAATAAAAATAATCTTTTAAAAAATGAGCTTTTTAGATATTAGGCAAAATATGATTTGGGCTGAGTAAATTAAAATAATTGGAGGACTTTTTAGTAAGTGCTAGACAGAAATATCTTTTTAAAAAAGTTTGTTGGAGTATGCCAGCTTTACGGGTTATGCATGATTGGGACCAGCATTGTGACATAACAAGTTCAGCTGCCACCTGCAGTGCTAGCTACACTTCCAATCCAGCTCCTCGCTAATGTGCCTGGGAAAGCAGTAGAGAGTGACCTGTACATAAGCTTGGATTCATGCACCTCCGTGGAAGGCCTGCAAGAAGCTGCTAGCTCTTGGCTTTGACCCACCCAGCTCCTGCTTTGCAGCTATTGGGAGGGGAACTAGAAGATGACTTTTCTCTAACTCTGCCTTTTAAATAAAGTAAATCTTCACGGGGGAGGGGGTGTGATTTGCAATAGCAAAAACTATCTAAACATTGTGGCTTTCCTATTATTGTTTATGTATCAAACTGCTTGAATTTGTTTAATATTGCTAGCATTGTGTACTGCTTCCAGAATTGGTGGAACTTAGAATGTGATGCAACTTAGTCATTTGGGTGAAAGGTGGGATAAAACCCAATTTCCTTTGTTTTTTTGTGTTTTTTTTTTTAAGATTTTATTTTTATTGCAATGGCAGATACACAGAGAGGAGGAGAGACAGAGAGAAAGATCTTCTGTCCAATGATTCACTCTCCAAGTGAGTGCAATGGCTGTTGCTGTGCCAATCCGGAGCCAGGAGCCAGGAATGTCCTCCAAGTCTCCCACACGGGTGCATTGGGCCATCCTTGACTGCCTTTCCAGGCCACAAGCAGGGAGCTGGCCACGCCGCCGGGCCCAAAAACCCGTTTTCCAGAGTAAGTATTCAGATTTTGTTGCTTTTCATGCCTACTCTTCTTTCTGCAATGTGTTACTACTTGAACATTATTAATCCCAAAGCTAATTTCTTTTTCTGAATAGAGTGCCTATATGTGTAGAATAGGAAGCCTGATCAAAACTAAAGTATTAAACTAATTTGAGACCTTTTACAGGGCCTGGTGTTGTACCAGACTGGGTAGCTACCTTTTTTTCTGCAATGTAGTAATATCTAAATTACTATGAAATTTTCAAATTATTCAGTAATATTTTCATTCCTGTCAGCTTTATATTGTGCCATGTTGGTTCAGTATTAGACTTCATGTAACAGGTTACATTTATATTATGTGTTTGGTGTACCTTTGTTAGTCTTGGTATCAAATTATTCTGGAGCCGCATGAAGGCTTAGCAAGCTAATCTGCCTGCAGAGCACTGGTTCAAGTCCCGGTTGCTCCAATTCAAATCCAGCTCCCTACTGATGAACTAGAAAAGCAGTAGAAGATGGCCCCTGCACCCCTGTGGGAGATCCAGAGGAAGCTTCTGGCTCTAGGAACTTATTCAGATTTATAATGCCTTTATGAACTTTAGGCCAACATGGTAGCTCTGCAGCTAAACTACCGCCTAAAATGTCAGCATCCCTATCTGGATGCTGATTCCAGTTCTGTCTACTTCCATCAAATTGAGTTTCCTGCTTATGTGCCTGGAAAAGCTGCAGAAAATGGCTCAAGTAGTTGAGCCCCTTCCATCCATGTGACAGACCCAGATGGGGTCCAGGGGTCCTGGCTGCAGCCTGATGCAATCAGAATCATTGTAGCTATTTGGGGAGTGAACCATTGAAAAATTCTTTCTGTCCTCTGCTTTCAAATCAATGAACTTTTAAGTAAGAGTAAGATCTCCAGCCTATTTTTTTTTTAAAGAAAATATTCACTTAAGTGTTACATATTTTCTCATGATATTTACTCAAGTTCTGTTATAACTTCTTTTAAGAATAATTCTGACAAAAGAAGTGAAAGTGGCATAAAAATGTGTGCATTTGAGTCATCTTTTCAAATGTTAGTATCTTATCTCACTACTCAGAAGTTGACAGAATTTATCTACTACTACTACTCTAATAATGCCAAATCTATGTCAATATACACTGTTACTTAATTTTTTAACTTGGCTAAGACAAAAAACTTGAAGCCATGGACAACAAAGCATTTGTCTCCACTTAAGCATTCTGTGGTTGCCTAATATCCTGTAATAGTTGTTTGTCTACCTGCTACATAGCAACTTGCAATCTCATAATAGTTGCTTTTGCAGAATACTCTATGCTGAACTGGTTTTCCAGGGTTCCTGATAAAACCTGACAGGACTGGCTGCAGCCAACATGGTAACTGGAGTCTGCACAGACCAACTCAGGCAGATCAGTGTTCCTTATGAATGATTGTAATATTACATGCCACACCTCCCCTAGCATTTCAGTGGTTGTCGTTGAACTTGGGATATATGGAAAAAGCATTGTTCTACCCCTTTCCTCTCAGCGGTCATACTGCGTGTCACTTGTTTCACCCAGTTCTGTCCCAGTTACCCTAACTCCATACATTCCCAAGCCTCTCTGTGCATGGGCAGATTGACTTGGTCTTGATGTGGCCTGCCCCTTTCTCCAACAGGTCTGTAGTAAAAATAAATACTGGTGTTGTATAGCAGGCTGTCTCCTCCTGCCATGCCAGTATCCCATATGGACGCTGATTCAAGTCCTAGCTGCTCCACTCCTGAACCAGCTCCATGCTAATGTACCTGGGAAAGCAACAAGAGAAAGCCCTATGCCTTGGGCCTCTACTCTCATACAGGAGACCCAGAAAAGTCCCTGGTTCCTGGCATTGGCCTGGCCCAGACCTAGCCATTGCAGTCAATAGGAGAGTGAACAAGCAGGTGAGAAATTCTCTTTCCTTAACTATGTCTGTCTCTCCTCTCCTTGCAACTGCCTTTCAAATAAATAATAAATATGTTGGGGCTGATGCCATTGTGAGTTGGTTCAGCCTCAGCCTGCAGTGCTGACATTCTGTATGGGTGCTCATTTGAGTCCTGGCTGTTCCACTTCCCTTCCAGCTTCCTGCTAATTGCCTGAGGAAAGCAGTAGAGGCCCGCACAAGTACTTGGGCCCCTCCACCCATGGGGGGATCAGGAAGAAATACGTATCTACTCACACTTTCTCAGAAGGTAAAGCCAGTGTTTTTATAACTAATACGATATGCATGAGCAGAGGGCCCAGACACAGTAATGATCAGAAGTGAAAAGTCCCTATCTCTGCACAGTGGCGCACTAATGTAAAAAAGCAGACTTCCACTGACTAGCTACAAAGAACACATGTCAACTTGGGGACATGGAAAGAGGTTGGTGGGCGATAAAGATGCCCAAGACCCTGGAAGAGCTAGGAAGTGGGCCATAGCTATGTGCCAGGAAGATGCCACCCTTTGTACAAGCTGACATGTTATCGCAGGAGACATTTAAATACAGTACAGATTTCCCAGGTGAAAAAAAAAAATTGAAACACGTTCCAAGATAGGAAGCACCATTTATAAGGCACAAAGGCTAAAGAAGCTCAAGGATAGTCGGGCATCATTCACGTTGAAGTCAGCAAGATGTTGCTGAAAGCTCTCCTCTGCCAAGCCCCAGAGTACTGACTGCCAGTTCAATGCAATGAGAGCCTTTTAGACTTTGGAGCTTTGAGAAGCCCAAGGTCCTTTTTCAGAAATATGCTTTGAAGGCATGGGCTAAGTCTGTGGTTACCATGGCTGCAGCGGCCAAGGCTGGGCCAAGTTGGAAGCCAGGAGCCTGAAGCTCCATCTGGGTGTCCCACACTTGGACCATCCTGCACTGCTTTCCCAGGTGCATTAGCAGGGAGGTGAATTATAAGTGGAACTGCCTTTGCAGTTCTCGTGTGGGATGCTAGATTATGGCTAGTGGCTTTATGGGCTGCACCACTGTGCTGCTTTATTTTTATTTTCATTTTTATTTTTATTGGAAAGGCAGGTATGCAGAGAGGAGGAAAGAGAAAGATCTGTTCACTGTTCACTCCTCAAGTGGCCGCTACGGCAAAAGCTCAACCAATGCAAAGCCAGGAGCCAGGAGCTTCTTCCGAGTCTCCCATGCAGGTGTAGGGTCTCAAGGCTTTGGGCCATTCTCGACTGCTTTCCCAGGCCACAAGCAGGAAGCTGGATGGGAAGCAGACCCACTGGGATTAGAACCAGCACCCTATGGGATCCTGGCATGTGTAAGGCGAGAACTTTAGCCAGTAGGCTACCGCGCCGGGCCCTAAACGTGCTTTCTTAAATGAACACAGTGCATGGCAGATCTGCAGAGTCTACTAGCTAGTACAGTTTCAAAGTAGTCACACATACACACGTTTCAAAAAAAACAGCCAAAGTGTTACATAGAAATTACATAGAAAATATTTACATTTCTATTATTGACACTGAAACTTGCTTTGTGCTTGATAATTTCTCGTCTACATTCACAAATGTCCGAATTCTATCCATGAACATCTTACTGGTCCACTAAGTCCCAGAAAAGAGCCTTTTCCCCCACGAGGTTTCTGTAACCCAACAGAATTAGGCCAGTGAGTTATGATGTTATATTTCAGTTGAAAAAAAAAAATCTGGTGTTCCACTGTACAGTAGAATGACACAGTGGCATACAATAGAAGCACTTGCCCAGATTTGAATATTGCTCAATGTATGCATGTATCAAAACATCACATGGTACCCTATAAATATATATGCTTCATTTGTATATGCCAGTTAAAAAAAGAAATAGAATCAGGCCAGAGCAGCAAAAGTAGGGGAGTCCCTATCCACAGCCCGTGAGGAGCCCCATGGTGCTGCCTGACAGAGGGCAGACTTGAGGAAGCCTCGGGAGGCCCAAGCTCAGGTGGGCAAGGCATGTCGGAATCCGCCTCATGTGCCAGACTGTACTGTTGCAGCCCACCTGCGATTCCTTGATACTTTTTATGCAAGAGAAAGTGGGCTAATTCTGAAGATTTGACTGGGGGAAGCATTCTATAATTAAATGAGGTGCCTATTGGAAATAATTTTTTAAAAAAATGGCTAGCGAGTACAATCTAATCAGCACCTGCCAGAAGGAATATGACATCAGCCACAAATGCAACTTTACATTTTCTGGCAGTTGACAATTTGAAAAATGAAACTAAACAAGTGCAATTTATTTATTTATTTATTTTAAGGATTTTATTATTATTGGAAAGCCGGATATACAGAGAGCAGGAGAGACAGAGAGGAAGATCTTCCATCTGATGATTCACTCCCCACGTGAGCCGCAGCGGGCCGATGCGCGCTGATCCGAAGCCGGGAACCAGGAGCCTCTTCCGGGTCTCCCACGCGGGTGCAGTGTCCCAAAGCTTTGGGCCGTCCTCGACTGCTTTCCCAGGCCACAAGCAGGGAGCTGGATGGGAAGTGGAACTGCCGGGATTAGAACTGGCACCCATATGGCATCCCGGGGCGCTTTCAAGGCAAGGACTTTTAGCCGCTAGGCCATGCCGCCGGGCCCCAAAGTGCAATTTATTTTAATTATATATTTAATGCTATCCCAAACACTATTGTTTCAACCTGCAATCAATATAAACAATTATTAATGAGAAACTTTGCTGTTTTCTCACTGAGTCATTTATCTCCAGGGTATATATTAAACTTATACCATGTTTCAGGTAAGTATGCATGCCCCCGGGTGACTGTTAAGGTCTCCCACGTAAATAATGCAGATGGAGATTTCTTAAAAAGAAAAAGAACAGTTTTACATGTTGAGACTTTGAGTCCTTTATGAGTCAATATAAAAGGGTAATGAAGTTAAGATTGCATTTTTAGGCAAGAGGGAACCACAAAACCTGAATCCAGAAAGTAAAATTAATGGGTTTGCATTTTACCTGTTACAGATTAGTCTACTGCAGTCTGGCAAGAATATAAGAAACCAGGCTGAACATTTGGCGGAATGGTTACTGGGGACACCCACATCCTATATTGGAGCCCATGGGTTCACACCCAAGTCCACTTCTGAATCGGGCTTCCTGCAGTGCACACACTGGAGGCAGTAGGTGATGGCTTGGATAGCTGCCTCCCTGCCACCTGCCTTAGAGACCTGTATTGAGTTCAGGTGTCTAGCTTCAGCCTGGCTCAATGCTGACCACTGTGGGCATTTGAGCTCTTTCTCTGACTCCCTCCCCTCTCTGCCTTTCAAATAAATGACCTTAAAAATGTTATTTGAAGGAAAATGTTAAAGAGAGAGTGGAGAGAGAGAGAGATCTTTCATCTACTGGCTCACTCCCCAAAAGGCTGCAACAGCCAGGCTGAAGCTAGGAGCCAGGATGGGTCTCTTACTTGGGTGGCAAGGACCATTTTCTGCTGCTTTCTCAGCTGTACTTACAGGGAGCTGAACTGAAAGTGGAGTAGCCAGTTCTGGAGCCAGCACTCCTATGTGATGCCAGCATTGCAGGCCGCAGCTTAATTCACTGTGCCACAACACTGATGTCTATTTTAATGTTTAGGAGGCCCTAACTTAAGTTGTGACTTTCAAAATGTTAAAAATTCTCTTACTTGTATTTAGCACAGTAAATGTATATACTAAAAGTTTTGTTCGTATCACCTTTCATGAGAGCTACGAGTTAAATTTTCTGTTAAAGTTTTGGCTATTTGATTTTCTTACACAAAATATTATTGTCTTAAAATGTTATAGGTTGTGATAATCAAGAGTTTCTTTCCTAATGTTATTTTCTAGGTAGTTTTTGGGTCTAGGGTAATAAAGTACTTCCTGATGTCTGGTGAACATTATTTTAATATACTTATCTTCTAGTTCACTGTTCAAATGCCCACAGCATCCAAGGTTGTGTCAGGATCCCAGAATTCAGTCTGAGTCTGTCATGTGCTTGACAGGGACCCACATACTTGAGACATTGCCTAACGCATCCCAGGGTGCACATTAGTAGGAAACTGGGATGGGAAGGAAAGCCCAAGTGTGAACCTAAGCATGCCAACCCAGGCATGTAATCGCTCCAGCAAATATCCACCCAATATTACCATTTTAAATGTGCTAATACTGTGTCTTTGATTTATTAGATTTCCCAATGTGATAACAAGTGAAACAATTTTCTCATGCATGTAAATTTGCCATGAAATCAGCTGCATATTTTTAATATTTCAAAAGTAAAAACAAGAAGTGTATTGTTATAGTTGTTCCAGCCAGGTTTTTTTAAAGATTTATTATTATTATTATTATTATTATTATTATTATTATTATTGATGGTGATTGCATGGTTGACCAGAGTGGGAACAATTGAGGGTTAGGGAAAAGTGGATGAAATCATTGTTTCTCTCCTCTTTTCTATTTCTTGTCTCTGGGGCAAGGGGAGAGAGAAAGGGGAGAGCCACACCCAGCCCCCCAAATGTCCCAGTACCCACGGGTGGGGAACCACAACCCAATATCAACCCAGGGTCCCGCTGTAGTGCATGTTCTGAGGATTCTGACCAAGTGGTTTGAATAATTCTGAAATGCTATTGATTTCGCCAATCCAAGGGTAAGGTAACCCTCCCAATGTCTATTGGCTGACATAGTCGACCTCAAGTCTCCATTCACCCCGATGTTTGCTGTTATCATTTGCTGGGATAGTTGTCCAGTTTGCTCTGTTCTTCCTCTGCAACGGTTCCAAATGAACTCCCTTCTTCTCCATGTGCATCAAGATCTACATCCACTGCCCTGCTTTGGTCACTCACAGGCAGGTCCAAGGACCAGGGCCAGGCGACCTGAGCCCCATCGCATCCCCCACCCCTGGGGCTCAAGGACCTGGCACCCACCTCCAGGCAGGCCCCAGGACCCAGACCAGGTGACTCCAACCCAGCCAGTTCTTCCTCCCACCCACCCCCCACCTGCTCAGTGTTCATGAACCCGACATTCACACCTACTTTTCCCTAAACCTAGATCCTTCCCACCCTGAAAATTAATTGATTAATTTGTTTTTAGAAAAAAGAAAGGAGAGGAAAGAAAAGGAAAGGGGATAGTGTTATCACATAGCTGTCAGCAACATCAGCATACCAGATGTTCACTGGTTTGAGTTCTGGCTGATTTACTTCCAATCCAACTCCCTGCTAATGCACCTGGGAAGACAGCGCAAGTTGCCCCAAGTCCTTGGGCTCTTGCAGCCACATAGGACCTGGATGAAGCTCCTGGCTCCTAACTTGAGCTTGACTCAACACTGGCTGCTGTGACTTTTGGGAAGTGAACCAGTAAATGGAAGATCTCTCTCTAGCTCTCCTCTTTCTCGCTCTGTAACTGCTTTTCAAGTAACTAAAATAGATCTTTAAATTAGTGAAAAATTTAAAAAAAGACATGTATCTCTTCATCCTAATAATCATTTATACACAGATGTGTCAGGCATTACAAAGCTTTGAAGATTATTATTACCAATGAAAATGTTTAGATACCATGAATTAGGAGTTTAAAGAATATGGGCAGTCAATGCTAGTGTATTGCAGACAATCCAGTAGCCACACTCTCATTCCAGTCTTTTGAACAAACAAAGCAGTGGAATGTGAAGTGGCTGAGAGTCCTATAAAACTCGCCTCCTGTCGAAACCTGTAGCCTCATCACAAGGATCATTGCCACCACAGAGCTTCTTGTCTGGTATCCCTGGTATCTGACTACTGCCTTGTTCCTCTAAGCTCTTCATAAAGGTGTGTGATTATACTCACTGTCCCCCTGGCCATCTCCCTTTGCCTCTGGGCACCGACATGATTCATCGTGGGCTCTTGGTCTTCAGTTCTCAGACCAGTCTGGATTTAGTCCTTTTTTTCTCATTAATCTTGGCTCATGATCTGTCCCAAGGAAATTTAAAAATAACCCAAGTAGTTATGAAGAAGAATGGCTAAATAAATTATGTCTACTAGTTGAAGTGTTCCACGGTCATTATGCATTGTGACTGCTAATGGTTTTGTTAAAAATGTTTATAGTTCAGAATAGTCTTTATGGTATATTCTTTAGCACAATGTAGGGTACTCTAGGACCCTTTCCTCAGTCTGGCTACGGTCTCATGGTTGAGCAGTTTGTGATTCCTCTCTGTTCAGCTTTGATGTAGCCACTGCATCCATATTGTCTTCCTCCATTCTTGTTCAGTCTCAAAATGAATGACACTGGAGACAAGTGTTTGGTATAAGAGTTTAGATGTTGCTTGGGATGCCATATCCAACATTGCTGTGCCTGGGTTCCAGCACCAGCTGTGCTAATGTATGCCCTAGAAGACAGCAAATAAAATGATATAAGCATTTGGGACCCTAAGGTCACACGGAAAATGTGGATTTAGTTGTTAACATTGACCTGTCCCAGCACTGCCTGTCGTGGGCATTTGGGAGATGAGCCCACAGATGGAAGGTCTCACTGACTCTCTCTTCTTCTCTCAGCGTGTTACAGAAAATGGGGGTGGGGGCAGGGATGACGCTGAAGAGTCAAGGAGAGTCAGGAGTGGGTGGAAAAGTGCAATTCCTGTTCTGCCGTTTGCATCCCCAGCCCACTAGGTCAGTTTATTCTTTCTGTACCCATTGCATGGATTCAATTTCACACAAAGCATTTTTAACTTTTTTATTTTTATTAGATTGCTAGTGACACACTATTTGGTGTCAGGACTGTCCAGCCAGAAATAGTTTCTAGTCACATTGAACTAGATGGATTCAGCAAGTGGAATACTATGTGCCCAGAGAATTTGTGCTACATTATGAAAAAAATCAGCAAAGAGTACTGACTGTCTCCCATGCCTCCTCACCATTCCCCGCTCCCAGCTCTACCTGTGAAGGAAGCATTCCAAGACACAGTGGCTGCCTAAAACCACAGGTGAGAGTAAAACCTTTATACCCTGGAGGCTTGTTCCTAGACATACATCCCTGTGATTCATTTATACATTAGGCATGTTAAGAGATGAACAATATATTAATTTAGATCGTAGCAACCTCCTCCTACTACTTTTGTTCTTAGATCAAGAACTTTTATCTTTTTACTTAAAGGAAGCACCTTATAGCTTTTCTTTGGCATATTTGAATTGCAGGCATCACTACTGTTAGGTTTGGGGGTCACTATTAGTAAAATGAGGATTTGTTGAATACATCACTGCAAAACCATGACAGTAGAACTGATAGCCAAGACAGCTACTAAGTAAGAGATGGCTAATGCGTACCATGTGGCCACATTGGATGAAATGATTCATGTTCCAGACAGGACAGAGTATTACATGCAAGCTTACATAACACTGCACAGAATTTCTCATTTGATGTTCTCGGATCTTAAATGACTGTAGGTAATAAAAACCACAGAAAGTAAAACCACAGATAAGGACCAACTATGACAGAAAAAAAGTGAATAAGGTGCTATAAAGAGCAGGAGCAGATATGTGAGATATGTGATATTAATCAGCACTTCCAAAGAACACTGTAAGATATAGAAGAGTAAAGTAGCCCTCTGTAATGCTATATAGGCACTAATTAGAGTCCAAGCTGCTCCACTTCTGATTCAGCTTCCTACTGTTGTGCCTGAGAAAGCTGTAGATCACAATCTATCTGCTTGGGCCCCCGAACCCACATGGGAGACCCGAGAGAAGCTTCTGGCTTTAACCTGGCCCAGTCCTGGCCATTGTGGCCATTTGGAGAATGAATCAACTAATGGATGAAATTTTCTCTCCCTGTTTTTCTCTTTGTGTGTAACTTTGTCTTTCAAGTAAATAAAAACAAATATTATCCTTTAAAAGCTATAGGTACTTCATAATTATTTCTCTTTGATGTTCATCATTTGCAAAACATCTTCTAAAATCTTTACTGATGATGACCTTACATGAATAAATGATGACTTTAACTTAAAGTTTAAGTATTAATTATTGATCACCCTCGAAGACAGCCTACCACTAATTCTGTTTACCAGTATGTGCAACTTTGAATAAATCCTCTTCCCCTTACAGTGGCCTGGATTTATTGAATCTCTTCTAACAAATATACTTCACGTTTGAGATTGGGTTTAAAAAGCCCACAGTTTCTGTTCAGATACCCTCTTTCTTTTTGTCATATTGCTCATCCTAGGAGCAGCCCCTGTCATGGGAAGAGGCCTTTGGGGCAAGAAGCAGGACTGCCAACAAATGATGAGTAAGCTTGAAAGCCTCTACAGTGGAGCCTTCCACTCCAGCCAACAGCTCAACTGCAGTCTCATAAGAGACTTTGAATCAAAGGTAGTCAATTAAGCACACATAGATTTCTGACCCAGAAACTGAGCTAATATGTGTATGAGTGTGTATCCTGTTAAGCTTGGGATAACTGGTAATACAGCAGTGAATAACCAACACAGTGACTAAGTATGGAGGCTCTTGTGTCTGCCTGGATTACCACATCATTCACATCTAGCTTAACAAGAACATTGAATTTTTCCTTTTTTAGAGATGTATTTATTTATTTTGAAAGTTAGAGTTATAAAGACAGAGGATCTCTTTTATCTCCGAGTTGACACCTGGGCCAGGCTGGAGCCAGGAGCCAGGAGCTTCTCCTGGGTCTCCCATAGAGAACAGGGGTCCAAATACCCAGGCCGTCTTCCACTGCTTTCTCAGGTCATTTTCAGCGAGCTGGATTGGAAGTGGAGCAGCTGGGTCTCAAATCAGTGCCTATTTGGGATGTCACTGCTTGGGGAGGCAGTTTTACCCGTTACATCACAATGCCACCTTGTCCCTGGCTGCCTCACTAGTTCTCCCCCTTTCTGGGAAGCCTATAGGTTTCCATTGTACAGAACCAGGGTGGCAATATTCCCAGGTGTGGTCACTGTGTCATATCCTCAAGCGGAAATGTAAAAACAGATTTATAAGTATGTACTGCTACTTTTTTAGTTTCACTACCGGAAAAGACCACTTGGAAGGAAAGACTTCATTTGCTATGCTTTGTGCTTCTGAGTCTGGTTAGCATTGTAAGCAGGTGTTTTCTCATTCAAAACATGTCTTGGCTCTTACTGAAAACCAACATGCAACAAGCAGCCAGTGCAGCTAGGGGACACACCAACTCCAGATTTACCTTGGCCATAGCCAGTCTCCAAAAATACTTAACATGAGAAATTTCACAGCCCTGGAAGTTTTACCTTATCTGCCACCAAGCAACTGTCCCTCAGGGTTTTGGTGGTTTGTTGTTGTTGTCTTGTTTTGTTTTGCTTTTTGCCACTAACCAGAGGGTGATGGTGAATATTTAAAAGTTCTCACTTCCATCTCAAGAGTGAGCAAACCATGGTCTGTGGGCCAAGATCTGGCTCACCACTTTTTGTGGTAGGCTGCAGGTTAGGAGTGATGTCTATATTTATAAAAACTTCACAGTCAAATGTTGCGATCCAGCACATTAAGCTCCTGGTTGTGATGCTACTGTCTCATACTGGATGCTTGTTGAAGTCTTGCCTATTCCGCTTCCAATCCAGCTCCCTGCTAATATGTGTGGGACTGCAGCAGAGGATGGCCCAGATAATTGAGTTCCTACCTCACACCTGGGAGACCAAGACCAACTTCTTGGCTCCTAGCTTCAACCACTGTGACTTTCTGGGGAATGAACCTGTGGATGCAAGAGTTCTCTGTCACTCAGTCTTCCGAAAAAATATGGCATCAAAACTAAATGAAATTCAAATTTTAGTGTCTATAAATAAAGTTTTACTAGAACACAGTCCACTCATTTCTGACCGCTTTTGTATGCAAAGGCAAAACTTGACTATCGGTTGGTAAATTCCCACTCCAGTAATTCTTCTATTTTCATATGAGAAACTCTGAATTTTTCCGTAGTGCTGTAAGTCAGAATTTGATTTCAGCTTTCAATCTGTAAATCATTGGGATTGAACTTTAAGCAGAAAGAAACATTGTGAGAAAAAAAAATTGTTCTGTAAACCAAGAAATGTGTGTTCCATCCCATGACTGTCTCTGAAATAGTCAAAGAAAAGAAACAAAAGCTCTCAAATAGGCATCATATGATCTGAGTGTGGTTTTTCCTTCTCAAAACTCTGGCAGAGATGTAATAGCCAAGGTGGGGTGTTGAGAAGTGGAACCTTTGGAAGGGAATTGGGTCCTGGAGGCACCACTCTCTTCCTTAAGAGACCGCCTTAGTTCTCAAGTCAAGGATTAGTTCTCATGACAGTTGGCTATAAAGTGAACTTGTCACCTCCCCTCACTGTCTCACATGCATGTGCCTCTTCTCCATGAGGTACAATAGCCTAAAGTCACCATGGCTTGTACATTCCAGTCTCCAGAACCATGAACCAAAACAACCTCCTATTCCTTATAAAGTATCTAGTTTTGGGTATCTTGTTGTCATAGCAGAGAACAACTAGGGCAAGCATTAAAGTTAAATGGAACCTGAGGAAATGAAAGGAAAGGGGGCCTTTGCCTGTAGTGTCAGCATCTTACATGAGCTTGTTTGAGCCTTAGTGGTTCCATTTCCAATCCAGCTCCTTGCTAATGGACTAGAAGACAGCAGGGAATGTCCCGACACTGTGGATCCCTATAGCCACTTTGAAGAAGCTCCTGGATCCTGGCTTGGGACCTGCCTAGTTCTGACTCCTACGGAAAGAACCAGTAGAAAGATTCCTTTCTACTTCTCCCTCCACACACATGTGGTTCTGCCTTTCCAATAAAAGCAAATAAATAAATTTCTTGGGGGAAAAAGAACTAAAATGGAAAGTATGAGCTAAATCACTCAGGATTTCAGTAGAAGTTGTTCGAATAGTCTCTGAATTCTCTTTTTTGCTCTGGTGGCAAGGCAGGCCTCAACACTGGCTTGATTGTAAGAGACCTGTGAAAGGCTATCTAAGGTTGTCCTGGATCATATTCTGTTAGCTCAATGGTTTTCTCTGTGGATCCATAGATTCTCAGATGTGTCCTGAACCAGTCTGGGCTCCGGAGTGCTGTTGGCCTTTGGTGTTGCCATGCAATCCTTCTGCTTTGCACCCCTGTACAAAAGAAACCAGTAGCTGAAAATTGTGTGTATTCATGATCATACAAGACAGAGTGTGCAACAGCCACACCAATTTCGCACTGAGTACACCAAGGCTATTGTTAGCCCCAAGAGCTCAGGCCCTGGAGAACTTTTCCTTACACAGTGGCTCTACGTATCCACAGGTTCTATATTCATAGATACAACCAACTGGGGCTAGAAAATCTTTGGAAAAAATGTATCTGTACCACACACATTTTCTTGTCATTATTCCCTAAAAACTAACCTTCCTGGCAGTTGCATGGCATCAGATATTACCAGTAATCTGGAGATGTCATGGAGGTACACAGTTATATACAAACACTTTGTCATTCTATAAAGGACTCAAGCATCCTTGGATTTTTGATATTCTAGGGAAGGACACTTTGAACCAACTCCTACAGATACCAGTGGACTATTGTATACAGAATCTCAGGCAGGCTACAGCACAGGATGAATTTCAGTGCAGGGCAGGCACTTGACGTAGAGGTTAAATTACATCGCAGATCTGAGTGCCAGCTCAGGTGTCCATCCCTGATTCCTAATAAAGCTCACCCTCGGAGGCAGCAGTAGTGCTTTAAGTACTGGATCCCTGGTGACTCCCATGGCAGATCTGGAATCACTTCCAGGCAACTGACCTGGGAATTGCCAAGTCCTGGCTGTTGTAGGCATTCGGAGAATGAACCTGTAGATTAAAAATGTCTAGATTTCTGTCATTGCTTTTCTCTGTTGTTCAAAACTAAGAAGTAAACAAACAAAAAGCATTAAGGGTTAGCACCATGGTGTATCAGGCTAAGCCTCCTCCTAGACTTGTGTGAGTCCCAGCTGCTTCACTTTTGATCCAGCTCCCTGCCTATAAACTGGGAAAGCAGTGGAGGGAGGATGGACCAGTTCCTTGGGCCTCTGCATCCACATGGAAGACCCCAAAGAAGCTCGTGCCTCCTGGCTCCCAGCTTCAGCAGTTGTAGCCGTCTGAAGAGGAAAGAGGATCTCTCTCTCTCTTTCTCTGCCTTTTTTAAAAAAAGAGAGCCACATCTGCAGAGGTTCCATGCCTGGTTGCCTTGCCCTACTCCAGCCTCTTGGCTTGGCATTTGTTGTCTGTGCCCCTGTAACCATGACCCACTTGGTCCAAAGTCCTCAAATCCTGTAGACTCCCGATTCCAAAGATCTAAAGATGGGAGAGAGGGGAAGCAGGTAAGTTAAAATGAATGTGTGCCTTTTCACAAGAGAAGTGCCGCACTCAAATCACTGAGCTTCCTTACTTGGTTTGAATCTTTGATACATAAAAGTAACCAAGAACTCTAGACTTACTTAACCAGAAAGAAACACGTTCTTGAAAAAGCACTAATTTACAGACAATCTAGCATGAAAAAGAATAAATGAAGGATGAGCAGCTTTGGATCTGTGTGAGGCCTTTGCCAGTGTTCTTTCATAATTTCCTGGGGTACCATGGAAAAATGTTCAAATATCCATGCACTTCTCCAACTCCCAACTACATGGAAAGGTTCTTGAGGGCATTTCACCCTTCATTTGTTTAGCTTAGTGCCCAACACACAATTCACTAGATGTTTACTGATGCAATTTAATTTCAAATGTGTGACTTGATTCTATGAAAAAGAGGAAGTGAGATGAGAAGGGAAAGTTAGAATGGGCAGACACCAACACTTGAGTGTGAGCGCTCTTTCAGTTGGTATTTAGTAAAAGATTCAGACAGTGCTGCTAGCCAAGTGATTTCTGTGGACCCCATCTCAGTCACTTCACAGCAGCCTGGCGTGGCCCCCGGCTCAGCCTGGGACCAGGGAGATGACACATGTTGAACAGAGAAGGAAACCGAGCTGGGAGCTGTCTTATCACTGGTCAATCACACAGGCTTAGGGAGCCGAGAACCAGGACCTGGCTGGCTTCGCTGCATGATCAAAAGCTGTCCCCATTAAGTCACATTCCCTGAGCTGGTCTGGCTCTGTTGAAAAAGCAAGCTGAAGAGGACTTGTCTGACTCAGTCTACTTTCCTTAATATGCTAGACTTTTGGTTAGACTCAGAACCTTGGACTAGGAAAAGAAGTGACTCTGTGTGTATGTGAGTGTGTGTGTGTGTGTCCATGTTCAGGTAAGGAAATGCAATGTGGGTGATCATCCTGTCACTGATTGCAGGCTTTCACAGGGTTTCTCAGTGTAGTTTTTCGCTTTCCACTGTGGCTTTCTGGCCATACTCAGGGTGGATGTATACACAGTTACGTTCTCACTTCTCTATTCCCTGGCTTCCTGCTCAGTGAGCAGCTGGTGAACAGCTGGCCACGCCTCTGTGGAGCTGATCAGAGCCTCTCCTGAGAAGAAAGTATTCTTTCATGGCTCTGCAGAGGAGAGGGACACAGGCTGGCCCAGCACTCCCCAGTGGGCTCAGCCTTTCTTTGTATCTCCTTAGTCTCTTCACGGACTGTGAGACCAGGTTGGATGACAGGTACTGAACAAAAGGAGCAAGGAAAGATGTACTTGCTGAAGGAATGGGGACGTTTTTCCAATAGTTTGCTACTTGGGTACATTAATTAACAGGAATGAAACCATGGAAGCCCCACCCAAGTCAAGGCCCAGAGAAGACGTAGTGCCACCCTCCCCCACACAGGGGTGATGGAACATGAAAGTCACCAAGCTGTACTTGCAAGCACCAGGAAGCCTGGCATCCAGGTAACTTGGAAGAGGGTAACTTTCTGGCTTCCAGAACGCCAAAGGGGCCAGCATTGTGGCACAACAAGTTAAGCTACACCTGTGACACTGGTATCCCATAAGAATGCCAATTTGAGGGCCCAGTGTAGTTGCCTAACAGCTAAAGTCCATACCTTGCATGTACCAGGATCCCATATGGATATCAGTTCTAATCCCAGTGGAACCATTTCCCATCCAGCTCTGCTCCCTGCTTGTGGCCTGGAAAAGAAGTCAAGGACAGCCCAAAGCCTTGGGACTCTGCACCCGTGTGGGAGACCTGGAAAGAAGCTTCTGACTCCTGGCTCCGACTCAGCTCCAGCTGTTGCAGCCACTGAAGGAGTAAGTCATCAGACGGATGGTCTTCCTCTTTGTCTCTCCTCCTCTCTCTGTATCTGACTTTCCAATAAAAATAAAATTAATCTTTTTTTTAAGGAGTGCCAATTGTAGTCTTGGCTGCTCCACTCTCAATCCAGCTCCCTGCTAATGCACCTGTGAAAACAAAGGAAGATGACCCAAATGCTTGGACCCCTACCCCCTATGTGAGAGATGGAGTTCCAGGATGCTGGCTCAGGCCTGGCTATTCCAGATTGAAGATCTTTCTGTCTCTCTACCTGTTCCTGTTACTCTGCCTTTGAAATAAATAAGTTCTCAAATGCATGGCCCTTCTCTAGTGGAGTGCCGCCCCTAATTAGGATGGGGCTGTTTGGGTTATCCTTAAATTGCTTTTTAGATTTCAAGTTCTCATCTATAAGATCTTACATTAAGTAACTTACTTGTTTCTTTTATTTACATATTTATTTTTTGAGGGGCAAAGAAATACTGAGATATTGATATTTTTGAGGGGCAAAGAGATACTAAGACAGACAAGGAGAGAGTTCTCATCCACTGGTTTTCTTTCTAAACGCCTACAATAGCTGGGTATAGACCAGACCAAATATGGGAACCAGGAACTCAATCCAGACATGCTGCTTGTTGGCAAGAGCCCAGTGACTTGGATCATCATCTGTTGGCTCCATGTGCTTGCATTAGCAGGACACTGGGACCAGGAACCGGAGCTGGGAATCCAACCCAGGCACTCCAGTGTGCCTTAAACTGCTAAGCCGAAGAAACCCTCCAGCCCTCATCCCTGGGTGGTTTCTTTTTAAAATTTTTGCTTGGTTCATTTGAAAAGCATAGTAACACAGCGAGAGAGGGAGAGAGCAAACAATCTCTCATTGGCTAGATCACTCCTCAGATGTCTCAGCCAAGGCTGGGCTGAAGCCAGGAGCCAGGAACTCCATGTGGGTTACCCATAGAGGTGGCAGGAGTGCAAGTACTTGGGTCATTTTCTGCTGCCTGCTTACTTATGATAGCAGAGAGCTGAATCAAGTGGAGCCACAAACTCAAACTGGTGCTCCAATATAGGAGCAGCCTAACTTGCTGTGCCACAATGCCAGCCCTAGCAGATTTCTTAGAAATAAGATCCTGGACTGGCTTTGCAGCTTAGCTAATTAAGCTGCTGCTTGTGACATTGATATCCCTTTTTGTAGTCCCGGATGCTCTGTTTCAATCCTGCTCCCTGCTAATATACGTGTGATGACAGCACAGAATAGCCCTGGTGAGCGGACCCCTGCCACACACATAGAAGACCCAGATAGAGTTCCTGGCTCCCGGTTTCAGTCTGGCCAAGCCTGAGTTGTTGGTGCCGTTTGGGGAATCAACCAGTGATGGAAGATTTCCTTCTGTCATTCTGTCTTTCAAATAAATAAATAAATCTTTCTTTGAAAAGCCCCAAAGTGTTCTTCAATGTCTAGCTGAAGGTTTCACTTTCTATTCTGTAATTTCCATTCTATCCATAATTTCCTAAACTATTGACCAAAAAATACATATTTCAAACATGTCTAGCTGTATCTACAATGTGGCAGCCCACCAACCTCACTGTATCTTTACAGAATATTCCCACTTAGCACTGTAAATCCCAGAACCTTCCGGAAGAATGGAGAACTAGCAGTCCTCTCTGTGTTACCAAAGTCCAGCACTGTACCTCCAAGAGAAGCGATCTCAGTGGAAGGTGCCGAGTGAATTGAAGTCCTCTGAACAGGAAATCAAAGGGGGGGTGGGATCAGAAAAATGGCCTCAGGGATCGGAGTCCACAGGCTCCTAGTGACACTTATAGTCTGAGAGAGGACACACACTTGTGCACAAGAACCCAAATCCTATAAACCGTTTTTCTGCTGCTCATGCCTCTGAAAACAGGCAACAACGCATTTGAGTGAAAGGGAAATTCCCTTGTAGCAAGTCTTAATCAGACCTAATCACCAGGAATCCCCAGGCAGGGCTGGAGGGAGAGGGAGTGGAGAGATAGTGGCTTTAACTGCCTCCGAGACACCTCCTTCCTGCTGCCTTTCGCCTCCTCCCAGATCTCAGACCCTAGCAGGATTTCAGAAAGAATTCCCAGCAAAGCGTCATGTCACGGTGTCCCAGTCGTCCCTAATGTCTCCTATTGTGAGTTGCTGAACAAGGACCTGCTGTTCTGCCAGAACATGAATTCAGGCGAGCTCAGTAGCACAGCAGGAAAAAAGCCTCCGCACCTGGAGCAGGCAGGGTCCCTGCGGGCTGGCGGAGCGCAATGGTTTCGCTGGAGAGCTTCGGGCCCCACCCGTCTGCCGCCCCAGTTGAAGACAAGCAGCAGGTCACGGCTCGCCTTTCCGCGCCCCCACTTCTGAAGCAGGTTGCTCTAAGTTCGCAATTGCTGTTTTCCTGAAAAGTGTGCCCATCCCAACGCCTGCTCCCCAGGGCGCCTTGGAATGACTGTTTACTCTCAGTGTCTGCTCTGCATCAAGGGCGGTTTGGCTAAAAGGATTTTCTTCCTCAAAAGGATTACCTTTTATTTTTACGTATTAAATGTCTTATGACACTATCTTGATTACCACGAAGGCGTCAAAAGCTGTGCCCAAACCAATTAATGGGTGTAATTACACTCATCAATTTCTTTGATTGCTGGTTGTGTTAATCCTAGACCACCCCTGATCCACTCACACTGACAGATCCAGGAAAGCTCCCAGTATATTGGTTTGGTTTTCTTCCTCTTCTCCTTCTTCGAGATTTTATTTACTTTTATTGGAAAGTCTCATGTTCAGAGAGGAGGAGAGACAGA
This sequence comes from Ochotona princeps, assembly GCF_030435755.1. Classification (NCBI taxonomy): domain Eukaryota; kingdom Metazoa; phylum Chordata; class Mammalia; order Lagomorpha; family Ochotonidae; genus Ochotona; species Ochotona princeps. Next base: position 43,703,250 of record NC_080840.1, read on the forward strand.
GAGGAAGATCTTCCATCCGACGCTTCACTCCACAAGTGTCCACAATGGCTGGAGCTGAGCTGATTCAAAGGCAGGAGCCAGGAGCTTCCTCCAGGTCTCCCACACAGGTGCAGGGTTCCAAGGCTTTGGGCCATCCTTGACTGCTTTTCCAGGCCACAAGCAGGGAGCTGGATGGGAACTGGGGCTTCCCGGCACCTATATGGAGTCCTGGCACAAGTAAGGTGAGGACTTGACCGCTAGGCTACCATGCTGGGCCCCGGTTTTGTTCTGCTTTAAATATTAATGTGCTCTGCCCAATCGTTTCCGGGATTTTGCACCTCTGAGTTACTTGTGCCCAGTGAGTCACAGTTCTGAAAGGGACTTCTCTAGCTTAGCCTCACAGAGGGGCCTGTGTGAATCTTCCTTCTGTTCTTCTCACCCCATTTATTACATTCCCCTTCCTCTCCTTTTTTCTCTATTTCTGGGCCCACTTTGAGCTCCTAGAAGGACACTGCCTCCCTGGTTTATCCACTTGACTCAGAAAACAATGGAAACCAGAATTGTGAGCTAACAAGACCCTGAGTCGGTGGGTCTCTCTGGGACTCCCTCCTCAGCCACCTGTAGGTTTCTCTTCACAACGTGGTTGTAAGTATCCAGGAGGAGCCCACACAAATGAGTGGCATGATTTACTTACCAGAGCCTAGCAGTTGGCATTTGTAAGAAAGCAACCAAACAAGACTGCAGTCTTTAAGATATAACTACAACTATAGTCTGAAAAAGTCAGGTTTCTTAAACTGTTGGGGACAGGACACACCCTGAACTTCCAGAAGAAGCTGAGGAGGTAGGCCTTGGGAGTTGGCAGTTAGAGGTGCTGGGGGACACCCAAGGTCTCTACCTCAGCTTTTCCATTATCCTGAAAGCCAGTAGTAGCCACGTGTGTGCTAGAACATCGGAGATGAGGCTGAGGAGAAAACCCATACCTGATGTTGAAGGCTCAGGATTTAAAAAAATTCACATGTATTTATGTTTGTTTGAAAGGCAAACAGACACAAAGACAGAGGCCTCCTATCCTCTGGTTCAATCTCCAAATATTCAGGGGTTGGGGCGTTAGTCTGGGACTGCACTGTGCATGGCAGGAAGCCAACTACTGGACCCTTCACCTGCTGCCTCCCAGGGTGTGATTATCAGCAGGAAATTGGAATTGGGGCAGAGCCAAGTATTGAACCCAGACACTCCCACATGGTATGTCGGTGTCTCAGATGTTCAAACACTGTGCCAAAGTCCACCCCATAAAATATAATAATAATAATAATGGAATTATGTTATTGTAATAAATACTTCATATTTAATGACAACATTCTGGATGTTTGGCAAAAGCATATACGTTAATTTCACCTGCTTCTTTTTACTTTTCTTCAGCACAGCTATTTGAACATTAAAAATGACATGTGGGGCTGGTGTGGTGTTTCTTTTGGCTGTTGCTGCTTAAATAATGAACTTAATTCTTGCTTGGCAGGTGTGTTCTCCAGGGGGGCTTGACTACTTCCTCGTTTTTAAAAGGTGTATTTATTCACTTGGAAGATAGACATACAGAGAGAAAAAGAAAAAAAAAAAGGCAGAGATCTTTCACTTACTGGTTCACTCCCCCCAAATGGCCACAACAGGCAGAGCTGGAGCTTGGAGCTCCATCCAGATCTCCAAGAGGGAAGCAGGAGCCCAAGCAATCGGACCATCTTCTGCTACTTTCTCAGGAGCATTAGCAAGGAGCTCTATCAGAAGTGGGGTAGAAAGACCTTGCATCGGCACTCAAGCCAGCACTTAGCACTTGTTAAGGATGCCATGGCACAACACCAGCCCTGTTGTCTACTTCCTTGAATCACAGAGACAGAATTTCTCTGCATCCTCCCCTTCCACAGCCCTCACATTCAATCCTGCTCAGCAGGCCCACAGTCACTTCATCTGCAGCCAACCAGATAGACCAGTGAAATCTGGCTCTTCAGATACAATGCTGTGTATATACTGGAGAATACAGATCAATCTCACCATTCAAAGAGCCCCAAAACCCTATAATGAAAATGCTATCTTTCCTATCACTTATCCATCTCAGATCTTTTCCAAAACAAATGGAACAGCCAGGATGGTGTTCAATGCTTAGCGGTAGGGAGTACCCCCCCAGCTCTGCAGCCTGTGCCTGCTCCGTATCTATGTGTGGGAATCACAGTCTTGAACAGAAAGAGTCTGCAGCCTGTCCAAGTCATAGAGATGGGAAAAGCCATACTGATCTCCAGATACCAGGGTCTTGGGTCTGCTCTCAAAATTTAGAGTTTTAGAGATGGAAAATTTATATTCTTTGGACGTCTATAGAGAATAACCTTTTTAGCGTGATGTACCCATGGGACAAGACATTTCCTAAATTTTGGGTCAGGGGATAGGGTAGTGTGGGAGATAGGGAGAGCAGTCACAAAGCCCATAGAACATGTCCAATGATACTGACCATCCCGCAGTCCCTTATAATCTGTTCCCCAAACGTGATGAGCAGAAAAAAAAGTGTTTAAACATTTCATTCTTGCTTGGACTTGGTATAAAGAGAACTACAGACTGATGGCAGTTGAATAGTCATCTGAAAAGCTGTAGGAAGCTAGCTGTACACTGTCTGATGACAGTACCGTGCCCTGCAAGGCAGTCCCTGACTACAGCAGTGGGAGGAAACAGGCAGCAACACCCAAATGCAGATGGCTCCTGATGACCCCAAGTCTTACTTCCGGAATGTAGCCCTGAGCAAGCCATTGTTCTGGCCCTGGGAAAGGCTCCAGCGGGTCACATGTGGAGAGCACCACAAATTAGGCCTAACCACACCCAAATGGCTGTCTTAACAAAGTCATCCAATGCCCCAGCTGACAACAGCAGGGAAAGCCTTTTTTTTTTTTAAGATTTATTTTTTTATTTTTATTGCAAAGGCAGATATACAGAGAGGAGAGACCGAGAGAAAGATCTTCTGTCCAATGATTCACTCCCCAAGCCGCTGCAATGGCCAGAGTTGAGCCAATCCAAAGCCAGGAGCCTCTTCCGGGTCTCCCACACAGGTGCAGGGTCCCAAGGCTTTGGGCGGTCCTCGACTGCTTTCCCAGGCCACAAGCAGGGAGCTGGATGGGAAGCAGGGCTGCCGGGGTTAGAGCCAGAGCCCATATGGGGTCCCGGCGCGTGCAAGGCAAGGACCTTAACCACTGTGCCACGCTGCCGGGCCCTGGGGAAAGCCTTTTTACTGCTCTGGGGATTGGGACGCTAGGATACCCTGAAGGTGGCTGCAGTGGGTGAGAGAAGCCTGATTGCCAACCCTCTGATGGCCAGTCTGTCTTAGGAACACATTGCCTCACTGTCTGCTTTCAGTCACCAGAGGGCTGTAGCTTTTTCCAAAGCAGTTTTTCAAGCAGTGGTCTCTGCATTCATGGTCAGATATGCAGAGACGGCCGGGGGATGACTGACTGAGGTTCATAGCACACAGCAAGTGGTGTTTAGTTATCCAGAGGCTTGAAAAATGCTACGTTTTCAGATCTTTCACACACATCATTACCAACCTCAGCCAATGGGGCTTCCCAGTCTTAGACTGTGAATCTCCCAAAGTGTAACCCGAGACAAAACGCCTTCCTTCATAAGTAGCCTGTCTTAAGTTATTTCTTCGGAGCATTAAAGAGCTAGCGAAGACAGCATCTTACCTCTACTGTAATTCTGTTCTATAACCTGTATAGAAGTTCTACTCCATCCCATGTGAATGTCACAATCAGTTTTCCCCAAAAGTCCTAATGTAAAATTTTTGTCAGATTGTAACTCCCACTTGAAAGTGGCCAACTCCCTATGGCCACCTGTCCAGAAATCAACAAAAGGCTGAAATTTGTACCTGTATGACTAACCCTGCTTTTGCGGTTTGTTTTGTTTTGTATATTTATGATCTGTGTGGATGCCACAGAGCAGAAGGAGGGAGAAGTAGTATTCAGATGTTTTGATTTTACATCGATGGCTTATACTTGCCAGAGAATCTCAGGACAGTTGTAAGCTTTGATGTGGGCAAAAAGTGCAAGGTATGACACTGCCTGCCCACTCTCCCCCCAGAGAAAACAGAAACTGATTCAAAACACCAAGGAAACCACACGAAGGGAAATAACAAGACCTTTTCTTTTCCGCACTTATACAGTATTGCTCAACCCTGATTTCGCACTTGCCATGTACTAGAGTGTTCTGGACCCTTGGGGCGTTGCACATTGAACAAGACTTTCTTCTTACTTTCCAAAATTTAGTGTAGCAGGGAAGGTGGGGAACTCTAAACCATTCTCACTCTTATCTCCTTGGTTTCGTCTTCTTTTTTTTTTTTTTTTTTAAATTTCAGAAAAGGCTATACTTACAGAAAAGCTATGGGTGCTGTAACAAGACTTCCTCTCTCCATCTGTTCGTGTTAAGTTGCTAACCTCATCCTTTGGTTTTCGTATTCTGAGATACCTGAGGTCCACAGACCCAAGGGCCTGCCCCTCTGAGGAATTGCCAGGTCCTAGAGACAGCAGTAACTTTTTGGGGAACTCATCTGTCATAGGAAAATCCATCTAGAGCCCACTTCCTAACAATCATGCTCCTTGTCCTAATTACCCTAGCCCAGGCCCCAGATGACCAGGGATAGCCCTTATGTCCCTAAGGCTACTGAAATGCAAGCCAGCCCACCTTAAACCTCTTTATTTGGAGCCATTCTTCCTTTGGAAATTAAAAAATAATAATAATAAACACCCACATTCCTCTTTTTCATTCTGCCTCCCTAGGCATTCTTCCTTTACTGTCCTTACCCTTGTCCGTGGTATGTCCCTCTCTTCTTGCAAGCTGTAATAACTCCTATTGATGGTGTCCTGATCTATTGGCCTTTGCCATTTCAAATAAAGACAAAAAAGAAAAAAAACTGTTAAAACACTACTTCTAAGTAGTTCAGATGCCAAGGATAAGGCACATAAGCTCATTCCACATTGCAGTAGCTCAGTTTGGTACCCATGTCCAACTCTTGACTTCAGCATCCTGCTAATGTGCATACTAGGATCTTGCAGAGGTTCCTGACCAGCAGGCCCCCATGACCTCCAAGGAGGTGAGGCAATGGCATTTCTCAGCAGCAAGAAGCACCGCAGACAGTGTGGTCAAGCATATCTATTTATTGCAAAGCAAGCATAACACTTACATAGACTAAGAAAGGGGAAAGGCATAAGGGTGTCTCCCAACAGGTCTCCCAGCCAACAAGGGCCTTGTAATTGGCTGGAAGGCACGTCTATCTCTCTGACCATCCATCCAGTCAAGTAGCAGGTCACGTAAACATGCATGCCTGGCAGATATGCCACAAGTCATGGTCACCACCAGTGGCTGGCAGGTAGGCTGTGCATCACATAAAGCATGTGGGCTGGCAAGTAACCTGAGATGTCACCTGACTTGTCAGGTGCTTGTCAAGTAAGCCCCAGCATAGCTTGTCTATGGACAGAGAAGAGAAACCGGGATGAAGCCGACAGCTCTTGCCTATATGACCAGTGATCAGGTCAGATTGAAGCTTCAGTGTGCCAAGACCATTGCCAAAGGGTTTCCCTGGGGACACAATATACCACATCCTTATGATCTCCTACATATGCCAAGCAGGCAGAGATCCAGGGGGCAATCTCCCACAGGACACCACTGCAATATTCAAGTAATTGAGTAGCTGTCACTCATATGGAAGATCTGCACTGAGTTCCTGGTTCCCAGCTTCAACCTCTTGAATACTGCTGGCATTTGGGGGAGTGAACCAGAGGATGGGATCTAACTGTGTCCATCTCTCAAACAATATAAGTCTAAAAAATAAAATAAACAAACACCAGCACCGCCAATGCTTTGCATACACTTTCTATATGACCCCCAAAACACTCTAAACACAGATAAATTAACGTTGAGGTATTCTTTCCACTTGCTTTTCATAGTCCTTCTGGGTTTTATATCTGTCTCCACCTGGTTTTGTTTGTTTGTTTGTTTGTTTGCTTTCATAATTTTTATTTATTTATTAATACTAAATTCATTTTGGTTTTGATGTTTACACAGTTGAAAGGAATGTATGCCTACATAGACTACCGATTAGGGTGGGGAGGGTCAAAAAATGGGGAAAAGCAGATGAGACAACTGCCTCCAGTCTCCTTTTTTCTTCCTGTATCTGGGGAAAGTAGGGAGGGAAAGGGAGAGGGCCGTATCCAGGAGTTCAGCCACATCAGTACCTGGAAATGGGGGGTGGCCACCCAGTATCATCCCATGGTCCCCAATGTGGAGCATGTCCCAAGGAGACTATTCAGGTGGTTTTGATAGTTCTGAGATGCTGTTGATTTCATTGCTCCAAGGTTGAGGAAATACTTCCAAAGTTGATTTGCTGACATAGTCTACCTTAGAGTCTCCACTCATCCAGGTATTTGCTATCAAAGCTCAACTGGGAGAGTTATTCAATTTTTTTCTGCCTTCCATGGTACTAGATGTCCTCTGCAGGCCTCAATAAACTGGTTGTCATGTACTGCATGAGCATCTGGGCATACCGTCAATTGTAGAGGTGTCAGCAACCATGGATACCCAGTTCTGACACATGCACTCCGTGGTCAGACTACACATCCTGTGATTTTCTCCATGGTTGGAGTTCTGAGTTCTGTGGTCCAACTGGGGACTCCAAAAGAAACCTCACTGGAGGTGACTTCTGAGCAGACTCTTGTGCACCCGTCAGTGCAAGGTCTGATTCAATCCACCACCCACATCAGCTTACACACACACACACACACACACACACACACTGTGGGTGCAGTTGTTGGGTCAGCTCTGTCTGCAGCCCCATCTCTTGTGCAAACCAATGGGTGCTATGGCCCAGCCTAAGCCTGCCCACCATATACTTGACCCTCTGGCATACCAACAGGAACTGCAGCCTAGATTGAAAGACTCCCATTAACAACAAGGTCTGCTCCTAGCACTGGTTTCCTGCGAATGTGACCCCTAATAATTCCCACTAGGCCTGCACCCAGCCTTGGTTCCTGTGCTTGCCAACATGTGCATCAGACTGGTCCAATTTGTCCCATGTCCCTTTCAGTTCTCATACACATCAATGCATGTTGAAGCCTAGCTCAACCCAACTGACCCCACAATCATGCTGGCAGATGCCACTGCCTGCCCAGCCAGACCTTCCTCCAGCACTGGCTCTGATGCTCACTAGTAGGAGCTGCAGCCCATCATAGGCATGCCCACAGTTTTCCTACTAAGCCTATTCCCAGCCCTGTATCTTGAACTTTCCAGGTGGTCTGCTGTTTAACATGATAGAACTTGAGTCCAGTCCCAGTACCTGCTAGCCAATAATGTGGCAAAACTCAACCAGCCTGCACTTATTCTGGTTCATGCACATACCAGTGGACACGGTCACTTAGCCCAGCCTGGCTCTCCCCTTAATACAGTTCACATCCAGGCCAATAGACTTTGTAATCCTGCCTAGCCTGGTCAACCCCTGGTCCCAGATATCACACTCATCAGCTAGAACAGTGGCCCAGCAGGGGAGCTGCTGCAGGCCCCCTATTAGGCTTGCCCCCCTATCCCTGGGTCGTATATGTGCTGGGGAGAGCTGTGACCCTGAGTGGCATGGCTTGCCTCACCTCAACATTCACTAGAAGGTGCTGCAGTCTGGCTCAGCCCAGCCTGCCATCAGTTCCAGCTGACGCTGGCGGGTGCTATGGGCTAGTCCAGCCCATCTAACCCCAAGTCCCAGTCTTTATGTGAACTAGCTGGTATTGTGGCCCAACCTCCCAACCTGGCCTTGCCTATAGATTTTCATGGTTCTCACATCTGCTGGTAGGTGCATGAACTTGCCCAGCCTGGCCCACCACCAGACCTGACCCACATATATGCCAGTGGATACTGTAACCAGGCTTGGTCTGGACTGCTCCTAGCCTTGGTTCTTATACTTACCTGCAGGGACTGTGTGGTGACAGAGGAGTTCCCCAAGTTCCTCTATCAGATCACCTCCCAGTAAGTACTTGGCCCAACCTTAGTCCACCTCCTGTCCCAGCAGGTACAGCAGACTTGCCTGACCAGACCACACCCATTCTGGCTCTTACTGTTGGTTACTACAGCCCAGCCCTGCCTGGCCAACCCCCAGACTCAGCTCTTGCATACTTCAGTGGGTGAAGAGCTAACTCAGCCAATCCTATACCTACTCTGGCTATTGTGAACACCAGTGGGTGCTGGAGCCTAGCCCAATCTGGGACACCCCAGACCTAGTCCACATTCATGCCAAGGAATACAGAAGTCATGTCCAGCCCAGTTTGCTGTCCCAATTCTGGCTCTTGTGCTCAGCAGTGGGAACTACAGCCCAGCAGGGTCTTTTCCCTAGCTCCTCAACCAGGTTTACTCCTAATCACAGATCTTGTATATGCCACTGGTTGCACTGACCCAGTCCAGCATAATTTATCACTCAGGTCGGCCTTTGCCATCAAATGATGCAGCCCCTTGCTGGTAGGTACTGCAGTTTAGCTCTGCCTAGCCTGCCCCCATCCGTATGTTTTATGCAAATCAGTAGGTGTGATAGCTTAGCCTAGCTCAGCATGGCTCACAGTCCATCCTGGATTCTACACATGCCAGTGTGCTATGGTTTGGCCTGGTCCTATCTGATCTGCCGCTCCCCCAGAGCCAATTCATATACCTGACAAATGATGCAGCCCTGCCTGGCCTGATCAACACTCAGTTCTGCCTCATATGTTCACTGGCAGGAGTGACAACCCACCAGAATTTCCCAAGGTCCCCCACCAGACATGCTTGTAGACCCAGATCTCATGCATGCCAACAGATGCTAGGTCCTTACCTGGCACAATCTGCCCCCAGTTGCTTTGTATGTGCTGGTGAACATTGTGGCCTGGCCTGCTGCACACTCAATTCTGGAGTGACCCTGTGAGTGCTACATCCTGGACCAGCCTGGTTTGTTCCAAACCTTAATATTCATGAGTGCTGGTGAGTTCCATGGTCACACCTAGCTTGGCCCATCACCACCCACAGCTCTCAAGCAAGCCAGCTGGTATGGTGGTCCCATAGGAGGAACTCCACAATCTCCCCCACAGAGTATGCTCTCAGGCCCAGTTCTCTGGTGAGCTGGTTAGTATTGTACCTAACATGGTCCACACTGTGCTCTAACACTCTTTGTTGAGTGTCAGGGCCCTGTGGTTGAGCCCTGCCAGGCAGGACCCTCAGTTATGGCTTTCATGTGCACCAGTGGGTTGGGTTGATATCAACCAGCCCAGCTCAGGTGTCCCATGTGAGCAGGTGCATTTGTTTGGCCCTCAAAGGTCCTCTGGTTTCCTGCCTCCACATCACCAGGTCTCAGCACACCCCCTGGTTGATGGAAGTCTCCCAGAAGTCACTCCTCACCCATCGCCTTCTCCGTCAGCAGTTCTTCCTCCCATACATATCCAGATCTGCTTCCCTGGGCAATCCACAGCCCCCACATCCGTGAGTGTGCAGATCCCTAAGCCCAGTCCTCTAGTGCTGTGCTGTGCCAGCCTGGGGCCTTGCCTGTCTACCTAGGGCCCACTCATACCTGTGCAGGGATCCCTAGACTCTGTCTGCTGGCGTGCCAGCACCTTGTTCCTTAGAGGAAAAGGTTTCAGATCAGAATCAGACACTATGCTGAGCCAAGATCTCTGTTGGTCGTTGTGGTTACAACAGTCCCTGGGTCTTTCCTTGAGGTTCATGACCGTGGCCGTGGGACAATTGCAGGGCAGTTATTTTGCAGAAAGCCCTCAATTGGGGCCTGGTCTTTCTTCTCATGATTACGCTGAGGCTCTGCCTCTGGTAGAATCTCACACCGCCTCCTTCTAGGTGTGCCAGCAACCCTGGTAAGTCCAAGTTGTCTCATTACTTTCATCTATTGATGAAATTAATATGTGCCAGGCTTACCCACTGCATGCATATTCTTCTGCTTTATAATTAATACCTACTTTATAATAAGAAACTATAGAGATATTCTGGACTTGGAATGGTAGCCTTAGTGGCTAAAATCCACACGTTGAATGTGCCCAGGATTCCAAATGGGCACCTGTGCACATTCCACCTGCTCCACTTCCCTTTCATCTATCTGCATGAAGCCTGGGAAAGCACTAGAGGATGGCCCAAAGCTTTGGGATCCTAAACCAGCATGGGAGACCAAAAAGAAGCTCCTGGCTTCGAATTGGCTCAGCACTGCCTGTTGTGGCCACTTGGGGAGTGAACCAGCCAACAAAAAGGCTTTCTGTGTCTCCTCTCTGTAAATCTGACCTTTCAGTAAAAAGAGAGAAATACCCTATTACTCATCAAGCTTTCTATTTTCAAGGCAGATCTATATGTTTATTTAAAAGACAGAACAACAGAAAGATGGATGATTAGGGACAGATACAGAGATTTATTGTGCCTGGCATGATAGCCTAGTGGCTAAAGTCCTCGTCTTGTACATGCCAGGATCCCATATGGACACTGGTTTCGTGTCCTGGCTGTCCCACTTCCCATCCAGCTCCCTGCTTGTGACCTGGGAAAGCAGTTGAGGACGGCCCAAAGCCTTGGGACCCTGCACCTGCGTGGGAGACCCGGAAGAGGCTCCTGGCCCCTGGCTTTGGATTGGCACAGCTTCAACTATTGTGACTACTTGGGGAGTGAATCAGCAGACAGATCTTCCTCTCTGTAAATCTGAATTTCCAATTAAAAAAGAGAGAGACATCTATCTACTGTCTTACTTTCAAATGGCTTTACATTTTTTCTTAATGTTTAAGTTGGATTAGACCAAAAAGCACAGTTTTTCTTCAACTAGCTCCAGCTCTCGCTCTCTCTCTCTCTCTCTCTCTCTCTCTCTCTCTGTCTCTCTTTTTCCAAACTAGTGCTCATTAGGCTGAAATTTACCAGCAACCTCAAAATCAATCAAAGCTATTTTTAGAGGAAAATTTCATTTTACAATAAATTAAAAATTTGATTTATGGTTACTAAATACATGTTTCCTGGTCTTCTTTGATTTTCCTTTTATCCTTTTTGTGGTGCAATGTTTGAGAGAGGGTGGAGAGTATGTCCTCTATGTTAGCTTTCGGTATTAGCTTCTTGCAGGTCTTCCAAATGGGCACAAGGGCCTAAGGACTTGTGCCATTCTTTGCTACTTTCCCAGACCACAAGCATAGAGCAGGGTGGGCAATGGAGCAACTTGGAGTAGAACCAGTGCTCTTATGGAATTCTGGCACTCGCAGGTGGAGGATTAACCACTTGAGCCACAATGCTGGCCCCGGAAACTTTTCTAATACTCTGTCCAAGAGAAAAACAGGAGAAGTGGCCATGGAAAAAGAGAGTGTGGTGTTTTGTAAAAGCTGGCAGTGAGAGAGGGATGCTGAGGAACCACCACAAAGGGAGTAGGAGATGCTAGACCAAACTTGGCCCAAACAGCCAGTCCTCTTTAAAGAACCATCTTCTAAGTGCATGTCCCTAGTGTTTAAATACTTCTCATTGGTCCCACCTCCCAGCTGTCATAATTAGGTCAAGTTTTCATTCCTAACCCATCAATCATTAGCATTAAAACAGTAACTGTTTATACTGGGAGTCTTAATTGACTGTGATGATATTATACCAGCTCTGACTTCGGACCAGAAATGGTCTCCCCAAGAAACTGTTCAACCCATCTGGACAATAAGTAGCTGGACTCCATGCTTAATATATGTTTGCAAGGAAAGAATCTTGATTGAATTTGAACTGTAATGCTGCATCAAGGTGGAGGAATCCACCAGGGGGGAGGGGAGAGGGGGGAGGGGGATTCCCAAAGCCTATGAAACTGTCACATAATGCTAAATATTAATAAAAAAAAAAAACAGTAACTGTTTACTTAGAATTTGGAGTTTAAGTGTCTGCATGAGTCTGGGGGAGCCAAGTCCTAATCTGAGGAACTATGCCTTAGTCAGTTTTGTGTTGCTACAGTAGTATACCTGAGACTGAGGAGTTGATAAACAAACATGGAATTCTCACAGTTCTGCATGCGGCGAAGTTCAGGACTAAGAAGGTGGGACCTTCTTGCTTTACATAAAGTTTTGGAGCTATTACATAGCAACAGAAGAGCAGAAGTATTTTCTTCTCAGGTCTTTCTCTTTTTCTTATCTTTTTTTTTTTAAGATTTATTTATTTTATTGGAAAGGCAGACATACAGAGAGGAGAGACAGAGAGGAAGATCTTCCATCTGATGATTCACTCCCCAAGTGAGCGCAAGGGCCAGTGCTGTGCTGATCTGAAGTCAGGAGCTAGGAACCTCCTCCAGGTCTCCCATGCAGGTGCAGAGTCCCAAGGCTTTGGGCCATCCTCAACTGCTTTCCCAGGCCACAAGCAGGGAGATGGATAGGAAGTGGAAGTGCCGAGATTAGGACCGGAACCCATATGGGATCCTGGCGCGTTCCAGGAGAGGACCTTAACCATTACGCTATCGCTCCTGGCCCTCTTCTTCTTATCTTTAAGATTTATTTATTTGTTTTCAAGTCAGAATTACAGAGAAGAGACTGGAGAGAGACAAAGAAGGTCTTCCATCCTCTGGTTCATTCCCCATGGCCACAACTACTGGGACTGGACTAGGTTGAAGCCAGGAGCTAAGAGCTTCTTCCAGGTCTTCCATGTGGATGCGGACGTCCAAATACTTATGTCATTCTCCACTGCTTTCCCAGACACATAATCGGGGAGCTGGACCAGACGTGGAGCAACCAAGACCCAAACTCATGCCAGTGACACAAGTAGTGGCTTAAGACGCTATGCCACAATGCCATCCCTGTGATTCCTCTTCTAAAATGACACTAATTCCATAGTTATATAACTCTATCTAACCTTGATCAGCATGAATTTTGGGATTGAGTTATCAACATATAAACTTTTGGGAGACTCATTCAAACTGTAATAGACTGCAGCCATTTCCTTCAGACCCATCATCCTGTAATCTGTCGCTGATGTGACAGACCACCCAGGCCAACATTTTCTCTTGATGTTACATTTTCACACTAGATTGACATCCAGCCTCCAAATACAACCTCCCATCTAAGAGCAGTATTTGTAATCTCTGCTTCATCTCACCTGCCATCACAGGAGAAAGCAGCTGGCTAGAGTGTTGAAATGGCCAGCAAGCACCATCCCCACATGAGTGAAAGGGACTGTATTTCACCCTGCTTTGAAACTCCTTGTATATGAGCTATCTTATTAATGCAGTTTGAAGTCTTTTCATACTTGAACTCCTTATTACTTGTAGTAGAACTGATTAGGAATGTCAAAAACAGAATACTTCCTCATTCTCTGATCAATGGAGCAGTCCATGCAAGTCTGTATTTTCTTCCTCTTCTTCTATCTCTTCTTCTCCTTTGAGAACTTGCCGTAAGCCAACCTATGCCAAGTCCATTACATGTGAGATTTAACTTCTCTCATTTTAAAAATCAGACATTCAGGGTGGGCATGTGGTGCAGTAAATAAGTCACTACTACTTATTTACTTATATCAGATCACCTAGGTTCAGTCCTGGCTGCTCTGGTTACAATCCAGCTTCCTACTAACGTACACCCAGGTCACAACAGATGATGGCACAAGTACGTGAGTTCCTGTGATCCATGTTGGACACCTGCACTGAGTTCTGGAATCTTGGCTTTGGTATGCTTCAGCTCTGGCTGCTGCAGGAATTTGAGTCATAAATCAGTGGATAAAAGATTTCTCTCTTTCTCTCTTTCTTTCTTTCTCTCTCTCTCTCCCTTCCCCCCACCTGTCCCAAATAAAATAAACACAAACAAAATTGTTTAAAAATTAGATATCCAGGATTTACTGAGTTTAATCATTTTCCCAGTTATGCTGAGTAGCAAGTTGAGTCCATATCTTCCTTAATATCAGTCCCTGGCTGAGGCGTAATCGGTCCCTGACGTCCCCCAGATGGCAACCCCTTGACAATAACAGTCAGGGTATCCATCTTCCTTTTACCCCACACGTCTAACCCCTACCATCATACTCACTCCCCTCAGCCCATTAGGAACAATAGAACCATGCATTTCCTTCACACATACAGAGGCCTCTCTGTATTTATAAGCAGTTGGTTTTAGGAGCTCTGAGGATATGAAAATCCCAGGATGCTCAAGTCCCTTCTATGAAATGATGCAACATTTGCATATAATCTACCTACATCCTACCATGGAATTTAAACCATTTCTAGCTTACTTATACTTAATACAATATAAGTGCTATAGGAATCATTGTACTATTTTGTTTAGGGAAAAATGGAAAGGAAAAAAAGTGTACGTCTATTGAAGAAACATAAAGAACTTCATTGTGCTAAGGTCTTAAAGGGAATCGGCTTATAGAAACCTGGAAAACAAGAGGAAGTCTTCACATTGGCCTACGCAATGGCAGCCCTTGAACCCACAGATGACAATTCACTGTAGATTCTATTATCTACTGGAGGATGCACCTATGTGTGCTGCTTTCATCTCACTGCTTTTAAACCCAAGCTTAAGATTTTTGATATATTTTTTGAAGATTTATTTTTACATTTTTATTTGAAAGGTAGAGTTACAGAATGAGAGAGATAGAGAGATCTTCATTCACTGATTCATTTCCTCTAATAGCTGCAAAGACAATAGCTGTACCAATCCTAAGCCAGGAGCCAGGAGCTTCTTCCAGGTCTCCTACATGGATGCAGGGTACCAGGGTTTTGGGTCATCCTCTGCTGCTTTCCCACATAATAAACATGGAGCAGGATTGAAAGTGGAGCAGCCAGAATTGAAATCAGTGACTATACGGGATACTAGTGTCACATGCAGACACTTAGCCTACTATACCACTGCTCTGACCCCGTTTTGTATATTTCTGAATCTGTTCCCCATTGTGCTTTATCTGATTTGTTTGTAACTCCTGATTTTAAATCTTGGTAAGAAGCAGTGTGATTCATTTATAATCTGTGACATCCAGAGGCAGAAATGAGAGTTTATTAGGGTCCTTGGATTGAAATAAAGACAAAAATGAATTTCTAAAATTCTTATTTGCTAAAGCATTAAGCCTCATTTTACTATAATGTAGATTTTTTAAAAAGATGTATTTATTTTTGTTACAAAGTCAGATATACAGAGAGGAAGAGATAGAGAGGAAGATCTTCCGTCCGATGATTCACTCCCCAAGCAGCCACAACAGCTGTTGATGTGCCAATCCAGAGCCAGGAGCCAGGAGCCAGGAACTTCCTCCAAGTCTCCCACGCTGGTGCAGGATCCCAAAGCATTGGACCATCCTCAACTGCTTTCCCAGGTCACAAGCAGGGAGCTGGATGGGAAGTGGAGCTGCCGGGATTAGAACTGGCACACATATGGGATCCTGCTGCATTCAAGGCGAGGACTTTAGCTCCTAGGCCACACCACTGGGCTCTATATTGTAGATATTAAAAACTTAAAAAGAAGAAAGAAAGGGCAAAATAAAGAAGGTGGAAGGAGGAGAATATATATCATAATATTTTTAGAACTCTATTTGTAAACTGTATTGAATCTGCTAATAACTAAATAAGAATAAAAAGGAAAAAAAAGGTAGAAGAGCAGTCAGCAACATGGCTAGCTGGTTAAGCCTCTGTCTGTGGTGCCTGATCCCATCCTGGCTGCTTCACCGCTGGTCTTTCTCCCTCCCTGTGACCTGGGAAAGCAGGAAAGGGTGGCCCAAATGCTTGGACCCCTGCACCCATGTGGGAGACCCTGAAGTGGCTCCTTACTCCTGGCTTCTGATTCTCTGAACTATAGCTGTTGAGGCCATTTGGAACATGAACTAGTGGATGGGAGATTTCTCTGTTTCTGTGTAACTTTGTCTCTTTTTTTTTTTTTTATGTTGCATTATGTGACACATTTTCATAGGCTCTGGGATTCCCCCAACCCCTCCCCGTGCCCTACCCTCGTGGTGGATTCCTCCACCTTGTAGTATTACAATTCAAATTAAGTCAAGATTCTTCCGTTGGAAACATATACCAAGCATAGAGTCCAGCATCTTATTGTCCAGATAACTCTGTCTTTTAAAAACAAATAAAGGAAGGAAGGAAGGAAGGAAGAGAGAGAGAGAGAAAGAAAAAGAACGAACGAACGAAAGAAAGAACGAAAGAAAGAAAGAGAGAAAGAAAGAAAGAAAACTAACACCAAAATTTGTTGCTTAACAGTTTCATGGCAGGAATGAGGAAATATTCTTTCTTCATTCTTTAAATATTTTTAGAAAATCATTTGTTGCTTTTATTTTCACTTTACTTGAAAGGCAAAAATGTAGAAGCAGAAGGCACAATCTCCCTTTCACCAGGGTCATTCCCCAGAGCCTGTAACAGTCAGGGATGGCCACGCTGAAATCTGGAGCCCAGAACCCAATTCAGATCCTGCATGTGCGTGGTAGGGACCCACACACTTGAGCCATCACTTGTTGCCTCCCAGGGTATATATTAGCAGGAAGCTGGGTTAGAAGCAGTGTCAGAAGCTGGGTGTATGTCACTGCTCCCAATTTGCCTTTTTTAAGTAGTGTGATTTGATAATTATGTGCCTTGAAAAGAGAAAGATCCTTTGAAGAAATGTTATTGAGAGCAGACGTCTTACATTCCCTGAAGAAAAAGTATAACTTGCAAATAAGAAAAGGGGAAGAAGAGTCCTCCACGTGGTCTTTATTCTGTTTTCCTTTTTAGAACATTATGGAGTTGAGTGCACCGAATTAGTTTCCCTTCCTCCCAGTAAGAATTATCATCATCTCTTTTTATCTAAAACTGCTCTCTTTTTTGTTGATGGTTCTTGGATTTTGGGTGAGTTTTCACAATACATCACTTGTGCATGGCTTTGACGGCTGAAGATTTTTTTTTTTAAGCTAAGCAAATACTCTCTCAGCTTTGCAAAAACAATAGTAAAACAGAAATGTGATCAAAAGGCATCTTCCTCATACTATTTATTGCCATCAACGTAGCAAGAGGGAACTATTAGAACCTGCTAGAGTTCTTGGCCAAGATTTATCTTAAGTGAGGCTTTTTATACTCTGGATCTTCCAAAAAATTTACTGAATTCTGTGTTTCGGAAAATTGAATCTGCTTTCAAGATTTCTTGCATCAAAATAACTATCTTTTAATTCCATTTTACACAGCTTTTAGAGTTTCCTTTTATTTTCTGTGTTATGATCCTTTACTTGTTTCTAACACTTAGTAAAGAATTGTAGTAATACCTTTACATTAGGACAAATTAAAGTTATTATCCTCAAATCTATGTGCCTAATATTTAGGAGGAGAAAAGCACAATAAAATTATTTCCGATGTGTCAAGTTCACTGGTGAGTCATGGGTCTGTGGAGCCAGATAAATGTAACAGGACATCCTGTAGTCACTGTGCAGTTTTTCCAGTGCTTCTAATTTTTTCTTTTCCTGGCTCTGCATGAAATGCAAAGACAACTATATTTTAGCCAAATTTTTAAACTTGTTATAATTATAGTTGCCATTTTGTACACATAAAGCAAATTTTAAAATAGTCACAAAATCATTTTTATGTTATTTATATTATTTATATAATGCCTTGATTATTACTTGTGGGCCTTGCCTATTTTCCTGCCGTTCTATGATCACTTTATTTTTTATTTATCTTTATTTGCTGATGAATTGAGTCATTGACTATCACATAAATTTTTAAAAATAAGCTATTTCAGATAAAGTAAATAAAATAATAATTTGAGAAAAAAGCAATATGGGAAATCTACCAACCATATTTCTGATAACTTCCCTGACAAAGAGAACCCTCTTAAGGCGCAAATCTACTTTCTACTGAGTTAATTTCATTCTATTTGCTTCTTTTTTTTTTCACTCTCCACATGTGTTTGGTTTTGTCTATTATTTTTTGCTTTTAATGGTGAAATAGACACTTATTTAAAAGGACATATAATGTTGTTTTGGTGACATGATGTTTTATGTAGAATGAAAATCTCCTTTCTCAACAATTTTATTTCTTGCTAGTAGAATGATGAATCATTAGCTATTTTGATCATTGTATAAGAGTTGAGAATTTGAAAAACAAAGTAATAGTCAACTGATAGGCATAAGAAAAAAACAATTAGCAACTTAATAAATAATCTATTACCTAGATTTTACTTAAAGAATGAAATTTGTGTTTCTTTAGATATCAATGATTTCCTTAGCTATTAAAAATGACAAACACCATTAGTGTAAGTGTTAACAAGTTATAGTGTTTTGTATTAGCAAATGTTCTCAAGTGCAAAAGGCCACTGCAGTGTGCGGTGGCTGTTGAGGATCTAAGCCCAGAGCCCGCAGACCTCACTTCGCACCTCTGAGCAATAGACACCTGTTAGGCAGGTACATCTATGCTTGCCAGACCTGGCTGGAGTGCAGAGAAGAAACTGGTGCTCCAATCTATTTTTAAAGATTTATTTATTATTTTTATTAGAAAGTAAAATTTACAGAGAAAAGGATAGATTGAGAGAAAAATCTGTCTGCAGCTTCACTCTGCAAGTGGCCACAATGGCCAGAGCTGAGCCAATCCAAAGCCAGGAGCCTGGAGCTTCTCCTGGATCTCCCAACAGAATGGTCCCATACTGCTTTCCCAGACCACAAACAGGGAGCTGAATGGGAAGTGGAGCAGCCGGGACATGAACCGATGCCCATGTGGGATCTCAGCACATTCAAGGCAAGGATTTGGCTACTGAGCCATTGCACTGGGCCCTATCTCATGCTTTCTGACAGGTGAGTTTTGCCAAGGATGGTCTTAGCCTTAATACCTGGGCTGTGCAAAAGCAGCCTGAATCCTGTGGCGGTTGCCGCTTCCAGGAATACACCACATATCTGTCATAATATTGGCCATATATATACAACACAGCCATATGTACAACATACACATATGCATGGACAGTCATTTGCCACATAATTATAATGCAGCTGACAAGTTCCTATCACCTTGTAATGTCACAGCCATTGCATCGCCGTATTGTCACATATGACAAGCTTGTGAGGAGCCTGAAGAAACAAACTCATTGTGCTGAGTGAGTACCACATATAACCACATCCAGAGCAGGATACTTGATAATAATATTTATGAACTATGTTATTTGTTTGTTTATTTATATATTTATGCACTCTGCTTTTAATAGTATTTCAATACTTTAAAGGTGATGCAATTTACTCACTGCACCGTTCACTTTGAAAAAAAAAGTTTATTTCCATCTACTTGAAAGGCAGAGCAAGAGAGAGAGGAAGAAAGAGATGTCTTTTCTGGTTTGCTCCTCAAATGCTTACAGCAACCAGGACTCGGTGAGGCCCGAGGCCCAAGCCAAGAGCTGTGAATTCTACGCAGATCTCCCTCCTGGGTGGAATGACCCAAGCACCTGAATCATGCTCTGCTTCTTCCCAGCACTGGGTCAGCAAAAAACTAATCAAAAGTTGGGACTTGAACTGGCACTGTGTTACAGGATGCAGGCATCTCATACAGGAGCTTAACTCACTGCTAAAATGCCTCTACCTATTTTGATTTGAAAAAGCTAGCATTTATTAATTTCAGGGACAAAGAGACAAAATTAGAGTGAGAGACATCCCACCCACTGGTTCACTCCCCCCCACCTCTCCCACCCCCACAAATGCCTCTAATTGTCAGGCTGATCAGCGCTGAAGTTAGGAACCAGGATGTCTGGTATGGATGACAAGAACCTGATGATTTGAGTGAATACCACTGCCTCCCAGGGTCTGCATGAATATGAAGCTGGAATCAGGAGTTAAAGCTAGAAATCAAATCAGGCTTTATGATGTGGGCTCCAGACATCTTAATCAGCATCTCACTACTAGGATCTATGTCCACCTCTGCTGTTACTTCAAAATATAAACCTTCAGCTTGTATCTTTTAAGAAAGTTGACACTATAGCAGAATGCCATTTAGGACCAGCAGCAGCCTCATAGATTTTGTGTTTACCAGGTTTCTTAATTTCATCATATTCTCTCTCTCTCTCTCTTTAAGGTTTATCTTATATTTGAAAAGCAGAGTGACAGAGATAGAAGGGAAGGAACAGAAAGAGAAAGAGATCTGTTCAGCTGCTGATTCCCTTTCCAAATGATTACAATGGCATGATTACTCCTGGCCCAAGCCATGAGCGCAGAACGCCACCTGGGTCTTGCATGCTGATGGTAGAGACGCAAGTGCTTGGACTATCTTCCACTGCCTTCCCAGATGCCTTCATAGGAAGCTGGATTAAAAGTGGACTTGCTAGGTCTTGATCCAGCTTTCCAATATGGAATGTTGGAGTGGTAGGCAGAGGCTTTACCAGCTGCTCCATAATAATAGCTCCATCATTTATTCTTCTGTTGTTTTATTCACCAAGGCCCTAGGAGTAATCCACTAATCTAGAATACATGTACTATGTATATTTTATAGCCTAGGCATGTAGTAGGTTCTATTGCCTTTGTTTTTTCAAGTACATTTTATGTTTGCATAATGACTAAACTAGCCTAGTGAATTTTTCAGAACCTATCCCTGTTGTTAAGTGATTCATGGGTATATAAATACTGTATATGCTTATGGAATTAACGCTTCGTCAACAATTTAGTAAGTTCTCTAAGATTTGAATTTGGGGGCAGAAATTTGGCATGGTGTTTAAAATGCCTCTTGAAGAACCAGCAATTTAGTGCAGTGGATTTAGTCACTGCCTGTGATGCTGGCATTCCTAGGGGCACTAGTCTGTATCCCAGCTGCTCCGTTTCCAAACCACGTCCTTTGCTAATGTGTCTGGGAAAACAATGGAATGTGGCACAGGTACGTGAGTACTTACTATCCATATGGAAGACCTAGATGAAGTGTCTATCTCCTGGGTTTGGCCTATCTCAATCCCAACCATTGTGGCCATATGGGTAGTATGAATGAACAGATGAAATCTCGCTCTTTCTCGCCTTTTTTTTCTGTGTGTAACTCTGCCTTTCAAATAAATAAATAAATCTTTGTTTAAAAAATAGAAAGGCGTGGGCCGTGCACAAAAGCGTAGCGGTTAAAGTCCTCACCTTTAACGCCTCAGGATCCCAGACGGACACGGGCTCTAATCCCGGTAACTCCACTTCCCATCCAGCTCCCTGCTTGTGGCCTGGGAAAGCAGTTGAGGACGTCGAGGATGGCCCAAAACCCTGGGACCCTGCACCTGCGTGGGAGACCCGGAAGAGGCTCCTGGCTTCGGATTGGCTCAGCTCCAACCGTTGTGGCCACTTGGGAAATGAACCATCGGAGGGAAGATCTTCCTCTCTGTCTCTCCACTCTGTACATCTGCCTTTCCAATAAAAATAATCTTAAAAATAAATAAATAAATAAATAAATAAATAAATAAAAAGGTGCCTTCTGAGATGCCCACATCTCCTAACAGAGTGTCTGCATTGAAGTCCCTCCTCTGTTCCTGAGTCCATGTTCCGGCCAAGGTACACCCCGGGAGAAAGATGCAGCTGGCTCAAGGACTTCTTGCCACCCACACAGGAGATCCAGATGGAGTCTCAGGCTCCTGGCTTTGCCCTGGCCCAGGAGGCTGCTGCTCTAATGGGTGTTTTGAGAGGACAGTGAATCAGTGGATGGAAGATAACTCTCTCTGTTTCTCGCTTTCACTCTCGCTCTTTCACTCTCTCTGTCACACTGCCTTTCACATAAAAATCTAAAAATGGATTATCAGATTAATTCTAAGTTGCTTGCTGAGTTAATATCTCTTGACCAATTTGTGAGAGTTAAAACGTTGGATATTGTCAAAGGAATAAAAATGGGAAAAAAAATCATCTCAGAACTATTTCTACTGAATAAGCAGTGAGCCTTCCTTGGATGTGTACTTCAACAGCACAGAATTCTATACCTGAAGGTTCAGAAGCTCACAGCATATCTTTACTTAAAGGAATGTGACGTGGGCAGGTGTCCATGTGCCATTGCCCTATGGTTTTCCTTCTTTTCATTTAGGAGAAGGCTTCTAGCTGGACCGGCTGGTAGAAGTACAACTGCTTGATGTTGATGATCTTCTTACCATGACTATTATGTACAGGTGCCCTTTGAATGTCTTTACTTAGTAAAGTAAAATAGCTGCTCCTGAGTCGATCTAAGCCAAAATCCTGCCTTACCTGTTACTCCAGATCAGAGTGAATTGTTTTCTTAGGCACAAAGTTTGGGATTAACAGCCACCATTCTCATAGTAATCTCACTGCAAAAAGCATAGAATCTGAGACCTGCAAGTTACTACGGTTGCCATTGCACCCAATTCTCTTTTTAAAAAAATGAACGAATTGGGGTGGGCATTTGGTACAACAGTTATGGGCTGCTTGGAATGTCTAGGTCAAGTGCTTGAGCTCAAGTCCTGGCTCCCTTCCAACTCCAGCTTCCTTGTTATGAACAAACTTGGATGATAGCTCAGTCCCATTCTCCTAGATGAGAGGCCTGGATTGAATTCCTAGTGCCTGTGTCTTTGGGGAGTGAACTAGTGGAAGGTAGGTCTCTCCCTCTCTTTCCTGCTGAAATAAAAAAGTAAACATATAAATTTAAAAAAATGAATAAGCCAAGGTTTCAGTGCTAGTGAAATGTAGAGCCATGGCTGGCATTAACATCTTACAATTTCTTCACAATATTCTTTTTCCCAAAGAAAAGAAACTTTTACTGCCAGGTGACATCTTGGAGAACTCAGGCTGCACTGATTAATGAGAGCATAAAATTTTAAAAGGCATCTACTCATTTATTCATTTGAAAGGCAGAGTGACAGATTCAGAGGGAGAAAAAGAAACACACACAGAGAAATCTTCCAAATAGTTGTAACAGCCAGGGCTGGGTCAAGCTGAATCCAGAGCTAGAACTCCTCTATGGGGTTCCCAGGTGGGTTTCTTCTATGGGAATTTGGGACATCTTCTGTTGCTTTTCCTGGTGTATCGGAAGCAGAGCAACTGGGACTCAAACTCACGGTTTGATAGCAGATACTGGCATTGCAGATGTCAGCTTAACTGGCCAGGTGCTACAATCCTGGCCCATATAAGAATACATTTTAATATAGTGGGCGATTCTTTAATCTAACAGATATTCACTATTTAGCTCTATGTAACTGGGCTTGCTAGAAATTGGAATATAAAAGTGATCTAGGCAACTTAAACAAGATCAGTATCCTCTTAGGTTATGCCTTCCACATGAGCTGGGGATGTGGGCAAAGGTCCCCTCCACTGGAGGCAGAGATCAGATGACTGAGTTTTGGTCACAGTTGAATGAGAACATGGAGTTCAATGGATAACACCCTGCATCTGGTGCAGGAAATGTGGATTGCAACTCCCTTCAAAGTCATTGGGTGGACCTTGAGAAAGTCTCTGAATTCATCTGTAAAATGAGAATCGGAATTGGCGCAATCATTACTTTGTGGATGAAATGTTGTAGCATATGAAATGTACCTTGAACTACACATATATCACATAAAACATGTTAGTGACTTTGATGAAAAATCATAGTGGAAATCACATCTAGCATCTCTGCTTTGAAGATTTCTTGTCAATATTAATGAAATGATGAGTTCTAAAGTAATTAGTGAAGTACCATAATGTGTCTGCTGCCCAAGTATAATCACAGCTATCACTTTATTCTTGTTTCGCTTCCCAGACCAAGCATTCCAACCACTTCATGAAAATCCATCTGCATGATCCCAGGCACTCTGTAGAACTCACCAAAACCAGAGTCAGTAACGGGGAGAAGTTAATAAAAATAACAATAATAAGAAGAAGACAAAGAAGAAGAAGAAAGTTCAGTACACTTAATCCAGTCTTCATTGTTCTGGTTATTTTTTCATTCATTAAGCTTCTGTGGAGGTTATACATAGTAATCCCATTTCTTCTACGGTCTTCAATTTTAACAGTATTTTGTTTTCATTTTTGTTTTATTTCTCAGGGAGCTTAGTGAAAGATTGCCCCATAAAAGTGTGCCCAATAAAGACTGTTAGCATAAGTACAATATTTGGAATTATGGGAAGCCATGTTGCAGATATTCAGCCATTTTTGACCAATAAAGTGACACTGCAGGTGTCTGCCACGTGCCAAAGCAGCTGAGTCCCTAAAACATGTCACTGAGGCCTGATTCTCAAGCCCTTATGCCAGTACAAATGGTCAACACTATGTAACTGTTCTGCTGCTTGGAGCCCAGCAGGGAAGAATCCCGGCCTGATTTCGTGCTCTGCCCCCATGCCCTCCTGCTCTAAAGGTGAGTCGGTAGATTCTCCCTCTCCTAAAACCCACCCACGATCATTTCCAGACTATATTTCAAGTATTATAAACCCTAAAGTGTATATATATATATATATATATATTTGAGATTAGCATTTAATTCAGTAGATTCTAAGTAGATAACTTTCATCATATGAGTGGGCGTTTTGAAGTCAATTGCAAACATTAAGAAAAAAAAAGATTGATGTTCTATAAGGAAGAGAGCATCCTGCTAATAGGTTGTTTTTGGACTTGAGCTACAGCATCAACTCCCTCCTGGATGTCCAGTCTTCTGCCTGCCCTGCAGATTTCAGCCATGCCAGCCCCCATGACACACACGCACGAGTCAGTTCCTCAAGCTCCGTGTCTATCTGTCTGTCTCTTCTCTCTTTCTCGGGAGATGGAGCTTTTCTTTATTGATTCTGACTGTGTGGAGGACCTTGATTAATGCCCGGGCAAAGGATAAGCCATATTTAATTATTTGCTACTTGGTTTATACGGACAAGACACATGATGAGGAACTCCATTTGTCCTCTCTCAAATAGACCTACAAATATTAGGGATGAGCTGGAATACTTCTTTTTATGAATTAAAGACAGCCCAGAGCATGTATTCTCTGGTACCTACCTACGTGATCATAGTTATAGCAGGTTAAACATGCTGTGGGATGGTTGCTATGAAAGCTACATAGGAATTTTTGTGCTGGAAAGAGATGGAGAGAAGCAATGTACCACAGTGAGATGATTACTCATTTGCTTAGCTAAACATAAAACTCAAATCCTGATACTATTGCTACCTTGCCATAAGTAACCTGTGTGATCTTGCAAAATTTTCTTCCTTCTAAAAAAATTTGTGTTAAAAGCAGAGGTTCAGAGAAAGAGGGGGGAAACACACACACACACACACACACACAGCCCACACAGAACTTTCATCTGCCAGTTTACATCCCAAATGACTGCAATGGTTAGATGGAACTGGGCCAGGACAAAGCCTCAGGATCTAAGAACTCCATCTGGGGCTTTCACATAGGCATCAAGGGCCCAAGTACTTGGGTAATTATCTGCTGCCTTCCCGTGTACATTAGCAGGAGAAAGGTTGGAACTGTAGCAGCTGAAACTTAAACCAGTATTCTGATATGAATACTGACGTTGCAAGTGGCAAATTAACCCACTGTACCATGAGGTTGGCACAGAAAGAGGTTAACAATAATAGCAGAATGAAACAGAATCATTATGCCAGTATGCTGTAAAATCTTAGGTGAAAATGCCCTTTCCCTCTGAGCTGCCAAGAACATATGTCTATAGTGTGGACACAGTAGTCATAAGGGTAATTCACATGTGGGGCAGGACAGGGTGGGGTGGCCCAAGATTTCATTATGGTACTCAGAATGGAATTTAAAGCAGTGGCTAAATCATAACCTGGCATGCACTGGGATCTCATATGGGCACCAATTCATGTCCTGGCTGTTCCACTTTCCAACCAGCACCCTGCTTGTGGCTTAGGAAAGCAGTAGCAGATGGCACAAAGCTTTGAGACCCTGCACCCACATGGGAGACTTGGAAGAAGCTCCTGCCTCCTGACTTTGCATCGGTTCAACTCTGGTTATTGAGGCCACCTGGGGGGCAAGCCAGCAGATGAAAGTTCTTTTTCTCCATCTCTCCTTTTCTCTGTAAATCTGCCTTTCCGATATTAATAAATAAATCAAGAAAGGAAGGAAGGAAGGAAGGAAGGAAGGAAGGAAGGAAGGAAGGAAGGAAGGAAGGAAGAAAGAAAGAAAGAAGGAAAGAAGGAAAGAAGGAAAGAAAGAAAGAAAGAAAGAAAGAAAGAAAGAGAAAGAAAGAAAGAAAAGGAAATTTGGTATAGTGGTAAACATGTTGCCTTGAATGTGCATGTCCCATATTAGAAGGCCTGGGTTTAGGTCTTGACTCTTCTCCAGCTTCGGGATTCCTGTTATGGCATTGTCCGAACATCAGCAGGTTATGCATCAAGTAGTTGGGTTCCTGCCAACCATACGGAGACCTCAAAAGAGGTCCAGGCTCATGGTTTCAGCCTTGCCCGACCCTAGCTCTTTTGGATATTTGGAGAGTAAACCAGTGGATGGGAGATTACTGTCTGCCCCTCTGTCTCAGATAAATCAAATAAGCAAAGAAAAATTCACAAATGAATATATTTCAGGACATGGTTGACTGCAAGTGACTAAAATCATGGAGAATGAAGCCTTAGGTAAAGACTATTGAATATGATATGTCAGTGACTTGCCCAGCAGATTGAGGATTCAATTATCATTATCTGCTCTTTCCCCAATGCTGAAGCCAAGTGTTGCCTTTGTAACAGTAGTAATCCAAAAGCAACAGTAACCTCTTACATTATATTCACTCTGTACTGAGCAAAGTCACTGTAGCACCTTCTGATCCATATATTGTACTGAGTACTCAGGCTGACAGTCAACAAAGAAACAGCCCTAAGGCCTTCTCCAAGAACCCCTGTGTGATTCAGGAACCCCATATAGATGCACAAGATCAGAGTATATTTATAAGGTGACAAAGACCAACAAGGTACAGAGGAATAGTCCGTATGGTTTTCAGGAAAGGGGAAGTGAGATATCTGGAAAAGTTATCTTTGATGAGGAAGCATTTGAACTGGTCCTTAACTTCAGACTTGGCCATGGGAAGGGGGCAGCATGGGAGAATAGAAGGTGCCTGTCAGCAGTGCATCCCACAGCGCACAAAATACCGCCAAAACCTTCAGCATCCAAAGTATTTGTCAACCTACTCCTTTCCCTACACTAGGCCATCTCCCCTTTATTTTTCAAACAGGACAGTTGGGTCACTTGACTGCCTTCATGGCATTTACACAAGCTAGCTGTCATCACTTGCTGGAAGACTGAAATCAAGCAAAGTATAGTATGACTGCTCATTACAGAAAAAGAAACAAGCTGTTCTGACAGTTTTGGGCCATGTAAATGAGTGATTCAAGTTCAGGATTATGTTAGATTAATGAAAGCAATTTTGCTGGTTAGTAAGGCAGATTCTAAGGTTATGAATGCAACGTTTATCCTCTTCTACATATGAATCTTCCTTACACTCAGACATGAAGACTCCCTAAGAGACAGATAGTATATATTATAGAAGAGTTGTATTTGTTAGGAGGGTGGTGCTCTCAGAGTTTAACAATACCGTCAAAGCAAACAGGACTTCCCAGGAACAGACATACCTCAGCTGTTTAGATCAACAAAAAGTCACACCCAGAGTCAGAGAAAAACAGTAAACCTATCCTGGAATGAGCTCCATCTTTAAGAAAGAATGGTTGAGATTATACTGAATGACCTGCAACAAGTCCTACATCTTCAAGATGTTTCTGGTGGCAGAGGAAAACTGCTGTAATGAAGGCAAGAGACCTTCTCACACATGGTTTGTTGCTTTGACCTGTCCTAGTCAGAGAAGGCATGAGGTTCATAGTAAACTATACATGCCCTTCCTCATACATAATTAGAATCTACAGTTGGAGAGAATCAAGACTGTGGAATAGTATAAGGAAAGGTTTAAACATACAGAGAAACATTAGCCAATATGAAGCAGAAACAGCACATTCCAGGAAACAGGCAAGGTCAGAACAATAGCAGAGGAGTACCTGGAGACTGACAGACATGGGAAAGCAGGGGACACAACAATGTGGTGTTGCAGTGACCAATACCCCAGCAGCATTCAGCAAGTGGCAATCTAAATTGCACCAACAGCAGGAACTCCACCAGCAACAAGGTGGGAAGGGACGTTCACTGGGACCTGTGAGGGAGGATTTGGACTTCTTTTATCCCATGTGGTGGATCCAAGCAGGAGTAGATGACCTCAGAGTTCTTGGCCTTCGAAGGCACTCCAACTCCTTGTGGTCTCCTTGGCAGTTGGGATGTAGTCCTTGGTGCTCGTATTGATGATAGTCCTTGGTGAGGATCCGGGAGTCTTCAGGGTTGGGTTACAAGCCTCCTCCTGTCCCCTTGCTCCACTCTGGGGTCCCCCCTGCTCTGTGCATATGACCTCCTGTTAAGAGGTTGCCTGTAGTGGGATAAGGAGTTAATTAACACTCATTGAGCTGAGTACTCAGGAATTGGGCCTGTGGCTATAGCACCTGGTCTAATCAGACTCATTGGCGCCCTATTGTTCTGTTTTAATGGGCTTGGGGTAGAGAGTATATAAGGGGTAATAAAGAGAGGCTTGGAGAGACTTCTCCCACCATCGCCGGTCTCCCTGTGTCGGTGTGTGCCCACGTTGCTGGCTCAGCTGGCCATGACAAATGGTGCCTAACGTGGGGCACAGCGCAAAGGACATCTGAGGGACCCCTGGACCTACGAAGGTAAGTTTAGAATTTAGGAATTTTGCATGGGCGTAACTGATTTAATCCCCAGACCCTCTCCCTGTGCTAGGGCATGAGGGACAATCTGAGGGACCCCGGAAATCCGGAGGCAGATTTAGGATTTAGCTCTGGAGGGGCATAAATAATTTCATCCCCAGACCTTCTCCCCGTCTTGGGGCATGAGGGACAATCTGAGGGACCCCAGAAAGCTAGAGGCAGATTTAAAAATTTTTGCAGGGGCATAAGTAAAATTTATCATGGGGCAAGAACTCTCTAAAATGCAGGTAATTAAGGGAATCCGAGATCTGCTCCAGTCACAAGGCACCGACACTAAGCTTAAGGCCTCGCAGAGTTTCTTTGAAACTGTCTGCAACGTATTCCCATGGTTTGCGCTCATTGTAGTCACCTTTTTTCTCTGGCGCTTGCTAAATATTGCTTTGTCATCCTGTCAAGCAGTGGTGCAACCCCGCCGTAAAAAATTGTCCGTTAGAGGGAGGAGAGAGCTGCAAACCAGGATAAAAAAGAAGGAACCCCAGACCAGACAAAGTCTGGAGAAAGTGTGTGAAGAAGATTCGCGGTCCTCTTCTGAGGAGGATGAGGAGGAAAAGGATGGAAGTGAGTTTGTCGAGGATCCTCCACCTGTAGAGATTGTGCCAAATTGGGTCGCTGATATGGCAGGCCACCCTACTTTGGAGTTGAGTATAGAAGGAAAGAAATTTACTGGGCTTCTAGACATTGGTGCCGACACCACTCTTATTTCACAGAAATATTGGCCCCCAGGTTGGCCTGTTACACCCACCATGACCACTCTGCAAGGATTGGGGATGACCCAAAGCCCCCTAGTTAGCTCCAGACCACTAGCCTGGAGGGATAAGGAAGGAAATGGGGGCCATGTTACTCCCTATGTAGTACCAGGCCTGCCAGTTAATCTATGGGGGAGGGATGTTTTGCAACAGATGGGGGCAGTATTAGTATCTGGTCAGGAATTAGCTATGCAGCAGATGGAGAGGTACGGCTACATTCCTGGGAAAGATATAGGGAGAAAGCTGCAAGGAATTTACTCAACCAATCTCTGTGGAGCATAAGAAGGATAAGAAAGGGCTAGGGCATTTTCCCTAGGGGCCATTGTGATGGCGGCTGAGGTTACTCCACAGAAGATTACATGGAAAAATTCTCAACCCGTTTGGATTGACCAATGGCCCCTTTCTACAGAAAAAAATAGCCACCGTTAAGGAAATAGTTCAAGAACAGCTAGCTGCTGGACATATTGTCCGTTCCACGTCACCATGGAATACACCTATTTTCGTGACTAAAAAGAAATCAGGGAAGTGGAGACTTTTACAGGATCTCAGAGCAGTGAATGCTACAGTGGAGATAATGGGATCACAGCAGCCAGGATTACCACTGCCTTCTGCCATTCCAAAAGACTTTAACATTGTTGTGATTGATTTAAAGGATTGTTTTTTTTCCATTCCCCTTCATCCAGAGGATTCGCCTCATTTTGCTTTCAGTGTGCCCTCTGTTAATTTGCAGGAACCATTTGACGGTACCAATGGAAGTATTTGTCCCAGGGAATGGCTAATAGTCCTACTATGTGTCAAATGTATGTGGCTGCCGCCTTAAAACCAGTGCGCACCAGCTTTCCCTCTGTGATGATTATTCATTATATGGATGATATTTTACTGGAAGCTCTATCTACTCAGGTGTTGCAATCCTGTTTGTGTAAGTTACAGCAAGAGTTAGAAAAAGCAGGATTAGTTATAGCCCCAGACAAAATACAACTTGTTTCTCCATTCAATTATTTGGGATTTCAACTTTTTCAGATGTTGATGTTGATGTTATATTGGGACTCTTAATTGATTGGGATGATATTATACCAGCTCTAACTTCGGACCAGAAATGGTCTCCCCAAGAAACTGCTCAACCCATCTGGACAATAAGTAGCTGGACTCTATGCTTGGTATATGTTTGCAAGGAAAGAATCTTGGTTGAATTTGAACTGTAATACTGCATCAAGGTGGAGGAATCCACCAGGGGGGAGGGGAGGGAGAGGGGGATTCCCAGAGCCTATGAAACTGTCACATAATGCAAAATAATAAAAAAAAAGGGGGGGTTGCCTGTAGTGGGCTAAGGAGTTAATTAACACTCATTGAGCTGAGCACTCAGGAATTGGGCCTGCAGCTATAGCACCTGTCTAATCAGACTCATTGGCGCCCTATTGTTCTGTTTTAATGGGCTTGGGGTAGAGAGTATATAAGGGGTAATAAAGAGAGGCTTGGAGAGACTTCTCCCACCATCGCTGGTCTCCCTGTGTCGTGTGTCGGTGCTTGACCCCCGGACCTTCGCAGTGCCCACGTTGCCAGCTCAGCTGCCCGCAACAGTTGTCAGCACCGCTCTTAATTCCCCTTATATGTCATTATTAACGTCACACAAACATCCCTGTTTGGTTATGTCTTCACCAACAGCTGCTACTACGACAGTTTTGTGGAATTGAATAGAGCACCCACTCTTGTGCCTGGCACTGGTTAAATGGGAACAAGGGATCACAGGGCTGATGGAGGACTGAGAGGCGATGGCATTGGTCGCTACACAAAGGGTCCCTAAGAGTGATAGACAGCTTGGGAGCCCTGTCGCTGAGTGTTCACAGAGCCACACCACATCTCTGTCACTGGACCCATCTGCCTTCACAGGATTGCCTCAGTCAGTTGTGGGCTGAGGGTGACAGCTTCTGCTTTTTGACAGATGTGGAAGCTGTTATGAACACCAACAGTGACCAGTGGAGATGAATGAAGTAACACTGTCAGCTTCCGGGCTCGATAGCTGCAGAAGCAGCACAGACACCAGGAACAGGCCAAGGTTGTAATGGGGGAGCAAGGTCTCTTTGTGAAGCTCCCTGCTACTACGACTCAGCACCTGCCCCTGCTCCAACACCTGGAACAAACCCATTTACCTCCCTCAAAATTCACCTTGCTTTCTGATGTCCAGGGCATCCATGACCCCATGCCTCTCCCCCTTCATTCCAGTACTCCTCTCTCAAGGCTGGAAGTCACTGAGAATGTACACTAAGCAAATCGCCTTGTGAAAATACTTTGAAAATTAAGTGATTTTGGTGGTTCCTTACTTGTTTCTTGACACTTAGCTTTCTAAATCACTCTACCTTCTTTGGCTGATACACACCAATTCCAGAAAATAATGTTCATTCAACAGTCATAGGATACCCCTTGACAACCACTGCAGTAAGAATTCAGTCCTGCCAGAATCGTCACAGGCATGAGGACTTGTAGGTAAGAGTTTACGGAAGGACAAAGAACTTACAACATTAAAGTCCCTTTTTCAAAATTCTGATTCATTTTAAAAGGAAAAACAGTGACTGTTGAGTGGAGAAACCAGACAGACATAGCCAAAATCATGTGATCAGAGCTAACCTTACCACTAATGGGACAGATCGACCTACCGTATCTTCTTAACACCGAGGCACCCGAATCTCATCATGAAAATCCCCACACTAAGAGAGTTCTGGCATCACTGCTCGTGTGTGTGTGTGTGTGCATGTCTGTGTGTTTAATATTATGAAGCACAAAGAAAGGTGAAACATTATTTTAAATTAAAATGAGGCTAAAGAAGCATGAAGGTTAAATGCAAAGGATAACCTGGAATTTTACTTTACTATGAAGTATATTACTATTGTAGAAAGTATATTTGCTATTAAGTGTATTATTAGTAGAGTTTCCAATGTTTAAATATGGTTTGTATATTAACTAATAGTATTGTATCAATGTTAGTTTCCTGATAAGAGAATGGCTCTGCTTTCAGAAAACACCACTAAAGATGGTTTTCTTGTAATCCTGCAAACGACAGAGAGAAGGAAAGAAGGAGAGAGAGAAACAGAGAGAGTGCGCTGGTAAGCACAAATATGTGGTTAAATGTTAACAGTTGGAGAATGTAACACCAAAGGAAACATGGTGAGTTTTTGAGCTATTTTTGGAACTTTCTTGTAAATCTGAAGAATAAAAAACTAAAAAAACCCCTAAGGACACCTAGGAAACAGGTTTGGCAGTCCTAATTTTAGAACTCGATCCAGGGTGAGGTCAGCTTGATTTGAGGAGGTAGGCATCCCTGCTTAGCAATCAGAAGGGAGAGAGGGCTGGAGGGAAACATGGCACTGGGGCCTCCCAGAGAGACAGAAGTTTAGTCAAAATGATTCTCTTTTTCACCTTCTGGACATTCCCCAGCAGACCCCCAAGCCCCTAATCTGATTATAAGAGAATTTCTAGTTTATTGGTTTGATCTAATGACTATGTCTCACAATGTTGTGTGTCATTGTATGACAGATTTTTTTTTGCTGTGGATTTGATAAGATTCCATACCTAATTATGTCATTGGCATTATCAACATGACTGTATGGCTCAACTTTAGTACTTTATTATTTAGGCAGCTTGCTTCTTCCTTTATAGGATAAAGGAATTGAGAAGGGCTTGGACTAGATTTTGACCTATTTGACTTAGGGAACACTGTGCAATGTCTGTGACATTTCAGGCTGAGAAAACCAGACTTTCTTGATGTCAGACAGAACAGGGTACAGATCCCACCTGTTTGCCTCAGCAAAATGAATTTGGGCAAGACACTTAACCCTTCTGTGTTTTTTCCTCCATAAAGAACTGACCAGAAGGCTTTTTTTTTTTTTTTAAAGATTTTATTGTTATTGGAAAGCCGGATATACAGAGAGGAGGAGAGACAGACAGGAAGATCTTCCATCCGATGTTTCACTCCCCAAGTGAGCCGCAACGGGTCGGTACGCGCCAATCCGAAGCCGGGAACCAGGAACCTCTTCCAGATCTCCCACATGGGTGCAGTGTCCCAAAGCTTTGGGCCATCCTCGACTGCTTTCCCAGGCCACAAGCAGGGAGCTGGATGGGAAGTGGAGCTGCCGGGATTAGAACCGGCGCCCATATGGGATCCCAGGGCTTTCAAGGCGAGGACTTAAGCCGCTAGGCCACGCCGCCGGGCCCCAGAAGCCTTTGACGTCAAATGACTTGCCCAGCTCTTGGCCTGTGGCAGTTGTGGGAGAAAAGCTTAGAAATCCTTCTCAGCACACAGATGAGGCAACATTCCTGTTTCCCTTCCCACACCACTTCTTCATCCCTCCAACCTTCCGCTCTTTGGAACATGTAGACAGCTGTTTCAGACTGTTTTGAAAAAATCAGATTAAAAGATAAGTTTATGACATTAACATTGTGGCACAGGGAGGAAAGTTGCCACTTGTACCAATAGCATCTCACGCATGAGGGCCTGTTTAAGTTCCAGCTTCTCTTTCCCATCCAGCTCCGTGCTGATAAGCCAGGGAAAGCAGTAGATGATGGCTATGTACTTACAGGAGATCATGATGGAGTCAATGGCTCTGGTTGCAGTTTAAGCTAGCCTTGGCCAATGTAGGCACCAGGAGAGCGAACCAGTGTATGGAAGATCTCTTTCTGTCTCTGTTATTCTGCCTTTCAAATAAATAAATACAACTGTAACTTAAAAGATAAGTTTATCTTGATGCAAAAATCTTTGAAATCCATGCATACTCTTTCACAAATTTCCTTGTCTATGTGAAGAGAGAAAGAAAGCGCCTCTCTGCTGGTTTATGTCCCAAATGCCTACAGTAGGACAGGGTTAAGCCAGAACTCAATGCAATCACTTTGCTATGTAAGCCAATCCAACCAAATGTTCATCCTCCATGAACTGTTGGACTTTTCGGTTTTAAGATTTGTTTTTTTTTTTATTATTTGAAAGTCAGAGTTGCAAAGGGAGACACACACACACACACATTTTTGAGCCATTGATTCACAGGGGGGTGAAGCAATTGGGTCATGCTACATTGCTTTTCCACAGCTCATTTAGCAAGGAGCTGGGTAGGAAGTAGAACAGCCAGGACTCAAACTGATACTCATAAGGGATGCTAACATTACAGATGGTGGCTTCACCCACTATTCAACAGCACTGGGCCCAACCATGAGCTGTTCTAAGATTTCCTACTAGACCCTGTCCAAAAGCCCATTGTTTTAATGCCAATTCTGCCTGGGTTGCAAATATACAACTTAAATAACAGAAAGTAAACGTGAGTGGAAAAGGCACTTCTATGTAAAACTAAGTTGAATGTTTGAAAAGAGGGAAAGGTAGCATGATAAATGTAAGTTAATCTCCTGAATGAAGTGTGGATGAGCAACTGCAAATGAAAAAAGATGGATTTGCAGGCATTTCCTCTGCTTCAGCAAAGTTGTCACTGGAAACCAGCAAGGAGGCAGCCTGCATGTGCTTAGGAAAGCATGATAGCACAGAATGCAGAGGAGCACATCTTGGCCTTCCAGGAAAGACTGGCAGCGAGTGAATGGACCTGGGACTGAAGGTCAAGCAAAATGCTTAAGATACATTTCCAACATTTTAGGATTTCTCTACTTTAAATGATTTTGCTTTTCATTCATGAGTCCTAGATGCTTTGTTGTTGTTGTTGTTGTTACGAGCACTGGGAATATTCTGAAGTCCATTTGGTTAGCAATGCCCTAGGTTCTTTGCTAGTGGTTCCCAGTCGTGACTGCACCCTGGAACCCCCCATATGGGGCTCTTGAAATTGGATTCCTCTCTCACCCCACAATTCAATGCATCCAGGTATAACCTAGTAACGGGAACATTTCAGCTGTACAGGAGATTCCCATTTGTCACCAGTATTGAGCTTCAGTACCCAGTAGTAGTTGTTACTTGAGTCTTCAATCTATGGCTATGTTGGCCAGTCAGATGAACAATCCTGGTGTTTAATCTGCTGAAAACCTCATTGGAGCCTTGGGCAAACAAGCTGTGGCAGTCCCTGAGTTGGGTTGAGGAGTCTTGAATGCCTGAAATGTGGCTTCCAGGAGAGTCCACACCATGACAGCAGGATGGACTGCAGACCAGATGACCAATCTTGGTAGAAAGCTCCATGATCAGATGATGATGAGCTGGGTTGAAGGAGGATTTCCTCAAAGGCACACAGCTGATTTTCCTGTCAATGGATGGTGGTGTCCTTATAGACGTATGATTCTCATTATTCATAATAATTATAGTCTCTGCAGCTACTGTGAACATTGGATTCATTAGCTAACACAGAATCATGTGTTAGCTAATGAGGCAAATACACGGTTAGTTCCTATGAATCTTTGGCTACAACATTTTCTTCAACTGATCAACATTGATACTTCTTTTCATATACTTCTGTCCAACAACACTTTATTCAGTGTATTATTGACATTGAATCCACAGACAACCAAAGAATAACTCATGCTTGAGGGAGGCTTCTCTAACATTTTCATTTTCTCCAGAAGGCACCTTATATCCTCTTGGGCTGAGGATCACTAGACAGAACTGTTTTGGGAAGTGGTTTTAAATAACAGAATCACCAACATAAAGCAAAAAGTGCGCAAAAGATAACACTAAACGGACAGCCAAAAGTACACTGCTTGTTGTATGAAGGTTGAGCAAAGGAAACACATACATAAGGCTTTGCATTGTGGCATTCCTATAGTTAAAGAGAGCATTATGTGATAAGAATTTTTCAGCTCCATTATAATCTTACAGCATGACCCTGATAGGCCTAGTCTGTGGTTGACTTAACTGTCCTCATTTAGCATGTGACTGTGGTTTGCAAACCTTAGTACTCTTTTATTAGTAACAATGACTAGTGTATCTGATTGTGTTACAGTATGGCTGCCTTGACCTGTTGGAACATAGCTGGAGCAGCCACTTAAGAAAACTGGTAATGAAAAAAAGCAAGCGCGTAAGAGTATGTCTGGTGCCAGCAGGCCCCTATCTAAGCATCTAATGTTAATACAAAGACTGAATCTCCTACAGTGTCCCATAACCAGTGACCTGGTAAACTTGACTGGATAGTGCTCAGGGATCCGAGCGCTGGCTTTGAACAAGTGGGAGTCCCTCATGACTTAGATGTCTAAGTGGCATTTACTGAGTCAGAACAAGAACTTGAACATGTGGTTAGTCTATGAGCAAACACTGTTAGGCACCTGTTATGTGCCATGCACTGTGCTGCCTGTGGGCATGTAGAGGGAGAGACAGCGAGACAGAGAGAGAGAGAAATGAAATAATAACAGCCACCATCAGTGCATTCCAAGTTAATAGGCCAAAGGTTTCTACAGAAGGATGTCATGGGAGACAGGCATCCAATCCCTTGAACTCCAGTGTGCCTTTGCAGATTAAGGGCACAGGGAGACCCATGGCATCAAGGACAGCATTTCTCACCTTCTAGTTTGGAATGTTGGGAGGGATCAGAGGACAAAGCCTACCAGGAGCACCCAGCTTCCTACTTGGAGAGTATATGGGAGAGAAAGAAGAGGTTTCCTCCATGTGTCCAGACACCAAGGCCTGTTGGGGTTCTCTGGAGACCGGTCTCTCATCCCTCTCTACCCAAGGATGTGGGAACCCAACCTGCTCCCCAACCTGGAGCCATAGGTAGGGTCGGTAGGTTTCTTTGGCTGTAAAGTCCCAGTGACAACCGGAGCAAACACCCAAACCTTGCGCTGGGACCAAACGGTCACTTCCCCCGCCCTCTGGGCGCAGTATGCAAATCCCAGCACCAGGAAGTAGCTGGGACCTCACGGCCGAGCCCGGCGACAGCCAGTTCCTCTCCCACCGCGCCGGCCGCGTCGCCGGTCGTTCTCTGCCCTGGCGCCGCGGACCCCACGCGCGCAGACCCTAGCCACACGTCCTGCCTGCTGGGTCCGCTGTCCTTCCTCACGAGGGGCACCGGGGCCACTCAGTTGCGCCGACTCCTATGAACTAAATCACCGTGGAGCTCCACCGCCACCGTCCCGAAACTTTCACCGCGAGCGGGTGAGTCCCGGGCGCTGGCCCCAGGGGTGGGCTCGGGTGCCGGGCCGAGGCCTGCGGCTGTGCCACTGCCGGGAGTCCCCAACGCCGGCTCCGTTCGGCAGAGGGGCCAGGGCGCAGGCCGCCTCAGCGGTCCCGCGCGCCGCTTCCTGGCCGCATCAGCGGCCGGTGAAGGCACCAAATGACATCAGCCCGTGGGTGACCCGCGAAGCGAAGGCGCACGGGGGTGGGAGGATCCTCAGGTGTCGCAGTGGAGGAGCGCGGGGGCGCAGTGGGAGGCGCGGGCGCTGGCGTTCTGTAGCTGGTTCCCTAGCGTTGCGGGGAAGCCTTGGTCCAGGCGCAGCTGGCTTGAGGAAATTCCTAACATTGCGCAATCTGGTCTCTCCACTCAGTCCTCAGTTCCCACAGGCAAGGGAAGGGGTTCGGCACAGACCCTCTCCCAGGCTGGCGAACAGCTGCGCTTCTTGGTGGCCCAAGCAGCGACGTGACGTCGAGGGGCCCCAGCGAAGGTGACAGCCCAGCCTCCCGCTGCGCGGGCGCCTCTTGGCTGCAGACTCTTCTGGTGCCTCGGCAGATCGAGAGGAAACCGGAGTTATTTTAAGAATTCAGGGGTTGCCTTTCCTTGGCCTTTGGGGGAAGGGTGAGAGCGTCAGTTCCCACTTTTCCTGCCTTATCTAGGCCAGTTGGGGCCTTCTCAGACGCCTGCCATGCATGCATTTGTGATTCTACATCTTGTAGCCAGCCTGTGATCCTGTGTCTCCGTGTGAGTGTGTGTGTGTTAATGACCCCAATCCTACCTCTTCCCCTGCCTCCCCTGCTCAATCTCCTGGGCCTCAAAGGTTTGCTTTGGAATCCAGGCCTCAGCTGTTTTAGGAAGTGCTGCATGGTCGAAATTTTCTTTTTGAATTTTCTCATCTTGGGGAGAGCCTGTCTACCTTGTACATTCGATGAACTTCATACATGGTGGTTAACTGTTGTTGATGGAAATGAATTCCCTAATCTTTGCCGGATGGTGATTGTAAAGCAAAGATGGCAGGCCTGAGCCATCTGCCCTTCCTGACAAAACTGCTTAATAGATACAGGAGGAGCTGGCTGGCCTAGAGCAGGTTCAGCTCTCTGAGTTGTCCTCAGGAGCAGCCAGGGGAGATGTTTGGCACTTGAGCAGCTGTTTCGGCCCCTGGCAGCTGTGTCCAAGCCCCACTAACCCTGCTCCGGGAATGGGAGCTCAGAGACCAGGAGTCTCCCAAGTGCTTCCTGAGCTGAGGTTAAGGTCTGCAGGCAAAGTGTGTGGTGCAGTCATTCCTTCGTTTCTCTAGAGGTAAGGTTTGTGCGGCTCTGAGAAATATAGCTGGATCACAAGCGCTTTGGTGATGCCGCTCTTTGCATGTAAATGAGGGATCTGAATGAGAGGACCTAAGGGGAGGAAATGTAGGGGAAGAAAATAGGAGAGAATACATCTAAATTGTGGTTTTTCCTGTCATTTGCTAGAGTTGGACTTTGGAATAAGTCGAGGGGGCCACCCAGGCAGCCAACATTGCCTTCATAGTTGCAATAGACTTAGATTACAGTATGTCTACATGGACACGGCGTTCTCCACCACCATGGACACTGGGAAAACAGCTTAGTATGTACAAAACCATAGTCCTGATGCCTAGCACACAGTCAGTGGAAGGAGGCATGAAGGCCTACTATGAGCCCTGTGCACAGCTAAGGACAGAGAGGTGACACAAAATGGTCCCTGGGCAATTGATGCCAGCGTGTATTTTCTGTCTTGGTTTCCAAGGCAGAGATTTGAGGCGCTCTGTTAGCCACAAAACTACTTAGCACTAGTGCCCTACACGGAAACCTCCACCCAGGACTGTCTTCTTTGCTGCTCTCTCCTGGGAAAAGAGGACTTGCCATGGAGCTGTCTGCTTCTTGCAAAGGAAGCTAGCCCCATCTCTTTGTCTTGGGTTCACTGCTGCTGGTTGCAAGAGTGTGTGAAGACTTTGCAATATCTTCATCCCTGCCTTCAGTAACTTTGTTTTAGCAGGAAGATGGTCCAGGATCAATTATTTGTGAATCAAAAACTGTGAAAGACTTTTTATGCCACTGGCATTTGTATTCAGAAGCAAATGACCAAAATGTCTGAGATTCCAGTTCATAGATAGAAATATATAGAGTTGTAATGTAACAAAATTAAGTATGACAATATGCAAATCCATATGTGTGTTACAAGTAAGAATACAATGTGTTTTTGCCCAAAGCAGGGGTCCTGTTTGTAACTTGCTGCTACTGAAGGTCTCTGTGCTGCATAGGTTATTAACATTGAAAGGACCCGACAATCATTGACTAAGGACATTAGTCAAAGAGCCACTGGATGTGGAGATGGCTTCTCATCTTTCATAGGCAATCATGACCATTTGCTTGTTTAGGGCCCTAGAAGCTTCCTGGCTCCTACAGGATAGGTAGGAGAAAGTACAAAAGTACAGGTATCAGGGGTTTGTCTGAGGCCACAAGCTAAGTGGAACAATAGACATAGCTGTGATGTCTTTGACATTTTCTACCTGTAGTAAGTACTTAATTACGTGAAAGAAAATGAGCTATTTTTTAAATGGGTAAACATGTATTTTAAAAATAGAGAGGTGAACTTCTTTTTGTTGCTTGGTAGTTTTATGAACCAAGTGGCTGCTGTCCGGGATGTGGAAACAGATGCCTTTTTAATCAGGGCTGCCTGGAAATGAGTTTCTGTATCTGTAGTCATGCCTTCCTGCTGGGGGAGTGGATCTAGGGGTTGATCTGCCTTAACTGCTGTGGTGACACCAGCACTGGCTGCTGTTCAAGGAGCTTCATGGCAGCCTTGGGGCCTATTGGACGCTTATGGGTTAATACAGAAGTTCCCAAGGAAGGTTAAGCTAAAGGACTCCCTGCAGCCAGGAACCCTATCCCTCTGTGTGGTTGTTAAAGCAATGAGACCATCTAAAAGGTAAAAACAGAAAGTAAGGGGGCTGAGGACATAGGCTCCATGTGAAGCCCATGTCCTGTTTCTGTTCACCAGCAGTGTGCAAGGCAGCATCTGTTGCCAGTTTTCCGATGCTGGGCATGCATTTTCTCATGTTCTTGAACGTTAGTAATGAAGAGAAGCACATGGAAGAGGAAGTTGGTTTTTTTTTCTTCACTCATAAATACTGAAAGAGTTCTTGTAGCTACCTAGTTTCCTGGTACTTAAGTTGCGAAAATTTTGAGTTCACTGTGTCACCATTTCTAAAATGTCTTATAAGTTTGTAAGTTCTCATTTGGGAGAGACATCCAAGCCTAGACAATGTTATGGAAATCTGCCAAGGAAGGAATTATAACTTTGGCTTAAGGGCTGAATAGCAAATTTAATTGCTTGAGATATTACTAAAATAAATTGTCAACATTCCTTATTTGCTGCAAAGCTATTTCTTGAAAGTGGTCTACGTTGATGTAGGATTTTCTCAACATGCCATTTTCTTCACTGTGCTTTATTAGCCCTCTTGTATTTCTCATCCTCTCCTGTACCTCCTGTCTAAAGCTCTTTCTCTCCCCATTTTACAAAGCCATCTCTATTAAAAAAAAATTATGTATTTATTTGAAAGGCAGACTTTTACAGAGAGAGAAAAAAAAATCTTGCATCTACTAGTTTACTCCCCAAATGGCTACAATGGCTGTTGCTGTGATGGTCTGAAATCAGGTGCCAAGAGCTTCTTCAGTGTCTCCCAAGTGGGTTCAGGAATCCAAGTTATTGGGCCATCCTCTACTGCTTTCCCATGCCACAAGCAGGGAGCCGGATGGGAAGTGAAGCAGCCAGGACACGAACCAGTGTCCATGTGGGATGCTGGCATCACAGTTGGTGACTTTACCTGCTATGCTACAATGTTTATTTTCAAAGCCATCTTTAAGCCAGAGGCTGATATGGCATGTGTTGACCATGAATAGGAAGAGACAGGAACTCTTTGCTCCAAGTGGGAACAATGGACAGGCTCCGTTTTAGTTGCTTGTTCATAGCCCAGGTTCTATGTGTTGAGCTTCAAAACATTGGGAAGAAGCCTTCAGATGTGTAGCTCAGAGCATTTTTTAATTTGTTTCACTTCCTTTTTACAGTTCATGCTTCAGACAAAGTCAAATATCACACTAACTACCTACACCCTCATCCTTCTGTTAGTATCTCCACTTCTCTCACTGCTCATTATTGACCCCGAAGTGAACCTAGTGCCCTCCCCTCCATCTTGGTAAAAACAAACAAACAAACAAACAAAAAAACTGGTGGAAAACCATGAGGATGGGAGAGAATACCAGGGAGGTTGGGGACAACACTGATTTCTTGTACCTCCACCCAAGAGTAATGACATGTTCTTGGGGGTTGGCACTTCTGGGTGGCTCCACTCTTCCTGTAAATGTTGACCTCCATGAGGGTGAGGGGAATGAAGAAGCAAGTCTCAGAGAGGCCCTCTGGGAGAGTGAGGACCACTTCTGCTTTCCACAGGGAAGCTGTGTAGGGGACAGCAGAACTGTAGCTGGAGGCCCCAGGGTGGAGGCTGAGGGAAGAGGCAGGCAAGGAAGTGATACTTCTCCGGGTCATTTGCCTGCCGCCCCACCTTCCTGGTTGGCCTGAGTTCCTTTGCTCTCAGAGCTGTTTCTTCTGTCTTCTGGTCTGCCCATCCTTGGATTGTTCGGGGGGGAGGAGGGAGAGTTGAGAGAGTGGGAGGAAGGAGGTGAATCCATACTCATCAGTGCAACGCCTTCTCTGGGGAAGAACTACCGTGCTGTCTGACCTTTCTTCAGCAGAAAGATGCACATTTTAAAATTACTCATCTTGGAAACCTGTGAAATGCTATGTGTATTTTTAAAAAATCTAATGTTTAGGCAATATTGCCATTTCTTACTCCAAATTCAGTTGTTCAGAGCTACTTTTTAAAACTACTTAAGCTGTAGCCTCTTGAATCTTGGTATGAAACAGTAGCTGTTAAAAGTTACTTGGCCACAGCCTATATAAACAAATAGGAGTGTACTTTGTGTGTGTGTGTGTGTGTGTATTTAAAAGGCAGTGACAAAATGAGAGCTTGTCCATCTGGTGGCTCACTCCCCAAGTATCCTCAACAACCCAGGCTAGATCAGGCAAAAACAGGGAGTCAGGGGCTTAATCTGGGTCTCTCACATATATGACAGGGGATCAAATGCTTGAGCTATCACTTGAAGGGTCAAAATTGCAGGAAGTTAGACATAAAGACAGAGCCAGGACCTAAACTAAGGCACTGTGGTATGGGAGCCTGCTTTCCAAGTTGCATTAGCAGGGATCTGCACCGGAAGTGGA
Source organism: Ochotona princeps (assembly GCF_030435755.1). Lineage (NCBI taxonomy): Eukaryota > Metazoa > Chordata > Mammalia > Lagomorpha > Ochotonidae > Ochotona > Ochotona princeps. The sequence continues at coordinate 43,745,971 of NC_080840.1, forward strand.
ACATTCAGAACTCAAACTGTCGCCCAGGCAAGATACCAATGCTGCAGGCAGCAGCTTCACTCATGTGCCACAGTCCCACTCCCCAGTTGATCCACATTTTAATGAAATTCTTGAATATCCTTCCTAGGACACCACTGTGAAACAAAAAACAAACAAAAGCAGACAGGGTAATAATGTGCCTGTGGACACAGAACTGACAGTATTTAATTTACCAAAGCTTTCTGGATTGCCTCCTGGGAGACAGACACAGAGTGAGGAGCTGGGCTACAAATCAGCATATGTTGGATCCAGCACAGTGGCTCAATGGCTAATCTTCACCTTGCAAGGGCTGGGATATTATATGAGCACTGGTTTGTATCCTGGTTGATTCACTTCCCATCCAGCACCTTACTTTATGGCTTGGGAATGCAGTGGAAGATGGCCCAAAGCCTCAGGACCCTCCTGGCTTTGGATTCGCTCAGTCCTAGCTATTGAAACCATTTGGAGAGTGAACCAGTGAATGGAAGATCTTTCTCTCTGACTCTTCTTTGCTCCATAAATCTGATCAGCCTTTCCAATAAAAATAAGGATCTCTGTGCAACAAGGATCTCTGTGTCGCCAGAACTCACTACAGGGGGCTATGATAAACCTGACAGGTAGGCAGGAAGGGCACTAGCTATAATAATAATAAATGATGGATTTTATTGTCCAAATGAAATGGAAACAGAAACCTTTTAGTGAGAAACCATCACAGGCAACTTTTTACCTAGACTTTTTGATCTTATAAGACACTGATGATGTAGCATTCATTTACTGTTTTGAGTAGGTACATGATTAACAGTGGTGGCAGGGGCACAGAAAGACCTCCCCAGAGATTAATTAGGTGCCAAGAAATAACATTTTGTTGCTGTTTTTCATGATAACAGATGGCTTTCCCCTGTAATGGTCACTGCAAGTAAACCCTCGACACCTGTCCTCAATGATGTTGCTCCCCTCAGATACTCACCTAACTGTTCCCAGTGATGGATGATAACATTGTAGAGGACATGAGCAAATGGGAGTAGCAGTCAAAGTTTCTGTGCAAATATCAGTATTTCCTATTTGATTTAAAAGAATGAAATCATTGAAAAATAATATTTTAGTGTTGGTATTATTTTTAGAATATATGAGCAATTATCTTAAAACCATCACCAGGGTGGGCATTTGTCCTGGCTGAGATGCCTGTGTCCTCACTCTGAGTGCTCGGATTTGATTCTCAGCTCTGACTCCTCACTTTGGCTTTGTGCTAATGCATACCATAGAGGCAGCAGTGATGCCTCAATTAATTGGGATCCTGCTGCCTACATGGGAGAGCTAGTTCCTGAGTCGGCTCCAGACCAGCAATTGCAGGCCTGTGGGAGTTAACCAGTAGGTAGAAGTGCTCTCATTCTATTTCTCCCTCTGTCTTTCCCACCTTCAAGTAAATATATATAAAATTTATAAGCACAGCTGTAACTGGGCATGGTAATATTTGGTCAGTGGCAAGCAACCGCCTCCATAATCTTATAGAAAGTTGGTTGTGTTCAAGGTGCCTTTTTGGCGTGAGGGGAAGTGGTATAAATGGGAAGAAAATGGACTTCTACATTCCCATCTGGGCTTCACCACTTGTGACTTGGGCCAGTTACTTATTCTTACTGTTTCTTCCTCTATGAAATGCTGGTAGCACCACATCTCGACCTAGTGCTGACAGTCAACAGAGCTCATGAGTCATCCCGAGCGTTGTTTCCCACAGTAGGTGGGTAACAAAGGGAGCTGTTCTTACTGCTAGGGTATGCACTGCCACCTTAGAGGGTAGGCATGTAGTTCCTTTCTTATCGGCAACAGAGACTGGGTATGTTTATACATCGTCCCAGCCCCAAGGAGGCTCACAGTGGAGCACACAGTGAGTCATAGGCCATCCAGTTAGCCCATCATGTGATGGGGCTTAGGTGTTTGGCGAGCCAGATTGATCTGCCTGTAAGGTCCCTGGAATGGCACTGAGTCCTAAGCCGTCCAGGGCCAGAAGGGTGGCCTCTGCTTCCCAAGGTGCTGAGTGGGAGCACAGCTCTCCTTGATGTACCAACTGCTCTGCAAGCAGCAAGAAAGGGCTCTTGTAGATAATGAGAAGGTGCTGAAGCCAGGATGTGCAGAGATAAGATATTCACTGTGGAAAATCGTCAGAGCAGTGTAAGATGTGATAGGACCGAAAACTTGAAACACATGAAAACCTGAGGAATTCCTTGACCTAGGCTGCATCTTTAAATGATGGGGGACTTTGCAACCTGGAGAGTGGCAAATAAGCTTGGTAGTAGGCACAATCCTTGCATCCACAAATTTTTTTTTTGAGTGGCAGAAATGCAGAGAGGCTAACAAGCTCCCATCTGCTTGTTCTAAAGTCAGTAGTTAGGAGCTCAGTCCAGATCTCCCAGGTGGTCACGTAAGGAACCATATCAGCAGGAAACCAGAGGCAGGAGCCAAATGTGACCGTCAAACCCAGACTCTCTGATGGAGGGAGTGGGCATCACAACGTTAAGGTTGAATGTCTGCACTGAGATTTTTTTTTCCCCAAAGATTTATTTATTTCAGAGAGTTGAAGCGAAGGAGAGGCCTTCCATCTGCTGCTTCACTCCCCCAGATGGCCACAACAGCTGGGGCTGGGCCAAATCAAAGCCGGGAGCCTCTTCTAGGTCACCCAGATGGGTGGCATTTGAACCATCTTTTGCTGCTTTTCCCAGGCTTCTAGCAAGGAACTAGGTCAGAACTGGATCCATTGCCTCTGTGGGATGCTAGCATTCAATATGGTGGCTTAATCCACTATGCCATGACACCAGCTCCACGATTTTTTTACATAGGAAACTTCAGAACATTTGTGGAAAAATAGAATGATAAAATAAGTTTATTATTTAATATGATAAAGAAATGTTTATTTTAGCATAAAATATTGGAGTCCTTACATAATTTTTTTGTAAAACTCATTTCCACAGTTTCTGAAAATTGTTAAGAGTTTATAATAAATATAATCAATATAACATCATAGGAACTGATTTTTTGAGAGATTTTGCTTTTATGTATTTGAAAGGCAGAGTTACAGAGAGAGAGGGAGAAATAAAGAAACACACACACACTCATATACCCTCCATCTGCTGGTTCACGCTGCAGTGGGTGCAATGGCCAGGACTGACTCAAGCTGAGACCAGGAGTCCAGAATTCTGTCCATATCTCTACATTTGTGGCAGAGGTCCAAATACTTGAGCCATTCCCTGCTGGATCTCAGGTGCTTTGGTAGGGAGCTGGATCAGAAGTAGAGCAGCTGGGACATGAAGGGCTGTTCTATAGGATGCTGGTCTTGCATGCAGTGACTTGACCTGAACTGCAATGCCAGCCTGCAGAACTGATTTTTCTTTTTGGGGGCCATATTGGTTTTGTGAATTGTTTCAAATTCAATCTTAAGGTAAATTTTGTGACTATCTACATATGTATGACTATGATATTTCATGTTTTTTGAAGTGTTCAGTAATTGAAGGCTATCATTAATGGAGGGATTGACTAAATTTTCTTTAGATTCTGTTATAAATAGGTGATTCTGAAGGGTCAGATAGAAAAAAAATGTCCCACTGCTTTGGTGAATGTCCCTTGGATATTGTGTTGTTCTGCAAGCATGATACAACTTTAACTGAGGTGCTGCTGTGAATTGCACATTCCTAGGTGACCTGTTGCCTTCTGGTGTCAATGGCCAGCCATTGACCTGTTGATGTCCCCTGTCTTCCTTGATGCTTGTCACTGTTCGAGTCCTAGAAACTGACAGAAGGAAGAGATTCTGCTGGTGTGTCTTCCACACGCTCCTCAATGGGTAGTCACTTTCTTTCTTTTTTTTTTTTTAATTTTTTTAAAAATTTTTTTATTTACTATTTTTAATTCATTAATTACATTGTATTATGTGACACAATGGGTAGTCACTTTCTTTTGCACGTAGTATCAAAATGTTATTGCTTGCTCCAGGTCATTTTAGCACAAGTGGTAGAGGTCACCTTGTGGGGCCCTGTTGACAGAAATATCACTGGGATTGTTCATTTGTGGACCATTGCATAGGTAATAATTTTTTTTCTCTTCACTCTTGTCCCTAGCTATTCAGTTGCTAGAATTCTCATGTATGACTTTGACCTGAGTCTTATTTAAATACCTTTTATTCATCCATTAATTAACAGTGTAGTTGACAGAATCACGTATAACTTGTTCCTCTTTCCATGTCTACAAAGCTAAGTAAATTCTTAAGTCCAAATGTGTGGGTGGCTTAAGAGTGGTTTCTACTCAGCTGCATGGGCTCAAACATCCTGTTCCAGGGCACCGTGCCAGTGCACATAGGCATTTCTCTGTCCTGGATGGTTTTAGGGATCCAGCTGTACTACTTGTAATTAAACGGAGCTCGTTTTTCTAATGTCAGGGAACCTAGTGCATTGATTACCAGCTTCCACTTGTGCTTCTCAGAGTTCTAATATTTGTTACAGGGAGAGAAGGAGTGAGAGTGAGAGACAGAAGACTGGGGGATAATTTGGCCCAAGGAACTCGTCAATCTATGAAGTAATGCTTTTTTATCCATAATTCATAAAACATCTCTTGGATGTTTACCTACTCATGAATGCACATGCATGTGATGTGTAGTCACACCCGTTAGTTCTCAGTAGCAGAACTGCCTACTCTACACAATCAGCCCTTAGTAATCTTGGCTTCAGTCAACCTTGGATTGGAAATATTTAACAGAAAATGGATTTTGTGTTGAATATGCACAAGATTTTTCCTTCTTGTTATAATTCCTGAAACAATACAGTAAAATGCAGATCACTGCCATTTTTAAGTGTATACAGGAGGGTTGTGTAGATCCTATGCCACACCATGTCGCAGGAGGGATTTGAGCATCTGAGAATTCTGCTGTCTCTTAGGGACCTTAGGACCAACCTCCTGCAGATAAGTGAGGGAAGATTGTATTCACAAAGAGAAAGGTCTTCCGTCTTGTTCACTCCTGAAATGACCACAATGGCTGGGGGCTGGTCCAGGATGAAGCCAAGGTCTTGAGACTATTTCTGAGTCTCCCGCCTGGGTGCCAGGGTCCAGGCACGTGGAGCATCCATCTTTGCGCTGCCTTCCCTGGTGCATTATCAGGGAGCTAAATAGAAAGCACAGTAGCCAGGACTCAAACTAGAGCTCTGATATGGGATGATAGCACCAAAAGCAGTGGCCCACCCCACTGTTTCATAGTACTCAGCTCCTTAAAACATCTTTTACATGTATAAGGAAGAATGCACATTTCTGTTTTAACACAAAATATGCAAAGTACACTGATATTGGAGTCCTAAAGTCACAGATGTGGCTTGGGTCAAGACCAGCCAGTAGTATCCACACCTCAGGAGGAGATCTGAGCCTGAGTTTGATGATCTACCATTGAATTCTCCCAGCCAGGGTTTCTGATGGTGGCCAGTTTGCATCTTCACTGTGAGTTCTTTCGGAACCTCAGGATCAATAGAGGATTGGAATGAATCCAAGAATGGAGGGAAGTGTTGGACTAAGGAGCCTGATCAGGGCAGAGCAAATTCCCAGTGGAGAAGTGAGCTGCTCGGTTGGAAGCAGAAGGAGGAAAGATGGGGAAATCACCTGACTGGCTGCTATTTTGTGGTGAGGAATGTAGGTCATGGATCAGTGACAGTGCCGCAGTCCAGGAGACACCCTGTGGCGTGTTGGGGAGGGATGTTACGGCGACAAATCAAGAGTCGTGCCTGCTTTGTTCGGTGCTTGTCTGGACATTAGATGGTGTTTCTTAAACTTTCAGGCCTCCTTTTCTGTAACACATCAAATGGTACTAATGAACTGCTTGTCTGATGTCTTGGCTATTTTTGTGAGGATTAAATGAGTTCAGGTATTTGAGAGCTCTTTGCTGAATCTGTCTCACAGCACACTTTGGGCTGCTCTTTTGCATTGAACTACAACACCCCTTTTTTGATTTCAGAGGGTACCTCTCATCGCTCTGAGTTTATCATGCCTGACCCTGGCCTGTCAAGATTGGAACTCATTTACCCATCATTGCAGCTGGGGGTGGGGAGGGGAAACAGATTTGCTGCACACATCAGATGCAAAGTCAGTTTCTTAAAATGCTATGGTAAAGGCAGAGAAAAATTCTTTGTTGCTTGGTAATAGTCCTCAAGCATCCTGTTAAAAAAAGCTATATTAATTTAAATGTAGTAAAAATCATGTCTCATTTGGTAGAGGTGCAACCTCAGGCCTCCCATCTGTTTAGCTTGCAAAGAAATGCTACAATCTCATTAAGTGAATGGAGAACCAGGCTCCTGCCCAGAGAGCTGCTCCAGGCAGGTTCAGTGCTCTCAGAGGTCTCCTGTTTGGCCACTTACTGATCTGGGGTTGATTTCTCCTGACACACCAAGAGGAGCAGGCATGAACGTTTTCATTCCCATGGCTCCTCATGCTGCTTATCTCAAAGGAGACCCCAGGGACTTGAGTTTGCATGAGTCCAAAGGCCTAGTAGCATTTGCCTGGTAGCCCCCTCTTCTCACTATTCAAATTTACTTCTTTCATATTGTCTTCCTCCCACTTTAGTGGAAAACTTACTACTTTATACATGTTATGAAATACCTCAAAATTTTTAGTAAAGCAGTGTAGCACTTTAAGCCATTAGAATAGCTTTTAAAGATTAATAATAAACTTATCTTCTGAAGAAAGTTAGAAACATTAAAATAGATTTAGACTTGATTTTAGGAAGCAACTTTTATTTATTTTTTCAGTTGGAAGGAAGAGTTACAGAGATAAGCATAAAAAAAGAGATCTTTTATCTGGTGATTCAACTCCTCAAATGGCCACAGTGGCCAGAGCTGGACCGATCATCAGCCCGGACCCAGGAGATTTTTCTAGGTTGTCCGCATGGGTACAGGGGCCCAAGCACTTGAACCATCTTCCATTGCTTTCCTAGGCACATTAGTAGAGATCTAGATTGAAAGTGGAGCAGCTGAGACTTGAACCACACTCAAATAGGATTGCCAGTGTCACAGATGGAGGATTAGCTTGCTACACCATGGCACTGGCCCCAAGAAACAATTTTTTAAATAAGATTTATTTCATTTATTTGAAAGACAGTAACAGAGGGAAGGAGACACAGAGAGAAAGAAATCTTTCGTCTGCTGGTCCACACCTCAAATGGCTGCAACGGCCAGGTCTGGGTCAGATGGAAGCAAGGAGCCAGGAGCTTCTTGTATTTCCTACATGGGTCAGGGATCCAAACACTTGCGCCATCTTCTACTGCTTTCTCAGGAAAATTAACAGTGAGCTGGACTGGAAGTAGAGTAGCAAGGACTTGAACTGGCACCCATATAAGATGCTGGTATACTGGCAGCAGCTTTACCCACTTTACTACAATGCTAGCTTCAAAACAGCTTTTTTTTTTTTTTTAAGAAGACTTATTTGAGTGATAGAGAGAGTGAAAGTCATAGACAGTGAGAGAGAATGACACACACAAAGAGATACTGCATCCATTGGTTCAGCCCGAATGTCTGCAACATCTTGGGCTGAGCCAGACCCAAGCCAGAAGACAGGAACTGCATCTGAATGCCTCATGTGGGTGGTGGGGATCCAAGGACTTGGGCCATCTTCTGCTGTCTTCCCAGGCTCATTAGCAGGGAGCTGCATTAGAACTTGAACCAATGCTCATATGGAATGCCACTGTTGCAGGCAATGGTTTAGATGGCTCTGCCACAGTGCTGATTCCTGTTTTGTTTCGTTTTGTTTAAACTGATGTTCAAAGTTTTGCTTTACTGTTCTGTGAATTTAATATATATAGTTTCAGTAAGTCATCATCACAATAATGCATAACTGTTGTGCCAGCCACAAAAGAAATGCTTGTGTTACTCTCACCCACAACCCCAGTAACCATTGATATTGTTTGTTGTTTTAGCTTTTATTATCCCTATAATGTTATGTAAATAGAATTACATTGTGTTTCTCTAAGTTTTAGAGCAATGATTTTGTTGAATTAAGATTTATATACCATATCATTTATTCATTTAAAACATAAAACTCATTAGTACTTAGTGTATTCAGAACTATGCAACTGTCACCATGATCAACTTAAGAACAACTTTTGTTGCTCCAAAAATAAAGGCTCTACCTATCAGCTGTCACTACCCGTGTCTCCCAACCCCCACCTCCTGCTTGCTGAGTCAACCATTAATTTGCTTTCTGTCTCTATAATAGATTTCAGGCAACTGTTTTTAGTATTTGGCGCAAAGCTTCTAACATTTCTCAGACAGTTTTCAGTTTTATTTAACTTTCAAGGTGAAATTCAAGAATTTCAGTGTTGCATGATCCAATTTACAATACGATTTATGTAAAGCTAAACACAGCTAGGGGTAAAAAACCTTATTACACTTTTTACCAGGAAGCATGTGCAAGTGAAGCAGTTTTTTCTGTGCCTTTCTTGGTCCTGTCCGTTGGAGTCCTCCAGGATGGCAAACGGCAGAGTTGTTGTCTGGATTGAATGCCACTTGGGATGGGGCTCTGAGAGCTGTTTTTTCTTTCTTTCTTTCTTTTTCTTTCTTTCTTTCTTTCTTTCTTTCTTTCTTTCTTTCTTTCTTTCTTTCTTTCTCTCTCTCTCTCTCTCTCTCTCTCTCTCTCTCTCTTTCTTTCTTCCTCTTTCTTCTTCTTATTCTTTTTTAAGATTTATTTATTTTTCTTGGGAAGGAAGATTTATAGAGAAAAGGACAAAGATCTTCTGACTGCTGGTTCACTCCCCAAGTGGCAGAAACGGCCAGAGCAGAGCCAATCTGAAGCTAGGAGCTAGGAGCTTCTTCCAGGTCTCCCACGTGGGTACAGAGTTTCAAGACTTTGGGCCATCCTTGACCGCTTTCCCAGGCTACAAGTAGGGAGCTGGCTGGGAAGTGGAGCAGCCCAGATAAGAGCTACTGCCCATATCAATACGTGCAAAGTGAAGATTTAGCCCCTGGGCTGTCGTGTCGGGCGCAGAAATCAGGGGTAACCCTGTGGGCATTGTGTTCTGCTGTAGTGTGCTGCTCCGCTTCCTGCTGCCTGCTGGGGCTGGCAGTTTACATCGGAGAGTGGTCCCTGCAAGCCATGGCTCCTCCAACTGGAGAGCTGTGTGATCAGGGCTTTCAGATGGACCACAGGAGATGGTGATCCATTGAGGCATGCTTCTTAGCCACTCTGTGAGAAGCAAGGTCGTGTAGGAGCCAGGCACAGGACCTTGTGCATGCTGTGCTCCCATTTTCACGCCTACAGGTTTTTAATTTGGGGCAAGTTGTTTAATCTCCCCTCCCCTCTTCTCCCTGGTTCTTTCTATCTAAAAGGCAAAGCATGATCTGCCACTTGCTGGTTCACACTCCAAATGTCCCCAAAGTTAGGGCTGGACCAGACCTAAACTGGGAGCTGGGAATTCAATCCACTTCTCTCATGTGGTTGGCAGAGATCTGAGTACTTGGGCTGTCATCACTGCCTCCCAGGAGTACATTAGTCAGGAGGCTGAACTTGAACTTGAACTCAGGCACTTCAAAGTAACATGTAGGTGCCTCAAGTAGGGTCTGAAATGCTGTGCTGAATGACACACACTGTCACTTAGCTCCTATTCTGTTTTAAACTGTTGTACAATCCACCTTTCTGCGCTCTTCAGTTATTGTTGTTGTTTTAAGATTGATTTATTTAAAATGAATAGTGCAAAAGAAAGTAGGTGGAGAGAGAGAGACAGAGGAAGAAAGTTCCATCTACTAGTTCATTCCCAAAATAGCCGCAATGATTGTTACTGAACTGATCCAGGTCAACATAAGAAGCCAGGAATTGTATCTTGATCTCTCACACGGGTTCCAGGTCCCAAGCACTTGAGCCGTGTTCTGTTTTCTCAGGATTTTAGCAGGGAGCTGGATCAGAAGTGGAGCAGTTAGGAGTCAAACCAGTTGTCACATGGGACACCACCAGTACAGGCATCAGCTTAGCCCTGTGTCACAAAGGCAGCCCCCGTGTATGTTCTTGTTTCCACGTGTCCATCTGTTATTGGTGATTAATAACAGAAGGTCATTTCGAAGTTTCACTATGGTTGTGTGGATATACTCCAAACATAACAGAGGCTTGATAAACATTTAATATTTGCGTTTCTTTTTGCTAAGGTCATTGTTTTTAAGTCTTAGAACTATTTAAGAAGCTATTTTGATGGCAGTTTATTAAAATTACTGAAAGGTCATTTGCAAACCAACCCCCCCTTTTATTTTTAACTTGTAAAAAGAATTTTGCAGAGGCTGAGGTCATCAGGACCTTGGTGCTGGCCTGGACCTGAGCCAGCACTGTATTTTGAAACATTGGTCAAAATGCAAAAGCAGGGCCCGGCGGTGTGGTCTGGCAGCTAAAGTCCTCGCCTTGAAAGCCCCGGGATCCCATATGGGCGCCGGTTCTAATCCCGGCTGCTCCACTTCCCATCCAGCTCCCTGCTTGTGGCCTGGGAAAGCAGTCCAGGACGGCCCAGTGCATTGGGACCCTGCACCCGCATGGGAGACCCGGAAGAGGTTCCTGGTTCCGGGCATCGGATTGGCGCGCACCGGCCCGTTGCGGCTCACTTGGGGAGTGAACCATCCGACGGAAGATCTTCCTCTCTGTCTCTCCTCCTCTCTGTATATCAGGCTTTCCAATAATAATAAAAATCTTTTAAAAAAGCGAAGTATGTTGCTAACAGCAACAATGGACAACCCACATGGGGCTGATAAGCTTTCTGTGCGGGAAGCTGAAGCAGCTCACAGTCTTAGATCACGCACCCACACAGCATCTCCCTCAGATAAATCTACCCACACTGCCCTGTCTGAGGATGCCTGGTCCCCGCGCTGTGCGTGGTTCCTTCCTGAACACCAGCAGGTGGTGAGCCACATCATCCGATCTGAACTCAGGTTTCCTTCAGATAAAAGACTATCTATTCGGAGCAGCAAGAAAAAGGAGCTGAGAAATGATCCATTTGGGCCCAGAAGGGAAGGCAAGTTGGCTGCTTAGTTGAAAAGGTTTTCTGATGTTGCCAGTGCAGTAATGACTTGCATTATCATCCAATAATTACATTTTATAAAAAATATAATTAAAAAATACCTTTTTCATTGTGTGTCCTCTGGTAGGGAGAAGTTCTTCTCAAGGGGTATTCTTGATATCCTCATTATTGATGAAGTTCAGCTATCACCAGTAATTCGTTCATTTAGCTGCTGAGTGGCACCCACGTCAGCCTGATTTCCAAACTGATGTGTTCTATTTAACTTTGGAAGTCTTTTCAAAAATTTATTTGTTTGTTTGTTTGAATGTCAGCGTTACAGAGAGAGGCAGGGGAAACAGAGGAAGAAATCTTCCATCTGCTGGTTCACCCCTCACCTGGCTGCATTGGCCCTAGGGCTGGACCAGGCCAAAATCAGGAGCTCCTACATAACATGGCCAAACAACTGGGCCAACCTCTGCTGCTTTTCCTAGGCCATTAGCAGTGAGCTGGGTCAGAGGTGTAGCAGCTGGGATGTACGAACCAGTGCCCAAATTGGATACTGACATTGCAGGTGGAGGCTTTATTTTCTATGCCACAATATTGGCCCCTGAAAAGTTTTTTTCCCCAAAATCTCATGACTGTAATATGCAGAAGGCAATGTCCTTGACTTTGCTTATCAAATTGACTTTCTTCAGTGACTGAAATGTTGTAGTCTTTTCTGAGACTAATAAAAATGATGCAGTGAAAACTTACTTTTCACTATTAAAATCTCCTTTAAAAATCTTAATTTCTTTGAGAGACATAGAAATAGGGAGACCAATAGATGTATAGTAAAAGAGAACCCAAGAAAAAGATCAAGAAATAATCTTCCATCTATTGGCTTACTCCCCAAACTCCAGGAACAGCTAGGACAGAGCCATATATTCTCTTACCTCTCTACTTAAAATGCTGCTACAGAGCCCTGGGCTTTGAAATAACAGGGTTTTGATTAACAGTGAAAGGAAGGTTATGTGAGACTCATTCTCCGTTGAGTATCTGTGACACTGGAGACAACGCATCCACAGTGCCTGGGAAGTGGCATCAGCTAGACAGCCAGGACTCTTGCTCAGCCCTAGGGCTCTGCCTTGCTGGATGTCTCCTGTGTGGTATTCGTTTCCTCAGCTGGCTATTTCTATCTGTGAATGATGGCTCCCTGAACAGAGTACAGAACATTCAGATTCCCTTCTGGAGTGCCTGCTGAAATCCTTGCCTCACTTCCTGCTGCTGTGCACTCTGGGAAGCAGCAAGTGATGGCTGGAGTAGTTGGGCCACTGCCACTCACCCAGAAGTCTTGGCTCCTGATTTTGACCTTGGACACAACTCTCCCCGACTCCTGCACCACCTTCTGCTGCCCTCTGTCCTGCTTTCCCTTTCTTGCAATCTCTGCACTGTGACTTTCACATAAATAAAAATAGTAAATGTCTTTTAGAAAGGAAAATGTATTCAGATTTCTTTATTTCCATTCATCATCGAGTCTTCTATGTAAAACCCTAATAGTTTCATCTCCATGAAGTAGGTATAAGTGGAAGTGTTTCACATAGACCTAATGCAACTGTTCAATTGAACTGTTCGCTCTCAAAGATAGGCCTTAGTGTCAAGCACAGAATTTGTTTGTGGTGCATCTGTGGCCTGAAAGAGACAGTTGATGTTCTATACTTCATCACTGCAAATCGAGGAGCTCAAGCTTCACCCCAGGCAGTGGAGCTGAGTGCTCTTGTTTCTGTTGGGCTGTGAGCAGAACTACAGAGTATTGTCTATTCAGAAGGGACATGGGGCATATAATTAAATAAACCTTCCAACTCACAGTGTGAGCCTGGTGCAGGACCTGTAAGAACCGTGAACCGTGGAACCACAGCTTCATCCTCAACAGGTTGCTTGAACCTTTTCCTAGTGGAGCCGAAAAGCACAGCACAGCAGGGAAGGCTCCTGGCATTTGCTGAGTTAGTGTAGGTTACACTTGCCAGAGGTGAACAGGTGAGTGAACCTAAGCTCCAAATGGCATTCAGACTCTGACTAGGACTAGTGGGGTAATGACTGACAGACACAGGAAGGATTCTGGTGGAGAAAGGATGTTGAGTTCCCAGAATGGGTCATCACTGAATCATCTGTGCTTACCTGCACTTACATTGATGTTGTGTCCACAGCAGAGCACACGAAAGAATGGAGTTCCTTCTTGGATGTTACCCTCTCCTCCCCTCTTCTCTTTTTCCTTCCGCTCTCTTTCCCTCCCTTTCCATCCTTTCTTATCTTCTTCTATCCTCTCCAATTTTCTTCCTTCCTTCCTTCTTTCCTTCCTCCCTCTCTCCCTTCTTTCTTTTATTTGTGAAGGAATCCTCATATGGCTGCAATGACCTGAGCTGGGCCAGTCTGAAGCCAGGAGCCAGAAGCTTCTTTCAGATCTCCTGTGTGGGTGCAAGCGCCCAAGTGCTTGGGCCATCTTCTTCTGTTTTCCTAGACACATTAAAAGGGGATTGGAGTGGCCCAGCACGGTCGACTAGCAGCTAAATTTCTTACCTTGAATACACTGGTATCCCATATGGTTGTGGTTCTAATCCCAGCGACCCTGCTTCCCATCCAGCTCCCTGCTTGTGGTCAGGGAAAGCAGTCAAGGACGGCCCAAAGCCTTGGGACTCTGCAACCGTGTGGGAGACCTGGAGGAAGTTCCTGGATCCTGGCTTCATACTGGTCAGCTGTTGTGGACACTTGTGGAGTGAAGCATCGGATGGAAGGTCTTCCTCTCTTTCTCTGCTCCTCTAAGTATATCTGACTTTTTTTTTTAATTTTTTTTATTAATTATTTTGCATTATGTGACAGTTTCATAGGCTCTGGGAATCCCCCCACCCCTCCCCACGCCCCTCCCCCCTGATGGATTCCTCCACCTTGATGCAGTATTACAGTTCAAATTCAATCAAGATTCTTTCCTTGAAAACGTATACCAAGCATAGAGTCCAGCTACTTATTGTCCAGATGGGTTGAACAGTTTCTTGGGGAGACCATTTCTGGTCCGAAGTTAGAGCTGGTAGAATATCATCCCAGTCAATTAAGAGTCCCAGTATAACATCAACAGCAATTTGCAACATTATGGAATTGACATGGTTTTGAGTAACCAGTATGTTAAAAAAAAAAAAAAAAGCAAGTTCTTAACCACAACCTATGATTAGCTCATTGACATTTCAATTTTGGTTTATATACAGAACCGGCTGCTATATACCTTAAAATGGCTATAAGGTACCATTCAGCTGTCTCGTGTCTATTTCATTTTCGTATTTAGCCATTTGTTGTGTTGAAGTATAATTTTGCTGATCTTGGCAGATTTTAGGATAATCTAGACTGGCTTGTAACTCTAACAAGACATTTGTTTACAATTAAGGTGCAGAACATTTTTTTGTGGGGGGATGTGCAGGGAAATCCTCAGCACCATGCTGAGGAGTGACTAATCTTTGTGTCCCACCCAGCGAGGCATGAGCCAATCCACGCCAGCTCTTTCCTGTCAGATTCCAAGCTCTACTTTTTGTTGTTTGTCTATTTATTTTAGGTTTTTTTAGTTTGTATGATTGTTTGTTTGCTATGAGGGGTTTTTGGAGCGATCCCGATGGTCATTGCGAGGGAGGGCGGGGGTCCAGAGGTGGAGCCAGGCTCGGACCAGAGAAAGCTCTCCTCCCTGGTCCCGAAGGACATTTATTGTTCTTCTGTTTCTGCGGACCGCTCAGGGCTTCTGGTTGTCTTTCCGATGAGGTTGGTTTCTGCACGGTAGTGTTTGGACTTCTTCCATCCCCTGCAGAAGCTCCGGTTTGGGGTGGGTGACCTCAGAGTACTCGGCCTCCGAGGGCATCCAATTCCCTGTGGCCTCCTTGGCAGTTGGGATATAGTCCTTGTTGCTCGTATTAATAGTTTGTGGTGAAGGTCTGGGAGTCTTCATGGTTGGGATCCAAGCTTCCTCCTTACCACCTGCTCCACTCTGGAGTGCCCCCCTGCTCCATGCACATGACCTCCTGTTAAGAGGTTGTCAGGATCGCACCCAATTCCCCCCTCATGCATTGGTATAGTAGTTTTACTATTGTTTAGTGCCGCTTTGAGTCTGTTGTCTATGAATTACCAGATTTGATCTTGATAGGCTATATTGTACTTTTTCCTCACTCTTTTTATGGTCCTGAAAGACTTCCCTGCACTCCCCCCCCATTACGGATTAACATAGCGTATTGAGGGTATAGTAGGTTTTACAGTTTTTCGATGTAGATCTTAAGTATTCTGACATTAATTGTTGGTTTATAGATTATATCTCATTATCTTATTGCATTGGATACAGGTTGTTAGAGATTGCACTAATATTACAATATACTGGTTAAGTATATCTGACTTTGCAATAAAATTAAATAAATCTTAAAAAAAAAATAAAAGGGGATTGGGTTGGAAAGTGTAGCAGCCAGGACTTGAATTGATGCCTGAATGAGATGCCAGTGCTGCATGTAGCAGCTTAACTTGCTATGCCATAGTACCGCCCCCAGCAGAAGACTTCTAATCTGTTTATTTCCTGAAAGATTGGTAGTCAGAAACATTCTTAGTAGTTCAGTCCATTGTCCTCTTTAAAAAGTATATCACATCTTTTCCTACTTTCTTTTCTCAGCCCTGATACTGATGACTTAATGATTTTTCACTGTTCCCACTAGATCATTTTTTCCTTTGTATGCTTTAAATAGATATCTTGCGGCAAGAATTTGACCTCAGAGTTAAGATGTTCATGTCCTATATTGGAGTGTGTGGGTTTGACCTAGCTCCCACCTCCAGCTTCCTGTTAATGCATACATAGGGAGACAGCAGTGGTAGCTCAAGTCATTTGTTTCCTGCACCCCATGTGGGACATTTGGAGAGTTCCCAGCTTCTGGCTTCTTCCCAGCCCAGATTCTATCTCTGCAGAGTGGACCAGCAGTTGGAGTTTCTTTATGCCTCTGTCTCTCTTCCTCTGTCAAACAACAACAAGATTTCGTAGAGTAGTTAAGATCTGTACAGACCTTTTGTCATATATGCAATTTTTATTTTTGTGGAAAAATCTATTTTGATTATTTTAAAATGATTTTTAAATTTTTATTGGAAAGTTAGATATACAGAAAGGAGCAGAGACAGAGAGGAAGATCTTCCGTCCATTGATTCACTCAGCAAATGGCTGCAATGGCCAGAGCTGTGCCGATCTGAAGCCAGGAGCCCGGAGTCTCTTTTGGGTCTCCCTCACAGGTGCAGGGTCCCAAGGCTCTGGGCCATCCTCGACTTCCTTCCCAGACAACAAGCAGGGAGTTGGATGGCAAGTAGGCCACCAGGATTAGAACTGGTATCTATATGGGATCATGGAACATGCAAGACAAGGACTTTAGCCACTAGGCTACCATGCTGCGCCCTTGATTATTTTTATTGTTATAAAATATACATGCCAAAGAATTTACCCATTGAAACCATTTTTAAGTATAGGGTTTTGTTTCACTGTGTACATTCATGCTGTTCTGCAAACATCACCTCCAGCTTTTTCAGAAAACTGTCCCATGTATAAGTTTACCTGAATTGTTGCAGGGTGCGAGCGAGATCACACCAGACATGTCTAAGGTTTATGAAGGAGTCTTTATTAATCAAGCTTGGTGACAATAGAGCACAATAACAAATCACAAGTTCATACAGCAATCTGACCAATCACAGTCCAACCAATCACAATCCCAGAAGGAACAAATGGTCATTATCCTTAATTCCATCCATTAAGCTGAAGGCTTATGTTCCAGCTTCCCCAACAATATAAGCTATTCTAAGAGACATACAATGAATAACCTGGACACACAAAGCTGCAGACATTCACCTTTCCCTGGCTTCTCTGCCCACATTTCTATTACTGCTAGGCCTCACCTCTCCTGGAACTCCTGACAGCACACAAACCAGAAACAACCTTATGATATCCATTGTCCCATTTAAGCAGTACACAGGGACCATGCTCAGGGGGTTACCTGCCCTGGGTCAGCCAAGAGTCGAGGTGCCAGAGTAATGGAAGCACCTGGCCAGAAAGAGAGCAAGCCCCTGTTTCACAGGCCTTTTAAAGGGGCTTATGTGGGGAGTGATTACACAACAATGCAATACCGTCCCCTCTCAGTTGATAGGTGAGTCACAGGTGGACAGGAACGAATACCTAAGTGTTGTGGGCTAAGGAGTTGATCATTGCTCGTTGGGATGGGCAGGAATAGGAAATGGATTTGTAAGCTAAAACACCTAGACTAATTGGACTTGTAGTATCCTGGCTAATTTGGGATGTGGGGGGGTGGTTGAGGATGGAATTAACATTCCATTGTTGTTGGGATCCACCTTCAGGACAGAGGGTAGAGAACACAGCCAAATTTCATTTGCCCACTGTCAATGGGTGCTGGCTATCACTGGCTGCACCCCATAGCAGAATAATCAGGTAAATCGAAAGTAACATCAGACGATAAAGTCAACTTGTAGCTGAAGTCTGAGTCTGCTACCACCTGCATGGCAGATGTTGAAGAAACGATAGCTAAAAAAGCTACCTCAAAGTTAGTTACCTTGGGGAAAGGTGACACTAAGGGTGTCCGAAGGATGGTTGCTTGCATGCATCTGGGATGAATCAGAAACATGTAACATGTTGGATAGTCCCACTCACCACAACTGCGTTGTGTGGGCTGTGATGGAGAACATGGAACTTTTCTCACTGTGAAAGTTCCCGTTGAGGCTGTAGTACCCCCACATGCTGGAGGCCCGCTTTCCCTTCCCCGGAGAGCACAGCATCATCACTCCAGGAGTCGCCTATTGTTCTGGACTCCTTCAGGGCAGCCTGTGGATGAGACTGGAGTGCACAGTAGCAGCCAGGAAGTGTGGCAGAACTCCTTGGTCAGCGGTTTGGGTATTTGTGTTTTCCTTGCATGCACAGACCTTTGGGTATGCTCAGAAATGGGGTACCTTGAGTCAGAGGGCCAGGAGGGAAAGGCCACCTGTGAACTCTGACAAAAATCCCCTTTTCTCAAGTGCATGTTCACCATCTGTTAGCATTTGTATGAGAATGGAAGGACGACCACTTGTGAAACAGTATGTGAAAGTGCTTAGTTTAAAAAGCAGTGAAGCTCAATGGAGTAAGTACAGCTGGGAGGGTGGGCGTGAAAGTCCTGTGGCTGGATGCGGAAGAAATGGATAACCCTGTCCTCCTCCAGAACTATTTTCCTCCTTCTGCATCTTGAAAGCTTGCCATGCCCCTTACAAAAGAGAATGACCTGAAATGCTGCCAAGGATCCCAGGAGAAGGGAGTAGAAACTGGTCCAGCCAGCACGGGAAACCCTTCAGCAGTTCCTTATAGAATTCAGCCAGCACTCCTACATATTTATGATAGAAATATGAAAATATAATTTGTAAAAAGATACCCTGGGAACATTTCCAATGTCCATTGTCACAAGAGTGGTTCAGTGGAATGTGATAGATGCATAAAATGAGCTATTCCTAAACCCAAGAGGGGGAGGCAGGAAGAGAGAGACTGATACTGGTTGAATCTCCGGAGTTCAGCAAAATAAGTGACAGAAGAGAATTTCTATTGTATTGTTTTCATTTGTGTGAAGTTCAAGAACGGTGGTCATGGCCAGAGAGTGACAAGGGGACTGTGAAGCAACAGGAGTGCCTGTGTCTTGTTTTGTGAGCTGGTTTGTGGGTGGCTGCATCCATCAGCCCTGATCCCAGAGGGGAGCTGAGGGCTTGGTTCTGCACTGTGCTGTAGATGGTCCCAATTATCCACTGCTTTCATTAGTTTCAGTTATGTAAGGCCAATTGCATTCTGAAAATATTAGAGAATTCCAGAAATAAGCAGTTGGTAAATGTTCAATGTTATTACAGTATATTGCTATGATTGTTTTTGGTTTTTTTTAAAGATTTATTTTTTTTATTACAAAGTCAGATATACAGAGAGGAGGAGAGACAGAGAGGAAGATCTTCCGTCCGATGTTTCACTCCCCAAGTGAGTCGCAACGGGCCGGTATGCGCCAATCCAGTGCCGGGACCAGGAACCTCTTCTGGGTCTCCAACATGGGTGCAGGGTCCCAAAGCTTTGGGCCGTCCTCAACTGCTTTCCCAGGCCACAAGCAGGGAGCTGGATGGGAAGTGGAGCTGCTGGGATTAGAACCGGCGCCCATATGGGATCCTGGGGCTTTCAAGGCGAGGATTTTAGCCGCTAGGCCACGCTGCCGGGCCCCAGATTGTTTTTGTTTTATTGACTACTATTGTTACTGCCTTATTGTGCCCAGTTTATAAAGTAAACACCATCAATGGTGTGTCTGTATAGGACAAAGCAATCCATGTAGGGCTTGGTATTATCTGTGGTCTCAGGCTCCACTGAGTGTCTTTGGAAATTAACATCCCATAGGTAAGAACTACTCTGTATAAATTTTTTAATGAAGGTAAACACAATGCTTCAATTTTCGATTGTAGAATTCATACAGTATAGAACTTTCCACATTCACCATTTTCAGTTTGCCATATTTAACCAATTTTAAGCTTGCCATGTTAGCATTTAAAAATATTCTTGATATCAAGTACACCCACACAGTTCTGTAACGATCACTGCCATCCGTGTCCAGAACACTGTTTCTAAATTTTACAACTGTAAATAAAGCAAGCTAAAAATAATGGTAGACAAGGAGGTTCAATTAACCTACAACTGAGGCGTTAGGCTTGTACTTGTGGGAGGCCAGCTCTGACACTCAGACCATCTGTTTTTGGCCGTGGCTGGACGGCATGTCCAGCACACCTCTGACGCTGCACCTGCTGCGACTCAGTGTTCATGCTGATTGGCAGGTTTCTCTCATTCTTTCCAGAGCATGCAGCACTCTGAGGGCAGAGGTGGTGCTGCTCAGCCTCTTTTCTGGACATGTACTGAGTGCCATATGATCCTGATGGTACTGCTTGGCTCGTTGTGTTTCCAGGGTTTCTTTAAGAAAAAAAATGTGCCTGTATTTTGCATCTGTGAGAAGTTAAACACACTGTGAGAATTTCGAGTCCTGGAGTCAGGATCATTTGGCATTGGCATTCTTGGAATGACCTGCTTATGTTCAGCATATTGGATTTGTTCTTTTTCTTTCTTCTTGCTGGAATCAGTCTATGGGCTAGCACCCAATATGGAGATGACTGCCCTGTCTTGCAATTGTCAATCTCAACGACAGAAAGGCCTGCATGACCACCGCAGGCATTCTGTCTCAACAGCTCATGAGAGTTGAAACTAAAGTGTCCATCTTTTTTTTTTTTTTTTTAAAGAAAGCCCAGCAGTTTTCAGGAATAGGAGACAACGAAATCTTTGGGAAATGAGTAGGAGGAATCAAGAAGGACTTTTAGGTTTCCAGACATCTGTGTCCAGAACACTGTATCTAAATTTTACAACTGTAAATAAAGCAAGTGAAAAATAGTGGTAGACACGGAGGTTCAAGTAACCTACAGCTGAGGCGTTAGACTTGTGCTTGTGGGAAGCCAACTCTGACACCCAGGCCATCTCCAAGCCAAAACTAGGAGAGAGGAGTTTCATTCAGATCTCCCACATGGATAGCAGGTGCCTAAGCATGCAGGCCAAACTTTGATGCTTCTGCAGGTGCATTAGTAGGCAGCTGGATTGGAAGCGGAGTGGCAGGGACCTAAAACCATGCTCACACGCCATGCTGGTATTGCAGGTCATGGCTTTACATGCTATACCCATGCCAGTCCCTCCATCAGGCTCTTTTTACAAAGAATTTTGCTAAATAATTTCCCTTGAGATATGAATAGAAAACAAATCTGACTACACTACTTTCTTTCCTTGCAGGGGTGGAGAACATCTGGTGCCTGCAAGCAGTTTGAGGCCTGTGATGTCATTTGACCAGGCTCTGCCAAGGCAACTGCACGCAGGACTCAAAATTCAGTATACCTATAACCAGTTACTTTTTAATCTGATGCTTTTGTATGGCCTGCAAGTGATGTTATGAATATTCAGAGAGTCCCTGTCAGAATAAACGGATTCACATTTTACTGGGAGACAGAGCGTAACTTAAATTAAGTCCATGTAAGAATTACCCGTATTTGCTGTGCATGCAAATATCTACCACTCAGACACATAGAGTCTAACTCAGGGTTCTACCAAGCGCAGCACCCAAGAATCAATATTTTTCCTCAAGTCACTTTTGGGAACTGGCAAATGTGGGAAGCACTGATGTAAGCAAAAGGATGGAAACCGTGATGATTGAATATCAAATATATTAAAGGTAGCAGAAAACGAGATGTTTTTCAGCAGCTAGAGGAGCAAGAGGAGGAATCCTTTCACCTGCATTATTTTATCAATGAAATAATTTAGTAAGATATACTGAGTTCTTCTCATGGATATGACATGTGCTGAGCACTGAAGATAGTAAAAGGAATAAAGTACAAAATAAGTGCTCTGCCTGAAATCCACGAGAAGCTAGAAGAGGTATGTTATTTTGCTGGGGTTGAGGGAAGAGTTAGGATAGTTTTTACAGAGCATGTCCCAAGTAAACTGGGTCATCTGAAAGAAAAAGAATGATGTTTATGGGGTATTCAGAAAGCTAGCAGGTGGCAGGGTTAAGAGGCGATTTGAATGCTTTGGGCTGTGCAGTCCTCCAAGTGGCTGGTGTACAGGGTCTGTTGGAATAAGAGGAGCAGTTTAGGAAGCCAGGTTGATGCTAGGCTCTGTTGTCTGATCCACAAGCAGCCAGGAAATGGGAAAGATGAGCTGGGAGTTGTTTTTGGGAGGATAAACAGATCACCGAGGGATGTGCATTTGTTAGGCTGGGTCAGAGGATTTTCAGCATCGCTATGGTAAAATATGGCAGGTCCTGCAGTAAGTCCACAGGATGGGGAAGTGGATGGGGACTCCAGCACTGAATTGGAAAGGCATGGGGGCATCCTTGGTGTGTACGGAGGAACCCAGACTGCTGCTCCTAATACAGATTGTGTGAATTTGCTCCAAAACATGCTGAGATGATTCCCATACTTTCAGATGGAACTATATCAAGTGAGAAAAGAAAAAAGAGAATATTTTCGCTTGCTAATATAAGAATTGTTCCTCCAGCGCTCAGAGAAGCTCTCTGCTATGGATCTGGCTAGATCAGCTGCCAATCTGGGTCCCTGTGCGGGGACCTTCCTCTGATGCCCTCATTTCCAGGATTTGGGTGGAAATCTAGACAGCGGCTTGATTGTGCTCCTCGTATCCTTGTCTGTCAACCTTACTGTCAGCTTCCAGATGTGAGCAAATGCTCATACATTCAGATGAGCAATAAGAAAGGCAAAGGAAATTTTTATACTCTAAACTCCCTCTGCTCCTGTTTTTTTTTTTTTTTTTTTTTTTGTTACCTTGGAGGCAGGTTTCAAAGAAGTGTAGAAAAGATGGATGGTGCTAATGTGTTTGTTTCTAATGGGCTGCAGGATGCACTACACTTGAAGTCAGCTTTTGGGAGAGGGTATATAGCTTAGTGCTTAGGAAACTTGTGTACCACTTTAAGTACCTAGGTTTGATTCCAGCTCTGGTTTCGAACTCTAGTTGTTTTCTTTTTTTTTTTTTTTTTAAGATTTATTCATTTTATTACAGCCAGATATCTCAGAGGAGGAGAGACAGAGAGGAAGATCTTCCGTCCGATGTTTCACTCCCCAAGTGAGCCGCAACGGGCTGGTACGCGCCAATCCGATGCCGGGACCAGGAACCTCTTCCGGGTCTCCCACGCGGGTGCAGGGTCCCAATGCATTGGGCCGTCCTCAACTGCTTTCCCAGGCCACAAGCAGGGAGCTGGATGGGAAGTGGAGCTGCCTGGATCAGCACCGGCGCCCATATGGGATCCCGGGGCTTTCAAGGGGAGGACTTTTAGCCGCTAGGTCACGCTGCCGGGCCCCTCTAGTTGTTTTCTAATGCAGTTCTTAGGAGACAGTGGGGATGGCTCAAAGTGTTGGGGTCCTTGACTCCCATGTGCATTCCCGCCTCTGCCCCTGGCCGAGCCCTGACCATTGTAGGCATTTAGGGAGTGAACCAAAGGATCAGAGTCCTTTCTGTCCATCCCTCTGTCATTCAAATGGATGATATTTTATAAAGTCATCTGTTTAATGTGCCTAAGGTCTCACCTACATCGAATTAGGATAATTCAATTATTCTATGTAGACTAGGAGAGTACAAATGGTTTCATTAATTAGATGACAAAGCTAACGTTTTAGGATAATTATCTTATTAACCATGGATCAGCAACTGTGACTGTACTCTGAAGCTTCATCTTTGATCTGTTCTTCCTTTTGAAAATCAGTCTTCTTATCGCAGTCTCCATCTTACTGTGCTGCAGCTGCCCTAGCTTGCATTCATTATGCTGCCTGCCTTTTGTAGCCTGTCGTTTAGGTTCCTAGCCTCATGTTTTGTGAGCACACATGCTGAAATTCCACATATCGTCAAACCTTTGCTGTCAGGATGAATCATGTTAACCACAATTTGTTTGATATAGTTTATTAAGTCTGAAATTTTGGAAAATAGCTACTTCTGTGCATTCAGAACCAACCTACAGAGGCATATTGGAGAGCCAAAGACCTTGGTGGCTGGAGTTGTGTGTTGCTCATATCATGGGACCGTAGCAGGCACAGTCTCCAGAAAGGCACTGCGAGAGCACTTGTAATATTTCCCTCAGGGATGTCTGTACCATCTGTTGCCTTCTTCAACGTACATCAAGTGTATTCCATAATTTCTCCTCCTTATTCCTGTTGGCCTTCATCCATTTTCACTCCTGTGATCCTGTTGCTCTTTGCCAACAGCTCGACTCACCCACTGGGATGGCCCCTCCCTGTTAGTGTCTGCCATTTACTTGTTGGAGTGGGTGGCAGTGGATATGATCTTCATTTCCACTGGGCAGCTTAATCTGTGGCCTGCTGTGTTTTTCTTGATGCTTATCATATCATACATGTTCAAGGTCATGTGGTACTCACTCAAGAACCCACTTCCAGGGGGAGAATTCATAGTAGGAGTTACGCCCTGTTTGGGGCATCCACACTGGAGTGTCTGGTTTTGAATTCCTGCTCCGCACTCAATCCAGCTTCCTGTTAATACACAACCTGGTGTACTTGAATCCCTAGACCAAGGTGGAGTTCCTAGCTGATGGCTTTTGGCCTGCCTTGCTCCCTGCTGTTGCTATCCAGGAAGTGATTACTCTAGGAGTGAACTGGTGCACAGAATATCTCTCTTTTCTATCTGAAGGTATTTCTAGATAGAGATGATGATCTCTCAAGTAAAAGAATGAATGCTCAGTAAGCACTTTCTTACTGTACATCATAGTCTCTAAGATGTGACTATTTTTATATCCTAATGTCTTTGAACTCAGAGCCAATGACACTTCAATATTGTAAAGACTAACCATTATTTTTCTTTATTAAAACTGGTCCATAAAATAATGCTATAGTAACACTGGTCTCTTAGGTTCAGTAAATATAGAGTATATCAGTCTGATAATTCACCCTTATAATAAATTATCTCCTAGATTATTCTCATTTGTAAGCTAATTCTTCAGAAAAAAAATCATACTGAATTGATCAATGGATTAAAAAAAAAGTACTGTTTTATTGGCTTTAAAGACACATTTTGTTTTGTGAGGGTAGAAAATTGAAGAGAAACCGTGGGTATGTTCAGTATTAACGTACCTTTGCTGGAATTCAGTCAGAGCTGATGAGGTTACGTTTCCCATCATACATTCTTCACCAGTCCCATTCTCTAACTTAAAAGCAGGCTACATCATTGGTTTCTGAACTTTGTCAGATGACTTTGGGTGACTGTAAAGGATGAAGCCTTGTTTCCAGGAGCAGTGCAGTCAGGGAGGGCGAGTGCTGATGTGGACCACAACAGCAAGGAGGATGCGTGTTTACCTCTCCAGAGGCCATGAAGATTGTGACGTGAGCACAATTGTTCTGGATGAGCATCCTGTCTTTGATTATGATCCCTGATGGCCAGATGTGAAGGAAGAGATAAATCCCTCGTCGTGTTTTGCCTTGTGCAATGCCTCTTCCCTTACCCCATGTGAGGAAGGAGAGAGCAGGCTGACCTCTCTCTGGCTGCCTTCTAGAAGTGTGTGGGAATGGGCATGGTGCTCCCAAGCCAATGAAGGCCATGTGTGTCCCATCAGAATGAAAACTGAAACCCCAGATCTCTGTTCATTTGTATTGATGATTGAGGTTCATGGAAAATTATTATTATTTTAAAATTACTCCTTAACAGTTCTTTCGTAAATTGTATTTTATTTTTTATTACTTGGAAGGCAGAAGCTAGGAGAGATTGAGACAGAGAGAGAGTGCGCCATCTTCCATCTTGAGGGTCAGGGAGGAAAGGGTATGCTAATGAGCTGTGACTGGGACTACCAGGAAGGAAAGGAGAGTTCCCTGAATGTTCACGCACTGGTGCCTCCATAAAAAGGACGTCTGATGAACCCAGCACCTGCTCATGGTGTCTCCTGAGGATCTTCCAGTGTCTGCTTCACACAACTCCCCAGAACTTGAGACTGAAGGATGGCTGTTTTGCCTGACCCATATGTGTGACCACTGGGGAGAAACTGCAACCGCAGAGAAAGTGCAGGGGTGTGAGTGGGGCACTCAGTGCTGGGGACCGCAGTAGATCCCTCAAGTCTCCTGACTGAAAGGGTCCAGATTTGGCAAACATAAGGGTGCTTGAAAAGCTTCATGGAAAATGTATTTAAAGTGGCATAAAACATGTTTTGAAATTGTTGTATAGTTTTTTTTTCACACTGTTTTCCATGAACTTTCTGAGGATCTCTTGAAACCTTGCTTAGCTGACACACTGTGTTAATAAAGCTCTTTGGGTAACTAAGGAAACCTCCTGGTGTTTGTCTCTGCAGAAGTGGGGAGTTTATTGGAAGGAAGTTGAGATGTTGCACAAAGTTGAAGGAAGAACTGACCCAACAAGCAGCCATGGGAAGGAACCAGGGTGGTGTGGGCTGGACAGAGACCTCAGCTGAGAGTACTCACCGCTCTGTCTCTGATCCAAACGGGAAAGTGCATAAGACTGCTTCCCTGCACAGAGGCGCAGCGAAAGCCAGACAGTCTGAGACTCCCTGCTTCCTCTCCTGCTGTCTTGTTTCTCTTGTCTTTGTTGCATCTCTCAACACGAAAAGTTTGTATTTATTTGTTCTTCTGTAAGCTAACTAGCAGAAATCGTGATTTAATAATCCTGGGGTTGAAGCTAGAGCAGGTCTAGCTGCCTTACAAGTTCACATGTTGTTCTACTGTGCAGCCAAGGTGAAAATCATTGCCTTCTGCTGTGGAAAGCAAATACAGAACATGCTGTTACAGCCAGTGCAGTTTTAAATGAGTTTAAAAGGACAGATGTAGGAAGGATTGTTAAAGAACCCTAAGACTTTTGTGATGTTGATTAGAAAGCACCCCCAGCCTGAGCACTTGCTAGGTTCCCAGGCTGTCATCTCTTGATCTTTCCTGAGATCTTGGTGGTGGTCAGCAGCCTCTTCATATCCAAAAGGAATCAGCTAATGCCAAAAGGCTCAGTACCTCTCAAGGTCAAACTCAGCCTTTGTCCACACTGTTCTTTGGCAAACAAAACCATCAGGCCAGCTGACTGTGCTGGGGATTCTTACCCATTCCTGGCTCAGGGCACCTATGAATGGCTGTGCACAGGCCCCCCGGCATGGATTCTCCACCTGCGATGGAGGCGAGAACCAGGGGGGTGAACTCCAGACAAATGATGCCAACCAGTCACTCTCAGCAGGACGTTGCTGCTCAAAGTTGGGGTTGCTTTCCTAAGGGTGAACATTCTAACGGAAGCAATAGGCGAGAAAGGCAGAGCTGGCTGTGCCTTCAGGGCTAATTAGAGGAAAGCTTAATAATGTAGGCGTGTCAGAGTGCAAAACTAACAATTGATTTAAAAGAAGAGAGAGAGAAGAGGCAGAGGAGGGGAAAATGAAATTTTGACTTTTCAGACGTGTTGACACTTTGGGAGTTCAAGTGAAAAAATGAGCAATGTGTAACAGACAAGATCTGGAAATATAGTGCTACTGTGAAAACAGCGGGCAAGGAAAGCAGGCTGGCCATCCTCCCCTCTGTTTGGTGATGTGGAAATGGACTGAGTTTCATACTGAGAGGAAGGCAGGGGGAGGGACCACAGGCCACAGCTAGGACCTAAAGAAAGAATCTGTAATCCTTTTGGGCTTAACCATTAGGCAAATGTAGCTTCCTGGTTTCAGAAAGAGAAAACACACTCACTCAAAGAAAAACTCAGGCTCGTGGGAACAAGTCATTTCCCCCTTCTGGGGCTGCTTTAAAACCCTGCTCTTTCCATACTGAGGCCAAGGCCTGTCCTGCCCAGCATGAGGCTGGCTGCAGAGGCATCCGATGGGCCGCAGGGTGCCTTGGAGGCAGAACTGTGGATCTTCACATACTGGCTGGAATTGAAGGTTTACAAAAAGACTGAGAGGCGGCCCCGGGCCCTCTCTATTCACCTGGGAAAATGGGGCGCCTGCATGGCTGTGTCTGATGTGTGTCCCCGCTCTTACCTTCTTTGTCTCAACTTCCAATATGCCTTGAGCCTGAAAGGTTGAATTCTTCATTTCTTCGCTTACCTAGTGTGAAAGTTCTTGGAGACAAAAGTCAAAGTCCAGTGAGAAGGAAGAAAATCTACAAATATGGAACTCCTTTTCCTGGCCGTTGTGTTGGGGACAGAAAAACAATGTGGGGAGGCCATGGAGAGTCGAAGAGAGATCAGTCACTGGGAACACGTAACTAATGACAGGGAAAATGATGAGAGGGCTAGACTCGAAGTGCAGATGGCAGGTGCATCAGGGTCCTAGCGGCACTGCAGAACAGTAGCACTTCATTTGCTAACAGTACTAAGACTCCTAAAGCTTCCTAAGCATATTTTATCCGGCAATTTTGTTTGTGCAAAAGCTCACGTGATTCTTTTCTTCTCCGTTAATGTCCCTCTAATCTGGCTTTTCCTTGTTTCAGGGTGGGGATGTGGGAGGTAGCATGTTGTTTACTTGCTCTGGGTAAAGCATTTAACATCTGCTATTTCATTTCATCCTCCCAGTAACCCTTGAGGAAGGAGTATTGTCTACATTTTATGTATGAGGAAGTTAAAGTTAAGTAACTGGCTGATGTTTACATGGCTGCTAATGTGGAGAGTTGGCTTGTACCCAATCTCCCCATTCCGAAATCCTCCACTACGTTTCTTCAGGAAAAGCATCTTTTTTTTTAAAGTGACAGATTAAGTCCCAATTCTTTTACTGATCATAGATGTTCAGTCAGTTGCGGCAGTATTTTTGTTTGTTTGCTCATTTACATAGTCCAGATATGTCCAAAGCGAAACAATTTTGGTAATTAAGAGTTATTGATCGTCTGCTGTAAACAAAATTGATTTTGAATAGTAAAAATAATGTGCTGACGACCACAAAATACAGCCCAAAGCTCTGGGTTTACTTTAATTCCACAAAAGGTGCTCTGTTGCTGACTTGGTAACTGGGTAGGTGTCTTGTGGGTGAGGGGACTTTGAGAAGTGTGTAGGAAATGGAATTAAAAATCAATATTTTGGTGCAAAAAAATTTGCACATAAGAGTGGTCTTCAAAAATTCATAGGAAATGTATTTTAGGAAAACTATGGATGAATTTCAAAGTTGTTTGCATCAACATGAATCAATCCTTTTTATTATTATTTTATGATACAATTCCATAGGCTCTGGGTTTCCCCTTACTCCCTTCCCAAGTTCCCTTCCCTGCCCCCCGCACTGATTTCCCCATTGTGATTACAAAAGTACAGTCTTTCCTACGCAATCATGACTCTGTCATTCTGCTCTTTAAGTGTATCTTGACATTGAAGGTATGGACAATGGCAGTGAGTTCAGCAGCCTATTGATGAATCAATCCTTTAATTCAGTTTCCATAACTGTTTCCATAAAATAAGATTTTGGAGGCCTGGCATTGTGGTGCAGTAGGCTAAGACTCTGCCTGCAGCACCACCAACCTACAAGGTCACTGGTTTGAGCTCCAACAGCTCCATTTACAATCTAACTTCTTGCTTATGACCAAGGAAGGCAGTGGAGGATGACCCAAGTCTTTAGGACCCTGCAATCATATGGGAGAACCAGGAAGTCTCCCGGAATCAGGTTGGCCCAGCTCCAGCTATTGCAAACATTTGGGTAATAAGCTAGTAGAAGATTCTCTCTCTTGCTCTCTATCCCCCTTCTCTTTCTGTCTCTCCTTCTCTCTATATAATTCTGCTTTTAAAACGTTTTAAAAAAATTAAATAAACAAAAAATAAGATTTTGATATTTGTTTTGAGAGGCAGAGAGGAAAGATGGAAAAAGAAGTCTCACTCATTGGCTCACTACTCAAATTCCTGTAATAGCGGGCGCTGGGTTAGGACCAAAGCCAGGGGCTACGACAAAATCTCAGTCTTCCATGTGGGAGGCGGGAGCCCAGTTCTTTTCGCCATCACAGCTATCTTCCAAAGTCTGTATTAGTAGCAAGCTAAAATAAAGAGCTGAAGCTGGTAATCAAACCCAGGCTGTACCCGAAGTGAGATACGGGCATCTTGACCCGCATCTTAATTGCTGGATTAACACCTCATAAACGCTCCATGAGGTGTGTTTTTGTTTGTTTGCTTCTTTGTTTTGTTTTTTCTAAGTACATTTGTACATCTTAAGTGGGAACAAATTGGGAACTAACACCTATCAACCGTCTGTTAGGAACGTGGAACAGACTGTGGCAACTAAAAATAATGAGTTCTACTTACAGACTTGCTGTTAACCACAAAATACAAAGCATGGGATTTCCTTCACTTTCATCTGCAAATGGTGCTCTATGTAACGGGATCTTCAGTTTATGTATATTTTGGTAGCAGTGGCTGGTGGTCTGCAGAATGGTGTGTGATAGACAAAATCTGTCTTCAGGATTCTAGCTGAGGAAAGAGCTGTATGTGCCTTCATACACAGTGTAAGAGTCCTGACAGGACCTGGCACATTGGCTCAACTAGCTAATCCTCCCGTTGCATGCTCTAGGATCCTATATCGTAGCCAGTTTGTGTCCCAGCTGCTTCACTTCTTGTCTATCTCCCTGTTGTGGCCTAGGAAAGTAGTGGAGGATGACCCAGGGCCTTGCAACTCTGCACCCACATAAGAGACCCAGAGGAGGCTCCCAGCTAACTTTGGATTGGCTTAGGTTGGCAGTTGCGGCCATTTGGGGAGTGAGCCAATGGATGCAAGATCTTTCTGTCTGTCTCTCCTTCTCTCTGGAAATCTGCCTTTGCAATGAAAATAAATCAGTCTTTAAAAAGATTCCACGCGGATGTAAAATCATCCTGTAAAACAGCTCCGGGGCTTGTGATTAAGTTTCACAGAGAGGTGAAATCAGAGGGAGACAGGCATGGGGGCTGCAGGAGAGCAGGCAGCGCCATGTTGGAGTTAGTGGAGGGTTGATAGAACTACCCTAAGTGTGAAAAGCACATGAGAGGTGCTCGCTACGGCAGCACATATACTAAAAACTTGACACGAGAGTCAAGATGCCAAGGCCTAGTGATCTACTGTGTCAATTAACAAACATGTCTGACTGTGACAAAAGTATTAGGGCTAAAACATATGGGGTGGTGAGGTGGATGGGGGGATGACTAGAGAGGGACTATGAGTGGCAGACTAAATATTTGAGATTTTTATCTAACTGGCAATGGCAGTGGTGTCAGCGCAGTAGAAGAGGTAATGGCATAATAACTAATAATAGTAGCTAACGCTGATTGAGTGCTTATCCCACTGAATACTCTCTTCCTTACCAGAAACCAGTTTATTTTCATTTGGTATTCTTGAGAAAGTTGTCAGGTAGATGGACTCTGAAGCTTGGTTCTAGAGACATTAGCTTCCTTCTTTAGCACCGCTGTGCTAAAGTCTGTCCATCCATCCATCCACCCATCCACCCATCCATCCATCCACCCTCCCTCTGTCCATCAGTTCATTGCTCCATTCATTCATTCATATATCCATCCATTCTTCCCTCTGTTTATCCATCTGCCCATCTATCTCTCCACCCATTTTTCCATCAAACAATATCCATCTGCACATGCACCCCTCTATCCCTCCCTCTGTCCATCAGTTCATCCCTCTATTCATTCATGCCAATGCTTATTCTTCTTTCTTCAGTGGTGATCCCTGCTCTTCAGACAGGTATTCCATAGGTATGTGAGACTCTGGGACAGCTGCCTTCTGTGGTAAGAGCCTGTGTCCAGCTGGTCCACCCATTGGGGCTCCAGTGTCCTATTGGTCATCACGTCTGAGGTGTGTGTCCTGTAGCTGGAAACAGTGCTTTTGAAAAGCCTCTGTGAACGCAGCCAGAGCTGCCACCAAGATCAGTGCACACAAAGACACACAACTGCTGTATCTCATTTGGAGAGCTGGGATGCGGGTGCTATTAGATATACCTTGACAATAGGATACTAGATTTTCTGCATTACTTACATCTACAATGCCATAATACACTGAAATAGCAAAATGATGGGCTTGTGACTGTGCTGAAGGACTATACTATTGTAATAATATGTGGGAAAATAGTGTGTGGGGGGAAAATAGGGAGGAAGGGAAAATAGAGGAGGGAATCCCTATATCATGAAAAATAATAAGAAAGAAAAATAAGTAAATTATATTAAGGCTATAGAGAAACAGAGGATAAGAACTGGGTGGGAAGTGTTCAGAGAAAAGGACATCACAATCTTACAGTATGTTCTCTGTATGTCACTGTACTTGAATAGATAAAGACAATCTTTGAGGATTCTTAATCTAAAGTGATATGATGAAAATATTATTCATGAGGATGAGTGTAGCAAAGGGTGGGGGAGCACTGATGTCAGGGGGTTCGCCATTGTGTCACAGTGAGTCAAGCTGTGGTTTCGGCATCCCATATTGGAGGACCAATTTGATTCCCATCTGTTACAGCTTGCTACTAATGTGCTTGGAAAAAGCAGTAAAAGATGGCCCAAGCTTGTGGTCCTCTTCTACCCATATCAGAGATCCAGATGGATTTTCAACTCTCCCTCCATCTTGGCTACTTTTCTGTTTAAAATCTTTTACCCCAGTTTAAATTATTGCTTGGTTTTTAACCAACATGTGTTGCTGCAAGCTCTTACATGGGCCAGCTGTGAGGGATGAGAGCTTTCTGTGCCTTTATTGTCTTTGAACACATTCACACTGCGTTACAATCCCACAGGCATGTATGCTGTTAATAAACCCTATTCATCTAGGCATTAATGGAAAACATTACCTATAGGAGTCACTTACCTCCTAGTTCTTGGGGATGTCTGGGATAAATAATTGACACATTGGGTTTCACTTTTAATTTTCTTACTTAAAATAATCTGTTTGAAAGATACATATAGAGAGACAGAGAGATCTCTCATGTTCTGCCTCAGTTCCCGGTGCCTGCAGCAGCTGGGGCTGGGCTCAGTTGAAGTGCGGAGTCTCCCTGATCTCAGTCTTGATCTCCCATGTCCATGTCAGGAAGTGTTCGCCTGCTGTCTTCCAGAGTGAGCACTAGCAGGAAGCTAGAATGGGAAGCAGCACTGGAAGTCCAACCCAAGGCATTCGTAGGTGGAATGCGGGTGTCTCCATTAGCGCCTTAACTATTATGCCAAACACCCATCCTTACTTTCCATTTTCATTTTTTAGATTTATTTGTTGTACTTGAAAGTCAAATTCACAGAAGTGGGACACAGACACATGCTCACACAGACCTTCTATCCACTGGCAAAAAATCTATACATGTTTACTACTGATGTATTTTTATTCAAAATATTTTTGAGCTTTGAGTGGTTGCCTCCTCAGATACAAATCTATGGGTGTGGAAGGTTGACTATATATATTTATTTATATAGTCTTATTTATTTATTTATTTATTTATTTATATAAATCAAATTTATACACATATATATT
Organism: Ochotona princeps; assembly: GCF_030435755.1. Classification (NCBI taxonomy): domain Eukaryota; kingdom Metazoa; phylum Chordata; class Mammalia; order Lagomorpha; family Ochotonidae; genus Ochotona; species Ochotona princeps. Next base: position 43,778,959 of record NC_080840.1, read on the forward strand.
TATATATGTAAATCAAATTTATATCTAAATATGCCCATTTATTTGAATAGACATAATTTTATTTACATAAATAAATATATATAAATCAAACAAATATATAAATAAATATACACATTTATTTATTTGAAAGACAGAGTTACAACAGATAGAGGGGGAGAGACAGAGAAAGAAGTCTTCCATCTGATGCTACACTCCCCAGAGGACTACAATGATCAGAGATAGGCCAGTCCAAAGCCAGGAGCCAGGAGCTTCTTCCAGGTCTCTTATGTGGCTGGAGAGTCCCATGAATTTGAGCCATGCTCTGACACTTTCCCATGCCACAGATAGGGAGCTGGGTCAGAAGCAGAGCAGCTGGGATATGAACCGGTGATCATATAGAACACCAGCATTAGCAGGTGGAGGATTCATTTGCTATGCCACTACACTGACCCCTATAATTAGATTTTAGTAGTCCTTACATACTTCTCAATTGTGTAATCATCATATATGTGAGACTTTTAATCTTGTTTTTTGCAAAAGTTACATTGTAGATTTTTTTTCCTTTCTTTCTTTTTATTACATTGCATTATGTGACACAGTTTTATAGGTACTGGGATTCCCCCCACCCCTCTCCAAACCTTCCCCCATAGTGGGTTCCTCCACCTTGTTGCATTGCCACAGTTCAAGTTCAGTTGAGATTCTTTCATTGCAAGCATATACCAAGCATGGAGTCCAGTATCTTATTGTCCAGATAAGTTCAAAGGCTTCTTCGGGAGACCATCTCTGGTCTAAAGGTAGAGCCGGCAGAGTATCATCCTGGTCAATCAAAAGCCCCAACATAACATCAGCAACAATTTATAACGTTATGGAAGTAATTGACATAGTATTGAGTAACCAATATGTTTTAAAAAAAAATGCAAGTTCTTTACCACATCCTGTGACTTCTTCATTGACATTTTGATGTTAGTTTATTTACAACCGGGTTCTATACACCTTAAAATGGCTATAGATTACTATTCAGTTGTCTCGTGTCTATTGTCAGTGTAGTATTTAGCTTTTTATAGCGTTGAAGTGTAATTTTGGTGAACTTGGCTTTTTTTTTTTTTTCGGGTAGTCTAGACTGGCTTATAACTCTGACAAGACATATGTCAACAGTTTAGGTACAGAACAGTTTTATGGACGGGTGTGCAGAGAAATCTTCAATGCCCTAGTGAGGAGTAACTAATCTTTGTGTCTCACCTAGTAAGATATAAGTGAGTCCACGCTGACCACTTCCTGTCTGATTCTAGACTTCCCTTGTTGTTCTCTATCTATTCTAGAGTTTTGTTTGTTTGCTTGGTTATTTGTTTGTTTTGAGGGGTTTCTGGAGCGATCCTGATGGTCATTGCAAGAGAGTGTGGGGACCCCAAGTTAGAACCAAGCAAGGACCAGAGAGAGCTCCCCTCCCTAGTCCCCAAGGAAGTTTACTGTGCTTCTGTTTCTGCGGACTGCAGGGCTCTTGGCTGTTGTTCTGATGCTCTTGGATCCTGTGAGGGAGGATTTGGACTTCTTTTATCCCATGTGGTGGATCCAAGCGGGAGTGGATGACCTCAGAGTTCTTGGCCTCTGAGGGCACTCCAATTCTCTGTGGTCTCCTTGGTAGTTGGGATGTAGTCCTTGGTGCTCCTACTGATAGACCTTGGTGAGGATCCGTGAGTCTTCAGGGTTGGGATACAAGCCTCCTCCTGTCCCCCTGCTCCACTCTGGGGTCCCCCCCCTGCTCTGTGCATATGACCTCCTGTTAAGAGGTTGTCAGGATCGCTCTTGAATCCCCCTATGTCTTTATAGTTTAACTATTGTCTAATTCTGATTCAAGTCTGCTGTCTATGAGTTACCAGTTATGATCCTGGTAGGTTGTATTTCACGTCTATCTCACACATTTTAGGGAGATGGAAGATTTCTCTGCTCTCCCGCTCCGTTATGGAATAACATACGGTATTAAAAGTATATTAAGTTTGGCCTAGCGGCTTAAGTCCTCGCCTTGAAAGCCCCGGGATCCCATATGGGCGCTGGTTCTAATCCCGGCAGCTCCACTTCCCATCTAGCTCCCTGCTTGTGGCCTGGGAAAGCAGTCGAGGACGGCCCAATGCTTTGGGACCCTGCACCCGTGCGGGAGACCCGGAAGGGGTTCCTGGTTCCCGGCATCGGATCGGCACGCACCAGCCATTGTGCTCACTTGGGGAGTGAAACATCGGATGGAAGATCTTCCTCTCTGTCTCTCCTCCTCTCTGTATATCTGGCTTTCCAATAGTAATAAAATCTTTTTTTTAAAAAAAACTATATTAAGTTTTACAGTTCTTTGATGTAGATCATAAACAGTCTGACTCACATTGATTGTTGGTTCTTTGGTTATTTCACAATATCTGATTGCATATGGTATAGGCTGTTTGAGGTTGAGATAATATTGTATTTTACAGGTACTATTTTTCATATTGACATCATTTCATCTTAAATTAAGGCAAACATGTGGTATTTAATGTTTTGGGATTGGCTCATTTCCCTTAGCATTATGGTTTCCAGTTTGGCCCATTTGGCCACAAAGAACTGCATTTTGTTTTTTTAATAGCTGAGCAGTATTCCATGGAGTAGATGAACCATAGCTTTCTTATCCAGTCTTCTGCTGATGGGCATTTCGGTTGCTTCCATGTTTTTGCATTTACTGATTGTGCTGCTATAGATATTTTTCATTTAGTTACATAGTTCTTTCAATCATCCTTTAAAAATTCTTACTACTTTCAAGAGTATTACTTGCACATAGCCTATTAATATTATTATTAAAATTAGTTATTTGAGAGGCAGAGAGACAGAAAGATACAGATGGGGGTGGGAGTTAGAGAAAGTGAGAGAACACTCTTGCTTGTGGTTCACTCCCCAGAGGTTCTCAAAAGCCCAGGCCCATAGTTGAAGGCAGGCATTCAAGTGTTGCTTACAAGACCCCAGCTGCTTTGAGAAGTTAACCCCACCTTCAAGGATCTGAATTGACAGGCCAGAGCTGGAGAATGGAACCCATATGGGATGTGAGTGTCTTAACCAGCATCATAACCACTGGAACAAGTGCCCACCCTACCCAGGATTTAAACACCCCAAATAACCCCAAAGCCTTAAAATACATAAGCAAGCTCCTCTTCCTGCCAGGTTGTCTCATCAGATGCAGCCACTTTTTTTAATGGTCTATTTATTTTTTATTTGAAAAGTACTTACAAAGAGGAAGAAAAGAAGACACAGAGATCTTCTATCTGCTGGCCCACTCCCCAGAAGGCTACAGCAGCCTAAGCTGGGTCAATTAAAAGAGCCAGGAGCTTATGGGTGCAGGGACGCAAGGTCCTGGGCCATCCTCCACTGCTTTCCCAGGCAATTGGCAGGAAGCTGGATCATTAGTGGAACCGCTAGGGCTCAAATGGGTACCTATATGGGATGATGATACTATAGGTAGAGGTTTAACCTACTATACCAGCTCCCAATAACCCAATTACATTGAGTGGAACCACACAGTTTGTGAAATTGGTGTCTATCTTTATTTTACTTAATTGAGTTGTCGAACTATCAATGGAAAGGGGTGGTTCTGCAGGATTAACTGCTGATAAAGGCCTGGCTATTATGCAGACAAGTGCTGTATATGTAAATTCAGAGCTATATTATCACATGAACTTTGCCTTGCAATTTTTATCAATATGATTGCACGTATCATTTACCAGAAATGACCATCCAGAAATACTGTCAGGAATAATGACTTACTAAACATTAATAGATTTTCTGGATCTTGCCAGGTATTTTCCAAGCTATTCTCATAGAAGTTTCAAAATTAAACCAAGAAGATGAAATGAAATTCTGTTGTATTTCTTTTTGGAGGTCAGATTTACATATATATAAGAGATCATCTATCTACTGGTTTATTCTCCAAACACTTCAATGGCCAGAGCTGAGCTAATCTGAAACCAGGAGCTTCTTCTGGATGTCCCACATGAGTTCAGGACTTGGGCCATTCTCTGTTGGGAAACCAAGCCATGAGCAGCAAGCTGGATCAGAAGTGTAGCAACTATGACACAAGCCAGCAACTATAGGTCATACTGGCACCGCAGGTAAAGGATCAGCCTATTATGCCACTGCACCAGTATTTTAAATTACAATGATTAAAGGACAGTAGATAACAACCTGCCTTGATAATGGTAAAGACTATTGGGTGTTTAGAGACATATTGTGTGGATATGTACAATTTTTCCTGATTGAAATATTTTAAGGTAACAGATTTTTAAAAATTGAGGCTTCATTTTCCTCTTAAAAATAGTTCATTCATTCATTCTTTCATTTGAAAGGCAGAGTGATGGAACGAGAGACAGGAGAAGTCTTCCAACTCTGTGTCCACTTTCCAAATAGTTTCAACAGCTGTGGTAGGCCAGGCTGAAAGTAAGAGTTACAGTCTCCTTCTGGGTCTCTCATGTCAGTGGCAGAGGCCCAAGTACTTGGGCCATCCCAAAGTACTGCCTTCCCAAGTGCCCAAGTAGGAAGCTAGTTTGAAAGCAAGTGCATCAGAGGTTTGAACCAGCACTCAGCTATGAGATGTTAGCAGTGTAAAGGGTAACTTAACTTGCTTAGTGACTATACCAGCCCCAGGATGCAGCTTCTGAAATTCTGACTAAGAAATGTGTGGATAGGTGCCTATTTTGGCATAATATACTGAAATAAGTTAATAGTCTGTATCTTTAGAGCAGTTATCAAGTTACAGTTACATTGACCAGAAAGTAGAGAGTTCCATAGAGTTTAATTGATCATGTCCCTCCCTTTACCTGTTTCTCAGTTGCTATTACATCTGGCAATTGAAAGGAAGTTACAGAGAGGGAGAAACAGGGAGAAAGAGATCTTCCATCCACTGGTTCATTCCTCAGAGGCTACAAATGATCAGTGCAGAGCCTGGAAATCCATCCATGCCTCCCACATGGTGGCAGGGGTCCAAGCACTTGGACCATTTTTCACTGCTTTTCTGGTGCATTAGCAGGAAGCTGGCTCAGAAGTGGAGCACTGGTTCTTGAATGCTAGTGTTGCAGGTGGTGGCTTAATCCCCTGTTCTACAATGGTGGCTGCCATACATTAGCTTTCATTAAGGTTCCCTTTCTGTGCTGTGCATTCTCCAGGTGTTGACAGCCATGTGGTAATGGAGGCGTGTCCACTATCAGCATCACACACAAGAATTTCACTAGCCTAAATATTCCCTATGTTCTATCTGTTCATCCCTTCCTCCTTGGCACCCTTGGCAACCACTCATTTATTTCCATGTTTCTACAGTTTTGCCTTTTCTAGAACATCCTCTATTTAGAATCATGGTTTGGGCTTTTTCAAATTGACTTCTTTCACTTATTAGTATGTATTTAAGGCTCTGTCATGTCTTTTTAGCGTTAAATGATGTTCCATTGTTTGGGTATCTCACAGTTCATTTATCCATTCACCTACCAAAGGACATTTTGGTTGTAGAGCTGCTATAAATATTGTATGTGTAGAGTTTGTGTGAACACAGATGTTCAACTCGTTTGGGTAAGTCTCAAGGCACACTATCATTGGATTGTATGGGATCAGGACCATTTAGTCTCACTTTTTAACTTTTTTCCCAGCAGTTAAAGAGAGTTCCTGTGGCCCCGCCTCTTCATCAACATTCAATGTTGTCAGTGTTTTCCATTTTGTCATTCGTGTGGATGTGTGATGGGATCTCATGGCCATATTCATTTGTAATTCCTTGGTGACCTGTGCTCTGGGGCATCTTTTCATGTGCTTCTTTGCCATCTTCTTTGGTAAAGTTTCAGTTTAGATCATTTACTCATTTTTCAAATTAGTTTTTTTTTCCTACTACTGTCTTTAAAAAGTTCTTTGTGTATTTTTAAAAACAGTTGTTTATTAGTCGTTAGGCAAAGATTCTCTTCCTGTCTGCTTTATTTTTTCATTTTCTTAATGCAACACAAAATGAAGGTTTCTAATTTGAATTAAGTCAACTTACAGTTTTCTTTCTTATGAATATGTCTTCTGGTGCTATATTTAAAAAGCCATCAACAAACCCAAGGTCTACTAGGTTTTATCAGATCTTCTAGGAGTCTTACAGTTTTCCATCTTCCATGGAAGCTTGTAACCCGTTTTTGAATGAATTCTTATAAAAGAGGTAAGAATTTTGCAAAAGTTGTTCTAGTTCCATTTCATTCAATTTCAGCTGTCTGTATTTTATGAGTTTTATTTTCTTTCAATTAAAAAAATCCATTGTTCACTAATCTGATTTTGTTGGCTTAAAAAGATTATATAGCATATAATTTTACTATATTTATCTTGTGAAGCTAAACTATATGTAAGTACATATCAGGGTGGTTATTTTCTTAAATTTCGCGATCTATTTCAACAGTCTGTTTCAACTCTGTGTATATGTCCTTGTGTGTCTATATATCTGGATGTGTGTGTGTGTGTATGTGTGCGCGTACAAGCAGAGCGGCAGATATAGCAGCCAGTTGTGTATAAACTAAAATTGAAATGTCAGTGAAGTAATCACAAGATGTGATTAAGAACTTGCATTTTCTAACATATTGGTCACTCAATACTATGTCATTTAACTCCATGAGGTTGTAAACAGTAGTTGATGTTATGTTGTGGCTTTTAATTGGTCGGGATGATATTCTGCCAGCTCTGCCTTCAGAGCAGAGATGGTCTGCCCAAGAAACTGTTGAACTTATCTGGACAATAAGATGCTGGACACTATGCAAAGTATATGCTTGCAATGAAAGAATGAGGATTGAATTTGAACTGTAATACTGCAATTAGGTGGAAAAATCCACCATGGGGGAGGGATTGGGGAAATCCCAGATCCTATTAAACTGTGTTATACAATCAAATGTAATTTAAAAAAGATAAAATTTCCTATTGTGCCCCTCACATTTTATAATGGGATATTAAGCCTATCTTTCAGTGATAAGTAAGAAAATGTTTAGTGGTGCTCTAATCAATTAAAGGAAAAAAAATCAATGCTTGGGATTATTACCAGCAATTAGAGTGTCGGATTTCCTGGTAAACAACTTTCATCAACAACATTCAGCAATGTTAGAGGAGACATTTCTGGTGTCCCAACTTTTTGTGGAGGTAGCAATTTATTGGCATTTAGTGAGTAGAGGTTACGATGAATGCTAAATACCCTACAATGCAAAGGACAGTCTCCTACAAACTGTAAGTTTCTGGCTTGAGATGTTGATGGGTTCATGTTGAGATCTCTTATTGTAGTAAAACAAGTTTATTCTTATGGAGCTATGGACTTGTCTTTACTTTAGCCTCTGGGTAAGCTGGATATTTGCAGATTGACCAGCTGTAGGAATAATTGTGCAGAAACTCATGGCAGAAACACACAGCTTGTTTTACAGTCTTGAGCTTTTTTCACTTTTTCCTGATATCATTCTAGTTTCTGTTATGGGATGTGCTTTCACATAACTGTCTTAACTCTTAAAGTGAGACACAAGTACACAGTTTATTCTGTTTCTGAACTTGGGTGGCTGGATTGTTGATTGTGAAAACATGACTCTGAAAACCCAGTTGCTGTTTAGTAAGTCCTTTGGTTGGTTGTGCACACCCAATTCAGATGCTGCTTTTAATTTCCCCCTTGAAGCTTCCATCTGGCCTATTGCCTACCATACATAAGTTTCCATGAGCTCATCTTGTTTTCATGGTGTTCCCTTTTATTGTTAAGAGAAACAAAACCAAAAACCCCACTTGTTTCAGTAATCTGTTCTTGTCTTCCTTGTGTGAAATTGCTCAACCAAGAGTTATGCAAATAGAGATGAGCCGTGTGGTGGAAGCTTCCCCCTGCGTTTTGATGGTGGGTGCCGGTGTCCAGGGCTGTGATGTGCTTGCTGGCTGCTGCAGCTGTCACGTGAGCCCCAAGGACTGGCCTACCCCCAATTACACCTCTTACTTACTGCAGTCTAGCCACGCCTCTGCTTCTCTGCCCCTCTGTTCATATCAGTCCTTTGGTCTTTGCATAGACTGTGTGTTCTGTGTTAGACTCCCTTGTCCCCTCCTGAGGCAGCCAGTTGAGCTCCTGGCATCCCTCCAGGCACACTCAGATTCATCTCTGCATGCCCAAAAGTTGTCTTTATGTCTGATAAAATTTTCATGATTGGTGTTTCATTTCCTCCCACTGCTTTTTCAGACTTTTTTGTCCTACAGACTGGCAGCATTCAAAGGACATTAGGACATGAATTCAGATTCTCTCATTTAAAAGACAGAAGTTTTCCAAGGACAAGCACAGCAATTAAGTGCACTTGGGACACCTGCTTCCCATATTCAAGTGCCTTGTCCAGTCCTAGCTCCTCTTGTTCGAGTCCAGCTTTCTGTTAATGTGCATTCTGGGAGGCAGGAGTTAATGATTCAAGTACTTGTACCTCTGCTGTCCACGTGGAAGCCCCAGATTGAGTTCCTGGCTTGTGACCTCGGCCTGTCCCAGACCTGGCTGTTGCAGGCATTTGGGGAGAAAAATCAGTAGTTGGAAGATCTCACTATGTCTCTGCACCTTTCAAGTAAAAGAAAACAAACGATTTCTTAAGAACTCAAAAAATTTTATTTTCATGTAACATGTGTAACTTGTTTAAATTACATTGTTATATGATTTATAAATTGTAGTATTATATCAGGGTGCTTCAAAGTTTATGAAAAATGTATTATGACAAATATATATTTAGATTTCAAAATTCTCTATACCAAAATATATCTGCTTTACCTATTAATTTCATTTTCTACAGATTTTTATATAATGTCAACCTATATTTAATATGATGTAGTTATACACACAACTTGCATATACATGTGTATTCTTGTGTATATTACACTGTATATGTAAGATAGATTTTGTATATATAATTTGTAAAATGAAAAACATTTTTAGTGAGAACCAGGAATGGAGTGGGCAAGCAGGGGGAATATGGGGAGGGGTTCCCTCGCTGGACAGCTACTCCCACTGGAGAGCGCGAGCTGGGATGGGGGCAGACCAGACTAAGCAGGGCTACAACACCTGTGCACCTCATGTGGACTAGATCAGGGAAAAGCCAGGCTGGGCTGATTATTCCTACTGGTGCAAGCATAAATTAGAGTGGGTGAGGATTGTTTGGGCTTAGCCACAGCATCAGCTCGCAGAAGCTGACACTGGGGTCTAATTCTGTCAAGTCAAACCACAGAACTACCTGGAGAGTGCACAATTTGGGAGTGGGAAAGGCCTAGGATGGAAATAGTGGGCTCCTCCCTCTTGGGTTACCACTTCCACAGGAGGGCATGAAAACTAGGACAAGGGGCTGGGGTGGCTAGACAGACACCCAACAGCATCTGTGTGGGCTGCATAGTGGAGCTGGTTAGAGGGAACAAAGCTTTAATACCCATTGACATGTATGAGAGCCGAATGGGGTGTGAGACAGACTGGACTACTACTACACATACTGGCTAACCAGGGTAGGGGGCGTGCCTGGTGGGGGTTATTGTGGTTCGCTCCAACTAGGCTGCAGCTCACACTGGTTTATGCAAGGGCCAAGTATGTGCTGGGCAGAACCAGGCTGGACTGCAACACCCATTGATTCTAGCGGAAGTCGGGGGTGAAAGCAGAACCAACCCAGCAATTGCAACCACCAGCTGATGGGGGTGATGGACTGTGCCGGGCCCTGTACTTGCTAGTACATACAAGAATCTGGTTTGAGAACACCTCAAAGTTTCTTTGGAGATCTCCCCAGTCGAAATGTTGGACTCGGAACCCCGGCCAGGCCAGGACAGGACAGAGGACAGAGCAGGTTGATCGGCCATCTCAGCTATATGTTGGCAGCGAAATATGGGGTAAATGAAGAGTCTGTGATGGACTGTGTCAACCAGTGGATTCTTCAAAAACCTCATAGTACTTGGAGTGGCAAGATTGGCAGCGATTCATAACTGGTGAACTATCAAAACCACTTAATTGTTGACAAATGTCTTGTTAGAGTTATAAGCTAGTTTAGATTATCCTAAAATCTGCCAAGTTCAGCAAAATTATTGTTCAACACTATAAACTGCTAAATACTATAATGAAAATAGACACGAGACAGCTGAATCGTAGTACCCTATAGCCAGTTTAAGGGGTATAACAGCCAGTTCTGTATATAAACTAAAATTGAAATATCAATGAGCTAATCACAGGATATGGTTAAGAACTTGCATTTTTTAACATATTGGTTACTCAAAACCATGTCAATTCCATAATGTTGTAAATTGTTGTTGATGTTATGTTGGGGCTCTTAATTGATTGGGGTGATATTCTGCCAGCTCTACCTTCAGGTCAGAGATGGTCTCCCCAAGAAACTGTTCAATTTATCTGGACAATAAGATGCTTGGTATATGTTTGCAAAGAAAGAATCTTGATTGAATTTGAGCTGTAATACTGCAACAAAGTGGAAGAATCCACCATGGGGGAAGGGCATGGGGAGGGTTTGGGGGAATCCCAGAGCCTATGAAACTGTCACATAATGCAATGTAATTAATTAAAAAAAAAAAAAACTGCTTGAGCAAGAACCTCGGAGCATGCCCTACATCCGGGACCTGGGGAGGGTGGGAGATTGGGTGGGACTTCACCCTGAATACCCCCCTTTTAACATGAAGGAAACAATATGGAAATGATGAGTTTACCCACTTTCCTGTAGCCCTTGAACCTTTTTACCCTAACTGTGTAAAGATTGTCAAAAATATAATAATAAAAAAGGAAAAACATTTTTAGAACTTTTGTCTTCAAACTGTGTGTGTGTATGTGTGTTTGTGTAAAATCCAAAAGTTTAGAAAGGCAAATCAGAATTTATGTAGTCCCATAAATTTTTGATGAATATTGTGAAATTTCATGTTACTCCTAGGGTTTATCCTATTCAGTTATACTTTTTCCTTCCCCCCCAACTGGTATTAAAATTTATGAACTGTTTTCACCCTTTTTTCACTGAGGTAAATCCTGAATATCTTTTTACTCTATCAGTAAATGCAAGAGTACTTCACAAAGTCAATGGAGAGACTGAAATGAAAGATGTTCATTTTAGCACAGTTTTGAAATACATGCAGTTTTTTCATAATTTGCATTTTCCAGGAATTTTCTAAGGACCCCTCATATATATGTACGCTGCTTCAATTGCTATACAGTACTCTTTTTGTTGATGTCAGATTCTAGATCATTTTCCAAAAGCCAATTTCCTGAAAGCTTATTTATTATCAGGTAATACAATTTGTCAGGAGAGTTATATCTTTTCATTACTTCGATATCATTTCTACTTAAAAAAGAAATATATTTGTTTTTATTCTTCTACCAGTTATACCAATGGCTTGCCAACACTGATGTTCCTGCACTTCAAAAAGTCAAATTTGAATTGAGGTATAAATTTAAATTTGGACACTTATAAATGAAATTCGAAGTGATCGTGGTACTCCTGATGCACGATAACCTTGAACTTAGTCTCTAAGAAAGAGAAGCTAGGATGTGTTTGAAAAAGCATTTGACACAAAAAGATAGAACCATTATGAGTTGTAGAGAGGAAGTGAGGAGGATGTGGAGGACTCCAAAAACAGCCAGAAGACTTGAACTTTAAATCTAATAAAGAAATGACACGGAGGTGGAAGACCTTTTAAAAATTTGTTTAAAACCCTAAAAATGTAAGAGTGAGTAAATGAAGAAATAAATGAAGAAATCATAGAAACATCCATATCTCGCACTGCACTTAAGTTACTAATTATTGTTAATGTAGTCCTAAGAAAACTTGATACTCCTTAACTCTTAGAAACAAAATCTTCCCTAAAAGGCTTTATACTAATTTCCAAAAGCTTTAAAAACAATTATGTAGGATAAGAATTGCTATGCATTTCAGCTTTTATAGTAGCTCCAATCAATACAAATTATTGTCAGTAGTAAGCTAGTAACATCAACATTAATGTTACTATGTCAACAATGTTAATCTTAGCAATAACAGTGTTAAGCTAGAACCAACTCATCTAATAAGCAAATAATAGGAACCTCACGAATTGTTAAAAGATGAACATTTTGGTGAATTGGTCATCTTATATATTGAAAGCCTTCAGAGAATTGGCTCTTGGTGTAATTAATTTTTTAAAGATTTATTTATTTGTTTCAAAGGCAGAGTGACAGTGGGGGAGTTGCTTCCAGAAAGAGAGAGATCTTAACAGCCTCTGTTTTTCCTCTCAAATGGTCACATGTTAGGCTAAGCCAGGCTGAAGTCAGGAGTCCCGAGCTCCATCCTGGTCTCCACGTGGGTGGCAGGGCCGTCATCTATTGCCTTTCCTTGCACATTAACAGGGAGCAGGAGTGGAAGGGGCGTAGTGAAGGCTAAAACCAGCACTCAGGTATGCAGCATGAGCCTGCTTTGCCACAATGCCGTTCCTAAGTGAAATGAATTTTGGAAGCTGATCTGCATTTATTCGAGCAGTGACTTAGTATTTGGCAAACAAGTGAATTTCTGTATGTTATTTCCAATGATTTTCAAAGAAGCATCCTTTTACACAGAGCTTTCATATTCCCTATTTATTTTCTTAGAAATAATGTATTCCTAGAAGTACAAATGTTGGGCTTAGAAATGTATGCATCCCAAAGACTTTACTGTGTGTTGCTGTATTAACTAACAATTGGACTGTTTATCCTCCCGTGCCAAGCCCAGTGACTTGACTTTACAATGGGAAGACTGGCTTCCTGAGAAGAGAGTAGTTGTGTTGGCACCCGTCACCCTGCCGGGGCTGGAGCTGGGCCAGGCTTCCTTGTTCCTGCTTCACCGCGTGCTTGCATTCTCCTCTCTACTGCTTTTTTCAGGCCAGGCTAAATTGCTCTTAGAATTTCCCTACTCCCAGCATCCAGTTTGCAGGTGTTTATTCTTTCCATAGCGTTGTCTTGCAATTACTTTCTGCTCTACTCTAGTGAATGCAATGATTAAAACGGTTTATTGTGCTGTATTGTGATTCTGTGATTTTGATTCATTGCTGTTTTGGGACAGCTTTCTATCTGGTTAGCTTTCCATGTTCCTCGAGCACATTGACGTCATAGGTAATTCCATAGCCCCTTATCTTCCCGTGGCTCTGCCCTGCTTATGTTCCATAACAGTAATAGAGTAGTTTCCACTGAGGAAACATAGGAGAATGCTTTAAAAAGTTTGTGAAAAATGGAATTAAAGATTCCTTCCATACCTTTTTATGCCATTTTTTAAAGTTAAATTTTATCTTATTTGAAAGACAGAGAGAGACAGAGGTAGAGCTTTATCCACTGGTTCATTTCCCAAATGCCTGTAACAGCCAGGGCTGGACCATCAAAATGTTAGTGAGGCTCCCAAGCGTGGTGCAGTGGGGTAGACCATCTATGATACCACCATCCCATACCAGAGCAATAGTTTGAGCTTCAACTGCTCCACTTCTGTCCAGCTCCTTGCTGATGTGCTTGGAAAAGAACAGGTGGTTGCCTGGATTAAAGACCTGGATTAAAGTTCCTGACTTCTGGCTTCAGACCAGGCTAGCCCAGACACTACAGCCATTTTAGGAGTGAACCAGTGGAAGGCAAATTGCTCTCTCTCATTGTCTCTCCCTCTCTCTGTGTCAGCCTGACTTTCAAATAAATAAAATAAATCTTTTTTAAAAGTTCGTGGAAATGCATATTATGAAAAGAAGATTCATTTTGCATCAAAGTAAGTTTCATTTATTTGAGAGTCAGAGAAAGACAGTGTTCCCATCCGCTGGAGTGCTCCCCAAATGCCCAGGAAGTGGACATGTAATCCAAGTCTTGCATGTTGAGGGGTGGAACCCAGCTGCTTCAGCCATCACCCACTGCCTCCCAGGAGACAAATTAGAAGTTGCAGTGGGAAACCAAGCTGAACTTGTACCCGAGAATTCTGTGGAATTCAAACTAGGATGCTAATATTCTAACCATGAGGCCAAATGTCATCTCAAATTTACTTTTTAAATCAATTTTTCTATGGGCATTTTAAATTTTCTTATAGCACCAATTAAAATCCAGGTTTGAAACAAATATAAAAATGTAAATAATAGTTACCAAAGAAGAAGTCAACTGTATTGCATTACACCTCTTTCTGACGGCCAGGGCACTTTTAGGATTATTTTTTTTTAAAAATAAGATTTATTATTTATTTGAAAGGCAGAGATACAGAGAAAGAAGGAGAGACACAGAGAAAAGCTTTCTGTCCAATGGTTCACTCCCCAAATGGCTATGGTCAAGACTGCTCAGGCCAGACTCAAGAGCCCAGTGGCTGGAGTGATTAAAAGACAAAATATTATCCAAAATATATGTTATGATCAAACCCAAGGATGTCTTTCATTGTAATTTCGCCCCTCCCCCTACCATCTAACTCCATCTGAATTATGGAGCGATGCGTATGTTTATAATACCGAGTGATGCGATGAAGCAGGCATCTTGTACAAGGAAGAAGGGAGGGATCAGGGGCGGGAGGGATGGGGGAGAAGAGGTCCAGTCAGCAGATGCAGGAGGCCTGGGTGTGGACCTGACCCTGAGACAGGAGCTGTGCCTCACTGGTCCCCTCTTTGGTGCAAGGGGTTTTGAGAGGTTGTCCTGAGGCTACTTATCGTGGGACTATTTCTCCTCCAGTCTCAGAGAAAAAAGTGGCTACTTGGTGACATACATTTATTTGTGTGTTTGATAGACACATGTATAGCTCTTATTGTGTGTTATTTTTTTAAAGAGTATTTATTACTTTTTATTCGAAAGATTTACAGACAGAAGGAGAGACAGAGAAAAAAAATCTATCATCCATAGTTCACTCCTCAAATGGCTGCAACAGCTGGAGCTGAGTCAATCTGAAGCCAGTAGCCAGGTAGTTCTGGGTTTTCCACACAGGTGCAGGTTCCCAAGACTTTGGACCATCCTGTACTGTATTCCCAGGCCACAAGCAGGAGTTGGATGGGAAGTGCAGCAGTCAGGATACAAACTGTCACCCATAGGGGGATGTTGGTACTTGTAAGGTGTTGGGGATATTAGCCAGTTCAGTCATCCCACAAGGCCCTATTTCATGCTGTTTTAATTACTTTTCTAGGCACACTACAGATAACTGATTTAATCTCGTCATTGCCTAATAAGGAGACATCAATTCCACTTTTTCTAGAAGAAATCTCAGGTACAGAGATGACAAGTGACTTCCCCAAGACCACACCGTAATTGCCCTATGCGGGATTCTCATTCAGCAATCCAATTGCACAGTCTTAATCCAAAGTATTTTGTGCACTCTAGCATCTTCCTTAGGAGTTTTCAGGAAATTCCTATAGAAATTTTGTACTCTTCAACTGTACTTAAGAACCTAGCCAGCAGAGTGGTAGGTCTCCTTTTAGACTTTTCTTCTGCACGTTGGATAACACGCTGTGGTGAACTATAGTCACCTCACGGTGTTGTGGAACACCAGCACTGCTATTTCTGCATCATTCAGTCTCCCTCCGGCCACCTCTCTGCCCTCGCAACCCTTTCAGCTCAGATCAACTATTTTTTAAACATCCACATGAGAGAAAATACGCATGTTTGTCCTTCTGTGCCTGACTTATTTTACTTCAGGTAATGATCTCCATTTCCATCTATTTACTACAAATGTCAGGACTTCATGCTCTTTTTTTGTGATTGAATAATAATATTCTACTGTGTCAATGATTTTTCTTAATTCCCAATTATTGCTAGGCAAAAATGTGCACATAAATGTACTATGTGTTCATTTACCCTGATTTAATAAACTGTCTGCTATCATGCACCCCTTAGTTGTTTCTCTTTGTAATTTAAATAGAACTGAAGTGAACATCCTTGTGCCCTTATGCAGTGAACATAACTGAAGAGCAGATGCCCAGAACAGAATTGCAAGTGCACGGGTGTTGTTTGTGCAGCAGGTATGCATTGTTCCAGACCTTGCCAGTACAGTAAAGTTGTAAATAAATGGGAACCATAGTCTGTTACCTCGAAGTCTGCCTTTTAGTTTTTTTTTTTAAAATCATTCATCATCTTTATTGTTTCAAGACATTCTAAGTGATACAAATAATTATGCATCTGATAATATGGTCTGATGTTTCTATACATGGATACAACGTGTCAACATCAATTCAGGGAATTAGCATTTCTGTCTCATCAAGCAGTTATCATTGCTGTGGGTTGGGCACCTTCAGACTCTTCTGGTTATTTTGCATTACATCATACATTGGTGTAGACTGTACTCACCTTACTGTGCTATCAAACACATTTCTTTTATTTAGTTTTATTTTGATACCCATTATCTCTTATTGATCCCTTCAGTTTACCACACTTCTTTATTTCTGGACAATTCTGTCATTTAATTCTTTTCTTTTTAAAGATTTCTCTGTTTAAAAACCAGAGTGGTAGAGAGAATGAAGGAAGGGGGGAAATAGAGGGATCTTCCATCCACTCATTCATTCTCCAAGTGGCCACAGAGGTTAGACTCTGCCAAGCTGAAGATGGGAGCCTGCGACTGATTCAGATATCTCATAGGACTAGCAAAGACCCAAGTGCTTGGGGCATCTGCTGCTTTTCCAAGCAGGAAGCTGGTTGCAAATAGAGTAACCAGGACTAGGCCAGCACCCTGATACAGATGTTGCTAATGGCCTAATTTGCTATAGCACAAGACTGGCCCCCTACGTTACTTGCTTTTTCTCTAAGATTAACTTTTCAAGCATTCTTATCTAGGTGAGAACATGTGATCTTTCTGTGCCTGGCTTGTTTCACTTCACATAGTGATCCCCAGTTCTGTCCATGTTGCTGCAAATGACAGGATTCATTCCTTCTGTACGTATATCCCCCTTGGACGTTTTCCTTATCCATTCATCTGTGGACACTTCTACAAATTCCAAATATTGGCTATTTTGAGTCGTCCTTTTAATATCCTAAAGCCCTTAAATAATTATGAGCCATCCTGATGCATAAATATACATATATCTTCCAATGAAAAAAAGATTTTGGAAAGAGAAATCACCAGCTTGTGTTTGCTGGAGGTGTTTACAGATGTTCTTTCATGAGCCAAGCATTGCCTGGCTGTTAATATCTTTTCTGATCATATCTAGTTAAGTTTTTGGAATAGATATCCGATTGCTTACTTTTAACTAAAAGTATCTACTGTTTGATGTGGAGACATGGTGCAGTATATCTCTCTGTATCTAGACCAAAGATGGACTCCCAGTGAAAGAGTTGAAAATATCCCGACAGTGGGAAGCTGGATTCTCTGACAGGAAACATTTCAATAGCAGAATGATGGACTTATGACTGTTAATGAAGGACCACCCATTGTAATACTAGAGAGGAAATCAATAAAGGGGGAAGGAGTTTGGGGAGGGGGACAGGAAATCCCATACAGCCTATGAAACTGTATGATAAAACAATAACAAATAGTAATTTTTTAAGTATCTAATGTTTTAAAAAAAGTAGTATTGGAAGCATTGCTAGTTGTGTTATCAACAGTGTTTTATATATGAAGTTCATTTCAAGCAAACTTAGTCTTCCTGATAGGGACACACTTTCCCGTCAGGGCCAGGGCTGTTTCTTCTCTCCTACTGTGATTCACGTTGTCCTTTGGCCCTTCCTGGAAGCAAACCCAGGACAGACATTCAGTTCAATGACTCAGGATCTGTTCCCATCATTATCGCCACATCTACAGTCTCCTCTTTTCCTTGGCTCTGGTAATCTGTTTCAATTTAATTAACCCTGTTATTAACTCTTTTGTAGTGGACCTTTCCTATCCTTTCGAGAAAGCAGCAGGCAATTACAAACTATCTCTTCATTTAGTAATCTTAATAAATTGATAAAGTGAGTTTCAAAATAACCATGTATATGGTGCTGTAATTTTGTTGTTGTTGCTGTTCTAATTCATACCGATTGTTGACCTTTTTTGTGGCTTCTCTTTTGAGGCAATATATAGTGATGGAGTAATAGAGACTATCATATCCAGATGTGGGGATATAATGCAATATGTATCCCTGCTTCCAAATAAAAAATGAACTCTCAGTAATGCTGTTGGACATGTGTAGACAATGGGATGCTGGACTGTCTAACATTGTCTGTACCAACAATGTCAGGGCACACTTAAATAACAGACTGATGGAATCATGACTCCTTATGAAGGACTGTACTATTGTAACAACATGGGAAAACTCATCTGGGGGGTGGGAATTTGGGGGAGGGCAATGGGAATCACAGACTCTATGGAATTGTGCCATAAAATTCAAAACCTCAAAATTAACAATTAAAAAAAAAACTAACCATGTATGGGCAAGTGATAAGAGTACATACAGACTGTACACCTAGCTTTATTTCTGTATGAGGCTTTTTTTTCTTCTGTGAGTAGAGCACACAATCTTTTCATTAATTCTATAAAGTTGCACTACTTGATCCAAAGAATAATCACTAAGTTAATCATAAAAGCTTGACAGGGAATGTTTGCTGACTTTTGTTCTCTTTCTGCTCAGTCTCGGAGTGCACATTTGATGTTGAACCTCTGAGTGTAACAACTCCCTGGGATTGTCAAGTACAGAGTGAAAAAACCACCTGGCAGTCACAGTCAACTCTCAAGATGTCTCATAACAGGAGAGTCTTTGTCCTCCTGTCTGGCACTGCAAAGCAGCTAACTGTGAGCTCAGGTCTGCCATTCAGCACTCTCACAAAGAGAAATGACCATCCCTGACTCAGAAAGTTCTGTGAGGGCAGCCTGACCCAAACAAGGCGGGGAGGAAAAGTGTTCCGGCCACAGCACTTCCCACCATACCCATACAGCCAAACTGTTCAGCCACATTCTGGCCGTTGGCCACCTAGTGAATAAGAAAACCCACCTCACACATATCAGATGATTGTATGAATTCGATAACATTAGAAGGAGTCAAGACAGTCTTGATTGAAATCTGTTGCAGAATTAAAAGTACTGTTACCATGGTTATTTACTACCTTGAGGCCTGGGGAAAAGCTCCTAGGATTCTTGGCCCTGGGTTTGGGAAGGTCTTCAGAAATTGATTAGAGGATCCAGCACAACAGCTTAGTGCTTAAATCCTCACCTTGCATGCCCTGGGATCCCACATAGAGCCTGGTTCCTGTCCCTGCTGCTCCACTTCCCTTCCAGCTCCCTGCATGTGGCCTGGTAAAGCAGTAGGTGCCTGTTGCTGAGAGATGGGAAGTGAGGCCTGTGGGCACTGTGCTTAGATCCTCAACAGCCACTGCATACTGGAGTGACCTTGTGCTCACTTTGAGGAACAGAAAAACATCAATCGGGCTGGGAGTGCAGTCCTCAGAAACCAGGATAAGTTGTCCTGTCTTCACCAGACCAGTGCTTGGACTCATGTTTCTTTTAAGGTGGGGACAGGAACAGGGAACCTGTTGAGCCAGAGACATCTTGACACAGCGTGCCAGAGGAGAACCCTGAAGAGTGGGATTGGAAGCTGGGCTGCTCATGAGACAGGGTACCTAGACTATCTTCCAATTCAGACCTTTAGATTAAAGTAGTAGATGTGTGAATCCAACTCCACCATTCTGAACCTCAGTTTACTGTTCAGTAAAGCAAGGGTGGTAATATTTTGGTTATAGAATATTGCGGAAGATTAAATGAGATCCTCAGCACGTTATCAACACTTAATTTGAAAATGTGAAGAGGTCACTCGTTGTAAAGTGTAGCACATAGCCTTTGGAACTTTTTCAGTTTTGCCAAGAGTGGCTGTATTTCTACTTCCCTGAAACCTTAGCACAGCATAAGGAGTCACAAACCCCGTTTAGAGTTTGGGTTGCACATCCCCAAATCCCAAGAAAGTGCTCGTGGAGGATTCTAACTGGAGTGTGTCTGAAGACCAGCATATCTGAACCACAAGGTCATGCTAATTCCCTCAGATGAGTGGCGCTTTCATTAGAATGCACAAATTTGGTTCTCAGCTATCCACAGTGATGGCAGGAAGGAAAGCCAAAAGATAAAATGTACATAGGTAGCAGTCTGCTGACATGGTAACATTTTAAATTCTTATGCATTTATCTTTATTTATTTATTTTTTGAAAGGCAGAAAAAAATCATAAATAGAGATCTTCAGTCCTCTGGTTCTCCTCCCCGCCCCGCCCCCAGCTACCTGCAGCAGCTGGCGTTGGGTCAGACCAAAGCCAAGAGCTAGGAACTCCATCTGGGTCTTCGCGTGTGTGGCAGAAACCTGAGGACTTCAGCATCACCTGCTGGCTCCCCCGGTGCACATTAGCAGGAAGTGGGATTGGGAGCAAAGCCGAGGCTTAAACCTGGGCACTCTGGTATAGGATACGGACATCCCAAGCAACGGGATCCGCTGCAGCAAATGCCCACCTTCCCACCTGCCTTTTGTTTTCATCCTGTCTCCTCTTAAGAACACAGCTGACAGTCTGTTCATCTCTTGTGTTGGATCCCTGTGAGGACAGGGGCATAGATTTCTTCTTCTGAGATGAAAACACTCTTCTCTGAATGTTTCCTACAGAGTTCACTATCATGCTAGATACCTCCCTGGCAAATCCCACTGGCAAATACTCCATGACTTCCTGCTGAAGTAAAGGCCACAGTGCTTGGCTGGCCGAGAAAGCAAGCTCCACAGGCGTTGGTCTGATCCCATTCCCTGTCTTCCTGAGCACAGGCGAGGGCACCACTGGAGCTGCTAATACTTTGAGAAGTGTTTTTTGTAGATTGTTCAGCGACTCCTCTTAGGGTCTCCCCTTCATCTTCTTACTTAGAAAATCCCAAATCTATAGAAAAGATGAAAGAATATACCCTCTCCAAAATTCACTAATTTTTATTCCATTTTTTAAGAGAATATTTATTTATTTACTTAGAAGACAGTGACAGGGAGGATTTTCCACCTACTGGTTCATTCCCTAAACAGTTGCAGTGGCCTTGGAGCTGGACCATTGCTAAAGACAGGTGCCAAGAGTCCCAGCTAGGTCTTCCAACAAGACAGCATCGCCCCTGAGCACATGGACCATCGTCCACTGCTTTCCCATGCACTTCAGTAGGAAGCTGGGTCAGAACTGGAGCAGCTGAGACTTCACCCAGGGATCCAACTGCAGATGCTAGCCCAAGTAGTAGCTTCCTCCACTGCCCTACAATTCCGGCCCCCTTGATTCACTAATTTTTAAATATTTTGACACACTTGTGCTTCCTCTTTTTTTTTTTCTTTCTCATTTTGGCTGAAATACAGGAAATTGCAGACACATGAACGTGTCTGCTTATCTACTTGCCTCCACATGCTTTTCCTAAGGGAGTTTCCCATCTCACAGTCAGAGAACCTCACCACAGCACCTTAACACTTTGTGGGATTATCCCAGTCACACAGCCCTCCCTGCTCCAGGAACTAGTCAAGGTTCCCCCACTCTTCAGCCCCTTCTCATAGCTGTGCTTCTTCCCCTTCCTCTCTGTTGTTCTAGTATCCAGGCTAGCAGCACACCACAACTTCATCTCAGCCTCTTGTTCCTTGCTCCCCTGTGCTTCATGCATCCAGTGCAACACAGTGTAGCTGAAGAATCAAAGTCACAATTTGGACAGCAAGTCAAAATGAGCCTTCAAACCATGAAGCAGTCTGAATTGGCTGTGTGGGAAGACTTCTGTTAGATTTGATCCTTTTCTGCCAGGGTGGGGATGTGCACTGACTCAGGTTTAAGCAAGGCAGATTTCCGTGTGGTTGTAGGTCACTTTCAGAATCAAAAGGATGCCTGGAAATAGTTTACAGACTTGATTATTGATTAAGAAGGCTTGTGATATTCCTGCACTGGGTGTTACCTGCAGATAAGAGGGGCCAATGGTGCAGTTATTAATCATTCTTTTCTTTTTTTTTTTTTTAATGCTTTTATTTAGTCAGCACACACACACATTGTGTCCTGGAATTTATGTGTGATTGATTTCTTTTTTTTTTTAAGATTTATTTTATTTCTATTACAAAGTCAGATGTACTGAGAGGAGGAGAGATAGAGAGGAAGTGGAGCTGCCGGGATTAGAACCAGCGGCCATGTGGGATCAAGGCGAGGACCTTAGCCACTAGGCCACGCTGCCGAGCCCTAATCATTCTTTTCTTGCCATGGGTTTGAGGCAAAATGCAGATGGTTTCTGGGTCACAAGATTTGCTGGCAGATCAGACTAGCTGGGGGGCTATGTACTCACGGCAAGAACAGCGGCCCAGCTGATGGTCTCCACTGGTGCTATTCCACTGCGAAGCTATCCTGTTAGTTCCACCACCCTCTGTCTCTTCAAAACAACAGACTGAGGTGGGCTTCACTTCCTGCCCTTTCCCCCTGCATGTCTTTAGTGAGAAGGACCCTGAAGACGAAGTCTGGGCAGCGTGGCTCCACTCATTCTTTCAATGAACAATTTTGAGTGCCTTCTCTAAGGAGTGTCTGCTTTCAGCCCTGAAGCAGAGGGGAAGCTGCCCCAGTCAGCTTCCTTCCCAGGAGGAGCGACCCCAACCCTACTACCCAAGAAATGCTGAGGTTGGGATGCTGAGTGTGCTTACTGGTCCCAGTGGAGTGGGCAGAGCCATGTCCCTCCAGAGGGTCCTTCCGCTGAAGCTCACACAAGGATGTATTCCTTCTGGAGTTCCCGAAGATGGTTCCTGGGTCACAGGGTTTGTTGATAGGTCAGACTACCTGGGGAACTGCCTGAGTTTGTGTGCAGCAGGGGCTGGGGGCGGAGGTGGTGTAGTGGAGAATGGTTCTACCACCACAACTTCCCTATGACCCTGTTTCCTCATGCTCAGCACTGCACTTTCTGGATGGATCTACTGGATGTAGCTTTGGAAGTAAGGGAGAAGGCTGCAAAGAAAAAGAACTCACATGCTGATTTCCAGGCCAACTTTACCAACTGTCTCCCTTTCAGAACTTTTAGCGTGTTTAAAAAAAAAGTGCTATTTTGAATCAAAGAAGTACTTGCTTCCCCTTTATTTTGGGAACTGCAGCTTGGGAGTTTCAGAAAGGGGTGTGGCTGCCCTTTAGCAGCCTCAGAGCTCAACGAATGAAATGCTAAGTGGATGATGTGGTGTCTGGGCAGAGTGAAGAGAAGGGAGGTTTCCTCCAGCCATTCTTCCCCTGAGGTATTGCCTAATTCTCTCCACCAAACTTTCAAATGCTGAGGCTAGGCAGTGATCCCCAAATCTGACGGCACTTCCAAATTACACAGATCATGTTGGGAGCATGGTGCCCCCACTGGACCCCAGAATTTCCTGGAGTGAATCCAAAGAATGCATTCTGTGAGAACCACTGTCCTTGTCGGATCCACAAAAGGAAATGGAGAACACAGTAGATTTAGTTTTGTTTTTCATGTTCAGATTGGACTCTGAGGCTACAAGGTAAGGCAAAAGCCACACCTAATTCAAACTTTCCAAATCATCTTCTTAGACCCCAAAGTGTTTTGTGTCATGCTTTGCTCAGTCTGCTATTATTGATTTAGTGATGGAGTGAAAGCGCTCAAATATTAGAAGCATATTAGGATGCACTGGTGGGGCTGCCCCCATGAACACAAGCCCCCTCTCACCTTGGTGACTGTACCTTCCCATTCTGGCCCACCGTCAGGGCTAAGGAATGTCCCATTTGCCTCCAGTTCTGCCACTTCTCCTGGTGTCTTACTGAGCAGCCTAGAGGATTTGATCACATGGTTATTCCTTTCCATCAGGAAGCTCTCCCTGAACACTTACTGTTCCTCTTGCCTGAGTTATATGGCCTTTCTGAGGTCCGGTGCAACCTCTGCCAGTGACTTGCTGCATTGTACCGTGATTTGAATTCACAGATCCTCACCAGCACTACAAACTGGTTAGAGAGGGTTTCTGTCTAGCTGACGCTGAGTAGTTTCTCAATAAACACTTGTTAAATGAACAAAGGGATGAATGAAGGCATGAATGAGTAGCCAAGCAAACCTGATTCTGAGCAGTCTCTATATTGGCATTTACCAATCTGTATACAATGAAGAACAAAGTATATTCGGTCACTCTTTTTTGATGGAGAGAGTGTGTGGTCTGAGGCCTGTTCTGGAATGGTAAAACAATGTCATTGCTTTTATATCCAACAGGAAATATGGGATGTATAAAATCAAAAAGGAAAGACAATCTGAATGACGATGGAGTAGATTTGAAGACTCAACCAGTACGTAATACTGACCGAACTATTTATGTGAGAGATCCAACGTCCAATAAACAGCCAAGGCCAGTAAGTAGATTAGTCTCAGGGGAGAATTCCCACAGCAGAATCAAAGCATGGCTGCATGGTGTGCACCAGTCTGAAATATATACATGCAAAAATTTATGTTGATTCCTTGGACCTCAAATAATTTCTGATATGCTTTGCAATGTCATCCTTTGAAGATCGTGCAAACATTCTGAGGATAACCAGGCTATTTACTGTAATAAGCAGACCTTTTGTGATTCTCACATGTGGAGATAATCCACCTTTTATATTACCAGTGCAAAGACCCTGCACTGCATTTACACAGATATAGGCTTGCGTAACTTAGGCTACCTATTGAGAATAGCCTGCCTGGTTGCCTGGAAGCAAGAGGAAATGCAAGGTTTAATTAGAAGCTGAAATAGCTGTTAATTCGTCTTTGGCAAAACATCCTTTATCGTGTCTTGTCATTTCTTCGCTTACTTCAAGATAGTTGATATATTTAAGCTGTCATGATTTATCACAGTGAACTAACAGATTAAAGTATCTAATTTTGCCCCTTAACCTTCACAAATATTTTCACTAGAATTTTCATTTGATAGACAGAGAGATAGAGGCATAGAAAGAAGGAGGGACACATAGAGAAGGAGAATATGAACATGCATATCTGTGGGTTCATTTCCCCAGCCACTAACAATGGACTCCAAACAGGGGCCAAAGCAACAGTGTAGAATTGAATCCAGGTCCCCCATGTGGGTGACAGGGACCCAACTACTGAGCATCACCACTGCATTCCAGGATACATATTAGCAGGAGACTGGAATCAGGAGGTAGACGTGCATCAACTCAGGCACTCCAGTCCGGATTGTGGCATCTTCACCGCCAGGCCAAGCCTGAGTCCTTGCACTAGCAACCTTATTCAGCACAATTTGAGAAATTCTTGGCACTAATACCACATGTTATAGATAGGAGTAGCAGTGCTTTAGATAATTGTAATTTTAAATCCACTTAATTTTAGATCATACATTCTTTACAAATGTTTTCTCACAATACGCATACACGTGTATATGCATACACACAATATATATGCATACATACATACATACAAATACATATCCTCCTATAGCCTAGTCTCATGGAATGCTGCAATTTTCAAGCTAGAAAAAGCTTATTTCAGGATAGCTGAAGCGCCTTCATGAAGAACCCCCAAGCACTGTCTTTCTGGTGTAACACATGAAAGCAGCACTTGCAAGGCCAGCATCTCGTATTAGAATGCTTGTTGGAGTCCAAGGGGCTCAGATTTTTATCCAACTGCCAACTTAGGTGCCTGGGAAGACAGTCAGTCATGGTCTGAGTACTTAGGTCCTGGTTACTCATCTGGGAGACCCAGATGGAGTTCCAGGCTGCTGGTTTGGCCTGGCCCTGGCATCTGTGGCTATTTGGACAGTGAAACATCGTATGGAAGACCTCTCATTCTTCCACTGTGCCTTTCAAACACATAAAAAAAACCTTGTAAGTTAAAGACTTATGTAGTTTTAGTCTGACATGCTTTAAAATGTCTTATCATTTTACAAGTGTATTCTGTAATCAGATCCTTCTGCCTGCCCTCCCCCTAGCCTTTCCTCATTACCTTGCAGGTAGGACATATTAATCCCACATTAGGGTCACATGTCAAAGTCACGTGTCATCACTGAGTTAGTCTTCTCGGAAGGAGATGAACATCAGTGTATCACGCTATTAAGCTGTCATATGATTCTGGGTAGATGCACAGTATGATGTATATACTCAAAGTGTGTAAGAATATCAGTAACTAATAATTCAGTGACAATGAATGCAAAGAATTTTTTAAGATGTATTTATTCTTATTCGAAAATCAGATTTACAGAGAGAATGAGAGACAGAGAGAAAGATCTTCTGTCCACTGGTTCATTCCCCAAGTGGCTGCAATGGCCGGAGCTGAGCCAGTCCAAAGCAAGGTGCCAGGAGCCTCATCCTGGTCTCCCACATGGGTGCAGGGTCCCAAGGTTTTGGGCCATTCTTGACTGCTTTGCCAGGTCACAAACAGGAAGCTGGATGGGAAGTGGAGCAGCCGGGACAGGGATCCACATCCATATGGGATCCTAACACATGCAAAGCAAAGACCCTAGCCACTAGACTACCTTGCCGTGTTCGAACGCATAGAATGTAAAGCAAATGTGTCACAAATGCAAAGCTATGCATCATATAACTGTGATTAATAGAAATTAAAATGAGAGGAAATGGAGTCAGACAGTTTTCTTATAGTTTCAAAGTTCTCATAAATGGGATTTTTTTCCTGATATCCTTTGTATCATTTACATATTCTTTAAAACCCAAGTGTTTTTTGTTGTTGTTAGTGTTTAACTGATCCACCAAGACATCCTTTATTCAGAAAAGCAAAATGTAGTACAAACAGACACATCATTTTTTTCTCTTGTTCAAAATGATTAGAAATGAAGTTAGCAAAAATAGTGAACACACCTAGATTCCTTCAGTTCCCTCATCGGTACTGTATCTTAGTTTATGCCTTCTGTAGTCACAGATGTCCTTGATCCACGTGCCTGCCAGTTTGACATCATTCCACGGCTACAAATAACACGCTCGGGCCCAGCCAACAGGCTTTAAACAGGAGTCATGGATTGCTGACAGGGAGCCTGATGAGACAGTGAGGGGAACATGATGCACATTCAGTGGCACACAAGCAAAAGCCTATGTAAGGGGCCAAACTGGAGCGGTGGTATGGAGTCACCCAGATGTGTTCTCGTCGGTTGTATAGAGGCTGCTGTGATGTTTATAAATTAAGGGACTTAGATATTAGAAATTGAGTTTGTTGCTTTCAAAATTATTCAACTTCTGCTAATGATTTTCTCTAAATCGCTTAAAATAGATTATGCATCCTAATTATGCACATTTAACTGATTACAAGATCAGTATAAAATTTCCTGGAGTATTGAAGAATGGTATGGAATGAATTGTCAGATCCCACAGTATAGTAATTATCCCCTATCCCCATCCCTGACGAATTGGAGATAATTAACTTTGATCAGAAATTTAAACTGTGATTTCAGTACAAATGATCAATGAACTCGCTTTCATCCATGAGGAACAGAAATGTTCCATGGTTTGTGGTGGAGCCCTGTGAAAGTACCTTCCTCAGATGAGCCTCACTGTGACACTGCAAGAAAGAGGAATTTGAACTAAACAGAGTGCAGGTGGATTTCTGTGCCAGCAAGCTCCTGCCAGTAACTCCCACCTCCAGCGATAAGTGGGTGCTGTCTGTGCACTTGGCAGAGTCAAGGGCAGCCCAGGAAAGCCTGTTGAGACTTGCTCTTAATCATTGGTGACCGAAGTCCTGGCCATTTGTATTCAGACAACTCCCAGTCCTGGGGTGGTGTGACCCTTGTGCAAGGTCACCAAGGCACGGGCCATGTAAAGCTTCCCTCTCTGTTGTTCCTCGTGTTCAGTCCCCATGGCAGCTGGGATTCACCTTCAAGTAATTCTCATCAGAAATAAGGACGATGGAAAGGAAAAGGGAGAGGCTTTGCCACAGCCTTACACAATCTCCCTCCTGCACTGAGGACAGGAACCTGAGAAGTGCAGTCCCTGAGCTGGGCCCATCGCCACCCACATCTAGAGTTCGGTTATCAAACAGAAGGAAGAATGAAGCTCAGGCGGGCACTTAGCAGCTGCCAACCTGAGCACTGTTGCTGCCGACAGAGGTAGCCACTCTCTCAGGAGAGACCAAGCACCGCACAATTTTCTCTCTCAGCTCTCCCTTTTCCTGCTTCAGAAATCAGCAAATCTAAACCTCATTTGCTACTGCTAAAAAAAAAAAAATTCACAGCATGCATGTGCAAGAAAACCTAAACCCACGTTCTTTTTTTTTTCTAACCAATATTCTCTCGTAGGTTTCAGAATCTCAGCTTTTACCAGGACAGAGGTTTCAAACTAAAGGTATGTTTTCATAGCAACGCTGTTTTTTTTTTTTCTTGATTGTAAAAACCTCTTACAGTGGTTTCCTTGAGTTTTGTACATACATTTTTGTTGTAGGAACATACAAATAACATAAAATTTACCATCTTAACCGTGTTTGAGCTGCTCAGTGGGGCAGGAAATGCATTCTCAATGTTGTGTAACCATTACCACCCTCCATCTGTAGAACCTTCTCATCTGCCCAAACAAGAACTATGTAGCCGTTGAACACTGACCTTCTATGCCCATGCCCAGCCCTGGCCACCATCTACATCTACACTGTCTCTGTGAACTTGACTACTATAGGTAGCCTTGTATAAATGGAATCATACAATATTTATCTTTCTCTGCCTCATTTCACTTGGTGTGATGTCCCTAAGATTCGTCTAGTATATAGTATGTATCAAATTTTCATTCTTTTTTAAGGCTGAATGAGATGCCATTGTACACACACACACACACACACACACAGCCCATTGTTCTCCATTCACCCACCCGTGGACCCTGGGCTGCTTCCATCTTTGGATACTTGTGAGTAATGCTCCTGTGAACACAAGTATCTCATTTCCTAAACACGAAATTAGAAGGAATCACAGTTGTGATTTCCTATGATTTGTGATAAGATACCATGTCTAGCAGGTCTCAGTGTACAGACCATGTAAACTGTGTCACCAGTTAGTGAGCTCCAGGTCCTTAATCCATTTGCCCTTCCCTTTAGTACTTCTGTTCATTCTTTGTGCCTGTTGAGAGAGTGTGTGAACATGTTTCTGCTGCTGAGTCCTCCAAGATCTTCCCTTGTGTTCTTGCTTTTTAGATCCAGAGGAGCAAGGGGACATTGTGGTAGCCTTATATCCCTACGATGGCATCCATCCGGACGACTTGTCTTTCAAGAAAGGAGAGAAGATGAAAGTGGTAGAGGAGTAAGTGCTCCCAATGCTGTGTGATGCTTCTTCCCTCAGGCCACTGGGGCCTGTTGCCTGTGCCTCATTTTGCTTGCAGTGGCAGAGTGACAGCCATACCGCCTGCTTGAGGACAGGTGGCCTCCCAGCCCCCAGTGCAGAGTGGCTTCTGCATTGGAGGGCGTAGGGCCAAGGCATCTCCCTGAGGAATCTAGCTGAGAGCCTTTAAGCTTTATCTTTGAGGAGGCAATGGTTTTTTGTTTGTTTGTTTGTTGTTGTTGTTGTTGTTGTTTTGCCTTATACCTTAAGAAGTTTGGGTTTGGAGGATGATGTTGTGGCATAGTGGGTAAAGCTGCCAACTGTGTTCCCAGCGTCTCATATGAGTGCCGGTTCAAGTCCCAGATGCTCCATTTCTGGTCCAACTCCCTGCTAATACACCTGACAAGCAGCAGAAGATGTCTTAAGTGCTTGGGCTTCTGTACCTACATATGAGACAAGAGGAGGATCCTGGCCCATGGCTATAGTATGTCCCAGCCCTGGCTATTGAGGCCATTTGGGCAGTAAACTAGTCTCTCCTAGTCTCCCTCATCTCTCCTCTCTGTAGCTGCCTTTCAATAATATTTTTAAAAAAAGTTAGGTTCTGAGTTCATTTAAAGATGGTCTCTTCTTACTGTTCTGATATACGGCATTATTGTTAACTACATTGACCCCAATGTGAAAGCGAACACTGGCTCCCTGTCCCTCCTACCTATCTCTGACTTGGTGCTTGTGGCCTGACCTAACCCCATGTTCCCAGCCCCTTCAAGGGCAGCTCCCCTGTTAAGACGCTTGAATGTGGTCATTTGTTCCACCTTCTGTGCTGACTCAAGACACGTGACCCCTGTTGGATCACACAGGTACAGGGCAATACTAAGAAGAAGGAACTCTAGACTGGCACTTGCCACAGTGGCTAGGACACAGCTTGGGACACCTGCATTCCATATTAGAGCGCCTGAGTTTGAGTCCTGGCTCCACTCTTTATACCAGCTTCTTGATAATTCACACTACAGGAGGTAGTGGGTGAGGATGGTTCAGGAAGTTAGGTCTCTGGCACCTTCAAGGGAAGCCCATACTGAATTCCCAATGCTTGGCTTTGACCCTGCATAGCTTTGGCTGTTGTGGAGGGAAGACTTCGGTCTGTGCCTCTGTTTCTGCTTTTCAAATAAATAAAATTAATAGATTAACACTTTAAAAAGCAGCTAGTTTAAATTCCAGCTAGTTTAAATTTTCTACTTTTCTACTGAAAGTTTTCTTTTGTACTAATTTTGCATGGCATGGCCTGCTGATATAGCATGGGTTTAGAATAGGAAGTACTTGGTGTTGGTTTCAGATGCCTTTCATCTCTCACAGACGAGGATCCTGTCTGCTTTCAAAGGATGCAGCTGAGATTCACAGGGACCCAGTCCTTTCTCTCTCTCTTACCTGCACTTTCCAGTGCTGGCCCAGCCTCCTCCTGTCCTGACCTGCTGTCTCGTTGATGCTTGGAGCATAATGATGGGGCTTCCCTGCCATCATGGGATGTTTCATGGTTTTCTTTTGTCTCATGGTGTCCATCTGTATGTTTTATTAACAAAGGGGTTAATAGCACATGAGTTATTGATAGGAACTTTAGGTTCTTTGCTTTTCTTGTAATACCAAGTGGCAAGAGATCCATGTTCAACTCCTTCAAGGTTTATCGGAAGCATCTGCTTAAGTGCGGGGAAGATAGCATGGCAAGAAGAGGTTCAGCCCACTGGCTCAATGACAGGAGCAGGGCAGTGGTTTTTACTGGAAGAGGAGACTGTGGGGTTTTCTCTTTGGCACCTAGCACTTTGATCTGCACTGACTCAGAGTGCTGACTTGGTCCCCTGATTACAGGGACACTTCACTTTGGACCTGCCTTGGTGTTCTGCCCAGGCACTGTTGTGTTTGGGTTTTAGTTTTGTTTTGTACACAACACATTCAAAATGGTGGTATTGCTACCACCACCCCAGGAAGAGTAAACTGGGCTATTCTGCAAAAGACCATAGGTCAGGGAAATCCTTATGAAGGAAACAGGGTTTTTCATTGTTGTTGTTGTTGCTTTAATATATTTATTTGTTGTGGAAAGTCAGATATAGAAAGGAGGGGAAACAGAGAGAACGATCTTCTGGCCACTGGTTCACTCCCCAAGTGTCCACAATGCCGATCCAAAGTTAGGAACCAGGAGCTTCTTCCAGGTCTCCCACATGGGTGCAGGGTCCCAAGGCTTTGGGCCATCCTCTACTGCTTTCCCAGGCCACAAGCAGGGAACTGAATGGGAAATGGGGTAGCTGGGACAGGAACCAGCACCCAGGTGGGATCCCAGCACATGCAAGGCGAGGACGTTAGCCACTAGGCTACCTGCTGAGCTCAGCAGGGGGTCTTTTGGCCAAAGGATTTGGATGCTCTTTGCCTTGTAGTGGTTTGGAGCTGGAGGTGGATCCATGTCAAGTCGGAGGGAGCTTGTCTTTATCGTGTCTCACTATGACCTATTGTTCCCTTCGCGGCCATTTCTGAATGGAAATTAGCTCTGCGGGAGAAAGTACAAATGCTTTGCTTCTGCAAGAGGAGAGCAATTTTACCAGTCCTTATTACCATGACCCATGCAGCATGAATAGGTTCGGAGAGGAAAGTAACATGCAGTTGAGAAAATAAGAAATGAGACAGACACAAGATGAAGATGATAAAAGTGGGTGGCAGAGGAAAGCCCCCTTTCTCTAAGAGAGGGAGGTCAACCCAGAAAACTCTCTGCCTCAGCCTCTTATTGGGAAATCAAATTACAGGATTTGGGTGGTACAAATATTGATAGTCATGCCCTATATTCACATTAATCAGCCAATGCTTGATGATCAGGAGGCAACAAGGTGACCCAAGTACACGTTAGTTCTGTGGCCTTGGACCACTGCGCATGTGGATGCTTACCCACAGGCCTCAATCTTGGTCTTGAACTTTTGTCCACCTGTAAGCCATTGCCCTCAGACTTCAACCTTAAGCTCTAGCACTAGCGGTCTGTGAACTCAAGACTTAGTGTGCCCTGCCCTTCTTTATAAAGTCAAGCCTTTTTTTTTTTCCCAAACTGGTTGTGGCACTTTTTTCTATAGCACAGAGCACAATGACCCACATTTGTATCCTCAAGCTGTTTTCCTTTGCTCTAGTCTCCAAATATTTTTATTTCATCAAGAGATGTAAATTGTTCTCCAGGATTGGGGTTCCAGGGATATTGCTCACCCACCTTCAGCAAACACCTCAAGAAAATTGCTGTTTTAATTCTTGGCGATAAATACAATCGATGTGCGTTTCTCTTGTAGGCATGGAGAATGGTGGAAAGCTAAGTCACTTTCCACAAAGAGGGAAGGCTTCATCCCCAGCAACTATGTAGCCAAAGTCAACACCTTGGAGACAGAAGAGTGAGTGCTTGCATGTTATTCTGTTGCTTGGTGGTGTTCCCTGTTTGGATTTCTTGTTGCTGTTCTTCATCTCACTCCTTCTGTGACTCATGCTACCCCGTGTACTATGAAAATGTCTCTGCAGGTGGTTTTTCAAAGATATAACCAGGAAAGATGCAGAGCGGCAACTTCTGGCACCAGGGAATAGCGCCGGAGCTTTCCTTATCAGAGAAAGTGAAACGCTGAAAGGTAGGAAGAGGTTGAAGGTCACTTGGAAGACACTATGTGGAAAACTATTTGCAGATGCTACTTAGAACTACTGAAGAAAGCCCAGAAGGATATAATATATTCTGATTGTGAATGTTTTCCAAAAAATTTATTTATTTTTATTTGAAAGATTTACAGAGAGAGGAGCTATAGAGAAGTCTTTCATCCACTGGTTTGCTTCCCAGATGGACACAACAGGCCAGAGCTGAGCTGATTCACAACTGGGAGCCAGGAGCTTCTTCAGGTCTTTCCTGTGGGTACAGGACCCTCAGGACTTGAGTCATCCCCTGCTGCTTTCCCAAGCAACAAGCAGAAAGCTGGATTGGAAGTAGAGTAGCCAGGACACCAACTGACATCCATATGGGATACTGGCAGTGCGAATGAAGAATCAGCTTGCTACACCACGATGCCAGCCCTGTTTGTGAATGTTTTATAATTTGATCACTAACGTACAGGTCAAATGATCAGTCTTTCCACTCTACGTAATATAGAAAACATGCATAATTGAATTATGGCCAATTCTTATGCCATATTTTTGCTGAGCTTTTTGTATTATTGTCAGAATAAATCCTGCAATTTTAAAAGAAAAAAAAAATCAAAGTAATTTCTCAAGTCAACTAAATAATTATTGAAAGGGGTGGGGGCGAGCCAGACCTTGTGGTGTAGCAGGTTACACAGCTGCCTGTAATGCCCACGCCCTGGATCAGAGTTCCCATTCTACTTCAGATCAAGTGTCCTGCTAATGCACCTTGGAGGGTACAGGTGAAGGCCCAAGTTCTTAAATCCCTGCCGTGCAGGGGAGCTCCAGACAAAGTCCCAGGCTCCTGGCTTCGGCTTAGCTCAGCTGTGGCTGCTGTGGGCATTTGCAAAGTGAATCAGAAAAATGAAAGGCTTGTCTCTCTGCTTTTTGATTAGGTGGAAATCATAAAACATTAAAAGATAAACAAAATCATTATTAAGAAGGACACAGCAACTTGGTCAACTGCTCAGTAAATAAAATGCTAGCCTCATTTGGCAAGTAGAATTTTTATAGAACTGTTAGAAATGTGTGTTATATATAAGCATAATTTATACTTTGTATATATTACAGCAAAATATGTAATACATTGTTATAAGAGAGTACATGGAAAGTGGAATCAAAAGATAAGTTTGTTTGGATACAAAAGTTTTTAAAATCCATATATACCAAGAATCTTCAAAAAATTCATTGAAATATAACTGCATGGGTTTTAAAATTTTTTTCACCCAAGTAGTCCATCTTTCAGTTCCATCTGCCACATGTGCAATTTGCCACAAATTTTATGACTTAACTGTGTGTAAGGGTGATCTCATTTGTGAAATGTCCACACACCGTACTTGTTCATTTTCCCCGTAGGAAGCTTCTCCTTGTCTGTCAGGGACTATGACCCTGTGAATGGCGATGTGATCAAGCACTACAA
This sequence comes from Ochotona princeps, assembly GCF_030435755.1. Classification (NCBI taxonomy): domain Eukaryota; kingdom Metazoa; phylum Chordata; class Mammalia; order Lagomorpha; family Ochotonidae; genus Ochotona; species Ochotona princeps. Next base: position 43,813,130 of record NC_080840.1, read on the forward strand.
GATTAGAAGTCTGGACAACGGGGGCTATTACATCTCCCCACGAATCACCTTCCCCTGCATTAGTGACATGATCAAACATTACCAGAGTAAGTAAATGCGAAAAGCTGGAGAAGACAGCACGTTTAATGTTTTGTGTATTGTTATCTTTTGGATAAAATTGTCTGGTCCTTTGTTCAGTTGTTCCTCAATAATCTGTAATTATATATGCAAATAGTTCTCCACTTTCCATGGGGTTGTGTCCTAGTCAGCCCATTGTGAAACTATCACAAATTGAAAGTGCTTTTAATACATTTGACATACCAAATACCGCAGTTCAATGCAGCTTACTTCAAGGGCACTGGCTTAGGACACAATATAATAAGGTGTTGAGTAGCCCATGTAATTCACTAAAGCTAATAGACAGAATGGAAGCAGGGATACAGCTTTGTGCTATCCTAAATTTTAAAAAAATTTTTTTCAAGTCAAACCATTTTGTCATTAAAAGGAAGAGTTGACATTTGTGAGTAATTATTCCAGCACTTCCTATATCATCCATGCTGTTTGTCATGCAATGTTCCACACTTAGCAAGAGAAGTTATATACACATGTGTAAGAACACACATACATATATATAATTTTACTGTGCCCAAATATCTGGACTAGGAGTGCAAATTTGCAAATCTGTGTCTTTGTGTACAGTGGTATTATGTGTGCACAAAAGTAACACACACTCTTGATAAAGGAAAACAGAAGTAATAGCACTCCCCCCACGGCTAAAATAACTCTTAGTGGTTGATCAGTGTTCTTGATCTCTGCTGTTACATTCCAGTGCTGCCAAGCCTGTACTCATGACCTTTAGGTTTGCTCCTTAGTGAGTGAAGTCAGGTGCACCACCTGTTGTCACCACTTCTTTTCAACACCTGCTTTAAAGGAATGTACAGTTTAGGTTCCAGTATGTGGAGGCAGCATGCCTCCAGTTTTACGCAATTCCTCTCCCTCTATCATCCCTATTCATTTATCTATCTGGCATTTGTGTTGAGATCATGCAGTGCAGTGTAGTGCTGTGGAAGACATATTTTATTAAGTGTGTCAACCCATGTTTCAAATTGTATTTTCCAAAGTCCTGTTTGTGCAAAGCACACAATCCCATCAGTGTTTTAGATTCTTAGACTGCTAAGTTGGACATCCTAGGATTAAGAGTTTAACTTCTCTGGACGGAAGGCTACTAAAAACCAAGGCTCTGCATTTCATAACTGTCATTTTCCTTTTCGATTCAGAGCAGTCAGATGGCTTATGCAGAAGGTTGGAGAAGGCGTGCATTAGTCCCAAACCACAAAAGCCTTGGGATAAAGATGCCTGGGAGATCCCACGGGAGTCCATCAAGCTGGTGAAAAGGCTCGGCGCCGGACAATTCGGGGAGGTCTGGATGGGTGAGTGCATGACTCTGGGGTCAGTATCCGCAACAGAGGCCAGTGTCTCAGGGACCTCACCTCGTTTGCTTCATCTGCCCATTGGGGGCGACTGACCTGCAAAGTCTTTTTGTTTTGACTTCACTGTTTCTTGTAACATAGCAGTTCTCTTAATGTTTTCAAGGAACAGAGCAATGGGAGTTTAGCCCAAGAGTTTTCTCAATCATGATTTGCTCAGCGTCCAAATCTCTGGGCACACATTTTAAGTGGAAATTTGCTTTTGTTTCAGGGAAAGGTGCACCTAGGTTTGGGACCCACTGGCTCAGTTGGAAACCCCACACTTCTAACAAATTGAGAATTGCCAAGAAAGTTTCCAAAGCTACTTGGCGGACTAGCAGAGAGTGCACCCAAATGATCTCTCTGGCCTTCCTCAAGGGATCCTTTATGTCCAAAGTTGTGCAGTGAATCTGAGTTGCCTTATGAAAGCAATATGAAAACAAAAAAATGTTCAAGCATCACATTCTCTTTATGACTCTAATGGAAAGTGCAGTTCCTGTGGGGAAAGCGTGTGAAGTCACTCACGTCTGATGGCCACTTTGTTAGTGTCAGCTCTGCATCCTTGGACATGAATGTGATTTCTTAATGCAAGGGGCAGCTGGATTTTTCTGAGCAGGAACTGGGTATGTCCAGCTGGGGTCAGGCCCACTTTTATCCTAGCAGGTGAAGTCACGAGGCACATACTGGTCCAGTGTATAACTGATTCTGACCACCCCACCAGTCATTACGAACATACTTTTCAAATTCAAGAGCTTTGCAGTTATGTGGTCTCACATTGTCCTTTTGCATGGCGTATTTCAAAACCCGACTGTGGTGTCTATATGGGATTCAATTTCCTTTCCTGTTAGCACATACGTGAGCATGAAACACTACTGGTGGGCACTTAGGCTAGCAGTTACGAACCCCAGCTGAGGCCTTGTCCTGTGTTGGTGCGTCTGGGTTTAATGATCAGCAATGGCTCTTGACTCCAGCTTCCTGCTAACGCACACTCTAGAAGGCAGCAGTGACGGCTCAAGATACTGAGTTTCTGGTCAGCCATGTGGGAGATCTGGATTGAGCTCCCAGCATCTAGCTTTGGCCTGACTTAAACGCAGCCATGGAGTGCTTCAGAAGAGTGAACCAGCAGAAGGGAAGCTTTGTTTCTGTCTTTGCTCTTAAAAAAAAAAAAAAAAACAAAAGAAAAAAGAGAACGAGAAAGAAGGATAGATAGAAAGACAAAGAAAGATGCCATACCATTATCCAACAGCTCTTTGATAACTGCCATTTTCATTTCTGCCTCTTGAATGGCTTCTCTAACTAGCTCATGAAAGTGGAATCATTCAATATTTGCTTTGTTTGCATTTGGCTTGTTTCAGCAAGCATTAAGTTTTCAAGGCTCATCTACATTATGGAATATATCAAAAACCCATCCTTTTTATGTCTGAGTATTATTCCACGGTATGGCTAATGGATAGTCTGGTTGCTTCTACATTTTGGCTGTTGCGAATAACACTGCTTTATTATTCCCCCTCAATATATTTACATTAGTTTCTTAATATTTATGATTTTCAAACCCATAGAGTAGGGCAGGAAAATTAGCAAATGGTCAGGCTTCACCCAGACTGACCATTTGCTGATATTTTATTCTATTGGCTTCATCCTTTGTATCTACACATACTTGTTGCAGAAGTGACAGAACTCCTGCAGTGTAACTCTTAGCTGCTGAATGTTTGTGTATCTCCAAGAGCAAGGTCATTATCTTACACCATGCAAGAGCCATCATTCTGAGGAACTGGCACACACCATTAACTCGAACAGAGGTCATATTTGAATTTCATCCAATTGCCCCAATGATGTCCTTGTGGTTTTTTCCCCTGCCTGATCACATGCATGGCACATCTCAGTCACCTTTGATCTGCAACAGTCATATGTTTCGTGACCTGTCCCACTACTGGGATTTTTCCAAAGTTTCCTGTGATGTCGCTCAGGTTGTGCCATTGACTGGGTTATCTAAGGAACTCCATGATTCTTTGCTCTCTGTACACCCCTTGAGAGTCACTCGATAGCAGTTGGTTCCATTCCTGCAGATGTTTGATTTTTAAAGGGAATCACCAGACTCCTCTATTTTGCACACTTTCATCATTAATAAAGAATCTGTAGGGAAATTATTGAAGACAGTATGAAGAAAGCTTTCCCCAGATGGCTTTGGCATGAACTACTGGTCAAGAATTCTCTTCCTCTTTAGAATCCATAGCTTCTGCAGAAAACTGCAGTACTTCCTGTGCCTGTACCCTCCCTAACCAGGTCAGCTTGCTACACAGACCACAGACTTCTCCCTTCTCTCCCTGGCCTTCCCTTTCAGACCCTGTCTCTTTGCTGGAGGGCTCATGCTTTAGATTTTTGTGTCCAGTCGAGTGTTCTTTGCTTTACCATGCCCCGAGTGGGAGGAAGCGGTGGGTGTAGAGGGGCAGGAAGAGGAGGGGACGAGGAGACCAGAGAGTGCACCAGCTTTACAACTCTGCCCTGCCTGCATTTTCATGGATTTTCTCATGTGCCTTTCACGTTGGCATTCTTCTTATCATTTGATAGATGAGAATGCTGAAAATCTGATAAGCAGCCTGGCCAATTTCATTCAAAACAGTGAGAGCCGGGCAGCTCTGGCTGCTGCTGCTGCTTTATATATATATATTTATTTATTTAAATATATATATTTATTTATTTGGAAGCATTAGAGAGAGAGAAAGAGAGATCTGCCATCTGCTAATTCACTCCCCCAGATGGCCACTTTTCCCAGCTGGGGCTGGGAAAGACTAAATCCAGGTGCCAGGAGCTTCTTCCAGGTTTCCCATGTGAGTAGCAGGGGCTTAAGTACATGGCCTGTCTTCCACTGTTTTTTCCCCAAGTACTCATCAGGGAGGATCAAAAGTGGAGCAGCCAGAGCTCCAACAGGTGCTTATATGGGATTCCAGTGTTGCAGACATTGGCTTTACACCATGGTGTCAGGCTCTGCTCTGGCTTCTTCAGAACCCTTGGTTGTCTGCAAGTGCATTTGACTTCTCCAGCCTCAGTTCCCACATCACTGAAATGAGCAATCAGCTGTCTCATTGGTTGTTGAAAGGAAGAGTGAGACTATGTACCTGAAGTGTTTCCCACACTTCAGTCCTGTGTGCTCTAATTTTCCTATTATTTGCATTTGTCTGTGTTTGACTGTAGTCACTGGAAGCTATTTTTGGATGATGTTTCCCCCATATTAACCATGCAACTGAACCATAAATAGTCCAATGAGACCTTCTTATGGATGTCTGCCTGTAAAGGAATTGCCCTGTGTTGTGAAACATTGGGGTGCTTAACCAGGATGTTCTTACTTACGTGAAAAGTGATGGCTTGAAATCTTTTAACCTCCCCAAGGTCAGCTGTGCAGTATCAGCAGACTCAGTCCAACCATAGGAGTGAATCATCTGTGACATGTGCTTTGTGTCTCAGTGACATTGTTGCATGGCTTCAAAAATGCTGCCATCAGCAGGGTTCGCAGTATCTCTTCCAGGGCGGCTGGTGAGGACAGGGCTGACTTCATGTTGTGCTTCTATCCTGACCAAAGCCTAGGGGCATAATAATAGTGAAACAGGAAATTACTTAGGCCATGCTGCTGATTAGGGAAGTTATCCTTTTGAGGGGGAAGAGATTTTGATGGTCCTGTTGCATTTTATTTTTTTTAAAAGATCTGTTTATTTTTATTTGAACAGCAGATTTTACTAAAAAATAAAGAGAGAAAGAAGTCTCCCATCCACTGATTCACTTCCCAAATGGCTACAATGGCCAGAGCTGAGATGAGCTGAGCTGATCCAAAACTGGTAGCCGGGAGCTTCTTCCTGTTCTCTCACATGGGTAAATGGGCCCAAGGACTTGGGCCATCCTCTGTTGCTTTTGTAGGCCATGAGGAGAGAATTGGATCAAAATTGGAGCAGCTAGGACATGAACAGACACCCCAGATGGGAAGTCAGGGCTAGCAGGCAGAAGATAAGCCTGCTATGTCTCTGCTCTGGCTTCCTTTTATATTTCTGTAAGGTTTTCTTAGGATCACTAGTGAATGGAGGGGTAAGCTCTTGACCAGTTCTGTGGTGGTGATGTGCCAAGGCAACCACCTGCTCACCCACCTTCAAGATACTGTTGCAAGAACTAGCAGCCAGAGGGTGGGAAGCAGGTTGCCCCCAGCGGAGACCTGCATAGAGCCCCATGATCTCCAAGGCTCATTCCCGTGGTGAAATTGTGACTCGGGAGCTCAAGCCTGTTGGCCCCTTCTGGGACTGATAAACCTCTCAAAATCCCCGTTTCCATTCTCACCTGTCCTGCTTCGTGGGCTTCACTGGCCCCACCTGCACTTGGGCTGTAGAGAATGTGTATCTGTTATATACCCAGAAAATGCCTGGGAGAATCTGGGGTTTAGAAGACAGAATACGTTCTGAGGCTCCTCAAAAGACATCTATTGAAAAACTGGAGAGGAGAACAATTGGGGTTGGGTGGGAAGGGTGAGGGAAAACCCTAATACCTATCAAACTGTGTCATAAAAAAAAAGAAGACAGAATGTGACTTTGAAAAAATATGTGGGTGTTTAGTTCTCTTTCACTGTCTGAGATAAGATCAAAGTTTTGTGAAAACGAATCACTTAGGGAACCCGTCTTGTGATGTAGTAGGTTAAACTTCTCCCTGCAATACTGGCATCTTATTTATGTGCTGGTTCAAGTCCTGGCTACTGCTCCACTTCTGATCCAGCTCTCTGTTAATGGCCTGGGAAAGTAGTAAAAGATGATTCAACCACTTCAGCCGCTGCGCCCACATGAGAGCCCTAGAAGAAGCCCTGGGCTCCTGACTTTTTTCTGGCTTGGCCCCGGTCATTGCAGCCACTTGGGAAATGAACCAAAAAATCTTTCTATTATTCTCTTTCTGTAACTCTACCTTTCAAATAAGTAAAATAAATAAATAAATAAATAAATAAATAAAATTTAAAAAGGAAAAATGCAGAACTCAGATTCACTAATGATTCTTTTTAGTAAAATACATATAATGTGATTTATCACCGTAAATATTTTTAAATCGACAGTGTTGTAACTAAGTACAGTCCTACTGTTGTGCTCTCCGTTTCCAAGACTGTTTTGATCTTGAGAAACTAGGACCATCATTGTGATGCAGTGAGTTAAGCCACTGCTTGTGACATCAGCATCCCATCTAGGAGAACCAGTTCGAGTCCCAGTCGTTCTACTTCTGATTCAAGTCCCTGCTGATGTGCTTGGGAAGGCAGGGGCAGTGCCTGTTTGCAGGCAGTGGGGGCTACTTGATTGCTGGGTCTTTTTTTCTGTAAGCATCCTGGTGGACATGGGGTAATATCTCATCATGGTTTTAATTTATGTTTCCCCAATGGTGAGTGATAATGAGTGTCTTTTCATGTCCTACTGGTCATTTCTATACCTTCTATTGAAAAAAAAACACAAAATTTTTTTAAAAAAGAAAATATATATATTTAAGACCTTCAGCTATTTTTTAAAAATTTAAGTCCATTTTTCTTCACTAAAGATGTTTTGAAAAATCTCTGAAATTTGAGTCTTACAGACCCAGCTTGTGAGGACTCTGTAAGGAGTGAATGAAATGGTGCAGGCAGGAAGGAGATGGGGCAGAAAAAGAGAAATGGAAAAAAATTAGAAAAGTCTGATGTCAGATCTCTGGTCCACCTTGTCCATGGGTTTGTCAGTCAGCCAAGGAACTGCTTCTCAGCTATTAGAATGACTTGCATTTGTTGAAATAGATTTAGCACAAGAATCCTGAGACTAAAACGAAAAGAACTGCGATGGTTCCAAGTCAGAGGCTGAAGGATGCCCCCTCCTCTGCTGCAGGGATATCTCACTCTTCGTGTCCCAGAGCTGGGGAACAGCAAGATCCGTTCAAGGTAGAGCTGCTGGAATTTAATTTTTATTTCCCAGTGAAGAGCAGACTGGCAAGGACTGGGATTGTGGTGGAGGAAACTAAGCTCCCTCCTACAGCACTGGCATTGTGTAGCAGTGTACTGCTTCTGGTCCTGGCTACCCTGCTTCGAATCTAGTGCCTTGCTAATGTGCCTGAGAAAGCAGAGCATAATGCCTGAGTAACTGTGCCCCTGCCGTGTGTCGGGGAGATGTGCGTGGAGTTCTCAGCCTCTGACTTCAGCCTCGCCCAGCTCTGACTTTTTTAGCTTTTTGGAAAGATAACCAGCAGCTGGAACACTCCCTCTTTCTCTCCACTGTCGCTTTCAAATTAAAAAAAGAAAAAAAGGAAAAAGGAAAGAAAGAAAAAGCCTTGATATTCTTGCTTGCAGATATAAAAATTACATTTGCTTGATCTTAGTCAAAAGGTTGAGAAACAATGACAAGAAAATGAACCCAACAAATTAAAAGTATATCGTTGTTAATTGTTCATAAGATAAATTATTGTTTTGGTTACGCACCAGGAATTACCGCATACCTGGCACATTTTGTGCTCTGAATTTTTCTGATCTAGAACACAGGGAACAAATACTAGGAAGTGACCGGTTCATTGGGAGGAGGGATAGGAGAAAGTGCTATTCTTGCCACCAGCTGCTTCCTCCTGGCTCGCCCACTCCTGACACCTGCCCTGGCCGCGCTTCCTGTGCATACTGTGACATCCCGAGGAGCCAGCCGTGAGGCAAATCCTAGAGTTTCCTCTTGCCGCTTGGTGTAGCAGGAGATTCAGGGAAGAGAGGAAACTGGACTTAAATCGAATTCTGCTTGATAAATTTTCCTTTGAGTCAACTGTAGTAAAATTAACCACCAGTCAATGTGAACTGCCTGGCTACTTTTTTAAACCATCTCTATGTAATAGACTTGGGCACCTTTTAGAAATCTGTACCAGTTGTCTCAAGTTGTCACTGCAACTTGCTAGCTTTTTTTTTTCTTTCCTTTCCATACTGATGATTGATTGGTTTTAAATAAATGACCACAATTGCCAGAGCAGGGCCAGGATAAAACCAGAAGCCAGGAACTTCATCCAAGTCTCCCACATGGATGACAGGGGGCCCAATTATCTGATCCATTTTTCACTGCTTCCCAGACATTGATCTGTGGTAATCTGCATTGGAAGCCAAGCAGCCAGGGCTTTGAATCAGTGCTCTAGTATGGAACATTGGCTTCACTATCAGCAACTTAACCTTCTGTGCCACTCCAGTGTGCTTTGATTGTAGCAGTTTCCTTGCACAAGAGGTCCCTCACTACCTTGGAGAGATTATTTGAAAAACCATTTTTCATCTGTCCTGACAACCCAGTTCTTGGTGTCCAGGTTAATTAAACCCTCGAAGGCAGGGGAGATCCCATGGTAAAGTTGATCTGGTGTGCTGAATACAAGCCAAGTCTCTAGTGTGAGGATGAAAACTGCCCCATTGTCTACTTGGCTCCGCCCTGAGAGTGCCTTAGCAGCAGCTGCTGCTGTCCCTGCACTGTGATTGGCATGGCTGTGTTAGTCCTTTTCATCTCCAACTCCTTATCAGTGTTTTAAGATCTTCAGCAGCTGTGATATTTCCCGGTAACTTATTTTTCCCCTCTCCTTGGCATGTTACCCTTTACTCAAACTTTTCTGTTATGTAAAGGTCTCCATGCCTTCCACTGTTTTTATAATGACAAAAAGGGAATATTTTCCCTTTAACTTTTATCACTATGCAATTTAGCAAGCCAACAGAAAAGTGCACACAGCCCGGGTATAAATCTGACAAGTGCAGGAGAAACCTTTGTGGCCACCACTGAGATCACACAAGTGGAACCCTGCCAGCACCCAGAGGACCCGTGTCTCCTCCCGTCACACCTGCCTGTACCCCAGAGACAACGGCTGTGCTGACCTTCACAGTAATTTCCTGGCTTTTCTTCACAGTTTTACTACGTTTGTGTATTGGTCTGTAAGTACCCTAAACAGTATACCCAGTGCCCTTGAACGTTGTATGAATTCATCGTACAGAAACAGTTCTTTCGTATCTTGCCTCTTGAACTCGGTTTGTGATATGCATCCATGGTTTGGAGGTAGCTAAGGCTCAGTGGTCTTCATTACTGTTGAATCTGTGTTGTTTGTATCCAGCTTCTGCAGCAGTCTATTCTGCTCTTTACTGATGGAATTGCATTTGTCCCCAGGATCAGGCTCCTCTGAAGAGTGCGCACTAAACAGTTTTGGGTTGGTACAAGTTTGAGTCTCTCAAGGCCAGTGGCAGGAACACCTTGTTTCTGCCTAGAGCCATTTGGAGATTTAAAACATCATTTGTGGGATATGTGAAATTATCGACTTAAAAATTACCTCGGTACAGCTTTGTTGGATTTCAAGACCCACCTGCAGTTCCCTTGGCAGGGCCAGACCAAATGATTTCCCTGGATGTTGCCTGTAAACTGCAAACAAGTACTTCTTGTTAATTTAGAAATTTGGAAATAAAAACAGTTTATTGTGTCTTCACGTGTAATTGTTTAGAAACACAAGAGAAAGACACATGATCATTGATGAGGTACAACAGAGGAACAAGTAGAGGTCATTGCCAAATCCTCCCACTTCCAAGCAGTCATCGCTGAAAAATCACCTGTTGTGAGCATGCTTCCTGCCATCTATCTTTGCGTTGCTCATGCAGGGAGTATTGGGACCTTCCTAAAAAGAAAGCCGCGCTTCTGCCTCAGCTTTTCTGATACGATACACACCAGGTAACAGCAACCGATCTGGAGAGTAGTGGTGTTTTTTTTTCAAGTGGAGTGTGGGCCCACAGAGGAAGGGAGGTGGGAATACATTATTAAAATACTTTGCAAGACTCCTGAGAACAAGCTTGTACCCCCCAAAATCAGGAATAAATGTTTTATTAAGATAGTTCTCAAAAATTACTCTTGACCTTGGGGGGGACTATTTTAAGGAGTCAGGATTTCTCAGATTTTCCACAGGGTATGAGAAAAAGATACATGAACAAATGTTCTGTGGCCAGAAGAGCATGAGAAATGCCAAGGGAAATGAAATTAGGGGTTGCAATGCACTTGCTGCATCTTCTGGGCAGGAGTTGGGGGGATAGGTAGTGGGCCAAGATTCATGTCCCTTCAGCATGAACTCTTTTGCATGGGTCACCTATCCAGTGCTCTAGAAACTTTGAGAGCTATTTATTTGGCTCTAAAATAGTATGTTAAAATTATTATAGATTAATACCATATTTATGTTAGAATACTAATTCTGTATATATTAAAATATATAGTATATATTATATAAAATATATAGTAGATATTAAAATATACATGGTTTTGGGGGCTGGTACTGACATGTAATAGATTGGACCTCCATCTATGATGCAGGCATCCCAAATGGATACCAGTTCAAGTCCTGGGTACTCCACTTCCAATTCAGCTCCTTGCCAATGTGCTTTGGAGGGTAGCAGAGGATGGCCCAGATCCTTGCACCCCAGCACCCACATGGGAGACCTCGAAGAATTTTCTACCTGGTGAAACATCTCCTGCCGTCTTTTTCCTCTCTAGGTTACTACAATAATAGCACCAAGGTGGCTGTGAAGACCCTGAAGCCAGGCACCATGTCTGTGCAAGCATTTCTTGAGGAAGCCAACCTCATGAAGACCCTGCAGCATGACAAGCTCGTGAGACTCTACGCCGTGGTCACAAAGGAGGAGCCCATCTACATCATCACTGAGTACATGGCCAAGGGTGAGTGACCCGCCGTGGCTAGAGCCCTTGAATGGCTTTGATCTCACAAAGCCCGATGTTTAACTGTTAAAAAAACACTCAGTGAATTCTAAGTGTAAAACTTACTTGCATTGGAAAACTCAGTAGGGAAAGCAAAGCATCTTCCTAAACCCTCTCCCCCAGGACAATTCCATGTTATGAAATGGACATACGATTTCAAATTCCTCTGCATCTGCCTTATATACTAATAGCCCCCAAAACAGTTCCTCATATCTAGTAGCAGTACCCACCCCTGCACACACAAAAATTCATGTCAAATTAAAGAACAGAGAAGTCAAAGAGGAATTGAAGTTCTAGTTGATTTGGTTTTTAGGAGGGACAGAGATGGAGGGAGATAGAAAGAGCGGACTGCCATCCACTAGTCGCTCCCCAAGTGTCTGCAACAGCTGGGGCTAAGCCAGGCCAGAGTCTAAACTCAAGTACCCAACTACTTGTGCCATCCCCTCTGCCTCCAAGAGTGTGCATTAGTAAGAAGCTGGAATTGGGAGCAGAGCCAAGCCTGAAAACCAGGCATCAGTATGGGATGTGGACATCTCACTCATGGCTTAACCATTGCCAACCCAAATTGCCCTCCCCACTAATGAATATTTTTGTTACATACTTATATATGAGTTCTTAAATTCTAGGACTAGTTCATTTCCCTCTGTACCACAAACTAAGTGTTTGGAATGTCACTCCAAAATGTAAGTGGCTTTAAGACTTGCAGATGTTAAATTTCTGTAAAAATCACAGAATGGGGACTGGCACAATGGCTCAATGGCTAAATCCTTGCCTTGCACATCCTGAGATCCCGTATGGGCACCAGTTCATGTCCCAGATGCTCCACTTTCCATCCAGCTCCCTGCTTGTGGCCTGTGAAAGCAGTAGAAGATGGGACCCTGCTCCTGTGTGGGAGACCTGGAAGAAGCTCCTGACTCCTGACTTTGGATCAGCTCAGCTCTGATTGTTGTGGTCACCTGGGGAGTGAATCAGCAGATGGAAGCTCTTTCCCTCTGTCTCTCCTCTCTGTAAATCTGTTTTTCCAGTAAAAATAAACAAAATATTTAAAGAAAAAAATGCAGAATGGCTGAATAAGAGATTTTAAGCAAATTTCTATTCTATTGCTGTAACCTGTAGATAAGGGACTTGAATAACCATCCTTCTTCATTTGTCTATTGCCAGTTCAGTAAAAACTCAGCAACTTTCAAATGGTTTTCCCTTAAATTTTTTAGATTTATTTATTTTTACTGGAAAGGCAGATTTACAGGGAGAAGGAGAGAAGAGATAAAGATCTTGCATATGCTTGTTCACTCTCCAGATGGCCACGATGACCAAAAACCAGGAGCTTCTTCCAGGTCTCCCATGTGGGTGCAGTCTCAAAGACTTAGGCCATCCTCCACTGTTTTCCCAGGCCATAAGCAGAGAGCTGTACAGAAGCGGAGCAGCTAGGACATGAACTGGCACCCATGTGGGATGCCAGTGCTGCAGATGGAGGCTTAGCCTATTATGCCATCATGCCAGCCCAGTAAAATAAACTTCTCGTTCCTCTTTCCTGTGAACTCGTTGAAGTCCTTTTGTACTGTAACACACGTTGCTCTCAGACATCTGTCAAGGGAAAATCAATGTTCATTGCCCATCTAGCTCACCTGAATTACATGCCTCCATCAGGCCAAAGGCTGTCTGATCCTGCTAAATTGCAAAGCGAATCATTTTGTGAGATCTTACGCCAAGATCAGTGATCCTTTGAATTGTGTCTGGATGCTTTCTCATGTCTTTGGGCAACACCAACGCATCCTTCCTCTATACACAGGCAGTTTGTTGGATTTTCTGAAGAGCGATGAGGGCGGCAAGGTGCTACTTCCGAAGCTCATTGACTTCTCTGCACAGGTGAGGCATTCCGTGCCCCGTGAGGGCAGGCACAGGCAGTGACACCCCTGCTTCGTGTTGTGGCAGCATGGCTGTTCTGGGGAGAAGCCGTCTTTCTGTTGAGTGTTGCCCAGCAGTGCCTATGAGATAAAGGCCTTCCAGGGATGCTCCTGTGGAGATGGGAGTTTCGTGGGGTGGCATGCTGGTGTCCTTGGGATCAGGAAACTCTGGGTGCTTGTTTTCTTTGCTCCACAAATCATAGAAACGGTGTGGCTGGATCACTTTACTGTGTGTGGGAGCAGCACAGTGGTTTTTAATTAAAGCATATGTTTTCAACTGTGACTCAAATGCACCGATGTGTTTAAGTCTTTGTTCTTGAAAGTAGGAACTGTATTCCTTTCCTGCTTTCCTCTTTCTCACTCTTCTGTGTCAAGTGTGTCATTAAGAATCTGAGAAAATTTGTTGGTAATAGTGCTAGCATAGCTCAGGAGTTGTGCATTTGTTTACTTTGGAATCACATTATTTCTGGAAGTGCAATTAAGAGAAAGGTAGGTTTCCCAGAAATCCAGCACTGGGCCTGTTATGTCAAGGAAATATGCATTTGAGAGATACCAGCCCCTCACTATCAAATAGCTTCATTGTGTTTGTGATCACATTCAATAATTTACTTACTTTTTCCCCCTGTCAGTATTGATTATGGTTTTTTGTTTTGCAGCCTAATATATATAGCACAAGACTTTTTATTTTATTTTCAAAGACTTAATTATTTATTCTTGAGAGAGAGAGAGAAAGAGAGAGAGAGAGAAAGCAAACACACATGCTCTGAAGTACTGGTTCTTTCCCCAAACGCCAGCTGTGGTTGAGCCTGGATTGAGACCAAAGCTCAGGGCCAGGAACAAAATCCAGGTCTCCTGTGAGAATGTCAGGGACCCAATTGCTTGAACCATTACCTGGTGTCTCCCAGGATCTGCATTAGCAAGAACTGAGGAGCCACAATTGGACATGAAACTCAGGCACTCTGATATGTGTCTTAACTGAGATCTTTCCCATGACGCCAAATACCTGCTGCAGCACAAGAAATTTATAGAGGTTCTAGGGAAAGATGATCTTCATGATATCCCTTTCATTGCCATTTCTTCTCCCAGACCTTCTTAGGTAAGGAGTTCATAAGGCATGAATGAGTACAAAGGAGCAGACCGCACACTCTGCAGCAGGCGTAATGCTCCCCTTATTTCTGATTTTGCTTCCCACAGTTTCCGGTACTCATAGTTGACCATAGTCCTAAAATATTAAATGGAAAATTTCACAATAAAACCACACCTTTTAAGTAACTTCCATTGCAATGCATTATAATTATTAGTTACTATTATCCTCTTACTGTAACTAATTTATAAATTGAACTTGATCCTTGGTATATATGAGTATGCTAGGAGAAAAAAGTAGTAGAAAAGGGCTCAGCAACCTTTGATTTCTGAATCCACTTGAGGTCTTAGAACATATACCTGCAGATAGGAGGGTGGTAAATGTTGTGGGCAGAGTTGGCACTCAGCATTTGAAGGTGGAAGTGCACATCCTAGCTCTGCCACTCGGTGGTCGTACTGCTTTGGGCAAGTCTGCTGCCTCCTTGGGTTGGCTTATCCACCTGTTAAATAGAAATGGCAATTTATCCTTTATGTATATGTCGGGGTTTAAATCACATGCACCAGTGTGGACACAAACACTTCAAAGCCTGTGAGTGGATGCCGGAGACAGTGAAGGGAGGCAATCCCCATCGTTCCAGGAATGGCATGTCAAAGTCACTCCTGTCTGGCAATTGCTTCATTGGCCAGAACTTCACCAGCGTGTGGATTAGCACAGAGAAGCAAGACTGCTGTAGTGGAACCAAAGCGGTGATGGGGAAGGGAGCCAGCAGCCCTGCCCTTTTTCAGAGTTCTCCAACTATGCAGCCTCGGAGGAGCTACGGGGCGGCCCAGAGGTTGCAGGAGCACAGTTTGGGGACCATGGTTTTACAGCAAGAAGAAGGGTAGTGTGGTTGGGTGCAGCTCTAGATGCTGTGAAGATAGCACATCAGGAAATGGAGAAAGCGCATGTCTGATAAACTTGAATCACACTGACCCAAAGGAGGCCCTCTGCGTGGTGCCTTTGGTGCCACTGTTGAGTGAGGGACTCAAGGGCTGTCATGACTGTTTGTCTCACTGGGTATGGATGGGGTGTGGAAACATGAGATCCTGGCAGGAGTGTCACCACCTATCCAGCCTTAGTAAGGGTCTGATCGGTTCCCATTACACATTGGAGTGGGTGCTGTAGCTGGCACATGGCTTCCTTTGGTCACCTGAGTATTTGTATTTGTTTCTGCATGGTTTATCCATAAAACATTGTCTTGGCATCACTGAAGTTTTTAAGAGTAAAGACTTCTATGCCTATCCTTTAATTTATCTTTGTAAGTTCCTATTATTACTATAAAGGGAGTGGAATTGGAGGAGACTACCTAACCCAGCCTCAGAAGAGCAGGGGAATGGAGCAAGGGGCAGAGTGGGGACTTTTCCCAGGGTCTGTGTCTGGCCTCCTCTTCCCTTTCCCCATCATCCACTTCCCCATGCTCTGCTTTCCCCACCCCACCCTCCCTTCGAGACAGGAAGTGGTGGGTTCTCATGACAGCCTTCTTGTTCACGTACGAGCTGATTTCATCACTTCCTGTCAATGCTGAGCTCTGAAAGCCATGACTGAAGGGCAATCCACGCTCCAGGGGCATCCCCTCAGCCCATCCTCCTTCCTCTGTGTTCAGTGCAGATTAAGAAGTTCTGATGAGAGCAGATTCGCTTACTGCATTTTGTCTTGTGTTAGATAAAGCAACTCTGCACTTTCTGCAGTGTCATAGGAAAATGACCCCTTTGCAAAAGAAGGTTGGCAATTCAGAGCAGAGACTTTGCATAAGTCCCTTCTAGCCTTTGCCCTGTAAAAGAAAAGCAAATAAACTTGGAAAGAGAAGTGGACGCCATTGGTGGGAATTTCCATCAGCAGAAGTGGACATGGAATTGTCAACGAGCAAAACTGAACGGAAAAAGAAATAGAGTTGTAGCATGGAGGCTGTATAAATCACCTCACCATGCAGACCCAGTGAGTTTACACATTTTTTTTTTCTGCTGTTTGGTGGCAACACTCCTGAAGTGCAAAATTCAGCTCACACGAAATGGGCAGTTATCTGTTCACTGCAGTGAAAATTGAAGAGCAAAGTTGTTGTATTCACGGCAGTAAGAGACAGCTTCTTCATCATCTATTTTGCACCCAATATCCTTGAATGGTACAGATGAGGAAGTGAACTTAAACTTTTCCAGGATTACTGAACGGATATACAAGGGGACTTGAAAAAGTATATGGAAAGTAGAAATAAAAGATTTGTAAGACCAAGACATTTTTGAAATCCATGCAATTTTTTCATGACACACATTCCCCGTGAACTTTTTAAAGACCAGCTAAGGTTAGAGTTGTTGGGACTTGTGTCTGCACCTTTGGGTCCAGGCAACTGACTCCTTCCTGGAAGTGCTGCTGTCACTCTGTGGCCGAACTAACATTGTTCAACAGTCACCACTGTCATACATACCATATGTATTGTTCTGCCTTCAAGGATTTTACTACCAGAATTAATAATGTTTTTTTAAAAATTTATTTTATCTGTGCGAATAGCAGAGCAACTGAAAGATAGAATGAGAGCAACAGCAAGAATAAGAGAGGGATCTTCTACTTTCTGTTCACTCCCCAAATGCCCACAACAGCCACGGTCAGGCCAGGCCAAAACCAAGAATCCAAGCACTGCACCAGGAGTCAGAGTACTTGAGCCATCATCTTGTGTGTCCCAGGATGCAGAAAGATGGATTGGAAGTGGAAAAACTGCAATTCAGATCTGCACTGTGTCCTGGCATGTGGGCATTTCAAGCAGCAGCTTAAGCCACTGTGCCAGAGTACCCACTCTAAAGTTCATGATTTCTTTAGTTTCATTTTGATTTTTGTCCAAAAATTTCATGGCTAAGAGAAAGGTATTTATTTTTTTTTACAGAAAGATTTATTTACTTCTATTTGAAAGGCAAAGTTAAAAACGGGGGGGGGGGGGGATCTTCCATTCACTAATTAACTCCCTAAATGACTGATAGCCAGAACTTGAGACTGTAGGGGTGTTACAGCCAGTCGATTAACTTGCTATGCGATAATGCTTGCCACTAAATCACATTTTAAACACTTCTTCACTTCTGTTATTTATCTAAAAAGGAGAGAGAAAGAGAGAGGGATGGAGAGAGAGAAAGTTCCACTCCCCAGATGCCTTCAGCAGCTTGAGCTGGGGCAGGCCGAAGCCAAGAGCCAAGAACTCACTCTGGGTCTCCCACGTGAGTAGCAGAGATCCAGTCATCTGGGCCCCTGCTTGCTGTTTTCCAGAGTCTACACTACCAGGAATCAAAGCCAGGAATTGAACCCAGGTATTCTGAGCTAGGTGACAGGATCCTAACCAGCACTCTAACCATTAGGCTGATCACCTCCGCTCCCGAAATAACGCCTGCACGTGCACACACACATTTACACAGCCCCTTTACACCAGCATTTTCACTGGTCATCTCTATTGAGGTCCCTGTACTTCTGCATCTTCTTTCCAATACAGAACCTCCTGGAGGACGGGGGCTGCAGAAGGGAGGCCAGGCACTAAAGCAGAAATTCATTTGTTCATAAAACCGTTCTCTGGGCTGGACAGCACCCGGAGGGCAAGGGCATCAGCAGTGAGGGCATCACCCGGGCCTCTGTTGCTTGGAGACTGTGGCTCTCCTGGTACCCACCACCAGACACAACTGGGGAGCAGTTCTTCCCATAGGCCCTGGGAAAGGTTGCTGTGACTGCATGAGCAGGTGTGGGAAGGTGCTGAGAGCCAGACACCTGCATCTGCTGGGAGGAGTCCTGGGTGGGTCCCAGCTGCTTCTTGTTTGTGGCTGCCGTGGCATGGGTTAGACTTCCAACATCTCATGACTCAGAAACTCTCCTTGCTCCTAGAACAGGTAAATCAGCACCCAAAAGTAATAATCAGTGATTTTCAGCCTTTTCAGATAACAAAGATTCTGACATTTGTATAAAAAAATTTATTGGAAAGTCCGATTTACAGAGAGAAGGAGAGACAGATACTCCATCTTCTGGTTTACTCCCCAAGTGGCTGCAACTGCCGAAGCAGAGCTGATCTAAAGCCAGGAGCTTCTTCCGGGTCTCCCACGCGGGTGCAGGGTCCCAAGGCTTTGGGTCATCCTCGACTACTTTCCCAGGCCACAAGCAGTGAGCTGGATGGGAAGCAGGGCTGCCAGGATTAGAACCAGCGCCCATGTGGGATCCCCCCACATACTATATTCTGACATTGTAAATAAATTAGCATAAATGTAATGCCCATATATTGAATACATAAATGCCCTACCTTTTTTTTTTTTTGCTTTTCTTTTTTTTTTTTTTAAGATTTATTTTATTTTATTTTATTTTTAATTTTTTTTCTTTTTATTGTATTGTTGTTGACAATCTTTACATAGTTAATTACAGTTAAAGGAAAAAGAAGGAAAAAAAAAAGGTTTAGGGGGATAGGAAAGTGGGTAATGCTATTATGTCCATATTGTTTCCATCACGTATCTGAGGTAAAGGGGGATATTGAGGGAGAAGCCCCACCCGGTTTCCCGCCCACCCAAAGTCCCGGATGTGGGGCATGCTCTGAGATATGTGCTCGAGTGGTGTTAATAGTTCTGCAGTTATGAATCGCTGCCAGTTTCGCTCGATGAGGTCGTCCACCAATTGATATGGTCCATCATAAAGTCTCCGTTTGCCCCATAATTTGCTGCCAACATATAGCTGAGATGAATGATTGTCCTGTTCTGTCTTCTGTCTTTTCTTGGTTAGAGTTCTGAGTCCAGCAGTTCGATTGGGGAGATCTCCAAAGATACTTTGAGGTATTCCCAGACTAGTTTCTTGTATGTTCTAGCAAGCACAGGGCCCGGCACAGTCCATCACCCCGATCAGCTGGTGGTTGCAATTGCTGGGTTGGTTCTGTTTTCAGCCCTACCTTTTTTAATTTAAAAATTTTCTTTGGTACACAATAATTGTACATGTTTATGAGGGTAGAGTGATAGTTCTGATTTTTAAAATTAATTAACTAATTCATTTTATTTGTTTGAAAGGCAGAGCCAGAACTCCTGCCCCTGGTTCACTCCCCAAACACCCAGAACAGCCAGGGCAGGGCCGGGCTGACACTGCAAGCAGGGAACTTGATCCAGGTCTCTCCGTGAGAACACAGAGACCCAAGTTATGTGTTAGCAGGAAGCTGGAATTGGAAGTAGGGTTGAAACTTGAACCCAGGCACTCCCATATGGAATATTGGTGTACCAAGCACTATCTTAAAAAAAAAAGTATGTTTATTTGAAAGGCCAACAGAGAAAGAAAGATCTTCTTTCTGCCGCCTCATGCCCATAAATGGCTAAAATGGCTGGAGCTAAGCATTTCAGAAATAAAAAGATGCTTCCAGGTCTCTCACGTGGGTGCAGGTACCCACTTGGACAGTCTGCTGCTGCTTTCCCAGGCACATTAGCAGGGAACTAGATCAGAAGTGAAGCAGCTGGGACTCAAACCAGTACACATATGGGATTTTGGCACTGCAGGTAGAGGCTTAACCTACTATGCCATGACACTAACCCCCCACAGAATATCTTAATTGCTACTCAAAGCACCTACTCTACCCTTGCTGTGTTATTTCAGTATGTGTGTACAATGTATGATAAAATGAGCGCTTCTGTCTCCAAAAAGTTATCATTTCTTTGAGTTAGAAACATGTAAAATAGGGCCCGGCGGCCTGGCCTAGTGGCTAAAGTCCTCACCTTGAACGCCCCGGGATCCCATATGGGTGCCAGTTCTAATCCCAGCAGCTCCATTTCCCATCCAGCTCCCTGCTTGTGGCCTGGGAAAGTAGTCGAGGATGACCCAAAGCTTTGGGACCCTGCACCCACGTGGGAGACCTGGAAGAGGTTCCTGGTTCCCGGCATTGGATCGGCACAGCACCAGCCGTTGTGCTCACTTGGGGAGTGAATCATCGGACGGAAGATCTTCCTCTCTGTCTTTCCTCCTCTCTGTATATCTGACTTTGTAATAAACATAAAATAAATCTTAAAAAAAAAGAAACATGTAAAATAATCTCTTCTAGCTACTTCGAAACAATACAGCATTGACACCAATTTATTCTTTCTAATTAATTGCATACCTTTTTCTATTTGTCTCTTTTTAAAAAAATAATGGGTGAGGTTTTTGGAGAAAGATTTGTTTATTTGTAAGAGTTACAGAGAGAAGGAAGATGAGACAAAGGGAGATCTTTCAGTCACTTGTTCACCCTCCACGTTTCTGCAACCATCAGGGCTGGACAGAGCTAAGCCGGGAACCAGGAGCTTCCTGCAGATCTCCCATGTGGGTAGCAGGGGCCCAGACACAGGCTGTATTCTGTTACTTTCCCTAGGCACAGTGGCAGTGACCTGGATTAGACATGGGACATGGGACAGGAGCCTGTGCCCATACTGGATGCCAGCATTGCAGGTGGTAGCTTTACCTCGTGTGCTCCAACACCAGCCTCTACACATTGAGTTATATCTGAAACTTGGACCTTGGCCATGAAAACTTACAGGGTCGACAAATAAAACAGGAACCAATGTTAGGATTGCAAAACTGGATCATACATAATTTTCCTGTGAGAATGTTGAAAGAATAGGGAATTGTCATTTATAATAATGTAAAACGGGAACTTTTTTTTTTCAGGATGTGAGAGACAGATGTTTAACATATATTTTTTTTTTAAGATCTTTTTTTTTTTTTTTTTTGCAAAGTTAGATATACAGAGAGGAGCAGAGATAGAGAGGAAGATCTTCTGTCCAATGATTCACTGCCCAAGCGACAGCAACAGCTGGAGCTGCACCCATCTGAAGCCAGGAGCCAGGAGCTTCGTCCAAGCACTCCCATGCGAGTACAGGGTTCCAAGGCTTTAGGCCGTCCTCGACTGCTTTCCCAGGCCACAAGCAGGGAGCTGGATGGGAAGTGGGGCCACCGGGATTAGAACCAGTGCCAATATGGGATCCTGGCATGTTCAAGGTGAGGAATTTAGCTGCTAGGCCACCGCGCCAGGCCCAGTGTTTAGCATATTTAAGCAGAGGAATCATGCATGGCTGTGAAAACACAGAAGTTTATTCTTGTTTGTTTTGCTTTGTTTTAAGCATTCTAGCACTAATGAGAAGCTTTGAGCAAATGCAAGCAGTGGTACTTTGGCACCACTACTGCCACTTATCTTGATATTTTGTCCAGGAGTGGCAACTGTCACTCACCTTTCCCAAAAGTCACAAAATAATTTCCTCTCCAGGTCCTCATCCCAGAAACCTGCCAGGCTACGATTAAATTGAAGTACCTTATGGGCAAGCAGAGTTCATTGCCAGCTGCTCACATCAAACATGGAGATTAAAACACTTTGAAGGGAATAGCAGGCTGTAAATTCCAGCTGACCTTGGCTTGCACTTGGCTTTCTTGTCCCACATACCCACCCCCTTCTGTATGCTAGGGCTCACTGTTTTTCACCAAAAACCATGTTCTGAGCTTTTGAGGCACTAGACCATGGATGAGAGGAGCAAGATATGTTCTGGCTTCCAGAACCAAGTAAATAAGACACAGGGACAGGTGCAGCAGCAGCAGGGACTGGGAGGATGGGCACTGCTGCTGGATACTTCTAGAGTATGTGAAGGAGAATTGTACCCTGGGCCAGGGTAACAGGGTGGGCTTCTTGGAGATGGTGACCACAGGATCCACACAGTTGGGCCTGCTAGCCTAGCAAGGAGTGTGGCTGTAGGAAGGGGTCTTCCGCTGCAGGAACTGAATGCTCAGAAAACGGAAACAACAGGCTTCAGTAAGTTCAAGGAGAAAGCCAACACCAAAGCTGCACAGGCTAATCCTCTGCCTCACAGCACTGGCATCCCTTTAGGGCACTGGTTCATGATTTGGCTGCTCAATTTTCCATTGAGTTCCTTGTCTATGGCCTTGAAGAGCAGTGGAGGATGATCCAAGTCCTTGGGCCCCTGCACCTGCATGGAAGATCCACAAGGTTACGGATTAGCTCAGCCCCAGCCATTGCTGTCATTTGGGGAGTTAACCAGTGGATGGAAGAGCTCTCTCTCTCTCTCTCTCTCTCTCTCTCTCTATCTCCTTCTCTTTGTAATTCTGCCTTTCTCATAAAAATAAAAAAGCCTTTTTAAAAAAAGAAAGAAGAAAGCTCAAGGAAAATGTGGTTTATGAAACACTACACATGGAGTTTGAATTTTTTGAGCTGTAAGTAAGTTGATCTTATACTTTCATGTTCAATGTTCTTTTTTAAGGACCCTCTCCTTCTGTCTTTCTTTTTACGATTTTTTTTAACTTGAAAAATCATGGTTACAAAGAGAGGGTAGAGACAGAAAGAGAGATCTTCCATCCGCTGTTTCATTCCCCAAATGGCTGCAATGACCAGAGCTAGGATAGTCTGAAGCCTGGAGCCAGGAGATTCTTCCAGGTGTCCCATGTGGTTGCAGGGGTCCAAGGACTTGAATCATCCTTGACTGCTTTCCCAGGCCATAAGGAGTGAGCTGGATGAGGAAGTGGAGCAGCCAGGATACAAATTGGCACCCTTATGAGGTGCTGGTGCTAGCAGGTGGAGGATTAGCCTGTTAGGCTACCATATCGGCCCCACACTCTCTCTTGTCTCCCTCCTCTCCCACAGACACTTTGGTGTCCTCTTTAAAAATTGAGTCCTGGGGTAGAGTTTGATGTTGTGGTCAAGATGCCACTTGGGATGTCCACATTCCATATAGACGTGCCTAGTTTCAAGACCCAGCTCTGTTTCCCCTTCTAGCTTCCTGCCAAAGTAGACGAACCGTGGGAGACAGCAGGTGATGGTGCAGGTGCTTGGCTACCCACTGCCACGTGGGAGACCTGTAGAGGGCTTTCGGCTTCTGGCATTGGCCTGGCTGAGCCCCAGCTGCTGTGGGGTGCCTGGGGAGTAACTCAAAAGATGGGAGATCTTTCTGCCTCTATTTTTCTGACTACCTTCATCTTTTTGTATTACTTTTTAAATGAATACAAATAAGTACTTTAAAATGAATATAAATAAGTAACATTGTAAACATAGCAACGGCAACAAAAGTGATTGGTCCATTTTGACTATTGGAGAACCAGATCTCTGTTTTGGTTCAGCTGAGATTTCATCTGTTGCTATTTGAGGGGTGGGGAGTGAGGAGTGCTGTTGTTGCTGCTTTGTTATTGCTGTCTTTATGGTTTTTTAACCTGAAGCTGGGACCGGAGCATCTGCCTTGCAGCCCAGAGCTTACCTTTCACATGTTCAGCCTGAAACAGGACTTACTATAACATGTTTCAGTCCAGAATTAAATGCTAGCCAGCATCCCCTACACCCAACCAATGAGCACCTTGATCTGCAAGGTTGCAACCTGCAGGAGAGGACCCAAGTTTGGAGCTAGTTAAACCTCTCAACCAAGTGGCTTCCTGGCAAGTGTGAGCTCTCACACCAGGATACTGGAGCTGGTTGCTGGGCTAAAATCTCACCTGGGAAGTGCAGGAATGGGATGTGCTAGAATCTGTGTGAGGAAGACTGTGCAGGACACTGTGTGCAAAAAAAAAAAAAAAAAAAAAAAGAGAGAGAGAGAGAGAAGGGAGGGATGCTAGAGTCCTGAGTTGGGGGAGAGAGGCAGAACACAGCCTGCAAGCCTCACTGTCGGCGTTAGAAGAAGAAAGTGAAGGAGAGTGCTGTGCGTATGTGCAAGGCAAACAGTGATTGCATCAGGAACTGGGTGGTGGCCCCTGACCATTGGCATTTTTGAGGTGTCACAAGGCGTCGAGCGGAAGTGTCCTAGGTGGTCCCATGCTTTCAGTAGGGGACTGGGGCTTGGCATAGGGATACGAGCTAGAGCAATCTGGAGATGCATTGGAAAGGAGGGATTGATGAAGTCCCCAAGAGGGCATACAAAGGGCAGGTTCCCTTCCTATGCAAGAGCATGGAGAAAGAGCTGTGGCTGAACAGATGGCGGACGGCAGGAGCAAGGTGCCCTTCAAGGAGGAGGCAGGACAGCCACAGAACATGGGAACACCAACATTCTGGATTTTGTGACAAGGAAGTGGAGGGCCCATTTCAGTGTGACGTGTTAGCCGAAGCCCAACGCCTTTCCTGCCTCCCTTCCTGGTTCCTTGCCCTCCTCCTCCTGATTCCTTGAATCCTGCCATGTCTCCACAGGCACTCCTAAACCTGGCTCACTCTTCTTCCTCATCTTCCCCTTTTCCTTCCTGCTCTATTTCCTCTTCCCTCCAGGCCCCTCTCCAGCTGCTCTCTGCACTGTCCTCAGAACAACACTTGATCTATTTGTCAATGAATCAAACTATACGATCCATGTTTTTAATTTTTAAGGATTTCTTTATTATTTATTGAGAAGGCAGAATTATAGAGTGACACACACAAACATAATCTTATTTCTACTGGTTCACTTCCCAGATGTCAAGAACCAGGCCACACTAAGGCCAGTCTCCCACAATAGTCCAGGGTCCCAAGCACTTGGGTAATCCTCTGCCCCTTGGCAGGGAGCTGGATTGGAAGTGGAGCAGCAGGACTCTAACTGGCACTCCTGTGCGATGCTAGTAGCTCCAGCAGCCCTTATCCTTCGTGTTTTTTAAAACATAGCTTCCTACTTTTTTTTTCTCTTTGAAGAAAAAATGAAATAAAATTACTCAGATACTTCTAAGCTATCAGTCTTCTACACAATAGGGTTTTGTAGACTACTACAGAAGAAAAGTTTTTTCTTTCCCCACGTTTAAAACAGGTGCCATCAGAGATGTATGTATGTAGCTAGGTAGCTCACAGGATTTTAAAAAATATAATATAATAATAATTTCTTTAAGAAGTCATAGAAGTAACCCTCAACTTAAGAAGAGTTTGGAGTAAATTTTTGTTTCCAGGGCTCTCATCTCTGTCTCACATCCTGCGTTCTGCATCGTTTGAAAAGCCCTTGTGTGTCTTTGAACCCAGAACTTAGTATAGCACCTTGTATGCAGTAGGTGCTCATTAAGTCTTTACTGACTAGCTGTACTGACTGGCTAAAGTGAGAGCAGCCTCTCTCTTCCATTTAAAATGTCAAATTCTTTGGCCGTGAACGAACAACTCAAAGAAACCAGTCTTGGATAGGTTTTCTGAATTACTGTTCAGCTGTAGTTGGCCATAAAGTAATTTCTTTTCCTTCTTTTATGGGGTTGCTTTTTTGTTTTTCCAAAAAAATTGCTTAATGGTTGAAATTCAAAGGAGAGAAAAAAGGAAGTCAAATATAACTACCTGAGCCTGCAGGAAAAAAAAAAAGATTGGCTTTGTTCACACTCCTTGTGATAGAAAGAACAGCGGGAGAAATTATAAATGAAGTCCTTGACACTAGAGCCAGCTGCCTCTGGGTGCATTTGGCTTCGTTTAGAGGGGGAAACCTCACCAAAACAGGTTTTTCCTCCTCAGTGTCACTCAAGGCCTCTGGGGAAGCTGAACAGAGCCACTTCTGTGCACCTGCTGGCCAGGACCATGCTGGAATTCACCTTCCAAGCAGGTGGATGGATTCTTCCCCTGGGAGTCAGGATTTCCTGCTCTTACTAATTTTCCATTGCTAATCCCACTGTCGATAACATAATGATACAGGGCATGCTACATATTACAGAACTAATTACTTGCGTATCTAGTGATTAAGATACCTATTCTATATGAGTATAGGAGTCTTCAGAAAGTTCATGGAAAATGCACAGCCTAGAAATCTATACATGGATCTCAGTTTTGTTTTTTGGTATTTTTGTTGGGGGTTTTGGTACCAAAATAAATTTAATCTTGCAATTCAGTTTTGCATGAATTTTTAGCTTAGTTATTTTAAAAGGCAGAAGACAGAGAATGATATGTCATCTGCCTATTCACTCCCCAAATACCCGAAACACCCAGACCTGGTACAGACTGAAATCAGAAGTCAGGAGCTCGGTCGGAGGTTCCCATGGAGGTGATAGAGACCCAGCCACCTGAGTCATCACATGCTACCTCACAGCAACTACATTAGCCAGAAGCTGGCAGTAAGAATGACCTTGACCCCAGGCACTCCACCTGCAGGTGTCCCATGATGTCACCTCAGTGTCCTGGGATGCCCACACATGGGCCCTCAGCACTCAGCTCTGACACATACCTCTGTCACCATTCTGAGGGAACTCGGGCCTCTCTGCTCCATGAGCTCCTGACTGTGCCCTGTCCCTGCTGAGCCCCTGCGTGTGAGACCCTCATCTCAGGCCCTCCGCTGTTTTCGCTTCTTTTCATCACCACCTCCAGGGCCCCACCTTGCCCTCTTCCCACAGAACCTTCCCAGTCTTCACACCTTCTCTCCTCTGTGCTTTTCACTGCTTCCCTAACTCACGTGTGGCCCTTTGCCCTTCCCTAACTGTTTTCTACACACACCAGCTCTTCGACTGTTTTGCCTCTATGTTCACCCATCTACCACAACTAGTGCTGATGTGAGGAGCTGGCCCTCTGCATGCCTCGTCCAAGGCTACCACCTGGGAATAAGACTTCATGTCCCCAAACCTCTCCCTCTCACCTTCACCTGCTCCCTTGTCTGCATTCTCCCCCTCCTCCTTGCCCATCTCTCTCCATGGATGATCTTGCTTCATCTTTCTCTGAGTAAAAGGAGATGTTTGCAGAGAGCTCTGTGCCTCCACAGCCTGCCCCTTTTTCTGATGGGCAGCCACCTGCTTCAGGCACTACATCCAAACCTGTCTTGCGTTAGCATTTGCTCCATTCATGTACCCAGAGAAATTACTGCTATGAATTAAATTAAACTGCCCTTTCCCCAACATCATCTTCCAGCCAACACTGCCTCTCTTTACACTACCTGAAAGTGCTTGCAGGTTCACACATTTTGTCCAGATCACACATTCTCCTCCTACTGCCAAGCATCCTCTTGACAAAGAACCAGCGACCTCCAAGGTGTTATGGCCACGGGTTTTCCCCAGCCTCTTTCCAGGTGGCTGGACACCAGGAACTGGTCTTCCTCCTCCCAAACCAGTTTCTTCATGTAACTTTTGGGTACCACATGCTGGTCACTTCCTCCCAATCATCCTAACATTTAAACCTTGGAATGCCTTTGAACTCGATTCTTCTCTTCCTCTACCCTCACTTCCAAGGTGATTTCACTGAAAGCTTTGCATTACTGTCCTGGGATGTTGGAGCACTTCAGCAATGGGAGTTCTTTCTGTCACCATCCAGGAGGCCAGGGCATGAAGTCAAGATATCACAGGGCTAGACTGCCACGAAGCTCCAGGGAGGAATCCTACCTGGCCTCCTGCAGCTCCACATGGGCCCCAGTGTCCCCTGGCTTGTGACAGCATTGATGTGGTCTCCACATCTGCTTTCATGTGGCCTTGTCCTCCGTGTCTTTTTCTCTAAGCGCTTTCTGCCCTTTTCTTACAAAGACACCAGTCGCTGGATTTAGAGCCCATCCTCAAGGTGGGATGTGATCTGATCTTGAGATCCCTTGTTACTTATATCTTTGAAGACTTAATTCCAGACAAGCCACATTTTGTGGATGCAGGTGATTGTGAATTTCACAGGGCTGTGTTTGACCTGCTGCATCTGTCAGTACTCTGACAACCTAGAATGTTCTGTCTCCCACTCAGACTGCTCTCTTGAATTCCCTGCATCCTCATGCCCCCACATGGCGTGCACCAGGTGAGTTCAGCATGCCCCAGGTGAGCTCCTGTTCTTCCTCCTCCAAAACCTATCGCTGCCATCAGCCGTCTCTCCCTGCTGCAAGTCAGGACAGCCTAGTGACTGCTTGCCCACATGGATAGGCATGGATAAATTCTACCTGGTGAGCAAAACGCTTGATGGGCTTTCGCAGATTCAGTCATTCTGGGTCTCACCCCTTCACCTCTTGCTCCCATGTCTGTCCTTAAGAGCTGGAAAACCCAGAAACACACATTATTTTGAAAACTCACTTCAAAGGGATTGAAGTATAAATAAAGCAGCCAAGATGTTTTCAGCTATATGAAAATGTGCTAGAACTTTATGCAAGCTTCCTTCAAGTTTGTTGCAGGATAAATAAGGCAGGAATTGTTTTTCCAAGCTCCAGTTCTGGCTTGGAGTGGGAGTTCTTTTCAGCCAAACCAAGCTCACCTTGTGTAAGGTGTTTGGTTTGAGATGGAAGAATGCACAAGTCCATGGTGCGTGTTTTCTTTGCTTCGCTGTCTGACATGTCGTGTATTTATTTAGTGATTGATAACATTTGTCACCCTCCATTAGAAAGTAGAAAAAAAAATTCCTCATTCCAAATCCATGGAAAGTGGGATTAAAGAAAAAGTTAATTGTTTGGCAAAAAAAAAAAAGAAAAAAAAAAAAAACCCTTTGAACTTACACATAGTTTTTTCATAATATACATTTCTATGACCTAAAAAACATTTTTAAACTAATTTGTTTGAGAGAGATAATTTATGTATGCTAATTCACTCCCCAAATGCCTGGATTCACGGGGCACTGGTAGGGGTTAGAGCCAGGAGTCAAGATGTTAAAACAGATATTGCTGGGCCCGGCGGCGTGGCCTAGCGGATAAAGTCCTCGCCTTGAACGCCGGGATCCCATATGGGCGCCGGTTCTAACCCCGGCAGCTCCACTTCCCATCCAGCTCCCTACTTGTGGCCTGGGAAAGCAGTCGAGGACAGCCCAATGCATTGGGACCCTGCACCCATGTGGGAGACCCGGAAGAGGTTCCAGGTTCCCGGCATCGGATTGGCGCAGCACCGGCCCATTGCGGCTCACTTGGGGAGTGAATCATCGGATGGAAGATCTTCCTCTCTGTCTCTCCTCCTCTCTGTATATCTGACTTTGTAATAAACTGAATAAATCTTTAAAAAAAAAAACAAAAAAAACAGATATTGCTTATGAGTGACAGGAACCCAATTGCTTGAGTCATCACCACTACCTCAGGGGACTGCTTTAGCAGAAAGTGGGGTCGTGATCCAGACCCAGGGCTCAAACTCACACATTCAGTATAATTATTTTTTAAGATTTAACTTTTAATTGTTTGAAAGAGAGGGAAAGAGAGATAGACCTTCAGTCCGCCAAGTCATTCCCCAAATGGCCACATTGGCGAGGGCTGGGTCAGAATGAAACTAAAAGCCGAGATTTTTTTCCAGGTTTCCCATGTGGGTGCAGAGGCCCAAGCATGTGGGCTATCTTCTACTGCCTTCTGCAGTACTTTAGTAGGGAGCCAGATTGGAAGTTCAAGCCAGGACTTGAACCTGTGCCGCTATGGGATGCAAAGATCACAACTGACAGTTTTGGGCCTGGCACAATAGCGTTGTGGTTAAAGTCTTCCCCTTGCACGCCTGGCCCTCTGTGCACTTTTTTTTTTTTAAAGATTTTATTATTATTGTTGGAAAACCGGATATACAGAGGAGGAGAGACAGAGAGGAAGATCTTCCATCCGATGATTCACTCCCCAAGTGAGCCGCAATGGGCCGGTACACGCCAATCCGAAGCCGGGACCAGGAACCTCTTCCGGGTCTCTCACACGGGTGCAGGGTCCCAATGCATTGGGCCGTCCTCGACTGCTTTCCCAGGCCACAAGCAGGGAGCTGGATGGGAAGTGGAGCTGCCGGGATTAGAACCGGCGCCCATATGGGATCCCGGGGCTTTCAAGGTGAGGACTTTAGCTGCTAGGCCACGCTGCCGCCTCTGTGCACTTTTTAAAGCACCCCTTCAATCTTCCTAGGGTGGGCCATGTTTTGTTGATCACTACACGTAGAACAGGGGAGATCTGGAAGGAGGCAGGCAGAACTATGTGGGGGAATGCATGAATGTGACTCCTTAAAAAAATAGATTTAGGGCCTCCACCTTGCAGTGCTGATATCCCATGTGGGTGCTAGTTCTAGTCCCTGCTGTTTTACTTCCCATCTTCCACACTTGTGGCCTGGGGAAGCAATCAAGGAATGCCCAAAGTCTTGAGACCCTGCAAGCACGTAGGAGACCCAGAAGAGGCTCCGGACTCCTGGCTTCAGATCAGTTCAGTTCTGATCATTGTGGACAGTTAAAAAAAGAATATTTATTTGAAACTCAGAGTTTACTTGAGAGGAGAAAAGAAAAAGAGGTCTTCCATCTGCTGATTGCCTCCTCAAATAACCGCAATGGCCAGGGCTGAGTCAGGTCAAAGTCAGGAGCCAGGAGCTACTTTCAGTTCTCCCCTTGGGCCATCTTTTGCTACTTTCCCAGGTGCATTGCTAGGGAGCTGGATCAGAAGTGTAAAAGGCAAGACACAAACGGAGGTTCCTATGGGATGCTGGCATTGCAGATGGCAGCATTACTCACTTAGCTACAGTAACAGCCCCTGAGTATTATGAAGAGTTTTTCCTCATTTTGAAGATGCCCCATAAACATGTATATACCAATCATGATATAGTATTCTGCTGCTATGACCCGTATCGTGATTCCATTAACATTCCCTTAGCAAGAGACAACATTTTGAATATCTCCAATTTTTCTAATATAAATAATGCCTGCTTATTTCACTGTACACTTGCTCTAGATCCCAGTAGCCAGTTTACCAAGGTCAGAGTCTGAATGGGTCTAAACCTCTTCATTTTCTCTGGGCAGAATTGTTGTTTGGGTAGATTTGTCTCTTGATTTGTAACATTCTGAGTCAGTTCGCATCCCATCTCAGTGTCGTGATTGGGTTTGTGCCATGCTGCTGCCTCTTGCAGAAGCCAATGGCTTTTCTCGTTTCCTTTCATTGGACCAAGCTGAGACCTTGCTGCTTCCCTCTTGTCATTTCAAAATGATGCATGGCTTATTAGTCACACATCCAGGGTGAGGTCATTTAGGTCATGGCAGTTAGAAGTAAAGATTTCTAGCCCCGAAGTGTCATTTACTCCCTGCCCAGTCTGGGTGTGCGGAGGTGGCTGCTGATTGATGGAAGCAGTGGGGGCAGGGCTTTGGCAGGTCAACCCCATTACACATTTGTGTGCTCGCCATGTGGCAGGTCCATCCTGCTATTAGTAGAAGATGAATCCAGAATGCAGAGTCTCCTGAGGTTGACAGGGGCCAGTCAGGAAAAGGGAGGCAGCAAAATGAACACGCAACAAACGACCCATGAGCTTCCCCTACAGCCTGAGGCTGTGCTGTGCTCCTGTGTATGATTGCCTTCTGGGGTCTAAAAGATCAACTCCACTGTTCGTAGTTTCAATGTTATGAACCGCATTTGATGTTGGTTTTCCTAGTAATAATAGCACGTTTATTATTGTGAATACGATTCCTGCCTTGCAGTCAACATTTTTGCACCCTTCTTTGCAAGCATATCCGCACTCTGCCAGGTTGATCTGTAATTTTCCACATTTCACAGAGTAGCAACCCAAAGAGCTTTGGAGCAAATTTGCCCCATTTTGTATACCCACAAATTAACTCACACCAGTCTTTGATCCATAGTCACAAATAGCCACGTCCAAGGTGTTATTGATAATCACTCTACTGCATGCTGATCCCTGATTATGCATGGACCTCATGACCAAGTTCCTTTGGCAGTTTTGAATTGGAGCAAGAGGCTTTCTGGGGAGAAGTGTTGTAAGAACATTAGCCACTTCCTGCTTTGTCTTGGTCCTGCCCAGGTGTGCTGTGCCCCCTGCCCTGCTTATTAATTAATTGATTGATTAATTTAATTATTCTTTCATTGATTTATTATGTTCATAGACTTGGAAAGCGAGTGACAAAGATCTTTCATCTGCTGGGACACTTCCCAAGTTACTGTCACAGCCAGATCTGAATCAAACCAAATCCAGGACCCAGGAGCTCCATGCAGGTCTCTTACATGGTCTCTCACATGGGTCACAGGGATCCAAATATTTGGGGCCTGCTCTACCACCTCCCCAGACACAATTGCAGGGAGCTGGATCAGAAACCTGGCAGCTAGAACTCAAACCAGCACACTCTTGTGTGCTGCTGGCATCGCAAGCTGTGGCTTATGATACATTGCCAGTCCCTAGTTTTGTTACTTCTGTTTTCCCTCCGTTTTTTCCTGCCAGTGTGGTGAACATTATGTGTTTAAAGGAAAAAGCCACTCAGCAGTTCATATCCCAGCCGCCCCACTTCCCATCCAGCTCCCTGCTTGTGACCTGGGAGAGCAGTAGAGGGTGGCCCAAAGCCCTGGGACCCTGCACCCACGAGGGAAACCCAGAAGAAGCTCTGGGCTCCTGGCTTCAGATCAGCTCAGCCCTGGCCATTGCAGCCACTTGGGAAGTGACCCAGCAGATGAAATATTTTTCTCCCTGTATCTCCTTCTCTGTAAATCTGCCTTGCCAATAATAATAAATAAAGTCTAAAGGAAGAAGCCACTATGGCAGAATGGTTAAGAATCAGATGGTGGAGCCAGCTGGACTTGGATTCAAATCCTGACCTTCCTAGGAAATTCTTAACCTCTCCAAGACCTTCGTCATTTACCTTGACTACTATTTCTTTGGCCTGTTTCAACAGCACCCGGGCAAGTAAGAGCTGTTACAAGGTGGCTATCATCATCACTCAAGTATGTACATTGCGGTTACTTAGCACTTTGCCTGGGAAAGAATGTTAAAGCGACCAAATAAAACTAAAGTAAAATATCCAACACATTTTTACGCACAAAAGGTAACTCACAACATTCCATTCCTTCCTCCACACAAATAATGGATTAAAGTTTGAGGGGATTCATTGTGTGGGATCAGGGAAATACTTTTTAATGTTTTTTATTTATTCATTTATTTATTTGAAAGCCAGATCTGCAAAGAAAGTGGATGGGAGAGGAAGAGGCAGATAAGATGGGGGTGAGGAAAAATATTGTCTCTGCTGGTTCGCTCTGCAGATATCCACAATAGTTGGGGCAGTCCCAGATCAAATCCAACAGCTAGGAACCGCACCAGCTCTCCCACTTGGGTGGCAGGGGCCCAGGTCTTTGGACTATCTCCTGCTGCCTTCCAAGGTGCATTAGCAGGGAGCTGTATCAGAAATGGAGCAGTCTAAATGAGCAATGGCTCTCATGTGGAATGCCAGCATCCCAAATACAAGCTTGATATGCAGTTCACAATGCCAGCACCAAAGGACCCCTGAATGTTAACAGAATGAGCTCCTGTAATAATTATTGAGGGCTAGCAGGTAAATGCTGTCATTTTCAGAGTACAAAGAAGATGTGTTATTACTTAAACTTTCTTTGTGCAACTACCTATTTTCTTAAGGTTCTCCTTTGCTGTTGTCATTCACAGCCCTTGTCATTCAGGTTTCTCTGGGACTAACTCCTGTTTCAAAGTTTTTTAAACATTCTCTTTGACTAACCTGGGATTAACCCTGTTCGAAGGATGCCTCAAAGGGACTATAGGTTTTACTCAACCTCTATTCATTTTTCCGTTCCAACTGATGAATATTATTATTTCGTAGGCTTCCCAGTATTATTTCATTTCCTCTTTCTTCTCAAGCATCACAGGCACATGCGTCTCTAGGGAGGGAAGCAGGCAGACAGTGCCCACTGAAACAGGTGCAGCACCATGCAAGCCAGGCTTCATCCGTTGCAGCTTTCGGACAGCCTTCTTGTTCAGTTTCTCTCACTGCCTGTCTAGATGATAAATGTTTTCCAGCCAGCTGCTTCTATGACACGTTGCATTCTCAGTTCCAATTTCTCATTTAGGCTGGAATTTCCTGAGGGTAGATGTTAGCTTTGCTTGAGAGATCACATTCAGTCTCTCCGTGAGGTTCCTTTAATAATCCTTTCTTTCCCCTGGTCGTCTGACTCAAACGTGAGTTCTCACAGAAGTTAAAAAAAAAAAAAAAACTCACTAAGCAAGATGGCCTGTGATTGGTCAGTTACTCAGACAAGCAACAATCACTAAAATGAACAGGAGTGCTAGAACGAGACTTGGTGAGCGGGGGAACCCACACTGTGCTTCAGTATTTGTCCAGAGCAGTTCTGAGCTGCCCTGCAGATAGCAGTGGGTCCGTGTGCTAACTGCTTTGCTATGCCCAGGCTGGGGCGGCAAGCAGAGCTCTGTCTGCTGGGAGCTGCTCACACCAAGGTGTGATGTCTTCCACAGACTTCTCTTTGGGTGTTTGAGAAAAGCAAGAAAAGATCAATGACTTGGGGTAGACTATTCCTACTACATTTGTCACAAAGGGCATCCTTTGAGCTGTGTGTGACTTTGTACATGTAATTGAAATTTCCCACCCGAGTGCAATTTCATAAGAAAGAAGTCCATGTGAGGCATTTCTGAGGGCCTTGCTTCTTGGGTTTTTCCTGTCCAAGCCTAACTGTGCCGCGAGCAGCCCAGGCGGTCTCCAGCAACATGCTTCTCAGGGAGTGTGTTGGCTGCTGATATGCAGCTAGGGGTCCTGGGAGGGGTGTGTAGTCAAGAGCGCTTACACGAGAACTCCTTGTTTGGGCTTTTTGCTTCAGCATAGTTATTGGAGAGGAAACGGAAATGTGTATACCTGAATCTCATGCTTCCCACAGTGCTGATCTGCTGCAGCATTTGGACCTGCTTCCCTTAGGGAACCTTACTTGCGAAGTAAATAGGAATGGAGATTTTACGCTGTATCCCCACCCTGTCTACTACAAACATGTACATGTACAAGTGTGTGTGTGTGTGTGTGTAAGAAAGAGAGAGGGAGACTATTTACAGACAATATACCCTGGACCAGAGACACGGGCAGCCTTACTGCCCTTAAGCAGCATCTGTCCACAGTGGTCCCCCAAGATGCTGAAGAGACTGACATCTGTCCCCGATTTAGCTTGCCCGCAGCTGCATGCCTTCACCTGGAGAAAGTAACCCTTTTTCTTACCTGCGGTGGGTCCTCCTGTCACCTGGGTTTAGCCTGAGCCAACCCTAGCCACCGTGGATATTTGGGGAGTGAATCAATGGACAGAAAATCTCTCTGTGTCTCTCTCTTTCCATCTTTCTCTGTGTTACTCTGCATGCACAGTAAACAAAATCATGAAAGGGATGGAGGGAAGGAAGGAGGGAAATAAAGGAAAACTTCCCTGGATTTCTTCCCTTTACAAGCTCAGAAATCTATTTACCTGGCACCTAGCAAGACAAGGCTGCCTCAACCCTTTAGGAAACTGCATTATGAATATCTTCCACGTGCCTGGAATATTTCCTGGGTAGAAGCAGCCTGCCCTTCACCAGACCCCTCGTGGAGTCTCCTGGTTGCTGTGTCACCAGTCGTTCTGTCCATCTTACCAAGACAGTGATGCCGCCAGTGTGGGTGATTCTGCACTGCTGGTCCAGTCGTGGGCAGGGGCAGGGCTCAGTTATCATGCACCGCCCTGGGAGCTTCCTCCATCATGCACTGCTCTGGGCTCCCTTATCACATGGCTCAATAAATCATTTTTTAAAATGGAGATTTTTAAAAAGCAAAGGAACAACAAAAGGAAAAAGTGTCATCATCGTACATTTTCCCTGAAGGCACGGAAAGAGGAATTAAACAGCACCCGGCTGCCCTGCTCTTTGAGCTGAAGAGCATCTGACACACGCACATCACACACTGAATCAGCTGCCTTGGAATCCCAAAGTGGCAGACTTCATCTTCTTACAGGATTGTTCTCGCTCAACATAATGAGGATGCTTTGTGTTTCATGTTTCCAGTAGCCTCACACGTAGACTGTCTCAGACAGAGTAATATGTCAGCTTCGGAATGCAAGAGACATTTTTAGTGACTTCTTCAGTGTTAGCAGGTTAAGTAGAGCCGAGTAGAGATACCACGTACAAGTTCCTGGCATGATTTTTAATACGCAGTCAGAGTTAGCCAATACTTGAAAAGTTAAACTTTTATTTAACTGTTAAGTACACCAAAGGGAAATTTAATTCATTTCCAAACCCTTGCACTAACCTGTGGTAAGACTCTGGGAACAGGATTTTCTTGTGGCTCCAAAGGAACCAAAGTTCCAAAGGGAATGACAGATACTATTTTTTTTCTCCTGTTAACCACATAGAGAACTATTTGAATGAAAGGAGTGTTCACTGTCTAACTTTGTGACAGGTGTTCACCTCATCGCAGCCAAGAGTGCAGCATCATGCACCCAATTCGCTATAAATCACAGAACAGAAATGCCTTGAAGCTGTCCTTTTATTTGCCATCTTCTAGGCCACGTGGTTTGATCTGTTTGTGCTGCTTTGACAAAATACTGGTCTGGAGGTTTCTAAACAAGAGAAAATTCATTTCTCGCTGTTCTGGAAGCTAGAAGGATCAAGACAGTGGCTGTGGGTGTCTCATGAGGGTCTTCTTGTGTCTTCACATGGCAGAAGGCAGACAGGCAAGGAATGTGCCAAAAGTCACGTGAAGCATCTTTTGCGAAGGCCCTCGTCCGGGGATGGATGCTGTGGTGTGTCAGGCTCAGCCACCTCTTGGTGTGTGTGAATACTGTCCTGGAGTGCCTGCTACCAAGTCCTAGTTCTGCTTCCAGTTCCAACCTGCTAACATGCACTCTGGGAGGCAGCACATTATGGTCCAAATGCTTGACCCCCTGCCACCCATGCAGAAGCCCTGGATGGAGGTCCTGGTTTAGCCCATCTCCAGCTGTTGTAGACACCTGGAGAGTAACTAGAAACTGAACTATCTCTCTCTCTGTCACCATGCCTTTCAAATAAATAAATATGCCTTTAGAAATAAATAGGGCCTGGTGTGGTAGCCTAGTGGCAAAAGTCTTTACCTTGCACACACTGGGATCCCATATGGGTGCTGGTTCATGTCCCAGATGCTCCACTTCCCATCCAGCTCCCTGCTTATGGCCAGTGAAAGCAGTAGAGGATGGTCCAAAGACTTTGATCCTGCACCTGCATGGGGAGGTGTGGAAGAGGCTGAGCTTCAGATTGGCTAAGCTCTGGCCATTGTGGCCCTTTGGAGAGTGACCCAGGGAATAAAGATCTTTCTGTCTCTCCTTCTCTTTGTAAATCTGATCTGCCTTTCCAATAGGAAAAAAAAATTAAAAATTTAGTTTAAAATTTTTTTAATAAAAAAAGGAAGAAAAAAGCCCTAATTACATTTATAAGGGAGGAGCTCTCATGACCTAATTTCCTAATTACCTCCTGAGTTAAGTTTCAACATTGACTTAGGGCACAAATACAAACAGTACTATCCTTCATCAGTGGGAGCCAAGATCATCCTCTTTCAAAAGCCCAGACCTACCTGCTACAGTCCTCTCTCTTTGTTTCTGGTTTCTGCATTTGAAGATACACTAGATTTAATTTTAAAATTGAATGTAACTTTTTTTCTCTAGGGGAGTGATAGTCCAAAAATGGTTGCAAAATGCTCCTCAATGGAGACCCCAGAGCATACTTTGCATGAACTTCATAAGATGGGATTCTTAAACTTGGCTTGGGAAGAGTATGTGATGCCCTTTCTGTGGGGGTGAGATTTGAGCTGAATAACAATGACTTTTTCTGGGAGAAAACCTCAAAAACATCCTCCCTCTGTCTGAAAAGGAGTATTTTATTAGTAAAGTTGGAGTCCAGAAGCATCTAGGCGCTGCCCCAGCTGACTGTTAATGCAGAGCCTACTGCTAAGACAATGTCCTGGTGTGTGGTGTTGGGTGTGTGGAGCGTGAGGTCAGGCACTCCTGGGGCAAATCCTGCCTCTCCCCTTCACTCTGTGCCTTTCAGAAGGTTCCTTAACTTTCCTAAACCTCACTGGCATTTGTATAATGAGAGTGAGATCCACCTAGTAGGCTTATTAGGACGATCTAGTGTGAACTGGCTGGTGTCAGTGTTCCGTTACTGGTGGGAGGAGTGCTTGCTGTATCTGTTTACCTGCATGACTACCTACCATCATCATCACAGTCATTCTGCAGGTACAAAGCAGCAAAGCCATTTTCTGAGTCATACAGGTCCTTTTTTCATCAGACTCTGTGCCGCTTCAGCGTGAGTCAGTCAGTCTTTCCAAGCCCTGGGAACCCTGGGAACCCTGGGAAGTGGAGGCAAGTGGCCTTCACCCCAGGATCCCCCAGATGAAAAGAACCTTGGTATGATGGGTTTCTCTGACAGTCTTCCAGGAGTGTTGAATGCCAAGTGGCCCTAGAAGAGGAAGTAGATGTTCCATGAAAGAGAAGTTGATCCTAGATTCAACTAGCCAAAGAGGTCACTGGCTTGTTGTTGTGAAAGTGAGCTGGAGTACTTTAGCCAAAGTACATGCGAGGGTCTTCATTTGCATACATCTGAATGCATCCTTCAGAATAACTCACTGAAATAACAAGATACATAAATGTGTGTGTACTTAAGGTATTTTTAAGAAGAAATCAACCCAAAAATATACATGTAGACTAGGGAAAAAATAGAGAGAATGATCTAATTTTATATGAGAACTTTGGTGTTTATCATATTCAAAAGCAAACCACAGCTGAAAAGTCTTTATTTTGTTCTTGTATTTATTCTGTATTCACCTGCACTATGGAAGTTGCTTCCCATTCTGTCCTGGCACACTTATTGTTTGGAATTTGAGTTCCTTAGAGTACTCCAGGATGGAAAAGAAAGTCATAAACTAGGTTCGTTCAGGCCTATTATTTCAGAGAATCCCTTCTAGGAATATATCCAGCTCTATATAATGCAGACCCTGGATAGGCTGATGAATGCCTTAGTGGGTGCTTTTCTTAATGAGGTGATCACAGAAATCCACTCCCCAGATCAAGAGTGATGTGAGCCATTGCCACCACCAAGTCTGGATGCTCAGTCCATGCCACCCATACCACCAGCAGGGGACACTAAGCAGGTGTCAGTTGCAATTTTAGGCCCAAATTAGAATCTCAGCCAAACTTGGGCTCTTGGGGTTTCCGGCCCAGAATATATCTAATTCTTGGAATGTCAGATAAGTGTTCAAGAACGAAGAATCATGGGATATAGCCAGGAGTCTGGGGTGGGGTTGGCACTGACCCCTAGCTGCGTCCATCTTTTCTTGGCTCAGAGACCGTTCTGGTTCTGTTCAGCCAGGTACTATTACTCTGTCTCTCAAAGGCCAAACATTTGATTCTATTTATTACTAGTGTGTGCCCCATTCGCTCCACCTGATTGTTACCATCTACTTCTCCAAGTTTCCTGGCTCTTTATTAAAGCTGAGGCACCCACAGAGAAAGGGTGGCCAAGGTTCCTTTCTCCCATCTTTCCCCAGAACTGCCCATATCGAGCCATCCCTGAGCTTAGTAATGACCTTTCTGGAAGTATCTGAGGTCCCTGAAGTTTCCGCTGCTGCCCCACATTTGCTTGTGTTACAATGCAGATACCTTAGTGCAAGCCACAAATCCGAGGTGTTTGATTGTCACCTGAGTTCTCACTGCTGCCACCCTGTGTTCATTTCCCACCAGGATTGCTTTATGTGATATCCAGCATCAGATCAGGGTTGCACATTTCCTGATTGCCAAGGACTCATGAGGATTGGGGCAAAGGCCAGGAGCCATGCAGTCCAGATCGGCCCTGTCCATGTTCTAATGTCACCATCTCCTTTCTACTCAGCACCTCTCTCACTGTGATGGCTTATGAAGATAAGCTCCTATGTCATAGTGTTTTCTGTTGTGCCCAGAGCTGCGAGACAGGAATGTGCAGTGATCACAGGCAGTAAATAGGGAAGAGCGGGAGCCTGGGGAGGCAAAACTTGGAGCAGAGGGGGCACTGGACAAGGCTCTGAAGACAAGTGATATCTCTACTGAGACCTGTAGAGTGACTAGGTCAGCTGACAGATGACAGGGGCTGGCAGTGAGTGTCCCAAGCAGAGCTTGGAGGAATGGAGGCTGTGGGTCATGAGCAGGTGCAGAGGGCCAAGGGGACGTCCTGCCAGGCCACGGCATCATTGTTAAGGAGTAGCGACAGCATTCCTTGGTGCCTGTCAGAAGTGAAAGAATGAGCTGAGTAAACTTTGAGAGAAACATAGGACACACTATTATACGCTAGATCATCGTGACCACAAAAAAATGTCACCTACAGCAGCAGGCTAAGAGCATGAACCTCAGTCCTAGCAGAATCGCAGCACCTTGTCTGTACAGCTTTTTGTTTGTGAGATAAGATTTGATGACAAGATTAAAAGTTTCCATAGACTCAAGTTAGAATACAAAAGGTGTAATGTGGGCTCTGGCCTTGAAGTGCTTATCATCTGGCCAGCATGATAATAAGTAGTAAATGAAACAACAAAAAAATATGACAGGGTTCTGATCAGCAGTTGCAGGTGGTTTTTGTACAAGTGGATCGTCTAGGTAAGTAAAGGGAAATGATGAAAGAATAATTCAGGGAAAGTTTAAGCCAACAGCTTGTCCTGGAGGGAAAGGAAAGCTGGCCCAATAATGAGCGGATTCCATGCTAAACAACAGAGGCTGGAATGTGGATGGAGCTGCTTATACTGAGGGAAAGTGGAGGAAGTTCAGAGCTGAGCTGGTGAAAGCTGAGGCTCATTGATTCCTGTGTCAAGTGATTCTATTTAGAGACTTCTCTTGCTGCTTACCAGATAAAGCTACTTAGTTTGCTGACTCCCATCATCTTCCATTCCTTCTCTGTGACTTCATGGCTTGCCAGTGTATTCCTTAAAAACCTGGCTTGGCCATGCCACATTGTCTGTTATTCTATTTGTATCTTCCACATTTCCCTGGTGTGATGATTTGTGGTCAGAGTGAGTCTTGTGATCGCCTGTGGGACTGGGCGAAAGGTACATGGGGAACTGGTT
Source organism: Ochotona princeps (assembly GCF_030435755.1). Classification (NCBI taxonomy): domain Eukaryota; kingdom Metazoa; phylum Chordata; class Mammalia; order Lagomorpha; family Ochotonidae; genus Ochotona; species Ochotona princeps. The sequence continues at coordinate 43,853,917 of NC_080840.1, forward strand.
CCCTTGGACAGGGATCAAATCCACAGAGAAGATGCTGTTGACCAAGGACCAAGGATATCCTGATTCTTGATGCCGCAGTAACCAATTTACATTAACATGTCACTTTCTCCACACTATCACCTTAGTCCGTTCAGGCTGCTGTAACAAAATGCCACCGGTGGGCAGCTTAACACCAATAACAAGTATTTACTTGTCACAGCTCGATAGGCAGCAAAGTCCAAGGTTAAGGTGGCAGAAGATTCAGTCTCTGTGCCATCCAGTTTCCTGGCTCATAGGTAGCATTCACTCACTGCACTCTCCATGGTGCCGGGGGTACATAAACACACTACTACCCTCCCCAAATCCTTACCTTCCAACACCATCACTTTGGGGAACAGGATCTCAACCTCTGAACTTGTGAAAGTTACAAATATTCAGACCATAACATCTGTTTTCTTTCGAAAATTTGGGATAATGACACCTGCATGTTGAAGTGTAAGAATTAATGGAGTCTTAAGAGACTCTCCACACATAATAGAAAATGTTGGGACCAGCATGGTGGTGTAGCATGCTAATCCTCCACCCGAATGGACACCAGTTCTAGCCATGGCTGATCCATTTCTGATCCAGCTCTCTGCTTATGGCCTGGGAATGCAGCAGAGGATGGCTCAAGTCCTTGGTCCCTTTCTCCCATGTGGGCGATCTGGAAAGAAGCTTCCGGCTCCTGGCTTTGGATCAGCTCAGCTTTAGATGTTGCAACCATTTGGGGAGTGAATCAGCACCTGGAAGACCTCTCTCTCCCTGTAAAATGTACCTTTCAAATGAAATTATTTAAATATTAAAAAAATGTTGAGACATGTTCCTAAAACAGGAATTCTTATTGGAGATTTGAAGGAGCAATTGTTTTACCAAGGACTCAAAGGGTGATTGACATTTATCTGCTGTGTTTAAAGCTTAAGTCATCAGGTAGTGGGGACGTGAAAATATCTCTGGACCTACCATGTGTTTCAGTTTTCTTTGATGACCTTTTATGGCTAATGTACTTGTTCACTTTGCAGTACTTTGACTAAAACACCTGGGAGGAGATTCTTGGGAAACGAAAGGTTGTTTCAGCTCCGAGTTGGGAGGCTACAGTTCAGGATCGGGTGACCTGGTGTCTCTGGCGCTTGACATACTGGGCATGGAGAAATGATCACACAGTAAACCAGGAAACAGAGAGAGAAGTAGCAAAACTTGAACCTTCACCATGGTGCAAAGCCCTCCTACCAGTCCCACCCATCAGAAACCAAATCTCCACCCTTAATTTATCAACCTAACCTAACATGGAGATAGTGGAGTTTAAACATCTGCACCGATTTTAGGGAGACAAGATCGGCTTAGCCCTTAACTTAGCCTGTTCTAAAATGCAAATGAAAAGAGTCCATTTCAATTTTCAGATTGCGGAAGGAATGGCTTATATCGAACGGAAGAACTACATTCACAGGGACCTGCGAGCAGCTAATGTCCTGGTCTCCGAGTCACTCATGTGCAAGATTGCAGATTTTGGCCTTGCCAGAGTAATTGAAGATAACGAGTACACAGCAAGGGAAGGTATGTTTCAGTCATCCTGTTCAGGTGTTTTCTATCTGTTTCATTCTCCCTGTTTTTCATAAAAGCAATCCCAAGTCATCGCATGTGTGTATATTTGGGATGACATTCAAATGTGCACCATTATTGTCTATTTGTGGTCATGTTCTCATGAATATTTCTAAAGAAATGACCTCTTGATTAACTCTTGGCATTTTTCTAAGGTTTACCAATTTGGATTTCAATTTTCATTTGCATTTCAATTAAGCAAAGCAAGACAAACATAGATTTGGACAAGGTCAAGATTCTTGATTCTGTTTTCATTATATCATGAAAGCTTTTCAAGGAAATACTTTCTCAGTGAGGGAGAAAATATTTGTAACATCAATTCTGTGTTCTATATCTGGCCTTTTAATTCCAAAATGTAGCATGGACATTGTCTGTCAGGATGGCCAAGTGGTCTAAGGTGCTGCGTTCAGGACATGATCACACACACGGAGAACACAATATAATGCAGTTAAAACATTCCCTTTCCACAGTCCCCCATTCCATATTATATTTGCAAACCAGAAGCGGTGAGGGTATTGCCCCCAATGGCATGCCATCTGATGACCTGCAACACAGGGGCTGCCCCAGCCTTGCCCATGGTGGAATCGTCCAGGGGCTCCTGACTTGGGGATTCCCACAGCCTTGCTGAGGTGACTCAGCGTGTGTTTTCCGTAGTGCCCACTCTCTTCCAAACCACAGCCAGGCACTTGTGCTTTTCCTGCACGATACATTTCTCTTTGCAGTCACCCTCCAGGACAGACTCTCGTGTCGTTATTGCTGCCACCATACAGATAAGCAAAGCAGAAATTCAAGCAGCTTTCCAGGGCTCCACAATAAATGGTAGAGTCAAGACTCAACTCGAGGAGATGAGACTTCAGAGTACATGAGCTGGAATTGATTCCTGGGGTCTGGCTCCATTTAACAAGCCTACGGCCTCCCAGAAAGAATTATCATACAAGCAAGTGTGACTTACTGTAGAGAGGTCAGTTTCCAGAACAGTCCATCATTTTTGGCATACGTTTGGACCACAACAATAATACAGACTTTCGTGCCAAGCACATTAAATCAACCCCACTTAAGCCCTCCCAGCGACCTGTTTAGCAGGTTGGAGTGCTTGCCCAATTTGCAAAGGCAGTAAATGACTTGCCAGGATCACACTAAATGGGAAGCAGCAAACTCCAGGATTCAGACCCAAGCTGTGTGGTGCCACAGCCAAGCTCCCCACCACCATACAGCTCTATCTGCTGCTCCTGGCAGGCATGTGTGGCAGTGCCCAGGACAGAACAGCCTTTCCACAAGGCTTTCTCTTTTCCCTTCTTTTTGTCTTTTTTTTTTAAAACTAATTTTTATTTATTTAATTATTTTAGTAATAAAATAAGTTAAGTGGATTAAGCTAAACAGACTAGTTAAGAGACATAGAGCGATATTTTCCATCTGTTGGTTCACTCTCCAAGTGTCTGCATCAGCTAAGAACAGTTCTGGCCAAAGCCAAAGCCAGAACCTTAGTCCAAGTCTCCCACATAAATCAAAGGAACCCAAGTACCTAAGTCATCATTTTCTGCTTCCCAGATCAGGAAGAAGCTAGTATCTGGGGCACAGCCTGGATTCACATCCCAGGTACCATGATATGGGCTGCAGGTATCCCAAGCTGTGCCAATGCCCACTCCTGATCCTTTCTGTTCTTATTTAGATCTCCTTTTTTGAGAGGCAAAGAAACTCTCCAAATAACTGCCATGGCTTAGGTTGAGCTGGACTGAAGTCAGGAACCAGGAACTCATATGGGTGTCAAGAACCCAACTGTGTAAGCCATCTTCTGCTGCCTCCCAGGGTGCACTGTGGCAGAACACAAGAATCAGGAGCAGGGCGAGGACTTGAACCCTGGTCCTCCAAAATAGGAGGTGAACATCTTAATCAGTAGACTCCACATCCACTCCCAGATCACCTATTTTGTTCAAGTTCCACAAAATTTTCTCAAATAGAAACAGAAAAAAAAAATTCCTGCAGAAACTGAGAGTAGCATTCTACCTGAGTCCTTGGTTTCTTCAAGAACCCGCACCTGGCAGCCCAGTCACTCAGCCTGCCCAGCAACTGGCAGGAGAAGTCTGCATCACCATGTCATCCTAAGCAGGCCATTCTCCACATTCCTAAAAGCGAGATACTGTTTTTTCCTCTCAGATTGAAGAATTAGACATTCAAGTTTGGAGTAGCTTCCAAAATTCTTATTGGTACAGGCTTAAAGACACTTATTCTCAAAAGCATACACAAGAAAAGATGCTTGGGCCCTGCGCAATAGCGTAGTTGTTAAAGTCCTCTCCTTACACACGCCAGGATCCCATATGTTCACCGGTTCTAATCCCGGCGGCCCTGCTTCCCATCCACCTCCCTGCTTGTAGCCTGGGAAAGCAGTCAAGGATGGCCCAAGGCCTTGGGATCCTGCACCCGCGTGGGAGACCTGGAGGAGGTTCCTGGCTCCTGGTTTAGGATTGGCTCAGCTCCAGCCGTTGCGCTCACTAGGGGAGTGAACCATCGGACGGAAGATCTTCCTCTTTTTCTCTCCTCCTCTCTGTATATCTGCCTTTCCAATAAAAATAAATAAATCTTTTTAAAAAAAGATGCTTCTATCCCATATACCCATATAATGGCTTCATTCAGAAAATTTTAACACAAAAAATAAATGTAAGGGGCTGGGGTTGGGAGCAAGTGAACAAGCTAAAAATAACTTCCTTTACATTGTGTATTATGTCCTTTGATGTTGAGGTTGGCTAGTTATAATAGATATATAAGAAATTGCTAACTAGGGGAATAATCCAAAGGGAGACAGGATAGAAGTGAATATTTTTAGTACAGTACTGTGCATTCCTTCCCACTTTGTATTACAGTATGTGTTCCTTACACAAAATAAGTTTAAAAAGTATGAGGGTCCCACATCCATATTCAGTTTTCAGAGTCTCATGTCGTCTTCCACAGGTGCTAAGTTCCCTATTAAATGGACGGCTCCAGAAGCAATCAACTATGGATGTTTCACAATTAAGTCTGATGTCTGGTCCTTTGGAATTCTCCTGTATGAAATCGTCACCTACGGGAAAATCCCCTACCCAGGTACCATTGGCTTACTACTTTCCGTTCCACTGAGAAAACAAGTCAGAGTTGTAGGAAGGTTTATCTCCAACTACCCAAAAGCCAGAGCTTCATCTTTACTGTCTTTTGTGGAAATTGTTGTAAACTATACTTAGATCTTTGCCCCACCACGGCACTGCACCTGACAGAGGAGGAAATGGGCGTGGGCATCTTGGTTGGTTTCTGTCATGAGTGCTGTGAAGCCCCTGCCTCTTCGGGCCCTGCCTCTCTAGGACTTACTCATGCCATTGGGACCGTAATTTACTAATCCTAGATTCCTGACGCCAGAAACTGGCAGGGCATGGTTGTGCCCTCCCCTCCCCACTTTCTCCAGAGTCTGACACACAGCTGAGAAGAGAGATCTTTCCCACACCTTCATCTTCTCGTCGAAGTCTGGCTTTGAGCAAAAATCTATATGCATAAGATAAATTTAATGTTGAATCTTCTTTCAAATATTATCCAAGAGGAAGTACCACGTCCTCTTCAGGCACTAGAGCTATGATGGCACCTGCTTCTGACCCCCACAGCTGGAGTTCTAAATGGGACAGGCTAGGTCTATGCGGGCGGAGGGTGCTGTGCACAGTGTGTAAGGGGATGAGAGAGCTGCTTGCTTTAACCCTGCACCCAGCTCTAGGACTCAGAGACCTAAGGGAAGGAGCCCTGGAGCTTTCAGGGAAGCCTCTCGTCAGGGACTCAGCCAGCAGGAGCAGGAGCAGGAGCAAACATGGCATAGCCCAGCCACTGTTTGATAAATGAATGGGGAGTTCATCGCCATTTACTTTCCATAGAGTCTCCGTGCAATGGATGGTAGAGTGGAAGCCAAGAACCGTGGCCACAACCTTGGAGCTGCAGCTACAGTGGCTCAGTGGGAGCACTGGTGGCCACATAAAAGTCTCCAGCTCGTTCTGAGTGAGACAGAAGCCAGGAAAGGCTTTGGGACCGAGCAGCCACAATATAGCCTCTGGTACCCCATCACTCCCTCTCTCTAGGGACAAGGAGTAGGAGGCCTTGAAGAGGTATCCAGACCATAGGCTAAAATTTGGTGCCAACATTTTATACTCACCCCTGCCCTATGAAGCTAATGCATTTATGCTTGTGGAAAGAGGAAGAATACTTTAGAAATATGTAATTATTTTGTTTGAAAGGCAGAGTGATGGAGGGAGGAGGAAGAGAGAAATGTTCCATTTGCTGATTTACCCCCTCAATAGTCACAATAGCTGGGGCTGGGCCAGACTGAAAACAGGAGCCTGGAACTCCATCGAGGCCTCTACCTGGGCGGCAGAGGACCAAGGACTTGTCCCATCTTCCACTTCTTTCCCAAGTGCATTCACAGAAAATTGGATTGGGAGCAGAGCAACACCATATGGGATGCTGGCATCCCAGATGGAGGCTTAGGTTGCTATGCCACAACACAGGTCCCAAGAGGAATATTCTGATCAGCCCTGGTGTCTGATGTTCGGTGTCTGTGTCTTCGTCTTTGCCTACATCTGCAGAGAGAGGGGTTATTGTAGTCAGAGTATGTGCACAGTGCCATACCTGATAGAATAAACACATAACCTCATACAGTGACACCATCATGTGTGTGTGCAACACAAGGAAAGTTAGCCTGGACCTCTGAGTCTGAAAAGAGACAGCTGAGCCCCGCACTGATGGCAGAACTGTTTCTGAGCCCACACCCCATGCCTCCCAAGACCTCCCTTCATTCTCTGTGCTCAATGCCTTGGATTTGCAAATAACTTTGCTGAAAAAGTATTCAACACAAATAAAAACAAACAAAACAGGAAAATATGGTGAGAATCACACCCACACACAAATACACAACAGCACTTTGGGACAGTTCACAGGGAAAATGGTTTTAAGGGGCAACATGGTGACATAATAGATTAAGCCAAAACCTGTAATGCCAACATGACCATATGGGCTCTAGTTCATATCCTAGCTGCTCTGCTTCTGATCCAGCTCCCTGCTAATGCACCTGGGAAAGCAGCACAAGATGGCCCAAGTGGCCATGCACCCATGTGGGAAACCTGCACCCATGTGGGAAACCTGCACTCATGTGGGAAGCCTGCACCCATGTGGGAAACCTGCACTCATGTGGGAAGCCTGCACCCATGTGGGAAACCTGCACCCATGTGGGAAACCTGCACCCATGTGGGAAGCCTGCACCCATGTGGGAAACCTGCACCCATGTGGGAAGCCTGCACCCATGTGGGAAACCTGCACCCATGTGGGAAGCCTGCACTCATGTGGGAAGCCTGCACCCATGTGGGAAGCCTGCACTCATGTGGGAAGCCTGCACCCATGTGGGAAACCTGGAAGAAGATCCAGGCTCCTGGATTCAGCGTGGTCAAGTTTTAATAGTTGCAGCCATTTGAACAAAGAACCAGTGGTAAAAGATTGCACTCTCTTTACCTCTCTCTCTAACTCTGTCTTTCAAACAAATTAAATACATCTTTTAAAAGAGTAAGTAAAACAAGTTTATTTTGGTGTGAAAGTTTTTTGAATATATGCAAAGGGTATTCAAAACATTCCTGGAAAATGTGTATTATGAAAAGGCTGTGCATGGATTTCAGCATTTTTTTGCACCAAAATAAAATGATTTTTTTCTAACTTTCATCTTTTATTTATTTATTGCCATTTTATTTGAAAGGCAGAGACAGGGAGAGAGAAACAGTCAGAGAGAGACATATTCCATTTGCTGGTTCACTCTCAAAATGCCTGCAAGAGCTGGAGTTGGCCCAGGCCAATGCTAGGAGCTCCAACCAGGTCCCCCATGAGGACAGCAGGGGCTCAAAGAGTTGGACCATTTTCAGCAGCCTTCCTAGGCTCATTAGCCAGAGGCTGGGTGGGAAGTGGAGCTGCCAGGGCTTGAACCAGCTCATATGGAATGTTAGTCTTGCAGGCACCATAATGCCAGCCCCTTTGCACAAAGTTTTAAAACACTCTCTATAGTGGAGTGGGTGGGAAACCATGGACTGGTCCACTCCACAGTGTGTCCTTTGTAAGGCTTGAGGATGGTGGGTACTTTTAGAGATCTGAATGTGCAGATTCCCAGTCACAAGAGCTACTTGCCATGAGAGCCTCCAGTGTTATTATGACTGGAATCAAGAAGTCCTATTAGATACCCAAGGACTTGATTTACAGATAGCATGGACACTGGTGGAGAGACTGTATGCCCAGCTTTGCAAAAATAAAGCAAAGAAAGAAAAATAAAGCTACATTTAAGCTAAAGACCTATTCTTAGAGGAAAAGGACTAAAATAATGAAAGAATACTGATGTTGTGATGTATCAGGTTAAGCTGCTGCTGGCAATGTTAGCAGCCCTTATCTAACCCCAGGTTTGAGTCAAGGCTACTCTTTTCAATCCAGTTCCCTGATGATGCTCCTGGAAAGCAATGGAAGATGATTGAAGTACTTGGGGTCTTGCCACTCACATTGGAGACCCACATGGAGTTCTGGGTTTCTGGCTTCAGACCAGACCAACCCCAACAATTGGCCATTTGGGAAGTGAACCAGCAATCAGAAAATGTCTCTCTTCCTACCTCGACTTTTTTCCTTCCCTTATGTGTCACTCTGCATTTCAAATAAATGAATATATTTCTAAAACCACCCTTACAAATAACTCTCAAGAGATACGGATGGCAGTAGAGTTTGCATGGGTCTTTCCATTTCCAAATCAAAGGTCCTTCCATGACAAATAAGCATTTTTTTTTTTTTTTGGACATAATGCTGGTGTCCTAAGCTTTGTGTATCTCAAATGGATGATGATGACCCACAATTTGGCAAACACAGGATAAAGAAAAGATGTTCAGATGGTTCTGTTGTAAATCCAATAATAGTTATTTTCCCTAAAGCAATCTTGTAGAATATTTCCAGTGACCACTTGGTAAAATATATAGCTCCAGAGGGGAAGTTGGTTATGATGAATGGCATTTTTGCCCCTGCCAGGTAGCATATAGATTCTGCATGAAACACTAACCCACTGCAGAACACCTCACATTCCTGCAAAAGGACTAACCACAAAATATGCAAGACATACAGATGGGGGTGGGTGGGTGCTGCTAAAACTGCTAGCCGAGCACATCCCTATCCGGTTTTAATATTGAAGGAATCTATTGTTAAAACAATCGTTTCTTCCTTCAATGTTTCCTTAAATATCAGAAACTGCGAGGTAGTTTCTCCACTCCTCTGGGACACATGGCTATCCTGCAGCCTTTTCCATCAGTGCCCTTCAAAGCGCAGGAGGAGTAAGGGAACCTTAGCAGCCTCGCCTCACCTCGCCTCACCTCGCCTCACCTCGCCTCACCTCGCTAGTGTTGGGAATCTGAAAGTTGCAGACTCACTCTGAGCTTCAGCTCTGGCTAGGTTCTGGAGACCAGGAGAGCTCAGGGAGTGTGAAGCATCTTGCTTGGAGGCTGACTTGCGAGTATCTTGCTCTCAGAAAACAGTGGGTCCCGGGCCCGGCAGCGTGGCCTAGCGGCTAAAGTCCTCGCCTTGAAAGCCCCAGGATCCCATATGGGCGCCGGTTCTAATCCCGGCAGCTCCACTTCCCATCCACCTCCCTGCTTGTGGCCTGAGAGAGCAGTTGAGGACGGCCCAATGCATTGGGACACTGCACCCGTGTGGGAGACCCAGAAGAGGTTCCAGGTTCCCGGCTTCGGATCGGCACGCATTGGCCCGTTGCGGCTCACTTGGGGAGTGAATCATCGGATGGAAGATCTTCCTCTCTGTCTCTCCTCCTCTGTGTATATCTGGCTGTAATAAAATGAATAAATCTTTAAAAAGAAAAGAAAACAAAACAGTGGGTCCCACACGCCGCAAGTTAGGCCAGTGTCTTCCAGGTGATACAAAGCATCCTTTGTTTTCCAAATTAATCCTGAGTCTTCAACTATTTGTCAACCACGTGAGGAACTGGTTGTGGGGTAGATGACTTTAGATAAATAAACAATGAAAAGCCTATCCTATCAGATAAAATGTGTGAAATACAGTACAGGAAGATGCTAAAAAAAAAAAAAATCACACCCTCCAAAACAACCTGAGAATAAAGGTTAAGATTGAATTGGAATGGTGCTCCCTGCTAAGGTGGCTTGGAAAACAGAGGAAGATGACCCCAAGTGCTCGGGCCTCTGCTACCCATGTTAGAGACCTAGATGGAGCTCCAGGCCCCTGGTTTTAACTGACCCAGTCTTTTAGGTCATTTAGGTAGTAAACCAGAGAATGGAAAATCTTTCTCTGTCCTTGTCAGTCTCTCACTGCCACACTGTATCTTTTAAAATAAATAAATAAGAAGAAATTGCCATGGCTTCTCCTTAGCACTTTCCCATTTGTCTGTTGCTGAATTGAATGCCGTCTTGTTTCCCCTTTGAGTTAAAACCTATTTGTTGAATTACTTACAGCAATTTCCTTAGCCTCTGTGTTATTTTCTGGGGGCTTCCATACCAAAGAACAGAGCTGGGATTGTTTAATCATCTGACATTTCCTACATCACAGTTCTGGCATCTGGCATCCAGGCGTGTTGACAGGGCAGGTTTCTTGGTGGCCTGTCCCCAGGTTGACAGCCTGTGCCATTGCATTGTTGCCTTCCTGTGTGTGCCTGTGTTCCTGTCACTTTTTCTAGTAATATTGAATTTGGACCCACCTACCAGTTTCATTTTAACTTAATTGCATCATTAAAGAGCAATTTCCAAATTCTTTTAATTTTTTTTTTTAATTGGGAAGGCAGACCAGATTTACAGAGAGAAGGAGAGCAGAGAGAAAGATCCCCTAACAATTCCCAAATGGCCACAATGACCGGAACTGAGCCCATCCAAAGCCAGGAGCCAGGAGCATCTTCTGGGTCTTTTGCCAATGCAGGATCCCAAGGATTTGGGCCATCCTCTACTGCTTTCTCAGGCCATAAGCAGGGAGCTGGATGAGAAATGGAGCAGCCAGGATATGAACTGGTGCCCATAGAAGATCCTGGTACTTGCAAGGTGAGGGGTTAACCATTGAGCCATTGGCAGGGCCACCAATCTCTAAATGCTTAGAGTCTGTGGACTAGCATTTCAAATTGTGAATTTAGGGAGGGTGCATGGGACCCACTTCAGCCTCAGTAACATGTGCTGCAGCCAAGGGTCATAGGCTGGGAGTAGCAACATGACCTCTTACAGAGCTTGAACCTCTTGCCAGATTCCTAATGACATGGTTTTGTTTTCTCAACTTCAGGAAGAACTAATGCTGACGTGATGAGTGCCTTGTCTCAGGGCTACCGGATGCCCCGCATGGAGAACTGCCCAGATGAACTCTATGACATCATGAAAATGTGCTGGAAAGAAAAGGCGGAGGAGAGACCCACATTTGACTACTTACAGAGTGTGCTGGATGACTTCTACACTGCCACCGAAGGGCAGTACCAGCAGCAGCCGTAGAGATGTATCACCCCATGGGGGCCACTGCCCACTTCCCGAGAAGGGGCCATCCCAGGCTGCACCAGCCACCTACTACATGGGGCCCAGCTCCTGGAAGCCAAGGTTTCATCTCTCAGGAAGAACCTCAGAGACAGATGCCCACTGGGGGATCAGATGGCTCTCACCTGGTCATCTTGCTGTGCGTGACTGGCACCTGGATATTGCCTCATGAGAGACAACACCTGCTCTCTCCCCAAATGCTTCCAGGTTGGCCCTAACTGTACAATTGGATGTATGACTCAGAAGGCTCAGAGACCATGGTCACAAACCCCCGTTAACACAGGACTACATTTACTTATAAGGCAAAGATAACCAGATGTGTAACGTGAACTTTCTTTGCATTTTCTTCCATATTTTACCCTCCTCGTTTAAAAAAATTACTAATCTAAGCAGTTAGATTTTTCAAGTGAAGTCAGTTGTTGAAAATGTCTTTCTCCAATCACTTTTTTCCTTATCATTTGATATCTGACGAGAACATTTCTTTTTGTGGACACTGCTCATGTGAGCTGCGCACGCAGCTGCTTCCCTACGTCTGTGCTGCAGAGGCCCCTGCTGCACAGGGCCCCGCCAAACCTCCCCGGAAAAGGAGAAAAGCCACAGAACCTGCTCAGCCTGAACAAGGAGCATCTGTGATGTCCAGCCTGTTCAGTCTCAGCGTTTCCTATGACAGCATAATATGGAAGAACAGTTATGATTCGAAGCACCGCAGAGCCTGCTCAGTCCTTCAAAGGCATAAGCATTTTTGCTTTGTTGCTTTCACATGATTTGAACATTATTTTAAGGATCAGGTGTTAATTTTAGTTATACTCTGGAAGGTAAAAATGCCACTTTTGAGGCTCTTTTGTGATTCAGCGCTCTTTTCTAGCTTGTGCGAGATGTGTAGGAGACTATTTATAACAAAGGAGATGAAGGAAAGCAAGTGGCTGTGGAGGCTCCCATGAGCCACGAAGGCGATTAGTTCAAGAAATTTTGTTTACTCAATTTTTCTACTGTAAGCTTTGAATGGAAATTGCTGTATCAGTCATATTTTACTTAACCTGTTGTATATATACCTAATATTTCTATTTTTTGATTTTTAATACACCTAGCCTAATAACATTTCAGTTGTATGACTTGCGTCTAACTTGATTTTCAATTGGGGTCAACATGAAGGTGAGTTCCAGGTGATGGAGGGGATAAAAGACAACTTCCTGGTTTGCCCTGTGGTGTGAATTTTGTCTCCATCCTTTGAGCATTTCAGATTGGAGCTGAATATGCAGACATCAGTCAGATCTCATTGTGTGTATGCTGTGTAGGTTTCAGTTGCCTAGAAGAGAAAAAAACTAGTTCACTTCTCACTAACCGTAACTTCTCCTGTGTGACTTTGTGAAATTTTCTCAAATTCTTGATTCATAAATAGAATATTATCACTACATAATGTCAGCACAGCTGGCTCCTTGGTACACAGTGGCACATGCACCTCCCTGTCCACACTTGTTTCAGAACCACGTGTGTTAGTACGTACTACATGGAGAGAACATGTCAAACATCTCTATAGCAAAAAAGACATCTTGGAAAACTACCAGATCTGTCCTCATTTTTGTTTTCTACCCTCTGCCTTTCAATCAAGCATGTGGTCCTTTCCTCCAGGTCCCCTTTGTACCATGCCACAGACACTGGTGCTATTGTCCCAAGAATATATGAAAGGGCCATGAAAGAAGGGACTCTATTTCTCGTCTTACGTAGTGGGTAGATCAAGAACGCAGGAAAAATTACAGTCATAAACTCATTTCCAATTCTGACTGTGCTGCCTGCTTCCCCTTTATGCTTCCCCTTACTCTCACAAACCAGGTCCAGGCTGTTTTCTGGTAAGAAACAACAACTTCTGGTGCACTCAACTGAAATAAAAGAAATGCTCATCCTTTGGCTCATTGCTTCAGTTCTTCTAACTGCCAGGTTGTGTAGCCTGTTCATGAGTGTCTCCTGCTGCCAAGTGCATCTCAGGTGAACTCACATCTCCTCCTTTCCGTATCTTGCCTTTGTTTGCGGCTTCTGGAGGGGAGTCTGCATTCTCTGTCTGCTACATCTTGATTCTATGAAGTTTTTTGCATAGACTCATGTTGAGTGAGGCTTGCTCTTCTGCCAGAAGGAAATGTTGATTATAGATACATGAGAATACATATGCCAGCCTTTGCTGAGAGCTCCCATTCTATACAAACCATCTCTAACTCACACACCCACCCTGGAAGAGCTGGACACACTATCTGTATTTCACAGCTGAGCGAGATCAGGTGCATCTGGCACCATGGGAGGAACCAAATGGCTTGGCTTCACATTCCTGTGAAATAAGACCAACAAAATACGTTTTTATACTCCCTAACTCTTGGGTGTTGTGAGTAGGCAAGGGGATACTGCCTTTGAAATACTCCACCAGAGTCCACACAGATGCGAGAGGAAGCCTCTCCTGACCAAGCTTTTTTGTGGTTGAAAAACAATGCAAGAGTTCAACTTTCCGCTCATAGTTTGAGAATATTTATAGAACTAGAATAAAATGTTTTGATATTTATGTTCCACTTTGTAACATGAAGATATACAAAGACCAGCATAATTTTATTCCAGAAAGTTCTAATTTGATACGTATGTAAGAGGATAGCTGTTCAATTTTACTTTCTTTGCATTTATGACTCAATGAAATACTTCAAGTGGAAATACATCACAAAGATCCCAGACAGCCATGGCGTGATCTTGAGTATTTCTCTCTCTCTCTCTCTCTCTCTTTCTTTCAGTATTTGAGCATTTCTCTTCAAAGTAGAAATGATGCAGAAATCTTAACAACTTAGAGCTCTAGGTTGCTGGAAAGATGTTAGAAATATGCTACCTGACGAGCATGCAAAGGTAACACAGAAGTAATAGAAGCAAGTGTCCTCAGCTACAGCCCCCAAAGTAGGAGCTGTATCATAGGAATAGAACACAGTTTGTGTATTTTATTTTTTTAAAGATTTATTTATTTTATTACAAAGTCAGATATACAAAGAGGAGGAGAGAGAGAGAGAGGAAGATCTTCCATCCGATGATTCACTCCCCAAATGACAACAACGGCCGGTGCTGCGCCGATCCTAAGCTGGGAACCAGGAACCTCCTCCAGGTCTCCCACGCGGGTGCAGGGTCCCAAAGCTTTGGGCCATCCTTGAATGCTTTCCCAGGCCACAAGCAGGGAGCTGGATGGGAAGTAGAGCTGCCGGGATTAGAACTGGCGCCCATATGGGATCCCGGGGCGTTCAAGGCGAGGACTAGCCTCTAGGCCACGCTGCCGGACCCAGTTTGTGTATTTTATTATTAGCTTTTTGCTGGATTTGAGCAAAAGATACCTAATCCCTTATCTGCTTCCCTTTACATCAAATGTGTGAGATTTTGTTAAGATTAATACAATGAGGGCCCGGTGCCATAGCCTAGCTGCTAAAGTTCTCACCTTACACACACCAGGATCCCATGTGGGTGCAGATTCTAAGCCTGGCAGGTGGCCTGTGAGAGTAGTAGAGAATAGCCCAAAGCCTTGGGATCCTGTACTTGCATGAAAGACCTAGGGGAGGCTCTGGGTTCCTGGCTTCAGATTGGTGCAGCTCTGGCTGTTGTGGCTGTTTGGGGAGCGAATCAAAGGATGGAAGATCTTCCTCTCTGTCTCTCCTCCTCTCTGTATATCTGACTTTCCAATAAAAAAAATAAATCTCTAAAAAGAAGATTAATACAATGAAATGAATAAATATTGGGTGGTTTTCCTCAGTGAACACCAAAGAAGAAACTTGTAATTAATTAACAAACACTTCTGCAGCGAAATGCCACACCAGTTGGCTGCATACAATCTCTAAATGGATTCAGGTTGGTTTTGGTGATGAATTGAGGGCAGGGGTTATTTTATTTCATTTCATTTTTAATGTTGTTCACATAGTTGAGAAGGATGGATGCCCATGTGGGGCACTGGTTAGGGCGGAGAAGGTAGAGATATGGAGGAAGGAGGATGGGACATGTGTTTGCAATTTTTTTCTCCTGATATGTGCATCTGTGTGTGTTCTACTGCGCAGGCTTCAGCAGCTGTGGAGGGCCAGTCCCAGCCCTTGCCAGTGGGTTCCATCTAGCCTAACCCAGATCTCCCACATGAACAGGTACAGCGGTCTGATTCAGACATTCGCTCCAATTTCCCCTCTCTGAATCACCCTGTCTCTACTCCCTCATTTACCTGCGAGTAACCCAATTCATGGATGCCCCAGAGGTCATTCCATGCGTATAAAATACTTCCTCAGTGGCCCCACTCCCACATTTCTCCAAACCCCTTTCCCTGGACAATCCACAGCCACCTCACCGGCATGGGCCCTGGGTCGTCATCCAGTGGGACCCACTGCCCCCTCCATATATCTTTAAAAAAAGGATAGGCAACTATATTGGCATACTGGTATGGTTAACACAAATTTGGCATTAACCAGGTCCAGAATGCCTACCAGATATTGGCTGTGTTTCTCCCAGCATTGTGACACTTGCCCAGGTAGACAGCAACCTAGAAAGTTGCCCACAGCTGTGGGTCCAATTGAGTTCAAACAGCATTTTTATATATATATAAAATATATACTATATAAATATACTATATAATATATCTATAATATATATAATTATATATATATATATATATATATATATATATATATATGCACTAGGCCCAGCGTGGTAGCCTCGCAGCTCAAATCCTAGCCTTCAATGCTAGGATCCTATATGGGCACAAGTTCTGATCCAGATGGTCCAACTTCCCATCCAGCTCCCTGCTTGTGGCCTAGGAAAGCAGTTGAGGACAGCCCAAACCTTTGGGATCCTGCATCTACATGGGAGACCCAGAGGAGGCTCCTGGCTCTTGACTTCTAATCTGCTCAGCTCCAGCTGTTGCAGTCACTTGGGGGAGTGAATCAATAGATGGAAGATCTTCCTCTCTGTCTCTCCTCCTCTCTGTATACCTGACTTTGCAATAAAAATAGATAAATCCTTTTAAAAATAAAGATGTATCTATCTATACATTTAAAAGTCAAAGTAGGGAGTTGGGGGGAATTGATCTTCCATACACTAATTCATTCCCCAAATGACTGCAGTGGCTGAGACGGAACCAGGTCAAAGCCAGGCTCCAGGATCCTGCAGGTCTCCCAGGAGAGTGGCAGGGGCACTTGCACTTGATTCATTTCTATTGACTTCTCAGGCACAGGCACATTAGCATGGAGCTGAATCAGAATGGAGAAGCTAAGACTTGAACCTGCTGCTTATCTTGCTGTACCACAACACTGACTCCTAAAACATCTTTTGGTTCTCAGGTTGGGAGTTCACAAATGTGGTTAAAGGCTTATAAACTTGTGCCATGGTGGCTTGAAGAATGTGCCAGAGTTGTCTATATCAAATGGCGTTTCCTGTTCCAAAGGGTCACACTCATTGGGTGTGCTCCAAACCCTTTCTATGTAGCCATGTTCAAAGATGCAAATTGTTGGATCTGGTGTGGTGGCTCAGCAAGCTGATCCTCTGCCCTGTGGTGCCGGCAACACACATGAGGCATTGGTTTGTGTCCTGGCTGCTCCACTTCCCATTAAGCTCCCTGCTTATGGTCTAGCAAAGCAGCAGAGGATGGTCCTCGGGATACTGAACCCTCGTGAGAGAACTGGAAGAGACTCCTGGCTCCTAGCTTCAGATCGGCTCTGCTCCAACCATAGCAGCCATTTGGGAAGTGGCTTTCTCTCTCTGTCTCTCCTCTTTATGTAAAATCTGCCTTTCAAATAAAAATAAGTATTTCTAAAAAAAAAAAAAAAAAAAAAAAAAAACCCTGCAAGCTGTTTCTCTTTCTCCTTGAAGCGGCACAACAACAGGTGAGAGCATCTCTGATCAGATGCCACCTTGGAAGGGTCTGATGTAGAGTAAGCGGGTGAACATCTGGTGGTTTCAGTTGACCACATGCTATGGGTGAGAGCCATGGCAGTTACAGCGTGCAGTGCTGGGCAGCTGGGGAGCTTGACAAATCTCCCCATGCATGGAGAGGTGCTGCTTTATTACAGGGAATTCAGCACACACACACACGGAGGGGCCCCATCCGACTTTCACACTTGATGGCAGGTGCTCTTAACTCAATGCCTTGAATGACCACTTTAAGCCCTAAAAGGACAGAAAGTCTTCAGGAGTCACAACACAAGTGTTCCTTGATCTGATGGGAGACAGCAATAAAATCAATTGAAAATCCTTGCTCTGTAAAACAATTGTTTTAGAACCTTCTTGGTAAGCCTAGGTTTTTTTCTTTCTTCTTTTTAAACAAATAATCTCTTTTTTAAAAATTCTTAAGCTGTTTAAGTAGATTGACTGATTTGGAAGGTAAAGTGACAGAGAGGAGTGAAAAAAAAAAGAGATCCTACCTACTGGTTCAGTTCCCACATGCCCTCAATGGCTGGGACTGGGCCTGACTGAAGCCAGGGGCTCCATTCAGGTCTCCCACCTGCATGGCAAGGGCCCAGGTGCTTGACATTTCAGCTGCTGCCTTGCAGGACACAGTGTCAGAAGCTGGACTGAAAACACAGTGACTGGGAGACAAACCTACACTCCAATGTGAGATGCACAGGTCCCAAGCAGCCGTTCAACCAACTGTATCACAATGCCCACCTCAAGCCATTTAATTTTCCATCCAGTTCTCTTTGGACTGATTGCAGGGTTTTTTTTCTAATGCACACTCTGAGAGGAAACTGCAAAGCAAGAGAGGGAGAAGTGAATAGAGAAAAGGAGAGAGAGAGAGACACATAGAAAGAGGTCTTTCATGTGCTAGTTCACTGTCCAGACAGTCCCAAATGGCAAGTGCTGGGCCAAGCCAAAGCCAGCAGCATTTTCTGGATCTCCCACGTAGGTGGCAGAGGTGCACACATTAGGGCCATCTTGTACTGTTTTGGAAATGGAACAGCAAGGATACCAATTGGCACTCATAGTGGATGCTGTTTTTGCAGGTAGTGGCTTTTTTCTGCTCTGCCACAAAGCAGGCCCATGTCCCATTCCTTCTTAAGGGACAGTAGATGTTTCCTTTTCTTTGGTTTGCCCAGTAGATATCTCCAGCTTGGCTGATCACTGTTTGTTGAAGGTCTTGTGATGTGGGAACCAACTGCAGGATTGTTAATAGCAGGAATAACATCCCAGCAGACTCAGACCTCTACAGTCACTAAGTCTACACAAAATGCATAGATTTCAAGCTTTTGCAAATTTATCTTTTAATCCCAGTTTGAAGTACCTTGTAGTCATATTCAGAGGGTTAAGACTTAAGTGAACAGGTGCACAATTTAGTCCATGACCCCAAGTCTTTTGGGAAATAAAATGAATAGAGTGGAATTGGAAACAGACTCAGAACCCAACAAAGATACTGCCATGGCCAAATGCTTCATTTTCTTTAATGGTTTCTTCATTGATTCGGGGATGCAGAACTACTGCTGGCTGTTATTCCCTATCTCTAGGGAATTGTGCTGTTTTGTTGTTGATGCTGTCACTTAAAACCACTTCAATTTTCTAAGAAACCAGAACTCCAGGATAGGAATTAGGAATGAATTGTTTTTTTTTAATTTTACATAGTTGATTAGGGCACAAAGGGTCAAGGGTCACAGGAAAGTGGGTAAGACCATTGTTTCCACACTAATAACATTTTTTTCCCTGTATCCGGGGTCAGGGGAGAAATAAAGAGAGAAACCCCACCCAGCCTCCCACCCATCTCAAGTCCCCAATGTGGGGCATGCTCCGAGGGTCCTGCTCAAGCAGTCTTGATAGTTCTGAATTGCTGCCAATCCCGCCGTTCCAATCACGATGAAACTTACTCAGAATCCACTAGCTGACATAGTCTCTTCATGGTTGGGGTTCTAAGGTCAGCAGTTCAGTTGGAGGGATCTCCAAAGAAACTTCGGTTGAGATAATCCCAGACCTGATTCTTGTGTGTGCTTACCAGTACAGGGTCCAGCACAGTCCGTCACCCCAATCAGCTTATGCATATGCTGGTGGTTGCAATTGCTGGGTTGGTTCTGTTTCCAGCTCTGTCTTCCACATGAAGCAATGGTTGTTGCAGTCCAGACCGATTCTGCCCACTTCATACTCGGCCCTCAGGCAAGCCAGAGGGAGCTGCAGCCTAGTTGGGACAACTCCCCAAAACCCCTACCAGGCTTTCCCCCTACCCTGGTTCCCATGCTTGCCACTATGTACAGCAAACTTGTTCAGTCTGACCCACATCCCATTTAGCTCTCGTACATGTCAATGGGCATTGAAGCTTAGTTCAACCCAACCAGCCCACACACTTACTGGCAGGTGCCTTTCTGTCTAGCCACCCCTGCCCCTGTCCTGGTTTTCATGCTCTCCAGTATGAGTGGTAACCCAAGTGGGAGGTGCCCACTAATTCCCTACTAGGCCACTCCCACTCCCTGATTATGCACTCTCAGGTGGTTCTGGAGTTTAACTTGACAGATAGAGCCCCCAGATAGAGCCTCTGCCAGCGGATGCTGCAGCAAAGCTCAAACAACCCTCACCCACTCTAATTTATGCTTGCACCAGTCGGAACAGTCAGCCCAGCCTGGCTTTTCCCTGATCTAGCTCACATGAGGCTCACAGGTGTTGTAGCCTTGCCTGGTCTGGTCTGGCCCCATCCAAACTCATGCTCTCCCTTGGGAGTGGTTATCCAGCAAGGGAGCCCACATTCCCCCTGCCAGCTTTGCCCCCTCCCTCCCTGGTTCCCGTGTGTGCTGGTTGTGTGCTCAGCCACATCTGGTATGGCTCACCTCACCTTGGCTTTACATAATGTGCACTGGTATGTGTTGCAACCAAACCTGGTCCAATCCACACTCTATTCTGGAACTCGGATTCGCCAGCAGGTGATGTGAACTAGTTCAGCCTGCTGTGCCCCCAACCTATGCCAAATGTTTGCCACTGGGTATCTTTCTCTGGCCTGGTCTGGGTTTCTCCCGATCGTGGTTCTTGTGCTCACCTGCAGGGACTGTGTCCTGACAGAGGAGTTTCCCAGGCTCCTCCATCAGAATCTCTCCCTGTGCCAGATCAGGCAGCTTAACGTGCCTAGGTCTCCCATATAGACAGGTGCCTTGGCCTGACCCAGGTAAGTCCTCCAATGTCCCCTTTCCAAGCCACTCTCTCGGCTCCCTCATTTACCTGCTAGGGTAGTGGCTTGGTCGATGCTAGCCCCTGAAATCATTTCACACCTGTCAAGCACTCCCTCAATGGCCCTCACTCACTCCCACCCATGCCCCAAACCCTTTCCCCAGGCAATCTGCAGACCCCTGACTAGAGTCATGGTGGGCCCCAGGGTTGTCTTCCTACAGCTCTGTAACTGTCTTTCAAGTAAATAAAATAAATATTTCAAAACAAAAAAAAAAATCCACAATGAGTTAGGCACTGTGGCACAATGAGTTAAGCTGTTTAACACCAGCAGTTCATATGGTGTTCTGGGTGGGATCTTGTGACAGAAACAAGACATTTTGGTAACAACTAGGAAAATACAAACCTTGGGCATTATTAATAATAAATCACCAATACTGGTTCATTTATTGTGACAAAATAATGTGAGATGCTTGAATGAGGCGAAACTATATGTACAACTCTGTGCTTTTGCAATTCTTCTTTGATTCTAACTTGTTATAATCAAATTAAGTCTATTAACAACAAAAACTAAGTAGACAAGCCCGTCAGCTAGTTCTTGAGAGTGGTAAAAACCATGGAGTCACTAAGCCATCATCTGCTCTTCCAAAAGAGTGCACCAAAGAGTTACCTCACTTAAGAAAGCCTCCTTTTAATCACAGATGATTATTCATAAAGTTAAAAATTTGCTAGGCACAAAAATTGGAATTTTTCCCCTCATTTTTGGAAAACCCAGAACAGTGAACCCATCCCAGAAATAAGCTTGATAGGCAACTCTGATCCAGTCGGCTGGGGAGCAGCGCCACCTAGTGTTCTCTCTTTTAATTGATGCAGTGCTGGTTCTTGTGACTTCAGATTGCCACAGTGTTAATTCTTATTTCAGAATCAAATAGAGCAATGAATCAGAAACACGAAAGGAACATAAGCACAGCGAGCACTCATGATTTCAAATGATTTCTAAATATAAGATTCAAATTACCTGTTTGCATTTACAAATTCATCCTAGAATTTGTATTTACAAAACGTCTATTCTAACCTTTCAAAAATTCAGTGCAAACGAAAACATGTGGCAAAAAATACCTTCAGAGCAGAAATATTAAAATAAGAACATTGCTGTGACTGAAACAAAGCAACATTATCAGCAGAGAAAAAAAGGCCTGCTACTAAGTGTGAACAGTTTTTGTTTAATATTATTTACATTTCTAGATTTTAATGTTTAGATTTATATTATTCATTTTATATTTATATTATTTATAGTTTATGTGTTTAGATTTAATATTATTGACATTTTTAGAGTTTTAATGCCCACGTGGGCCTCTAACAAGAATGAGGAGAGTTGAGGTATGGAGGATGATGGACAAATATTTCACTTCTTTCTCGTTTTTCTTCCTCCTATGCCAGGGTTCAGGGGGAAGGATTAGGGGGACCCCTGCTGTTCGCTGTTAAACTATATCAGTGCCTTGGAGTGGAGATATCATTCGATGTCAACCTAGAGAGACCCTGATGTGGGGAAGAATGTTCTGAGGGTACTGCTTGAGTGGTCCTGATAGTTCTGAGACATTGTTGGGTCTTGAATGATGTTAAAACAAATGGTTTTAAGGTTGGGCATTTAGCTCACAGTGGATCCCATGTCAGAGTATGTGGGAAGGAGTCCCAGCTCTGCTCAGATTCCAGCTTCCTGCTCACATGCACCTTGGGAAACAGCTCAGGCAGTTGGGTCCCTGTCGTCTGTGTGGGGGCCCCAGGCTGAGCTCCCCGCTCCTGACTTGGGTTTGCCCCAACCATGGAGGTTTTGAGTGAACCAGCAAGTCTCTCTCTCTCTCTCTCTAACTCTCCACCTTTCAAATTGAATTTTTTTAAATACAACAATTATTATTTTAAAAAACAAAAACAATGTGCATGAAAAACATCAGAAACACAAACACAGAAAGTTACAAAATAATCACTTTAAGAGTTATTGAATGAATTCAGCACCATAAAATAGTAGATTTCAATTCCAAATTCTAGAAACTCTCAAGCTATGGCACAAGTGCTTTTGCAAGGTTAGCTCTGTTACTTCATTTTAACAGAATGTTTAACATCAAATTTTCTTTCTTAAAAAGCCCATGCTTAAGGTATTACATTCTTACTCAGAGTTACAGATTTATTAAGAATAATAAAAGAGAAAAACACATATTCCATTAAAATCTTAAATATCCCAAGCGAAAGAATAAAATGATTAACTAATATATATTAGTGTTTGAACCTGAATAATTTTTTAAATTATGTCATAAAGAAAAATAAGCACAGCTGAAATAACCAGCACCCTCCAATTGCAAATAATTGATGTAGCAGTTTGCCTGGAATAGAAACGGCAAACATGTACCCTTGCCCCAATATCCTACACACTCGGCATACAGGACGGGTGGGAGGAGACCTCACTCTGCTTATTCATTGTAGCATCATTTTTTTTTTTTTAATTCAAGAAGCAGAGTGACAGTGACTTTCAAGGTCGAAAGTGATGGCGGATTTAGGTTCCCTCCACAAGAACATCGGTAACAGGATCTATTATGTTGATGATTATACCCTGTCATACATCAACTTGTAAGTTGATTTAAAATAAAGTCACTTTCTCAATTGAATAAACTAGCAATTTCGTTTGAATGCAACCTCTCACCACTTGAGTGTTACCCATACACAATAGAAGTTATCAATGTGATTTTAAAAAATTCTTATCCATCATTGAAACGATGAAGAGACCCCTCAGGAATGGAGTAGATTTAAACTTTTTCAAAGTTTCTAATGACTTTCAGGGCCTGAGTGGGTGAGTGGTGGGCCTGGAAATCTGTACCTGGACAGGACCTGGGGTGTGCTTGGATGCAGGTGCAAGCGCATTCCCAACCACAGCCTAAGCAGACCAATGACAGGTGCAACACTTCATTAAATTTTCAAAGAAAAAAAAATACTCCCTCTGGAACCTCTTCAAAATTGAATAAAATTGTGTAATGATTTAAATTTGCTCCAATAAAGTTTATTACCACTCGTGATTCTTTGGAATTCATGAAAACATGAAGAGCTGCTTTGTGCTGTATGTGAATTCTGGGACCCATTGAAAAATTAAAGGAACATTCTCCAAAAAAATGAGGTGTGCGGGGAGGACCATGAGGGTCCTGCAGGGTGGTCCCAAGCTATTACTGCCCTCAACCAAGGGTTGGTGGGGGGAGGCAGGCCAGGAGGGCTGTCCTGAAGTCCAGGGAGACAGTAGCCCGGGAAGGTGCAGTCAGGAACCTGTTCGGGGCTTTTGCTGTGATTCCTCATATCTCAGGAAAATCAGGAATGAGAAGAGATGACTTTGATTCAGATTTATTATTGTTTATCATGAGTTGTCCCCATCCACTGTGCCCTTGGTTGCTAAAGGAGAGAAAAAGAGGAAGAGAGTGTGTTGTAACCGACCCCAGCTGATGGGCTGCTCTTTCTTCAACATTCAGGACCTTGAATCCCAGGACATCAGCGAAGTGCTCCAAGGGCAACGCGTAGAATGACTGGGGCAGCCAGGTCAGTTTGCTCTCGCACTATTTGAAGGTGAGGACACCTTACATTGTTTCCTGTACAAACCGGCAATTTAAGCTATTGTATCCTATGCGATGAGCTGTGATGGGGACTATGCTGCCGTCTAGTACCTGGACCACAGTCAAGATGCCGAGCGTTCTCTCTGTATTCCTCTGCACCCTTCTTCTAGGCCCCTGCCCCAGGTTGGGGCTCAAGTATGGGTCAGATGGCACCAGGACTCTCAGCTTTGCTTTTAGAAATTGAATGGCCTTGTGAGCTGGCCTGTCTATTCCTGCATCACTGATGCCCTCTGCAGTGCTCAAGGTTCTGGTCACTGCACCTTTCTGGTGCAACAGCCCTGCAGCTATGCTGACAGCTGTACACCTTGCAGGCAAGGCATGAGCCCTCACCCCATGCTGTATATTTGCCAGAAGGGAATAACTGGACTTTTTTCTGGGACTGTTATAGTGTAATTTGGGTGATCTCCAAAGACCTCTCCCACAGCTGAATCCAGGCCCTACGAAGTAGAACTGATGCAGAGACTAGGTATTAGCAGGTCCCAATTTCCCAAAGTCTCTTAATTCAAAATACATTTGTCCTTGTTATTGCAACTAAACCTCTTACTAAAATGGACTCACAACACACAGGGAGTAATGCAACCGGCCCCAGAGAGGCCCAGAGCTCAGACTCACATGGGGTCATGTACAGCACCTAAGAAAGCATCTTGGTGCTCAGACTCACCTGGAGGTTTCTATGGGTTTTATTTCTTTCTCTTTTTTAAAGATGTATTTATTTTTATTGGAAAATCAATATACAGAGAGGAGTGGAGACAGAGAGGAAGATCTTCCATCTGCTGATTCACTGCCCAATTGGCTGCAACCACCAAAGCTGAGCCAATTTGTAGCCAGGAACCAGAAGCTTCTTCCAGATCCCCCATGTGGGCGCAGGTTCCCAAGGCTGTCATTGACTGCTTTCCCAGGATACACGGAGAGAGCTGGATGTGAAGTGGAGCAGCTGGGATATAAACTGGTGGCCATATGGGATCCTGGCGGTATGTGCGAGGTCAGGACTTTAGCTACTAAGCTACAAAGCCGGGCCTGGATTTTCTTTCTTTCTTTTCTTTTTTAATGTTTATTTTCATTTGAAAGGCAGAATTTAAAGACGAGGAGCAACAGATAATCAATTTCTCTCCACAGATTCAGTTATCAAATGGCCACAGCCACCAGAGCTGAGCTAATCCAGAGCCAGGAGCTTCCTCTCCAAGCCTTCCACATGGGTGCAGGGACCCTAGGCTTCAGGCCATCCTTGGCTGCTTTCCCAGACCATAAGCAGGGAGCTGGATCACAAGTGGAGTGGCCAGGACTTGAACGGGTATCATAAAGGACGCTGGTGCCACAGGAAGGGGATCAACCGGGTATGCCACCTCACCAACCCGTCTTGAGGGTTTTTCTAAGAACCCCAGTCCTGGGGATCTTTTTCCCACTTTTCCTCCTGCCACTATGGCAAGGGGTAAGGGCCCTTTCTATCTCAGAGCCCCCTCCCATCACTAGGACGGGAGTCTCCTTTCTCATCTTTTCTAATAAATCTTGCTTTAAAACTAAAAAAAAAAGAACCCAGTCCTGGAGCACAAAGAAGACTGGAGCCCGCTGGACCATCAGTGTAGTTCCCTAACAGACTCGGTAGTGTTCACCGACTATAGGAAGATGCATACATTGCAAATCAACCAGAGCCATGCACATGAGCCCAACTTCAACGGAGAAGACACCTGAGCCTCGGCTGCTCAATCAATTAAGTCAAAGCTGCCCAGCTCCTTGCTTTCCACTTTGCAAAGAATCACACAGTGATGTCAGCGATTGATTTGCTGTGCATCAGTGAGAAAGAACCAGGGTTATGGGGGTTCAGTGACATAATCAGTGGGACAAGGGTGAGAGTGGAGGAAGAGGAATCCTACGTCAACACAAGCATTCTGCAACGGTAGGAAGAGGCCAAGACTGGTACCAGCTGATTTTATCCCCAAAATAAGTCAGAAGCAGACTCTTCAAAGCTCGGGAATCTTTACTTATCAGCCCGCAGATTGTCCCACACCACCACAAGGGCAAGAGCAGAGCAGCCCGATTGGCCTCATCGGCACTCAATGATCAGCCAATCAGCTCTGTGCATGGCAAACCATCCAATCGATTTAAGCAGTGAGCAGTACAAAGCATCCAATCAGCTAAGTTCAGTCAATCAGCTAACTTAACTTAAGCCAATCAGCTAGTAAGCATGCTTACAGAAGCAGATAGCCTCGGTTAGCTATGCTGGAAACCTGGTGAAGAAACCAAAATGGAGTCGCATGTGCCCTCTGCTTTGAGGTGCTGTCACTCAGCTGCACCCCCTCACAAATACAAGGCTGGGCAGCGTGCAAATGGGGTGAGAGGCAGAGTGCATTTTTTGTGAGGAAAGACCTTCAGGTGGTGCATGACAACAGCCCAATTACAGGCGACATGCACAAAACCAAGTCATATTATAATGCAGCTGAAAACTCCATCCCCTCGGTAACATAGTAGCCATCACAACATCACAGTACAATGTGTCACTATGTGTTTGTCCTGATATAATTGTAAACAAACCTATTGGTGTTGTCTGTCATTAAACTATAGAGCATACAATCATGTACAGCTCACAGTACTCGAGGATGATAAGACATTAGTAGGTTCCTGGCCCATGTACTCACTATACTAGTCTTCCTAATGTTATTTTGGAATAGTCTCCGTTTTTCATAACAAAAAGTTACTGTAAAAGAGTATGCTGTGAAACCTGGGTTGCAGAGTCCATGTTCACTGCATCTCTTCATTGCGTGAAAAGTCCATGGTGACTGAGGGAGCTACACCAAGTGGATTTTGATATATATTCAGTGTGTGGCATTCACATGGCAACACTAACTAATGACACTTTTCTAACAATTCACTTTGTCACTAAGCAGTGCGAAACCACACACTGAAGTGTTGAGGTTGATGTTCCAACACATTGGCACCTTAGAGGAAGGGACTTCAGAGATTTTGCAGAAAGTGGAATTAAAAGGTGAGTTCACTTGGTTGCAAAAAATTTTTGAAATTCATAAATGTTTTCTTCAGAATAAATATTTTTCACAAATTTTTGATGACCCTTTCTACTTCCTAAAGGGTTGAAAAATATGTTCCGTGAACTGTTCCTGCAGTTTTTGTGTAAGTGTGAGACCATTTCAAAAGAAGACATTCTGAAAATGTCTTTAAGGAGCATGTGTTTTTTAACATTATTGTCTCATATTGTGATAAAAATTAACTGAAATTATGATCAACCAGCCTCCCTGTTGGAACAGCACTGGGTCATTACTTGTTCCTCAATTTTAAGAGATACTTTTTGTTGTGCCTGTGAATTTTCCCTTGCTTTAAGGAGAAAGTTAATGGGGCCCGGCGGCGTGGCCTAGTGGCTAAAGTCCTCGCCTTGAAAGCCCCGGGATCCCATATGGGCGCCGGTTCTAATCCCGGCAGCTCCACTTCCCATCCAGCTCCCTGCTTGTGGCCTGGGAAAGCAGTCGAGGACGGCCCAGTGCATTGGGACACTGCACCCACGTGGGAGACCCGGAAGAGGTTCCAGGTTCCCGGCTTCGGATAGGCGCGCACCAGCCCGTTGCGGCTCACTTGGGGAGTGAAACATCGGATGGAAGATCTTCCTTTCTGTCTCTCCTCCTCTCTGTATATCTGGCTGTAATAAAATGAATAAATCTTAAAAAAAAAAAAAAAAGGAGAAAGTTAATGGTACTTGTCTATGAAAAAAAACTCAAGCTCCCAGCATTGACTCTTTTGGAAATGAAAACACCAGCAACTTCATCATGTACATTGTGCTAAGTATAAACAAAGAATGAAAGAGACACGAATTTAAAACACTTGACAAGCGCCTGTCGCAGTAGCCTAATAGCTAAAGTCTTCACCTCGCATACGCCGCCAGGATCTCATATCCCAGCTGCTCCACTTCCCATCCAGTTCCCTGCTTGTGGCCTGGGAAAGCAGCAGAGGACAGCCAAAAACCTTGGAACTCTGCACCGACATGGGAGACATGAAAGAAGCTCCTGGCTCCTGGCTTTGGATTGTCTCAGCTCCAGCCATTGTGGCCAATTGGGGAGTGAACCAGCAGATGAAAAATCTTGCTCTCTGTATCTCCTTCTGTCTGTAAATCTGACTCCCTAATATAAATAAGTATTTAAAAAAATGAAAATAAAACATTTGGTGAATAGTTCATATTAAAGCAATGTCAACAGTTCTCTTTTTTTTAAATGTACTTTTGTTAGAGCTGTATCTTTTGCTAAATATTCTATTGTAGTCTTTTTGTTGGACTTCAAATGAAGTTGTTACTTCCTCAAGCTTTGGCTGAAAAATCATGGGACTTGAATAGTGAATTAAAATAAAAGGTAGGTGTTTGGAATTGGGTTGAGTGTGTGTGCTTTGCCAGATTGTCTCTCTTGCTTCTCGAAGCTGGATGTTACGATGTGGGCTGCAATGCCCATGTCTCTACCAGAGATCCAGTCATCCAAGCATCCAATGCACTTACCAGTTCATGTTTATTAACTACCTATTTAACTTCAGAAAAAGTCACCCTTAAACCTGGATTGATTTCTAAACAATCTTTTTTAAGATTTTTTTTTATTATTATTGGAAAGTCAGATATACAGAGAGGAGGAGAGACAGAGAGGAAGATCTTCCATCCGATGATTCATTCCCCAAGTGAGCCACAACGGGCCGGTGCTGCGCCGATCCGAAGTTGGGAACCAGGAACCTCTTCCGGGTCTCCCACGCGGGTGCAGGGTCCCAATGCATTGGGCCGTCCTCAACTGCTTTCCCAGGCCACAAGCAGGGAGGTAGATGGAAGTGTAGCTGCCGGGATTAGAACCGGCGCCCATATGGGATCCCGGGGCGTTCAAGGCGAGGACTTTAGCTGCTAGGCCACGCCGCCGAGCCCGATTTCTAAACAATTTTTTTTCAAGGAACATTGCACCACTGAATATGGTGTGACAAGCAGTTCAGCAGCTTGCATTTTCAGGTATGTTCTGCTTCTTAAAGTTCATTCATTTTCACAATACACAGCTCTTATTCTGCACCAAACACCAGCCTACATGCATTAAAAAGGTTGAGTCCTTTACTCCGAACAATTCTGGAAGGCATTATTCATGCATAGGTGAGAAAACTAAAAGGCTGAGTGTTAGTGGCATGCCAGTGTCAGCCGGGAAAAAACAGACATGGGTACATGGTCTATCACGTGGCATGTGGCTCGGAAGCGCAGACCACTGTTCCACACACTCTTCTGCTCTCTATCTTCCAATGAGGAGCGTTCTGGACAGGCGAAGTATTTTAAAAATTCAATTAAAACTCAGTTCAGGACTGCAGACAGAGCAAAGATATTCACTTTCTCTCTGCCCAGAAATCCCACTGAAATTATTACAGAGGATTTAAAAAAAAAAAAAAAACAAGGTATAAATCAATTAAAAAAGAGAGAGAGCATAGAAACAGACTTGAGAGAGTAACAACTTTCTGAGACATGGCCAAAGGAGGTACAGAATGAACAAGGCCATGGTATAGTAGCTTCTGCTAATAGTGAGGCAAGGGTTGGGGGAAGGGCACAGAAGAACTACGGGAGCTCTTGGAAAGGGCAGGAGTTTGAAGGAAGCTGAAAACAGGAGTTTAGTTTAAAATCAGCACTGCATTAACGGAAGGCCAATGCCAGTCAGCCTGTCTCCGAAGCAGCCCCCTCACCAAGAGGAAAGGGAAGCTCTACCCATATTGAACACTCCCTGGAGTAATCGAAGTCTCAAGGGCAAGGTTGATTACTCTCTAATTTCCTGATATCTGCTATGAGGGGTCCCCAGAAGAGTAGTTGGCTTCTATGAGTTATACTGTAAGAGAAATTTTAATTTCAATTCCTAATTCTGGGGACAAAAAAGAATTCCAAGATTCCCAGATACACAGGGGGAAAAGTAGCTTCACAGAGAAAAAACAAAATAAATGGACAATTGTCCTCTGAAGAATAAGACATTATCGTAAAACAGATGGTCCTTGTCAAAGTTCTGTCTTCAAGAGTCTGACGAGCATGAACTTCAGTCACGACAGCTGAGATAAGTAACGCCAGTCCCCAGGGCTGGAGTTGAGGCATAGCAGGTTAAGCCATCACCTGCCACCCTGGCATCCCATGCGGGCGCCAGTTTGTGTTGTAGCTGCTCCGTTTCTGACCCAGCTCCCTGCTGGTGTCCTGAGAACGGTAGAAGAGGAAGGCCCAAGTGTTTGGGCCTCTGCCACCCACATGGGAAACCCAGAAGAAGCTCCTGGCTTCATCCTGGCTCAGCCCTCTACATTATGGCCATTTGAGGAATGGACCAGCAGATGAAAACAGTATCTTTCTCTGTTTTTTTTTTCTTTCTAATTCTGACTTTCAAACAATTAAATAGATTCATATTTAAAGAAAAATAAAAGATAAGCTTTACTCTGTTGAAAAGAAAGAGTTCTTTACAAGGGATAACTGAAGGGCATCAGTAGCTAAAAGAATAAATAAAATACCAGTCCTGCAATGACAACTTTTAAATGTCAACTACCATGGCATATTAATTGTGCGTAATTTGCCTAGCAGACAAATGACAGTGAAAGCTCTTCAACCCAAGAATCACGAACTAAATAATGTGCTCATAATGATCAGTGATTACTTCTGTCACATCTTTCAAAGACTTCTGGCTGGTTACAATCTGCCTGCCATTCTGTTCTCACGGAGATAGCCAAAGATGGCAAAAGGTGTAGTTGTGTTTGACACCTGATCTCCCAGGGACAAACCCGTATGACAGTCTATAGAAACAGACAATCACAGCAAGAAGCTGCCAATGAAGATGGAAATTCATCAGAAAAACAAAGATTGACAGTTCTGGAAACATAAATGAATGTATAGATGAAATAGCATCAGGGGCATGCTATTTCATACACTGCCAACACTCTGTATTCACAGTAAGGGAAAGCTAAGAGCAGCAAACTTAGACAAATGAGGAAGGTGTGCTTGGCACTATGTATCCCAAGGATCACATCCATGGATTTAACCAAATGCAAATAAAAATAAATGCAAATAAAAAAAATATTATAAGAAAACATATGTATGTACTAATTATATATATAGCCTTTTTCTTATTATTCCCTAAACAATAACAATAGTACAATAACTACTGACAGAGAAATTATTATGTTTTAGGTATAAATAATATGGGGTGAACTAAAGTTTAGCTATGCAATTACGCAAGGGGAAAAAAGAAAAAATTCTGAATTGGAAAAAATGGAGTAAAATGATCTCTGATCACAGATGACAAGATATTATTTAAAGAGAAATTGAAAGATATCAGAAAACGTTTGTTAGAATCAATAAGCCAGTTTGATAAAGTTGTAGCATTCAAAGTTATTACAAATGTTAAGTACATTTTTTCTTCAAAGGTTTATTTATTTTCACTTGAAAAGCAAATTTACAGAGAGAGAGAGAAGAGGAGACACAGAGGAGAGAGACAGGCAGAGAAAGATCTTCCATCTGTTGGTTCACTCCCCAAATGGTTGCAATAACAGGAGCTGAGCCATTCCAAAGCCAGGAGCCAGCAGCTTCCTGTAGGTCTCCCTGTGGGTTCAGGGGCCCAACAACTTGAGCTATCTTTTACTTCCTTCCCAAGCCATAACCAGGGAGCTGGGACTAGAACTGATGTCCATATGGGATACTGCTGCTACACACAGAGAATTAACTGGCTACACCACTGTGCCAGTCCCTAAGTACATTTTTACATACTAAAAAAAAAAAGGCAATTTGAGCTGAGAACTAAGTGGTGGCATATTGGTGAAGCACATTGAGCTTCCAATTGCCATGTTGGCATCCATACTGAAGCTCCAGTTTTCAGTCCCCACTGCTCTGCTTCCAATCCAGTTCCTTGTTCATGTGCCTGGGAAAGCAACAGCACAGCTAAAGTATTTGGGTCTCTGCCACCCGCATGGCAGACCCAGATGCAGGTTTTGGCTTCTAGCTTTGGACTGGCTTAGATTTTACAATTTAAACACTTGGGAAATAGGTAACCAGATGAAAATAACTCTATGTCTCTTCCCTTTGAATATGTTTTTGTAAAAAGGACATTAGAGGAAAAAATCCTAGTTGTAGTAGCATCAAAAACAAGTACTCAGAAATAAACTTAAGGTGAGAAATGACTTAAATACTGAAACACTGTAAAACATAGCTAAAAGAAACAAATGAGGATGTAAATAAAAGGAAAAATATTCCAAGTCAATGGATTGAAAGATTTAACAAAATTACTCTGTCAGCATCACCTAAACTGATCTACAGAGTCAACAAAACACATGTCAGATTGGTAATGGCATGTGTGTGCATACGCATGTGTATGTTAAATGGAAGAAGTTCATAGGGATCTCAGAGGACCCAGAATGGTCAAAGCAATCCTGAAAAAGAATAGAGCTGGAACAATCACACAGTATAATTTCAAGACATATTACAAAGCCACAATAATCGAAGCAATATGATACTAGCAAAAAATGACATGTAACTATAGACAAATGGGATAGAATAGAGAGAACAGAAAAATTCTCATGTTTATGAAGGTATAACAAAGGCATCAAGCCATATGGGATTCTGGCGCGTCCAAGGCGAGGACTTTAGCCCAGCCGGGCTCCTGGCTTCTGACTGGCTCAGTTCCAGCCATTGCGGCCATCTTGGCGGGCAATTCAGGGGATGGAAGATCTTCCTGTCTCTCCTCGGTAAATATGCTTTTTCAAAAAAAAATAATTTAAATGTTTTTTTTTTTTAATTGTATTTTTGACAATCTTTACATAGTTAATTAGGGTAAAAAGGTTCATGGGCTATAGGAAAGTGGGTAAGACTTTTATTTCCATATTGTTTCCTTCATGTATCTGAGGTAAAGGGGGTTTTAAGGGAGAAGTCCCACCCAGTTTCCCACCCACCCCAGGTCCCAGATGTGGGGCATGCTCTGAGATTCTTGCTCAAGTGGTTTTGATAGTTCACCAGTTACGAATCACTGCCAATCTCGCCACTCCAAGCACAATGAGGTCGTTGAAGAATCCACTGATTGACATAGTTATCATAGTCTCTGTCTGCCCAGTATTTTGCTGCCAACATATAGCTGAGGCGGTTGATTGACTTCTTCTGTCTTCTCTTGGTTAGGGTTCTGAGTCCGGCATTTCGATTGGGGAAATCCCCAAAGAAACTTTGTCTGAGGTGTTCCCAGACCAGATTCTTTTAAGTACTAGATTTTAAACAGTAAGAAATTATAAAGAAAAAGATGGAAATGTCAATTAATCAGATTTTAAAATATTTACTCTTCTTGGAAAGGTAGATTTACACTTCCCAAATAGTCTCGATTGCAAGAGTTGGGCTAGTCCAAAGCTGGGAGCCAGGAACTTTTTCCAGGTCTCCCATGTGGGTGCAGGGGCTCAATCACTTGGGCTATCCTCCATGGCCTTCCCAGGTGCACTAGCAGGGAGGTGGATTGGAAGTGGAGCAATTGGAGCTTCCGCTAATGCCCATATCGGATGCTAGTTCCATAGTTCCTGCTATGCCACAGAGCTGGCCCCTAACACAATCTTTCTTTTTTTCTGAGTTCACTTATTTTTAAAAATTTTGTTTTTGCCAATGTTTACATAGTTGACCAGGGTGGGAAGGGTTGAGGATCAGGGGAAAGTGAGTGAGACTATTGCTTCTAAATTTTCGTTTTAATCTTCCTGTATCTGGGTTAGATAGAGGTGAGATCAGGGGAGAAGCCGCACCTAGCCTCCCAACTGCCTCAGTACTCAGGGATGGAGAACGGCCACCCGATGTCATCCCAGGATGCTCCATGGGTTATACTCAAGTGGTTTTAGTAGTTTTGGAATGCTGTCAATCTCGCCAATCCAAGGATAAGGAAATTCTTCCAAGATTCATTGGCTGACATAGACCACTTTAGAGTCTTCGTTTGCCCAGATATTCACTGTCAACGCTTGGCTGGGTAGTTGAGCAATTGGTTCTGTCCTCTTTCCTCTGCTATGGTATTAGACATTCTCTGGAAGCCCCAGTGGACTGTCATATCCTCCATGTGCATCTGGATATGCTGTCCACTCACTGCTCTGTCTTAGCTACTGAGGAGGCCCAGCTCTGACACATGCACTCCATGGTCAGACCACCAATCCTTTGATTCTCTGCATGGTTGGAGCTCCCCCAGTTTCCCTATCGGGTTTGCCCGCTCTCCCCTGGATCTCACATGTGTTGGTTGGCTGCTGCATGGCCCATCTCACCTCAGCATTTGCCAGTGGATGCTGTAGCCTAGTCCAGCCCAGCCTCCAGTCCCTGCCCTTAAGTGAACTGGCTGGTATTACGGCATGACCTGGCATGACCCACACACTCTATTCTGGCTCTCAGATTTGCCAGTGGGTGATATGTACTGGTCCAGCCTGGCTGACCCAAGGCCTGAGCCAAAGGTATACCTGTGGGTACCATAACCTGGCCTGGTCTGGGCTACTTTCCATCATGGTTCTTGTGCTCATCTGCAGGGACTGTGTCCCAATAGAGCAGTTCCCCAGGCTCCTCCATCAGAACCTCTCCCAATGCCAGATTTCGAGCACACCAGTGGGGCCATGGACCAGTCCTACTTAGTTCACCTCCTGGCCTAGCTGGAACAGTGGTCTTTCCTGACTGGCCCTCAACCATTCCAGTTCTTACTGCTGGGTGCTACAGCCCAGCCAAGGCTAGTCCACACCCAGACACAGCTCACATACGGCTCAGTAGGGACAGAGACTTAGTTCTGCCCACCCTACAACCACCCTAGTTCTCATGAGTACCAGTAGATGCTGGAGTCTAGTCCAGTCTGGCACACCCCAGACCCAGTCCACACTCATGCCAAGGGACACTGCAGCCATGTCCAGACCAGATCACAGCACCCACGATCACCAGTGGGAAACACAGCCCAGCCAGGATGTTCCTTGTGCTCCCCAACCAGGCCTGCTCCCAGCCACAGATCTTGCATGTGCCAGTGGTTACTCCAGCCTAGCTTGGCTTAGCCCCTCAGCTGTCTTGACCTTTGCCTTTGGAAGCTGTAGCCTGGCCTGGCCCAGCTGACCCCAGTCCCAGATCTTGCTGGTGGGTGCTACTACCTGGCCCTGCTCAGTCGGCTCCCATCTGTGGCTCATGTAAGCCTGTATGTGTGACAACCTAACCCAGCGTGACCTGCACTCCATCATGGTTTCTGCGCTTGCCAGTGGGTTAAGGTTCGCTCAGCCCCACCCAGTCCGCCCCCTTCCAAAACCAACTCACACACTTGTCAACGAAAGGAGCTACCTTGCCCAGCTTGCCAGGTCTGGTCCATGTGCTCACCAATGGGAGCTATGACATACTAGGGGAGTTTCCCACAAATGCCAGTGGGTGCTAGGCTCTTACCTAGCATGGCCTACTCCATCCATCCTGGCCTTTGTATGAGCTGGTGGATGTTGTGGCCTGGTCCACCTCACATCTTATTTTAGGTTGCTCAACGCAAGTGCTGCAGCCTGGACCTGTCCCACCTGTTCCCAGCCACAATACCCATGAGTATCAGTGAGCAATGGTCATGCCTAGCTCAGCTTATCACCATCCCAACTCTTTTAAGATTTATTTTATTTTTATCACAAAGTCAGATATACAGAGAGGAGGAAAGACAGAGGAAGATCTTCTGTCCACTGATTCACTCCCCAAGTATCTGCAAATGGCCAGAGCTGAGCCAATTCAAAGCCAGGAGCCAGGAGCTTCTTTCATGTCTCCCATGTGGGTGCAGAGTCCCAAGGCTTTGTGCCAGCTTCTAGTGCTTTCCCAGGCCAAAAGCAGGGAGCTGGATGAGAAGTCGAGTTTCTGGGATAAGAACCGGTGCCCGCATGGGATCCCACCATGTGCAAGACAAGGACTTTAGCCACTAGATTACCTCGCCAGGCCCACCAACTTTTAAGCTAACCAGAAGGACTTGTAATTCCACAGGGTTGGGCCCACATATGTCCCACAGAATCCACCCCCAGACCTGGTTCTCTTGTGTGCTGACTGGTGTCATGGCCCAGCCTAATGAGACTCATTCCTGATCTGACACTCACTGTCAGGTACTGGGATCTAACCCTGCCAGACAGGCTCCCAGCCCTAGCTCGTATGTGGGCTGGCGTGTGGTGGTCAGAAATGTTCCATGCTAACAAGCCTAGTTCAGGTCTCCCATGTGGGCTGGGACATTGGTCTAACCAATAAGTCTTGCAGTCTCTCTTCCAAACCACCAGGTCTCAGACCCCTCACTTGCCTGCAAGTACAGTTGCCTTGTCGTTGGGAGTCCCTCAGGAGTCATTCCTTACCTGCAAGATATTCCCAGGATGGTCCTCCCTTACCTATATCCCTTTGTTCCTTTTCCCAATCAATCCACAATCCTTGTACCCAGCCCAGCCTTCGGAAGCCCAGTAGGTGGTGTGCCGGTCAGGTGCTCTGCCACCCACCAATGTCCCAAGCTCCTGGCACATATGCTGGCCTAGTGCTTTACCCCTTTACACACCCAACATCCAGGCTCATTGAAGTCTCCAGACCTGGTCCACCAGCACACCAGAGCAACATGCTCTCCTGGGCTCTCCCCTCCACTCTCCTTACCCCGTCTAGGACCAAGCACATGAGAAAACCCCCAGATCCCCTCCACTTGCCTAGAGGCGAGCACCCTGGTCCCCACATGCCCACTGGTGCTATGACCCTAGCCTTCCCTTCACCCAAGCCTGCATCTTCAAGGCCCTGGCTGCCTTTTCCTGGCTAGCACACACTGGCACAGAAGCATGGCGGCAGGTCACTGCCTCCCCCCATCGGCACCCAGTCCAATTCATTTGTAATTAATTCATTTAGAATGATTCCTTTTGTAATGTTTACTTGAAAGAGAGAGACCTTTTCCAACCATTGGTTAACTTTCCCAATGTCTGCAACAGTCAGGCAAGGCTAGACTAAAGTCAAGAGCTGGGAACTCGATGGAGTTTGAAGGCACTGAGTGCATCGGTGGACAAGGGAGCTATTCACAGGCCAGGAACACCTTGATTTGTGACTAACCTTGGAACACCAAGCGGCAGACTGAATCCCCCAGTGTTCTCTCTCCTTTGTGCTTCCCTCTGGTTACAAATAATAGAAGAGTTTCCTGGCCTCAATACTGTAACAAATCAAAGCATACCAAGATTCTGTGTTAATGTCTTCTCCCTTATTTTTTCAGTTTTGCTAACATTAAGAAAAACTATTCCAAGAATTGCTAGTTTCACATAAGGATTAATGAAAGGTTTGTATAACACCCTGGTTCTTTCAGGGCATAAAAGATTATATATTGATAAACAAGGTACATCATCCTGAAAGTGTGGATGATGGCCACAGTGTAGATTAATAACACAATTTCTCCATTAAGCATCTTCTCGTCTGATGAATCCTGACAGTTTCCCACCAGTGTTAAGGATCCAATCACTACCTACCAGGATGTGCATTACCAAGAAGTCGGACCAGAAAAGTCAGGATTCAAACTTACACACTCAGATATGGATACATGTGTCCCAAGCAATCACTTATAGAAACAGATTTTCATATAGATAAAAATAACTACATATTACATATATTTCTATGTACATTCAAAGTTTTGAAGAATAGTAACACTATTTTGAGTTGCTTTAAAAGAAAGATAAGCATAATGTGTAAGGTGAAAGTAAATAAATAGCAGTTAATAAGATGTGCAGAACTTAATTCTCTAGTTCTCAGTCTAATTCACTATGAAAGTGAGGTACACCCAGGACAAAGAAAGGGTCATTTTAGCTCTTCTTACTTTTAAAAGAAAGCTTTGCCTTTGTCAGATTCTCTGGTTTACCTTGCCTGGTCAACCTTTGAAGGAGGATGCACTTAGAAAAACCATGCCCTTTGGGATTCAAATGTGTCTTTGTGTCCTCACGGCTTAACCTGATCAGTGCCACTGGCCAGCTAGCGCACTACATCCCATGGGAAGCAAGGTCCAGATGAGACGCCTACAGCCTTAGCAAATCCTGGTTTGCTGAGACAAGGGCCCAACTCACATGTCTGCATGTGAGACAATCAGCATCTCCACTTGACACCCAGAACTGAGGCTCAAAGTTGTCAGTGAACTACATGTTTATATCCAAGTACTACGCCTGGAATGACGTGACCACACAGCCAGAGATTTCCACTTCTACATCCTCTCGTTTTCACTCAAAGCATACTCACAGGCACTCCAGGGATGCTCGGTGCAGAAACCTGATGCAGTAGTGGTCAGAGGTGTCTGTTTCTTCAGTGGTTGCTGGGACACATTTCTCAAACAGAACCCGAG
This sequence comes from Ochotona princeps, assembly GCF_030435755.1. NCBI lineage: Eukaryota > Metazoa > Chordata > Mammalia > Lagomorpha > Ochotonidae > Ochotona > Ochotona princeps. The sequence continues at coordinate 43,892,125 of NC_080840.1, forward strand.
TTCTGCCCACTCAGATAAGGAGTCTCCAATCCTGTTGTAGGAAGTTGAAAAGATTTTGTGTCTATTTATACTATTAGTGAAAGTAAAATAATGTCCATTATGAAAAAACCTAATTATTTTATGATACAGTGTTTCATAATTAAGCTCATTGGTTTATTGCCATTTAACCTATCCATGTTTCCAATATCCCAAGTTTTGCCTGAGACAGAATGGCTTGTCTGTTGGCTCACTCCCCAAATGTCTCCAACTGCTGGGACTTCACAAAATGCCTCAACGCAACTCCAAGGCAGAGGACTTGAACCAACACTCCAGAATCGGATGGGGGTGCCCCTAAGCAGTAGCTTAAATTCAATTTTAAAATAATATATATAAAAATTTCAATTTAAAAAATTAAAAATTAAACTAAAACTCAATATTATAGAGCTTTTCTTCCAGTATCTTTGCTTTCCTGAGGCAGATTTCCTGGTTTTTTTTTGGTCACAAGCAGCTGTTTTCAAGGGCAAAAACATCAGCTCTCAGGATGCCAAGTACGTTCCAGAGTTCTGATTATCAATTAAAACAATCTCACCTTTGTAGTGTTTCAAAATACTCACTGAAAAGCCACCCATTTTGGTACTCCGGGGGTGTTCACAACGTGCATTTCCCAAGACCACCAGGGAGCACTATCGTGTAGTTCTGTTCACCGCTGCCTGGCAGGCCTGCAGCACTCTGTACCGTGAACGCTCAACACGCTAGGACGTAAGAAAACCTGCCCGCCAATTCTAGACACTAGCCTATGAAACAGGAATGTAGGCCTCAGAACTTCAGAATACACAGCAGCAGTTCCTGCTGCACTTCAGATCCTTACTCCTGCACCGAGAATCCAGCAGAACATGGCCCAAGTCCTTGGGTCTCTGCACCCACAGGGGAGACTTACACTAGGCTCCAGCTGTAGCCCTGTGACCCACGATGAACACCTCAGTCTGGCCTCTAAGTATGCCCCTCATACAGTACATGGATCTTAAGCTCTCTGGGTCTCCAGTTCACAGGGACCCAAATGTCTGGCGTCACTGCTGCTGCCTTCCAGGAGCTTCAGAAGCTGAACAGGTCTCTGATGTGGGGCCTCAGCATCACTGAGTGACTTAACAAGCACCAAACCAGCCATTCTTGATTGACAGCCCAAGCTTTCACTGAAGTTGAGAGGCTGGTTACATTACAAAGGTTTAACCTCATCAAAATGTGTCCCATGCAAAACTAAAGACATCAAGGACACTATTCACACAGCCATTTTCCAGACTTGTACTGAACTAGGGAACTGCCTACCAGCTAGGCAGATCCTCCATGGACAGCAATACCAGGACTTTTGTTAACATGCAGTCAACACCATTGTCATACTGTTAAGAATCAACCTTAAGGTCTTATGTATTAAAAGTTGTTTCCAAATGGGTAAAATAAAACCAAGTTGTTCAGCTGCCTCTAGAACACATTAACAATGACCCACTACAGGATATCCACTCAACGATTATGTCAACTGAAAAGAATGAATTTCAAATAGCACCTCCATATCCCTTAGCACTTCCATACCCCTTAACTTACTGGCACCCTAAATAATGAAGACCACAAAACATAACAACCGGCAATCAATTTATTAAAATAGTCGGTGGGCTTAGGCATCTGCGATGGTGACCTCCACCTCCACTCCCGGCTCAATGCTGATGGAGGTGATCTGCTTCACAATCTCCGAAGGACTGTGCAGGTCGATGAGCCGCTTGTGGATCCTCATCTGGAAGCGGTCCCAGGTCTTAGACCCTTCCCCACAGGGTGTTTTTCTGGTAGTGATTCTCAGAGTCTGCAACAAAGACCAAATGTTTACTGTATGACACCTGCTAAAACAATTACACAGGGCATATGCCTCTGAAAGGGCCTGCCTTAACAGGTGCAGTTCCCATCAACCCATGAGCCAGGCCGGCAGCTGGTGACCGACAGCTCCTGTAGGCATTCACTGCTGATACCAGGTACTTAACCCCAGCACTCAACACGAGGTGTGTTCCTGGGGTCTATTTTACCTTGGTAGGCATCCGAACTGGTCCTTTCACTTTCAGATTCTTCTCCTTTGCTCCTCTGATCAAGTCAGCACACACTACCAAGGGAAAAAAACCAGCTTTATAAGCTCATTCACTATACACACAGCCTAACACTGCTCCCGTCTGCCGGCTCAGAATAGCGTATGAAGTTATCACCGTGCATTCAATACAGGTATTTCCTCATCGCCAGCTGTTTCAGGCCTTACCATTAGCTGGGACTGAATCTGCTACCGGAAGACAATAACATGGGAGCGACGCCGCCATTTCGTCAACACCTATTCAAATGGTTCCTTCCCTCGCCCCCGTCTAAGTCCAACCCACCGCCCCACTAAACACTGACCCTTCTCCAGGGACTTGACGTTGCGGCTGGTCAGCGTGATCCTGATGCGATGGATGGCCACCTCGGGCTCCACGGGCGTCTTGCCGGTATCCTTAAAAGCCTGCGGGAGCACGGGGTTCAGTGAGCACATGCCAGGAATCGCCATTCATTCCTTGACGATTAGCGTCCCCCAGCAGCCCTAGGCCTACCCGCCCACCCCCGGCTCGTCCTGGCCGCCGGCCGCTGCTGCAACACCGAGCGTCCCGCAGCAGCCCGCCCCGTGCGGCAGCCGTGTCCCTGTCCACCCCGTGCCGTCCGCCCACCCCGTTAAGGAGCCATGCCCCCTGCCCACCTGGGCTCTCCCAACCCACGCGGCAGCCGTGCCGTGCCCTGCCCACCCCGTGCGGGAGCCGTGCCCCTCCTGTCCACCCGCGCTCATCCACCCCGTTAAGGAGCCATGCCCTTGTCCACCTGGGCTCGTCCACCCCGCGCCGCAGCCATGCCGCCGCCCACGCCGGTTCGTCCTCGCCACCTCCCTCCGCCCCAGCCCGGCACGGTCCCCGCGAGCCGCCGCTCTCACCATGGCTGCGGCGCGGCTTCCTGACCGACTTGTTCCTCGGCGAGAGCGAACAGCGGTGAGTCAGGAGCCGGAGCGGCCGACGTAGCCCTCCCGGCAGCAGCGACAGCGTCTTCCCGAAAGAACAACGCGGGCCCGGGGCGGCGCTTATATAGCACGCTCACATCCGGGTCCCGCACACCCCGGAAGAGGAACTTCCCGGCGGGCTCTCAAGACGGCCGGGAGAGGCCGGGCTGGGGCGTTCCCGGAGGTGGCGGGAAAGGTGCGTGCGCACGAGCGCCCCCGTCGGGGCGGCGGAGTCAATGCCCTCGGGGTTGGGTGTCCGAGGCTTCGTCGAGGCTACCTGGCCGAGGTGACAGAGAAACTCCTGGTCGGGTTCATCTGTCCGCCTTCACGACTTGCAGACAACTCCTGTGGTTGTGCACGTGTTGCTCCCCAAATTTCTCAGTCTCTGAGGAAGCCGAATTTGGACAAATGCCTTTGATAAACTGGACGTGTTGCTTTTAACAGTAGTTCACATTTATTTCAGAGACTGAAATGCCCTTTTGTGCTGTGTCAAATCCTGTCTTCCCAGCGTATAGACGTTTCAGGAGCTTGAACTTGGCTGAATTTTCCTCACGCGAAGGAACGAGGGCGACCATGCCCGGCAGAGGGCGGACTGTCAAGGCCACTGCGGGTCTGTGTCGCCTTGGGACCCGGGCAGGTGCCCAGTTCTTAGAAACGTTATCCACCTTTCGCGAGCTGGATGAGTCTATCCCAAAAGTGGGCGGGAGGCGGACTCTTAGAAGCTTGGCCGACTGTCCCGTCCCTGCACGTGGAAGAGGGCAGCGGTCTCAGTGACCGCTGTCGGGGGGTTTTAAGCTCAACCCTAGCATGAAAAACTATCCAGTCAACTAAGCTAACATTGTTGTGAGCACAAAAGACCATTCAGTCAACACCGGCACAATGTGACCAGAAGGGAACTGTCAGGAATTTGTCTTCGCAAGGCTGGGCACTCCGCCCTCAACTGGCCAACCCTCTGGCAAAGGTGACGACAAACCTACAAAGGACCTGTGTGCTTTTGCCTGGCCTGTCGCGAAACTTTGTAGCCGAGTGCTAATCTGAGGATAAGGGGAAGGTCCACCATCTGCCGCCCAACTGCCAGGCACCGTTAGAAGATACGGTGAGACTTGATTCTGCGCCAGTGTCTCTAATCTGGTTTTCCAGGAGGCCTGTGTCACACAGGATGTGACCTTCAGAAGTTCTGTTAGACAAAGAAAAGGAAGATGCCGTCCCAGAGGGAGATATTTTCTTGAGATACACACTCTCACCCATAGGAGGGACTCCCCTAGAACTTGAGGTCGTCGCAAGAGTCAACTAAGTTTAGGGATGTATTAAGGAATAAGTTACTATTTTAAAGTTTGGTTTTTCTTTTAAACCTTAGTTTTAGCTTGAAGCATTTTGTTGCATGGTTCTCTTGAAAAGAAGCAGCTGCCCTGGCCCTCAGACTTCTCAAAATTCACATGTAAGGAAAGTGTCCACTGAAGAAAAAAAACCCCACAAAATAGCACTAAGGAGGAAATGAGAAGAAAATACATAATTGCATCATTCCCAGACAACCACCATGTACATCCCCAGGTATGTAAACTTAAAAAAATGAATCGTAATGTATGCACACTTTGTTAAGGAGCCTGATTTATGGAGTATGGCTAAAATTTTTCTTTCTGTACATTTTTGCTATGTGATATTTATAAACATGATCCATAGTTCTGCAACATCCCTTTTAAGGGTTACATGATCATGAATTGAAGAGCCTTCCTTCATATTTCATTAACAGTCCTCTATTTTTTTAAATTAAGTTTGTCAATTTTCCCCTCTTGAAGACAGCTCCATGAGTTAGTTGTATGCCTGCGCACGAGGATTAAGTGCAGATGGTATCTGGGGGCCAGGGAACTTCTTTGTCCTGGGGTACTGTCCTTTGTATTGTCGCTCGTGACATCTCTGGTCTCGGCCCTTGGAGGCTGTAGCAAACTCTCCCTTGAGTTGTTACAATCACAGGAGCATCCAGTTTCTGTCAAATGTTGTATTTGGCAAGACTCACCAACCCCCTACAGACCAACCCTCCCCCCAGTTGAGTGTCGCTCTTGTAGATCAGTCTTCATCTCAACCTTGGACCAATTCTTAGCATCCTCATCCTTTGAGGATGTGATCAAGTCAACCTGTGTGAAATACTTTGCTATGAAGTCTGTTGCCTCCTGGGAAGGTGGAAGATGTAGACAAACAGATACTTCCTCTAGCAGTGCAATGTGAAAAATGCATTCATTTCCTTTGAACTTAAAAAATTTCCCTGAAACCATTTGTGAATATGGGTTGCCAATCTGTCTTCAGCCTTTCTTCTCTTCTGATAACCTGTTCCGGAGTCATCTTGCAGAGATTGCTCCCTGCACCGCCATCTACTGACCATTTGCTGTAATACAGTGCCATCCCAGCTCTTCCCAAAGTAGATCAACACCAACCAGTCAGAACGACTTAGTGCATGGTCCCCAGGTGTATATTAATAAATAACTAATAAAAATAAGCTGTCAAATGAGTGTGGATACACATGTGTTAAGATAGAATTTTATTTGCAGAATTTTGGATTTAAGTGAAAATGGTTATGTTGAAATTATTTAAGTCTGAAACTTAAAAGCCAGAGAGATTTAAAGCTTTCTCTTGTGGTTTGCCTGTGTTGGGCAGGTCTGGGAGTAAAATATGGAGGCAGGTCCCTGTGGCTGCCTCGGATTACAGGTGAGGAGTTAAAACAGCACACGGCAGGTAGCAGCCGGCGCTGTCGGCAGTGGTCTCCGTCCAGATCCCTGCCGACCCTCTTGATTCCTGTGTCAGCACCAGGACAGAGCACTGCTTTGTTTAGCTTTGTTTTTATTGGAAAGTCAGATTTACAGAGAAAAGAAGAGACAAAGCACTTCCATCCACTGCTTTACTCCTCAAGTGGCCACACTGCTGGAGCTGATCTGATCTGAAGCCAGGAGCCAGGAGTATCTTCTGGGTCTCCCACACAGCTGCAGGGTCCCAAGGCTTTGGGCTATCCTCGACTGCTTTCCAGGCCACAAGCAGGGAGCTGGATGGGAAGTGGAGCAGCTGGGACATGAACTAGCACCCATATGGGATCCTGGTGCCTGCAAGGCAAGGACTTTAGCCGCTAGCGGCCCGTAAGTACTAGTATTCACATTCCCTTTCTGAGGGAGTAGAAGTTAGGCAGTGTGCCCAAGGCCTCAGGAAGAGCCAGTGTCAGATCCCGTGCTAACTCTGGCATCCACAGTCTGAGCCACAGTCTCAGCACCAGGACATTGCCAGCACTCATCCTCCTCAGCAGTGGGATGGGCTCTCAGACATGCAGAATCCTGGCACTGTAGCACGGCCCAGGAGGGCTTTATGCAGTTCAGTGTATCTAGTCCCCCTCATCCATGAGGGTAGCTTGAACACCTCCAGTGCTCGCCTAAAATAGCAATACTAATATTTTCGCAGATACTAATAAAAATTATTGTAACAATAATTTTTTTCTACAACACATACATAAATAAGGCTTTTAAAAAAAGATATATTTATTGGAAAGTCAGATCTACAGAGAAGAGGGAGAGACAGAAAGATCTTCCACCCGCTGGTTTACTCCCCAGGTGGCTGCAATGGCTGGAGTTGAGTTGATCTAAAGCCAGGAGCCAGGAGCTTCCTCCAGGTCTTCCATGCAGGTGCAGGGCCCAAGGCTTTGGGCTATCCTCTGCTGCCCTCGCAGGTCACAAGCAGGGAGCTGGAAGGAAAGCGGAGCAGCTGGGACACAAACCGATGCCCATATGGGATCCTGACTGATGTGTGCAAGGCGAGGACTTGAGCCACTAGGCTTCTACACTGGGACCACGTTTTTGTTTTTTTTTTTAAGACTTTTTTTTTTAATTTTGTAAGGCAGATTTACAGAAAGAATTACAGACAAGAGCATGAGATAAAGAGACAGAGTGAGAGATATCTTCCACCTGTTAGTTCATTCCTCAAGTGCTGTAAGGGCCGGAGCTGCACCAATGTGAAGCCAGGAGCCAGGAGCTTCTTACAGGTCTGCCCACAGGTGCAGAGCCCGACTGCTTGGGCCTCCTCTGCGGCTTTCCCAGGCCATGAACAGGGAGCTGGATTGGAAGTGGAGCAGCCGGGACTTGAGCTGAAGCCCTTATGAGATGCTGGCATCACAGGCAGGAGAGGACCAGCTTATTGAGCCACTGTTTTGGCCTCAAAAAATTTTAAACTACTTAATTTATTTAAAAACAAGGTTTAAATTAACTACAGTAAAAACAGTGACAACAGTCACAAATAATGAAATACAATGGCAAGGGAAGCGTGAGTATGGTCTCTCAGTATCGTGTGCTCTACTCGTCCTCTTGTGAGGATGTGAGGTGAGGCGAATGGCATTGGCATTGGGACCTAATGTTAGGCCTGCCTGTGTGACAGAGGAGGACCGTCTGCTTCGAGTGGTTCAGTTATGCCTTTTATATCGTAGCGGACCCGAGTAATGGAAACTGCGGAAGGCAAAGCGCAGAGCGGAGGGGGTCCCTGCAGCTGCTCTCACTGAGTTGCTAGGAGGCGTTCATTATAAGATGGAAAGCTGCTTTTAAACTTTAACTAGTCAAGGCCAGTTAATTCTGTTAGTCGATTAGAGTCCCTTCACTGAAGCGAGCAAGGGGCTAGAACAAAGGACACGGTAAGATCTTTTTACCGAGAATGATTTGTCTGGAATGTAGGCTAGATAAGTAATTTCCAATCGTGCCTCGCCACGGTTCACAGAATTCTCTTTCAGGGCGGGAGCTGAACGGCCACAGGCTGGGTTCGGGCTCCTCTTGCTCCTTCTCCTGCTTCTCATTTCCACACAGTCTGACACACTGAGGCACACTCCATCTCATGGTGCCTCTCCTTCCCTTGCAGATGCCCCCTGCGGAGTCCATCAACCCTGCTTGTTCTGTTTTATTATTATTTTAAAAAGATTTATTTATGTGAAAGGGAGAGTTACAAAGGGAAGGGGAGAGAGAATGAGAAATCTTCCATCCATTGGTTCATTCTCCTAAACGGCCAATGTAGCTGGAGTTGGGGCAGGCCAAAGTCAGGAGCCTGGAATTTCATTCTGGTCTCCCATGTGGGTGGCAGGGACCCAAGCCTTCAACCCATCCTCTGCTGCTTCCCCAGGAACATAACCTGGGAAATGGATCAAAGTGGAGCAGGCAGGACTCAAACAGGAATTCATTTGGCGTGCCACTATTTCAGGCAGTGGCTTGACATACTGAGCACACCACTGGTCCTTGTGTAACTATTTTTAATACCTGTTTTATTTGAAAATATTTGACACAAAAGCTGTGCCTATTTTTGGGTCGCCCTGTGATGCCTTGATGCTTGGGTGCCTGTTCACCACCACGTCTTTGTCATTTTGACATCATGCAGGGAGGCAGGGCTGTGCTCGGCCATCGGTCACTTTTCCACGACTTGTGCTTTTTATCTTGTAGAGCATTCACCTAAGTTGCTAGAAAATACTTCTACCATTTGCCTTCTTTTATGAAACGAGTGAAATCTTGTCTCCGCACACTCGGATCCCACTGTCTGTGTTTGTATGGTAAACAGGACGGCCCCAGGATCCCAACTCCAGCTACTCACTCGCTGACGGAATCTCCTCTCCCAACGAAGGAACATGTAACTGGCTTCCAAACATCAGACTCTGGAAAAAGTGCTGGAGTTACACTTCCATGCTTCGGGTATGTAGGAAGTCTGTCTTCTGTCGGCCTCACAGACTTTTCTGGCTTGGAAAAACAAGCTACCTGTTCGCAGTCCAAGGTGAGACCCCGGAGGGCGCCCTCTAGCGAAGCCACAAGGAACTGAGGCTCTCAGCAGCAGAAATGGAAAAGAATGATGATTCTAAGCGAATCATTTCACCGTGGAAGCAGGTGCCTCCTCAGTTGAGTTCAGGTAAGCCCCCTGAAGTGGCCCACACCTGAATTGTACTCCCAATGAAAGACGTGAAGCAGAGGACCCCCCCTAAACCCAGGCCTGGATTCCTGATTCACAGAGACTAAGAGATATCAAAACATGCACTGGTTAAAGCTACAAAATGGTGGTAATTTCATATTCAATCATGCACAACTTATGTGTTATAAAGCTGCAAAATGTTTATGCTGATTAAATAAGATTATTATGATCATCTGACAGTCTCAAAGGGACGACCCAAGGCAGTATGTGATCAGCTAGTCCTGAATTGCTTTGTCCATGCTGTTGTGGTGAAAACAGAATTACACGCTGATGGTATAAGAGCAGTTCACCCTTTGGAGTTCTTTGGCACATCTGAAGTTCAGCCGATCCGCCAAGAGCGTGAGGACCGCGCTTCCTCCTACAGATGATGTATACAGTGAGGCTCTGGCTTGCTTGTCTGCTAACTCACAGAAAGCTGAGGGATGGCCTCCAAGCTGTGTCAATACCCCCATTAGAGTCCTTCTCCTGCCGAGGGATGGCCTCCAAGCTGTGTCAATACCCCCATTAGAGTCCTTCTCCTGCCGTCTTACATCCCAGCTGCTCTGCTTCTAATCCAGCTGCCTGCTGCTGAGTGGAAAGACAGCAGGAGATACTGGCCCTCGGTTCTTGGACCCCTGTCACCAACACAGGGAGCCTGAATAGAGGCCCAGGTTACAGGCTTTGACCTGAACCAGCCCCAGCCAGTGTAGTCATTTGGGGGGTGAAGCATGTATGGAAGGTCTCCTTTTCTCCTTCCCCCCATCTCCTCTCCCTCCTTTTTCCCCTCTTATCACTTTTGTGGCTCTGCCTTAAAATAGATTAAATAAATAAGTAAATCTTTTAAAAGATCATTCTAAAGCCAAACCCATAATTGTAATTTCAGACTCTCGTTTGGAGCAAATAAATAAGAATTTCAGTAAAACATTCTATGATGAAAATGACACAGGCTCCCCAGCAGAGCAAGCTGCATGGTCAGGGGCTGGCGGCACAGGAAGGCTCAGGAAGGGACAGGACACCTGTGAGCAAGGTCCACAGAGTCTCTCTGGATCACCAGCTCCCTGCTAAGACACTTGGAAAGACAATGGAACTGTGCCCACATGGGCTGCTCCTGGCTACAGCCTGTCCTGGCCCTGGTAAATAAATAAATATTAAAAAGAAAAGAAAAAAACATTGGAGTTGAATTCTGAATGATGGGAAGAATCAGCAACTCCAGGACGGGAGGAAGGTTGACTTATCACAGGTGGAAAGAAGACAGTGACTTGGATGCATGGCGATGAAGGAGAGGGAAAGAAAGTAGCTTGAGACATAATCAAGCCCCAGATGTTATTGGGGTTTATTATGACGTAAAAGGATTGCAATACAAATTAATTTTAATTAATTAATTAATTAATTAATTAATTAATTAACTGGTTCCTCGCCTAGGGAACCAGTCTTCTCTGCTTCTATGCATTCAAGTTTTTGTTGTTTGTGGTTTTTACATTCTGCATATGAATGTAAGTAACTTGATACAGTATTTCCTTTCTGTGCTTCAGCCTAGTCAGGGCGACCTCTAATAACGTCCCACCAGTCCCATCTCCAGCCCTGGTTTTTGTGCCTGTCAGCCTCTTCTGTGGCCTGCCCTGGCCCAGCCTGTATCTCATCCTACTCTGTACACACCCCTGGGTATTGAGGCTTAGCTCACTCTGCCCTGCCCCAAAACCCAGCCCTCATGTATTGCAACAGGTGCTGCTGCCTTGTCCAACCTGGCCTGCCCCTAGCCTTGATCTTATCAGCAGTAGTTGCAACCTAACAAGGAGCACCCACAGTTCCCCTGCCAGGCATGCTCCTAGTCCCAGATCTTGCACCTGCCAGAGGGTACTGTGATCAACCCTACATAACTTGTACCCAGTCCTGGCATTTGCCAGTTGGTACTGCAGCCTAGCCCTGTCAGGCCACATCCATTCTGGCTCTCATGAACATGAGCAGGTTTTGGAGCCTAGGCTGCTTTAAAAAGAGCAAGTCGGGGGCCTGGTACAATGACTCAAGGGCCAAGTCCTTGCCTTGCACGTGCTGGGATCACGTGCTAGTTTGTAGCACAGCTGCTCCACTTCCCATCCAGCTTCCTGTTTATAGGTTGGCAAAGCAGTGGAAGGTGGTCCAAGTCCTTGGGACCCTGTGCTCCCATGGGGGATCTGGAAGAAGCTCCTGGCTTCGGATCAGTTCAGCTTTGGCTGTTGCAACCATTTGGGGACTGAATGAACAGATAGAAGCTCTGTCTTCCTATCTCTCCTTCACTCCTTAAGTCTAATCTCTATTTCCAATTTAAAAAAAAAGAAGGAAGGAAGGAAGAAAAGAAGAAAGAAAAGAAAGGAAGGAAGGAAGGAAGGAAGGAAGAATGAAAAATAATGAAAGGAAGAAAGTAAGAAAGGAAGGAAGAAAGAAAAAGGAAGGAAGGAAAGAAGGAAGGAAGGAAGGAAGGAAGAGAGAAAGAAAAGTGAACAAGTCTGTCGTCTTCCCTCCCTGGAGTTTCCTGTTCATCTTCTGTGGCTCCTACTTGGGCTCTTACTAGAGGCCAAGCTTCCTGGGCCTGGCCCGTGAGCTTTCAGCTTCCAAAGCTGTGAGCTAAGTAAGCCTCTTTCTTTATAAAGTACATAGACTCAGCATTTTTTTAGAGTAAAAGAAAATAAGTTGATATAATTGGGTAAGTCTGCTTCTATTTTTTTAAGGAAATTCTGTAATCTTCTATACTGGCTGAAGCATTTCACTTTCCCACCAACAGTGCAAAGTTCCCAGTTTCTCCAAATCCTCATCAAAGCTTGCAGTGTGTTTATGACAGTGTTGATTACAGTGAGGGCTAGGTAGTATCTTAGTGTGGCTCTGATCTGACTACTCTGATGATTGGCAATGTTGAGCATTTTTTGTTTGTTTGGCTATTTGTATATAATTCTTTAGAAAAATGTCAATTCATTGCTCATTCTATAATGTACTAATTTATTCATTTTTTAAAAAAGATTTATTTTCATTGGACAGGCAGATTTACAGAGATAAGGAGAGACAGAGAGAAAGATCTTCAATCGGCTGGCGTACTCTGCAAATGGCTTGCAATGGTTGCAGCTAAGCTGATCTGAAGCCAGGAGCTTTTTCCAGGTCTCTCACATGGGTACAGGATCCCAAGGCCTTGGGCCATCCTCCACTCCCTTCCCAGGTCACAAACAAGGAGCTGGATGGGAAGTGGAGCAGCTGGGACACAAATCAGCACTGATAGGGGATCCTGGCTCTTGGAGGTTGAGGATTAGCCAGTTGAGCCACTGTGTTAGCCCCAATGTAATAATTTTTATTGTTGTTGAATTTCAGGAGTTCTCTAGGTAGTCTAAAAGTAACCTCCTCAGATATCTGTCTCTCTGCCTTTCAAAGATGATTAAAAACAGATTTTAAAAGATTTATTTATTTACTCAAATGTCAGTTATTGAGGGAGAGAGAGAAAGAGACAGAAAGAGAAACTTCCATGTGGAGGTTCTCCAAGGTTGGGCCATGGTTGAGCTAGACTGAAACTGGCTTCTGGGTCTCCCACATGAGTGCCAGGATCCCAAGTGCTTGAACTGCCTTCTGCTGCCTTCCCACACGCACCAAGAGAGAACTGGTTTGAAAGTGGAGCAGCTGGAAAGACAGCCAGTGCTCATGTAAAAACCTGCCACCACAGATGGCAGTTTAATTTGCATCACCATAATGTTGGCCCTGAAAAGAATAATTAGGAAAAGATATGACTTAAGAATATTTATTCCATAGGTTGCCTTTCTCACTCTGTTTGTTATTTGCATGCACAAAAGTAAGTTTTATGCAGTTCCATGTGTCTATCTTTGCTTTGACTGCTGTTGCTGTGGATGTTGTCTGCAAGAACATCGCCAAATCCCATGTTGTGCTCTTCCGTTACTCTTTCTTCTAGGAGTCTTGTAACTAAGTCTAAGTTAGATCTTTAATCAGTTTTGAGTTCATTTTGTATATTGACAATTGGGTAAGGTCCTGACTTCTGTATTTTCAATCCAGTTTTCCCAACACTATTGGTTGAAGAGACTATCTTTTCCTTTATTGAGTGACCTTGGTATCTCTGTTGAAGATCATTTAATCATATATTTGTAAGGGTTTATTTCCAGCCTCTCTGTTTTACTCCATTCGTTTCCTTTTATGTAAGCATAATTTTTTTTATAAAGATTTATTTTATTTTCATTACAAAGTCAGATATACTGAGAGGAGGAGAGACAGAGAGGAAGTGTAGCTGCCGGGATTAGAACCAGCGGCCATATGGGATCAAGGCAAGGACCTCAGCCACTAGGCCACACTGCCGAGCCCCCATAATTTTGTTTTGATTACAGTAGTTTCATAATGTTTTGAAACGAGGACATGAAAGTCTCCTTACTATAGTCTTTTTAAAAGTTATGTTGGCCAGGCAAAGTCGCTTGAACTTTCTTAGGAATTTTAGGGTGAATTTTTCCCTTTCTGTAAAACATGACATTAGAATTTTGATTCATTGTATTGAATCTATCAATATATATATATATATATTATATATATTTTAAATGTGGACATCTTTCTAACAGTAATCCTTCTAACCCGTGAAAATAAGATACTATTTTATCTAAATGTGTTATTTACTTTTTTGGTAATGTTTGTAGCATTGTAAAAGTCTTCTATCTTCTTGGTTGGTATTATTCCTGAGATTTTTTTTGATCTATTTAATGTTATTATAAATAGCATTATTTTCTTAATCTTCTTTACTGATTTTCATTATTAATGTATATAAATGAAAGTAATATTTCCATTTATTTTCAACAGTTTTACTATGAAGAACTTCTAGAAATTAGAAAATAAAAAAATTGTTAGCTTAATGAAAATACGCATAGTCCCCCAAACAAAACTTGTTTGTAGTTTTTTTCTTCTGCATATTTAGAAATTTTTTGATTGACTTAAAAACAGAGTTCAAATGAAACTATGAGGTACTTTAAGAAATTACAGAGCTAATCTTATTTTAGTGAAAAATTTGAAATTCATAAAAAACTTTATATAATAGGCATTTTCCATGAGTTGCTTTGTGTTTAATTTACTTGACCGGCAGAGAGAAAGAGGGCGTCCATCCACTCATTCTCTCCCCAACCGGGGCCAGGCAGGAGTGAAGTGAAGAGACTGGAATTTCACCTGGGTGTCCCACTGTAGTGGCAGGAGCCCAAGTACATGGTCATCTTTTGCTGCTTTTCCCAGGCAAGTTGATAGGGAGCTGGGTTGGAAGCACGGCAGCCATGAACTAACGTCCTACATAAGATGGTAGTGCTGCACATAGGTGCTTAACCAGTTGCTGGTATCTAGCTCTCTTACTTAATTTTGTTCTCTTCCCCAACAAGTTAACACTGTCATATAGACAATTCATGTCATTAAATTCACAACATTTTGAAACAATGGTTATACTGTAATATGTTTAACCATTTTGGGGCATTTATTCTTTTTTTTTTTTTTTTTTTAAGATTTATTCATTTTATTACAGCCAGATATACACAGAGGAGGAGAGACAGAGAGGAAGATCTTCCGTCCAATGATTCACTCCCCAAGTGAGCCACAACGGGCCGGTGCTGCGCCGATCCGAAGTCGGGAACCTGGAACCTCTTCCGGGTCTCCCACGCGGTGCAGTGTCCCAATGCATTGGGCCGTCCTCAACTGCTTTCCCAGGCCACAAGCAGGGAGTTGGATGGGAAGTGGAGCTGCAGGGATTAGAACCGGCGCCCATAGGGGATCCTGGGGCTTTCAAGGCGAGGACTTTAGCCGCTAGGCCACGCCGCCGGGCCCGGGGCATTTATTCTATTTAATTTTTTTTCCAAAGTATTTCTGCACATATATTTCATTGATAACAAGTTCTTATTTTGTAGTGTTTAATAGGATGGATTTCCAGAAACATAATTATCAAGTCAGTGAAAAGAAACATTCTTGAGGTTCTTGTGACACTGCCAAACTGAAGTTGTTTTCCAGAGAGTTCTGAGGTTGGTCCATTTGTCACCAACTTGTGTGGAATATCCTGCTTTCCCAAAATTTTTGGACTTTGTGTGCCTTTAACACTTTTTTTTAAGTTTGAAGTTCTTAAAGCATTTGTGACATAATATTTTCTTGTTTTTCTGCTAAATGCATTTTTACTGTACATTGACCTTTCATAATTTTATTTTATCCCTCCACACTTATTAGGATATGACATCCCTCTGTTTTTATTTGTATGTGTTCTTTATTTAATAAATAGATTAACCTAGCATCACATTTGGACCACATATTTTAACATGCAGCAGTTAACATGTTGACAATCTCCTCTGTAGTTTTTCTGTGGCTTTTATGCTTAGAAGTCCCTTCTCCAAATTTATAACAACTTCTCAATTCTGTTTTCTTTCAGTTTTACATATGCTCTCTAATCCATCTGGAAATGATTTTAGTATGTGGTATGTAAAGTATTTATTGAAAAAAAGTTTTAGTAAAACTAATGGCGGTAGGCTAAGCGTTCGTTGAAAACAGGAAGCATGTTTTATTCAGTCTTGGGTTTCCTCGATTTTCCCAGACAGAAGAATCACTAAACGCAGCTCCTGTTTCCTTTGGCTGCAGCAGCCCAAGCTGATTGGGAGAACGGGAGCGCTCCCCGCTTTCCGCGGCTCCCTCTGCTGGAAGACATTAAGCGGCTCCTCCTCGTCCCTGGTCCACACCTTCCACTGTGTCTTCACAAATCCGGGGAGAGGATGCCCAGCCTTTGACCAGCAGCGCCCCCTGGCGCCTCCTTCACTTTCCTTTTCAGACAACCCTCACCTTTTATTGCTAATTTGTCCTGGATGGTGCCTCGAAAGATCTTCCCTTGAGCTCCTACCGTGGCCCAGGCTACCGTGCTCTGACATTCACTTTAGGACAGATTTGTTCTCCATTTGAACAGCTCCTTCACACCTAGGGAGGAACCATTATTTCCCGGTTGCCCTTTATTTTGTTGCTATTGGGACAGTAGAGGGACCGTGGGTTGGCAGTCAGTTGTTACTCCCAACTTCTCAGGATGACTGATTTCCTCTAGGGACTTGTTGAGGCCTTAGACAGATAACATCCCAATGAGGGCTTTCTGCTGCCCATGCTCATGCCCAAAATGGTGAGTTCCAACAGGTTTGATGCTGGGACCCTTATTAAAAACTTTAAACAAATAAAAACCCACGGAAGTCTTTGAAGTTCCCATAAAACAGGCAGGGTGGGGAAAGTTCACATAATTGAAGCCTAGAAATAGTTTTCAAGTTTGATTAAAGCGAAGGCCAGATAGTGATCCTGTAAGAAGAAAAGTAAATTGTGGAATGTATATGCATTATTTTCTCGTTCTACAGCTTAGCAGAGGCACCATGGAGCACCAAGATGGCCAAAAGATGGACAGTAAGAAACCTAGGGGCAAGATCTCCCACAATCCATTAACTGCATGAATTCAGTTGATTCTTTCTACAAAAACACCATTGTTGCCAAAGGTGGATTATTCTAGTTGAAATTTTAATAGCATGGAATTAGGCACTGTGGCAAGATGCTCCATGGCAGATAATTCATGAGAACTCTGATCTGCCACAGTCACCACCTTAGAGAAACAGCAGAGAAAGCAGGGTATTTTTTACTTTTTTTTTTTTTTTTAAAGAATTCTTCAGGTTGTTTGTGGCAGAATCAAAGCATCTTAAAGATTGAATATGAAGATTACTCAGTGTTTGACAAATGTTTGGTCAGAGTGACTGTACAATGTGCTCTAAAATGATTGACCATTCCTGCAAGCGGGAAACATCTACTTCCAGTTCTTAAGTCAGGGAAATTCTGTAAGCTGACGCCCCTGGGAGGGGACATGCTGCTGGCGCTGGTTGCTGTTACTCCCTCATCATTCTCCTTCTTTCTCTTTAAATTTCTTCTGGCTGCACTCTGGTATTCCATAGGCCCTTTGTAATCCGATGCCCTCTTCAGCAGTGTGCAGGAAGCCCTCAGACTTTATTTTAGTGCTCCTCAGCTGCTTCTGCTTGCCTTAGCTAAATGTGTGGCTTGCTTCATCTTCAGCATTTTCCCCTTTTAAAGGGCGCTGATGCTATTCTAAATTGTTTGTAAGAAGGTACAGATTACATGTAATGCATTGATTCACATATACCAGGGTAATTAAGATTAGCGTTTATTCTTTGATAATTGTGTTTCTCAAAATTCATATTTCATAGACAAAGCAGACTAAAATATGCCCCCAGCATGCACCTTCTGCTTGGTATACCCATACACTCATTTCCTTTTCCGTTTTAGCTTTGGTTTTAAGTTTCATCACTATACGTGAACACCGGAGTCAGATGCTTACGCAGGAATGATTGAGCAAGAAAGGATGCTACACCAACTCTTGGAGTCTCCCAATCACTTTTTCTTTCCTTTTCATAAAAGATGTATTTATTTAATTTTTTATTGGGAAGTCAGATTTACACAGAGAAGGAGAGACAGAGATGAAGATCTTCCATCCACTGATTCACTCCTCAAGTGGCTTTAACAGCCAAAGCTGAGTCAATCTGAAGCCAGGAGCCTGGAGCTTCTTCCGGATCTCCCTTGAAGGTGCAGGGTCCCAAGGACTTGGACCATTCTCTACTGCTTTCCCAGCCCACAAACGAGGAGATGGAAGGGAAGTGGAGCAGCCAGGATACTCACCAGTCCCCATAGGGGGTCCTAGTGGATGCAAGGCAAGGATTTAGCCACTAGGCTATCAGACCAGGCCCTCCCAATCACTGTCTACTCTCTTTTGTGGCTGATTTTGGTACTCAAAAATCTTTAAATAGTGTGTCTATGTGAATGATTTCTGGATGTTTTAAGGATTGGTCTATTGGTTTTCTGCTATGGTTTGAATATAGTTTGTGTGTACCCCTGAAAGCCTTAAGCTGAAATGTAATTGTCATTGTGAGGTATTAAGAGAAGTGGGTGTGTAATTCAACTATGGTGTTTAGAGAAAAGGCCTTCAGAAGCAGTTAACGTCAGGGCAAAGCTTTGATGGCTAAATCTCGGTGATTGTATAAGAAGGTGTGAGACCACACAGACACACAGGAGCTTACTTCACTCCCCTTTCCTATTCCGTGGAGCCCCGGGCTGCTTCAGGTCTGCCAGAAAGCAAGCCATCACCAGCTGAGACCCCTAGGACTTGCAGCCCCCGGTTTGTGAGCCCAAGTTAACCTCTTTTCTTTGTAACTTAGCCTGCCTTGGGTATTCTGCTGTTGTAATGAAAAGTGAAAGGCTAAACAATACACTTCCCTCTTCGGAAAAATGGGGATTTAGTTTCTTTGTCACTTGTGTCTCATACACATAATTACCTTTCTTTTCCATTTATCCTTTCATCATAATTATTATAATGTTGGTTAGATCACACAATAGTATGCTGCATCACTACACCTATACAAGGCTATTTTCAATTGCACCATTTGCTTTAATTTTATTTCATATTTTTTTGTTTCTTCTAACGTTAATACAGATTTTCATTTCTTGTGCTTTGTTTTCTGTGTGCTCATCATTAAGTGAATCTCAGACTCTCCTCAAACTGTAGGAATTCATGAGTTTTATGTCTGCATTTTGGGGTCTGCCCCTCGTCTGCACTGATGCACGGCTGCCTGCTCGCAGTTCACTTGCCATCAACTGTGGAGTTTCCCTTGTTCTCTTTACGGAGCTGTGTCTATTTCCTGGGTCCCAGAGATGCTTCTCTCTTGGTCTGTGCTGCTGCTTTGGTGGGTGGTCCAGTAAACAGCTTGTTGAAGAGGTCTGTGTAGGGGCAAATCTCGGAGTTCTCGCATATCTAAAAAACATTTGTGATCGACCTGTAGATTCAGTTGCTAGCTTGACAAATTAGGGAAATATTCCAGATTGGAAAGCAGTTTTCATTAGGATTTTGGAGATAGTAACCTCCACTGTCTTTTAGCCTCTTTACCTTTTGGAATGTGACATGTTTTTATTTTTGATTTCTGGCAGCATTTAGGACTTTGCCATTGTTTCTTACACTAAAATTTCAAGGCCGCATGCCTTCTTATGGTCTGTTTCCTTTCAGTATCTGGATAATCAAACACCTTTTCAAAACGAAAGTTTTTTTTTTTGTTTGTTTCCTAAATTGTCCTTTGATAATTTTATCCTGCTTTTCTTCTTTGTAAATATGCATGTATTTATTTGGAAGTTGGAATTTCAGGGAGGGAGGGAGAGAGAGAGAGCTTCCATTTACTGGTTCACCCCCAGATGGCAGCAACAGCCAAGGCTGAGCTGGACTGGAGCCAGGAGTCAGGAGCTTCATCTGAGTCTCCCACGTGGATGGCAGGGGCCTAAACACTTGGGCAACACTTTTAGCTGCTTTCTCAAGCCATCAGCAGGGTGCTGGATCAGAAGTGGAGCAACCAGGACATGAACTGACACCCACATGGGGTGCCAGTATGTTGGTATTTACCTGCTACACCATTAGGCTGCCCCCAATTTTTTCCTGAGATTTTTGTTATTTGGATACTGGATTTCTGATGTCTCTGCGATTTTCAATCTCTCATTTTTCTTCTTTCTGAGAAACTTCCTTCCTTATCTGTCAATTTCCAGTGGATTTTTAATTGATATTATAGTTCTCATTTCCAAGGATTCTGTCTGTTATCTTCTAGTTTTTTAAGGGAGAAACAGAAGCCCCCCCCCCCCTTTTTTTTTGTTTTACATAGCCAATAGCTCCTTTGGTTTGTCTCTGGCAAAAGTTATGTTTTATTGCTCTTCGTCATTCATGTCGAATGCTTTACCCAGATAATCTGGGCCATGTGTTCCTGTTGATGGGCAGTGTTCTGAAAGGCTGCTGGCCATTTCTGCACATGCGGATGCATCTTTATGAATGAAAACCCCAGGGGACAGCACTAGGGAACAACAGATTAAGTCATGCTGCTTGCATCCCATGTGCACACCGGCTCTAGTTCCAGCTGCTTCCCTACCAATCCAGTTCCCTGCTACTGTACCTGGGAAAGCAGTGGCAGATGGCCTAAGTCCCTGGGCTCCTGCAACCACACGAGAGGGCTAGGTGGAGCTTCAACCTGGTCCACCCCTGGCAGCTGAGGCCATTTCAGGAGTGAACCAGCAGATGAAAAATTTCTCTCTGGCTCTCCCTCTCTTCCTGTAACTTTGCTTTGAAATAAATTTTTAAAAAAGAATGAACATATCCCTTTCAGTTATTTTGCTGTCTTGCAGGGAAACCTTCATTAAGCACATCAGGTCATTTTCCTGGGCTACTTCCATTTTGCTGCCTACATGTTATTTGTTTGGTTGCCAGTTCCTGTGGACGTAAATTGCCAGCCCTAAGATTTGGGGGCCTTCCGTAGCATAACACAAGCTGTACCTCAGCATCTCCCACCACTGGCTCAGGGCTAAATTTTCCAGAGCATATTGAACTTGCCAGTTTCTAAAATTTTGTACTTAGAATTTTCTCCCATTCTCTTTGTTCTTCTCAGTTAGTGCCTCCAGAAAATTAATTCACGGTCACAGGAAAGGGTCTTTAACAAGAGTAAAGGGAATTAAAAGGTAAGTTTATTATGGTGCAACCTTAACAGTAACAAATGATTTTTCCAAGCAGTAAAGGGGCAATTACAAGAGTGATGGGCGCTGGGAAAAAGCATGCTACATTAGGAATGCTTATCAGAGGAATGTAATTCAAAGAGAGCACATTGTAGTCCTTTTCTTTCAAATACCTTGAATCTGAGGAAGTGGCCAGTGGGGCGAGAGTGTGGCATAGTAGGTTAGCGCTGCTTGGGATGCCCGGATCCCTTAACTGAATGCTGGTTTGAGTTCTGGACACTCCACTTCAGATCAGTTCCCGGCTAACGTTCCTTAGAGGCAGCAGATAATGACTTCACTGCATGGCTCTCTCCTCCCTAAGTGGAAGGCCCTGATGGAGTTTAATGCTGCTGCTTTGGCCTGATGCAGACCTGACTATCGTGGCCACTTGGAGAGTGAACCAGCAGATGGAAGATTTTCTTTCTCTCACTCTCTCCACCCCCGTCACTCTGCCTTTCAAATAAAGAAAGGGGGGGGGGGAAAGAAAGAATGAAGAAAAATGGAAAAGAAGGAAATAGGGAGGTAGGAAAGAAAAGAGGTGGGGAGAGAGAAAGAAAAGGAAGGAAGGAAGGAAGGAAAGAAGGAAGGAAGGAAGGAAAGGAAGAAAGAAGAAAAGAGGTCAGATAGAAACGAATTCCCTGGCACAGCTAAAAGCAAGTTTATTATGAATCAGTTGACTTGAGCAGGACTGATTGAGGGATTGGCAACCAGTATCATATACAAAAAGATGAAGTGGGATTGTGGATTCAAGGGGTTTTAAAGGGAAACTCATGCAAACTGGGATTTAATTTGCCTTGATGAGTTGTTACTATTAAATTTAGAAAATATTTATTCATTTTTATTGGAAAGGCAGATTTACACAGATAAGGAGAAACAAAGAAAAAGATCTTCCATTTGCTGCTTCACTTTCCAAATAGTCACAATGGTTACAGCTGAGCTGATCAAAAGACAGGGGCCAAGAGCTTATTCTGGGTCCCGCACGCAGGTGCAAAGCCCCAAGGCTTTGGGCCATCCTCTACTGTTTGCTCAGGCCACAAGCAGGGAGCTGGATGGGAAGTGGAGCAGCTGGGATTTGAACTGGTGTCCCTGTGGGATGCTGAACTTGCTGCACAGGATCAGCCAATCAAGCCATCGTGCTGACCCCTACTGTTGCATTTTAGTGTGTTTCAGCCAGCAGTACATTTTTCAGGATTACCACAGAAAGAGTACATGTTCTTCTCTTTGTGTCATAGCTGGAGGCACATGAAGTCAATTTGCCCCATTACCAGTGACATTAACTTCATAGTGTTATCTCTTATGCAATTGGCAGGACTTGCACAGTATAAGGAGAGTCAATCACTTCTTTAAATAGTTGACATTCTATTGTAAGAATTTCCCTTCTCTGGGCCTGGGGCGATAGCATAGTGGTTAAGGTCGTCGCACATGCCGGGACCCCCTATGGACGCTGGTTCTAATCCCAGAGGCCCTGCTTCCCATCCAACTTCCTGCTTGTGGCCTGGGAAAGCGGTCAAGGATGACCCAAGGCTTTGGGACTCTGCACCTGTGTGGGAGACCTGGAAAAGCTCCTGGCTCCTGGCTTCAGATTGGCTCAGCTCCAGCTGTTGCAGCCGCTTGGGGAGTAAACCATCGGACAGAAGATCTTCCTCTCTGTCTCTCCTCCTCTCTGTATATCCGTCTTTCCAATTAAAAAAAAAAAAAAAAAGAACTTCCCTTCTCTGTCCCTCTCTCTCTTTTCTTTCTGTCCATCCTTCCTTCCTTCCTTTCTCTCTTTCTTTTCTTTTCTTAATATAGAGTCCTATTTCATTCATTGTGACTATTTGTATCTAATTCATTCACAATGATAAATTATTTCTGTACTCAAACTGGAAGATCTCTAGAGTTCCATCTCCCTATCTTTCCTGTGCATCTCCTTATTTGAAGGCGTATGATGTTCTAGGCTCAGGTTGAATGCTGCCTCTTCTGGAATCAGCCATTTCTCCAAGAAGCTCTGCATCCATTCTGCTTTGTATAATTAAGCATCCATCAACTAAAAAGTCAAAATTAAGAAATAAAAATTTGGTCTGACATGTACTCCTGAGAGTCCTTCCTGGAGTCTATGAAAGAGCACAGCTAGAAAATACCCATAGGCATTGCGTGCACGCACAGCCACCTGTGCCCACTTTAGTCTCCTTCCAGCTTTCCATCTGCCCCAACAAAAACTAAGTTTACACTGATACATGCAATTTCAGTCTAACACTTAGCATTTCTTCCAGACTCCTTCCTTTCTGTACTAGTCCTATCCTCTCCCTAACATTTATATAACCTGGCTCTCATTATCCTTTTTTTTTGTAGTTTTTTTTTTTACATTTTATTACTATTATTATCATTTTATGATTCCATTCCATAGGCTCCTGGCATTTCCCTCATCCCCTCCCTCTGTCCCTCCCTCCACCTAGTTCCTCTATATCATTACTAACATATAGTTCTTCATACACAGTCGTATGTCCATCATTGCGGGCATGGACAATGGCAGAGAGTCCAGCATCCTATTGTCAAGATATTGTAACCAGTTTCATTGTAAAGTCCATCTTTGTCTGGAAGTAGAAATGCATACGACATTGCATCCTCACATCTGGATATGTTAGTCTCCATTTCATAGTTACTGTACATCCCCTCAAATGAAAAGTCATAATACAAAATCAATAAGACAAAGAAAACATCCCAGTAAAATGACAATAGAGGACTAAACCAATGAGCAACCCATTCCTAAAATGACAGGACCAAAGTATCATCCATACATATTAACCCTGAATGTAAATGGCTTAAGCTAAATCAAATGTCATAGATTAGTAGACTGGATTAAAAAATAAAACCCATCTATTTATTGTCTAGAAGAGACGCACTTCACCAACAAAAAGCAGCGGAAACTATATCGCATGGGTTTTGTTGTTTTCTGTTAGTTTCATCTCTTCAAAACACTTTCTTCTGATTAAATCATTCAGTGACTTGTAGATCATACAGTGGCATCATTTTCTTCAAGAAAGTTCTTGATTTTCATTTCTTCAGCTACACGTTAGTCATTTAGTAGCATGTTATTTAACCTCATGGTGTTGTTAATTTCTTTTTTCTCCCTGATGTTGATTTTGTTTTGTGGCTTTTCATTTAAGGGGATGTATAGTGGCTGTGTAATGGAGACTGTCATATCTAGTAACATGTCATTTAACTTCATGGCATTGTAAACTTCATTATCCTTAATTAGCTACTTAGCTGTTCAACCTTCCTATATGTATACACACACACACACACACACACACACACACACACACAGAGTTACCATTTTGGTTAACTATACCATCTCTTATCCTGCCTTTGATAGCTTTTCAAGCTGCAACTCCATCAGAGAAACAGTATTTTTTTATTGATATTTGTAAAAGGGATCATCTTCTCTCATCAGTTCTTTTGGCTTTTGTTTACATATCAAAATCTATTGATTTCTGTATGTCAATTTTATATCTTATTACTAACATAATTTTCTTGTTTTAGCTTTTCTATTGTTATTTCTCTCTCTCTCTCTCTTTCAGCTATATATCCTGGAAATAGAATCTGTAAACAGAGTTAATTTTTACTCTCTCTGTAATTCTCAGCATCAGATTTTATCTCTTTTTAAATATCATTGACCAGGACCGGGTATCTAGAGCAGTAGTTAAGATACCGTGTGTAATCCCCACATCTCCTGTCGGAGAACCTGGCTCTGAGTCCTGGGTCTGCCCGCTGCCAGTGCACACTCAGACGCCAGCAGGGGATGATTCATTCCAGTACTTGACTCTGTTATCCACCTGCGGCTGCGGCATTGAGTTCCTGGATCCTAACATAGCTTGGCCCAGCCGTGGCTGTTGTGTGCATTTGGGAAATGACAGTGAATAGGAGAGCTCTGTATTCCACATGAATATAATAAAACATTTTTAAAACATACTATTGACCGATAAAATATTAACTCACAGTGATAGTAATGGACATTCTCATACCATTGCTAACCTCAATGAAAATGATGATTTCCTATTTAAATGGTGGCTACTGGGCTGAAATGTGGGTGTTTCACAAATTTTAAAAATTATTTTGAAATAATTTTTAGGAATATAGAAAAGTTTCAAAGATAATTCACATGGTTTCTGTCACTATTTTACTCAGCTTCACCTAATTTTAATCATAGGCAACATTTATGAAAGCTAAGAAATTTACACTGGTTATATGTTTGTACTTTCAAAATCAGGTTAAGAAAGTACCCACCAGTTCCCCTTTATGAATCTCTATTTAAAAGTTGGGACTAAATATTTTTGGTTTTGTTCATGTCTTTTTAGCACATGTTATTATCTTTCTTTTTTGGTCTATTACTGTGACAAACAAAATTAATAGAATTCCCAATGTTGAATTGTCCTGGCATCTTGGAAAAAACTCACATGATCAAAAATATCTTGTGCATGTTTTCTAAAAATGTAAAGTTCTGTTTGCCAATATTAGAATTTTTAAATGATTATTTTAAACAAGATAGGTTTGGAATTTAAGAAAATTCTTTCTTAAGGCAATTTTTAAAAGCAAATTTCAAAATCTTAGGATTCATTTGGAAGTTTTCTTTCCATGCTGTGGAATAATTTAAGCAGCAGCAAGACTCTTGATCTTTCCGGTTTGGTAGAGTCGGTTGGACTTTGAGCCTTACGGCGTATGGGGTGAAAGGGTAGGAGTTAGACAACCCTTTCTATTCCATAAAAACTATATACTACAATTTCTATCTTCCTGGGGTTAGTTTTATGGTACATTGCAGTTCCCTTGAAAGTTAAATGTTCTAAGCATTCAAATCTACTTAAACAGAGCTGTGCAAAGTTTTCCCCTAAAATGTAAAGAAATTTTCTTTTATTATTTTTTTCTAATTTTGTATGCACACGACTTAAATTATCTAATGGTTTGTTTTTTTTAAAAAAAACATTTTATTTAACTATGTATTTATTCATTTATTTATTCTGTTCTTTTTAACTCATTATGTCTATTTTAATTCATGTTTTCTGATTCTCTCAATTGTTCATTTTTCCCCAACTGTGACCCACATGCTTCAGTTATTCGTCTTTATTACTTTTATAAAAGTCAGAGTCAGAGTATTACTTAAAGCTACCAGTTTTTTTTGTTTTTATCCCATGGGTTCCAATAGGTTTTCATTATGACTGCTCTCTAGAATTTTAGTTTTGATTAGCTTTCTCCTGACACATAGTTGCTTAAGAGTTTTTACATTTCCAGATAAACGTGGATTTTTCTTTTTTTATGTGTTTGCCATTCAATTTTACTTATCTGTTATACTGTTATGTTTAGTTTTGAATACCTGTTTTTTCCCCCATAATCCCAGACGCTATCTGTCTGCTACATCCTTGAACAGTGATGGCAGCGATGGCACTGACTTAGAACTTGACCCTCCCGTCCGTCCTCAACCCCACTGTAAGCCAACAGTGTTCTCCTCCTTAATATTCACTTTTGCGCTGTCAAATATGCTTTTACTTCTGATTTGATTTGTCAGCCCTGAATAATATCCCTTGACTCTTAGCTATTACAGACAAGCAGTCCATGGACTTATTTTCCCTCCCATCAGGGTGGTCTTCCTACAGCTCAAAGACTTCCTTCATCTGCTTGTTTCCTTCAAACATAGCATTTCTGTGGGTTTCTCCACGCAGCCACAACTTTCTCTCTCCCCAAAGCAAACCTGGCTCAGGCGGCTTCTGAGCCTCTCTTGTATTCCCTGCCCCTGCCTCCCAAGTTGACCCTCTCAAGTTCTCGAGCTGGGTTTTGCTGCCCCTTTCTGGGCTCTGCTATGGCTGGACCCTCCTTAACACCTTCTCTGTCTTCTCTCTCTCCCCTAATCCTTAGACGCCTGGCTCTGTTTGATCTCAGCCCTGTTCTCAGGACTTTCTTCCCCAACTTTTGCACTTCCCAGTGGGCTCCTGTTCTCCAGAGTTTCTATTTTTGCAGGCCTTTCTGTGAGATCACGGATGCTGCCCCACCCTCTCTGCTACAGCTTCTGGCGCTTTCTCTCTGAGGTTAGACCAGGCTGGCCGTCACTACTTGCATTTTGGAATTCCTATTCTCTGTCTCCTAGTTCACTGATTATAGAGTTTACAGAATTTATTCCCTCTTATCATTCTGATTTCTAGGAAAAAGGGAGATACTTGAATCTAAATGGTGACTATGTTCATTCTGGGAGTTATTCTGGTTTTTCACATATTTACTAAGGCATGAATTCTCACGTAGTTCACTGACAATCATCAGGGCATTCAGCATTGGCCGAATCGCATTTTAACCTGCCTGCAGGGACAAAGTTGGTCTGCTGTAATTTTAAAGAAATCTGTTGTGTTTTAAATCACACAATATGAAGCCCTGTAACAGGAGGAATTAAAAATGCTTGATTTATTGTGGGGTTGCATGCTGATAAACTATCATAAGCTAGTGAAAAAATACTAAATTGAAAACGTATTTAATTCTGTGTACTTAACCTATACCCTAGCTTAGCCCCAGCCTGTCTTAAATGTGCACAGAATACTGACATTAGCCCACAATCAAAGTCATCTAACACATTGCCTATTTTATGATAAGGTATAAATTCATCAAGTACTTTATTGACAATCCATATTGAAAAGGGAAAAAACCCACTGACAACCTATCACAGTGAGAAGTGTGGGCTGCTCCCCATGTGACCATGGGGGTGACTAGGAACTGTGCTCCTGGCGGCTGCTGCCCAGTGTCACCAGCAAGGACTGCACCGTAGACTCTAGATCAGCAAAAGATCAGATTCAATGTGCCAAGCAAAGTTCCTGATGAACATGCGCTACACTTTTTTTTTTGGTGTTTAGAATGAACAAGCTAATTCTGTCTGTCAGCTCTCCTCTGTCTAAATGGTTGGCTTTGTTCTTTGGGACTTTTTCCTCACATATCATAATTTTGTTATCTTAATTCTGAGTATAAATGCCAGAAAACAAAAATTTTGTTTAGCATTTTCTGCAAAATCTGCCTACTTACAGCAATGCACAAGTTCTAAATATCAGCTCATGTAATGTGTTACTTAAAAATAATTCCACCTCAATAGCTGGATTTTATATGTGAAAGTCATCACAAATAAGTTCTCTTGGAGACTATGATCAAATTATTATTATTATTGGTATTATTTTTACAGCTTCTAACTGGGCAAGGCATTTATTGTAGCAATAAAGCCTGAGTCCCATACCTAATCCACTGTATCTGGGTTAGACTCCCAGCTCAAGCTCCCATTCTGGCTTACTGCTACTACAGACCCCTGGGAGGTAGACCACTCAAGCCACTGGGAGACCAGGGTTGAGTTCTCTGCTTTCTGCCTCCTTGAGGCGGCATTTGGGAAGTGAATCAACAGATGGGAGCTTTGTTTCTCTCGTTTCTCTCAAATTTTAGGGAGGAAATTGCTTTTTAGAAAATTTTGCTTTGGACCAGTAATGTACATAGTAAGCTACACTTCTGCCTTCGACACTAATATCCCATGTGAGCACCAATTGGAGTTATGGCTGCTTCACTTCCCATCCAGCTCCCTGCTTACAGCCTGGGAGAGTAGCAGAGGATGGCCCAAAGCCTTCGGCCCCTGCTTCCACCTGGGAGACTCATAGGAGGCTCCCAGCTCCTGGCTTCAGATCATTTCAGTGCCTGCTGTGCTGTTGTATCCATTTGGGAAATAAACCAGTGGATGAAAACTTCCTCTCTGTGTCTCTCCTCTCTGTAACTCTGCCTTTCAAATAAAAGACAATGTCTTAAAAGACTTTGCTCAGTTGTTATGTAAACTGATTTTGTAAGTTAAATGTTTATACTTTGAATATGTGTGGTACACACAGTGTTGTGTGAATTTGTAGATAATTTTTGCATTTCTGCAACTGAATGCTGTTTCAGACAAGTTTTTTTTAATCAATAACAAATCTGAATACAGGCAATACGATGATGGAGTTGTTCAAGTAAGCACTGGCCCTATGGAAAGTAAACCATGTAATTATAATAAGGAATGAGGCAAGGTAACAACAACTACTACTGCTTGTTTCAGGAAACACATTTACAATGAAAGTTTTCAGTAACTTTATTTTTTAAAGATCCAAGCTAAGAATGTTTTCTTCTACAAGTGCACTTCTTTAAAACAGATACAAAGACAAAAATTTATCTGGAAATGAGTAGTCAGTCAGGTAAACTCTGTCCTTAAGGATTTAAGGTCCACCAGGAGGACACCTGCACTGGGTCGCTGCATAGCACTGGCCTTCCAGCAGCTCGCGATGATGTCCCCAAGCCTTTGTCCAGCCACAGTGTCCTTGAAGACGGCGGCCGACAGAGATGGCCTGAGGTTGTAGGCAACCACCGCGTACAGGACGTACTGACGCTCCCCCGAGTAAGGCATCTCCTTGGTGGCCATCTGCCACAGCGTAATTGCAAAGGAGTAGATGTCAGCTTTCGGCGTGATGGCCTCTCCCTTCAGGATCTCCGGGGCTCTGTGCGTGTATGTGCCCCCCAGGTGGTAAGCAGGACGGCACCTTTGATCTTCCAGCCTCTCTGAGCACCCGAAGTCACCGATCTTACAGACATCCTGCTCGCTGATCAGAATGTTTGCGGGCTTCAGGTCCAAGTGTACAATGCCTTGTGAGTGAAGGAAAAGCAGGCCGTTGACAACATCCAGAGAGTACTTCCGACACTTGCCCAAACTCAATTGCTCGCCAGCACAGCGGTGGGGTGCTCCAAGTTCCTCGGAGGTGTGGCTGGGAACCCCATAGATGACTTGGTGCAAAGTGACGTTGCCCCCAAACTCCATGATGATGGTCCCTAGGCTGTTGGAGCCCGCGGGTGTGCGCGTGCTGGCAGCCACCACTCGCACAATGTTGTCATGGTGCAGCCTTGCGATGTTCAGCTCAGCCCAGAAACTCCGCTGGGACGCCCGCAGGTTCTTAGTGCACCTCTTCACCTGCTTGATAGCCACAGGGACGCCGCGATAAGTTGCCTTGTACACAGAGCCAAACCCTCCAGTTCCCAGCCTCTGAAGCAAGCACACCTGTTCCCAGTCAATGGAGTACCAGGCTAACCTGCGAGGCAGCCGAGGAGCCCGAGGAGGAGTGGCTCCTAGGAAGAGCTTTCCTGCCTTTCCAGGGAGCTCTGAGGGGCTACTGCAGGGCCGTGAGTCCACCTCCGGGGAAAACTCACCCGCGAGACAGCGGCGCAGGATGAGAGGTGAGGGCATGGCAACCCACTCCCAGCCAGGGACCCCCGGCCAGGCCACGTAGATGAGTAAAATGATCAGCAAAAAGTGCAGGAGTTTGGAAGCATGATAACCACTCTTTCACCCCACCCTACTCTTTTTTTCTCCTCTTCCTTCATTTTCTCCAAATGAGCTACATCTGTGCTTCTCACTCAGCAAGGGTCTTCATCAGATTGGCGGGAGGGGGAGGGAAGTCTGCATGAAGCAGAACAATTCCTTACAGATGATAAATTTCCCTTCCACACTGTAAATGCTCCGCAAAGTAGGCTATCCTCAGATAAACAGCACTGGTCTGTTCCAGAACTCACCTCTCTCACACAGTGATATTTTCATAAAATGCTGCCCCACCCCCTCCCTGTCTGGTCCAATGCACATTCCCCAGGGCCAAAGAGATCACAACAATAGGTTGTAATTGTTTCACACTTCGTGGGCTTTAATGATTGTGAGGGTTATTTTCCAGCTGGGCTAAATCACTTCCAGCAGTTAGTGGCTGCAAGAGTTGAACAAAAAACAGACAATTGTTGAACCTGTTTCCAAGATAATTGGATGTAAAACTCATGTAGCTACAAAAACTGGAGCTTTAAAGAGAATCATACAGAGGTCAAAGCACACACCTCATTCACCAAGGGAAAGAATCGTCTCCATCCAGCTTGTAAGACAGATTGGCATGACTTCTTAACATCACCTTGACTTTCTGACCACGCTTCCTTTCCACAGCAACTTGACTCACCTGGCAAACTCACTTGTCAGGGCCATGGTGGACTAGGTGGCAAATGAGCAAAACTACTGAGGCAGAATTGGGGGAGGAAAAACAAACAGTGATTCAGAGCCACGGTCAGAGTTTTAAATAATAAATATGGAGGAATTGCACAAGAGTAAAGATTTGAAGACATAGAAATGGTGCAAAAAAACACCCTTAATTTTTTTTTTTTAAATTAGGAAGTCAGATACACAGAGAGGAGGAGGGACAGAGAAAATCTTCCATCTGATGACTCATTCCGCAAATGGCTACAATGGCCAGAGCTGAGCTGATTTAAAGCCAAGAGCCAGGAGTTTCTTCTGGATCTCCCATGCAGGTACAGGATCCCAAGGCTTTGGGGTGTCCTTGACTGCTTTCCCAGGCAACAAGCAGGGTGCTGGATGGGAAGTGTGTTCAAGGCGAGGACTTTAACCACTACGTTATCATGCTGGGCCCTTACAAATTATTTTAAAGGGGTCTAGTGCCTTAGTGTACTGGGCTAAGCTTCAGCCTGCAATGTCAGCACTCTGAATTGGACACCAGTTAGTGTTCCAGCTGTTCCACTTCCAATCTGACTGCCTGCTTATGACCTGGGAAAGCAGCAGAAGATGGCTCCATCCCTGGGCCCCTGAACTCAGGCTGGAGACCTCAAGGAGGCTTTTGCTCCCCGGTTTCCAATCGCTTCAGCTCCAGCCATCAAAGCCACTTGGAGAGTTAACAACAGATGGAAGATTTATCTCTTTCTCAACATTTTTAGGGCCCCACATGGAAGTCCTCACCTTGCACACACTGGGATCCCATATGGGTGCTGGTTCTAATCCCGGCAGCTCCACTTCCCATCCAGTTCCCTGCTTGTGGCCTGGGAAAGCAGTCGAGGATGACCCAAGGCTTTGGGACCCTGCACCCACGTGGGAGACCTGGAAGAAGCTCCTGGCTCCTGGCTTCGGGTTGGCTCAGCTCTAGCCATTGCAGTCGCTTGGGGAGTGTACCAACGGACAGAAGATCTTCCTCTCTGCCTCTCTTCCTCTATGTGTATCTGCCTTTCCAATAAAATAAAATAATTTTTAAAAAGATTTATTTATTATTTGAAAGACAGTTACAGGTGAAGGAGAGGAAGGAGGGGATCTTCTATCCACAGGTCCACTCTCCAAATGGCTATGACAGCCAAAGCCAGGAACTTCTTTCAGGTCTTCCACATGGATACAGTGGAGTGGGCCATCTTCTGCTTTCCTAGGCACATTAGCAAGAAGCTGGACTGGAGGTGGAGCAACTTGGACCACTGCCCATATGAGATGGTGGTGCCACAGGTGGAAGCTTAACCACGGTGCCAGCCACTCAGTCTGATTCTTACAATAAATGTTAGTATTCAGATATTTTTAAAAAGACCGATATTTCCATGGATGTTGAAAGGATACCTAATGTAGGATGTGCAACTGTAAGGTGCAGTAGTTGACATGCACCCCAAACACCCAAATGCCTGGGTTTTAGCAGCTGCTCTAAGTGTTGCTTCCTGCTAATGTGCACTTTGGAAGGCAGCAGTGATGGCTCAAGTCCTTGAATCCCTGTTACTCACATGGGAGACTTAGATTGTCTTTCAGGCTCCTGATTTAGGACTAGTCCAAGCTAGGCTGATGTAGGCATATCTTCTTTTTTTTTTAAGATTTATTTATCTTAAAATAAATATTGGAAAGTCAGATACATAGCGAGGAGAGGCAGAGAGGAAGATCACTCCCCAAGGGACCGCAATGGCCAGAGCTGAGTCGATTTCAATCCAGGAGCCTCTTCCAGATCTCCCATGTGGGTGCAGGGTCCCAAATCTTTGGGCCATCCTTGACTGCTTTCCCAGGCTACAAGTAGGGAGCTGGATGGGAGCAGGGCTGCAGGATTCGAACCGGCACCCATATGAGATTCTGGTGCGGGCAGGGTGAGGATTTCAGCCACCAGACTACCGCCCTGGTATATCTTTAGGAGATGGAAGATCTCTTTCTGCCTGTCTGCCTATGTCCCTGTCTGCTTGGTTCTCTGTATGTCAAATAAACATATAAATAGGCAATTTAAAAAGAGGAGCTAGCATCATGGCACAGCTAGCTAATCTGCCCTGTAGCATTAGCATCTCTCGAGGGCACGAGTTCAAATCCCAGCTGCTTCACTTCTGATCCAGCTTTCTACTTATGACCTGGGAAAGCAGTAGAGGATTGCTTAAGCACTTGGAACCAGTACCCACCTGGGAGACCTGGAATAAGCTCCTGGCTCCCAGCTTCCAATCAGTTCAGCTGTGGCCATTGCAATTATTTGGGGGAGTAAACAGGTGAATGGAAGACTTTCTCCTCTCTTTGTAAAATCTGTTTTTCAAATAAAAATAAATAAATCTTAAAAAAAAGGAACAAAAGCAAAAACTACAGTGAAGTAGAAAAAGGAATAGAAGAAATTCACACACTGTAACACATACACACACACAGGCAAGGGGTGTAGAAAAACAAGGGGATAAGACTATTTTCTAACAGATCCATATTATAAAATTTGCTCATTAGACAACACACAGTGGGAATAATAATCTAGAGCTCTAAATTATAGATAATTTGCACTGAGAATTGTAGCAGCATAAAGCAATAGGGGAGTGTCTTAATGCCTAGAGATCAGAATAGTGCAAAAAGTTGTGATTTGCTATTATATAATCTTTTTCACATGATCACACAAAAACTTTATTTTCTAAAGTTGATTTTACAATTTACACCAAAAAGAAAGTATTAATGAAAATATGGTACTTAGTGCATTCACAAACCGTAGTTCATTAGGTCCATAACCCGTCATTCTAAGAAAATGTTATTGAATGTTTTCGTTCACCATAGCCTTTGTTTCCTTTAAAATATTTACACCATAGACGGCCATTATCCTGAAAGTAAGTTTAATGTTCTTTATGGAATTTTTTTTCTCCTGCGAGTAACACAATACCTAACATACAAATTTATATATTTTTTAATTTATCTATTTTAGCTATTTCAAAGGTAGAAAAAGAGGCAGGCAGAAGGCACAGGGTGAGACAGAGAAAGGGAGAGAGAGAGGAGAGAGAGAGAGAAAGGCATTCCCACCTGCTACTTCACTCCCAAATACCCACAAAATCTGGATGGGCTAGGCTGGGAGCAGGAGCCTGATTCTAGCTTGGTCCTTCCTGTGGATGCTAGGAACCCCGCAGGCGGCAGCAACCAGGTGCAGACTGGGACTCCAACCCAGGCTCCTGGACACAGAGCGTGGGGATCTCAGCTGCTGTGCAAACACCAACCTCATCTTAATCTTGTTACCACAGTCTGTGGATAATGGTAGAGAATGATAATAAAGAGCAAGGGCTCTGGGGGCTGGCCCGGGTTTCTCACCAGCCCAGGCTCATTCTCCTCAATTGCAAAGTGAGGGAAGACATGTCCACCTCAGCTGAGTTGTGAAGATGAAGAGTTTCTAGTACCTAGTTCTAGTACCCAATGTGCTAATCAGTATTTACAGAATTAATTTTTAAAATCATGTTTGTAGATTCACACCCATGAGAAAGACTTGGCTCTGTTTTGGACTACAGCAGCTTTCTGATGTGCACCTTGGGAGGCAGGAGGTAAAGGTTCAATCCCCTGGGGGTCCCTGTCACTCAGGTGGGAGACCCAAACTTGAGCTCCAAGCTCCTAAGCCCGGGTTCTGGACATGTAAGGGAGTGAATCAAGAGATGTCAAATGCTTCAGGGACAGAAGCAAATAAATATCGGGCCGGCTTGATAGCCTAGTGGCTGAAGTCCTCCCCCTGCACTTGCCCAGATCCCATTTGGGAGCCGTTCTAATCCTGGTGGCCCCCGTTTCCCATCCAGCTCTCTGCTTGTGGCCTGGGAAAGCAGTCAAGAACAGCCCAAGACCTTGGGACTCTGAACCTGCATGGGAGACCTGGAGGAAGCTCCTGGCTTCGAATGGGCTCAGCTCTGGCCGTTGGGGCCACTTGGGGAGTGAATCATCAGACGGAAGATCTGTCTCTCCTCCTCTCTGTATATCTGACTTTCCAATAATAATAAATAAGTCTTAAATATCAAGTTGCATTATCGGTGTAAATATTAAAGTCGTGGACGGTTCACACTAATATCAAATTAGTCTTTACACCCTCATCAGCCAGGGCAGGAACTACTTGGCCAAGAGCCAGGGTAAAGGAGCTCGGCACACCTCCCGAGGTTCAGGCTCCGCTCCTACCGACTTCAGTGCACTCTGCCCTTGGGCCACAGCCTGGCTAGGAAGAGGCTCCAACATCTAGCACCGACCAGCTTATTCATCACGAGGTGCGGCCACAGACACCAGCACCGATGCTGGCGGAGCCCCGAGCGCGGCGGAGTCCTTCCCGGGGTTGCAGCAGCGCGGCCGCCGCCCTGGACGTCTCCCGGATTCCACCGAGCCCAGCGGGCTGCTGCTCCGGCCGCCGGCCCGTGGGTGGACGTCCACGCGCGTCCGCGGGCTGGCCGGCTGCTCGGCCCCGGGCTGCCGGGGAGCACGTGGCGCACGCCGCGCTCCCAGTGCGAGGGCCGATCCCCGCGCGCCGCCCCGCGCTGCCGCGGGCCACAGCGGCCGTCCGTTTACACCCGAGGGGCCCTCACACCGTTCTCAGGGAAGACATGTTTCAAAGGCCACGGCACTGACCGGGCCTGCTCCACCCACGCGCAGGGCCCCGCCGCCGACGGCTGCGCGTGCGCACGCGCGCCGGCCACAGCCCCGTCACGCCGTGCGGCTGCTGCAGGGAGCTCCGGTTACGACCCAGTTCTGCCTGTTGCAAGGTGAAGGAATGCGGTGAGGGCGAGGGCGCGCTGTGCTGCTGTTTACAAGCACCGGTCGAGGCTCAGGGCTCACTTTTGCTGCCGTTAGAACGAAAAATTGAGATACGGAAGAAAACTTAGCTTTACTTAACATTTGAACATCGAGGCTGTTGAGTCAAGCTCGAATTAAACATATACTTAAAAACTCAATTATTTTGCCCAGGTGGGATTATACTCTTCCTATTATTTTAAAAGAATACCTTAAATGTTATATTTAGCAACATGACGTAAACTTGTTTCCAAGCCAAGGCAGTGCACATGGAGCCACTTTCATGCTTGTCTGTGGTCAACATAACACGATTAAGGGCTGATCCAACTGTGTGCAATTGGGGTTTGCAAGCGATATAACCTGTGCAGGCTACCTGTGGCTGCGTGTTGGTTCCCACAGCCTCATTGTGGCCATCTGTGCTGATTATTTTCATTTTGTGTTTCTACTCTTTTTGGTCCATAGTTTTACTTTTAACTACCGTTTAACTGGACAGAATCTTAGGGCAAGGATGTCTTTCAAACTAGCGTTGGAGACTTTTGCAGTTATTGAACATGATAACTTGTTTGTCGATGTTTGAAAATACGTCACACTGCAATTTGGCCTCTTGAGGGACTTGAACCAATTTATTCACAACTGATGGGATCATTGTGTTGGCATCGTGTAAGCCAGAAATGCTCTCCAACTCTATCTGAAGGGTTTACTAGGATCTGTATTTTTTCACTGATAAATAGCATGTCTGAATACAGGCTATGAAAGTAATGGGGTCTGTTCAGTTCAGTATCTTCAGGTTATCCCAGCGTCACGGGGGAGAGTGGAGTTCAGCCGGTTGTCCCCATGTACTCTGGAAATGTGGCGTTAGAAATCGTAAGTGTCAGCATTAAGTAAGTTCATTCTTTTAAGCCTCTGTTCCTCCTTTTAACTGACACAATTGGAAAACACGCTTGCTTTTTGTTTAAGATGCATGGATTCCTATTGGTATTACTAATTTAGTTCCAACGTTATGGTGTTTTGATTTTATTTTTCTCCTGCATCTCTTATATTTCAAAATTCCCTCGACACAATTAATAAGTGAATATAATTAGTTATTTGTTATCTTACAAAATTCATAAAATGAAAATATTTTTTGCAGTTAATTTTATACAAGCTTTGCAATTAAGGATGTGTCGTCAAACTATTTTCTTGTAGAGTCATTCATAATTACTCATTCTGTGAGGCTTTGTGTTACATATATCATGTATTATTAATTTGTTTTCCATTCTGTGAGATTACCAGTATAACTAGCTGGCAGTTCACTTAGAGAAGTGTTTTTTAGGCAAGAGGTTTAAACCCTAGAGGATGACAGAAAACTGTTTTCAAAGTGTGTTGTAAGAGATAAACCAGAGGAAACAGAAAGTAAAGGGAAAAATCAAGCAATTTGATTTTCCTAGTTCTGTATGAGAGTTGATTTAACCATCTTCTGGTTTATCTGTAATGACAACATACACTATAACATGCCTGAGATTCTTATGCAGTAGTTCTAGACAGGCAGTCCCATTCTGTAATTTGCTATTCCGTTTTTCATTATCTTAGAACCTATGTAGGTTTGTGAATTGCATTAGAATTTAATTTAGTAAATTTAGCTTAGTCAATTTTAAGTGGTATTAAAGTTTTAAAAATATATTCCATATTTTTATCTTTCCTAACATACATTTTCCCCACAAATATTGTCTTATAATACCAGTGTTTGCAATGTATAATTATAAGTTATTCTCTAAATTGATATGACCATAACCCAGTGCCAGATCTCTAGTATTTTCTCCCCTCTCTGTGAAGAGTACTACAAAGCATTCATAGAAAATGGAATTTTAAAAAGTTTTTTTGGATGTAATTGTGGAATTCACACAAATGGGGGAGCTTTAAGAAATTCATAGAAGATGTATATTACTGGGGAAAAACTATATATAAATTTCAAAATTTTGGTACTAGAATAAACTTACGATTTGATTTCATTTTCTATCAACCTCCCTGAATTACCCTCAGATACAAAATGTGTCTTATTAGTACCACTTATTTCACTAGGAGTTTTTGTTTTAACATATCAACAGTTCCTTTATCACTTGGGTTTCTGCTGTATAGTTTATTTTTTTAAAGATTTATTTATGTTTCTTGGAAAGTCAGATATACAGAGAGGAGGAGAGACAAAAAGGAAGATCTTCTGTCCACCAATTCACTCCCCAAGTGGCTGCAATGGCCAGAGCTAAGCCAATACAAAGCCAGGAACCAGGAGCTTCTTCTAGGTCTCCCGCACGGGTGCAGGGTCTCAAGGCTTTGGGCCGTCCTGGACTGCTTTTCCAGGCCACAAGTAGGGAGGTAGATGGGAAGCAGGACTGCTGGGATTAGAACCGGTGCCCACATGGGATTCTGGTGCAAGGCAAGGACTTTAGGTGTTAGGCTACCACGCTGGGTCCTGTCTAGCTTATTTTTATCTTTTTTCTCTTTTATTCTAAAATACTAGCTACTATGCCTTTACTAGATAAAAAAATATTCTATTTCTAGGGTGTGCCTTCTTAATGGCTTAGGGATTCTAGTGTTAATACTTTGAGGCTTAATCCTGTGTAGGATTAAGAAGCAATTTAATCTCAACTGAGATTAAAGGGCACTTTAGAGCAAAGCTCCTGGCATCTCTCGTTGGCATCTTTGCAAGCTAGACACCAGACAACATGCTGGGACTTCACACGAGGTCAGTTTCACTAACTCTCAAGGCAGAGATGTAACCCGATTATAGATGGTTTTTAGCTCTTGTTGAAGAGGGAGTTGGGAGTCAGTCTGAGTGTTATCAAATATGGGCAGGAAATGGAGTGAAAAACTTTGTGGAGGGCTTCCCACCATCTCAATGAGGCTTTGGCTTTATATATATATAAATGAAAGCAAGTTGTGTCAGATTCTCATCTTTCAATATATTGCATGAATCAATCTGGTTGGCATGGTGATTCCACTGGTTTTCGTTTATATGTTCAGGATATCATAGTTCTTGATTCATAAATGGAAAAGTAAAATGTGGTGTCATCCTTTGCATGGCCATTGCAGATTTTACAGACCATTCACTCCAGCTGTCCAGCACAGATGGAGGGATGCTAGCAATGTCCTCACATTTAGAATCAATGGTGCCATGGCTAGTTAATTTAACCTATGGAGGAAAAAAAAGGTATAAAATCCTTTCAATGAATGCTAAAGTTATAAAGGGAGAAGGAATCTCAGGCTAGATAAAGATTTAATTTAGGATTCCTATGTGAGGCAAGATTCTTTTGCATTGAATGGAGTTGAGTGTAAACAGAAACCAATACAGCAGAGATAACCAAGAACTGAGGTCAAAAGGAAGACAAATGGTTAAAAGTCCAGACCCATTCTGCAACTTTTCTGCTGAGCTCAATTTCCCATTCCTTGAAAGTCTCTTGGAAGTTCTTTGCCCAATTTGGTAGAAATAAAGATCCTGGTTTCTGACTTTGCTACTCTGTTTTGTGCTATTAATCTGTATCCAGAGAGATGAAAGAAGTGAGCTCACACGTGGAACAGTGGTTCAGTTCCCTGGTCTTCCAGGAATCTTCAAATGCTCTTTCTATGAAACACTTAGAAGCAATTTACCCACGTTAAGCAGGACAACCCAGAACCTCTCCGGGGATCATTTTTCTCTGTGTGCAGGGAGTCTCTGTGTAGTGAAACAGGGTGGGAGCAGGCACCTGTGTCCTAGGGGAGAAGCTCGAACTTCTGAGACAGCTGGGTAGAATTTTTATCAAAAACCCGGGTGGGAGTCCTAACCCAGACCACCAGCAGACACTAGGCACTTCCCTGCATCTACTACATCTGCATGGGCTTCAAAACTTTTGCAACTGAATAAATTTATCTTTTAATCCCTTTTCCATGAGCTTTCTGAAGCCTCCTCACAGGAGAGGAGCGCTTTTGTATGTATTAGATCACAATAGTGTAAATTCTAACTATTTACAGGACAATCAACTGAGGCTGATTTTGGAGCTTATTTTGCGAAGATATATGTCAACTTTCATTGATATATTTCTTTAAAAAAAAAAGCAAAAAACTGTGATTTACCAATTTCCAAAACAGAACAGTGTGGTCCCTTCTGCAGTCAAATATAACCCCAAAGGACCAGCTTTTTCTATATAGTGTCTAATAACTACTAATATCTACCTCGTATTGATTCTCACATGCAACTGAACTATACAGTAATTTATCTCACTGTGACCCCACAGGAAATAACAGTCACTTTGTATCAGTTATCCACAAACAAAAAAAAGTCCTAAGCATGTTGGCAAGATTGTTGATCCAGGGGAAGTAGAACCAAGACTCCTGCTTTGAAACACACCTAGTGTAAGAGGAAACAGAGTCAGGTTCCAATTGACAAGATAAAAATACTGTAGTCACCATTTTGATGACTTGAGGCTGCCAAGTAGTATTGTCTCTTGTTCAATTCTGTTTTCTGTACCATAACATACTTTTCTACTACTTGGTTTGTTTTTTGCATAGTCTACATCCTGCTTTTTTTGTTAAAGTTTTTTTTTTCTTGGAAAATCATATATACAGAGAGGAAGATCTTCCATCCGTTGATTCACTCCCCAAGTGGCTGCAATGGCTAGAGCTGTGCCTATTCAAAGCCAGGAGCTTCTTCCGGGTCTCCATGTGGGACAGGGTCCCAAGGCATTGGGCCATCCTAAACTGCTTTCCCAGGCCACAAGCAAGGAGTTGGATGGGAAGCGGGGCTGCCAGGATTAGAACCAGCACCCATAGGGACTCCTGGTGCATGCAAGGTGAGGACTCTAGCCACTATGTTACTGTGCCAAGCCCAACACCCTATTCTTTATGTTTAAATTACCCACAATCATTATACTGTCACTTCAATGGGCAGTTGTGTTTGGAAGTAGTTTAGACCATTAGCTTAAAAATCTTGCAATATATTTTGATATCAAACTATGCAGTATATACAAGAAATCGTTGATTATCAGTTGCATTTATAGAAAGAGGATTGTGTTAAGTTGATCTATAGGAAGTTATAAAACCTGGCAAAATTTAGGATAATTCTTTAAACTTTTCCACTTATTTGATATGTATAAATGCCTCCTATCCATTAGTTCACCCCTCAAATGTCCCCAGTGGCCAGGACTATGTCAGGCTAAGTTGGGAGCCAGAAACTCAATTAAAGTCTCCCACATGGGTGGCAGGAACCTAATTACTTTGGTCGTCACTGCTACTTCCCAGCATCTGCATCAACAGTAAGCTGGAGACAGGATCGAAAGGCTGCTAACAAACCAGAGAACTCCAGTATGGAATGCAGATGTGTTAACTGATTTTTCTGTTTTATTAGAGGCTTATTTTATTTGAAAGGCAGAATTACAGAGAGAGAAATAGAAAAGAGAGGCAATGGCCAGAACAGGGCTGATCTGAAACCAAGTCTTCAGGTCTCCCATTTGGATGAAGGAGCCCAGGCACTTGGGTCATCCTCTGTGCCTTTTCCAGCCATCAATAGGGAGCTGGATCTGAAGTGGATTAGCTGGGATTCAAACCGAGGTTCCTATGCAATGCCAGCACCAAAGGTGGAAGTTTAACAAACTATGCCATGGTGCTGGCCCCTCAACTGATGTTTTTCAGTCACTAGATTAAATGCCCTTCCCTAAGATAAACTTTTTATTATGAAAATAAAATAAGAACATTGACACAGCAGGACAGCCTCATTCAGTTTACTGTAATCCATGGGTAATCATATTCATTAGGATTCTTGGGTTGGCAGAAACTGAGTGTACTTACACAAAGGAAAGTTTATTGAAAAAATCTTGCAGGTTCAAGACTCAGGAGAACCTAAAAAGTCATGCTCAGAAATGAATGAGAAGGGCCCGGCGGCGTGGCCTAGCGGCTAAAGTCCTCGCCTTGAAAGCCCCGGGATCCCATATGGGCGCCGGTTCTAATCCCGGCAGCTCCACTTCCCATCCAGCTCCCTGCCTGTGGCCTGGGAAAGCAGTTGAGGACGGCCCAAAGCTTTGGGACCCTGCACCCGCGTGGGAGACCTGGAAGAAGTTCCTGGTCCCGGCATCGGATTGGCGCGTACCGGTCCGTTGCAGCTCACTTGGGGAGTGAAACATCGGATGGAAGATCTTCCTCTCTGTCTCTCCTCTCTGTATATCCAGCTTTCCAATAATAATAAAATCTTTAAAAAAAAAAAAAAAGAAATGAATGAGAAGCCAAGAGCTATCTGGAGAAGCGGGAAACAGGAGCCAGGAGTCCGTTTAGGCAGAAAGGATGACTGAGGCATGCCAGACACGCTAAGTGTCCCTTCACCATCTCTTTTTCTGCTTAGAATGGAACTACCCACAGCCAAATTTGTTTGTTTTTGGACTTTGCCTTACCAGAATGGAGAGAGGACATGACTCTTTGGTTTCCCTTGTGAAAGGTAGACCTCTGGATATACTATTTCAGTCAAAGGATGATCATTTAAGAAGTAATTTCTCAAGTTAAAAAAGTCGGGGACTTAGGCAGTCAAAGGTGACAAATGTCCTTGTCACTCAGCACTATAATTTGTTGGCAAAGGTTAGGGAAACAAATAAGATGGAGGCTCAGACTGTCCCAGTGTATCTTCTTCCTGTACTCAGCTGGGATGCCTCTTAAGTCCTATAGGCGTTTCATTGGGTTGGGGGAAGGGATTCCAGAAACTCAAGCTTTGCATGATTAAGTACCAATCCCTTCCAGAATGTACCCTGCATGGCCCCTTTCACTCTCAAGATCATCATAAGTCAATTCTTATGCTGTTCTTATAAGGGGAAGGATATCATTGGATAATTCACCAGGCCTTTCTGACCTATGGGAGTGTTGGCACAATTCAGTTATTTTAGACACCAACTTTTCCATGTATTTTAGGGCCTAAAGAGGATTCTTTTCATTTATTAGGCTCTGCAAACTGGCTAACCACCGTATCTTCTTTTTCCTGGTTCAATGAGTCTCAGTTGGAGAAATTTGCCAGTTCAATAAAGAAATGATTTCTTTATATAGGTGAATGCTGGCTTGAGAGTGATGGGAAGGCAGAATAAAATGCCAAACAATTATGTGGTGAGAGATGGAGACCTTTTTAAGAGTGATTAAATTCTTAGAACTAATTCTGCATCAAGCTAGATCTTCTCATGGACTTATAACTGAAGTGGGCTTGTAAGCTGTTACTTTTGGAGAAACGGTGCCTGTGAGGAAATCCTAATAGTGACTGAGATAGAATTCCCTTATGTTTTGATGTCAGCCACCTTGATCACTGTCTGCCTGCCTCACCTAGTTCTTGCTTTTCAGAAGCTACTACTCTCTTTTCTTTCTTTTTTTTTTTTAGTGTATTTATTTTTCTTGGAAAGTCAGATATACAGAGAGGAGGAGAGACAGAGAGGAAGATATTCCATCTGCTGATTCACTCCCCAAGAGACTGCAACGGCTGGATCTGAGCTGATCTGAACAAAGCCAGGGGTCTGGAGTTTCTAATGAGCTTTTGGCTCATGCAAGGTGAGGACTTTAGCCACTAGGCTACTGGGCCGGGCCCAGGCAACTGCTTTTGACATTATAGCCAAATATTTGGAAATTTACCTCTTGTTCTGGCATACCTGTTTGTGGCTTTCTCTCTCCGAAGTGGTTGATAGCTATAGGCCATGACATAGCTGCCATCTTGGCTTTTCCATCTGCTTCAATGCTGGAAGTCCTTTTCTCATCTCTCATGGTGTGGATTCATTTTTTCCTGAGTTCTAAGCCTTTATCTTATATGGTTTATTTTCCTACTTTGACTAGATGAATCCTGTAGTAACTTCCTAAAAAAGGGAGTGTGGGAGATGATGTATCTTAGATAATCATATCTGATAATACACTTCATTCTGAGCTTTGATAAAAATTGCATATGAAAGTTAATTACCCATCAAAATTGTTAAGTGTTGATAAGCCTAATGCTTTCTTTCTGATACTTTGCATGTAACTATCTTATCCGTGTGATAATTTTTTGCCTTGCCCTCTGAGTTTTATATTGACTGTTCTGTAATAAATTACCCCAAAAGTTATGAGGTCTAGATCTAATGGTTATTATCCCGTAGTTTCCACTTGATCTTGAATCTGGGTGCAGTGACTCAGGGGCTCTCATAATGCACATGTTTGGCTGAGACTTCAGTGAGGTTTGTTGCTGGAATATGCAGATGTTCCTCAACTTACAACAGAGTTCAGTCATGAAAAACCCATTGTGAGTTAAAGATGTCATGGCTAAAATGCATTGAGTAGACCTAACCTGCAAAACTGTCTACCTCAGCAACACAGTGAAAGAGAGCGAGAGCAAGAGCGAGAGCGAGAGAATTGGATCATGTAGCACTTACCTAGGAAAAGATCCAAATTCAAAATTTGAACTGTGGTTTCTAACTGAATACATATTGCTTTCATGTCATCATAAGGTCAGCATACTGTCAGAAGCCGTCACACAGTGGATGCCTTCAGATTCTGCCATCACTGGAGCCTCATCACAAACCAGGAAAACTAGAAAAAATAGGAGGTAATGAAACTGCTGAAAGAGATAAAAATAAACAACTCCTAGTTATTCTTTATTTAGCAAAATGTTGCTCCGAATGAAGATGAAATAGGCTTTTTCAGACAAATAAAAGTTAAGAATTTGCTGATTGCAGACCACTGTCAAAATGTTAAAAATCCATTAAACAAAAAAAGAGAATGATACTAGAAAGAAATTTGGTAATAAATGAAGTCATAAATGACACTAGAAATAGTAAATATGTAGCTAAAAAATATTTTCCTAATTTTATGAATTTGGCACTTGTGTGAGCTGGGTCTGGGGGTGGCCTAAGCAGTGTCAGTCCATAGCACACACTGGCACAGGTGAGAGCCCAGACATCATGCAGACTAAGCTGGGTTGGACTGCCACACCTGCCAGTTCACATGGCTGGGAGTGGGCTAGGCTAGGATAGGCTGCTGTACCTGCTGGCATGTACCAGAACCAGAATGGGTGCAGGCCAGCCAAGTTACGCTCCAGCACCCACTGGCAAGTGCCAG
This sequence comes from Ochotona princeps, assembly GCF_030435755.1. Taxonomy (NCBI): domain Eukaryota; kingdom Metazoa; phylum Chordata; class Mammalia; order Lagomorpha; family Ochotonidae; genus Ochotona; species Ochotona princeps. Next base: position 43,936,536 of record NC_080840.1, read on the forward strand.
GACTTGGTGTGAGTCACATAAGGCTGGACTGCAGTACCTCCTGGTAGGCACAAGATCTGAGGCAGGACACATGCCTGGCAGGGAAACTGCTGACACTCACCTGCTGGGCTATGCTTATCACTGGTGAACATAGGAATCAGAGCTAGGGGCCTGTACCACTGTGAGAGCCAGGTCTGGGGTGGGTCTGGCTGAGCTAAATTGTAATACCCTTGGGTGTGCATAAGAACCAAATGGATGTGGGCCAGGCACATACAAAAGCTCAGGCAGGGACTGAGCATGGTAGGGGATACTGGGGATCATCCCGACTAGGCCACAACACCTGCTGATATGAATGAAGACAAGGTCTGTGAGGGGCTGACTTGGATGGGGCACATCATCTACTGGTTCATGTGAGATATGGGGCTGAGACGGTGACAGACCACATCTAACCGTGCATTGACTAACACACACATAAGAGTTAAGTCTGAGGTCACCCTAGGCAAGGTTTCTTGAGGGACTTTCTGAAAAATCATAGGATTTCTTGTCTGACCTTGGATTCCATATATTAGAACTGGACTGCCTCCACTGCTGATGCCTGTGCAATGGATAGCATGACCATATGTACACAGGGAACATGATGGACAGCTCATCTGGGTCAAAGGGGACATCAGTTGTCTCATCGGAGGATGGAGAGGACATCAGTTTGGACAATTCTGTTGGTCAAGTTTGCAGCATGTTCCCAGGTTTGTGTATGCACTAAGATGGACTCTATCAACCAATAACCCTTCGGTAGAGTTTTTTCTAACCCTGGATAATGAAGCTAATGGTGTCTCAGAACTATGAAAGCCTTTCAAGGTAAAAACCTTGGAACACTTTTCACCACACTGGGTTTTTAGGGCATCACCAAATTACCATACCCCATTCCTGGTTGCTGATGAGGTTTGACAGCAAGGAGCAGCCCTTTTCTCCTCCTCTCCTCTAGACACAGGAGAATAAAAAAGAAGAAAGACTGAATTGTGTGTGCTACCCACCCACCTTCCTCCATGCCCAATTAGAGGTCCTTCCCACTTACTCTAATCGGAGACCCACATGGACATTCATGCCTCAACTATGTGATCAATGTTAAAAAAAATGACAAAAAATTGAGTATGTAAAATAGTAGTAACAGTAAAATCACAAAAAAGCATTTGGAAATTTAGAACATTTGTAGAAAGCATGACAATAATGGTACCAAAGAGATAAAGGGGAATGGAGGACTTTTGTTTTGAGGTTCACTTTATTTTTTTTTTAATTATTTTTTAATAATCTTACTTAGTTGATTAGGGAACAAAGTGTCAAGGGCTACAGGGTGAAAGTGGGTAATACCATTGTTTCCACATCAATATCATTTTACCCTGTATCTGGGGTCAGGGAAAAAAACAAAGGGAAAAGCCCCACCCAACCTCCCACCCATCCCAGATCCCCAACGGGAGGCGCGCTCTGAGGGTCCTGCTCATAGTTTTGATTGTTCATCAGTTCTGGATTGCTGCCAATCTCTCAGTTCCAATCGCAATGAACCCTATTCAGAATCCACTGGCTGACAGCCTCTTCATGGTTGGGGTTCTAAGATCAGCAGTTCAGTTGGAGGGATCTCCAAAGAAACTTCATCTGAGATGATCCCAGGCCTGATTCTTGTGCGAGTTTGCTAGTACAGAGTCCGACACCGTCCGTCACACCAATCAGCTTATGCTCATGCTGGTCGTTGGGATTGCTGGGTTCGTTCTGTTTCCAGCCCTGTCTTGCTCGTGAACCAACGGGTGTTGTAGTCCAGTTCGATCCTGCCCACTTGATACTCGGTCCTCACGCAAACCAGTTGGAGCTACAGCCTGGTTGGGGCAACTCCCCATAACCCCCACCAGTTCTGCCCCCTACTCTGGTTCCCATGCTTGCCAGTACGCACCGCAGGCTTGTCAAGTCTGTCCCACATCCTGTTTAGCTCTCGCACGTGTCGATGGGCATTGAAGCCCAGCTCAACCCAACCAACCTACTATCCAGCCCACACACCTACTGGCAGGTGCCCTTCTATACAGCCACCCCTGCCCCTGTCCTGGTGTTCGTGCTGTCCAATGAGAGTGGTAGCCCCGAAGGAGGTGCCCACTATTTCCCTTCTAGGCCACACTCACTCCCAGATTATGCACTCTCCAGGTAGTTCTGGCATTTGACTTGACAGAATTAGCTCCAAGTGCCAGCCTCTGCCAGCTAGTACTGCGGCTAGCCCAACCAACCCTCACCCACTCTAGTTTTTGCTTGCAGCAGTCGGAACAGTCAGCCCACCATGGCCCTTCCCTTATCTAGCCCACATGAGGCCCACAGGTGTAACAGCCCTGCCTATTCTGATCTGCCCCCATCCCGACTCACGCTTTCCAATGGAAGTAGTTGTCCAGCAGGGGAGCCCACGTTCCCCTGTCAGCTTTGCCTCGTGCCCCTGATTATCACATGTGCTGTTTGGGCGCTGCAACCACATCTGGTACGGCTCATCTCACCTTGGCATTCCTTATTGTGTACTAGTATGTGTCACAACCGAACCTGGCTCGACCCACACTCTGTTCTGGCGCTCTGACTCACCAGCGGGTGATGTGAACAGGTTCAGCCTGGTCTGCCCCCAATCCATGCCATGTGTATACCAGGGGGATAATTTTTGAGGTTCACTTTATAATAGGAATGAAATAATAGTATATAAAAATAAACTATGGTAAATTATTTAAACTTTAGAGAAATCACTGAACAATAGAACTAGTATGGCTAATCAACCATTGTAGAGTTATAAATATGTATGAAATGGGAAAAAAGCAATAAAATGCCTACATGACCAATAGCAAGAAAATTGTTAGATGATATAAAGTCAGATCCATCCATAGTTAAATCTAGTGCCACCTCTCCCAAGGTCCCACCCTGATTTTTTGCAGGCTTTGTTATCCCACTACCCACCTATTAGTTGTAACTACTAGGTATCATAGAGTTTGTGTTTAAATATCCCTTACTTTACTTAATAATGGCCTGAAAATGCATGCGTAATAATGTTGGCAATGCAGGTAGGCCGAAAGAGAAGACATAAAGTGCTTTCTCTAAGCAGAAATGTTAAAGCTCTTAATTCAATGGATAAAAACTCATCATATGATAACATTGCTAAGATCTATAGTAAGAATATATTTATGAATTATGAAGAAATATTCTTGCCTTAATATGATCCTGAGAAGCTATAATATTCTTGACTTTTAAAAGAAAGATTCAAAAAGAGAGGCTTACATTACAATCTCTGCATGAAGTCATCACACAAGATAGCTTTTGAATCACCACAAGCCAGCCTGGGACCAGGAGTGATGCTAAGCAACGAAAAGTCAGTACTCTGAGGTTGGCAGAGAAAAAGAAACTGCAGTTCTGAGTCCCTGATCATATAGTTGAGCTAATGAGTAGACCAAATCTGTTGCCACTTAATCTGTTATATAAGGTCATCTATTTTGAGTTTGATTTCATAAAAACAGAAATGCTTGCTGGTTTTGCTATAGCATCTGAAACTGCAAAAGTTCTGGGTACAGTGCTTCATCATGCATTTAACTGCTTTTCATCTCTTAGATATTTTATCTCTCACATCACTAGAAGAAGTGTGGAGTGCAGCACAATAAAATATATGGAGAAAGAGACCATATTCTCATAACTGTTATTACAGTATAGTGTTACAATTGTTCTTTTTACTATTAGTTATTGTGCTGGAGATGGGCTGGCCTTTCAGGAGTGTCCTGAGTTGAGGCAAGGAAAGTGGAAATTTGTCTACCTACACATACCAGTCTTTGCATGAGGACTGCACTTGCTGACAGAGGTGTGAGTTTGGGCAAGGCAGTACTTTCTGCTAAGCCAGTTTTCCAGAAGGCTGATTGCAGGAGACTTGTAGGCAGCAAGACTGTAGGATCTAGGTAGGAATAGAATTCTTGAGTCCCAGAGAGGGTTCCGTGCAGTACACCAGAGTATCCCCAGACATCTTGCATGACACAAGTTTTTTTTCATCCTGGTTGTTGGATCATCCTACCAAGTCTTTTGGAAGTGGAAAGATTCTTGGACAGCTTTTGGCTGCTGAGTTTCTGAATTCTTTCTGCACATCATCCATTTAAAGCATTAAGGATTCCATAGAATCTATAACTGAGAAGACACTCTTGTATGAATTTTTTCTCATATTCTTTAACAAAACTTTTGATGTATAGTTCCTTCATGATTTTTCTGTTAGTTCTCTATGACCTCCTGTTTAGAGTACTCCAAATGCTGTTTACTTCTAAGCAGAAAATTGGTATTTATCTATTTTTCATTAACAGGGAACTGGATTGGAAGCAGAACAGCTGGGACTCAGGAAATTGCTCCAATTTGGGATGCCTGTTTTGCAAACTGTAATTTAACCTGCTGTGTCATGATGCTGGTACCTCTTAGACATTTTGAGAGGTCTAGGAAATAATGTGATTTGAAGTCTAAGACTCAAGAAATTTTAAAGAATGATCACTTAATGTTACAACGTGTAAAACTTAGACCGGACCTTTTCTCTTCTACCTGCTCTGTGGTGATGAAGAAGACACCAGGAAAAGGATGTATGGGTGAGCTCTTGTACTCAGAATAGGACCCCAGATCAGATTAATGCTCTCTACCTGGATGCAAGATGCATCAGCATGTTCGTCAGTTCTGTCCCAGGCCTGATGTGTGCTGTAATCAAACTCAGGGCTGAGCAGGGTAAAGCCAATTCTGCCTTGAAGTATCTTCTAGAGTCTTAAATTTTGAATAAATGTCCCAAGTTGTTTCTGGGACACTTGCCAAATTGCAGTAATTAATGGGAATGTGACTGGGACTATTAGATATCTGAAACTGTGGGTTTGTGAAGATGAAAACAGATTTTGGCACAGACACAGAGACAAAGGCTATTGGTCCCTGGGGTTGGAAGAAGCAGGTGCACAGTGTATTCAATTAGCAATTCTAACACTCACCTAATCTCTATGTTTGTGAAGGGTGTGCGGTTAATGCCACCCCACTGCTTGAGTACTGACCTTGAAATATGTCACTGTTACCAAGTGCTCCTGAGCTTCATTAATTATAGGATGTTTCTAGTTTAAAATAGAAATGGTGCGTTTATTAACTACATCCCTGCTATGATACACGTTAAATCTACAACAAGGTAGGCTGGGAATTGAAGTGATGCAAAAAATAACAAACAGAATTCCTAATGTTTTAAAAAAGATTACTTGATTTATTTGATAGAAAGGAAGTGATATAGAAAGGGAAAGATGATTAGATCTTTTTTTAAAAATAGATTTATTTATTTTAATTTGAAAGGCAGATTTACAGAGAGAAGAAGAGATAGAGAAGGTCTTCCATCCGATAGTACACTCCCCAGATAGCTGCAAAGGTCAGAGCTGAGCTGATCTGAAGCCAGGAGCCTCTTCCAGGTCTCCCAGGTATGTACAGAATCCCAAGAACTGGAATCATCCTCCACTACCTTCCTAAGCCGCAGACAGAGAGCTGGATTGGAAATGGAAGTCGGGACACGAACCTGCACCCATTTGGGCTTCTGGTAGCACAGGTTAGAGGATTAGCCTGTTGAGCCATGGTGCCAACCCCTGAAATATATGACTTAAAAAATCTGCCAGTGCTTTGATGTAGTGGGTAAAGCCATCACCTGTGGCAACAGCAAGATGATTAGATCTTCCATCTGTGCATTTACTTCCCAAATGACCGCAGCATTCCAGGCTGGTCCAGGTAAAAGCCAGAAGCCAGGAACTTCATCCTGGTTGTCCATCTGGGTTAAAAAAACTCAAGTACTTGGGCCCATTAACTGCTGTTTCCCAAGTGCATTAGCAGAGATCTGGATGGGAAGTAGATAAGAGAGACTTAAGTGAGCACTCTGATCTAGGATACCAGAAATTCCAAATTTTGAAATAGGTAAACTGTAGTTACATGTATTCATGTAGAAAATTACATTGATCTTTAAAAACTTAAAATTGAAAAGACAGCAAATTAAAAAAAATAAGAAAATATTGCATAATTTAAAAATATATATTTCTTACCGGATGCATGCAGATTTTAAGTGAAGAAACAAGAAAGAAAAATGGCTTATATTTAAATTCAGGTTGATTGCTAGAAAATAATAACGACATTAAAAATCATAAAACTTCCAGTTTTCTATGACTGATACCTGCATGGTTGGAGTCTTCTGAATATGGAAATACTTTTCTTAGGTTTGTGGTTTTTAAGCATTATTGGTAATTTTCATAATGGCCTTTAAAACTCTAGCAGACATAAATTTTGGAAGCAAGATTAAATACAAATAATTGGTCCTCCCCTATTAACAAAAGGAATAATTCACTATAACATCTTACCACCCAAAATGTCAGCCTATATATTTTAAGCTTCTTAAAACATTGGTTATATTACTGAACTTTGTTTTGAACAGGATACTAACAATATATTATTTTGACTAGTTAAATCTTTTTTGAAAAAAAATATTTATTGGGGCCACCGTTTGATACTCTGACATCCCCTGTGGGTGGTGGTTCAAGTCCCTGCTGCTCGACTTTTGGTCCAACACCTGCGAATGTCTTGGAAAGCATAAGATGGCATAAGTGTTTGGGCTCCTTCCACCCATGCGGGAGACCTAAATGAAGCTCCAGGTTTCAGCCTGGTCCAGCCCTGGGACCATCTTGGTGGTGAACCAAAAAATGGAAGGTATCTCTCGGTCTCTTTAATAAATAAATAAATAAATAGATAAATAAATATCTGTTTTTAAGAAAGATTTATTTATTTTGAAAGAGGTATAAACACACACGGTGGTACTGCATAAGGAGATATCTGTAATAATGGTCTCATTATTTTGCTAGCTCTTTCATTGGCAAATCAGTCCACATTGTCTCTCTTTTAGGCTATCACCCTCTGAGTGAAAGATTTTTCATCTTAACCTAAATAGAATTATTTTGATTTTGTTATGTAAGATTTGCTGTAGTGTGTTGTACCGTAACCTAGTTCACAGAATATTTGTGCCCCAATCAGTGGCTTTCAAGCTGTTTGGGTTCAGGATCTCTTTCCAAAAACAAATTTGATAATGTGGGTTAAATCTGGATTTTCCCTATTAGAATTTAGGACTGAAAAATTAAAGAAAAATATGTGTAAATGCTCTTTGACTTACAGAGTTATGTCTCAACAAACTCGTAGTGAACTGAAAATATTGTAAGTGGAAGATGCACTTGCTACACTCAGTCCACCAGCCACCAAAGCTCAGCAGCACAGAGTGCGGTAGCAGGTCAGTGATTCCGTTTTTTACCATGGAACTCATGGGAGCTGTGCTCACTGATGCTCCCCAGCATCCCCTGAGAGGACTGCACAGAACCAGCCCAGGAAAAGACCCACATTCAACATTCCAAGCACAGTTTCTACTGAATGTGTCAGCTTTCTACCAGCATAACATCCAAAAATCTTAAGTCGAACATTCATGAATAAGTATTTTGGAGAAAGGCTATATAGGAAAGGTGTCATTTTCATCACATTATATCTAGGATGAATACTATCAGTCTGATTACTGTTTATGCTGAGCTTGGTCACCTGGTCCAGGCCATTTTTGTCAGGCTTCTCCACCATGAAATTGTTTTTCTCTCCTTTCTTTGGCAATATCTTCTCAATTTCACATGTGGTGAGCTTGACATTTTTCGTGGTGGCAATAAGTAAATCAGAAAGTTGTATATAATCCAGGACGTTTTTTTTTTTTTCCTTATGGAGCCTACCACTGCATGTTACTGACACCCAAATAAAAGATAAAATCATGATCTAAGGAATCAAGTGTTTCCAGCTATTCCAGAAACCCTTCTGGGTACCCCATCACAGTTCTCTCACTGCCAAAGTAACCACTACCCTGGTTTTGTAGCAATTGTTTCTGTGCCTGTATGTAATTTAGATGGCTTCATCACCTATGTGTCTATCCTTAGACAACATGGATAAATTTATTTTTACATTGAAGTGTATTAAATCTATAGATTCTACCTCTATCCCTTTCTTTACATGTAATTTATCCGTTGCAGGATGGATATGCTGTTTGTGTACTTTGCTCAGTTTCAATTTTACTGATTGATATCGATAGTGTAATTCAACCCATGCTTTTTGTCCTCCCTTGTCCACCATCTTAAATATTGCATCTAGCGATAGTTGCATGGGCATTTTTTAAAGTATCCACAGGCTAGTTTAAGAAAGTCCATATCCATAAAACAAACTCCAAGAATGGAAATGAAACAGCATGCTCTCCAATCACAATGGATTAAACTGGAAAAGAACAAAGTAGAAAAATCTCCAAATACTTAGCAACAAAATAGCATATTTAAAAATAATCCTTGCGAAATTTAAAAAATATCATTGAACTGTAAAGAAGAGAATACAACACATCAACATTTGTGGGAAATGGTAATAACAGAAATTTGTAAAACTGTTCAGAGCAGGACATAAGGAAAGTCTCAGATCAACATTCCAGACTCCCGTCTGAAGAAACTAGAGAAAGAAGAGCAAAACAAACTCAAAGGAAGCTTCAGGAAGGAAACAAAACTCAGAAACCAATGAAATTGTACATAGAAATTTCATGAGTCAAAGCTATGTGTTTGAAAATATCAGCAAAACTGACAGGCCTGCTAATTAAGCCTTCAAATGGAAGGCAAAAATTGCCAATACCAAGAATGAAGCAGGGAATGTCACTACAGACCAAATGGACAACAACAACAAAAAATGAGGTGATACTACAAACTCTATCCATATCAGTCTGACAAATTATATAAAACAGTAATTTGTCAATAAGCTCCATCTAGCACCATTTATAAATACATATATTTTATATACTATATAATACTATATACCACATATTATATAGTATATATACTATATTATATATAACAATATAATATGTATGCTATATATTATGTACAGTGTACCATACATAATTTGAATTGCTCTAAGTATAAAGGAAATTGAACTCTTAAGTTCACATAGTCTTGAGGTCCAGATGTTTTCACAGAAGAATTTCCCCCCCAAAATTAAAAAAAAAATGTTTGCACCAATTTCATATAATCTGTTCCAGAAAACAGAAAGAAGGGAAAACTCAATTCAGAAGGGTTCAGAGCTAGTATAAACTTGAAATCAAAACCAAAGATAGTAAAAGAAAAGCAAACTATAGCTTTTATTTGACCGGGAAGATACTCTGCTGACTCTGCCCTCAGACCAGAGGGGGTCTTCCCAATAAGTAGTTGGACTTGTCTGGACTATGGGATGTTGGACTCTATGCTTGGCAAATACTTGCAGGGAGGGAATTTCAACTGAACTTGAACCTTGGTTATGCAGCGGGGTGGAGGAACCCACCATGGTGGGAGCGTGGGGGGGGGAGAATCCCAGATTCTATGTAATTACAACACAATGTAATTAATGAATAAATTTAATAATAAAAAAAGAAAAGCAAACTATATATTATTCCTCATGAACATTATACAAAAATTCTTAAAATATATTAACAAATGGAATTCAGAAACATATATTAAAATTTACACCATGACTAAATGGTGTTTATTGAAGGTTGTAAGGCTAGTTCAATTTTAAAATCAAATAATGTTATATATTATTTTAAAAGGCTGAATAAGAAGGCACATCAATATGCCAATTGGTGTAGAAAAGGAAAACACTTAAAAAGTTTTAATACCTGTTCATGGAAAACTTTAAATTGAGAACAGAGGAGAAATTCCTTAAATCAACATAGGTCTTAAAAAAAACCCTGCATGTGTGGGGCCAGTGATGTGGCTCATCTGTCTGATCCTCTGCCTGCAGACTGGCATCCTGTATGGGCAAGAGTGTGTGTCCTGGCTACTCCACTTCTGATGCAGCTCCTTGCGTGTGGCCTGGGAAAGCAGTGGAGGATGGCCCAAGGAAACACAAACAGATCAGAAAGGAAGAGTTGTTTCTGTTTGTTAATGACATATCTATCTACATAGAAAAATTAAAAATTAACTCTGGAAGTAATAAGTAAGTTCAGTGTAGTCTTACAACATAGGATAAACAAGCAAAAATTATAATTCTGTGTTGTAGCAATGAACATATCCACACCAAAATTATAAATACACTTTCATTTATAATTTCTCCAAAAAAACCTCAGATGTATAAATCATTTTTTTAAATGTGCAAGACTCGTACACTAAAATTTGCAAAGCATCAATGAAAAATATTAAAGACCTAACTAAATGGTTAGGCCCACCACATTTATAGATTAGAAGATTCAACATAGTAAAGATGTCATTTCTTCCGACTTGATATGCAGATGTAACATAATTCCTATCTAATTTTCGGAAAAGGTTTTTTCTTGTAGACAATAGTATTTGAAAATTCAAATGGAACTGCAATAAAACTGAAAGAGCTAAAGCAATTTTTTGGAAGGAGAATGAAATGGAAGAATATGTGCATTTTAAGAGTGAATAAATAGCTGTAGTAATTAAGATCGTGTGTATTGGTGGAGTGATAAACACATAAATCAGTGTAGCAAAATACAGAACCCAGAAAGAGTTCCACACAAATATGCCTAATTGTTTCTTGACATGGATCCAAAAGCAGTGACAACAGGAAAGATAATCTTTCCCCAAATGGCTGCTGGAGCAACTGGACATCTATCGGCAAAAAGAAACCAACAAAAGTAAAAACAAAACAAACCCTTTCTCCAAGTCTCAGCTTTATAACAATGATTTTAAAAATGTAAAACAATGTATAACTTTTAGGGAAAAACATAAAATAATTTGCAAAATCTAGGTCTTTACTAAAAGTACTTAGATTGGATACCAAAAGTATGTTCATAAAAGGAAAATTGATAAATTATATTTAACAAATACTTAAAACTTTGGTTCTACTGAAACCCTATTAAAAGGACGGAAGCATTTAAATTGCTGCTTAGAATTCCCAAGTCCCATACTGCAGTGTCTGCTTCCAGTCCTGTCCCCTCTGCATCTGACCCAGCTTTCAGCTGGTGTGTGCAGTGGGAGGCCGCCAGTGACTGATCAGGCACAGGAGTCCCTGCCATGCACATGGGAGACCCTGATGGAGGTCTGGTCTTTTGGCTTCTGCCTGCCCTAGTCCAGCCTTTGACAGACATGTGGGGAATGAGCTAGAGGTTGGAAGATCTTCTTTTGTGTCTCTGTGCCTATCACATAATTTAAAATTTTAAAAAGAGGGTGAAAATATAAGTGGCAAATTGGGAGAACACATCTGCAAGTTGCATTTGTAACAAAAGATTAGTATCTAAAATATACCAAGAACCCTGAAAACTCAGCAGCTGAAATACCAAACACTGCAATTAAAAACTGGGCAAAAGATATGAAGAGACATTACATGGATGCAGGTATATAGATGATAACACCATGAGAAGATATGTTACTAGAGAATCTCATTATCATTTGCAGTAGTCAACATCTCCTACCTCCAACTTTACTTTGGTCTACAGCATCATTTATCAGTATAATTTATACCACATACTTGTGTGTTTATGGTCTGGCTCCTCTCAGTAAAATGTATTCTTCCGGGCCCGGCGTGGCCTAGCAGCTTAAGTCCTCGCCTTGAATGCCCCAGGATCCCATATGGGCGCCGGTTCTAATCCCGGCAGCTCCACTTCCTATCCAGCTCCCTGCTTGTGGCCTGGGAAAGCAGTCGAGGATGGCCCAATACATTGGGACACTGCACCCGCGTGGGAGACCTGGAAGAGGTTCCAGGTTCCCGGCTTCTGATCGGCGCGCACCGGCCCGTTGTGGCTCACTTGGGGAGTGAATCATCGGATGGAAGATCTTCCTCTCTGTCTCTCCTCCTCTCTGTATATCTGACTTTGTAATAAAATAAATAAATCTTTAAAAAAAATGTATTCTACCTATAGGTGAGGACTTAGTTTTGTACTGGTTTTTCATCAAAGCCAGAATTGTGCCTATAAGGTGGTGAGCATTTAGTAAATATTTATGCAATGAATAAATCCTTATTCTTGCTGATGTGAATGGAGTTCAGGTAGAAGTTTTATCTATGAGGTTCTGATCCTTCAAAACAATAGGCTTTTAAAGAAAAAGATTTATTTATACAAAACCATAGGCTTTTAAATCACTTTTCCTCTCTTATCTACCACAAAGGAATCTCAAAACATTTTCACTGTTTCTCTTTCATGGCACACTTCAGGGTAGGTAGGTGATCTGGTAGATACATTCATTCAGGAATATAGCATGCAGGAAGGCTCATCACTCTAAGGTAGGGGCCTTCAGAGGACAGCTTGTAGGACAAATCCGACCTGTTGCATGTTTTTGTCAATGAGGTAGCTCACAAAATCTAAAATCTTCCTTCTGGATTTTTTTTTTCCAGAAATTCTTTCCTAATTCTGCTGTAAGGCAGCGCTCAGTCTGCAACATCAAAACTGGGTCATCAGAGCAGGTGCCTGGCCCATCTGTTCAGATGCTAGATGGGATATCTACATCCTGTGATCATGTGCTTGGGTTTGATTCCTAACTCCAGCTCCCAACTCCAGCTTCCGACTGATGCGGAACCGAGGAGGCAGCAGCTGATGGTTCAAGCAATTTTGTCACTTGGGTAAGATATTTGGATTGAGTTTCCAGATCCCAGCTTCAGTCTGGCCCAGCTCTGGATGTATCAGGGCTGTCAGGGGAATGAAGCAGCAGATTGAAAGGAATCCTTTCACTCTCTGTGTATCTCTTCCTGTTTCTAAATAAATATCTTTAGAAATGAAGTCACCAATGTTTCAGATGGTAAGCAGAGAAGAGAAAACTTGGAGAAGTCATTGCCACTGTGCCTAGAAGTGGTGCATTCAAACCTCTATCACAGGCAATTAGTGAAACTTAGTCCCTGGCCACATGGAACTGCAAGGTAGTTCCGGGCAAGCAGTGTCTCTGGGTAACAGCTGCACATACCACACACCTGTCTACATTCTTTTCACTGAGATAAAAGGAGAAAGTAGTTTTGGGAGAGTAGCTACCAGTGTCTCCCACTGATAAGCACAGAGTTTCTTTATTTTTTTGCCTTGCTCCTTAAATAATGAAGGAATTTTGAGCAATGAGAATTTTTACCAGTATAATTTGAACTGTGGCTCAGATTTTGGTTTGATAGTTTCCTTTACATTGCTTCTCACAGACATGTTGTGATTTCAGTTTGGATGTTTTCTTTAGTCCAAGGCATATTTGAGATGCTGTTTCTTTATTTTCAAATATTTGTTTATGTTTTAAATCATGTTTTTCATATTTTCCAAATTTAAAAAAGAGAAGCAGCCCCCAAATTTATACTTTAAAAAATGCATTTATATTTTCTTATGCTCTAGTAGAACATTTATACCACTGCCAGTTTAGGAACCATAAAGTATGAATTAAAATGCTTATTTTTGTTTTCATTATTGTTATATAAAATCACACACAAGCTTTCAATAAAACCAATTACTATGAAATGTGAAATAAGAAATTCTTGGATAAGGGATTAGGTGGGAATTTGGGATTTAAAATGTCCTTAAACCACAGGAAGGTTACATTTAGGAGCAGTCACATGACAAAATGCCTCTCACAAAACACCCACTGGTCTCCACATCATTTCTTTCTACAACATCCGTTTTATCTTTACTTAATTTATTAACATCTTTTGGCCATTAAAAAAGATTTATTGGGGCCCAGCGGCGTGGCCTAGCGGCTAAAGTCCTCGCCTTGAAAGCCCCGGGATCCCATATGGGCGCCGGTTCTAATCCCGGCAGCTCCACTTCCCATCCAGCTCCCTGCTTGTGGCCTGGGAAAGCAGTTGAGGACGGCCCAAAACCTTGGGACCCTGCACCCATATGGGAGACCTGGAAGAGGTTCCAGGTTCCCGGCTTCTGATTGGCGCGCACCAGCCTGTTGCGGCTCACTTGGGGAGTGAACCATCAGATGGAAGATCTTCCTCTCTGTCTCTCCTCCTCTGTGTATATCCAGCTTTCCAATAATAATAAAATCTAAAAAAAAAAAAGATTTATTTATTGTAGTTTCACTATCCTTTGCTTGTAGGTGTGGTTCTTACAAGCAGCATGCACCAGCTTAAACAGTAGTTCATGATGACAAGATCATGCTTGTGCAGGAGACTGTCACCCCATTTATTACATTTGCATTTACATTGATACTCAGACTGTATGCTTAATATGCCCTGCAGAGAATCAGGACCAACAGATCTGACCCTCTGGTTTCTGTGAGGAATCAGCTAGGTGATTTGGAGGCTGAGAAAGCCAGGATCTGCAGCCAGCAAACTGCAGCTTCAGGAGGGTGACGTCTCTTTCTGCCCAAGTTGGAGTTCAAAGTATCTCAGCGAAAACCAGTATTTCAGCTCAAAGACAGGCAGGCAGAGAAAGCATTCTTTCATACTCACTCTTTTTTTGTAATGAAAAGAAATGAAAGTTTATTATGAATTATCTTTAAGAAAATTGTTTTTTGTTTAATTATAATAAATCTTAAAAATTATTTTTGAAAGTATAGAATTCTTTTTTTTAACTGCATGGATGGAGTAATAAATGCATAGCTATTATTTATAACACTTAGTAAGAATGCTCATAGATATCATGTAGACATAAATATTGAAATTGGTCCAAAGTGGCGCATACATTTCAGCAATCGACAGGAATAGACTGCTTTCAGAAGGTGGTGATCATGCTGTGAACATCACGTGTGTCACGTGCGTCATTTTGGTTATGTGTTTGGACACTGTCACGTGCGTCACGTGCGTCATTTGGACAGGTAGAACAGAGACTAGGGGATCCGTGATAGTGTAGAACACAGCAGTGGCCGGTCAGGTGAAGGTTCTTTTATTTTTTTTTTTCTTGATGTTTATCTTTTAAAATTTTCTTAAATTTTAATTTTTTATTTTAAATGATGTTTAGACAGTTGTAGAATTCTTTTAAGATGTTTAGGCTTTCAGGGGATTGAGGGAGGAAGGTTTGTTTTACTAAGCCTACCAGTTAAAATGTTAATCTCGGGCCCAGCGCGATAGCATAGTGGTTATAGTCCTCACCTTGCACGCGCTGGTATTCTGTATGGGCACCGATTCTAATCCCACGGCCCTGCTCCCATCCAGCTCCCTGCTTGTGGCCTGAGAATACAGTAGAGGACTGCCCAAAGCCTCGGGACCCTGCACCTGCATGGGAGACCTGGAAGAAGCCTCTGGATCCTGGCTTCAGTTCGGCGCAGCACTGGCTTTTGCAGTCACTTGGGGAATGAATCAGTGCATGGAAGATCTTTCTCTCTGTCTCTCCTCCTCTTGGTCTCTCCTCCTCTTGGTATACCTTAGTTTCCAAGAAAAATAAATCTAAAAAAAAGAAAAAAAAATCTAGTAAAATCAGTTTAAAAATAAGCAAAGGACATGAAATTGTTATATGCTTGGCCAATAAATTTGCCATTGGAAAGTGAAAACAATGAGATAAAAATCCCCATATTGTACGTTAAAACCGAATGAACTTGAAGAACAACAGAAACTGTCTTTCATTGTTTATTGAAATAAAAAAAATATTTCAGTCATTTGGAAGATATTATGGAAGTTCAATATCAGCTTAGCTGTAGGCTTATCCCGGGACTGAGTCCTCCTTACATGGAGTCTTTTCTATCTAGAAAGATGACCCAGAAGAAAAGAATAACTCTTTGTTCTTATGGCAGGTAAAGACCATAAACAGCACATCAAGGAAATACAAGCACAAGAACTGAGGAGCCTTCCCTCTGCTTTGACATATCCCAAAGCTCTTTCAGATACAGGTATTATAAACCAAGGCAAACGAAAATCTCTTAGAAAGTTTATGACACTCCCAGGGGGAACTAAAATGTAAAGAAATTCCAGTTGTCACACTGATTCAGAAAAGCAGAGGGTAGGGTGTGGCTGAAGAACTACAGTTAGCAGGCGAGGACAGGCAATCCCAGAGAGGAGAGATCACAGACCCACATTTCTGACGGACTCCTGTAGTGCAGAGTCCACAGAGATGGACCCTGGCTAACAGAATCACGGGACCCGTGGTAGCCACCCTGGCGGAGACCGCACTGAAATGAACAGCCAACCAATCAAACCACAGGATTATTGGGAATACAAGGAAACAGGAACATATGTGCACTTGTACCAAATGCTGAGCTCTGCTAGGAAGGTCCTGGCATTGTCTGGGTAGTGTGGTGGTGGGAGTGTGGGAGGGGGAGGAGAATAGGCCTGAGGCCAGTGATAGGATAGAGCAGGCTTATAAGGGGGGAAAATAAGTGGTGGTGGTGGTGAATTGTTGACATTTTGGTTGCGAATAAAAAGGCTCATGCATGACTGAGGATAAATACATGCAAAGAGGCTGGAGTGAGCAATGAAATAACAGCTTACCAAGGAAAATCACAGCGAACAAAGGAAGAAGTGGAACACACACACACCCCTCTATGAAATTCACACACACTCAAAAGAAAAAAGAGAAACAGCCGTTTAACAACAAATGGCATTGAGGAAAAGAGATAAAGTAAAATGTAATGTAAATATGAATGAACTGAACCAACCCGTCAAAACACAATTACAACAGGTGAAAAATTAAAAATACCAAAGTAAACATTCTCTCGCATGCACAGGAAGCAGGAGAGGCCACACAGGAACAATGACGGTGTTCGAGCATCAAGTTGATGAGCCCAGACTATGAGAACAAGGGACATTAAGGGTGCTTCCTTGGAAATGGAAAGTAGCATGAGCAATGAGCTTCCGCTTGGCGCTTTGGATATATGCAGTTCTGGAGGGTGTAGGTTCCATTTGCCTTAAAGGCTTCTGACTCTAGCTTCCTGCAAAGGCAGGCTGCGGAAGGCACTGGCTATGGCTCCTGTGCTTGGGTCCTGAACCAGCGATGGAAGCGAATTTTAACAGCAGCAAATGTGAGAACATATGGCAACAACGGTTCATTTCCTGGCAAACTCAGCTCCCCAGGTCGATCCAAGGACAATGGGCGCATCTGAAGGTGGGCGATTACCTGACTAGAACTAGACGGTAGGTCAGTAGGAACCAAACGACGTCACTTCTTACGGAATGGGGAAAGAGGTGTCCCAGACTCTTGCAACTTCTCAGCACCCTTTTCCTAAAACCAGAGGAACTTGGGTTCCGAAAGTTAACAGACTCAGTAAAAATGAAACCATGCTCCCGTCTCATGTATTACATGGCGTTAGCAGTTTAAAACAAAGCATTTAGTACACAAACTTCGGTGATCAGTGACACGCAGGAATGGCTTTAGGAATACAAAGGTATTTCCACGGAAGAAGAAACATTGTACCAAGAGACTAAAGGAGAAAACCCGGACTTCATACTTGTATGTTTAAACAAAACAAAACAAAACAAAAAACACCGCCCGTCGGTGCTGCCGGGAGGGGGTGTCTGTAACCGGAGCCACATCGACGCCTCCCTCCAGCTCAGCGAGGTCGGTTCTCCGGGCCCCGCCATCAGGGAGCTGTGGTCCCAGATCGCGCCCTCCGGGCCCACCGCACGCCCAGCAAGGGCCGCGTCCCGGGTGCGGAGGCCCGCAGGCCGGTGCAGCCGCCCTCTGCGCGCCTCGGCAGGACGCGGCGAGCCGCGAAGACGGAGCTCGGAGCGCCGCGCGCCTCCCCGGGCAGGGCTCCGGCCCCTGGCCAGACGGGAAGGGCGGCGGGGCCGTGCGCTCCGCCCCGCGCGCCGCCCTCGGCCCGCCGGGTCCCCGGGGTCCCCGCGCGCGGCGCCCCCGCTGCAGGCCCGACGCCACCTCGGAGGAGTGGGGCCCGAGCCGGCCCTGCTCGCTGGCAAGCCCCGTTATTTTGGTGCGCAGTGTTTACAGAATATAAGGTTCCTCAGGAAGAGGTTGGTTTGTAAGAAGAAACACCTAGATTTACCGAAAACTACGAAAATCAGCAAATATCTTCAATGTCGAAACACTGAAGCTATTTCACCTACCACCTGAAATGAAATACGGATCCATATCACTAAAGTAATATTTTCTTGTCGGTTTTGGTATCAAAACAAGAACATGAAATTACTGTCGTGGGACGCTAGAAAATATGACCTTTTTGTTGTTGATGGTGTGAATGCACATTTTTTGTAAGACCTAGAGAGTAGAAAGGAAAAAATTCCTAATTTGAGTAATTATGCAAATTTGGCGACATAAACAGGGCATAAATCTTCAAAGAAGTCTACCACATTTTTGTAGTAGCAATGAAAACATCTAGGAAAAATTTAGATGTGAAAAAGACAAATTTTAAATCACATAGGAAATATCTTCAAAAGAGAGACTGAGGGCTAATAGTAAGAGCCTGTGATATTAAAAGACATAAAAACAAATCAAAAACATGGAAAAATTAGCCCTGTTTTTGATGGAAAGACTTATCTAGAAGACATAACTTCCTTTAAAATTAGCAACTAAATAAACTTCATTTTCCGGTTAGAACCTGATTAGGAAAAATAGAATTTTTTTTTTTTTGGCCGTTGAATAAAATGTTCTTGAATTTCTTATGTCGAACAAATGCCTAAGGGGATAGCTAAAAATAATAACAGATTTGTCATGATGGCATTAGAACCCCCTAAAGTCACCTTCAGCAAATCGATGCAGTATTGGTATACAAATAGGCAAGCATATCAGTAAAACAAAGGAGAGGATTTAGAATTAGATGCTGGTTTATTTGAAAAGTGAGTATGTGAGCAGTGTGCAAGCGCATGGGAATGGAGAAAGACGTAAATAAATTAGTTGGTGATGCCAGCACAGTCATCCACTTCTTTGGAAAAAAATAAAATTTTAGGAGAATAAAAGCACATAGTGAAGTTTAAACATTGAAATTATAACAACAAAAATATTTTAAGAAAATCCAGAAAGTGAGAGAGCTATAGATCTTTTCCAACCCATAAGTTTTATTCGTGCGGCTATAAAGCTTGAAAAGCTAGAGCTGTGGAAGAAAATTCAGCATAGAAAACTACATAAAAATACAAAGCTTCAGAAATGCTACCTATCTATCATATCTCTTCATACCAAACGCATGGAAAAACCTTATTGCTAAAATATTAAAAGGCAAATGACAAAAGTTTAATTTCTTTGTTATACAAAGAAGTCTTCAAATTGACCAAAAACTAGAATCTAAGAAAAATGATCAAAGGGTAAATAAATAGGACATAAGAGAGAAACCCAAATGGCCACCAGGTATATGAAGAGTGTTTATATTTACAGGTACATTAGGGAGATGCAAATTAAAGTGACATTTGAACTATCTCTGTTTCCATCAGACAGGCAGAAACAGAAACGAATTGTAGTGTCTATTACTAAGGGAAAGGTGGAGGTTGGTGTTTTGCACATTAGTATAGGAATGTAAAGTGTTTCAGATGGAAAGTATTATAGCAACTGAACTATAACATACTTGGAAAGCAATCTGGCAACATATCTTAAAATTAAAACTTCAAATACCCTTCAACACAGGAATTCTACTTCTCAGAGTTTATCCCATTGATTAATAAGGACCCCATGATTCATGTTGCTTGCTAGTGTGTTATTCACAGTGGAAACAAAAGGATCATTCATCACACACGTTCTTAAATTCACTCAAATATGTTTGTGATCAATGATTGTTAACTCATTCTATCTCATTGTCCTAAACAGAGGACACCTGTAACAACTTAAATTGAGCAATAAATATACAATCTATGGTAAATTTGAAATGAATATCATTATTGGCTATTCTTTAGGAAAGTAGTAGGTTCATGATTAGACAGTTTAAAATAATTATAAATTCATTGTGAAGAGAGCATAAATTTTGCTCAGGTGAACAAAAGGTTACATACCTGATACTTAACGTAAGTGCACTTACACAAATATTTTCTAGAATTAGATTGTCATTTTGAGAAATGTGCTCTAACTGAAATGATCACAAATAGCTCTTTTGTCAATAGGACCTTAGGACAATGTGTGCTGCATTGTAATGTGTAGTTTACTGCACTGCTGCCTAACAAATTAACATTTCCACATGGGGTTATTTGTTTCACCCTGTGTGCTTGGGAGTAATGTAGCTGCTCAAAACGGTAACAAAATAAAACAGACAAAAACACACAAGCAAAAAAAACCACATTCACACTCTTTTTTTGGATAGTCTATTCACTCGTTATGACTTGCTGGTACATTTCCAAACAGTGGATCCCAAACTATAGGATCATGGCACCATGCTGTGGAACCATGAGGGAAAACAGACTACACACGTTTTCTGTGATAGAGTAACATTAATGAAGGAAAAAACCAAAAGGGTCATATGATTGCAGACTTGATCTAAATAATATAATAATTGTAAAGTGGCAGATAGTAAATATGTCATTGTTGAGATGAACAGCAATACAGTGGCACCACATGACAAAGTTCAACAATGGAAAAAAAAAAGTCAGCATAAAGCTGGCATGCCTTAACCAAAACTATTGCGTAATCGTGATGGTCTCATTGGTAGCATGGACAAACACAATCACTCGGTTTCCAACAATTCCACTTCTATTAGACTAGCGTTAAAAAAAGGCATTGGTCTGTCTTCACTCAAAATAAATGCATGGATAATTCATTAATTTGTGTACAAAGAAAAGAAAGATCTCAAAAATTTGTTGGATTTCAGAGGAGGTCACTTCTCATGCTCTTTTGTATTACAGGTAGTTGGTATCTATGGATAATTCTCTTTTATCCTCAAAAATAAGTAGTTAAAGCCCCAAGGAGAGAGCCTTTGAAATAGCAAGTAGCAAGAATTAGAATTCTTAAAGGTTGTTCCATTATAATGGAAGTATTTTGAATAGTTCTGAAGAAACAATATACAATGGTAAAATTTGCTTCTTTCAAGGAAGAAGGCTGGAAGTAAAGGAAGTATGATCATATAATCTTTGATTCACAAAATAAGCTTTCTAAAAAATAGATCTGACATAACCCAAGTGTAACAATGATTACATTCCTTCTTATTTTCTAGGGTCAGTGCTTAAAAAAAATGTGCCTAGATATTAAGATGCCTGAGAGAGTTTCTGCTGTAAGCACTGTATTTGACCTTCATCTAGCAAATGCTCTCATTATTGGTCATGTAGTTAGAATTACGTGCACAGGTTTTTGCCCTCATGTGCTTAGACTATGACCCTGAGAACATGAAACAATCCGTAGTCACCGTTCAGTGGGTGAGACCAGAGGCAGCTTTGGGGAAGACACCAGCAGGAAGGGTTGGAGGAGAGGTCAGATTTTGATGTGCGCAGTTCATGGGCGGGAAGAAAGAAAGCGAGTATCCCAGGAAGGGACTGGCACCAGTTCTATTCAGAAAAACTTATATGAAAATTAGACAAAGAAATGGACAAATGCTCTTAAGAAATGAAAGCAATGTTCAAGAATCTTTAACCACCCACTTGAAGATCTCAGTAAAGCAGCCTTTTAGTAATAAAATGGACAATTATATGAATAAATGAAAGGAGGGCTTCACCACTGCCAAAGGTAATTCTCCAAAGAGAAGTGGGGTAAGATGAACCCACCTTTGAATTCTTCAAACCAAAATGGCCTTTAAGATGCATAAGAGATCGGTATTTGTTATAGCCACAGCTCACTAGTTCTGGGAAGGGAAAAGCTGACAAACCTTAAAACCTGTAATAGGGCATCAAGGCTTGGGTTATTGACCTACTTACACAATGACCATTCCTAGGGCATGAAAATCTGGTTGAGGAACCTTCTTAGGAAATGAAGGCTAATAACAGATCTGTGTTTTCAGAAGCAGCAGTTTATCACTATCATTCCAATAAGAATATCCACTGCACTGGCTATACTTTGAAAAGTGCCTTAAAGGAAGGCTGGAAGTTCTCTTAATGACAAACGGATTGAATCAAAAGAAAAACTTCTCCAGAAGTTCAAATGCCATCACAAAGAATATGTCCATTCCATATATGAAGAGCCCTTAGGCTTCCCACTCTTCTCTCCCCCAGAGCTCCCATGGCCTTGACTGAGGTATTATTATAACAAATGGACTGTCTGCTTGTTTGTAAAAAAAGACTCATTTTACAGAAATGTCCACTTGTGCGTGTACAGCAACCCTGGCTAACACTTCAACTCTGTATTACAGCGTAAAGTAAGGTTTACCCATTTATATATGTATATATAAAGACTTGTTCATTAGAGTAAAAACATTCTGTGTATAGTATTGATAGCTGAAGATAACAGCAGAGCAAAGGTATTTTGTGAACTCCTTCCTGGCAACAGTTTCCATGAAGCACTCTGCTTTTCCACTGTTCCTTTTCAAAGCAGAGCCTGAGCAATGGTATGCTCCACCATGAATAACATGTCAGAGAGAGAAATGCATTTGTTTTTCGTTTAGGGTATAACCAGTTTCCTCCAAAGAATGAATTTAAACCCACCATATTCATCAGGGTTCTCCAAAGAAACAGAAACAGAAGGGCGTGTACCTAAATCCACCCCGAGATGCGGTTCCAGGAATTGGCTTATGTACTCGTGGGGGCTGGTGAATCTCAGTCTGCAAGGCAGTCCAGCCAGGATGGGGACCCAGGAGTGTGCTCCCATCACATTCGGAGGCTGAGTGGCCTCTTCCTCCAGAGATTTAAGTCTTCTAACGATTTTAGTTGATTGCATGAGGCCTGTGCTTGTACGGCACAGGCATCTGTTTTATCCAAAAGCCACCAGATCAAATGCTAGTTACATCTGAAAAAGATGTTCACTGTGATATTGACACTGGGGTTTGACCAAAAATTGGGTACAGTGTCCTAGTTGGTAGAAACCGCTTCCACAACAACCAGCAGTCAACATCCTTACAATGATCTATTATTGATCCCCCCTTCATAGGGTAAGATTTGATTGATGACCTTCTGGATTTTGTGTTTCGTTTCTGCTTGAAATGGCCAATATTTAACTCTTTCTCATCTGCAAAGTGGTACTTTCATGGTGCTGACTGTATTATCTGGGTGTTCAGTAACGGCTTCCTCACTCAGAAACACTTTGTATAAAGCAGATTTCTTTTGAACATTGTTAGGATTTAGTAAAACTGATGCTGTTTTCCTTATGAAATGTTTGTTGAATATGTGTTGAGGAAAGGGGACAGCCAAACTCAAGCCGTCTAATGCCAGACTGAACTTTTCTCCTTAGTGGTACACCGTCAGTGTGGACTTTTAACACTAACAAATAATTCTCCAAGCCCTACCATGTCTATGATGCAACAAGTAAAAGTAAAATTCATTTCTAATTAATTTTCCACTGGAATCACTGTAGGTTTTCTTTACTTCTCTGCAAACAGAAGAGTTAAACTTAAAAATCTACCACAGTGACGGCTGTGTCGGGCTCAAGCAAGCAGCCTGGAGCTTAATTTCCGAATGTTGTATATGGTTGGCAGGGGCCCAAGTATCTGAAATAGCAGCACCCCTTCTCAGGGTGCACACTAATAGGAAGCCCGACTCAGAGGCAGGGCAAGTCTAGAACCTAAGCATTTAGAGATGGAATTTGGGTGTCCCAAGTGGTACCTGAAACATTGGGGCAAACACTTGTCACCTGAGGGGAATTTGTTTTTCTCAATGAAAGAATGACAGAGTTTCTTCCATCTGCTAATTCACTCCCAAATGCCCACCATAGCCAGGACTGGGCCAGGCCAAAGCCAGAAGCAAGAAACTACATTTGGTTTGCCAGATATTTGGGCTATCACCTGTTCCCTCGCAGGCACATAAACAGGAAACTGGATTGGAAATGGAAGTGGACTCTACCTAAAGGGAATTTTTAAAAGGGCAACTGATAGTACTGAATGTTCAATGCCAATTTTCTCTCACTCGAACAAGAGATATTATAATAGTCTTTTTTTTTTTTTTGGTTCGACATCTTACCTTTTGACTTAAAAAAATCTGTTCTTTTAAGGTATAAATATGTTAAAAAATGAAATATCCCTAGAACTTTACAATTGAGCAAAAGTACTGTCCTAAAGTCAGCTATTAGCATTTAACATTTATCAAATGTAAAAATATTTTTTAACAAGGAAAATATTTGTAATTAGAAGTGAAGAAAAATGTTATAAATAAACAGAAAAAAAGTGATCTGTAAAATTTCAGGAAGATCTGCGTTATCTAAAGCCATTCTATAATTTTATTTATATTTTTTTGTGGAATTCACATCTTTTCCTTACAGCAAACATAACACGTTAGGCAACAAGAAGCTGCAGTACTATTATTGTTTAATTAGCAGCAAATGAATATTTTAAATCTGAATATCTGGACAATAAATAGCCTGCTTCTTTGGATGTGAATGTTTAAAATGTAGTTCTCACTGCAGCTTCATAATGTGGTTGCTATTTTACAGAGCTTATACACACACACAAAAATATGATCTTTGTCTATATTTTATACAAATACAACAGTAGTTTGTGAATACATTTTAAGTACATGATATACATGATAAGCCACTTGATTTCCCAATATCACAGAATAGCAATTTTTAAATGCAATAAAAATATACAAAACTCAGCCTGGAATGCAGATTTTTTTTTTCTTTTCTATTTTGACTCAAAACTTTACCATTAGAACATTTTTAGAGTACTAGTTCAAACACTTTTGCATTAACTAAAAATACAATTTCAGCAGTCCAGCTTATGTTCAGGCATGATGCAATCCATCTCCTACTGAATTCCCAAGTCTGTTAAATTCAAAAGCTGTTAGTAACTTACAGCATATTCTTCACTCCACACCCTATTGTAAAGCCCACTTTCAACTCTGAGTTATAGTCATCTTGTGGACAAAAGCTGGGTTTGTTCTGGTAACATTTGCACGTCCAAGATCTCCTTTTGCAAGTGCACACAAATACACTGTGGTGGTGTAAAAAGTTTGTTAATGACAAATGAAGTCACAGTATAAAAATATATTGTACACCTTTACATCTAATGCAGTCCTTTTTCTATGGATAAAAAAATACAACTGAATGAGACAGAGAAGTCTGTAGCACCATGGAGAGTTGTATCCCAAGTTACATTAGCAGCATGATCCAATGTAATATTGAAGGAGTGTTTCTGAGAAGATAAACATTCATTCTGGTTCATCTGTACCACGGAAGCTTATAAAATTAAGTGTTTTACACAATAGCAATAGTTCTGTATCACTGTTCAAGCTAGATAACTTTATCAAAGGACACTGCCTTCCATCCTCAGAGCTTTGATGCTGCTGCAAAAGGGCCTAACAGTGACCTACGCATGCCTTTTCCGATGCTGGTAACATTATGTTGTTTTGTACGATCCTGAAGTTCTCTATGGGCTTTTTGCACAAAACTACACAAAACAACAAACGTAGGGCTAAATCATCAGAACTGACCATCTGTGCTGTGGCCATAGCTACTGACACAGTGTGAGCAGAGCAAGACACATTCAACGTAGGCTCTCGTCTGTCAGAACGGTCTGCCTTGCTAACAACACATATTCTATGCTTAAAAGATCTCCTCCAACGTCACATGGATCTCAGTAGGCTAGAAGCAACTTGGGTGAACTGGTATTTTCTCTTATGTACTGGGAAGACAGTGTGCTTTGAGACACGTAAACCTTGTAAAAAAATAAAACCATTGTAAAACCTTATGAAAAGACACACATTGATTCTGTGCAATACAGCAAATTGATAAGAAAACACTGTAAAAATGTACCTGTTTAAAATACCATCTACCATTTTTTGTACACAAAGCAATATATATCAAAGGTCTACATATATCTCATCTAATGGCACTTGAAACAAATTATAATAAGTCTCAAAATAAAAGGCATAACCTATAAGAACGTTATCTGTAAAGATTTAGATTCATTTTGAAAGTGCTATATCTTGTAATATGTGTAGTATAGAGGTTGACCAAGCTCTATTTTTTAAAAAAATATTGGCCTATAATAAGTGTATTGCTCACTAGATGCATGATCCTGAAAATATGTTCTCTATAACATTCATTATTAGCTTAATAAAGCAATCAGCTCTGGCTCATGTTTCAGTCAGTATATGGTTTTTAAAAACCGCTACTGTCCAAATTAACACAATATATCGCTATATTCCACCAATGACTAAGAAAAATAAAGCACAAGCAACAAACAGGTAAAAAAATTACACAGCTTGAAAAGAAGCACTAAATGAAATAAAAAAGATGCACCGAGAGCGATGCGTGATCAGCTAGCACGACTGATGAACTTGCTAGTTGCTCTAACAGTGACCGACAACTACAGACATTACTAGTACACATCACTGGGTAATATTGCTTACAGTGCCACGAGCCTTCCACACCCACACTGCCATGTTTGCTGGCTTCATCTGTACACACATGTGGAAGTCAAACTGAATGAGGTTCAATATCTTGTCTGAGGTCCAAATTCTAAACTATTCTTTATTTAATGTTAATCCCTTTTTTTTCCCACCAAGCTAAGGCACTACCCAAAATATCAAGGATGATGATTCTGGCCACTGGAGATTGAAAACAGCATTGGCAGCAACTATTTTTAATCTCATCTAGTTGACATTCAAAAAAAAAGAGAAGAAAAAATTTTTTTCCTCCTAGAGGGAGAAAAAAAGAGCCAATTCTGTCTCATCCTTGTTAGAACATTGTGCAATTAAAATAAATGAGTATGTCTCATCTTTAATAGAAATTCTCTCAAAAAGGATTTAGTGACCACTATGGTCAATTTTAAAAACAAATTAGCTGAATTCCCTCTTACTTTGAAGTGTTATTTCAAGTCTATGGGGGCAGAAACAGGCAAAGAGGTGGACATGTGAAAATTAAGACTCCACAACTTTAACACTGTGCCCTGGTAGATGTGCCTCCATATATGTGAATTCCTTACAGGGCGAGAATTAGGTTGACATACACACATGTTTATGTGTGTATGACAGGTGACGTCAGCCCCCATTTTCAAAATGCTTTATTTAATAAATCCCGGGTCTCCCTTTTATTATATTAACAGTGAAATACAGCCCATGAAGGCCAATGTCCCAGTTCATTAATTTGACTTCTTCTTAAGCACATTTTAGGCTAAATAGTGTTTCCACACTTGGGATTTGTGATTTCTATTTAAAAATAGATTTTCTATTTACTTGTGCTCTGTCACCAAATTTCTTATTTCTTTTTTTAATGGTGATTAAAGCAATATTGAACACTAATCATTCAACTAGAGATTTCAGTAAGCAATCTGTTTCATAGAAACGAAAGGAAACAGGAAGCAGAGCGCAAAGCCTACTTTCAGAGCAAATAGTCTCCTAACCAAAAGCTTAGGAGCAGCTTGAAAATTAAAAACATGTATTTCCTTATTAACATATATAATTTTAATGCCTTTGGAACACACTTTTTTTAATAAAATGTAATTTTCCATAATAAAATTTAAATACATAAGTATAAAAACTACTGCTCCTAGGATTAAAAGACAGGAGCATGATAAAATATCAGGAGCCAAAGCTCCCTCAGAGAGCAACTTTGATTCTATGAAGTGCGATAAATGTATGTGTGTGTATAATATATAGAGAAACCCATGTACATTATTACAATTTACATTCTGCACAAATTATACTACTCCCAAGTATTTTAAATAATGTATTATAGTCAGTAATCTGCACTCATTTTTAGAAATTCTTGGTAAACATTTTTTTTTTCAATCTGCAGTGACAACTGGCCCCAGCAAAGGAAAGGGGGACTCCCACACTGGACCAATGAGTGCTCAGAAATAGTTTCTTTCTTTTTTTTTTTTTTTTTAAAGAAGAGATACATACTCTTCCATAAACTTCCCTCTTCCCTCTGCCCCAACAAGATGGGGTCCTCAAATAAGGTGTTAACAAGTGCTTAATAGATATGTTTCTTAGGTTGATGTCCCAATGATCCTTAGAAAAAATGCAGTAACTGGACCTTCAAGCCTGTGGTGGCTATGCAACTTGAGGAAAGCTCACTGTAACGGTTTCATTCAGTGGATACAATGCTCTTGATTGCTATTTTCACATTAATGAACACAGTGCTTAGTTACTTTACTGTGTCCTCTACAAACTCGGCTTACTTGCTACACTCCTCTCATTTCCTGGAGATGTATAAAGATGGAGTTTACTGTATGTGTGTGTGTGTATTTTTTTAGGCAACTAAAATGCTTATTTTAGTCACTTAAAACTTCGTGGTAATTCCTCTAATGGTTTTCCATCACTGTGTTAACCTTCAAATTCTCCATCTGAAAACAGCAAGGATTCACACTGAATGAGGATGATACTGTGGGGAACTAGGCCATCACTTCTGTTTTCTGTTTTTGTCTCTTACGAGAAAGAAAATGTCATAAAAATTCCACAAGAATTGATGTAACCGCTATGCTTTGACTTCACTCCTCAAATAGTCCAAGTTTCCATCCTTGTGGTAGAGGGTGTGATCCCGAGACAACTTCTAGGGTTTGACTGGGGGCTTCATGGCTGCCTCCCTCCTCAGGCGCCTCTCACACCATACAGGCTGAGACAGTCCGCTCCGGGATTCACACACCTACTGTCCCAAGCACCATAATGGCTCTAGATTCCCTACTGACAGAACCATCAATCTGAGTAAGACTGCTTGTGCACCTGATCCAACCTTCAG
Organism: Ochotona princeps; assembly: GCF_030435755.1. NCBI lineage: Eukaryota > Metazoa > Chordata > Mammalia > Lagomorpha > Ochotonidae > Ochotona > Ochotona princeps. Next base: position 43,965,115 of record NC_080840.1, read on the forward strand.
CTGCAAAAGCTGGAAAAGATGAAAAGAGATCTATGTATACACTGATTGTGATGTGATACAATATTAATTTTACTAAATGGAGAGACAGTAAGCTAAGGTTGAAAATGACAAAATATCCTGTGTACTCTAAGTTAGGGCCAACTACTAACATGGAAAGTCATGTTACCTTACTAGGAGTCTCTTTTTGCTATGAATACTGGTGCTTTGTATTTAGGTTTTGTTTTCCTTATATGTTTATAATAAAGACAGTAAATATTTTAACCAGACAATAGCAAGGCTTCAAAATATACTGATCTGAAATTATGGTGTTATTGCCCCAAACTGGATTCTTCATTCACCCGAAACACTTGATTAGGAATCCATTCAGAGGCTAGTAAAAATTATTTAACTCTTGAGTTATTCACATAGATTTTATAAAATTTACATTCTAATGCAAAAAATGTAAGAAGCCAAATGTGAAAAAGTAGAGCCACTGTTATTGGGAACAAAAAGGAAATTTTAAGATCTGAAAGTAATTTCAACATGGGATCTGCAAAACTTTTTAGTAATAATGGCTTTCCTACATGAAATAAAATCCATAAAATATGACAATTGGCAGTGAATCAGGACCAAAAAAAACCCAGGTAAACATAACTGAACACAAATGGTTCCAAAGCTCATTTAAAAAGCTAGTTTCTACCTTATACTGGCTTAATGAAAACTGGTATCATACAAAGCAGAAACTTTTATACTGTCTTTAAAAGTAGGCACTAAAAAAAAAAATCCTCTAAGGCAAGGGCTACACATCCATAATAAACCCCCCACTGGGGGATCCTACTGAAAAGCTTGGTGGAAACGTGGCAGGGTGGTGCTTGTGCTTAAGCTACTGGTGAAAGCTGCAGAGAGCGAGTGCAGAGACCCAAGGCCTAGAGTGCTCGCAGGATCTTGCAGATCCTGTGTTTGTGGGGGGAGCTGGGAGACAGAAGAATGTGTTTCGTCTTGGGAATAGCTCATTCCAAGGCTCCCCACAGATATAGGGTTATACGGAGGACCGTTTAATGGTATGAAATTAAACAACTGAGAAAAATCCAAGGCTGGTGTGTTGAGAGAGTCGCTGATGGAGATTGAGCTTTTGGACAGGGCGAGATCCCCTGCACCATCTTCGAGGGACCCGCTTTGAGGCTCCAAGGCTAGCTTGGAAGAGGATGACGCTTGGGAATCCTGGGATGAGGAGGGTGCCCCACCTTGTAGCTCCATCAGGTAACTCTCAATTTCCCCCTTTAATGGCTGTTCTTTTTCAGGAATCGAAATTGCGTATGAGGTAGAACTGAATGGATATTTGAAAGAAAGGTGGTGAGAGGGATGAACAGCATCCATATCTATGGGGCATGTCATTCCCAAAGGCAAAGTTGTGATCATTTGGTGGGCAGATCCCGAGTTCTGCATGGACTGAAATGGAGTGTTGTAGAGGTTTAACTGCAGAGTGTTGGTGAATGGCTTTGAAAGCAGTTCACTGGAAGGCAAGGACATCACCGGCAGGAGCTCATCTTTTATAGGCACAGACACGTTGCAGGTAAATGGATCCAGGAAATCCACTGGTTCCGTTTTCACCTTCAGAAGCTCTTGATTGTGACTCTTCTTCATATGTCGAGTTAGGTGATCCTTCCGGCCGAATCTCTGTGCACAGTACTGACAGAGGAAGTCCTTTCTTCCAGTGTGCACCACCATGTGTCTCCGGACATCCTTGCGGGTGTAGAAGCGGCGATCGCAGTGCTCGCACTGGTGCTTCTTCTCTTTCACCCCACCGGATGACTTGCCTGCATGCGATTTAAGGTGCTCCAGCAGCACTCCCGTGCTTTCGAAAGTCTGCAAACACACCTTACAGGTGAGGTCCCCGCTGGTGGCGGCATGCAAGGCCAAGTGACGTTTAAACCCAAGCTTGGTGTTGTAGTTCTTGCCACACTCTTCACACTTAAATGTCTCTTTGTTAGGGTCATGTGTGTGGAGGTGATTCTTCAGATGGTCTTTCCGGTGAAACATTTTCTCACAATAATTACACTTGTGGGTTTTCTCAGGAGAATGAGTAGCCATGTGCCTTTAAACACAGATATAAGTCTGTAAGTAATTATTATCACAAAAGTGGCACGTATTCACTTTTCACAAGGGAAGTTAAACTACTAGGCTAACATAGAATTACCTTAATAAATTAATAGGTACTGCAAGGATAGTTAATACCCCTAAATACTGCAAAACTTGAGCCATTTAAGTTGCCACTTAGTTTTTGCTGGATTTTTAGCTGATGTTACAAATGCAAATGAGTAAGACTAAACATACTCACGTAAATGTCCAAACCTTTTCTGGTCCTAATTTCAATACATGGAAATTTTACTCTTAGTTAAGCATTTTACTTAAAAAAAAAAAATCCAAAGACACTAACACACAAAATTATGTGATTCAGCGTATTAATAACTAGCCAATGTCTAACATACCCAACATTTCTTCTTTGCAAATTAACTGAAAAATGTGTATACAAATACATACGTTTACAGTGGCTTCAAATGGCCAACATAAGAGAAAATATAATCTGAAAGACAAATAGAGTTTAATACCTTTGTAATTTGTATTTAGAAACAAAGGCCTTGGTGCAGTCTTGTTGTATGCACTTGTAGGGCCTCTCTCCTGTGTGAGAGTAGGAGTGAACCTTTAATTTCTCAACACTGTTAAAGGCCTTGTCACACAGTTGGCAAGGAAAGTTTTTTCTTGGTTTGGTTTCACCACGCTTACGTTTCCCTGATGGGACTTTCTGGGTATCTCTCACTTCTGACAAATCACCAGGAATGACAGTGGCCATCGCAGCCTAAACCAGGCCTTCTTGTTGGACACTTGGGAACTGCCCAACTCCACTAAATGATATAGCTTTAGGTGGCTTCTCAAGTTTCATGTGGTCGTAAAAGAAAGCAAAAGGGGACTGGAAAAAAAAATAAGAAACAACTAGTTTGTAACTAAACTCAATTTTTAAAAGTTTTATTTGCTATGTGATGCTTTTGAATTAAAAAAAAGAAACCATAAAATGGATTCAGCTGGTCTGATGTTGTAATATCTGTAGGTTTCTTTATAATTGTCCAAATACATATAAATGCATTGCTCAGAATGAACAGTTCATACATACCAGAAAATTCCACCTGACAAATGTACTTAGGCATAGCAGTAGTGAAGGCATATCAGTAGTGATTTCAGGAACTTTCAGGATGCACCAAAACAGGACTCTGGAAGGAGCACTATTAACCCTCACCAGTCAGAAGGAACAAAAGAGCATACATCTGATACACCTGACTGAAAACACACATGGTTTCAGCCGACACTTTCAGTTGGCATGTCAGCTTTAGTCACTCTCTGGCTGGCTCATGGGACAAAACAAAACAAGCAATGCAACACTCTTTCAGGTGCCTGTGGACTACTGAGTTCATGTAAGTCCTCACTGCACTGGCACCAGAGGCCCTGCCCAGCGCGAATGTGTACTCTCTAGCTCTGTGTTCAAACCCTAAGGATCTCTGAGTCAACAGGACAAATGATTTCCTTTTCACATCATGTAAAATGATTATGTTCATTGAGAGCACTGGGGTTAGTTGAGAAGCTGGAGTCACTGGGCCTTGCCAATAGCCAGGGATGGGGATGGTCAGCCTGGGACACCCCAACTTGCTTGGACTTCTGACTTAATGCACAACACCTGTGCAAGAACACAGGCTACAGAGATGATTTGGGCTGGTAGAGAGGTGTGTTTGAGTTTCAATTTATTATTGGTGTTTTGAGAAAGAGTGAAACATGCAGATTGTACAGGAAAGAGTATATCATTTCAAGTCAGAAAATTCTAAGTCTTTTAAAAAAACACAGGTGAGAAAGTATTATGAACTTTTTCTCACAGTAAGCAAAATCTACCTCCCAAATGTCAAACTGATGCAAGTGTTAAATGATTCCTTACCATTTGTGAATTCTATTATAATGAATTATTTTTAAGAGACCATAGAAATCATAACACCTGTAACCTAATTTTCATTTGATTCATTTTATAGTGACTTGTTGACAGTCATGACATCAGTAGAAAAAAAATATTTTTCCAAGCCTCACATACCCTTCAATACAACACTTCAAACTGTCAATAGTGACTATAAAATGAATCAGATAAAGATACAAAGGGTGAAACTCTATTTCATTATGACACAAAGGAACCCAATTTAAAAAGGAATTAGAAATAATGCTCTTTCTTTTATGGAATTACATTAAGTTGAAAGAAACTTTGTTTTTAAACCCCAGTGAAGATGGCAGAGTATACCTCATGACTATGCTCTAAATTGTATGCATATTTTATGTGTTCTTTCTATTGGTAACAGATTTTAAATTTTAAAGTGCTTTAAAAAAATTTAGAGGTTCTATGCTTGGTATATGTTTGCAACGAAAGAATCTCAACTTAATTTGAACTGTAATACTGCAACAAGGTGGAGGAATCCACCATGGGGGCAGGGCACGGGGAAGGGATGGGGGAATCCCAGAGCCTATGAAACTGTGTCACATAATACAATGTAATAAATAATTTTAAAAAAATTCAGAGGTTAAAAATGTGTTATGGTGAAATTGCTATAAGTCAGTTCACTTTGGGAATACTCCATGATTTTAATAATTTTCCTGATTTCTCACTATTCTATTGTTAAAAGTTTAGTATTTGTGCTTCTGAAGTGAGAACAGTTTTTCAGTATTCTGAACATTGGTTCATTCAATGTTTGCCAATCTTTGATCACATTTCTGATTACTTCCTTAGGATAAAGGAGGAAGGGAAGTATAATAATTTACTTACAATTGTGGCTATGAACTACAGTGAATCTGTTCTCTCTGAATCGATTTCACACTCACAGAGTTGCTGGGAACCCTGTCGTAGCAATTATCACGTATTTGCTATGACCCCGACAATCTAATGTGTTAATAAACTCTTTAATTTAGAAAATCTGATTTTTTAAACTGAAAACATAAATGTGGCTGACTGTGTTCAGCTGCCATTCAAATTAGATTTTTCATCTTACTATGTTTTTAAGAAATGAAAACAACTTCCTTATCATTTGTGTCTTGGCAAGCTCAGCCTGTTACACCGACTATCACAGATTCCAGCTATACTTCTGTGTAAAACTTGAAAACCCTCTCCTTTGCAAAATTAAGTGTATTTTAAAATAAGCTTTAGTGTATGCTCAAAATGCAGACTGTCTTTAAACAGGCAAACTACAGCAATCATCTATCCATTTGCTCAAATTAGTAGGCTTCTTATGGCCTTCCTTCTTTACCATGTAGACACAGGTAAGGTCCTGAGCACTGTTCAAATGATCTAAAAGTATCCTTTACAGTTTAAAATGGACAGGAACACAATACAACTGACTTTACCCACGCTAACACAGTGTGTGCCCCCTGGTTTTAGATTCTCTGAATCTCTTGGACTTGTTCCTTCCCTGCCACAGTCTCACTCAAAACACAGCTCCTTGGCTTCCCTCAGAAATACCCAGCCAGCTACTCTGCTGCAACTGGTTGATAGTTATGACCTTTCAATATATGATATAACATGATGCTTTTATGCATCTATTAGGATTCTTTGAGAAACAAGCTGATTTTCTAACTGCATAATCAAAAAGGAATATAAAGAACCCCAAACCCTTGCATATAACTGACATCTGAAAATATTTCAAAGACTGGTCAAATTTGTCATTTTGTTACAAGATTCAACGATACTGGGCAGAGAATTTCAGTTGAAAAAAACAACTTCAAAGTTATTTGAAAAAGTGTTAACGGCATACCATAAGCTAATATCTAAACATTTTGATTATATTAAAATTGGTGATACCCAATCTGAAGTAATTGCATTTTTTTTGCGTGTGTGTGTACATACTGAGCAATGAAGAATTGCACTGATTTCAAATATTACAGTTCTCTAAGACCAGCTGAAATTTTTTCATGGCTGATAATAATTTTTCATCTCAATACATTATAAAACTTTAATTAGTTATCATAGGTGCATTTAACACTATAAGATACATATGTAGTTGTGAACTCAACATTTATATAATCAAATACCATATTTGTAATACGCATACCAATCAAGTACTTTGAAAATGCATGCATGAAATGAGTTATTTTTGTTCGATGCATACCTGACTGCAGATGGAAAAAGTCTCAGATTTTGATCTTAGCCAGTCCCATTAACTCTTCGTGGAAGAGAGTGGAATCCAAACCTTCCCATTTTGGCCAATCTATGTGGGAGGGGAAAAAAGAGAACAGACTATACTCTAAGTGGAACCAGTGCACAGATGACGGAAAACAAAAGGCAAGAGAATGCAATTTCATGGCACATGCTTACATTTCATACTCCGCTGATGAGTCATGCGTGTTTCTCTATTTGCATAGCTTATTAGTTCTAAGCACATTTACATGACTAAATAAATGCACAAATAAAAGGTCAAACAGTATTACCTAGATAAACGCCAATGTGTGATGCTGAATGACTCCCCACGTTTCCCAAGTTCCACTTAATGTTTTACCAAACTTAACTTCCATATGTAGAGAAATGGATAGTAGGGCTACTGAAGGTAACCAAACTGAACAAAAATTCATTAAGTGTAATAATATTATGGGAGAGACAAACTCGGCTCTGTCTTGGAGAGCACATCTGGACAGACTCCTGATGAAAGCACTTCCGCCCACGCTGTGCACACTTGTGCAACAGGGGCTTCTCAGAGCTGCACTCTGGTTACCTGCAACACCTGCCAATTTCTTTTTCATAATGCTGTAAGAATTGCCGAAATGTAGCAACAGCTTTGTGCTCTTTAGATTACGGAAACATGCAAGGGAGACCAAGTACAGGTTGTACACAAGAGACAAAAGGGTGTTAGGAAGAAAGGATCACTTGGTTTAGGAAGTCACCATTGCCAAGTATTAAAGCAGCTTCAAAAAACCTTCTAGTAGCATGATTTTTAGTGGACTGAGAAGACTTATAGAAAAAGATCAGTTAATAATTTTTGGTTACACAAATAAATGTGAAAATAATTGTGGTCACAAGTCAGAAAAATTCAGAATTCTTTTTTACCACAGAGTACAATGTACAGAGATATTAGTAAACTTTATGTATTATTGCAGGTGAACACTCAGGAATAATGACTGGAAGAAGATGAGAGGGATATATAAATCAAATGGTGAACATAGAATAATAAAAGTATTTGTCAATGACAGGTTAAACAAAAGTAAATCTACACATAAATCCAATAATTTCCCCTAAATCTTTCACATAGTTGAAGAATTTGTTGAAGTATAACTAAAATATTTCACAGAGGACATTCAAGCATTATTACAACAATTCCAAGGATATATTTGAAAAGCAGAATCATTCTTACGGTTCAAAAGACAAGAAAAAAAAATTTAGATCAAATAAAAGTTAAAGCCAAAGCTCCATTCTTTTGTAAAGCATAGGACATGCATAGATGGAAGAACTGAAATCTGGCACATTAACATTGCAAAATAACGGAATTAATGTTGTAAATACTTACTTGCCCAGTGTACATTATACTGAGGTTTTGGTATGGTAGTTATATCAGAGACCATTCTGGGTTATGATGTTACGGTAAAAACATAAATACCTTACAAGTGTGGAGGGTTTTCATTACTGCCTCCCTGGAATTCAGTGACTCCAGAGGTGGGTGCATTTATCGTCATTGCCACAGACGCTGAGCAATTCGACAGCATGTGCGTGGTCGAGGAGGGGCTGGTGCCCCTATACTCCTATTTCACTTTTATTCTACTGCATTCTATGACAGAGGCAGGTTAGCAAACCAGTTTGCAAGGGGGTTAATCTTGTCATCATACAAGGGCATTCTGAAAAGTTCATGGGAAAATGGAATTAGAGGATACATTCGTTTTGGTGCAAAAAAAATATCTGAAATTCTATATGCAAGAGCTCTGCAAAAAGTTAATGGAAGCTATGCAATTTGCAAAAAATCATGCAAGGATTTCAATGTTCTTTTTTTTTTCTTTTTTGCACCAATAAAAAACATCTTTTCATTCTATTTTTCCATGAACCTTCTGAAGTACTCTCACAATCAAAAGCCAGAAGTGGGGACAGTGTTTATTTTCTCTGTTAGAGCTGTCAGATAATGATCCCCTCAAGGGAAATAAATTGAAGGCTTAAAAAGCTTAAAAGACAGTTTACAAAGTAAATTTTAAACAATTTAAGTGACTGCTATGATAATAACTTGGAATATTAGAGATCTGAGTAGAAATAAAAAAACCCAAAAACTAAAACCAAATCTGACTAGTAAACAATTATATACTTTTTTCTTCTTCAAAAATATAAATTTTGTTGTATCTTGTGAGCATTTATAAAATTTTTATTAATGCTTACTGTAAATAAAATTGTTGTAATATATGTGGACATCTCAGTATTTCAATATGTATCTTGTTTTGAGCTACTTAAAGTCTACAAATTATTCCTTCTATATATTTTTCAGTATGTAATTAAGTAATAAGTAAAACCCATTATTTACATTTATTTTATAGCAAACAGTTCCAAATTTACAGATAAATTCCTTATTTGAACTTATTTTGAGTTCTTCTGAGTTTCCAAATCATTTTCTAGGACCATCAATTATTTCCACAAACAAAAGAAATCGGGAGCTGATTAGAAGTACTTGGATTGAAATACAATTTACGTAATCCTAACTAAAATTATTTCTGTGTTCTACTTTACAAAAATAAGAAAAACTTTTCAAAAAGTATTAGGAGTACTGTTTTAAAAAGTCTTCAACAAAAGCTATAGCTGTATTTTTACTGTCCACTTAAGAAAACCTTATCAGAGACTTGCTTATGCTCTTCATGAGAGGAACATTATTCCTTTCTTGATTTGAAGACTCTTCAACATAGAGAATACATGCACCTATCTCAAGCTGGTCTGAGACGGAAGAGCAGCTCAGAACCCTCTTTCAGTTTTTGGTGTTCACAGAATAGGACGTTTCCCCCCCCACCCCCCGCCCAGGGTTACTTAGTACCCACAGAAATACTTAGGAATTTCTCCTCTACCTGTCTACACACATACATTTTCATCTTCCTACATTTCACATGATTCTGAAAACAGTGACTCACACAGAAAAACAGCAAGCAAAATGAGTCATACGGCAGAGGGTCTACTGAACCCAATTCCCATGAGAGTAAAAAACAGGCTTGTAATTAAATTCTTTCTGCATTTTAAACTCCATAGTTCTGACAATCATCTTCCTGACCTTTGTGAATTTTTACAACACTTACCTGAATCAATCACTCTTTCATATTTAAAAGTTAGAACAGATTTTGGTAATTAAGGGCGAATGCCAACAATCATCAAAGCTTTAGTCTCCCTCATGCTGATCATAAAATACCTTTAGTAAACAATTCAGAAAACATCAACATTTACTTAAAAACATGTTTTTCATATAAACAAGGCAGGCTGCAAAAGGAAACTTACCACTTGGTAATATTTTAGTTTACGTGCATGACATACATGGAGTTTTGAATAATGTGAATGAAACTATCAACAAACTAGTTAATTGAAGAGCCTAAACTTTGAAGGAAACACAATATAGCATATTTAGGTATGGTTTTAAAAACCAACTCCAATGATCCTGAATGATAATTTAGACACTTTTACAGGAATAAATTTCCAAGGCTTGTAAAATCATTAATTAGTGAAGAAAAAACTTTAAAAAGAAAATTTTGGCAGTATGAACCCTAAGAGACACTAGAAAACTAACTACCAGTAGGCAGCATGGTGCAGGGCTCACAGCAGTTGTACTTAGGACTTTTTCTCATGAATGGCAGTAAAATAAGTACTGGAGGAATGAAAAAAATGAAAACAGGGCCAGTGCTCACCAGCAGCACAATGTCCTACATAAGACAGAACATACTCATTCAGAATCCTGTCAGTCCTAACATCATGTGGACACAGTGTGGGCTAGCAAACTGAATACGCCAATGGGAAGGAGATTTTTTTTTTTTTTGAAAAGTCTTAAAATAGTAGCAGCTACAGTAATCAAAAAAGCTGTCTGGAACACTTTGCTTCAGAAAATAAGCCTTTTCTGATTGGTCTTATTACTAAGGAATCAACTAGAACAAGTAGATCCCATCCATTTGCAGAGTGAGCACATGCCAGATGCCAGTATCAGCAGCTAGGAAGCAGGAAGGACAGGGGGCTGCTGTGGGGCTGCTGCTCCCCACCGTGGAGAGAAGCGTGAGAAGCCACAGGTGCACTGACAAGCAGGAGAGACAGCAAAGACCCGAGGCATGGCCGGTCCCGGAAGAGTTCATTCTATAATGGGAATATGGACAATTTTTCTATTTAAGTTGATGAAAAGAAATGATGCTACCATCTCAGAATGATTGTGCTTAACATTTTCAACTGATTTTCAGCAATTAATTAATTGTAGTTCTAGAACGATCTTCTGAAAATTTACTATTTAAACTAGCCTTACTAGTTTATTGCCTGGCGCAATAACATAGTGGTTAAAGTCCTTGCCTTGAACATGCTGGGATTCCATACGGGTGCTGGTTCTAATTCCGGCAGCCCCGCTTCCCATCCAGCTCTCTGCTTGTGGCCTGGGAAAGCAGTTGAGGACGGCCCAAAGCCATGGGACCCTGTACCTGCGTGGGAGACCTGGAAGAGCTCTTGGCTCCTGGCTTTGGACTGGCTCTGCGCCAGCCGTTGCGGCCACTTGGGGAGTGAACCATTGGACGGAAGATCTTCCTCTCTGTTTCTCCTCCTCTGTGTATATCCACCTTTCCAATAATAAATCTTAAAAAAAAAAAAAAAAAACCACAAACCTCCCCCCCCAAAGATTAACCTTACTGAACTTCAGACATGTCCTATATTTAATAAAATATTTTAAAAAATAGTCAAAGAAAAGATTAGATTTTTGTTTTAAGACGCAACATGCGAGGGTGGGCATTTACTGTAGTTTGGGGGATCCCTATCCCAGATGGGAGTTGAGTCCTGTTTCTTCCTTCACTTCATGCAGTGTCCTGCTAATGAGTACCCTGGGAGGTAGCAGGTGATAATTCAAGTACTTGGGTCCTTGCCACTCATGTGGGAGGGCTGGCTGGAGTTCCAGGCCTCCGGCTTTGTCCTGGCCCAGACCTGGCTGTTGCTAATATTTGAGAAGTGAATCAGTGGATGGAAGATCCTTGTCTGTCAGTCTCTTAAGACAACAGAACAGAACAGAACAGAATAAAAAAGAGAATAGGAAAAAGTCAAGGAATTTCAAAGTAGAACCAAGAAATTCCATTACTTTTGTCATCTCTATAACTATGAATGTTGCTTCAGCCTATACATTTTTCAAGAGTACTTAGAAGGCACAGATAAGCTGATTAGATGGAATATTCATATAGATTTTTTTCCAATTCAGAAATATCTTTTCATTGGTTGTTTATTTTATGTAACAAAATACCATATTAAGTTGAGGGGTTTTTCTTCTCTTTAGAAACACTCTTTTAAAGATTCATTAACTTAGAAGTTAGCATTAAACTGAACTTAGATGGGGGAGTTTCCTTATGATCGTAAATTCTTATTAAACTAGGTAAACTTAAAAATACAAAGGGGGTGGTACACTAGGGAATTTTCACTTTCATCACGTAGGGAGAATAGATTGTACACAACTCATTACAGAGGAAAGGAGATAAATTGTACAAAAGAGAAGTAATAATGCTTGAGAGAGAGCAAAGAGCCATGATTATATTCAAATATAAAGTAATACTGCTTTATTTTGAGGCGATTTCCTCAAGCTTCTGTTTAAAACATTTCCAAACTGTTAGTGACCTATTATAAAGTAGGTAGTCCAGAGAGCAACTCAGTCTGAACGTTTGTATAGATCCCAAACTGTGATGAGCTATCACCACCATTCCATTTCTACGGGTATCAGAAAGAGATCTATCTGCTCTAACCATTTGTATGTTTGCACTGAAGGAGGCCATTCCTCCATTCAGGTATAACTGCCTTGTGTCAATAAAATCACAGAGAAGAATCCACATTCCATGTTGGAACTCCCAGGCATTTATCGTGAATCTGACTATGAATTCAAATACAAAGTTAGAAATCAGATGTTATACATGAAAAGTGCAAAGGAAGAAAAGGTTCACTTGGTTATTAAAGCTCATGCAGAGAAGCTGGTCTTAGGTCATTTCAAGGTAATGTGCACTTTAAATAGCGGTTTGTGCTGCTGCACACACAGGAGCTTTAATAAGCGCTGTGAGTGCTGACGCTTTAGTAATTCTCAACAGTCCACTTCATGTAAGGCTCTGCACATGCCATCATGTCCTTCCTAAATGAGGACGGTGGGGGGGGGGGGTCTGGGCTCAAGTAACTCTAAACCAACCACCTGTACTTACGCCCACATAGTTAAAGGTAAATGAGATCAGTTCTAGGCAAAATTGTCAAATCAGGGGTGGCCACTCCCTCCTCTGCCTGTTGGTATAGTCAAGAAAAAACGAGTTGATATTTGGATTCCCTGGTCCATTCTACCTGAGTGAGAATGAATTTGAAAATCTTCCTTCTCTGAGCCTTTTATCCCTAATATGGACTGGACATCTCTTCTTGAAACAAAGACCCGTCTGATCTAGGTTCCTTCCAGGACATTAATTGTGTCCTCTGCAGGGGGACTCCTCCTACCCCGCAGGATCTAGGCAGTGCCCTAGCACAAAGTGGACATTTGATTGTTACTTGCTGGACAAAACCTTCAGACAATTTCAGGAATCAGAGCAAGCCCTGTTTCAGGGCCCTTGAAATCTCAAACTGGTTTGATAGCAAGTTAAGAAGACAAGCCCCATGTAATTACATGGTGGGTTCATTCTGGCATAGGGAGTGGGGACTAGGAGAGCAAGACTATCACCTCCTGCATTAAGTACTCCTAGATTTTCCAAACACTTCTGCCTTCAAGCGTTCTGTTCCACGGTGTATGTAACCTGTACACATCACAATGCACCATTTGGAAACAGGTGAAGTTTTAATGGAAAAGGGACAAAGTAAAATTCAAATGCTTTGGACAGGGTGTGCTTAGTGTGAAAATAGAGCCTGAGAATGATGGTGAAAATATCAGAGCATAGTTTGGACTAGATAGGCATGAACCACCAGCGATATGGGTGAAAACCTGCACCTTGAAGTTTGACTCCAAAAAAAGTTTTTTCTTCTCCCTTTCAAGCTACTAAAAAAAACCCCTAAAACATGTTCTATTAAAAACAAAAGTAAAGGGGCCAAACATGGTGGTGCAGCATGTTAACCCTATGTCCTATGGCGCTGGCATTCCACATGGGCATAGGTTAGTGTCCCAGCTGCTTCCCTTCCCATCCAGCTCTCTGCTTGTGGCCTGAGAAAGCAGTAGAGGGTGGCCCAAGTCCTTGGTAGCCTGCATAGGAGACCCAGAAGAAGCTCCTGGCATCCTGGCTTTGGACTGGTTCAGCTCTAGCAGTGTGGCCATCTGGGGAGTGAATTAGTGGACAGAATACCTCTGTCTCTGTCTCTCCTCTTTGTGATTCTGCCTTTCAAATAAAAATAAATAAATCTAAAAACAAAAACCAAGGGTAAAAACTACAGTGATGCAGGAAAAGAAGAAATTCATTAATCTGTAACACACGCACAACACACAGAGTTAATTGTGTTGCATTTTTTTTAAAGCATATACAGGTGACTAAAAACTTGTGCTAACCTGAGTTTAATGCTTCATTTCCATAGAATGTTTTTGTTCTTTGCAAGTTTTAGCCACATTAATACAAGTGCCCCTAATGTAATTGTAAAGCTCTGTTCATATATACTCTCAGGCCCTGACTTGCTCCCACTCCAAGAACTTCTTTCCCAGGGTGGGGGCCTGCCTGCCATCACAGGAGAGTTTCGGAGCTTGAGTCAGCACATTTTTTTTTCCCCCTCCCAATCTGCCCATCCTCAGGCTGGAGATTCTGGACTCTAAGCCTTAACCCTGTGTTTGAGGTCCTGCTGACACACTTACCTGGTGCCAAATCCATTTGTGCTTGGATTTCCAAGTACTGCTACACCTTGACTCTGTGCCAAGATCTGCATCTATGGGTCTGGAAATTGAGATGCTTATGTGTACCTTCTTCCCAACAATGTTAGCACAGTGCTCTTGTCTCGTCAAATCCCTTACTCTGGCAATCAGGCCCCATCCCAGTGAGATCTGGAATATCTTCTCCATCTACCCATAGTTAACCGGGTCCTTCCCATCAGAGGGAAACAGACAGAATGCAACGAGGGACAGTCCATCATTCTGAGCAAGACTGAGAGAAGGAAGAGCCTCAGAGTTCACCTGAAACCATGTGGGGAATGGGAACAGACAGACATCACAGCAACTATGCATTTAGTGCACGGAGTGGGGAGCACTGATTCTTGACAGTATTCCAAGCTTTCCACTGGATCGTAACTGCTAATGAAGCTAATGAATCTCTGTTGATAGCAAAACAGGTTGATGAATTCTAAGACCGTAAGTGGCATGCTTATTATGTGGCATGCTTTTCAAAGCTCTAATACCATAACTCACATTATTTAGAAATAGGAGTAATTGATCACTTTGAAAGCCATGCCATATAATGATAAAAGCCACGTACCTGAGGCCCTGCTCCAAACTCTAGCAAGGCAACCTTATTAACAGACTGTGATAAAATGAAGCATTCTGGGTGCCAAACACAGCCAAGGCAGCACCAAGAGGCAACCTAAAAAGAAAAGAAGAGTTAGTTTGAAATTCCAAAAGTCAGGCTCAGTCTGGTCAATGGCATAGGATCAAAATTGGATTTTATTCATTATTACTTATTCGTAGTATGTACTTCATAGTTATTGAAAAAAAATCTCTTAAACTTTATTAAAAACAAATGTGAAGTAAATTAGATATTTATAGTACATTAAACAATTAAAAGCAAACAAATCAATACCTTTAGGTTTATGTATCCTGCCCCCAACTTTCCCCAATCACAGTTATTCATATTTTTATTTGGTAAAATATTATTTCAGGTTCACTGCCACCTCTCCAAGTTTCTGATTAATTTCTTTAGTTATATTCCAAACACACCTATTTTCTCGATATCGTAGTTTTTTTGGAAAAATCCTTAGTGTTGTCTATCATATTTTAAGCAAAAGCTGAGAGCAACCGCACACCCCAAGTGCTTTCCTCAACCGGACTAGAGCCACCTGCTCAAGGAGAAGACTGGGAGCTGCTGTGTGTCCTAACACTGAGGCAGAACCAGGGGCTGTGGGCAGTTTCTCAGCTCCTGAGCTAGTCTTTATTATGAGACTGTTAGTTGTTTCCAAGAATATTTCCAGGGACCAATCCATCTTCCAAAAAAATACAAAGAAACCAAAAATGCTTCAAAGTGCTCAGGGTTTGGGGTTATTCTCAGTGTTCTGCCTGCCCCAATTATGAAGACCCGAAGACCCACCTTCAGGAGCATTGGCTGAGACAGGAAAGGGACACCAGAAGTTTCACACAGAAAAGCACTTGCTTTGTTATCCTGAACCAGAGTCAAGGCTCAATTATATGCAGCTGCCATTCTATGAAGATAAATCATCTGTTAGGCACATTTTTAAATAAAAACTTGCCAAGAGTCTTTCTTAAATTTTGATTTAAAAAAATAGATTTGAAAGGCAGAGAAGTAGGGACAGGCAGCTCTTCCATTTGCTGGTTCACTCGTTAATCGCTACAGGGGCAGACCCTGGGCCAAGCAGAAGCCAGGAGCCTGGAACTCCATCTGGGTTTCACAGTTGTGGTGTGAGAAGTCAAGTACTTGGGTTATCATCTGCTGCCTTTCAGGTGCATTAACAGGAAGTCGGACTGGAAGTGGAACAGCTGGCATTGTAGGCGGTGGTTTTACCTGTTAAGGCACAATGCCAGGCCCCCCAAAATGTCTGAATAGTGATAAACCAACTGTCAGAAACAACATTACACAGCATAAACAAAGATCAAAGATCAGAAAGGGGAAAAACTATTATGGATTTCTGCCTTGAACAATGTACAATTAAGAAAGGCAAAAAAGAATAGAGAAGAGGGAAGCCGGGAGGAAGGAAGGAAAAGAGTATGTGAAGTTGGTGGGTAGGCATGACTGCCAAGAACTCAGAGGTCTGAACTCAGGATAAGCAGTGGGGAAACTGTAAAACACTGGCAGATCAAACACATCCAGAATTCCTAGGGACACAGAAGGTGAGAAGGGGAGATGGAGTGCTACTTTGGAATGACACAAAAGATGAGTGCCAAAATAAGACTTCTGAGAAGAAAAGACACTTTCAAGCCTAACAATAAGAACAGAAAGAAACAAAAGGAAGGTAAGAGAGTTGTAAGCCCAATGTCCTAGAGATAGATTCAAACCCAATGGCTGGTTACTTCATGTGGGGCTTTCAGGACCACTCATCACTATGTGACACAATGGGGTAAGTTAGAGCGGAGAAACAGACATCAAGATGGAAGAACATGGCACCAGAAACATAGAAATAAAAAGCTGCTCCCATCTATTTGGCAGCAGGGCATGAAGACCCCAGACCTCAGTAAGAAAGCATGTGGGAGCCGGGTGGGGGCAGGGGTGAGACAGTGGGAAGAGGGAGAAATGCTTAAATCACAACTAGTGGGAGGATAAACTAGGGACCTCCACAAAGAGGCTTCTCCCAAAGAACTTTGTTTCTAAGAAGGTGGGATAGAAGGTTCCTGGGTAGGATAGGCAGGAGAATGTTCCAGGCTGGAGGACAAAGAGGCAGAGAAGGGTAGGAGTCATAATCCAAAGACACAATCCCAAATGCCATAATTCTGAGTACTAAACTCCCCCAAACCAGAATCCCCAATGTCTAAGATCCTGAAAGATCCGAAAACATGATTCTGAAGAAAAATATTCTAAAACAAAAATCAATAAACAGCAATTTCCCCCACCACATTTTTTAAATTACAGGTCACTTTAATGTTGTAACATAGGAGATGATATTGGAATTGGAGTTGTGGTGTAGCAAGCAAAGCTGTCACCTGCGTATGGTGTGCCATGGAGGAATAAAATCAAGTGGAATGCTGGGAAGCGAGGGAGATTTTCATCATGATCAGGAAGAGGGGACTGCTCAGCATTATGGGGAGACGCATGCTCATCTTGGCCGGTGTGTTTGGGAGCAGAAACCAGAAAACGCAATGGCCTGTGTTGAGTTCAAGTGTCCTACAAACACAGGTAAGAGTGAGGGAGGAGCAAAGCAGGAAATATGTCAGCAGTCATCTGGGGATAGAAGGCAGGAAAAGGAGTGGTCAATCATGAAAGGGCGTGAGCACACTTTGGGGAATGATGGCTGTGTTCATTGGGTTGGCTGTGGATGGTTTCAGGGATATGTAGATCTACTTCACAGGTAGGTCACTGGGAGACTTTACATATGTTCAGCTACAGGATATCAACTATACATCTACAGAGCTGTAACAAACATACAAATAGGCAAGGTTTGCACATGGAAAATATCTGATGAGCTGATAAATATGAATCTACTGAGGCATGAAAGAAAACCTTTCTGTGAAAGGTAATATGGCCTCAATATGGCTAAAATCTTTACTTCCGATTCAGAGGGGGAGGAAAAAGCAAGATAGAAGGAGCAGTGGCTTGAATGTGAGGCACACTGGATCCTTACTAGGAAGGAGGCAGATTTTTAGAGACACATTCTCAGCTGTCAAACTTGGAGGAAGCCAACACAGTTCACCTGTTGCTCTTGGGACCGGCATCTCACAGTACACGATTTAAAAGCTCCAGGAACACATCTGAACTGGAACTGAGACCTACAGATAACAAACAGCTCACTGTGGATAAGTTCATCTATCAAATACCAAAGGAAGTGCCCACTGAAGTGTTTCAATTCAGCTCCAGTATAACTCCTTCAAAAATAATAATCAAAAATAGAACAAGGTCTCATGCTAATTGATGACCTGCCTTTCATAACTCTACAAAGTAAAAGAAGTAAATGTCAGAGCCAGGCTAACAAGACTACGAATGTCAGTCAAGCATGGGTAGGTGTTCCAGGCAGGAGGAGGGAGGCCTTGGTAACCTCAGGAAATTTGCTATTGTGGAGCAAGCAGCGAGAGCAACAGACTTGGAGCCTTGAGACTGCATGGAGATGTGTGGCAGAGCCTTGTTTCAAGTCATGTCTCCAGGGCCTGAGACATTCACATTATTCTGATCGTTTACAAACTACTCTCAATATGGGTACCTGTACTACATGCCCCCTGCACGTGGACTCCCCCAACACCTGACCTCAATTCTAAATTATTCTAAAAACCATCCAGAAACAGAAAGTAAGTGATGATTCTTCTTTACTGTTTAGGTTGGTATTTTTGAAAACAAATCTTTCCTGAATTACAAACTTACTTAGACTTTTGTAGCATTTACTGACAGGTAGGGAGTTAAAAGGGGCTCAGATCTGTCAGTGCAAAGCCCCAGAATCCTCTATGAAGCTTGAGTGCATCAAAGCAGTGAGGCAGCCGCTTCTTGCACTGTGCAAGTTAGTCTCCACCCACTTGGTGCCTTCCCTACTGTGAGGCAGAGACCCAATACAAGAGTTCTTCCCATCATTTCAGGCAGTGCCTTTGTGCTGCTCCTTGACAACTCTGATGTGGAGGCATGCATTTGGTCTGGAGGCTAGGATGTCAGTTAGGATGCCCATATCCCATATCAGAGTCCTTGGGTTCTAAATCCCACTCTTCTCCTGAGTTCAGCTTCCTGCCAATGCACAATCTGGGAGGCAGCGGTGATGACTAGAGCAGTTGGGTTACTGCCACATTCGTGGGAGACCTGGATTGAGTTCCCAGCACCTGGCTTTCATCCTGGCCATTGTGGGCATTTAGGGAGTGAACCAGTGGGTGGGAGCACTGAGTCTAAAATAAATAACAGAAACTACATCACAAAATCTAGCTTAGACATGGTCTTAAAACACGTAACCTTATCTTGGTTTAGAGGACATATTTTTTTTTTAGTTGTCTACCAGTGTGACTTTGGAAAACTGATTTATTCTGTTTAGCATATTCCTCAGTAGGGTGGGAATACTTACTTCACAATACTATGAAAAATGAGACAAGCTGTAAAGTCTCCAGTGTGGTCTGAATAGGAAGATACAGAACTCAGTGTGTTTCTCAGAAAGAAGTACTTCCCTAAAACGGCCTGATTTGAACTTAAAAGCTTTTGCTTTTTTTTTCCTCCTGGCACAGTGTTTTCTTTTTCCCCTACATAATCATAATCAACAAATTCTTTGGAGGACAAACTAGGGGAATTCTTTGCACAGAGAAGCCTCATTCACACCACAGAGCTATCATAGGACAGTAACTTCTGAGTTTAATGTGAGAAATGTGATGCTCCTGAAAGACTGTATTTGCATCAGTTTTATATCCCTGTCAAAAATGTAACAAGAAACACTTCTAAGCATCACACAAAATTTTAACTACTTAAACTTACATTAGGTACATCTAGTCAACTAGGTAGCTAGCACATGTCAAATGAAGGGTACCTATGTTTTTTTTTGTTTTTTAAACTGGCATTGACCATAAAGGAATGGATGGCAGACAGAGGTGAGCACATACTTTCCTATGCATTCACCTGGGTGACATTGGGTATAATTTTTGACATATCAGTATTTCTAATTGTAAAGAGAAGACAACCAATTCTTGCTTAATGGAGTACTGGGAAGTGGGTGTGAAGGCTACAGATAATCAAAGCTAAAAGAAAATTAGTCACTGGAATAAAACAACAAATGGCCCTTGTGCATGTTAAACTGAAACCTGGTTGGCTAATATAAAACTGGACTGATCCACACTGGGGAGAGGGGACAGACGCTCTTTGATGTAACAAAAAACAGCAAAGAAACTCCTGGTTCTGTCTGCAATGTCTTCAGTTGGGTCTTAGCAAAAAAACACAGAAAGGCAGGAGTCCCTGCTTCTTTTCTTATGGCCTGTTTCTGGGTGTGCAGCAACTAGGTAGGACAGTGGATACACACGGGGGACACTCAAACATTTAGTGCAAAACTAGCTGGAAAAGAACAAAGAAAGCAGAACAGCTTTCCATCTTGTTGGCCAAATGGACAAGTAGAAGAAAGCAGTTGCTTTGTCATTACAATTTCCTCTGAGAATAACTGAGCATTGTTGGAATGGTTTAAATTTTAAAAATTCTTGCATTTCCCTTTGCAACTCCGGTAGTCAAGGAGACATTGTTCTCCTTGACTTGGCCCACTCTCAACAGATACCAGCATGCTGCAGTCACTGTGCCATCTTGTGGTCATGTCTAGAAAGTTCGTCTTCCCTAACAGATCAGTGTAGGCCCTATACCTGCTCTGAGGCTCTGGGAAAGGGCTATGAGAAACAACTTAGAAATAATAAAATCTCTGTAGAGGAATGGTGGAGAAGACAAAGATTAACCAGTCACTACTTCTACCACCAAGGACGCTGGGTTCTCTTAGGGAAGGTATGTCAAAAGGATATTCGTATTCACTGAAAACACAAAATACTCACAGAAAGCAGAGAATACCACGCGATGAGTATGGACTAGGTGCAACGAGAATGTACTAAAAGGAAACAGACTTCTCCAAGCTTTGGGGATGAATGCTAAAGAAGAGTTAATGACACCGAGTATGGGGAGGTGAGCTGGGGACCTGTGCCAGAAGTGGGAGTGTGTCCCAGAGAGGAGGAACAGCAAGCACCGGGTAGCTGACAGTGTCTCCGGGGAGGAGAGGGAAGTGAGGCTGCACAAGGCAGGTGGGCAGCTGACTGGAGCCTGCTGAGAAGCTGCTACTTTCCCAAGCATAACTGAAGAGGGAAAAGGCTGTTTTGAGGATGAGTTCTTGCGAGTTGTGCTTGTGGAAGAGCCTGTCCGGCAATTACAGAGCCAAGTGAACTAACCCTGTCGTCGGTTAGCAGCATGTTTCCTTAGCCATAAAGTGAGATAATCGAGTCCCTCCGGGTGGTTGTGAGGAATAAATGATACTGTGGGTAACACGTGAGCAGCACTCAACGAGACTTTTGCTAGTGTTAGGCAACATTCATTCAACAGCATCGAACCCCCCCCGCCCAAATGCCAGCTTAT
The DNA here is from genome assembly GCF_030435755.1 of Ochotona princeps. Taxonomy (NCBI): domain Eukaryota; kingdom Metazoa; phylum Chordata; class Mammalia; order Lagomorpha; family Ochotonidae; genus Ochotona; species Ochotona princeps. The sequence continues at coordinate 43,986,208 of NC_080840.1, forward strand.
GTAACAGTCCCCGGAGAACCAGCCTGCACCTCACGAGTGGGGTTAGGCCTGGAGGGGAGGGCAGCCTGTGGCAGACACACACAGCAACACAGGAATGTGGGGAAGGAGAGTGCAGAGCGGGAAGGGGAGACTCTGCCACCCAGAGAATGGACAGAAGAGGCTGGCAGAAAAGTGGAAGCCATGCCAGTGGGCAGGAGGAGCACAAACCAGGAGGCTGTCCTGTCACAGAAGCACAGGAGAACGTTCCAAGGAAGCGGCAACAAGATCAGGACCAAGTCCTACTCCCTTTAGATGTAGCTACACCCAGCACTGTATTTCATCTCGGAAAAAGCATTTCAGGGGCATCAGAACAGAACCCTGAGCAAGGAGGCCACTGAGCATCGAGTCTTCCTCCCTCTCTGGAGAACAGCATCAGCTGAAGGGAAGGCAGGCAAAGGAGGGAACACCTCATCACTGTGTAATTTCTTAGAGATTGCGTAAGTCTGGCAGGTTTAAATGTTGACAGGAAGGCTCAGCTGAAGAAGACAAAGCCAAGAGCAAAGAACAGTGGATTAAAGTGGAGGAGAGTGAGACAGCACAGGAAGAGAGATGTGAGGACAGGGTGCATGTGGACCTGAACTGAAGAGCAGCAGACCACACGGGAGGAGCTGCCGACTGTCCTGAAGTCGGCTTTGCAGAGCAGATGACACCTAGGCACAGCTGTCCAAGATGAACAGGTGTTTGGCCCAGTGGAAAAAATGAGGTAACATTTCAGCAGAGGCAATGGTATGAACAAGCGCAGGCATACAGAACACAGGCTGATGTGCTAGAAGACCTCAGGGGTTTGGGGCTATGGGTCATTCAGGGGAAGGGAGAAGACATTCCCAAGACAAAGCTAGAAAATAACCTATGGCCAGATCACAACAGGCTCTGGACTCATGCTTTCATCCCCATTCGTCTGGAGGTCTGCAGAGGGAGACGATTCTTTCAGGATGGGGCATAGTAAGGTGGGTACAGTGGGTGGTCAGTGGAGGGGAATAAGCCAGAGCCCTGGTAAGAGGCAGCTATAGTGGCGGGAATCTACAAAGCAAAGAGAAAAGGTGGTACTGAAAGCATATATTCCTATGAATGAGAAGCAGAGGTCATTAGGAGCAAGGGGATAAGTGGAGGCTAAGGATATAAGACTGTGACTGGCAAGAAACATTTTAGGGTTCAGATTCACAGGGGTGGAGTGGTTCCAAGCAGTGATGGCATGTTGTAAAGTATTATGTGAGGTATTTTTAGTATGTACTGTAATTTCAGAGCATCCTGATTATGACTTCTGACTAGCCCTGGTACTTCAGATTTCTCAACTAACATACTTCACTTAGCTAAGGTGCCAATTTCAATTCCTATTTTTTAAGAAAGGTGAACTGTTGGGTAATATAAATAATTACTTCATTAATTTATCTGCTTTGCATATTCCAATTAAGTTTGGCAGATGAGCTCCGCCACTGCCAATTTAACATGAACTTTCAGTATTAGTATATAGTGGTCTTCCACTTATCTGGTAGCATTAGTGACATATATAAGGTAAAAAACAGAAAGGACAAACACAGGTTCTCCCATCCAAGTAACTAACCAGGCCCGACCCTGCTTAGCTTCCGAGATCAGACGAGATCGGGTGCGTTCAGGGTGGTATGGCCATAGACCAAACACAGGTTCTAAATAGCAACAACAAATGTTATAAACCCACACATATGCATGCACTTAACTCCTAGATCATATATATTGGTATTTGGAGTCATTCTTTTAAGCAAAATGTCAACAGAATCACTGGAATTTTCAGTGGAGGGAAGATGAACTATCCCAAGGGCCGAAAACTAATGCAATGCTGGCAATAAGAAGTGGCTGCCAAGACAGGAAAACCTGAGACAGGCAAATGCAATCAGGAGACATCAGAAGGCATATACGGGGACAAGGGTTCTTTAAGTGATCATAGCCCTGTTGGGAAAGGTTAAAGAAATGGACACTTTTATGTCCTACTAGTAACTAGAAGACATCCCTGGAGGTCAAACTGACCATGTAAGTGCCAATCCAAACAAACAAACAAAAACAAACAGCAGGCACTGATCTCCCATCTTACACCTAAGAAATTAATGGAAGAACACACCTGAGATGCATCTGAAGATTAAGCACATGACTTTTCATCACTGCAACATTTAAAGACTGGAACCAACATCCACTGCTAATAGAACGCCAAATAAACTGGGCTGCTCATTCACAAGTAATCTAGCTTTTTAAGGAAGACATAGAAGTAGTGTATCGGTACACAGGAAATAAACCTTCACACAACACCAGGATTTTAAAATGGCAGGATACAAACCAAGGAGGTGCCCTATGTAGTACTACATAGTTTTAAGAAACAAGAAGATAATTTGTTTAGTATTTAACATTTTTTATACATTTTATTATTATTCTTATTATTTTATAGTACAGTTTCAAATTCCCTAGGAACACTTATTCTACACTAGAATTAAGATACTATATTCAGCCTTTTGAAACTTATCTTTCAGTGAGGTGAAAACATTTTTTTTTTGAGAAAAAAAAGGAGGGCCTCAGAGTCTTACAGAGCATGTCAAAGACAACAGGAATGTGATCAGCAAAATCAAACCAAAAACCCTGGTCTTCAACCAACGAATTGTAAAAAGGTAGAAAAAGTGATGGGTAATGTGTGCATCAGAGTTTAGAAACATGTCAGCTGACTAAGTGCAGGTCTAACTGGATCTGAAGAATAAAACAACTGCACCCAGTGCAGTAGCACAGTAGGCTAATCCCGTAGCTGCAGCAGGGCACCACACAAAGGTATCACACAAAGGCAGATCCACTTCTGGTCCAGCTCTTGGTGTACAGCCTGGGAAAGCAGTGGAAGGTGGCCCATGTCCTTGGATCCCTGCACCCACTTGGGAGATCCAGAGGAAGTTTCTGGCTTGGATCAGCTCAGCTACGGCTGTTGTGGCCATTTAGGGAATGAACCAGCAGACAGAAGGTCTGTTTGGCTCTCTTCTCTGTAAATCTGCCTTTCAAATAAAAATAAATAAATCTTGTTTAAAAAAAAAACAAAGACAACTGTGGAGATTTGAACTCTAACAAGATATTTGATGACATTAAGGAATTAAGTGTTCTGATTGGGGAATGGAGGTGAAGATGTGAAGGCTTTTAGGAGAAAGAGGAGGGCCAGCTGCAAAAGGCAGGGTTCAAGTAAAGGTTGTAAGCCATTTTAGTCTGGGTTCACCTTGGCTGTGTCCATTGTATGAGTACTTCGGGGACGGGAGGCTGAAGCCATTCCTTATTCAACGGGACAGGGAAGGTGATGATGAATAAGAGTGCAGAGCTTCTCAACGCAAACAAAAGGATCAGCAGAGATTCTAGTTCTAGTGTAGAACTACCTATAACATCATAATCATTGTCATGAAAAGAAATTTCATAGAACAGAGCATTATCTCATTAAACACACAGTGACTTAAATCTATAAATCATACACGCCTCACTTTCTTCTTCTGTTAACGATTAATAGCAAGCACACAGTGCTTCTCAGAGGAGGTAATACTGTTATTCTAGAGAAAGCAGCTTGACAGCTCACTAGGTCAGCAATAGAGGCAGCTGACCCATCACCAGGACTCTCCACAAAAGCTAATCAGCCTCCTTGGACCAAGGGGAGAGAACACGCAGGAGATGTGGTGCAGCCAGTGAGTGAGGCTGGGGCAGTGTGGGAGAGCCAGGGTCAAGGGCTGGTGAGGTTGCAGCCGGTAAGAGAGGTGCAGGAAACCACCAAGTCCACACACAGCAGCTGCAGCAAGCAGGGCGTTTTGCCAGGAAGTGCCAGAGCCAGAGCCAGCAGGCAGAGGGTTCTGCAGTTTGGAAGCACAAGCCAATGGGCCCAGTGATTTCCCCCATCCAAGTCAGAATGGTGTGGTCCTTCCCATTCCTGTGTCTCCTCTCGGTGAGACTGTATCTCCCCACACACCCCAGAATGTCCTCTTACATTCTACTTTGAGTACTGTCCCCCTCATCCTGGAGAATTTTCTCCCTCACATTCCGGTATGACTGTGTCTTGCTTCATACTGTGGCATCTCTCCTTACGTGCTGGTGCGAATGTCTCCCCATTCATTCTGGTGTGTTTCTCCACATGTCCCAGTGTGAAAATGTCTGCCACCACATCATTCAATACTCCCCTCTCACATCCTGGTGTGAATGTCTCCCCTAACATCCTTATGTGACTAAGTCTCCCCACACATACTTGTGTGCGTCTCTTTTTCACTTCTTCACATCCTGGCATGACTTTGTCTCCGACCTCACACCTTGGGGTACCTGAGTCTCCCCTTATTTTGTGATGTGCCTCTCTTCACATCCTGGTGTGAATATTCTCCCCCTCACATTGTGGGGTGTGTTTCCCCTCACATCCTGGCAGGAGTGTGCCTCCCACAAACCCGGGTGTGAACTCTCTCCCCTAACGACTGTGTGCCTGTGCATATCCTGGAGTGACTGTGTCTCTACCCACATCCTCGCCCAGCTCCATTCCCCACCTCACATGCTGGCTGAAATGTATTTCTTCCCACATTTGGATGTGTTTCCCTCACTTCTCGAAGTAACCGAGTCTCTGACAACTCTTGCGGATGTCGCCCCTTACACTGTGGTGTCTCTCTTTACATCCTACTATGAGTGCATCTTCAACACATACTGGAGTGAATGCCTCTCTCCTTGTATCTTGCAGGGTCTTCCCTCACCTCATGCTGTTGGGTGGCTCCCCCTTCACCTCCTGGTGTATGAATCTGCCTGCCTCTACCATCTCCACCTCATGCAGGTGTCAGTCTGTCCCAGCCCATCCTGGAGACAGTGAGAGTCTTTCCCCCCGATGGAGCTCACCTTGGGCTGTATGTTTCAGATTCCCTCCCTTGGTATGAACTCAGTGTCTGTCTACTCCTATTTTCCCGTTTCCTTGCTCTCTCTCCTGAAATATGAACATAATTACACATAGCTGCACAGATGCACCCTCCCCAGGTGCGCGTGCCTTCCATCTCCACTGTGTTTGAGTTTCTCTGGGATTTAAGGTCCTCCTAGCATGGGGAACTTTGGGTGTGTGCACATGCTCTGCCCTCTCAGGTGCCTGTGTTTATCTTTAGGTCACACGTACTTGTCTCTGCAGCCCTGTGGCAGAGGCCTGCTGTGGGCGTGGGCCAGCATGAATGGCGGTGCTCAGGGTTTGCTGCTTTTGTGTTGTGTAAGGCTCAGCCATGGAGGAGAGCACAGCCTGCCTCTACCTTGTCTGGCTGACTAGTGCTTCAGAGCAGCAGGCTGCCTGCTTCCAAAGAGCCAAACTCAGGCTCTCCTGGAATACCCTCTGGGACATCATGCTCTTGTCACACAACTCCTTCCTGCAGCTCTAGGCTTCCTGTGACTGCCTTTCAGCACAAGCAACGCTTTGGCGGCCCCTGAGAGCAGGGCAGTCCTCCCCAGGTGACTCGTGTGTTTTGGGTTCACAGACAGCACCTGCCGTGAGCATGCGGCCCTTGCTTTCCAGGGCACAGCCCAGACAGGTAGCTGGATGTGTACAGGAAGTAGCGATGCTCCAGGGCAGGTGAAAAGGACATGGCACCGCATCTGAGGCAAGCAGACGAGGGACATCCAGTAACAGGGCTCCCAAAAGAGGAAGTGGGGGGAGGTGTGTGGACGGGATCACTAGTCCCAGACAGTTTCACTTTTAGGGCACAACACCAGAAGGAGGGGATGCTTTCAGAGCCTCCAGGCCCTGTGGCTACAGGCAGAGGACTACAGGTGAAGCGAATGCTGGAGGTGACAGCCAGGCTACAAGGGGAGCCACACTCCACTCAGGAGTTCTGAACTGTCGCTCCTCCACGCACCAGGGTCTCTGAATGGAAGAGTCTTCTTGGCTTCTCCTGGCGGGCCCTTCACATCCCTCAGTCCTGTACACAAAGGTTCCCTTATGAAGGTTTCCTCCGATCACTGCCTCAAGGGTCCTTTCCCTGCTCTTCTCCGCCCCCTACTCCCCCAGTCCTCAAGCCTCACCCCCTGCCACGCTTCTAATCCTCATTTTCTTCTCTCTGCCTGCTGCGACCTGAGGGCACCCTGCTTACTGTCATTTCCCTTACTCAGTGAGGTGGGATAGAGTTCTTGTTTTACTGATGGGCATAGGACCTGACCTAGGGCAGGGAAACGTGTTGTAAAGTTCGTTGAATAGTAAGAGATGGGAGGAAAGGTGTCCTGTTCACAGAAGTAGAAATGCTAGCATCAATCCAAACAGGAACAAGGTCTTGGAGACAGGGGGCACTGAGGCTTTGTTAGCATGAATCTGAAAGCCATAGGGATGGCAGCAGAAGACATGCTCCTGGAAAGTGCCCTCTGAGAGGAGCGGATCCAAGGAGTTCTGGGAAACACCAAAGTGCTGGTGATCAGGAACAGGAGAAAAAACAGGCATCACCAAAGGAAGGAAGGAGTGCCAGAGGAGGAATGACAGGGTCAGGAAAGCCAGAGGTGGAGTTTGCAGAAGGCATGGGATACCGTCGAGTGGTCAAGTGGGGATGAAAAGAAAAAGATGTCACGAGCTTTGGCATCTGGAAGCTGTGGACGGATGTCCTCCACAAAGGCAGGCTTCAAATGAAAATGCAGGCAGGATGGTTCAAAGAGTGAGGACAGGGATCAGCCTGGGTTAAGTTGTGACCTGTGTGGTCAGCATCCCATATAAATATTAGTTCAAGTTCTGGCTGTTCCATTTGGATGCAGGTCCCAGCTGACACCTTGGGAAAAGAGCAGAGGATGGACTGAGAGCTTGGGCTCCTGCTGCCCACACAGCCTAGTCCAAGCCCTAGCCACTTTAGCCACTGGGGGAGTGAATCAGCAGATGGAAGATCTCTCTATCTCCCCCTCTAACTCTGCCTTCCAGGTAAATAAATAAATGTTAAAACAAACAAACAAAAAACAAAGAGGAGAAGAGGGAAACAGACCACAGCCAACTGGCTCTTTTAGGAAGTCTGACACCATCCTGAGTAGGTGGTGGGATGAAGGCAGAGGTCTTAAAGATTCAGTTTGCTTTTTTTTAGGAGAGGGGTGTTGAGATGGGGAAGGGATGACAAGTTCCTGGGAAGAGAAGTGAAGGATAATCCAAGGAGCCAGGCAAGGCTTGAGAGGTGGGCTCCAGCGGTCCCAGGGATCTCCTGTAGGAGGGCTAGACACCACTGCTGAGCAGGAATCCAGAGACAGAAGGGCCAGGCAGGAAGCTGCACTAACAAGAGTGTCTATCTTCTCTGGGATCCAGGCAGGACCTGGGGAGCCAGGCGAGGAACAAGGTTCAGAAGGAGGGCACAAGTCGAGAGTCCGTGGAGAGAGGAAACAACAAAGGGCCAGAGAATGGAGACATAAAGACAACATCACTAATGACTGTGCAGTGAGTCCCTTTCTCAACAGAATGCAAACCCTCTGATACGGTACTGGGCACCTGACACATCAAGCTGCCAGCCTCCTGTGCCAGCCTTCTTGGCCTCTTCTTTGCTCATTCAGATACCCTTGGCTCAGTGACAGGAGAGAGCTAGACTGCAAGGCACTTGTTTGCTGCTCATCCTTCCCACTCCTTGCTCTTGGCCTGAGTCTGGAGTCTAATCTACTGGGTATTAGCATCTCTTTCCTCCATCATCTACTTTGTTAATGTCTCTACAGTGGAAGTCTAACACCTAAAACTGAAGTTTAAACTGGAAGCAGGCAGGTGCAGTGGTGACCACAGGCCTAAAAGAATGGCAAGGCAATAATACCATTACCTCAGGCTGTAGTGCCTGATGCAGGCACCTGAGCTTGAGATGCCAATATGCGGATGGTAGTGACTAGAAAGCGCTGGAAAAGCTGTGTTGAGAACTTGCTGGGGGGCGGTGGGGAATGGATATGGTGATAAAGACCTGACTCTCCTGTAACTCTGGTGTCACATTCATGGGCTCGATTTACTCTAGATCCCAAATTCATTTCATTTTCCTAACTTATTCTTCCCTATTCAAACAATAGCGATCCCTTTTATAGCACACAAAGCAAATTCTCCAGGCTGGTTACCCAGGGTTTTCACAATCAGCCTCAGCACACTTTTCCAGTCTTCCCTTGCACTGTTCCCTTACAAACCCCTCTCTCCAGTCAGACTGGTCTTCTTGATGGCTCTAGACAAGCACAGTTCAGCCTCCCAACCTCTACTGAAACCATTCCTTTCACTGGAACCTCCCTTCTTTATGCCTATTCCTAACTCACACCCCTCTTAGAGCCCATCTCAAGTTCTACCTCTCTCATCCATGAATACCCATCGCTTTTAATGTCTAAACCATTCACATGACATTTTAAAATATACTACTTTGTGGTCTCTTTTTCCTCCATTAACTCAACATCCAAAAGATATAAAAGAAAGCAAGGAAAAAGCAGAGGGCAAATTCCAGTGACCAAACAGTGATATGAGGTACTCTCAGCTCCTGCTCCTTTCTGGCTGCCACTTGGAACAAAGAATAAAATTTTAATAAATAGGACACAAAGCAAAAACAAACCACAAGCTGTCTCAGGGTAGAAGCTACCAATGCCTGATAAAACATTACTAATCATTCTAAATGGTAGCATTGGTTGCTGGAGTTGGGAACAAGCAAGAAACCTGGGAATCTCTAACTGCATTTCATATTTTAAATCACTCAAATAACCACTCAAAAATCTCATTATTTTAGACAAGTCCTGACAAATTCTCATTTTGCCTTATCAAAATACACTGACCCGATTCAAATACACTGAACAAAGAATGAGATAAAGCAGAGAATTAAAAAATTGTTTCTTTTCTCAAGGTGTCAACACTTCGTTCTGATTTAATATGTAGTCACATTCCCATTACAATAAGTTAAAAAAACAACTTGAATTGGTATTTCTGTGTATTTGGGGAGACACAAAGGAAGAGAGAAAGTAATAAATTCCCAAGCCTATGGAGATAAGTGACATGGATAACAAAATGGACAGATTGAACTTAATCTGGAATTTATAATAATTGAGACAATACCATTTACTGTAATAAATTGTCTTATTGCTCTTGGGTGGGAAGATTATCAGTGACATTTGTACCTTGGAAGCTAACATCTGAAGTTAACCAAACCAAGCAATATTTTCAATTTTCCCCATACAGAACTGTTTGTTGAATTAAAACCATTCAAAAATTTTGAAATGAATGCTGATTCAATATTCTGAAGTCAGATGGCTTTATTTCTTCTGAAGCAAAAATCCATAAAACTAGTAAAGATGTTTAATGTAAAACAAACTTCAGGTTTATATTTTCAGAAATCTCCTTTAGCTTAGTAAGTTTATATATTTCCCTCAAATTCCTTCTGTATATTTTAAAAATAAGTAGACACAATACACTTTGTAACTTGAGTTACTCATTCAGCATCCACTTCACGCCAGAAATTTTTATTTCTGAAACAAATTTATTATTTCATAAATATACTAACTTCAATATGGACATAATTTAGATTTACACTAGCAAACCAATTTACAATAATTAGCTTTTATGGTCTAGCCATTCTAAAGACACACTTGTAAAAAGAAAAAGACAGAATTCTGATTTCTGAAATCTTATTGGTTTTTAACACATGGTAAGCTTACACTTGCTATCTCAGAGACTGCTGTGAAAGTTAAATGAGATAAAACAGATAAATACTCACTAACTTAAGGATAGCATTAATACTCAAAATATTTGGGGTGATATAATTTAAAAGTCATGTTGGCTAAAGAGTCGGGATATAATTTAACACATCAAGTTAAGTTTCTGTTTCTTTAAAACAGAAATGGTCTCTTTTTTTGGTGTTCATTTTTGGTTTTGTTTTTACTAGAAAGAACTTTTTACTAACATTTGGCTAAAATCTCTTGTAACATCTCTCATCTTTGAGAGATCAGACTTCTGCTTATTATTTTGACCAATTTCAAGCTAGATTTACAATTCTAGTCCAACTGCACTTAAATTTAGTGAAACAACAGATGAAACAAACAAAAGTATTTACCTTTAAAAATTCCACAGTTTCACTTCATAGCAGTTGAATACCAAACTTCTGAAAGAGTAAGTTTTAACAATCTAGTCTCAGTACAGCATCAAACACAGAAGCAGAGTCTTCTGTGTACACAGTTCCCTCTTGACTAATGTTAATACGTATGCTCACTTCCCAGAAGTGGTTTTGGATGTTGTCGCTTGATAATACAGAACAGAAAATTAGTGCGTGTAGTAGAGGCACTGCCACTCACAGGGTGGCAGCACTGAGAACAAAACAGACCCAAATAGCAAGGACACTCACTGGCAATGTCCAATGGACGCACATAAGTGTGCCTGAAATCTGATTAGGAAAACAGTTCTTAGACTCACGAGTATTTTGGTTTTAATTAAGAAATTCCTTTTAATTCTGGCAGCGTACCATGCATTGTAGAAGGGCTATTCCAAGTCCATCTCGGAGTGTGATCAATCACACTGCTCCCAACAAACTGCTTTCCTGCCCTTCTGCTGCCCTGATAGAAGGTGAACTGAGTACGAGCACCACATCAGACTCGCACTGAAGTAAAGCCATGGGATCCCTAGCACGTATTAAAAAAAAAATCCAGGCAGACTATGATTAAAAGTGCTCCAACAGAGGAATTTCTTTTAACAACATGAGCTTGGAGAAAGGAGTATTCTTAATAAAAGTACTTTGCAAGTTAGAGTTTTGAGACAACTGCCTAGCTTAGGTTATAACTTCCCAAAAGATGTCTTATTTTGGGAAGTTTACAGAAGTAAACATCTGTAACTGTCCTTAAAAAAATTAAGGTATCATGAAAAACATTAAATACTTCATTATTACAGATTTCAAATCCAATCATTCTAACTCGTTCATTACCACTTTTCTATGAAAAACAAGTAAGATAATTGAATATATCATGATCTTTGAAGTAACACTGGCTATGCATTTGAAAAAAAAATCCTGGTTGTCAAAGGGAAGATGTTTTTAGGAAGCTGTGCAGACAGGCAGACTTTTACATGCATTCTCTTTGTTTACAAACTTCTAGGCTCACACACAGACACACACATACAAGTTTTAAGTACAAAATAATTCAGTTAAAATCCTGTATATATTGCAGCAGTGAATCAAATTATTCAGTTAAATAGGACCTTTGTGCCATATCTAATGACATTTACTGCTTGATAGTTTGATTGTGATTTGAGTAAACAATTAGGACACTGTATTTTACATATCATGTCTTTTAGAATGTGATATGTGCCAACTTACTACTAAGGAATGTCTGGCTTCTACTTTTTTCTTAAAAAATCAACTGAAGCAGATCTCATGACAAAGTAAGCCTGATACCTGCACCCTGCACAGGACACATAGTTCAATCAGCTGTTTGTTTGAAAGACAGTAGCTCTGAGGATGCTCAGGTTTTATGAAGCAAGAAAAAGATGCATGAAATGTCACCACTCTTGTTCAGTGTGTCCTGGACTCACAGGTGCTTTCTTTGTTCGTAGCATTTAAACCCTTCAAATAAAAACTGTAGGACAGTTTCCCAAACTCTTGTTAACACTGACCTGCTTTATTATGTAGCCAATTCTATTTCAACGTTGAATCCCTACGCATCTAAATAGTGATTTTCAAATAACACAAATATTAGAAGCAAAACATAGTGTAAGTTGAAACTATATTCCATTATATAACCTCAATAACAAATTAGCAAAATATATGAAAAACACTGTCTTAGATTTATGTGGAAATTGGTTTTAAACAGACAAACTCATGTTGGTGATGTAGCTTATAATCATATATTGGTCATATTAATATTCATTTTAAGGTTATGATGGGTATTATCCAAATACATAAGGTAACAAGTCTCACATAAACTGAAAAATTATAAAAAACTTAGTTTTAAAGTAACATAACTAACTTCTCTTCATTGCAGTGGAAATGCAAAGAGCAGCTTTGAAAAGAAAATGAATTCTTAGTTAAAAAGTATTTTTACTTCATTGCCTACAGTTGATAAAAAATAAAACCTACTTACAACTCTCATAGGATATGATGAGAAGTGATCTGACATCTATGTGATTTTAGCATTAAGACAATATAAGAAAACAAAATAAAGTTACTGAGAAAAATCTAGCTGGCTAAAATTCAACTAGTGCTACTGTGAACCACACACCTTAACTATCTTAGGCTTCCGGATTCAACTTGTTAATATCCTCCTGAGCAAGAACAACTGAACTGAACTGACACTTACTACAAATACATAGTCAAGCAAAACTTGTTAAACTTTCTTATTTTGCCATTCTGCAAGGGGGCTTAATTTTTGCTCTGCCAAAGGGCTAAATTCTCCCAATTCTAATTGATTTCTACTTTGACAGTCTCCAAAAATGTATCTTTAAGGCTCAAGTTGATTATAGGGATATCATTTTAAACACAGATGCTGCCCTTTGGTTGCAGCATTTATCCTGAGAAGGAACAGCCTCATATTCAGAAAGGGAAAAATAGGAAATCATAAGCAACCAACATGCTCATGTGTAATCCCAACATTGGTTTGTGACAATAACCCCAATATTTGATAACTCAGAGTAAAGCTGAGGCTCTCCCTCTGGACTAGGCAGAGTGGGAAACCTTGCACAGTACCTCCCTAACAACGGGGAGAAGCCCTGCACCTTTTGAGAGGGGATGCCTCCTCTACCCTCAAAACACCGTCTCAGACCAAGACAAACTGGGTATCAGAACAGTAACAGATTTAAATTCTCCTCCAGAAATTCAAGTGCAGATTAACAGAACTTTCTTTGCTCAGCAGCAAACACCTAAACACATTTCAGAAATGAAATGTTCTCATCTCCACCAGGTAAAAAGCTTTTTAAATGCCTTAAGTTTGTAAGAAATTATTCAAATTTTCCTAAAAAACTGCACAAACTATTCTTAGGCTGAAGTTTTAACATTTATTTTAGTTAAGGAAACTTTCAGGTTTTCTGATAAGCTATAAAGCTGATAATTTTCAACAGTTTCTAAGGTTCTCAGAACACTTCACACAGGTACATATTTAAAATAATTTTAAAAATCCTTTCTAAAAACAGAACATACTTTTCTTATTTTTTTAAAATATTTTTTATTCCAGGTAGCCCCTGCAAATTATTCCTAGAATTTAAATTAGTTTATTTTCAAATCTAAGATACAGAGGAAAGGCTTTGTGAATCTGTTTCCAACAAGTCATTATAAAACTAGCAACTTGTATTAAAAATATTCCCTGACAGATCTTCCCAATTATTATTCTAATTTTTCTAAGTAAATTTATTTCTAAGTAAATTTTGCTCAGTAGCTAGTGGTCTTTTATTAATGGAAGTCAAATTTCAATTTTTAAAATAAATTGTTATTTTATTCTGAAATATTTATCTCCCTAGTTCTTTACCATTCAATTTTGAACATTTTAGCCCACTCCTACACTGTTGTTTTACACTTCCATCATTTAATGATTTTAATTTTTAAGGGGCTAAAAAGGCTTTTTTTTTTCTTTGCTTTCTAAAGTCTTTATATTTCTAGGTTTTAAATATTTTTAGTTTAGGAAGGTTTTACTTAAAAACAAGGCAAAGACATCTTTCAAGCAAATTGCTTCTCCTTTTAACCCAGGATATAATTGTGTGAGTTCATTCACTCTTTACACACATACATTTCGTGGGTAGTCATCTCCAATTCCCAACACACACACTGTGGTTAGTCTTAATGCCTTGATCCTGCAGTCACTCTGTTTACAAGGCATCTAGGGACTTTTAAATACAGAGAATTTTAATGCAGTATCATATCACTTTACTTTTTAAAAATAAGATACTGCTGTTTTATCTTTTCTTGTATTCTGATAAGTATTTAAAAAAATCCAGCAAAATTCTTAAGACTGACAACACAGTATGTACACAAAATCAGAAAATAAAACTGCCTAAGTACCTCTGGCAATTCCATCCCACATCTCTGTAAGTATCTTGCAAAGAGGAGGTGCAGACAGGTGTTCACACTAAGCACAATGCAAACCAGTGGGCAGCAGGCCAATCAATTTCAAAGCAAAAATCAAATGACATCTCCACGATAGTTTCTAACAGGCTTTCATACACATATATTTCTCCTAACTTCAAATGTTAAATACTCTGTACCAGTAATTTTCCAACATATTGTAATTAAAATTGTTCATTTAATTCCTCAAATTAAATTTAACAATTAAATTTGCAAGTGAGGCAAAAGTTATTTCTTTGATAGAAATGCAACAGAGTAACAGGGTGGATTTCAGGGTTCAGCATTGCAAAAAATTTAGCCAATTTCATAAATTCAAAAAGTAAAAATCAGTTACCTCTAAAATGTTCTTACAGAGAGAGGGGAAGAAATTCGCACACATGAATTCTGAAATGATGCCTAACTTTATAGTTTGTCAATCCGATTTACCCTGCCCTCATATTTAACTTATTTGTAAACACATTCCTAAGACTACCTAAACACTTACTAATTGGTTAAATATGCTGCCTATATTAATTCCTGTTATAATTAAAGAAATTTAAAGTCCACCTTTGTTTTCAAGCAGTGACTGGTATACTCTCAAGGTATTTAATGCTTCCAAAGAAGTGTTCATGAGAATCTTAAAATAGTTTAAAAGTGGTTCAAGGGACAATTCATAGCCTTTTTACACTGAACACACTATCTTGCTTTTTTTTGCTGAAAGTTCAGTTCTTTCCTGCTGAAACTCTTCCCTTAGACAACTAAAACATCTATGATATTATCAATATAATATAAAGGGAACAAATTTATATTTCCTTTAAGTTTGTAAACACATCAGAAACCATATGTCCAACCATTTTAAGGGAAAGTATTCAGAAAAACTTTTCATGCTTTTTTCTGGCTCTGTGTGTGTGTATGCATATATGTGTAAAAAGGGTAATATTTTATATATCTTAATTTTCCAAAGAACACAATTCTAAGTAAAAAAAAATTAAAACTGCCTAAAAGGATGATCATTTTGATTATACACCTCTTGGAGCAAATAACTGCTGAAACAAAACTTAAAAGATGGATACAGGTGGATGTTTTAGTTATCTAACTTTTCAAATCAGTGATTTAATGCTTAGAGAGGAAAACTTGCAAAACACTAAATTAAAATGTATATAGTAACAATCAGGGTTTTATTAAAAGTGAAGGAAAAAAAACACCACCTTTGTATGATACTGAAAACAAAAAAATCCTTTAAAAATTTTAAACTAGATTGATTAGAGTGAGTTCACTAACTTATTTAACTATAAAATACCTATCTGTTAAATATTTTGGTTGTATCAACTATACAGATGTAGAATTTTATCAGTACTACCCCACACTTAGAATAAGTTATCTTCCACAACAGCTAATTTCTTTATAGAATTCTGAAGAGCAAAATTAGTAACACAAATTTGAAGATACTCAGCCTATGAAGTTTCTGTAATTCTGACAAATAAAAAATTTGAGTATACAATATCCTTAGATTCTTTCTGCAAATTGTCACGTAGAATTTGTAAACCATCAAAAAGATCAATACAATTGGTTCAAATTAGTTACTGTGCTGAGCCCCATCTAAACAAGACTCTGAGGAGTCACAGATTCTATACTTGTGTACTTTGTAAGTCAGGTAAGTATTTAGTTGTGTATAACCTAAACATGAAGAAATAATACCACTAGATGAGAAAAGCACTCCACAATGCTAGCACCTTTACCAGGCTGACAAGAAACGAATGGTGACTTGAAGTGTGGAAACAACCTAAATAATCCACCAATTTAGTATAACTGGCAGAAACACTTAAACTTCACTTTTGCAGCGATTGAAGTAATATCAGAATCTAATTTGTCCCAGTATTCACAATCTAGGATTCCTATTTACTTGAAAAACAAAGCGTAATTGGAACTACTTAGAAGTCAGTGTCAGTACCCTGAGCCAAAATACAAGGAGAATGGAGGACAGACTTCCAACATTTTGTAACTAGCAATGGCATTCTGAAACCTCTGCCCAGGACCTGCTGAGGGCTGGGGGATTCCTCTTTGCCACTAATAGCTTACTACCCTTCCAATCACTTCAGTTTTAAAGGAAATTCATGGAATTAATTTTTCAAAAAGTCCTCAGAAATTTATAATTGCTTTCAACATCAGAAACCACATGATGATATAATCAAACACTACACCAGGGCTATATTGTTACGGAGTTATTCGCAGAAAGATGTGGGGAGAGCTCAACTGTGGACACAGGGTGACATACAATGCGCTTTCAAGTGATGCTGTGTTTATACAGTGTGGCAACAGAAAACATTCTGTAGAAGCAAGCTAAAAATTCAGCTCAAACTTCAATCCATTTTCTACAAATCATCAAAACAGAGGGAACTAGGTGCTCATTTTAGAGAACTCCACATACCTGTGGAAAACGGAACACAAGGAATTTCTATTCCAGATGAACTGAAATTCCTGCATACAGTATAGCTAGCAACTTAAACATTTCAAATTTGGAAGACGCTATGGAAATCTAATATGAAAGAGCTGATTAGTAGTTAATGATCAGTAAACACTTCCTGCCAAATAACACAAATAAATTCAACAGAAAAGATACAAGCTGATTTGTCTCTGGTTCTTAAAAAGCTATTCATCTCATAGGTCCAAAGTTACAGTGTGTGTCTATGATGAGTTTTTAAAAACGGATATAGATGTAAACTTTTCCATGGTGTTGGTATGTGGGCTTTTCTCCTCCTGAGGAAATGTCTACTGCTTACACTGTTAAAGAATCCTCATTACTTTATCTGCAATTTTCAACCAGAAGTCCTCAATGTAACTGAAGCCAAAGTGAATATTAGCTATTTTACAGTTTTTACAAAATGGCTGTAAAATCCCATTACCAGCATCCATAGCTCTTTGATCTCAGTGCACAGAATTCGTAACTGTTCAATAATGCTATACCATTACACCACACACCTTAAACTATTTCCATTTTTCCACAATTCCTTCCAAAATCAGCTTCCAAAGCAAAGCCATGTAACATGAAAAGTTCCCTGGGAGGGCATGGTGTACAAAAGAGCAGCCTGGACACACACTGGTACCCCCCCACTACACACACACAGACACACACACACACACACACACACACACACACACTCACACACCTCCCCTGGAGTCTGGTTACCCCTCCATCACATGCAAAGCTGGGTGCACTTGGGTCAGGAAAAGAGAAGGCTCTCCCACCACCATACACTGGCAGCACCTCTGCTGTGGGTCCTCAGACAGAGATGCTGTGTAGGTGACCAGAGCCACCAGAAAAGAGAAGCTGTCCCTTTAAAATGCCCTGCTGGATCCCATATCCCACGTGGAACCAACATCAGCAGCACTTTCCCACTCACATCCATGTGATGCAAGAGGCACCATCCTTGTCCAAACGTAAAACCAGAAAACCTCAGCTTCACCTTCCCCAGGGAGGATGAACAGGTGAAGCAAACGTGTCAGGAAGGGGAAAAAAACAGGCAGCTCTCCCAGCCCTCCCCACAAGGCAGTCCAGCCTCCTAGCCCAGGCTCTCTGGACACCAGCACCTCCCTACCCTCCTCTGGTGAGCCCAGTTTAAAGAAAGGAGGGAGCCACCAACAAAACCTGAAGCATAAATGCGACGAAAATGCAATCCAAAACCGGAAAGGTTTATTCTTGCTATCACACATATTAACTCTATTAAGAAAATGGCATCACTTTTTTTCCACCAAAAAAAAAAAAACCCACACCCCGAAAGATCATTAAAAGGGAATTATAAAACAGCAAATATAGTGTTTATCTTATCTCAGATCAGTCCCCATTACCAATAAGTTTAGCAGTTTCTGCACTAACACCTCCCCCCTCCCTCCCCCTGCTTCTCTTGCATCGGATTTTCACGTTTTCTCATTGTCGGTTGAGTTATAAAAGGCTTTTTGCCCTTCGAAAGTTTAAAAAAAATAAATAAATATTAACTCCTTGGTCCCTGTAAAGTCAAAATGGGCTTCAGAGGAAAGGCGGTTCGTACTTTTACCTTGAGCGAGAAAAGGGGGAGCATCTCGGACTTTTAGGGATTTTTTGTGATTTTTTAAAAATTTTTATTTGGTTATATGCCTGAGTTCTCCCTCCATTTTGGTTGTTTATGATACTGACAACAAGCTGTCCCTGCTGTGTGCCGCTCTCCTGCTTTCATTTAGCACCCCCCTCCCCCTTACCCCCCCCAGCAGCCACACACCCCGGGCTCACACCTCCCCGCAGACCCCGCACCCCGACCCCGGCTCGCCCACCTGAGGAAAGGGCAGAAAACAAATGCATTTCTCCAGAAAAGAAAAAACCTCTTTCGAAAAAGGGGCAAAGTTACCCCAAGTCACTCAAAGTGCCCCCCAAATATTGCCGACCGCCGGTTTCCGCCAGGCCCCTTGGGAAGCGACCTTCCCCCGGGATGTTTTGGTGGAAAATGCGGAGAGTTTACTCTCAAAACTGAATTTATATTAATTTTTCCCTTATTTTTCGGGTCTCTAATGTCTTCCGCTCTCGCTGCTGCCGCTGCCGCTGTCACAATATTCACAGCACCAGAGACGAGGAGGAGGAGGAGGAGGAGGAGGAGGAAAACTTTTCAAACTTTCCAGACCCTGAATAAAAGGTATTTTTTTTTTCCCACCGACCTCACCTTCGGGTCCCCAGCCGCATCGCCCCCTGCCCTGTCAGAAGCGACTTCGGGAGTCCTCGCAGCCCCGCCGGATTATTTTATTTTATTTTTTTATTATTATTTTTTTCTCTCTGGGGTCCTGAGCAGGGGCTGGGAGTAGCACAAACTTTTCCTCCTCCTGCCGCCGCCGCTGCTCCTCTGCCCCCTCGGCGAGTCCCATAATTTAAATAACCCTGATATTTCTCCCGCTAAATACCTCTCCGCCGCCCCGGACCCCGGGAGAACTCACCGCGGGGCTTTAACATCCTCCCTCCGGCCCGTCCGCCGCCTTTACACCGCCCGCGGAATTTCTAATAATTTTTTTCTCATATTTCGGGCTGGACGCGGCGGGCCTGGAAATTGTTTCCTTACGCCTCTTTCCAGCAGCCATTGTAGTGTATGCGCTGCCCCTGCAGCCCAACTTGCAGCTGCCGCCGCCGCCGCCGCCGCCGCCGCCGACGTCGCGCCCACCGCCGCCTCCCCCGGCCTACTCGGCCGCCGCCCCCGCCTCCCGCCGGCCCGCCCCCAGCCCCCACCCGCCGCGGCGCCCGCCCCCCGGCACCGCCCCACCGCGCGCTCCGCCCCGGGGGCGCCGGCCAGTCCGCGCCGCTGCCGCCGCGGCCCCGTAGACCGATTGGTCCGGGACGCCGTCCGTCAGGCGCCAAGTGTGCGGCAGCAGGCCGCGGCGCGGGTGTGAGGGGGAGGGCGAGCGCGGAGGGGCGGGGCGAGGGCGGGGGCTCGAGCGCCGCCCCGCCCACTCCTCCCGCCTCGGCCCGCCCCCCGCCCGCTGGGGGCGGGGCGAGGCCCGCCCTCCCCCGTCGCTCAGAGCCTGGCGCGGGTGTCCGTCCGGCGGCAGCGCGCGCCGATTGGGCGGGCGGTCGCCGGGGAGCGGGGGCAGCATGTTGGGGTGCGCGCTACTTAAGGTCCTGCTGCGTGAGCCATTGACGTGTTTGGAGCTGGAGACGGCCTGGGTGGTGGCGAAGCGGCGGCCGGAGGTGAGTGGTTCCCTGCCCCTCCCTCCACGGCCGCCGCGGGGTCCGAATCTCCGTCTGTCGGGCGCAGCCGCTCGGGCCGAGGCCCTGCGGTGGCGCCGACTCCCTGACGTGCTTCCTCGTCTCGCCGCATGGTTCTGTGTGGCCGGGACGAGGAAGCTGACTCGTGCCGGTTGCCCAGCTCTTCCTTCATTCTCCTCTGCAGCCTCGGAAGCGAGATCGCCTGCTCTCACCCTCTAATTCCCTGCCTGTGCCTCGCGCCGAACCAGGTGTGTCCACCTGTGCCCGCCCCCCGCGGCCCCGCGGAAGGCGGCGAGGCCTCAGACCGACAGCCCCGCAGGTTCTCTACCGCCGTGCCACTCTGGGTTCGGGGCCTCAACCCCCCCCTGCACCCTGCACCCGGCAGCAGGTCCCAGGGGTGGTGCGTTTCGGCTCCGGGCCGACCCTTCCCGGTGTGCGCCCCCCAAGCCTGTAAGGGCCTGGCCGTTTTAGTGGCGCTCCCTTCCCTCTGTCTCTTGTGAGCTGCTCGGAGAGTGGAGCCGAGAACAACTGCTTGGGCGAGCCTGCTGCTCTGTGAAGTGGTTTGCCCTTGGAGTGCATTTCAAGTTGTTCCTCAGAGGGACTGCCGGCGTGCGTCCCCCTTCCTGACACCTGTGTCCGGGTTTCTTCCTTGCCGCCCTCTGCCTGTGGCCTTTGCTTAGGGCTGTGCCTTGTGAAAGGGAGTCCTGGCGAAGCCCCGGGGCTGGCTCATCAGCCCTGCCAGTCCTAGTTAATACAGAAGGAATTCATGCAGAGGAAGTGACATTCGGAAACACCAGCTTGGAGTGACTTGTATTTGGTATCCGGAAGGAAGAGGAAGTGCTCTGTGAACAAGCTCAGGTGGCAGCTCTAACCCGGGGTGCCTGTGATGAGACCTAAGTGTTACTGTTAAAGAGTTCTCACTGATGATGATGATGATGATGATGATACAAAAGAGGGGAAGACTTTCGTATAAAGTAGGAATCTTGAAATGTTTTCTTGCACCCAATAATTGTTGAGGTGATTTTAAAAAAGCTTTTATTGGAAAGGCAGATATACAGAGAGAAGGAGATAAAGATTTTCCATCCACTAGTTCACTCCCCAAGTGGCCGCAATGGCTGGAGATGAGCTGATCTGAAGCCAGGAGC
The DNA here is from genome assembly GCF_030435755.1 of Ochotona princeps. Classification (NCBI taxonomy): domain Eukaryota; kingdom Metazoa; phylum Chordata; class Mammalia; order Lagomorpha; family Ochotonidae; genus Ochotona; species Ochotona princeps. The sequence goes on from NC_080840.1 coordinate 44,007,069, forward strand.
CAGGAGATTCTTCCAGGCCTCCCGTTTGGGTGCAGGGTCCCAAGACTTTGGACCGTCCATTACTGCTTTTCCAGGCTACAAGCAGGGAGCTGGATGGAACAAACCAGTGCCTATATAGGATCCCTGGTGGATGCAAGATGAGGAGTTAGCCTTTGAGCTATTGCACTGGGCCCCTGTTGAGATGATCTTACCTGAGGGGTGGACACTGCTAAGCAGAGTTCTATTGTCTTGGCCTCATAAGACAGTTTTAAGTTTTCAAAAGAAGGCAATGAGTTGATTAAGTATCAGCATCTCTTCTTGGGAAGAATTCAGGGCTACAAAAGCATGCTCACGATAGAAACTTCTAAATACAGTTGAATAGCGTCTTAGGTTTTTTTTTTTTTGCCTCTGGTTGACTGGTTATTCTCACATATTGTTCATGGAAAGCATGAAATGGTTGTTTAGTTGTGGACAGTCACAGGCCTCCAGAATAACCCGTCCTGTTTCTGTCCATTGCAAAGGTTGTTCTCCCTTCGCTCGCTTCACCGTAAAAGAGGAGATGGAACTGGGAGACTCTCGATTGAGAATACCTCCAGCTGCCTAGAGTTTCTTTGGCTTAATAATTTTTCCAGAAATATTCTTATTAATATGACTTTTTTTTCAGATGGTCTCACCTTGGCCAAGGACATTAGGAACATTTCATATGAAAATTTTGACCTCCAGCTACTTAGACTGACCAATGCATCACTTAAAAAGTTTTATATATTTTATTTGAAAGACTGAATTTGAGAGGGAGGAAGGGAAAGAGAGGAAGAGAGAGAGAGAGAGATCTTCCCATTCACTGGTTCAGTCCCCAAAAGACCACAGAGAGCAATCAGGAGCCAGGAGCTTCTGCCAGAGCTCCCACAAGTGTGCAGGGGCCCAAGGATCTGGGGAAATCTCCCTCCGCTTTCCCAGGCACACCAGCACAGAGCTGGATCAGAAAATGGAGTGGCCACTAGTTGGGATACCTGTGCCACAGGTGGCAGCTAGACCTATGCCATGGTGCGAGCCCCTCAACACTACATTTTTTAGTCAGTGGAGTTGGGTGGTCTCACCACTTGGGTTTAGATGAAAGGATGATTATACTGGAACAGAATTTAAAAATATACATCAACCCCTTCAGCTTAGTACACAACATCTTAAAATGTTGTAGATGGTTTGTTAATAGTATAACGATATGCTGAAATTGAAAAAAAATGCTGGAATGACTAAGGCATTTAGTTGTTAGTTTTTGAATTTTTCTCTTTGAGTTCCTTTGTGTGACATATCTTTGAAGATAATAGGCATATCACGTTAATCTCAACTCTGTTAAGGAGAGCATTTCCTCGGGATGTATTTGATATTGCATGAGTCTATGATGTGTTCTTGTAACTGTGATCATGCTTAATAAGTACATTTACAAAGTTGGGTTTCTAAGATTTGAGTTGGAAGATTATCGCACAGCAGTGCCATTCCCTGACTTCCTTTAGCTAAGAGAAGTAGCAGGTAGAAGATGCCATGGAAAGTAAAATTTGAACTTTTATTTTTAAACATCATGTTTTCAAATGTCAGGTAAGCATTAACTTGCCTATTTGGTATATTGGCTGTCCTGGTGCTGGTCACAGAATAGGAACTCTAATTTTAGTTGATAAAAGGTTTTTACCAAAGTTGAGCAGTACTAAATTTTTCCATTTTTAGTTTGCCAATCAATGTATAATAATTGCTACAATTCGTCTTATTAAATTTGTTAATATATTTAGTTGTTGAAACTTAAAAAATGGCAACTCTTTTTTTCCCCTTTAATTGGAAAGGCAGAGTTATAGAGAGAAGGATATTTCATCCTCGGATTCACTCACAAAATGACCCAACAGCCTGAACTGAGCTGATCCACACCCAGGAGCCAGAAGCTACCTCCAGGTTTCCCACATGGGTACAGGGACTCAAGGCTTTGGGCCAGCTTCCAGCGGATGAGAAGTAGGGCAGCTGGAGTATGAATGGGTGCCCATGTGGGATCCTGGTGCTTACAGGCAGGGATGAGCTAGTAGAACCATCGTGCTGCCCTTGGATTGTCTTGGACTAAGTTGATCTTCAGAAGATGGATTTCAGGATGATCTTTGTGTGGAGCTACCAGTGACAACAGTAACATACACACATCCCAGTCTTAATTCTCACAGTACAAAGTATACGTGAAGTCCTTTACTAGATGACCATGATGCCAAAACTAAATTTTCAAGAACTCGTGGGGTTTTTGAGACTTATAGATTGATTTTCTACTGTTCTTTTCATAACTCCTTTGTTCTCCTGATTTTCTGCCATCCATTCCGTAACTCCTTTTTTCTCCTGTCTTTCTTCAGTAAGAAGACTGCTAAGATGCCCTTGGCAACACCAAGGCTGAGAGATCCGGACATAAATCCTTGCTTGTCGGTAGGGTAGTTTGTTTTTTCGTTTTCATCAGTGTTAAGTTGGGAAAACAGGCTTATTCTAAATTTGTGGACATCTGTTTTCTGCAGTTGTTGAATAAAGTTATTTCCGTACACAAAATATTCTTGGCTGGCTATCTTTTTTTTTTTTTTCACAAGAGCACTTTTAGAAATTCACAATTTAGCCAACAAAGATTCATCTTTTCCTCATTTTTATTTGTTTAATATGCAAATATTTAGTCATAGCTGTAAAAGAAAACAAATGTATGTAACACTGAGAAAATATCCTTAGTCCAAACATGGAAAATGAGAGGAAATTACATTTTAAAATTGTCATTGAAATTAATGTTTTAATAACAATAATTTCATCTTGTCCTTGAGACACTCCTGGCTGAGAATAACGGGCTGGTAATAGAATTAGCCTATTGAAAGTCTACAAGTTTTCACACAGCTCTTACAAACAGAAGGTTTTGCCGTGATAATACATTTTCATTGGCATTTATTTGGTATGACCTTCACTAAATAGTGCCATTTAGCTTAGCCACCCTTGAATAATTCAGCCATCACACTGGTGTGTGTAAGAATTATACCCCTCAATTATAGCTTCTTGAAAAATGTACAATTTCGCTTTTCTGTACATTAACTTGTGTTTTCAAAAAGTTTTATTGTACAAATCTATTTAGATAAAACATGTTTCTTAGGTTTGTGAAACAAGTTACTCACCCATTCCATTAAAGTTTTCAATTAGATGACTTTTCACAATCATACTTTTCACTTTGAAGTTTGCTCTAGTCTACTGCCAGTTGAAATGGCTTACTCTAATTCCCAAATGGCAGCTACTCTCCTTTAATCTCATAGCCCCATGTTGCTCACTTTGGTTTTGAAGTGTTATTAATGACATCTATTAAGATGACATGCATAATAGTTTGCTTGCGTAATGGAGTGAATGATAGCCAAAAATACGTTGAGACGAATGGTGTTAATTAATTTAGGATGCCTTGACATAGACTAGTTAATAGTGATAACTTGGAATTTCCATGCCAGCATTACGATCAAACATTCAAGTCAAAGTGAGAATTTGAAAAAGCCGGGAGGGCTGAACGTGTGTCAGAAAACCAAGTTCTGACTCAAGTTGTGCAGCTGTGGAGCAGTGAGGTTGAGTGAGTTGCTCCCTGCCTCAGTTTCCTGCTAAGTAGTCACTGGATTAGATGATCACAGTACTTTGATTCAAATTCTTGCCATCAGTTACTTAGAACCCCGCACCTGACTGTGAAAAAGAAAATGCATGAGCTGAAAGTGCTGAGGTGACTGGCCACCTGATTCAGCTTCTTTAGTGTCTCTGCAATAAAATGAACAAAAAAAGCACAGCCACGTGAAATTATGTATTTAGAGGAAATCGGCTTCCAAAGCGTTGGGCTGCTTTGGATCCGTCCCACCTTGTAAGTGACGGCTCTCTCACTTAAGGAATCGGATGCCTCCGCCAGGTGCATGGATGAAAACAACTATGACAGGGACAAGTGTTCCAGCTACTTCTTGAAGTACAAAAATTGCCGAAGATTTTGGGTAAGCCTGGCTTGGTTAGCTTTATGTTAAAACTGAGACCTGAAATTACCCACAATCCCCTTTTCTCCCCCAACGATGGTTGTAGTGAAACTTTATCTCATCCTATTTTAAGGTGTTAGAGTACTGTTACAAATGTAATTGTCCTGGAGATGAATCTAACTTCTTCCTCCATAGCCATCACCGTAGGCTTCTGCACTGCCATCCTTCATTGGTTAAAAATGATGCCATTTTCTCAAGGCATTGGTATTTTGTTTCCCTAGTACAAGTATTGGACCACGTTATATTTTTTCCCTCTGAGAAGTGGTCGGTTGGTTTATCAGTCACTCAGTAGCTTATCTTTGAGGGCTTTAGTTGGAGGATCTTCACAAAGTTCATGGATGATTTGCTTCATGAAAAAAGTATGCGTGGATTTCAAACTGTTTTATATCAAAATTCATGACCAAACTCCAGTTTTTCCATGAAGCTTTGGAGGGTGCCTTAGATATTCTTGGGCTTATCCAGTATATCCTTGCTAATTGTAGCAAATAGGCTGCTATCAGAATAATCCCTTCAGTTACATTATTAACCGTTTGAAGACATTTATCTGGAGTCTTAGAACCAGGTTGTGAGTTTTTAAAAACCTGACTTTTAAAATATTCTTTTTGAGCAAACAACAGCAAATTCCTAACAAATAATTAACATTTAATACATGACTGATTGTGGTTTCTTCTTATTTTATTCATACACACAGAATTCCATCATGATCCAAAGAAGACAGAGTGGAGTGAAGCCACCTATGCCGACGGCAGCAGAAAGAGCTGAAATCTTGGGAGCAATGGGAAAGCTACCATATTGAATGTTTGCATTAAAATTGTTTGTGTAACTTGGAAGCAGGTGAATATTTTAAGCAGATGATTGCTGTGATATTGAATTCTGCCAGGTTTACCCAGATAGATCTTAAGATCTGCCAGGGGTGACATGTTTCGGGTGACCCCATGTCATTGACGTTTGCTCGCATGGGCTTGGCTGTGGCACTGATCTTACACTACTAAGGTTTCAGGGGCAGGAGTGTTAGTACAGCTTACTTGAAGAGTCGAGTCTTTCCAGTAAGATGTGAACAAGTAAGGAAGCTGCGAGGCCTGGAGAGGGGCAATGTTTCCAAGGAAAGGAGGTGAATGATGTCACAACGCGACATGTGGAAGGTGTTGAACTCTCTGTAGACTGTCCCAAGGCAGTGGAGAAGTGAGGAGCAAACCTGGAAAGGTAAGTGGCAGATAGATGAGTGCTAGGACTTAAATCCCAGACATACTCCTCAGATATCCTTATTTCATTGATTTATCGTTGATTGGTTCCCTCACTAGAGAAGAAGCGATTGTGGGTGGAAAGATTATCCTAAGCAAGTGATATGAAGATGTTTTTGTCCCTCAGGAAATGGTTCTAGGATTCTGAGACTAAAACCTATAAACAGTGGATAACCTGTAATATCAGCTCTTGAACCACAAAAATGGGGGCAAAAAAAGAAACTAATTCCCCTTGGAGTAGGATTTCTCTTGGCAGAGAGATGGGCAAAGAAGGATGTGGCAATTGGGGTGAATAAGGGGTCCGTGAAGGGAATGCAATATTGGGCTGAGACTAGAGCTTAACTTCATTTGATGATGTAAAAACTAAGACTATTCAGTGTGGTAATTGGAGGATTATGTAGCAGCTCTCTTTATACCGATTGCCTTTTAAAAATTAAGTTTGCTTCGTTTCTAGAATAATTTTGAATATGCATAAGCTATTTAATATGTTTGAAAATAAATTACTCATTTCTCTTTTCATTGGATGATGCATTGTGGGAATTTTTACTTTCTAAAGATTTAATGATTTATTGGAAAGGCAGAGTGATAGAGGGAAAGACAGAAATCCATCTGTTCATTTCCTGAATGGCTGCAGCAGCCAGGTCTGGACCAGGTCAAAACCAGGAGGCGGGACTTCGCTCCTGCTTGCCACGTGGGCGGGCCATCTTCTGCTGCCTTCCAGGTCCATTAACAGGAAGCTGGATCTGAAGCATTACAACTAGGACTTAAATCAGCATTCCCATGTAGGATGGTAGTGTCACAGAAAGCATTGTTATTATTGTTGAAGATTTATTTGAAAACCAAAAAAAAAAATTGAGTGCTAGTGATGCAGTTCTCAGTGTATTGTGTAGGGCTAGCATTATATAGTAGAAACCAACTACTGTACAATTGTTGAGGTTAACCATCTTTAGTTAGATGGAATTTTAATTTAAATGAAACTGCTAATTTTAAGTGTTGAGCATTTTACGTTAAAATATTCCTACAGGTTTTTTTTTTTTTTTTAAACGAGAGAGAGAAAGGTTACAAAGAGAGGGAGAGATAGGTCTTCTATCCCCAGCTTTACTCTCCACATGGTCACAGTGGCTTGACCTGAGCCAGGCCAAAGCCAGTAGTCTGTAGCTTCTTTTGGATCTTCATTCTGGTACAGGAGCCCAAGGATGTGGGCCATCTTCTTCTGCTCTCCCAGGCACATTAGCAGGGAGCTGGATTAAAAGTGTAGCAGCTGGGACTTGAACCAGCATCCATATGGGATGTTGGCGCCTTAGGCAGCTGCTTAACCTGCAAATGCTGCAGCACCAGCCAAAGAACATCATTTTAATGGTTTCCAGCAGCCAGGTCTCCATTGGCCTCTGTAGTCCAGCTCAGACATTTGACCTTCATCATTAACTCCAATCCTCTTTAAATAAAAATTGACTGAAAAACTCTTGATTTGTTTTGACTGTTGTAAAAATGATGGGCTAAAACAGGATGTGAAAAGAATTACGGTGTATTTGTGTGAAGCTTGTTGTAACCCTGCTTGCTAAAAGGTTTAGAATTTTAATGTCACCTCTTTGGATATACCAGTATCACCATTCATTCTGTAGGTGTTTGTCCTGATAGAGGTCATGTTAAATTTTTGTTGAATTTGCCCACTTTTGCTTTGTTGGTAAGCACTTCGCAGATACGGACACCTGCCTGATTGATCACTAGTGCCTCTCTGTGTGACCATTCATTTCTCTTTGGAAATAGACTTTGGAGTTGGTTTGCTGGGTCCTACTGTAACTAAGTTTGACATTTTGAGGAACCAACAAACTTTTCCAAAGTGGTCACACTATAGGAGATGTGTATGAGGCTTTCGGTTTCTCTGTATCTGCTTTAACTTTTTTTTTTTTTAGATTTATTTATTTTTATTTTAAAGTTGGATTTTAGAAAAAGAGACAGAAAAATCTTCCATCTGCTGATTCCTCAAATGGCTACAACAGCTGGAGCTGAGCTGATCAAAAGCCAGGAGCTTCTTCCAGGTTTCCCACACAGTTGCGGGTTCCCAAGGCTTTGGGTCATTCTCTCCTGCTTTTCTGGGAGCTGGATTGGAAGTGGAGCAGTTGGAACACAAAACTTCACCTGTATGGGGTGCTGGTGCTTGCAAGGTGAGGACATCGTCACTGAGCCATCCTGCCAGGCCCTCATTAATATTTGTTCTCTGAATTATAGCTGCCAAGTGGTGAACTAGGATCCACTTGTGGGTTTCCTTTTTGTTGTTGTTGTTGTTTTGTTTTTTGTGTTTTGCATTAATCTGATAATGAACACTGTTTGTTTAGCATCTTTTAATATGCATCTTCTTAGTAGTTTGTGTATCTTTGGGCAAATGTCTATTCACATCCTTTGCCCATTTCTAAATTTGTTTTCATTGAGTCCTAAGAGTTTCTTACAGGATGCAAATTCAAATTCATTATAATGTGGTTTGCCAGAATTTCTTCCTTTTCTATGAGTTATTTCACTTTCTGGTGGCCTTGAAAGCACAATGGTTTTTTAATTTTGAAGAAATCCAATTTATTTTTTTCTTTTGTTGTTTTTGGTGTCATCTGTGAAGGCTTTGTCTAATTCATGGCCATGAAGATTTACACCTTTTCTAAGGATTTTACGCTTCTAGAGTTTACATTTAGGTCTATTATCCACTTTAATTTTTGCATATGGTATGAGTTTGGAGTCCAGCTTCACCCTCACATATAACTATCCAATTGCCCTAGTACTCTTCATTGAAAAAAATTTTTCTTCCATTAAGTTGTTTTAGCACCCTTGTAGCAAATAAATTGGTTGAGCATGGGAGTTTATTTGTGGAGTTTCTGTTGTGTTCCACTGATCTGGGTGGATTTTCCCTTTTGTCAGCACCACACTGTCTTGATTATTCTAGCTTTGTAGTAATGGCTTTGATTGGGTTCTGTAAATGTTTTTTGTGAAGTGCTTTTAGTGAGAAAATGATTAATTGTTTTAGAAAATTTTTGATTAGAACACCTTTAACACATATGTAATTTCTCTGTGCAGGCAAAATTGTGCAATTCTAAATCATCAGTGATTCCAAATTCTTTGTTTGCTGCTTCATAGCAATCTTGATAATTTAAGTATGTTTATTTTGGTTGTCCAAGGTGTCGTCATACTGCATTTGAGGGGCAGAATCTTGGTGGTTTTCCTTATCAGAACTCTTAAATTTGGCATTGTATTTTCCTGTTGAGGATTCCACCTTTCAAGAGGTAAAGGCAGCCAACTTGATAAATTGTGCTACAGTATTGGTAGATGCTATGAAAGGCATATTGCACAAGCCTTTGATATCAACTATTAACTAACACATGTGTGACAGACTTCTTACTGTGTCATGTGCATCTCTTGTAGGAGCCATCCCTTTATGAATTCTTAAGAGGAGTGCTTACTGCCTGTAGTAAAAGCAGTTTCTTTTGAGTCAGCACATCTGTTTATGAGCTGCTAGAGGACACAAACAATACGAATTCATAGTGCCTAGGCTGTGTCTAGAGATGTTGGCTTTTAAATTGAGCGATTTTGAAAAACTCCAGGTCCTAAAAATGCAGTGTGTGATGTATGTAGTAAATACCACAGAAGCAACCGTTTTCAAGAGCTGTCAAGATCTTCCATGTGTATTCATGCATATCTCTACGTACTAGGAGGTCTTGCATTATCTTGTAATTGTTTTCCATGAGATTTTTCTCATGTTTTACACAAAACTTCTGAGTATATGAGATATAGGGTACTTGTTGTTGTTTTTTTCCCTCAATTTTATATTGTGGAATAATTTTCTGCCAGTGAGTGTAGATTTTTCCAGTGGCTGCAGTTTTCATTTTATGGTATACTATTTAACCAGTTTCTCATTGATGTACTATTATAAAACAAGTTTGCATCGATCCTGTCTGTCCATGAGTCTTTGCCTATGCATGTGTTTATCTGCATCATACATCTCTAAAAGTAAATTGAATTTTCAGGGCTACAGATGTCTGGGATTTAAATTCTAAGGTAGTTTCCACCAACATTCATGTTCACTCCTGCAAAACCCGTGTTTTCTTTAAAAAAAAGATTTATTGTTATTTTTTATTTATTTTACTAGAAAGGCTGAGTGACAGAGGGAGAGGGATTTTCTGTCCACTGGTTCATTGTCCAAATGGTCATAATACCCTGGGATGAAAAGCCAGGCCGAAGTGAGGAGCCAGGAACTCCATCCGTATTTCCCATGCAAGCGTCAGGGACCTAAGCCCTTGGGTCATCTTTTGCTGTGTTACCAGACCAAGTGAAGGATACTGAATCAGAAGCAAAGGCGTCAGGCCTTGAACAGTTGCTGTAATGAGGAAGTCAGTGTAATATGTAGTAGTTTAACCCACTGTACCACAGTGCTAGTCGCTGAGTTCTTTGACATTTCCAGCCTACTGGACAGTTTAAGGTGAATTCTTACCCATTTGATAGGAGGAAAAATGGAACAGATTGGTTCATCTCTGTTGTCCATTTTTTAAAAAAAGGCTTTTATTTTATTTTGTCATTTGAAAGGCAGAGTTAGACAAGGAAAGACAGATTGTCCATCTACTGCTTCACTCCTCAAAGGGCCACAAAACTAGAACTCAGGCGATCTGAAGCCAGAAACCTGGAGCTTCCTCCAGGTCTCCCTCGTAACTGCAGGAGCTCAAGATTTGAGCCATTATCCACTGTTTTCCCAATCCATAGTGTGCAGCTGGATTGATAGTGGAGCAACTTGTACAGGAGCCAGCTCCCATGTGGGATGCCAGGGCTACAGATGGAGGCTTAAGCATATATGCTACAGCCAACCCTGTCCCATTTTTTTAAAAAAGAGATTTGTTATGGGCCTGACACAATGGCTAGATTAGTTAATCTTCCCCTTGTAAGCATGGGATCCCATATGGGTGCTGGTTTGTATCCCAGCTGTTCCACTTCCCATCCAGCTTCCTGCTTGTGGTCTGAGAAAGCAGCAAGGGATGACCCAAAGCCTTGGTACCCTACACCTGCATGGGAGACTTCGAAAAAGCTTCTAGCTCCTGGCTTCGGATCAACTCAACTCTGGCCGTTGTAGGCATTCGGGAAGTGAAGCGGCAAATGGAAGATATTTCTGTCTTTCCTTCTCTCTGCAAATCTGCCTTTCCAATAGAAGTAAATAAATCACATATATACAGACATATATAATTTGTTGCAAATAATTTGAAATACTGTTCAGTATATTAATGACATTACCTATTTTTTATGTTTTTCCCTAATGTTCCCTGGTTTCTTAATAATATTTACCCTAATTGCTTTAACTTTTTTTTTTAAAGATTTATTTATTTTCACTGAAAAGATAGATCCATGGAGAGAAGTAGAAAGCTCTTCAATCTACTGGTTCACACCCCAAATGCTGCAATGGCCAGAACTATGCTGATCTAAAGCCAAGAGCTGGAAGCTTCCCCAGGGCCTCCCACACTGGTGCAGGGCCTCAAGGACTTGAGCCATCCTTCACTACATTCACAGGCTACAAGCAGGGAGCTGAATGTAAGGTGGAACAGCCAGGACACGAACCAGTGTCCATATGTGATGCCAGCGCTAGCAGGTGGAGTATCAGCCAGTTGGACTATTGTGCTGGCCCCTTTGACTTTGTTTTTAACTTTTCAAAAGATTTCAGTGTTTTGCATTTTAATGTAATTATATGGATCCACCTTTTTATTTATGATTTCTGGAGTTGGACAGATAATCCAGGTACAAGTGCTCCAGTTACAGTTCAGCTCTACTTAAGAGATACTTGCAAGTATCTCTAATGTGTCAAGTCCTATGCTAACCCTGGAGGGGCAGTAACAAGTCAGTCATTACCATGACTGACCCTCCGAGAAGCTTATTGTGGCATGAGGAGCGTGAAATCACTGTGGGAATGAGAGCACACTTCCAAGAGGGCTTAGTGGCCTTAATCAACACAGCAAGGCGTGTATACCCGTGGCCTCTTTCAGAATAATCCTCACTCCCTGGAGCCAGACTGTAGGAAAGGAGGTAGCAAAGGAGCAACTGGAAAGGTAGAATGTCTTGATGACTTTGGATCTCATTCCGTGTGTAAGAGAGCACCCTGGAAGGGTTGGAAATGAGGATTATCAAATCCAGTTTGTGTTTGGGATGACAGTCAAGATGCATTGGGCAGAGAGGTTATTGTAATGATCTCAGCCACCATACCTTTCTTAGATTTATTTATTTTTGTTGGAAAGGCAAATCTATAGAGAATTAAAGGCAGAATTGTTTTTTGTCTGCTGGTTCACTCCCCAAATGCTGTAATGACTGGAACTGAGCTGATCAGGAGATTCTAGCAGGTCTCCCACACATGTGCAGGGTCCCAAGGAATTGGGCCACCCATTACTGCTTTCCTAGGTCATAAGCAGGGGACTGGATGGGAAATGGAACAGCCAGGTGACATGAGTTAGTGCCCATGTGAGATTCCAGTGCTTGCAGGCTGAGGCCCCACCATAGCTTTCTTAGTTGCTTCCCCTTCAAGTCTTTGCCCCAACTCCAATTCCTTCACTATCCTGGAGCAAGGTGAGGCAAATGTATTAATTCCGCTTCCTATTCCTGCCCACCACCTCAGTGTTCATGCCTGAATTCCTTCCCTTGTCTTAAAAGGTCCTCAGACCCAGTATATTTGTAAAGAGCACAGATTTTATGACATTGGGAAGTGGTTTGATTTTGTATCCAAGAGGCCCAGCCTTTGTCCTCCACTTACTTCTCAGTGAGGAAGGCATTAACATTCAACTGTATCCTTTCTCTTCACAATAGTATCTTCCTGCTACCCTCAGCATTTCTGCACGTACCTTGTTTTTTTTAATTTGCCTGGGCATGCTCCGACTGCCTCAGCTAAGACCCTTCCGTCCAGCCTTACTGGTGGGCACTCTCTGAGGTCTTTCTGGGATTCCCCAGTCCGAATCCATGTCACCAGCTCTTGATTCCATCTGGTCTTTTCTGTCGTGTTCACTTTGGGTCTCTTGGGTAGCTGGGTATAGAAGTGATCAGCCCAAGATAATTGAGTCACCTGAGTGCACTCTTAATTTTGCAGCTGTTACTGTTTAGAGGAAAAAGAGTAGCAAAATACAGCTTCAAGTGTCCATTGCCTTATGCTTAAAAGAAGGTTGAGAGAAGTGAGTTTGTGTTGCTTTTTGATTAAAAACACAAGAATGATTTTTTGTTGATGGGTTTCAGTGTTAGGAGTGGGTTCTGTTGTGATGTAGACAGCAGGCATTGGCTGCTGACTGCTTGGGACCCTGGAAACCTAGTGGAATTGTTACTGTGGCTAGGCTTTCTTCTTGAAAATTCGTTGGTGCTATTGTACAAGGAAGCCCGAAGTCTGTTTCAGGACACCTACTTTCGTCTAGTGAAACTCTCAAGTTATGTTTGAATGTGTGCTCACTTTCCCAAAGCTTTCACCAGTCTGAGAAGTCACCTCAGTCTGTACATTCAGTCTGATTCTATAATCACCGTTTAGTGCCCACAAATAAGTAGGCTTGGGACTAATGTGATTTACTGCCAGCATATCTGGCAGTTCTCATAAAGAAGCTTAAATAATGTAAGGGGTTATTTCAAAGCATTACTCTTGGGTATTGGAGGAAAAGGGGCTAAGCAAGGCAGAGGGAAATGAAAGCCAAATGAGGTGGGATGGGTGGGGAGTGTAACTGAACTGATAAATGTCGCACACAGACTGTGGATCCCACTTTTCCTGAGAGGCCAAAAGTCATTCACATTGAAAATAAATGCTGTGAGACCAGAGTCAAAGCCAAAATATCTCAACATGCAGTAGGAAAATATGCAGGATATGGAGAGAGCCATGTATTTGAAGTCCAAATAGATGAATGCCCTGGCCTTTTTTGTTGCTTAGATGTCCTCAAATGGATTGCTTCATCTCCTAGCACCTCTGCTTTTTGTGCAATATGCGTTTTTAAAAATAACAACCTAGAGGTGTTGTGAAGTATTAAGGTTTCCTATGTGTTCTACAAATAGTGGCTAATATTTGATATGCATTCATATTCACACTGGGTTTCTTTATAGTACATAAAAATCTTAATTCATTTTTTAAGCCTTATTTGTTTTGTTTGGACTAGAGAGAGAGAGAGAACATTCCATCTGATGGTTCACTTCTCAGAGAGAGGGAGAGACACAAGGAGATCTTACATCTGCTGACTTACTCCCTGAATGTTCACAACCGCTGAGGTAGGGCCATGCTGATGTCTCCCATGTTGGTGGCAAGGGGCCCAGATACATGAACGATCATGCATTGCCTCCCAGGTGCATTAGCGGGGAGTTGGATCAGAAATGTGACATAACTGGGACTGAAACCAGCACGGGGAAAATGGGATGCATTTTCCATAAGTGGCAGCTTAACCTTCTGAGTTACAGTGCCAGCCCCACTTTGGCTGGCTCTTCACAATATTGTTAATCATGTAACATTGTCCTTTATCACAGACTCCTCCCTATCTCCCAAACAAACAAGTAGCAATCAAACAACCCTTCCATTGCTACTGGAAAGTTTACGGTAAGCCAAACTAGCTGTTCTTTTATTGCATTCCTTTACTTTTACAGCTTTATTATATTCTTTGGTCCAGGTTATTTTCTCCTTACAACTTTTTTCTCACACATATCAAACCACTGTCATAGCTCAAAAGAAGCTGTGGAGTCTCCATAAATAAGAGTAAGTATCGAAAATTGCAGTGGCCTGTGCTGGGGGGATTATAAAAGGAACTGGGTATATTCTTGAAGTCATTGAGAAGAAGCAATATTATCTGTCAACATTTGAGACTTGAAATTCACAAACAGAACTTACTGTTTGTGATTTTGATTGTTCCACTGCCCTTAGATAGAATCCCTCCCCTTCCTCCTTTTTTCAGAGCTGTCCTTTTCACTTCCACCAAAACCTCTTTGTATGCTAATTTGCCTCTTTTATATATTGCTATTGTCCCCTCCCCTTGTCCCTGCCTCTCAGCACTCAGTGTAACTCTGGTTAACTCTACGATTACATTAGGGCACTTCCATAAGTTCAGTGAATACAAACTTAAAAGATAAGCTTATAGATAAAAATTGTGGTGCACGAGGTTAGCCAGTGCTGGGACACCTGTGTCCTCCATGGGAGTGTTCTTGGGGTGTAGTCCTGGCTCTTCCCTGCTCCCACTCTGATTCAGCCTCCTGATAATCAACATCCTGGAAACCAGCAGCAAGTGCCTGGGTCCCTGCAATCCATGTTGGTGGGAGACCAGATGGGACTTGCATGCCCCTGACTTTGGCCTGATCTAGCCCTGGCTGTGGCAGTCATTTGGGAAGTGCTTTATCAGGTGGAAGATCTCTTTTTCTCCTCTGCCCATTTCTCTGCTATTCAAATAGATAGATAAATACATAAATCTTATTTAAAAAAGAAGGAGAAAGCAGTTTGGGAGCCTCACAGACCACAACTCAAATCATGGTTACACTATTGACTTATTCCATGAGCTTAATCATGCACTTCGTCTAAATTTCTCATCTGAAAAAAAGAGAGGAATGTATCTGATATGAAGAAATTTGAGATCATGTGTACTTTTTCCACAGTTGGCATCTTTCATGAATTTTTTGAAGACCCGTTGTGTGAGTACCTGGTCTTTTTGGCCCTGAATTGTGTACAAGAAGTTCTGTTACACACCTTGCACAAAATTGCCAAAGCAGAGACCATGATTGGACTTGACTTTTACACAGCCCTTTGCAGTTCATGAAATACTGTCTGAAACATACTCAGGATTAAAACTCACTGTAACCTGCTGAATCTGTGTTCTTCCTGCTTTGCAGGTGCAAGACAGAGACCGTTACCGAACACAGTGTCTCGTTGCCTCCCACTTCACTTAAGGTGATGTCTTCCTTCTCAGTCTTTTCTTTGTAGCTCCTGGCTGTGGCTTTGATTCCAATAGTTAACTTATACTACAAAAAAGTAGATGATATGAATATGAATGCTGAGTGGTAATATATTCTAGGAAGAAAATAGTTAGGGTCATTGACTGAATAGCCGTTTTGTGAGGAGTGACTTGAGCATCAGCCTGAAAGCCCCTGCCATTTTGGAGTCTATGCTGTTTCAAATATCTGCTTCTCCTGGGTCCACTTCCTTAAGATCTGGGGCACCCTTCAGGTTCAAATTTAGTTGTCTGCCAATCTGCTCTAACTTCATATCCCTGTTCCCACCAATATGCTGCAACCTCATGGCACCATACATGCTCCCACAGTCCTATCCCCTAATCCCCCACGGCCCCATAATGCCTGCCCCCGGCCATAAAAGAGACACACTCAGGCCCCTGTGTCTCTCCCCTTCTCATGCTGCCCTTTCCCTTGCAGCCCCTGCTGTCACCATGGTAGGACACGAGCTCCTTCCCTTTCCCTTTGCCTCTGTTCCCATCCCTACCTTGCTGCAATAAAAGACCTCCTTTGTGCCTAGCTGCATCTGCTAGCTTGGCTTATTGTAGCAAACTTGTCCTGAAGAGAGCTTGGTCGCAGGAAAGGACTAACAATGTTTCTCTACCAAAATTATTCATGTGTCATGTCCAAGATACTTGATGTTCTGTGTGCACCCTCAACCTTGCCCCTTCATTTTCTCATTCATGTATTTTTTTAAGATTTTTTTTTTAAATCGAAAAGGAAAATTTAGGAGAGAAATAGACACATAAAGAAAGATCTTCCATCTGCTAGTTCATTCCCCAAGTGTCAGCAAAGGCGGGAGCACAACTGATCTGAAGCCAGGAGCCAGGAGCTTCTTCCAGATCTCCCACACGGGTGCAGGGTCTCAAGGCATTGGGCAGTCCTCGACTGCTTTCCCAGGCCACAAGCAGGGAGCTGGATGGGAAGTGGAGCAGTCAGCACAATAACCTGCACCTGTGTGGGATTCCTGGTAGCTGCAAGATGAGGATTTAGCCACCAAGCCATCACACTGGGCCTCATTCAAACAATTGTGGAAGGCGACATCAGTGAGAGACAAAAAGCTCTTTGTCATGAAATAGCAAGGAAAAACAAATAGGTCTTTTTTGGCGTTGGGGGTGGGGGGGTGGGGTGGGTGATGGTGGTGGTGGAGTGGGGTAGTTTTTCTAATACTGAAATGTTGTATTGCTTGACATGTACGTGGATTCCCTCTGGACTTTGGAGGTATGGACCATGTGGGGGTGTTTTCAGTTTATAGCATATGCACTTGGCAACCAGGGAGTTCCCCCCCCTCCACCTCATTCCTCCCCTCCCCGGTTCTTTCACTTCAAATGTATATGTCACCTGGCAGAGCAGCATTCCAAACCTCTGACAGTTTCTGTATATAATCTCCAATTTTCAAGAATGTCTTTTAGAATCATAAGAAACTATATTTATGTCTCCTGGGAAAAACCAAACCCAACCATCAACATAAGAAACCCAGATTGTGCCCTCTTATAGTCCTGCTCGCCATAACTTGTTTGTCTCCAGGCCTGCATATCTGTGTAGAAGACATCTGTGGAAGACGTTGGTGGTTGGAGAGTGGTCTTGTAGTTGCACTGGCTAGCTTTATGTTCTCGATTTTCTAAATGTGAGCTGTGGATAAATTCATGAGACTTCAAAGTCTCCAGTTCCACAGCTGTGAAATACCAATCTCAGAGACAGGGGATAAGGTGATGTCTATTAAAAAAAAAGCTTAACAGAATTTCTAAACTAGAAGAGATATCAAGACCTATTGTATTGTTTTGCATTCCTGCCTTTGGAGGAGTAGGCAAAGGAAAAAGATCATGAAGCTACCACTCACGGATTAAGGTTTCAGTGTGTAACGGGTGTAAGGATCACACTGAGGCATAGTATGTAAAACTACTACCTGTGATGCCAGTTTGTATCCCAGCTGCTCCACCTTTTTTTTTTCTTTAAGATTTATGTGTTTTTATTGGAAGGGCAGATATACAGAGAGGAGGAGAGAGAGAGAAGATCTTCCGTCTGCTGATTCACTCCCCAAGTGGCCGCAACCGCCATAGCTGAGCCCATCCAAAGCCAGGAGCCAGGAGCATCTTCTGGGTCTCCCACATGGGTGCAGGGTCCCAAGACTTTGACCTGTCCTCAACTGCTTGCTCAGGCCACAGGCAGGGAGCTGGATGGGAAGCAGGCCTTCCAGAATATGAGCCGGTACCCATATGGGATCCTGACGTGTGCAAGGTGAGGACTTTAGCCACTAGGCTACTACAGTGGGCTCTGGCTGTTCTACCTCTGCTCCCTACTAATGGCATGGAAAACAGGACAAGATGGCTCAGGTGTTTGGGCCCCTGCCAGCCATATGGAAGATAGGAATGAAGCTCCTGGTTACTGGTTTCTGCCTGGCCTGTCCCAGGTTCTCGTGGCCGTCTAGGAAGAGAACCAGTGGATGAAGATCTCTGTCTCTGGTCTCTCTGTGTGTCTCTGTCTTTCCATAATTTTGACTTTCAAATAAATAATTTTGAAAAACAAGCAAATAAACTAGGGCTTTTATATAACCTAGGGCATGTATCTGTATATAAAGTTTTTTTTTTTTTTTTTTTTTTAATTTGAGTGGTGGCATTTACAGAGACAAAAGGAGAAATCGAGGGAGAAGGTCTTCCATCTGCTGTTTTACTCCTCAGATTGCCACCATAGCCACAGCTGGGTTGAACTGAAGCCAGGATCCAGAAGCTCCTTTCAGGTATTCTACATGGATGCAGAGTCCCTAGTACTTTGGTCATCCTCTGCTGCTTTCCCAGTCCATCACCAGAGAGCTGAATCAGAAGTGGAGCCAGATGTGAGAGGAAAAAACACCTTGGAAGCACTTGTCTTATCTTCTTTCCCTAGCTCCTGGACCCTTCCCATCCTAGTCAGTGGTTCACATGGGCATACATCCTCATAAAATACATCTGTTTTTTTAAAAAGTGGAGCAGGCAAGATATGAATGGGCAGCCATACGGGCTGGCGGTGCCATAGGGAGGAGGGTTCGCTTGCTTCACCACACCAGCCCCTCTGTTTTGTTTCCTATTTGCTGAAGCAGCTGGGTAACACTACCTGCCTTCATCCTAGTCTTCAGAATCCTTTCATGCTGAGTGACTAACTAAAGGAATTGTAAATATCTTTGTATCTGGAGATCGCTAAGGGAGAGGCCTAGCTGGATAAGGTCAATCTGGTGACTTCATTTTTCTTCAAGAAGACATATTTGTAAAGATGGAGCATTATTGTAAATAACATAGAGACCTTCCTACCAAAACATCTATGCCTCTGAAACTTACAACCTCTCCTAAACAATATATGGCGAGATGGATGTGCTTGATATCCTAAAGAGAATTCATTATAGATTAATTTGGGAAGACTTCATGGAAATGATACCAATATGAGCTCAATTAAAGGGATTCACAACATTACACTGAAATGAAAACAATGGGAACAGTTGGGAAATGTGGTAATGATACCTAACCAAAGGAACCGTCTCTTAACATCGAGTGCATGCTTTGGCATGTCTGAGGGATTCTGCTGCAGCTGATTGCCTGAGCACCAGAAGGAGGGGATTACAAGAAACGCAAGCAGCAAGTGTGAGGCACGAGGAGGCAAGCAGAGCTAGCGACATAGGATGCACACTTCCTTGTGGAAATCCAGGCATTCCCAGAGACCATCAAGGTCTGTGGGCTTGGCTACACAACTCTGCTGGCACTCGCGCTTGTTCCGTAAGGCAGAAATGAGGAAATGTTTCATGGATTCGCCTTTGGCTTTCCTTGCTTCAGTGCAAAATGTTCACACACACACACACACACACACACACACACACACACACACATCTACTCTGGTTTAACAAAGCATCCAGGTAGTATTGCTCAACAGCCACCTTAAGTACTTGTTTTTCAGAGTGTATTTTTGACTTTAAACACTTAAATCCATTGTGGTTTATCATGTTAATATATGTTTTGGCGAGTGCACAGTGCTGAGAAGGCCAGTTAAAATTTCTTACAGTCTGTTTAAACTCCAGCTGCAAAGGCAAAGACCCCGTCTTTGCAGAGAAGAAAGGACCCACAACCCGAACACCTGCAGGCATCTGCTGACACCAGCGCCTCCAAAAAGGGAGGTTAAGTCATGCATGCTGGGTTGCATGGACCAACTAAGCAAATAGGCTGTTTTTCAGTGAGAACAAGTACATCTAAGATTTTGTGTGGGTGAGTGGTGAGATCACACTTTGAGTAAGAATTACTTCTATTTGTGCAACAATTTGAATTGCGATCCTGTCCAAGTTTTTCTCATTTGATATTCTGTAATGACTTGGGGAGAAAGGCAAGGGAAATATTCAGGTTTCTATTTTCACAGATAAAGAGAAATGAAATGTAAAAATATTCAGTGATGATCTGTGGCCGCAGCATCGCAAGCAAGGTAGAGGATGAGAGAGAATATTCAATTGTTCAATACACATTTCTTTAACTTCAAATCCAGTGAACTTCTGCTATGTGACATTATGCGGTTGAGAGTAAATTGAGTTCAGGTAAAGATTTTTAAAGTGCGTAATACGAGGCCAGTGAAAAATTTCTGTACTAGAAATGCTGGTAGGAATTGGTTCTGTCTTATCCCAACTACTAAGATAGCACAGAATTTCAAAAAAAAAAAAAAAAAAAAAAAAAAAGAATAAGTCCAATGAAGAATAAGTCCAATGGATCAGTTCTCAAGGGATAAGGTGTTTCTTCACCTAGACTTTTACTGACTGCTGTGTGCTTCCATTTCATCCAGAACATTCCTTCAACGATTTGTGCACTTTTCAGAGAAGATGGGCACTTGTAACGATGTGTATTCAGGGATGGGAACGTTAATTCTGCCAAGAATATTTTTCGGGGCTATTCCACAGTTAATAATTACAAGCTGTCCCCAAAGTAGAGTAACATGTGCCTGCTGCTACTATTCCATGACTATTAATAATAAGAATACTATTTTCAAATGCATAGTGTGTATCAATCTCTGTGCCACACTTTCTTCACACGAGGCACTGCTTTGCTTTCTCATTTTATTCCTCATGTCAGCCTTCATCCTCAGAGGACAGAAATAAAAGCTATAACTTGACATTAAATAATAGCCACACTGTCATAATTAGTAGGGGATAGAACCAGGATTTCAACTCAAGCAATAATAGTCCAGAACCCATAAGCCCAAATGTTATGTGACACCACTCTGTCTCATCGTGTTTTGTTCTGTAATGTCCAAACACCACAAAAAGGGGAAAACTTACGTGGCGCGTTGTTCTGGTGCCTGGGAAGTCCTAGGCTGAGGCACGTATCTGATGAGTAAAGGTTTTCTTGCTATCTTATCCGGCACAGAAGGTGACACACTCTCAAGAGATGGGGAAAAAACCAAAAAAACAACAACAAAAAAAGAGAACCCAGCTCACTCATCTGATCTGCCGCCTGGCTTTGTAGGGCCTGGGGGATAACTGCAGAGGTGTTGAAGGGGGGACAGCACTAGCACAGGCTTGTTGAAAGGTTCTGCTCCATCACAGAGTGACATGGAGACTGTTGTCACCCGGAGTAGCGAAGACTACCTCTCCCATTTCAGTGGCTATTACTGAGAGTTGTCTTTCCTCACGGGAACACCCTTCACTGTGTGCTATGGTTTCTATGTGGTTTGTTGACCAGAGGTTTATATGCTAGAAGCTTGTACACCCGTGTCACACTGGCGGTGGTGTGAGCTTTATGAGGAAATGCCTTTGGGAGATGATTCAGTGATGCCAACCCTGATGACGCTCTCACCAGCAGCCGGTGCTTGGCACCTCGTACTCACACCTCCAAAGCTGTGAACCAAATCAACCTTTCTTTGTAAAGTTCTCGGCTTCTAGTATTTTGTCACAGCGGTAGTGAAAGGATGAAGATACTCATCTTCTCCATCTGGGCAGATGCAGAGAGATCTGTCCATGAGCATTTGCACAGGAGGACAGGCTTTGGAAATCTGAATTCAGAAAATGCACCAGCTGCAGTAAGGCGATGGTTTTCTTACTCTTATATATTCAGGGGATACTTGGATGGACCTACAAACCTCTGAAGGAATATGGAGCCTATTTTCTTGCTTTCACTGGGCCCACTCCAGGGAGGCAGGGGCTGTTCATTCTAGCCCTATCCCAGAGTGATGAAATGAGTCTAGTACTACAAAGGTCTCCACGTGCATGACCTACCTGTGCTGGCAGGCAGTTCAGAGGCATGAACAAGGATGACAAGTGTGACTTAGGGCCAGAAGTGGATTATGATTCAGCTTTCATAAAACCAGTGAGAACAACCCACTAGTGGTGGACACACTTGTTTTATGGCCTAACAGCTAAGATCCTTGTATCTTGTATTGGAGTATGTGAGTTTGGTCTTTGGCTCTGGCTCGTAACTCCAGCTTTGTAACCATGTAGATCCTCAGAGGAAGCAGAAATGACTCAAGTGAGTGAGACCCTGATATTCATGCAGGAGACCTGGAATGAGTGCCTGCCTCCTGGATTTGACCTGGCCAAACTCTGACCATCACAGGCGTTTGGAGTGAACCAGTGGATGGGGACTCTGACTGAATGTCTCACTTTTCCTCTCTCTTTCCATTGTAATAAATAAATAACTTTTAATTTGTGTGTGTGTAAGCAACATGGGAATGGGATTCTCAGACCCCACTGTGTCATGCACACTATCTCACCCTTGACAAGTCACCCGACCAGCCTGGACCAGCCTGATCCTTTTCTTGTGTTGGATTTATTCAGCAGCCCTTTATTTTTCTCACTCTGAAATACTCTGATCTTTGGGCTTGCCATAAAGATCATGCTTTGAGAACCATTGATCTAGTAGTCTGAAAACGGACTGTACTACACTTCCCAAACTACTGAAAGTATAAAGGAAGAAAAGTTTACTTGCTGCTGGAAAGCAGACACAGAGGCATTTAATTACAGTTTTTGGAGATGTGTCATTCAAGCATAGTTGTTAAGAGTCATGGGCGGCTTCTCCATTAAGTCATTCATAATCTTCTATAACTACAAATCTATAATGACCTACTTCCGTCCCACCAGCTTGCGTGAGGAGTGTTTACCTTTTCTGTCTTTTACATTGAAATTAACAAAAAACACATCCATGACTTTCATGACCATCCACTTTGCTTGCATTTCAAAATTTTTTTGCTCCTTATTTTCTGTGTTTTTTTTTCCCCCTACCTGTGTAATCAAAGCTTTTTGGAACAGAACATAATTTTAGAAAGTACTTAGTTGCACCTCTTGTTTTACTCAGTTGAAGCTGATGGCGGAGTCACACTCGTAACTTCAGGAAAATATGATTTCAGGAAGACCTAAGGAGACTCTGATGTGACCAGAAGACAGGACACAACGTGGTGCGATCGGAAGGATGTAGACACTGCCAGCTGGGCTCAGAAACGCCCAGGTAGAGGACCAGTGTAAGATAGAATTTGTGCAGCCAGCTAAAGACGGGAATGGTAGGAGACGAACAAAGGTAGGTTGAGAGCACTTGGCAGTTTAGCTGAGATGCCACATTGGCAGCCGGTCCTGAGCTGTTTTAATCTGTGAGAGATCCCCTCAGAGTTATCCCTACTCACAGCTGTAAAGGAAAATGACCTCTTTCCTTAAGAACAATTTAGAGGTTTTGAGACAAATATGATTTATTTGCAGGAATTCAGTTATAAGGTATTTGATATCCCAAATTTAATTTAACAGATCTTAAATGCTTGACTTTCTGCAAAAAACTCGTTGAATTTCTGTCACCTTCTCACTTTTGAGCTAATATTGTACAAATGTGATTTATCTGTGAGTATGGCAAAGGGTGTTTTGTGTGAACAACATTTTAAGTCATAGCCAAGTCACTCAGTTCAGAAAGGATAACCAATATGCCTACTGTAACAGGGATCGTGCAATTCTTTCCTTTGCGTTACCAGTCATTCTGCATTCCCAAGAATAGCAAGATTGAGTAGAATTTCAAGAACACCACTGTTGAGGACTTAGGTGATGGTCTGACTGCAGCAATTCTTATTTGCACCGTTGAGAACTACTTCTCTGAAATCTCAAACTGTTCAGCTTGAATAAACTGCAAAGCTGCCCAAGGGTGAACATGGCTCTATGCTGCCATCTGGTGGTGTGCTTCTGCATACCTCCCCCAGTGAGTCACAGGCTCCTGTCCAGGAGCTTTGGCTAGCCCTTGTGGACAGAGAAGTTTGGGTTGTCCATTGTGTGTTCGTGAAACTTCTCTTTCGGTATTGTTTCTTTTTTCCTCTGTCTCCTCTTCTCTTAGGATAACATGGTGTTTTGTTGTGCCTCCTTTTTCTCTGTTGGTACTACAACAGCATAAACAAAACCAAGAATCGTATTTCTTGAATCTTTCCTAGCTGCCTAACTTCTCTATAAATACTATTTTCTGTAAGTCTGGGAAACAACACATGGGGCAAAAGATAATGATTATTCTATTTTCCAGGAGGAAGAACATAGTTAACCATGGTTGAGTCAAAGGTGGATCACTGGCCCAGCTGTCTGGAGCCAAATGCAAATTACAGCTTTTAGGACATTGCTGTCAGACTCTGAATGAAACTGCAGACCAAGTTACTTGTTCCATCTTGTTGAGTCTTATTTCTGATTGTGGAATGAAAGATTTATTTCTCACTAAAAAATGCCTGGCGCCTACTTGGTGGCTTAGCCAGCTATTTCTCCACCTGCAGCATCGGCATCTCATACGACCACCAGTTCATGTCCCGACCGCTCCACTTTCCATCCTTCTCCTTGGTTGTAGCCTGGAAAAACAGCGGAGGATGGCCCAAAGCCTTGAGACCCCGCACCAAGGTGGGAGACCTGGAAGGAACTCCTGGCTCCTGATTTCAAATCGGCTCGGCTCCAGCTGTGGCGACTGTTAGGGGAGTGAGCCAGTGTGTGAAAGAGGTCTCTGTCTCATGTCCTGTCTGTAAATCTGCCTTTCAAATAAAATAAATTTTAACTCTAATTTTTTTGCTTACAAATATATTGTATGGAAAAGGGAGTCTTTATCCATTTTTTGTTAAAATTTGCCTATCAATATGAGAAACACACATACTCAAATAAATTTTAAAAAATTGAAATACTTTGCTGCAGTTTTGGAGGAAATACAATGATTTGCTAACTGTGAAAGTCACTTAGATAATGTATCTTAATTGGAGTTGGATAGTCTATACCTGAATTAATTATTGTGATGTAATATTATTGGACCGATTTCTAACTAATGTTCAATCATTACCAATGAAATGCACTCAGTAGAAGAGTAAGTATTACTTTTCTGATTCATTTGAGTTTGCTACCCACTATTTTGATTTGGAGAATTTAGATCTCTGATTTGAAAGCAAGGTAATTTTTTAGAATACTCAATAAACACTTTTTATTTTATATTAATTCTTAGTATATACCTTAATCAAAAGTAATAACCAGAAATTTATCCAACCATGCATGTGCTGATTTTTAAAAACATTTTATTCTTATTTTAAAGGAGGAGTTCCACAGAGACAAGGAGAAGCAGTGAGATTCTCTGTCTGTTGATTCACTTCCCAAATGGCTGCAATGACCAGAGCTGAGTTGACTGGAAGCCAGGAGCCAGGAACTTCCTTCGGGTTTCCCACCTGGTTTCAGGGTCCCAAGGACTTGAACCATCCACTTCTGGAGTTAAATCAGAAGTGGAGCAGCCGGAAAGTGAATAGCATTCTTATGAGATGCGAGTGCTGCAGGCGGAGGTGAGCCTACTATACCATAGTGCCTTCTGCCGGCTCCCTTCCCCCTCCCAGCTGAAGTACTTATTAAAATTACAAACAAGATGCTGGGCTAGTCACCATTTCTTTTAGCACTTTCTGTATTGTTCTGTAGAAAAGCACAATATTCATTATTAAAAACATAGACTTTTTTTTTGTACCCTTTCTTGGCCTTTTGGATAAGATCAGGTGTGAAATATAGACTTTAAAATTGTGACACGTGGCGGGTGTTGCACTGTCCCACCGTTTGTGATCCCTCTTAATCCCTGAGTCCTGATTTTCCTGAAATTTCAGAACCACCCATCTTCTTTCACTTTCCCATTTTCACTTGTCAACATTTTACAGTGGAATCCCAAGGTGTATACAGCCTACAGATTCCATCCTGATTGTTGATTCATGGATGAGTCTCAGAGATGAACCTCTATGAGATGATAGGAAGGCTAAGGGGGAAGAGTTTACATTAAGGGAACTGGTGTTCTCACAGACTTTTCCTAGCAGCTAAAGTCCTCGCCTTGAATGCGCCCCGGGATCCCATATGGGCGCCGGTTCTAATCCCGGCAGCTCCACTTCCCATCCAGCTCCCTGCTTGTGGCCTGGGAAAGCAGTCGAGGACAGCCCAAAGCCTTGGGACACTGCACCCGTGTGTGGGGCACCTGGAAGAGGTTCCAGGTTCCTGGCTTCGGATAAGCGCAGCGCCGGCCGTTGCACTCACTTGGGGAGTGAATCATCGGATGGAAGATCTTCCTCTCTGTTTCTCCTTCTCTCTGTATATCTGACTTTCTAATAAAATAAATAAATCTTTTTAAAAAAGAAAAAGTTTATTTTTATTGGAAAGATAGATTTATTAAAGAGAGAAGGAGAGACAGAAAGAGCTTCCATCTGTTGATTTGTTCCCCAAATGGCTGCAATGGCTGGAGCTGAGCCGATCTAAAGCTAGGAGCCAGGAGCTTCTTTCAGGTCTAGAATCATGGAGCAGAATGGAAAGTGAAACAGCTAGGATGTGAACTGGTGGCCATATGGGGTGCTGGCACTTGCAGGGGAAGGATTAGCCAATTGAACCATTGTGTCAGGCCCATCACAGAGTGTTTTCAGTGACAAACTTTTGAAGAAGATAGGAGTGATATTGTGGCAAAGTTCACAGGTGAGGGGGAATTGGCTGGAGTGTTCTAGAGTATTCTACTCTCACTCTACCTCCACCTCTCAACAGTCCTGTGATGAAAGGAGGTTTTGACAGGTGCCAAAGGGTCTGGGGAGTGCTATCTTTCCTTGGCCAAGCAGTGGTGAAAACACATTGGAGAATGGAAAAAAGCAAGGGCGCTGAGCCAACAGCTGCATTTCAGCTGGTCCAAGCCATTGCCCAGGTCCTTCCTCCTTCTCTGGCAGGGGAGCTGGGTGCTCACACGGGCCCCGTTCCAGACTCCTGTGTAGGGAGGCCCCACCATGGAAGCTGCTTCTGGGCAATGGGGTGACAGTAGGAGCCACTAGACTGAGCTATCAGTAACGATTTTGAAAAAGGACAGTCTCTTGTCCTTCCTTCTTTTTTTTTTTTTGAAAATTAGCTTTACTTGAAAGTCAGAATTATAGAAATAACAAGGGGGAGACAGAGAGAAAGAGATTTTTCACCAACTGGTTCACTTCTAAAACATGGAGTTCTTTCTACCTGCTGGCTCACGCGCCAGAAGGCTGATATGGCCACAGCTAAGCTGGTCTACAGGCTGGGAGCCAGGAGTTGCTTCAATATTCTGGATTTCCCTCATGGTTGCAATGCCCAAAGACTTGGGCCATCCTCTTCTGCTTTTCTAAGCTGTGAGCACGGAGCCGGATCAGCAATGGAGTAACCAGTGCACGAACCGGTGCCCATATGAAATGCTGGCTTAGGATTAGCTTGCTATGCCACCTCACCAGACCCCATCTTTCCTCCTTTTTAACAATTCCTGTTGGGAAACAACCTTGAACATCTACTGCTAGAGTTCTTTGTGAATAGATACACAATCACTGCTTGTTTAAGGCACTGTAGTAAGAACTTTTATTATTTGCCCCTGAATGTTTTCCTAACTGGTAAAGTCTCCATGAAACATAAGTATTTGCTATGGACTACAAGCATGATATTGGTGCCAGCTGGATCACTCTAGTTTAGGAAGTGAGAGTCAGACACATGGCAGGTAATGCTAGGGAAAGATCTGAGAGGGACCAGGTAATTTCCACCAGAAGGGTAGTGATCAAATGTGTTAGGAATTGAGTTCCTACATTTCTGCAAGTGCACTGAGTTGCATCAGAGCTTCTTTATTGGGATTCCTTTGTATTTATCAGCTGATATAATGTCAGGAAACTTGGGTTGCAAGTTTATTGGTGTTCAAAATTATAAATTTTAATGTCAATTTACACATTAAAAATATGTTTAGTCATTTATTAGATCAAAGCTTAATGCTTCTTTTCCTTTTTTTCGGTAAAAAGACCACTTAGGAAATGATTTAGGCTCTGTGGGTCATTTGGTTACTATCTCACCTACTCAATGCTTTCTTTCATTGCTGCATGAATGTAGTCTTGGACAATATATAAATCAGTGAGTACTGGCTTTAAACTTTCTTTTAAAAAATGCGCTGGGTTTGGCCAGAAAGGTATAGTTTGCCAATCCTTTGCTCTAGATTTTATGGTGATACTAACTAATAAGTTAGACTTTTTTCATGCATTATAAATGTTGGTCTCCCTTTAAATCATCAGGAAACTGTTACATTTGTATAGTAAGATTCACTTGTCTCCATACATTTTTTTTTCCTTAGGATTTTTGTGATAGATTTTGGATGATATCAAGTGGGCTCTCTGGGTCACTTTCCTTGCTGATGCATGGTCATCGTAGAGTTATGTTTCCCAAAGGGCACAGTAGGAAACACTGGGATCCCTCAGAAACACAAGCGAGGAGTCTGAACTGCCTCAGTTCAGAACTACCTTGAGCTACGTTGCACTCACTGGGATGTTAGACCGCCGCAAGAAAATTCTTCATGAGATCTTGGAGAGCCCACTTCACCTGTCAGAGCTATTGTTGTACTTGTGAAGAGATCTTACGGGAACCCACATTTTGAAAACTCAGTCAAAATAACGGTGCCACCTTTTCATGAGACTCCAGGAGGACATAGCACATCCCTGGAGAAACTCTCCCTCACTGGGACTACAGAGAGTTCCAATTGATGGGAATCCGTTCATTTTTACACTCCCATCTAGGAATAAGGGCTTTTCCTTTGATGCTGCCTGCAAGTATTTTTCTTGGCAAGATTGCCCATGTTTCTCTTGCAAAGAGACCTGGGTAAATGGGGAAGAAATCAGGTTTCAAAGTCAAAGTGATTGGTCTTGGAATTTCAACTATTTACTAGATGTGTGAACTTGGATAAGTTTCGTTGATCTCTTCAAGTTTCTTTTCCCTTATCATTAAGCTCAGTATAAAACTCACAATACACAAATAGTTAAATGATATGCCGTAGTTAGGGTAAAAAGCTAAGTCAGTGGCACTTAGAAAATGCTCAGTAAATGCTGTTTGTGCTTCTGTTCAGAATGTCAGGGGATCTCGGTAGGAATTCCAGGGAACTAACTGTGTATTTGGTTCGGCATCCTGTCTAAAAATTCTCTAGCGTACAAGAAAGGATTTTGAGACAATTATCTCGTGCAGCTTGCGAAGTTTTGTTCATAGTGTGGCCGTGGGAACAGAAGAATGGGTTTTAGATTCTAGACTGACAGCTCATGGGTTTAACCTGGCCATGCCATTTGTGTCATCGCATCTAGTGCAATGCTGGTCACTTTTTTTTAACCAAAGTCTTTAGCTCTTCATGTAATTGTACACTGTTCACATTTTGTAGTAAATCATATGAATGTGTCTTTTCTCCACTTACTCTCAACATTCTTCAGGTTTCTGGACCTATGAATAAAAGAAGTCATTTTTTTGTTGTTGGTGGTGAACAGCTGCCTGGACTTTGGATCTGGGTTACCTCTACTTTTAAAATTTTGATCAAAGACATTTAGGGGAAAAATCACAAATCTTAAGAAACAAAAAAAATGTGATGTGTTTGCAAATAGACATGAAATATTTACTGGGAAGATGTAAAGTTTTCTTAAATTATTAGTATTTTATTTTTATTCATGTTGAAAATCATAGTTACAGAGGGGAGAAAGGGAGAGAGAGAGGGAGAGAGAGAGAGATCTTCAATCTGCTGGCTCGCTCCTAAGATGATTTGAATGAGCGTCCAAAACCAGGAGCCGCGAGTGTCATCCATCTCTCCCGCATGAAAGGCAGGTGCTCAAACACCTGAGCTATCTTCCTTTGCTGTTCTCAGGTCAGCAACAGGGAGCTGGATCTGAAGTGGAGCAGTGGGGACACTAACTGGCACCTGTAGGGATACTAATATTGCAGGTGGCAACTTAACCTGATAGGCCAAAATGCTATCCCTTTAGATATTGGTGCTTTGAGGATAGCCTAGAAAAACTACTGGAGACAAGTGATCGCTAGAACAAGAAATTAGGGCAACTCCTAGGAACAGTTTTGAAGTGTGAAATCCTTTTGTGTTCACTCTTCTGTTATGCTCCATTGTTCTCAGTAGATGGCACCCTTCTACTGCCTTTAAAGCTTTCATTTACACTAAGGTGTAAAGGGCTGATAATTCATCACCATAGTTACTGAATCCTCCTTGAGTCTTAACCAATTAAATGCAGCTCTGTATCATCTCCATTCTCTTGTGCATAATACATATGGCATGTTTATGTCAATATTTAACTGCTGTAAGGAAATTTATTCTTCTAATATAGCTCTTGGTGACATGAAGTCTCATTCTCAACTATTCTCTTTTCATCACGGTAATATCATCACAGACATCTTATTCCAGGCATGTGATTGATCTATTTTACTAAGACTGAGGGGCCTGGTGCGGTGGCCTAGCAGCTAAAGTCCTCGCCTTGAATGCGCTGGGATCCCATATGGGTACTGATTCTAATCTCGGCAACCCCACTTCCCATCCAGCTCCCTGCTTGTGGCCTGGGAAAGCAGTCGAGGATGGCCCAAAACTTTGGAGCCCTGCACCCACATGGGAGATCCGGAAGAAGCTCCTGGCTCCTGACTTTGGATTGGCTCCGCTCCAGCCGTTTGTGGTCGCTTGGGGAGTGAACCATCGGGCGGAAGATCTTCCTCCCTGTCTCTCCTCCTCTTTGTATATTTGTCTTTCTAATAAAAATAAATAAATTTTAAAAAAGATTAAGTCATTCATTTCTTCCTTCTTTCAACCAGTAATCATCTATTCTATACCTACTGTATAGCAGATGCTAAGCTCAAAGAATACAAACATGCTTGATATAGTCTTTGCCTTCAAAGAACCCACAATCTATACAGAGAGACATGGGTCTGATAGCAGAATCTGTGGGGGCAATGTGGGCTCACCCCTGTGGAACTACAATTCCTGCTGGTTTGCCCAAAAGCTGTGAATGGGATCAGGCCTTGCTGGCCAGCTAAGGGGGCGCCCCAGCTGGGTTGGGGTTCCCATTGGTGAGAATAAGAGTAGGATTAAGGGCAGCAGGTGAGGCTGTACATGGCTACAGCCAGCACCAGCACGGGTATGCATTGGGATGGTGGAGCGACAAATTGGGCTTGACTCCAGCCCCGAAACTATGTGAAAGCTGTATCTGGGCGTGGACCAGGCATCACTGGGCTGCAACACCCAACAACAACAACCAAGAATGAGTGTGGCTGGTTGAGCAAGGTTGCTGTTCTAGTCAGCACAGGAGGTAGACAAAGTCAACCTGGGCCAACAACCCACTGGTGTGCGTGAAGCTACCACTGGAGGGAGACTCGATGGAGGAGCTTGGGAAACTCCTTCATTGGGATGCAATCCCTGCAGGTAAGTGCAAGAACCAAGGCAAGGAGCAGCCAGACCATGCCAGGTTACAGAACCCGCTGGCATACATGTGGGTCAGGTTTGGGGGCAGACCAGTCGGGGCTAGCACATAACACCCTCTGACAGATCTGAGAACCAGGGCAGGGGCAGGAGGAGCCAGTGTGGCCCATGACACCAGCCAGTTCACATTAGGACTGGGGCAGCAATCAGTCTGGCCTGGGATAGGCTGCAGCACCCACTAGCTGGAGCTGGAACAGGGGCAGACTAGATTAGGCCAGGCTGTGAAATAAGACTGTGGACATTGAGGTGAGGTGAGTCTTGCCACCCTGGGCCCAATGGGGGCCAGGGACATGAGTTTCAGGGATGAGCGATTTGACAGGGCTTGGATAGCTTGGCTCAGGTCATGGGTCCCACTTGTGTGGTGGGGGAACCCATGGAGTGTGGGTTGCTTGACCCAGATCTTGCAGCCCGCCTTCCAGGTGGGTGTTGGTTTTGTGAACCCTGGGGGTGAGAGATCTGGTGGTGCTTGGTTCTCCTGGCCTAGGGTCCCAGGGCCTGCCTACTAGATGGGTGTCAGGTTTGTGAGCCCCAGGGGGGATTCATTGGGGCTTAGGTTACCTGGCGTGGCTTTTGGGGTCCAGCTACTAGGTGAGTGCTGGGTTCATGGGCCCTAGGGGTGGGGGATTAGGCAGGGCTTGGGTCTTCTGTCCCAGGCCCTGGGGCCTGCCTACTAGGTGGATGTCAGGTTTGTGATCCCTAGGGATTGGGGATCTGATGATGCTTGGTACATGTGGCCCAGATACTTGGACTTGCCTGCAAGAATATGCCCTACTGAAAAAGGTGGAGCAGTGGACAGAGGCCCTGTTGTAAAAGGAGATATGGCAGCACATTTGGTGCTGTAGCAGAAGAAGAATAGAACTAATTGGACAACTACTCCAACCAAACGATGACAGCAAGAAATATTAGTGAATGGAGCCAATGGACATTGAGAAGGTGACATTATCCTTGGATTGACAAAATCGGCAGCATTTCAGAACTATCCAAGACACTTGAACAGAACCCTCGGAATATGTGCACACTGAGACTCTGGGTTGATATGAGCTGGTGGTTCCTCTTCCCTGGATACTGGTACGTGTGGAAAGTCGTGAGTAGTTTCCCCCTTTGTTTCTCCCCTTCCCTCAGGAACAACAAGAAGAAATAGCAAATTTGGAATCAATGAATTCACCCAATTTTCTCTAAACTTCGATCTTTCCAACCCTGATCAACCATGCAATCATTATTAGAAAAATAAAATTTATTTGAAAAAAAATTCCTAGGTGATTTTCACAAGTGTTCAGGTTAGGAAACCTGCTTTTGGTGCTGAGTGCTAGCCAGGAAACCCTGATGTTTTATCACACAGTAGATACTTCGGGAAGCTGGTTAAGTACACAGACCTGGTGCCCCTTTCCCTGTGCTGCTGAACTCGCATACGCAGTGGGTCAGGCATAACCAATGATCTTTTCACTTAGAACATTTACAATTCATGATGGAGTTATCAGGATGTAACCCCTTTGTAGCTTCCAGTGTTCATGGTGGGTACAGAGATTCCTAAGGGAGGAGGGTCCCCCTTTATTTTCAGTGGAGGAGTTAAATCAGACACCCTGCAAGTTTTTGGATATCCAGTTTAAGGGCAAGTGCTGGACCAGAAGGAATAGTTATCTTTGCTTTATGAAGTAGACGTGGCTCCCTTTGTAACCAAGAGAGATTCTGGGAATGCAAGCAGTGACAAAGGAAGGGAGGGACCCTAGGGGTCTGCAGAGGTAGGTGGAGAAACCTGTGGAAGAAGAGCGAAGAGAATAATGGAGGGAAAGTCTTACTGAGAGGCCAGGCGTTACTAGGAGACAACTTTATTGGGTAACAGACAGAATAGTGGTCCTTGATGGTAGCATGAAAGAAGAAAACAGGGGCAGGTGATTGGTGTAGCTGTTAAGATGCTGGTTGGGTTGGCTGCATCTCATATGACACAGCCTGGGTTCAAGTCCTGGAAGCTCTGGCCTCCAGTTTCTGGCTTCCTGCTATCGCACGTCCTGGAAGCATCAGTGTTGGCTCAAGTATTTGGGTCTCTCCCACCTGTGTAGGAGACCTGGATTGAATTTCTGGTGAGATTCTTGCAGAAACAGAGCTTCCCCTGCCCTGTTCCTAGTTTTGTGAGTACTGGTGATGGGGCCAAAATATATGAGCCCCCTACTCTGCCTTTCAAATAATTAAAAATATATGGGACAACAATGATAAGTGGGAGGTCTTTCCTGGCACTGGGGGGGGGGGAGGGGAATCTAAGTGTGAGTGGGCTGGAAAGAAAGACTGCAGTCAGGGTGGGCTACTGAAACACACTTTTTCAGCTGAGGCAACCTAGTGAGTAAGGCATAGGGGAATCCACTCAAGGTAGAGCCTTGAGGGTTGGTGATGATAGAGTATTGGATACTTTGCGGAGTGCACTGATGGCGTCATTGGGTTGCTGAGAGCATGGTAATGAGGATGTATAAATGCATGTGTGTGTGGCCATGTACGAAGTCTCCTATAAATGGCACAAAAATGGAGGAAATTGATAGATGTCAGAGTGCCAGGATATTGCATGCATGGGAAAGCATTTAGCCTAGAACCTTGTTAACTAATATTTGTTGAGTGTTTATTATATGCTAGTCATTATTTTAAGCTGTGTTAACTTATTTAACTTTGCTAACTTATTTACTTTTCTTAACTTATTTAGTTCTCATAGCAACTTTATGGGAAACTACTGTTATTTTATATATCTACCGTGATATAAAATGAAAAGGTAATTTCTTAATTTTTAAAATGTATTTGAGAAGCAGAGAGACCATGTTCCTTTCCCCTAGGTGTTTATCACAGGTTTTTGGCAGAATCCATTTATTTGGTTGAGGCGGTCTTACTCTGTACAGTTTGCTGGATTTTCATCTTTTATATTTCATTGCCATTAAATGCTTTTCCTGCACACATTAAGGTACTCACATGGTTTTTCTTCTTTAAATTGCTTTCAATTTCTTTTATTTAACTTGTGGGTTGTTGCATGCAGTTTGCCACTGTCTTTTAGGATTTTTGAATCATCTACGGCTATCAGTGATTGTGATCTGTGATTTTTCTTTTTCAGTTCACCCTTGTTGGTTTTGACATCAAAGTTATGTTAGCTTTAAGAAATGAACTGTGTCTTTATTTTTCCCCTTATATGTCTTGAAACTCATCTGAAAAACTCTGTTAGGTTCTTCAACAAGTTGGAAAAGTGTTTAAGAAAAAATTGTGATCAATTTCAAAATGCTTTTGAATCAAAATCAACTTATCTTTTAGTTCCATTCTCTACAAATGGTTTGAAACATCAATATATGCCTAATTATGGGAAAATTTTTAGATATTCCTTTTGGTTATGAAAATATTTGAGGTTTCAATTACATTGTGAAATACAGTTTTGCAACTTACAGTTTTCTAAAAGCATGTCTACCTTACCATTTTTCAAATGTATTGCATATGGATGTTTAAAATACTATGTGATAGGGCCTAGTGTGGTAGCCTAACAGCTGAATCATTGCCTTGCATGCACTGGGGTCCCATATGGGCATCGGTTCGAGTCCTGGCTGCTCCACTTCCCATCCAGCTCCCTGCCTGTGGCCTGGGAAGACTGCAGATCATGACCTTCCGGGTCTCTCACGGGAGACCTGAAAGGGTCTTTTGGCCTCGGACTGGCTCAGTTTTGGCTGTAGCAGTCACTTGGGGAGTGAACCAGCAGGTGGAAGATCTTTCTCTCTGTCTGTCCTTCTCTCTATAAATCTGACTTCCAAATAAAAATAAATCTTAAAAAATAAAAAAAAAGAAAATGAAAATAAGCTCCTTATTTTAAAAAAATACTATGAGATCGTATTTTAAATACTTTCAGGGTCTGCCTTTGCATTCTACTTTCCAACAAACTTTTCACATAACTATTGATAATTTTTATTCTCTCAATTCTGTTTTCTGTTTCATGAATTCTTGCTCTAATTTTCTTCCTCCTAATGGTTTCTGAATTATTCTATAAATTATTTTTTAACTGGCTAAGTCAGATAATCACCTTATTAGTTTTTATTTAGTCTCTTGTGATATTACTACAAATGTTTATGTATGTCTAAGAATAGTTTTGTATAGGTTTGTATATAGGTTGTAGTCATAGTATTTTATTAATGTTCAGTTATAACTATCTTCTCATTACCAGAATGAATTGTCTGTGATCCTTAAGTTACTTAGAAATTTATTTTATAATTTTCAGTTCTTTTTCCCCTGTACTTTTTTGGTTAGCATTTCTAGCAATTATTTTTGAGCTATATAGGGAATGTGACTTGTATAAGACTTACTTTTTAAAATTTGTTGAGTCTTAAATATATGGTCCACATGGTGAAGAATTTGCATAAAAGTTTCTTGGTGCGCAAAAGTAGCATATGTTCTCCAGTGTCTTAGACCCCCAATAACTCCACCTCCTGGGACTCACATCGTTTTGGTGTGAGCTGAACTTTATGACTTACTTCTCATGAATAGCATATGACAAAACAGAGCAACAGCTGATCCTTATGGTCCACCACAGAGAGAGAGTGAATTTCCACCCGTAGTGTGACAATGTGGAGTTCCATAACCCAACCGCCTAGTGAAACTAATGAAAACTGCAACAAAAGCCTTAACATTCACAATAGCTCAGCAACAGAAGAGCCATTTACTAAAACTCTACTAAAATCAACTCTACTAAAGTTTGGTAAGAACAGTGAGTTTGTAACAATTAAAGTCTGGTCTACGGCCATACCACCCTGAACGTGCCCGATCTTGTCTGATCTCAGAAGCTAAGCAGGGTCGGGCCTGGTTAGTAGGTGGATGAGAGAACAATTAAAGTCTGATCTCCCTTGGCCTTTCATATCATCTATAGGAAATACAGAAAAAAGAGGTCAAAGTTGGCTCTTTGAAAATATAAAGCAAAGTTAATAAACTTTTTTTACATTAAAATCTTTAAAATTTATTTTCATTTTGCACATTTATTGTTATTATTATCATCATCATTTTATGATAAAATTCCATAGGCTCCTGGCATTTCCCTTATCCCAGCCCCCAAAGTTAATAAACTTTTAACAGATTAGTTAGGAAGAAAAACACGCAAGTCAGTGAAATCAGAAATGAAAGAGGGGTGCCCTCTAGTGGATAAAGTCATGCACCCTTTCATGCACCCAGGCTGCTCCACTTCCCTTCCAGCTCCCTGCTTGTGGCCTAGGAAAGCAGTCAAGGATAAGCCAAATCCTTGGAACCCTGCACCCACACAGGACCCCGGAAGAAGCTCCTGGCTCCTGGCTTCGGATCAGCTCATCTCCAGATGTTTCAGCCACTTGGGGAGTAAACCAGCAGATGAAAGATCTTTCTCTCTGTCTCTCCTTCTCCCTGTAAATCTGATTTTCCAATAAAGATAAATAAATCTTAAAAAAAATGAAGGAGGGGACATTATTATCAACCTTACACAAACAAAAAGGATTATAAGGAATGGTGTAATTGCCTGCCAGTAAATTAGATTATTTATTTGAAAGATATAAGTTTCAAAAAGCTAACAGAAAATGAAATTATAAGATAATGTAAAATTTCCATGAACTTTTTTTTTAAAGATTTGTTTTTCTTTTTATCACAAAGTCAGATATACAGAGAGGAGGAGAGAAAGACAGGAAGATCTTCCGCCCAATGATTCACTCCCCAAGTGACCACAATGGCCAGAGCTGGGCGGATCCGAACCCAAGAGCCAGGAATCCCCTTCTGGGTTTCCCATGCAGATGCAGGGTCCCAAGGCTTTGGGCCGTCCTCGACTGCTTTCCCAGGCCATGAACAGGGAGCTGGATGGGAAGTGGGGCTGCAGAGATTAGAACCGGTGCCCATATGGGACCCTGGGTAACGTTCAAGGCAAGGACTTAAGCTGCTAGGCCACCACGCAAGGCCCTCCACGAACTTTTTGAGGTTGACTCTTACATGTTCTTAGAAAGACATAAACGAATGAGACAGATTCAAGAGGAACTAGAAAATAGGAATATGTGATGAAAGAACTTGAATTGATAATCAAGGAACCTTATAAAAGCGTAGGCCCAGATGGCTTTACTGGAGGATTTCACAAACATTTAAACAAGAATTAATATCAATTATTCAAACATTCTTCCAATGAATAGGAAGTTGAACATTTTCCATGTTATTCTATGAGACCACTGTTGTCTGATATCAAAACCAAAAGCATTGCAAGAAAAGTATATATCAATATTTATTATGAATATACATGAAAAAATAACCAACGAAATCTGGCAAGCTAAATATAAGAGCATATAAAAAGAATTGTGTACAGTGACCAAGTCGGATTCATCCTAGGCAGATGAGATTAATTAAGCACATGAAAATCAATACCATACAACTCTTAATTGACTGGGATGATATTCTACCAGCTCTAACTTCGGACCAGAAATGGTCTCCCCAAGAAACTGTTCAACCCATCTGGACAATAAGTAGCTGGACTCTATGCTTGGTATACATTTGCAAGGAAAGAATCTTGATTGAATTTGAACTGTAGTACTGCATCAAGGTGGAGGAATCCACCAGGGGGGTTGGGTGGGGGGATTCCCAGAGCCTATGAAACTGTCACATAATGCAAAATAATTAATAAAAAAAAAAAGAAAATCAATACCATACAACATGTGATTTGAATTAAAAAATAAATGAGCATCTCAATAGATGTTGAAAAAATATTTAATAACTTTTGGAATGAAAACAGAACAAACTAGAAGTAAAGGGAATTTTGTTAAGCTGAAACAGGGCATCCTCAAAAATCCCATTGTTAACATTATAATTAATGGAGAATGACTAAATGGTTTCCCCTAAAATTTGGAATAAGACAAGGATGCTCAGCCTTATAATTTCTATGCATTACTACACTGGATGATCTAGCTAGGGAATAAGATGAAATACAAGTCATCAAGATTGAAAAGGAAAAAAATAGTCCTTTATTCTCAGTTGCTACAGCTTTATAGAAATTCAAAAGAAAACTATTAGAATAAATGGGTTCAGCAAACTTGCAGGACAGAAAAACAATATAAAAGAAGGTAATAATTTTTCTATAAATTATCAATAATGCAGAAAATGAATTTTAAGAAAGTGTTTGCACTCACATAAAAAATAAAATGATTAAGGATAAGGTTAAAAAAAGAATGCGGGGCCAGCACGGTGGCCTACCAGCCTAAGAATTCGCCTTGAACGAGCCAGGATCCCATATGGGCACCGGTTCTAATCCCAGCAACCCTGCTTCCCATCCAGCTCCCTGCTTGTGGCCTGGGAAAGCAGTCGAGGACGGCCCAAAGCCTTGGGACCCTGCATCTGCATGGGAAACCCAGAAGAGGATTCCTGGCTCTTGGGTTCGGATCCGCCCAGCTCTGGCCATTGTGGTCACTTGGGGAGTGAATCATTGGGCGGAAGATCTTCCTCTCTTTCTCTCTTCCTCTCTGTATATCTGACTTTGTGATAAAAAGAAAAACAAATCTTTAAAAAAAAAAGCATGCAAAATTTGTATTGAAAAATCTTCAAAATGTTGTTGAGGACATTAAAGAACATATAAATAAATGGAAAAATATCTTCTATTAATGGGTAAAAAAAATCCCTTAACAGTTCAGATGGAGCTACAACCCAAATATAACCAATCAATAGATTGGGTGCAATTCCTGTGACTATTTCAATTACACACTTTGACAAGGTGATCCTTAAATGCAAGGGAATTAAAGGAAGTTAAAATTGCCAGAGCAATTTTAAAAGTTAGAACAAAGTTGAAGGACTCATGTTTACCAAGTTGAAAACCTATTGAAAAACCATATTTACAAAAACAGTATGCATGGTGTTGGTATATGGTAGATGTATATTTTTTACAAGATTTATTTGTTTCGAAGTGAAAGTGACAATGATTGGCAGTTGGTTTCCAAATGATTGCAATAGCTAGGTTTGGGGCAGGCAAAGCCAGGAGCCAGGAATTCCATCCTGGTCTCCCACATTGATAATAGTGGTCCAAACACTTGTGCCATGCTCTGTTACCTTCCCAGGCACCTTACCCGAAGTTAGATGCAAAGCAGAGCAACCAGAATTCAAAGTGACACTCGAATACGGAATGTTGACATAGAAATTGGAGATTTAACCTGGTTAAACAAAAGGCAGGTTCCCAGGGTAGAAAGTTTTATCAACAGATTAGAATTGAGAGTCCAGAAAAGAATTTTATTTATTTATTTATTCATGGCCAGTTGATTTTGGACAATGG
The DNA here is from genome assembly GCF_030435755.1 of Ochotona princeps. NCBI lineage: Eukaryota > Metazoa > Chordata > Mammalia > Lagomorpha > Ochotonidae > Ochotona > Ochotona princeps. The sequence continues at coordinate 44,046,250 of NC_080840.1, forward strand.
TACTGAGATCATTGAATGAAAATTGAAAAAAAAAAAAGACTCATTTCACAACAGGATATTCAGATGCATAACAATAAATTTGGGCTCCTACCTCATACTATATGCAAAATCTATCAGTCTCAAATGCAATAGTTGAAACTACAAAACTCTTAAAACATAGGAGCAAAAAAAATCTTTTTGAATTTATTTTACTTGGAGATCAACATTATAGAAACAGAGATCTCCCATCCACTGGTTCACACCCAGAAGCCAATACCTTTTTCTGGGTCTCCCATGTAGGTTCCGAGGCCCAAGAACTTTAGTTATCCTCTCCTGCTTTCTCAGGCCATAGCAGGGATCTGAATTAGAAGGGTAGCAGTTGGGACAAGAACTGGCACCCATATGTGATGTTGGTGCCATAGATGAATGATTAGCTTGATATGCCACAGCACCATCCCCTTAAGATCAAATCTTTACAGCTTTTAATTAGCCGAAGGATTCTTAGAACACCAAAAGCACAGACAATACATAAAAAATTGGATTTTGTTAAAGTGAAAGGTTTTCTGTTTCAAAGAACACTATCAATTAAATAATGACAATCCAAAGAGTAGGAGAAAATATTTTCAGGTCATGTGTGTGATAAGGAGCTTCTATAGATAGTGTATTGAGAACACTTCAAAAATAAAAATAGCCAAAAGTGATATGAAACATTGCTCAAGATCTGGGGCTGATATTGTGGCTTACTGAGCCAGCATTCCAAATTGCTGTGGGATTGTGTCATGGCTGCTTGCAGCTCACAGGTAATGGCCTGAGGAAAGCAGCAGGTGATGGCTCAAGTGTTTGGCCTCCACTACCTTTGTGGGAGAACTGGAAGAAGCTCCTGGCTTCACTCTGGCCCAGTTCTGACCACTGTAACTATCTGGGAAGTGAACCAAAGCATGAAGATGTCTCTCTGTTATTCCCCCTCTCTCTCTAACTGTCTCTCAAATAAGAAAGTAAGTAAAGAATTTTTTTTTTACATTGTAAAATACATTATTTTGTTTTATGATACAGTTCCATAGGCTCTGGGGTTACACGTGCCCCACCCTAAAGCCCCTCCTTCTCCATTGATTTCCCCTCTAGTTTTACAATGGGTGTTCTTCATGAACAGTCATAAGTAAGTAAATGAATCTTTAAAAAGTATTCGAGATCATTAATCATCGTAGAAGCACAAAACAAAACCACAATGAGAATAATCAATTCATATCCACTTGGGGGAATTGTAACAAAAAAGCAGAAAAACGTTTGCAAATTTCTGGAAACTAATACACTGAAGGTGAGAATGTGAAATAGGAGTGCTACGTTTGAAAACAGAACAGCATTTCCTCAAATGGCTAAACACAGAATTAATATTTGAGCTAGAAAATCTAATGTAAATTCACACTCAAGAAAAATGACAGCATATACTCACATAGATGCTGGCACATGAAAATCCACATCAACATTATTTATGATAACTAGAAGGTGCATGGATAAAGAAAATGCATAGTACTATTTGATTGTTAAAAGGAATGAAGGAATATTCTCTTAATAGTGAATGCACGAAGGCCCATTAAATTATCCTTTACAGATGCATGTCTTGTATGGTATGTGAATTAGCATATCAATAAAACTATTCCCAATTTATTACCTATTGAATCTTACTTTTTCATTAATTATATGTATAATCCTCCCAATCAACCTTTATGCTATTACTACAAAAAATTTGACTAGTTGGGCCCGGCGGCATGGCCTAGCAGCTAAAGTCCTCGCCTTGAACGCCCTGGGATCTCATATGGGTGCCGGTTCTAATCCCGGCAGCTCCACTTCCCACCCAGCTCCCTGCTTGTGGCCTGGGAAAGCAGTTGAGGACGGCCCAAAGCCTTGGCACCCTGCACCCGCGTGGGAGACCTGGAAGAGGTTCCAGGTTCCCAGCATCGGATCAGCGCGCACCGGCCTGTTGCGGCTCACTTGGGGAGTGAATCATCGGATGGAAGATCTTCCTCTCTGTCTCTCCTCCTCTCTGTATATCTGACTTTGTAATAAAAATAAAAATCTTTAAAAAAATATGACTAGTTGCAAATGTTAGATGGTACACCTTCATACGCCACAGTGATACTCAAGAATTTGTTGTAAGAACTCAAATAATTCACGGAAAGCTATTCTGTTCATGGTGAGTGTTTATTATTGGGAAAGAGCATCTATTGCAACCAGGTAAGAGAAGAACCAGCAGGGTATAATCTGGGAAAATAACATGCATAGAGCACCCCTTGGTCTCTCTTTTGGAGTCAGGGTGGGCTGTTTTTTGTGGTGGGTGGGTATCAATAATCATGGTGCTTTGTTGGGCAGGAAGGCTCACTGGAGACTTGCTGAGTTGAGTTTCCATGACCAGTTGAGTTTCCATGTGATTAATCCCTGGGTCAACTGAAAGAATGTGAGTTAAAGTCTTCACCTTAACCATGTTGTTCTTTCTGGTATAGCCGAGTTTCATCCTATGTACCATTTTTAGATTATCTAGTAGAACTTCAAATTCTCAAGCAAACAAATGTTAACTTAGTCAGCCATGAAAGAGACTGGAGATTGTTCTCTAGAAACTATTTATCACTTAGTTCTCATAGTCCTTTTTGCTTGTTTGAAGCCTGTGCCACAACAGATTCCATGCAAAGAACTCAGCACTGAGAATTAGCATGTTGATTACATTGTTTGTTCCCTTTAAACTTGATATTCTCAATGCAAAAATCTTCAGCTCACATATTCTTTTATATTCTTTGAGCTCACATTTTCTTTTCTTCTGCTTCTTAAATATGTTCCCCCATTTCTTCCTGCATCAATATTGCTATAGAATACGCAACATGCCTTTTATCAAACACAATATTCCCTTATAAGTCACTGGTATTTTTGTCTAGATGTTCAAATAACGTTTTCTCTAACATTCAGTCTTTTTCTTCTTTACTAATCTTCAATATTAATCTCAAATTCTTTTTTTCTTAAAGATTTAGTTATTTACTTTGATAGAGCTACAGCGAGAGAGAGGGAGAAGAGGGAGAGAGAGGGAAGAGGTAGAGAGAAAGAGAGGGAGAGGGTGGGGGAGTGGGGAGTATCCCACATATGTGGCAGCGGGCCAAGTACTTGAATCATCTTACACTGCCTTTCTCAGGACATTTGCAAGTAGCTAGATCAGAAGTGGCACAGCCAGGACAACTGGTGCCCATACGGGAAGCCAGTGCCACAGGCAATGGCTTTCCCTGCTATACCACAACACTGCCTCTGACTCCATTTATTTTTTAAAAAGATGTAATTCATTTTCTTAAAGTACATAGGTCAACAATTTTTCATATTTTCAAAAACTTTTGCAATACCAGCACAACTTTAGAACCTTGTAGCAGTCTCCCAAAGAATCTACACCCATAAATACTCACATTTTCCTCCAATTCTCTAAATTCCTAGAAGCCAGTGTGACCTGTCAGTCTCCATAGGTTTGTCTATTCTGGACATTTCATTCAAGTGGAATAACAAAATGTGAAGTTATTTGTGATTGGTTTCTTTCATTTAGTATGTTTCTAATACATATCCATATATTTTATTTATTTTTATTGAATACTAATGTTCCATTGTGTAGACATGTTACATTTGGTTTATCCATCCATTGTCTGATGGACAGCTGTGTTTCCACTTTCGGTTTTGATGAATACGCTGTCATGAACATCTATAAAGCCTTTCAATTAACTTTTTATTTTTAACTGGTCATTATCTTTTATTCCACAAATGTTCATATTTTATTTTATGGATTATTACTATTTTCCACACTGAGTAAAAAACATTTTGCATTTTTTTTTGCTGGGCCTCTTTCCTTTATTCATATATATAACATTTATATTTTATAAGTATATCCTATATTCCTATATTTATATTATCCCACATTTATATTTTATAAACATATCCTATATTCATATATATATATATGTTTAACTTCTTTTTATATTATTATCATCATTCTATGATACAGTCCCATAGGCCCTGGAATTTCCCCTGCTCCTTCCCCTGCTCCTTCCCCCCCCCCCACTGAATTCCTCTATATCATTACTATAGCGTAGCTCTTCATAAACAGTCACGTGTTCATCATTGTGGGCATGAACATGGCAGAGAGTCCAGCATCCTATTGTCAAGATACAGCTAATAGTTTCATTAGTAGTCCATTTTTGAACTGGAAGTACAGATGCACACTGCATCCTCACATCTGGACATGATAATCTCCATTACGCAGTCACCACACATCCCTCTTAAATGAGAGGAGACAATACAAAATCAACAACAGGAATAAAAACACAAATTTGCAACACCATGAATTTCTCAAGAGGTTTTGATAGTTCAACAGTCCTGAATTGCTGGCAATTCTACCACTCCAATTATGATGAAATCTCTCCCGAATCCATTGGCTGCTATAGTCCACCTTAGTGTCTCCGTCTGCCCAGATCTTCACTGCCACCGACTGACAATTTGTTCTGTCCTCCGTCCTCTGCCATGGTACCAGGTGTCCTCTGGAGGCTCTGATGTACTGCTATATCCTCCATGTACATTTGGATATGCTGTCCACTGCTCTGTCTGAGCCACTGAAGAGGCCCAGCTCTGACACATTCATTCCCATAGTCAGCCCATGGAACCTGCAATTCCCTCCATAGTTAGGGTTCTGAGTCTAGAGATTCAGTTGGTAGGGAATTGCCCAAGAAACCTCATCTGAGGCCATCCCAAATCTGATTCTTGTGTGTGTTTGCCAGTACAGGGTCTGGCACAGTCTGTCACCCGAATCAGCCTATGCACATACTGGTAGTTTCAATTGCTGGGTCTGTTCTGTCTCCAGCCGTGTGTTTTACACAACCCAATGGGTGTTGGATCCCAGCCCGACCCTGCCCACCACATACTTGGCCTTCATGTAAGCTAGTGAGAGCTGCAGTCTGTTGGAGCGACCCACAAAAACTCCCATCAAGCCCATCCCTGCCCTGGTTCACATGCTTGCCAGTTTGCACAGCAAACTGGTCCTGTCTATCCCACATCCCATTCAGCTCTCATACATGTTGATGGGCCCAGTTCGTCCCATCTGGCCCCACTATCCAGTCCACATTAGTGCCAGCAGATGCCACCATTTGTTTAAGCCATGCCTACGCCTGACAGAATTTGGCCCCTGTGTCAGCATCTGCTAGCTGAGGCTGCGGAAAAGCCCAATCAATCCACACTGACACTGGCTTATGCATGTACCAGAAGGTACAGTCAGCTCAACCTGGCTTTTCCCTGATCCAGCTCACATGTATGCTATTGGATGTGGGGCCTGCTCTGCCTGCATCCCAGCTCTCACGCTCACCAGTGGGAGTGGTGGTCCAGCAGGGATCCCTAGCAGCCCACTTACTTGGGGCCACTTCCATTGCCCCCTGGGTTTCACATGTGCTGGTTGTGTGCTGCGGCCCAGTTTGGCACAGCCCCCTCACCTTGGCATTTGCCAATGGGTGCTGTAGCCTGGCCAGGCCAGACTCAACCCCAATTCCAACTCACGCTGGTGGAGACTACAGCCCAGATCAGCCCTGCCAGCCCCAAGTCCCAGCCCTCATGTGGACTGGTTGGTATTGTGCCCTGACCCGGCCTGACCCACACTCTATTCTGGCATTCGGATTCACCAGTTGGTGGTATGGACTGACCTAGCCTGACCTGCCCCTGACCTGCCCCTGACTTGCACCAAATGTATGCTGGTGGGCACCATATTTTGGCCTGGTCTGGGCTGCTCCACATCTTGATTCTTGCACTCACCTGCAGGGAGCATGTCCTGACAGAGGAGTTCCCCAGGCTCCTCCATCTGGATCTTTCCCAGTGCCAGATCTTGCGCACACCAGTGGGTCCATGGCCAGTCCTACTCAGTCCACCTCCTGTCCTAGCAGGAACAGTGGCTTTTCCTTACCAGGCCTAACCCATTCTGGTTCTTGTTGTTGGGTGCTACAGCCCAGCCAAGCCTAATCCATACCCAGACACATGGACCTTGCTGATACATGGATCTATGAATGAGGGGTCACTTCCTATGCCCATTGGTTGACACAGTAGACCCTAGAGTCTCCATTCGCCCAGATATTTGCTGTCATCATTTGACTGGAGCATTTATCCACATGTTCTGTTCTCCATTCTCTGCTATGGTACCAGATGTCCTCTGCAGGAACCAATGGGCTACCATATCCTCTATGTGCATCACAGCCTGCCATCCAATACTCCATTCTTCACACTGAGCAGGACCATTTCTCATAGGTGGGCTCATGGACCCGGGCCAGGCAACTTGAGCACTGCCAGATCCCCAACCTTGGGGCTCACAAATCTAGTACCCGCTGGGCAGGTGGGATGAAAGTCCTGGGCCAGATGACCCAGACCCAGCTGGAACCCTGCCCCTGGGGCTCACGGACCTGACACTCACCACACAGGTGTGCCCCAGGACCTGGACCAGGTACCCAAACCCTGCCGGACATCCACCCCTAGGGCTCATGGACGCTGCACCCACTGCACAGGTGGGCCCAAAGACCTAGGCTAGGTTACCTGGGCCCTGATAGACATCCTACTCCCGAGGTTCATGAACCTAGTACCGACCGTACTGGTGGAGTGAAAGTCCTAGGCCAGACAATTTGGGGCCCATTGGACCACTGTCCCCTGGGCTCATGGATCTGACACCCACTGTGCAGGCAGGTCCAAGGACCTGGGCCAGGAGACTTGGGCCACGCTGAACCACCACCCCTCTGGCTCACAGATCCTGCACGCACCTTGAAGGTGGGCCTGAGGACTCAGGCCTGGAGATCTGGGTCCTGCTGGATTCCTCACCCCTGGAGTTAATGGACCCAGCACCCACTGTGCAGGTGGCTTCAAGGACCCAGGGCAGATTACCGAGGGACCTGTAGGTCCTTCCACCCCTGAGGCTCAAGGACCCAGCATCCACCTCGCAGGCGGATCCATGGGCCTGGGCTAGTCAACCCAGGCCCCGCTGGACTCCTTGACTCCTGGGACTTGTAGACCTGGCACTCACTGCATCCAGACTGGCATGGCTCATCTCACCTTGGCATCCACCAGTGGGTGCTTCAGCTTGGTTCAGTCCAGCTTGTTCCCAGTTCCAGGTTATGCTGGTTGGTGCTACAGCCTAGCCTTGCCCCATCAGCCTCCTGTCCTGACCCAGTGTGAAATGGCTGTGGTGTTGTTGCACAATCCCACGCCTCCTGCACCCCGTCCGGGTTCTTGGATCTGCCAGTGGATGTTATGAACTGCTCTACTCCCAGACCTGACCCATATATATGCTGGTGGGTACTGTAACCTGGCCTAGTTTGGGCTGCTTCTTGCCTTGGTTCTTGTAGTTAACTGTGGGGACTGCAATCTGACAAAGGAGTTGTGTAAATGTAATTCTAAGAATATAATGGCGCTTTGTTATTCGAGAGGTAGATAGAGAGATAATTTCCACCTGTCTGCTTATTTCCTAAATTCCTTCAGTGCCTGGGTCCAGGCCAGATCCAGGCCAGGTTCTAACCAACTCTCACATTAGATTCTTTCATTCTGTTCAGTGTTCTGCTATCTAATGCATTTTTCTTTTCTATGCTTTTTATTCCTATCATCTCAGTCAGTACATCTACTTAGAAAATGCTCATTTAAATAAATGTATAATTTTATATCTACCACAGACTCCTAGCCATCTTTCAATATTGGTTGTACACTGGTAAATACTTCTACTTACCATCTTCAAAATTACTTCTATGGCAAGCCAGCTCTTCTTTCTAATTCTCTGATTTTCATTACTTATATCACCTTTTAGACTATCTTATCTCCTATTATAGTTAGAATAATTAAATTAAGACTTCTTGTGTTGAATATGAGGGGTTGAGGGAGAAGGAGACACAGATTATTTGCAATTAATGTCTGCTCCTTTTTCTGTGGGTGTTGGTTTCACAATGGGAGTGGGGTTGGAAAGATGGATTCAGCCAATACAGGAGGAAAAAGATAATGAGTTTAATTTTTGACATATTAAAATTGAGGTATTTAGGAAGTGCTATTTAAGAAGGCAATTGAATTTGTGAATTTGGAGTTAAATAAAAGACATATTTTGGACTCATTGCTAATTATATCGGGATTGCAGCTATGAGACCACCCAGGATGATGTATTCAGGGAAAAGAGGAAAGGAGTTGAAAACAGGACACAGGTAACAGAAACATGCAATAGTGAAGTGAATCAGTGTTAAAGCTGGAATTTTCCATAAGGTGAAAAGTGTAGGATGATGAGGAGCTAATAAGAAGCTTGGTTAACAGGGATAATTTATAGTTGTACAGGCTGCAACAGAACATTTTATACCCAAAAGAGGATCTTGGGATAAAGAAGGAGCATGGGCACTCTCAAGGAGCAAGCTACAGCTCCCAGATAAGTATTCTGCACTCTGTTAAACTAAATCTTCTCTGACTAGGTATCTACATAACCAGTCAATCCACCATTTCCCCGTGTGTGTGTGTGTGGGGGGGCACTGTATTGGCATCAGATTTCTGCATCCCACAAGGCACAATCCATGCCTTTGTGTTACGGGCAGATTAGAGTCTGAGTGCTCTTGTCTCTGCTACTTCTGACACCCCATGAAAAGATTTTCTGCTCCTTATACCAGATGTGTGGCATCTGCACCGGCGGCAGTTCTCCAACTGACACCAATGGGATGTCAGTAATTCAGTTGTGTGTTTCCCAGACATGACATGCACAGAAGAAGAAAATCCAGCTCAGCAAATGGTAATCTAAGGAGCTTTCAGTTTCAGAAAATTCAGTGTGACCTATAAAGTTCCAGGCTTACAAAACCCATCATTATCTTGGTGAATAATGCCATCGAAGCCTTCCAAGTGGTGCTTTACCTCTTCTTGCTGACAGCTCTGACAACCTCAAAGGAAAGCCCTTTATCTGTTTTCAGGATTAGATAACATTTATGAGGTTTGTTACTGTCAACTGTTGCCCAATGATCTTGCACAACACACTGCCCCACAGTTCAGGAGCTTAAAGAGATAAGTGCTTGTGCATCTGTCTTTTGCTTGCCAGTCTTCAGGTCATCTGAAGAGCCTTTGCTTCAGGTGATATGCTGGTCCAATGATGTGCCTTCTTATGTAATGTCTACTGAAGTTCCTCTGTGCAAGGCAAGGTACATGATCACACTCAAGGTGGTACATGTAAACAGACTCAATTCTGAGGATAGTAAAACCTTGTTGAATAGTAATTTCATTGCAATGCTCATGCTATTTTTGGCAAGAGCAAACAGAAAAGTTTTGCAACCCAGAAACCTTGTTTTGATGGCACTGAAGACTCCTGAAAAGCCCCAAGTCAATATCTTTAAAAAAGTGCACCTTGTAAAATGAAAAAAAAAGTGCATCTTGTACGTATTTCTTGCTTTTCACATTTATCATATTCTTAACAAAATGAATAAATTGGGAAAAAATTGTCTGACAACTACGAACATTGTCCAGCTTATGAAAATCTGGCTTAAACACAACCCTATGGTAATAAAGGTACAGTGAATAGTGGAATATCTAACCAAATAGTTTTTCTTTTTAAACTTACGTATCATATGACATGCTTATATGCAAGTGCCTTCCAGTTGTCTAGGTTGTTGAGTTATCTCTCTAGGGCAGTAAGGGATCTGATGCTATCAGCCTGCACCAAAGACTTAGCTGGCCTCTTGGAAGGATAATGCCATAATATTGGAGAGATAGGTGTCAGTCTCTTTAGCTAATGGTTTGGATATTTGGCTCAAAAGTATGAAAGGGAAACCTTAGTGAAGGGGAAGCGCAGGGGAGCTGCACATGGCTCCCTCCCTGGCTACCATGGTTATGTTGCCTATGAGCCACTATTCAAAGCCTGGGGTAGTACAGCCTCCAAACTGGCTAATACCTGTCAGACACATGATCTTGTCTACTTGATCATGCTTCTCGTCTCTTCTAAAGGGATGTTTTCTGGTGCACATTATCGTGTAATAGATCCTTATTCTTCATGGCCATTCTCATAGTCCATCTATGCAGCTCTTCCTATCTCCCTATCTCTGATACTCCAAATTGGCTCCCTCTAGTCCTTCATCAGGCACTACACTGTTTTCCACTGTATGAATTTTTTGGCTGTAAACCACTTCTATCTCATAAAGGTTGGCCAGGTGAGCTGTCTGATATTCTCTTTTAAACAACTTTTATTTCTCACTGACGTTTAGTGCATCCTCCCTTCAATCCCAGTGGGAGTGCAATACACCACAATCTATCTATTATTTTTTTTAAATTTGTACCAAATGCCCAACTTCTCTATATGTAAACAGAAGTTAGGTTTCCTCCTCTATCAATTGGTCCTGGGGAACTTCTCATGGATGTGAACTGAGGAGAGACATCAATACAACAATATAAGGTAACATGGAAACCCAAAGCACCTGCTTATGCATCTACTAAGGTTTCTGGACCTACTAGGGCTTACTAAAATGCTGCATGCTGCTTTTCTACTGCAAATAGTCAAGATTTTGCTTAATAAAGCTAGGAGTGTAGCTGCATCCGTCCAATGGGACTTCTAATACCAAGGAATCTTGCATAGCATGTGCATATGGCCCAAGGAGTGTGGCAGCTTATACCATATGTTGGCTCTGATGCAGAGCTCTTTCTGAACCTGGGCCACTTAAACTTAGCATATTACATGTCTTTCAGTATATAGGTTGGTGCAATATATTCCCATAAAATTCAGGACATTTTGTATACAATACAACATTTTTATGCTTCCTTAAAATCAGGAGTTACTAGGTGCAAAAAGAGAGGGAAGGATGAATGGCACTGTATTGTAGCCAGTAAAGGTATGCCTTGTGATGCTGTTAGTAGTCCTTAAAGGTACCAATTTGGATACTGACTGCTCCACTTATAAATGCAGCTTCCTTCAAATGGTCTGAGAAAATCAGTAAAAGATGGCCCAAAAGTTTGGGTCCCTATTATCCACGGGGGAAACCTGAATGAAACTCCTGGTGTCGGTCTGGCCCAGCCCTGGCCATTGAGTCATTAAGGGAGAGAACTAATGGTTAAAACTGTGTGTGTGTGTCCCTATTTTTCTATAAATCCCACTTTCAAACAAATAAATAAAACATTAGAGAGGATCTTCTGGTATCATCCAATACCTTTTATCCAGTGTCTGATGCGTTTCATCGTTTGTAAGCCTTTTCTCTGAACCTCTGGACTTCATTCAGCTTATCCAGTCCCCTAGGCAGTTGGCATTTATCTCTTATCAGGTCCTACTCATGTGATATTAGCACAGCAAAACACTGATATTTTATGAAATAATTGTGTTGTAACAAAGAGTAAAATCAGCAAAGACTCATAATACATATTTTTTTTATCCAACAAGAAGATAAACCAGAGGTGATTTTCTTTCATAACTGGGCATTGAAAAGAATGTGTATACCACATGTGCAACCATACAGGCCTTCCAGATGTTGTGTTTTCATGCTGTAATACCAAACAGCAACAAAAGCAGCAGAAAACATTGCAAAAACAGTGAGAGCTCATTGCTGAAGCCAGTTGTAGTAACACAGAAAAACCTTGATTTAGCACATGAACACATCATTAATAACAGTGAGATACACCATGAAACAAAACACATAGAATCACATACTCCTAGTCGAGGGCAGAGGGGACTGCAAAGGGAAAAAGTCTCACAGACTAGAAAGAGTTAATGAATTCTAAGTTCTCCCAAGGGGGTGCAGGAGTCTGGGGTCTGGCCCACTGTTAACTAGCAATATTCTGTTTGTTTCTGAGATCAGTGACCAAGGAGAGACAAAATGAACTTCAACCTCCTGCTACATATCTTACAATAAAGGGTGCAGTTGGGAGACTTGACTAAAAGACAGAACTGGGAGGAGCCAAAGTCTTAGATCTCATCTATAGAGGGGCCTAGAGAAGCTCTGCCTGCCTTTTCCTTCTTCCCCATCACAAACCAATTGACATTTAGCACATACTGACCAGTAAAAGAAAACCCAAAATCTGAATCCATAGAGAATGAGTAGACTTAGTGAGAAAAAGCTTTTGAGAAGATCCTATCAGAAAAGGTAGCGGAGGACTTGTCAGTGCCTGGGGAAGTTTGGGAATTGAGGCCACGGGTTGCGCCCATTCTTACTGACAACTAAATCCCCACGGAAGGAAGGAAAGAGTGCAGAGTTCAGCCCGACACCTTGACAGGCCGTCAGAGTCTGGGGTACAGTCCAGAGGCCTTTCGAAAAACACCAGGAAGTGACCCTGACCAGAATTTCTGAGACACCCTAAGACCTCTCCCAGTCTTGCACGACTGGCTTAGTCCTCAAAAGGAAACTGAGTTTGGACCAAAAAACCAACATTTCTGGAGCTGAGGAGCCCAGCTCCAGGGGATCAATTTAGCCAAACTCAGCAAGCCTCGCCCCTGAGTCTTGAGACCAGCAGCTGCGCTAGACGCATTTAACTGGCTGACAGGGACCCGGTGTTTCTTTTTGCAAGATTTACTCATTGTGGAGAGCTAGTTTCTCTGAAAGACAGGATAGAAATCCGCTTTGTTCACTGTCCGACGAGATGCATGTCTAGAGGCTGGCTGGGGATGAACTCAAATCTCGCTGGTAGAATCCGAGTCATGGCACCAAAACTGTTGCAGGGTTTTTTGACCCTGAGTATGGCAGCAACCTCAATTCTTGTCTCACAGGAAAGAAGAATTTTTGTGCGGACACAGTTTAGTTTTAAAGCAAGATTTATTAGAAAAGTTGAGAAACGAGACTCCTATCCTAGTGATGGGAAGGGGCTTTGAGATCCTCTGCCATTGTGGCAGGAGGAAAAGCAAGAGAGAAAAACCCTTTCATGTTGTAATAAAGATCAGTTCAGAGCAGCAGCCAATGGAGTCCTTATAGTAAGGACACTTTTTTTTTTTAAAAAAGATTTATTTATTAAAAAAAAATTTTATTGGAAAGTCACATATACAGAGAGGAGAGACAGAAAGAAAGACCTTCCATCTAAGGTTTCACTCCTCAAGTGACGGCAATGGCTAGAGCTGAGGCGATCCGAATCCAGGAGCTCTTCCAGGTCTCCCAAGAGGATGCAGGGTCCCAAGGCTTTGGGCCATCCTCGACTGCTTTCCCAGGCTGCAAGCAGGGATCTGGATGGGAAGTGGAGCTGCTGGGAAATGAACTGGCACCCATATGGGATCCAGGCGTGTTCAAGGGTTAGCTGCTAGGCCACTGTGCCAGGCTCAGGACACATTTCTTGCAGGAATAAGTCTCTTGTGGTCTGCTGAGATCCATCTGGTTTTTGATAGGAATGAATAAAGAAGAATGAATGCAGCAAGATATACTTTGCGGATACTGCACTCTTGCAGCCTCTTTGTTTCTGAGGGTATCTCTAGACTCAGGCATTTTCTCTAGGATTGATTTTGCTATTGAACTAGCATCTTGATTGCAATGGTGATGAATGCAGCTGGAGGAGTTTTTCATTTTTCTGTGTCCAATGACACTAGCTCTCCCTGCACAATTCTAGGAACAGTGCAGGGTTCTGCTAATTGCTGGGTAATCTCATCTCGATTGTGCTTTCCAATAGTCAGATGACTACCTGGCCGACTCATGGATCTAGTAGACCTATGTTAGACAGACCTGATCTATGGCTCTGTTTATTTACTGATCTCTGTAAGGTCTTCCTCAGCATGGAGGATGATGATGGGCATTTATGTTCCTTGATTTCAGTGTCAAATCAGACCTTGTTTCCAACTGTCCTTGATAGATCTGAGCCTTTTATGTCTTTATTATATTTCTTCACAGGTCTCTTGTGGCAAGGAGTGAGAATGGGCACAGGCTTGGCTACTATGTACATGTGCTTACTGACAAGTTTTAGGTTCTTTCTTAAGAATTTGACTTTTGATAACTAGCTCTGATCTGGAAACTGAATAAGGCATTTCCATTGGAGCACTGACAGCAACCTTCTGCTCATTCATTCTTGTTATGTTTTGATTATATATGTTGCCAAAATATACTTGCAGGCTTTTCTGTATTGCTGAAGAAATGCAAAATCCTGGAAGCCAGATCCAGACAGCCCTATGACTCAATCTCTGGCTGCCAGGGCACTGATTATTCTCGGCTTCTACTGCTTTGAGAACACTACAGGTTGATCACCCGCTATTTGAAAATTCAAAACTCAAAATATTCTATAATCTGAAACTATTGGAGCTTTTCAACATGACACCACAATTGGAAAATTCTACACCTGATTCCTGTGATGAGTCTCAGTTAAAACACAGGTGTACTAAAAATATTGTATAAAGTTACCTGTAGGCAATGTGTATACAGGTGTATATGAAACATAAATGTATTTTCTGTGTAGACTTGGTCCCAAGCATGAGAGTTGGGACTAGAGACAGATTGGGCTGGGCAGGACTGCAACAACCATTGGCCCACATGTGACTAGGTTTGGGGGAGGTCCAGGATATGCCAGACCATGGTGCATGCGGGATCCAGGATAAGTGCTGGTCGGCTAGGTTTTGTTGCAGCATCTATTGGCAAGTGCTGGGACTGAATATAAGTTGTGTCAGACTGCACAGTAATAACCCTTGGAAAATGAAAGACCTTGGGCTTGGAATGGGATAATAGGGAATGTGTGGATACTTTTCTGCTGAATGCACGAAAATCAGGGCTGGCCAAGGCTGCAGTACCTGTTAGCATATGTGTGGACTGGGTCACAGGGTGGGTGTGCTGAGCTGATCTGTAACACCCATAGGTGTATATGAGAACTTGATTGGGATAATGTACAGACCAGACTAGTCTGCTGTACATTCTGGCACACGCAGGAACCAGGGCTGGGGGTAGATCTGGTGGGGACTACTGGAGGCCACCCCAATTAGGATGCAGTTCTTGATGGTGTGTGCAAGGGCTATATCTGGCTGGCTGGGCTCCAGCCCCTGTTGGTGGTGTAAGACATGGGGCTGAGGATGGAACTGACCAGGTAAATACAATCACCAGTTTGTGTGAAGGCTGATATGGGTAATGAAATGAACTGAACCCTGTACTGGCTGACACATGCTAGAGCCTGATCCTGGGCTATCCCAGATGGGATTTGTTGCAGGACTCCACAAATGCACCCACTGAATTCAAAATTCCAGCCACATGAGCCCCTGGTTAACTGGCCTGAGTTCTTGTGCTCACCTATGTGGTGGGTGCCGTTTCTTTGAGCCCAGTGGTCTGGGGTTTGATGGGACCTGGATCACCTGGCCTGGGTCTCTGGATGTGTCTGTATGGTGGATACCATGTCCATGAGCCTCAGGGATAGGAGGACGGTAGAACTTATGTCACCTGTCCCAGGTCTCTGGACCTGCCTATGAGGACAGGTCCTCCTCAGTGGAAAAAATAGAGCAGTAGATGGCAAACCCTGATGCACATGGATAATATGGCATCCCAATTGGGCCTGCAGAAGATGTATGGTACCATAGCAGAGGAAGGAGAACAGAACAAATTGGATGACTACCATAGCCCAATGAGGACAGCAAAAATCTGGGTGAAAATAGACTATAAGGTAGACTGTGTCAGGCAGTGGACATTTAGTTTCATCTTCCTTGGATTGGCAAAATCAACAGCATTTCAGAACTATCCAAACCACTTGGGCAAAGCCCTCAGAGCATTACTGCACATCAGGACACTGGGTAGGTATTGGGAGGCTGTTCCTTATCCCTGGGTACTGGGGCAGTCAGGAGGCTAAGTATGGCTTCTCCCCTTATCTGTCCTTAACCCCTAGAAACAGGAAGGAATAAAAAGCCTGGAAAAATGATCACACCCACTTTTCTCTAGCCATTGGTGCTTCCCACCCTGGTCAACTATGTAAACATCATCAAAAATAAAAATACATAGAGAATCAAGATGGCAGAATAGGATAAGGACATGTTTAAACAGATGGAGAAATATTAGCCAGTGTGAAGCAAAGAGGACACATTCTAGTAAATAGGAGAGGACAGAACAACAGCAGGGGGGTACCTGGAGACTGACAGACCCAGGAAAGCAGTAGACACAATGGTGTGGTGATGCAGTGATGGATACCCCGACGGCATTCAGCGAGTGGTGATCTGAATTGCACCAGCAGCTGGAACTATATTAGCAACCAGGTGGGAAGAGACTTTCACCGGGGGAGCTTGGGAGGTGAACCCAGACAAAGAACTGCCTGTCTTGCAGGTATGTTTGATTTGGCCAGGAGCAGAGACAGAGCAGCAGATCCCAGATGGGTAGTACAAGAACAGGGTAGATTTCACAGCCCAGTCTGCACCCCTAGAGCCATATTGGGTGCCATTTTGTTTAAGGCGGCAAGGGTTATGGACAGTACTGGGCATACATTGAGCTGGGAGTGAACTCATTTCTGGCTCAGCGAACTGCAGCAACGTGGCATTCTACAGGTTCCACCCAAGATAGGTCTGGGTAGCCCACAGACCTGACAGCCAGCAGATCAAGAATTCTAGAAGTGGCAAATGAGGCACCATTTTGTACATTGTGGCAAAGAATTTAAGACTGCAGGGAACAACAGTGAGCTGCACATGTGCTGAGCTAGGCAAGAACTCACTGAGCTCAGTGCATTGCACTGGTCCCACAGGAAAATAATACCAACTATTGCATCGTACATGTCAAACTAGGTCCATCCATGTGGCCCTCAGACCTAATGGTCAACAGATTCTGGCAAGATCACCACCACCAAAACCTAGCTATATAGGGCACCTGGTGTTTCCTGAATCCTGGGACCTACTTTAACCAGAAGTGGGAGAAAAGTTGTACAGACAGGGTGCAGCCTAAACACAGTATCACAGGAGGAGGAGAGTGGTGAGCCAGGAGTTGTGGCAATGGAGACCATGGTGGAAGTCTAACATAAGAACCCATATGTGGAACTTCCTGGAGGGAGTGGCACAACTGACTACAAAGAAAGAGCTATGTACCAACTGCAATAAGTAAAATCGAACTGTAGACCTGTGGGTGGCAGAGCTTAGAAAGCTGCCCCAAGGAGAAGAATCTGATAACCAGAAATACAATGACCAAGTCAAAAGAACAGAAAAAGGCACAATGAATATTATTGAAGGCTCCCCTGCAAAGGAGCAAAACTCTATGCCAACCTCAGAGTTAACTGAGGAAGACATTGAGAAAATGGGGCATGCAAAGTTCAAAACACTTGTTATAAAGCTTCTTATCAACAACAACAAGCACATAAAGCAGGCATTCATGGAATTTAAGAAATATGTCACACAGGAAATGAATCAAATGAAAGCTGATGTATCAGAAATGAAGAATACAGTGGAGCAAATTAAAAGTACAATCGAGAGTCTTCAAAACAGAATGAAGGAGGCAGAAAAAAGAATCTCAGAATTAGAAGATACTTTCTGTCACCACAGAGAAACAAACAAAAAGCTGGAAGCAGAGCTGGATCAGGATAAAGAAAGTATTCAAGAATTGAAAGACACTATTAAGAGGGCTAATATAAGAGTTATGGGAGTCCCAGAAGATGCAGAAAGAGAAGCTGGGTATACAAATGAAATAATAAGGGGAAACTTCCCTAATCTAGAGAAAGAATTGGGAAACAACATTCAGGAGGGGCACAGAACTCCCAACAAGGTTGACCAAAAGCAATCTTCACCACCACACATGATCATCAAGCTGTCTTCAACTGAACATAAGGAAAAGGTCCTTAAATGTGCTTGTGGAAAAAATCAACTGACCTATAAAGGAATGCCAATTAAACTCACAGGAGACCTCTCACAGGAAACTCTATAGGCCAGAAGAATATGAAGCAACATATTCCAAATTCTAAAATAAAAAAATTGTCGGCCCAGGATAATGTACCCAGCAAAACTTTCCTTTTTCTTTGAAAATGAAATAAAATTCTTCCACAATAAAGAAAAGTTGAAAGAATATGCCTCTTCCAACCCTGCCCTACAAATGATACTTAAGCATGTTCTCTTGACAGAGAAAAGGAATAGCACCCACTAAAACCAAAGGCAAATGTGAAGAGCATCCCAGTGGATTAACAACAGAAGACTAAATCAATGAACAACCCATTCCTAAAATGACAGAACCAAATTACCACCATTCATATTAACCCTGAATGTAAGTAGATTAAACTCATTTATCAAACATCATGGATTAGTAGACTGTATTAAAAAACAAAACCCATCTGCCTACAAGAGACACATTTCACCAACAAAAATCAGCAGAAACTAGATCTCATGGATTTTGATTTTTTTTTGCTAGTTTCATTTCTTCAAAACAATTTCTTATTAAATTCTTTGATGACTCATAGATCATACAGTAGCATAATTTTCTTCAGGAAGGTTCTTGATTTTCTTTTTCATTTCTTCAGTGACACATTAGTCATTCAGTAGCATGTTATTTAACTTCATGGTGCTGTTAATTTCTTTTTTTCCTTACTGTTGATTTTGTTTTGTGGCTTTTCAATTAAGGGGATGTATAGTAACTGTGTAATGGGGACTATTGTATCTAGCAACATGCTATTTAACTTCATGGCATTGTAAATTTTTCTTTTTCTTCCTGTTGTTGATTTTGTAATGTGGCTTTTCATTTAAGGAGATGTATAGTAACTGTGTAATGGAGACTATCCTATCCAGATGTGAGGATACAATGCAGTATGCATCTCTACTTCCAGACAAAGATGGACTCCCAATGAAACTGTTTACTATATCTTGACATTAGGATGCTGGACTCTTTGCCATTGTCCATGCCTGCAATGATGGACATATGACTATGTATGAAGAATTGTATTATGTAATGATATAGGGGAACTCATTGAGAGGGAAGGGAATTGGGGAGGGTATAAGGGAAATCCCAGGACCTATGGAACTGTATCATAAAATGATAATAATAAAATGAATGAAATAAAAAAATAAATAAAAATACACACAAAAATTCTACTCACAGGGAAAATCATAGAATTTGTTGTCTGAGCTTGGACTAGATGCATGCTCTGGGATTGAGTCTTTGATTACTCATTCCTCTAGAGTGGATAGCAGTGTCAAATGCATATGGCAGACAAGACAGCCAGCTTATTTAGGCATGCAGAGGATGTCAAGGGCAATGTGAGAAAATGGAGCACAGAATTGATTGGACAACTCTTCTGGCTGAGTTGTGGCATCAAATGTCTGGGTGAGTGGATGAATTGGGGTGGTCTCTGTCAGCTTGGAAGGATTTTTTTTTCAACTTTGAAACAATGAAGCCAACACAGCATCTCAGAACTATAAAAACAACACAAGCAGGCCCAGCACAGTGGCCTAGCAGCTAAAGTCCTTGCCTTGGATGCACTGGGATCCGTATGGGTGCTGGTTCTAATCTTTGCAGCCCTGCTTCCTATCCAGCTCTCCACTTGTGGCCTGGGAAAGCAGTGGAGGACAGCCCAAAGTTTTGGGACCCTGCACCCGTGTGCAAGACCTGGAAGAAGTTTCCTGGATCCTGGATTCAGATTGGCTCAGTTCCGGCTGTTGCTGTCACTTGAGGAGTGAATCATCAGATGGGCAATCTTCCTCTCTGTCTCTCCTCCTCTCTGTATAGCTGACTTTGCAATAAAAATGAAAGTAAAAAAAAAAAAAACAAAATGCAAGCAATGCCCTCTGAGCATTCTTCTCCACATCAGACATCCCACATCCCCATATACTGATGTGATTTGATAGCTGGGAGTTGTCTTTTTGCCCTCCTTCCCTTACCCCTCCAAATACAAGAGAAAAAGAAATAAAAGGAAAATTGGAAGAATTTGTCCCACCCATTTCCTACATGACTCAACACTTCCCATACTAATCATTGGTTCTCATGGGTGTGCATCCTTGCCAACTATGTAAACAACAGCAAAAATAAAATTATTTTAAAAATGTACAAAACATTTCTCCTATATATGTCAATATGAAGACATTGTACTAACTGTGCAGCCCATTCTAGCCCACTACAGAAAAACGTTAATTGCGCTAACACACAGACCAGCAATTTTTGCCAGTGGGACTTTCTTTGTTAGCTAATAATCAATCTTCAGACATCTCCTTAAATCTAACTCTTAGCTGCACTCATGGTGACAACAATCTTAGATCAGATACCCTTGCAGCAGACATTGTAATTATATCCTGAGCCAGGTGCCAGTGTAGAAGATTCAATATAGCATGCCTGCAACACTGGCATCTGCTCCGACCAGCAGAGCCAGTAACGTGGACAGGGAGAAGGTCTGGGAATGAAGCACCGACAGGAGACCAGTGATGGTAGAAGTCGCTTTGAAGTCTCTCTTTATTACTCCTTCACCTCTGCGTATACACTCTTCCTCCCCAAGTCCTAGTTTAGCCAGGAAATTGGATACAGATGAGTCCAATTAGTCTAGGTGTTTTTAGCCACAAGCCCAGTTCCTGTTCCTGCCCAGCTCAATGAGCACTAATCAACTCCTTAGCCCACAATAGGCATCCTATATGGAATGTTCCAGTTGCTCCACTTCTGATTCAGCACGATGATAATGGCTACAAAACGCAGTGAAAGATGGGCGAAATACTTAGGTCCCTGCCACTTATGCAGATGACCCAGATTAAGCTCTTGGCTTCACCCAGCCCTGGTCATCATGGGCATCTGAGGAGTGAACCAGAGGAAGGAAGATGTCTATCTCTCTGTAATTCTTCTAAACAAATAAGTAAACCTTAACAAATCTGAGTGCATGATATGTACTGAATCCAGATTTACCTGCTCTCATGACTTATTTGATGAACATGTAAGCTTAATCCCTCGTGGGAAATTCTGGGTGCATATTCAGTTACTTGAGGTACCACAGACAGGTGCTCTATTTTTACTAATGCTCACTTGGAGAAAAAGGCCTGATTTTGTAGTACAGATACTAGGACCTTGCTTCAGATACGTAAGAGTGTGCATACATGTAATGAGACTTCTAGCATAATGGGAAAGTTTGGAGCACATGGCTCAAGTAACTGGGCTGCTTGTAGCACAGCTTAACTTAAATTCATAATTCCTGAGTCTGGGTCACATAACACAATGAGCTTTAATGTCGTCATGATGTACCCATCATTCAAGAAATGTGGGGATTGTTAAAAATCTGAAGGCAAAGACAGGAAGCTTTATATGGAAGGGGAGAAAACTAAGCAAGAACAAGAGCTGATGAAACAATAAGTCATTCTGAGGCTTACCCTGCATCATTCAGTTGTCTCCCTTGTATCCTGAATCAAACAGGCTTTGGCTTCTGAGGTGTTGCTGGTTGGCTCTGGTTAGGCAAGGAGAAATCTAAGTCTAAGCTGTTGGCAATCAACTGCAGCATCTGTTGGTGAGTAAAGGAGATTTGGTGGAACAAAAAGAACATCAATGTTTTATTTATTACTACTTAAGGACATAGGAAAAATTAAAAAAATTTTTTTTTCACTGTATCGGAAAGTAATGGAATGGATACCTTTCATCTGCTGGTTCACTGCAAATTCCTGAAACAGCCAGGACTGCACCAGGCCAAAACAAGGAATGTAGAACTGCACCTGGGTCTCTCATGTACATTGTAGAGATTCAAGAACTTGAGTGAACATTGACTGCCTCCCAGGATGTGGGTTAACTGGAACCTTGATAGGAAGCAGTGTATATAGGATGCAGCTGAACTTTTTTTAAACATGAGACAGGACAGAAAAGCCCTTCTAGAAAGGGGTGGAGCTTTGATCTGTGCTGTGGGCATCCCAAGTGGGGATACAACCACTGTCAAACATCCATGTTGGAAAAAAATTTTCAAAAATAGTCATGGAAGAAATATCTAAGGCATATTTGATGTATTTCCATATGATTTCCTCCTGATTTATTGTATATGGTTGTGATCATACGTAATTTGTTATATCATTTAAAACTATTTATTTATTTGAGAGGTTGAGCGACACAGAAAGAGAGAAAGAGATCTTTTATCCACTGATTCACTCATTAAATGGCTGCAACAGCCCCGGTTGAGTCCCACTGAAGAAGGAATCAAGAATTCCATCCGGGTCTGCATGTGGGTCTCAGGGATTTCAGTATCTGTGCCACTATTGTTATGGAGTGCAGCCAGTGATAGCCAGCATGCATTGACAGTGGGCAAATGAAATTTGGCTGTTTTCCCCAACCTCTGTCCTGAAGATGGGTCCTAACAGCAATGGAATGATAATTCCATCCTCAACCACTTCCCCCATGTCCTAATTTAGCCAGGATATTGGATGCAGACAAGTCCAATTAGTCTAGGCATTTTTTAAAAAGATTTTATTTTTATTGCAAAGTCAGATATACAGAGAGGAGGAGAGACAGAGAGGAAAATCTTCCATCTGATGATTCACTCCCCAAGTGAGCCGCAACGGGTCGGTGCGCACCGATCCAATGCCGGGAACCAGGAACTTCTTCCAGGTCTCCCACGTGGGTGCAGGGTCCCAAAGCATTGGGCCGTCTTCTACTGCTTTCCCAGGCCACAAGCAGGGAGCTGGATGGGAAGTGGAGCTGCCGGGATTAGAACCGGCGCCCATATGAGATCCCGGGGCATTCAAGGCGAGGAGTTTAGCTGCTAGGCCATGCCGCTGGGCCCAGTCTAGGCATTTTTAGTTACAAGCCCAGCTCCTGTTCCTGCCCATCCCAACGAGCAATGATCAACTCCTTAGCCCACAACACTTAGGTATTCGTTCCTGCCCACCTGTGACTCACCTATCAACTGAGAGGGGACAGTATTGCATTGTTGTGTAACCACTCCCCTCACAAGCCCCTTTAAAAGGCCCATAAAGCAGGGGCACTCACTCTTTTTCTGGCCAGGTGCTTCCATTACTCTGGTACCTCGACTCTTGGCTGACCCAGGACAGGTAATCCCCTGAGCGTGGTCCCTGTTTTCTGCTTAGATGAGGCAATGGTAATAATAATGTTGTTTCTGGTTTGTGTACTATCTGGAGTTCCAGGAGGAGTGAGGCCCAGCAGTAGTGGAATGTGGGCAGAGAAGCCAGGGAAAGGTGAATGTCTGCAGCTTTGTAAGTGTGTCCAGGTTCTTTGTGAGTGTGTCCAGGTTATTGGTTGCATGTCTCTTAGGATAACTTTATATTGTTGGGGAAGCTGGGACATAGGTTTTCAACTTAATGGATAGACTTAAGGATAATGACCATTTGTTGTTCCTTTGGGGATTATGTTTGGTTGGCTTGCCGTATGGACTTGTGATTTGCTGCTTTTGGTGTGCTCTATTATCACCAAGCTTGGTTAAATAAACCTTAGACATGTCTGGTGTGATCTTGCTCTCACCTTGCAACATTATTTGTTACCTTCCCAGTCAAGTAGCAGGAAGATGGATAGGAAGAAGAGCAGAGCAGGAACTTGAACTAGCACTTTAGTGGGCAATGCTTTTGTAATAAGTAGCAGCTTAGCCTACTGCACCATAATTCTGGACTCTTATCTTTTTAAAATTTTCTTAACTAATTTATTCGATTTCTTTCGGAAAGGCAGATTTACAGAGAGAAAGGGAGAAAAAGAATTGGATCATTCATCCACTGATTGAGTTCCCAAGTGACTGCAATGGCCAGAGCTTAGCCAATCTGAAACTAGGAGTCAGGAGCTTCTTCCGGGTCTCTCATGTGGGTCAGGATTCCAAGGTTTTGGGCCATTCTCTACTGCTTTCTCAGACTGCAAGTATGGAACTGGATGGGAAGTGGAGCAGATATATCATCCCTGGCCTTCATTATTTCATTTTAAAAGATGTTTTATAAGAGATTTCATGGAGTTCTTGGAAAGTACATATTATGAAGAAACAATGAAAATATTTCAAAAATTTTTATAACTTACAAATAAATAAACTTACCTTTTGTTTCCACTG
This sequence comes from Ochotona princeps, assembly GCF_030435755.1. Taxonomy (NCBI): domain Eukaryota; kingdom Metazoa; phylum Chordata; class Mammalia; order Lagomorpha; family Ochotonidae; genus Ochotona; species Ochotona princeps. Next base: position 44,070,091 of record NC_080840.1, read on the forward strand.
ATCCATGAATGTTCCAAGATTTTTTCATATACCTGTTGTCAGAAGCAATTTTTTTGTTGCAAGATTTTAAGAAACACATATTTGATGCATTGTAAATATGTTTTGAGGATTTATTTGAAAAGCAGTTAAAGATAGACTGATAGACTAATAGACAGAAAGGTGTTCATCCCATGATTCATTCCTTAAGTATCTGCAATAGCTCGAACTGGGCTGGTCTGAAGCCAGGAGCAAGGAACCAAGAGATTTATATGGTTATTTCATGTGGGTGCAGGGACTGCTGCCTTACCAGGCACATTAATCATAAACTGGGTATAAAGTGGAGGAACTAGAAACTGAACTGGCACCCACATAGGATGCAGGCATATCAGGTTGCAACTTAATTCACTAGGCCATAGTGTTGGCCCCACAATACAAATATTTAAATGCTTCTCATCACAACAAAAAAGTGAAGAACAAGAAGCAATATCCATTGCTGTATTTTAAGTATAGACAATGTTATCTCAAAAGTTAAAAAGAGTGAGAGAGAGAGGGGTTATTCGAGGCAAAGAGGAAAGTGAAGAAGAGGGAAATATCATTATGTTCTTAGAATTCTATCTAATTTTTAAAATATTAATTAAAAATTAAAAGAAGCAACCTCTGATTTTATATGAAACTAAAAAAATTGGATTACAAATTGCTTGACATATTGAGTTGGCTTCACTACTGCTCAGGCATGAGCATACAGCAGGTGGAGGGCTGATTGGTTAGCCCATGATCCAGATGAGATGAAGAGTTTGTGCATAGGAAGGTCTGCATTCCTGGGTGTTAGTTCATAATGATTGTCAGAGGATGACATTGTATCAGCATGCAGAAATCCAGACAAGGGAAAAGGAGCATTTCAAGAAGCACTATAGTTTAAGATCAGTACTCTCATGTACTGCTTTCTGAGAAGTTGTGTTAGGAAAAATCCTGGCGTGTGTGTGTGTGTGTGTGTGTGTGTGTGTGTGTGTGAGAAGGGTGGGCAGGTATAGATGTATGTGTGTGTAGGAGAGAGAGTGAGAGTGAGAAAATTATCCAGATTCCAAATGTTTGCCTCATTTTCTTCAGACAGGACCTGGACCGAATTCAGCAAACCTGTGACTTCCTTGTGTGACATTAACACTTAACTGTGGGCTCCTTGGGAGCAGTCACAGGCAGAAGGTTGTCTTAATATTCAGAGGCCTTGGGCCCGGCAGCATGGCCTAGCAGCTAAAGTCCTCGCCTTGAACGCCCCGGGATCCCATATGGGCGCCGGTTCTAATCCCGGCAGCTCCACTTCCCATCCAGCTCCGTGCTTGTGGCCTGGGAAGGCAGTTGAGGATGGCCCAAAGCCTTGGGACCCTGCACCCACGTGGAAGACCCGGAAAAGGTCCCAGGTTCCCAGCATCAGATTGGCACAGCACCGACCATTGCAGTCACTTGGGGAGTGAATCATCAGATGGAAGATCTTCCTCTCTGTCTCTTCTCCTCTCTGTATATCTGACTTTGTAATAAAATAAATAAAAATCTTAAAAACATATTCAGAGGCCTTGCAAGGGGACCACTGGGAATTGGAGTGCCTTCGGAGGCCGAGAACACTGAGGTCATCCACCCCCGTTGGGATCTACCACATGGGAGCCCAAATCCTGCCTCACAGGATCCAAGGTCATCGGAACAACAGCCAGGAGCCCTGAGCATTCCGTAGACACAGAAGAACAATAAACTTCCTTCGGGACTAGGGAGAGGAACTTTCTCTGATCCTTACTTAGTTCCAACTTCGGGTCCCCATCCTCTCTTGCATGACCATAAGGGTTGCTCCGGAACCCCTCCCCCACCTCCCCCAAAAAACTAAGAAACAAATAAAATTAGAATAGACAGACAGTGAACAACAAGGTAAGCTTAGAATCAGACAGGAAACGGTCAGCGTGGATTCACATTTACCTTACTAGGTAGGACATAAATATTAATTACTCCTCACTAGGGAATGGGAGATTTCTTTGCACACCCCTCCTAAAACAGTTCTACACCTCAACGGTTGACATATGCCTTGCTTGAGAAATAAGCCAGTGTAGACTATCCTAAAATCAACCAAGTTCAGCAAAATTATGCTTCAACGCTATGGACTGCTAAATACTAAAATGAGGATAGACACGAGACAGCTGAATAGTGCCCTTTAGCCACTTTAAGGTGTATAGCAGCCTGTTGTATATAAACTAAAATCGAAATGTCAATGAAGTAGTCACAGGATGTGGTTAAAAACTTGCATTTTTTAACCTACTGATTACTCAATACCATGACAATTAGTTCCATAATGTTGTAAATTGTCGTTGATGTTATGTTGGGGCTTTAAATTGATTGGGATGATATTCTGCCTTCTCTGCCTTCAGACCAGAGATGGTCTCCTCAAGGAACTGTTGAATTTACCTGGACAATTAGATGCTGGACTCCATGCTTGGTATACTCTTGCAATGAAAGAATCTCAACTGAGTTTGAAATGTAATACAGCAACAAGGTGGAGGAATCCACCATGGAGGGAGGGTTTGGAGATGGGTGGGGGGATCTTCTAAAGGGAAACAAATGTGAACCCCCTCAAAATGGCTTAAAATCTCAATCTTATACTGGCATTTATATTTAGGGAAAGAAAACAATTTATAAAAACTTCTATCTTATATTGGCACTTATATTTAGGGAAAGAAAACAGTTTATAAAGATAAAATGAAGTTTCTTGTAAAGGCCCTCTGTTTGTAGATTGGCTGAGCTGCCTTGATCCGTTTCACTGCCCTTTAACAAAAGAGCAAAAAAAACAATTGAATCAGCACTAGGTGAAAGTGACGGTAATCAATGCATGATTTGATTATAAGGTTTAGCAAAGAATCTATGTTATATGCTTTTATAAAATACTTTCATTTATGATCTTTTAATTCTGTACTCTTAATATTTTAAGCAATATTAGTTAGTTTGTGTTTAGTAAAAACTGATTTTGAGTATAAGTAAACTACTTGTCACTATGTAACCGCATGCGCTGCCAACCGTGGAGTTCCTGGCTTCAGTCAGGTGACTGCAGGTTTCAATGAGTAATGGTTTGTTGAAAATGTTTTCTTTGAAGTCAAATAAACTTTTTTGGATTGTTTTTTGTATTCTCTTAACCATGAAGTAAAAATGAAACAATTGGATATTGTGCAAAGCTTGTGATGATTTGTGTATACATAAAGAAGGCAACTTTTCTGAGTTGTCCATTATGAGCATCATGCTATAGTGGTCCCCATCTTATCTCTTCTTCATATCCTCTCGCCAATCCATGCATCCTTTGCAAGCTCTCAAGTCAGCCGGAGCTGGTCATTAAACAAAACTTTTTTTAGAAAACAATTTTCATCAAGCTAACAGAATTTATATGATGCTAGGATGGGAGAAGGAAGTTGCTATTCTTATCTAATCTAATAAATAATTAGCATTTAGCATAGACAAGGAACTACCATAGAACAGTCCCAGCAGAGAAAGAAACAAAGGATATGAAATGACAAATTACAGAAGAGGAATAGCCAAAGGCTACTAAGAATGATATTTCAAAAGTTTGTAGGAAATTGTGATAAATATATTTAGTTTTCTGCAGGAAAATGTCAAAATCAATGCATATGGGAAGGCTTTAAAGAGTTCATGGAAACAAAAGAAGTTATCCTTCAATTCTGTTTTCCATATTTTTTTGAGTACTTTTGTATGCAGCAATTACCAAAATTCAGGGTAATGCTAACTTATTTAAGCAATGGTATAACTAATGATTAAGTATTACTGCAGGATAATGCCAAATACGGGATTCAGGCCTCCTCCCATGTGCCAGAGCCAGCCTCAAAGAGAATCAGAAACCTGAAGAATCGAACCATAGCATTCATGCAGTCCGAATTCACCTACCTGAAGTACTGTAACTGCAACCTGAAAATGACCTTTGCAGCATTTCGGCAGTCACCGTGGGCATGCGGGGAGCAATGAGAGCTTTGAGTGATTTACCAAGTACTTTCCCAGCTGTGGCTGAACAAGGGGAGTCTGTTTCTGGTTTGAGCTTTCATATCTTAAACAAGTGGTTTTTTCATAGTCTGCTTAGGTTTTTACCTTTTAGTGCTTATTGTTGGAGAGTTTAGGATAGTGCTGAAGTGCTGTCTGTTTTTTCCTACATGCAAGAACACTGTGATGTGTCTTATGGAGAAGATGGGTGTGTTGGATAAACTTGCTCCACGCATGAGTTCAGTGCTGTTGATGGTAAGTTCAACACTGATGACCCAAGAATATAAAGGTATTTTGAACAGAAACACGTGCAACCCAAAGTGAGTGTTGATGGTTTGAAGAAAATGTGATCAGAGCCTCACAGAAGCATAATTCTCTATTTTTCCTGGGAGTAAGGATTCAGTACTTGCTAACGCAATGTTCACACAAGTTTATAGGACATTATTGCTGTGAGTTGGACATGTATCTACCATTTTTTAGGTAATAGATGGTGACCCGCTGACTCAGTGGGCCAGGAAGGTAAACAGCTAACTTTTTTCTTACTCTTGCATTTCTTCAGGGCTCTCTACTCCCCTTTTGATGACATAGTAAGAATAGGTCCCATATTTTTCAATAATTTTTATTTTTGCCCTTGGCTATTTTAAAATCTAGTTTACATCAAACTTCAATGTTTTGACAGTCACCTTTGCCTCCTTCTAGTTCAGGCCTTAAGATCCTTCTGGGAATAGTGGGAACACATGATATATATATTTTTTTCTCTTTTTACATTTTACTCTGTTAATTCTTTCTGTGAAGACTGAGTTCATGGTGGGAGTCCCACAGGGTTGCTGGCAGTACACAGGAGGAAATGGGGAGGAAATTGTGAAGTCAGAATGGCAGAATGATGTGGTTCAGTGTATATGATGACAGATGACCAGCTGCTTCCTTTCTAGTATGGTGTGTATTGTGGTAGTTTTGGGAAACCTTGCCCCTTTACTCACCACTCTCTAGCAAGGCAACTGAATTCTTCACTCAGCTGCAGAACTGCACATTCATCCCCATTCTGGTATACTGGCCCTGAAAGTCTTTAAACTCCTTCTATTGAGCTCCTGTTTCCATGGCAGAGGACCCAGTTTCTTTCAAGGAGTCTATTACATTCATATGGGTTTCTTGTCACACAAAGTAAGATTTCTGCTTGGCCAATTGTTGAAGCTTTCCCCTAGATATTCCCACACTGGGCTACTCCAGTCAGCTTTGTAAATCAGAATTCTTTAGGCAGGAGACAAGGACTGGCTTCATGTTTGCCCCAAACTCCCGTGCACATTGGTCAAGTTTGCCAGTGTAATTCCTACCACCCTGACTGCTCCTAGACTGAGGTTATGACGCCTGGAGTTTAGCAAGCCTCTGGCTGGACCGCAAAACATCAATTCCCTCACTTTCATGGACATCTCCTGGCTCTATTTGTGATCTCTTTGGACACTAGGCCATTAGACAGGGAGGGAAGGAGAACACTAGGGATGGTGATGGCTAGGTGGCAGAATGGCAAAGTCTCTGTGCCCAAAGCAGCTCTTCACTCAAGCTCCTTTCAAAACTCTAGCCATCTATTATGGTTAATTAAGGATGGCAGTTTCTAAACTGGTTTAACTGCCTTTTATTGTCCCTTGGTTCAGTAGTGATGATCTCTTTTACATTTTCATGCCTGCTTTTTTTTTGTTGTTTGGTAGTCTCACCAGAAGTTAGTGCATTTTATTGCTTCTCCCATCCCTTCTCCGCCCCACGTATTTGTTAGTTTTAATTCAGTATTTAAATGACTCCATTTTATCTTCTCCCTTAGCATTTCATTGATTTTCTTATTTCTATCAGATTTTCAGTTCTGCTGGTTTCCATTTTAATTTTCATAACTTTTTCCTTGTTTTTAAAGATTTATTATTTTTATTTGAAAGGCAGATTTAAAGAGAGAAGGAGAGATAAAAATCTTCCATTCATGAGTTCACTCCCCAAATGGCCCTAAAAGCTGCAGCTGTGCCAGAGCTGAGCCAAGGCCAGGAGCAAAAAGCCTCTTCCAGACCTACCACATGGGTGCAGGGACCTAATGAGAGTCTGTCTCTGCTGCTTTCCCATAAGCAGGGATATGGATCAGAAGTGGGGCAGCTGAGACAAGAACTGAACTGGTGCCCAAATGAGATGCCTGTGCTAGCAGATGGAGGATTAGCCTATTGAGCCACCACGCTGGCCCTTCTTTTCTTCTTGCCTAGGACCTTTTTTGCTCATTTTAATTAATTGTTAAGAATTTTCACTTTTTCTCTCCTTTTTCCTTTTTGGTTCCTAAGATGAAAATTTGGGTTTAGGGCTTGAGAGCTGTATCTTTTTTCCAATTGATGCATTTAATGCCACAAATTTATTGCTAAGCATTGTTTTTGTTTTATTTCATTTATTTTGGTAAGCTGTATTTTCAGTTTAATTTAATTCGAATAGTTTCACTTGAGACCTCTTCGATCCATGAGTACTGTTAAAATACGTTTTTTATTTTCCAAGCATTGGGGATGTGTCTAGCTGCCTTTTTGTTAATAATCTCTAGTTCAAGTCTGTTGAGGTTAGAATAAAAGATGTTCATTCTTTTCAATTTATTGTGGTGTTTTTTATGGCCCACTATCTGGTATAGCTTGTGAATATTTCAGATAAGCTTGAGAAAAAAGTGTTGTTTAGAAGTGTTATAAGGCTGAATTGATAGTGCTATTCAGATAATCGGAGCCCTCACTGATTACATGTCCTTCCATGCATCTCTCTGAGTGTGCTGAAATCTCTGCCTTTAATGGTAGATTTGGCTACTTTTCAAATTTATTGGTTTTCACGTTAGGTTTTTGATACTCTCTTATTAGACATATACATGTTTAAGGTTGTTATATCTTCAAAAAGAATTGACCATATACCAATAAGTAATGTCTCCCTGTAGACCTGACACACATTCATTTTCAGTGTCCTAATTTACTCTCATTTAATCTTTTTCTTGTTTTCTTCTTTTCTCTATGAAGTTACACATTTCTTTATGCTGAAAAACTTCCTTTGGCAGTTCTTTGAGTGAGTTTAGTTAGGATGCACTCTTTCAGTTTCTAGTTGAGTATGTATTTTTTTTTTTATTGATTACATTGCATTATGTGACACAGTTTCATAGGCTCTGGGATTCCCCCCACTGGAGCCCAAACCCTCCTCCCATGGTGGATTCCTCCACCTTGTTGCATTACCACAGTTCAAATTCAGTTGAGATTCTTTCATTGCAAGCATTTAAGAAGCATAAAGTCCAGCATCTAATTGTCCAGATAAGTTTAACAGTTTCTTGGGGAGACCATCTCTGGTCCGAAGGTACAGCTGGCAGAGTATCATCCCCATCAATTAAAAGCCCCCGCATAGCATCAGTAACAATTTATAACATCATGGATTTAATTGACATGGTATTGAGTAACCAATACGTTAAAAAAGAATGCAAGGTTCTTAACCACATCCTGTGACTTCTTCATTGACATTTCAATTTTAGTTTATATACAACTGGGTTCTATACACCTTAAAATGCTATACATTACTATTCAGCTGTCTTGTGCCTATTTTAATTTTAGTATTTAGCAGTTTATAGCTTTGAAGCATGATTATGCTGAACCTGGCTGTTTTCCGGGTAGTCTATAACTTTAACCAGACATGTGTCAACAGTTTAGGTGAACAGTTTTAGGAGGGGTGTGCAGAGAAATCTTCAATACCCTAGTGAGGAGTAACTAATCTTTGTGTCCCACCTAGTGAGGTATAAGTGAATCCACGCTGACTGTTTCCAGTCTGGTTCTAAGCTTATCTTGTTGTCCTCTGTCTATCTATTCTAGATTTTTGTTTGTTTGTTTGTTTGTTTTGAGGGGTTTCTGGAGCGATCCTGGTGGTTATTGCCAGAGAGGGTGGGGACCCAAAGTTGGAACTAGGCAACGACCAGAGAAAGTTCCTCTCCCTAGTCCCGAAGGAAGTTTATTGTTCTGTTTCCGTGGACCGCTCAGTGCTCCTGGTTGTTGTTCCGACTACCTTGGATCCTGCAAAGCAGGATTTGGGCTTCTTCCATCCCATGTTATAGATCCAAATAGGGGTGGGTGACCTCCGAGTTCTTGGCCTCCGAAGGCACCCCAATTCCTGTGGTCTCCTTGGCAGTTGGGATGTAGTCCTTGGTGCTCGTACTGATAGTCCTTGGTGAGGATCTGGGAGTCTCCAGGGTTGGAATACAAGCCTCCTCCTGTCCATCTGCTCCACTCTGGGGTTCCCCCCGTCCACTCTGTGCATATGACCTCTTGTTAAGAAGTTGTCAGGATCGCTCCTGATTCCCCCATATGCCTTTGTAGTTTTACTATTTTCCAATTCTGATTCGAGTCTGTTGTCTATGAGTTACCAGTTATGATTCTGATAGGTTATACTTCACGCCTTTCTCACACATTCCAGGGTGATGGAAGATTTTTCCGCTCTCCCTCCCCATTACAGAATAACATAGGGTATTAAAAGTATATTAGGTTTTACAGTTCTTTGATGTAGATCATAAGCAATCTGACTCACATTGATTGTTGATTCATAGATTACATTATATTATCTTATTGCATTAGATACAGGCTGTTTAAGGTTGAAATAATATTGCAATATACAGGTACTATTTTCCGGATTGACATCATTTCATCTCAAATTAAGGCAAACATGTGGTATTTAACCTTTTGGGATTGGCTCATTTCCCTTAGCATAATGGTTTCCAGTTGGGCCCATTTGTCTACAAAAAACTGTATTTCATTTTTTTAATAGCTGAGTAGTATTCCATGGAGTAAATGAACCACAGCTTTCTTATCCAGCCTTCTGTTGATGGGCATTTCGGTTGCTTCCAAGTTTTTGTGATTATTGATTGTGCTGCTATGAACATAGGGGTGCATGTTGGTTTTTCATGTAACAGGTGTTTTGGATATATTCCTCGGAGTGCTATTGCTGGATCATATGGTATGCTGATTTTCAGCTGTTTGACTGTTCTCCATACTGATTTCCATAGAGGCTGTACAAGTCTGCAGTCCCACCAGCAGTGGAGTAGGGCTCCCTTTTCCCCACATCCTCGCCAGCAAGTGTTGTTGCCAGTTTTTTGTATGTGTGCCATCCTTACTGGTGTTGGTACCTGATTGCTGTCTTAATTTGGATTTCCCTTATTGCCAGGGAACTTGAGCATTTTTTCATATGTCCGTTTGCCACTTGGGTTTGTTCCTTTGTGAAATATCTCCCACACTTTTGAGGGATAATTTTATGTGGAGTTCAAGGTTGATAGTTTTGTTTTTCATATTACAAATATTTCACTTTGACTCTGTCAGTTGTTACATGGTTTCTGATGAGAAACACTGTGAAACTCCTTTTTATTTCTTAAAATTATTTATTCAAAAGTCAAGAGTTACAGAGAAACAGAAAGGAATGAAGGGAGGGATAGTGGAAAGGAAGGAGTTTGTTCATCCACTGATTGACTCCCATAGAAGCCACAGTAGTCAGATCTGCCAGAGAACGGATTCAGAATTATATCAAAGTACATGGCCTACACAGATTATACCATAATAGCGTAAGTGGAAATTTAAGGTAGTATCTCTTAAAAATTATATAAAATGGAATTAGGAAACACTTAAATTACAAAGATCTAAAAATAGTCATTAAAAAATCTATAGTTTCAAGTAATTCCCCTCCTTGCAGTGAAATGTCAAAACAAAATAAGACCTATAATTTCCAGGTGCTCTTACATCTAACAGTATTTGAAGAATATTTGAAGAAAACAATATTTGAAGAATATTTCCTAGATAGAAACATCTAGGATACTCTTGAAAGGTAAATTGGTGCTTTTGTCTCCATTGTTTTCTCCTTTATTTATTATTCATTTGAAAGTTAGAGTTATGGAGAGAGTGGGACACACACACACACACACACACACACACACATGTTTTCCATGCACTGGTTCACTCTCCAGATGGTTACAGCCACTGGAGTTGGGCCAGCCTGAAGCCAGAGCTTCTCCCAGATCTCCCACGTGGATAGTACGGGCCCACAAGCAAGTACTGGGGCCATCCTCTGCTCATTTTGCATGGCATATAGGGGGCTAGATGGGAACTTGAGCAGCTTGGACTCTAAATTATGTCCATATGGGAAGCTGGCACTGCAGCCAGCAGTTTTAAAGATTCATTATTTTTATTTTAAAGGCAGATTTGCATAGAGAGAAACAGAGAGAAAGAGAAACAGAAAGAAAAAGAGAGTGATCTTCCATCCACTGGTTCATTTCTGAAATGACTGCAGTAGTTGCTCTGACTAGACTGTGGCTCCTGCTGGCATATGTGAGGGCTGAGTATGTGGTGTGTAGGGCCAGGTTGGGTTGCAGCATCCATTGATTTGAGTAAGAAATGGGGCTGGAGACATGACTGACCCAGCAATTGCCACTACTAGTGTGTGTGTATGTAGGCTGATGTGGGTGATGGACAAAGGCAGACCCTGTACTGGCAAGCACACACAGAGAGGATTCTTTGGGGTTTCCACCAACTGAACCGCTGGTCTCAGAACTCTAACCATGGGGAGAATCTTAGGATCTGTGCTCTGACAGTGGAGTGCATATGTCAGAGCTGCTCCTCCTCAGTGGCTTAGATGGAGCAGTGGATGGCATATGCAGATAAACATGGAGGATATGGCAGTCCATTGGAGCGAGCAGAGAACATCTGGTACCATAACAGAGAAAGGAGCACAGAAAAAATTTGACCAGCTACCCCAGCCAAGTGTTGGCAACAAATATCTGGGTGAATGGAGACTCTTAAGCTGGACTACAGCAGCCAATGGACCTTAGAAGAATTTCCTCATCCTTGGATCAACGAGATGGATGGCATTTCAGAACTATTGAAAACACTTGAGCAGAACCCTGGGAGCATGCCCCACACTGGGGTCCCTGGGATGGTATCAGGTAGTTGTTCCCCATGCCCAGAGAATGAGGTTGTTGAGAAGCTATATGTGCCTTTTCCTCTCCTTTCCCCGCTTCCTCCAGATATAGGAAGAAGAAAAAAATATACAAACAATGGTTTCACTCACTTTGTCTTAACCCTTGATGCTTCCCACCCTAATCAACTATGTAAACATCACCAAAAATAAAATAAAATTTCTGACCTGGGAAACTTGGATGAGCCCTGGGCATGATTAAAAGTCTGATAGGAGTCTACAAAGTGAGAAATTCAAGGATGGAAACTTGAAGTATATGAACAATTTCTGTACCAGGATCAAGGACTGAGGAATTAGTAGTGTCAGTCATGAGAAGAAAAGCCTGAGCAATGAAATGCCTGGGGTTTTCATACAAATCACTACGACATGAAGGACATGGAAGACAAAAAGCTTTGTAGCTGCTGTGAAGGAGGAGATGGAGGAAAGTTGCATTTTTGTACCATGAATGGAGAGTTTTGTAAGTTCTATTTATGTTTACTTACAGTTATCTCATCTTTAGTATATTAATAAGATTCAGAGAGAGAGAGATTCTCCTAAGAATGGCGCTATTTATTTGAGAAAGGAGAATTGTAATGTGAATATGCATGTCATAGGGTGCATTTGGAGAGACTGAGGTATGAAAGGTCTTCAAAATTTCAAAATTTATTTATTTTTCTTTATATGAGAGGCAGAGACACAGAGAGTAGGAGAGACTGAAAGTCAGATAACAAGAAATCTCCCACCCTCCAGGCTGCTTCTCAAATGTCCACAATGACTAGGGTTGGGATAGACCAAAGTTAGGAGCAGGAAACTCAATACAGGTCTTCCATGTGGGTGGCAGAAACCCACACTGTCAGCTCCCAGGGTCTACATTAACAAGAACCTGGAGTCAGCAGCTAGAGCAATGTGTCAAACTGAAGCACTCTATCATGGGGCATGGGTGTTTCAATAGGTTTTCTAACCTCTAGGTCAAATGCTTCCCACTAAGGGGATGTTTTTATAGGCATAGATGAGAAGATCCTTCATCAAGTATTTTGAAAAAATAACTTGTTAGGATTAATGCAAGCAACTGTACCTTTATTCTTGCAACTTTCACTTTCCTTTTATAAGAGGTTGAGCTATGAAGAGTGGGACTCCCTGAAGAAGCACTGAAGGGTATTGAGTAGAGAGGGCATCATCCCCAAGTCCAGTCTTGAGCAGGTTTACTGCCTTCTTTGAGGCCTACAAGAAGAGGAAGATGATGGAAGACAATCTTGCCTTCAAGATCATTGGTTTGGGGATCTGAGGGAGATTGCTTTTCACTTGAACTTCCTTGGTGAGTTGAAGAGAGTGATGCCCTTGAGCAAGTATGGGTGACAATAACTGTGATGTTATCACACAAAAGAAGTTGCAAACCAATCACTACTGCTTCATATGAAGGGCCAGTGAAATATCAATCATCTTTGGTGTGGTCCAATGATAAACATGGGTAAGAGGCCCAACCATGGAATCCTAAGTGCTGACAAGGATGTTGAAGAGAACCACCTTATGCCACCACAGGCCTCCCCTGCTTTGGTTCATGATGAGCCATAGTAAGGACATTCATGTATATACTTTATGGAACTGGGTGAGAGACATTCCTTGTGGTTGGTATTATGGTACAGTGAATTTAACTGTCTCTTGTGACATCACATATGAGCTTTGATTTGAATCCTACTTACTCCACTTTTTAAAAAAGATTTATTTATTCTTATTGGAAAGACGGATTTTACAGAGAAGGAGAGGCAGAAAGATCTTTCATCCACTGGTTCACTCACTAAGGGGCTGCAACAGCTGGAACTGAGCAGAACTGAAACCAGGAGCCAGGAGCCTCTTTCCATATAGGTCTCCCATACAGGTGCAGGGTCCCAAGGCTTTGGGCCATTCTCTACTGTTTTCCCAAGCCACAAGCAGTGAGTTGGATGGGAAGTGGAGCAGCCTGGATACAAACTAGCACCTATATGAGATCCCAGTGGAAGCAAGGGCAGGATGTTAGCCATTAGGCTACTGTGCCAGGCTCTTGCTCCATTTCTGATTGAGCTCCCTGACTAATGCAAATGGGAAAAACAGCAGAAGATGGCCCAAGTGCTTGGGCCTCCTGCCACCCACATGGGAGACCCAGATGGAGGTTTGGAGTCCTGGCTTCAGTCTGGTCCATCCCTGGTTGAGCAGTCATTTGGGGAAGTGAACCAGTAGATGGAAGATCTTTCTGTTTCTTCCTCCCTGTGTAATTCTTTTAAATAAAATATGTAAATCTCTCTTTATTATTTTTTTATTGGAAAGGCAGATATACAAAGAGAAGAAGATACAGAGAGAAAGATCTTCCATCTGCTGGCTCACTCCACAGGTGGTCACAACAGTTGGAGATGAGCCAATCTGAACCCAGGAGCCAGGAGATTCTTCCGGATCTGCCACACAAGTGCAGGATTCCAAGGTTTTGGGTCATCCTCCACTGCCTTCTCAGGCCACAAGCAAGAAAATGAATGGGAAGTGGAGCAGCCAGGAAATAAATCGGCACCCATGTGGGATCCTGGTGGATGTAAGGTGAGGATTTAGCCATTAGGCTACTGCATCAGCCTCTAAAACATAAAAATCTTTAAAAAAGGATATAGCCTCCTCCTTTTCCACTTCTACCACCTCCAAACCAGTTGGAGCCCTTGTCATTGATTGTTTTCCAATATGGTAGCAAGGTTGTGGGGGGCAGGGAAGGATTTAACCTGAGGTCCCCACACAGACCCAGTTGTGGCTTATTTACTAAGAACAAAGGGAAATCCTTCAGCCATTCTTAGGGAAAGTGGGATGATATTTGCTGGGGCTCAGGCCAGGTCCCTAGTCTGCAATAGAAAGGGCGTCAACCCAACATTCTCTTTTTAGGGTGCCATGTTCCAACACAGGTTGTGTTTAGCAGTCAAATTATCCATCAGGTTTTACTGACTCTCAGAGCCTGGAATCAGGCTTTTTTCCTCTTTCATCTCTAATTTACTTTGCCTCTAAATTTCTAAATGATTTCATTAGTGTTAGGGAGTATCCTGGGTTTTCTTTTCTCATTTGATGCCTGTTATGGACAAAACATCTGCGTGCCCTTCAAATTCCTGTGCTGAAACCATAGTCCCCAGTGTGATGGTTTTGGAGGGGAGGGCTTTGATAGCTGATCTGCATTAGATGAGAGCGTGACAATGGGCCTTCAGAATGGGATTGGTGTCCCTATGAGAAGATGAAGACACACCTCTCTGTCTCTAGGGACCCCAAGGAAGCGTCATGTGAGGACATAGTAAAAACCAGCTAATAATAAGAAAGAAGTTCTTTCTAGAAAAATGAATCAGCTGGCACCTTGAATGTGGGCTTCCATCTTCCAGAACTTTCAGATATAACTGTTTCCCGCTTAAGCCCCCAATCTGTTATTTTGTTATGGGAGCCCAAGCTAAGAGAGCATAACAATGTAAAACCAGATTTTAAAGCAGGCAAGCAAACAAAAAGAGCATAGGCCAAGATTTTTACCCAGCTGAACTGTTTGTAAATGGCAAGGATTCCGCACAGATTCTGAGCAGCACAGAGAGAACTGTAGCTTGGATGTCCAGTCCTGGGCACAGCCCTGATTTGGCAGTTTCCCCACCCCCACTCAGTCCTATCCAATTGGGCTTGCTTAGGTGCTTACTCTTGATCATGGCTTCATTAGGATTAAATTTCAGATGGAAATGGGTCTGAAACACATGCTGAATGTACTTGCTCCCAAGGGCCATTAAATCACCTTGTTATTTATTGCCCTCTAGAATCCTCTAATTTAAATGTGGTCTCTTCTCAGAGGAGAGCCCCAAGTAAATGTGAATGTGTTTAGACAATGTTATGGGTTTTGTAAACCCACAATTGAATTTCAGGCCTTTGTAGCAGTCCAGCCGAGATGCACTCCAATTAGAAATAATTGCTGTTAATGCTGTTATGATGTGTCAGATGCCCACTCTGCCCCTCAGACCTTTGTTCTCTCAAATCCTTTAAGAGCCTCTTTATTCTTCAACTAAATAGACAAGCCCCAAGAATATACGCTGTTGGAATTGTAATATAAGAGCAATATTGTGCCTCACTCTTAATTAACCTTGTTAACCAAGGATTTGGCACAGCACTTGGTGTGTATAAGCAGCACTTTGATCTTCTCTGAGCACATCCACAGTTCAGTAGGATGTCACTCTGAAATAAGATGCCTTTTGTACCTTGGCATACACCAAATTCCCTGAGCATGCTTTGAGTAATGACGTGTTATTCCTGTGAATGAAATAATGTTTGTTATGTGTTAAGCTTAGGGGCCAGGCACGAAAGATATTTGTTATTATTGCTGTTATCATAAAACGAATTTCTTCTTTTGTTCAAGGATGAAGTAGTTTTGGGATTTTACAGGCTCTTGAAGATGGAACAGTCCACAATACATTCCAGACTCCAGACTTGTTAGCTTTCTGCCCTTCAAATAGCATTCTACCTGCCAGATAGACTCTGAATTCTTGCAGTTCTTTTGGGATCATTCAAGGTACCTCTTATCCATTTCTGCTCCCTACAAGAATGCTGCTGGTTCTCTGACTGGACAGGTGCTGTCACCAGTCAGGGAAGTGGACCCATAGATATGATAATTAACACATGTTTCTTAGTCTTGCTTTTATAGTTCATCTCCAAAGCATAAAAGACGTTTGCCAGTTGATTAACTGTATGAACACAATAGATCTGAGGCAAAAGCAGCCTTGATGAATAGGCTTGCATCAAACTGCCCACTTGGTGGAAAAGTGCCTTGCCACAAATCCCCACTTGAAATACTAAGTTAAACACTTCAAACGAACCACCAGGACATGCTTTGTGGATCAACAAAGCAGTAAATCTAACTCAGCAAAATTTCATTTTTAGAGGAAGAAGCAACCACTCTTTGATCAATTCTAGGGAAAAAAGAGGAACCTATTTGAGAATTTGGTCTAGGATCACCACTGAGGAGGGGTGTTCAGGAAGGCCCAGTAAGCCTCCCTGACACAATGGTGCCTAATGGACTTTCAGCCAGACTGCCACTCGGTTTGAGACTCCAGGGAACTGAGAAGGAAGTGTTTGTGTAGCAGTTTGGCAAGTAAAAGGCTGGAAGTGATCCTTTTCTACAATTTGTGATTCAGGTTTGAAAAGGTCAATTCTGAGAGTGAGGTGATGGGATATACATACTTCTGTGTCCACTGGAGAGAAGGCATTCATCTCAGCGCCACTCTTCCCTGTCCACACCTCCTTTATCCAGTGCAAGTTCAACCACAGCCACTTGCTCCATGGAAGTCATCTTTCCAATACCCAAAGCTCAAGGTAGCTCATGCAAGCAGCCCATCTGACACATCAGTTGCAAATGGAAGCCACAAAAATGAGCTGTCTCTGGTTTTGAAAATAAACAAACCAAAGCCACAACTCAACAGAAAAGGTGAGTACAATCATATTTTCAAAGACAGTGATTGAAAATTCTGGTCCAGATAGCAGAATACAAATGGTACTTATAGTCTCTACATATATTCTATCACCATCAAAAGTACTTTTCTTCACTGATATAAGCCATAAGTAGT
Organism: Ochotona princeps; assembly: GCF_030435755.1. Lineage (NCBI taxonomy): Eukaryota > Metazoa > Chordata > Mammalia > Lagomorpha > Ochotonidae > Ochotona > Ochotona princeps. The sequence goes on from NC_080840.1 coordinate 44,086,632, forward strand.
GTTCGGTATCAGATGACATCAGTCATGGAGTTGGTCTTTAAACTTTCTTCTTTGGGCCAGTGAAGCCATCCATTACATTGAAGATGCCCAAATAGTCTCCTATGAGCATTCCTGTTTTGATGGGCAAAAAACTAAAAAGAACACAAGAGAAGAACTTTTCTTGGTTATCATTCACAACAGAATCTTTAGCAAGTTAGCCTCATAAAGACTTGTCTGCTAAACATGACCCCTATTCAGAGTCTCTAGAGTCCTCCTGGCTTTGTTGAAATCACCCAGTTCACTTCTCAGTGCAGCTTCCGAAGTATCACTATATTTTGTTAAGACTGAAGAGGAGCAAGACAATCTTGTGTAGTGGGGATAGGCTTTGGGGTAGCTGACCTGGCTGGAATCTAAGGCATCATTTGCAGTGCTGGCTTAGGCAATTTATAAGGGTACTTTAAACATTTTATAGAAAAGTGGAATTATAAGGGCCCAGGGTGATGGTTCAGTGGCTAAATCCTTGCCTTGTTCCTGGACACATAAGGCACTAGTTCATGTCCTGGCTGTTCTACTTCCCATTCAGCTTCTTGCTTGTGGCCTGGGAAAACAGTGTAGGATGGCCCAAAGCCTTGGCATCCTGGCACCATGTGGGAGACCCGGAAGAAGCTTCTGACTCCTGGCTTCAGATTGGCTCATCTCCGGCTGTTGCGGTCACTTGGGTAGTGAGCCAGTGGATGGAAGATCTTTATCTCTATATCTCCTTCTCTATAAATCTGTTTCCAATAAAAATAAAAACTTTTTTAAAAAGTGGAATTCTAAGATAAGTTTCTTTTGAGAAAAAAGTTTTGAAATCCACGCAGTTTTTATCACTTGCATTTTCATGAATTTTAAAAAACAGATATTCTATTGATTTGATCTCCAATTTTTAGTTTTTCTTTCTCTCTTTCCATTCTGCCTCCCTTGGCAGAGATAAAGAGAGAAAGAGACAAAGAGTGTGTGAGAGAGGCCTAGAGCCAAGAACTTATTCAAGGTCTCCCTACGGTGGGCAGGGATCCAAGTGTTTCTCCTCTCACTGCTCCTTCCCAGGATTTGTATCTCAAGGGGGAAGCTGGAGTTAGGTGATGCAGCTAGGTATTTAACCCAGGCACTCCAAGAAGACATGAGTGTCGGAATCATTAGGCGAAATGCTTTCTCCATGAACTTTCTGAAGATCCCTGTACTTAGCTGTAGCCCTTAGTTTCCTTAAGTTTACAACACACTCTACTATCTCTGGGAGTCACTACTATGAGAAGATGCAATAGACATTCATACTTTTGGCAAGACAAAGACTGTGCCTCCTCCCTCCTCACTTGCTCATCTAAAGTCACCATTCCATATGGAATACTATTAGTCCATTGATCTTGACTTTAAAGGTGACTGCAGAGCATGGAAAGGTACAAGGCAGGCACAACAAATCCAAGACTCGCTGCAATGTAGATAAACAGAAGGACCCTGTACTTGTTCATTGTCCTTCTCTGTGTGTACCCTAAAGTTTCCAGGTGATTCACGAATCTCCCACCCCATCTTATAACTTAAGGTATGGTTAAGTGTCACTCTCTGGATGATATTAAGTACTATACTAAATCTTTTTTTTTTTAAAGATTTATTCATTTTATTACAGCCAGATATACAGAGAGGAGGAGAGACAGAGAGGAAGATCTTCCATCTGATGATTCACTCCCCAAGTGAGCCGCAACGGGCCAATGTGCGCCGATCCGAAGCCGGGAACCTGGAACCTCTTCCGGGTCTCCCATGTGGGTGCAGGGTCCCAAAGCTTTGGGTCGTCCTCAACTGCTTTCCCAGGCCACAAGCAGGGAGCTGGATGGGAAGTGGAGCTGCTGGGATTAGAACCGGCGCCCATATGGGATTCCGGGGCTTTCAAGGCGAGGACTTTAGCCGCTAGGCCACGCTGCCGGGCCCTATACTAAATCTTAAATTCCAACTTGTAGCCTCTCCCTTTCCCTTGCCCTTCCTGTTTGAGTCTCTCTTCTTGTTTTTATTTCCTCACACTGCTATGACAACTAGGATCCCTTATTTTTTGCTTGTTTTTTTATTGCTTCCCGCTCCCTAAGAAAACAATTCCAAAGGCAGCTATCTTATTTTGATTATTATTATAATAGTAGATCCTAGGACAGGGACTGTACTTTCTACTAAGTGCTTGCTGAATGAAGGTTTGATGGAATGTTTACTTCATCCTTCTCGGGAACTATCTACTCTCTCAAGATGTGGCCCCAAGCTAGTATGTCATAAAAATAAATATATAACCTCCACAATTCAGCATGGAGAAATTCTGTGCTATGTTGTTAAATTCAGCATTAATCTGATGTGATAACCTGCTATCAGACAAGAAGTACCCACTGCACTATAAATGCATCTGCTGCCGCAGAAACAAGACATCACACTCATTTACATGATGGGACACATTTTGTCTCTGACATAATGAAGAAAGTGAGGCCTGGAGAATATGGGAAGTATTCAGAGCCACAGACTTAACAGAAGGACCAAAATCTCAAACTTTACATTGCTTGTCAAAGACTTTTGCTCTGAGTCACATGGCCTAATTCAGCCACAGTGACCCTTGCTGCAATACTTGAAGACAGACTTTGGGTTCATTGTACAAGGTTTAAATAATTGGCTTGTGAGAAAAGGAATTTATGCATATAGGAAGAACACTGATTGTTGGCAGTGTGATGGACATGAGTTATAAATCTATCTTCAACGGAATGAAGAGTTATCATTGTCAATGATCATGGAATTACATGTGTAGCTCAGAGCAAAACTAGAACCATCAGGAGAAAGTTTATAGACAGGTTTCAACTCAAAAGAGCAGAGCAGGTCAATAATGCAATGTGCTTCTTCTGTGAAGGAGAAACCTCTATGAAAGGAAGGATAACCAGATGTTGTGGCACAGTCTAGAAAATGGACCAAGAGAGTAGGAAGCAGCACCCTTTTAGCAGTTTGGCATCACCATCCTTGTTACTGAGCGAAAATGTCACAAAGTACAGTTGATGATGTCCACAATGCAAACCTCAGGAAAAGCAGAGAAAGATGAGCAAAAAGAACTTCCTTTCTTGTGTTTTTAAAAGGTGATTTTTCTTTTAATTGTCTGCTCAATTTCTTTATATTAGTGTTCAACTATATTACCTATTAACATTTTTACCCATATCAACTTTTTCTGAAGCACTTGGCTTGGGGTATAGTCTTGACTTTGGGTGCTGTACTAGAAGAAGTACCTGTTCCAATAGAATTATTTCTTAATGGTTACACAAAAATGCATCACTCCTTTATAAAACTCATCTCACTATGTCCATAGGTCATTCAGGAAATCTATTTGTTTATGAGACAAATGCAATCCTAAAGATGGCAGCCAGGGTCTGACTCATGTTTTTGACTTATAGAGGGGGATAGTACCATGCACTGTTGGTACTGCATCACCAAATTGGCACAGTGATCAGCTCACCGACCTAGGAGATTTTCTTTCTTAAAATTCATTCATGTGAGAGGCATTTTAAAAACAGCTTGTCCTGGGGGATTTGGAATGAACTGTTGACTGACACATTAGCAAAACGATAAAAAAGCAGAGGTGGTTACCTTTTTAAAAACATGATGAAGTACAAAAACTTTGGCATATACAAGTACACTCTTTCTTGCAGAATAGCATCTATGATTTTCCTGACTGCATATTCTGGCTCCAGAATCGGCAACAGAGGACACCTCGGGTATGAAAAAACAAAATACAAATTAACAAATTAGTAAAACAAACTCTTTCATGTTAGGGAATAAAAAGATATCAAGGTATTATCTACTTGTTTCTTTTCATTCCATGTTCCATCTATTTCTATGTTTACTCTCTCATTACCAGTGTGGTATCAATGTGGTAGCACCACTAAAAGTCATGGGAAATGATGATTCCAATAAAAACAACTATTGTTTAATGAAGTCATATTAAACAGATGGCATAAATGTGATAAAGCTGGGTGTTGCAAAACTGCCTGCTGTCAGGTGGTAAGGAGGAAGCTTGGATCCCAACCATGAAGACTCCCAGACCTTCACCACAAACTATTAATATGAGCAACAAGGACTATATCCCAACTGCCAAGGAGGCCACAGGGAATTGGATGCCCTCGGAGGCCGAGTACTCTGAGGTCACCCACCCCCAACCGGAGCTTCCACAGGGGATGGAAGAAGTCCAAACACTACCACGCAGAAACCAACGTCATCGGAAAGACAACCAGAAGCCCTGAGTGGTCCACAGAAACAGAAGAACAATAAACGTCCTTCGGGACCAGGGAGGAGAGCTTTCTCTGGTCCGAGCCTGGCTCCACCTCTGGACCCCCACCCTCCCTCGCAATGACCATTGGGATCGCTTCGAAAACCCCTCACAGCAAACAAACAATCATACAAACTAAAAAAAAAAAAAAAACTAAAATAAATAGACAAACAACAGAAAGTCGAGCTTGAAATCTGACAGGAAAGAGCTGGCGTGGATTGGCTCATGCCTCTCTGGGTGGGACACAAAGATTAGTTACTCCTCACCATGGTGTTGAGGATTTTCCTGCACACCCCCCGCCCAAAAAAATGTTCTGCACCTTAAATGTCGACAAATATCTTGTTAGAGTTACAAGCCAGTCTAGATTATCCTAAAATCTGCCAAGATCAGCAAAATTATACTTCAACACAACAAATGGCTAAATACGAAAATGAAATAGACACGAGACAGCTGAATGGTACCTTATAGCCATTTTAAGGTATATAGCAGCCGGTCCTGTATATAAACTAAAATTGAAATGTCAATGAGCTAATCATAGGTTGTGGTTAGGACTTGCTTTTTTTTTTTTTTTTTTTTTAACATACTGGTTACTCAAAACCATGTCAATTCCATAATGTTGCAAATTGCTGTTGATGTTATATTGGGACTGTTAATTGACTGTGATGATATTCTACCAGCTCTGAGTTCGGACCAGAAATGATCTCCCCAAGAAACTGTTCAACCCATCTGGACAATAAGTAGCTGGACTCTATGCTTGGTACATGTTTGTAAGGAAAGAATCTTGATTGAATTTGAACTGTAATACTGCATCAAGGTGGAGGAATCCACCAGGGGGGAGGGGAGGGGGAAGGGTGGGGGAATTCCCAGAGCTTATGAAACTGTCACATAACGCAAAATAATTAATAAAAAAAAAACTGCCTGCTGTCTCCTTCATATGCAGATGTGCTTGCAATGGGCTGAACAGGTCCCTGTATACCTTGCAACTGGAAACTCGATCTCCAGGATGATAGTCTCTGGAGGTAGAGTCTTTGGCAGATAACACGGGACTGAGGGTGGAGCTCTCAGGAGTGGGATCAGGGCCCTTATGAAATGAATCATAAGAGATCGCTCTCTGCTTCTCTGTCCTCACCTTCATTTTGCCTTAAAGCTCACAATGTGACCACCTGCAAACTGCCCTTCCTGGACACCAGAGCTGTTATTACTTTGGGTTTGGACTTCTGCATCCAGAACTTTGAGGAAAAAAATTCTGTTATTTGAGCCAAATAATGTTTGGTATTGTTAAAGCACCCCACTCTTACAGAGACAGATCCCTTTCAAAGATTTCTAGACCTCCTAGAATCAAAGGAGGGTCACAGAATATGATTGGATAGCAGGAATGATGGCTGTCTGAACAGACTGGGATATGGATGAGAATTTTTTCTTGCTAAATAATTTCCATTCCCCGTTTTCTCAGTGAGAAAGAATTTTGAAACATGGTTTCAGACACAGCAGTGACTGGCAGAGCTGGGATTTCAGTCACCCTAGGTGAGCTCCAGGGCCTACCATCAGAATCAGGAAGGCTAAGACAAACATAATAACTCCGAAACTACTTAAATCAGAATGATTTCCAGAAAAATATTTACACAACTTGTAAAGCATATAAAATAAAATCAAATTGATAACCATAAATCAAAAGGTAGACTTACCTACTAGTACAACCTTCAAACATCCCAGTTTTTATAAAAAATGGGCACACAATTGTGGTTTTGATCCCTTCTTGGTTTTGGGCATAATGCTCCATAAATACAGATTCTGCAAAGCCAAAGGCTGCAAATTTACTTGCACAATAATCTGGAAAAGATAAACAATGCTAATGCACAATGATACTTCAAAAATTCGTGGGAAAATCAGGGTAAAAACTAAGTTTATTTTGGTACCAAAAAAGTTTGAAATCCATGTGCAGTTTTTTCATAATAAGTATTTCCCATGAACTTTTTGAAGATTCTTTATTTGACCTAAGGTTTTTGCTTTACAGATTTACTTATTTTTATTGTAAAGGTAGATTTACAGAGATAAAGAGACAGAGATAAAGATCTTTTGCTCCCAGTTCACTCCCCAAGTGGCTGCAGTGGCCGAAGCTGAGAGCATCTGAAGCCAGAAGCCAGGAGCTTCTTCTAGGTCTCCTGTGTGGGTGCTGTGTCCCAAGGTTTGACCCCATTATTTACTGCTTTCTCAGGCTACCAGCAGGGAACTGGATGGGAAGTGGAGCAGACAGGACATAAAATGGTGTTTATACAGTATCTAGGAGCATGCAAGGCTATGCCATCATGCCAAGTCTTGTCTTAAGGTTTTTCAATGGTATTACATTAGGACAGAGTTATGCCGCTATGACCTCTAAAGAATGTGCTAACAATATCCTATATTCATTCACTCTCACTGGAAAAGGTGAAGAGTTAGCAGGAGGTTTCAAGGTTACAGGTGGTCAGGTAACCATGACTAAATGGACTCTATAATAAGAAGGGCTGCTCCACCAGGAGGCAGAGATAGACTGCGCTTACATGTTAAAGAACTGCCGGACTCTACTCAGTGCTCACTGTTACATGGCATAAGATGTACATCCATTTCCTACCCCAAAGAACTTCAATTCCATTGGGGCAGAAAGTCGTACAAGAGATAAAACAGCAGGTGACTTAGGAAACTAGGTTACAGAGGTCGGCATGCATCATGAGACTCAGATCAGGTTGCTTCCAATGGTAGCTCTTTTTTTCAACTTCAGAAGAGCAAAGCAACTGGTGACTTCAGCTTCCACCTCTGAAAGATCTTGGAAAGCCAGGGTAGTGAAAAGTACCCTTTTATGTCTACTTTAAACTCTCTGTCCTTAATCACATTTGTTTTAAGAAAACATCTGGATACTTAATATACAGAGAAAAAAAAAAGATTTGGAGGAGAAATAGGGTTTAGGTGGACTGATAATTGCCTTCACCTCAGTCATTCAAGGCATATTCACCTGCTGCATTGTGACACAGATATTGCAACTGGCAAACTCCACGTAAGAAGTGCCAGGTGTGGGGTGGTCGGGACCAATACTGCCAAAGCTGGTAAAAGGCTGAAGAGACATAAGGGTAAAGGGCAAGTGCAAATACTTTTCTGGATCACCTGACTCAGCTGGTATATATACAGTTCACTGAGCCCCAACTCAGCACCAGGGAATCTGCATTCTCAGTTAGTGACCACTGGTGGCTCTGAAGCAGAGTAGCCAATACCCATACTGTGGGAAATTATGATGGACTTTGTGGTTTGTCAGGTGAATTGTGGATAGTCTCATACAAGAAGATAGGAATGTTGTGTTAGAAAACAGATCAGTGAGAGTTGTAAATATGCTGATATGATTGCAAGGCAAATGGTTCATCAGACAGCTAAGACAAAGGCAAAAATGAGCCTGAAGAATTCCAAGAAGGACAGCGGAAGGGCAGCCTAGGATCCAGAGAGTATAGGTTGGTAATACCTTGGATGACTGGTTGTTCTGAGACACACTGAGCTGATGTTAATTTTGTGGCTCTTAAATTGTGCCAATTAGGTCAAAGGCATCAGGGAGTGCCCAATGGCAAACTATGCCAGACTACTTCAGCAATCTGTACAATCCAGGAGGCAGGGCCATTGCTCTGGACATCATCCTGGGAGGAAAGGACAAGGATTCTCTTCCTCTTTGTTTCGCCCCATGCTATTGCCAATCAGATGACTATCACAGGAAAGTAAAATTGGCCATTATTTACTGAGAGATCATAAACCAGTGAAAAACTGAAGAGGCTGATTTTAGGTTTCCTGAGTTGAAGAAACTTTCTCCAATTCCCAGCATGTGAGACCCCCTGACGGGGAACTGCAGGAGAAGGCTGAGCGATCCTCTTTATCATCTAAATAATAGTGCTAGGGGAATTTTAGGGTTGCTTTAGGGAGGTGAGAGGGAGAGAAAGAATGAGAGGGAGAGAGAAAGAGCGAGAGTGCTTCCATCTGCTAGCTCGCTCAAATACCTGCCACACTTGAGCTCGGGGCCAGGAACTTAACTCAGGTCTCCCACAGGCTTGGCAGGAGCCCAGTGACTTGAGCCATCACATCGCAGGGCTTCCATGAGTGAGAAGCTGGGAACTGAGGCTCTGTGATATGGGACATAGGTGTATTCAACTATGAGGCCAAATGTCCACTCCCTTTCTCTTCTTTAAACCCAGGAATTGCATAAAATCTAGTGGTTCTTAAGGAAATACTTCAATTTCATGTAGCCAAATGTGTTTACATGAATTATGTTGCTCAATAAAGTTCGCAACCACGTATTATATAGGCCATATCTCTTCATTTATCATTTTTCATTCTAAGTGCATCAAATCACTGGTGGTTATTTAAGCCTATGGTGTAAATTAAAGTTGTAATGAAGTTTGCAACCACATAATAATACTGTATTTCTCTTACCTGCTAGTGCATTAACTCCAACTAATCCAGCAGAGCTTGAAATGCAAACCAAATGTCCATGATTATTAGCAATCATAGCAGGTAGGAAGGCTTTATATGTCTAAGAAGATCAAGGGAAAAATTTTTAGCACTTAATACCACATTGTAGATTTTTTCATATGTTTCTATATTATTGCTGTGATAATTTTTTTAACTCACAAAAATATTTGATACTTCAAACCTTAATCTAAAAACTTAAACATCTTGAAAGTAACCATGTTAACCTGTTACATCAACATTGTTTTATGTCAATAACGTTATGGAAAATAACTTTTCAGACTGATATTTTTGCTCCTCTGATTTTTTTTAGCGACACAACATTAAAACAATAATGAAAGTAAAATAAGAATAAGAGTTGTGGTAGTCACTACTAATTTGTTAATGAGTACTGGAGAATGGAATTGTTCAGATTTATACTTCCTTTCCTCCCTTGACTTAATTTTGAATTTCAGATTTCCCTTGAAAATTGTTCACAGGATATGCTGCTGTTGACTCCCATTTAAAAAGAATTCTTTGTTTTAAATTCACCTCTATCTTTCTGAATAATGTTTTGTTTCCCTTCGTCATGAAATAGATCATTTGTTAGAAAGAAGAGCAGTGTGCTGGCTTTTCATACTATCGAATGTCATATTTTGGGACTGGAAAAGGAAGGTGCAGAACTGCCATCCTGTCTGGTGGTAGTTCATCATACATTGGCTACAGGGTGAAGTTTCATGCCAGATGCCAAAATAATGCACAATTAAAAAGAAGATGCAAAGCATAGAAAGGAACTTTTGGAAAAGATGTCTTCTGCAATAAGCAAGGAATTCTTCACCTTCAATGACCACACGGAAGTAAGGAGAAGCTAACATGTGGAAATGGGTGGAAAACGAAACAAAACAGCGCCACAGGAAAAAAAAAAAAAAAAAAAACCTCACATCTTTGTAATCTTCCAAGAGCCACTACACTTCCTGGTTCCCCATTGTCCCACAACCCAAAGAATGTCTGTAAACTTATCCAGGAAGCAAAGAGAGCCCAGAAGAGGGTGGAAGAGGCCAGGGAAACACTTGCATGTCGAGAAGAACCAGAAGAGGAAGAAGAGACCATGAAGCAGACAGGGAGTAAAGCAGGGAGAAAGAAGACACAGAAGCCCCAGGAATGGAGATTTTTAAGGGGTTTCATTCTCCATCCTTACCCTAACTGCCTGTGCATCGTTATGTATTTCCATAATGTCATATGCACATCAGCTTCAAAAAGTTCATGAAAGGTGCACTTAAAGTTTGTTTTGGCACAAAGATTTTTCAAATTTTCAAATAGCTTCTCATAATAGGCATTTTCAAACAGAATATATTATGTATTAATTACTTATTGCTAGAATAAAGATAGGCTATGTAATATTTATATATTTCATGTATATGTACCTATATATGTATGTATACAAAAAACAAAGTAGAAGCAAGAGAAATCATTTGCAGTATTTCTATAGTAACATGGTGGCCATTAAGTTCTGACTCTTTGTTTTCTCTTTGGAAACCATACCATTATAGTTGGGGTGAAAGTAGGAGACAGATGATCAATAAGCACCAAATCACATTGGAAGGCTACTACAAGAGAGCAGGGTGGGAAAGGCTGGAGGAGAGTAGAGGGCTCACAACTGCCAGCAAACACTCCTAGAAAGAGACTGCCTTCCTCGCCTGGGAACTGATCAGCTGTAAGCATGTCTAGACCCAAAGGCGAAAATCAGTGAGAGGCAGCAGCAGGGCACATGCATGGCATGAGAAGGTCTGAGATAGCTAGTCTGAACAAAGGGCAGGGAAGCAAGCCTCTGGCAATGGGCACATCACCTTAAAGCTCTCATGCTCTACTGACTTAGCTAGCTAGGCCACAGTGCATCACTTTAGAAAGGGCTCTCTGTGCCCCTGGTGCTGGCAGCACATCATGATGAGGGTATTTAGAGGAAACACAGTTAGTATTAGTGCTTGCTTTCACAAAATCATTAAAAAAATTTACTTTTATTGTTAAAGAGAGTGGGAATGGATTGAGAGAGAGAGAGAGAGAGAGAGAGAGAGAGAGAGAGTCTTTCATCTGTGGATTGTCTTCCCAAATGCTTCCAACAGTCCGAGCAGGGCTGGCTGAGGCCAGAAGCCTGGAACTCATACAAGTCTCCAATACAGGTGACAGGGACTCAAGTAGTTTCATCATCATCTGTTGCCTCTCAGGATGCATAATACTTGCTTTATATTAATGATCTCTTTCATAACCAAAACACACCAGCTGAGGCACATGACAACGTTACCCCGGTCGTGTCTAAAGTACATTCACTTATTATATAGCCTTGATGGAGCAGTTCTTCAGCTGGTCTTACCGAGCTGTTAAGAGGGCACGTGAGCCACGTGCAGTCCCTAACCTTTGCAGGCAATCAGTGCATTACAGTCTGATCAACAGGATGTTTTGGTTCTTTAAAATTATTGGGCAGAAGTTCTAGGGGATGTAGCTTTTGTGTGATTAAGAGAGCAGAACCTAAAGACCAGAAGTCCAAAACTGAGATGTCTGGGCTTTATTGAGAGATACTTACAATGTAAAGGAGCAAGTGGGAAGTACTTCTAAATGTCAGAGTAGCTTTAACTTTATTTTGGGAAGAAAAGATAATTACCCACAAATGTGCTTTGAAGTTCACGTCAAATGACTTTTCCATATGCTCATCTGGGCATTCAAGGAAGCTTTTGCCTGTAACGATTCCGGCATTGTTGATTAGGATGGAAACATCGCCAACCTCTTTTTTAACCTGAGTGGAATAATAAGAACAGTATTACCAATGCGACAATTCCTTATATGGTCTAGATTTTGTTTTCCTGTAGTTACAGCATATAAAACCTTAGCTCAGACTGAGTTTCTAAACTCTAAAGCAAAGCTTCTTTTATTTCCTGCGTTATCTACAGTGCATTACAGTGCCATTTTTTTAAAGATTTATTTATTTTTATTGCAAAGTCAGACATACAGAGTGGAGGAGAGACAGAGAGGAAGATCTACCGTCCGATGATTCACTCCCCAAGTGACTGCAATGTCCGGTGCTGTGCCAATCCAAAGCCAGGATCCAGGAACTTCCTCCAGATATCCCAGGTTGATGCAGTGTCCCAAGGCTATGGGTCATCCTCGACTGTTTTCCCAGGCCACAAGCAGGGAGCTGGGTGGGAAGTATAGCTGCTGGGATTAGAACCAGCACCTATATGGGATTCTGGCGCATTCAAGGTGAGGACTTCAGCCGCTAGGCCACTGCTCCAGCCCCCCAGAGCCAATTCTAATGTCTTTCTTATTGTTTTCTCTCCTGATAAGATGATTCCAATGTTAAAATGGTACTTCCTTTTGCAGTGAGAACTGTTCTTATGCCTAGTTACTAGTAATTTGGCTCTACACTCTCTATATATGACATTTTAAAAAGATTTTTATTTATTTCTATTATTTTTTGCTAGGCACAGATGATCTTTCATCCACTGTCTTATTTCTGACTCAAATGCTCACAATAGCTAGACTTGGACTGAAGCTGAAACCAGTATTTGGAAACTCAATCCAGGTCTCCCACACGAGTGTCAGGAACGCAATTACTTGAGCCATCACTGCTGGTTCCCAGGATCTGCATTGGCAGGATGCTGCAGTCAGGAGTTTGAACTGGGAACCGAACCCATGTACTCAGATATTGGACTTGAGCATCTTAATTGGCAAGCTAAATGTCCACTAAATGTAATGTATCATTTTATTCAATGCAAAGGAGAGTAAACATAGCCCGATTATGACTAGATATCATATAGAAAAGGATCTAGCACTCAGAGAAATGAGAGTTGATGTAGGGCATGAATGGAAAGAGAAGTTTAACAGGTATTTTAAATCCACACAGTACAGATGAGAATCTGCCTGCCTATCTTGCTTACATCAACTGGCTGGTTTTCTTCTCTCCACCTCCCACTTCTAGGCATAAGAACTGGGAGGGACAAATAAAAGAAAAACTTGTTTGTTGCTGGGATAGTGGCCAGAGTAGACATTCAGTCATTTTTATTTAGGAAGTAAAAATTATTGGTGTAACATTGGAGCCTTTCCCTTCTCATAAACCTCTAGCTTGCAACCTTGGCTCTTGTATGAGACATTGATGACATGAGATGGGACTATCCCAGCACTTTGCTATGGATTCTGCATTTCACAGCTGTGAGACTGGCTGTAGCCAAGTAGGACAGTCCCAAAACAAATGGGATGAGCTTGTCAGATTTAGTTCTGTAAGATGTACTGGGCATCCTGTGATTGGAGATGATAGGAAGGGAGGTGTAATACAGAAAGATTAATTTGAAAGTAAAAAACTCGTCTTCCAATCATGGGCAAATCTTTCACTAGCAAGCAAGAAATTTACTGACCCCCGGATCTCACTTGAACTCAGAAGCTATGGAAGAATTTTATGACACATGTGGGCAGCTCATGGTAGGTTCACTCAATTTTCCTTTTTCCTAAACCAGGCAGTTCTGGAAGACACAAAGTGGCCAAGCAGAACCATATTGATGTGTGAGGGCCATGTGAGGGCACTGAAGTCCCTAGGGGGCAAGGAATGCGCCTCTGTGAACCAAGAACATCTTTCCTATCAAAATATTGGTACCTTGAGCCCCTAAGAGCTTTCTTTACATGTGCCTTGGTACAATCACTAAACAAGTTGATTTGGTAATAATCTTGAGGGTAAATAACATACCACAGTTTTCTTATGATTCTTTAAAAGAACCATACATTCAATGAAAGCCATGAGTCCCAGTGTAATTCTCAATGGCTAGGTCCTCATCTTGCAAGAGACAGAATACCATGTGAGCACCAGTCCATGGTGCTGCTCCACTTTCCACTCAATTCTCTGCTTTTGGCCTGGGAAAGCAGTAGAAGAAGGCTCAATGTCTTGGGACCCTGAACCCATGTGAGAGGCCAGGAGGAAGTTCCTGGCTCCTAGCTTTGGATCAGTTCAGCTCTGGCTATTGTGGCCATTTGGGTAGTGAACCAGCAGAGAGAAGATCTTTCTTTCTTTCTTTCTTTCTTTCTCTCTTTCTTTCTTTCTTTCTTTCTTTCTTTCTTTCTTTCTTTCTTTCTTTCTTTCTTTCCATAAATCTGATCTGCCCTTCAAAATAAATAAATCTTTAACAAATGAAACCCATCAAGGTGGAATGGATATAGACTGGTTTTAAAATCAGACTAAATTTGAGTGCAAATCCTGGCTCGGTCATGTAGTAGTTCTATGGCCTGGAAAAGGCTATTTAGTATCTTTCTGCCTTGGTTTCTTCATGCATACTTTTAACCTCTAATGGGAGTCAATACAGGCAGTAGATTATGATGGATAAGAAGCAACCAGCTCAAGTCACAGTTGCAGTTCAGCTTTTTATTAGTTGTGAGCCACTTATTGACCTGCCAGAACTCTCAGTTTCCTTCACTTGTGGGGGGATGTGCTCTAATAATCACAGTGCCTTGCATATGCTAGCAAGTATAAAATCTTCATTTCCACTCTCCATACAATATTTTGAAAATGAGATATTGAAGACAGATACATAGGAATTGAGAAAGGCAAATGAGTACAATGCCAATGTACTTCCAGGTATTAGGGTTTTTTACAACCCACAGAAAGTGTTCTTGATTTACCTGATCGGCCACTTTGTATACTTCTTCCCTCCGGCTGCAGTCACAGGTATAGGCATGTACTTTCATGGCTCCAGCATTCAGAGCCAACTGGCACGTCTCCTCATTGCCTTCTTTATTGATATCCCAGAGAATGAGCACAGAGCCCAGGCGGGCAAACTGCAAGGCCAGGAGCCTTCCCAGTCCACTGCCTGCACCTGTTATGAGGACTATCTCACCAGCAACGTTCTTCCGCGGCTTTGAGATTATGGCTAAAACCATACCTTCCAGAACACTAAACAGGGACTTTCCTAAGAAGGCAAGAAACTTCTTTGCTGCTTTCAGGTGGGAAGACATGTTCTAGATGACACCTATAAAGAAAGATGGAAAGTTTGTTTCCTATGTAGAACTCCTAGTGTCTACAAAAATGGAAGTAACTGAGAAACATGATTGAAAAAACTGTTCTAGTAGCCCAGTCTGACTCCAGAAAGGGGCAGGAACCCAATGGGTCAATATCTGGTTCACCTTTTCTGTGTGGTCTCCAAGCTCAGCATCTGCCCTCAGACTTTCTGTGTGCCATACATGCAGAAATGTGGGTTAGCCAGAAACTGTAAGAACCATACCCAACCTTAACCCAGAAGTAAGCTCACTGTATCTTCCTAATAAGTGGTTCTCCACAATAATCACAAATCCTATCGATTGATTTTATGTCCAAAGACTTGACCACATCACAGCATTTATGACATATCTGCTACATTTCTGCTTTTATTCTTGCTTCCTTTTAGATTTGTCTGTTCTTACTTTGTCCTATTGTCCTTTAACTTTGTGTCATTGCTCCAAATCTTAGATTCCAGGGGAAAATGTAAATTTCTATTTGTGTAGACTATTTGAGAAGTGTTCTGAAACTTCTCCAATGGATTTTTTGGCAGTGTCACAATAGTAGGGGACTCCAAGTGGTTCATTGTTAAATTGGAATGAAGAGATGTTTATCTTAAAAAAAATCTTGAAATACATTTAATGAATCTTTCTACTTGTGGCTTCTTGCCACTTGGATCCAATGCTCACCCCCACTCCCTGCCACCCCCAGCTCTACACAGTAGGCCCCAACTCCTCTGAGTGTGAGGAAGGATACCTTTGAGTCCACCCCTTCTAAGACCAGGCAGAACATGTTTCTGACCCGGACATTGACATGGTACTGAATGCCTGTATTAGTGAATCAAGACTGGCAAATTTTCTCTGAGGACATTAGCATGCCAGAAATAACATGTGTATATTCCCGAGGAATGTTGGAAGTATCCTCAGATAACCATTCCCCAAGCACTCAAGATCCCTCATCACCAAATCCACATTACTTATGGGACCTTGGTGAGATAGACCTGGACTCCTGGCTTGCTCTGCCCAGTGCTGAAACCTAGGACAGGATACTTAAACACCTCTGGGACTGGTTTCACATTTCCCAGTTCTGTGACATAGGGTTGTATTGTGTATGCAATGAGAATGTTCCATACTTGACTGCCATGCTTGGCTGGCACTAAGCACTTTACACGGTTATTGCATTTCTCAGTCATAGAGCAGATGCCAAAGGTGAAATTTAGGTCTACTGGATAAATTAAAGGCCTTCCTTTGACTGTAGCTCCTGCTGTCATTTACAAATGCTTTGATGAAAATGAGTTTATAAAATGCTTTACCCATCATTAGCTGAGGGAGGAGTGTGGGTTTCATTTCCTCCTGAATGAGAAAACATATTTTGTCAGGGGCATACAGCTCTGGGGGTGGAGGGTTCCCTGAACAGGTGTTCAATTAAGAGATTCAGACAAGGGCACAGGTATGAGGGGGAGAGTGACAAAGGGACAGTAGGTCTTCACTTTCAGATTTGGCTGAGGACAGTCTAGTTGCTATTATTAATGGTTATTGGGGGGTAGGGAGCAGACTTATCTAGAGAAGGGCTTGCTGTTGGGCCTTTAGAAAATGCCAGAGTCAAGTGCCATAAATTATTGCTCCTATTCTTTTTGTACAGATAAGATCAGAGAGAATATAAGGTAAGAGATGTTTGCTTGCCTTATTTATTGAACACTGACTTGGGTTCAATTCTAGGCACTGGGGCTGAGGAGCTGGGCAGCTGCCCACAGTTGCTGGCTGCTGAAATAACAGTCTAGTTAAAGAGATTAGACTGAGACGACATTAAGAGACTCATTATGAACCGTTGTGTTGTAAAGGAAAGAACAGGTGCTACAGAGAAGATGTCAGGAGAGCTGGTCTGGAGTAGGGTCTGGAGAAGAAATGTGAAAAGTGTGTGGGAAAGGGACACTTGAGATGTTCAAATGATAATATGAGTGAAGTGGAGAGAGACTGGACAATAGTTTACTCAGCGGAGGGACAAAATAGTCTGAATCTTATGGTGGACCTGACCCGCACATCCAGCACTGTCCAGAGGAGAGGAATGCTGGCTGCGAGAGGCAAGGGCACCCTGGTCATATAAGGAATGCTTCCTGTTGTGGCACATGGGCTCCCTCTGCTTTGGTAGAGACAGTCCCAAACCCCCTGCCTCCTTTGATCACGTGTTTTCCAAGAGTAACTTTGGAATGATTGATGGTGTCTCCTAGACACTGCAGACCCTAGAAGGAAAGTGCCCTGAAGGAAGACTCTCATTTTAAATACATAGTCAATGGGCATGTACCTGTAGACTTGCAAGTGTGGGAGTCAGTCTGGGGATAATATTGGGACACCATGGGCACCCTCATCCTAGGCATACCATGGCAATTCAGGCCAAGTCACTTTGCCCCCTTTCAGGCAAACCATTGTGCAAATCCAGCCCGGATGGACAGAGGTCTCCTTTTCTCCTCCAGTACTTCAGGTGGCCAGAAGCCTCACCATGAGCCTGGGTGTCCCCAGTATTCCCCTCTTTCAATGTTGGCCTGGTGTAAGACCTAGCCTAGATCAAGATCATGACTAATTCTTGTTTGGCAGTTGTTTCCCAAGCTCTTAAAAGCTCAGTGACTTGAGGTTGCTCCTATCTTGATAAACTTAATGTACCTGTGCAGTCAGTGAGTTCATGAGATTAAAGTTTGGGTTGCAGTTTTACATCTGCTATTGTTTCCCCTTCAAACTTGCTGAAAAAAAGTTATTTCATTTCTTGTGTTTCAATTTCTTTCCTTGGAAAAAAGGATTTTCTAAGTCAATATATTTGCACAGGAATCTGTATAAATTAAATGAGTTTATTCAGGTAAAGTATTCGGAGCATTATAGGGTCATTATTAGCCCATACAAACTTCTGCTCAAATTAGGGGGGAAATGTATGTGTTTGCCTGTATACAGCTCTGTTAAGTGTATACTGGCTGGGAGACAGGGTCCAAAAGGAGTTGGCTGGATAACAGTGCCTGCTGGTTTCTATAATACCTCTCCTTCTGCTCTCCATTTGCATGATGCGGCAGAAGCACGAAGGGCAGACCCTGCCACGACAGTGCCAGGCAATGTACAGATAAAGTTTTTCTCATGCTAAAATTCCTAACCCCAAATGTTCTGAAATCCAAAAGAGTTTGAATGCCGACACAGTATCTACATGGCATCTTCACATCTGATTTCCTGTGATGAGTTCAGACCACATGTAGGAGCACTTAAAATGTTGGGTCGAAATACCTTCAGGCTATGTGCCTGAGATTGTATGAGACACATACATCAATTTTAAGGTCAGCCTTAGGACTCCTCCTTAGGGTATCTCACTGCGCACATGCAAAGATTCCCAACTCTGAAAAAATCCAAAATGTGAAGCAGTTCCTGATCCAAGCATGTCACATAAAAATCCTCTGCTTGTAATCTTTCACTGATATTGTGAGTGTTCCTGCTAGCATCTAATTAGTTGTCCCTGGTTGGCCA
The DNA here is from genome assembly GCF_030435755.1 of Ochotona princeps. Taxonomy (NCBI): domain Eukaryota; kingdom Metazoa; phylum Chordata; class Mammalia; order Lagomorpha; family Ochotonidae; genus Ochotona; species Ochotona princeps. The sequence goes on from NC_080840.1 coordinate 44,104,879, forward strand.
AAGACAGTCACACGAAGTATAGTTACAAACAAAAGTAAGGACAGATCCATTTATTGTAAACACTCATTCTCAAAAATGACATGTACATTAAATTTAATCATGACAAAGATTTCTTTGGTGTCTCCCCTCCCTGTCATGGTCTTCGGGGTCCAAAGGCTGAGTTAAATTGAGTTAGTCTTCAGCAGAGAATCTCTCCTCTCACTCACCTCATCCCCCTACCTCGGCCCAAGGTGCAGTGGCAGTCTGCTCACCTGGTCGCAGGGACAGATTGTCACAACCACAACTTTGAAAGGGGTGAACTGGGTGCATGGGGTAGGGAGCGGGGAATACCCTCAGCAACAGAGAGCAGGGAAGAGGCTGTAGGAGGAACTGACAGGCAGGTGTCCCTGCACGGCTGGGGAAGAGCAGGGAGCTGTCAGCTCACCTCTAGGAGAACCGGAGGGACCTCGGGACACCCGAACGGCACACTCCTTGGCAGTGCTAGTTCTCTCTAGCTTGCTGCATCCCTAAGCCCACCTCTGGATCAGTTGCCGCAGCTGTCTATCTGGCCTCTCGTGCGTGTCCCGGTCTACACCAGAGCATAATACGACTTTGTACAACTCCCGTCAGGGCGTGAAGTTAGTGGACACTTCCTCGGGGAGACAGTTCTTGGGGACCGTGATCACGGCTACTCACCCCAGAGACTTGCCCTCGCTGCCTGCTGAGAAGCCGGCCTCGTTCGCCCAGGCGCCCGGATTCTGCAGGTGTTTATCCCGGCGCCAGCAGGAGCTCAAGCCCAGGGGCCGCACCCGCGCGCCAGGGGTGGGACCTTGTGCGCCGGAGGTGGGGCGCCAGCGCTCAGCCCTCGCCACGTGGGCGTGCTCTGCGTTCCTTCTTGCCCTAGCCCAGAGATTTAGAAACTGGAAATTCAATCCTGGAGACTAGCACAGCGGGACTTCTAAGTTTAACATTTCCGATGCCAAGAGTGCATTATGAAGTCAGAATGTCTGGGGCAGAAGGAATTCAAGTGTCATTTCCCAGGTTTTTGCTGAATACAGCCCAGAGATTGGGGGGATCTAAGTGTTAGGGCAGGGTAGTGGAAGGAAACAGGAGACAGGTGCGGGGCCCAGGAAGGGAGAGTGGTCGCAGCAGCATAGGGCCCAACCTCTCCAGCTACATCTAATGTCTCCTCTTGGGATCCAGAGTCAACAGTTTTCCTTCCGGGAGGGCGGAGGTAAGGTTTGTGGGCGTGGGTGTGGTCTTAGTATCCACCTGGGAGGCGGTGGGTGGTTGCTGGCAGGAGTGGTGAGGGCGCTGGCGGGTGGCCAGACTAAGGGTGAGAACGAAATATGTTCTGAGATGAAGTTGAGCAATTAAAAAGAGGAAAAGTCAACAGTTATGCTGCAACCTAACCTATATATATTTAAAGATTTATTTATTTTTATTACAAAGTCAGATATACAGAGAGAGGAGGAGAGACAGAGAGGACAGTATCCCAATGCATTGGGCCGTCCTCGACTGCCTTCTCACGTCACAAGCAGGGAGCTGGATGGGAAGTGGAGCTACCAGGATTAGAACCGGTGTCCATATGGGATCCCGGGGCATTCAAGGAAAGGACTTTAGCCGCTAGGCCACTGCGCCGGGCCCCTAACCTATATTTGTTGAACAGCACTGCACACCAAGATTCTGAAGACATAGCAATGAGAGAGCTAGCAAGAAAGAAAGGACAAAGATAAGTATCCACGAATAAAATTAGCAAATGATCTCATGTAAGCAGCGGTCCCCTTGGGAATACTTACACTAGAGGGTGGAGTTTGATGGATGGCATAAAGAGTAGGAGTGACAAAGAACCACAGGGTGCTGAAGGGAGAATGGGAAATCAAGACAAACTCAGATTTGGAATTCCATCTGTCTACCTCTGGGATGCATTTAGGGGATGCGGACATTTGTTCTTTGTGTGAGAGAACAAGTAGGTATGCAGTACATGCCAGAAAGAATGGGCACAGCTGAGGGCTGTGTTGAAGGGGCTCTCTGCCCTGTGGGAGCATTTGAGTAACTGGCCTCTGGGAGGGTGGGTGAGGCAGGTGTGTGTGCACTGGTTTCTGGTCTGCCATGGTCACCCAGGGGCACTGACTGTGCTAGGCTCTGCGGAGCTCCTAAGAGGCACTGGGAGAATCATTCATGAACTGCACAGGGTGGGTGATGCACACAGCTCAGGTGCTGCCGGGAGTCCCTAAAGAGGAAACCTAACCAGCCTGAATGAAAAGGGGTAGTTGAGTTGGAAGGGCCTTCCACACTGGTGGAGATGACCTGGGCTGAGACTGGTGGCTCACAACACCTGAAAGTGAGAACACAGCCAGGCATGTTAGATGAGGGCCCCACACATCATCTAATCTGTCTGCAAGAGTTCACGTGGCTGGGCCTTGGAAGACTCCACTTTCATCAGCTGTGTGCCTCTTGAGCATAGCTCTGAGTTGTTACTCTTCTTTCTGATTGGAAGTGCAGGGTGAGCCTCAAGAAAGCAATGTTGAGTGTTGCTAGAAATTTCACCAATACTAAATATGGGGTGTAGACAGAGTCAGATGCATTGTGGATGAAGGTGAAGTCTCTAGCGACCCCTGATGTATGGAGATGCCCATCTTCAATTTGGTGTGCAGGAAGGCAGAGGATCCATAAACCCCAAAACTAAAGGACTTTAAAACAGTTTTTTATTTTCGAATTTTCTGATTTATTTGAAAGGCAGAGTTACAGGGAAAGAAGGGCAGAGAGAGAGCTCATCTGTATACTCTTCAAGTGGTCACAATGGCTAGACCTGGACAAATCAGAGGCTGGGAGCTAGGAGCCTCTGCCGGGTTTCCTACGTGTTTGTAGGTGTTGGACCATCTCCCACTGCTTTTCCAGGCACACTAGCAGAAAGCTGGATCAGAAGTGAAGCAGTCAGGACTTGAATCTGTGCCCATATGGGATGCTGGCATTGCAGGCAATGGTTTAATTAGCTATTCTACAATTCCTGTCCTAGAAAGAATTTTAAAGTAAATTCGTTTTGAATGAAGGCTAGGAATGGACAGTTAAAGATAAAAAAATTTACAGTGGCTAAATAAATACATGAAAAAATGAGATAACCACATCTTGGTTTCTTAGGCTTTAGCGTCAAAGACATACATACTAAAGTCTTTGAAATGGACACATATTGAAATAAGAAAATGAAACATCTTCCTAGATGTAATTCTGGGAACAAGGAGTGAGAGAGGTGCTTTCTGGCCCAATTCCACCCACAGGATTTTAGCTTCTCCAAAGAATCAGGTATGGTTTGCTGCCTTCAGAAAGACAAACTGGGTCATCACAAGCTAAGGAAGAGAAAGCAATTTTTACTCCCGTGAATCCTATGAATGCATCACCTCTTTAGGAGGTAAGGCATAATAGTGAAACAAGATATATAATTAACTTCTAAGAGGTTTGTACAAGTAGAGTAGTCTGGAGTCACTTTTATAAACTTTTGTTAATCAAGGGCATGAAAAACATTACTCACCTGCTATGAATTATAAAAACATAGTAACAAAGTAAGTATAAGCTCTGGCCCAAGTTTTCTATGAAAAATTGATTTAAGTATATTGAAAATGCTGAAAATATATTCACCAATATCTGAACTTATTTTTAAAAATTATGGAATAGTGGAGGTTGGGTTGACGTAGTTTTCTCTTGTTTCTATTTTTTGTTTTCCAGGTTTTATGTTATATATGTTTTTAATTTCATAAGAAAAATGTCATTGAGGACAAAATGTACCTGGGCATTCCCATACCTGATGGCAGAATAAAATTAAGCATTTGTACTCCATCCTCTTCCAAAATTCCCATGGAACAAAAACTGCTACTGAAATCGTGACACTGACAAAAGGGACTACCAGGGAGTACTGACTAGCGATGAGTGGATGGATCCTGTTTCCAGTCACCAGAGTAAAAAATACCTTTTGGAGACACAGCTGAGGAAGATGCTACGGAAATGGGTCACTCTTTCCCACAGAGTGTCCAGGTCGGTAAATAACACAGAGTGTGCAAGTGGGAAGTGGGACATCCAGAGAGAATCTTGAGTGTTCATTTAGAAAACAAGTCAGTGATGTGTTGAGATAAAATATAGGAAATGTGGTTTGTAAGTTGGGACTAGACAAGGAAAAATTACTCAGAAAGCATAAACTATCAATTTGATTATAAAAATGTGAGCCTTTGGATAATAAGAAAATATTTTAAGCACACTAAAATGGTAAGTTATAGGCTGGGAAGAATTTTTTTGCATGAAGAATTATCCACTAGTAATTAGTCATAATGTTTAGTGTTTCTAAAAATCAATGTGAATAGGACTCAGAAAATGGGACTTGGATGAAGCGCAAAATTTACAGATTAAAAAAAACCAAAAAATATCAGAAAAGATGTGAAATTTCACTGGCTTTCAAAGAAAAACAAATTGAAAACGAATAGTCTGATCTTTTCATCCATCTGTCTCCACATATTAAATGAAATGAGAATCCAGGCTTTGTTGGGCTGGTACATAGGTATTGTACCAACCCAATCTTTCCTCCTTTCTCTTTCTGAAGAATTCTCTTAAGTCATGGAGTGTAAGTTGATGTCTTCTATGGATAGCAATCAGGTGATAGCTATCATGCATTTTGACAATTATTTCACATCTAGGAACCTGGGTAGAAATATTGACACTTGTGCAGAAAAAAAGTTTTGTTGAAGCTTGCTTCTAACAGCAAAAACTCAGAAACTGCTTAAATGCATGTCTATTTCATGAACTGTGGTATAGTCATATAGTAAAATTGTAGGAAGCTGAGAAAAAGAATGGAGTTAAAACTCGATTTGTTGGCAGGGAATGATCTCCAGGACATGGTAAGTGAAAAGGAAGCACAGCATTATTTCGTTGAGGTTCTATTTATGAATGTATGTGTGCACACATCCATGGGTGTGATAGGTGAGCACGTGCCATACACATGCAAATGCATAGGACATCAAAGTGTTTATACTGGTTGCCTCCGGAGGGTCAGGGCATGAAGGGGTCTCCCTATGTTTCGATGTTTCTGTATTTTTTGACTTTTACATGTCATGCATTATTTTGTGACGTTAAAACCAACAAAAATAATTAAAGCATGAATTTTTGTTTATGACTTTTTTAAATTTGAAAATTATTTTTTTTTATTAATTACATTGCAATATGTGTCACAGTTTCATAGGCTCTGGGATTCCCCCCACCCCTCCCCAGACCCTCCCCTCATGGTGGATTCCTCCACTTTGTTGCTGTATTACATTTCAAATTCAATTGAGATTCTTTCATTGCAAGCATATACCAAGCATAGAATCCAACATCTTATTGTCCAGATAAATTCAACAGTTTCTTGGGGAAACCATTTCTGGTCTGAAGGCAGAGCTGGCAGAATATCATCCCGATCAATTTAAAGCCCCAACATAACATCAACGACAATTTACAACATTATGGAATTAATTGACATGGTATTGAGTAATCAATATATTAAAAATGCAAGTTTTTAACCACATCCTGTGACTACTTCATTGACATTTCGATTTTAGTTTATATACAACAGGCTGCTATACACCTTAAAGTGGCTAAAGGGCACTATTCAGCTGTCTCGTGTCTATTTTCATTTTAGTATTTAGCAGTTTATAGCATTGAAGCATAATTTTGCTGAACTTGGCAGATTTTAGGATAGTATACACTGGCTTATAACTCTAGCAAGGCATATATCAACAATTGAGGTGCAGAACAGTGTTAAGAGGGGTGTGCAGAGAACTTTTTAATACCTTAGTGAGGAGTAATTAATATTTGTGTCCTACCTAGTAAGGTATGTGTGAGTCCATACTGACCATTTCCTCTCTGGTTCTAAGCTTACTTTGTTGTTCTCTGCCTATCTATTTTTTTTTTTTTGCATCTGTTTTTTTTTTTAATTTTATTGTATTGTTGTTGACAATCTTTACATAGTTAATTGCAGTTGAAAAAAAAAGGTTCAGGGGGTATAGGGAAGTGGGTAATACTATTATGTCCATATTGTTTCCATCATGTATCTGAGGTAAAGGGGGATATTGAGGGAGATGCCCCACCCAGTTTCCCGCCCACCCCAAGTCCCAGATGTGGGGCATGCTCTGAGATATTTGCTCAAGTGGTTTTAATAGTTCTCCAGTTATGAATCGCTGCCAGTTTCGCTCAATGAGGTCGTCCACTGATTGATATGGTCCATCATAAAGTCTCCATTTGCCCCATATTCGCTGCCAACATATAGCTGAGATGAATGATTGACCTATTCTGTCTTCTGTCTTTTCTTGGTTAGAGTTCTGAGTCCAGCAGTTCGATTGGGGAGATCTCCAAAGAAACCTTGAGCTATTCCCAGACCAGGTTCTTGTATGTTCTAGCAAGTACAGGGCCCGGAACAGTCCATTACCCCAATCAGCTGGTGGTTGCAATTGCTGGGTTGGTTCTGTTTTCAGTCCCTAGTTGCACTGGAACCAATGGGTGTTGCAGTCCAGTCTGGTTCTGCCCAGCACATACTCGGCCCTTACATCAACCAGTGGGAGCTGCAGCCTAGTCAGGGCGACCCACAATAACCCCCATCAGGCCCACCCCCTACCCTGGTTTGCCAGTATGTATAGCGGTAGACCAGTCTGTCCCCCATCCCATTTGGCTCTTGTACTTGTCAATGGGTATTAAAGCTTAGTTCCATCTAACCAACTCAACCATCCAGCCCTCGCGGATGTTGTTGAGTGCCTCTCTGTCTAGCCACCCCAGCCCCCGTCCTAGTTTTCATGCCCTCCCGTGGGACTAGTGACCCAGGAAGGGGGAACCCACTTTTTCCCTCCCAGGTCTCTCTCAGTCCCGGTTTATGCACTCTTTAGGTGGTTCTGTGATGTGACTTGACAGAATTAGTTCCCAGTGCCAGCTTCTGCCAGCTGATGCTGCGGCCAAGCCCAAACATCCCTCACCCGCTCTAATTTATGCTTGCACTCACAGGAATAATCAGCCCAGCCTGGCTTTTCCCTGATCTAGTCCACATGCAGCGCACAGGTATTGCAGCCTTGCTTAGTCTGGTCTGTCCTCATCCCAGCCCACGCTCTCCAGTGGGAGTAGCTGTCTGGCGAGGGGACCAGCCCCTTAATCCCCCTGCCAGCTCTGTCCCTCCTTTCCTGGATCTCACGTGTGCTGGTTGGGTGCTGCAGTCAAATCCAGTACAGGCAACCTCACCCTGGCATTCCATAATGTGTACTGGTTTTGTCGCAACCAAACCCGGCTCAACCCACACTCTGTTCTGGTGTTCGGATTTGCCAGTGGATGACATGAACTGATTCAGTCTGGTCTGCCCCTGACCCATGCCGAATGTGTGCCAGTGGGAAACTTTCCATGGCCTATTCTGGGCTGTTTCCTATCATGCTTCTTGCGCTTACCTGCAGGGACTGTGTCCTGCCAGAGGAGTTGCCCAGGCTCCTCTATCAGAATCCCTCCCAATGCCAGATTTTGCGCATGCCAGGGGGTCCTTGAGCCAACCCTACTCAGTTCACCTCCTGTCCTAGCAGGAACAGTGGCTTCCTATCTATTCTAATTTGTGTGTGTGTGTGTGTGTGTGTGTGTGTGTGTGTGTGTTTGGAAGGGGGGCTCTGGAGTGACCCTGATGGTCATTGCCAGAGAGGGTGGGGATCCAAAGTTGGAACTAGGTAAGGACCAGAAAAAGCTCCTCTCCCTACTCCCAAAGGAAGATTACTGTTCTTCTGTTTCTGTTTATGACAATGTTTTAAGAACACATTATCTCTAGGGAGTTGGGAAACAATGGTAGAAGTTCAACCACCGGGTTCAGGTGGTGTGAGCTGTAGCCGTTCTTATGTAATTATATTGAAAATACAGTCGCTTTACCAAGTGGAATTATTTTGGCAGAGGAGATTGTAAAATCCTGGAAGAGGAACATGATTAGTATCAAGGTAGAGCTATTCTATAGCAAGAGAAAAGCTGCGTAAGCTGCAACAGCAGGAGTAGAAAATGAGTGTGTATGTTTGCTTCATGTGCAAGAGTGGGAAGAACACTGCCACTTACTAATCTGAGTTTAAAGGAGCTAAAGGACATTTGTGGCACCACGTTTTTGGGGAAAGTAACCAGGCACCAAAGATATGCAAGAGTTTTGGAAAGCGAAGAATTGAAGCAGACAGCACTAGGATGTCACCACTGGAATTTGCTTTGTGTTGCAATTCCCAGGGTGGCTGGGCAGGACACCAAAATCTCTTCACTCCCTCTCTTCCAGAAGATAAAAGGATGTATTGTTCTTTACTGGTCATTCCACTTACTCCAAGATCATTATCACCTCGAAATAACTCTGTTTTGAATGATCCTGGCATGAGTGGTATGGTAATGAATTGCCATACTATTGACCCAGATTGTTTTGCCAAGGTTGCTTAAATCATGTTGGAAGACAATTCAAAGCCAATATTTCACAGCCTGGCCAGTTGTTTCATCTTTCCACTTTGCCTATCTCTACTATGATTTGCTTTTTGATTCTTTCATTAGTGGAATTACTACTAATGAAGGATGTTAGCTGCTCACTTAGCTATAGAAAAGGTTGTTGGTGGATATTTGACCAGAATAGGACTAAGAGAGCTTTGATCAAGTTCCCAAGTTTTATCAAGATGTGATACATATGCTACAAAATCTATCCATTAAAAATATCCAGTCTGGATTTTAATAAATTGTACCCTTCTATATTTGTGCATTGGTCTAAATCAGTTTTAAAATATTTCTGACATGCCTGTAAATTCTTGAGGGAGCATTTTAAATCAGGTGTTTGGCCTAACTTTATTGGAAAAGGGAAATGATGCAAATGGCATCAATTTTTACCCCCTAAAATATGTGATTACAAATACATGAGTTGATATTTCCCAGGGATTTTCCGCATGCACATATCTTAATTTTGCATTCATACTTACAGATGATGAGCGAGTGTACCCGCTATTTCTAGGACCCTACCCAGCCCCTGCTTCCCAGGTCAGTGCTCTGACAGTGCAACTTGCTTCGAAGTTCTGGCTTTGTGTGGATGTTTTACAGCTCATCTGTCTGGTTTTATTGGCTGTCATAATTTGAATGTGTCAATTCCTAAATTCATGTATTGGAAATAACTCTCCAAATTGATGATCATGGGGATGCTATTGCTATGTAATTAGAGTTCAATGAAGTCATGAGATTGGGCCCTGTGATAGGTAGGATTAGTGGCTTTATAAGCAGGATAAGAAAGATCTGAGCACACTCCCTCTGTTGCTCTTAGAATATAATACTCTGTACTATGGTAGCATGCAGATAAGAATGCTCCCATTGGATGTGTACACCAAGCTCTTGCACTGCTCAGGGCCCAGATTTTGCTTTATAAATATGTCTTTTTCATCTTCCCAGCCTGCAGCATTCCACAATTACAGCAGAAAAAAGAGACAGCTGAGTTTTTGCCTAGTCTCCCTGTCATATGAGCACCTGGAAGGGCCTATCTAGTCCTCTCTCTGCTTCCCAACAAGTGCCAGTACAAGGCTGGCTTAACTCTCAGGACTTTTCATTCCTCAATATCTAGGGTGCAGATCTTACTCCCTTGTCCATCAGTTCTGCCAAGTATTTATATATATATATATATATATATATATATATATATATATATATATATATATATATCTCCCAACAATTTTTAGCTTTATTCTGAAGACTTTTGTTTCTGAACACCTAGCCATTCACATAAGCAGAAATGGAAGTCATTGTGTTCACCCTTGTAAACATTTTCTTTGAAGTATTTAAAAACTGTTTTCTTGAGATAGTGGAAGAGAGAGGAAGATAAGCTTTTCTTTGCTGGTTTGCTTCCCAAATTTCCACAATAGCTGGGGCCACGCCAGGCCAAATCTAGGAGCCAGAATCTCAATCCAGGTCTTCCTACATGATTAACAAAGATCCAGTTACTGAGCCATCATTGCTGTCTCTCATGACGTGCATTAATAGGGAACTGGTGTTGGGAACTGGAGCCCAGAATCAAACCCATGCACTCATATGCATCTTAACTCATGAGTGCTAGGCCAATTGCCCCTTTCTTTGAGCTTTTTTAAAAAAGATCTTTATTGAAAATAAATATAGATTCAAATAGGCAGGTCAGACAATAGCTCTCATTTTGGGGGCCACAAGGATGGAGTACATCTTGCTTAGAACTCAGGCCTCCATGAGCTGGTCATTCCCCACGATCACCCTCAATCTTCTGGTGACTCCCAATCAAGCAGTCCTTCATATCTGCTCCCAGCAGTTTGTGGTTGATTTGCAAAAACAAAATACAAGTGCATCCTCAATGATTCTACTTAATTAACGTTCAGAAACAGCAATATCAATCCATGTAACAAAAGGATGCTGGCTACCTCTGGAGAGCAGTGATTGACAGAAAGAAATGAAGTTTCCAAAGTGTGATCCAAGGACTCCAGCTTGACGCAAGTTGTCATCACATTGTTGTGTTCACTAGGGTGAACATGTGATTTGGTACCCATGGACTTTGGTGTATGTGTTGTGTGTGTGTGTGTGTGTGTGTGTCTTTGGGAGTATCATGGAACCAATCCCTTACAGATAATAAGGGTCATTGTTGTACTCTGAAATTTCAGGGAGTTTGAAATAAAAAGTAACTGGAAAGCAGGCTGCACCATTCCTAAATAATGCAAACTTAATGGCTGGGAAGACAGAAGCTACAGAATAAACCAAGAAATGTGCAAAACCTGACCAAGCTTAAACTCCAATAACAATCAGAATTTTTTTTACCTTATTTAGTGCATATTTTATTAATTTCTTTATTTCTAGGGCTATAAATGGTAAGTATACAGTGTGTATGTAATGAATAAATGATTTGTAAATGATCAGAAACTTTTCTTAGGCAGTGCCATTAAAAATAAGACAAGCCCAACTTAATTTATTTGAATGGCAGATAGATAGATAGATAGATAGATAGATAGATAGATAGATAGAGCAAGGTTCCAACTACTAGTTAATGCCACAAATTTCCAAATAATAGGGACTTGGTTGGGACAAAGCCAGAAACCCTGGAACTCACCCTGAGTCTCCCATGTAGGTGACAAAGATCCAAGTAATTGGGTCATCACCAGTTGCCTCCCAGGTTCATATAACCAGCAAGCAGGAATTAGAAGCAGAACCGAAACTTGAACCCAAGTACTCTGATTTTTGGTACAAACAACACAAGTGGCAATTTTTAATATTAAAGTTTTATTTTATTTTTGATGATGTATACAAAGGATGTATGCCCATGTGGGCTATTGTTCAGGGTGGGGAGAATCAAGGAATGGGACGAAGTGGATGAGACAATTGTTTTCCATCTCCTTTTTTCTTCCTGTACCTGGAGAAAGTGGCGGCAAGAAGCAGAAAGGGCCTCTTCTAGTAGTCCAACTGCATCAACACCCAAGGATGGGGAATGATCACTCCATGTCACCATAGGATCCCTGATGTGGAGCATGTTCAAGGATACTATTTAAGTAGTTTTGATAGTTCTGAGATGCTGCTGACTTTGTTGCTCCAAGGTTGAAGAAATCTTTCCAAGGTCCTTTGGTTGACACACTCCACCTTGGAGTCTTCACTTGTCTAGGTACTTGCTGTCAAATCTTGGATGGGCAAGCTGTCCTATTTGTTCTGCCCTCCATGGTATTAGATGTCCTCTCTAGACCTCAATGAATTGGTTGTCACGTCTCACAGGTGTATCTGGGCATGCAATTCACTGCACAAGCTTCAACAACTGAGAATACCCAGTTCTGACACATACATGTCACAGTCAGATCATAGATCCTGTAATTTTTCCCATGGTTGGAGTTCTGAATCCATTGAGCCAGTTGGGGGTTCCCAAAGATACCTTCACCAGGGATGACCCCAGACCTGACTCCTGTGTGTGGCAGCCAGTGTAGGGTCCAGCTCAGTCTGTCACCCACATCAGCCTACACACACAGGGGTGGTTGCAGTTGCTGAGTCAATTCTGTCCCCAGCCCCCATCTCATACGCAAACCAATGGATGTGGGCACTTTTCTAATGGGCTACAGCTCCCACTGGTGAGCATGGGAACTAGCGCTGAGGGTGGGCCTGGCTGGGCAGGCAATGCCACCAACTGGTGTGAGTGTGGGCTTGATAGTAGAATTGGCCAGGCTGAGCTAGGCACCAACATCCACTGAGGTATATGAGAGCCGAATAGGATGTGGGACAGACTGCACCAGTCTGTTGCACATACTGGCTTGTGCAGAGGCTGAGGCTGGGGGTGGGCCTGGTGAGGGTTACTGGGGGTCGTTCTGTTTAGGAGTGCATGAGGGCCAAGTGTGTGGTAGGCAGGGATGACTGGACCACAAGTAGCATTTTAACTGTTGAGCCAAATGCCTACCCCAGGCCAACTTTAATAATCTTAAGCAACATTTGTGGCTGATTGAAGTAAAATTGACAGATCATCTGGTCCACTCGAGTGTGGGATTATGGACCTATTTATTTAGAGATAAATGACCCCTAACATCATCTACTGTATATCAGCCTAGTTAGGCAAAACTTCATTAGTTCACTAGAGGGATCAAGGAAAAGGCAGTGCCTGAATACTCAGTTTAAGAGAAAGAGAGGTGGCAGAATTTTAGAAACAAAACTGTTAAAGCCAAGTTTTATTTCCTTACAATTATTGCTTGTTTGGAAAGTTTTATTTCTTTAGTGGATCAAAATGTTTCCTCTTGTGTTGCTGTCTCAGGTTAAACTGCTGTCTTTGATTAAAGGCAGGAATACTATGTCCAAAATAATGGAGCTTTTATAATGAGCATTCCATTCTTCAGTTAACAGAATAAACACTTATGAATAAATATTTTGGTAGCCTTACTTATTAGACTAACACATGGTAGCAAAGAAAAAAGCCCAGATCAATTTACCTGGAATTCAGGTTTGATTTTACCATTACCCACCATCTGGTGAATTTGACAGGGGCAAAGCCAGACTAATGTTTGGTTGTTGAAGCTCCAGAACCAATCCAACCCTAGAAGATGTTCTGGTGGTTGGCATGTGGGGTGCCTGTTCTTCTGAGCATAAATGTCAAAAAGGTGGTTTATGTCATGTATTCAAATGCCTCACTGAATGAATTATGAAAATAACTTTTTTTCTCGTCCCATACTGTATAAAGTTTAATGTGTACATTGTTTTCCCTGTGAAATAAAGGGACTAAGAATTATTTGACTCATGTAGACACAAATTAAATTAAATTAAAGTGGTAAGTTTCAAACTTATTTTATTCCATAAGCAGTTTTAGTCCCACTAAGGGCCTTGATGCAATTATATAACTTTAGCAGGACATGTTAGGTAACACAAGCAAGCCTTCACTTTATGAAGGCAAACATTTGTGAGGCAAACATTTTTCTTGACTGTAAAATTGATGTGTATTTTTAAATTTGACACTGAAAAATTATAAACTTAAGACAATCTATAAGGTCATGATATATATTGCATATATTTTTAGAAAAGTGTATTTACTTATTTGTAAGACTGAGTCATAGAAAGTGAGACTTGTTCTCTCCACTGGTTCACTCCCCAAAGAACCCAATGGCTGGGGCTGGGTTAGGCTGAAGCCAGGAGCCTCATCTGGGTCTTCCATATGGGTGCAAGGGCCCCAAAACTTGGGTCATCTTCCTAGGTGCATTAGCAGGGAGCTGGGTCAAAAGTGGAACAGCTGGGATTGGAAGAACAGGTGCTCAGCTGGAGGTGTAACCTGATCTGCTGTGAGACTGGCCCCATCTCTTTTTTTTAAGTTTATTAATTTATTTGAAATGCAGTTAAAGTTAGAGAGAGAGAGAGAGACAGAGAGATAGAGAGAGAGAGAGAGAGAGAGAGAGAGAGAGAGAGAGAGAGAGAGAGAGAGAGAAATTGTCCATTTGTTAACTCACTTCTCAGATGGCTGTAATGGTTACAGCTAAGCCAAGCCAAGCTGGACCCAGGAACGTAAAACTATCCTGGTCTCCTTTCCAAGTGGGTGGAGGGGCCCAAGGATTTAGGTCATCTTCTGAGATTTTGTTAGGCACATTACTAGGGTGCTGGATTGGAACTAGAATAACCAAGACATGAACAAGTCACAGGTGGCAGCTTAGCTCCTTGGGTCAACACATTGATTCCTACTTGCCTCTTTTTCCAAAGTATTATACACTGTTCTAAAATTAAGTTAGGGTAAATTCATATTATATGATTCACCTATTATTTTCAGAGCCCATTGGAAGGGCTGTAATGTCCTCATTTATCAAACAAAAAAATGGTGGGAAAACCAGATAGGCAATTTGCATTCTTAGTGTAAATTGCATTTAGGGAATAAGGCTTCCCCTTTGGAAAGCTTCAGTAATCCTTGTAGACACTGTCTATACCTACATTGCCATAATACACTAAATGGTAGAATGCTGGACTTGTGACTGTTGCTGAAGGACTATGCTATTGTAATAATATAGGAGACAACAGAGGGAGAGGAAATGGGGGGCAGAGGGGAGTGCTTATGGAATCTTATCAGGAAAAATAGTAGTAACTTAACAATGCAATAGACCAGAGCATGTTCAGAGTGCTTTCTTGGTAGACCAGAGTGCATTCAGCATGATGAGGAATTCCAAATAGGCTATCATTAGAACATTTTTTATTTGGTTACCACATTGCAAGCTTAAGCTATTGGTGCTTTCTCTCAGGTTCAGACTGAAGTTCATTTGCCTTCTCTCTCCCTTTGAAAGAAGCCATGAATGTGTCTGCTCCTAGGTACTCACCAAGGGCTATCATCATTTTTGTAGAGATTATTCTAGGGAAAAGCAGAGAATAAAATTAGGATCCTTTAAGACAAGTCAAAAAGACTATCTGGTAAAGATGAAAGGCAAACTACACAAAGTCTGTGGTATGATCTGTGCCGTGCGTGTGTTATTTAATGGAAGGAGAGGACAGAGGACTGCTGTGGTGCACCTGAGAGCTCCCAACATTTTAGTCTACAGGCCTTCCTTTCAGATTCACCCCTGGGTGTTTAAATAGCCCTAATGTTCACACCACAATCAATCCATATGGCACAGCATCTGAATTTTGTGGAAAGATCATGATATCTTTACTTTCCAGACTAAGACACAGTAACAAAAACTAGAAAGAGAATTAAATCAGTTAAAACACAGTCTCTAAGGATCAGTAGCTTGATTTGTCCTCTAGGCAATTCCAATGTACATTCAACAGTGAGAACCATCAGCTTGCATTCTTGAAGTCAGAGGTTGTTTCCCCATCTCAGTTCTGCTTCCACCAGTATTATTCCATTCAGTTCAAGCTAGCTAATATGAGTTTCTATGTATCACATGTCTATTTTATGTTTGATTCTGTCTAGGCCAGGGCATGAAGCAGAAAAACAAAAACTGGAAAACCACATTTTGTCCTCAGGGAGCAGACATGCTGTTCAGTGCGTATGGTGTGATGAGAGTTAAAAGAAAGCAGGAATGTGTGTAAAGGGAGGGGACAATGAGGGACTTCAACCTAGCTCAGGAAACAGGGTAGCTAATGACAGGAAAGACACTGAAAAGTTGCAAATAGCCCAGAAAGTACTGCATTTACCAACAGATTAATTCTGTCTTGGTGATTCTCTGCCTGTGCTTTCCTGTTCTATAAGGTCAAGTTTAGAATTTCTAACCTAATCTGAAAATCCTGAATCAGAAATGTTTCCAAATTAGAAATGCTTTGATTACTGACATGACAAAACAAGCAAAAAATTTCAAACTTCACCTCATGTAATGAGTTGTAGTCAAAATGCAGGTGCAAAGATAATAAGAGACAACGAATCAAGTTAAGGTGTTCATTGATGAATAAATTGAGAAAAATGTGGTATATAAGCACATTGGTATATCACTCATTCATAAAAAGAGCAAAAGCCTGTTATTTCACACAGGTGAAACTAAAGGGCATATGTCGAGTGAAATAAGGTACAGAAAGACAAACACTACATGTTCTCATTTCTATGTGAAAGTTAAAAAGTTGGTTTCACGGTACAGAATGAATAGTGGTTACTACTAATCTCTAAAAAATCTGGGGAATGATGTGTTGGCCAATGGAGAGGGGATGGTTAATGGGTAGAGGGATGCAGTTGGGAAGCAGGAATAACTTCTCATGTTCTGTTGCACAGTAGGATAACTGTGGTTGACAACTATTAATTAGATAATCCAAAATAGCTAGTAAAGTGCATGCTATCAACACAAAGAAAACATTTGAGATGATGGATGTGCAACTAACACTGATCTGATCATTATGCATTGAGCACATGTTTTGAAATATTGCCTTGTATCCCATGTGTACAGCTATAATATGTCAACTATAAAAGGAAAACAAATTCCATATGTACTAAAGCTTTTGCATAAATTACCTTCAGATTATGTGTATTAGATGTATATTAAACACAAATACATGCATGATTAGATTTGGGTTCCATTCCTGACATATCTCATTATGTATATGCAAATAGTTCAAAATCACACAAAAGTCCTAAATTCTAAATTCTTCAAATCTCAAGCATTTCAGAGAGAGAATACTCAGCCTACATTTATATTAAGAGAAATAAAGGATTAAGGTGTATAATCAGATTACAAACTTTGGTTTGAAATTTAGGACTAACATGTTTTAGCAGTTTATCCATGAAAAGCAGAGCAGAACAAAACGAAACAGAACAAAACAAAACAAGACCAAAAACAAAACAAAACACAAAGTCTCTTTAAGCCTTACTAAGATGCCTTAGTTGTGATCAGTTTCAGGTCAAGTTGTCACCATATTGTCAGGTACTTAGCAAGCACTTTATAAAGGCAACACGTGCTCTATGGGCTGAATCCATCTGTAAACATTTTGGAATTCTTAGTTTGGGCCTTGTATGAAGTTACAGAAGCTTTCACAAAATGAATTGAGCAACTTACCAAATTCTTTCAATATTTTTGTGACAGCACACTCAAGTGTTTTGTCCTTCGTTTCAGTCATTAGTGTCTACATTTGACTCTACATTAGTCAAACGGAGTAGTTAACTGAAAACAAAAACACAGGGTCTGGTGCGATGGCTCAGTGGCTACATCCTAGCCTTGCATGTGCCAGCATATCATATGGGTGCCAGTTTGTGTCTCCAGTGCTCTACTTCCCATCCAGGTCCCTGCTTGTGGCTTGGGAAAACAATAGAGGGTGGCCCAAAGCCTTGGACCTTGCACCCATGTGGGAGACCCTGAAGAAACTCCAGGCTCCCGGCATTAGATCAGCTCCAACTCTGGCTGTTGTGGCCACTTGGGGAGTGAACCAGTGGATGAAAGATCTTTATCTCCTATCTCCTTCTCTCTGTAAATTTGCCTTTCTAATAAAAATAAATCTTAAAAAAAGGAAAAAAAACACAAGCTCCTTCATGAAAGAAAAATTTAAAGCCCCAAATAATAAAGGGATTCATTGTTCCCGTGTAAAAAACAAGTATGTTTTTGCAATGATTAAATTCTTACTGAATTTTTGTCAATATCAGGAGTAATCAAGACAGTTAGCAATAGTCTAACAAATTACCCTTGAATCATTAGAATTTCTCGCTTTCATTTAGAAAATATAGGCTGCTTTCTCAGCAAAGGAAGTAGCATTGACTGGCAGCCTATTCACAATAACCAAAATAATAATGAGGTCATTATTAACTTACTGTTTAAGGATCAAGGCAACATATGCAAATTTGGGTATGATTATGTAAACTCGTTCTTCTAAGATGGCATCTAAAACTTTTTTGGCCACATATTCTGGTTCCAATGAGGGTAACAGAAATGAATACCTGGAATAGCAATAACAAAATGTATCATCAGTGTGTTAGCATCCATTGTTACATTTCAGAATGGGATCATAACATTGAGATGTAAGTAGTCACACAACATTTAAATATTAGGGATTGCCTTGTCTTTTATCCCATGAACAGTATTGGAACTAGTGCTGGAATATATAGTTTCTTGGAATGGATTCCTTGTTTTCAACTTTTGCTTAATCAATGATCTGGACAGATGAAAATAATGGATTTTAGGTTTTTTTTCCCTCTTTCTTCCCTCTCTCTTTTCAAACATCATATAATTGCATGCTATGAAAAGGCTAATTATTTAAAAATATTACTTAAGATAGTTTTTTACCAAAGATTATTTCTTGAGTGTCTTTAATGTATCCTTTTTAAATAGTAAGAAGATACAGATGTTTGTGGGCTCAATAGCAGTTGAAATGAATGAGAATACAAAGAAAGTCCCATGAGGTGTTACTTCAACATTTTATACTTTCATGCTCCTCTTCTCAATGACTTGAAACTCAGTAATCTCTAAAACATTCTGTTTATTTCCACTGATTCTTGGACTCTGGTCAGTTTTCCATAACCGAATGCTGGCAACTAGGCTTCATATTATCCTTTCCTAAAACTTGTTTAGACCTACAGCTTGAGAGTCTCCAACATTCACAAAAACATAAAATATACAAATCATTGTATCTTTCATCCTCTACCATTATTGCCATTTTTTTTCCTGGAGACTTTCTTTTTAGCCTTTTACATGCTTAGGAATCCCAAGTGTGTAAGTCATCAGTAGGGGATGGCATGGTGATGCAAGCTAAATTTCCTCTTAATATTCCCGAATCCAGTAAGAGAGCACTGTTTCAAATCCCAGCTACTTTGCTTTTAATCCAGCTCTTTGCTTACCTGAGAAAGCAGTGGAATGTAGCCCAAGTACTTGGGGTCTTGCCACCACTGTAGGAGACAAGAACGTAGCCCCTGGCTCCTGGTTTTGGCCTGATCCAGGCCTAGTTATTGTGGACATCTGGGGAGTAAGCCAGTGAATGGGAGGTCTCTCTCTCTCTCTCTGTCTATCTCTCTCTCTGTCACTCTGACTTCCAAATAAATCTTTGCAAAAAACTCATCATTTAACCTCAGTGTCTTTGCCATTACCCTGCTACCTCATCCTGGCATAACATTCCTTCTTTTAAAAACACTTAATCACAATATTATCAATCCTTACTAATATTGCTATTTTAGTCATTATATTTGAAACAAAGAAGTAAAGAAATGTAAAAAATGTAAATATTAAATATATAGCTACATGTATTTATATTTATTAGAAATATTGCTGATCTTATGCATGTTTAGTACTAATTTGCTGATAATAATAAGATATGTAACACTTTGTTGTTGTAAATTGCGTATTGTTAATTTCTTCTCACAGAATGCTTTTGTTGATTTCTGTGAATTTTTACATCTTATGTAAATAGGTCACATTTTGTCTGTTACTTGACAGGGAGTTAGAGTCTACTTTTTAGCTGTCATGAATGGATGTGGACTAACATTTGTGTACTAGTTTTGGTGAAAATGTGCATTTTTATTTCTCTTATTTCTCTAGGCGTGTTTAACATTTTGAGGAACTGGTAAACTGTTTTCCAAGGCAGCTGTGCTGACTTAACAGCTGTGTGTGAGAGGTGTGGTTTCTCTGCAGCCTCACCGACACTTACTATTGTCTCCTCATTTTCTTTACTGGTGATTCTTGCTCCCTCGTGTGGATTCAGATCACTCACTGCTGCTGCTTGCTGTCATCCTCAAGAGCTTGCTTGTGTATCTCTCAGGATACTAGCCATGAATATCCTGTTCATGACTTGTTCATTTTGACCTTTATTTTTGAAATATAGTTTTGCTGGAAGATTCTTAGTCCACAGTTTCTTTTTACTTTCAGCATTTTGAATGTCGTTCCTTTGTCCTTTGGCTTTCCTTGTGTCTTTAGATAGTTGCTTTGTACATAGCAGGAGGTTTTTTTTTTCCTCGTGCTGCTTTCAAGGCTTCTCTCTGTTTTGTCTTCCAATGTTGAGTGTGATCTTTCCCTTGTGTTTGTTTTACTTGGAATTCACTGGATTTCTTGAATATATAACCTAACAGTTTTAATCAAATTTAGGACGTTTCCAGTCATTGTTTCCTTGAATATTTTTAAGCTTCTTTCTCGGTATCCTCCACGTCTATGATGCCTCAGTGTACATGCTTTTATGTTTAACTGTGTTCCAAATTTTCCTGAGGTTTTGTTCACTTTTACTCATTTTGCTTTTCCTCTTTTGTTTCTGCTTGCATATCCTCTATTCATCTGTCCTCAATTTTATTCATTGTTTCTATAGTCAGCTCACATCTACTTTTAACATGTTTTAGTGAATTTTTCATTTACATTTGTTCTCTATGCCCAAATCTATTTTTCTTTATATGTGCTTCAACTGAAATTTGATGAGATATTACCACACCTTCTTTTTTATTTATGTAAACATGAATTTTCCTCAGACTTCGAACGTATTTATAATAGCTCTTTGGAACGTGTCTGCCATGCCAAACATTGGGCCCACTTAAAGGTGATTCCCATTGTCTATATTTTATTCCTTTCTGAGTCACATCTTGTTTATATTTTATATAGCTCATATTTTTAAATAAAATAGTACAAATTTGGGATATTATATTTTAACAGAGACAATACTGTGGGGCTTGTTATGGTTGTTTATGACATAGTTGGATGAGTTCAGCAAAGTCTGTCTGCATTTATTATTGTCTGTATGTAGCACAGAATGGTCATTCCTCAGAGAATGAGTGTTGATTGGGTTGATTGAGATTTTATTGTCATATATGTATAGTTTTATGTTGATTAGCTACCTATGCAAAAGACTTCATACATCATTTGGGTCCCAATTTTTACTGTCTTTTTTTCTTGTCGTAAGCTTCTTGCTGGCCTAATTTTACTCATATTACACTCAGCCTGCAAACTCCACAATTTGATAACTAGTTGTGTTATTCCTTTTGCCAATATTCTGGTTCATGGTCTTACCCAATTTAAGTCAGGTCTTATGGCAGGGGCAGAGAGATGGTAATTTTTGAGGCAGAACCTCTGTGCCTTGGAGCAGGAGGTAAGGGTGACAAGAAATGCACTCCTCACCTGCTATTCTATGCCAATAACCCTTGTCATTTAGGGTGTGAAGACTGGAATTGAGGATGGCAGAAAGAGCCGCGACCACCCAGGACAGACCTTCTACAGCCCAGTCCCTGGGAAAATGAGCCTGCTGATATTAACTATCTACTAAATCTACCTGAAACAGACACTCTGATTAGAAAGCTGCAGGAGATGGAACATGCCACTTGACTGCTGATCTTACGAGAGCAGTTGCTTCACAGTAAAAAGCTATTCTGGAAGAGGAACCACCCTTACCATTTTGCCAAGTGTGTCTCCTCAAATCTTTCCTAGCTAGTGGCAGTTCGTGGTGAGAATAAGCACTGCCTGGTTGAGGCTGTTTACTCAATAAAGACATTCTACTGTGTGGAGCTGTGGAAAATGGGGTCTGCCAATGTTTTTCTGCTACCAAACCACACAGAACAGCTCTCCATCCTGGAAGCCAGAGAGACTATCAGGTACCAGCAAAGGATGCAGTATGTATCTAATGCAATATAGATGATTCATATTATCTGGGTCATGCCATTCTTTCTTTTAACAATTGTGAAGATTAACTTATGTTTCCACGAAGTTTTAAACTTTTCAATCGGCTTTGTTGATTATCTACCTATGTAAAAGATCTACTATTTCACCTGAATCCCAAATTGGACTTTTTTTAGCCAAATTAAACATTATACAAAAATGTCGTTGTGATATTTCCCTTCACATATTAATAAACTTTATAATATGTTTTGTTTTTGGTGTTATTTATATTTTCTCCTACAATGAAAAACAATTTAATGTTTTCTCAATACATTTTTCTGTTATATTTTAATATTCTGATTTGTATTTTCAGTTTAAGTCTTAACCACAATATAAAATTGACACACTATTTTTTAATTAACTCTTCTGACTTAATACACATTAAATTTTTTCTTTTACTTAATTAGGCATTCTAGTTATTTGTTTTGTTTACTTGTATTTCAAGATGCAATATGATCAAATGATAATGAACAGACATTGAAAACTTTTTATGGGAGCAAAATTTACGGTCAGAGTTGACTTACTTGGATGTGCAGCCATCAAACATCCCAGTTTTCATGAGATACGGGCAGACAATGGTGGTTTTAATTTCAGTTTTTTTTTGCATAGTTAATTCCAGAAAGAGAGACTCAGCAAAGCCTAATGCTGCAAATTTGCTTGCAGAATAATCTGTAACAGAGTGGAGATCAATGAGTTAAAGCTGGACAAGTGAACTCTGGGATTCTTTTAAGAACTGAATCTCCCTTCCTTTTCCTCACAGGCATCACCATCAAAGTCATCTAAGATGACCAAATAATCCACACCTCTATCACCACAATATGAACCCAACATAAAGATGGAAATTATTTCCAGTGTCTCTTAACCTAAGACCACCATGAGCCAATATGTTCATTCTTCTATCTTTCCATACCACTGCCATTAAAAATAGGGAATCGAGGGGCCCGGTGCTGTAGTCTAGCGACTAAAATCCTCACCTTCCACATGCCAGCATCCCATATGGACACAGGTTCTAATCCTGGTGGCCCTGCTTCCTGTCCAGCTCCCTGCTTGTGGCCTGGAAAAGCAGTCCAGGACGGTCCAAAGCTTTGACACCCTGCACTTGCATGGATGACCTAGAAGAAGCGCCTGGCTCCTGGTTTCAGATCGGCTCAGCTGTGGCCATTGCAGCAACTTGGGGAGTGTATCAGTGGACAGAAGATCTTCCTCTCTGTCTCTCCTCCTCTCTGTGTATCTGACTTTTCAATAAAAATAAATAAATCTTAAAGGAAATTGAAAGGTTATTCTGGCTTTGAAGATAAAGTCAAATGCTCTACAGATGCAACCATGGTACAAGAACTTCTCTGCCTTGGAAAAGTTCTAACTTCCAAAGTCATGGACTGAATAGAATAAAGGCTTCTGATGAACACAGCACTCACCTGAGAGTCCCTTGATACCAACTAACCCTGCAACACTAGAAATACAGACCAAGTGTCCACGGTTGAGTTTAATCATGGCAGGAAGGAAAGCCTTGCAAGTCTGGAAGATAGAAATAGGCTGCTTTAATATTTAATTCATTGGTAAGTACTTGTTCAGTATCATACAAATTTAGTAGTCCTTTTAACATTTATGCTGTGATAGATTTTATGACAGTGCAAAAGGGGACATCTTGTCATCACTGTTCCCAAGGAGCTTAGGTTTCATTTTCTCACTCTGTAAAAAACATTATTTGATTTATTTGCCTTTGAAGTAAATTATACTAATTGTCTAAAAAAGGAATTTTGTATTTACAGTTGATAAAAGAATTTAATATAACTTTTCCTGGGATTCTGAGCTTGTACATGTGGCTTTTAGCAGTTTGCATTAAAATTCAGTCTCATTGTAAATAAAATCCGCCCTCACACGGTTGGACTAGTAGGATGGGAGAAATTGCTCAAAAAGAAGTAGCATCAATGTTGAGTAAACACACACTGGTAAGTAAAGTGCTTTTGAATTATCTTCATGACTTAGATTTTAGATACTTTGGTAAATTATACTCATTCATCCGCTAGACTGTCCACCTGTCTCTTGTGGAATGAATAATTCAAACTTTATTTGACCAGTAGTCATTGGAGCCAAGACATTTCATAATGTTGTGCAATGAGAAGTTAGCATGTAGAAAACTAGTAAGTGTGGAGTTTTGTCCGTTATAAAAGCTTGGTTCCAGAGGCAGGAGTCCAGCAGTCTTACTTCTGCATTCTTCTTTCCATTAATTATATATGATGTTTCTCATTCTGTTGTTTTGTCAGCTCTGTCATTTCACTGGTCCCACTATAAACAAATCTAATAAAACACTGACAATACTCATAGTCTGTTTCTATGAGACATTTTATTTTTAACAAAGGCAGAAGCTTGCATTTAAGAGTTTTGGCAAGTCTGCTGAGAGCTGCTCACCTGCAGAAGTCCAGATGTACCTACATACAGGGAACAGTCTCTGGAACTAAGAATGGCATCTCAGCTTTGAAAATCTTTCATCTTCCATTAACATTTTTCAGAGTTGCTGGGAGCCAGCACCATGATGTTGTAGGCTAAACTTCCCCCTGTGGTGCTGGCATTTCATAAGGGTGCCAGTTCATGTCCCAGCAGCTCCACCTCAGGTCCAGCTATCTGTTTATGGCCTGCAAAAGCATTGGAAGATGGTCCAAGTACTTGGGCCCCTGCATCCTCATGGGTGACCCGGAGGAGGCTCCTGGCTCCTGGTTTTAAATTGACTCAGTTCCAGCCATTGTGGCCATTGAGGAGTGAATCAGCATATGGAAAGTCTCTCCCTTTCTCCTTCTTTCTTTAAGTTTATTTTTCAAATAAAAACAAAGTAAGTCTTAAAAAAAGAGTTGCTGAGCTGAACATGGATACCTCTCAAATAAAATTTTAAATAAACATAAAGGAGCTATAGGAGTTCTTGTTTGTCCTAGTGCTTAAAATATCACTTGGGATACCGATATCCCATATTCAAATGTGTAAGTTCAGTTTCCAGCTCTGCTCTGCATTCTAGCTTCCTGTCCGTGCAAACCATGGGAGCAGCTCAAGTAACTGGGCTCCTGCCACCCATGCGAGAGACGATTCATGATGACATGAAACTGCATACTCAGAACGGTGCAAAATTTAAAAGTATGGAAGGTTTATTTTTGCAATTTTCAATTCATTGTTTTGTACTATGAAAATTGAATCCCTGGCTGAGGGGGACTACTACATTAAAATGTGGTTTTGAAATTCTATGTATCAATGGAGAACATTTTTAGGATGTATTGAAAAATAAATTGGTTATAGAAACTCATTATTTGTGCTTTTAAGTGGATATGTATTAGTAAAGTGAAGACAACGGAATATAAATGTCAACTTAGCAATTTGCTGTCAAAATGTGTTTTAATTTCTGTAATTTATTTTTAATATTTTAATATATTTTGTATGGATCCAAGTGTACACATTACTCCTAATCAGACTAAGTCTGTAAAACAGTCTGACTTTCATGATGAACAACTTTTTCCTGACTCCATCACCTGTGAGATGTAGTGCAAAGGGGCATCAGATCTGCTTAATTTTGTTTTATCTTATTTATGTAACACTTGTGGCAATTTTCTCCTGGAAAAATCTAATTAATGAACTTCCTATGTTTTTCCACACTGGCTTATAGGCCAGAGACATCATCTTTGTTTCCACAAAACATTTTGGGTTATGAAATGAAAACAAATGTTCAGTTTAGTTATAGCAAAAGATGAGTTTACTACAAAACAGAATGATGCCATTTTTAATTTCACAAATTGCCAATTGTATCAACTTAAATGACTTTTGTGGTATCAACTACATTTCAACATTTTAGGGTAGTGCTGAGTTGGAAAATGTATAATAAGTCTTTGGCTATCTATAAACTTTCGAAGAATTTAAAACTCAAAGAGAACACATTTGAGTATCCAAGTAGAGTTTTGTTTATTTTGTTGTAAAGCTTCATATGAGATGGTAAGCTTAGTGCAGTAAACCTAAGCTAGCAATGTGATGGCAAACTGAATTATATTTAATGTTCTTGATGAGAGCTAAAAATGACATTGGACCTGTATTATGGCACAGTGAGGTAAGCTTTGGCTTGTGCCACTAGCATCCCACATTAAAATGCTCTCCTACAACAATGCAAAATCTGCTAAATATGTCTGGGAAGGAGTAGAAAATGGCCCTAATACTTGGAACCTGCCACCTACGTGGGAAAGTAGGATTGAATTACTAACTCTTGGTTTTGGTTTTACAGCCATTGTGATCATTTGGTAAGTTAACCAGTACACAGATGATCTCTCTGTCTCACTCACCCCCTGCTCTTTCAAATTAATATGTCCTTTTAAAGAATGACATTATTAATGCTATGCATATATTCTTGTCTAAGCTGATATATATGAATATTAAATTAATTGACAAAAGAAGTATCTCTTATAAAGATAAGGAACTTAAAATTGATCTTAGCTTAGTCCATCTGCTGTGAAGAAAGGCAAAGAGGGGCTTTATTTTTATCTTTTTGTAGATTTCCCAGCAAGCAAAGATTCTCATCTTGTCCCACTGCAGTTCCATGGCCATTTCTGATGCTCATTCATCTGATTCTATTATTCAGGCACCATGAATTATCCCTCCCACCAGAGCACCTATGATAAGGCACATCTCCTTCAGCTCCTGCCTGCTTCCTAGAGTTGCATTTCCCAAGGTGGCAGCCTCTAGGTGTCTGGCTGTTACAATACATATTTAAGTAAATTAAATGATATAAAGTTAAAAAGTTAGTCCCTCAGTCTTATAAACCAGAATTTAAGTGCACAATAGCCATAAATGACAAGCGGCCATTCT
The DNA here is from genome assembly GCF_030435755.1 of Ochotona princeps. Taxonomy (NCBI): domain Eukaryota; kingdom Metazoa; phylum Chordata; class Mammalia; order Lagomorpha; family Ochotonidae; genus Ochotona; species Ochotona princeps. The sequence continues at coordinate 44,131,203 of NC_080840.1, forward strand.
GTTGGGGAGCATAGTTAGAGAGCATTTCCATCATTGAAGAAGATTCTACCGACCAGTGGGTCTAAGTCAACCAGTACTGGGGGACACACTCCTGAATGAGAAATTTGCCAGTTCTCCTTCTGCCAAGAATTTCTGTCCTTTCTCATATCCTCCTTCTGAAAGCTTAGGACATAGTTTTCTGTTGCTTGTTTTTGGGTAACTTATTTAACTCCTTCAACTTCAGTTTCCTTATTTGTGAAATGAGAATTGAATGGCACCATTTAATTGGTGAGAATTCAGTGACACCCTGGTTGCATGTGCAGTTAAAGAATATTGGGGCCAGGCATTTGGCCTAGTTACTAAAATCCCACTTAGGATGCTCAAATCCCAAATTGGATTGTCTTGGTTCTGATTCCATCTTCCTTAAAATACAGATCCTGGGACACAGTAGTAGCAACTGAGGAAATAAGACACTTGTTGCTATTGTGGGATAACTGAATTGAGTTCCTGGCTTTGGCTTGGAATAGATGTGGTTGTTGTGGATGTGTAGGCAAGTGAACCAGTAAATGATGGGATCCCGCTCTCTTTTTCTGGCTCACTGAGTGTCTGCCTTTCAAATCAAGAATATAAGTGAATGAAAATTTCGGATAAGTGAAAATTTTAATTATAAACAATAATTTGCAACCACATGGAGGTCCTATAAACACTCTGCAGATGTGGAGTGTTATTATTACGCCTGCCTCTCATTCCCTGCATTCCACACAGGCACATACACCGCTACTCTGAAAGCAGTCCCTGCTCTCTGCACAAGCTCCTCTTTCACTCATGAACAATTTAAATCTCCCTTATATAGTTACTGTTTGCCTCACCCATAGCTTTCTATTTTTGGTGGACAGATTTCTGGACAGACGAATATGAGGGACCAATGGAAAATGTGGGAAAATTTTATGTAAAGTGTGTATCACCAAAAGAATCTATCTATAGATTTTTTAAAAATGTATACCAAGATCAACTTAGCTTTTTAATTACACCATTCAACACTGGGAAAGGTAAACTGAAAGGAATTCCCTGAGGATTTGGAATAAGACAAGGTCAGGCAAGTGAAACAGGGTAGGGGTGAATCCCCACCAATTGATCAGCAGAAAACTCCCAAATGCAGACGACATGGAGAATGGCCATTTACACATACACACAGACCTTTCACACTTAAGGATATAAGAGCGAGAGAGAGAGAGGTTACCCAGAAATGAGCGAAGGCATTGACAAGGAACGATTTTTCCACTAGGTGATCTGGAATGTCCAGAAAGGGCTTTCCTGTTACGATGCCAGCGTTGTTAATAAGAATGGTCACATCACCAACTTCTTTTCTGACCTGGACAGAAGAGAAGCAAGTATTAAGTCAGTCATGGTCTGTCATTTTCCTATCATTTTTTTTCTTATCTTATTCAGATAGTTTCTTTAACACTAAAGGTAGTTTTGCTTACAGAATTATAACTTCTGTGTGGCAATGACCTGCTGTGTATTGCGCAGTGTTTTCCTTACTACTTGTGTTAGGGCAACTCTTTTCCTTGTGGGGTTTCACTGCTGGTGGTGATGTCTGGATACACTGTCTGCTTTGATGCCTCAGGTGGAATCAAGTTTTCTCTCAATAGTGTAGGTTCTGATAGCTACTTCTTCTGATCTAAAGATCTATTTATTTTTATTGGAAAGGCAGATACACAGAGAAGAGGAGAGACAGAGAGGAAGATATTCTGTCCATTGATTCACTACCAAAGTGACCATAGCGGCCGGAGCTGAGCCAACCCAAAGCCAGGAACCTGGTGCTTCTTCCGGGTCTCCCACACAGGTGCAAGGTTCCAAGGCTTTGGGCTGTCCTCAACTGCTTTCCCAGGCTATAGGCAGGGAGCTGGATGGGAAGCAGGACCTCTGGAATTAGGACTGGTGCCTATATGGGATCCCAGCACATGCAAGGTGAGGATTGTAGCCACTAGGCTACCATGCTGGGCCCTCTGATGGCTACTTGTATAGGTGTCATCTCCCTATCTCTTTCATGAGCGTGTGGTAGGAGCACATCTTCCTTCATGTCCAGCATTCAGCCCAAATGCATAAAAAACATATATGGTACACTGTGTGTTAACTGTGATCTGGTGTTTCTATTGGGCTTGTGTGCTAATTGTGATCTGGTGTGTCCATTGGACTGCCACATATCTAATTATCATCTGTAATCTGTGCTTCCCTGGGCTGCACAGCAGTGCTACTGCTATGCTGCTTCCTGATGCCTCATTGTTGACTTTCCATCTCTCCTCTGGAATTGAGCAGATTGCCTGCTTGCCTGATGCATAATAAGCCACAAGCCGTGCTCAGAGAAAAGCGTACTCCTGGAAACGCTGGAGAGCCATTTCTCTTTCATTCTGTTGTCTCAGACTATGTGATGACATTGATATAGAACACTCAGGGGCAAAGCATGAAGGGTGTTTAAATATTGATTTGAACACTTATCAAAAATTTTGTCCTGATATGAATCATTTGACTGGCACATCCTACATTTTTTTGTTTCCAAACAGGAAGCATTACCTGCCCTGACTTGTTTTTCTAACTCCTGGTCTAGGCATTGCTATGTGTTGAGTTTGCCAGATGACAGCATTTATAGAGATTCAGTAAATGCTGCTGCTGATGTAGTAGAGGGGAACGGATGGCAAAAGCAAGAGCTGATATTGCTGGGCTGAAGGATTAGGTGAATTAAACTGTTACTCTGGAGAGAAGCAGGACAGAAGAAAATATTGGGGAGGTTGACATTTAGAGCAGGACAGCCACTTGGTTTGGTGAAGTAGTCAGTGTGAGCCAGTGCTCGCTCCCACACCAAAAAGACAGGGGCACAGGGACCCATGGGGCCAGCATGGTGTTGCACATGAAACCACTGTTTGGAAAGCTCAAGTTCTGTGTCACAATGTTGTTCCAGTTCAAACTACTCTTATTTTAATCCAGCTTCCTGCTAATGTGGCTGGGAAGCAGCAGATTATGGCACCAGTACCAGAGTTTCTGTTACCCATGTGGAGAGTCAGATGGAGCTCTTGGGATCTAGAGAGGGCAAGTTATGTGGTAAAGATTACACAAACAATAAGGCATCAAGCCAAGACTGGGCTCAGTTTTTGACAGCTCCTGGTGATGTATGAGTCATTTGTAAAAGCAGTTGGGCAAGACTGAGTACTGTAGGCTAATCAAATTCTTGCTAACATTGTGTTATAGTGGAAATCAAAAAGCCAAATTTCTTCTGGAAATATTATGAACATATATGTGTATTATACATGCAGATTTTTGAATGCTAGAGAGAAAGACAGACACACACACACAAGGTGCCTGTCTTCTGGTTTGTTCCCTGAGTACTTGCCACATTCAGGCCAGGGCATGCTGAAGCCTGGAGCTGGGAACTCCCTCCACATGTGTGGCAAAGACCCAAGCACTTGGGCCATCTTCTGCCTCCTCAGTTCTACATGAGTGGGAAGTTGGGGAAGGGAGCTGGAACTGATAGTTTAACCTAGATACATAATTACGGAATGCAGGTTTCTTATCCTCTAAGCCAAATGCCCATTCTCATGTTGAATTTTTAACATATAGACTCTAGTGAGAGACTCATGGAGATCTGGGGAAGCTGATGGCAAGTGCCTCTCCTCATTTGGGAAAGTGTGTGCTGGATCCCTATTTTGCGCCATAGAAGTGAAGAATTCCCACCTGCTTACCTGACCAGCAACTCTGTAGACCTCTTGTCTGTTGCTACAGTCACACTTATAAGCAAAGACTTTCACATCACCTGTTTCTTTGACCAGTCTGAATGTTTCCATATTACCTTCTTGATTAATGTCCCAGAGAACTAAAATGGCCCCAAGCTTGGCAAAATGTATGGCTAAGAGCCTCCCAAGTCCACTTCCAGCTCCTGTGATAAGTACAATCTCTCCAGAGACTTTCTTTTTGTTCTTGGGAATTATCTTGTAAACTAAAGATTCTAAAAAGTAGTATAGAAATTTTCCCAAAAATATGATGGTATCCACAATCACATTCATGTTGATTCAGCGAAGAAGCGAGTGTCCTAATAAGGAAAAAGGTAACTGATAAATCCATTTACCACATGACAATTGCAGTACATATAGATCATTCACTACAAAGAATTAATTTGCCAAAACATACATTTTAAGAATACTTGTCAAACACATTGCATTTTAAGTTACATGAATAATAATTGTGAGTGTTTTCTGTTAAGAAGAACATCCTCAATTTGTAAGACACTTGCTTGTGCATGAATCATTATGCTGCATAGGTGGGACACAGATTTCTGGGTCAGTGTGACAGAGAAATAAGTTCTTAGCATTTGATTCAATAAAACTACCTGTTTCTGCCCCATCAGTTTCCTGTAATGTTTCTGATGACATTAAATAAAATTTTGCTATCATTAGGCAAATGTTCAATAACTTATAAATAAGACAAATAGAGCCTTTATGATTTTCATCTGATTCCCACCATATCTCTTTGATACATACACGCCAGGTATAGTTAAGGCTGTTAAAGACTGAGGGCACTGAGACAGATGACTATTGAGTAGTTTTTCTCATGATCATGTGGTTAGCTAATAAAATAACCAACACTGAAGCTCAAGGCTAAAGATCTCTTGAACTGTGGTCTAGGCCTTTACCTTTAGTATAGGTTTTTCTTGTCTCAGTAACGCCTTTTCCTAGTGTCACCTGGGAATGCCAGTATGGCATTTTTTTCAATGTTTGGTGATACTTTGCTGATTTTTAAAAATCATATTCTGTTGTATTAGGCTACTTCAAAAGTTAGCAGAAAATGGAATTAAAAGATAGGTTTATTCTGTTTAAACATTTTGAAATCCATGCCTATACTGTATGTCCAAAAGGCTAATAAAAATGTGCATTATAAGAAAAGTTATGCACTGATTTTAGTTTCATTTTCTTAAAACTTTTTGAAATAGCCTCATACTTCAATATTCTTGTGCAACCATTTACTGTATAAATCAAACATGAGTATATACGAAACCTGTATTAAAATAAGCTAGCTGGACTGAGACTGGCATAGTGGAGTAAGCTGTAGATTGAGACATCAGGTATTCTGTTCCAGACTGTTGTTCTAGTCCTGGCGGATCGGCTTCCAATCCAATTTCCTGCTAATGCATCTGCAAGACAGCAGATGAATGCACACATACTTGAGCCCCTGACAGCCACATGGAACCTCAAGTGGAATTCCTGGCTGCCGCCTGGACCAGTCACAGCTTCTGAGGCCATATGGAAAGTGGACAAGTGCCTTTCCCTCTCTCTTTGTCACTCTGCTGCTCAACTAACTAATCCACTAACTAAAAGTCTTTCAAAAGGTAAAATTTTCTTTAAAAAGAAAAGAAACAAATAACAGAACAAGTTGACTTGAGGAAACTATTATCACAATAATGATGGTGATGGTGTCAGTAGCACTAGCAAGACCATTTGTATTAATACTGTGAATTATTTCTATATGCCAGAAATATTCTAAATGCTCAGTGTGCATAAAGTCATTTACTTCTTGCAAGCACTGTCATATTTAAAGGCTCAGAGAACAGAGTCATTAGAGGCTAAGGAACTAGCTCAAGTTCTGGCAGTTATTGAGAACAGTTTGAACCCACATATTAGATTCACTGCCCAAGTTCTTAAACACTAAGTGCTAACAAAATGAGTATCCCATTTACTTTGAAAAAACAAAGCAGAACTTGAATTTAGTAAAAATAATTGTCTTTGCATGACCTTTACTTTTTCAAAAAAAGATTTATTTTATTTTCTTATTTGAAAGGCAGAGTTACCAAGAAGGAGATACATAAAGAGTGTGGGGGGCAGGTAGTCTTCCATCTCTCCACATGAAAATTCACTCTTCAGCTATCTGGGTTCACTCCTCAGATGGCTATGATTCCAGGAGCTGAGCTGATCCAAAGCCAGAAGACAGGAGCCTCTTCTGAGACTTCCACTTGGGTCAGAGTCAAAAGGACTTGAGCCACCCTATACTGCTCTCCCAGGCCATAAGCAGGGAGCTGAATGGGAAGTGGAGTAGCCAGGACATGAACCAGCACCCATATTCGATGTGGGCACCACAGGTCCAGCCTACTACACACCATGGTGCTGGCTCTATGACTTTTAAAAACATTTTTAAAATTATTTTTATTTATTTTTATTTTTTTTAGGCTCCATGACTTTTGCTTCTTTTTAAAGTAGTCAAGAATGAAATTTGTGATGTCCCTGGGGTGCAACTGAGGATGCAAAAGGGCCCAGATACCTTTACCTTGTTGTTAGTCTCATCCTGCTAAAAATCCCTCCTGCGAGAAGATAGAGAGAGTCGTTTTCAGAACCCCACTGAAATATTAGTGTAGATTTTGGAAGGGAAGAGTGATCCCTGGGGGAGAAAAGAGGGCTTTCATTGCAACCATTGCATATTTATGAACATGAGTTAGGTTCAGAACATTAGGGGTTCATTTTGGAGATGCTGTTATAGGCTCTGAGATGAGGAGGACAGACTGTGGATTTGGAGGCTGACAAAGAAGCACAGGACTGCAAAAATATCTCATAATTCGGGTTCATCCTCAGCCAAAGGCATGATCTAGAGCTGTCTGACACAGAGAGTGGTTCTCAGTAGCAGCATGAGGGATACTGGACAGAGAGGATCACCTTTGAAACTTGGCTTCAAAGGCTGGCTTCAAGATGGAGCATGGAGACAAGACATTATACTCTCTACAATTTATTTGGAACTATTGTGGATATTAGCTGTAGAAAGGTCATCAAATAGAATTGTGTATTATGGAAAAATTATTCATGATTTTATTTTTTTTTTACACTCAGTAAGAGTTAATGCAGATCACAAATTTACAATTAGGAAATAAGTCAATTCTCTAATTTTTCCAGCTTACAGAGACCTTTCTGGTTTATGCACAATCCCAGAAACATGTAGTTTATTGCAAAGTTGAAAGGAAATCATACTTTGGCATCTTCTAAAAACAAGTACTGATATGATAAAGAAAGCCTTCAGCCTCACTGGAATTTTATATGGGAAATAAGAAACGACCAGAAATTTTTCATTCCTTTTTTGTACACCAAGTTTATTCTTAGGATATGTAACTTTATTGATCTTAGAATAAAGTTGAGGAGCTTGCTATCAAAATTATTGCACTTCATCAACATAGTATGCTATGGCACTGCATTGAGGTTGAGATTTTCAGCATTTTCCTAATCATTCATTGATTCAGTGTTCTTTAGATAAGGCATTACAAACATACGATGTTATTTTGGAATGAGAGAGAAACACACACAAGAGCCTTAGTAAGTAGGAGGTACAGGTCTGAAAAGATTCTAACTGCACATTGGTCTTGGACAGTGATGACAACATGCACTCTAGAAAAAGAACAATGAAACATGAGCAAATATTTATCAAGACTAAATGGCATCATGTGGCTTTCATGCCTTATTCGATTTAATTAGCAAAATAGCCATGTGGGGATAAGACTGCGATTCAGGTAAGGATATAACTCACCAATGCCTTGCCATTTGTAAGTGAAAGTAGTATTTCAATCACATTTTATGATTCCAGAACTCCTATATTTTATGTCACTGTACTTGTGACTTCCCTAAGTAACTCTCAGTAAGCTTGGCTTTATGTTCCAAGAACTTAAAATTTTCAGGAATGTACTAAGTGTTCTGGGATAAATGATAGGTTATGAGAGTGGAGTATTAGCAGCATGTCACAATGTCACCTACAGCCGAATGAGCAGAATTCACTGTAGGAAGCACAAATTCAAATGCCGTGTATTGTTGACTGCTCTGGGTAAGTTTTGCCTTATTGAGTATGTGTTTACTTATCTGTGAAGTGGGTTCAGCACTTATTTCCAAGGAATATACATAGCACAATAACATGCAGCAAAAATTCAGTTGGTTGAAAAATTCTGTGCAAATATTAACTTGAAAGTTTTAATTTGACACTTGCACAAGAGCCTCTTTCATGATGACATTACATAGCTAGTTACTCCTAAAGATGTCCAAACATCAAAGCATGGGAAGCTTTTCTGTGCTGTGTAAGAATTATTTCTTTACTACGCAAGTGCTAGGAGTGAATGGGGCAGGGGTTTCCTAAGCACTGTTGCCTAGGTAACCTATTCTATATTAGATTTGGGTTATTATAGGACCCTGTCAAAAGCCACATGTAGGGGCCTGTGCTATGGCATAGCTGGTAAAACTGTCACTGCCTGTGGCAACTGCATTCCATATGAGCACCTCTGATTCGAGTCTCGGCTGCCCACCTTTGATCCAACTCCTTGCTAATGTGTCTGGGAAAGCAGATTAAGATGGCCCATGTACTGGGGCTCCTGCACACTCATGAAAGACACAGAAGAGGCTCCCGGCCCTCCTGACTACCACAGCTCTGGCTGTTGTGGCCATTTGGAGAGTGAACCAGCAGATGGAAGACCTCCCTGTCTTTCCTTCTCATACTTTCAAGTAAACAAATACATCTTTTGTTCTTTTAAAGCCAAATGCAGGCACTCAAAGACATGCGCACTGGTACACACAAGCTAAATGCAGGCACTTGCATGCCTGATCACTGGTACACACAAGTCAGTTATCAGCCAAATAAAGGTGCTCAGTGGCGATTGCAGGCCAAATACAGGTATTCATGCATGTCCAGAGGCATACACAAGGCAAATACAGATGCTTAGATGCATGACCACTAGCACACACAAGGCAAATAAAGGTGATTTGTGCATGTCTGCTCAATCCCCAAACAGGCACGCAAAAACCATATGTAAGCCTAACACAGCACTCATATAAACATCCACTGGCATGCAGGAGTCAAGCTCAAGCACTTAAGAGCACATTGACTGCACACACAGTACTCTTTTTTGGCTCTCTCCTTGTCCCTTAATACCTCCACACAATTTGCCTTAATTTTCCAAAAGCCACTGAAGTGAACCCAAACAAGTAGAAAAGAAGAGTAAAGAGATGCCAGGAGTGACAACAGGATTATTTCATGCCTCTGTTTAGGAGTTAAATTGTGATCAGAGAAACTTGCTCTCAGAGGCAGGTGCCTGGCTTGCTCTTAGGGCTAACCAATGGGCCTCACAGTACCTGCACGAATGCTGCACTCAGGGAACACAGGTGTTCTTGCAGAGGCTGGGGCAAGCAGAACTCATGTCAGCAGCCAGAGACTGTCTCTTAAGTGGTTTTGGTTTTACTGATCTTCCCACGCCTTTTCATATCTGTCTGGGTGCCAGGTAGAAAGTGCAAGCGTGGGAAATTGCCTGTACCTCACCTCTGTCTGCAATGTAGGGCATACAGCCTATGTTGTCACCCCCAAGGTGGCTTGTCATAGGGGTGTGTCCTGTGAAAGTGTAATTTACAGGCCGAGTACTGTCACCCATTTTCAGTTCTTCTGTGGTTATATCGAAATCTTTGTTTTTATGTCAATAACACAAACACTTACTCAGTTCTTGTGGGAAATTGCAAAGTAAAGTTGTTGACTCATTTAAATGACTAGGTTATCAGGACACATTAGTTTATCACACAGTAAACTTGAAGAAATAGCACAGAAATGCTCCAAGGGCTACATTTAGAGCAGACATTTGGATCATTACAGTCTTCCATTTGTTTTTCTTATTAAATTTTGTTTTAATTGGTCACAAAGTTCTGAGACAGATAGGAGAGCTTTCTCTGGTCTGAGCCTGGCTCCACCTCTGGACCCCCGCCCTCCCTCGCAGTGACCATCGGGATCGCTTCGAAAACCCCTCACAGCAAACAAACAATCATACAAACTAAAATAAAAAAAAAAACCCTAAAATAAATAGACAAACAATAGAAAGTAGAGCTTGAAATCTGACAGGAAAGAGCTGGCATGGATTGGCTCATGCCTTGCTGGGTGGGACACAAAGATTAGTCACTCCTCACCATGGTGTTGAGGATTTTCCTGCACACCCCCCCCCAAAAAATGTTCTGCACCTTAAATGTCGACAAATATCTTGTTAGAGTTACAAGCCAGTCTAGATTATCCTAAAATCTGCCAAGATCAACAAAATTATACTTCAACACAACAAATGGCTAAATACTAAAATGAAATAGACATGAGACAGCTGAATGGTACCCTATAGCCTTTTCAAGGTATATAGCAGCCGGTCCGGTCCTGTATATAAACTAAAATTGAGATGTCAATGAGCTAATCATAGGTTGTGGTTAGGACTTGTTTTTTGTTATTTTGTTCTTTGTTTTTTTTTTTTTTTTTTTTTTTTTTTAACATACTGGTTACTCAAAACCATGTCAATTCCATAATATTGCAAATTGCTGTTGATGTTATATTGGGACTCTTAATTGACTGTGATGATATTATACCAGCTCTGACTTCGGACCAGAAATGGTCTCCCTAAGAAACTGTTCAACGCATCTGGACAATAAGTAGCTGGACTCCATGCTTAATATATGTTTGCAAGGAAAGAATCTTGATTGAATTTGAACTGTAATGCTGCATCAAGGTGGAGGAATCCACCAGGGGGGAGGGAAGGAGGAGGGGGAGGGGGATTCCCAAAGCCTATGAAACTGTCACATAATGCTAAATATTAAAAAAAAAAACTAGTACCTTAAAACTTCTACTGATAGACATATACACAAATTCACACACAAAACAAATGGTGTACGAAACATTCTCCTTTGATTCATAAAGTTTTACTGTGTTTTGATGTCATTAACCAATCTTTTACTATTAACATTAAGTGATCAATTGAGACAAAATTAAGACAAAATTTTAAGACCATTCTTCCACCACTTATTATGACCTGGGTGACAGGTATTATGGATAATAACTAATTTAACCTACTGAGCTTTCTAGGCAGACTTGGTGACCTTGCCAGCCCCAGCAACCTTCTTGTTCACTGCATTGATCACACCCACAGCAACTGTCTGTCTCATATCATGGACAGTAAAACAATTCAGAAAAATAATTAGAGAAGCCCTCGACACGTATGGGTTTGCTAAGAACCATATTAATGACAGTAGCTTCACCAGATTTCTAGAATTTAGGTTCATCTTCCAGCTTCTTTTCAGAATGATTATCAGTTTTTTTTCAGCTAAGCAAAATTGCAAACAATGTGAGTTGCGTGAAAATCTTGTAGAAGGGTATACTCAGCATTGATTTGACATGGATGGTTTAGCATGATCACCTAAGCAGTAAAGCCAGCTACTTCCATTGGTGGGTTGGTGTTTTGCTGTCAGTGGGTCATGTTGCCTTAATGAATATCTTTGACGGAGATCTTCTTGACATGGAAGCCCACATTGTCCTCAGGAAGAACTTCACTCAAAGCTCCCTGGTTCAAAGGACTTTACTTCAGTTGTGGTGTTGACTGGAGCAAAAGCTAGCTCTGTGCTAGGTTTGTGTACACTGGTCTCCACTCAGCCCATAGGTACAGGACCAATATCATCAATTTTGCAGACACATTGAAGGGGAAGAAGTAGACTTGTTAGTTGGTCTGTTGGTGGGACGATACAACAGGGTTTCAAACAGCATGAGTTCCACTGGCATTCTCATCCTTGTGGGTGTCTTTCTATTCCTTGAACCATGACATTTTATCCCAGGGCTCCAGCATATTTTCACTGTTCCCACCAGAAGTTGGCACAAATGCTACTGGGTCAGGGTTGTAACCAATCTCCCTAACGTGGGTGCTGACTCTTAACAATTTCCTCCTATCTCTTCTGACTATAAGGTGGCTCAGCAGAATCTATTTTGTTAACACTAACAGTGAGTTGTTTCACACCCTCAGTAAGTTATTTCACATGCAGTGTGTGATCAAGAAGGACATGCTAACTGATCTAGCCATTCTTGGAACTCCTAGTACAAATTCTTTGACATCAACAACAACAACCAGCACAGTCATCCAAAGATGTGCATGCAATCATGTTTTTGATAAAGTCTCTTTGTTCTGGGACATCAGTGATAGTAATATGATACAGTCTCAAATTTCTACAAGGTGATGTGGGTGGCGATACTACACTCATACCTGGTTTTCAGTTTTTGCAAGACTCAGGCATACTTGAAGAAGTTCTTTTCCATCTCAGCAACCTGCTCAAATCTGTCAGTGGTTCTATTGATACTGGCATATTCTTGCCCAAATCTACATGTCCAATGATGATGATGTTGATATGAGTCTTTTCCTTTCCCACTTTTGCTTTGATTTCGAGTGGTTTTCATGACACCTATGTTCCGGCAGCAAACCCATTGTAAAAAAAAAAAAAAAAAAGCCATGATTTTTTTTTTATTCCATCATTCTTAAAAATGCTTTTAAATTTTAAATTAAAATTATGTAAGATTTATTAATTTGAAAGGCAGAGCTTCAGAGAAAGAGAGAGGAGACTTTCCATGTGCTGGTTCACTGCCCAAATGATTACAAATCCTGGAGCTGGGCTGGTTTGAAGTCAGGAGCCAGGGTGCAGGGGTCCAAGCACTTGGGCCATTCTCTACTGCTTTCCCAGGCACATTATAAGGGAGCTTGGTTGAAAGTGGAATAGCTGGGACTCAAATGACCTTAGCTGGCAACTTTACCAGCTACACCACAGTAGTGGTCTTTTCTATCTCTGACTGAAATATTTAAAAGGAAGTTGTAAGTAACACAGTATTGTACTGAAATGACACAATATTTATTTCCTAAGAAAGATGTTATCTAGTGTATCCTCAATAAATTTATCAGGCCTAATAAAATTAACATTAATTTTATACTACTATCTAATATTAATTCATATTCAAATTCCCCCAATTATTCTAAAGAGCTCATTAAGATTCATGTGTTGGATTGGTTGGGGTATCTCTTTAATACCTGTTTTTTTTTTTTCCTAGAAAAGTCTTCCTAAGTCTTTCTAAAAATAGATATCACTAACTTTTGAAGGATTCAAGACCACCTGTCCCACAAAATACTTTCTAGAAGTTATTGATCTAAGTTTATTTTCTCATGGGATTATTTAACTGGACTTCTATTTCCCATATAATCTCTAACTTTAAATTAAATTTAGAGATTTATTATACCTTAATTAAACTGTTTTATTATGCCAGAAAATGTCACACATAATGTTGAATGTGTCACTATGTTCAGCTTAGTGTCTCATGTCAGATTGTTTCACCCTTAGTGAGAATCTTGGAATATGCACCAAAAGGTATGTTTTGCCACTGCTTTTGATTACTGTGGAAAATCTTTTTAATTTTTCATGAACTTTCACTCACAGTGTCTCTCTTTGGGATCTCTTTACTCCTCCCCACTCTGGTCAGGTCACACATGTGATTCTGCCTTTTGTTGTCACTCAGCAAATTCTTGTCTCCTTTGTGACTTTTCTCTGGGCCTTTGCTCCAAACCTGGCTGCTGTATCTGCTCCTTGTAATGGGCCCACTGTGTTTATGTTGTCCTATGCCCATTCCTTTTCTTGGACGAATCCTCTAAGCTTGATACTTGTATTTCAACTATAACCTTCAAAGGTCTATTATGAAACTCACAGCCCTTATTTTTGATTCTGTGTTCTGGTTGAGTAATTCTTTAGTCCTCCTTTTGCTTGGGCAATAAATCTCAAAGGTGGAGGATTTCTCAGTAGAAGACTACATTAAGCAATGTTTATTTATTTATTGAGATTCATTTATTTGAAAAGCAAAGTTCTAGGAAGGGAAAGAGAGGCAGACAGGTGGGGAGGGATCTTCCAGCCACCGATTTACTCTCCAGATAGCCACAACAACCAAATCTGGGCTAGATAAAAGCTAGGAGATTGGAACTCCAGGTCTCTCAAGCACGTGACAGGGGTCCAATTGCTTGGACCATCTTCTGTTTTTCAGGTGCATTAGCAAGGAACTGGATCCAGAAGTAGAACATTTAAACGGGTGCCTTTAAGAGATGCTGATGTTGCAAGTGGTGGTTTAATTTGTTCTACAATGCCAGTTCCAATCAATATTTCAAAGTAGCTTTCTGTGCAATCCCTGTAGAGCCATTGGGTTATCACCAGTCACCTGAGAGGTTACAGAAATGAGAAATTGACTTGATGATGCTTCTCAGACTTTATGATAACTTTTCAGTTGTTAACAAGTAACATGGCAAAGAAGGAATTCTATGTGAAGAAAAACTCAAAAGCACAGCCTCACTGTGATGATCCTATTTCTGGTTAAGGATACCGGAGACAAATATCAGGATCAGGGTGTAGATTTAGCTTAGAGGTAAGACACTACTTGGGGTACACACATACCAGTTCTGACTCCATTTACCTACATACACAGGCTGGGAGGATACAATGATGGCACAAGTACTTGGGTCTCTATCACCCATACGGAGAACTGTGTTGGTTTCCTGGATCCTGGCTTTGACCTGGTCCAGCCCTGACTATTATGAGAGACAGAAAAGTTTAATGAAGGAAGATATCCAAATCCAGATGAGGCTACCTCCTGTTCAAAAAGGGCTGACATTTTAAACATGTTTCATGTTCCCGAGATCACTGAACTACCCTTTGACCTTGACAGCAAGAGCTTTCAGTAAGCTCCAGTGAATTCAACCAGTGATTGGGACCTGCTCTAAGACACCAGATATGTCCTGTAATAATAAAATATAGCAAAATAGCCACAATAATCTTTGAGGGCCTGCATCTTTCCAAAAGTTCTCATATTGAATCTTACCACTAATGTGATCATATTAAGAGGTGGAACTTTTGGGAGTGATTAGGTCATAAGGGTTCCACCCTCACAATTGGATTAGCTTCCTTATAAAGGACCTTGAGGGCACCAGGCAACTGCTTTTTGACTTCTTATCCCTTTCTGTCTCTTGCTGCATGTTCATCACCTCCAGAGGATGCAGCTGCAAGGGGCCACCCTGAAAGCATTCATCAGCACTTGGCAGACACCACATCAACTGAAACCTTGATCTTGGATTTCCCAGACCTGTAACCATGAGAAATATGTTTTTATTATTTGTAAGTTACCCAGTTTCAGGTATGGATGCAGCTGCAAGGGGCCACCCTGAAAGCATTCATCAGCACTTGGCAGACACCACATCAACTGAAACCTTGATCTTGGATTTCCCAGACCTGTAACCATGAGAAATATGTTTTTATTATTTGTAAGTTACCCAGTTTCAGGTATTTTGTTATAGTGCATAAACTGATTAAACAAATTCAGTACAGAGCAGTGAGGTGATGCTGATATTAAAGATGGGAAAAAGTGGATGTAGCTTTGGAAATGGGTGATGGGTACGAGCTTAGATAGTTTGATGTTTGTGCTGGAAAAACCCTAGATTTCACTGTTGGATTAATTCCTTTAAGGTTTCAGAAACAGAACTGTAGTCTGAGAGGCTATTCAGGTGGTTTTCATTGTAATATTGATGGAGACATGGAGAGAAAAAAAATGCACTGATGAAATCTTAAATGGAAATGAGGAATGTCTTATTGGGAATTGGAGGGAAGACCATCTTTGTTACAAAGTTGGTAAAGAATTTGGCTGAACTGTGTTTGCATATTGGTATTTTGCAGAAGGCAGAATTTGAAAGCAATGAAACAGAACAAATATGCGTAGATTTTGAAGAAAATTTTACACCAAAATGCACTGTATTTTAAATCTGCTTTTTGTGGGCTTTTTGAGGAGTCTACCTTTATTTGGTGAAAGAACTATCCAAACAAACATTTCAAGGTGCTGTGTGGCTTCCCTTGATTGTTTATGGCAAAATGTAAGAGGGGAAAAACGAATTAAAGGTAGAATTCAAAAGTGTGTGTGCTAGTTTTAGCCTGGCAAGAATGCAAAGAATAACATGGCTTATTCTACAGAGAATATTGAGTGCTGCTAAGCACCTATTTTCTATGGCTAGTATGGATATAAGGAAGCCAGATACTTGTCATGAAGGCATTGGAACAAAATAGCCTCCACAGTATTTTGGAGAAATTTGGGGCTGCTTTCTCCATCACAGCCCCAGAATGCTGAGACCTTGAGGGCAAACTGGGCTCAAGGGAGGAATTCCAAGGTGTCGGTGAGACCTTGGAACTTGCTGCCCAGTGCAGCTTCCTATCTGCTCCAGGCATTCAGACATAGGGCTCCTTGATTGCTCTGGTTGTAGCTCAAGACTCTTGGGCTTTGGGCTGGTGCCAAAGTCTAGTGGCTAATGTCCTCACCTTGCATATTCTGGGATCCCATATGGGCACCAGTTCTAATCCTGGCAGCCCTGCTTCCCACCCAGCTCCCTGCTTGTGGCCCAGGAAAGCAGTCAAGAACAGCCCCAGGCTTTAGGACCCTGTACCCATGTAGGAGACCTGGAGGAAACTCCTGGCTCCTGGCTTCAAATTGGTTCAGCTGTGGTTCTTGCAGCCACTTGGGCAGTGAATCAGCCGATGGAAGATCCATTTGTGTAATTCTTTCACTCACCTAATCATCAAAAGATGTTTACCCATCACTTCCTGGGACCTGAGGTGGTTGATGTACAGTTGCACAACCACTCTCATTTAAAGCCCCTTAAAAGCCTATGCTGGTCTCTGCTTAATGACTTAGTGACTATATCCTCTTCTTGCATGTGCCAGGATCCCATATGGGCACCAGCTCATGTCCCAGCTGCCCCACTTAACTTCCAGCTCCCTCCTTGTGCACTGGGAAAGTAGTAGAGGACAACGTAAAGCCTTGGAACCTTGCACCTGCATAGGAGACCCAGAAAGTCCTGACCCTGAACTCTGGTCATTGTAGCCACTTGGGAAGTGAACCAGTGGATGGAATATCTTTGTCTCTCCTTCTCTCTGTAAATCTGTCATTCCAACAAATAAATCTTGAAAGAAAATAGATGGGGGAAGAGCTCTCTCTTCATTGCATGCTCATGCTTTGGCTGTTTCATCTCTCTTACACTTGGACTCTTCATCTCTTGCACACCACCTGCTGTCTTGCTTCCCATGGATGGACTTTGAGGACAGAAGCTAGCAATCTCCCTCCCTTACCACCTGCTTTAATTATCTAAGTCTATATTTAAAATGCTTTAGAAGAGGCAAAAATCTCTCACTTAAGAAAGAAATATTAGGCTCCCAAGCCTAGATCACAACAAAGACTTATTGGAAAGGAGCACATGAAAAGTACTAGGGACTGAAAGCTATCATCTTAATTTGTATGTTTAAACTTAATCTCTAGTCACTAAATCAGGCCTAAGAGATGGAGTGATTAGGTCACAAGAGCTACCCTGCTGATTGGATTAGTGTCTTATTAGGGCTCAAGAGAACCAGCTAGCCAGCTCTGCCCCTCCCACCTTAAGAAGGCCCTTAGCTGACCTTGAACATGAGAGTCTTGATCTTGGGTGTCCCATTGTCCTCCTGAACTGTA
The DNA here is from genome assembly GCF_030435755.1 of Ochotona princeps. Taxonomy (NCBI): domain Eukaryota; kingdom Metazoa; phylum Chordata; class Mammalia; order Lagomorpha; family Ochotonidae; genus Ochotona; species Ochotona princeps. Next base: position 44,148,534 of record NC_080840.1, read on the forward strand.
AGAAATAATCCCTAAGGCATTTTGTGGTAGCAAAAACAAAACAAAATAAAACAAAACAGAAACTGAAAAGAACCAAACCAACCAAAACCAAAAACAACAACAAAAACCAACCCGAAAAACAACAACAGAAAAACCCCGACGCAATCTATGGCTGCTTGAATTGAACTTGTTAAAAAGATTTTTTTTATTTGAAAGGCAAATTTATAAAGAGGGAGAGAGAGAGATACAGAGACAGAGAGAAGAGGTCTTCCATCTGCTGGTTCAAACCCCAGATGAATGAAATGGCTAGGCTGAAGCCAGGAGCCAGGAACTTCCTCCTGATCACCCACGTGAGTGCAGGAGCCCAAGCACTTGAGATATCTGACACTTCTTTATCAGGCACATTAGCAGGAAGCTGGATCCGAAGTGGAGCACCTGGGACTGCGGCCACTTGGGCAGTATCACCATAGACAGCAGTTTAACCCACTATACCTTAGCACAAACCCAAATGATAATTTTTAATAAAAAAAAAGTATTGGCAGGCACTCACATGGGAGATCTGGAGGAAGTTTCTGACTCCTGGCTTGGCTATTTCTTTCATTTGGGGAATGAACCTGTGGATATGAGATTTTCTCTCTCCCCCTCTCTTTATACATATCTTCCTTTCAAATAAATAAATTCTTAAACAAAATTTTATAGGACCTTATAAAATAATCTTTTCACTTTTATGAAACCAATTATGTGTCCAATATAGATTCATAAAAGATGAAATAAGCATATCTATTATACACGAAGTTTGCTACTGTTGATGCTTCCTTCTGATATTTCTTAGAACTGTGCATGTAGATATGCATGTACATACACCAAATATGCATTTTAATAACACACTACCAGGTTTTTTCACAAATTGCTTTTTAACAATCTTCAACTTTACATGTCAACTTTTTAAAAAGAATTTTTTTTTTAATTTGAAAAGCAGAGTTATAGACAGAGAAAAAGAGAGAGAAGAGAGAGAAAAGAACTTCTATCTACTAGTTAGCTCCCAAATGACCACAAAGGCCAGAGCTGTGTTAGTCCATAGCTAGGAGTTTCTTTCTGGTCTCCCATGTGGGTGTAGGGCTGAAGGCCTTATGCCATCCTCTGTTGCTTTCACAGGCTGTAAACAGAGAGTTAGATGGAAAGTGGAACAGCCAGGATGTTGGCATCCCAGGTGGAGGCTTAGCCTGCTATGGCATGACACTGGCTACCGTGTCTAAATTTTAGATGCTGCTTAATATCAAATCATTTTCTCTAACCCACCCTAAATATTCCTTTCTACAATTTAGCCAGATCAAAATTCAATCCAGTAGCAACTTTCGCTTTGTACTTGAGTGCCTTTCAATTCCGAGCGTCCTGGTATTCATAGAGAAATTATGACATTTGTCTAACTATGCAAAGGTTTGGAAAAGTCTAACCTCTTGGTTTAACCCATCTTACATTGGTTCATGTATTCTATCTATCCAGGAGAGCAAAGGAGAGGAGACCCTGACTCTTAACTGGCTTGACCCAAACTGACAAACATAGGCTGAATGGTCTTCACCTAACGGCAGGGGAAGCAGGAAAGCTTCTGGAATTAATGCTTCACATACTGCTGCTGCAGCCACCCCTTTTGAGTCCCTGACCTGCAGGCTTGTTTTCTTTCTTTTCTTTCTTTCTTTCTTCCTTTCTTCCTTTCTTCCTTTCTTCCTTTCTTCCTTTCTTCCTTTCTTTCTTTTAAAGGAGCAGTTACAAGAGGGAGAAAGGGAACGCAAGAGAGAGAGAATAATTCTCAATCTACTGGCTTACTTCCTAGATGGTCACCGTGTCCAAGGCTGAGCCAGGCTGCTTGGAACTCCATCTGCATCTCTCACATGGGTGGCAGGAGTACAAGTACTTACATCATCTGCTTTCCCAGGGAATGGGATCAGAACTGAAACAGCTAGAACTGGAACTAGTACTCATGTAGTATGTTGGCAATGCAGGTGATGGCCTAATCTGCTGCAACACAATGCCTGTTCTGACTCTGTAGTAGTGAAGTAACTTGAGCATGTTTCCTATGGGTTTCTACACTTCTGAATTTTTGTGACTGCTTTGTGAGTTAACTTGCTGTTCTCTGTCCTATAAGCTGAGATTTGAATATGGAGGCATAAGCATACATGTTAAACAGGTTTTACCTGGATGCATGAAAGATGCTGTGTAAATGGCATATTTAAATGTCTTGTTAACTTGTATGGTGACACTATGTTATTTATGGGACTAAGGTACTGAGCATCTGGCTTCTCAATTAAATGGTGAAAGCTTTGCATTTATGTGTTGTAAATTTACATCTCATATCTTTAATTCTGTCTGGCAAGCCTTATTCATCAATAATTTTATCAGATATTACATAATACTTGTTTTCTAATTTATTCATTCTTTCTGCTTTGTTAGGTGACTTTCTTTTGTGAAGGTCTGCCCTCATTTAGTTGCTTTGAAATAAAGTTGCCTACTAGGAATACTTAGTTATTTCCATGTATTTGCTGATTTTGTAAGTTAGGAACTAGCAAATGTATGGTTCAAATAACATGAATTTTGAGTTCCTTTGTTTTTTAACAAAAATTGATTTTTTTGTGAAGATAACAGCAGGTTCACACAGAGTTGTAATCAATAATACAGACAGAGATATCATCCAAATGTTTTTACTGGTGATTTTGAGAGATGATATAGTATATTTTCATAGTTGAGTTATCAAATCAATACAATGTATTTTGTCTTATTAAATGTTCTCCAAATTTTTGTGCATAGTTGTACATGTGTACATGTTGTGTGTGTTCTCCACAATTCATCGCATGTTTAAGTTTGTGCCTCTAGTGTTCGATCAAGATATAGAACAGTTAATCACTACAGGGATCCTGTGAGTTGTAACGACACCCACACACTACCACTCTCCAGCACCCACTTTTGGTTCCTAACCACTGGTTCATCTGTTCTTCATTAGGGAAGTAATTATAGCAAATGGCATGAAGGGGGTCCACAGGAACAGGTATTACCAAGAAAATTGCATTAAAGACTACCTGATATACTTTCACAACATTGAAAACACAATGTATAAAATGTTTGAAATAAAATCTAATTTAGAAAGGTGTGTGAACCAATGTATGGAAAAGCTGCCAATGTGGACCTGTCTGGAAAGTTTCCCATTGGCAAAGCCTGATGCAAATTATTCATTTAAAATACATATATTTACTCAAAAGGCAAAGAGGCACAAAGAGCAATATTCTCCATCTGTTGGTTCACTGCTAGAATGTTCGTGTAGCCATGGTTGGGTCATGCTGAAGCCAGGAGCCTGCAAATCAATAGTCTCCAACATGTGTGCCAGGGACCCAGGTACTTGAGCAATCAACAAAATACTAATTCAAATTTTATGATGAAATATGAATAAAAAACTTCAGTAGTCAATTACACTTTACTGAGTAATACTAGTTTTGCTATTTTTAAAGTTTTCCCATAAATTCCTAACCATTGGTAAGATTTTTTTGTTGTTTTGATAAAAATTTTAATGATCATGACATAATTATAATTTTCCTCATTGACTATTATGTTAGTTTTGTATAATTGCAGCTTACACTTGCTGTTTTAGTGCTACTTCAAAAAGATTTACTTGGAGAATCAAGATGGCAGAATAAGGTAAGGACACATTAAATGGACAGAGAAACATTTAATCAGGATGAAGCAGAGAGGACACATTCCAGGAAATAGGAGAGGACAGAACAACAGCAGAGTGATACCTGGAGACTGACAGAGAAAAGCAGCAAAAACAACTGTGTGATGATGCAGTGACTGATAATCTAGCAGCATTCAGCTAACGGCAAACTGAACACTAGCAGAAGGAACTCCACCAGCAACCAGGTGGGAAGAGACTTTCATGGGAGCTTGGGAGGTGAACCCAGACAAAGAACTGTATGTCCAGCTGGTCTGTTTGATTTGACCACCAGCAGAGATAGAGCAGTAGATCCCAGATGGGCAGTGTGAGAACAGGGTGAATTTCACAGCACAGTCAGCCCCCTAGAGCCTAATTGGGTGCCATTTTGTTTAAGGAGGCAAAGGCAAGGAAAGGACTGAGCATGCTCTGAGCTGGGAGTGGACTCTTTTCTGACTCAGTGAACTGCAACAGCATGGTGTTCTACAGGTTCCACCCAAGACAGGTCTGGGTAGCCCCAGACTTCACAGCTAGCAGATCAAGAACTCTAGTAGTGGCACATCAGGCGCCATTTTGTACAGTGTGGCAAAAGTTTTAGGACTGCAGGGGACAACAGTGAGCTGTGCATGTGCTGAGCTTGCATAACTCACTGAGGTCCATGGATAGCACTGGTCCCGCAGGAAAATAATACCAACTATGGCATCATACAAGTCAAAATAGATCCATGTGGCCCTCAGACCTGACAGTCAACAGGTTCTTGCAAGAATACCACCACCAACAATCTAGCTATATAGGACACCTGGTGTCTCCTGAATCCTGGGACCTGCTCCAACTGGAAGTGGGAGAAAGGTTGTACAGACAATAATGCAGCAGGAGGTACAGAGCAGGGAGCCAGGAGCTGGGGGCTATGGAGACCATGTTGGAAGTCTAACATAAGAACCCAGACCTGGAACTTGCTGGAGGGAGTGGCGCAACGTAAACAAAGAGCTATGTACCAACTGCAATAAGTAAAATCGAATTGTAGACCTGTGGGTAACAGAGCTTAGAAAGCTGCCCCAAGGGAAAGATTCTGCTAACCAGAAGTACAATGAAGCAAAAGAAGAGACAGAGGCACAATGAGTGTTACTAAAAACTCCCATGCAAAGGAGCAAAACCCTATGCCAACCTCAGAGTTAACTGAGGAAGACATCGAGAAACTGGAGGATACAGAATTCAAAACACTTGTTATAAAACTTACCAAAAATGAGAAGCACATGCAAGAGTACAAAGAATTTGATGATTTTGTCACACAGGGAATGAATCAAATGAAAGCTGATACATTAGAAATGAAGAATAGAGTGGGACAAATTAAAAGTACAGTGGAGAGTCTCCAAAATAGAATGAAACAAGCAAAAGAATCTCTGAATCAGAAGATACTTCTTGTCACCAGGGGGAAGCAAACAAAAAGCTGGAAGTAGAGCTGCATCAGGCCAAAAAAGTGTTCAAGAATTGAAAGACACTATTAAGAGGCCTAACATAAGAGTTAAGGAAGTCCCAGAAGGTGCAGAAAGAGATGCTCGGATTAAAGGTGTATTCAGTGAAATAATAAGAGAAAATTTCCGTAATCTAGAGAAAGAATTGGGAAACAACATCCAGAAGGGGTACAGAACTCCCAACAGGCTTGATCAAAAGCTATTTTCACCACAACATATGATCATCAGGCTCTCTTCAGTTGAACATAAGGAAAAGATCCTTAAATGTGCTCATGAAAAGAATCAACGGACATATAAAGGAATGCCAATTAAACTCACAGGAGAGCTCTCACAGGAAACTCTACAGACCAAGAGAGAAAGGAGTGACACATTCCAGATTCTAAAAGAAAAAAATTGTCAGCCCAGGATAAATATCCAGCAAAGCTTTCCTTTGTCTTTGGAAATGAAATAAAATTCTTCCTCAGTAACAAAAAGTTAAATGAATAAACCTCTTTCAAAACTGCCCTACAAAGGATACTTCAAGATGTTCTCTTGACGGAGAAGAGGAATAGCACCCACCAAAACCAAAGGCAAGTGTGAAGAACATCCCAGTAAAATGACAACAGAAGACTAAATCAATGAACAACCCATTCCTAAAATGACAAGACCAAATTACCACCCATACATATTAACCCTAAATGTAAATGCCTTAAGTTCAATCAAACATCATAGATTAGTAGACTGGATTAAAAGACAAAACCCATCTATTTGTTGCCTACAGGAGACACATTTCACCAACAAAAATCAGCAGAAACTGTATCTCATAAATTTTAATTTTTAAAATTTTTGTTAGTGTCATCTCTTCAAAACACTTTCTTCTGATGAAATCATTCAATGACTTATGGATCATAGAGTAGCATCATTTTCTTCAAAAAGGTTATTAATTTTCTTTTCCATTTCTTCAGCAACATATTAGTCATTCAATGGCATGTTATTTAACTTCATGGTTGTGTTCATTTCTTTTTTCTTCCTGTTGTTGATTTTGTTTTGTGTCTTTTCATTTAAGGGGATGTATAGTAGCTGTGTAATGGAGACTCTCATATCTAGTAACATGTTATTTAACTTCATGGCATTGTAAATTTCTATTTTTCTTCCTGTTGTTGATTTTGTGACTTTTCATTTAAGGGGATATACAGTAATTTTGAAATGGAGAGTAACATATCCAGATGTGAGAATACAATATAGTATGCATCGCTACTTCCAGACAAAGATGGACTCCCAATGAAACTCTATATCTTGACAATAGGATGCTGGACTCTCTGCCATTGTCCACGCCCACAATGATGGACATATGACTGTGTATGAAGAACTATACTTTAGTAATGACATAGGTGAACTAGGTGGGTTAGGGGAATTGGGGAGGGATAAGGGAAATCCCAGGAGCCTTTTTAACTGTATCATAAAATGATAATAATAATAATAATAATAAATAGAATAGATTTAAAAAGATTTACTGATTTGTTTAAAAGGCAACATAATGGGATACCAGAGGTGACAGAGTTGGAGAGGACATAGAATAAGAGACAGAAAGAGAGATCTATCCACTGATTCACTTCCTAAATGGCTACAACAGGCAGATCTGGGGCGGGCTGAGTCAGAAATTTGAAACTTTATCCAGATTGCCCATTTGGGTCGTAAGGGGCCTGACCACTTTGGCCATCATCTTTTGCCTTCCCAGAAAAATTAAGAGATGAAGAGGAAACAGAGCAGTCGGGACTCAATCTGGCACTTCAATACTGGATGATGGAGTCCCAGTCACAAACATAACCCACAATGTCACACACAACAGACCTCATTTAAGGCTATTTTTATGGTGTTGCACAACTGTGCAGTGTGAGGTCTGTTTGTATGTACTAATGTCTTATTGTGTGTTTTTTAAAACTTCTGAAAATATTGCAAACTTACAGAAAAATTTTAAGAATAGTATAGTGTATCTCTTCCCCTTGATTTTCTCTCGCTCAGTCTATAAATAGCACACACGTGTATATACTCGCTTATTGTTAAGCTGCTTTTTTTCTTTTTTCTGCATGATGATGATTCATTGTTATCATTCCTTAATCCTTTAGTTTTTATTTCCACAAAACAATGACACTCTGGCATATCCGCAATACAGCCATTTAAGTTAGAAAATATTTCAGTATCTGACTGAGGTTAGTCATGATGGTGACAGAGAAGAGATCACATGGTGAGCCAAAAAAAGAGAGGGAGACAGAGAGAGAGAGAGAGATCCTAGGTTCACCTTGAACTCAAACAGTGATCAACTCTCTTACAAGAGCCATAAAGACATCCCAAGTGCCCCATCAGGACAATTAGATCAAGTCTTCACCTTTAATCCATCAGTCATTAACATTCAGATACCAGGGTCTAAATATCTGTGTTTTGGGACATGTTCTACTCAGTCTGTAACACTCCTCAGTTTATAATTCTTATGGATATGAGGCAAAATGTGGGTTCACTTCTACTTTTTTGAGTTACCAGATTTTACTATTATCATTTTTTTCTAAGTTCTGTTTTTAACATATGCCTTTATTGTGTACTAAATTCTCGTGTATATTTGTGTGGGGTTCTAGCTTTCAATTATTGCTCTTGCTTCATCTTTTTGTTTATGGGCCATGGTATTTTAAATATTGAGACTTTATATTTTTGTTTCGTTATCTAGCAGGGCCATTGTGTTCTTACTTAGTTATCAGATTGTTCTGTTCCAGGAAGAAATAATGTTGGTATTTTTATTGGGACCAAATGTATAAATTGGCAGTGGAGGGACTGACCTCTTTATGATGTTAGAACTTCTTATCCAGAGACCTGGCATCTTCTTTTTCAAATTTATTTTCCAGGTCTATCTAGCTTTGTATCTCCTAGTAATAATTTTAAATTTCCATTTACAGATTCTTCACTTTCTGCCAATGTAAAAGGTTAGGCAGTGCTGTGTGAAATAATAAAGACATACAACTCACAAAGTACCACCAGGCTTTGTCTCACTCTTGCAGAGACTGATACAGGTGAGGTGATGGTGTGGTGCATTTGTCTGTTTGAACATTTCCTTACTGTGTACCACCACCAAGAAAGTCATTTTTCAGTTACCCTTGAGTGGGAAAAGACAGCATGAGGATGACTCATTGCTCTCAATGTCTCTAGTCAACTCTAGTCAGATTTTGTCTTGTAGAATTCAGCACATGTTCTTGCCTACCTGCAGGAAGTCTGAAAAATAGAATTTTCATCTGTGTTCTAGAATGACGTAAATACCAAGTATAGGTAAGTGATGTGTTCCTTTGGTTATATCTTTTGATGAGTAGTTTATAAATGTACTATAGTATCACTGTCTGTATGTCAGTGATATATCCTTTCCCACTGTGATTTGTCAGTTGATAGCATCAGCTTTTGTAAATGTATGATATCATCTAAAGATATGTATTGTTTTACTTTTTCTTGTTAAATTCATTTTTAAAATATTGATTGACTCATTTGAGATACAGAGAACAATAAAAGGATTCCCATCTACCAGTTCATTTCCCAGAAGACCACAATAAGTAGAACTGCACTGGGTCAAACCAGGAGCAGAGAACCCCATGCAGGACTCCCCTGTGGGTGCCAGTGATCCATCTACTTGAACCATCACTGCTGCTTCGCTTCACAGAGTCTACATTAGCAGGAAGCTGAAGTTAGAAGCTGAAGCTATGTATTGAACCCATGTACTCTGGTATGGAATGTGGTCAAGCACAACTAATTGTCTCAATCTTCAAGCCAAACACTTGCCGTTTACTCTTAAGTTCGCGCATGTATGATTTTTCATGTCAAATAACACTGCTGAGTACATTTAGGGACAGTGCTAAATTTCAATGGGAAGGGCAGGCATTTTTGCTTCTTCCTTCCTGCCTTTCTTCTATATTTTCCCATTTGACCGGATGTTTTGCCAATAGCTATCACTCATGGGTCCAGGTACTCTTCTGTTCTCAAGCAGGGATTCTTTGCAGTCATTCTCCATCTGATGCACAAGATAGATATTGCTATCCAGTATCTGTTGTTAACATAATGAACTTAGAGACACTTAGATTGAGATAATTTCACTCCTTGGATTCCTATGCAAGCTACCTAAATCTAAATCAGAATGAGTGGTCATAATCCACAAGCTTAACCAATTAGTCATAAGCTGCCAACTAATTTCTAAATGGGAACACTCTACCTTAGCCAATTGAATATTCTCTTTCTCTTGTTTCCTGTAATACCTACCTCTACCCCCAGGAGTAGACCTGACCTACTTGTAGATTCTGCCCTTCTCGGGAACTGATATCTACCCATATAAACTCTTTAAAACTTTGATGCACCTAAGTGTACTTAAATTTATCTAATGAGCCCTGATATAGCCTTTCTTGTCAATCCTACCTTGAGATATATCACACTTGGAAACTGGGGCAACATCTGGACCATCTCATATATGAACAAAGCTGTGCTTCATTTTGGCCTTTCTAATAACACTGGTAACCCCAGAGGCTGTTGATCCAGCTGTATCAGCACAAGATGGGGCCAGAATTACTTATCAACCTTATTGCAAGTCCCAGGTGTGAAGGAATGAAATAGTTGCCTTGTTTTATTTAATTGTAACCCTTAGCATGCATTATGTGCTCAGTAAATATTAGTTGAAGGTTTCTGTGAACAGAAACCTGGTGGCTTGGGAACAGCTGCTATGTCTTTTTTTTCAGTCTGCATGTTCATCACACAGCAAGAAGCTCTTTGCAAACACCAGAGTGAGTCTTTAATGCTGAGATTACCTTGCTTAACAGTCAATTTAGTTTTCTGGCAGTAAACTCAGTGACTGCATATTTCTTTAAGAGATATCCAAAATGAAAACATGGGGGAAAGAAGGAGTAGCTAATCTAGTGATTTTCAAAGTATGGTCCCAGAACCTGTACAATCAGCATTTCCTAGGAACTTGCTGTAAATATAAACTATGGGACTCCCAACCCATACCTAAGGAATCAGAATCTCTGGGATGTTGTCCAGCAACCTGGATTTAGAGAAGGTCTCAAGATTATTTGATACATGCTCAAATATGAGACTCATAGGACCCATAATCTAAAGAGGACTGAGGGAGTGAGCCAGATGCAGAAAGAGAAAGACATATGGCCAGCACCAGAGCACAGATGTACAGTTAGGAGGTCTCAGGTCTTTGGGGTGAAGTGCAAAGGAAGAATCTCAACTTTGGAGAGGACTGGAGAGAGTCAAGCTTCCTTGCACCTGGGAATATACTTGGCATGTTAGTAGTAATGGACATTCAGGTGGAAGGATAGAACACAAACAAAGTCTCAAACAGAAAACATTATGACCCAATTCTTGGATCTGAACTGTAACATCTGGTTGGGTTAGCTTGGCATGCTACCTTTGCTTCAATTGAACCAGGTAGCATAGCGTGGGTTCTAGGCAGGTATTGTGTACATAATACTAAGGATTCCTTCTGATGTAGACACAAAATTTTCAAGTTACTCAATCAAACATGAGTCAAGATACTTCTGCAATGTTCTGAAGATCCTACATTATTTGCTTTATGTAAAGGGAAATTATCCTTGGTGGATTGGATCCAACTAGATAGGCCCATTAAAGGGAGATGAACTCTTGCTGCAAGAGACTTGAGGGTGACAGGGTTTCAGCATGAAGGAAATACCTCAGGCTGCTTTGAATATGAAGAGAGCTGTTGACAAGATAAGAGGGTGGGTGGCTTTTGAGAGGTCAGAGCTCCCCTGACTCACAGCCAGCTAAGTAAGAGAACCTCAGTCCTACAACCACAGCACCTGAAGCCTGCCATCCCATAAGCTTGGAGGAGGGCCTAGAGCACGAGTAAGAGTGCAGCCCTGCCAACACCTTGGCTCTAGCTTTGTTAGACCTTGAGCTCTCACTTATGTCTGATATAGTATGAGATTCTAAATAAGTGTGTGTTAAACTGCTTAAAGTCATCTCTCAGGCTGCATTTTGTGGCAGAGATAAGAAACTTCATGACAAATGCTGCATTTGATGACAGAGATGAGAAATCCCTAGTTTAAGAGAGCCGAGGATGGCCAGGATGCTGTTACACAGCCTGATACTATATCCTTGCCTTCATTTTGGTAGGAACAGGTGACCCTGATTTGCACCCTCTACCAGGTACGAAGACCAGCTTGAACAGGCCAAATAACTTGTTCAAGAACGGAAAGGAGGCAGATACAAGAGACATAGAAAGTAGTGACAGTGTGAGGTTACTGTGTTGGGGGTTACAGCCTAAATGTCTTGGCTTGACATTTCCATGTAGTTTGCTTCTAAACAGAGTTTCTGAAATCTTCCCTAGCTCTCCAATCCTGTGCCAACCTGGTTTATCCACAATCCCAGGAATAAGCTGTTATAATCTTAACTTTGACCCTTGCTGATACTTTCCACATCCTAGGATGACCTCTTTTCTCTTCCTCCACAAAATGAGTGACAACATCACCTGATGAGTTAGTGACAAGACCAGGTGACTTGTCCATGTATGCATCTACAAATGTAGACATGCCAAAGCAAAGCTATTAAAACTATGGCTTTAAAATATACATATTTAAGCAGTTTTATCTTAAATCCAGAACACATTCTTGTTTGTTTGTTTTAAAATATATGTATCTATTTTATTGTTCCATGATATAGTTCCATAGGCTCCAGGATTTCCCTTCCCCCCCACATACTGATTTATCCCATATCATTATAATGGTATAGTTCTTCATAAACAGTCATAAGTTCATCATTCTGCCATTTAAGTGTATCCAAACATTGTAGACATGGACAATGGCCGAGAGTCTAGACTGTTACTGTCAAGATACTTTCAGCAGTTTCATCGGAAGCCCATCTTTGTTGCAAGTAGAGATGCACACTGCACTGTATCTTCACATCTGTATGTAATTGTCTCTACTACACAGTTACTATAAATCTCACCGAATGAAAAGCCATAAAACAAAATCAATAACAGAGAGAAAAATAGAAAATTGAAAAAAATCATGGTCAAATAACATGAAATAAATGACCAATGTGTCTAAAGTAAAGAAAAAGAAAACCAAAGACCTTCCTGAAGCAAATGATGCCATTGTGTAATCTATGAGTCAGTGATGAAATCAATAAGGAAAAAAACCTTTTTTTTTGAATGAATGAAAATAAAAGCAAGGGCCCGGCGGCATGGCCTAGCAGCTAAAGTCCTCACCTTGAAAGCCCCGGGATCCCATATGGGCGCCGGTTCTAATCCTGGCAGCTCCACTTCCCATCCAGCTCCCTGCTTGTGGCCTGGGAAAGCAGTTGAGGATGGCCCAACGAGGTTCCAGGTTCCTGGCTTTGGATCGGCGTGCATCGGCCCGTTGCGGTTCACTTGGGGAGTGAATCATCGGACGGAAGATCTTCTTCTCTGTCTCTCCTCCTCTGTGTATATCTGGCTGTAATAAAAATGAATAAATCTTAAAAAAAAAAACAAAAATAGAGGGTTTGGGGAGGGATGGGGAGAACCCAAGTACCTATGTAACTGTGTCACATAATACAATGTAATTAATGAAGTAAAAATAATAAATAATAAAAAAAAAACAAATGGGAAAAAAACCAAAAATACCAATTCCCTGCGATGTAATAAAAACAGTACTAAAAGGGCTATTGAGCTTATATGTTAGTTTATATCAGAAAGAACATATGATATTTGTTCTTTTGGGATTGACCTGTTTTACTGAGCAGAATGGTCTCTAGTTGGGTTGCAAATGGTATAATTTAATTCTTTTTAATTGCTGAGTAGTATTCCATGGAGCAGATTTACTCCTCCTTTGATGGGCATCTGGGTTGTTTCCATGTCTTTGCTATTGTAGACTGTGCTATTGCAAATACAGGATTACAGATCCCTTTCTCATATGCAGATTTCATTTTTTTATATATTTTCAGAAATGGTATGCCTGGGTCATAGGGCAGGTCAATTTTTAGTTCTCTTAGAACTCTGCATATTGACTTGCAGAGTGATTATACTAGCCTACACTCCCACCAACAATGAAGGAGGGATACGTATTTTAGTCTAATTTTGATAAGATATGATTGCTAGATTTATTTAAAAAATATTAAATGCTTACTATCGAGGTGATGTGCTGTATAGAGTAGTTACTCTGTTTTATTTTAAAATTTTTATTATTTTATTAGTATGTTTGTCCATGACACAATTTTGTGCATATAGAGATTCCCCCATATCATCACAGTAGTACGGTTCTTTACTGACAGTCCCAAATTTAACATTTACCTACAATGTCATGTTCACAAAAGTAAGTTGTACCCAAAATTTTGAACCATATTTTTTCCCTAATATCAGATTTATTTTGTTCTTGATGATGTTTACATAGTTAAGAAGAATGCATGCTCCTATGGACCACAGGTTAGGGTGGGGAAGGTTGACAAGACAACTGTTTCAACCTCCTTTTGTCTTTCTGTACATGTGGAAAGTGGGGAGAGAAGTGGAGAGGGCTGCTTCCAACAACCCAACCACATCAGTGCCTGGGGATGGGGGATAGCTACCTGATGTCATACCAGGGTCCCCAATGTGGATCATCTTCCGAGAATATCTTTGGGGACCCTCCAACTGGATCACTAGATTTAGAACTCCAGCTATGGGGAAAACTACAGGATGTGTGGTCTGGCTGTAGAGTGCACATGTCAGAACTGAGTCTCCTCAGCTGTTGAAGCCTGTGCAGCAGAAGGCATGTACAGTTTCACATGGGTGCCATGACAACCAGTTCACTGAGGACATCTAGTACCAGGAGGACATCTAATGCCATGGAGGGCAGAACAAATAAGGCAACTCTCCTGGCCAAGCTTTGACAGCAAGTATCTGGGCAAGTGAATATTTTAAGGTGGACAGAATTAATCAATGGACCTTGTAAGGATGTTCTCCACCTTGAAGCAATGAAATCAACAGTACCTCAAAACTATCAAAACCACTTAAGCAGTACCCCCTGGGTCATCTTTTATGACCAAACATGTGGAAGAGGCAGTTATAGTGAAGACAAATCTCCATGCCTCCCATCACCCCTGCCTTGACCATGTCCAGAGGTAAGTGAGCAGTCTGTTCAAGAACATAAGTTCATTGTAAGGCACAGTGACACCTTTTATTTTGAGTTACTGTTTGGCATGTTCATCTTCCATTTTGATATGTATATTTATTTATATATGAATATATTTATTTTAAATATGTATCTTTAGTAGTAGGCATAAGTTGTTAAATGAAAGCTAATATTTTTTGAAAGTAAAACAGCGAAGAAAGCTGGCCCAAACAGATATTTATTTATATAAAAGAAAACAAAACCTTTAAATTAAAAACTTACATGTGTTAAAACAAGTAATTGAAAGATCAGAATCTATTCACATTTGTTTTCTGTTAACCCAGTAAAATATTTAGTCTACTACTCATAAAGAAAATGTTCATTTGGCTCACAAGTTTGGAGAATGAAAGTTCAAACATGAAGCACAGTGTGTCACCCCATGAAGATATAATAGTGGGAATATGTGCAAGAAGGACAAATTACATCTGGAGACAGAAAGTCAGAGGGTAGGAAAGGCCAGGTTCCACATTTAAAATAATTTTATCCCAAGATTGAGATGATCTTATGGCTTCTATTTTTCAGTTTATTGATATGGTATATCACATTTATTAATTTGAGAATGTTGAACTATCCCTGCATGCCAAGGATGAATCCCATCTGGTCTGGGCGAATGATTTGTTTAATGTCCTGTTGGATCATGTTGGCTAGTATTTTGTTGAGGATCTTTGTGTCAATGTTCATCAAGGATATTGATCTGTAGTTCTCTTTTTCTGTTGTGCCTCTATTTGGCTTTGGTATTAAGGTGATATTGGCTTCATAGAAATAGTTTGGAAACATTGCCTCACTTCTTATTCCTTGGAAAAGCTTGTGGAGGATTGGGGTAAGTTTCTCTTGAAATGTTTGTTAGAGTTTGGCAGTGAAGCCATCTGGTCCAGGGATTTTCTTGGTTGAGAGGCTTTAATTGCTGGCTCAATTTCAGCCTATGTTGTAGGTCTATTTAGATTATTAGTTGCTTCTTGATTCAATTTTGGTGGATTTTATGTGGCCAAAAATCTATCCATTTTTTCTAGGTCTTCTGATTTGTTGGGATATAGTTGCTTGTAATAGTTCCTAATAATTCTCTGTCCAAGGTATCTGTTGTTATATTTCCTTTTTCATCTCTGATGCTATTGCTGTGCATCTTCTCCTTATTTGTTTTTGATTAGTTGGGCTAGTGGGGAATGCATTTTGTTGATTTTTTCTTTTTCTTTCTTTCTTTTTTTTAAAGATTTATTCATTTTATTACAGCCAGATATACAGAGAGGAGGAGAGACAGAGAGGAAGATCTTCCGTCCGATGATTCACTCCCCAAGTGAGCCGTAAGGGGTCAGTGCGCGCCGATCCGAAGCCAGGAACCTGGAACCTCTTCCGGGTCTCCCATGCGGGTGCAGTGTCCCAATGCGTTGGGCCGTCCTCAACTGCTTTCCCAGGCCACAAGCAGGGAGCTGGATGGGAAGTGGAGCTGCCGGGATTAGAACCGGCGCCCATATGGGACCTCGGGGCTTTCAAGACGAGGACTTTAGCTGCTAGGCCATGCCGCCGGGCCCATTGTTGATTTTTTTCAAAGAATCAGCTCTTTGATTCATTGATCTTATGTATTATTCTTTTGGTCTCTATTTGGTTTATTTCTTCACTTATTGTGATTATTTCTTTTTCCCATAATATTGGGATTACTTTGCTGTTGTTTTTCTAGGTCTCTCAACTGTAAGGTTAGCTCATTTTCTTGATGCTTTTCTAATTTCATAACATAAGTGTTGACTGAGATGAATTTTCCTCTTAACACTACCTTGATTGTGTCTCATAAGCTTTGATATGTTGCATTAGTGCCTTCATTTGTTTCAAGCAATTCTTAAAATTTCTCTTTGATTTCCTTTCTAACCCATTGCTCATTTAGTAGCATCTTATTTAGTCTCCAAGTACTTGCATGTCTTTCTGGGTGTTTTGACTTCTTGGTCTCTAGTTTCATGCCATCATGGTCTAAGAAGATGTATTATGCAATTTTGATTTTTTTGAAATTTTGCTGAAGCTTGTTTTGTGGCTTATAACATGGTCAATATTGGAGAAGTTTCCATGTACTGCTTAAAAAAAGTATATTCTCTGTCTGTAGGATGAAAGGTTCAGCAGATTTCAACTAAGTCCATTTGTTTTAATGTCTGGGTGAGTTCTGTTGTTTTCTTGCTGAGTTTTAGTCTCATTGATCTGTCGATTAATGTTAGAGAGGTATCAAACTCTCCCACTATTATTATATTGGAGTCTATTTCTCCATTTAAATGCATTAATATTTGTTTCACATGCTAAGGTACCCTGGTACTGGTGCATATGCATTTATTATGGTGATCTCTTCTTGCTGAATGTGTCCTTTGATCATTATATAGTGCCCTTCTCTGTCTCTTTTAATGTTTTTCACATCAAAGTCTGTAACATCTGATGAAAGAATGGCTACACCACACATTTTTCCTTATCATTAGCTTGGAATATCTTTTTCCATCCTTTCACTTTCAGTTTTTTGCTGATCTTTGTTGGTGAGATGTGTCTCTTGTAGGCAACAGATAGATGGGTTTTGTTTTTTGATCCAATCTACTAATCTATAATGTTTGATGGCTGAGGGTATAAGGGAAATCCCAGAGTCCTATGGAACTGTATCATAAAACGATAATAACAACAACAAGGAAACAATTAAAAAAGTGAAGAAGCAACCAACAGAATGGGAGAAAATTTTTGCATTCTACACAAGTGACAGGGGACTAATATTTAGGATCTACAAAGAGCTTCAGAAACCCAGGGATAGTGAAAAAACAAACCCTGTAGCAAAATGGGCAAAGGAAATGAACAGACATTTCTCAAAAGAACAGATTCAAATGGCTAACAAACATATGAAAAGATGCTCAGGCTCTCCAGCCATCAGAGAGATACAAATGAAAACCACCTTGAGGTAGCACCTAACTCCTGTGAGACTGGCCTACATTCAGAATTCGAAAAACAACACATGCTGGCGTGGATGTGGGGAGAAAGGTACCCTCCTTCACTGCTGGTGGGAGTGTAGGCTAGTACAATCATTGTGGAAATCCATATGGAGAGTGCTTGGAAAATTGCAAATAAACCTGCCATATGACCAAGCAATCCCGCTCTTAGGAATATACCCAACAGAAGTAAAATCTGCATATGAGAAGGGAATCTGTAATCCTATATTTACAGCAGCACAATCTACAATAGCAACGACATGGAAACAAACCAGATGTGCGTCTAAGGAAGAATGGTTAAAAAAACTGTGGTACATCTACTCAATGGAATATATTCAGCTGTCAAGAAGAACGATATCATTCTATTTAAAACCAGGTAGTCCCAACTAGAAACCATTGTGCTCAGCGAAATGAGTCAATCACAAAAGAATAAATACCATATATTCTCTCTCATATAAGGAAGCCAACATGGAAAGAGTAACTCCAATAGTCCAATCCATACTGTTTTTTTTTTTTTTTTTTGAGCGTCTGTTGGCTGTTTTGGCTGTGTCTCAGATGTTTTGATGTTTTTATGTTGGTTTGTTTGCTTCCAAATAATTTCTTTTCTCTAGTGGAGTTCATCAAGTGCCCATGGAGTATGCAATGGCAACATAGTTCCTAAGAGACTTCTGTGTTTCCTTTTAGTTAAGCATGTGCTGCCTACTCAGTGGCACATTACTTAATCAAGGTGCTACAATTTGTTGTTGACGTTGTTGCTGTTGTTATTCATGCTGTGATTGATGTGGCTGTTATGAAATGATGTCAATCCGAAAAATAGTTAAAAAAATGTTCCAGATATGAGAAAAAATGTCTTTGGGACATTTTGAGATTGCAACAAGCTTGTAAATTGCTTTAAGTACGATGGCTATTTTGATGATATTAATACTTTCAATATATAGGAATTTGATTTTAACAGATAATTTTGTACTATGAATGTTTACTGTTAGTACCAGGTGTGAAATATGGCTTTTTGTTATTGTTATACTTTTGTTTTCAAAAGATTAATTTTTCTGGCCGAAAGTCTTAATTATTTTAGAGGTAATCTGTGACTACTTTGCCATGTGTGTGTTTTTCCTTTCTTCCTGTGTGTTCCATGAGGAAGATATTCTGACTTTGTAGATGAAACATGCTTATGCTTTATTGTACAAGAAGTCTTATGTTTTTAAAGCAAATAAAGGTGTTTAAAAAATGATAACAAAAACAACAACAACAATAATAGTTTGAAAAAGAAAGAAAATGTTACTTTTAGCTTTCCTGTGATATTCTTTTAATATTTGCATTTAATCAGGAGTGAAGTATTTGCTAGATACTTTTCCTTAATATTATTTTCTGTGTGTACTATAGAATTTTATAGTATTATTTACATCAAACAGAAATGCATTTCTCTCTATCTCCTCATTCTAATTATTTTTTTTTCAGAAATAGCTGTTTTTAGTGAAGATTCATGAAAAATTTCCCATAATGATGTCAACAATATTGCAAATCGAATGGCTAAGCTGGTAGGTAACTTGGCTCAGATGCTGCTTCCTTTACTGCACCTTCTTTCTCCAACCACCTTGAGCAACCTGCTGTCTAGGTAAGTCATTACGATCATTTTACAGCCTCTTTCAATTGACGGTAGAGATCTACCCCTATCTGAGGTCAATGGCAGTGGACCTGGTTCCTTTATCTGCCTCTTGTCTGCAGATACCATGATGAAGTAAAGGAGATGCCTCCAACTTGCTTTTGACCTAGAGCCCAGGACCTTAACATTTCAGCTCCTGCCCAATGCAGTGCTTATTGTCTGTTGTTTCTTTGCTGTACATAGGGTCATGACTTTTTGTAATCACGTCATTTAAAAAATTTAAATGGTTTGCATATTGGTAATATTTTATATATTACTTTTCGGATGTGAACACAGACTCCTTAATGGTATTTACTGAATGCCTAAGGCAAGCAAAACAGACATGATCCTAACTTTTCTGGGGTGGTCTACGTGTTAAGGCAGAAATTAATTGTAGTAATTAGCAAATAGTTAAAAAATGAAGTAAGTACTGGATGGCAAAACCACAAGAATTTGCTAAGGAAGAAAACTTTTCTAGGAGCACTATGTTAAAGAAATCATACCAGAATGGGGGAGTCTTGCCCCATTTCCTCCTGTATTATCACAATAGTATAAGTTTCAAGTTTAGCTTTCTAACATTTAAATGTATCATGACATGATAACTTTAAAATTCTCACTAGGGACAGGTGTTTTGATACAGTGGGTAAAGCTCCACTTATGACATATAGAAGTGCTGCTACATTTCTGATCCTGCTCTGGCTTGGTGCACCTGGGAAGGCAAAGAGATAATCCAAACCCCTAGGCATCTGACATCCTCATGGGAACCTGGATGGAGTTTCTGACTCTTGACTTTTTTTTTTTCTATTTTTTTTTTATTATTTAACTTCATTAATTACATTGTATTATGTGACACAGTTACATAGATACTTGGGTTCTCCCACCCCTCCCCAAACCCTCCCACCATGGTGGATTCCTCCACCTTGTTGCATAACCACAGCTCAAGTTCAGTTGAGATTCCCCCATTGCAAGCATACACCAAACATAGAGTCCAGCATCTTATTGTCCAGTCAAGTTCAACGTCTTCTTAGGTATACCCTCTCTGGTCTGAAGACAGAGCTAGCAGACTTTTGTCTTGCCCAACCCTGGGTGTTGTGGTCATTTGGGAAGTTAACCAGCAGATGGCTTCATTCTCTTTCTCCCTCTTTTTCTCTCTCCCTCTATCTCTTTTGGCTTTTCAAGTAAATATATCTTTAAAAATGAAAAGTAAGAAAATTAATGAATGTTGAATATATAAAATAAATTTTGATCTAGGAGCAAAATTGTGACAATCAGCTCCTTTCACGTAGCATAACCTTTAGGAGATTAATTGATGTTGCATGAATCTGTAGCTTATTCCATCTCATTTGATGACCCATTGACTGCTCCTCCATTCTTTTTCTGCTATTATTATTATTATTATTATTATTATTATCATTATCATTGATTTTAGTGTGGAAGTCTGGCAAATGAAAGTTGTCATGGAAATTTCTGTAAAATTCTTTGTATGGACACAGGCTTGCCAGAACGTGATAAAATAATATTATAAATAAATGCTGATAAAATCTTTTGACTTTCTGCCCTTGCTAGAGTATCTAGAAAGATCCTGAATGATATGTAGTCAGTCATATAAAATTCAGATGTTGTATAATTTGAAGCCATTCAGGCATAGTAGATGATGGGACTTGGCAATTTTTCATCTACTGATGTTTCAGAAAGTCTCACAGGCTACAAATCAAAGAAGTCTTATTGTACAGACCATTTCTGACCACTTTTGCAGCTTGGTGTTTCTCTGTTGAAAGCTTCTGTGTCTTCCATTTGCTATAGTAGCCATTACTAGACCATGCTGCAATCTGAGAAGATGCCTTAGACAATCAAACATGGCTTAGTAGCAGATTATTCTGTAAGATAATTTATTGGTGAAAGAAGTTGACACCAAAATCTTCTACTTCATACTTTATCATGCACAGGATAATTTAACGTTATAGTTGTCTCCGTCAGGAGACATTAGGCATGTTTGTTTTTGGAGCAATTTCCCACGTGCCTCCCAATGATGTGATTCCTGACATTGAGAAAAGTAGAACTCTAGAGCTTTTCCAAGAGACTTAAAGTTTGCAGCAATTCACGTGCACAGTGATAAAAAGCATGAGGTACACGAGGAAGAAGAACTTCAACTTCCTAGTCACAGAATCCAATAATATTTAAAGAAGAAATCATTATTTGATGCTCCATGTTAAAAAGTACCTGTGCACTAGTTTTAAAAAAGACAATAAATAAAACAACAAATTTAGAACAGAATGTTCAATAATCATAAAATGAAGCTCAGACTCACCAATGCATAGAGGCTTGACATAAGGGAACATATTATTTTACTTAGTATAATAGCAAAGTTAAGTGATTAAAACTATTTCACACTAGCAAGAGGGTGGAAACCTATTGGCTCAGGGAAGATGGAGTCTCACTGCAGAATGGCATTGAAGTGTGTATTTTAAAATACTCTGATAATGCTGTGGCATAATGGGTTAGGTCACCACCTGCTGTGCTAGTACCCTTCCCATATGGATGTTGGTTCATGTCCTGACTGCTCCACTTTTGATCCAGATCCCTGCTAATGTACCTGTTGAAGTAGCAGACGATGACTCAAGTGCTTGGGCCTATACTTCTACCTGGAGGACATGGATGGGTCTATGCAATTCCTGTTTTTATCCTGGCAACCAAACACCTGATAATGGTGAAATGAATTGGTGGTATTTCTACACAATGGCTATACCATATGGCAATAAAATAATAAACTGCATTTTATATACACAAATATGGATGAACCCAACAAATAAAATGTAGAGCCAAACAGATATTTAAAAAGTATGTTTCTGTTTACGTAAAATTTAAAAATAAGGAAATAAATCTGTGACTTTGTGAGTCACAAGAGTTGTTATCTCAGAAAGGTATAGGAGAAGAGAAAAACTAACTGGGAGGGGAAGGGAGTGTGTGGGACTTCTGATGTGCTGATGCTACTCTATTTCTGCATGCTGGTTCAAGACTCAGCTTGGTCTGCAACAAGCCTTTGAGATACACACTTATGATGTGTGAAATTCTCTGTTGTGCTTGATAAAGAAAGCAAGGAGGAAAATGGCGTGCTCAGAGCACGCATAAACATGGGAATATCATTGCCAGGCTCCTTCTCAGGGTGAATCTGTCTCACAGTCTCCCTGCAGAGACACGCTTTCCCAGCCAAGAACAAAAGAATTGTGTGTTTTGTCTTATTTATCTTCATTTTTCAAGGCAATGGAGTATAAGTTTTGATTCTTGGTGTACAAATTATTAAAGGACATCTATTCATGTCATTGAATTATAAAACACTACAAATTTCACGTAACTTATTTTCAGGTGAATACAGATATCTTGATAGTTGCAAAGTGATGGCAGGTGTGTAATGTGCTTGTCTTCAGTAGGATGAGGAGAGAGAACTTGCTCTTCATGGCAAATAGAAAAGTTGAAGCACATCAATATTTTATATCACTCACTGCTCTTAGCTTCAAATGGTTTTCTGTCTGATTGAAAATAGAACCCTAAACCCTAATCATGGCCTATGCCAGACCCCACAGGTCTGGTTGCTCCTCCAGGAATTCTTAACATTTTCATTTCAAGGTACTGAACTCATCTTTCTCTCCATGCACAATGCTTTTCCATCAGATAATCATGCAGCATTTGAAGTGAAAGGATTTATGGGGGGTGGGGGTTAGGAGGTGTTTCTGTACATCTCAGGGAAAAAGGACCAAACTCCCATAAAACGTATGTATTCAGAGATTTACAACCCTACTGCATCTTCTCCTAAGAAACAATCATTGAAACTCAAAAATAAAATGCTACATGCTCTTTATTTATGCATTTTAATTTTTATGTAAGTGAAGGATAAAGCAAGAGAGAGAGAGAGAGAGAGAGAGGGAGGAAGATTCCATTTGTTGGTTCACTCCAAAATGCCCACAAGAGTGGGTGCTTGGTTAGGGCATAGCCAAAGCCCAGGCAGAGGAGAAGCATGCTATGTCATCGTGCTGGCCCCATAAACACTTCATTTTTTTAAAGAGTAATTTAAGGTTTGCAACAAATTTGTTTGGAAAGTATAGGGATTCCCCTTCTGCCAGCCAACAGCTCTCCACCTGTGACATCCCTTATAGAATGGTGCAGTTGATGAGAATACCTAACATATGCAAGCCTCTATTTCACATTATGGCTCACTGTTGGTGTTCTGCTGTGTATGAGTTGGGTCAGATGTATAATGTAGGTTATACTTCGATTGCAATTGTTCTATAGATATTTATTAGAAAGTTGAGAAAGTGAAAATGAGTAGTAAGGGGTACTGCCTGAGGAAGGCACTTTCAGGAAAATAGCCCCTACCTGATGACCTGGGCAGGATTTCACAGTAAAAAAACAAGGTGACCCACAGCAGTCTGGGGAGAGCCCAAGATCTAGCTGGGGGAAGTTGGGGTAGAGAAATGGTGGCAGCTAATCCTCCAAGTGCTACCTGTGGCTTAAAGCCTTTAGTGCACCTTTACATGCTTGCTATTTACACAACCGGAAGAAATGCGCGAGAAGACCGGATGGCAAGGAGTGCTTCTGGTCCCTAGTTCACAGGTGTTAGCTGTCAGTAGAATCCTGTTTGGGGACTGGAGCTCTGAGGCGGCACAGGAAGGCCCTAGAGAACAAGGCCAAAGGGGAACCGAAGTAACCAGAACAACGGAGGGATGGAACAGCAACGCCCTCTGCAGGCAGCATGCAGCTTCAGTCACTCCTCAGCTGGTCCCATCCTAAAGTTTCAAAACAAAGCTATGAAGTGTTAGAAAGGCAGGATTTCACTTTTTTTTTTTTTTACTATCAATTGAATGCTTTATTTGCTAGAATATTAAGAATGTAAATGTAAAATGTCATTTCAAAAATAATAAACGAAATATTAAGTCTTAAAACAGAGGCAAGCTTTTATTGGTGGGTTTTGACTGAAGGCAAGCAGCGTGGAGATGTTTGGGGACGAAAGGAGGCCACAGAGCACCATGTCACCGTTCATGGTTCATGGATTGCTGCTCCTTCTCACTGTCGGGTCGTTTGGGTGCAAGCACCCGTGTGGCGTGATGTGAGCCAAAGGAGACATCGCATTTCCCTGCCTTTTCCTCCTTCCTCATTGCCCTGCCTCCACTGCTCCTTCCTCTCCTGCACAATTGTGAAGATCCCTTTGGGTTTCCTGATTTTGCACCAGGAAAGAGGAACTGTGGAACTACAAGAAGGTGAGACACTGTCCCATGCCAGGCAAGCTGTGCTATCAGGGTCTCTCAGCCTGGCGAACAGTGCTGAAGTGTGATGGGGATGGTGGTCACCAGGCCCGAGTGTTTACAGGGATACCTTATAATAGGAAAGAAATGATTCCTACACAGACTAAAATGCTTGCTCTGGAAAAAATACTGTCTAATGGTGTGCTTGTATTATTTTCTAACATACTGTAGTATGCATATTTATGTTAATTTATAATAAGGAAAAGTGTATTATTACCTTGTCAAGAAGAACAACAGTATCTTCCCTTCAGCAGCTCATCCTGGAGGTTGGATTTCTTGTGTCGGACGTTTAGAATTCCGTGTTTTTTTGGAGAGAGAATGAAGTGACTCCTATTTCCCAATGCCTAGCTATTCTTCATCCTACAGCTTAAATCTAACTTGAAGATACATTTTGTTCAACTCATTCTGTTTTTAAATGGAATAAACAGTCTATATTAGAAAAAAATGCTTGAAATATTATCTTTAAAAATCTCAGTTTTCTTTGGAAAAGTCTGATGACACTGGGCTGGCTTTTGAAAAGAAACAACAGGTTAAAGGTGAACAGACTTGGCAGCCCCGTGTGCCATGGGTTCAGCACTCCTCATTTCTTCTCACGTGGATTTCCTAGGGCTTGTCGCTGTTCACCATCTTGTTCCACACCTGCTTTACTTCCATTGTTTCCATTCAGTCTAGAAGTTATTGGGGTGGGTTGAGAGGAGGGGGTACTTTGTGAGGGTAAGGGGCTGTGATGACTTGCCCTGATGAGGAGACACATCTTCTAAGGGAGCATGGCCATGCAGGTGTCTGGATCCTGAAGGTATGAATTACTGACACTGCAGCTGACTCACAGAGCAGAACACATAGGACTGGACAAGCTCCGGCTTGCTCAGAGACGCACTCTCCACTTCCCTGGTTCATTTGCACAAGTTTTATTTTTGAAGAACCATCAGGACTAAGCTGGTGCTGATCATTTATATTAATCTGGACTTAGTGGATAGGAATTGAGCTGCATGTAGTTTCAATTAGAAATAAAGAGATATTACATTTCTTATATCTCTATGTTTCCCAAATACTTTTCAATATGAAGCAGTCATAAATGAATGCCTTGTATTTGGGGGCATTTGTTTTACAGAACATTCACAATCTCTTTTGTGATTTTACGGTGACCGAGAAATTCATTCATTCACTCCATGGACTGATTCGTGCATATATCCATGTGTCAGATATTGGAAAATCTATCACAGGCATGGTGTAAGGGTGTACCATGTGAACAAGATGCAGCCCTAAGTTCCTTCAGTTCTTACTGGTGACCTGAGTGGAAAATAAACGGACTGGAGTAGAAAGGACATTGAGTAAGAGGGGAAAAAACAAGGTTTAGAGCTTGTGTCCACCCTTCAAATGCTGGGCAACCTTGTGCCACCAATGCCTTCTTCATGGGTAAAATAAGGCAACAGTACCCTCGTTTAAAAAATCAGATTCTGAAGTACCTGGCTAAAGAAAAGATACATCTAAGTGTCATGCAAACACAGGTTTCCTTAACATCTGGGCACCGTAAGTGCCCTAAATGGGCTTTGCTTTTTGTTCATCTATCTCATCTCCAGAAACTGCCCAGAGGATCTGGTTATCCACGATTTTACATCTGAGGAATGGAATCAACATGTTTTCACAGTTTCTGGAGGAAAAGAGGGACGCCAGCGGCTATGCTGTCAAGCGCAAATGAGTTTACAATCTCTGAGTCCAGGACTGGCTATGCAAAGGTGGGTGAGGGCCTTGCAGAGGAAGAGACTCACACCAATGTTATGCCGTTGGGGTAACAAGTTTATTAGGTTTATATACAAGGAAGCATTGAGTGAGGTTGATCAAAAACAAGGAACAGAGTAACAGAACTATTTTGACAGGAAAAACAAGAGAGCGAGAGACAAAAGCCAAGCTTGAAGACCTTGGGGAAAAGCCAGCACGGCCAATGTCAATGGTCGGACGGCAGAGGTAGCCAGACAAGGCAAACACAGGGAACAAGCAACACATGATAACACCACACGATCCACGAGGTGGCTTCCCAGGCGGGAAGAGGGGAGCTCGGGCGCGGGTAGGGATGAGGGTGGGAAGAGGCTGGGGTCACCCACAGGAAAAGGGTGTTAAAATCGCATGAACCCTCCATATCGCTTTTCCATCTCGGGGACCTCTTTGGAATAAGCCTCACCTTCTTCGTCCGAGGGCAGGGCCTCGGCGAAGCGCTTGAGGAAGCCCCCGTAGCGCTTCTGGTAGTCCAGCCACCACTCGGGGCGGCCCACCCTGCGCATGAAACCGCCGTAACGCTTCTGCAGCTCCTTGGTCTCGTCTTCCACTGCGGGGCTTCTCTTCACGCCCCGCATGAAGCCCCCATACCTCTTGCTCACCTCTTCTTCGCGGTCGCCGCCCTCGTGCTGGTGGCCACTGTCGTGGCTGTCGCCTGTGGCCAGCAGCTCCTTCAGGAGGTTCGAGGAATTGGCCAGGGTCTCCTCCTCGTCCGCGTTCTTCTTCATGAAGCCCCCATACCTCTTGCCCAGCATCTCGCCTGTGTTGGTCTCGCCTTCCGGCTCCAAGGGATAAAACTCATCCGTTTTCTTCATGAAGCCCCCATACCTCTTCATGAAGCCTCCATACTTCTTGGCCAGCCAGTGGCCGTCATCCTGTCGGCTGCCTTCTCGGAGGGAGCTGGCTCCCTCCTGGGGAAGCTCGGGCTGGGTGGCCTGCAGTAGATCCTTGCAGGTTTCCCAGATTTTGAGAGAAGGCAGCTGCCCTTCACACTCCAGCGTGCAAGCCTGGGGGAAACAAGTGAGGGGAAAAAATTGCTCTGGGTTTCTTTTAGCCAACTTGTGTGTGTGTGTGTGGGGGGTAGTGGTGAGGGTACCCGATTCTCTTTGACTCCCATAAAATCAGCTCATCTCCACTGTCTCCTTGCACTTTTCAATCACCCGGAGTACAGCGAAAGAGCAGTGAAATCAGTGAAAATCAGAAAGGGGGCAGGAGGAACCAGGCGATGAACTGAATCCAATCAGAAATGTCATATATACGGTGCCATTTCCATGTTTCAGAAGCTGTTCCCCACTTGGTTTTAATTTGGATAGGCCGCTCTTCACAGGATAATGCCCTACTGCTGGAGTCATATTGTCAGAAGTTTTCTCAGAAGTTTCTATTTAATTTGGAACATTTCCTCAAATTTCTATCTTCTTTGTCTCACAGGTAGAATCATTATTAATAACATGATTAATATGATTTCTTGTGTCAATATTTATAAGAAAGCTATCCTAAATCAAAATTCTAGCAAAACTGTTCGAATACCAGAGAAAAATGATACATACAAACAAGTTTAAAAACCAAAGAAATTCTGAAAACTCAAATCTTATGAAGTATTTGATCCTAATAAGAATGATTTTCATGAAATGAAATTTTTGTATTTTTCCTCTATTTTCTTGAAATCATTTTTTCAAAGAAAATCCTATTATTTGATGGCATACCAATGATTAGTTCAAACCTGTTTCCTTTTGATTACGCCATAATAAGATCAATCCACTGGAAGATTTAGTACATTCTAATAATGTGATATTAAGATTTACTTGATTAGACAAAAATATTAGAAAAAGTACTAATATTATATGAACAATTATAAACTCTATTTGCTGCTTCTCAGCATTTTAGAAATTTTTGAAATGCATTCATGGAAACTAGGCTATTGACCCTTGCATTAGCAAGAAAACTCTGTCTCTTTACTGGTATTTAATAATATATGGGTATATTAGCTCATATTAAATTCATGTGCAATTTCACAATGAAAGACAACATAATATTCACACACCAAAATGTCTAGGACATCTATTGAAGCAGCTCTGAATGGTTATTTAAGTTTTATGTCTAAGAAAATTAAAGGCCTAAGTATGCAAAAGATTATCTAATTAAAATGATCCTGTTTTAGTTCTAATGTCTGATTAAGAAGTCAAATATCATTAAAAAGCTTAAGATGTTCAAGGGGTAAGGATATTTCCATTCCAAAGGCATATTTACATGATCTTGTTGCCAAACATGAATGGTGAGCATACTACCAGCAAGGCTTTGAATTTCTTATGATTTGGAATTCCATCAAAAGTGATTTATGACAATCAGAATCACACACTCAAACGAAATCAGGGATTTTTTTGGTATGACCTCTACATCCTTCTGCGTGTCTTCTCCCATGTGGTGTTTACTGTACTCCGAATTCTAGAAATGGAAGATTCTATTTGGATGCAAGCCATGGCATGCCTGCTCATTTCTGCGTCCATTACAGCATGAAACTCAGGTGTCTTCCCCATGGTAAAAGCCCCATAAGTACCTCTTACATTGATTTTTACACAGAATGTTTTTCCTAGTCAAGCTCATTTCTGTTTTGTCTACTGCATCCAAGCAAAAAATTCCAGAGCTGCTCTAATTCTAACATAGTCTATAACTCAATCTTTTTTCATTGAGAAAATTACAACACCAAATGTAGTTCCAACACAGAAACAAATTATTTATTATTCAGAATGCTAGATTACTTTTTAAATTGAGGGTTGCTTATTGTTTATGTCTTTGCAAGTTGCTTATACTACATCTGCTCTCATCTGTATCGAAATCAAAGCAATAACAAAAATTTTCAAAGAGCCATTAGCTTTTCTTTGCATTTCCCCAACACCAACTCCTACCATCCTTTAAAAAGATGAGGGGAGAATGGGAGGAGGGAGAGAAGACACAATTTCATTCACCCCCAAACTGCTGCCTAATGTGTTCTGCTCAAGGACAACAGTAAAGGAAGATTGGCAGCATTTTGGGAACATGGCGAAGTAAGCAGATTGAGTATATAATGGGCATGAGAACAGGCATCGCCAAATACCAGTCTGATAGCACTTTGAGGCCAGACGGTGCAAACTGAAAAATTTTGCTAGAGCACACATAACCTATATGTAGATGACAGAGGGCACTTGGTATAGGGCTGAGCCACATGCTTGTCCAGGAGAGGGCAGAGGCAATTACATCACCAGGCGTGGCATCAGCTGCATGGTCTGTATAGAGCTTCCCTCCTTCTATATACAGAATTCTTTCCACCTAGGGTTTCTCCTCATGGTGGAAGTACTCCTTCCGTTTCTAGACATGGTTTGAGAGCTCCTGACTACATGAGAAAGAAGATGGGAAGAGGGGGGTTGCATCTTCTAAGATGGAACATTTTTCTCACTGTTCAAGTAAACAATTCTATCAGGTAGGTGCCTTCTCTGTGAGTCCAAGTTCATACACATCAAATTCTGAAACAGATCTGGTGACCCGTATATTCAGAGGAACAAACATTTCACTTGCACTGGAGATGGTGGAATCTGGCTTTCCTTAATTTTTTTTTTATCTCCGTGACAAGCAGCTACACAATGCAAAATGTTTTTAAAGGTTCAAGTAATGCCACAGTCAGTTTGGATTAATATGCCCTTACTCCCTACTGAATTTTAAAGTCGTCACACACTATCAACAGCAGTGCAAAGGAATCCTCCAGGGTGCTCGGTAAAAGGAAGTTTTCCAGGTCTCCAGTTCTGGTTCAGTGGCACACCAGGGAGGACTCAAAGGGCCCCTGGACCGGGTTTAGAATCAGAGTTGCTTGTCCTCACCTCGCACTCCAGATTCCTTTGCAGTATACTTGAGCTTTGGACTGTTGTGCCTCTTTGGATGCTGGCTATCTCTGCGTGTCCTTCTCACACCTCGATTAATTGCAATTCATTCTTATCACAGAAGTGCAGTGGAGACAGGAGCTGCATCTCTGCCTTCACTTGCCTGTAGGGCAGGTACGCCGTTTCCTCCAGTCAGCTGGTTTCCACCTCCTCTCCCCATCTCCGTTCCTACCCTTTGCCCACTCTCATGCCCTGGCGAAGGTAAAGCTGCGACTGAACCTGGGTTAAGTGTGCCAAAGAAATACAACACCCCGAACAGAGACGAAAATGTTACTAACATAAAACTTAAAAACAGTGTTGCAGAGAAGGCAAGGGAAGATGGTTGCGTGTTGGGGGCCCCCCAGGTTGGCTGTGTTGGGAGTCGCTGCCAATGGTGTCTGAATAGAGTCCAACCGCGTAAAAAGAGCACCTTTCGAGCTCCCGAAGCTCCAGGATCAAAACTTGCCTGGTACGGGGGCACTGCCGCCCCGAACGATTTCTGGATGGTCGCGGGTCGCCGAAATTGAGAGCCCGGGAGGGACCCGGGTCAACGTTTTGGAGCAGAGCAGAGCCATCAGGGGTTCCCGCCGCAGCAGCTCAGACAGCGTGTAAGAACCATAGGCACCGCGCGACCAGCCCCGGGCTGCTCCTGGACTGTGGCACCCACTTACTCCCTCGGTCCAGACGCCTAACACTCACCAGGAAGTTGATGTCCCCCGGGCGCACCAGGCGGTAGCTGCAAGTCGCGCAGTCCTGGCTGCATTCTGCTCTCACGGTCGCCAGGAGCCCGGGGCTGAGAGCCAGCAGCCAAGTGCAAAGTCTCAGGAACCGCGCCATGGACTGAAGAGAGAGAAGGACGCGCGCTCGCAGCCGGTCCAAACGCGGAACCTGTCCCTTGGAAGCAACAATTGTCACGACAAACCCGGCTGGGGGCGTCGTTGAGCAAGACCCCGGAGGGACGCTCCTTCCAGATCCCTCGACCCCCACCCAGAAGACCATGTAGGGAGATCTGAGAAAGGCTCAAACCACCTCTCAGGTCTCAGGGAGGCACGGCTGTTCCCTAGGCACCTGCTCTCCTGCGCGTCCGCTGCCCATGGCCGGATTCTGGTGAGCACGCACGGGATGGAGGGCTAGTGAGCACTCCTGGGCAGACATGGCATTGGCCGGGATGAGAGCAACGAAGTTGGGGAGCTCGTGCAAGAAAACGAGGAGTAAAGCAAAGCAGGTAGACACCCCCCAAAACCCACGCCACGAAGGTGACCTTTGGGCAAACTCACTTAAGCTGACGCTCTTCGAATGGAGCCGGCGGGTTGGAAAAACGGGTTCCAGACACCACTCTAGAAGGAAGACAGAAGGCAGGTGTAAGCAGGGCAGGCGTCGGGGGAAAGCTGGCTGGGGCGTGCCGCGCGGCCGGGCCTCACCGTCGCGGGCCACGGGCCGCGCTGCGGGGCTCGAAACGCCTGCCTCGCTGTCCCGGGGCCAGCCGAGGCTGGAGTCACTTTATAATTGGCCCCAAACCGAAGGAGGCGAGTGTGCCCCAATCGCCGGCGGGCTGCAGCTGACGCAGGCGCTACGCCAGCCCCGCGCCGACGCCCGGGCGGGAGGGGTCGCCCCGCGCCGCTGCGGCCCGCGTGCGGGGAGTTGAGAGGGGGGTGCTTCCTGGGGAGGTCATCTGGCCTCCCGTGAAGAGCTCCGGGCAGACAGAAAGTCGGTGGGGTAGACGGTGGCGAGGGACTAAGTCAGGTTTCCCTTCAAGAAGTCACAGAGATTGCATTGTGGGGGTGTAGGCTACAGGGTGGGCTCCGAAGTGGGGGCGTATGGGAACGGGGAATTGACTGGTCCGAGACCACTGGCACCTCCTCCAGGGGGCACCGTGGTGGGTCCTGTGGGTCCCCACAACCACAGCCATCCCCCGTGTCGTCATTGAGCCGTCTGTGAGCCGTTTTGATTTCGAGTTCTTTGCAGTTGGAGCTAACAGTGTCAGCTAGCAGTGGCCGTAGAAATACATGCTTGAAACTTTCTGGGAATCTTAACATTTCTCCTTTCCTGTTAGTGTGGCCCTTGGCTAAAGAAGTGAACCTGGAAAGAGGTCCCTTTGGGTAGGCGGGAGGGACCGGTCAGTTCCCTGAGCCCTGGAGGGTTTCTGATGAGCAACAGCAGGTGCCTGGCAGCTGTGATGTCAGCGCGCCGGGAGTGCGGTGGAAGGGACGCGGTTCCCGGGGCGCCAGGGCTTGAGTCAAGGCGCCCAGCCTGCGCACAGAGTGGGAGGAAGGGGAGAGGGGGGAGAGCCGACGGTGAAGGCTGGGACTCCCCGCCTGCCCCTGCTCCGACTTCCTGGCTCTGCCAAGAATTGCGAACAGGAACGCTGCCTACGTTCTCTGAGGCCTCGGTGGTCCCATTTGGAAAATAGGGACAGTTAATATATCTCCGTGTTCCGGAGACAATCACATGAAATAAGCGACGAAATCACTTAGCTTTGTGTCATTCAGCAGGCACTCAGAATCGTGTTTCTAGTCATCCACATTTCCGTGTGTCTGCCTCCTTAGGCCTATCCATGATCTAAGATCTATATCTATTACCTATTATCTATATCTGCCTATCCGTCTTCATCTTTCATCCGTCTGTATCTATTTATCAGTCTATCATCATCATCTATATCTTACTGTGTATCTTCTTTCTCATCTGTCTCTTACCTATTTATTATCTATATATTTATCTGTTTCGTGATCAGCTATCCACCCACCCACCCACCCACCCACCACCCTGCCTCAGAACAGTGGAAAACCAGAAACCGCTTCAGAGCTTAAGGAAAGAATACCAGGATTTTCTGGCTCCCCTCAAAGGACCTGCCACCATTTCAACCGTCGCGGGAACCCGCAGTCTCCTTGGCTAGCTGCGGCCACTCTGCATCTTCCATGTCGGTCACTAGAGGGCAGCGCGCTCCTGCGTAGGTGGGTGGCGCGCACAGGGATCTGGCTTGGGTCTTGGGGTTCCCAGGGGGTTACAGGGTGCCGAGGCTGGACACCGCACCTGAGGGCGGCACCTGGCCCTAGCAATGGGGGCGTGAGAGAGACCCGCACAGTCCCAAGGAGCCAGCTTTATCTTTTTTACCGGAAACGCATAACGTTTCCCTTGCAGCTTTTAGGCCCTTTCTGTTAGGAAGGCTGATGGACTCCCATCCAGTGGCTAACCTGGTTCCAGCTCAAAGCAGAGCCTGTACCTGTCTCCAGCTAAAGCTCTCCTCCACGTCGTGACTGGGCTTTAACCAAAGCCAAAGCCACTGCACTGCTGTGCACATTCTATGTTAAAGAAGATCTGCTAGATTTGACCTAGTGCATACTTCAGGAAAGCAACGGCAAATTTCAAAAAAACATAGTCCAGGGCAGGAGGCCGAGGGGTGTGTGTGTCCATGTCAAGCGGTGCTTCCTTAGTGTGCACCGGCCTAGACACACTGGACACACAAAGGTTCCTTGGAAAAGTAGAAGTCAAAGTCTGGAAGGAATCTTAAGGCTGACTTAATCCTTCTCAATTCATAGATGGGAAAACCTGAGACCCAAGGGACACCCTCCCTCCCTGACCCATTCGGGCTGGACAGCAGCAGCTATGCCCAACCCAGTGATGTCTTCCATACTGTTCTGCATGAGGTCTTTCTTTCTTTCTTTCTTTCTTTCTTTCTTTCTTTCTTTCTTTCTTTCTTTCTTTCTTTCTTTCTTTCTTTCTTTCTTTCTCTAGACTTATATATTTTTATTGGAAAGTCAGATATACAGAGAGGAGGAGGAGAGACAGAGAGCCTGATCTGAAGCTGAGTGTCAGGAGCCAGTAGCCTCTTCTGGGTCTCCCATGTGGGTGCAGGCTCCCAAGGTTTTGGGCTGTCCTTGACTGCTTTGCCAGGCCACAAATAGGGAACCGGATGGGAAGCGGGGCTGCCAAGATTAGAACTAGTGCCCAAAGGGGATCCTGGTACATGCTAGATGAGGACTTTAGACACTAGGCTACCACAATCGGCCCTCCCTTGAGACTCTAAATGTCAGAGAGAAGGGAAGAAAAAGACAGGCTGCGGTGCAAGGCTGCTTAGTCTTGGATTAACCCAGAAGCCTAGACTCGGCACTGACTGGCTGAGTGAATCAAGTGGTGGGCGTTGGGCCTGATTCACACACCCTCGCATCACTGGTAGTCTTCTCCAGCACTTTCCTGGATCAGCCTTTAAAGAGAAAAGTCAGATGCGCTTTTGTTTCCTTCTTCATATTTGGTTGGTGGCAAGGAGTCTTAACAATTCAGTTTTTCATAATCTTTTAAAATATTCAGGAACAAATAGAGCTTGCAGTTGTGTGCTCTTGAAATCAAACTCAGGAGAAAGCAGAGAATCTGTGCTAAAGACTCTAATCTAGATGTTTCAGATCCTTGGGTCCCAAGCATTAACCCTGTGTGCTCAGCCCAGACAGTGCCTGTTGAGGCTCTGAAGGTCCTTATGAGA
Organism: Ochotona princeps; assembly: GCF_030435755.1. Taxonomy (NCBI): domain Eukaryota; kingdom Metazoa; phylum Chordata; class Mammalia; order Lagomorpha; family Ochotonidae; genus Ochotona; species Ochotona princeps. The sequence goes on from NC_080840.1 coordinate 44,182,843, forward strand.
AGTGGTGGTTTGCTCAGGTTTCAGGCGGTTGGGAGCCCCATGGAAGGATTAAAATCCCCTCCAAGTGTCCTCTTCCTTTCACTGGGTGACAGCCTCCAGGGTCCCCATCCTCCTCCGACCCTTCCCCTTGCTGCCCCACCACACCTGTCTGTCACCCATAGTCATTTCTCCCTCCACCTTGCTGTAGCAGCCAGAGTGGAAGCCGACACACACACACACTCTGTTTATTGCATAATGGTTCGGCATAAAAGCATGCTCTGGTGTCTCTGACATTTGGAATCACGTCAGGGGCAGGGAGAAGGTGTCTGTTTTCAGCTGTAATCCTAGGTACACAATTTTTGAAATGGGGTGCTGTGAGCTGGATACATTGCCGTGATGTGTTGCTGTAACTGGGGCTTTTTTTTTTCCCCGACTGCTTTGGCACAGGGCAGCCGCGCAGCTGTAAGAGGAGTGGGGACAAGCGGCTTTGAGGGTGTGATATAGCTGTGTGCGCGCATGACCTCCTCATTTCCCCAAAGCCAGGAAACACAGCATAACCCCTGAAAGAAAAGTTAATCTGCAGTAGGTTGCCTTAAATGGAACTTAAATCATAGAAAATGTGTGAGTGTGTCTGAGAAACAGCGTTCGCTCAGGGGAGAATGAGAGAGAAGCAGACGAGGGCTGTCAGACATACTGACGGCACAGTGTAACTGTAGAGAGAATCAGTACAAACTTCCTAAATTTGGTCGCAGCTCTCAGGCACGGACAAGATCAAGTTTGCTAACATGCACAAATAGCTAGATAATGAATAAAGCAAGACATATTATGATCTATTAAATTAAAAGAAGATTTGACTATGAATCCAACCAAAGACAGGATTTCTTCAGTAGTATGATTTTTAATCATAGTTTGGGGAAGTTTCCTGAGGAATTTTTTTAGCCACAAGAGAAACACACATGTTAAAGGTTGTATTGCTTTTTGGGGCACTAATCTTATATAAAAACTTGGTCTTGATTTTTCTTTTGGTCATTTCTAAAGTCATATTTCAGATTCTGCTCATCGGACCAACATAGAAAGAACTCAAAATATTAATCAAGTTAATGAATGGGAAAAAAATCACCTAAGAAATAATTTGCACCTCTGAAGCTGTGCTAGAAGGAAGTTCTAAACAGATTTTGAGTGACAATGGATCACTAGAATGAAACACAATGACTCCAGTCAACAGATTCTTAAGGATTTTTTTTTTTCAGGTTTCTAAGGGAATTTTTTTTTGCATATGATCCATAAAACAAAAATTTGTGTGGATTGCCAGCAAAATCCTTCTTTATAAAAATGACATTCCTGCCTGTCACTACATCTCTTGTAGCTCTATTGTGCCTAGGACGGATTCAAAAAGTCGAAATGTTTTCATAAACTTATAGAGGGAAAGAGCCCAGACATCTGCTGAGCTTGAAGGGAAAAAGCTGAACAAATTACAAGAATTTTTTTTTCAAAAAAGATTTATTTATTTTTACTGGAAAGTCAGTTAGACAGATAGAAGGAGAGACAGAGAGGAAGATCTTCTGTCCGATGATTCACTCCCCAAGTGACTGCAATGGCTAGAGCTTCGCTGAACTGAAGACAGGAGCCAGGAGTCTCTTCCAGGTCTCCCACCCAGATGCAGGGTCCCAAGGCTTTAGGCCATCCTGGACTGCTTTCCCAGGCCACAAGCAGGGAGCTGGATGGGAAACGGGGCCACCGGGATTAGAACCGGCATTCATATGGATCCCGGCATGTTCAAGGTGAGAACTTTGGCCACTGGTCACCAGGCTGGGCCGCAAAGACTTCTTAAACTTATCGGAGAGGTGGAGTTCACAGAGAAGACCACTACTGGCTTCCTGAATTGGAGAGGATCTGTGTTGAAGTCTGTGGAGAAGCAGAACTCCCTTGCTCTGAAGTGCAAACCTCCAGGACACCAGTGCTGACATGGCTACCACTGTCACCCTCCTACCTCCTCACAAACTCCTGGAGGTTCACGGGTGACAAACCTGAAATAAAAATTCCGGAGACACCCAATTGGATTGTGAGTTTTGTCCCCAGGAGCTCAAAATTGTCTTCACAGTGAATATTGTGGAATATTTCCTTTACACTTCCAGGAGGGGAGGGAGGAAAGAAACAGTTTTGATAAACTCCAAAACATTCTGATTTTCTTAACATTTGCCCATAAAATGAAACTAACCTGAGTGCAAGGGTTTTATCAGAAACTTACTGTGGCCAAATGGTAAGGAGAAAGCCATCTCCAGCCCACCTCAGCCACTCTGTTCCACTGAAGACAGAGCAGCTTAAGCACACAACAACTGCAAAGCCTACAAGCAAGCAAAACACAGTGCAAAGAGACAGAGTAGCGATAGAAACCAGACTCAGCATGTTAGGGACACTAGAACTGAAAGATCAGGAATTTAAAACAAATGTAATTAAAATGCAAAAAGAATCTAATGAATGAGATAGACAACAGGCAATGTAAGCAGAAAGAAATTCTATGAAAAAAATGAAATGGCAGAGGTTATAGGCACTGTAATAGGAATGAAAAATGCCTTTGATTGCTGGACTAAAAATGGCTGAGAAAACAGTCTTTGAGTTTGCAAATAAACAAATAGAAACTGTCAAAACTGAAAAAACAAAAAGGCTGAAAAGAAAATCTTGAGTATTCAAGAACTGGGTGCCCATAAAAAGTTGTAACACACATTTGATGAGAATTGCAAAAGAAGAGAAAGAAAGAAACACGAGATGTATTTTAATAATCACAGGTGAACATTTCTCCAGTTTGATGTCAGATGAGTATTAAACTATGGATCTCAAAAGGTCAGGCATCATGGAGCAGCATAAACACTACAGAAACTACAGGTAAGCGTGCTACTTTCTTTTATTCACTGATCTTAGCCAAAATGCCAAGAAGCAATATTTTCTTTTCTTAAAGATTTACTTATTTTAATTGTAAAGATTTTCATAGAAGAGGAGAGACAATGGGCTGGTGGCGTGGCCTAGCGGCTAAAGTCCTCGCCTTGAACGCGCCAGAATCCCATATGGGCTCCAGTTCTAATCCCAGCAGCTCCACTTCCCATCCAGCTCCCTGCTTGTGGCCTGGGAAAGCAGTTGAGGACGGCCCAATGCATTGGGACACTGCACCCGTGTGGGAGACCCGAAAGAGGTTCCAGGTTCCCGGCTTCGGATCGGCGCGCATCGGCCCGTTGTGGCTCACTTGGGGAGTGAATCATCGGACAGAAGATCTTTCTCTCTGTGTCTCCTCCTCTGTGTATATCTGGCTGTAATAAAAAAAAAAAAAAAAAAAAAAAAAAAAAAAAAAAAGAAGAGGAGAGACAAAGAGCAAGATCTTCCATCTGCTGGCTCACTCTCTAGCCGGAGCTGAGCTGATTCAATGCCAGGCGTCAAGACCTTCTGCCAAGTTCCCCATGCAGGTACAGAATCTTAAGGCTTTGGGCCATCCTCTGCTGCTGGGGAAGTAGAGCGGCTGGATACAAACCAGCGCCCAACTGGGATGCTGGCACTTGCAGACAGAGGATTAGTCAGTTGAGCCATTGTGCCTGCTCCAGTATGCTACTTTTAACATGCAGAAAATCAAACATAAGAAAAAATTTCTGAAAGAAGCCAGAAGAAAAACCTACTTAACAGAAACAAACAGGCAAACAAACAAACACAAAAGTAGAAATTATGCCTGACTCTTTTTTTTTCTGAAAAATCATGCAAGGAAACAACTGGAGCACAATATGTAAATATCGAAAGAAAGAAAGAAACTCTCAAAATGTAGAATTCTGTGTTCTGTTATCTTCCTATTAAAGTGAAATTCAGAAATCAAGTCCTTACCAGGCCAACACAAATGGAGGGAGCATGTTGCCAGCAAACTTGCCTTTTGAGAAATTTTAAAAGAAATTTTAAAGAGAAGGAAATTTTTGAAAGTAACTTTTGGATCTACAGATCGGAGGATTTCAGAGAAGGAATAAATGAGGACATCTTTCCTCATTATTAAAACTTATTATTTTCAAAAGTTTGTGCATTTATAATTTATTTATTCTTAAGCTTTTTGAATTATTCTTGACTAATATGATAGCTAATAGCCTTTTAAAAAAAGATTTATTTATTTTATTACAGTCAGATATACAGAGAGGAGGAGAGACAGAGAGGAAGATCTTCCATCCGATGTTTCACTCCCCAAGTGAGCCGCAACGGGCTGGTGCACGCCAATCCGAAGCCTGGAACCAGGAACCTCTTCCAGGTCTCCCACGCGGGTGCAGGGTCCCAAAGCTTTGGACCGTCATTGACTGCTTTCCCAGGCCACAAGCAGGGAGCTGGATGGGAAGGAGGGCCACCGGGATTAGAACCGGCGCCCATATGGGATCTCGGGCATTCAAGGCGAGGACTTTAGCCACTAGGCCACGCCGCCGGGCCCATAGCTAATAGCTTTTTAAGAATAGTAGTAACAAGTCTTTGAGTACATATATTTATGTATGTACCTAAATGTATGTGTAAGTTAAATGACAGCAGCGAGAGAGGAATTAGGATTATATTTTTATCATAAGGTCCAGAACCTGTGAAATGGTGTGGTGCTATTTGGAAGTGAGTTTGGATTGGTTGTAAATATAATATTGAAGAACCTGGGGCAAATGTCAGGAAAATCATTACAGGTATTTAACGGGGCAGCGAATGGACTCAGTTGAAATGCTCAGTTGAAACTGCAAAGGGCAGAAAGAGAACATACAAGAAGGCAACAAAGAGAAAACAATAAAAAACTTGGTAGATACTAATCCAAGAACAACAATAGTTATTCTAAATACCAGTGTTCCAAATGTGCTGCTTAAAGGACAGTTTGTCAGCTATATTGTCTATAAGAAATCTGCTTTACATATTCAAACATATGGGTTAGAAGTAATCAGGTAAAAGAAGTTTTTGAAGACCCCTTATAAGCACATTTTCATTTTTTTTTTTTGTGGCACAAAACTAAACGTATCTTTTAATTCTATTCTATAGGAACTTTTTTGATTGTCTTTTTTGATTAATCATACCACAAAAAGCCGATAAAGACATGAATTCACTACAGAGAAAAAAGCAAATAGATTGAAAAAATTACATGCAAACTAATCAATAGAAATTGGGAGTAGCTGTATTAATTTCTGTCAAGGAAGGCTTCAGAGCAAGGAGACTTATCACAGATAAAGAGGGACAGTAGGAGGCCAGCACTGACATGTGACAGGCTAAGCTTCTGTCTGCCATGGTAGCATCCCCTACAGGCATTGCATCAAGTCCCGGCTATTCCACTGTCCATCTAACTCCCTGTTTATGACCTGGAAGAGCAGGGGAGGATAGCCCAAGTCCTTGGGCCCCTGAATCACATACAAGACCTGGAAGAATCTCTGGCTTCTGGCTTTGGATTAGCTCAGTTCTGGCCATTATAGCCATTTAAGGAGTGAACCAGTGAATGGAAGATCTCTCCCTCTGTCTTTCTTTTTGTAAACTCTTCCTAATAAAAATAAACTTTTTTTTTAAAAGCGGGACTTTAAATAATGATCGAATAGTGATTTTACCAAGAAGGCATAAAAAAACTTAATGTGTTGCACATCAAAATACATAAAATAAAGACTGACAGATCTACCAGGAGAAGTAGAATACACTTATAGCTGGAGACTTCTACACTTCTATGTTAGAAATAGGTCCAGCAAGCAAAGAATCTGCCAAGACTTGGCTGAGCTCTACACTACCATCAAGCAACTGGATATAATGAACATCTACAGATCAGTTCATCCAACAACAGCAAAACATACATTCTTCTAAAGCTCACATCCAGCATTCACAAAGGAAAACCACATTCCGAGTCATAAAAAACACATTGTAAAAATTTCAAAGAATAAAAATTACAGGGTCTCAGCGTGTTGGCCTAGCAGCTAAAGTCCTTGCCTTGAATGTGTGAGGATCCCATATGGGCCCTGGTTCTAATCCCAGTGGCCTCACTTCCCATCCAGTTCCCAGCCTATGGCCTGGGAAGGAAGTAGAGGACAGCCCATGGCCTTGGGACCCTGCACCTGCGTGGGAGGCCTAGAAGAAGCTCCTGACTCCTGGCTTCGGTTCAGTCCAGCTTTGGTTATTGCAGTCACTTGGAGAGTGAATCAATGGACAGAAGATCTTTCTCTCTTTCTCTCCTATCTATATATCTGACGTTGTGACAAAAAATAAATAAATCTTAAAAAAATATATGGAAAGTTTTTCTCAAACCATAGTAAAATTAAATTAGTGGTAACAAAATGATGATAAACTTTAAAATATTTAGAGATGGAACAATATGTTTCTAAGTAACCATTATGTAGTATTAATTTCCAGTGCTTCTGTGTTTGGCAGAAGGAACAAGGATAAGTAAGAGGTCCCAGTCATGCTGGCCCCTGGACATGTAGAGGCCTCACAGGAGGGCAGAATTTGTATAAGAGTAGAAGACAAGAGAGAAGCCCCTGGGACAAAGCAGCGTGATCAGAAGGAGAAGATTGTCAATGAAGGAAGTGGTTGATATGAAGGGGATATGGATAAGAAATTGGTCTGACATGAGAAGTCCCTGGTGGGATGGAGCAGAGGCAGCTGAAGAGCAACAGGAAGGAAGAAGAGTGCTGATTGACTCAGACCTGTAGGTGGGCAGCCTCCTGGGCAGCAGCAGAGAGGCCAGGGACCTCAGGAGAGTGGCCTTCCAGGCACCTGTTGTCACTGTGCTGCTTTACCTCTTGCTCTTTTTTGCTGTCCATTTTGGGCTCTCTGATATTGCTTCTTCATCCTTAAGCATTCTCAGAAATTCTGAACTTGCTCATCTGCCCCTGCCGTTTACAAAAATTATTCCCGAGTCTATACTGGCTTTCCTCTTGGTCCTCCTTCTATACAAACTCTGTCCTCACAGCCAAGATTATAGTCAGATAGTCTAACTGTCCTATTCGCCCTCTAACATCTCATAGGAACTACGGGTTCCATTAAAGATTAGCTTTCATTCTTACCATGTTAGTGAAATTAGACTTTAATAACATTTTGATAAAAATCCAGTAATCTGTTTCAGCCCCTTTGCCATTTCTTTCTCTTTAGGACTGGTTACTACCACCCATTTCTCTTTCTAGGCATCCCCCCTGTTGTTTTTCAGTGGCCTTTTGGGTTGTTCCTTTTTATTCTGTCTTGGATTTTTTTTGCCTCTATCTGCTGCTGAAATGTTCCAGAGGGATATTCCCCCCCCCCCACCACTGCCCCGCATGGCTCATCTCAAGTGACATCTTAGAACTTTTTTCTTTTTTGAGTATAATTCAGTCCTCAGTCTCTCCAGTTCTGGCTCCTTCTCTGCCTATTAGAATCTCTCTCGCTCTCACTTTATGTGTGTGTTCCTCAGTCACCTCAAACACAGCACATGCAAAACTACTTTAATCATCTCTTCAAATCTTCTCTTATTTCTGTATTCACTCTGTGAGTGAGAGCCATCTGGAAATTACACTTTCTCAATTTTTACTCATTCTGATGTGTGTGCAGTTGGTAGTACATGGTTTTAATGTGCATTTCCCTAATATACTATTAATGTTGGGCTTTTGTGATATACTTTGTGATAATTCATATGTTTAATGTTTTTACTCAAACATTTTTCCTGTCTTAATTAGATTGTTTATCTTTTCATGTCAGATTTTCCTGAAGTTTATTTTAAGTCTCACTGCAATTCTTTGCTATAAAGGCATTTTGTGAATATTGTTTAATATTTTCTTAAGCATGTTTTTTGAAGACCAGAGTGGTTTTTTTTAACCAAGTCTGCGATTTATCAGATTTCCTTTTTATAAATCAAGCATTTTGAATCCTATCATCTATTGCCAAGTTGTGAAGATGCTGTTTTATTTTCTTCTATTTGTTTTATACTCTTAATTGCTATGTTTAAGTCTGTGATATATGTCTAGTTAACATTTGTGTTTGGTATTAGAGAAGAACTAATCTTTTTTTTTTTTTCAAAATAGGTATGCAATGTTCTAGAAAAGGGTATTTTCTCCAGGTAATTATCCTAGGAACTTTGTAAGAAAATATCAGTTGACTACACACGTGTGAGTCTGTTCCATTGCTCAGTATGTCTTCATTCCCATGTTCCACACAGAATCTTGATTAGGGCAGCTTTATACTAGACTTTACAGCCAAACTGCAAATCTGCTTTTTAATGAATTCTCTATTATAGATTATTCATACTTCTATATTAATATTAGAATCAATTCATCAATTTCTACAAAAATCGTGCTAGGGCTTTAACTGGGTTGCATTCAAACTGCAGATCAATTTCAGGAGAGCTGAAATCTTTATAACCGTGTATTCCAGTTACGAACATTCTACATCTGCTAATTTGCTCAAATCTTTGTTTTATTTTAGTAATATCTCATAGTTTAAATTATACAGGCATTGTGAAATATACCTCTGAGAATTTCACAAATTTAGGCCCAGCATAATGGTTCAGTATGCTAATCCTCCCCCTGCAAGTGCCAGGATCTCATATGGGTGCTGGCTTGTGTCCTGGCTGCCCCACTTCCCATCTAGTTCCTTGCTTGTAGCCTAAAACAGCAGTGGAGGATGCCCCAAAACCTTTGGTCCCTGCATCCACATTGAAGATCTGAAAGAAAGTTCCTTGCTCTTGGTTTCAGATGGGCTCAGCTCCAGTTGTGGCTGTTTGGGAAATGAACCAGCAGATGGAAGATCTTTCTCTCTCTTCCTTTCCTTCTCTCTGCAAATATGCCTCTCCAATAAAAAGTTCTTTTTTATTTATAAATTTTATTTCTGATGTTTACATACTTGATCAAGGTGGGAAGGGTTGAGAAATAGCAGAAAGTGGGTGAAACTATTGTTTTCAATTTTTTTCTTCTTTCTGTGTCTGGGAAAAGGGAGAGTTGTGGGGTTTGGGGAGGGGAGCCACATAGAGCCTCCCAAACACCTCATCACCTGGAGATGGGGATCAACCAGCTGATATCATCCCAGGGTGCCCGATGTGGAGTATGCTCCAAGGGTTCTGCTCAAGTAGCTTCGATAATTCTGAAATGCTGCCATCTTGCCAATCCAAGATTAAGGTCCATTGCCTAACATGGTCTACCTTAGAGTCTCCATTCACCCAGATATTTGCTGTCAGTACTTTGCCAGGGTAGTTAACCAATTCGTTCTGTGTTCCCTCCTCTGCTATTGTACCAGATGTCCTCTGTAGGCCCAAATGAACTGCCAGATCTTCCATGTGCATCTGGGAATGCCGCCCACTGCTCTAAGCCACTGAAAAGACCCAGTCTTAAGAAATAAGATTTCACAAAGATTTCTCCTTTTGAAATGGTATTGTTTAAAAGTTTATTTCTAATTGTTACTCATTCTGTCATATTATTACTGAAAGAAAAACTCTTAGAAATATTAATGCTGTTCTAGCTCAGATTGCAGTGATTCTGCATTCCTCTTCATATGTATGAATGGATCCCTATGCCATTCCACTTCATTATCATCGTGTAGGCACAGGTGCTGTAGGTAATAGGCACTCAAGAATAATTTTTGAATGAGGTATCACTTTAAAATCAAGTTGATTTTAGTTTAGTTTACAAACCGTAGCTAAGAAGTGCTCAGAATTCAAACTCTGGGGATTTTCACAGCTTGAACTACATCTGAAAATCAGAGTGAAGTGATTTGACAATTATTTGATATGAAAAATGCGAACCTTTTCTACACTTGATCGGCGTTCAAATTATCCATTGTTCTTCTTAATAAGAGAAGTGTCAAATCACATTCTCCCTGTGCTTTCTCTGGAGGGAAAGCTCCAAAAAGAGAAAAGGGAGTGGTGACTACCTTTTATAGAGCAACAATACTCAGATGCATGGGGCTGGGAGCTGACACACCTCAGGATTGGGACAACATTCACAGGGGAATAGAATCTAAGGGTCACAGAGAATCCTGGAAGAAGAAGCATCCAAGAATTAGAGGGACAGTTGGAAAGAATGAAAGTGGGTTCCTCTTCAGTCTTACATTTCTATGGTACTTGAGCCAGACTGTGAATTTACCTTATTTTTAATAAGTAATCTAGAGAAGACATTCCTTATCTCCTATAACTGCACATATGAGACTGAATAATTTATGAAGAAGAAATATTAAGTTTTTAAAATTCTAGAGACTGGGAAATCAAAGTGCTGGCAGGCTTGGTGTCTGGTGAGAGCTTTTCTACTCTGTTTCCCAAATGATGATGTGGCCTCATGTGACAGAAAGGCCAAGCAAATTCTGTGAAGGCTTTTTGTAGTGGTCTTCATCCCATTCATGAGAGAGAGGTCTTCCTGACATATCTCTTAAAGGCCTTGCCTATTAATGCCACTTCATTGGAGATGGTTTCACTAAGAATTTTGGAGAGGACACAAACTTCAAACCATAAAACTCGGTGAGCAGTGTCACCAGCAATTGATGAGGGTTAACCCTGGATGCTCCAGGCTGCCTCCAGCCCTACTCCTTCAACATATTATACTTGCTCTATGCAGTATTGATAACAAAAAATCCACATTTAATAGTCAAAATTAATAATGAGGCATCCTGATTATTAAAGTAATACATTTTGTAAGACATTTAAGATTTCTGCAAGCAAAAAACTGTGGAAGCTTTTGGCCTTCGCTGTGACATGGCACCAACTGGCTGGCACTGAGTGGTTACTCTGCGTGCCTGTTCTAGTTTTCCAGTCAGCACTATCCTGGCCCTCTCTACTTGTCACCTGCTTGGCCCCTAGAGGCATGTGAACTTATGAACTCTGTGGCTTAAGGGTTCAAATACAAAACTGTCCATGCTACCCCTGCCTCTTTAATCTCTACATCCACCCAGCATTGTAGTGCTTTCACCTCTTTAATGTCTCTGGAACCCATTACTTCCTCTTGGTCTATGTCTTCAAAGGAGACTGTCACCGCTTCTTGAGTGGTTTACTGCCACCAGTTCACTTGTTCTGTATTATAGCATCGTTAATGAGAAGAGAGAAGAAAGAATAGGTGGTGAGAAGAAGATCTTTCTATCCAAAAGGCAGCAGCAATATTTTAAGAGCAATATGAGCCAGGGCTTCTGTGTGGCTTGGGTGTTCCTCAAGGATTTTTTGTGTTTGTGTAGTCTTCAGTGTGGCAGTGGTGAGGTGAACAAATCTGTAAAAGGCAGGAGGCTTAGTGGGAGCCAATTAGGCTACTGGGGGGAAAATGACCCTTGGGGTGTGTTAACGCTCTTCTTGCAGAATGAGTTAGTTCTCCCAAGAGAAAGTTATAAGACCAGATTTTTCTTGCTCTTGGGCTTCCTGTTCTACCTTGTGATCTCTCTTCTGTGCACACACCTGCCATGCTGCCATCTGCTATATTGTGATGTGAATGGTTGCCCCTCATCAGAGGCTCAACTAATGGGGACACCTGATTTTGGGCTTTTAGCCTCCAAATTGTGGGCTAAATACATCTCTTTCCTTTATATAAAGTATCCAGCCTTAGGCATTTTGCTACAGCAATACAAAAAGCACTGAAAGATGTTCCCCCGAGAATCATTTTTTTTTTTTAACACTGAAAACTGCACCCAGGCTTGGGACACGGATGATCACTTGTACAGAAGAGAAAATGTCCTGAGGTGTGCATTGCATCTTTAATCTATGTTGCAACTTTGGCTTTGTCTCACTTGTTCATTATTATTAAGCTGTTTATTATAGGGAAGTTTACAACTGGGGAAGTATGGCTTTCCAAATTCTTTATTTGTGGAAATGTGTTTGAGAGATGGGTGTCAGGCTCCAGTCCATGATTGTTAAGGACCACCTGTTGGAGGTGCTGTCCAATCAAAAGCATCTGCATCTACAAAGTCTTATTTGTAATGTCAGGGATAATCCATCTGAGCCAGAGTGCCATTAAACAAGCAAGGAAACCTCAGATGCCCCTCATTTTAAAAAAGAAGAGGCCGATTATCTTTTACCATAAGAAAACTCTCCACTGGCAGCAGTGCTTAGCAGTTTATGTCACATTGGAAGCTACAGCTGATCCTATGGTTCAGTTAAAGACTGGGGAACGTTTCTGGAAAGCTTCATGTGCTTGTCAGATGGACATGAATGCAGAAGCTGAGAACATAAGGCATATTGCCTGTTGGTCCTTGTGAGTTCACTTGAGTGTGTGACTGTGCTTGTGTGTGTGTGTTGGGGTGCATGATTGTGTATGTGGGAGCATGACTGTGTGAGTGGTGAGCATGCACGGTAAGGTGACCTGCCACTTTCTTATGTAGTTAATGCCAAAAATAATTAAATAATATTTGCTATATTCAAAGTCTTTCTCTCCTTGTGTCTTGAGTATATTCATGCAATTGAGAGAGTAGAATTCCATTAGCTGTTTCTGCAGTATTAATTGCCATTAGTTTTAGTTAACTTTAAGCAGAAAATATAGTTTAGTGTAGCAAGATATTGAGGCAGGGAGATTAAAAAACACAGTTGCACAGTATTTGTCATAATTGTTCTATTTGTTCTTAGCTATTGGTTAGTTACTGTTGTTACTCCCTTACTGTGCTTAATTATACTTGATTGTAGTTATGTACATTTAGGAACAAACTCTTTAGGGCTGCAGGGCTTGTTATCATCTGTGGTTTCATGCATCCACTGAGGATATGGGAGTGTGTTCTCTGTGCAAACAAGACTCCTTACCTGGACCACACATGTGGATGTGCAACCTCCACTGGCAGCACTGCCTCTGTCCGGAGAGCATTCACATCTGCAGCTGGGCAGCTTCCAAGGCTCCTGCTGAGGCTCTGCTGAGGGATACCAGGACAGGGATGCAGCAATGTGCACTGTGGCCTGGCCCCCACTGTGATTCTCATGTTTTGGACCATTAAATTAAACTACATGTTATGGACCCAGGCTGAGGGTTGGACCGTGGGGCCGCAGACTGTGGGCCGCAGACCATGGGGCTGAATCATTTTCTCTTAGTGCCACCTTGAAAGTCATGCTCACAGTCATGCATACAAAGAGCACATATGTACAACTCCTAAACACACACACCACGTACAAGGGACACACATCACAGCTCAAGTACATTGCATGTATGTGCACACAAATACCAAACAACACGAACCTCAGACATCCCACACCACATTTCACATATTCACTCCATATCTCAAATACATGTGATATATACATGTCACATGCCCCTACATATTGCATATGCCTTTTACATCTCAACATACTGCATCTGAAATGCCTACCACATACACTACACTGTCACTCATGTAAGCTGCCCACACACATTGCATAAACACTCATCACACATTAGATACAAGCATGGCATACACACGTCACTAGCCACGCACACTTACTTCCCTTACCATGCCATGCACATTATCTGGCATGAACTAATCCTAAGATACACACCTGTATCACACAACTCTACCTCTTACACACGCCACACGATGGATTTTTTCATATAAAACGCAGAGAAAACACTGCTTTACCAAGATCCATGTGTTAGAAGACAGAGGTCATTTTCTCCAGGTGGTTTGAAGTCCTCCAGAAGAAAATACCAGTCACAGAGGTGAGCTCAGTGTGCCTCCCTGCACATGGGAAAGGATGTATCGTTTACAGAGGGAACATAAGAAAGCAGGACGAAACACTGCAAGTTGGAGGAGGGAAAAGACTCTGGTTTGGGGCTCTTTTGTGTTCAAAGTATCTGGAAGTTTGGCCCAGCTCTGCTCGTTGTGGCCTTGGCACAACCGTGTATCCAGCCAAGCTTCGTCTGCAAGGAGTGCATTGGTGTACTTCCTTCCCTAGATTGCTTTAAGGATGAAAACGCCAAGTGCTTATGGGGGAGTGAGAAACAGAGTCAATGTCAGCCTGCTTATGCACTTTTTCTTTACCCTATCCCTCCATGTCAATGTCTATTTCATCTACCTCTCAGTGACCCCAAAAAGAGAGAACAGAGCTGAGAGATAAGGCAAGGAGGAAGTGGGACGATGGTGGAAAGGAGCTCTGTGGAGGACCCTGAGGGATCTTTCCCGGTGGTCAGTCTTGGCTTCTTCCCACCACAACGTCTGACAACGGATCCCTAATGGCCGTGTTCTGTTGCATGAGCCAGGCCGTCAACTGTATGCTTTGTGATCTTCAAAGGTATAAAGACTGTTTCCAACTGCTGCTTTTCATCAAAACAGATCTCAGCAGTGAACATTTAATTTCAGATGTCTTGGACATTGGGAGCAGCTTTGAACAGAGCTTGTTTTCTTTTTCCTGCATTCAGGAGCCATAAAAACCAGCCAGGAGCAGGCCTCAGACTGGTGTTTTATGGTAGATGTTGCAAAATACTGACCAGAGCTTGGAACTTGGCCCATCGATGTGTTTTGTTTGGCTCATGTGATGTGTTCCACAGTTTTGACTTGATTTCCAGCATTTAAGAATCAGAGAGCTTACATAAAATTTAGATTTCCAGCTTGTTTTAGAAATCAGATCTGGCTTCCACCTGGGCTGCTATGAACGTTTGGCTGTGCAACTGGGGACTGGATGTGGCCATCCTGATGGGGGTCATGGCAGTAAAAGCTTCTGGACCACCTGTCTTGTACTGTCTGTTCTTGCCTCTAAAAGTTTATAAAGCATCTGATATCAATGTTTAGAGAGGCTCTGTCTCTTTGGCCTCAGTTTACCCTTTTGTCAAATGAGCTAGACACTGGCACTTCTCAAGATTATCCTGGTAGTTGTGAACACTGTATTTAGCATGGGACTGATAGATCAGTGTCACACTTACCCATTAACTCCTCATTTTAAAATTTACTTAGTTGAAAGACAAAGTTATAGATAAAGAGGCAGATAATCTATTTCTTGGTTCACTCTCCAAAGGGCCACAGCTGTCAAAGCCAGGAGCCTTTCAGATCTGGGTGGGAAGTCTACATGGGTGCAGGAGTTATCATCCACTGCTTTCCCAGGCACATTAGGAGGGAACTGGATTGAAAGTGAAGCAGTAGTGTCTTGAACTAATGCCCATTTAAGATTTTAACATCACAGGCAGTGGCTTTACTCACTGTACCACAATATCAACTCCCTCAATCTCTTCTTTTGAAGATCTATGTATTTGAGAGGCAGAGTTACAGAGAGAGAGATAGAAAGAGACAAAAGAGGGAGAGAAAGAGAGAGAGAAAGAGAGAGAGAAGGAGAGAAAAGGAGAGAAAAGAGTTACTTCAACTTGTTGGTTCATTCCCAGATGGCTGTAATGGCCAGGGCTGGGTCAAGTTGAGGCCAGGAGACTGAAATTCTATCCAGGTCTCCCACGTGGGTAGCAGAGACCCAAGCCCTTGAGTCATCTTCTGCTGCTTTCCCACGCACATTAGCAGGGGTTTGGATTGGAAATGGAACACTCTTCATAGTGGACACTAGCAGCTTAATATGCTGCACCACAGCACCAATTCCTAACCTCTCTGTTTCTGATTGGCTGTTAGATCTGTGCAGACTATATGACTCTAGAAATGTCCAGGGCCAGGCTAGGAAAAGCCTCTGGTTGACCCCCAACAGTAACCCATCTCCCACTGCACTTAGACTGTACAATCTCATTGCAGTGCTTGCTACTAAATTCTATTTTTGTCCTCAAGATTAGACTTTCTTCCATACTGCAAAACAAGCGTCATCTTCTGGCAGATACTTAATAAAGCATAATGAACAAGCACATAGGAGATTGTTTCTCTTCAAACCAGATTGCCAAAATGAGAAAATGGAGCTTTTGGCTGGTGTTCTCTGAAATAACAGCAACAAAACACAAAACCCTGGTTCATGTTAAGCAATAGTTACAGTGTATTTTTTGTTAATTCCTGTTTGGTGCAAATAAAACATTTTGAGTGTTCACCAGCATTGCAAAAAGAGAGCTATGCCTCAAGAGGCATCTGAGTTTTTAAATATTACAGCCTATTTCCCTATGAAATCAACAGGTAATTTTTGAGTGTGTGAAAATGAAACACAAACTTGACTTTCAGACACTAGACTGTAGAATATTGATGGATTTGAATGTTTGTGACCCACCATGTTCACTGCATCATGCAAATACAGGAAACCAGGGGGACTGATATTTGTATGATATTTACATGCTTCCTACCAAGATAGAATGGACACATTTCCATGTCTTAAGAGCTCTCATTGTTTCAGGATTACACGTATATTGTGCTACTCATCCTCCATATAAATTTCCTATCTCTGTCCTCAGAGAGTCTCTTTTTTTAAGTGTGTGAATATTTTTATCTTAAAATATTCATTTTTTATAGTCATAAAACTTACATGGTTCTGTTTTGATACTGAATAGTATCACGCTGTCTGCGTCCATCTGTTATTGTTATGATTTTGAGATTTATCCATGTTAATACAAGTAAATCTAGTTTAATCATTTTAATTGCTTTCTGGAGTAACTACAATTTATGATCATTACTTTACTATAAACATTTGTGTTACTGCTATTATGAATAATGCTAAGGAAATGTCCCCATATGGATTTCATTAGAAAGTAGTTCAGGAAGTATACGTACTTTGATTATCACGTGCAAGATATGGGCACTTCGAGCTGTACCAGTTATTGGCAAACACTCCATGCAACAGTAGTTCCAACTGAAATTTGCAACTACAGTCATGAAAGTTGTTACTTGTAATGGATGTGAAATGACATCTCATTGTTGTTTTATTTTGTACTTATGTGAACAAATGAGTGGACACCTTTTCATGTATTTATGGATCATTCGAACTTATACTTTTCTGAAGTGGTTGTGCATGTTGACATGTGGGGAAAGAACTACTGGATGATTTCTCTGTCTCTCTACCTCTGTTTCTCTTTCTCAAATAAAAAAATAAACATTAAGGTGTGCAGTTCACTGGTATAGTCAGTGTATGAATGTATCCTAGCATATTCATAGAACTTTGCAACGACCACAACTACTTTAAAAGCAAGAACTTTATTAATTTAATTTTCAAATAATTATATGTAATACAAAGCAATCTATTAATCTTTTCCTTATAGTTCTACCTATTTTTGTGTCTTAAGAATCCTGCCCAAAGCTCATACCCAGGTGATACGTTTACCTGCTATGACACAATGCCTACTGCCAAAGTCTTTTTTTAATAGGACAAGTGCTTCCTCACTATCCTTTTTAAAAAGTCTTGGCTATATTGTCTACAAGAATCTTAAGTAGTGTTTATAAAGCTTAACATAATAATCTTGTTTGGATATTGGTTATTATTCTAATTACCCAGGATAAATTGAGTTTCTTATGCATGGCCATGATTCATCTCCCCATGTATTTAAAATTTCTTGGACATCTTTCCACCAGTATTTTTTAGTTTCTTCACATAGATCTTGGACATCTTTTGTTATATATATTTCTACCTAATTGTGTTACTGCTACTGTGATGGAGAGACATCTGCATGATAGTAACTTTACTTAGTGATTCAAGTTTACAGGACGTCAACTGATTTTGTTTTGCTTACTTTGTAGACAGCAATCTTCTTGGATTCTTTTATTAGTAGTCCTATTTTGTGACTAGATTTTATGAAAATTTTCATGTATTATATACATAATCACAATATTATTTTCCCTTTCTAAACCTTATCATTTTACTTTATTGTATACTTCTAATATTGTGCTATTGTACTCAGAGGTGACAGTCGTCTTCTTAGCTCTTGACTTCCAGGCAAGATATTCATACTGATGAATATCCATATCCATATTCATAGTGTGATACTTTCTGTAGGTTTTTTAAATAAAGATTCCTATTTCGTTTATTTTTTAAAGATTTATTTACTTATTTGAAAGTCAGTGTTATGTAGAGAGAGATAGAAAAAGACATAGAAAGACATAGATCTACTGGTTCACTCTACGAGTAGAACTGGGCAGGTCTAAAGCTAGGTGTCAGGAGCTTCTTCCAGGTCTCAAGGTCTTACACCTGAGTGATCAACTTCAATTAACAATATAGCTTTGTATTTCTAATTGATTCATTGTTTCTATTTACCCATCTAAAACAAACACCACCTAATAGTTACAAAAATGCATTATTACTTGATGGATAGTCAAAAATTATTTATTTTTAAAGCTATTCTAGTTAGCAATTTAGAATAGTCTCTCCAGCCCTGAAGCCTGGATCACTTCATTGTGAGTCAAAATCAAATTAAAAAATCACACATTTTAGTAACTAGTTTAGCTAGAGTATAAACCACTGAAGTATAATGACTTGAACATTTCCTAAAATTATCATATTTAATTATTACTAAAAAATGCAATAAATAGGTTTATTAGACTATTTGGATGGGCCAGATCAATACATAAAAAAGGTAAATTGAAATTTAGCTTGCTTGATTTGGAAGAGACAAAATCACAACTAAAATGAAAACATTCTATGATTTTTCAACAGCCCATGGGAGAATGATTAACTGTAGATTATATCAGTTCTTATGCCCCTTGGTCTTGGGTGTGATTCCTTGGGATCCTGTAAAGCTTTGAAAAAATATTAGTGGCAATGGGTAATCCTTGAAACCTTGTAATGTAGAGAATGTATACAGATATCTTCTGATACTCCATTGAGGTCAGTTACCAAATTTAACGATTGGGAAGTTTGGTGGTAGCTAAAAGTCTTAAGAGGGGAATATTAAGAAAGAAAAGAAATAAGAGAATGAGGAGATATTCATAGAAAAAATGCAGTTAATCTAATGGAGCATCTAGATCTTCATCTGAATGTTTTGTGAGGAAGCGCTCTACTGCTTAAGTTCCCTACTTAATCTATGAGTCACATAATTTTTAGGAAGGAATCATTTTACTATGTGCTGTACTTGGCAGAGATACTTTACAGAGTGTTGGGGTCAGATCTCCATTGGCACTTGATTCCAAGGATACTGAATTCTAAGCTTATTTACACTGGAGAGCATGCAGCCACAAATGTATCTGCTGGAGTTGAAGGATATTTTTAGTGGACAGTTTTGAGGCATTCTTGACTAATGTGGCTTTCACTGGAGTCTCTGTATGTGCAGTCTTCTAAATACATATCCCACAGTGGTGTATATATTATCATACACTCTTCATAGAAATTCAGCTTGCTTCTGCTTATGGTCCCCATTTTTGTTTTTTGATAGCATTTGATAAAGTCAACCAAACTCAAATGCAGTGTTTAGAAGTCCTCTAGTAATAATTTTCTGTCTCTGCATCTTCCTGGGATGGTAGAAATATAGAGCCTATGGTTCTTACCATTATGACTGGAGGTGAAACTTTTGGACTTCAGTAGTTTTATTTAATCTTATGTGATTTTTAAATTTTTTCTAGAGTTCTTTAGAAGTTTCTGCCTAATGAATTGTTTCATGAACTTTTAACATATATAATTATCTTTTAATCACTGGAAAATATTGAATATATTCTCCATGCATAAAGCAAATACATTCAGGTGCTATGGTTTGGATAGCAGTTTGGGTGTTCACCAAAGGTTCATTATGTTAAAGGCTGTGCTCACAAGAATTATGTTATTAGTTAATAGATTAATGCTAATGATTGATGGATTAAGGGTGCAGGTTTGACCTCACTGTGATATCTGGGAGGTGGGCCTGGTGGGTGGGTCCTTAAGTCACTGGGGATGCATCCTTAGAAGGGCTGATTATAAAAGCCTGCAGGTTGGGCCCAGCAGCTCTTTGTTTCTTGCCTGACTATGTGATGCCCCTAGTGCCCATGCTTCTCACTCCACTTTTGCCACACTCACCAAACTACTGGGTACATCTTATCTTGCATTATTCCAAAGCTTATGTTGAAATCAATCTCTTTCTTTCATAAGTGGCTACTTTCAGATACTTGCTTTGGTCATGAATATCTGATTCATACAACAAGCATTGTAAAAAAATTTTGAAAGTGTAACTTTAGTAGTTTGGTAATAAAGGAATTCTGATTAAATTGGGACATCTATTAAAGTATATTTAATATTTATTAAAGTATATTTAAAGTTTGAAGCAATGAATCAAATTCATTCACTTTTAAATGAGAAAATGTTCATTGGACTAGGGTTGGGGGCTTTGCTCTATTTTTTATTTTTCCATTAGTTACAGAAATATTTACTTACCCATCATGCCTCTTGGGAAATTTTTTTCTAATAGTTTTGAAAAGTTTGTGTCTTGCATTACTTTTTGTTCAACAACAATGAAAGATCAGCGATTGACTTTAGTTGACTTAATGAAGTACAAACGTTGAAATAATCTATTTCTTGGTTATGTAAACAGCTGTGTCTCAATACGGCTTTATCATTCAGAAGTCAGATTGAATAACTATTTTACAATACTAGCAAGAATTGAAACAGTACTTTTTATTTAGCAAATAGCTGGGATATTTAGTTTAAAATATATCTTTAGATATCGACTTTTAGAAAATTGGAATAGACATGTTTTTGCTATTCTGATAAGTAATCTTTAACACCATGGACACCCTATATAAAACAATATAAAATTAAGACCCTGACGGTAGAGAAAAGACGTCGGATAGTCATGGGCCTCCAGACTTGGGGATCACATGACAATGAGTGTCCTGGGCTTTCTGTTTCGTATTTCTCAGAATTCAAGCTGAAGAGTTCACCAATCTGGAAACACCAAAAGGCTTAAGTTAAAAATAAATAAATAAACAAATAAATAAATAAATTCCTTTCCCAAACCCCAACAAAAGTTTATCTTTTTAGTCAAAGTCCCAGCAAAGAAGCAGCTAAGAAGAAAATATATTGTTCATTACCATCTTACTGCAGACAAATAAACCATAGAGAACTGTAGACCCAGTGGGAAGCTTAGACTTCTATCTTCCAGAAGCTCAAAAAAGCACCTTCAAATCCATGCTAATTTTGGTTTCACAGTAAGTTAAACAGATGAGGCAAGGAGTACTCCACCCTGTCTCCACTGGGTTATATCAGAGGAAGATTAGTAGAAAACCAGTACTTTCACCATTACCTAACAATATTAAGATCATCACCACAACTTTGTGAATGAGTTGACACTCTTGCCCCTTGCTAATGAGTAGCTTCTCCCTTTGGGTGCCAGTTGAGGACAAATGGAAAATCTGGATTTCTTTGTCATGATGCTAACCTTTACCTGTCCTGTTTGGAGTGATGTCAGAGAAAACTGGCTAAAAGATAAGGTCTAAATAAGTACCGGCATCTCAAAACACAAGAAAAAAAAATCTGGTTTAGTAGAAAACCACATATGCTACCAACAACTAGGAATTGCTGAAGCTAAATGAACACAGGAAATGAACAGATATCCGCATGAGAATCACAGAGATTTTAGAATCTAGTCTAAGCGTTGTCCTGGTTGATTTGTTTGGAGGGCTTTGAGGGAGAATATCTTCTGGCCTGTCTATCTAGCTTCAGATCATTTTTTTTCTCATTTGATATGTGAACATATTTGTGTTTATGTGGTATTCTCCACTGTGTATATGTGTGTGCAAATGTCATATTTTGTGAAAGTGTTTATCCATTTTTATTATTAAAAGACATAACTATACACATATATGGGGTGGAGGCAAGGGAAAGAGAGAGAGAGACTTCCATCTACTGGTTCACTCTCCAAATGCCCACAGCAACTAAGACTGAACTATAATTGCAGGAGTATATTCCTGAAACAAAAAAGTTGCTTTGGCCCAATTTTCTCTATGTATTTTGCTTGTATTCTTTTGTCCTTCTGCCACATAATGAGGCAGTACAATGGCTCTTACAACATTCCAGTGCCATGCTTTTGGAATTTCATACATCCACAATCACAAACCAAATCAATTTCTATTATGTATAATTTACCCAGTCTGTGATATTCTATTATAGCAACAGGAAATGGACTTGCCTCTTCCCAACAGGAAATAGGGGTTTACTTTACTCCACTATGATTCCTTCTTAACTAATTACACTTGGAAAAACCTTGATTCTGAGTAAGTTACATTTCCAACATATTATGGGCTAGGATTTATATATATATAGATTTAGGACTTATTTATTTGAAAGGCAGTGTTAGATAGAGAGAACAAGCTATCTTGTATCTGCTGGTTCACTCTCTAAATGGCTACAAAGACAGGGCTGGACTAGGATGAAGCCAGGAGCCTGGGATTGCATCCTGGTCTCCAACCAACTGGCATGGGCCTGAATACTAGGGCAATCTTCTCCTGTTTCCCCAAGTGTATTAGCAGGGAGCTGAATAAGAAGTGGAGTAGTTAGTCTTAGAATAAGCATTCATATATTCGGCAGTGTCACAGAAGGCAGTTTACCACATTGTGCCATGATGATTAGGAATTTTAATGCTTAAATTTTAGAGAGATAAAATTTTAACATGTAACATTAAAAAATAGAATATCAGCAAATATATAAAGAGGAAGCAAATACAAATTTCATAATGGAAAACACAGTAACTAAATGAAAAATCTGAGTGGATAGATCTGTATAGGTTGTATACATGTTCTTGGTTTAATCTTGGTAAGTTATACGAATTCAAAACTGTGTCCCTTTTTTCAGGTTTTTCTGTATATTAGCATTGCATTCTTTGTAGTAGTTGTTTACAATCCTTTGTGTTTTTGTTGTGCTGGTGTGGCTTTTTTCCTCTTTGATTTTATTTAGAGTTTTTTTTTTTTCCTTTTCTGTTTCAGTTTGGCTAAATCTTTGTCCATTTTATTTATATTCTGAAGCAACCAACTTTTTCGTTGATCTTTGTAGTTTTTTTCTGTTGTTTTAACTTTATTTCTGCTGTGATCCGTATTATTTCTCACCTCTTGCTGATTTGGGGTATGGTTTATTCTGTTTTTTTCTGTCTTCAAGAGGCATCATTAGATCCTTGAGACATTTCTCTTTTAAACATAAACATTTAATGTTATACACTTCCCTCTTAACACTGCTTTTGCTGTGTATCACAGGTTTTGATATGTTTTCATTTCTTTTATTACAAGAAAGCTTTGATTTAGGCTTTAATTTCTTCAGTGACTCATTGATCATTATTGTTGTTTAATTTCCAAGTATTTATGAGTGTTCCTTTTGATTTCAGATTTTATTCCTTTATTGTCTGAGAAGACACATCATTTGATTTCAATTTTTAAAAATTTTCTGAGACTTATTTGTAGTCAAATATGTGGTCTATCCCATAACATGTTCCATGTGCGGATGGAAAGTATGGCTATTCTGTAGTTGTTGGGTGAAATGTCCTGAAAATGTCTGTTAGTCCCATTTTACATGATGGTATGTTTCAGTTCCAATGTATTTTTATAGTTTTTTTTTTTTTTTTGGTCTGGATTATTTGTCCATTGCAGAGGGTGAGGTGCTGTAGTGACCTACTATTTTGTATTGAAGTATATCCCTTTAAGTCTAGTGTATTTCTTGCATATATCTGAGTGGACTTGGATTGGGTGCATAAATACATGATTGTTGTTTCTTCTTGCTGATTTGAACATTTTATTAAATATAATGCCCTTCACAAAAAACTAGGACAGGGGCTGGGGTGGCTAGACAGAGAGGCACTCAATAACATCCGTGAGGGCTGGATAGTTGAGCTGGTTAGATGGAACTAAGCTTCAATACCGTTCGACATGTACGAGAGCCAAATGGGATATGGGGCAGACTGGACTAGCCTGCTACACATACTGACAAACCAGGGTAGGGGCGGGCCTGGTGGAGGTTACTGTGGGTCACTCTGACTGGGCTGCAGCTCCTACTGGTTTACGTGAGGGCCGAGTGTGTGCTGGGCAGAACCAGGCTGGACTGCAACACCCATTAGTTCCAGTGGAAGTCGGGACTGAAAACAAACCAACCCAGCAATTGCAACCACCAGCTGATCGAGGCGATGGACTGTGCCAGGCCCTATACTTGCTAGTACATACAAGAATCTGGTCTGGGAACACCTCAAAGTTTCTTTTGGGGATCTCCCCAGTCGAAATGCCAGACTCAGAACCCTAACCAAGAAAAGACAGAAGACAGAACAAGTCAATCCACCACCTCAGCTATATGTTGGCAGTGAAATACTGGACAAATAGAGACTCTGTGATGGACTATGTCAATCAGTGGATTCTTCAACAACCTCATCGTGCCTGGAGTGGCGAGATTGGCAGCGATTCATAACTGGTGAACTATCAAAACCACTTGAGCAAGGATCTCAGAGCATGCCCCACATCGGGGACCTGGGATGGGTGGGAGACGGTGTGGGGCTTCTCCCTCAATATTCCCTTTACCTCAGATATATGAAGGAAACAATAGGGAAATAATAGTCTTACCCACTTCCCTATAGCCCTTGTACCTTTTTACCCTAATTAACAATGTAAAGATTGTCAAAAATATAATTTAAAAGAAAGAAAATGAAAAAAATTAAATATAATGCCCTTATATATTTCCTTTTACAGTTTTTGATTTAAAGTCTTTTTATTCTGGTATCAGGATAACTATATCTGCTCACTTTTTGTTTCCATTGCCTGGTATATCTTTTTCCAGTCCTTCACTTTTGTGTATACCTTTGTGAAGTGAGGTTTTGTACATAGCGATATAATAGGGTAGTGTTTTTTATCCTTTAAGTCAGCCTAAATATTTTGGTTGGTGAACTTAATCCATTTACATTCAATGAAATTATTTATAGACAAGAACTAAAGCTTGTCATTTTGTTGACTGGAATTTTATTAGCGAATTTTGTTGTGTTATGTGTATCCATGATAACTTTTTTAAAAAGATTTATTTATTTTTCTTGGAAAGTCAGATTGAGATAGGGAAAGATTTTGCATCCTCTGGTTCACTCCCCAAGTGACCGCAATGGAATATGTCATCTCACTCTCCTCTGGATGGGCCTGTAGCAGTTCCACCAATAAGTCTGATGGTAATCTAATTAGTTTTCTTTTACATGTAACTTGATCCTTTTCTTTTACTATATTTTGATGTTTTTGATGCCTTGAAGAAAGCCTTTTTTGGTTGAGCCTTCTTGGGGTTCTTTGACCTTCTTGTGTTTGAATGCCTATGTCTTTTTCAATTTAGCAGGCTATCACATTTTTTCCTTTTTCTTTTCCTTCAAGAATACTTACAAGTATTTACTTATTTAATGGCAGCTCATATTTCATGTCGACATTTTCATTCTTTTTATTGTTTTCTTGTTGTTATTGTCAGATTGGCTTATTCCAAATTTTTTGTTTTTGAGGTCAGGAGTCCTGTCTTCCACTTCATCTGTTCAGCTGTTAAAGCTCTTAATTGTGATTTCATAGCTCATTGATTGAAGATTTCATCTCCAAGATGTCTATTTGGTTCTTCTTAAAAATAATTATTGGAAAGGCAGAGTTAGAGAGAGAGGAAGAAATTGGGGGGAAGGAAAAAGGGGGAGGGAGAGAGAAGGAAGATAGTCTAGAGACAGAGAAAAAGGAAGAAAGGAAGGAAGAAAGGAAGGAAGGAAGGAAGGAAGGAAGGAAGGAAGGAAGAAAGAAAGAAAGAAAGAAAGAAAGAAAGAAAGAAAGAAAGAAAAGAAAGAAAGAAAGAGGAAGAAATAACATGTCTACTGTAATATTGAAGGCTGGGCCAGGTCAAAGTCAAGTTCTATCTCCTTAGCAATATTTTCATTCATGGTGCTCATTAATTTCCTCATTTCTTAAATCTGTGTGTACTCTCTTGCAACTCACTGAGTTACCTTATTTTGCACTTGTGTCTGTCATTTCACAGATTGTCTTCATTTCAGGATCTAATGCTGGAGAGTTTTTGTGTTTTGGAGGTGTCATGCTATCTTGCTTTGTGTCTCCTGTGTCACTATGTTTACATCTTCTTGCCTTGTTTATTCATCCTTCTTCTTCATGGAGTAGATTTTATTATGAAAGAGTTTGCTTAGCTGGATTACAGGGTTTCCCTTAGTTTGTTGTGTTGGCTTTGGTTCTAGATGAGTTCAGAGGTGCAACGTCTGGTTTCTTTACTATAAATCAATGTCTGCTGTGTCTATAAGTGACACAGAGGTCTGGTCTGCTGAGGTTCATAGGCATAGAAGTATGGCTCTAAGATGAATAAGGATTTCCTTGGGTATTTATCTTTGATTTACATACAATTTGCTGTCTCCCTGGAAAATGTGGCAGTCAGGATCTTGGTTCTTTGTGCTGAGACTGGGTGGCTGCCTTCCTGTCCTCCCTGCAAGCCAAAGAGATGCTTGTGGCATCAACTTCTGTGGATCTAAGACTGTGTGATATGGATGGGCCTTTCCTCAGGTCCTGCTAGGACAGTTCCAGTCCTAATTCTACAGTTCTAGTCTTAATCCTAGGGGATGTGAGCGGAACCCTATTCTAGTCCTATTGCGTGACTATAGGGTATATAGGACAGTTTATCCTGGAGCGTGTGAGTCCAGAGAGATGGAATGCAGGTAGCCTCTTTCCTGTGTCCCCTGGGTAAATTCTAGTGGCACCAAGAAATTTAGAATGTCTTGTTATAGTCCTGGTATTGGAAGGTATAGTGGGGTCAGATTTGCCAGGTGAGAGTAGATTTTTTTTTAAAATGGCTGCTTTTGGGTGTTAGCACACAGAAGCTAAGGGGAAGGCCACTGGTTTACGTAAAGTGTGTGATTTTAGCTCTGGGGATAATGCCCCCAAACTCCCACAATTGCAGGATACAGGTGATCTATCTTTTGCCATACACATTGCTCTGCTTCTAATCATGATGCTGACAGAAAAGCAACAGAGGCACTCTGCAGTAGTAGTGGAGAGGAAGGAAGCAGGGCAGTTTCCCTGCTAGAATCCTGGTAGTTGCTCAGATCCCAATCAACTTTCCTGTCTGAAATTAAGTCAGTGGATGGCTGTGGAACCCTCTTGGCTAAAACTGTGAGTGGTGGGGTGCACAGCAATTTCTTTCTCCCTTGATCTGGTAAGATAGTGACTCAAGCTAGTTACACTGAATGGTTGGCTGCAGTTCTATACCCTTTTCAGCCAGTTTTGCTTTTAAGAAGCAAGACTTTTTTACATCGTTTGAACTGCTAAATAATGACACTGTATTTTACCACATAGTATATGCATTACAATGAAGGGTTTTTTTGGAAAGGGTAGTATTAGACATATCATTCCAAAATTGATATAGAAACACAAAGGAAAAACTATGAGTAAAAGAACACATTGGAATGAATCAATCTACCTAATACTGTCAGATTATCTGAGTTAGAGTACATCACAACATTTTATGGGAACATACTTACAATCACATCATGTATACAAACAATACTTTAAGTATTCTTATGCTATGGGACATTTTACAATTTTTTACTTTCACTGGAAAGGTAGTTAATCAGAGATCTTCCGATCAATGGTCCTCTCCCTGATGTGCTCACAAGAGCCAGGTCTGGGCCCAGCAGAAGCCAGGAGACAGGAACTCCATTTGGCTCTCTCATGGGGGTGACAGGGACTCAAGTACTTGAGCCACTGTCTGATGGGGTATACATTAGTGAGAAGCTGGCTTGCAAATAGAGACATGTGTCAAGAGTATCATATTAGAATTTTCTATATTATAGCTGAAAATCAATCAAAACAGAAAGTGAGGCGCTTAGCGTCTGAAAAGCTCAAGACTGCAGCACTAGGAGTTTCTTTTATTGAGAAGGGAGAAAAGGGAGCTGGATTTACATTAGCAATGTGTTTACCAGGTACATGGGAAACAGACAATGAAATAAGAAACCTGAACAGTCTGTACTTCTTGAGAAAAGTGTCCCTACTTTTAATCTCTTTTTTTCCTCTAGACACAGTTTGGCTTTTTTTTTTTTTTTTAGTTTGATATTCTGTAGTCTTATTTATGCTGCTCAGAACTTAATGTACTTCTTATATCTGAAGAAATACTTAATTTTTGTAAAAAATCAGCTATTATGCCTTTCGTAGCTGTCCCTTCCCACTCACTCTGTTCTTCACTTCTGGAACTTTACTGGATGTGTTGGAACTTCTAATTCTACAGAGTGTTTACCAAGCCAGAAAACAAATATATGTGCATCTTTTAAAGATTCAACCATATTGAGGAATAACTTAAGCATGGGAGTTTCCTTCTTTTGGTGCTTTCTTCAATGAGTTCTGGCAAATAGATGCCCTCATGTTGTGATGATGTAGAATATTCCTTTTATCCCAATAAATTCCCTTGTGCCTCTTAATTCTCTCCTTCCACTCCCAAGACCTAGAAATCAGTGATCTCTTTCCCTGTAGTTGTATCATTTCCAGAATGTCACATTATGAAATCAACAATGAGGTAGCCTTTTGTATTTGGCTTCTTTCATTGACACAATGCTCTAGAGGTTTGCCCCAACTGTGGCATATATCCACAGACCATTCTTTTCATTGCTGACTTGTGCTGTATTATGTCAGTATTTCACAACAGGCTTATCTGTTCACTAGTAATGGATATTATTTTGTCTCTAGTGTTTTGGCAATACTTTGGAGAAGAATTTCTGGGATGTTATGGTGAACTCTCAGGTGTGAGATTGTTTATGGATGTTATAAGAAACTGATGAACTGTTTCCCAATGTTGTACCATTTGGTATTCCTTTATCTGACAGTTCCACTTTTGTGAATTCTTGCTTGCTGCTTTTATTTCAACTCTATTTTTTCAAGTTCTTGGGTAAAGTATCTGTTCAAGTCTTCCCCCCTACTTCCAAAATGAGGGGATTTTTTTAAATTATTGAATTAAAAGAGTTGTTTGCCATGTATATGTATATTCCTTATTACCATGCTTTGCAAATATTTTTCAAAGTCAATGAATTTTCTTTCCTTTTTTTTTTCACAATATTCTTTCAAGGGTTTAAAGTTTTCATGCTAGTGAAGTAGTGATGTTAAATTTATCACTTGTTTTCCTTATATGCTTTGTCTCTGAATTCCTAAGAAATCCGCAAAATCCAAACCTATTTTTAGTTTTTTTGTTTTGTGTGTTTGTTTAGAAATCAATGGGTTTTATTTTCCTGGAGGTGAAATCATCTTTGATTGTGGGCTAATTTTTCAAAGTTGCAGTCAGCAATTTTCCATCAGAGACAACTGGAGAAGAGCAAGTGTTAAAGAATGAAAGACAGATGTGGAAAGACCTTAGCAAGACTGGGAGCTGACACTGATTTCTCTGTCCTCTTGGTGGCTCACAGATCAGATCTGCTACCACCACCGAGTGAGATAAACTGGGGATGTGGATAGAAAGTGACACCCAAAGGTACACTAGGGCCGCATCTATAAAAACAAAGTCATCAGTCCCAAACAGAAGAGGAGCTTCCTTGTGCATTCTAGAAATGGCAGCAATGATGGGAAAGAAAGGAGCAGAATGGGGAGCACATGAAAGGGTAGGGGATCTTCAAAAAAATTTTTTTTTGTAATTTTATTCAATTAAAAGTATTCTAGAATACCTGTCTTTTCCTTTGAGTGACACACATGACTACAGGCTAGCCTTGAGCATTGTGGAGAAGGATGGGGTGTCACTGATGCTCTCAGCTCAGCTCTGACTCCTGAGAGGGGACAGATGTTTGACACCTCGCTTGGATAGGTGAATTCTACCCTTCAGATCTCCTGTCCTTGACTCAAACAACTTGGAAGCCCCTGATGTTTCTGATGATAAACTACAACTCCCAGAAATCCTGGGTCAGCAAAAGTAAGAACGGATGTTGTCACAATTAGTAGAGCTTTATGGAAGCACGCCCTTCCCTGACAAGCTGGTAAAACAGATGTGGGAAGAGGGGAGAGGAGCTAAAAAATATTCTCACTCCGCTCCACTTCTATTTGAGGCCCCAGACATCCACCCTGTCGTTTATGTTTGGTCCCATCCACTTCCGCCTGGGGGAGGAGGAGGAACAGCCAAAGCTGGGCCCAGCAGAAGCCCTGGGAACTAGCTCCAAACACGATGCGACACAAATGGCCACATAACTTCCCAGGGAACTGAAGACATGACCCTGACTGATCTCAGAGGTGTAGGGACCTGAAAGTGAAAACCAGCTAGCCCTGTCAAGGTCTATCTCCAGAGGCTGAGCACCAGCTGGGGAGTGGAAGGCAAGAGCAGGTTGGTGTGTGGAAGGGCTTTGCGCTTTGCAGGCCATGGCCAGTTCACCCAGGAACACCTGCACAGCATCCGAAAGGGGGCGTGGGCTTCTCCTGAATCACTCATGGATACGGGGAAAGTCAGAGAGGAGTAGGATTACTTATATCCTTGGAGATCCCACCACAGGCCTTGCTCCTCCCAGTGGACCCTCTCACCTCTCCTGCTGGGCCTCAGCCTCCTTCTTGGCGACATCTTTCTCCTCCTCTTTCTCCTGAGGCAGCTCAGAGGCCACGCCGTTCTCTTCCTCCTCCTCTTCCACCGGCACTGGCTGCTCCACCTCCAAGATGGCCACCATCGCCTTCTCCCCTTCAAGGACTTCCGCAGCCTTGGTACGTTTAGGGGATTCCTCCCGCAGGTCCCCAGCTCTCCTCTTCAGCGCCTCCTTCTCCTTCTCCGTGGCTGGCTCATCGATGATCATGACCAGCGTTCCCTCTTCATCACAGCTTCCCTCCACGTTTCGCTTCTTATCTCCATCGCCATCTGTGGGTGTGGGCTGGGCCTCTATCTTGTCGCTCTTTTTCTGGGCTAAATTGGAGCCAAAAGCCTTGACTGTGGGGTCGTTCTCAATCTCCCACAGCCCCTCGCCAAAGCCTTTCCTCTTATTGGGCTTGCCCAGCTTCTGCTTGGACGCCTCATAAGGAAACAGGTCTTTGGGCCCCAGGAAAGCCGTCTCGTGGGTCCCGAAAAAAAACACCTGATATTTATTGCCTGGGAACTTCCCGGTGGCCTCAGGCACCTCGTCAATCCGGGCCGGCCAGTGGGGGTAGCCCTTCATCTTGGCAAATACCAGGTCCCCACGCTTGTACTCCTGCCGGTTGGGTTGGGACATGGTGGGGCTTTGGTCGCCTGGGGGCAACGGGCTGACGGCGCGAGCCCGAGTAGTTACGTTTTAAAATAATTGGATCAACATGTTTTTCTTCAGTTTCTAAGCGGACATCTTTTGGAATAAAGAAAAAAATCTGTAGATTTAAAGCAATAATTATGATTATTTATCAGAAAAAAAGTGAAGTATGTACACTATTTTTTGTGTACTTCCTCAACTTTTTTATAGTAATGTGGTTTTTAGATTAACAAATGGACTCTATTTTCTACTTAGAGATCTGGTACATAACTATAAGTGCTCCAGTTTTGACTAATCTTTTATATTTTCTGTCATTTCTTGAATCTTTTGAACTCAGGGTCTTCTGCCTGTTTTCTTGGTTTTTTTTTTTTTTTTTTTTTTTTTTTTTTGTAATCTGTTTCTGATTTGTTGCATCCTGTTCTCTGGGTTTTGCTGTAAAAACCTTTAAAAACCTGTAGAAACCTTTAGGTTGCTGAGTGATTATTTTTTAGAGTCTCCACTGTTTCCTCAAAAGGTCTTGTTTGGTTCTTGAAGGACTTTAGTCATTTTTTAAAAATCTTTTATCACTTAAAAGAAATCATGTTGAATTTCACCGAAACTTTTTCAATGAATTCATCTTTTTGGCGGTGATACGTGTTGTATGAAATGACTCTCCTTTGGTAACCGGTCTCCTTGTGTGATTCATAATGTTACATGGTGACCTGCTGTTTTTGTAGAGATTATAAATGCTAACTAATTAATGTTTCTTGCTTGGGAAGGCTTCACTCCAGAAAAGTGGTATTCAACTATAGTTTTGTGCTGGTTGACTGATGAGTGAGGTCCTGGTACCAGTGCTCCTGGAACAGGGTTCATATTCATGTGTTGAATTGTGGGTTGCATGTCAGGAAGATATTGTAACTGTAGAACTCTCCTTGTATTGCCAGAGCCTGGGGATGAGGATGATCTCCATTCTCGTCTCATGTTGAAGAGGAATTACTATGTAGACAGGCACAGAGAGCAAAGCAAAATTTATTGAAAGTGAGAATCTTTTGGCTGCGCAGTCAGGTCAGAGATTTCAAGGGAGGAGTTGCCAGAGAAGCTACTAGTGTTTACTTTTTAGACATCAAGTGACTGTTTCTAAGTGGTCCTTTTATGAAAATCAAGCCTAAATGTAACCAATTGGGAGGAGCAGAATGACAGCTAATCAGAAGGCAGGGATTACAATCTTGTCTAGCTTTCATAAAAATTAGGTGTACATATCTGACCTAATTGCCTTCTGACTGACCTAACTGTCCATTGGCCAGTTCTGATTTGTTGCATCTAACACCTCATACCCCTACCTTTTTTTTTTTTTTTTTACTTGGTGGAGGTTTACGGGTGCCTTCATTCAACTTCAAGACCTGCATACAGAACATTACTGCTGTTTCTAAGACTCTGTGTGTGTGTGTGTTTGCAGGAGCCCCTTTTTGGTTTAGAATCTCCGCATTTTCCCTTAAATCCAAATCCTCTTTAATGTTTAAACTTTTTTTCATACATTTTGTTTTGTAAAGGTTTATTTAGTTGTTTAAATGGCAGAGTCAAAAGAGAGAGAGGAGAAAGAGAAAGAGAGAGAGATCTGTACATGGATTCACTTCTGCCATGACTGTAATGAGTACATTAGGTTGAAACCAGGAGCCAGAAATTCTTGCTTGGTCTCCCACATGGTGCAAAGGTTCAAGTGCTCAGGTCATCTTTTGTTTATTTCCAGAAGAATTATTAGGGAGGTAGATCAGAACTGGAGCAGTTGGGACTTGAACCGAGGTTATATATGGGATGCCAGGAACTTTAGGTTGTAGGTTAACCTGCTGTGGAACAATTTTGATCCACTGTTTTCATTCTTAAAATCTGCCCACTGGGAATTTCTCTGTAGCTTTTTATCTATCTATCTATCTATCTATCTATCTATCTATCTATCTACCTATCTATCTATCTACCTATCTGCCTATCTATCTATTTATATTGGAAAGGCAGATCAGATTTAAGGAGAGAAGGAGATAAAGAGAAAGATCTTCTATCCATTCCCCAAATAGCTTCATTGGCCAGAGCTAAAGCCAGGAGTCTGCTGCTTCTTCTGGGTCTCCCATGCTTTTGCAGAGTTCCAAGGTTTTGGGCCATGCTGTACTGCTTTTCTAGGCCTCAAGCAAAGAGATGGATGGGAAGTAGAACAGCTGGAACATGAACCAGCACCCATACGAGATCCTGGCACTTATGAGGTGAAGATTTAGCCGTTGAGCCATCGTGCCGAGATCGATTTCTCTATGTCTTCAGCTTGGTCATAAGTTGAGCATACTTTTTATATTTACTTTATCCATTATTCTATATATATATTTTAAGCAGGAACAGGGCCTCTTTAGAATAGACCTACCACATTGCCAAAAATCCACCCTTTTTGAAGTTTCCTTCTGATTAAAGTGTCATTTTACAATTTAGTCTATGGATTAATTAATTTGGTTTTGAGTGTTCTAAATGAACTGCCTAGTTGTTTTCCAAAGAGTGGGAAATGAATCTTTCTACATGAAGTATTTTTTTTAAAGATTTATTTTTTATTACAAAGTCAGATATACAGAGAGGAAGAGAGACAGAGAGGAAGATCTTCCATCCGATGATTCACTCCCAAAGTGACTGCAGCGGCCGGTACTGTGCCGATCTGAAATTGGGAACCAGGAACCTCTTCCAGGTCTCCCAAGCGGGTGCAGGGTCCCAAGGCTTTGGGCCATCCTCGACTGCTTTCCCAGGGCACAAGCAGGGAGCTGGTTGGGAAGTAGAGCTGCCGGGATTAGAACCGGCAGCCTATATGGGATCCCCGTGTGTTCAAGACGAGGACTTTAGCTGCTAGGCCATGGCGCCGGGCTCCATGAAGCACTTTTAAAAAAAATTTCCCATAGTTGCATTCCTACCATCTGAGTATTTTTTTTCTACAAGTTTCAATTTCCATTGCCACTTATACATCTTGTACATTTTATACCTTTGTCCCCCTTGTGGAAACATTCTCACAAATGATCAGGAATTTCCTTATTGCATAGTGTTTCCTTTTCTCAAATGATTAGTGTGAAATATCCCAATTACCTCTGCATTTTCTTCATTATGAGCTTGGAAAATTTCACAGGAGAGAAAATCAGTTGTTATTGGAGCACCACCTGTATATCTGGCCCTATTTTCAGCTGAGTGATATGTAGAAGTTGCCAAATAAGACTGGCTCACAAGGGTCTCTTTACCTAAGGAAGAGGATAGAGGTTTGTTTTAAGTTGAGGCGCCAGCCATTTATTCATTTGTTTGAGAAGCAGTGAGAAAGAGACAAAGAGGCCTACTGTCTGCTTTTAGATTCACTCACTAAATGCCCATACACGGCTGGAGCTGCACTCAGCAAAAGTTGGGAACCAGGAACTCGATCAAGGTCTGCCACATGGGAGGCAGGGACCTGACTGAGCCATCCCTGCTGCCTGCTGTGCGCGTTAGCTGGAAGCTGGTTGTGAGCAGAGTTAGGATGTGAAGCCAGGCACTCCATCCTGTTGGGGGTCCCAACAGGAGGTTTATCAAACAGGTACTTTGAGAAAAGAAACTTACGAGGAAGAAATATATAAAGATCAACACATAACAAGTGCAGCAACATGATAAGTAGTAATTAACTGTGGAGGGAATCCAGGGATCAGACAAAGCTCTCCAGAAGTCTGAGTCAGACCCTGGTGACCACGAAGGATTTCAAATGACAAGAAAGGGATGGAAGTGTTCTGATGGGGCAGCAGCTTCCTCAAAATAACAACGTTCAGAAGAGGGACCCACGTGTTTCCCACTGCAACCACAGAGCAAACAGTATGCAAAAAAAAAAAAAAAAACACTTCTGCAAACAAAATGCCTCAGTAATTCTCCTGAGGGGACATACAAGGAGTTGTTTCACAGGTGATGGTGAATTGGCAGCTACATGTTTTTCGTAAAGTAAGAATCAACACATATAACTCCACAATCGAAGAATGTAATGAAGGCCATACCAGGAATCAAGGAAAATGAACGGAATGCATTTCTACAAAAGAATGCAGGTAGACATATATCTAATTGTAAGATATTGTGCCTTGATGAGGCTCAGTGCTAACATGGCTAGGGGAGGTTTTGCACGTCATCTCAGGGAATGGCTGATTCCTGTTTCAATTCACAGTAATAGGATGTCAAATCTAAGTATTTTACCTGTGAATTTTACCTTTTTGCATTTCTCAGCTGTATCTACCTTTCTCAATAAAACTTGTGTTGTAAATCATTAGTCAATCATACATAAGAGACTGATTGCTTATAATCACCTGAGATTGTTAATGTCCTTTTTATCACTGTTATTGCTACCTCTCATAAGTAATGATGTTCTAGTCTTTATTGTACTTTGATTAGCACTACATGGGTCACACGATAGCGTCTATTTCTACATGAAGATTCTTGACACTCTTTTTCATCACCCTAGCATCACGTTGATATCTTTGTTACATGTTTGTTAACTTTATGTGGATGAAAGTTCACTACTTATTTTTTAAAGATTTATTTTATTTTTATTGGAAAGTCAGCTACAGAGAGGAAGAGAGACAGAGAGGAAGATTTTCCATCCGACGATTCACTCTCCAAGTGGCCGCAACAGCCGGAGCTGAGTCAATCCTAAGCCAGGAGCTCGGAGCATCTTCCAGGTCTCCCAAGCGGGTGCAGGGTCCCAAAACTTTGGGCTGTCCTTGACTGCTTTCCCAGGCCACAAGCAGGGAGCTGGATGGGAAGCAGGGCCACCGGGATTAGAACCGGCACCCATATGTGATCCCGGGCATGCAAGGCAAGGACTTTAGCCACAAAACTACTGTGCTGGGCCTGAAAATTCACTATTTTTCTCCCTGTTGTGGGCTGTGCACATTGGCTCTGCATTTAAGGGGATACATAATGGAAATATAATGGAAACTGATATGTTCACAAGGGGAGACGGAGTGAAGTATGTCTCTGTACGTATAGTACAAGGATAGGCTCCCAGCGAGATGGCTGACAATGGCCTGACTATCAGATATTGGACTCTGGCATTGTCCATGCCTACATTGTTGGGAGACATCTCAGTGGCAGTATGAGGACTGGTGTAAGTTCATGAAAGACATACATTGTAAACTGGAGGGGAAGTCATTGGGGAGGGGAGGGAAGTTGGGGAGAGGGAAGGGAAACCCCAGGGCCTATTAAATTGTTTCATAAAACAAAATAATAATAAAAACAAATAAAAAAGAAAAAGAAAAAAGAATCAACAGGCAAACACCATTTAATGATATTCACTCAGAAATATCTACAATTACAACATTTCATTTTCTCCTTCTGTAGTTTTCAGTAGGATGAAGTGGAGTTTTCCCTTAAAAAGGGAAAACCACTTTTATTTTCCAGGATACATTTTGTTATTTGCTTGGGAAACAAAGCATGAAATCCATGCAGGTGGCTGAAACGCAAGGAGTGTCACAACAGTCCCCAGCAGAGGTCCCTTCTGGCATCTGTCCTCTGCTGAGTCTCTTGTTCTGGAACAATTCCTCTTTGAGCAGTCCTTGGAAATTAATATTTCTGTCAAATAAACTTAGCTATATTTGACTCCTGAAGCTGCACATTTACTGTTCCCAGCACGGCCTGCAGAACAAGGGACCAGGGTGCTCACTGTGCAGGGTTATCCTCATGGCATTCCGAGTATTCCCTCTGCTACCACCACTCCTACCTCTTATCCACACTGTAGTCAATAGGAGATCCTCATTCTGCCTTGGACTCTGAGTGAGTCTCTTCTTTTAAGGGCAGGAACAAACTGCTGGCAAACTATTGCACATGTGTTCATCATCATTGACATTTGCATTATTACAAATAAAAGATGAATTCTTCCTACACATGTGTGGTAAGAATGGTCAGAAAAATCTGTTTTGAGTTAAGCTTTCTCTCTTTGATATGTGTTTCAAGTTGCTAACCAAAATCTGCTTTAATTTTGTTAGTAGAAAGCTGAGCTGACACCAAGCAAACAAGGTCTGTTGTTTGAATGGAGTTCTGTACTTGATATCATCAATATTCAGGCATCTGGAAAGAAACCACCAATTGGATTCAAGAAAATTCAGTAAGATGATGCCTTTTTTTATGTGCCCCCAAATAGAGACTTAATTAGTTGGGAGACAGTGCTTTTTCATGGAACTTAAGAAAAAGATCTTTATTATAAATATAAAAAATTAGTAGGACCTGGATGACAGTTTTGTAGTAGTGCTATGGCAAACCACAGGCCCTGCCTGCCATGGTCAGCTGTAAGCAAAGCCTTTCCGTCTTAACTGTCCATCTCACTATCCAAAACTAAGCTAACACAGTGCAAGACATTGGTTCCTTAATTTCAAAGTTCCCTCTGAAACTCAAATTGATTTGATTGCCATTTTAAAAGGTTTGGGGGCCCGGCTGCGTGGCCTAGCGGCTGAGATCCTCGTCTTGAACGCACGGCGATCCCATGTGGGCGCTGGTTCTAATTCCCATCCAGCTCCACTTCCCATCAAGCTCCCTGCTTGTGGCCTGGGAAAGCAGTCAAGGACGGCCCAAAGCTTTGGGACCCTGCGCCCGCTTGGGAGACCCGGAAGAGGTTCCAGGTTCCTGGCTTCAGATTGGCGCAGCACCGGCCGTTGCGCTCACTTGGGAGTGAATCATCGTATGGAAGATCTTCCTCTCTGTCTCTTCCTCTCTGTATATCTGACTTTGTAATAAAAATAAAATAAATCTTTTAAAAAGAAGTTTTGGGAAATGGAACTTAAGAAGAGGTATTTAGGTCATAAAGGTCCTGCATTTGTGAATCGATTCATGTTCTTGTTGGTGGAATGGGTTATAGATCTCAAGAATGGGCTTGTTATAACAAATTCAGTCCCTTCTTGATCTTTCCCTGTTTCACATACTCACCTGTGTTATGATGCAACACCAAGGCCCTTACCAATGTTAGCACAAGGTTCTTGGCTTTCCCGCCATCAAAACATGAGAAATAAATGGCTATTGTTTATCTTCAGTCCTTGGTGTTTCTGTTATAGCAGCATAAAGTAGACTAAGATACCTTTCTCATTATAAACTGAAACTCTGTCCCATCTATCAGTATAGCTTCATTTTTATAATTTTTTAAAATAGTTTAACTTGTGTATTACAGAGAGAGAGAGAGACTCCCATGCACTAGTTCACTTCTGCAAACATCTGCAACAGATGACCCTGCACCATGCCAAATCCAGGAGCTGGGAACTCATTTTAAATTTCCTGTGTGTAATCAGGAATACAAACACTTGCATCATCATCTGTTGCCTCCTAGGGCATGCATTGTCAGGATGCTGAGGTTGGGAGCAGAGGCAGGACTTGCACACAGGTGCTCTGATAGGGAATGCAGACATTTCAAGGAGCATCTTGCCTACTTCACCAAATATGTATAAGCCACCAGCGCATTATTTGTTGTATCAGCTTTTTTTTTAACCTGTTTCTTTTACTCTCATTCCATTTCAATTCTAATAATTTGTTTGGGGGATTGTTCTTTACCACTGTCCTCTTGCTCCATAAAGAATGGGGGAGATTAACACCATCATTAATTAATTTGGCGTTTTTATTCCTATTGGTCTGCATCTAGGTTTTTTTAATATGAAGATACCATAATTTTCCCCACACTACTCATCCTAGGCTCTTTTGTCAGAAACCAGGGTGAGAGGATGGAAAAGAAAACAACCAAATAGTCAAGCCAATTTCTCAAAGCTGTAGAGATTGAGAAAGCAAGGTTCCACCTGGAACAGTCGTGTTCAATAACCGGATAAGAAATTTCCAAGTTTATTTGATTAGAATAAATTGGGATAACAAACTTTAAAAGAGTTTCTCTGAGTTCATTTGGGTTTCAATGTGGTGAAAAATAATCAAGACATTGACATGGATACCACTGTAATTAAAAAAAAGAATATTGGTATCTTGGCTTTCATTAGCCGACAGATTGATTATCCTTTGTCAAAAAATTGATAATCTTTCTACTATTTTTCACACAGATTCTTTTGTGTAATTATAATCTGCCTGAGTTTCTTTGTGGCTATTATTATGGATGACAAGCTAGTTGAATCCATTTCAATCTTATAACTAAAATTCATGGCCAAACCAGTAAATTTTTTTTTTTTGTGTTCTATTCTGTGGTGTGTAGCGTTTGACCTATATGTTGGGTCATTTCTTACATGTTGATATGGAGAGCAGTGGGGGAGAAACCAGATCTTTCACAGATAAGAACTACCTTTTTTCCCCCCGATTGGCAATTGAATTCTTAACCCTAATATGAAAGACAAGTGGAAAATTTTGCTTCTAATCTCCACCCTTCTGTTCTATAGGTTGATGTAAGAGAGGATAAATGTATGATACTAATTTTTCATTTTTGTTTTTCATAAGTTCATTAATTCACACAGTCACTTTAGATTGTATATTGTATGTAGAGTACTGTGTTTTTTTCTGTAAAATTCCCAGTTCCCAGCATTTAGCCATTACAACGTGCTAGACTCATAATACTTTGTGTCCTTGAGCCCTTTGAGATTCCTTGCATTTTGGTTAAAATTATCCTCTTACTGTTTGTGGGACCTCTGCAATGACATCAATGAAGTTTAAAGCTCAGGCCTTCATGTTGGGTTGTGCCAACACGTCAGCTTGGTGCTATTACAAGAAGCTATCAGGAAGCAGCTCTCATAGGATCAGCATGGCCATTCAGTAGAGCCAGGGACAATAGAATGAACACAGGGTCTGGGATCCCAGAGGCTGCTCTTGGCAGTACTGAGCCATGCTTTCCTCCTGTTCTTCTTGGTGACTGTCTTAGGCAGAGCTCTTCAATACCTGTCTCCAGATCATCTATGACCCTGTTGGCTCTAGGATTCACGACTTGGAACTTAGTTATGAGTCACATGCAGATTCTGCCTTTATGCAGAATCGGAGTCATTTTTATGTGGATTAGCCCATATGGCTACTCAACAGTCCTGGCTCTGTTATTGTTTAAGAAATACAAGGCAAATCACATTGCCATGGGCTTTTTCTTTCTTGCAATTAGCATTTAAAATGACTTTGCTCTTGTTTGATGGTTAGCAAGCGTGTACGTTATGCTAAACATTTTGTGGAGCATCTTCATGAAGGATATCCTCTCTTCAGCATCTGAAACATCTGTAATGAGATGAGAATTTGGATTCAGGGCAAGACTGCTATATGAGCCATGCTCTGTATAATCTACCAATAATCTCACAATAGTCTGAAGCCAGCATTGCTGCAAGAAATATTTAGCTGGACCACTTTGTTGTGTAGATGAGGATATTGAGACACAGAGAAAGATAACGATTTGCAAATGGTTACAAAGATGTTTATTGGGAAAGCAGGAGTGGAATTTAGGGACCAATAGTCTTTCCTCTGTGATTCTGAGTCATTTTGTAGCAATACATTGCTTTGAACTGAAATGATTGCATAATATATCCTCTTGTACAGGTGCTGCATAATATAAAATTTTTCATTATAGAAACTTTCAACCATACACAAGTACAGAGAATATATAATTGAACCCTTAGGATGGGTGTTTAGTCTAGCATTTAGATCAAGTCACATTTAGATCAAGTCCAACATTTGAAGTGCCTACGTGGGACACTTGGTTTTGTCTCCTGTGATAGACAAGTAGTTGAACTCCTAGCACTCGTATAACAGCCCTGGATTGAGGTCTCGATAAAGATTTATTTATTTATTTTATTTTGAAAATCAGAATGGAAGAGTTGGGGAGAGAGTGACAGTGAGAAAGAGAATCTTCTATCCATTGATTCACTCCCTTAATGGCTACAACAGGCCAGGAGTCTAGAATTCCAACCCTGCATATGGGTGGCAGGCATCCAATCACTTGGGCCATCTTCAGCTTCTTCATAAGGTGCATTAACATGAAGCTGTGTAGGAAGCAGAAAAGCCATGACTCTACCCAGTGTGAGGATATGCAATGCTCTTCTTGCAGGCAATGGCCGCTCATAAACTTTTAAAAACATCCCTAGCATGCATTGATTTCAAGAACTAAATTTCCTTTTAATTCAATTTCCCACAAACTTTTGAAGTACCATTGAATAAAATACAAATATATTACTTATTTATAAAGTCCACAAAGTTTTCCAAAACAAAACCACTTACACTGTAGATAATTAGAGCCATGTACATATTGCTAGAGGGAGAGCTAGATGAACAAATCTTATATCCTCTGCCAAAAACTACCTCCTCCTTGTCTAGTGGAGAAGAGGACAGAGAAAAGAGAAAAAAAATATATAGATAGAAAGAAAAGAAGAGGAGATAATGCTTGTGATGGTATAGACCTTAAGGCTGGAGGCAAAGAGTAGATGCTCAACTTTGACAGGTGACTTGTCTGCAGCTTGTTTTTGCTTGCGACAAATTTGCCTCTATCTTCTCTAATACAAGCATCAGGTACCTTACAAATGAACAGAAGGGTTGGACAGGGGCATTTGTTTTCTCTGTATGCAAAATCCTGCATCACCAGAGACCTTCATCAATTATGTGACCAGCACTTAAACAGTGGACATTTGATAGAATGATACCCATTCCTCTTATCTTCATGTTTTCAAAAGTCAATTTGTTTCTAGTCATTGATTCTGTTGTTGGCTTAAAAACACAATATTTAAGGAAAAACTTTGTAGAAGACAGAATATGTGATTCTTTTATATACATATAAATTCCATAGACCCTGGAATTTCCCCTGCCCCTCCATCACCCCACCAAATTCACCTATATTATTACTATAACATAGTTCTTCATAAACAGTCGCATGTTCATCATTGTGGGCGTGGACAATGGCAGATAATCCAGCATCCAATTGTCAAGATACAGCTAATAGTTTCATTAGAAGTCCATCTTTGACCTGGAAGCAGAGATGTGCACTACACTGCATCCTCACATCTGGACACGATAGTCTCCATTACACAGTCCCCACACATCCCTCTTAAATGAAAGGCGACAATACAAAATCAACAACAGGAAGAAAAATACAAATTTACAACACCATGAATTTCTCAGGAGGTTTTGATAGTTCAACAGTCCTGAATTGCTGGCAATTCCACCATTCCAATCATGATGAAATCTCTCTTGAATCTACTGGCTGCTATAGTTCACCTTAGTGTCTCCGTCTGCCCAGATCTTCACTGCCACCGATTGGCTGGGGTAGTTGATCAATTTGTTCTGATCCTCTGTCCTCTGCCATGGTACCAGGTTCCTCTGGAGGCTCCGATGCACTGTCATATCCTTCATGTACATTTGTATATGCTGTCCACTGCTCTGTCTGAGCCACTGAGGAGGCCCAGCTCTGACACATCTACTCCCATAGTCAGCCCATGGAATCAACAATTCAGTTGGTAGGGAATTGCCCAAGAAACCTCATCTGAGGCCATCCCAGACCTGATTCTTGTGTGTGTTTGCCAATACAAGGTCTGGCACAGTCTGTCACCCAAATCAGCCTATGCACACACTAGTAGTTGCAATTGCTGGGTCAGTTCTGTCTCTAGCTACGTGTTTTATGAAACCCAATGAGTATTGGAGCCCAGCCTGATCCTACCCACCACACACCTAGCCTTCACGTAAACGAGTGGGAGCTGCACCCCAGTCAGAGCAACCCAAAAAACCCCCACCAGGCCTGCCCCTGCCCTGGGTTCCCATGCTTGGCAGTTTGTACAGCAGACTGGTTCTGTCTGTCCCACATCCCATTCAGCTCTCATAAAGTGGATGGGCATTGAAGCCCAATTCATCCCATCCGGCCCCACTATCCAGTCCACAGTGGTGCCAGCGGGTACCACCATCTGTCTAAGCCATGCCTACGCCTGACAGGATTTGGCTCCTGTGCCAGCACCTGTGATGCTGTGGCAAAGCCCAATCAGTCCACACTGACACTGGCTTATGCATGTACCAGAAGGTGCAGTCAGCTCAGCCTGGCTTTTCCCTGATCCAGCTCACACATGGTTCAGCAGACCTGGACTAGCCCATCCTATACCTACCCTGGTTCTCACGAGCACCAGTGGGTGCTGGATTCTAGCCCAGTCTGGTGCATTCCATACCCAGCCCGTACACATGCCAAGGGATTCTGCAGCTATATCCAGACCAGACTGCAGCCCCTACCCTGGCCCTTGCACTCTCCAATCGGGATCACAACCTGGCCAGGGTGTCTCTTTTGCTCCCCAGCCAGGCCTGCTCCCCCCCACAGATCTCATGTGTGCCAGTGGTTGTTCTGGCCTGGCCTGGCATAGCCCCCATCTATCTTAGCCTTTGCCTTCGGATGCTGTAGCCTGGTTGGACATAGCCAGCCCCCAGTCCCAAGTCTCGCTGGTGGGTGCCTCAACTTGGTTCTGCTCATCATGTTCATGTCCATATAGCTGCGACTGAGGGAGCTTAAAGCCATGAACAAGGAAATAAATTTAGATTTCCCATGTGTGTGGAAGGAAGCCAGATACTTCAGTCATCACA
This sequence comes from Ochotona princeps, assembly GCF_030435755.1. NCBI lineage: Eukaryota > Metazoa > Chordata > Mammalia > Lagomorpha > Ochotonidae > Ochotona > Ochotona princeps. The sequence continues at coordinate 44,226,159 of NC_080840.1, forward strand.
TATTGACTTCTATGATATGCAGTGACAAGAATCTAGATTGGGAATGGTGCAGCTGAGACTTGAACCAGGCTTTCGATATAGGGTACTTACATAGCAACAGTGGCTTAACCTGCTGCATAACAAGGCTGGACCCTTCAAGAACTTTTTGAAGTACTCTCTGTTGAACACTTATCTCTAATATGCTTATACTGGAGTAAGCTTATTTTATGAAATAGTTTGCATTTTAATTGTCAAAAATGTGAATATATTGAGGGATATGTTTTGTGGTCCACCATCATCATTTCTCCTAATTTGCTTGGGGAAAAACCCACTAAAAATATAGTTATGTACTTTCTACCTTTTGGAGAAACACAGGTATTGTTATTTGTTTCACGCATTTTATGAAGAGTTGTGTTATGTCCTGGCATGTGGAAGTCTATAAAACATTTTGGATTTTACCTTTTTCTTTGAAATAATAGCCTAACCATTTTCCAATGATCATGCCTACAGTGGGTGCCAATTTTCTTTTGCATTATGTATCTTTTAATAAAAAGGATAAAGCACTAGCTTTCTTCCATCAGTAAAATCTCCATAATACATTTATACAGAAGAATTTGTAGAATATTTATAGATAAGAACAAATCACTAAAAGTAAAACTGGAGCGAAATCAAAAATTATGCCCAAAACCATTTAGAAGTTTCTCTCTTCCTAAGTTGCTTCTTGAATTTCTGGATGTGGTGGAATTTCCACCCAGCTGGTGTCTATTCTTTTCTGTTTATCAAGCCTCATTTGGGCCCATTTTTATAGATTTATTAATCACCTATGTTTGTACCTTCCCCCTGTTAATCACCTGTGTTTGTACCCTCCCCCGAACAACACCATATCAACATACACATTGGAGCACCCTGAATGAAACCTATGAAACCAATGAAATCTAGACTTACTAGTCTATAAGAATAAGAAATAAAAATAATAGATTCTTCTAACCAAATGTTAAATCAACTGAACGAAAAGCTCTATTTAACTTTCATGAAAGGTGATCCAGCTGTGTACAGACTGGATGATTATGAAGAATTCCAAGAGGAACCAGATTGTGGATCATGAAGGAAGTGGATCCCTACTCTGGGTGGCAAAGGGGGAATGGATCATCATTTTGCTTTTCATCAGTGGAAATAACAGGAAATTGAGAGATTATATGGTAGATGGAACCACGTGCTTGTAGCCAACTGTACCATATTTTTTCCTGAATGTGACATTTTTAATGTAGCTATCTTTTGCTTCTTGCTGAACAAAAGCTCTGGAAATGAATATTTAATGGTTGGGAATGAGCCTTGTAAGGGGATCACAAAAACTAATATTAAATATGATATAAATAGCTCTTATAATACATCTTTAAAAAGTATTTTGGAATATGAATTTGTTACGGTTTATCTCACTTCATTGCTTCCGGGTTTTTAGCCCCACTGGAAAAGCAGGGCTGCCTCCTTTTGGTTCCTCTTTTGGTTCTGTTGCATTCATCCATCCAAGTCTGCAATCTTTCCACAGTTCATAGTCATGTATTTATTTCTAACCATCCATTACAGTCCTAAGGTTCATGATGCAATTTTGAAGTAAATAAACATACTCTTCAATAGGCCAGGATGGCAAGCCCTGCTGAGTGAAAGTTATCAAAGCAAACTTGGGCAATGGTTAGGATAGGGAAGTTTTCATGCTTGGCTCTAGAGAGGGATGCCATCTAGTCAGGCCATTCTTTCACTGTATTGTGAGGGTGAGTTTAAGTATACCTGACACCCCCTGGAAGACAGCTTTGTTCGATGATTCCAAATTCAAAGTCCATGAAATTCTCAAGGACCTATCTACCTGGGAAATAATTGTCAAGGCTGTTTTTGATTTAGGACATTTCACCTGCAAGTTCTTCTCAGTCTAAGAAGAGCTCTATTTCCTTTTTATCTTTCTTGGCCTATGCACAGTTTCTGGAAAAGCCTAGGGAGACTCTGGGGATCTTCCTGTCCCAGTGCTGGCAGCCAGCAACTGCTCTTGACGCCATGCCTGTCAGTTCAATGTCTCGGCTCTGCCTAATGGGTACCACATTGTTCTGGAGTGCTCTTCTTGGAACTTTTTTAATGACTGTGAATAACATTTTGAAAGTCCCAACACCTGATCTTCCATTAACCGACCTGGCTATTTTGCTTTTATATGTCCAGAAGAGTCAATTATCCTGCAACTCTCTGATTAAAGTGTACCCAGCTGAATTATAGAAGCACCTATTTTAGGAAACTTCCCTTGTGTTGCAAATCTTTCCAGTTGAGGTACAGTGTTTCCGTAGAAAACATTTCCTTTTACTTTTTAAACCTTGTCACATTTCACAGTACTTTACGATGTGTAGGGGTTGTTAGCACCCATTCTGATAGTGGTAAGCTACACCCATCCTCAGGGTCCTGCTGTTACTTTGATAGTTTGAGATTTTGCAAGACGATCTCTCTTGGGTGGCATGGATTGTTTTGTGCCTCCAGAATGTAATCAGGACATAAGTTCAAGGCTGTTTCTTTCCAAACGGTTGGCCATGGATGGGCACAGGGGAATGGGGAAGGCCAAGCCTCTTTTGCACAGGCTTAAAAATGCAGAGTAATGGGGCGGCATGATGCCTCAATGGTTAAATCCTCGTCTTGCAAGCATCAAGGTATCATAACCGTAGCAGTTTGTGTCCCGGCTATTCCACTTCCTATCCAGCTCCTGCTTGTGGCCTGGGAAAGCACAGGAGGACGGACCAAAGTTTTGAGACCCTTCATCCACATGAGAGACTGAGAAGAAGCTCTAGGCTCCTGGCTTTGGATTGGCACTGCTTCAGCCATTGCAGTCATTTGGGGAGTGAACCAGTGGATGGAAGATCTTTCTGTCTGACTCTCCTTTTCTCTGATCTGCTTTTCTAATAAAAATTAGATAATAAATTTGTTTTTAAATGCAGAATAATGAGCAACTAACTGTGTCTTTGAGCATTCCAGAACAAGCTATAGAAACTAAGATTTGGGGTTTGAAAATAAATTCAGCATAAAATAAATACAAATCAAAATAATTTTTCTGATTGTTGCTTCCTTCCCATTTTTTTTTTCCATAGCACACTGTTAGTTTCTTCTCTGTTTCACAGCTACTCAGACATTAACCTATTGGTGTTTAGGGTCAGTGCGGAACATCTATCTCCCACATTTGTCATTTGTCTTGTGCTTTGTTACTACAACTAAGTCTTAATTTCGTATCTGAATTTATTGGTATTTGCTTTTGTTGCTTCTGAGTTTTGAATCATAACTAGGAGTTCCTGTGCTTTTTCAGGTAATAAAGACATTCATCCATATTTTCTTCTCTACCTGTGTATTTATGAAAAGAATTTCATTTTCTAAACTAATTTCTGATGTCTGTTGTAAGAAATAGATCTGGTTTATTTTATTTTCCCACTGCTGTTCCATTATTGCTTTATCATTTGTGAAGAAATTCATCTTTTCCCCACTCAGTTGAAACTTCCCCTTTGTTGTATATTGAATTCTTACATGCAACTGTGTAAATTTTTGCTTTTTTTCATTTCTTGCATTAGTCTCCCTATGTATTCATGAATCAAAAGCATGCTGTTTTTAATTCCATGAATTTTAACATTGTTAAGATGAATGTAATTTATAAAGTTATTTTATATGTGATAGAGACAGCTCACCTCTTCCCCAATCTGATCCATTGTTCTTCCATTCCTGTAATTATTCTTGGCTTTTATTCTAATGAACTTTATGGCCACTTTATCTAGCTATGGGAAAATAAAGCTGTTGACATTTACTGAGATGGCATTAAACTTTGTCATATATGTAGGGAGAATTCTCATTTTCCCAGAAGTTAGTATTTTCTACATAGGTATACTGCATATCTTTGTACTTTTCAGTAAGCTTTGTGATTTTTGGAGTTTTACAATTTCTCTACATAAGATTTCCTTAGTTTATAACCCATTAAAGCTGTGTCTCAATGTTTTCTTTTCCAAATGTAAATGCACTATTATTTTTTAAATGCACTATTCTTTTCCACTATACTTCTTTTTATTGATTTTGTTCCATGTGTGAATGATATTTTTACAACTTTCTGTTTAAGATTATCATAATAAATTATTTTGCTGTTAGTGGTTTTTCAATGAGGGATGTGTTACAGATGTATAATTCTATTGCGTTAGATCACTGTATTTAATTCTGATACCACTAATTGGCTTATCTTGTTTTATTCTATTGGTTAAAAGCATCAACACGATGTTGAAAAAGCTGTTTAGAAAGAATAAAGTTGATTGGATTACCCTTTATTCTTCCTTTCACTTTTGCTCTTCTAGAAAAAGATGTGAGAAAAAGAATAGTTAGAAGATCCTAAGGTATATGGGGATAGTGCAGTTCTTAGCAAGCTAATCCTCTGCCTGCCATGCTGAGATTACATACAGGCACTTGTTCAAGTCCTGGCTTCTCCACTTTCCAATCCAGCTCCCAGCTTATGGCTTGGGAAACCAGTGGATGGTGGTTTAAGTCCTTGGGCCCCTGCACCCACATGGGAGATCTGGAAGAAGCGCTTGCTGCTGGTCTCAGATCAGCTCAGTTCTGACCATTGTTGCTATTCGTGGTGTGAACCAGCGGATGGAAGATCTCTCTCTGTGTCTCTCCCTCTTTGCCTCTCTCTGTAACTCTGACTTTCAAGTTAAATAAATGAATCTCTAAAAGCAAAACTTCCTAAGATTGATCATGAAGCAGACAAATGGAATCTAAAAGTTGTATGATCTGTGATGATATATTTAGTTTTATGGCTCACATGAAAGCTATCATTGAACAGCCAAAACTTTAATGCTTCATTTTTGGAGGAGTTTCCAAAACAACTACTCTCTGAGTTATGAGAATATGGATGTTTCAGAGCTGTTCTGAAGCCAGGAGCCAGAGCCTCTTTCAGGTCCCTCATGTGGATGCAGGGTCCCAAGGCTTTGGTCCATCCTCCTTTGCTTTCCCAAGCCACAAGCAGGAGCTGGATGGGAAGCGGGGCAGCCAGGACATGAACTGGCATCTATATGGGATCTTGGTGATGGGAAGAGAATGATTAGACAATCGAGCCATTGCGCCAGTCCCTTGTTTCAACTATCTTTTTTTGCCAAAATTACCTGAGTATGGCACCTAAGTGAGAAGACCTTTTATTGGACTTTCTGCCAAAGTTACATCCCTAATATTTCCCTAATATTGTTCAGGACTTATTAAGGTGAAAAGACCAATGAAATTGTTTTTCAGATTAATTCCACATAGAAACCTGAACTGAGGTCTGCAATTATCACGTAACTTCTTTACAATTATAAAGCTTGTAGAGAGGTAGAGGAGATTCAAGCCAAGTGTTACATAACAGCATGCAACAGTTCTCTAAGAAGCAAGGCTGAGAAACTGGCACTGAAAGAATTAATTATAAATAGGAACAATTAAGAATGAATAACATAAGATGAAGAAATAGTGGAGACCAGGGCTGACTGTTGGCACTGCTAGGGACATGAGCCTGGTGCAAGAGCCCAGAGCAATCCCCCGAGTCTGTTTTTATTCTCTGTGTACAAATCAAATGTTACATAAGTCTGAGGGTCTATAATTACTTGCAGATTACAACATTTATTAGTGAACACATCCATTGATTGTCTTAGTTGTTCTCCTCCTAAGTGCTGGGCAGTCGGGTGCTTAGGAAATGACTCCGCACTAACACAGGGCTGTAATCTCCTATTCTCCTTAGTCTTTATGGCAACCAGGCCTGAATGATGGCATTCCAAGCATTTATCCTTGCCATGGTCTTGGCCTTACCAGAGGGAGGCATTCCTCCACCCTGATCTTGTTCCCGTAAACAACCATGACAGAGTTAAGGACCTAAATTCTGTCAGTAAGAAGTCACCTATCCAAAATCAGGCCTTAGTGAAGCCTGTCCCAAGCCAGGGCTAAAGCTAAAAAATCCCAACATCCAAGAACTGTTGAACTTTTACCCTGCCCTCTCTGTGGTCCAATAATCCAATCTATGGTCTGGTTTGTATACAAACTGCTCTGTCAATGAGAATCTCTGAGAAAGGTCTTCTCAGTTTCATGGCTGCCCCTGAAATAGTTATCGGTGATTCTAAGGGGGCCGTTGATGTAAGCATTATTAAATGTTCACTCATATTTTAAGAAGTGTGTGGCCATGTGGCTTGTCACATCTGCTGACTGCAGAAAATGACTCAATCTCTTACCCTGACAAATTGCATTTCACTCCCAGGAGGATAATCCAGCCAGAAAACCATCTACACTTTCACTATTGTGCAGCTATCTCTAGATTTACTGCAACTGCTTCTTTTTTTTTAATTAGGATTTATTCATTTTTTTTATTGGAAAGCCGGACATACAGAGAGGAGGAGAGACAGAGAGGAAGATCTTCTATCTGGTGTTTCACTCCCCAAGTGAGCCGCAACGGGCCGGTGCGTGCCGATCCGAAGCCGGGAACCTGGAACCTCTTCCGGGCCTTCCACGCGGGTGCAGTGTCCCAAAGCTTTGGGCCGTCCTCAACTGCTTTCCCAGGCCACAAGCAGGGAGCTGGATGGGAAGTGGAGCTGCCGGGATTAGAACCAGCGCCCATATGGGATCCCGGGGCGTTCAAGGTGAGGACTTTAGCCGCTAGGCCACGCCGCCGGGCCCAGCAACTGCTTCTTCAAACTTCCAGGAGAACAACTATGGTTCTCATTGTGGGCATGCTTCAAGTTCTCTGTCTGCTCCCACCTGAGTTATTTAGAGTAAAGCTGTAGACAATTAAAAAAATTAGACTCAAGAATGGACTGTTTCCTTTTTTAGAGAATGAACTTCACCTGCCTGTTACAATCTCTTCCCTATTAGGAGCAAGGCTGTTGTTTTTCATGTTCTTTATGGTTTTATGAAAATGTTTTGTGATTTCTAAAGTATTATGCATAAAGGTAATAAGAAAGTTAAAAGGGAATCTTTTTTTTCTATTAGCTGGCATTCAGTGATGTGTCAAATCTTGATATGCTTAATTTGTCTTCTTTCAACTTTACTTTTGGATTTCCTGATTCCAATTTTTCAAAAGTTGACAGACATCATGTTATTGCCACTAATGCCTCCCACTCAGCTCTCAGAGGTTCATTGTTCTGTGGGACAAGTTGTCACCTCCCCTCTCCTCTTGCTTAGTTCACTTTAAGAAAGTGAGGTAGGTTTTGGATCTTTCACATGCAGTTTAGCAGAAACTGGCTTGGGGATCTTCAACTTTCTGAGGTTTGTCCTAGAAACTTCAGCTTTTCTTGCAATCTGCCTTCCTCTGCTCTTCAGTGTTTATGGCCTGTGTGTGGTGGAAGGCACAGGGCATCTGAAGCTCAGCATCACGGGGTTGTAGTCAAATTCACCATTGTCTGAGTAGGCTCAATGAACCTTGTGTCCTAAGTGGATTTCTATGGCTGTTTGATTGGCCTTCACATAGCTTATCTTTTTGTTTTAATATATTTATCTGAAAGGCAGAATGAGGGAGAGAGGGTAGGAGAGAGAGAGAGAAGCAGAGAGAGAGAGAGAAGGGGAGAGAGAGCAAGTGAGAGAGAGATTGTAAGAGAGAGAAAATATTTCTTTCATCCACTGAATTAAAGCCATAAGCTGGGAACTCCATCCAGGCCTCTCATGGATGGCAGGGGTCCAAGGACTTGAGCTATCATCCACTGCTTTCCCAGATACACTCAATTAGGAAGCTGGATTAGAAGCAGAGTAGTTACGACTAGAACTGACACTCTGGCCTAAGATGCTGGCATCCATAGCAGTAGCTTAATTGGCTGTGCCACAAAGTCTGACAGTTTCACTTCCTTCCTGCTGCAGCACATCTCACCCTTTTACTTTCCTTGCTGTGTGATTCCTTTCCTCTCCCATAACATTTCTCTGTTACATGCACTTGGTTTTCCACTTTCTACCTTGTTTCCACCTAACAAGTATGGCCATAGTCCAATTTATATTGTCCTAACATATTTATTATTGAGACCGTTTTTCCACTATCAAAACTAGTCTACTTCAGACTAGTTTTTGTAGACTTTACTATTGCCTACTTACTGTTTTTGTAGACTTTACTATTACCTTGGTACTGCCCAAAGGGAATTGCTCAGTTTTTCACTGTATTATCTCTCCTCGAAATCTGACTTAGACTAATCATTGCCCTTCACAAATACAGTTAATATTTAAGTTGGAGCAACTCAGGGATGTGGGACCAGATGCTTTACTGTACTGGACCCTTACAAAAACTTTCACAAGGCACTCAACCTTATTTGTGAAATCACCACTGCAAAAATTGCCTTCATATCAGTTGTGCTGTCTCAAAATCAAACACTCCCCTAAAACCCAACGATCTTCCTCGTAATCCATTCCATGTGACAAACGAGTATGCAGTATTGTCTCAATCTAAGCTGCCAGATATGTGATGGGGTAGGCATTACGTAGTGGGCAGAGGGCGCATTGAATGCCTCGTCTCAGAATGAGCAATAGTATAGAGTATTAGAGACCCTAGAGCCTCAGGCTCTGACATATGGGCAAGGATAGGTTGATGGTTAGTGTGAGGTGCTGGAATTAGATGTGGGTCTAAGATCAGTTGTGTCCATTTTATTGTCTTGATTTGGTTAGTTTTTTTTTTAAATCTAGTATTGTAGGCACTACAGTATGAACTAAGCACACTGGTAAGGTATGCCTGCTGCCCTCCTGATTTGTGTAAGTCTCCTGAGTTCTACTGATATTTGAAAACCTTTGGAAGATGAGAATTAGGGTTTTAGGAAAGTACCAAGACTAAACTTCAGAAGTGGTGCATTTTATTAGGAAAACGTGGAATCTTGATGCAGTATTCTAAGTTCACATAATGATAGACTGCAACCAGAACAGGAAACATCTCTGTGTCTTAGTTTTCTGGATTACTGGAGCAGTGGAGTAAGGGAGAGGAACACTTGTCCCAAGATTCTCTCAGAAAAACCATGAAAATCACATACAATGTTTTTGAAAATCAAATAATCATTTACAACATACATATCAGATTATGTGAGTATAGTATTCCATGTAATAAGATGTACAGTTATCATAAAGAATCAAGCCTCAGGAACCTCAGTTGAGGGCATCTATCTGATGAAACATTGTTAGCAGAGGCCATTGGATTATCATCACTCATATTTGGCTATGTTCCAACTGTGCCTAGCTTTGGCCATTGATTTGGACATATCATCATGCAAATCCAATGTGTCAAAGTAAAGCATTTATTTAGATGCCTCTTTTGCCCCTACTTTCTTCTAGTCCAACAGCCAGGATAGATGGGGCTTCAGGCCCAGAGCCCCCTACCCTGATATATGGGACCTTGAAAAGGCCGACTAACTTACTTTCCACACTGAGGACTTGAGAGCAATCTTTCAAGGCAACCCGCTTGTTGTCTATTATTGTATGTGATCATTCTCGTTTCCCTGCAAACACTGAGTCCTAATGATGTGCTTCATTTTATTGCCTTGCCAGTCCCTTCCTGCATGCTATTTTAGGTTGCAGTTTAGTGTTTCTGGTTGTTTGTATCAGCATCATCCTGTTGTCCTTTCTTCCATAGGTTACCCAATTCATTATGGTCTGGTCTATCTGCCTCTTCAGTTTGAACCCCACCTCACTTGACCTCATTCGTTCTTTCTAGGTACCCTAACCTCTCTCTACCACCATGCTGTTAACTGGCTCTGTCTGTTCACCCCTTACTTCTAACTCAAGTGCTTCTTCTTCATGAAAGTGTGTCTTGATCTTCATGATCTGGGCAGGACATTATCCAGTATTGAACCTCTAACTCCAAGCTCAGGACCCCTTTGCATGTTTATTTTATCTCATATGCTCATTTGATTTGCTTTTCCTTTTAATGCCATGTGTATCTTTGTTTACTACATGTCCTGTTCTAACTGGCACATTGGAGATGCTAAATGAATAATTTTTGAAGAAATGCAAAAATTAATAAAATAAACATGAGACATAAGGCATTTTCTTTAAGATTTATTTATTTTATTGGAAAGGCAGATTTACAGAGAGAAGGAGAAACAGAGAGAAAATCATCCATCTGCTTTTTGACTCCCAGCATGGCTGCAATAGCCGGAGTTGAGCTAATCCAAAGTCAGGAGCCACAAGTCTCTTCCGAGTATTCCATGTGAGTACAGAGTACCAAGGCTTTTGGGTCCCTCTCTTCTGCTTTCCCAGGCCATAAACAGGGAGCTGGATGGGTTATGGAGCAGCCAGAACACAAACCGGCACCCATATAGGATGCTGGCACTGCAAGGTAAGAAGGATTAGCTGGTTGAGCAATTGTACTGGCCTAAAGGCATATTTTGTTTTTTAATTCCACGTTTTGTAATTCTGTGTTTGTTTATCAGCCAACTGGGAATTTTTCAATATGATTCTTTCATGGGACTTCCAATAAGGTCCTGTTATTTCTCCACTCATTTAATTGTTGGGAGTCTAATTCCAGAGACTGAGTGAAATAAGTAGATATTCTGAAATTCTTTCAATGATTTGAAAATGCAAACCATTGAAGTAGAAAAATAAAAATGTGAAGTGAATATGGCTGGAATGATGAAGGGTAAGCTTTCATTGTGAGTCTTTCTTGGTCCAAAGCTGCCAAAATTTCCTGCTAGAATGAAGCTGAAGTCAGGACTGTATGATGAGCCTCACCATTGGTTAGCCACTGGGTCGCAGCTATCTTCAGTGTCCCTGTTATCTTGAGCCAATCTCGGTTCTCTTGACCCCTTCACTGTTCTCAGTCTTGTTGGCTGTGAGTCACCTCTAAAAGATCATTTATGATGAGCATGAGCCCCACTCTGCTGATTAAGCTCATCAACCCCAAGGCTGCACTTCTCTTCCTACCTCCGCTGGGTTTTGGCATTTGGTCTCTTCTTTCAGGCCCTGCTCCCAGGAGACCCGCCTTTCAAGTCTCCAGTTTAACTCATTGTGACTTCATGCCGGGTTCATTTTGAAGTTTTCAATTCAAATAGGATTTGAAAAGCTTTGCCTTTGTTGAGAAAGGAAATAAACCAGCCTGGTCTGATTGAAAGTGTGTCATTGAAGGATTAAGCTATATTAAGATATGAGACTCTTTAAAATTTACTTTAATTAAAAGAGAATATGTGAAATTAAAAGCTTGAGGTAGAATTTCTGAGAAGAAAAAATGCAGTGCTGTCTGAGGTTGGGAAGCATATCTGATTGTGTATGCAGATCCGTTAAAGAAGCAAATGCAGGTGTACTTCAGGATGGAGTCTGAGTGCTCACACAATGGGGGCATCGTTGGCTTAGAAAAGTAACTTGGTGAAGGGGCCACAAGTAATTGTTATACAGTTGTCCTTGGACAAGGTTTTAGATTCTTCTGGAAGCAACTGTATCCATTGCCCAAACATTTTCCCTCTGTGCCATTTTCAAGGAGGAGCGAGTTTCGTGGAGGGAATTCAAGGGAAGAGACTGGGGTAAAACAGGTCTTTCTGTTTTTCTTTCTTTGTTTATTTTTCCTTAAAGAAAAGACTTTATTTTTAATTTACTTGTGTGTAATGGACAGTTAGTATAATGCTCTACATAATAACATTTATATTTGATGATATAAATATGTATGCATATGCATGTATAAATATATGTGAAAGAGAGAGTAGGGATAAATATGATAGCACAATTTGGTGAAGAGAAATATGCCTGACACACAGATGGACATCTCAGTAAACACCTAGTAGCATAGTGTATATTCAGATGAGAGGTTTCTGGATATGAGGCATCCTGTTTCTTCCTTCCCTCCTACTCCTTCTGAAATATTGCTGAGCGGAGCCCTTTCTGGGCATGGAATTCCTGACAACTGCCAAAGAGCTTTTCCCATCACAGTGTCATTGGAGCTAACAGACCTCTTGATGCACGTCCCTCGGCTGCCCCCAGGGACGGGGTTAGAACCCACATAACAACGTGATTCAGCAAGAGCAGTACTTTTTAAGAGTAATTTATTTTACTTAACTTGAAAATCTGAGTTCGGAGAGAAGGGGAGAGACAGAGAAGCAGAGATTTGCCATCTGCTGGTTCATTCCTCAAATTACCACAATGGTCAAAGCCGGAAAGGTAGGGAGAGGCTGGGAGATAGGAGAGTTGCTTTTGGGTCTGTCAAATGGACACAGAAGCCCAATGCTTTCTCTCAACCTACACTGCTTTTCCAGGCCATTAGTGGGGAGCTAAATCAGAAATGGAGCGTCTGGGACTCAAACCAGTGCCCACATCGGATGCTGGCACTGCAGGATGAAGATTAGTTCATTTTCATTATACCATTGTGCCAGCTTCAGGAACAGTATTTCAGATCTGTAACTGTTGATCTACTTTCAAGTTTTTTTTTTATTCCATCACACAAAAATTCTCATTTGCCTCAAAAATTCCTATTTCTTAAAAATATTCATTTCCCTCTTTCACAGCTACTAACACTGTCAGTTTTTTGAGTACTCTGTTATCTGGGACTGTTACTAGAAACAGAGAAGGCAAGTGTCTTCTCCCTTCAATGGATCAAGTCCCCCTCATGCTGCTGTGATTTTTCTATTTACTTATTTGTCTGTCTATTTTTAATCTATTTCTATAAAGGAATTGATTTTTTTTGGTATTTCATATGTGTGGTTTTAATAGAATGATATTTCCCATTTTTCCTCCTTTTTCCTTTCCTATTTTTCTCTAATTCTTGCAATGGCATACTCAATTTATTATCCCAAGCCGAACCCTCCAACTAACTAAAGAACTAATCAGATCATAATTGGACATCCTGATGGCCTGATAGCCTCTGATGAGTGAAATGTCCGTGCAATACATATGTGCCTTTTTTATCTTGTACCCTTTTCATGAACTTATTGAAGAACCACTGTACATATCAAGAAATTCTAATGGCATTATTAGGTCCACATTTCTCTTTTTACATGAAGAAGGAATTGTGGAAGAATCCAATGTTACACTGATTTTAACTCTTGAAATCTTGATTCTATCAATAATATTTGTAGGCTTCTTCCACGTTTGTTGTGAGCTTTGGAGTTAAAGGTTTTCTCTCCTTTGACAAGGGCCTTGTTTCTTTCACATTAGCTGCCCTATTTTCTGGAGCAGCAGGTGACCAGGTTAGGGCCTGTGGAGCTGATTAAGTGCTCTGGAGTTGATAGAAAAACACAAGCCTAAGGGCATGATGACTTCACAAAGGCTAGAGCTGGCCAACTGGGGTTCCTGGTCTCTAAATCCACAGTAAGAGTGACAGTTTGTTAGGGAGGTAGTGAGTAAAGAGCTAGGAGAGGTTCCTGTCCAGGAAGAGTGAGAGTCTGGTTATCAAATTTATTTAGAGGTTTATTATGTGTTTTCCTAATTATAAAATCATACAGGATTAGAATAGGAAATTATGTAAAAATCTTCTGCAAGACTACTCAGAAATAAATTTGGTAACATTTTGCAATATGAAACATGCACATATTAAATATGTATTCTATAAATATCCATTTTACGGTTTATTTCTTAGATTTTTTTTAATTCGAAGGGCAGATATACAGAGAAAAGGAGTTATAGAGAAAGATCTTCCATCCACTGATTCACTCCCCAAGTGGCCACAGTGGCCAGAGCTGAGCTGATCTGAAGCCAGCAGCCAGGAGCTTCTTCTGGGTCTCCAATGAGGGTGTAGGGTCCCAAGGCTTTGGGCTCTCCTCGACTGCTTTCCCAGGCCACAAGTAGAGAGCTGGATGGGAAGTGGGGCATCCAGCAAATGGACCGACCCCCATATGGGATCCCGACAGATGCAAGGTAAGGGATTAGCTACTAGGATATTTTGTTGGGCCCTATTTTACTGTTTATATGTAATAAAAACATCAAATATGAATAGCTAGTGATATTTTTATTTATTTATTTATTTTTATTAAATAAAGCAAACATTTATTAAATTGTGATAAAAACATTGCATCAAATTACAAAACCTGAGTAAGAAAAACAAACGGCACATGCTTAACTGTAGTTGACATTCAAATAAAATATGCATTCCCAAAATATTATACAGTAATTAGAAAATACTAGCCAAAGTAATATTAGGATACTTTTACGTGCAGTCTCAACAAATTTGAACAGAAGCAAATTTTAACAAAGGTAAATTTTACAGTGAAACATAGCAGTAGATTAAGGATCTTAACATGTTTATTTTACTGCTATTGTGCATTCTACACAAGTGACAGGGAACTAATATCTAGGATCTACAAAGAGCTTCAGAAACCCAAGGATAGTGAAAAAATAAACCCTGTAGCAAAATGGGCAAAGGAAATGAACAGACGTTTCTCAAAAGAACAGATACAAATAGCTAATAAACATATGAAAAGATGCTCAGGCTCTCTAGCCATCAGAGAGATACAAATGAAGACCACCTTGAGGTACCACCTAGCTAGTGATATTTTATACGTAGTTATTTATGTATGCTAGTTATATGTATATACGCTAGAAGTGTTCACATATATACATAGAAATACACACATTTTTAAAAATTAGGAAAAGTAAAAGCCTGTATTTTACTTTTTCATTTACATTATAGTTATGTAATGACACTTTCTCCCATGGAATTCAATAGTTCTTGAAGACATGATTTCTAACAAGTGCATACTACTCAAGTGTAATACCATGACCAACAAAACAAAACAAAACAAAAATTAATTTTGATTCTTGGTGATGGTCCGAAGTATTCAGTTTTATAAAAAGCTCCTCAAGCCAGTTTCTCTGCTTGACTCGGTCTCCTCTAACAAGTCAATCACCAAGGAAGACTGTGTTCTGATTTTATTTCTCACTGGCTTTGAGTCTCCAAAGTGTTGGCACAATTGCTTCCCAAATCTGTTGCTCTCAGAGGAAGCAAAGGAGCCCAAGACAGCTTCGCTTCCACTGCTGTCTCTCCACCCATCATAAACCGACTTCCTCTTTCTCTGTCTTGCATTTACAGAGGCAGTGGCCCTGGTTAATCCTAGCTTTTGTGGGTAAGGAAAGCATCATAATTACCTTTGCAGCTATGTCTTTTGTTTAATCACCTTTGCAGCTATGAAGGAACAATAGTCCTTCAAAAAGTTTCTGGAAGATGGAATTAAAAGATTAGACTACTTGGTTAGAAAATAACAATGAAATTCATGCAGATTTTTCACAATATTTTTTCCACAGCTTTTTTTTGAAGACCTCCCCCTGTGTCTATGATTTCTAATTTTTTGCACTAAGTTAAATTTATCAGCTACTTTTTTCAAAATGTTTTGACCTGCTCTAACAGTGTATCTCAGAGGACATAACTTGGCATAGAGTGTTCTATTCCTCAAAGGAAAACTTTAGTGTATTACAGAGAAGGTAGAATACTAGAATCCACAGAACTTCGACAGGTACAATGTTATGCTTTGAAAGAGCTAATGATCAATGATCATTGGTTACGGAACTGTCAGACTCCTTTGATGAGATGAAATCATTAATTAACACTTCACCTCTTTATAAATGTCTTAGACTAGAAGCTCATAATTTCTAGCACCATCAACTTTAATTAAACAATGGAATGACTGCACATTGTAATTTTAACCACCAGTTTCAGCAATTAGTCTGTTAAAATAAGCTTTGGTATACTGAGGACACAGTAGGTGCAGTTCAACATCAATTACAGAAAATGAGAATTTGGATTCACAACTTCTAAGAAAAAGAAAATCCATAGGGAAATGGCTTGATGGATACTGCTACCTCCATTGTAGATGGGTTTGCTTTTTTTTTTCAAAGATTTGTTTATTTTTATTACAAAGTCAGATATACAGAGAGGAGAGACAGAGAGGAAGATCTTCCATCCGATAATTCACTCCCCAAGTGAGTGCAACGGCCGGTGCTGCGCCGATCCGAAGCCGGGAACCTGGAACGTCTTCCGGGTCTCCCACACGGGTGCAGGGTCCCAAAGCATTGGGCTGTCGTCGACTGCTTTCCCAGGCCACAAGCAGGGAGCTGGATGGGAAGTGGAGCTGCCGGGATTAGAACCGGTGGCCCATATGGGATCCTGGGGTGTTCAAGGTGAGGACTTTAGCCGCTAGGCCATGCCGTTGGGCCTTAGATGGGTTTGCTTTGCAAGCATTGTCTTATGATGGCTTCTGTTGGGGAGACAAGTCATGCATGCTAAAGTCTTGTGACGATCCAGGAATGGGGGACATTCTTGATCTCACTGGCTAAACGCTAAATTTACAGGCTGTGGATACCCTCATGCTCACCTACACCTGGTTTTCATCTGCCCTCTTTGCCAGGTGTGAGTCCAACTTCTTCCATCATCTAGATCTCCTGTACTGCTTCTGAGTTCCTGGGGTGTTCCTGCTGTTCCACACATGGTCCAGATATGGGTCAGCCTAACTGTGCCAGCCTAGTTGTGCCACCCTTCCTCATGTTGTGCTCTTACGTTGTGTTGCCAGTATCAGAGTTTGATCCTGAGACTGTTATTTTCTGAGTAAGCTTAAGTGATAAGTCTTGAAGAAGTTCATGGAAAATTCATGGAGAAGTTAGGCAAATATTTTTGTACTGGAATAAACTTACTTTTTAATGCCGTTTTCCACAGATTTTGAAACACCTTCCTAGGCTCAACTACTCTCAACTGTTTCTTCATCTGTATGCTCAGGCTAAGAATGTGCTGCTTTTGGTGAAAGAGAAAACAAAAGAGAAAATCAGAAATCCTGAAAATACTAAATTGTACACGTTAATACAACAGTTTCTCATCTCTATAAAAATTGGTCAATGTCTATTTAACTTTATGTCTCTTGAATTCCTTGTGTCCAATTCAGCCGAGATTTCTTGAGAGATTAGCACATACAAAACCTCCATTGAGTGCAACTCTATATGTTCCTAATGTGCCCAGTACAAATCATACCTGCCGGCATGCTGCCTTAGACATGTCTTTTATAAAGTGGCACCTTGTTCTCCTGCAGACTAGCTGATACCCTCCATATGGTCTAACACACACATGCTAGTTGATGTAGTGGCAAATAAAAGACACAGAACTGAAGCCACATTCTCCAAACTCCCTATTTTTCCAAGAGATCACATGAGTACGTATACACACTGCGGTGAAGAAAGAGTAAGCATGGCACTCTACAGTCATAGACTGACTTGGTCCAAACCTAAAGGCTTGATAATGAGACATTATCTGTCTACATGAGTATTGCTCACTTTCTTTTTGAAACATGTTTATCTTAAAGCTTCAGGTTTTATTCAAGTTGTGTTTGCATCTCTTGTGGAATGGCCAACAGTCCACAAATCATTCTTATAAACATCTATGGTTGAAAAGTTTATCAAGCATGGATTTAGGATTAATTTGTTAAAGAACATTTAGGCTTTTTGAACATTTGAACATTGAAATGTTCAATCTCCAACTTTTTGCATACAGCTCAGTGTGGCCAGACCGAAGTGGTTCTGCCAACAATATGTGACTGCATGTTTTTATGAATGTTTTTCTTCTCTAACTAAAAGCAAGGTCTTAGGTAGAGAAGGTCTTTGCTTTGTTTGCCTTCTTCTTTGCCTGATTACGGGAAAGTATCAGCTAGGTTACAGCTGTGAGGACCAAGGTGTAAATGGGCATGAATGGGAAGGCCCAGGGAATGAACTGGGAACCAGACAACCACATGGTAATCTCATTCTGGCCCTGGACTCTACACCCCTCAGTATTCTACTCCAGAAGCAAAATATACCTTTGACTCATGCCTCTCCTTGCCTGGATATCTGTGATTATAGCTGAATACATTCCTTTTTAATTTTTATTTATTTTTATTACAAAGTCAGATATACAGAGAGGAGGCAAGACAGAGAGGAAGATCTTCCGTCCGATGAACCACTCCCCAAGTGAGCGCAACAGCCGGTAGTGTGCCAATCCAGAGCCATGAGCTTTATCCGGGTCTCCTACATGGGTGCAGGGTCCCAAAGCATTGGGCTGTCGTCGACTGCTTTCCCAGGCCACAAGCAGGGAGCTGGATGGGAAGTGGAGCTGCCAGGATTAGAACCGGTGCCTATGAGATACCGGTGTGTTCAAGGCGAGAACCTTAGCCGCTAGGCCACGCCGCCGGGGCCTGAATACATTCCTAATAGAGTATTGAGGACAAGTTCATGAGAAAATTTCAAAACATGTGTTCCACCATAGCAGAATCATAGAGGAGTCACTGTTTTCCATCTGTGAAAGGTCTGAATGCCTAGTGTTTTGATATGTGGAGGCAAAGGAGGGAACTCACATTTACTGAGGTTCTCAGGTGTAGTTTAATGTGGTTTCCTTTGATTAAGTCAATGACGTCAGAGTTGGAATTGTTCCCCAAACCATTATGGACAAGAGGTGGAATCCAACAACTGCAATGGAGCAAAATTGACAACAGTAAATGCTAATAAGGAAACTGAAGAAGCCTGGCCTGGCTGGAGTTGAGGATACATTTTGAGAAAAGACAGAAAGGCAAGTGTGGGCAGAACAACAGAAAAAGCAGGTTCTGAAGGATCATGAACTATAAATCATTCCCTGGATCTGCTGCCTGGCAGGAAACAATTGCACATTCTTTAAGAGGGAAGTGACATAGTCTGTTTTCATCACAGTTATCTGGCACATTTTCACTATTCAGAAACAAACAAAAAAGGAAACAGATTAATCAAAACCAGCTGAGGTTGCTTTTTAGAGGACTTTTTTTTTTTTTTTTTTTTTTTCCAAATTGCTATTTCTTAAATCACAAATGTTGAACATAAGGGGCAGTTTCTGTGTCTGTCTTATACAGATTTTTTTCCTGCTAGAAAAAGCAGGGCAGGTGTTCATGGACTACAGAAAGAGAAATTTGCTTCTTATCTCAATGTACTTTAGTTACTTTGCATTCTTGGTCCACAATTTCTCCAGATTTGATAAGGGATGGAAAAGCATATTTCATTGAGAGTAAGTGTAGAGCTCTGAAAAATTCTTAGATAAGTTCAAATCATGCATGATGCAAAATAGCAGAAAATTAAGTTCCATGGTTTTGGTGGCTGGTTTGATTATGTACTGAGGCATACTTCCTATCTGATATAGTAACAACTCCTAATAAAGGAGTTAAGTATTCCTTAATACAACTAATTTGATTTTTCATTTTCTTTTTTTTCTATTTAGAAGAACTATTTACTTTTTTTTTTAAAGATTTATTTTTATTAGAAAGTCAGATATACAGAGAGGAGGAGAGACAGAGAGGAAGATCTTCCGTCCGATGATTCACTCCCCAAGTGAGCCGCAACGGGCTGGTATGCGCCGATCCGAAGCCAGGAACCAGGAACCTCTTCCGGGTCTCCCAAGCGGGTGCAGGGTCCCAAAGCATTGGGCCGTCCTCAACTGCTTTCCCAGGCCACAAACAGGGAGCTGGATGGGAAGTGGAGCTGCTGGGATTAGAACCGGCGCCCATATGGGATTCTGGCGCGTTCAAGGCGAGGACTTTAGCCGCTAGGCCACGCCGCCGGGCCCAAGAACTATTTACTTTTAACTTTTACAGAGCACCTTTATGAAATTTAGTTAGCATTTGCATAGTATTTATTACATGTGAAATATAGAGGAAGATTACTGGAATCAGAAGATTAAACCTGAAATTACAATTGGTAACATGTAACTACAAAGCAGTTTTCACTGACAGATGGTCAGACCTATCTGCTCAATCATTTGATCTGTTCAAAATATAGTATTTTATCATCATTTTCTTTTTTTAATTTTATTTTTAAAATAATCTATTTTTAAAAATCTTTAAATAATCTTTTAAATAATCTTATTTAGTTGATTAGGGTACAGAGGTCAAAGGCTATGGAAAGGGTCAAAGCTACAGGTAAGACCATTGTTTCCACACTAATATCATTTTTCCCTCTGTATCTGGGTTCAGGGGAGAAACAAAGGGAGAAACTCCACCCAGCCTCCCACCTATCCCCAGTCCCCGATGTGAGGCATGCTCAAGCAGTTTTAATAGTTCAACAGTTCTGAATTGCTGCCAATCTTGTCACTCCAATCGTGGTGAAATCTATTCAGAATTTACTGGCTGACATAGTCTCTTCATGGTTAGAGTTCTGAGATCAGCAGTTCAGTTGGAGGGATCTCCAAAGAAACTTTATTTGAGGGTGATTCCAGACATGATTCTTGTGTGTGCTTGCCAGTACAGGGTCCGACACCGTCCGTCGCCCCAATCAGCTTATGCACAAGCTGATTGTTGCAATTGCTGGGTCAGTTCTGTTTCCAGCCCTGTCTTCCAGATGAACCAATGGGTGTTGCAGTCTAGCCTGATTGGCCCTCCCGCAAACCAGTGGGAGCTGCAGCCTAGTTGGGGCGACTCCCCATAACCCACACCAGGCCTGCCCCTACCCTAGTTCCCATGCTTGCCAGTATGTACCGCAGACTTGTTCAGTCTGTCCCACATCCCATTTAGCTTTCGTACATGTAGTGGGCATTGAAGCCTAGTATTACCCAACCAACCCTATTATCCAGCCCACGCACATACTGGTGGGTGCCTTTCTGTCTAGCCACCCCTGCCCCTGACCTGGTTTTCCTGCTCCTCCAGTGAGAGTGGAAACCCAAGAGGGTGGGACCCACTATTTCCCTACTAGGCCACTCCCACTTCCGGATTATGCACTCTTCAGGTGGTTCTGGAGTTTAATTTGACAGATTAAGCTCCCAGTGCCAGCCTCTGCCAGCTGACGCTGAGGCAAAGCCCAACCCTCACCCACTCTAATTGTTGCTTGCACCAATCAGAACAATTAGCCCAACCTGGCCCTTCCCTGATCTAGCTCACATGAGGCCCATAGGTGTTGCAGCTTTGCCTGGTCTGGTCTGCCCCATCCCAACTCACGCTTTCCAGTGAGAGTGGTTATCCAACAGAGGAGCCCACATTCCCCCTGTCAGCTTTGCCTCCTCTCTCTCTGGTTCTCACGTGTGCTGTTTGTACTCCCTGGCGACATCTGGTAAGGCTCACCTCACTTTGGCATTCCATAATGTGCACTGGTTTATTTTGCGACCGAACCTGGTCTAACCCACACTGTTCTGGTGCTCGAATTCGCCAGCAGGTGATGTGAACTGGTTCAACCTGGTCTGTCCCCCACCTATGCCATATGTATGCTGGTGGGTATCTTTCTCTGACCTGGTCTGGGGGCTCCCTATCATGGTTCTTGCACTCACCTGCAGGGAATGTGTCCTGACAGAGGAGTTTCCCAAGCTCCTCCACCAGAACCTCTCCCTATGCCAGATCTTGCGCGTACTGGTGGATCCATGGGCCAGCCATCCTTGCTGGCCTTTAATCCATTCTGATTCTTACTGTTGGATGTTTCAGCCCAGCCAAGGCTTGTCCATACCCAGACACTGCTCATACATGGCTCAGTAGGGGCAGAGACCTAGCCTAGTCCATTCTACCTCTAGCCAGGTTCTTTAGAGCACCAGATGGTGCTGGCATCTAGCCTGGTTAGGTGCACCCCACCCCAGTTCACTCTTGTGCTAAAGGACATTGAAGCCCTATCCAGACCAGAATGCAGCCCCCACTCTGGCCTCTGCACTCTCTTGTGGGAGCCCCAACCCAGCAAGGGTGTACTCTCATAGCTCCCCAACAGAGCTTATTCCCAGCCCTAGATTATGCGCATGCCAGTGGTTGCTCTGACCCAGTTGGCTTAGCCCCTCACCTGTCTCAACCTTTACCTTCGATGCTGTGGCCTAGTATCCCTGGCTTATGCAGACTAGCCAATGTAGCAGCCTAGTTCAGCATGACCTATGCTCCATCCTGATTCTGTTCTTCTATGTGAGTTATGGTTTGCTCAGCCCTGTCCAGTCCGCCCCCTCCCAGTTGCAGTTCGGCCCACCCCACATCCTGTTTTTGGATGCACTTTCAGGTGCTGCTGCCTTAACCTGCCCAGACTGTTGTTGGTTCCTTTACCTGTAAGTGATGGCAGGTTCCATGTTCACACCTAGCTCAGCCCATCACCACCCCAGCTTGTGAGCTAGCCAGAGGGATTTCTGTTTCCACAGGGTTTGGCCCGCACTTCCCCACAGAATCTACCCTCGGACCTGGTTCTCTCTTATGCTGGTTAATATCTTGAGCCTGCCAAGTGTGACATTTCCACTGTTCCACCACCCAGTCAGGTACTGGTACCTAGCCCTGCCAGACAGGCCTCCATCCATAGCTTTCGTGTGGACTGGTATGTGGCTGTTAGTGTATGCTAATAGCCCATCTCAGGATTCCCATTCGGGCTAGTGAATCAGTCTGACCCAAATAGATCTTATGGACTTTCCCCTCCAAACCACCAAGTCTCAGTCCCCATGCTTGTCAGAAAGTTCCGGGACCCTGTTGTAATCACCTAGAATTCATCCCTCACCTACACTCACACTGGCCTTATTCATGTGGGTCTCTAGGCAGCAATTACATAT
The DNA here is from genome assembly GCF_030435755.1 of Ochotona princeps. Taxonomy (NCBI): domain Eukaryota; kingdom Metazoa; phylum Chordata; class Mammalia; order Lagomorpha; family Ochotonidae; genus Ochotona; species Ochotona princeps. The sequence goes on from NC_080840.1 coordinate 44,248,555, forward strand.
CCTAAAAACCCCAGAGCTCACCGTTAGGCAGCCAATAGGCAAAGCCTCACGCCCAGTAGGCACACTGGCTGCCCAAAGCCTGGCTGCCCACTGCCTTTCAGCAGTGACTTTGGCCTGAGTCCCAAGCATTGGGTCCAGCTAGACTAGGGTACCCCCCACAGCTGTCACATTGCAGGGAGCTGCCTTTGCCCCAACCCCATGGCAGGAACCCCTCCCAAGCTCCTCCTGCCACAAGATGTTAGTGGCAGGGTGGAGCCAGGCCCTTAACATTATTTGCTTTTTCTACAGATATGTTGTGTATGAAATCAAGACTGCAGATACAGGGTTTAGTCATCAGGAATAAGTTTTTGCATAACATGTATGTTCAGGATCTTCTCTTTAAATTTTCCCCATTTTTGGTTAAACACTAGGTTATATTTTAATTTGAATAAAAACTTCCTTTGACTTCAGGTAGTTCTCAACATCTTCAAAGTTCATTAGAAATAAAGATGAACTATGGATGGCTCAATTCAGTAAGCTGAGTGCTTATACACATTATGGTATAGAGACATATGTATGTATAATATATTCACATGGCTTTTATGCTTAAGTAAACTGTTTTATTAGTCTAACTTAAAGAGAAAAAAGGTAATACAAATTCCTGCCCAGAGCAGGGCAGAATAATTAATATTTTGCATTTATGCTTTATTACATTTAAGACACCAACTTATTATGTCTTACATATAATCCTAGTATGAATCACTGTGTTAGAAATAAATCCTAATTATGATCCTATATTCACATATTTTTAAATATGAAGGTTCAAACTCTTACCTCTCTGCAAGTAAAAACACATAGGCAGTTGATGGCACTTCAAAAAACAAAAAAACGTTCAAGGGTTTATGAAGCATTTTTACATTTTAGCACTTAGGGGAATCTAGAGTTATTAGGGGCTTGCCTATTTTGTTAGGTCCAGAGACAGATTAAAGCTTTAATTAGTTCTGGAAATTTTAATCCATTGTGGTCTGGAACAACCCAGATTGTTCTGAAACCTGCTTGGAAAGGTCAAGGGTTTCATCCTGGCGTCTTTAGTCAGAGCTCCTGTGTAGCAGAGAGAGGCTGTGCTGTTTTTTTTTTCTCCCTGGAAAAACACAGGTCTTTCCTTGCTTCACCTGAAAATACATGATGTTTGCAGGAGACCTGGGATAGGGCAGCCTCATTGTGAAGATTCTTTTGGTGAGCACTCTGTAAGTGCCTGACTGTCCTGGGTATTTTCAGTTTCTGGTACATGCTATTATTACACACCTGGCAGCACTCCGTTTTCATTCCTCTAGCCTGAAGCTACTCCTGGTTTTTCTTTATTTTCTTGGTTTGTGAAATAGGCAATGGGAAATGCTGAAGTGACTTGTACTTTTTATGATCTTAGTATTTATCTATGTATGAAGACTACTCTAAACTTGAACTTCAAAAGCAGCAGAATTTTACCATCCTACATCATTAGAGTTTCTCACGGTATGAAAAATCATGTTTTTATATAGTTTTTCAGTTAGATATTTTAAAATTTTGCTCTCACATATAAACCATTTGGTACATAAGGGACACAATTAGCAAAATGTAATTCAATTTTTTTAAGTCTAAAATAGGAGAACCTCCTCAGGTTTTGGCATCTAGCTAGTAGCACTCCTGGTAACATAGAACATGTATTTTGCAATTAAAGATAAACCAATCATAATTCATGAAGTAATAAAGTTATGGTGGAAATCTAAAGTTATTCAAATATTTTCCAATGGACACATCCATCCCAAGAGCAATTGAAATAGGTACATTGCTAATTTATGTTGGGTTAAAAATACTTTGTGTTTTTCTTGGTAATTTTAGCTTAACTTGAGCTCAGAAGCTCTGCAAATACCTGAAGGGGTTGCATCATTGCTCACCACCTCTCCTACACGCTCCATCAAACTGCTTATACCACTGTGTTAATCTGTTGTAGTAGGCATATGCTTTTCCATGTGAAATTGGAGTTTAAAAGATAGTTTCCACTGTCTTGCTCTGGAGGAGCCGTATCTTTTAACAGGAGAGGATGACAACATATCTTCCAATTTTCTCTCCCTTTCTTAAAAAAATATTTGCAGTTGAAATGGCATGAAATCTTACTTGAAACCAGTCTTGGTGAATGTTGGTGATACAATGTATACCAAAGGAACAAGTTCATTTCCAAAGCTCCCATCTATGTGAGGGTCAGATTCTTCCCTTAGATTTAGCATGTATTGGCATTTATGCTTGCTTTAGGAGAAAGTAAATATGTACCTACAGATTGTTCGAAGTGAAGTCTACACTATGAATCATTTGTCGCAGTCTGTTTCATGTTGCTTCGAGTGAACACCAGATACTGGAAAATTTGTGTAGAAAGAAAGTTTATTCAGATTAGTGTTCTGAACACTGTGGGTGTGGTGGGGTGGTAGGGAAATGGTCCAGGGTTGAGGGGATGGCCGTGATAAGGGTGTTCTTGCTGGTAAGGAATCTGCAAAGTCCAGAGATTGAAAAGGTCACCTTTAGGTGAGAGGAGTAAGTGCAAGAGACACACTCTTCAAACAGCTCACCAATCCATTCATGCACTCATCAGCTCACACACGAGAGCAGATTCATATCCTAATCACCATGTTATGGTTCTACCCAGTCCTACTTTGTTGTGCTTCCTATAGATTCTAAATTACAGCACAAATTTTAGCCAGAACATTCAAACCGTAACATCTGGTATTATTAGCAGAGATGATTGACGCAGTGGGCATTGTCTTCCCCTATGAAACACATTTTAGATTTGTATGTGAAAGAGTAATAGTAAGCAAAGTAATAAGGTTTAATGAGGGAGCACATTTGTCAGAACAGATGGGCACCCCTCCAGATGTATCTGAGGGAGACAGCACCCAGCCTACATTCAGAATTTGAGAAGGAGATTAGCAGAATTTAACCATGTGAATACACCTGGCAGGCTATGCAGGAACCTGAGCACAGAACTGAGAGCTCAGTTTAGATTCAGCCAAGTTCTTCCTGATGTTTTCCCATTCCCTGTCTCCTGGACAAGGGAATTCCTGGGATTGAAATAGTTGAATTTTCTCCTATGGTTTTATTATCCAAATTTATCAGACTGGTAGCCCATTTGGTACTGGCAGAGAGGATTCTATTGGGTACGTTCCTTGAAGAAGTGTGAAAACATATACACACTCATGGGAATCCGAGAAGAACTACGGAGTGCAACATATATAGTGGCTATGTAGTGCAGTGGGCTGTTTCCAAGGTGTGCTTCCCAGATTGCTGCATTCCTTTCTCCAGGTGTGTGGTTTTCTTCTGGTCCCTTTCACACACCTACCTAACAGTATGGCTTCTGAAGTTGAAACATGAAAGACTGAGAATGTCATCAGTTAGGAGTGACTCCTGCACCTGCTACTAGATGATGCTCCAAGAGGAAGCTGATTCGTAAGTTCATTTCCTCTTCTTTTAAAAGATTTATTTATTTTTACTGCAAAGTTAGACATACAGAGAGAGGAGGAAAGACAGAGAGAAATGTTTTCCATCTGATGATTCACTCCCCAAGTGACCACAATGGCTGGTGCTTTGCTGATCTGAAGTCAGGAGCTCTTCTGGGTTTCCCACATGGGTGCAGGGTCCAAAGGCTTTGTGCCCGTCCTTGACTGCTTTCCCAGGCCACAAGTGGGGAGCTGGATGGGAAGCAGGGCTGCCGGGATTAAAACCGGCGCCCATATGGGATGCTGGCGCGTGGAGGACTTTAGCCACTAGGCCACAGCACTGAGGCCGAGTTCACTTCTTTTCAGTGCAGTGGTGAGTATGCTTCAGGCTTGAGGTAGAAACTGCTTTTCGCTTTGAGGAGGCCTCTCTGGATTCCAAACTCTAGGATTCCCCAACCTTATCCACCCCCGCCCCCGCTTTTTTTGCGCTGTTGGGGAACAAGGGGAAGAGAGTGGAAAAGGAAATTGCCGAGTTTAAGGAACTGTATCATGAAAAATAAAGAACTAAAAAAATACTTTTTGCAGAGAGAACTGTTTTAATAAAAAAAGCACAACAAAACAAAACGAAAATAGAAAAAACAAGACTCTGGCCACTTTAACAGGTTTCTACATGGCAGAGGTTTTTTTTTTTTTTTTTTTTTTTTTTTGCTTCTGCAAGGGGGCTTGGCTTGAGCTGAACTATGGAACCCCAGGGTATAAAGCTGAGCTGAAAGGACTTAGTCTTGTTACAATGCTTGGCAGTAATCTTTCCTAAGGATGATTTTAAGTTTAATGATCTGCAAAAGCTTTCTGAGTGCCTGCCAACGGCATGGTAGGCTCGGTTCAAGGCCCTCAGTCTTAACAGTAAGACTAAGCTAGCATCTTAGGTTTACAGAGGGGCTTCTGCTCACTGAGCGGACAGATAATCGGTTGTAGCAGAGGATTGGTGGGAACCGGAGGACAAGCATTCTTGAAAGAGAGAACAGAAGCTACCAGAAAGTTGAGGCTCTCTTTACTAGATATGACCTGAATCGGGATACCACTGCAGAGGGAGTCTATCTTTAGCCATTTGATGTTTCTTTTGGAGGCTTGCTATAGTGAGAAATAATTGGTTGTATCCATTTTTGATTCTGATGTTAGTTGTGGGTAAGTATAAGGACTGAGTTTCTAACTTTATCCAACTGCATAAAGACAACTCTAAATTTCTTGCAGTGTTGTCTGTTTTGCTATTTCTTTTAAATAGGAGGAAAATACAGCTTTACTGTTAATATTGGCTAAAAATACCTGTGCTCAAGCTTTTTCTTGTTTTTCCCCATTTCTACCCCAAATCGTGAATATAGGCTTGTTTTAAAAATAGTTGTGAAACATACATGAATGTACCAATGGAAATCAGACACTTTTGAAAAATTACAATCCTTTTCTCCCAAGTCTGTCAGTAGGATTTGCTTTCTCAAAGAAAAGCCAGTTCCCCCTCTGTTATTTTTCAGTAAATTCCAAAAATTTTCAAGATAAGGTGGTATTTTCTCCTTTTTGATACAGATAGCAAATGTATTGCTGTGAATTTCAAGTATGACAGCATTATTACTCAGTGGGGCTTAACTTTTTTTTCTAAAATAACAGTTTTTTCCCTAATCTATTATTGCAAAAATATGAAGTTACCTTCACAGTAACATAGTTAAAATGTTAACATTATAGATAATATTACCTAATATTATAAAGGAATATTAATATGTTAAAGGAAGATTTGTGTTTATACTTTCATTACAGCTATGAGACTATCAAATTTATTGCAGAATCTTATTCCTAACAGAGAATATTTATGATTTTCAAAATATGATGGGATTTACTTTTCCTAATTGTGATTTTTGGCAATGCATTCTATATAACAGAGATTGAAGTACAACTTCATGGTGATGAAATATGGCTGCTAGGACAAGTAATTTATGTACAAAATGGTACTTCTGTGATCAACATTTTGCAGGGTGGTTACGATATCATTTGTGGTGCTGGCATCCTGTAATCATGTATGTGGGTTTGAGTCCTAGTTCTGTTCCCCATTTTAGCTTCCTATTAATGCAGACACTGGGAGGTAGTAGTTGATGGAGCAAGTTGTTGGTTTCCATCCACCCATGAGTCCCTGGCTTCCAGCTTCATCTTGACATTTCTAGTCATTGCAGGCATTTGAGGAGTGAACTGGAGTGAACCAGCAATTGGAAGATATACCTTTCTTCACCTTTTTTTCTTAACCATGTTTTTATTAAATTATTGTTTAATGATACAGTTCTATAGGCTCTGGGATTTTCTGTTCTGCTTCTCAAGTCTTCTCTCCCCATATTGATTTCCCCACTAGTATTACAATGGGTGGTCCTTCATCAACAGTCCTAAGTCCATCATTCCACTATTGAAGTGTTTCCTGACATTGTAGGCATGGACAGTATTGGAGAGTCCAGCATCCTACTGTCAGAATATTTTCAGCTGTTTCATTGGTCTGTATGCAGAGAGACATATTGCACTATGTCGCCACATCTGGACATGTCAGTTTCATCTCTATCTCTATCTCTATCTCTATCTCTATCTCTATCTCTATCTCTATGTATATCTTTAGAGACATATATATATGTCAATGTGCTTCTTTGTGCTTCAAATACATAAATAATTGAAGAAGACAATTTTAAAAGAAAATGTATGCAAAAAGCTACTCAGATAGGTCTTTATATTAGTTAAGATAGAATTCTAAAGGATGAAATAGCTACTCAGTTGAAAGCAGGAATGCTTTGTTCCTGAAAATTCTGAATTATGTTCAGTGACTGAGTGAGGGGAAATGCACAGAATGAGTTCGTTTTGTGTGGTTTCAGCTCATGAGGCCAACAGACACTGAAACATCTGCATCAAGGTAATCTGGCATAGAAGCAGCTGATTCAAAGAGCTGATGGCTAGACTGCACCCTGCAACTACACACTTGAGAGGTGTAGGGATTTCTCTGTAATTCTGTTTCAAAACCAAGACTTACTGAAGCCTAGAGGCTGAGGCAGTGTCAACATCACAATTTCGTGGCTTAATTCTCTGCCTCCAATCTTTTATTATAGCTGTTCTCTGCTGCCTCTAACACACAGATTTTCCTCACTTCATGATGTTGTGATCCCTTTATGCTTCCATCCCTTCTTGTTTAGAGTCTTCTGCAATTTTTCATTCCACGCTAAGTGTGGATAAAATCCACACTTTACTGCAGAGCCCTTGACATTCAGGTTCACTCATCTCTTGCTGAAGTTCTAATCGATATGTTGTATTTTGTACCTGGGGTACCAGGCACAGGGAAAAACAAAGATGGTGAGGCAGTTCCAGGACATTTCATGGTCTGAATGGATTATCACTAAGCCTGTGATTTAAAAACAAGTGCAATGAATTGATGATGGTATGCACCTACCCACTCTATATATCCCAGCCACATTGACTACTGTGGTTTTTGAGTGACATTTGGCTCTGAAACTCACATAGACATTTAACTGTCATCAGTTAATGGTATCATGAGGCTGGAGATGGAAACATAATACAATCACAGTGTTTCAGAGATAGATTTAGTGGAATGTCCTTAGATCATCAGGGCCTTGCTCTTGGAACTTAGTTTTCATGAAGGGTTGGTTTTATTTTACTTTATTTTATTTTTATTTATTTTATGATGCAGTTCCATAGATGAAGTTTTTCTCTTTTTTCGTTTTTAATTATTATTATTATTATAATAATTTTATGATATAGTTCCATAGGTCCTGGGACTTCCCTTACCTCGTCCCCAAATGCTCTCCTCCCCACTGAGTTCCCCCATATTATTACTTCAGCAAAGTTGCTCATAAACAATCATAAGGCCATCATTACAGGCATGGACAATGTCAGAAAATCCAGTATCCTATTGTCAAGATACATCCAACAGTTTCACTGGGAGTTCATCCTTGATCTGGAAGTAGAGAGGCTCACTGCACAGTAGCCTCACATCTTGACATGACAGTCTCTACTACACAGTCACTATACATCCCCCTAAGTGAAAAGACACAAAAGAAAATCAACACCATGAAAATAAAACAGAATTTACAACACCATGAAGTTAAACAACATGCCACTGGATATGATAGTCTCTATTATAGTTACTACATATCCCCTTAAACGAAAAGCCATAAAGCAAAATCAACAACAGGCAGAAAAAAGAAATTTACAATGTCATGAAGTTAAATTGCATGCTACTGTATGAGTAATGTGTTGCTGAAGAAATGAAAAAGAAAATCAAGAACCTTTTTGAAGAAAGTGATGCTACTGTATATGTGAGTCAGTGAAAAATTTAATGAGAAAAATAGTGGTTTGAAGAAATAAAATTAAAAACACAAGCATCAAAATCCATGAGACAATAGTGTCTGCTGATCTTTGTATGAGATGTATTTCCTGTAGGCAACAGATAGATGGGTTTTGTTTATAAATTCAGTCTACTAACCTATGATGTTTGATTGATGAGCTTAATCCATTTACATTCAGGATTAATATAACTGTGATGATTTGGTTCTGTCATTTATCAATGGTTTGTCCATTGATTTAGTCTTCTGTTGTTAGTTTACTGGGATATTCTTCACATTTGCCTTTGGTTTTGGTGAATGCTATTCCTCTTTGTCGAGAGAACATCTTTAAGTATCTTTTGTAGGGCAGGTTTGGAACAGATGTATTCTTTTAACTCTTCTTTAGTGTGGAAGAATTTTATTTCATTTTCAAAGATAAAGGAAAGCTTTGTTTATGTTATTATTCTGGGTTGACGATTTTTTTTTTTAAGAATCTGGAACATGTTGTTCCATTCTTTTCTGGCCTGTAGACTTTCCTCTGGGAGGTCAGATATGAATTTAATTGCCATTCCTCTATATGTCAATTGATTTTTTTTCATGAGCACATTTAAGGATCTTTTCCTTATGTTCGATTGAAGAGAGCTTGATTATGGGATATCTGGTCACCGCAACGCCACATCATTGTCTCTGCTGCTTTCCTGTGTCCATCAATCTCCTGGTGTCCCTTTGCTGTCAGTGTGTCCTTTCCTATTTCCTGGAATGTACATCTTCTGTTTCACAGTGGCTAATGTTTCTCCATCTCTTTAAGCGTGTCCGTAACCTATTCCACCATCTTGATTCTCCCATAAATGAAGCTTTGAAAGCATGATTGAAAAAAAAACGAGTTATTTTCCTTGTCCTCCTCTTCCCTTTCCCTACCCTTCCCTCCCTTTCTTTTAGGCCAAGGACAGGGACATAGTGGATGGGAGGACACTTTGGAGCTGTCTGGAGAAAGGTCCTAGGAGGAAGAAAGAAGGAAAGGAAGGAAGGAGGAAAGGAAGGAAGGAAGGAGCAAAGGAAGGAAGATAAAAAGTAGGAAGGAGTAAGGAAGGAAAGAAGGAATGGGGGAAAGAGCAAATGAAACAACCAACTGTGGACAGTGAGGACTTTCACTTTTCCTGGAACTGACACAGGTACTTTTTCAGTTACTTGCATGGGCACTTAATGGATAGTGAATAGTTTTCTACATGATTACCTTGTGATAGTATGAATGGTGATGGCAGCACAATATTATCTTCATGGATATCTTACCATTGGCTGCAAACTAAGTCTACTTTATTGGGAATTCATTTCTTTGTTTGTTTGTTTGTTTGTTTTTAATAATTAGATGCAGGGCCCAGTACAATGGCTCAGTGGTTAATCCTTGCCTAGCATGTGCCAGGATCCCATTTAGTTGCTGGTTCATGTTCCAGCTCCTCCACTTTTCTTCTAGCTCCCTGCTTGTGGCCTGGGAAAGCAGTAGAGTTTGGCCCAAAACCTTGGGTTTCTACTACCCATGTGGGAGACCCGGAACAAGTTCTTGGCTCTTGGCTTTGGGTCAGCTCAGTTCTGGCCGTTCTGCTCACTTGGGGAACTGAACCAGTGGATGGAAAATCTTTCTCTCTGCATCTCCTTTCTGTAAGTCTGCCTTTCAATAGAAATAAATAAATCTGAAAAAAAGAGAATTAGATCCAGATAAATGTATTTGGTCAGCAGTTAAGATACCCATGTTCCAAAAGTACCTGGACTGATCTCTGGTTCTAGCTCCCAGGTAGAGACCCTGGGAGGCAGGGGTGATGGTCCAAGTAGTTTGATCCCTGTTATTCATTTTTTAAGGCCTGGATTGAGTTTCTGGCTCCCGGTTTTGGCTCTTGGATATGTGGGGAGTAAATCAATGAATGAGAGTTCTCTATGCCTGTCTGTCTCTGCTTCTTGAATGAATGAATAAATAAAAAAATTCATAAAATAGGTTCAAGGGTTGTGAAACTTGAGGGGAGCAGGGACTTATGAGTCACCCTCCTGTGTAGCCCTAAGGGAACAATCCATCTGTGTTTGTAAGGAAGGCTTAATGTTGCTTCACAGTTTTTCACCATTTATTGCCATCCAGTGGGTGCAGCTCTGTGCATTGGCCTAGAATATTCCATGTCCTAGAAATAGTTTTTTTTTTTTTTTTTTTTTTTAACAGTGTAACGTGTCAGTATTTCAAAAGTCACAAAGGTCTGGTGTCCACATGGATCTTTAACACAGATCCCAGCCTGTTTGGGATGTTCTCACTTAACCTTTCCTGGAAGTTCCTGATTTGATACCCTGCCCTTTGGGATCAGGAACCAAGCACAGAGTCTGACAACGTGTAGGAACAGCGCTTGTCTGAACTTGGCTTCTTTCAAGCCTGGCCTATAAATAGAACGATGCAAGCTTCTTTTCCACCCTGGTGTCCATCCTGCAATTCAGTTTTGACACTGACTGCCTAGTGGTCAGATCCCATCGATGATGGGTTCAGTCCTCCATAGCACAGCCCTCACATTAGGTATCAGCTCACGTTCCAGGGTCATAAGGGCCACCCACCCATCCTTCTGATGAGCCTTTCATCCTCTGATGATTTTCTTGGGCTTTAGAATTCACAGAATTGTCTCTTACAACTCAGAAAAGCACTACATGATTGGGCCTCTGTGGGTTCTGCACCTGTGGATTGGATCAACAGGATGCAAAAAAATATTCCGAAGATAAATGGCATCTGGACTCAACATGTACAGATACCTTTCTGTACAATATAATGAATATTTCTATCCATTGCCCTGGGCATTATAAGTAATTTAGAGAGGATTCAAAATATGAGAAGGGACTGTATAGGTTATATGACAATTCATTTATAGGATTTGGTCATCTGCAGATTTTGTATGTGCATGGGTCCTGGAACAAACCCCATGAATATCAAGAGATAACTGTACTTACTATTGCAGTTTTATTATAAGGGCTAAACACAGGATAAAACATGGGAGAGGCTGAAGAATTTCTGTGCACTATGTGATGGATAGCATCACCCTCCTGTCATATCAAAGAGTTCATTGACCTGGAAGTCTCTTGAAACTTAGTGTTTGATTTTTACAGGAATTTTGCTGAAGAATTGGTGGCATGATTAAGCTCTGTCTCCAGCTTCCTTTCCCAAAGGTCTGCTGACTGAGAGTGTCAGTCTAATTGTGTGTATTGCCTCTCTTGTAAATGCCCTGAACTTATCTAGGGCTCATCTCATTTGCATCTCATGATCATAATCACAAAGAGACTCCTATCATTCAGCAAATTCCAAAGTGCGTTGAAGTTCTGTGCCATACACCAGAGGGTTATTTATATTGAACAGAAATGTTATTTATTATACCATAATCCTGAATGAAATCACATAATGAGCTTCCTGAATAAACTGAAATAAATTGGGGAACAGGGAATTCATCCGGTCCACAAGTAGCTCTTTGCAGTTGTTGGCATAGATAATGATACAGAGTATTTAGGAAAAAATAGCTTTTCACTGCCAATATTCAGCACCATTTGGAATTAGACATCACAGTGAGACTGTTGCTTTATCGTGGTCTTGGTAATAGGTGGGGATGTTTAAGCTTCCATTTTCTGGCAGACAATACAATGTAATATCAATGAAGATGAGTGTGGGTAGAATCTGTGCAGAAGAGTTAATAAAAGCTATTTATTCAGTTAAGAAAAGAATCAGATGACGTTCACAGGTCCTTGAATTTGAGGTCTTGGGAGCTGCAAAGTATTTCCTTGGTATATTCTCTTATCTTTAGAAGAGAGTCAGGAGATTAAGGATTCAAAAGATGGGACATCCACACCAGGGTCATGGTTGGTCTGGACAGGTGGGTTAGCAGGCAGACAGTGAATCGGGAGCAAATCAGGCTCGCTTTACAACTGGTGGCTCTGCTAAGCTAGAGCTGCATGATCTTGGGTAAACTTCACTGCTCGTATGCTCTGCATCCTTAACCTCTCCATGCATGTTTCCTTATCTGTGAAAGGGGAATGACATGACACATCTTTCTTAGTGTTGTTTTTAGACTTCAGTAAGGTAGTGCATGTGAAATGCTTAGAACAGTGGCTGACCTACAGAGTGGACAACTTATCCCAGCTTTTATTATGCTGAGATAAACAAGGGGCCTCTTCAAACAAAGTAAAACTTACTTGTTTCCTTTAAAAATACATTCATATGCTTTAAAAAAAAGATTTATTTTTTAAAAAAATGTGTATTGGGAAGTCAGATATACAGAGATGAGGAGAGACAGAGAGGAAGATCTTCTGTCCATTAATTCATTCCACAAGTGGCCCCAATGGCTGGAGCTGCGCTGATCCAAACCCAGGAGCCAGAAGTCTCTTCCGGGTATCCCATGTGGGTGCAGAGTCCCAGGGCTTTGGGCCATCCTTGACTGTTTTCCCATGCCACAAGCTGGGAGCTGGATGGGAATTGGAGCTGCCGGGATTAGAACAGGCACTCATATGGGATCCCACCGTGTTCAAGACGAGGACTTTAGCCACCTATTAATATACTTTTTCATCAGTGTGAATACCTATTTCAAAACACTGTGACTAGCAAAAGAAAACCCGTAGTCTTCTCTTCCCAAACTAGGCATATTTACTAATTGTGTATTTTTTTGTCTTTGTTCTTAGGAATAGTTTAGTTTTATGTGGTTGAAATGATTTGTTTCTGATTTGTCATCTACCAATGGAACATTAAATTTCTCATTTTAGTCTTATTTTCATGGTTACATGATATTCCACCTAGATAATTATACTATATTTTGTACACAATAATATTAATTGCAATAGCTGTAATTTTTTGAGTTATGTTTAAAAGGAAAGCTTTAGAAACCCTAAAGACTTTTAAAGAATAGCTTCTAATGATGCTGAACATTGTTTGCTATGATTCTCCCTTTAGATCTGAGTAGGTCAGGTTTGATACATCCTGCCTGACTGGGCACAATGACACTTGCGAGAAGGGGAGGTGAACAGGAAGTGTGATTCTTAACAGGAGTGTGATGCTGAATAAGAGATTTGATTCTGAACAGGAAGTGTAACTCTAAAGAGGGGGTGTGCTGCTGGACAGGAAATATTGTTCTGAATAATAGCTCTTCTAAAACTTGTCATTTCTACTGTTCCATGATGTCCTCAGTTTTTCAACATTTTTAACATCAAATTCAAGTGTAGTTTTGGTGAGAAATTTTATAAATTATATACATTTCAAGGTGGATTTGGTAGATTTTCCATTTACAACATAATTATTGTGATCAGAAGAAAGGTCTGTAAAGGGGAGACATGTAGAATCTTGGAAATCTATGCACCTTTGGGGTCACTGTGGACATACAGCTGCAGACCTAACAGGTGTAACCAAATAATGGCTTTTTCCTTTCCGTTGTGTTAGTTATTACTACAATTATTATTTTCATTGGTCATTTCCTCAGCGATAGCTTCAGTTTTCCTTAGGATAGCTGTATTTATAAATGGCATTAAATAATTCTTTAGGTCAATAATTTTTGCAAGTTACTTGAAATGTCCATATTAAAATATCAAGCTTATAAAACTGACACGGAAAGAAAATTGGAATAGTTTCATTTGTATTGAATGATTGGACTTTAAAAATATTCCTAAGTAAAAAAATTTACCACTGAATTTTCTTATATAGTTAAAAATAATAGCATGACAATGTGTTCTTGAGAGCTTGTTTGGAGGTTCTAGCAAGGGAGAGCAGCTACTCATATACCCTTGACTGAAGACCAGTCCTCCTCTAGCGGGGATGGTCGTCCTCTTCGACCGAGCGCACAGCTTCGGGAGGGACGCACATAGAACGGTGAGGGAGGAAGGGGACACCTGCCTAGCCAGCCAGATCAGCCGAATCAACCCTGGTGATCAATAGGGTGACAAGTGTCGCAGCCAGATCACCCTCATATCCGACAATGTGTTCTTAATAAAATTTTGAAGGAAGAGTGCTTTCCAAACTCATTTTAATGGTCCAACATCACATTGTTATCAAAATCTAGTGAGTATAGGGCAAAAATCTACACAATGATATTACTAAATAATATGTATTCTAAAAATCCCTAAGTATATAGCAAATCAAATCCAGAACATAGTAAAAACAAAAGAGTAACAATTACATGTTTTCTCCTCGTTCTCTTTTGCTTATTTGTTTTATTATTTGTAGCCTCATATGCTTTGGTTTAGGTGGTTATCATCCTTCACTTCTAATGTAGGACTCTCTTATGTACTTCCTGTAAGGCCAGTCTAATAGTAGTAACAGACTCCATCAGTTTTGCTTGTTATATGAAGTCTTTATTTCCCCTTCATTTTTGAAGGATAGCTTTGCTAGGTATAATATTTTTATTTGATAGTTTTGTTTTCTTTCCAGGATTTTGAATATTTCAGGCCATTCTCTCCTCTCCCATAGGTTTTAGTTAAGTTTGTTGCTAACCTACTGTGGATTCCTTTGTAAGTGACTATCTTGTTTTTTTTTTTTTTTATTGATTTAGAATTCTCTTTATTGTTATTTAGCAGTGTGGGAATAATACACAATGGAGAAGATATTTGTTTGGTTGATTCTTTATTGTGTCCTTTCAGCTTCCTGGACATGGTTGTGTATATTTTTACTAAGTTTTCAAAAAGTACTTCAGTGGAATTATTTAAATGATTTACTTACTTGAAAGGCATAGTTACACATATACAAAGGAGAGACAGAGGGAGAGATCTTCCTTTGGTTCACACCTCCACGATCGTGGCGCCAGCTAGGGGTGTGCCAAGCTGAGGCCACGATCGTGGAGACCCTTCTCGGTCTCCCAAAGTATACAGAGCCTCAAACACTTGGGCCTGCTCTGTTACTTTCCCAGGCACACTCGCAGAGAGTTGGATCAAAGGTGGAGCAGCTGGCACATGAACCGATACTCTTAAGCGATTCTAGTGCCACAGGCAGTGGCTTAACCTTGTACATTAGCCCCTCACTGAAATTTTTCTAAATGTCATCACTTCCTTTTTTTTCCTCAATACCCATAATGTGAATGCTAGCTTAATGATGTCCTTTAAGGTTTGAAGCTTTCATTTTTTTTTTTTTGAGTTCTTATGTGGTTCTCTTCTGTTTGTTTATTTTTATTTTAAAAAATCTGTTTCCAAGCTCAGAATTTTTTTTCTGTTTTCTCGGTTCTGATGTTGAGACCTTCAACTATGTTTTTAATTTCATATTGATTTTTTTAGTGTTAGGATTTCTGATTGGTATATTTTATTATCTCTATTACCTGTTTGCTGAATTTTACATTCACAGCATAAACTGTGTGTTCCCTTGTATCTTATCAAAGTTCTTTAAAGTTATTTTTAAAAAATTATTGCCAGGGTATTTGTAATTTCAAATTTTTTGTGTGCTTTGCTGCTACTGAGTTACTATGTTCCTTTATAGGCAAGATATTGCCCTGTTTTCACATGCTTCCTAGGCCACTACATTGTTTTGTATGCATCTGCTATGCCCTTGCTTACTTTATAGTGTCATTTTTTTTTTTTCAGGAAAAGACTTTCTGTTGGTAATTTGACTTAGAATGTTGGTTGGAAATGCTGTACTACTTTATCAAAAGCACAGTGTACCTGTAGCTGTCTTCAGCTGTCATCAATTAAGTAATATGTGCAGGCATCTCACTGGGCTACAAGGGTTGTGGGTTTGTCTTGCCACTTGGAATACAATCTTCCTATGCAGTATAGGTTTTCTGACAGATCTGAGTACTGAGTGCTTAGTTGTGACTGTGGAGAATCTGTCAGTTTATGTGGATCAGGTGAGGGCAGGTCCATACCTGTGGGCCCAGGTGGGTTCTGTGCGGGGTACCTAGCAGCAGGGCAGTGGTGCGGTAACCCAGGAGCTCCTGAGACTGAGCTCATAGCCTATTAGTCCTCCACCTTTTCCAGAGGTGGATGCCTCAAGTGTCTATGGTGTGAAGCGATTGGTAGGATCCTGCTTACACCTTTCTGGTCTGGCTGAGTGAAGTCCCTGTTAGCCTCAGGGTTGATTTCAAGAGACAGAACAAGAGGTAGTGTGTGTTCATCCCCTTCTTTATAAGGGCATCCCGCACCTGCTTGTTCTGTGATATCTAGCTCTGTGCTTACTTTCTGGCTTCACTCCCTCCTAGTGGATGGAGTTTTCTTTGACATTATGCTGTCTGAGATAAAGGAGGAGTGCTAGGGGCAGTTCCTTAGTCAGCTGGCCAGAGCCAATTCAGGGCCCCAGCCTGTGGATACTAGCGTGGAGTAAAGGCTGTGGAGTTTTGTTAGAGTTGGGGTTTGTCGTAGCTGGATTGTTACTAGAACTGGTGTTATCATCTAGATTTAATTTGCTCTCCTTTCCCCAAACAAGTGATGTCTCTCTCCATCCTTTAATGCTAAAAGTTGTGTGAAGTGTGACAGATTACTCTTTCCTTCCTGCCTGCCTTCCTGCTTCCTTCAAGGTATCTTTTCTTCTTATCAAACTACAACCAAGTACTATATTCTCCCATCTGGCTTGCTCAGCTCTTGTAAAGATGGATTGGTGCATGAGTAGCTGTGCAAATTGGTACCTAAGTGGGAACATGATCAGCAGCAGTGCTTTCTGAGCTTAATTTTATTGTAGATAACCAGCAGAATTTTCTTATAGAAACTGGTTTTCACCCACATCTTTCTGACATGAGCTGAGCTTTATAAATGAATTATTTATGCCCCAATACAGTTGAATCAAGCTGGGAAATCAAACTCGAGTTCAGAAAGGGGACAGCTGCCAAGGCCACCAATTTATAGCATGGCTGTCAACTGCCTGGTGTATTAAAGTCCTGATGAAGGCAAGCTGAAGTGGAATTATATTTCAGGGAAGTACCAAGTTGGTGACTGTGATAACGATACCTAGATACTGGGTCAGGTGTCCAAAGGCAGCTGATCCTTATCTAAAGAAGGGATGATAGAAAGGGACAGTCACACTGTTTTTAACACATTTCTTCATCAGAGAAATGTGTTACTATTTTTATTCCCAAGGTCATGTTGTCATGCCTTGTACTTTCATCTTACCATTTAACAAACAAAAATTGAAGAATCTGCAGTTCTGTTGTTGAGTAAGGAACTCAAATTGCCCATGTCAAAAAAAGTTAGGCTTGCATAAAGGACCTGTGAGTAAAAAAATAAAAATCACAGCTTGGAAATTCAAGGAATAAACATTAAACTCTTTGTGTATAATTTCAAATTATACCACTTGGAATGCAATTACAAAAACAAATTGTACCTGAAACTTTCCTGTCCCATTATGGGATTTAATACAGCAGATTAAGAAAAAGATCATGTGTCAAACATTAACCCCCAATGGTATTTTTCAGTTCATTTTTATTGTTGCAGAGAAATAATTAAAGGTATTATAATTAACTCTCCCATGACTCAAAGCTCTGAGTAATGTGAGCACCTGCTGATATATGAGACAGAGAATAACATGTTGTCATAAATATACTGATTTAAACTCATTTGATAATTAATGTAAATGAACAATACCTTAGAAGGAAATTTCTGGAACCATTGTGGGCAAAACTAAATTTGACTTGGAAACTGCTTAACTGTTGTTTATGGCTTTACTTGAAGGATATTCATGACTCAAAGAAGCTAATTTAATTCATTATGATGCTAGTAGGCATATAAGTTAAAATTTCCATGCAATTGTTCTGATGTGAGCAGGTTTTGACTCCCCACACTCAGGCAGGTGTTTAAATCTTAAAGTCTTATGTTAATGATTAGTGGATTAATGTTAACAGTTTCTACATTAGAGTGATCCTGGTATGGCATCTGAGAGAAGAGGCCAGTGGGGGGGCTTTGGATAACTGGTTGCTTACCTTCAGATAATAGTTCTTGTAAGAATGTTGGCTAGTTTAGCCAGCTTTGGCTTCACTTCTCTGTCTTGCTTCTTGGCTTACCAGGTGATGTAATCTCTGTAGTCTATGTCTCTACACTTATCATTCAGATGAAAACACATATGGAATTGGAGACTGAGAGTTGGCCAGGACCTTAGAGGTCCTTTTCCTACTCTTCTGCCAAAGCAGGCATGATTCTTTCCCAAATCCTGTAATTCTTCTTGGTGAATGAAACATCTGGTAATGTGACATATTTTGAATAAGGCTAGTCTGCTGCCTTGTTTTATTAAACCACATGTTACATTTTTAATTTGATATTTCTTAGAGACAAGACATTGTGTTTAGGCTTTATTTATAATTTAAATTTCTAGTCACATCACTATGGGAAAATGCATTTGTTGTGAATAGGCTAGTTGTTTGATGTGTGCTTTCACAGGAGACTCCTTGAACCTGTGAGTTGTGCATCCTCTGATTTAACAAAAGTTCACTTGAAAATATTTTTGAAAAATACTTACCCTGAACATCTCATATTTTTCCATCATTGTTCCACATTATTATTCTGCATTAAACAATGCAGTAGGACAACTATTTTCATGACACTGTTTTAGTGCATTATGAATAATCTAGTAATGATACAAGTGATGCGCATAGGTTATCTTCACATATTATATACCATTTTATGTAAGAGAAGTGAGCATTTCCAGATTTTATTATTTACAAGATTTCTGAACCAATCTCCCATGAATATCAAGGCATGGCTGTGTTGTATTATAATTTTTAAAAATTATTTTGTTTTTAATGCATGCCATATGGGCCTCTGATAAGGGTGGGGAGGGTTGAGGTATAGAGGAAGGTGGGTATGATAAATGTTTTCATTATTATTTTTTCTTTATCTTTCTCCTGTGTCTGTAGTGGGTGGATGGGGTTGGAGGAGGGGTACCCGTTCCTTGTTGTCAAACTACCTTAGTTCTGGTGATGAAGATGGTCATTTGATGTCACCTTAGAGACTCATATATGCTGAAGCATGTTCCTAGAATGTTACTTGAGCGGTCTGGATAGTTCTGAAATATAATGAGCTTTATTGCATCAGAATTGAAAAGATCTTTCTACGATCTATTGGCTGACCAGATCTACTTCAGTGCATCCACAGACCTATACATTTGCTGCAAAGCCTGGCCAGCATCATCTGATGGTACTCAATGTCCTTTATCTTAGATGAGCTGGCTACTTTTTGTGTGTGTGTGCATCTGTGTAATATTCTCTATTACATGGGCATCAGCAATTGATGAGGCTTGGTTCTGATACATGCATTCCAAGGTTGGGGAGCTGTGGTCTAACGGAAGATTCCCTAAAGTTCCCCTTATCCAGCCTTCTGTCAGCCTCAGATCTTGTGCTTGCTGGCAGGTGCTGCAGCCCAGCTTGACATGACCTGTGGCACTTGCCAGTGGATATTGAGGCCTAGCCCAATCTGGTCCATCTCCAGACTCAGGCCATACACATGCTGATGGGTACTATGGGCTTACCCTGCCTAGTCCATCCTCAGCCCTGGCTCTCATGCTCGCCAGCAGGTTGTAGCCTATCAGGGGGAGGCCCCAAAGTTCCCCTACCAGGTCCACTCCCAGCCATGAATCTTGGGCTTCAGTCAATCCTGGTATAGCCCACCCCTAGTCTTAGCACTTGCCCATGGGTTGCTGTAGCTTGGTCTGGCTTGGGCTGCCCACACTCAGACCCAGCTCACACATGTGCTGGTGAATACTACAGACTAGCCCACCATAACTGGCACCTTTCCCTGGCTCTTGTGCATGCCATCAGATACTGTGGCCAAGCCCAGCCTACCCTGCCCCCAGACTTAGCTCACACACGCTGATGAGTGCTATAGTCTTGCCTTGCCTGGCTTGCCCACAGCCCTAGCTCTCACACTCACCAGTGGGAACTGTGGAATAGGAGGGGAGTCCTTCAAGTTTCTCTTCCAGACCTGCTCCTAGCCCTATATCTTATGCATGCTGATGGATGCTGTGGTCAATCCTGGCATGGCCCACCTCCAGTCCTGGCCTTTACATGTGCCAGTGGGTTCTGTGGTTTAACCCAGCTTGACCTGCCCCTGGACCAGATTCTTGTAAGCACTGGCAGGTGCTGTAGTCCAGTTTGCTTCTAGACATGGATCCTGTGAGTGTTGGTGAAGTCCAAGGTCTTGCCTGGCAAACTAGTAAGTGATACAGTGCCACAAATGCTGATACCACAAACCCCCTACCAACTCCCAACCTGGTTCTCTGGTGGGTGTTGCAGACAAGCCTGACTTGACCCATCCTCTGCCAAAATGATCATTGATGTGTACTGTGGCCTAGCCCTGACAGGTCTGCCCTCATATTGCCAGCGTTTATGTGTGCTGGCGGCGGGGGGGGGGGGGGGGGCAATGCTATTTAGCCCAACCCAGGTATCCCATATGAGTGAGGGCTTTGGCCTGACCCAGACACACCCTCCAGACTGTTCTTTCTAAACCACCCATTCCAGCTCCCTTGCTTACCTGTGGGTGTAGTAGCATGGTCTGTGGAAGCTCCCAGAACCTTTCAAACATGCCCTCAGTGGCCTCTATTCCAATATGTTCCCAGATCCCCTTCCCTAGGCAATCGACAGCCTCTGGCCATGCCATATGATCTGGTGTGCTCTTGGGCCAAGATAATATGTTCTACTGTATTATGAATTGATAATGAAATGTTATTAAATAGGCTTTTTAATAATCAGAATATTTAAGTTTCACTTTTTGCTATCTCACTTATCTTTGAGGGATTTTGGAGTTAGCATTGGAAGAATATTTTAACCTCATTTCCAAATCCTTAAAGAACCTAAATAATGTGTGCTTTCATGAAGAAATAGCTAAATTCAGACAGCAGTTGTTTATTTTTTTTAAAGTGGTGCAAGTTGGGTTTAAATTTATATATTTTTCATTATAAATCAGGCAAAATTGTATTATAAATCTTATAGGTATGTGATTTATAGTTCTCTGTTATACAGGTGAACTATGGATGACTCAGGAATAAGCTCCTTTTGAAGGAAATGAACTCTGTGTTGCAGGAGGTGAACCATTACCAGAAATTAAGTGATTTGGCAGCTGGGTGTTGAATGGTGTAGAGGAGACTCATGTATCAGACTGGGAGTTGAACTGATTGACTCAAAAAATTTCTCTGGCAGGATCTTTGCAAATTACACAATACTGAGCAACTGAGATTAAAAATGATGAAGACTGAGACAAAATCTCTTATAAGGAGTTATACTGGAAGTTTTAATGCAGGAACAACCTAACCAAGGAGGTCACCCTTCTGTTAGTATCTTTACTTTTCAAGCATGGCTTTTTGCTCAGCAGTTCTGTTTCTTTCTATTTTGCTTTCATTGAGTTTCACAATAGTAACATAAGGTTTCAAATAAAATTACACTGCAAGAGAAACTTCCTCAAGTTTGGGATATTTTTTAAAGATTTATTTATTAATTTTTTATTGGAAATTCAGATTTACAGAGAGAAGGAAAACAGAGAGACAGATCTTCCGTCTACTGGTTCACTCCTCAAGTGATCGCAATGGCCAGAGCCTTTGCTATTTGCTACTTAGAATTCATTTGAGTATTAGTAATTATTTGAATACTTATTTTCTTAGGTCTCATATACCTGCTTGAGTACATCTCATTCTTATCTGTTTGGAACCTTTTGGATATTTTACTAAATTAGAGATAACTGGGAAATCTTATTTGCTCCTGGCTCCTGGGTTTGAATTGGCTCAGTTCCTGATACTGTGGCCATTTGGGGAGTAAACCCCCGGATAGAAGATCTTTCTTGCTGTCTTTCTTTCTCTTTGTAAATACACCTTTCCAATAAAAATTTAAAAACTTTTTTTTAAAAAAAATAGAGCTATAACAAGAGTATCAATTTTGCAAGCCATGATAGACTGTATTGTCATTAAGGTGATAATTTGTACAAAGTTTGTGCTGGAGTTGGTAGAAAAGAGTATGCTCAAGCAAAGTGGTTATTCTAGCCTATGTGGGAAAAGCAACTATAGACTTCTACTGCAAAGAAGTTACTTGTTTTTCGTTTGGGCAGCAGTTAGAGAAGAAGAGAAAATGTAAGGAAAATAATCTAGCCCTTTAAAAACATTTATAGCAGCGCCTGTCAAAGGGCCCTGTACTGTGGCCATGTGGTGCAGCTTTGAAATGATTGCAAACGCTTATGTAGCTTGCCATTTGAGTGATATATGTCCTTCTGTGATAAGAATTAGAGGAAGCCTCAGTGTGGTGGCCTAGTGGCTAAATTCTTACCTTGTAACTGCCAGGATCCCATATGGGCACTGGTTTGTGTCCCAGCTACTCTACTTCCCATCTACCTCCAAGCTTGTTGCTTGGGAAAGCGGTAGAGTATGGCCCATGGTGTTGGTACCCTGAACCCATGTGATAGACCCAGAGGAAGCTCCCAGCTCCTGGCGTCAGATTGGCTTAGCTCTGTCCATTGTGACCACTTGGGGAACTGAACCAGTGGATGACTGGATGGAAAATCTTTCTCTCTGTTTCTGTATATTTGAATTTCCAATAAAAAATTAATAAGTGAATCTTAAAAAAAACAGAGGAAGTTTCTCTTGCAGTGTAATTTTATTTGAAACCTTATGTTACTATTGTGAAACTCAATGAAAGCAAAATAGAAAGGAACAGAACTGCTGAGCAAAAAGCCATGCTTGAAAAGTAAAGATACTAACAGAAGGGTGACCTCCCTGATTAGAATGTTGTGTTGGTGTTTCTTAAGGGTTCCTGTGTTGCACATTTTGTTCCCAGGATAGTCTCAGTAAGAGGTAATAGGACTTTTGGTGTAGGAGCCAAGTGTAAGTCCACTGGGGGTTGCTGTCCGTGAATGGGACTGCTGTAGCTCTCATGGTTCCTGGGCAGTTCTCATCACAGTGTTGTTCAAAATGAGCAGACTGGTTCTTTCCCATCTCTTGGATTCCTGTCCCACCACGTGATCACTCCCTGGCATTAGTGTTTGTGCCATGTGATGCCATCCACCAGGAGGTAAAGCACCCAAGAAGGCTGTTACTAGAGGCTCCTCACATAGCATTGCCTCTATGTGGACTTTCAGCCTCCCTACCTGCAAACAAAACAGTTCTCTTCCTTTTAAACATTCATTGTCTATTTCAGGTGGTTTTTTGTTGTTGTTGTTGTTGTTGTTTTGTCTTGCTTTGTAAGAATAGAAAATGCCTAACACTGTCCTCTCTCATAATTTAAAATAAATATTTTAAAGCTTTAAAGAGAGAAAAACAATGTGATGAGAAATTAAAAAAAAAAGAACCTTTGCATAACGGGTAGTTATGGGAAGGGAAGGCAAGAGGCAAGCTTACCTTGCAGGTGTTGACTCTGGAATAGGGTTCTTGGAAGTGACAGCGGAATTCAACTCTACAGTGTCTGAATGATAAGTCAAATTCTCTGGGCCTAAAGAATAGGTATGAGGTTTGAGGTACAGGTCACAAATTCAGAATCAAGGAGAGCAAATATATGTATTAACATTACAGGGTAAGGTTTTCTAAGTTCGTGTCAATTCAGAGTGTTCATATTAAGCACCTCCCCAAAAAATGAATTGAATGAATCTTAGAGGTAAAGAGATTGAGGCCTAAGGGCCTCGTTTTTCAAGGCCTGTGGGATGTGGGAATAGCGAGCACTGGTCAGCATGTAATGGTGAAGGGGAATACGGAGAAGGCAGAAAGACTTGAATTGGGTCCTGCTCAATAAGCTGCTGGCTTGAGTCCTTGCCTTGAGTATGCTGGGATCCCATATGAGTACTGGTTTGTGTCCTGGCTGTTCCACTTCCCTTCCAGGTTCCTTCTTATGGCCTGGGAGAGCAGTCGAAGATGGCCTAAAGCTTTGGTATCCTGTAGGAGGCTCCTGGCTGTGGATCAGCTCAGCTCTGGCCATTTCAGCCATCTGGGGAGTGAACCAGCAGATGGAAGATCTTTCTCTGTGTCTTTCCTCCTCTCTGAAAATTTGACTGTCCAATAAAAATTAAAAAAAAATTTAAAAAAGATGGATTGAATTCTGCACATAGATAGGCCAAATAGAGGGAAAATTGGGCACCAGCAAAGTGTGTTTGCAGAAGGTGGAAGATGAGGGATAGTTTGAAAAATGTTTTCTGAAAGGACATCCTAAGGTAAAGACAAAGTAAGGTGTGGACACAGAGCAGAGGAACCAGGTGTTGGTAGCGCAGGCAGTGTGCAGGACAATGTGCTTAGAGGCCAGAGAAGCAAGACAAGACCAGATAGAGAGCACACTCATTCCAAGGGAGAGACTGGAAGCAGGGACCCTACTCTTTCCATCATCTTTTTTTTTTTTTGGATTTTTTTTTAATTTTATTTTAAATTCATTAATTACATTGTATTATGTGACACAGTTTCATAGGTACTGGGATTCTCCCCACCCCTCCCCAAACCCTCCCACCATGGTGGATTCCTCCACCTTGTTGCATAACCACAGCTCAAGTTCAGTTGAGATTCCCCCATTGCAAGCATATACCAAACATAGAGTCCAGCATCTTATTGTCCAGTCAAGTTCAACGGCTTCTTAGGTATACACTCTCTGGTCTGAAGACAGAGCCAGCAGGCTATCATCCCGATCAATTAAAAGCTCCAACATACCATCAGCAAAAAATTACATCACCATGGAATTAATTGACATAGTAATGAGTAACCAATATGTTAAAAGTAAATGCGAGTTCCCAGCCACCTTCTGTGACCACCTCATTGACATTTCAATTTTAGTTTATACACAACCTATAACATTCAAAACATAACATGTTATACATAAGATCATATCATCTTAAATTAAGGCAAACATGTGGTATTTAACCTTTTGGGATTGGCTCATTTCCCTTAGCATTATGGTTTCCAGTTTGGCCCATTTGGCCACAAAGAACTGCATTTTGTTTTTTTTAATAGCTGAGTAGTATTCCATGGAGTAGATGAACCATAGCTTTCTTATCCAATCCTCTGTTGATGGGCATTTTGGCTGCTTCCATGTTTTTGCAATTACTGATTGTGCTGCTATGAACATAGGAGTGCATGTTGGTTTCTCATAAAACAATTGTTCTGGATATATTCCTAGGAGTGCTATTGCCGGGTCATAAAATGCATGCAATCTGGGAAAACACAGCAGTAAGTTCTATGAATTGTTAGGCATGCATTGTAGCATCTCTCTGAATGGTAGAACTACTGTAGCACTACCAAATAAATAAAAAGGGGAAAATGAAGATCTACATTTTGATTTTAAAAAACTGTAAGAAATCCATATATTTTTAGACTTTTTCCCTTAAAGATTATAAAGTACAAATGTGAAGCTGAAACCTTGTGCTAAACTTGTGAGGACATGAAGCAGTAGAAAGCTGTCATGTACAAATGATAATGGCATTTTCCTCACATTAAATTATTTTTTTTGGTGCAGTGAAGCAGGTGCAAATTTGAAGAAAGAAGTCATTTAAAGATCCATTAAGTGTAGCAATTGTAATGCAATACATTCTCATTGAATACTTACCAACCTTTAAGCACCTTACACTCTACAGACAAAAGAAACTTCACAGGCAGATTATAAAACACTCTGATCTCCTTCATTGTTTAAGACATAATCTCATTTTGTGTTGCCATTGGAGGATTTCTTGAGCTTCAGAAATTTTTTTTTGCTGGAATCATGGACATTAAAAAGTGTTTTTATTCTGATTTTTCCCAGTTTCTTCCACCGAAGCAGAATATAGGGAAGAAGCACCATGGAGAAAATAAAAGAGGAGGATTTCATACAAATAACACTAAAGAAAGGGAGGCAGACATTTAGCTAACCAGAAACATTTGACTGGATGAACACATATATTATTTTTAGGAGACAAGGTAGCAGCGTTAGAAATGGGTATTGGAAACAGCCAAGACCTGGGGTGTGAGAGCAGAAGGGATTGTGAAGTGGGGTTGGTGTGCATTGTACCTTCTTGAAGATTCTTTCCTGGGAGACAATCTTGCCATGGCAAAAAAAACCACGAGAAACATCTCACTGGTGCAGATGGTTGAGTCTGCATGTGTGTTCTAAATGGTAGGAGGATTTGCCTGGACATCTTGCTTGGAATCTGGACTCTCCTATTTTTGTCTCTTTATCCCAACTTCTTGCTCAATTTGTGCCCACCTTTTTCCCTTTTTTCTTGGAAGTATGATCTCTAGTTCCTTGAATGTTGTTTTACTCTTATTTATTGCTCTGCCCTGAGTTGCCTTAGTGCCTGGCCTGTAATGTCACTTTATGAAGGCTTTGTTGAAGGACGTGTTCTTTGATGTGCCTACCTCAGCTAGTCCAGGCTGCTATAATAAATTACCATAGTCTGGGTGGCTTAAATACCAGAAATTTATTTTCTTACAGTTTTAGAATCTGGAGGGACAGGATCAGGGTTTTGGTGGGTTCTCCTGGGGATCCTTCCTGGTTTGCCATATATTTTCACCGTACTCCCATGTGGAGAGGACTGCAGGGAAGAAATAACGTGTTTCCTATCCTTGCATGTAAAAGCACTAATCCCTTTCATGAAGACTCGCTCTTCATGATTTCATTACTTCTTCAAATTGTCATTTTCAAAAGCCATCACATTAGGGGTTAGCATTACAGCACATGACAGCCCAAAGAAGGACCTACTCATCTGGAGAGTCTGGCTTCCCTAAATCTTCTCATCTGTTCCTGCCAAGTAGGTCATGCTGTGTAGGTCCTTAACCTCGATTTGCTAAGCCTTTTGTTTGCTTTTCCTTTTATTTACCACTGAAAATTTGGGGACTCTTTCTAACTGACTTTTCTGGTGCTAACTCTGCCGCTGGACAGGAGACCAAGATGAGACATCTGATCTTGCAGTATTTCATCTTTCTCATCTATAAAACAAAAATGTTTTAGATTCTCACTACAAGAATTTCCCCCAATATTTCCTTCTTAACACAGTATTGAATACGTTCAGGGAGATTGAGACTGATACCTCAATTTCTTTTAACATGGATTACTACTTTAATAACTATTACATGGGTACTTTATTATTATTATTATTATTATTATTGGAGGGAAACTTTTAAAATGATCATTGCTTTCCCTTGGGATTTATCTTAGTTTGGGCTGATTTGCTTGCTCTGCTTCATTGATTGTTGTGATTCCAGGAAATGAGACAGGGCATGGGTTCCTTTAGGTTGGGAAAATAGGAAATGGGGTAAACGGTTCAAGTCACTGAGCCGTGTGTGCTGCATTTACCCTATCCTTGGCTCACAGTTTAGAAGCAGAGGGTGATGTTGAGCGGATTGGAACAAAGTTGGAAGCAAACAGACATTTCCTCCATGTATATGTTTGAGGCTTGGGAGTGCCTATCTGTGTAGGGCCCACAGATAACATTGTGCAGTCACATCAGGATAAGTAGAATGATAGCTGAGTGTAATTAGACAGAGTCAGACTTTACTGATCAAGGGTCTACTTTTAATATTGAGTACCTAAAGGTGTTTCTCGAACTCCCACAGTGTGACCCTGTCATCCAGGGCTGAGATGAAGATAAAATGGAATCTGTATCCTGTGAGAGCCAGTGCAGGGCCATGGCAGCAACTGAAAAGGATGCTAGGCTTCCCCAGGTCAAGGCTGATCTTGAGATGCCTCAGGTGCTGTTTGGGAGCACAGGTTGGGAGGACTCCACTGCTGCAGAGATCAGTGGAACCTTTCAGAAGTGCCAGCTCTCATTGGTCTACAGTCGAGGAACCCACATCGACCTTGACTACCCAAGAGCTTGGTAAGCTCTCATGTCTTTCACCAGCCAGGTGCTATGTTGCAGAAGCAAGAGAAGGAACATGCATTTGAAATGATTCCTGCAAAGAGGAAGGAGACCTGTGACATAAGGACTGCCCTGTGTCAAAGCCTTCTTCTCTCCTTCACTGCACAGAAGGCCTGAAAGGTTAGGAACCCAAGGAAGCACAGATCAGTAACAGAAAATAAACAGGACACAGGCCCAGCAGAAAAGGGCAGTCTGAGGAAGCTGGCTGCCCTGTTTCCCATTCTCCTCTCCTTTCTCTGAAACATCTCTTTGGCAGGGAGTAAAAAGTGGCGAGAATATCGTATTATCCTCCGGGGACCACTGTGTATTACAGGCATGGACTTGGTTAGAAAACGGCTATGAACATCAAAACACTAACGCTGATGCCAAGTACATGTGGGTACTCATTTCATGTCTAACCATGGCCTCCTCTTTGCTGGAGTTGCAGTTGTGTGCGAAAGAATTGCAATGATATAAAAGAAAGTGGTGGCTCTGCTACATGCTGAATTCCATTTGGAGCACACAGATGTAAAAATTCACACTTAGATTTTCCTATGATGCGGAGCATGGCAAAGAATGATAGATCCATTAACAATCTATCAAGCAGCTGCTCTGGTATCAAATCAACTGATACAGATTCTGACATGATGAATTTGATTCTAACATCTCTTAAAATCTAGATATATTTGATGTTAACAATTTCTGAATGTTTGGTGTTGTGGCTCATCAGGTTTGGTCATCATTTGTGCTACTGGTTGCCCATATAGGAACCAGTTCGAGTCCCAGCAACTCTGTTTCCAAGGCATATCCTGACTGAAGCACCTAGAAAATGCTTTAGTAGTGGAATGCAGTGGAAGATGAACCAAATATTTGGATTCCTGCATTCATGTGGGAAATTTGGTTGAAATTCCTGGTTCCTGGCTTTGGCCTGGCCAAGAAGTTATTCTTATGGTCATCTGGGGGAGTCAAATGATAGACTACCTCTCTTTCTAATCTTTTTTTCTGTCTCTCTTTATGTTATTCTGCCTTCTAGATAAAATTTTTTTTTAAGATTAAAAAAACCTCCCAGGGTGCCCGGTGTGGTAGCCTAGCAACAAAAGTCCTGGCCTTGCATGCACCAGCATCTCATATGGACACAAGTTCTAATCCCAGCAGCCCCACTTCCCATCCAGCTCCTTGCCTGTGGTCTGGGAAAGCAGTCAAGGATGGCCTAAAATCTTGGGATGCTGCACCCGCATGGGAGATCTGGAAGAGGCTCCAGGCTCCTGGCTTCAGATCAATGTGGCTCTGGCCATTGAGGTCACTTGGGGAGTGAATCATTGGACAGAAGAGTTTCCTCTCTGTCTTTCCTCCTCTCTGTATAACTGCTTTTGCAATAAAAAATGAAGCAAATCTTAAAAAAAAAAAACCCCAAACAAAAAAAAACTCCCAGAATCTAATTAATAAAACTCCAAGTGTCTTTTTAGTCTTCTCACTGGTGGTAGGCCAGAAAATGGCCTCTGTGATGGAGTGTTGAGAAAGACTCACTGTAACAGGGTGGGGAGAGTATGGACCAGGAGCAGGAGAGGGCTGGGCAGTGAGGACATGCAGCTTGGGAAATTCCCCTGCACTATAATAATTATTTTGGCACAAGCTAGTATTCTCATCATAACAGAAGAAATGCTCTTCTTTCCTCATGAGGCAAAACAGATGCTGTCTCTATGGTGAGGCACTCACTGTTCAGCTGAGCAGTGATTTCTACAGTCAAACATCTCAGGAGTGAATCCGAGCTGGAGTTCCCAGTGACAGCTGTCCCCACTGTGCTGAGGGATGCCTGGGCTTGGAGCAGGTGGAGGCTTTGCTGGCCTCTGACCAGCAGCTGGGACTGGAAAGTGCTGGGCTGGGATGAAGAAGAGAGAAAATTGAGAAGTGAAGGATGAAAGCAAGGAAGGAAGAGTGGAGGGGAGAGAGTGAGATAGCGAGACTCGCTCTTCCCACCCTCACTCTCAATAGACCTCACTCTACGATGCATTTAAGACTGGGGGGTGGAGCCACCTGCTCTGAAGGGCCTGCTGAGCATGCTCAGCTGAGGCCAGGTCAACAAGCATTCTAGCCTTAGGAGCTAACACACCAGAAGATCAGGGCATTGCATGTGTACTAGGCTCTCTTATTCTCAAAATTGCATCTGCTTTTCACATTCACCCGTACCCCGTGATGTTACCCAGACAGGTGTTAGTATTGTTTCCAAGGATTATTTATTTTAAAGGCATAGAGAAAGACCTCTCACTTACTGATGATCTCCCAAATGCTTCTAAAAACCTACCCCGGCCAAAGTCAGGAATCAGAAACTCAATCCCTGTCTCCCTTGATGGCAACTCAATCACCTGAACTAACACTGCTGCCTCTCAGTGATTGAGGCAGGAGTTGGAGCCAGGAATGGAGCCCATCATTCTAATGTGGGATACTGGCATCATAACCACCAAGACAATTGTCCACATCAAGGTACTATGAAAAAAACACCAACTTTTTTTTTTTTTTTTTTATTAATTATTATGCATTATGTGACAGTTTCATATGCTCTGGGAATCCCCCCACCCCTCCCTACACCCCTCCCCCCTGGTGGATTCCTCCACCTTGATGCAGTATTACAGTTCAAATTCCATCAAGATTCTTTCCTTGCAAACATATACCCAGCATAGAGTCCAGCTACTCATTGTCCAGATGGGTTGAACAGTTTGTTGGGGAGACCATTTCTGGTCCAAAGTCAGAGCTGGTAGAATATCATCCCAGTCAATTAAGAGTCTCAATATAACATTAACAGCAATTTGTAACATTATGGAATTGACAAGGTTTTGCGTAACCAGTATGTTAAAAAAAACAAAACAAAACAATACAAAACAAAAAAGAAGCAAGTTCTTAACCACAACCTATGATTAGCTCATTGACATTTCAATTTTAGTTCATATACAGGACCAGCTGCTATATACCTTAAAATGGCTATAAGGTACCATTCAGCTGTCTCGTGTCTGTTTCATTTTAGTATTTAGCCATTTGTTGTGTTGAAGTCTAATTTTACTGATCTTGGCAGATTTTAGGATAATCTAGACTGGCTTGTAACTCTAACAAGACATTTGTCAGCAGTTAAGGTGCAGAACATTTTTTTTTTTTGGGGGGGGGGGTGTGCAGGAAAGTCCCCAACACCATGGTAAGGAGTGACTAATCTTTGTGTCCTACCCAGCGAGGCATTAGCCAATCCATGCCAGCTCTTTCCTGTCGGATTTCAAGCTCTACTTTTTGTTGTTTGTCTATTTATTTTAGGTTTTTTTTTTAGTTTGTATGATTGTTTGTTTGCTGTGAGGGGTTTTCGGAGCGATCCTGATGGTCATTGCAAGGGAGGGTGGGGGTCCAGAGGTGGAGCCAGGCTCGGTCCAGAGAAAGCTCTCCTCCCTGGTCCCGAGGGACGAAAAACACCAACTTTTTAAAAGATTTTTTTTTTTTAATTTGAAAGGCAGATTTACAGAGAGAAGGAGGGACAAAGAGAGTAAGAGATCATCCATCTGCTGAGCTACTCCCCAAATGGCTGCCAAAGGCTAGAGCTGAGCCAATCTGAGGCCAGGGGCCAGGAGTTTCTTTCAGGTCTCTCCTTGTGAGTGCAGGGGTCAAAAGACTTGTACTATCTTTCACTGCCTCCCCGTGCCACAAACAGGCAGCTGGCATTAGGAAGTGGAGCAGCCAAGACATAAACTAGTGCCATATGGAAAGCCAACACTGGCAGGTAGAGCATTGACCTGATGAGCCGCTGTGCCAGCCCCAAGAAAATACCAGGTTTTAAAATCAGCTAGCTTGCTTATTAACTCAAGTTGCTAGTGGGATTCAGTGCATGCCTACTGTCCTCACATCTTAGACCCTCCTTTCTATACAACTCTCTTGTAATACAGGCTGCAGCCTGTGAGTCAGCAGAGACCTGGTGAAATTTATGAACCTTGGTGTTGGGAAGATCTAGGTGCCATGAGATGGTTATGACTGGCTAAGTTCATGTGTCCTGTGTTCTGGTTGTGTGTAAATGTTCCCAGGATAGAGTTATTGGAAGGTGGTAAGACTTTTGAGAGACAGGGCCTTGTTTGAGGTCGTCAAGTCAGTGATAGTTGTAGAATTTTCAAGTGCAGCCCATTGACCCCTTCAGCTTTCATGTGTGGTATGTTCAGTTTCTGTGGGAGAGCTGTTTGAATAGGAGCAAGACTCAGAGCCAGTATTTGACCAACTACATTAAATACCCACATCCCACAGCTGAGTAGTTGAGCTCAATTCATGGCTCCAGTTCTTGATTACAGCTCCCTGCTATTGTAATACCTGGGAAGTGGTGATTATGGCTCAAGTGACTGGGCCCTTGCCATCTACATAGGAAACCTGGGTTGTCCTCCTGTCCTGCTGCTTTTGTCCAGGTCCAGGCTGTTTTATCTGGAGAATGAATGGAAAGATGGAGAGCGTTCTCTCTATTATCTTTCTGTCTCCCAGGTGTATAAAAACATAAAAAGAGCTAGCCTGGCCCATCTCTGCTCTCTACTTCTGGTTTAATGTATCACTTTCTCCCCCTTACACAAACACACTCCTGTTCCTGTATCTTCACTGTGAAGTGATACACTCACAAGCAATCCTCACCAGAATGTACTATGCCATTTGGGCCATAATCCTCCAAAACCAAATAGACCTCCTTTTCTCCACAAAGTAGTCAGTGTAAATATTTTTTTAAATGATGAAGAAGCTGGCAAGCACATAGAATAATTCTCAAAAGTGAAGCTTTTACTGCTGCTGCATGTAGAATATGGACAGGTGGATAGGCCTTTGCAACTGGCCAATGGGAAGAATCTGGAAGAGTTTGGGGTAACATGTTAGAAAAGGCCTGGAATTCTGTGGATGTACTACGTAATAGGTAATCCTGGGGGGAAGGAGGGGATTAGAAGAAAAGTACTCTAGAGAATTAGTCTCAGATAGAAATGGGCATTCTACCAGAAACTGGATGAAAAGGCCACTGCCATGGTTTGAACAAGATTTGGTTCCCAAACTTATGCAGGACTTTGCATTCTAAAGTCATAAGTTAATGGTACTAATAGGGTGGAAACCACCCAATTATAGTGTGTCAGGACCTAGTGTGTGGGACCTAGTGGGAGATCCTTAGACCACTGGGTTGAGGACAAAACCTGGGAAAGCAATTCTCAAGATAGGATTGTTGGGGCCTGCATTTGTTGAGCAGCAGGTTAATTTGCCACCTTTCAAACCAGCAGTCCATATCAGAGCCCTAATTAGAGCCATGACTTCTCTGCTTCTGAACCATCTCAGATGGTTCTCTGCCACTCATGTGGGAGACCCAGATGGAGTTCTGGGCTCCTGCTTTGCCTTGACACATCTCTGGTCATAGTGACCATTTGGAGAGTGAACCATCTCTCTTTTCTCTCCTTTTCTCAATGTCACTCCATGTTTCTAGTAGATACAATAAATTTTTAAAAAGAAAATATTGTATAAAAACTGGGATAGATCCAGCCTCTCTCTGCTTCCTTTCTCCATAAACCCCCACTGTTGGCACCTGCTACTGTCACAGAGTGCAAATCAATGGGACTGCTCAATCTTGTGTTTAACCCTCCCAATCTATAAAGTAAATGAACCTTTCCTCTGAAAAATTGGTTGCTTCAAATATTTTCTTTTCTTTTTTTCTTAGTAAGAACACATTAATCTATTTATTATCCTTGTCCAGTCAATAAATAGAAAAAAAGTCACTAGTAACTATCATGTAGAGATTCTCTTATAAGAATAATAATAAGAGTGGGTGAATTAGCCTAGTGGTTAAGACATCCATGTCCAGGGCTGGCGCCATGTGTGGTAGTCCAAGATTCTTCCTTAGGTGACAGGATGCTCCTCTTTCCATCCAGTTCCCTGTTAATGGCTTTGGAAAGGTTTGGATAATAACTCAAACCCTTGGCGCCCTGCACCCACATGAAAGGCCTACCTGGAGAAGGCTCCTAGCTCATGAGTTCAGATCAGCTCAGCTTGGGCTGTTGTAGCTATTGAGGAGAGAACCAATATATGGAAGATATTTCTCTCTATTCTCTTCTCTGTCTGTATCTCCTCCCTTCTTTAACTCTGCCTTTCAAATAACAATAAAGTAAATCTTTCAAAAAATACTTCCATATCCCATATTGGAGTACCTGTATCTAATTCCTCGTTTGGGCAGACACTTCATTTTCATAATGAAAATATGACCAATACAACCATCTTGGCAACACCCTGGCAGTGAACCTGGCTGCACACTGTGCATGACCTAAGATGTTGTGAAATGATGAGCTTAAGAAGGCTGAACTAATTTATTTCATGGAGAAGATTGCAAAATAGCAGTGCAATCAGGCTGCAGCAACAGTATGATTGCCCAGTTTTAGTTAGGTCTAAAGTGAGACTAGTCACTACAAGGAAGCAGAGCAGGAACATTAAAAAATGAAAAGCTTGAGCAGGAAAGGAGCAAAGAAAAATGTGCTTTGGAATCAAGGATTGGCCAAGCCATTTCCTAAAGAGAAAAATGCAAATTAAAAATAAGCCATATGCAAGTCATGGGGCAATAGGAAAGATGCCTCAGGGACGCGCAGAAATATCCCAGGGGAAATTTGATTCAGGAAGGAACCTTGTGACACTTGGCACAGAAAGGGCCACCTGGAGACTTCGGCATGCTAGTGAAATGCTCTGCAGCCACTGCAGTCATTGTTCAAGCGAGTCCAGGCAGTGTCATGGGACACTGATCCTGGAGGCACTCAGAATGCAAGAATTATGGAGTCACAGGAGCTTTGACTTAGAGGCCAGAATTATGCTGCAAGGTTAGCACCCAGTATGTCTGCTGGGAGCACCCAGGAAGATGACGTATGGTGGAGCTGTGCCATAAAGACTCCAGAGAGGCAGAGAATACAGCAACATGCTATGCCAGCTTGGAAAGTCACGGACGTCTGCATGAAGCCTCAGGGAGTAATCGTGTGATCTACGACCAGCAGAGTCACTGAGGTAAGGATGTCCAAGGCCTTAGCAATCACTTCCTCTCTTTCTTCTCTCTGTTCTCTCTGTAGTGGTGTCCTCAGGATCTCAAATCTATAGCCTCAGAATTTAATCTTCCCTGCTGTGATTTCATCTTCCTTTGCACCAATTACTCCTTGCTACTTGTCTATTTTCTCCCTTAGGAATAAGAATATACTATGTGCTTGTCCTGCTATTGTATCTTGGAGGAATGTACCTTGTTATATATAAATATAAATATATATAAAAAGCTTGGTTTTTAAAATTCATTGTTTTTATTTTTATATTCATTATGTTCATTGTTAGAACATTTTTTTTCTGAGTCTAAAGTTAAACTTTAGGCTTTTGAGTGATGCTGAACAGTTAAGACTTTGGAACTCTCAGTGATGCAATCAATGCATGCTATATTGTGAGATGGACGTGAACTTTGGGGAACCAAGAATAGAGCACTCTGGTTTGAATGCAATCTATATTCCTTCATAAATTCATGTGCTGTGAATTTTGTTCTCATGGTTATAGTATTGGAAGATGGGTGGACCTTCAAGAGTTAAGGCCTAGTGGTATTGTCAGAACCCTCTACTTTAATAACCCTATTTGTTATTAAAAAAAAAAAAAGCACATGCTCTGTCTTCTTAGAAAGATGATGTTGATTTCTATTACAGGCCTAAAGGAGAAAGGGTAAGTCAGGTCAAGGCCCACATCAATCTCCCTCTTCAGAGAGGTGTTTGGGAATTTATGGAATTAGGGAAATTAGGGGTGTAGCTGAGTATAACAGTAATGGAACACAAAAGGAAAAGGAAAAGGAAAAGGATGGGAAAGTCCTTTGAACGTGCTCTTTGTCAATCCTGCCTTACATATATTGTAGGGAAGAAGGCTGCTGCCACTGGAGGTGTTACACTGAATCGGTGTTACACTGAATCATGGATAACTCCTCAGTCTGAGTCAGTCTGCACAGGAGCCAGTTACTAGGCTGACTGCAACCAGTTCCGTCCAGTTAAATTAGGAAATCCCCAATAGCTTTAACAAAAAGTTTAAAAATTTCTTGTGGCTAAATTATCATGGGGCTGCATGTTATTATGCAGCAGATATGCAAAGAATGGTTATGAACTGTCTGATTGCTGTGAAGCCAGGGGAAGGATCCTTTACTATCCATAAGAAGTCCTTAGGTGTCAGGGAGCATGCCTTTGGAAGATAGCTCTCAGGCAATGCTTTAGTAGTTCGTGCAAAAGGTTTACTGTACAAGGAATAAACCTGGCTGCACCCATCCAGCCCTGCTTAATGGCTCAAGAAATGTTGGCTTATCCTCAGCACATTTCAACCTACCACGTGGTCCTTATGAAAAGTGAGCCAATGCAGGTGCCATGTCCTGGAGCCTCTAATAACCTCATCCTAACTTCCTAAGTAGCCTATATCAGGTATTTCATTACAGTGATGAAAAATTGAATAATGCAAGGTTTCAGTGTGTTTTCATCTTTCTGGGCAGCAGTGATTACTTGAACACTACAAATACTGCATTTTAGCCAAGTATGGGACTAATTAGAGCATGGCGTTTCAAGGAAAAGCGGGGGATGGGGGTGGGGGTGGGGAGGGAGGGTTGTAGAAATGGTCTGTGTTCTCTGCAAGGTCAGAGAATGCTCAGTCAGTTCATTTTTGTTTTTGCCTGTCATGCACAACTGGAGGTTTCTCTGAAGCTGTGCTCACAGGAGTACTGTCTCTACAATAGACAGAAGGCACACAGATGCCTGTAGGGCACACACCACTTGCCAACATAGTCAGCATTCATCTCACAGTGGACCCTTCTCCATTTTTAGTGATTCTATGTATTATGAATGGTTTGATCTTAAAAATTTTCTTTAATGGATCATTTCCAATCCATTCCTTCTTCCAGGAGAGCACACATCAGAATAAGAGGAATCAGTGAGCACAAACCATCGGATAGCTGAGCACACTGATGCTGAGCAGTTGTCCTGTGAAATACCAGGGTGAACAGGACCGAGGTACAGCTCTGGCTGTGGTTGCTCCAACGTTGCTGTCTCTCTTTACAGCATTTGCCTCTGCCATTTTATCTATTCATGCATTTTAATTTTTAATTATCGTAACAGATTCAATGTGATATGTAGATATAATTCTAAGAATATATTGATACACCCTTCCTCCTTCCCTTCTTCTATCTGTCTCATCTTCCTTCCTTTTCCCTTTCTATCTTTAAAAATTTTTGAGATAATAAAAAGTAATTTCACATTACAGTAAAAAAAAAGGCTTGATAACTCATTGAATAAGAAGTTTAATGAGTACAAAAGCATTATTGGAATATAGACAATGGTTATGAGCAATAACTGGCTGGAAAACTGGTCATTTCATTCATATACAATAAATTTTAAAATGATCACAGATCATTAAAACTGTGATAGTATAGCATTCCTAACTGTTGGCCTGACAAAGGTTAAAGAAAATCTTGATAAAATTGTGTCTGTATCAGTACTTATACACACAGACATTTCTTTTTCTTCTGCCCTTTTAAGGCACACAGTGCTAGCACCCAAGTGTTAAAGGCTTCTCTGTTGACAGGAATTAGAAGCTCATACCAAGAAGTTAAAGTTTTCATTTGATAGACTTTTCAATGATATTTCTATGGGGAAGGGCATGCTACTGAGATGGTGCACAATGTTGAAGAGTAGACCTGGGACTCAGGGTCAGGCGAGAAGACACTGGATGTTGTGGGAAGGTTATATTGGGCCTCCTTTCTTTGCTGACTTTCATTCACACCATATTGACTATTTCTTCTCTGTCTGTTCACAAAGCCAGCCCCAGAGTTTTCCAAATAGGAAAAAGCATATTTCTCTAAGCTTCATAATGATATGCTTTTCTCATATCATTTAAACACGGGCTTTTCTGCAGATGATAGTTTGTTACAGGCATGTGCTAATTCCACAATATCATAGAAAATTAATTTTTGGGAAATAATTTGGGTGGAAATTTTATTCTATAAGGCTAGATGTCAATTAATAACAGAATGAATCCTATGAAGCACATAAATGGCTACATGGGGCTGGTGATTGTAAACAGGTAAGAGGAAACCTATAGGAGTGATTGACATGGTTTATATCTCGATTGTCATTTATATATATATAATGTATATATATATATACACACACATATATATAAAACTTTAACCAAATATCTATTGTATATAAATTTAACCAACACTTGAGAGTATATATATAGTCAACCAACACTTGAGTGTATATATATATATATGCCATATATTATATAGGCTATATAATATATATTTATATATAAATTGTTATGTTTAATTGTTTATATAATAATTTACATATAAATATATAAGTATATATTATATCATTTGTTTTATATATTATATATTTATTATATCATATACACACACACATATATATATACTATAAAGTGTTGGTTAAATTTCAACAGTTTGTACACTGAAAATGGGTGTAGCGTATCTTATCTTATGCAAAACACATCTTAATAAAGTTTGTTTTCAAACGAATAAAGAAATCTCAGAGCAAGTGCAGTGCCTAAATCCTTGCCTTGCACTGCCAGGATCCCATGGGCACACTGGTTAGTATCTCGGCTACTCCACTTCCTTTTCAGCTCCCTGCTTGTGGCCTGGAAAACAATAGAGGATGACCCAAAGCCTTGGGACCCTGCACCCTCAGTGGGAGACCCAGAAGAAGCTCCTGGTTCCTGGCGTCAGATCAACTCAGCTCTGGCTGTTGAGACTACTTGGGGAGTGAACCAGTGGATGGAAGATTTTTTTCTCTGCATCTCTCTCTGTAAATCTGCCTTTCCAATAAAAAAAGAAGAAATCTTTCAAGAAAAGATGAGATTGGATGAGACTGGATGAGATTGGGAGATGTTGATCAAAGGCACAAAATTTCAACCAAGTGGGAGGAATTGATTCAATAGTTATAATATGGTGACAAAAAAGTACATCCTCCAATAAAAATTTGACTAATTTCCTATTTGAAAAACAGGAAAAGGACAATGGTTCATCCCATAAGTGCCCACAACCTACCATCGTTGGGAGCCAGAGGGCCTGTGTGGGTTGCAAAGATCCAAGTACTTGAGGCATCACCTGTTACCTTGAAGATTGTACATTAATAGGAAATTGGAACTGGG
Source organism: Ochotona princeps (assembly GCF_030435755.1). Classification (NCBI taxonomy): domain Eukaryota; kingdom Metazoa; phylum Chordata; class Mammalia; order Lagomorpha; family Ochotonidae; genus Ochotona; species Ochotona princeps. The sequence goes on from NC_080840.1 coordinate 44,287,247, forward strand.
AACAGAGGCAGGGCTTGAGCCCAGGCACTCCTATAAGTGATGTGGCTGGCCTCAGTGGCTTCAAACAGTTATACCAGCTGCTTTTCCTAATGTATTATATTCTTGATAGTTACTAAAATAAAAGATAATTATATGAAGCAGATGTAATTAGCTCAATGGAGTCATTCTGTAGTGCATTTTTCTTTCAGAACATGTTATACATGATAAATTATGTATGATTTTATTTGTTAAAATATAAGGAAACATTGTACAAAGATTATTAAAAGTTAAAGTAACACTTTGGAATTCAGAAATGTCAGCAAAATTCTGGCACAATGTTTTTGATTGTTGAGTGACTTGAAAAACAGATTTATTGGAATGGCATGATTGGCAGCAATTCAGAACAGTTGAACTATCAAAACCACTTGAGCAGTGCCTTCAGAGCAATCGGGGACCATGGAAAGGTTGACAGTGAGGGTGTGGCTTCTCCTTTTGTCTTACTCCTTCCTCCAGATACAGGAAGGAAAAAAGAGAATGTGGAAACAATGGTCTTACCTACTTTCCTGTAGCTCTTCACCCTTTCAGCCCTAATCAACTATGTAAAGATCATCCAAAAACAACAGATCTATCTATCTATCTATCTATCTATCATCTAACATCTATCTATTTCTTTATTTAAAGCAGAGTATTCCCCAGGGGTTCAGTAAAATTTTTGAAAGAATAAATGAATTCATTCAGTGTCTACTGTGTGCCAGGAACTGAAAAAAGGAAGATAAATTAGAACTATCTCCACAGCCATGGAAGAAGAGAAATGAGACACATATACAACTCTACATAGTTCAGAAACTTTTCCTGAGAATGAGGGAGGTGAATCAGCCTTGGGGGCATGCCTCATACTTCTTCCTGTCCTCACTGTAACAGAGCTTCAAATAGCAGCACCTGTCAAGATACATTCAGTTTGTAGATTGTCAGGTAAAACCTCAGTTAAAAAAAAGAAAAGAAAATCCCTAGGAAACTTGGTTTGAGATCATGCCACGTGGAAAAGAATGTGCCAGTTTTGGAGAATACTTGCTTATCACATGATGAAATATTCATGGTGCTCCAAATAAGAATTCTGATTCCAGTGCTGCTATGATTCATCACACGGGCTAATTTGTCATCTTGCAATGCTTTAGGATGTGTAGACTTCAGAAACCAAGCCTACTAGACCCTGGGCATGGTATTGTCCAACAACAGGGAGATTAAATCTTAACAACTGTCAAGAAAATGAATTTGCTGCTGAGTACTCTTCTAGGGACAGTTTATTGCAGACTGGATTAATGGTAGGCTGTTCATTCCTCAACACACAGTTTCGGTTAAAGATGGGAATGTATAATAAGAACACAAAGGGAGCAGGCACAAAAGGTGCCAGAACTTATCCGTCAGAAGGATTTTTGTGAGTATCTGGGAGAATAAAGAGCAGAGAGACAGAGGCCTACTATGCTTCTGGTGTGCTGGGGGAAGGTGGCAATTCAGGTGTTCTTTAGAAAGTGTCTTTGGGCCCGGCGGCGTGGCCTAGCGGCTAAAGTCCTCGCCTTGAAAGCTCCGGGATCCCATATGGGCGCCGGTTCTAATCCTGGCAGCTCCACTTCCCATCCAGCTCCCTGCTTGTGGCCTGGGAAAGCAGTCGAGGACGGCCCAATGCATTGGGACACTGCACCCGCATGGGAGACCCGGAAGAGGTTCCAGGTTCCCGGCTTCAGATCGGCGCGCACCGGCCCATTGTGGCTCACTTGGGGAGTGAATCATCGGACCGAAGATCTTCTTCTCTGTCTCTCCTCCTCTGTGTATATCTGGCTGTAATAAAATGAATAAATCTTTAAAAAAATAGAAAGTGTCTTTGAGGTGATGGGTGTGTCCTGTAGTATTTACATTCTGTCCTCAAATACAGCCAGAAGTGCCTCAGTGGACTTTTAGGCTATGGCAGTTGGGCACAGCAGCGACTGGGGAGAGGCTCAGGACCGATTGTGATGTCTGTACCTTTTGGTCCCATGTCTGGCAAATATCCCTGTCGTTTGAATTTAGATATAGGAGGTCATTGGACGAACAGGTGGTGTGGTTGCAAGTGTCTTTCTACTTACCAGCACGTGAGAAGTGGCTACAACCCAATGTTTCACATGTGCACTAGTCCATTTCCTGTTGCTATAACAAAATAGCTAAGGCTGAATACTTAATCAATAAAGGAGGATTTTTTAATTCATAGTCCTGGATATACAAGAACATGACATTTCTGGTGAGTGCCTTCTGACTGCCTTACAATAGGATGGATCCTCAGACTGCTTCACAACATAGTGGGTGGCATTGTGGCAGCAGTGTGTGAGAAGTAAGAGAGATTCAGTGGCCAGAAATTGCTCATTTTAGAACACCTATGACAAATAATAATGATCAGTTCTGAGGATGATGCCTCCGTACCCTAATAACTTTCCACAGGGCTACTTTCCTTACAGGCCTCACCACCTCCCATATTGTCACATTGGAGATAAAGTTTCCAGCATGTAAACCAGATGGTAATACCGGGATTTGATGAAGTATCAACTCCAATTCAAGGTCTTGTCTAATGTGACTTATAACTTTTCATATGAAACATTTTCAAATAACTGTTCTTTGGAAAATTTTCTCCTTCTCTGTCTAGACACATTTTTTTTTTAAAGTCTAGACTGTGATTCAACCAGGAAATACTTGTTCATGATGCCAGTCAAGGATGATTTTTCACTCTTCTGGTTCCTATATTTTCTGTACCAACTTGCTACAAGCTGATCCTTAACTGGGTTGCCTTAGAAATAGTGATTAACTTGTTTCCCATAAATTTCCTGTCTAAAATGCAGCATTGTGCATTTTATGATGGTGTTTTAAAAAGTCTTTGAAAGGGCCCAGCATGATGGCATAGTGGTTAAGGTCCTCGCCTTGCACGCTCTGGGATCCCATATGGGTGCCAGTTCTAATCCCGGCAGCTCCACTTCCCATCCAGTTCCCTGCCTGTGACCTGGGAAAGCAGTCGAGGACAGCCCAGTGCTTCGGGACCCTGCACCCACGTGGGAGACCCGGAAGAGGCTCCTGGCTTCGGATTGGCTCAGCTCCAGCAGTTGCGGCCGCTTGGGGAGTGAATCATAGAACAGAAGATCTTCCTCTCTGTCTCTCCTCTCTGTCTCTTCGGCTTTCCAATAAAAATAAATAAATCTTTTAAAAAAAAGTCTTTTAAAAAGGAAATTAAAAAGTAAATATAATTTCATTTAAAATTGAAATCTGTGCATAGTTTTTTCTATAATAAGCATTTTTCATAAATTTTTTGAAAACTCCTATAGAAGGACCTTAAGAATGGATGCTTTGTAAAATAGTCTTTCTGAGATTCTGAGAAAATCTAATTTATACATTGTTATTGTGAGCAGTGTGCATATGTGTGTGTGAGGAGAGGGCCAGGGAAATGGACAGTCATCCTAGTCTAGATCTCAAGAGGAGAGAGAGAGAGAGAGAGAGAGAGAGAGAGAGAGAGAGAGAGAGAGAGAGAGAGAGGAGCTGGGAACTCATCCAGGTTAAATAAGTGACAGGGATCTAGCTGTGCAATCCACAGAGCGAATATTATCAGGAAATTGGAATTGCATGTTAAATCCAGACACTCTGATATGGGATGGGACGTCTTAGCTGTTGTACCAATAACTCACTCCAAGTTATTGCCTTTAATCTGAACATGGTTGATTACTTTTACATAATTTGTTTTGTGTGGTTCCTCTTCTCCTTGCTAGCCTGTGAGTGCTAGGAGAATGATTTTATTTATTTCTGCATCTTTGGATTCTGGCTCTGAATGACACACAGAAGCACTAGGGACAGGCTGTTGATCGGAATGGAGTGCAGACATTGATCAAAAACATTGTTTTTCCCTCTGCCTCATCCCATCTTGGTCTATAATAATAAGCAGGAACAAGTAGGAATAATAAATAAAAATGATAGTACATGAGGAGGTATTCCCTCCTCTCCCCTTGCCCCCACCCCCACTTTCTAAGCTTTTAGGAAACAGAACTTTTCACCGTGGTGTCCCACACTCAAGGGGCAGTGTGAATTTGTCCCTTTCAAGACAAGCAGAAGGAGCTTCCATCTTTGGGGCACTCCCTTCCATGTGCAGCTTTCCTCGGTCCCACACTCCATCTTCCCTCTTGAGGGATATCTTTCATCCTCTTCTTCTGTGAATTGCTGGGGAAGTGCAGTGCAATGGGGAGGGTATAAATGCTCTGTTAAATCTGCAGGTGCAAAGTACACTTTTCCTGTTCAGCCTTATTCACAACAGACATGGTCTTTTTATCTCCAGCTGTTCACTTCTGAGATCCTCTGGAGTGTTTCTGAGCACTGAGCAGAGAAAAAAAAGGCATCGTGAACTACACCTCCCAACATCTCAAGTCAGTTGAGAAGGCAGTGTTTTCAAAAGTGTGTCTTGTGCTGACCTTTCCCCTACTTCACTTGGGTGCCTCTTGCCACACCATTAGTCTGCGCCTCTCCACTCCTGGGAGACTTACAACTGCAGGGCTGGGCTGGACCATAGCAAGGTTCTTGGCTTTGGGTTTCAGAAAGAAGAAAAGAACCTTTTAAAACACAAAACATCTGCCTTCGGTTCCAAGCTGACCTCCAGAGGCCTACATACAAGGGATCCTGAGTAGTAGAAGGAGGATGAGGAAAAACACAATATAAACTCAGACGTCCCAGTCTTCCTTCCAAGGGCTGGATGGAGAGTGGAGGTATTAATCATGCCATTTATTTTCTGTGCTTTCTTCCTTGATATCTGGAGTCTTGTTCAATGGAGAGACTGCACCTCCCAGGTTTTGGTATTTTCTTTAAGTACAATAATCTGCTCATCTGGGAGCTGCCTTTCCTATGCAAGTCAACCAATCCACCACCCCTTCCTTCCAGGGAATTGCCCTCTGAGCCATTTTGTACCTGTAATATTTATCTCAGAGTCAGGGAGCAGGCAACTAGGGAGCCCCTAAATACCAGAGCTCTGAAAATAGTACCTGTCAATGTTGAAACTGTTTATTCTGCCTTCCTTCATACTCTGGAGACCAGTGAAAGAACTGTCACTCATGCTTTGTCCCACCTCCCTCTGCCTTGTGGATGACCCTGGTCTGCTGCCTACTTTTGGGATTTGTGAGGGTAACCGATTTTTATTTTCAGTGTCAGTCATCTGTTAATCTGTTCACCTTGTCATACCTAAATAATGAGAAAGCATACATGTTAAATTAGTTTAGAATTGCTGAAACAAAAAGAAAACTGAGAATGGGCTCTACTATAAGCACATTATGTTTGTCAATTCATTCAATTTTCACACAAATCCTACTATTTTTTTTAATTTATGGATGAGAGAGCAAGCTTCCATCTGATGGTTCATTCTCCAATTGCAAATGCTGGGCTAGGCCAGAGCCACGACCTGGGTTGTCATTCCAGGTCTCCCATGTGGATGTCAGGGAAATGGCTCCCTGAGTTGTCACCCCTGACACCAGGATGTACTTTATCAGGAACCTGGAATCAGGAACTGAGCCAGGATTCGGATACGGAATAAGGGCATCTTAACCGTCCATAAACCACTAGACCAAGCGCCTGCTCCCAATCTCTGCTCTTAATAAGATTCAAATAAGGAGAATTGCTGGGCTCAGAAGAACTAAAGTAATACATCTGGAGAGTACAAGAAAGGAATGACTGACACCAAAGCTTACTATTTGTGAGAAAACTTCGTAATCACTGTGGCATCTCCACACAGTTGTAGCAGATAAGCTGTCTTGTCCTTGAACGTGAGTGATCTCTGCCCCGTCTTTTAAATAAATGGTAGGGAAGCAAAAATATTGGCCAGACTCCTATCAAAGTCTATTTATCAAAAAAAAAAAAAAAAAAAGGATCAAACTTTCGCAAATCCCTCTGATGTCAGACTGCTATTTCTCCAGCACAGATACTTTAGAGATAGTGGGAACACTGAATCCCATTAAGTCCTTTCCTGAGCAATGATTTCTCATTGACTCATGGTGTTTCTGTCACTCAAAGGCTCCAGGGAGTGAGCTGGAAAAACTCCAGACCCGTATTGCATTTGAACGTCAGTTGTCATGCCTTCTTACTCCAGGGAATCAAAGAAGTAACTTCACAATGAACTCTACGAACGCCCATTTGCTTATATCACATCAAAACAATCAGTTGAAAATTCAAGTTCACTTGCTACTGCTGCCTCCCTGCTTTATTTATTCTTATTATTGCTACAGAAGAGATTCAAAACAAGAGTATGTTTTTTGTTTCCTTTTTTTTTTGAGCTATAGTCTCAGAAACATAAAAGACATTGAATTAATTCAATTAATGTGTGTGGTGTGAATAGGCAAGAGTTTCCAACTCCATATGGATGAGTCAGTGAACTTCAAAAGAGATCCCAGGAGGGGAAATGTTGGTGCTTCCAAATTTTGTGTGAGTTGATGGTTGAATCACTTGGAAGACTGTGTGCAAGTGATCTCAGCTAACGGTTCTATGACAAAATCTGCTGGAACTGGCTGCATTTGCTTGATTCACTGATTAAACACTTGTTTCTGCAGGAAATCCCACCTCAGCTTTTGTTTATCTGGAATGTTCAGAAACAAACCTTCACCCTTACCCCCACAAAGAAACACACACACACACACGCACTCTTGAGGTCTGTAGGGTCTGGACAAGAATCTGTATGCATTGAATAAATCTTAGAAGAGTCTCTTATTATCAGTGACAATTGACTCATCAGGAAGAAGCATCCTCAGAAAGACAAGACAATCAGATGTTGGCAATGGTAGCACACAGAGAGTTACTGATTACCAATAACATCATAGAGGAGGAGCCCATATCTTGTGTGGTATGGTTCTCTATCCTCCCTTTCCAGAGTTGTCAACTTCTGGGTTGAGCTGTGCAAATCTGTCATTTCTATAGGTTAAAAAGGACCAAGTATTGGAAGTGTCACATGGTTAGACCCTATTCTGTAGCATCTCTTTTATTCTAACCGTAATTAGAAAGAGTATAATCATCCAACTTTGATTTGCTTGAGACTATCCAAATTTTAGCACTGAAAGCCCCCAATCAGGGAATCCCTCTGTCTTGGGCAAATAGGAATAGTTGGTCAGCCATCTGGGAGCCCAAGTTCAAAGCCGTCAGCTTGGTTCATGAAGCTCTATCCTGTCTACAATCCAATCCTTTAGAGTTTCATTAATAAAAGGAAACAAAATTATAGTTGCTAAGTGCCACACATCATGGTGTATGAATTGATGAATCTTCAAAACTGTCCTCCCAGGCTGAGAGAAGATAGGCAGCTTCTACAAAATCACCTCTGCATTGGGGTTGTAGCTTTCCTGGCTTCTGGAGCCTCAGTACCTGCTATGTGCCAGAATCCTGATTGGCCCTAGGAATAAGGTAGTGAAGAAGACAGACAACATTTCTGGCATGGAAACAGAAAGCTGTCAAACAACTCCTTTTTTGTTGTTTTTGTTGGATAACATTCTTTATACATATTAGAGGAGGACCAGTGTTTAGTTCGGGGATTGAGACATTCCACATCCAAGTGCTTGGGTTTGATACCTTGGTCTAGCTCCTAACTCCAACTTCCTAGTAATAGTAACCTTAGGAGGAGGCAGCAGTGGTGGCTCAAGTGATTGAATTCCTGTCATATCTGTGGGAGATCTGGATTAAGTTGCTGGCTTTCAGCAACTGTCTGACTCAGCCAAGCTGTTGTGGGCAATTGGGAGTGAGTCTCTCTCTCTCTTTCACACACACACACACACACACACACGGAGACAAAAAAAAATAGATGGATAGATGTAGTAACAAAGAGACTTGAACTCAAGTTCCTTCCTAGGTTTCAGAACATGGAAGTAGCTTGGAGAGGCCGTTCTTCCTGTTGGAGCCTGGCAACAGAGGTCTGACTCCTGCACTATTCAGCGTGTGGAGAGAGGACACAGACCTGGGCAGGCAAGGTAGATACCCCTGGTTACCATACCTAACCATTTGAGCTGGACATTTTGATTCATCTCTCCTGAGGATCTTCTCTCGGTGGTCTGCTGCTTTCTGGATGCATTCTCACCTGGTATCACTGGCATTTATTATTTTTACTGAAAAGGAAAGCCTGTCAGAGCAATGTGACAGCTCTTCTTTCAAAGTCAGCTGGTGATGTTATGTTTCAATTAGTTGTATTTCTCAAAGTGAGGTGCTGCACTTCTTTTGTATCTGCTATGACTTTCCGCAGGTATGAGAAAGCAAAGCACAGCGAAATTCTTTGTGGAGAGTCGATGACACATGCTGATTTTTTGCTTTCAGAAAAAGGAAGTTTATATAAGAGGTAAAGTGGAGTAGTCTCAAAAATATTGAGTATGGGACTTGCAGAATTATCAATTTTGCAGTTATTTCAGTCTCTACTCGTTCTCAGATCACAGAGAAAAAGCATAAAAAATATTGAATCAGTATTTTGGAATAAGTCACAGAAGCCTGGGTTCACATATTGTTCAAGTCTGAACAATTCTCTGAACTTGATTTCCTAATATTTTCTGTTAAAAATAATGTTTTCTCTTTTTTCCTTCTGTTATGTGGTCCACAAATAATGCGAAATTAATTATTTTGGAAAGAAGCTCTTTTATTAATTTTCTAAAGAATTTGTTTTGTTTATTTGAAAGGGAGAGGGGAATTAGTTCATGTCTAAAATGTGCACAATGACTGAGTTCAAAGCTGAGAACCAGAAACTTAGTCCAGATCTCCTACACAGGTAACTGGAAATCAGTTACCGAGTCATCATTGCTGCCTCCCAGGGTCTGCATTGGCAGGAAACTGGAGCAGATGCTAGAACTGTGAATCACCCAGGCACTCTGATATGGGATGCAGTCTTAATAAGCATTTCACTATTAGGTTAAACACCTATCCTGAGAGGTCTCCTTCCAGTGGCAGATCCTATGCACACTGGTGGGTCCTTGGCTGAAGTTGACTTAATCTACCTCTTGTCCTGGCAGGAACAGTGTTCTTGCCCAAATGGCCCACACCCATTCCAGTCCTTACTGTTGGGTGTTATAGCCCAGCCATACCTGGTCCATGCCCAGATATAGCTCTCACATCATTCCCATACCTATTCCACATCCACAACATGGGAGACTGACTGCAGCCATGTCCAGTACAACCCACTGCTCCCAATCCAGCTCTTGTGCTCACCAGTGGGAACCCCAGCCCAGCTGGGGTGTTCTCTTACTTTCCCAACCAGGCTTATTTCCCAGCCACAGATCTTGCACATGTGAGAGATTGCAGTTCTACGGGGGTGATCCTACATACTCTCCTACAGATTCTACCCCCGACATGATTCTCTCAGGTCTGGTCAGTGTAATGGGCCAGGCTAATATTATCCATCCCCTGTTCTGACTCTCACTGGTGGGTACTGTGATATGTCTTACCTGGTAGGCTCCCAGCACAAGCTTTACTGTGCACCAGTGGGTGGTGTTGAGTGGTGGTTGTTGCTAACCACCTTAGCTCAGGACTTCACTTGTGCTGGTACTTCAGTATGACCCTCAAAGTTCCTCTCACTCTTTTACAAACCACTTGATCTCAGCCCCCTCATTTACCTGCAAGTACAGTGACCTTGTAGATGGTAGGTATTCCCTCAGTGATCATTCTTCATTGGGTGTAAGTACTCAGGTCCCCACATGCATCTACTCCCAATCTCTAAAGCAATCTGCTGGGTGGCATGAAGGCTTCTTCTGGCACCATTGGAGTCTGGGTTGCTGGGCCCAATCCCCAGCCAGGCTGCCCCTCTCTGGGGCTGTGCCACTGGCTAGCCTCAGGAGCTTGCAGGCCAAGAAGGATCTAGGCATTCCATTCAAGTCCCTGCTGGGTTCTGGACATGGCATTTTTAGTCAGAGTTTAAGATACTACAATTGCTCAGATACACGGCTATAATATAAAAAATTTATTTCGGATATTAGATTATAAGAAGATCTTTTTCAGTGCTTACATCATAGCACAAGCTTGAATTAAGTGGATTGTCTTTGAAAGGTCTATTTATTTTTTTTGGAAAGTCAGATTTACAGAGAGAAGGAGCTACAGAAAGATCTTTCATCTGCTAATTCATTCCCCAAGTGGCTGCAACAGCCAAAGCTGAGCCAATCCGAAGCCAGGAGCCAAGAGCTTCTTCCAGGTCTCCCACACGAGTGCAGGGCCCCAAGGCTTTGGATTGTCATGACTGGTTTCCCAGGCCACAAGCAGGGAACAGGATGGGAAGTGGGGCTGCCAGGATTAGAACTGGCCCATGCAAGGCTAGGACTCTAGCTGCTAGGCTACCATGCTGGGTCTGAATTAAGTGATTTTACACTTAATTTGTAGTTTATTATTGAAAAATTTGTAGTTTATTCTATCTTAGGGGTGAAAAATTGCTAATCACTTTGCAAACTTTTATTGCTGTACCCTTTATTTTTGAACCAAGCAAAACTCATCTTTTTCCTAGTCATGCTTGAGCAGCCTAATTAGGGGTTCGAGCCTTCTTGCTAAGCAGGATGTAGCTACAGTCTCACAGGTGGGGCTACCTCACCTGAGGTGGAGCCTGGCTCAATATGGAGTTGCTCATATGAAACCTGTTGTTTCAGTGTAAAGATTTTCATACTCTTTGAATTATCTGATGTTTGAGAGTCATTCTTATTAGCGGAGGAGTAATTAATATGTAAATATTCTCCTTGCATTTTCTGCATTCTGAACTGGCTTTTTGCTGTAACTGTGTGTTCTATGTTGAATTTTAAGTGACAGTGCTGTTATGCAAGTTAGTAAGCTTTTCAGAATCATCATGAACAAAGTAAGATTCAAAGATGATCATATTGAATATTTGGAATTCAAGTTATAGATATTTTGATTTTAGTAGATTTTGTGTACAAATAAAATTTCCACATTCATCTTTTCAATAAAAGATAATAAACCAGCTAACACATTTTAGCAATCCAGAAGATGTCTCCTTATTTTTTGCAATGGGACTGTTTTAATTAAAAATGCTCAATGGAGATGTCTGTTTTCACATAGAGAGATAAATGAAATGGAAGCCTGCATTTTGGTATCAACTAGGGATTACTGGGAATTTCATTTGTATAGAGATGTGAACTTTCAAGAGAAAAAAATGTGATGTAGAATTATTTGTCCCTAATTATAAGATTTACCTTTCTTAGCAACAATAATAAAGAGATTGAAATCATCCAAGGCATGTTAGAATTTAAACTTCTATGAGTGTGCATATAGGTCCACATAACTGGACTGAATTAGCAAATGAGGAAAGCATAGAGAGGAAGCAAGCTGGAACTGTACATAGCTGCCACTGTGTGCAGCTGTGTGCAACAACATTGTGTTGGCATGGCAAACAACCTGATAGCCACAGTCTTTGAATAGAAGTTGCCACGATTTCTTGAATTGTATTAAAATGAAATTGCTCTAGAGTCCAAAAGTATCTGGCATTTAACCTAGCCTATACTATTTATGGATTATATATGAGTTTGGGTTTTCAATAGCTTTAAGGTTCAGCTACATCATCTATAAAATAGGCATGAATTATATGCACCTTGAAGTTTTTTTTTTTTTTGAGAGAATCAAATATGGTAATAAGGTGAAACCTGTGTTCTCATTTCTGACACCAACCTTTGGGACCTCATTGTTCAACCCCTCTAGTCCCTAAGGAGAAAATACTGATAATATACCACACCATGCTCTAAAGAAATAATCAAGCCCCTATCCTCCACAAATAAACATTCTTGACAATCCACTCTTAAAAATACTCCCACTAGTAAGAGTTATTCATGGCTGTTACTATGAGGCAGGCACAACTTGGTTCTTGAACTAATTCAGACATTGAAATCCAAAGTTATCAGTTAACAGTATTAAGAATTATTGGTAATCTTATGTGAATAATGGGGTTTAGGAGGTGGGCCTAGTGAGAGATGCTTGGACATTACAGGTGTTCCTTGAGAGGACATTCCTGTGAAAGCTTAAACATCTTCCATTCCTCTGCCTTCTCTCTGCCATTGCTAGATAACAAGCCAGTGGGTCTCTGTAAGATAAGTAACCTTTTCTCTGTATATTTAGCTTCTTTTAGGTGTTTTGTTATGGTGCTGGGATGCTAATTGATACAGAAAGCTGGTACTGAAGGTAACTATACCTGAAGTTGTGGAGCTCTTGCAACTGGAATGTTGGAAAAGGGATGAAAGAGCTTGGGGAATGAGAGGCCCCTGTGAGCAGAGGTTTACAGGCAATTCTGAAGAAGCCTCAAAAGATGAGGAAATAACTGGAAGGGCTCGGAGACTGACTGATTGGTTCTGACCAGAATATGATTCAAATGTGAACAATAAAGCCTTTGCTGCTGATATTTTTTTACTATTATTTTTTAAATTTTTTATTTGAAAGTCAAAGTAATAGAAAGAGGGAGAGACAAAGAGAGGTCTTCCATCTGCTAGTTAACACTCCAGAGAGCCACTAGAGTTTGATCTGAGTTAGGCCAGGCCAAAACCAGGCTCCAGGAGCCTGGAGCTTCCCCTAGGTCTCCCATGAAGGTGACTGGCAAGATCCTAAACACTTAGACCATCTTCTGCTGCTTTTCCCTGGTGATTAACAGAGAGCCAGATCAGAACTGGGATCAGCTGGAACAGGAACCATCATTCATGGATGTCAACATCACAGGGAACGGCTTTAACTGCTCTGCCACAACTCCAGCTCTGCTGGCGAAGTTCCTGTTGGATTGAGGATTCTAGTAGGGACTGGACTAAAGATCACCCTTGTTTCACTGTTGCAAAGAAACTAGATGTATTGTGTTCATTTCCTGTTACTTTGTGGGAGGCAGAAGTAAAAGAAGGCAGAGTATTTTATTTGGCAGGGGAGACTTCTAAGGTAGTAAAGTGTTCAGACTATGGCATGCATCCTGTTAGTAATGCAGTGAAAATCAGAAGAAAAAAAAAGTGGTGGCATGGAAAAAGCTGTTCAGAAAAGGAGCAAAGAAATTGCATGCTTGAAGCACAGAATGAGTGTGGAGAAACCACTTACACTTACTGAAGGGATGAGGGCATATAAAAGAGATCCCAGTGCTTATCGATAAGAAATGAAAGACCTCAAAAACATTTCAGATATCTTTGAGGCTTCTCTTTCCATCACAGGACCAGAGATCTAAAAGGTAGGACTATTCTATGGAAGCGAGGGGGCACTTTAATTGAGTTTTTGCAAGGGTACCTCCGGAATCACCTGCTAAAGAACTGCAAGGTTGCAGGTTCACTAGGGCAGAGAATCAGCTCACACAGTTAGCAGAACCTTGGCATTGCCCAAATGATGCTTGTTATTCAGGCATATGGAATGCAAGAGCTGGGCAGTTGTGGTGGATCCCACCAAGATTGCAAAGGAAAACTTGGGAGATCAGGAAGAGAAGTGTCACACTTTTGAAGCCTCTATTCAGAACCATTGAGGGGGAATTCTTAGCAGAGCTGTGGGGTCCAGCCATTGTGGAGACCCCAATAATGTACTATTGATCACCCAGGAAAGCCGCTGATATCTGTGTACAGCCTCTAAGGGTAACCATATGGACAGAGACCAACTGAGGCCTGCAGGCCTTCCACTTGATTTCAAAGGATATTCTGGATAAGTTGGGGACCCAAGCAGAGACCTACAGGAGTAGAGCAGGAGGGCAGCCACAAGCATAAATGTGAGGTCAGTACTGTCCAGTATTTCCCAGGGTATGGTGGACTGTGTTGCTGAGCTTCAATATCTGAAATTTGAAGCATGGAACATGACCAGCAATGTCATGGAGGTGGGGCTGCCTAAAACTCTGGTGGCTCAACTACCACAATATGCCCAGAATTCTGGGCAAAGATCCTTAGGATTTTGACCAACTTCTGACCTTGTTAACCCTTTCTGCTACCCCAATATATCCTTTTAGAATGCAGGTATATACTTTGTCACACCACTGTATCTTGAAACTATGTAATTTGAGGTTCTACTGGCTGACAACTGGAAGAGTTTGCCTTGAGTCTCAGATGAGAGTTTGAATTTTAGACTTTAAAATTAATGTTGGGCTTATATAAGACTTTGAACTATTGGGGACAGGAAAAATTGTTGTATATGAAAAAGACGTGAGTTTTGGGGAAAAGGAGGCTAGAATGCTATGGTTTGAATAATTGAGTCCTGAGTTCAAACAGATGTTTAACCTCTAAAATCATAAAGTAAAGATGCTAAGCGGATAGAGATAGTTCTATTGCAGAGTTTAGCCTAGAGCACTGAGGGTGGTGCCTGGGGAGGAGAGTTCACCTGAGAAGTTGGTTTTAATGCTTGAAGGGAGCCCAGACTCTTTCTCGTCTTCCTAGATTGCCTTGTGATCCTTGCTCTGCACCTGCTTGGCTAAGTCACTGAGGATACCCAATGCTGGGACTGAGCTTTCTAAACTGTTAGTTAAAAACATCTTTATTCTTTACAAATTTAACATCTTTCAAGTATTTTATTGTAATGTTAGAAAGCTGATTAGTACAATCAGTATTTGGCATATAGAATTAAAATATTTACAAATTATAAATATAGCTTAGTGCCCAAATAAAAAAGAGCACAATAGTCATGATCATAAAAAGATAACAAGTAAACATTGTAGCTTGTAAATGTTACTTAGTTTTTGGGGGTTACAGGGGTACCATGTGATTGTTAATGTGATATGACACACTCATGAATGCAGTCCCAGTTAATCACAGAGAATCATTGTTTTGCCTGTACTTATTTTTCTAAATAATGCATCTGGAATGTGTAGCTTGAACTAAGAGACCCTATTAAGAAACATTTGTATGGGGCCCGGCGCTGTGGTCTAGCGGCTCAAATCCTCGCCCTGAACGCTCTGGGATCCCATATGGGTGCCGGTTCTGATCCCGGCAGCTCCACTTCCCATCCAGCTCCCTGCTTGTGGCCTGGGAAAGCAGTTGAGGATGGCCCAAAGCCGTGGGGACCTGCACTCGTGTGGGAGACCTGGAGGAAGTTCCTGGCTCCTGGCTTTGGATTGGCACAGCACCGGCTGTTGCGGTCACTTGGGGAGTGAATCATCATATGGAAGATCTTCCTCTCTGTCTCTCCTCCTCTCTGTATATCTGACTTTCCAATAAAAATAAATAAATCTTTAAAAAAAGAAACATTTGTATGAACTTTTTTTATGTCTGTGAAGATACTGTTAAAGGAATTGTACATCATGTTACACAGGACATTTAACCAAGAACTTGGTGAAGAAATTTCCTCTGGTTGTTCTTTTGAGTAGCTCTTCATCCTCTTGATACATGGATTTCAGTAGAGCAGGACTTGTCATTTAGTATCTGTGGACACCCGGCCTCCCTGGCTATTTATTGATTTCTGCCTTGGTCAAGATTAGAGGGAGGTTTAAGAGAATAAAGCAATCAATTGGGAAGCTTCAAGAAAGAAAGCAAAGGTGATTAATGCAAGCATTGATGATATAAGTATGCTTCCCTGGATAACACGAAGAAAGAAGACCATAAAATTTCTTTTCATCAGTTTCATGAATTCATTGTATTTCACTGATTGATGGCCATGTGCAGTTATTAACTAAGTTGAATCAGCTGGGAAGTAATGCCTAGATTAGTTGGTCAGAATTATGCTTGCACAGGGGCTGAATTTAACAAAACAAACAAAAAAGGTATTAAATTCCTTAAAGTCCCTTAGGCTTTCATGTGGAAATATTTTAGTATCAAAATAAATGTACCTTTCAAATCTATCTTTCCAGGAATGCTTTGGAAGTACATTCATAATAGATAATCAAGATGGCAGGGAAGTGTTGGGTGACAGAATTTTGTTCATGTTAAAGAGTAGTTTATAAAAGGTCTGAGGTTGTGGCATAGAAGGGTAAGTCACCTCTTGTGATACCAGCATGTCTAGTAGAGTACTGATTTGAGTCCTGGCTATTTTTCCAATCCAGCATCCTGATATTGCCACCAGTAAGACAGTAGGTGACGGATGATGGCCCAAGTGCTTGAAATCATGCCATCTACAAGGGAGAACAGAACCTGCTATCCACACGAGAGACCAGAATACAATTCCACGTTTCTGATTTTGGTTCTGCCCAGCCCTGCCATTTGGTGGTCATTTGAGGAAATAGCTGGTAGATGGAAGCTCTCTCTCTGACTCTTACAGTCTCTTTTCTGTGGTTCTGCCTTTAAAATACATGTTTAAAAATAAATAAAAGGCTGACTTCCTTGCTGTTCACTCCCTGAGTCATAAGTGACTTGGGATTGTGTGATTTATCTTGTTTGCCAGCAATATTTCTGTTACTTGTTTGATCTTTATTATTATTTTTGTCAGTTATTAACAAACTGGTTCCTTTTTAAAAGTACTTGCAACATAACCCAAGAATTCTTTTTCTAGACACTTCTTAGTGATTCAGACTCCTTCCCCTTACTCATATGGCCTGATTAAAATTGCCACATCTAATTCAATTGTACTTAGGAGAAAAGTGTCTTGAGAACAGTGCTGGTCAAAGAAATATAATCTCTTATTAGGCAGTGCACGAACGCCCAGTTGCATGATGTACATAACCTTTCTGAAACCATCCTGGAGGTTCTGCTGTGACACTTTCCTGGGTCACTTGCACAACTCCAGCAGGCACATGGGTCAACAGAGGTTGGGGTGGCATTTTCTAAAAATACATTGTTCAGGCATTCATGTTCAAATCAAGAGGTTTCAAAGACAACTTTGATTAATTCTGAAAGAGAGTATTAAACAGTCTGTTAAAAAAACTAGAATTGCATTGTTCCTATCGAGAAGACTGAAAGGATAATTAGGCATTGCTGGAGGAGCAGTATATCACCAAAGGGAAGAAAGGGCTCAGGAACTGCTGAAATTCATAAAAAATAAAAATCAGAAAAGAGATCTAGATTTTCATTACACTTAGCTGACAGGTACTACTAATGTTGTACAGTGGCTTTAAGGTTTGTATAATTCCAGAGTAACTTTTATCAATCTGCAGGTTGCCTTAAGCCAAGTTCAAGAGCACAGGTTATCATAAATCCTATGTTCCTTATTGCTATTTTAAATAGCCACCCCTT
Organism: Ochotona princeps; assembly: GCF_030435755.1. NCBI lineage: Eukaryota > Metazoa > Chordata > Mammalia > Lagomorpha > Ochotonidae > Ochotona > Ochotona princeps. The sequence continues at coordinate 44,304,313 of NC_080840.1, forward strand.
TCTCTTCTTCAGGCAGATCCAGGTAGGCGACACATAGGAACCTTTGAAGTAGAGATCAACATGGCAACCCATGACATAGAAAAGCCACATGAGAGAATAATGAGTGGATTCTACATCTGTGATCAAAAGGGATACTAGCTTGTTCTCTCTGAGCCTAAGTCAGTCCCTAATGTCACATGGTGCAGTGACAGTTCCTGGAGCTGGAGGGGAAAGAGTTGAAACGCCAGGTGCTGTCCCCTAGCAGAATAACCCATCATGCAACGAAACATCAGCCTAAGCCTCCATTTGGTCCCTCACCCTTCAGGAATGCTGAAAATGGTTTTCCATAATTGGATCCCCATGTTTACTTTTTATCTCAGTTGTGAATAAATATACTTTGTGAGACCACTAGGAAACCACTGGCACTCCTCCATCTCCACGAAGCCATTTTCTTACTTCTGGTTGAGGTAACTCCTGATTTAGTAACTACAAGTCTTTAGTTTACAGGTTCAACATATATTTCTTACTTAGCAAAGCAAGTTAAAGACAATCAACAAAGTAGATAAGTGAGTTAAATTGTTTTGCTCATCCTCACCAGATTTTCAAGATCTGTACCTTGAAAATGCTAATTCCTTGCTGTGGGTTTCTGGTAATAATTTCAGCAAAAACTGTGCAGCTGGTGTATGGCAAGGTGAGAGCCAGTATCAAACACTCCCAGCTCCCAACCTAAAGTCCTTCCCACTTCAAAACATCTTCCATTTTAAGACCTGATGATCTTGATGATCTTGTGTGTGATCAGAGAGCCTGAGTTTGAATTTCAGCTCCACTCCTGTGGGATCCTTGACTTTCTGAAAGGTCAAGACCTTCCTCAGCTTCAGGTACTCTGGTGCAGAATGCAGGCCACCCCCTCTCCCTCTTACAATTGCTATGTACCCTAGTTTGGATCTGGCTGATCCCTAATAAAGCTTATGCTGAAATCTGATTCCCAATGCAGCAATGTTGAGAAGTGGTGGGACCTTCAATAGATGATTTGGTCAGGGGGCCCTTGTGAGTGAATTCATGATTTTGTTGTTGTTCTTTGTTTTGTTTTGTTTGTGTTTTTGAGATACTGGGTTGGGTCTTTCAAAACTGGGGTAAGTGTCATAGGGATTTGTTGGGTCTAGAGGGACTGATTTGACACAGGTGTTTCATGTCTCCGATGTACCTGTGCACCACTCTTGCCTGCACTCTTGGAGATGCTGTTTCCCATGAGGCCCTCACTGGAAGCCAAGTGGATGCTGGTGTTGTGCTGAACGGACCTCTACTGTAATTAAGAGCCTTGCTTTAGGTGTCTTCTTGTAGAAGCACGAAACAGACTATGATGTGTGATTGTAGTTTGCAGTGCTTCCTACAGCTAGCATGCATCACAATTCCTTAAGCTGTATTTACAACTAACACAAATGGGAAATGGCATTTGGAAAGGTGTGCCAGCTGAATAACTGCTTCCCAGGAGATCACCATCATCATCAGTGCCCCATCTCTACTCTGTGTGTTTGCTTATATTTTAGCTGCCCCCTGGTAGTTTTGCTTTTGTATGTCTACTTTCTATCTCCAGGAGACATGTGGGGCTCCATTCCCCACAACTGCCTTCACTCTGTCAGCTTTGAAGCTCTTTACGTCTGCCTTATTTTAAGAGAATCTTTTTTTTTTTTTTAACAGAGAGGAAACTTCTAGCAAATGCCAAATTTGGCTTTAATGACTCAGATTTGATTTTTTGAAAATTAGTAACTATTGCTTTTCTTTAAAAATGTCTATCTTCTCTCTGGAGAGAGAGAGAAAGAACACTACGTGGTGCTTTCTATCTGCCAGAAACTGCCCCAAGCACTGTAAGTGTCTACTCGTTCTGTCCTTACACCACCTTTGTGAGTAGAGCGTTATTTAAGCCAATTTTATCTAAAATAAAATTTTACATAAAATAAGTTTTATATACAATAGAAACGAAAACAGAAAAACTGAATAACTCACATAGCGTGACTCAGCATTTGGTAGAATTGGAACATCAAGATGCAGAGTTTGGCTCCCACCTCTGGGTTTTTGACAGCTCAGCTCAGTGCTTCTAGCTCCCCCTCATGCAGTCATCTTTAAGCCCCGTATTGCCAAGAAAAGCAATTGTTGGCTTAACTAAGAGTGAAGAATTTAATACTTAACTTTCAAAAAGTTAAAACCTCTCAAATACTTATCATGTCTTTGTAACAAGAACATTCAAACTCCTCACTTTTAGCTGTTTTAGAATGTACAGTGTGTTGTTATTAACTCTTCCCACCCTGCTGTGTGACAGCGTCCTTCTGTCTGGTACTTTGTACTCTGTAACGAGCTTTTCTATTCCCATCTAATTTCTTGCCTATGGATATACACAATTATTGTGAGTTAAAAGCAAAGACAATAAAATTCATATCTGTCAGCTTTTTAAAAGAATTTATTTCTTTTTGTTTGAAAGGCAGACACAGAAAGATAGAGGGAATCTTCCATTTTCTGTTTTTTTCTTCAAATAGCCACAACCACTATGACTGGAGGTAAGATTGGTACCAGGAGCCAGGAGCTCTATCTAGGTCTCCCACTTGAGTGCAGGGGCTCAAACTACCGGGGCTGTCCTCTGCTGCCTTCTCAGATGCATTAGCAGGCAGCTGAATCAGAAGTGGAGCAGTTGGAACCCTGATACGTGCCTGCATGTGATGCTGACTCTGTAGGTGGTGACTTAACTTGTTAGATCACAACAGCTGTCCCCAGTCCATAAATGTTTTCAATTAATATTCAACCAACAGATGTGTCTTCACTCTCTAAAGCACTAAAATGAAAACTTAGATGAGGAAAACAATTTTGGGGGTCATCTTCCTTGTGTTGCTTGGTTTTATTCTGTTGGGGGTACAGAGGAGATGGGAGAGTTGTAAGCACAAGAAATGAGGCAGGGCCAGGAACTTGAACCTGAAATAGGAGGTGTACAAACTGCTAGAGCTGAAGTCAGAAGGCAAAAGATGAGAAGATGGTTGGGCTTCTGGAACCCTCCTTGCCCAGAGGAAAGCACAGAATGAGAATGAGAAGGAAGATGGAAGGTGGCATGGAGAAGAGAGGGCCTGACATTATCTCTTTTCAATTGGTGTTTCCCCCTTGAGATCTTTATATGCTTGCGGTGGTTGTGCCTCAGAATTGTTCTTTTGGAGTCCACTGAAACACACTACAATGAAATATCCCCATCCAAGTTCTGAATGATCCTGATGATGATGGTATTTACAAACGTGTAAAGCATGAAGCAGCAACTCTGATGAGCTGAAGTGTGTATCAACCATGCTAGAGAGTTGGACCGTATAGCAAGGCAAAGGCCACAAAGTGACACAACTCTTTGCTTCTAAAAGTTCTTAATAATGGTCATCATGCTATACAGCAGATCTCTTGATATTTTACTTTTGTTGCCTTGGTTTTCAGTCTTATCTAGAAATTCCTTGCCCAGATCAATGTCATAGATCTTTTACTCTAGGTTTTCCTTTAATATTTTGCAGCTTCAAGTTTGTGTTTAAGTTTTCAATCATTTTTGAGATGGTATTTGTGTATGATGTAAGATAAGGGATCGTTTCAATAATTTCCTTGTAGAAACTCAGTTTTTCCAGCAAGATTTATCAAAGAATCTCTGCTTTCCTCATTTTTTCCCCTGACATCCTTGTTGAACCTAGTGTCATATGTTCTACTAGCAATTTGGGAAAATGAGATCCAAACAAACATGGAAAGAACATGGACTTCAGGCACCTACATTTATTGTCTGTGGGACTTGACCAAGTAAGATTCTGTGTACATTCATTGCTTCACCAGAAAAATACAGAGAGCACTGAAGTGGTATTGACTAGGTAGAAACTTGGTGTCCAGTATAACACCTGGTACATAGCGAGTGCTCAAATGCTGTTGGCTCAACATTGGGAATTCAAAATTGCTAATTCTTTCTGAAAAAAAATTAAGAACATGGTGCTAGCCCTGTGGAATACTAAGCCAAACCTCTGCCTGAAGTGCTGGCATACAATTTGGCTCCAGATTGTGTCCTTACTACTCCACGTTTAATTCAGCTCCCTGTTTATGGCCTGGGAAAGCAGTAGAAGATGGCTCAAACCCTTGGACCACTGTGCCCACATGAGAGACCTGAAAGTTCCTGGCTCCTGACTTCAGATTGGCTTAGCTCTGGCCATTGTGGAGTGAACCAGTGAATGGGAGATCTTTATCTTTCCTGCTCTCTGTAAATTTTTCTTTCATATTAGTAAAATAAGTCATTGAAAAGAACCAAGGCCCCAAAAAGCCTTCTTTATAATAAAATGGATCTGAGAACAGAGAATAGAAAATCATATACAAAGCTCTACAGTCTGATTACTCAGAATTTATGGGCACTACAATTTTCTTTTGTTTTTCAAATTTAAAAATATCAGTGGATTGCTGTTCCTTTCTATATTGCGTTTGGATTAAGGGCATGTACAGTGTAGAGTTTCATCTTTCAGACAGGTGGTAGAATGAGGAAACAACCTCCATTTGATTTCTACTCTTTGGTGGCACAAAAGATGATGGCTTAGAGTGCAACAAACATGACCACAGATGATTTAAGATAAGTTCCCAGTGTTTTGTCTGAGGACAGAAACAGTAGGAATGGTCCAGTCCACATGCCACTTAGGGAATTATGGCAAACATACTTGGCTCCAGAGAAGCGAAGATGGGCAGATATATTTCCTATCTGAAGAAGAACCATCTGCAAACTGACTTACTCATGACCATAATTGTGAATCAGTGCACCAGGGAAATGGAATAGCTATATCAAAGGGAGGATTTAACAATTCCCTCTTGATATCTTTGTTACTAAAATGATAGTTATAGGTAGGGTAATCATACAGTTAACTAGATTGATGAGGTGGTTGAAAAATAATTGTGTGGATGTGACAATTCCATAGAAAGAAAATTCTGATCTTCTTGGGTTGAGGAAGCAGTCTGTTCTGCTCACATTTAATGATGAAATAGCCTCTTCAAGATATATAAAAGATTATTTATGGGCTTGCAACACTAACATTTAGATAATTCTCTGCAGATTCGCATTCTTTATGGAGGACTTGTTGATGTGATTTGGGAAATGTCGTTTAGTAAATGTTAAATGTCACTATATAAGAGGATAAGAGTAAATTTAATACTTGGTAATAAAGACTTTATGGTACATTACAGATACTTAGAATTGCCTTAACACTAAGAATGAAACCATTTTTACCTTTTATTGGAGTCTTGACTGTCCAGGGCTAATACTGTATGAATCTTTTATATTTAACTTAGTGATACTTTACTCCATGTCTGTGTTCAATAAGTTAAAATCACTAAAAGTGAAATTACAGGTGTATTTGAGAGAAAAGTACATAATTTTTGGTTGATGAAAGGCCTTCATTGATCTAGTAGACAGACATGTTTTGTTTGGATGGTTTGAGGTCGCAGAGGTCATTACTTGCCAAGAAATAGATTTCAACTGATGAATAGTCATCTCTATTTTTGGTAGGTTCTGGAAAACTTATTTCTAGCTACTCTGGTTTTAAGTTTGCATTAAAACCTCGCAAGTGCTAAGATTGTCCATTAGTTCCCCTAGCAGTTAGTACATAATGCAAGTCTTCTACTGAGAAGGAAACACACAGCTTGAACATTAGGGATTGTTCTGTTTGTTTGCTTGTTGTTCTTGCACGTGATAAGGAAATTAAATAAATTTAAAAGTTGGCATTGAATGGATGATTTTGAGATAATGCTTAAACATAAAAAGATGTATGAGTGTGTTTACTGCAATAATAAAATTAAAAATAAATGAGATCTGATATGCTCTTTGAGTACATTTTTCACTTTTATTCTCCATGCCAGTTGATTTATTAAGGCCTTTTGGCTGTGAGCTTATCATATTGCAATCTTCTCCAGGAAAAAGCAATTTAAAGGTGGTTGGGCTAGAGGCATATTATGATGCAGGAAATCAAACTGAACAATGAATTTCATTTAAGATTGTCAAGTTGATAAATAGAATGATGTTGCCTTAAAACAGACAAGTCCTGATAAAGATGATCTATTCTCAAAAGTGGAAGGCATGTGAAATGATGGTCAAGTGAAATGTATTTTGTCACTATGTCTGGGAAATGATGTATTTCACTGTCTTTGAACATGCAGAAATAAAACCAGAACTTAGAACCTTCCAAACTAAATCCACTTAAAATATCAGTTTTTATTACTTCTGCAATAATATACATCTCTCCTCTTCTGTTGCCACATGTTTGTACTTAATTTGTTACTGAAAAAAGTCTTGTAAATCAGTTTGATTTTCTAATTTGAAATAAAATCCTAACTTGTATTATTAATTTCGTACTATCCAATTTTTCTTTAACATCATGGTTATGCGGTCCCTGAGAATGTGTTTAATATTGTTCATCCATCACATGTGTATTCATTGTCTACTTTGTGCTATGAGAAATTAAAAATAATTTCACAAATATTTATACTGTTAGAATTATGAAATTTCATTGTAAATGTTTTGATGGAAAATATGTAGCTCTTCTTCTGATTTGTGTGGAAAACCTGCCCAGAGTTAGTGAATTTTGAACTGAAACCAGAAAGACGACATATGATACATACCTAGCTATTTTTGTCCTTGGTAATAAATCTTGAGTATATTTGTGTCATGATCATGTTACTTTCCTCTGATCCCCAACCATGACACTTGATGAAAACTATTGAAATTATTTGTGATGAGGAGGGGTTGGTGGTCTGGTTCCATGGCTCAATTGGCTAACCCTTCCCTTGCAAGCACAGATGTCCCATATGGGTGCCAGTTCATGTCTTGGCTACCCCACTTCCCATCCAGCTCCCTACCTGTGGCCTGGGAAGGCAGTTGAGGATGTGCTAAGTCCTTGGGACCCTGTACCCACATGGGAGATCCAGAAGAAGCTCTTAGCTTCTGGCTTTGGAATGGCTCAGCTCTGGCCATTTGAGAAGTAAACCAGTGCATGGAAGATCTCTCTCTCCCCTTGATTTCTCCTTCTCTCTGTAAATCCACCTTTGCAATTAAGACAACAAAGTAAAAAAGAAAGTAATTCAGGATAAGATTTCCTGAGCATGACCCAGAAGAATTGAGAAAGGAACAAAAAGCAGGTCCTGAATAGGCTCATAGATAACTCATTTCTGTAGTTTGTATTCTTGGAAAATAGAAATAAGATTAGTCTTTTGTAAGTACACTTTCATTTACAATTTATATCATTTAATAGTTGAGTGATATTTAGAGCCTGGGTAATCACAGCTTGGGTTGTGATCCAAAGAGCATCACATGAAGGCCATTGTACTTGCTTTGACTCACATCTGAGTGTACAGAGAGGGCTCTAAACAATTAACATTTTAATCAGACTCCATGATTGCGGATTTACCCAACTATTATACAGCTGTGAAAACATGTTGTAAGTAGTAAGCCATAATTGAAGTTACGAATCCCTTAGACTTGTCATGTATGAGGGACAAATGTTTATATTTAATCTTCATGGTCTATGAAGGAATTTGCTTAAGCGTCCCTTTCTCCTGTTTTTCACTCATTCTTTTAAAAAAATATTTATTTTAAGAAAACCAGAGTTAGAAAGAGACAGAGGTAGAGAGAGGATCTTCCATTCACTAGTTCACTCTGTAAATGGCTGTGATGGCCAGAGCTGAGCCGATCTGAAGATGGGAAACAGGAGCTTCTTCCAGGGCTTGCATGTGGACTTGAGCCAGGCCTCCACAAGGGCTTGAACCATTCTCTGCTGCTTTCGCAGTCCATTAGCAGGGAGTTGGATCAGATGTGCAGTGACCAGTACAGCAACTTGTGAATATATGGGATGCTGGCACAGGAGGTAGAGGATTAGCCTGATATTCCATAGCACTGGCCCCCATCTTGTCTTTCTTGTCTCCCTTTCTTACTTTATCAAAATACTGTTTCAGTGAATTTTTAATGTGTTAAATTTTAAGTAAATGATGAAGAAAAAAACACTTGCTGCCTTAAAATTTTTAACTTTTTGGGGCCCGGCGGTGTGGCCTAGCAGCTAAAGTCCTCGCCTTGAAACCCCCAGGATCCCATATGGGCACCGGTTCTAATCCCGGCAGCTCCACTTCCCATCCAGCTCCCTGCTTGTGGCCTGGGAAAGCAGAGGAGGACGGCCCAAAGCTTTGGGACACTGCACCCGCATGGGAGACCCGGAAGAGGTTCCTGGTCCTGGCATCGGATTGGCGCGTACTGGCCCGTTGCGGCTCACTTGGGGAGTGAATCATCGGACGGAAGATCTTCCTCTCTGTCTCTCCTCCTCTCTGTATATCTGGCTTTCCAATAATAATAATAAACAAAATTTAACTTTTTGGTGGAAGAGTAAACAAGTAGGGATTTGTATATGGATGTATCAGAAATGCACAGTGAAATTAAAAATGAAAAATGCATTTATTTTGGTGCAAAACCTTTGAAATCCATGTGAAAGGGGATTATTCAAAAAGATTTTTGAACATGTGTAGCATCAAAGCACTATACATGGATCTAAGTTTTTCACTCAAAAATATAGTTATCTTTCATTTCATTTTGAAGTATCTCCATAACATGGTAGGATATGGAGTGAATAT